>NC_073244.2:30245000-32745000 GCF_029281585.2 Gorilla gorilla gorilla
GGAAAAGTGCAGTATTCGGGTGGGAGTGACCCGATTTTCCAGGTGCCATCCATCACCCCTTTCTTTGATTAGGAAAGGGAACTCCCTGACCCCTTGCGCTTCCCAACCGAGGCAATGCCTCGCCCTGCTTCAGCTCATGCACGGTGCACACACCCACTGACTTGCGCCCACTGTCTGTCACTCCCTAGTGAGATGAACCCGGTACCTCAGATGGAAATGCAGAAATCACCCGTCTTCTGCGTCGCTCAGGCTGGGAGCTGTAGACTGGAGCTGTTCCTATTCGGCCATCTTGGCTCCTCCAAATGGTGACTCATTTCTAAACCCTCCTCATAGGAAGGTGAGGACTCTCTCATCTAGACTCAGCCAATTAGAGAGATGTTGACTCTGGGCTTGGAACCATAGAAAAGATTCTGGATTCCCTTCTTGTACGAAGGTCACAGAGAATCACCACTCTTGCATATTGTATAAAGCCCTCAGGCGACATGGTGAGTGTCATAGGAGTGCACAGCACACAGATGAGATAATGTCTCTTGAATGCATGCCCAGGTGACAATAAAGATTGTCATTCTCCCACATAAACATATCCCACTGTTGAGGTTCTGAATCTCAGACATGGAGGCTGTGAAAGTTGGAGAATTGACTCTCCTATATGGCCTGGGCCACAGGTGGGCTGGTGAACTTCAGACCAAGAATTCAGCACACATATGAGGCTGTGACTGCACTAACAGAACACAGTCTGCAGAAGAAATGGTAGCTCTTTCACAAAAATTCTGTCAGCTATTGAGATTGTTACTCATGAACTTAGACCCATCATAAAGGAGGTGTTGACTCTCATATCTAGAACATGGACCTGTATGGAATATCTAATCTCATTCCTGGACTTTCCTGCAGATGTGATTGTGCCTGCTAAGCATTTTAGTGATTTGACTCTCCTGCCTTGGCTCAGCCCTCAGATGAGACTGTGACATATCTCTGGACTCTGCACCTCAAAGAAGTGACTCTCTTTTCCAGGCTTGGTGTTGCCCACAGGTGTCATCGTGACATATGGCTGGGCCTTCCACCCAGGTAATGTGAGTCTTTTCTTGCTCTGGCACTGCCCACAGGGTGCATTGTGATATATTCCTAAATTCTGCACTTAGGTTACATGACTCCATTTTTTTTTTTTGCCTAAGCCCTGAGTATTTTGCATAGTATAACGTATTACCAGGCCCAACACCTATAAAATGGGAGGCATCTGCCTGGGCCTTTCAACAGAGGGCCTTGTGACATATTTCTGCATCAATCACCTAGGAGCTGTGACTCTCCATTATTGCCTGTACTCTGCTCACAAGAAAAATTACGAATTATCACTAGGCCCAGCTACCAGGTGATGTGTCTCTCTTGCATGGGTCTTGACTATAGAAAGCGTTATTAGCTATTGCTGGGCTCAGCACCCAGGTGATGTGACTCTGCTGCTTGTGTTTTGCTTTCAGGAGAAGGTTGTAACATATTCCTGGCTGAATATTAAAGTTATGTGACACTCCTGTCTGATCCCTGCCCTCAGTAAAGATTGTGATGTATTCCTGGCCAGAAACCCAGGTGATGTGACTCTCCCCCTCTCTGCCTATTCACAAGTGGGATTGTAAAATATATTTTGGCCTAGCTCACAGGTGCAATGGTGACTTTCATACCTCTACCCATCTAACAGGAGAGATGCTGTCTTTTGTAGCTAGGCCTATGGTAATGATTATAATCCTGGGTCTCCCTTTTGTACAAAGTCATAGGAAATTACCAATTTCTTGCATACTATATAAATCTCTTGTGGTACAGAGAGTGTCTTCCCAGGGTTCAGCACACAGGGAGATTGTAGTTCTTATGTGCAATGTGCACAGCCCACCAGCTGTTGGGATTGTCACCCTCACACTTGGATAGAGCACACTGGTGAGGCCCTGAATTTCACACAGACACAGTCCACAGTAGAAATTGTGAACTCTCATATGGGAACATCCAGTCAGGGTTGAAATGATGACTGATTTATAAACCCAATACATTGGAAGGTGAGAATTCTATCTGAACCCATGAAAATTCTACCTGGGCTTAGGGCTAGAGTGAACACAGTTTACAGGAGGAATGAAGGGTCTCAAGCTCCAATCCAGTTCATTGGTGAGGTTATCACTACCTTACTTAGACCCAACATAGAAAATGTGGTGACTCTCATACCTAGAACTGAGACCTGTGCAGGATTGTTAATTTATTACTGGACCTTCCTGCAAGAGTGATTATCACATATGCCTATGTTCAGCACCTGAGTGATTTGATTTTGCTGCCTGGTCCCAGTCTGAAGGTAAGATTGTGATTTATCACTGGATCCAGCACCTTGGTGATTTGACTCTCTTCTTTTTTTTGGGACCCCACAAATTTTAAGTATTGACAATTTTGGCTGAATCCTGCACCCATGTTATGTGACTCTCCCAAATGTGCCTTACATGTTTTGCTATATTGGGGCTCAATATATCATATTAGACATTGTTACATATTGCTGGGTTCAACACCCAGGTGATGTAACTTTTTTTTCTGGGACTGCCTGCAGGGGACCTTGTGACATAACTCAATGTCCATCACCATACTGATGTTACTCTCTTCTCCTGCGTGGTCTCTGCTCACAGAGAAATTGTGACAGATTACTGGCCTAGCATCTAGGTGATGTGACTCTCCTCTTTTTCTCAGGCTCCACACATTTGGGTATTGTGACATATTGCTGAACTCAACTCCTAAGGGATGGGAGTCTCCTACTTGGGACCTTCTTACAGGGGACATTGTGGCATGTCTCTGCATTCCTCACCTAGCAGATGTGACTCTCCTCTTCTGCCTGCACCCTGCCTACATGGAAAGTTGTGGCACATTGCTGTTGTCAGCAACCAGATGATGTAATTCTCCTGCCTGGGTCTTTATTACAGGAAAGATGATTGACATATTACTGAGCCCAGCATCCAGGTGATGTGACTCTCTTCTTCTTCTGGTCCCTGCTTACAGAGAAATTGCAGCTTATTGCTACACTCAGCTCCTAGCTTATGTGACTCTTTTATTCATTTAGGTTTTGCCTTCAGGTGACATTGTGTCATATTGCTGGTCCCTGCCCTGACAATTTGTGACTCTTCTGCCTGTGATTTGCCCATTTGGGCCATTGTGACATGTGGCTGGGTTCAACACTCAGGTGATGTAACTTTTACGTCTGGGCCTTGCCTACAGGGTCATTTTGAAATGTCTCTGTGGCTGGGCGTTGTGGCTCAAACTTGTAATCCCAGCACTTTGGGAGGATGAGGCAGGTGGATCAAAAGGTCAGGATTCAAGACCAGCCTGGTTAATATGGTGAAACACTGTCTTTACTAAAAAAATTAATAATAATTACAAAAAGCAGCTGGGTGTGGTGATGGGCACCTGTAGTCCCAGCTACTCGGGAGGCCGAGGCAGGAGAATCACTTGAATTCAGGAGGCAGAGTTTGTAAAGATCACACAACTGCACCCCAGCCTGGGTAACAGAGTGAGGCTCCATCTCAAAAAGAAAAAAAAAAAAAAGAAAGAATGAAATGTCTTTGCACCAATCCCACAGATGATGTGACTCTCTTGTGTTACCATGTCTCTGCTCACAGGAAGAACTGAGACATTTTACAGCATGTAGCTGATTTTTGTTGTTGTTTTTGTTCCTGCAGGAAAGATTGGGCACTGTTACTCAACTAGGCACCAGAAAGATATTACTTTTATTTTTCTTAGTCCTGTCCATGTAAGACATTGTGTCATGTTCCTGGGCCCTACACGAAGATGATGTGAGTTTTCTGTCCATCAACTATTTTATATGACTCTCCTCTCTTACCTTCACCTTGTCCATAGGTTAGATTGTAATATATCTTTGGGCCTGGGTCACGCTAAGAGAAGCGAGAATAACTTATCGCTGGGCCCAGCACACAGGCGATGTGATTCTTCCGCTTGGTTCCTGCCCAATTGGTCATTGTGACATATCTCTGAGCCAATCACCTAAATGATAGGTCTCTTCTTATCTTTCTGGACCTGTCCACAGTAGGAAATGCGACATATCACTGGGCCAAGCACCTATGTGATATGACTCTCCTCTCAAGCCAAGCCCTTGCCTAATGTAATTGTGCCATATAGCTGGGCCCAGCTGCTACATTAGCTGACCTCATTTTTTTCCTGAGCCCTACAAAACAATAGCATTATAAGATATTTCTGGGCCTTTTACCTAGGTGATTTGACTTTTATGTCTGGTATGTCCTCTGAGGGGTTATTGTGACATGTTGCTGGGTGCAGCATTTAGGTGATGTGACTTCCTCTACTGCTTGGTCTGACTAAAAGGGGATTGTGATGTATCACTGGGCCCAGAACCTATGTGATGGGACTCTTTTCTCTTGTCTAGGCCCTACAAACATTTTGCAGTGTGACATATAGCTGGGTCTGCCACCCAGGTGATGTGAGACTTCTGCATAAGCCCTGACCACAAGAGTATTATGAAACATCTTTTCATTCATCACCTAGGTAGTGATGTGACTCTTCTTCAGCCTCTACACTGCCACAAGGGAATTGTGATGTATCACTGGACCCAGCACCTAGATGATGTAAGACATCTTTTGACTGGACCTTGCATATTTTGCATATTGTTACTTTTACTGGGTCTGACATTATGGGATGAGAGGCTCCTGCCTGGGCCCTGCCAACAGGTGGCCTTGTGACATATTTTGGCATCCATCACCTATGAAATAGGGCTCTCCTCACCTACATGCACCATGCACAAAGAAAAGATGGTAACATATCACTGGGATCAGCCACCAGGTGTGTGTATAACCACTCAGGGTGTTTCTCAAAGACAGCATTGTAACGTATCACTGGGCCCAGCACCTAGGTAATGTGACTTGTGGCCTGTGCACATCTTTTCTTTCTCTCTTTCCTTTTTTTTTTTTGAGACAGACTCTCACTCTTGTCACCCAGGTTGGAGTGCAGTGATGTGATCTTGGCTCACTGCAACCTCTGCCTCCTGGGTTCAAGCTGTTCTCCTGCCTTAGCCTCCCATGTAGCTGGGATTACAGGCATGCATTGCCACACTGGGCTAATTTTTGTATTTTTAGTAGAGGTGGGGTGTCACTACGTTGGCCAGGCTGGTCTCAAACTCCTGATGTCAGGTGACCCACTTGTCTTGATCTCCCAATGCAATAGCCTTCCCTCTTGTCTGGGTATAAGCCAATGCACCCAGTCTGCCTGTGGCTATCTTACAGGAATAAATTCTAATGCATCCCTGGCCAAGCACCTAGGTGATGTGATATGACTCTATTGTCTGGTTCTTGCCCTCAGAAAAGATTGTGACATGCCTTTAGACCAGCCCCAGATGATGTGACTCTTCTGCTCACTTCCTACTCAGCAGCATAATTGTGACATATATCTTGCCACAGCTTGCAATTGCTATGTTGATTCTCACACCTTGAACCAGGCAATAAAAGAGTTGCACTCTCTCCTAGTTAGGCTTAGGAAAACAAACACGATCCTTAGTCTTTTCGTTTTGCCAAGGTCATAGAGAATTACCACGCTCTCAAATACTGTATAAAGCCCTTGGGTGGCACAGAGAGTGTCATCAAGGGACAAAAACACAGATGATATTGTGTTTCTTTTCTTTTCTTTTTTTTCTTTGGAGATGGAGTCTCACTCTATTATTCAGGCTGGAGTGCAGTGGCACAATCTTGGCTCACTGCAACCTCCACCTCCTGAGTTCAAGTGATTCTCCTGCCTATCCTCCTGAGTAGCTGGGACTACAGGCACATGCCACAAAGCCGAGCTAATTTTTGTAGGGGTTTTACCATGTTGGCCAGGCTGGTCTTGAACTCCACCTTAGGTGATCTGCCCGCCTCTGCCTCCCAAAGTGTTGGGATTACAGGTGTGAGACACTGCACCCAGCCAAAGTTTGTGTTTCTTAAAAGAACTTCCTGCCGCCTGTTACAATTGTAACCTCAACATGGACAGAGCCCACTGGTGAGGTCCTAAATCTCATATGCAGATGCAGTCCACAGTTGGAATTGTGACTGTGATATGCAAACATCCAGCCAGGAATGGCTCATTTCTAAAGCTACAAATGATGACTCTCTTCTAAATGTAGCTCATAGGCAGGTGAGGACTTTCCTAAATGGATCAGCCAATTGGAAAGATATTGACTCTCATTCCTGGGCTTAGAGTCACATGTAGTATCATGGGTCCATATCATCACAAATGTCTTAGAGTAGATTGCGACTCACATGCATATTGCATAAAGTGTGGGGGATCAGTCAGAGTGGTGAAAAGGGAACTATAAATGTTAATTACCTACAGGTTGTGTTGGCTTCAGGTATTTGACATTGTGCCTGCACTGAATAAAAGCAAGCAGCTCCAGCTTCTCAGTGCTGAAATCTGGCCACAAGAGCTGGGCAGTTCCCTAGCTGCTTTAAGACTGCATACCTATGTCTGAGTACTTATTTAATCTGTCAGCCAGGATGTGTGGGACAGAACCAGCAGGTGGTGCCCCATGTGGGAAGCAACAAAATGGATCATGACGGAACCCTCAAAAATGAAAGGGAAGTGACTGCTCAGTAAGTAATTTGTGTCCACTGGGGATTTCCAAGTTCAAAGGAATTTTTTCAAGCCAGGGTTTTATTTTATTATTATTATTATTATTTTGAGATGGAGTTTTGCTTTTGTTTCCCAGGCTGGAGTGCAATGGCTCAATCTTTGCTCATGGCAACCTCCACCTCCCAGGTTTAAGTGATTCTCCTGCCTCAGCCTCCTGAGTAGCTGGGATTGCAGACATGCACCACCATGCCCGGCTAATTTTGTATTTTTTTGTAGAGATGGGGTTTCTCCATGTTGGTCTGGCTGATCTTGAACTCCTGACCTCAGGTGATTCACTCACCTCATTCTCCCAAAGTGCTGGGATCACAGGCATGAGCCATTGTGCCCAGACTCAAGCTAGGGCTTTATCATGGGACAACAATTATCAGCTCAACAGCAACAGTATATAAAAAATTGAAACAACTGCTAAAAGCTAGTGGAGCCTCAGTTTCAAAGGCTCAGTTAAGGGACCTAATGCAAACTGTTGTTTTCCATAGCCCATGGTTCCCAGGAGAAGGCATACTAGACATAGAACTCTGGGAACAAGTGAGAAGAAATCTTAAACATTATGCACATGGGCAACGAGTCCCAGTAACATCTTTAATGTTCTTTAATGTTATGGGCCTTAGTTAGGGCTGCTTTGGCCCTGCTCTATACAGAAGAGCCTAAAAAGGGAAGGGAGGAAGAATCATCATCTAACTTACTGCCTCCTCATCTTCCTTCTCCTCCTCCTCCCTCAGCCCGGTTGTCACCAGTAAAGGTGCCACAGAGGAGGCAGAGATTTTTCCTGAGCCCCCTCTCCCAATAAATTGGGGAGAAGACAAGGGATACCTTACAGTTATGGGACCCTGTCTTAGGTAAGCAACATTAGAAGGGGAGCTTTTGGCCTGCCCGATGATAGAAGATCAACAAGGCAGTCAGGTACATGAACCCATTACTTTCAAGACTTATAAAGAAAAAGCATTAGAGAAAATGGAGCCACTAGCCCGTTTAGGAGAGGATTACTTGAGGCCATAGCAGAAAACTACCATATGACCCCATGGGACTGGTCAATAGTAGCTAAAACAACTTTAGAGGCCAGTCAATACCTCCTCTGGAGGGCAGAATATGATGAGTTATGTGAACAACAAGTTAACCAGAATCAGTTGGGCCAGGCAAAACATAACAGCTACTATGCTACAGGGGAGGGGTCCCTATGTTAATGTATAACAACAATTAAATTTTTCCTCCAAGCCTATGTGCATGTGTCTTTGTGCACTCACAGGGCCTGGGAATGAATTCCCAAAGGCAGAGTCCAACAGAGATCTTTTGTAAATGTACGACAAGGGCCCCAGGAGCCATTTGTTGAATTTATCAATTATTTAACCCAGATAACAGTGGAATGTACCCATTCCACCCTTAAGAGTATGCTTAAAAAACCAAAAACGGGAATATGAGTAGGAACCCTACAACACTATTAGCACGAGCCTTATTTACCCTAAATTTCTTAAATTTAGATAATAAATTTCAGTCAGCCATAGAAAAGCACTTTGCAAAAACCTCTCAAAATATAAAACCTCAAGTTTTATGGAAAGATGTAAATAGTTGTTGGGAACAAGCCCCCAAATCTGGCCATAAACTGGCCCCAAAACTGGCCATAAACAAAATCTTTGAAGCACTGTGACATGCTCGTGATGGCCATGATGCCCACGCTGAAAGTTGTGGGTTTACTGGAACGAGGGCAAGGAACACTTGGCCCACCTAGGGTGGGAAAACCACTTAAAGGCATTCCTGAACCACAAACAATAGCATAAGCAATCTGTGCCTTAAGGACCGGTTCCTGCCGCAGATAACTTGCCAGAGCACATCTCTTTATTTCTCACAAGGAATATTTTTAGTTAATCTATAATCTATAGAAACAATGCTTATCACAGGCTTGCTGCCAATAAATATGTGGGTAAATCTCTGTTTGGGGCTGTCAGTTCTGAAGGCTGTGAGATCCCTGATTTCCCACTCCACATGCTGTATTTCTGTGCATGTGTCTTTAATTCCTCTAGTGCCACTGGGTTAGGGTCTCCATGACTGAGCTGGTCTCGGCAAATAGTAACGTATAGTGTGGTCCAAATTATTTGTTAATGTGGGGAAGAGGATATGCTTGTGTTCACACCCCCTCAGGTCCTCTTTGGATTCCAGCATGACACACCAAACCTTACCACAGCATGGCTAAGACCCAACCCCGTACCAAAAATGAAGGAAATGATCCTGCAGAACCTGCAACCCCAGACAATGCCACTTTCTCAGACATCACAGGCCCCAGACATTACCTGGGGGATGCTGAAGAAGACAACTCAGGAGGCTGAGTGAATTCTGCTGCAGAAAAAGAAACCATTCCCTCAGATAATGTGTTCGTTTCTATGCTTTCTATCATGCATTGTAACTCTTGCAGGGTATTGATTCTTCTTATTCTCTCACTTTGCCTGCAACCCATACCTGCTATACTCTATTGGGCCCATCTTCTAGATCCGCCTTTCTTCCGCACTCTTTGGCAGAGACCCTCTTCCTAGCCTCTAAAAATGTGACTGATTGGCTGGGAGGGATTGACATACCTCCAGTGGGGGTCCCTCAGTAATGGCATACATTGGACTGAGGTGGCAAGTACCATTACATATCACTCCTTGATTGTAAAAGAATAATATTGATTATACTCATGTTTGTTTTATATTATTTACTGGTTCTAAGATGCAAAGCTGGAACACAAGCTGTAACCACTATGCCAGTCACTGCTCACATCTGTATGATTCAATCATCAAAACTTGATGCAAAAAAAAAGAGGGGAAATGTCGGGCTTGGGGGGGGTGTCAGTCAGAGTGGTGAAAAATCTGTAGGGAAAGAATGCAAACCTCCTGAAAGTTTGGAAGGTCCTGCAGAGCCCCAGGGGATAATAGCTGAAGGCACCTGTTCTATAACCTTGAGTCAGGGGGTGAGGAGTAAATACAAGGGAGTGTGGGGGAACTTTATCTTAAAGAGGCTTGTTTACTTATGTTGACCAGGAACTGACCTTTGATCATTTGCACATGTGATGTTTCTTGAACGGGGAACAATAAATGTTAATTACCTGCAGGTTGTATTGGCTCCAGGTTTTCGGCATTGTGCCTGCACTGAATAAAAGAAAGCAGCCCAGCTTCTCAGGGCTGCACTCTGTCCAATATAGCCAGGCAGTCGCCTAGCTGCTCTTACACTGCATACCTGTGTCTGAGTACTCATTTCATCCATCAGCCAGGGTCTGTGGGACAGACCCAGCAATAAAGCCCTCAGGTAATATATTGAATGCCCTTATATGGTCCAGCACACAGGTGACATTGTGATACTGGTATTCACAACCAGTCAACAGTAAATACGTCATCCTTTTAGATAAACACAATCTACTTCTGAAGTTCTGAATCTCATCCCTGGAGGAAGTGGAAAGTTGCAAAATTGACTCTCACATGTGGATCTGGTCCACAGCTAGGCTGCTGACTCAGATCAAGATTCAGCACACCTGTGAGACTATGGCGTTTACTGAGGAGACACAGTCTGAAGGAGAGAATGAGACTCTTATTCATAAACCTGTCCACATTGAGATTGTGATTTGCGTACTTAGACCCAACCTCCAAATGGTCTTGACTCTCATACCTAGAATGGGAATATGTGAAAAGTTATTCATGCTATCCCTGAGTCTTTCTGCATGTGTGATTGTTACACACATCTCTGTTCATAACCTGAGTGATTTGACACTCCTGCCTGGGCCCAGCCCACAGATGAGATTGGGACATATTGTTGGAACCAGTATGTAGATGATGTGACCCTAAACTCATGCCTTGGTGCTGCCAAAGAGGGCATTGTGACATATCACTGGTCCCTGCACCCAGGTAATGTGCTTGTCCTTTCTGTGCCCTGTCCACATTGGCTACTGTAACATATCGCTGGGTCTAACACCCAGGAGATATGAATCTCTGCCCTAGACCCTGGCTACAGGAGGCATTTTGCCATATTCCTGGACCCATCTATTTGATGGGTTACTTTCCACTCTTACATGGGCTTTTCCCTAGGAGACATATGTAATGTTTCTCTTTTCTCCTATCTGGACCCAGACCACAGAAGCGAGAGTGACTAATCCCTAGTGACATTTCACAGGTGATGTAATTTTTCTGCCTTATACCTGTCCACAGAGGACACAGTGAATGTCCCTGGCCCACTAAACTGGATTATATGACTTTTTATTTTTGTCTCAGACCTGTCAACAGTGGGGATTGTGACAGATCACTCTTCTCAGCACTTACATAATATTTTTCCCATCCTTGGGCACTGCCCACTGGGGTGATTGTGACATATAACTAGGTGAAGGCCCTAGGTTATGACTTTTCTCTTCTACGTTAGCCTTGCCCACACAGGGTGTTTTGACATATCTCTGAAGCTCTAATTTAGGTAGACTGCTGCACAGGCTCTTCATTTTTCAGGAAGTATTGTCCCATATTTTTTTGACCTAGCAATAAGGTGATGTTACTCTCTTCTAGTGCTTGGGCTCTGCCCAAAAAGGGCATATTTCAAAAGTTCCGTCACCTAGGTGTTGGGTCCAGCCACATTTCAATATACAAATTGTATATTGTGTATGTTAAAAACTGTGTATATTGAAATACGGCTGGGTCCAACACCTATGTGATCTAACTCTCCCACATGAGCCCTTCCAATAGGGGAATTATGACATATTTTGTTTATCACCTAAGTGATGTAACTCTCCTTTCCTACCTGAGCCCTGTATAAAGGGAGGATTGTGACATATCACTGGACCCAGCATCTGGTGATATCACCCTCTTTTTTCTTTTCTTTTGCCTTTTTTTTTTTTGAGATGACGTCTCACTTTGTATCCCAAGCTGGAGTGCAGTGGTGTGATCACGGCTCACTGCAACATCCATCTCCCAGGTTCAAGTGATTCTCCTGCCTTAACCTCCTAGGTAGCTGGGATTACAGGTGTGTGCTACCACAGCTGGCTAATTTTTGTATTTTTAGTAGAGATGGGGTTTTGCCATGTTTGCCAGGCTGGTCTCCAACTCCTGACCTCAAGCGATCTGCCAGCCTCAGCCTCCCAAAGTGCTGGGATTATAGGCATGAGCCACTGCACCAGCCCTTATCACTCTCCTCTTTCAAATTGGCCCCATCTATTTTAGGTATTAAAACATATTGCTGGGTCAAATCAAGTGGGTGAGAGGCTCTAGCCAGGGCCCTGCCCACTAGAGGCCTTGTGAAATGTCTCTGCATCCTTTACTTTGAGGTATGACTTTCCTCTTGCATCTGCATCATGCCCACACAGAAGATTGTGATATACTTCTGGGTTCAGCAACCAGGTGGCGTTTTTCTTGTACCCAGGTCTTACCTGCAGAAAAAATTGTGACATATAGCTGGGCCCATTACCCAGGTAATATGTCTTTGCTGTTTGTGCCCTGCTTTCTGGAGAAAATTGTAACATAACCCTGGCCAGGCAACCAGGTGATATTACTCTCTGCCTGGTCTCTGCCCTGGAAAAATTGTGACATATTTCTGACCCAGCACCCAGGTGATGTTAGTCTTTTGTTTTTTTTCTACTCACAGTTTGGGTTGTGACATATACCTTACCCAAGCTCACAGTTGTGATGATGACACTAATACCATGAATCAGCCAAAAGGAGAGATACTGGCACTTGTAACTAAACTTAGAGAAATGGGAATATCCCTGTGTCTTCTCTATATAATAACATCATAGAGGATTACCATTCTTTCACATTTATATTAAGTCTTTGGATGGTACAGAGAGTGTCATCACAGAACCAAGCACACAGGTGAGACTGTGTTTCCCATATGCACAACCTACCAAATGTTAGCAATGTCACCCTGACACATGGACAGTGCCCACTGGAGAGATACTGATTTCACAGGTAAGTGCAGTCCACAGTAAAAATTCTGACTGTCATATGTGATCATGCCCCCAGAGTTAATATAGTGACTCGTTTCTTTCTTTCTTTTTTTTTTTTTTTTTTTTGAGACAGAGTCTTGCACTGTTGCCGGGCTGGAGTGCAATGGCACAATCTCAGCCCACTGCAACCTACACTTCCTGGTTCAAATGATTATCCAGAGTAGCTGGGATTACAGGTGTGTGCCACTAGTCCTGGCTAATTTTTTTTTTTTTTTTTTTTTTGTATTTTTAGTAGAGATGGGATTTCACCATGTTGGTCAGACTGGTCTCAAAATGTTGACCTCAGGTGATCCACCCACTTTGGCCTCCCAAAGTGCTGGGACTAGGGGCAATTGTTTAAAGACATTTTGTTTCTGACTAGCAGTCTCACCCATTATTTCTTTATTCTGAAATTTCTAAAACAAAAGAATATATGTAGCCAATCAATAGCTTATGCATTTAAGTATGAATTCTTGGTAAACAACTTAGGGACTGGCTTCTCACTTTTTCGAAAAGACTCACTTTCAATGGCTGTTAATTGAAATATATATTCAGGGCAACTTAAATCTGTCCTCCTGGTGGCCATCGTCAATATCAGACCTTGAGTAAATATATTTCAGATTACATTTTAACTTTTTGATTATTTTAAGTTGACTCAGGGCTGGCCTGGAACATTCTCCTGGGTGTAAATACTCTGACTATAAGCTACCTGCTCAGTAGAGGAAACTAATCAACAGCATGGCCAAGCATAGTTCAAAGACACATGTGGTGAGAAGCTCATTGGGGCCTGGCTCCTAATTGCAAGGACAGTTGCACAGGTGTGTCTGAATGCTTGGTGAGCCTGGCCTTTCCTTACCCAATGTCTCTCACCAGCCATTTCAGCCACATCTTGGCCTTCTGTCATTCTGTTCTCTGGGGTGAAAACTCATCTTCAGGGCTGTCTACAACAAAAGAGAAACATCAGGTTACCAAAACCTCAGGAATAGGGATTACAGATTGGATTAAGAGCGTGCGCTTTCTTAAGGATGATATGTATGGAAAATCAGCAAATAATTTCAGAATGATACAAGAAAAAATGCCTGTAATGGGTATTCATACTATAGTTCAACTCAATTTGTTCTGTACATGGTAGGGAAAATGGGATAAAATATCGTAAGTTCAAGCATTTTTGCTGCTCAGTCAGAATGAAACCCTGCAGCAGGCATGGGCATGTTTCCTGAGAGAAATAGAATAAAAAGAGTTAGACAATATGATCATTTATTGCAAGCCCCCTGCCACTTGATTCAGTGAGCATTTTTGGGTGAAGTGGAACCTCTTTCTGTCAGGTCTGAAGGTTCAGATGTGTCGGTCCTATCTGCCCCTAGTTCACCTGAAAGTTCTATTGATAACCCTTTGTCCCTCCTCCTTACTCTTCTAGTTCCTCTCTACACCCACCACGCCCTGAAGAATGGAGCTCAGTGGGTACTACTAGTAGTGGAGCTGCCTATCAACCTCCAAAAGGAAATCTTTGTCCACTTAGAGAGGTTGCAAATGGGGAAGAAGTCATTGTGAGAGGACATGTCCCCTTTTCTATGTCTGGTTTGGCTCTATAACAAGACAAGTTTGGTCATTTCTCTGAAGATCCAGAAAAATTCATAGATGAGTTTGAAAAGTTAACTCTGACCTATACTTTAACTTGGCAGGATCTGTATGTTTTGTTGTCTCTGTGTTGTACAGTGGAAGAGAAACAATGCATTTTGGGGACAGCTAGGACCCATGCAGATGAGGTATTGGCTTGCAGCCTGAACCATAATATATATCAGACAGGAGGTATAGCAGTTCCAGATCAAGATCTACAATGGAATATCAAAGGGGCAGTGAGGACTTGGGAGAAGAGATCATATGGTTACTTGTTTGTTGGAAGAGATGAAGAAATGTAAGAAAAATCCTGTTAACAATGAAAAGGTTAAGGAAGTTTCTCAGGGCAAAGACGAGAATCCAGCTTTGTTTCAATAGCATTTAGTTGAGGCAATCAGGAAATATACTAACATGGATCTTGCCTCAAGGTAAAGATAAACCCTTCTGGGAGTCCACTTTGTAACCCAGTCTGCCTCTGATATCCATAGAAAACTAGTAAAAGCAGCTATGGGTCCCAAAACTTCTATGAACAGCTTTGGATATGGCATTTTTAGTTTTTAATAACAGAGGCAAAGTGGAGGAAGGAGAAAGAGGAAGAAGGACCTCCACAAGGTGCAGCTCTTGGCTGCAACCTTAAGCTTACCTCCCATGTGGGGTTGCCTTCCTAGGTCTTGGCTTGAACAAGGGAAGCTGAAAGGTGAAAAGCCCAAAGCTGGGAATCCGAGTCACTGTGCTTTGGGCATAAATCAGTGTGCACACTGTAAGAAAACAGGCCATTGGAAGAGGGATAGTCCAGTGTTCTGAAGAACCCAAACTAATGATGGGTGAAACAGCCAGGCAAGTGCCCAAGAGTGACGGGGCCTGAGACCTTCCCCCACAGCTTCCATCAGACAGCTAGCCATATATGTGGAGAAGCCTCAGTAACCTTTGCCATGGCAGGTAAGAATATTAATTTTTGCCAGGTGTGGTAGCTCACGCCTGCAATCCTAGCACTTTGGGAGGCCAAGATGGGAGGATCACTTGAGGTCAGGAGTTTGAGAGTAGCCTGGCCAACATGGTGAAACCCCATCTCTACTAAAAATACCAAAAAAAAAAAAAAATCTGGAAATTGCTTGAATCCAAGAGGTGGAGGTTGTGGTGAGCTGAGATTGTGCCACTGCACTCCAGCCTGGGCAAGAGAGCGAGACTCTATCTCAAAAAAAAAAAAAAAAAGAAAACAAAAAAGAATATTAACTTTCTTCTGGATGGCTTACTCTGTTTTGACCCATATAATGGGTCTCTGTTGCCCCAAAACTTCATGGTCACAGGGGTAGACTGAGAAGCCTATAGATGCCATTTTACCTATTCTCTATGCTGTTTTTCAGAGACCTTGGTTTTCTTACACAACTTTCTTATCATGCCTGGATACCTCAGGGCAGTTGCAGCAACTTCTCTTTTGGTAGATGAATCCAATAAACTGGCTTTAGAACAACACCTGGAAGTTAAAACCCACACCAAGTACAAGGAGTCCTAGAAGCTAAAGGACACCAGTGGATGACAGGGTGATGCTTATTGAAATAGCAGGCATTTTGCTAGACACTGCTGATAAACTACTGATATGAGGTGCTAATCAATAAAAAATAGTTAAACATTTGCATGATTCTACCCATTTGGGAAGAGATTCCCTGTTTCAAATAATGTCTTGGCTTTTTATAGAAAAAGGATTACTTAAAACAGTAAACCAGGTTACTTGAGCCTGTGAACGATGTGTCTGGAATAACCCAAATGACCAATGTTTACCTCCTCCTTTAGTAAGGCCTATTCAGCATAGACGAACATACCGTGGTGAAGACTGGCAAATAGACTATACTCAGATGACCCCATGTAAAGGGTTTAAATATTTATTAGTATTCATTGACACATTTACCGTTTGGATCGAGGCTTTTCCTACCTGACCTGAAAAGGCAATTGAGATTCCCAAACTCCTACTAAAATAAATAATTACACCCCTGGGCGAGGTGGCTCATGCCTGTAATTCCTGCACTTTGGGAGGCTGAGGCGGGTGGATCATCTGAGGTCAGGAGTTCAAGACCAGCCTGGCTAACATGATGAAACCCCTGTCTCTACTAAAAATACAAAAAATTAGCCAGGTGTGGTGGAGGGCACATCTAATCCCAGCTACTTGGATGCTGGAGCAGGAGAATCACTTGAAGCTGAGAGGCAGAGGTTGCAGTGAGCTTAGAGTGTGTCACTGCACTCCAGCCTGGGTGACAAGAGTGAAACTCTTTTGCAAAAAAAAAAAAAAAGAAAAAAAAGAAAAGAAAAGAAAAAATTCGTAGATTTGGGCTGCTAAGAAATTACACAGAGATAATGGCCTATTTTTCACAGTGACAAATACACAAAACATATCTTGAGATCTAGAAATTTAGTACTGCCTTCACTCAGCGTGAAGGCCACAGTCTTCAGTGAATGTAAAAAGAGCTAACCAAACTGAAAAGAGGACTCTTGCTATGCTATGCCAAGAAATATCAAAGACCTGGCTGTCTTTACTATCTGTAGCCTTATTACAGATTCCAGTGGCCTCTAAGGGAAATCTGCAGCTCAGCTCTTTTGAAATAATGTATGCAAGGCCATTTTTAGCTACATGACTTCTTTACTGTGCCTAATAGACACGGATACTTTCAAGTTACAGAATTATGTGACAAGTGCAAAACACACTCTGAATATGGAAATCAAAGACTCCTTTCCCCAACTAAGGAAGATAATCTTGTTATAACCCAGCCAGGAAATTGGGTCCTATTAAAAACTTGGAAAAAAGGATCCCCAGCAGGTCAACTTTCCCCAAAGTGGAAGGGACCCTATCAAGTTCTCTATAGTACCCCAACTGCAGTTAAAATTCTGGGAATAAATAGCTGGGTCCACTTAACTCGAATTAAACCTGTCTCTTATGAAGTCCTACAGGACGGCAGAACACAAGAGACTGATCCTGTTTATTCCCATGAGCCAGTGACCTTTGACTCCTGTTCAGAAGAAATGAAAGGAATGGGTAACATAAAGATATGGATTGGCTTTCTACTTTTGGGAATTAGTTGAAATCATGCAGAGAGTAACTTATTTACTGAGTGGGCACAGACTTCATCCTGTCTACATAATCGAACAAACTGTTGGGTATGTAGACATTTAAACAGAGACTCAAAAGGAAACCTATGCTTTGATCAAAACCAAATGTTTTGTGTGTGCTCCAGACTATTTACATAACATAACCCAGGGCATAAAAGTTTTAGGCACTCACATCTCTGCCATTTATGTGCTATCAGTGAACCATATATCAGTTTGGTTCTAACAACTGCCCACTTCTTGAAAGGCTTTCCTGTTTAGTTTACTTGGAATAATTTTACTAATTTTGCTTTGCTCTTGTGGAATATATTGTGGTTGTACTCTTTGTGTAGGAATGCAAGACAAGCTCACTAAATGCTTTCTTAAATTGGACGCTTATTAATCTTCTATATATCACCTTCTTTTGGAACTAGAAGTTATGAACGACCTTCACCATACCAACACTGTCTGACTGAATTTCTCTCTACCCTGAATGCAAGAGACCAATGGTTAGGCAGGAATATTAACGCCCCTAATCAGCCTGAAAAAGTTACAGAAGACGAATCTTTGTCTCTCTGCAACTCTTAGGATTAAGGGTCCTCTTGTAAAAGAAGGCGAAAAATATGTCAGAATCATTTGAACCAGAGCGACTCCGTTTTGAGAGAGAGCTAGGAAAATGACGCTGAGACTCGATGGGCTGCATTCTCAGTAAGTTAGGCATTCCTAGCCTCTAGATATTTATGGTTAAGGAAATGAATTAATAATGTTTACTAAGCAGAACCAGACGGAGGAGTGTCCAGATATTCCAACATCTGGGGAATAAAGGTATTCCTAATTTTGCTTTAAAGATAATATCGAGTCGGCCAGGCATGGTGGCTCACGACTGTAATCCCAGCATTTTGGGAGGTCGAGGCGGGTGGATCTCCTGAGGTCAGAAGTTCGAAACCAGCCTGGCTAACGTGGCGAAACCCCATCTCTACTAAAAAAAAAACAAAAAACAAAAATTAGCCCGGTGTGGCTGTGTGCACCTGCAGTCCCAGCTACTATGGAGGCTGAGGCAGGAGAATCGCTTGATCCCGGAAGGCGAAGGGTGCAGTGAGCCGAGATCGCGCCATTGCACTCCAGCCTGGACAACAAGAGCGAAACTTTGTCTAAAAAAAAAATTATTCACATATTTAATACGTTGAAAAAAAGACAGCAAAGAAGAGATAAAATTTTTCCGTGTTCTGGGATGGGCCTCGTTCAGCTCAGGGAGGAAGCCCCGCCTGAAAAGGCTGAGGCTTAGGCTGTCAATCTTTCTTCATTCAGCCCAACGTCTGATGACATCTTCTGTCACTCAGGGCCTTAGAAAGCGGGGTCTTAAACGTTATCCAATCAGAGACGCTGTCCTGGGAACTGTCCAATCAGGCACGCAGCTGGAGCGAACAGGGCGGCTTCCGGGATGTGGCGGGGCCTTTGTCTCTATCTGCTGCCGGAGCTCCAGGTCTCGTCCTCACTACTCTGTGTCTTCTGCTTTTAGGGGCGCAGCCTCTGTGGCCCTGTGACCTGCCCCCTGGAAGCCTAGAAATGGTGAGAGTGCCGGGTCCGACATCCCCAGAGAGGGAACGGGGCTGGCTGGAACCGGTGGAAGCGGCAGTGGCGGGACTCAGGCCTCCTCGTAGTCAGTTTTACAATCTGCGCCCGAGTCGTTGCCCAGCTCGGCCTCAGTCCCTTCAGCCGTAAGATGGCGGCTGCGCTGACAGCCGGGCTCCCGGGCGTTTTGTCTCTTCCCTGCGCAGTGACTGTGCCCTGGCCTGGAGCCCTCTTTGGGCAGCTCTGCACCAGTAGCCCCGCGTCTCTCCCAGATTGTGCAGGGACCATGGGAGGAACGTCAGGGCAGAATCCTGACTCCGGGTGCGGGCTCATGAATGGGAAGAGCTTTGGTCCGTGGGGTTTTCAGGCCATTTTTTCCTATTAAAAATTTATGGGCCTCACTGCAAAAACATTAAATAATGTAAAGTGTGATTCAAAAATTTTAGAGCACCTTGCTGTGGTTTGTAATTTGTATTCCATGGAAGGAAAGGTTTTTATAAGTTTCATGATAAAACCAAATTCCGTAATTGGCTAGGTACGGTTATGTAGATTTTGTTGTTATTTTGTTGTTGTTGTTTTGTTTTCATTTTCTTTTTTTTTTGAGACAGAGTCTCTGTTGCCCAGGCTGAAGTGCAGTTTCGTGATCTCGGCTCACTGCAACCTCCACCTCCCGGGTTCAAGCGATTTTTCTGCCTCAGCCTCCCTAGTAGTTGGGACTACAGGCGCCTGCCACCACATTTGGCAATTTTTTTTATTTTTAGCAGAGACGGGGGTTTCACCGTGTTGGTCAGGCTGGTCTCGAACTCCTGACCTCAGGTGATCCACCCACCTCGGCCTTCCAAAGTTCTGGGATTACAGGCGTGAGCCACTGCGCCCGTCCTAGTTCTTAATTTTTACAATCAAGGTGGAAATATCATGGTTATGTAATCAGAGCTTAATTGGCAGTTTATAGTTGGTTAAGCGTTAAGCCTGAATTTTGTTTCTGCCAATGTAGTAATTTACAAAAAAACGCTCTTGAGTTTAGACTTTTTTTTTAGAAGTAGAAATCCAGGGACTAGAGCCACCTCAATCTAATTTCCTGCCACTTAATGGTTTTCACACTCCACAGGGGACTGATTTTTTTCCCTGAATTTTTCACAAGTGTCCCAGGCAGGGCCTCAAGTCTGCCCCTCATCCCCTATTCCTCCAGCCTGACTGGCTTGCAGTAAAATACTAAATTTCCAGTTTTGTCTGACGTTGCCAAATGCCAGTTTCTCCTCCCTAATTGACTTTATCAACTATTTGTCCTTTAGTGTACATATTGATACCTATTTTAATGAATCTTTTTTTTTTTTTTAAGTATTTGAGACAGAGCCTTGCTCTGTTGCAGTGCAGTGTCTGGAGTGCAGTGGCATGACTTAGGCTCACTGCAGCCTCCGCCTCCTGGGCTCAAACAGTTCTCATTTCTGTCTCCCAAGTAGCTGGAATTACAGATGCCTGGCACCACGCCTGGCTAATTTTTGTATTTTTAGTAGAGACGGGGTTTCACTATGTTGGCCAGGCTGGTCTTGAACTTCTGGTTTCAAGTCATCCGCCTGCCTCGGCCTCCCAAAGAGCTGGGATTACACATGTGAACTACCGTGCCTGCTGAATTAATTATTTTTTGATAAAGCATTTGATGGCACATTTACAAAGATTTTTTTTCTAAATATTTCCTATGAGAATAAAGCAAAGAATAATCTGACACTATTGTAAAATATCTGTGTTTTTTTCTTTTATTTTACCTAGTCACAGATATCTTAGAATGTTTTTGGGTCAAGATTTTTTTTTTTTTTTGGAAACGTCATAGGGTGATGTGTCTTCAGTCACCCTTCAGTTTTAGCTTGGACCTGGGTTTCAGTACTGTATGGGGGATAAACCACGATGCCCACCGTGGCTATGTCTGCTAGAGTGTCTAGTGAATATCAGCTGCTGGGTCATTTTCTCCCATAGGACAACCTGAGTTATTGAGTGTAGCTTCTCAAGTGTGCAGGTGGATGCCCTGAGGCTAAGAGGCATTTCCTGGTGCACTTTTGTTTTTTTAAAAAAACTTAATTCCTTGAGACATTAATATTGTCTTCACCCAACCCAGCTTTCATTTCTTGGAAACTCATTGCTGATCAGCCAATAGCTACAAGCATTGAGGAGAAAAATAATTTCTGCATCCTGGATTCCTTTAGGGGGCAGAAAAATAGTGCAAGAAAAATAGTAAAAAATTTCTATAAAAAAAAATTAGTATTCCAAAAGACCAAAAAACCACCAAAAACCAAAAAACTGACTCCACTGTGGTGGTGTAAGAACTTGCAGAGTAAAATGCGCCTGAGGCACTCACTAGGTCATAGTTCAGAGTCTCCTGAGATGGGTTATTGAGCACTTAAGTGAGCAGGATGGGGTGGGACAATCAACTAATTGAATGGCCTGACTTGACACATGAGTAAAACATATCTGTACCTTGAAAGGATTTGTTCATTTGCCTTGACCTAAGGTTTATTTATGTATCTTTTTAAGACAGAGTTTCCCTCTGTCACCCAGGCTGGAGTAAAGTGGTGCCATCTCTGCTCACTGCAACCTCCAAATCCCGACTTCAGGTGATTGTCATGCTTCAGTCTCCCAAGTAGGTGGGATTACAGGTGTGCACCACCACACCCACCTAGTTTTTGTATTCTTAGTAGAAATGGAGTTTCACCATGCTAGCCAGGCTGGTGTCAAACTTCTGGCCTCAAGTGACTCACCTTCTTTGGCCTCCCAAAGTGCTGTGATTACAGGCATGAGCCACTGTGCTTAGCTGACCTCAGTTTTTTAACTGTGTATTGCATTTTATTAGTAGAGCTTGAAAGGTAAGGAAATATTTACAAAGGCCATAAAAGGTGGTTTTCAAAAATTAATAATATATTTTACTTGTTGAAAACTTTTACTTTATCTTTCTCAGAGTGAGTTTAGAAATTTTTCTCAGGCATGTGCTTTTATGGCTGGGTGATTTCATACAGAAGTCCATCTAGCTTTTAGAATGGTAGCTACCAAAGAAAAAAAGAAAAAAAAAATCTCTGTTCAATTTCAGCTGTAGACAATGAATACATTTCCCCAAAAAATGTGGTAGATAATTGGTGAGTTACATATATTACTGAAAACTTCAGTTCCTTTTTTTAGCAGGGTAAAATTTTGACAGTGAATATCTTTGTTCTGTATCCTTTTTTGTTTGTTTACTACATGATTTTTAATACAAATAATAAAATAATACATTTACTGTCTGAAAGGAATACATAGTTTTGCTTTTCTTACTGAGGTATAAAATGTAAGCACCTTAAAATGTTCTTTCGTTATATGAACATCGAGGAATTTTGCTGATTTTTTCTAACAGTTTTAGTTTCAAAAATGAAATTAATAACTCTAACATGGAAATTAAAGCTTAAGCTGCAGGAGGGTGCCCCTTGTAGGTTGCCATGAGAGTAAGCAGGAACAAAGGAAAGTAGGGGGGTTTTATTACCTCTAAGCAGCTTGTCCTTCTTACTGTGTCCTGTCTCCATTTGCTGGAGTTGGATGGCACGATCCAGTTGGCTAAACCCGCTTGGCTAACTTGAAAAGTGCAGGAATGCGGTTATACCCGGGGCAAGGCAGGAAGATCAGTTTCGGTGGAAGTAGCCCTTGCGACGGGAGGGGTAATTCACAGAGTGGGTAGCAGGTGTGGGATGTGGCTCCATAGATAAGAACTGGCGAGAAGGTTGTTTACCAGGGAAGGGGGAACACAGAGAGTAAGGAAGTCTGGCCTTGAAAGCAAGGGAAAAAAGGGCAAAGAAACTTAAGCAAGCTAAACTTTTGAAGAATAATTTCTTACAGTATTCAACATCTATGCATTACACGATTAAGAAAAGGCTCATTTAAACAGGATGGCATTTATTACCCAGAAAGTTCTGAAAAAACTGTCGGGAGATACCTGCTTATTAGGGTGCTAAAAAAAGACTACTTAAAATCACTATTAAAAATTGTAGAACATGGAAGATATCTGTATCTTGGACTTTCCATAAAAATGATGTTTTCTTATGGCTAAATTCAGACTGTAATTTGCTTTAGTGGGGGTGATATCTCAGTAGTGATGCTGTGTCCTGCGTGCATCAGCACACTATAAAGACTTGTCCTAGTGCAGTTGATGTTAATTCCATAAGCTCTCTTACAGAATTTTTCTGTATGGAGTTATTTTTCTCTTCATCATTAAGTATCTTCATGCAGCTGATGTGCATAAACCATCACACTTAAATGGCAGCTGCCTGTTTTTTTTTAGGTATTCTTTGCATTTATCTTTTGTTGGTAAATGAAAGCTCTCATCTTTGTTTACAGGCCAGAAAAACTGAAAAAAAAACACAGACTCTTCCACTTACTGGATGTTTGACAAAATAGTCTTTTGGGGCCAAAACATTTGCATTACTAATGAGCTTGATAGAGATTCAGTAACTCAGACTTTATTTCAGATCTTCTGAAAAAATACTCTGCATTAACGAGATGTCCAGTTTATTGTACACATTTAAATTTGAGTGGTACCTTCTAACTCAACATGTTTATTTTGTCTGAAAAATATAAACAGCTGTCTTTTTCATCTGAAAAATATACACAACTCATTCAGTATTATGTAAATACTGTACTAAAAAATGTACATGTTAGTACATTTTTACACTTTATCGTTCAGAAAAGTATCATATATACACTGATGTTCTGGATATTATGCCAGTCTCTTTTCTCAGAGTTAGAGAATACATTAGAAAATGTTTGTGTTTTGACAATTATTTTATTGGATAATTTCAGTCCCTCTTATAAGTTAGAACCAATTCTATTCACTTTCTGATTTTACCTTGAGTCAAATGAAAAATTCTGCCCATAGCCACTTTGTAAATATGTGTGTTTGTGTGTATTTTCCAGGGACTGTTGACATTTAGGGATGTGGCCATAGAATTCTCTCTGGAGGAGTGGCAGTGCCTGGACACTGCACAGAAGAATTTATATAGGAATGTGATGTTAGAGAACTACAGAAACCTGGCCTTCCTGGGTGAGGATAACTTTAATACAAAATTTTTAATATAAGCTAAAGCTTTTATTTTTCTTTTGTAGTATGTTTTCTGGTAATGTATGCTTTCCTATTTCTGTTTTCAAGAAAATCCTGGGGATTTGTCTGTTTAGAAAAAATTTCTTCAAGATGTTTCATCCTGACCTGAAATTTCCACATTCCTGAGCTGATCTGTGTCTTTCGCTTTAGATTAGTGGTAATTTCAGAACCTTAGTGGCATAAAATATTGTTATTCACACCTTAAAATCCAAGTGCCATTACCAATTTTTGCTTCAGTAGTACCAGGCAGTGAAATTAAGAACCTACAAAATTAAAATATTCTGTAAATATTTAAAAATTTCTATTATAAATTAGTATATGGGATAAATTTATTATAATATTCTATTATATCCCTTTTACTTTGCACATTACTAAGTTGGTAATTGGAGAATATGAGCAAGATTCATGTTAATTATTTTTAATAAAACAGGTATTGCTGTCTCTAAGCCAGACCTCATCATCTGTCTGGAGAAAGAAAAAGAGCCCTGGAATATGAAGCGAGATGAGATGGTGGATGAACCCCCAGGTAGGTGAGAGTGAATACAACAGACGACCTGGGTGAGAGGTCCAACGTCAAGAAGAAAGCCAGTCTTTAAAGTGATTTGGAAAGCTGCGTTCCAAAGGAAACCGTTTCTGGAAAGCCTGAAATTTTTAAAAAAATATACTCTCACATAGGGGCATCTTCTGCTTATGCTTATAAAATCTCTAAGAATTCTACTCTCCCTTCAGTGATCTTCCTTAACATTTACAGTGACAGCCAAAGTACTGTTCATGGCATATAAAAGAGCGTACAATCTGACTTTTTTTTTCTTGTTTTTGTGGACAGATAGATATCTGCATAATTTTGAGACACTCTATGTTAAAATTTTTTTTTGTTTTAGAAGGAGTTTCGCTTTTGTGGCCCATGCTGGAGTGCAATGGTGCGATCTCGGCTCACTGCAACCTCTGCCTCCCGGGTTGAAGTGATTGTCCTGCCTCAGGCTCCTGAGTAGCTGGGGTTACAGGTGCACACCACCACAACTGGCTAATTTTTTGTATTTCTAGTAGAGACGGAGTTTCATCATGTTGGCCAGGCTGGTCTCCTGACCTCAGGTGATCCACCCAGCTCAGCCTCCCAAAGTGCTGGGATTACAGGTGTGAGCCACTGTGCCTGGCCTCTCTTTTTGCACGAGAGTAGTGGTTTCTGTTTCATTAGGGGGTTTTTTTTGTTTGTTTGTTTTTCTGCTCATTTCATCCTGTTTTTTTTCTTGCTTTCTTTTTTTTTGTTTTGTTTATTTAATATGGCAGTTTTTACTTCCTGCAGAAAGGGTATACTCGCCAGCAGTTTTGCCACGAGAGTACACTGAGCAAAGGAGACAGGGTCATTTATAACCTGATGTGTCCACTCTACTGCTGTGTCCAGTTTCCATTGGCTGGAACGGGCATCCTGTTTTCATTACTATAGCCTTGAAATATAGTTTGGGCCATGTGTGGTGGCTCACGCCTGTAATCCCAGCATTTTGGGAGGCCAAGGCGGGTGAATCACGAGGTCACGAATTTGAGACCAGCCTGGCCAACATGGTGAAACCCCATCTATACTAAAAATAAAAAAATTAGCTGGGCTCAGTGGTGGGCACCTGTAATCCCAGCTACTCAGGTGGCTGAGGCAGGAGAATTGCTTGAACCCGGGAGCCAGAGGTTGCAATGAGCTGAGATCATGCCACTGTACTTTAGCCTGGGCGGCAGAGCAAGACTCTCTCTCTCTCTATGTGTATATATATATATATATATATATATATATATATATATATATAGTTTGAAATTATAAAGTATAATGTCCTTCTGCTTTGTTCTTTTTCCTCAAGATTGCTTTGGCTATTCAAAATTTATTGTGGTTTCGTGTACATTTTAGGATTGTAATTTTCATTACTGTGAAAAACTGGAATTTTGACAGGGAGTTTATTGAGTCTAGAGATCACCTTAGATAATATGGCAGTTTCACAATACTTATTCTTTCAATAGAAATAAAATATTTTTAAATTTATTTGTGTCCTCTCTAATTTTTTTATTGCTATATCTTTCACTTAAAAGATTTATGAGCTGCTTGGTTAAATTTGTTCTAAAATTGATTATTTTATTGCTATTGTAAATAAGAATGTTTTTTCCTCTATTTTATCAGAGAGATGGTTTTAAGTGTATGGAATGATAACTTATAATTGTATGTTAATTTCATATTTTGCTAATCAACTGAGTGTATTCATTAGTTTAAAGAGGTTTTAATGTACTTTTTTATATATAAGATGACATAATCTACAAACAGTGACGTTTTACTTATTGGTCTTCAATTTCAGTGACTTTAAATTTTTGTTTCGACTACTTCTTTCACATACTTTCAGTGCTATGTTAAAATAGAAGCATTGACAATGAGAGACAATAGTATTGCGTTGGTGTCTGTAAATTTGAAGGAGCAAACACCTCTTCAGGATTTTATAAACTGGTTTCAGAAACTAAAAATCTATTTTCGTTGTACCCCCAGGGTGATAGAATATCCTCTGGGTTTGTAGTGAAGAGGGGTTGTAGCTTGGTCTTAAGTCTGCTGGGTTTGCACAAGGGTCCACTTTTAGTTGTCTTGTTAAACAGGGCTTGGATATTTGTAATTCTCATTTAAATTTTAGACAGAGTGAATATCCTTCAGGACTTTGCTCTGAAGGGCAGACCCAAGGGCAGGTTCCTGCAGTCAGGTCTGTATATGGTGTTCTTTATATCAGGATGTGGATGAGCATGGCTTTCACCCAGTACAAGAGAGGATTTTCCCAGGTCACTTTGGATTTCTACATAGGCAGAACTGCCCATGAACTGTGGCTCAGGGAGATGGAACTGAGTCATGGAACTGCTTCAGGGACCACAGGAAAGGCCAAGGTCTGAGGCCTGCCATCATGGCTATAAATGGAGGTCTTCCTCCAGGCCCCTGGAAGGGCAGGACCCCTGCTGCCCGCTGGCTCCCAAGACTGTGGCTGTGAAGAGTTTGGGATGGTTACAGAGTAAGTTTAAAATTCTCAGTGGAACCAAGTTAGGTGGAACACTTTCTTGTCTGTAGCCAAAAACAGTGGTCATGTAGTTTGCAACCTGAACGGAGGCCTGCCTTCTAAACAGAATTACCTTGAATCTTGGGCTTTAGCAGAATTTCACAACTCCTTTCCTGGATCTCAGAGCTCTCTTAAAGGCATTTATTTTTGAGATGAGGTCTTGCTACATAATCCAGGCAAGTCTTAATATTTTGACCTCAAGCAGTTCTTCAACTGTAATGTACCATGTAGTTTTCATTACAGGTGTGAACCATGATGCCTGGTTCTCTCATAAAAGCATTTTTGTCAGGAATGGATGACAAATTTTCTTGCTGTCAGGGGATAAGCAAATAGGTCACCTTTTTTTTTTTATCTTATTAATGCCACTCTCCATATAAATTTTTACTTTCTATTTTCTACTTCAAATTTGTCTGTAATTTTAGATTCAGACATTTAGGACAATATACTAGAATTTACATGTTGTTCCTGAATTAAATTAGATAATTAATACGCAGGCAGGCAAAAAGGAATTACAGAATTTTCAACCACTTTTGTCAGCCTATAACTAAATAACATAATTTATTCCCCAAGTATTTGTTTCATATATGAGGCTCTAACCATATTCTGCTAAATATATATATAATTTAGCAATGTAAGGCTATTCTTTGCTTCTAAACTTGGATTACAGTAGTTTTATTTTGTGTAAAAATAGCATACATTTAAAACATAAAAATTGGCATGAATTTCTTTTAAATGCTTATCTATTAAAAGTTTCTCATTAGCATCTCCTATTGGTGATTGCACTGCATTTTCTCTGAAATTTTATTGCCACACAATAGATGCCAGTAATTTTTTTTTTTTTTTTTTTGAGACGGAGTCTCGCTCTGTCACCCAGGCTGGAGTGCAGTGGTGTGATCTTGGCTCACTGCAACCTCCGCCTCCCAGGTTCACGCCATTCTCCTGCCTCAGCCTCCTGAGTAGCTGGGACTATAGGTGCCGACACCGCGCTTGGCTAATTTTTTGTATTTTTAGTAGAAACGGGGTTTCACCGTGCTCTCAATCTCCTGATCTCGTGATCTGCCCGCCTCGGCCTCCCAAAGTGCTGGGATTACAGATGCCAGTAATTTAAAATGCCTGCCTTCCATGAATGCACAGTTACAGTCAAACATTGCAGTTATCTAGACAAATTATTTGTTAATGTACATAAATGTTGCCAACTAGTTGTAATGAGTAAACATTTCTGTTATTGTGTTGCAGTTTTATATTAGTGTTTTCTGTAGTGTAAGTTTCCTAACATCAGTTTACTGTGCCTATTGGTTTTTTCTTATATATTATGTTTTGTATACTTTAAGTTAATGTGGAGTTTAATTAAAAGATAAATGAGCCATGTCTATCACAATCAAATTATATATGTGTGTGTGTTTATATCTACAAATATGACCCCAATTTTGGTTATACCTTGTATATATTCTTTCTTAGCTCTTTTTTTTTTCTTTGAGAGGAAGTTTTACTCTTGTTGCCGAGGCTGAAGTGTAATGCACGATCTTGACTCACTGCAACCTCTGTCTCCCGGGTTCAAGTAATTCTCCTGCCTCAGCCTCCAGAGTAGCTGGGATTACAGGCACATGCCACCACACCTGGCTAATTTTGTATTTTTTTTTTTTTTTTTTCAGTAGAAATGGTATTTCTCCATGTTGGTCAGGCTGGTCTCAAACTCCTGACCTCAGTTGAAATGCCCACCTTGGCCTCTGAAAGTGCTGGGATTACAGGCGTGAGCCGCCTTGCCTGGCCTCTTAGCTCATTTTCAATGTTGGTTTTATCTTGTCTAAGTTAGTAGCCTTGGAAATAGTCTTATTTTCACCATGCGTTTAATGATGAATATATATTTCCTTTGTGTGAGATAATTCTTTTGTGATTTGAAGGTAATTTTTAAAAAAGATTCATAATCCTGTATTGTCTTCAGTTTTTAAAAAAATAATTGTTTTAAAAAAACAAAACATATAATTTACCTTCTTAAATCCATTTAAATGTACATGTCAGGGCGAGGCAATGTAGTGGATCCCTTCTGTAAAACCAGGATTTTGAGAGGCCAGGACAGGAGGATTGCTTGAGCCCAAAAGATTGAGACCAACCTGGGTAAAATATGGAGACACCCTCTCTACAAATATTTTTTTCTAAGAAATAGCAAGGCATGGTGGTGTGCACCTGTGGTCCCGGCTACTTGAGAGTTTGAGGGTCAGGATTACTTGACGCTGGGAGTGTGAGGCTGCAGTGAGCCATAATTGTCCCATTGTACTCAAACTTGGGTGACAGATTGAGACCTTGTCTTAAAAAAAAAAGTGTATATTTCAGGCATATCATGTATATTCACATTGTTATGCAAAAGACTTCTTGAAATTTTACATCTTGTAAAACTAAAACTCAATATCCATTAGATAACATTTACCCATTTTATGCTCTCTTTAGCCCTTGAGAAGCACTTTTCCACTTTCTGTTTTTACAAGTGTAATTGTCTTATGTATCTCATATAAGTGAAATCGTAACATCCATCATTTCTTTACTGGTTTATTTCAGTTGGCATAATATTCTCAAAGTGTATCTTCAAATGTGACGATTTTTTTTCAAGGCTGAATAATATTCCATTGTATCAAATATGTCTTCAAGTTCCTATGTTATATATTTTAGATATAGATTCATAAATGGAATCACTTTAATAATTTATATTATTTGAAGTACATTTATAACATTATAAAATAACTGGTACATCTTTATTTTCCACCGACAATCAACCCAACTAAGTTTTGTATTTTTAGTAGAGATGGGATTTCACCATGTTGGTCAGGCTGGTCTCAAACTCCTGACGTCAGGATTCGCCCACTTCTGCCTCCCAAAGTGCTGGGATTACAGGCTTGAGCCACCACGCCCGGCCAAGGGTTTTATTTTTATTGCATCATCAACAGATTTGGTGTTTTCAAAAAATTGATAGTGGCCATTTAAATGAGTGTGAGGGGATTTTGTTTTTATTATGACTTTTATGCATTTCTCTACAAATTAGTTTTGAGTGTCCTTTCAAATTTTTGATGAAAATTTATTTCAATTTGTCTATTTCTAAATAAAGTTATTCAATTTTATTGTTCAGTTTTTCTTTTCTTTTTTGGGAGATGAAGTCTTGCTCTGTCGCCCAGGCTGAAGTGCAATGGTGAGATCTCGGCTCCCTGCAACCTCCGCCTCCTGGGTTCAAGCGATTCTCCCACCTCAGCCTTATGAGTAGCTGAAATAACAGGCGTGTGCGACCATGCCTGGCTCATTTTTGTATTTTTAGTAGAGACAGAGTTTCACCATGTTGGTCAGGATGGTCTGGAACACCTGTCCTCGTGATCCGCCTGCCTCTGCCTTTCAGTGTGCTGCAATTACAGGTGTGAGCCACCACACCCGGCTATTGTTTGGTTTTAAAAGTTTATAGTTTTTGAATATTGACTCCTATCACATGTAATTTGTAAATATTTCCACCCATTTTCTAGAATGCATTATCCATCTTTTAAATATTTATATGTGCAGAAATGTTGAAGTGTAGTGTAGTTAAATTTTTTGTTTTTTTCTTTGGTGCTCATGCATTTAATTTTATATCTAAGAAAATGGCCCCAAGACTGATGTCGTGTTTTCCCTATATATTTTAAAGAGATTAAGAAGTTATCCGGTCAGGTGCGGTGGCTCATGCCTGTAATCCCAGCGCTTTGAGAGGCTGAGGTGGGCGGATCATAAGGACAGGAGTTCAAGACAAGCCTGGCCAACATGGTGAAACCCCGTCTCTACTAAAAATACAAAAAAATTAACTGAGCATGATGGCGTGCATGTTAATCCCAGCAACTCAGGAGGTTGAGGTGGGAGAATCAGTTGAACCCAGGAGGCGGAGGTTGTAGTGAGCCTAGACCACGCCACTGCACTCCACCTGGGCTGCACTCCAGCCTGGGCAGCAGAGCAAGACTCTGTCTCCAAAAAAAAAAAAAGTTATCTTTCTATGTCTAATGAAAAGATTTTTCACATATGGTATAGAGAAATAATTGAACTTCATTTTATCGTTATGGATGTTCAGCTTTCAACATAATTTTTTGAAAAGATTATCTTTTTTCTACTGTGTGCTCATGTTAATTTTGTGGGAGATTATTTGGCCTTACACAGAAGGGTTCATTTCTGGGCCCTCTATTCTGTTCTTTCATCTCTTTATCTGTCTTTGTGTCAGTACCAAATTGTTTTTGTTATTGTTGCTTTTAATGTGTTTCAAAATCAGAAAATATAATGTCTCTGTTGTTTTTCATGGGTGTTTGTCTATAGTTCATAATAAAATTTTAACATTTTAAACAATGTTTCCTTAAAAAACCCCTATTTGGATTTATATAAAAATTATTATTTTTTGAGATGGAGTCTTGCTCTGTCACCCAGGCTGGAGTGCAGTGGCACTATCTCGGCTCACTGCAACCTCCGCCTCCCAGGTTCAAGCAATTCTCCTGTCTCAACTTCCAGAGTAGCTGGGATTACATGCCCAGCTAAATTTTTTTGTATTTTTAGTAGAGACGGGGTTTCACTGTGTTGCCCAGGCTGGTTTAGAATTCCTGAGTTCAGGCAATCCACCCGCCTCAGCCTCCCAAAGTGCTAGGATTACAGGTGTGAGCCACCTCACCCGGCCATAAAAATTATATTAAATATGTCTACCACTGTAGGTTGTATTGACATTTTGAAAAATTAATGTTTTTTTATTCCTGAGCAAAAATATGTTGGAAAGTGTGTTTTATTTTTATATATTTTTATATTGTTCAGTTTTACTTTTAATTTCTAGTTTAATTCAGTTTTGGTCAGACAACACAAAGTGTGTAATTTTGGTCTTCTTAAATTTATTTGTTATTGTTGTGTTTGTTGTGGTTTTTGTTTGTATACAGGATCGTATTCTGTCACCCAGGCTGGAGTGTACTGGCATGATTTTGGCTCACTGCAGCCTCAACCTACTGGGCTCAAGTGATCTTTCCACCTCAGTGTCTCCAGTAGTTGGGACTACAAACATAAAGTACCATGTCTGAATAATTCTTTGATTATTTGTAGGGATAGAGTTGCCCAGGCTGGCCTCAAACTTTTAACTCCAGGTGATCCTCTCACCTTGGTCTCTCTTAAGTGTTGGGATTATAGGCATGAGCTACACCACCCAGCTGGCATTCTTAAATTTGATAAAACTTAGTATGTGTCCTAACAGAATACACCAGCTGCAAATAAGCTGTATTTTCTTGCTTTTGACTGGAAAGTTCTGTACTCATCTGTTAAACCTAGTTGGTCTATAATATGGTTTTGATGTTCATGTCCTCCAAACCTTATGATTAAATGCAATTTTTAATGTTGGATGTGAGACCTGGTGGGAGGTGTTTGGGTCATGGGGGCAAAGTCCTCATAGATAGCTTGGCACCATCCTCTCAGTAATGAAAATGTTTACACTCCATTAATTCAGATGAAAGCAGGTTTATTAGAAGAACCTGGCTCCTTCGCCTCATACTTGCTCTGTCCCTCATCATGTAATATGTGCAGTTACTCTTCGCCTTCAATCATGACTGTAAGCTTGGTGACACTCTCACCAGAAGCAGATGTTGGCACACTTTCTACAGTCTGCTAAATTGTGAGCCAAATAAATATTATTTCTTTATAAGTTATCCACTCTCCAGTATTCACCTATATACAGAATAATTGATACAGTCTATAATGTTGTCTAGGTTTTCTGTTTTCTTATTTTTTGTTTAATGTGAATTTTGTATTACAGAAAATGGGGTCTTGATGTCTACAATTATTATGTTGCTATGTATTTCTTGCTTTACTTTTGTCAATATTTGCTTTATATATTTTGGAGCCCTGATGTTGTACATACACATATAGATAAATAGATAGATAGATAGATAGATAGATAGATAGATAGATAGATAGATAGATATAGTAGTTATAAATTTGTGGTAATATCAACCCATTTTACCAATATATACTACCAATGTTTGTCTCACATTAGCACTTGACTTAAAATATATTATGTCTAAAACCCAAGTGTAGTTACTGTTTTCATAAAATACAGGTTTTTGCACTATGTAATTTTCAGCCTATTTGACTCAATGCTAAAATTAGTCCCTTGTAGGTAGCATATGGTTTGCTTTTTCTTAAGCCACTAAAGCATTTTATTTTTTCTTTTTATAATTTCATTTATTTACTTGTTTATTTATTTTTGAGATAGGTCTCACTCTGTCAACCAGGCTGGTTTGCAGTGTTGTGATCATGGCTCACAGTAGCCTCAGTTTCTCAAACTCAGATTCTCTCATTTCAGCCTCTCAGGTAGCTGGGTTACAAGTGTGTAGCATCACACCTAGCTAGTTTTTTTTTGTATTTATGGTTGAGACAGAGTTTTGCCACATTGCCAAGGCTGGTCTCAAACTTCTGAGATCCAGTGATCAGCCCATCTTAACCTCTCAAAGTCCTGAGATTATTTTTTTTCTATTAAGTAGTTTAATTTATGTTTAAAATTATTTATTAAAAATGAAGTTACTACTTTTATTGTGATTGTTTTATGTGTTCCTCAGTGGTATTTTTTATATGTTGGTTTATTGCCTTAAATTTCATTTTAATTGTGTAGTGATGTGCTTCAATTATTTTTTATATCTTGTTTTGCATAGTTTCTATAAATATTATCTTCATAATCATCTTGTGTATTAGTCTGTTTTTATGCTGCTAATGAAGACATACCTGAGACTGGGCAATTTAGAAAAGAAAGAGGTTTATTGGACTTACAGTTGTGTGTGACCGGGGAGACCTCACAATCATGGTGGAAGGTGAAAGGCATGTCTCACATGGTGGCAGACAAGAGAGGGAGCTTGTGCAGGAAAACTCTGCCTTATAAAGCCTTCAGATTTCATGAGACTTATTCACTATCATGAGACCAGCACAGAAAAGACCTGCCCCCATGATTCAATTACCTTCCACCACGTCCCTCCCACAACATGTGGGAATTAAAGATGAGTCTTGGGTTGGGACATGGCCAAACCATATCATCTTAAAAAATGGAGTTTACATGAAACATCTTAAAATTAAAACAATATATTTATATCTCATGACAACTTCAATTGAATATAAAGATAATACCTCTATATTTTTCAGTTTATTAATGTTAAAATTATTTTATATTGTGTACTAACATATTTATGCAGGTTTTTATTCTGTTTCAAATATTCTACAGAATAGCTTTAAGAGTTATATGCATCATCATTATAATAGTAAAAATTTCTATATTTGTATATTTACATTTAATAGAGAGCTTTATTTTATATATGGTTTTATGATGCTGTCCAGTAGTATTTTTAAACAAAATGGACTTATTATAGCAGTTCTTACTATATGTAGAGTCTCACTGTATTACTCAGGCTGACCTGAAACTCCTGGCCTCTAGTGTTCTGATAGCCTTGGCCTCCTAAAACTGTAAAATTAGAGGCATGAGCCACGGTGCCTGGCCACCATGTACCATTTTTTTTGGTAGAACTATGCTACTGGTGATGAACACCCTTACCTTTTATTTTGGATTTTTTAATTTTCATCTTTTTAAAGAGAAATACATTTAAATCAAATATTATTGGTTAGAAATATTTTTTCCTTTTATTACATCAAAATTTGGGAATTTTTATCTTCAAGTAATCTCTATGTTATTTTTTTCCCATATTCTTCTTCTGAGATTTTCTTAATGAATATATTGATCTAGTTGATGGTATCCAATCACTTTTACATTCCATGTTTTAATTTTGTTTTGAAAGTTTATATTTTTATGTTATATATTTTAGGGTATGCTACCACACATCCATTAATTGTGTTTTGATTTTTTAGTATATATTATAATTGTGCATGCCAATATTTTAACTTTATGTAATTTAAGACATTGTGGAGCAAAATCATATATGAATTAGCCATATGTCTTTTTCTGATAGAATTATCTGTATGTTTGTTTGCCTGTATAAACGTTATCCTTGTATTTTTTTAATAATGTGTATATTTGTTGTGTAAGTTTGTTGTGAATGGTTTTCTAATCCTGTGTAGATGTGAAGTCATAAAATTCTTGTAATTTCAACATCGTATTTATTTGTGAGTCTATGTAATTTTTGTGTGGTAGAAACATTTTTGGATTTGAATATAATTTAAAACAATCATAATTATTTATCTCTTTTAGGTATTATTGTTTATTTTTGCTTGTCTAAAAAACACGACAAAATTTACCACAAAATATTTTTAAATATTCAGTTTAGTCATATTAATTATCTTGACATTGTAATGCAACATATTGCTAAAATGTTTCTTTCTTGCAAAGCTAAATCTTAATACATATTAAACAGCTACCAATTTTTCCTTCTTTTTTTCTTTTTTGAGATGGAGTCTTATTCTGTCACCCTCACTGGAGTGCAGTGGCGTGATCTCAGCTCACTGCAACCTCCACCTTCCAGGTTCAAGCAATTTTAGTGCTTCAGCCTTCTGAGTAGCTGGGGCTGCAGGCACCTGCCACCATGCCCAGCTAATTTTTTGTATTGTTTTAGTAAAGATGGGGTTTCACCCTGTTAGCCAGGATGGTCTTGATCTCCTGACCTCATGATCCACCTGCCTCAGCCTCCCGAAGTGCCGGGATTACAGGCATGAGCCACTGCCCCCCAGCCAAAACCGCAACTGAGCTTCTTTATTTTTACATCATTTTTTCTAATTTTTAGGATCTGTTAGTTTCCTTTTGTATTTTTTACCTCCACAGTTTCTGTTTTTATGAAATGTTAAATATTTTTGTTCTCATCCTCATTTTTGTGATTTTCCATACTTGTCTCTGTTCCTGTTTTAATCAGTATTATTCAATTTATTACCAATTCTTAAAATTAATGTATAAATCTTATTTTTTTATGTTTTCTTTCAGAAAATTTTATGATATTTTTGGTGGGATGATACTGCCATATTTTGTATATATTATAAGCTTTCAGTTTTTTACATTAAAAAAATCTACCTGTCAAAATTTGTATAATGTGGCTTTGTCCTGGCATAGTCTGAAAACAATTGTCTTGGCTCATCATTATGGCAGTTTTTCAAACATATTCTTAGGACCTGTATTGTCTGAAATTTTGTGTTCAGTTTTTAGTTAAGAGAGTTTATTCATATTACTTTGTAGGAGTCAGTAATCACTTGCTACACCTGTTCCTTTTCTGTGGTACTGCAGTCTGGCGGCTGCTGGAACATTTCTCTTTGGTCTCAGTGGACTCAAACTCTCATTCCAAAGTATACCACCATTTCTGTCAGCACTTTATGTCATGAGAGACAGAAAACAGTGTCAGAAAAAAGCCCCTAAAAGCCAGAAATGATAATGAATGTGCCAGGATTTTACCTTTCTTTTAAAACAGAAATCAAGAGTTTGCAATTTACTTCTAAAGGCACTATGTTATAGTGGGAAGCAGGAAAAGCTGTGTTGGGTAAATTTAGACTTTTCTTTTTCTTCTATGTGGTTTTTTGCATTGTGCTCTTCTGGAACACTGCACACAGTTAACTGATTTATAAATTTCCCACAGATGTATTTTGGTTTGTAAATTTTTGTTACATTTAAATGTCTATGAAAGAATTAGGGTCTGTGGTATTTTGCAAAACCATCTTGTTTATGTAGGTTGTATAATTTTATAGGTAAGATTTTTAAACTATATTTATGTCAGTATAGTAAGTGGAGTAAATTATTTTAATTTTTTTTTAGGTATATGTCCTCATTTTGCTCAAGACATTTGGCCAGAGCAGGGCGTGGAAGATTCTTTTCAAAAAGTAATACTAAGAAGATTTGAAAAATGTGGACATGAGAATTTACAGTTAAGAAAAGGTTGTAAAAGTGTGGATGAGTGTAAGGTACACAAAGAAGGTTATAATGGACTTAACCAGTGTTTCACAACTACCCAGGGCAAAGCATCTCAATGTGGTAAATATTTGAAAGTCTTTTATAAATTTATAAATTTAAACAGATATAAGATAAGACATACTAGAAAGAAACCTTTCAAATGTAAAAATTTTGTCAAATCATTTTGCATGTTTTCACACAAAACCCAGCATAAAAGCATATATACTACAGAGAAGTCCTACAAATGTAAAGAATGTGGAAAAACCTTTAATTGGTCCTCAACCCTTACTAATCATAGGAAAACTCGTGCTGAAGAAAAGCCCTACAAATGTGAAGAATATGGCAAAGCTTTTAATCAATCCTCAAATTATACTACACATAAGGTAACTCATACTGGAGAGAAGCCTTACAAGTGTGAAGAATGTGGCAAAGCATTTAGCCAATCCTCAACACTAACCATACATAAGAGGATACACACTGGAGAGAAACCCTGCAAATGTGAAGAATGTGGCAAAGCATTTAGCCAACCCTCAGCACTAACCATACATAAGAGGATGCACATTGGAGAGAAACCCTACAAATGTGAAGAATGTGGCAAAGCATTTGTATGGTCCTCAACCCTAACTAGACATAAGAGGCTGCACACTGGAGAGAAACCCTACAAATGTGAAGAATGTGCCAAAGCTTTTAGCCAATTCGGACACCTTACTACACATAGGATAATTCATACTGGAGAGAAACCCTACAAATGTGAAGAATGTGGCAAAGCATTTATATGGCCCTCAACCCTAACTAAACATAAGAGGATTCACACTGGAGAGAAACCCTACAAATGTGAAGAATGTGGCAAAGCTTTTCATCGATCCTCAAATCTTACTAAACATAAGATAATTCATACTGGAGAGAAACCTTACAAGTGTGAAGAATGCGGCAAAGCGTTTATATGGTCCTCAAACCTTACTGAACATAAGAAAATTCATACTAGAGAGAAACCCTACAAATGTGAAGAATGTGGTAAAGCATTTAGCCGATCCTCAGCCCTAACTACACATAAGAGGATGCACACTGGAGAGAAACCCTACAAATGTGAAGAATGTGGCAAAGCTTTTAGCCAGTCCTCAACCCTTACTGCACATAAGATAATTCATACTGGAGAGAAACCCTACAAATGTGAAGAATGTGGCAAAGCATTTATATTGTCCTCGACCCTATCTAAACATAAGAGGATTCACACTGGAGAGAAACCCTACAAATGTGAAGAATGTGGCAAAGCTTTTAATCAATCCTCAAATCTTAGTACACATAAGATAATTCATACTGGAGAGAAACCTTACAAGTGTGAAGAATGTGGAAAAGCATTTAATCGATCCTCAAATCTTAGTACGCATAAGATAATTCATACTGGAGAGAAACCTTACAAGTGTGACGAATGTGGCAAATCATTTATCTGGTCCTCAACCCTTTTTAAGCATAAGAGGATTCATACTTGAGAGAAACCTTAAAAAGGGTAAAGAATGTGGCAAAGCATTTATATGGTCCTCAACGCTAAACGTAAGAGGATGCAAACTGGAGAGAAACCCTACAAATGTGAAGAATGTGAAAAAGCTTTTAATCCTCAAATCTTACTAAACATTAGATAATTCACACTGGAGAGAAACCTTACAAGTATGAAGAATGTGGGAAAGCTTTTAATCATTCTCAAATCTTACTACACATAAGATAATTCATACTGGAAATAAACCCTACAAATGTGAAAAATGTGGCAAAGCATATGGTCCACACCCCTAAGCAGACATAAGAGGATGCACACTGGAGAGAAACCTTACAAATGTGAGGAATGTGGCAAAGCCTTTAAATGTTCCTCAACTGTTACTAAACATAAAGTAATTCATACTGAAGAGAAACCCTACAAATGTGAAAAATGTGGCAAAGCCTTTAAGCAATCTTCAATCCTGAGTAACCATAAGAGAATTCAAACTGGAAAGAAACCCTGCAAGTCTGAAGAATGTGGGAAATCTTTTTTTTTTTTCCATTGCACCTTTATTGTTTATTCTGTTCACTGTTCAGAATTTTCATACAGTCTTTCTAGAATCAAGAAGGGTGTACAGTGGTATTCCTGCGGCTTTCTCTCCTCTCTACCTCCTCTCTTGTTCAGCAGCCTCCGGACCCCCAAGGGCTAAGGAATCAGACACACCGGGTTTGGATCCTGACTCCACTAGGAGCCATGTGATCTCAGGGATATTTCTTGATCTCTCTCAGCTCTTCTTCCTTCTTCTGCAATGTGGGGAAAAGACTCCCTCTCTCACAGAGTTGCTACCAGAATTCAATGACTCCAAGTATCCAAAGCATCTGGCACAGTGCCTGGGCACACAGTACGCCCAGATGCACCTTAGCTTCCTTCCTTCTGGCAGGGAAAAGATACCTGATAAACAAAGCCAGAGCCAGCTGCTTAGGGGCATTTGCTTTATAAAGAGCCTGGTCTCTTTAACAGAGCCCAAGAAATGACTCTCTAATGGTGGAATTTCAGACACCATAGCATGGGTGAGGGAGAGATCTGGAGGCATAGACTATAGAAGTCTCAGAATCATTTGAATCCAGCCAGGCAGACTGCTGCTGCTTCTGCCCAGGGGCAAGGCTGGTGATACAGTTTGGCTGTAACCCCACCCAAATCTCATCTTGAATCCCCACATGTTGTGGGGAGAGACCCAGTGGGAGGTAACTGAATCACGGGCAGGTTTCCCATGGAATGTGGGAAATCTTTTAACCTGTCTTCAACTTTTATTAAACATAAGGTAATTCATACTGGAATAAAACTCTACAAATGTGAAGAATGTGACAAAGTGTTCTTCTGGTCCCCAGCCCTAACTAGACATAAGAAAATTCATGCTGGACAGCAACCCTACAAATGGGAAAAAATTGGCAAAGCCTTTAACCAGTCCTCACATCTTACTACAGATAAGACAACTCATATTGGAGAGAAATCTTACAAGTGTGAATAATATGGAAAGCCTAAAAAAGTCCTCAATTCTTAACAGATATAAGATTATTCATACTGAAGAGAAACTCTACAAATCTGAAAGATGTGCCCAGTGCCTTTGACGGCATCTCAAACTTTTCTAAACAAAATCATGCTGCTGACAAATCCTAGAAATGTGAAGAATGTGACAAAGCCTTTAAATGATTGTTACACTTCATTGTATGTAAGATCATTTATACTGGAAAAAACTACCAATGTGAACAACGTGGCCAAGCTTCTAACCAATGCTCACAGCTTATTGCACCGGTAAGCATTTATATTTGAGAACAAATGTACAAATATAGACAAAGTAAAAAAGCCATTAATACCTGTTCACATCTTACTCAAAATCAGAGTTCATACTGAATAAAAGCATTAAAAATCTAATTACCATCAAAAGATCAGAAAATATGTCTTGAAGGTGCAGAAGCGTATTTATTTTGAAAAAGCATTACAAATATGAAGAGGGTTGTAATACATTTACTTGTCTCACAGATCTTATTGTACACATTTTGTACTAGAGGAAAACCCTGAGGCAGTTATTAAAATTTTGTTCAACATCAGGGAGTTTATATTGAAGAAAACTCTGCAAATGTAATGAATTTGGAAAAACATTTTTTCAAAAACTACAAATTATGAAACACCAAAGGGTTCATACTAAAATATATTTTTGCAGATGCATTAAATATGAAAGATGTTCAATCCAAAATTAAGTCTATGTAAATATCAGGGAATAATTCACAGTAGAAATATCTAGGGCACTCAAACTTTAGACATAACACTAAATCAGTGCAGAGTATAGGAAATAATACAAACTAAAGTTCGTGTAAACATTATTTGTATATAACTTTAAAAGAATATTTTTTGGAGAGTTATAATTACAAAGTATAACTTTTTTTTGAAAATACAGAATTTTAAAAAAGCGAATAATGGAGTTAAACTCTTAAATTACTTCATGCTGTTCCATCATTCCTGGTGTATTCACATGTGAAAACATGTGACTAATTGTAGCTGCATTAAAGATATGAGATATTCTTTTTTATTAGGTAGGCCTTTATGACTTTTTCTATGGAAAGGTAAGGACATTAAAATGTAAGATACATGATGAAAATTTAAGTAGAGAGGCTCTTTGGGTTAACTTATAATGTTGAGTGATGCATGAGGTAGATGTTCAGAGTAATATTTTTATGCATTATCATGAAAGAAAAACATACTTTAGTTAACATTAAGTTAGTATGTTACTGTACTTTTATGGAATAATATACAGTATATTTTTAAATTATGTGTGAACTTAACTTTTCAATTCAGCATTTTTAACATGTTAAATACTATCATGAATTCATTGAAGCGTTATGCCACTAACTTTAACCTATTCCACCTTACTCAATGGTGTAGGTAAAAGATGGTAACAATACACTATTTGGTAAGATAATGGACTGACATCTCTAGTAATCTTTTTGCCAGTGGCTTTAAATTGCCAATAAGTTAAAGAATGTTGTTCCTATACGTTAAATTTTATTCTTATTTTTACATTTAAATTTATTTTTCTTAATTTTTGTGGATATGTAATATGTGTATATGCTTATGCCATATATGGCATATTTTGATACAGGCATGTGATATATAATAATCACATTAGAGGAAATGAGATATCCATTACCTCTAGCATTTATTCTTTATATTACAAGCAATTCAGTTCTTCAGTTTTAGTTATTTTTAAATGTACAATTAAATTGTTATTGACTACAGGGTCATTTTTATGGTCATAATGAAAATTATATACAAACATAAGTAAAATCCATACATTTCTGAGTCCTGAATAAATATTTTTAAAAATTTTAATATATTTTTCTTTGAACATGTGGCTTCTGGCTGCAAGCACATATGGACTCTTAGTATTGATTTACATGGAATTAAATATACAGATCTATTAGTCTAAAGATAAATCTTAGATGTAAATAAATTATGGAGTGTGTTTGTGTTAGTGTAAGTTTGAAACTATTTTTAGCCAAAAAGTAATATTGGAACAAAATAAATCATTTTAAGAAGGTGTCTAATTTACTAGAAAAAAACAAAAATTCTCAAAAATACTGAAAGTAAATCTATCCTCTCTACTTTGTATTAAATTTATTACTGTATAACCTTTTGGCTTATGCTTCAGAATCTCCCCATGCAAATTCTGTGTTTTAACTTGACTGTTACTCATGTTAGAACCATAATTTTTTTGTTTGTTTGTTTAATAGTTTTTTTTTTTCTTTTTTTTTTTTTGAGCTGGAGTCTTGCTCTGTTGCCCAGACTGGAGTTCAATGGTGTGATGTTGGCTCATTGCAATCTCTGCCTTTCAGGTTCAAGCAGTTCCCCTGCCTCAGCCTCCCAAGTAGCTGGGATTGCAGGTGCCCGCCACCCGCCCAGCTAATTTTTGTATTTTTAGTAGAGACAGGGTTTTGCTATGTTGGTCAGGCTGGTCTTAAACTTCTGACCTAAGGTGATCCACCCACATCAGCCTCCCAAAATGCTGGGATTACAGGTGTGAGCCACCTTGCCTGGCCTGTGTGTAATAGTTTATGAAATATTCATTATGTGAGCTGGTCTGTAAGTATAAGAATGATTTTTTTAAAAATTTCATTGTTCCATTTATTGGGGTACAGGTGGTGTTTGGTTAGATGAGTAAGTTCTTTAGTGGTGATTTGTGAGACCCTGATGGACCCATCACCTGAGCAGTACATACTGCACCATATATGTTGTCTTTTATCCCTCCCCCTTCCCACTCTTCCCCCCCAAGTTTCCAAAGTCTATTTTATCATTCTTATGCCTTTGCATCCTCATATCTTACCTCCCACATATCAGCAAGAACATACGATGTTTGGTTTTCCATTCCTCAGTTACTTCACTTAGAATAATAATCTCCAATATCATCCAGGTCATTGCAAATGCTGTTAATTTCTTTTTGTGGCTGAGTAGTATTCCAACATATATGTATATGTCATAGTTTCTTTATCTGTTTGTTGATTGATGGGCATTTTGGTTGGTTCCACGAGTTCGAAATTGTGAATTGTGCTGCTAGAAATATGGATGTTCAAGTTTCTTTTTCAAATAATCAGTATTTGGGTTTATTTCTGGGTTCTCTGTTCCACTGGTCTATATTTCAAATAATGACTTCTTTTCCTGTGGGTAGATACCCAGTGGTGAGATTGCTGGATCAAATGGTAGTTCTACTTTTAGTTCATTAAGGAATCTCCCCACTTTTTTCCATAGTGGCTGTACTATTTTAGATTTCCACTAGAAGTGTAGAAGTGTTCCCTGATCACCGCATCCACGCCAACATCTACAGTTTTTCGATATTTTGATTATGGCCATTCTTGCAGGAATAAGGTTGTATGGCATTGTGGTTTTGATTTGCATTTCCCTTATCATTAGTGATGTTGAACTTTTTAAATGTTTGTTAGCCATTTGTGTATCTTTTGAGAATTGTCTATTCATGTCTTTGGCCCACTTGTTGATGGGATTTTTTTTTTTTTTCTGACTGATTCCTTTGAGTTCACTGTAGATTCTGGATATTAGTCCTTCGGCAGATGTATAGATTGTGAAGATTTTCTCCCATTCTGTGAGTTCTCTGTTTACTCCGCTGACTGTTTCATTTGCCATGCAAAACGTCTTTAGTTTAATTAGGTCCCAGCTATTTATCTTTGTTTTTACTGCATTTGCTTTTGGTCATGAAATTTTTGCCTAGCCAATGCCTAGAAGGGTTTTTCCAAGGTTATCTTGCAAAATTTTTATAGTTTCAGGTCTTAGGTTTAAGTCCTTAGTTCATCTTGAGTTGATTTTCATATAAGGTGAGAAATGAGGATCCAGTTTCATTCTCCTACATGTGGCTAGCCAATTATCCCAGCACCATTTGTTGAAAAGGGTGTCCTTTCCCCACATTATGTTTTTGTTTGCTTTGTTGAAGATCAGTTGGCTGTATTTGGGTTTATTTCTGGGTTCTCTCTTCTTTTGGTCTATGTGCCTGTTTTTATATCAGTACCATACTGTTTTGGTGACTAGAGCCTTATAGTTTGAAATCAGGTAGTGTGGTGCCTCGAGATTTGTTCTTTTTGCTTAGTCTTGCTTTGGCTATGTGGGCTCTATATGAATTTTAGAATCGTTTTTTCTAACTCTGTGAAGAATGATGGTGGTATTGTGAAGGGGATTCTGTTGAATTTGTAGATTGCTTTAGGCAGTGTGGTCATTTCCACAAATTTGATTCTACCCATCCATGAGCATGGGATGTGTTTCTATTTGTGTCATCTATGATATCTTTCAGCAGTGTTTTGTAGTTTTCCTTGTAGAGTTCTTTTGACTCCTTCATTAGATATGTTCCTAAGTATTTTATTTTTATTCAGCTATTGTAAAAGGGGTTGAATTCCTGATTATTTCTCCATTTGGTTGCTGTTGGTAAATAAAAGAACTACTGATTTGTGTACGTTAATCTTGTATCCAGAAACTGTTGAATTCTTTTATCAGTTCTAGGAGCTTTCTGGAGGAGTCCTCAGGGTTTTCAAGGTAAATTATCATATCATCAGCAAACAGTTACAGTTTGACTTCCTGTTTACTGATTTGGATGCCCTTTATTTCTTGCCTTATTGCTCTAGGTAGGACTCCAGAACTATGTTGAAGTGGAGTGTTGAGAATGGGCATCCTTTCTTTTTTCTGTTCTCAGAGGGAATGCTTTCAACTTTTCCCCATTCTCTATTATGTTGGCTGTGGGTTTGTCATAGATAGCGTTTATTACATGAAGTTGTGGCCCCTGTATGCCAACTTTGCTGAGAGTTTTAATCATAAAGTGATGCTGGATTTTGTCAAATGGTTTTTCTGCATCTATTGAAATAATCATGTGATTTTTGTTTTGAATTCTATTTATGTGGTGTATCACATTTGTTGACGTGTGTGTGTTAAACCATCCCTGCATCCCTGGTATGCAACCCACTTGATTATGGTGGATTATCTTTTTGACATGTTGTTGGATTTGGTTAGCTAGTATTTTGTTAAGAATTTTAGCATCAATGTTTATCAAGGATATTAATCTGCAGTTTTCTTTTCTGGTTTTGTCTTTTCCTGGTTTTGGTAGTAGGGTGATGCTGGCTTCACAGAATGAATTAGGGAGGGTTCCTTCTTTCCCTATCTTGTGGAACAATGTCAAAAGGATTGGTACCAATTCTTCGAATATCTGGTAGAATTCTGTGAATCTGTCTGGTCCTGGACTTTTTTTCTTGGTGATTTTTAAATTACCATTTTAATTTCACTCTTTTTTATTGGTCTGTTCAGGGTATCTAATTCTTCCTGATTTAAGCTAGGAGGGTTGTATTTTTCCAGGAATTTATCCATCTCTTCTAGGTTTTCTAGTTTATGTGTGTAAAGGTGTTCATAGTAGCCTTGAATAATTTTTTGCGTTTCAGTGATGTCAGTTATAATATCTCCTGTTTCATTTCTCAGTGAGGTTATTTGGATTTTCTCTCTTCTTTTCTTGGTTAATCTTGCTAATGGCCTATCAATTTTATTTATCTTTTCTAAGGAGTAGCTCTTTGTTTCATTTACCTTTTTTATTTTTTCTTTTAATTTCAATTAGTTATGTTCTGATCATGGTTATTTCCTTTTTTCTGCTGGGTTTGGGTTTGGTTTGTTCTTGTTTCTCTGGTTCCTTGAGGTGGACCTTAGATTGTCTGTGCTCTTTCAGACTTTTTGGTGTAGGCATTTAGGGATATGAACTTTCCTCTTACCATCTTCGCTGTATCCGAGAGGTTTTGATTGGTTGTGTGATTATTGTCATTCAGTTTGAAGAATTTTTATGTTCCATATTGGTTTTGTTTTTGACCCAGTGCTCATTCAGGAGCAGGTTATTTAATTTCCATGTATTTGCATGGTTTTGAAAGTTCCTTTGAGAGTTGATTTCCAGTTTTATTCCACTGTGCTCTGAGAGAGTGCTTGATGTAATTTCAATTTTCTTAAATTTATTGAGGCTTGTTTTATGGCCTATCATGATCTATCTTGGAAAAAGTTCCATTCGCTGTTGAATAGAATTTGTGTTCTGCGGTTGTAGGATTAAATGTTTTGTATATACCTGTTAAGTTCATGTGTTCCAGGGTATAGTTAAATCCATTGTTTCTTTGTTTACTTTCTGTCTTAGTGATCTGTCTAGTGCTGTCAGTGGAGTATTGAAGTCCCTCCCTTTTATGGTATTGATGTCTATCTCATTTCTTAGGTCTATTAATAATTGTTTTATAAATTTTGGAGCTCCAGTGTTAGATGCATATATGTTTAGGATTGTGATGTTTCCCTGTTGGATCAGGCCACTTATGATTATATAGTGTCCATCTTTGTCTCTTTTAACCACTGTTTCTTTAAAATTTGTTTTGTCTGATATAAGAACAGTTACCCCTGTTTTCTTTTGGTGTCCATTTGCATGAAATGCCTTTTTCCATCTCTCCACTTTTGAGTCCTTATGTTAATTGAGTCTCCTGAAGACAGCAGATAGTTGGTGAGTTCTTATCCATTCTGCAGTTCTGTGTCTTTTAAGTGGAGCATTTAGGCCATTTCCATTCAGTGTTAGTATTGAAATGTGATGTACAATTACATTCATCATGCTCTTTGTTGTCTGCATACTTTGGTGTTTTTTTTTAGGGGGGAAGGTGAGGGGAATGGAGTCGTGCTCTGTCTCCCAGGGTGGAGTGCAGTGGCTTGATCTTGGCTCACTGCAACCTCCATCTCCCAGGTTCAAGCGATTCTCCTGCCTCAGCCTTCTGAGTAGCTTAGGACTACAAATGTGCACCACCACGCCCAGCTAATTTTTGTATATTTAGTAGAGATGGGGTTTCACCCCCATGTCTAGAAATTCAATGGCAATAAATATTGTTGCCCACATATTAAAATCCAATATCCAGGACCAATTTTAAATTCAATGGTATTGGATAGCAGAGCTACGGACCCAGAAATGTAAAATATGTTCTAAATGTTCTAAAGGTTCTATCAGAAAACAGTATTTTGAAATTAAATATGTAGAAGCTTTCATAATATTTTCTCTACTGGACATGGTACTAGGTTGCTAACTGGAGAATCCCAGCAAGTCATATTACTTTTTTCTAACAAAACAGGCCTTGCTGTCTCTAACCCTGATCTGATCTCCTGCCTTGAGCAAATAAAAGAGCCCTGGAATGTGAAGAGACAAGAGACAGTAGTCAAATACTCAGGTAGGTAAGCATGAATGAAGCCGATAACACAGATGACAGGTTCAAAGGTCAAAAAGAATGCCAGACTTTAAAATGTGATATGGGATGCTCTGCTTCAGTGGAAAGATTTCCTAAAAAGTCTTTTTTTTTTTCTCTAGCTCTCAAGTAGGAGCATTTTTGTCCCATACCCTTAAATTATTTCTAAGGACTCTACTTCCTATTTAGTGATTTTCCTTTGAGGGTACCATGAGAACTAAACTCCTCTTTATGGCTTATGAGGTACTGCATGATATACATGCTCTTCCATTGCTTCGGGGGAATATAAAAATATCTCCGAGTATTTTTGAGGAACTGCATGTTAGATTATTTCTCAAGTTTTCCCATCATGTCTGAAATGTATGAGAGCAGTGGTGATATTAAGATTTGTTTCAGAAATCTCAGGAACATTAATGACAGAGGTTACTTATTTCTCTATTTTCTGTTTTTAATATTAGCAATCCTAACTCAAGTGATAGCTCATTATTGTTTTCATTTGCGGTTGCCTGTTGTTAGGTGATATTGACCACTTTTTTTATATACCTATTGGTCATGTGTATATATTTGCTGGCAAAATATTTTTTGAATCTTTTGACCATTTTTCTGTTGGGTTTTTATTGTTATACTTGCCTTTGCTTTGAATTTCCTGTATATTTTGAATATTAAGCTTTTCTTGTTATATGGTTTGCTATTGTGAGCATGCAATAAACATTCAAGTATAGGTATCATTTTCTTATAATAAACTATTTTTCTTTGAGTAGATACCCAATGATGAGACTTTTAAATCAAATGGTAGTTCTGTTTATAGTTGAGACTGAGCATTTTTGTCATATGTGTGTTGGCTATTTGCATGTCTTTATTGAAAAATGTTTACTAATGTTATTTGCCCATTTTTCAATGGGATTCTTTATTATTATATTTTTGAGTTGTTTGAGTTACTTGTAAATTCTGAATGTTAGTTTCATTTTGGCACATAGTTTGCAAATATGTTCATTTATTCTGTAGGTTGCCTATTTACCCTGTTGATTATTTTTTTTGCTGTGCCAAAGCTTTTTAGTCCCGTTTGTCTATTTTTAATAATAATATAATAAATAATAATACAATAATAGTTTTCTTTGTTGTGTCCTTGCCTAATGTTGGTATCAGGGTGAAACTGACCTCAGAGTGACTTAGGAAGAATTTCATTTTTGGGAAGAGTTTCAAGAGGATTGTTATTCAAATACATTTGGTAGAATTTGGCTGTGCATTTTTCTAGTCCTAAGCTTTTCTCTGTCAAGACATTTTTAATTACTGACTCAATCATGCTACTCATTATTGGTTTGTTCAGGTACTCTATTTCTTTCTGGCTCTATCTTGGGAGGTTGTATGTTTCCATAAATTTATTTACTCTAAGTTTTCAGGTTTGTGAGTGTCTAGTTGTTTATAATCATTTCTAGTGATCTTTTGTATTACTGTTGTATCCATTGTAATGTCTATTCTTTCATTTCTGATTTTGTTTATTTATATCTCTCTTCTGTTTGTGATGAATATAGCTAGCTATTTATCAATTTTGTCTTTTTGAAAAACCAACTCTTTATTCTGTTGATAATTTTTATTGTTTTGGTTTTTATTTCATTTGGTTCTGTTCTGATTTTTGTTATGTTTTTCTTCTAACTTGGAATTTGTTTTTTTATTAATATTCTAGTTCCTCGAAGTGTGATGCCAGGTCCTTAATATGTAAGCTTTCTACTTTTTTGATGCAGACATTTAGGCTATAAACTGCCCTCTTAGTACTATATTTACTGTATCTTACAGATTTTATTATACTATGTTTCTATTTCCATCTTGTTTCCCACAAAGTTTTAAGTTTCATCTTAATATTATTTTTGAGATGGGTTTTACTCTGTCACCCAGGCTGGAATGTAGTGGCACAGTCTTGGCTCACTGCAGCCTTCACCTTCCAGGCTCAAGTGATCTTTTTATCTCAGCCTCCTGAGTAGCTAGGAACATAGGTGCGCACCACCACATCTAGCTATTTTTTTGTATTTTTGGTAGAGATAGTGTTTTGCCATCTTGCCCAGGCTAGTCTCAAACTCCTGACCTCAGGTGATCCACCTGCCTCAGCCTCCCAAAGTGCTGGGATTACAAGTGTGAGTTACCACCCCTGGCCATCCATGTTAATTATTTCATTTACACAATGACTGTTCATGAGTATGTTGTTTAAATTCTTTGTAAATTTATAGTTTCTGAAATTTTTATTGCTATTGATTTGTAGTTTTATTCTGTGGTCAAGGTAGTTAATATAATTTTGTTTTGGGGGTACTTTTTTGATTTGCCAACTCTTCTATCTCAATGGTCTCTCTAATGCTGTGAGTAGAATGTTACATTTTTCCACTATTATTGTATTACTATCTGTCTCTTTCTATAGGTTTAATAATATTTCTTTTTAAAATTTGGGTGTTTTGATGTTGGGTGCGTAGATATTTAGAATTGTTATATCCTTTCGCTGAAATGATTTCTTTATTATTGGGTGATGACCTTTATCCTTTTTGTTACTGCTTTTTATTTGAAGTCTGTTTTATTTGATGTAAGTATAGATACTCCAGTTTGCTTTTGGTTTCTGTTTGTGTTACTGTCTTCCACCTTTTACTTTTAATCTACATGTGTCTTACAAGTAAGGTGAGATTCTTGTAGGCAACATACAGTTGGATCATTTTTTCTTATTCATTTCATAAATCTATACATTTCAATGAAGGATTTCATTGATTTATATTCAAGGTTAATATTAGTATGTAAGGTTTTGTTACTGTCATAATGTTAATTTTTTTCTTTTTATCTATCTTTGTGGTTTAATAAAGTTCTGTCATGTTGTAATTTGATTTATTTCTTTTTCTCTTTTGTTTTATAAGACCTGTTAGTTTTATACTTTTATATGTTTTAATGATGGTGAATATCAAACTTTTTTTTTATATTAGAAATCCCTTGAACGTCTTTTGTAGGCCCAGTCTAGTGGTAATTAGTCAGGGTAAGATTTTATATCTTTTTCATCTGTGAAGGTTAATCTAGCTTGATGTAAAATATTTGGCTGGCACTTTTCTTTCAACACTCTAAATGTGCCATCTCATTCTCTTCTAACCAGTAAAGTTTCTGCTGAGAAGTGTGCTTTTAGTCTGATGGAGTTTTCTTTATTTTATAATTACTTCTTTCACTTTCACTTTAGATATTCATCATGTGCCATGATGAAGTCTGTTTTGCAATGTATTTTGCTGGTGATTGCTGAGCTTCCTGTATATGTATGTCTAATTCTACTGGTAAAGTTGGGAAGTTTTCATCAATTATTTTCTTACATAGTTGTTCTAAACTTTTTGATGTGTTTTATTTCTCAGAAACACTGATAATTTTTAAGTTTATTCACTTTATATAGTTGCAAACATCTCACAGTCTTTGTTTATTCTTTTCTCCTTATTTTTGTCTGAGTAGATTTTTTATAAAAACCTCTTTGATGGCAGTCTTACACTGCTAGGGTCATCAGAAAGGAAAGGAAAGGGAAATAGAAGGGAACCGCCAAGTGGATATTGAAGCAAAAAGAGCTACAAGGCAGGACCCTCCATTAGAGATGCTTATAGAAGGACCCCCTAGTATGGGCTAATCCCCTCTGGGAAACCAAGCCCCAGTACTCAGCAGAAGAAATAGAATGGGGAACCTCATGAGGACATAGCTTCCTCCCCTCAGGATGGCTAGCCACCGAAGAAGGAAAAATATTTTCGCCTGCAGCTAACCAATGGAAATTACTTAAAACCCTTCACCAAACCTTTCACTTAGGCATTGATAGCACCCATCAGATGGTCAAATTATTATTTGCTGGACCAGGCCTTTCCAAAACTACCAAGCAGATAGTCAGGGCCTGTGAAGTGTGCCGAAAAAATAATCCCCTGCACTGCAGGCCATACATTTCAATCCCTGTATCTTTAACCTCCTTGATAAGTTTGTCTCTTCCAGAATCAAAGCTGTAAAGCTACATTCTTCAAATGGAGCCGCAGGTGCAGTCCATGACTAAGATCTACCATGGACTCCTGGACTGGCCTGCTAGCCCATGCTCTGATGTTAATGACATCGAAGGCACCCCTCCCGAGGAAATCTCAACTGCACAACCCCTACTATGCCCCAGTTCAGCAGGAAGCAGTTAGAACGGTCATTGGCCCACCTCCCCAACAGCACTTGGGTTTTCCTGTTGAGAAGGGGGACTGAAAGACAGGACTAGCTGGATTTCCCAGGCCAACTAAGAATCCCTAAGCCTAGCTGGGAAGGTGACCGCATCCACCTTTAAACACAGGGCTTGCAACTTAGCTCACACCCGACCAATCAGGTAGTAAAGAGAGCTCACTAAAATGCTAATTAGGCAAAAACTGGAGGTAAAGAAATAGCCAATCATCTATTGCCTGAGAGCACAGCGGGAGGGACAGTGATCGGGATATAAACCCAGGCATTCGAGCTGGCAATGGCAACCCCCTTTGGGTCCCCTCCCATTTTATGGGAGCTCTGTTTTCACTCTATTAAATCTTGCAACTGCAAAAAAACCCAAAAAACAAAACAGAAGAAAAAAATCCTCTTTAAAGGTCTGAAAATTTGGGCCATGCACGGTGGCTCACACCTGTAATCCCAGCACTTTGGGAGGCCAAGGTGGGTGGATCAGCTGAGGTCAGGAGTTCAAGACCACTCTGGCCAGCATGTTGAAACCCCGTCGCTACTAAAAATACAAAAATTAGCTGGGCATGGTGGCAGGTGCCTGTAATCCTGGCTACTCAGGAGGCTGAGGCAGGAGGATTGCTTGAACCCAGGAGGCAGAGGTAGCAGTGAGCAGAGATTACACCGTTACACTCCAGCCTGAGCAACAGAGTGAAACTCCATCTCAAAAAAAAAAAAAAAAGCTGAAATTCCTTTTATGCCTGTTTCAGTCTATTGTATTGTTGAATCTTTGAATGTATTTTCTTTTTCCTTCAATCTTTCAGTTTCACAATTTTTGTTTTGGTTTCTTTTAAAAGATATGCATCTCCTTGGCACATTTCCCACTTATACTCTAAATTTATTTATTTATTTTTGATTTGGTTTTTGGGTTTCTCTCACATCTCTTTGAGCTTCTTTTAAATATATATTTTGAAGCCTTTTTAAGGTCTTTTAAAGTAATTTCAATGAATTTTTTTTCTTAGAATACTGGAGGATTATTGTGTTCCTTTGAAAGTGTCATAAACCTTGCTTTTCTGTGTTTCCTGTGTCTTTGTGTGTCTTTATGTTGATTTCTGTACATCTAGATAAACAGTTCCTTCATTTTATTTTTGAATTTACATTCGAGAAAGCTTTTTTTTTTTATGTTATTACCACGACGTTTATTGCATAGAGCCATTTGGCTTTACTTTTGGGTTTGTGCATAGGAAAGACTCTGTAAGTTTCTTGAGTATAAATATATATATGTGTATATATATATATATATAACCGATGTTTTACTGGCTTAGGAGTCATCTTTTCTCTTAGGTTGATTTTTAATTCTAAGTCTCAGAAAATAATTTATCTATTTTGTGTTGGTCATTGAGGGCCAGCACTCCTGACGTAAAAGGGTGAGAAGGTAGGATGGGGGTGTATGATGACAAATTACTTAATAGTTATAATGTACATTGAGTGATGGATACCCTAAAAGCCCTGACTTTACCACTATGCAATCTATGCATGGAACTAAATTACACTTGTACCCAACACATTTGTATAAATAAATTAAAAACATCCACTATTTAGAGTTTGCTATCTTGCTTATTCATACATAAAAATACATTATAAATGTTTCCTTTGACATTATTATTGTTACAGGAGTTGAAATTATTTAGGCAGATAGAGCAAAAAAGTCATTGGTAAAGTTTTCTTTTTAATAAAAAGAAGTCCACAAATTATGTTTTTTTTTTTTTTTTTTTTTTTTAACAAAGAGCAGCCTGTAAAATTGAGCTGCAGACATAGATAAGCAAGCTGGAATCTTGCATGAATAAATGCCGGCAGCTGTGCTGCAGCTTGCTCTGCAGTGAACGCCAAGAAATAAGTATTTGGACAATTACAGCTGAAAGGGAGGGGAGCAGCTCCTCCAAGACAGTGCTGCTTTAAGATTCATCTGCCAAGTATTTATTGAGAAGGCTAGTTGAACTACAATTTAGACAAACAAGAAACATCTACAAGGTGGCTATTTGGGGTTGGGTCATGAGGCACATATGACCTTGTTTATAACATCTAAAAGCACTCAAACCACATTCTTAGGAGGCTGTGTTCAGCACTCCTTATTACAAATTCTATCCCTTGTCCTATTTTCAGTGTCAAGGAATTACAGTCTCATGAACAAACAACATACACACAGTGCCTCAGTATTTTTCCATGCCTCAACCTCAAATGCCTTGTACATAAGCTTGAATGTATTGTCATACACCCCTCACATTTCCCCCTTCTTTAATTCTTAGAACATGCTGATTATCCAATGCAAAGTAAGCTTCTATCATTCTTCCCTGGTCATAGTTGGTTGAGTGGCAGCACAGAGCCATTTGCAGATGCCTAAAAGATACAAAAAAGGATAAACAGTGGCTATCACCCAAATTTGTATGTTTAGCCCAGACAACCAAGTATTTGGGTTCAACCACTGAAAGTCTTGTAATAACTGAAGGGTGTTTGTAATTGCTGCAACCATCGCTTAAACTGTTTATTTAATTCACACTAACGAGTAGAAACTCGAGAAGACAGGTGGTTGCCGTAAGCCCTGTGTAGGTGTGCCTTCACTCTCTCCCAGGTATATTGGGAGCTATTATATGACATAAGTGTGACACAGATGGAATTATATTGCTAATCACAATGTAAATTTTGACAAGTAGCGAATGCCTGCTGTGGATCCCCTAGCCATTCAGTGGCAGCTTCAAGGGCCTCTAGGTGAGAAAAAATATTTTTATCAGTATTTACATGTTCTTGAAATTCATGGGTTACATTGTATACCATGTGGTTCACCACTGAGGCTGTATGAATAGATTCCGTCAAAGAGACAGCTGCAGTAGTAGCAGTTGTTAGTATAATAATAGCTGAAACTAAAAAGGCAATTAGAGTGGCCAGAAATTTTTTTTTTTCGAGTATGAGACAATGCTTTTCTAAATAACTGCAAGATAGAATCCCCTTTCCAGTTCCGGGTTGGATATACAGGGAGCCACAATCCTGACCACCATTTTAAAATAATGACATAGGGCCGGGTGTGGTGGCTCACACCTGTAATCCCAGCACTTTGGGAGGCTGAGGTGGGCAGATCACAAGGTAAGGAGTTTGAGACCAGAATGACCAACATGGTGAAACCCTGTCTCTACTAGAAATACAAAAACTAGTTGGGCGTGGTGGCACATGCCTGTAATCCCAGCTACTTGGGAAGCTGAGGCAGGAGAATCGCTTGAACCCGGGAGGCAGAGGTTTCAATAAGCTGAGATCGCACCACTGCACTCCAGCCCATGTGGCAGAGTGAGACTCTGTCTCAAAAAAAAAAAAAAAATCATGACATAGTTTATAATTGTGTAATGTTTTGATGAGACAAGCATGTAGCGTATCAACTACTGGAAGAGACAGTAATACTATAAAAGGATTGATTCTGTTCTATGTTAGGAATATCCTGCCCAAACAAAAGTATATAAGGGTGTGTAGCACAAATCAGGACCGTATCAGTAACATTATTGTGCAAGGAGAGGGTGTAGTTGTGACCGCTATAAATGTAATCACTTTTATTATGAAAGAACCCATTCAAAAAAGGGAAGACCTAGTTTCCAAATTTGGGTATGAGCAGGGCTTAAAACTTGTTCCCCTTTTGATTGTAATATTCATCCTGAAATCCCATACTCTGACCAGGTGATGGAACTATTGGATGGACTCCCAAATCCAATAGTCTGATTTGCAGACATGAGATATCCATGGGGTCCCCAATGAAGTAAGGTGCCATTATCAAACAGAGGTCCTTGATGCGGCACAGGTTGTCTGCATGGGGACCACTGGACAGCCTCAAACTTATGTCACCAGTCTTTTCTCAGATGGCATCTTCTTATATAGAAGATCAGGCATTTGTATAATTTCGTTAGAAACCTCAGTAAGATTACTGGTAACAGCAGAAATAAAAGTCAAGTTTGCAGGCTTAGCATCCCTTTTGGGCTGATAGTAAAGATACTCCTGAGGAATGAGAGTAATACACTTAGGTGCCCATGTAGAGAAACAGAGAGGAGGATTGCTAGACAATAAAGTCAAGGAGTCATTAAGTTTAATCCATCCCAAATTTTCAGTTAGGGAGTAAGACAGGGGCATCCATCGACCTCCCATCCAAGAAGTATTAGATGACAAAGGCGGGTCAGCATCCCACCACATAATAACATTGAAAATTGAGGGATTCAGAAGATGACTCCAATGAACATGTTCTTGAGCTAAGCCCAGTTGGCAAAGAACAAGAATTACCAGCCACCCCAACATCTATGTCTGTCTTACCTTCTCAGAAGCTCCCCCAATTACCGTCAGATACATAAGAAACTGGTTCTCTGCAGTTGCAGGGGCTCCCATAGACGCAAGCCAGATAGTTCCCTGTTGGTCCAGTTTCTTTAGCTGTCACCAGGTAATGTCAGGTGCCTTCCAAGTTATCACTGTCAGTTTTGGTCGATTCTCCAATGACAGGTCCTTCATCATCAGGAGGGGCTTTTTCAGTAGTCTCTAACTCATAATATGGCTTCACTCATTTTATGGGGATCCACTCTAGTCCTGTAGTTCATGAAATACAAACCGCACCTCGACCCCATTGCAATGCCTCATAAAGTCCCTCCCAATTCCCTGTACAAATGTCTCGAATTAACACCTTTCATTTTGTGACCTCAAACAGCTTCATCCTATGACCAATAGCCATCTGGCCATCTTGTCCAATATTCAAAAAATGAAGAGTAAATAAGATTTTTGCTCATTCTCAAGGAGAGAGCTCCCATATTCCCCCCTTTTCATTTATTAAGATATACTTTAAGGGTTTGATGAACTTGTTCAACAATGGCCTGACAGGTTGAGTTATAAGAACTATCAGTTTTGTGTTGTATGTGCCAAAGTTGCAATGCATATAAAAAGCTAGTGCTAAGATAGCAAGGACCATTATCAGTTTTAATAGTCTGTGGAGGGCCTAAGGTCATAATAGATTCAAAAAGATAAGCAATTGCATCTTTAGTTTCTTCTCCAGTCCATGGAGTCACATATATGAGGCCCATATAAGTGTCCACAGTAACATGGAGAAATTTAAAGCATCCAAAAGGTGGATGCTGAGTAATACCAGTTTGCCAGGTAGCATTAGGTACCAGACCTTATGGGTTGGCACCAATTCCCAATGAAAAAATGGAGAGAGAATGCTGTTGGCAATCAGGACAAGTTTTAATAATCATGCAAGCTTGATCAAGCGTTAAATGAAACTTGTTTAAGACTGTAGGCAGGCTGGGCACAGTGGCTCACACCTGTAAGCCCAACACTTTGGGAAGCCGAAGTGGGTGGATCACCTGAGGTCAGGAGTTCGAGACCAGCCTGACCAATATAATGAAACCCTGTTTCTATTAAAAATACAAAAATTAGCTGGGCATGATGGCATGAGCCTGTAATCGCAGCTACTCAGGAGGCTGAGACAGGGGAATTGCTTGAACCTGGGAGGTGGAGGTTGCAGTGAGCCGAGATCGCATCATTGCCCTCCAGCCTGGGCAACAAGAGTGAAACTCCATCTCAAAACAAAAACAAAAACAAAAGACTGTGAGCATTCTGATGAAAAAAGGAATGATCAGCTTGAGCTCACAAATATGCAGGAGAGTCTGCAAACCTCATCTGTGTTTGTACCAGAGCATCAGCTCGAGTGTTCCCTGCTGACAAGGGACCAGGTAGCCCAGAATGAGAGCGAATATGTGTGATATAAAAAGGGTGATGATGGGGACAAAGGAGCTCCTGTGTTGTTAGAAACAGGGTTAGTAGGGGTTCATTAGTAATGCCTTTTAGATGTGTGAGATCTAAATGAGTAATACTATACACCACATAAGTGGAATCACTAATTATATTCATGTCTTGGTGAGGAAAAGTTTGTAACACCAATATTAGGGCACCTAACTCAGCCTATTGAGTAGTTTTGAAATGTTCCTGGATTTTGTGCTGCCAGTTTTGCATGGCATCTTGCCACACTATAGCTGACTTTCCCATTTTCCTTGAACCATCTGTAAAGACAGTAGTGGCGTGAAGCAAGGGCTCAGAGACAACAATACATGCAAATTTAACAGGCACAGTTTGTAAAAAGTTCAGGAGCTTAGAGGCTGGTAAATGGAAACTAATATTACCAATAAAGTTGATCATTGCAACTTGCCAATCAAGATCACAGGCTAAGAGAGTATGAAATTGTTCCTTGCTTAAAGGTAAGAAAAGAGTAGCAGAGTCATATCATGACAATTGGATGCAATGTCGGCATCCCGTTGTGAGAAGCTATTAAATCTGTGGTCTTTTGTATGTGTTTAGGGAGGGGGTTACAAGACAGGTAAAGCCGCCCCAAAGGAGAAACATTTGTTCCAACTTGCCCAAGCATTCCTGTAGGACTTTGAGGGGTATTAAAGATCAAAAGATCTATAGGTCTGTCAGGATCTAAACCCAATATACACCTTTGGGTCAAGGCTTGCTCCACAGCATTAAGCTCACCCTGTTCTAGCCAAGAGAGGTCTTGCAGTGAATTTAAAGCAGAGTCACCTTTCAGGGTGTCAAAAAGATTAAAGTAATTTGTAGGAATGCCTAAATAGGATCATATCCAACTAATCTTTCCTAGGACTCAATATCATGTATTAAGGGTTAAGTGCTGTGGAAGAATTAATTCTGTAAGTTGTGGCCTGAGGGTAGTAGATAAGAGCCACAGAGTATATAGAGCCACAGAGCCATCAGCTGGACTTTTTCTTGTGCAATGAGACCATATTGTGACATATGCTGTACTACCATTGCATGAAGTTGATGCAGTAATGACTGATGCTGAGCAGCTACCAAAATATCATCCATATAGTGGAAAATTTTTGCCTAGGGGAAGGATTGATGCACAGGAAGTAAGCCTTCATGTCCATAAAGCTGACATATAGTAGGGCTGTTCATGATCCCTTGGGGTAGAACTGTCCATTGGTAACATTAAACTGGTTGCAGAGTATTGTAAGTGGAAACAATAAAAGCAAAATTTTCTCGATCTTCGGGATGCAAGGGTATGGTTAAAAAAAAAAAATCCTTTAGGTCAATTAAAATAAGAGGCCAGTCTTTGGGGATCATAACCGGAGAAGGTAATCCTGGTTGCAAAGGCCCCATAGGAAACATTACAGCATTAATAGCACAGAGGTGATGCAATAACCTCCACTTTCCTGACCTTTTTAGAATGGTAAAATAGGAGTGTTCCAGGGACTAGTAGTAGGCTCAATGTGGCCAGTGTCTAGTTGTTCTTGTACGAGACATTGGATGTGTTGCAATTTTTCCTTCTTAATGGGCCACTTCTCCACCCATAGCAGGCTAGTAGTTTTCCACTTGGTTTTGATAATTTTCAAAGGAGCAGTGGCCCCTACCAAAAAGGGGGCAGGACAGAGAGGTTTAAGCCCCACTGTTCTAGGCCATCTCATTCCCACAGAGAAAAATAGAATATCTTAAGATAAAGGGCTGAACATGGGTGACCTTGCCTTCTGGGCCCAAAAGTGGAAGAATATGCCTACTTTTTAATGGCTGTTGATACCCTCCAACACCCATGACAGAACATCAGGCAGGAGAGGCCCAATCTGAAGGCCACTGTCTTTTAGCTATTATAGTTTGATGAGCCCCCATGTCAATAATTCTCATAAACATAACTCCATTAATTGTTACTTCTAAGTATGGTCTATGACATGACACTGGAGTACTCCAAAAAACTTTCATGCCTGAGTGGCCGAATCCTGAGGCCCCATAGGTCTGTTGAACATTACCTTGAAGGTAAGGAGTAAGAATAATCTGAGCAAGGCAAGTCCCTTTAGAGATGGCATGGACCCCTGACACCTGTGCCATAACTTTAATTTCTGCTAAATAGTCTGAATCTATGACTCCAGGGAAAATTTGAATTCCTTGAAGTGTACTTCTGATAATCAATCCAAACGTTCCTCTGGGTAATGGGCCATAGATTCCAGTAGAAATCAGCTTGACCCCATCTTGCTCTTTAAGCACCATATCTGATATGACTGTGAGGTCCAGCCCTGCGCTGCCAGAGGTGGCTGAAGAGAGGTTATGGATGCTATTTCTGGTCCTGACTCAGAGGGGAAAGTCATTCCCCAAGTCTGGGAATTGGTGTTCCTCCATGGATTTTTCTGGGCACTGGAGGTCTTGCCCCTCTTCCCATTTCCCGATAATGGGTTTCATCCTTATCAAATTTTGATTTTCACTGATTAGCCCAGTGCTTACCTTTGCTGAATCGCAGGCATTCTTGAGAGGGTATTTTAGGGGCCTTTGATTTCTTTGGGACTCCCTTCTGTTGGCATTCTTTGGCCATATGCCCAGTTTGGCCACAATTATAACATGTGGCCCCAGTCATCACTGCAGCAAAAGTCTGAGCCAGATAAGTTGTAGTGCCTACATTCTGGCACGTTTTAATAAACACACCGATTTCAGTGGCAGTGGCTCAGACTGGGGTTATTGCTGCCTGACAATCCTTATTGCATTTTCAAAAGCCAATTGCAACATAAGAAGTTTGGCGACTTCAGGATGAGGTACCTGTCTTTCAACTGCAGCCTGCAATCGGTTGATAAATTCAACATATGTTTCTGTGGCAACCTATTTAACCATCACAAAGGAACCCTGGAATTGTCCCATGAGTATCCTCTTCCATGCCTCTATCGCTAGCTGTGAGCATTGAGGAAAATAGATGGCCATCCACCTGAGCCTAAGCCTGAGCTGAAGCAAAAGGCCCTGTCTCCAATAGCATACATATCAAGCTGTATCAGGATATTATCCAAATTTTGCAAGCATTGCTGCATGGCTAGATCACTGTACTCTCTCCACCACACAGTATATTCAGCAGCTGAAGCCAAAACTTTTCCCAGAGTTTTCCAGTCATGCACAGCCATCTCATAACCATTTCCCAGAGCCTCAACCATCCCCTGCGTAAAGGGTGAATGTACACCATTTTTGCAGATACTTCTTTTTAATTCCTTAAAGACAATAAAAGGCAAGCGCTCATGCCGTCTCCTATTATTTTGAACAATGACAGGGAATGCACTAAAAAGCGCCTCAGGATCTTCCTTCCTCAGTCCCTCCTGGAGGCCTCCTTCTAGTAGGGAGGTTTTTTGAGGGGACACGGCCATCCAGTCATATAAATGTTCACTGCCTGGAGGTCTTATCCAAGAACAGTCCCTTGGACGGCCTCCAATCTACTCAAGGGGGATGGGAGGTGCTATTGCCTGAATGGGGCCAACAGATGCAGGTCATGTGAAGGGTGGAGGAAAAGACGGCAATGGCTTTTCTATAGGGAGAGGAAAAGGCTCCAGTCCGTCCTCATCATCACTAGAAAAAGTGTCTTCTTTATGCCCTACTGAAGGGAGTGAAGTTGGGGGAGGAACTCCTTCCTGTTGTTCTGCTTTCTGTGTTCCCTTTTCCTTTAAATTTTCCGAATTCCCTTCAGGTGAAGAAAATGGGCAATCTGACTCACCATGATCTGGCATATAAAGAGGGTACAACACAGAACATGCCAGAATCCAGGTGATCAAAACGGTAACATTAGTAAAATGGCCCTGCTCAAATCCTCTTTTCAGGCAGCAATCTGCCTGCTCCCATAACTCTAAGTTTAATGTTCCTTGGTCAGGGAAACAAGGGCATTCCTGCTGAATTAAAAACATAAGCTTATGCAAAGCTTCAGACTCTATGGTGCACTGAATAACCTTAAGTAAATGTTGCACCGTTTTAAAAAATACTTTCTGCTCTTTGGACAACTCCTGATCCATGGTAACCCGACCCCTGGTATTATAGACGTCGGTGCTGTCCTCCTGAAAATGGGTAGGGACTGTCCCTTACCAGTATTCCCCGAAGATTGGTGAGTCATCCTACTCCATGCATAACTTCAAGGCAATCACGTCGGAGTCACCACTTGATCATGTCCGAGTCACCACTTGATCACGTCCGAGTCACCACTTGCAGCTTGTTCTGCAGTGAATGCCGAGAAATAAATATTCAGACAATTACAGCTGAACGGGGAAGGGAGCAGCTCCTCCAATGGAGTGTTGCTTTAAGATTCATCCGCCAAGTATTTATTGAAAAGGCTTGTTGAACTACAATTTAGACAAACAAGAAACATCCACCAGGTGGCTATTTGGATTCGGGTCATGAGGCACATATGGCCTTGTTTATAACATCTAAAAGCACTCAAACCACATTCTTAGGAGGCTGTGTTCAGCACTCTTTATCACACATTCTGTTCCTTGTCCTGTTTTCAGGGTCAAGGAATTACAGTCTCATGCACAAACAACATACACACAGTGCCTCAGTATTTTTCCATGCCTCAACCTCAAATGCCTTGTACATAAGCCTGAATGTATTGTCTTACAACCCCCACGCTATGCCAGTAGGAAAAGGGGTTGCCTGGGGACTATGCCTGTTCAAAATGGTGGCTCCATCTTCCCTTTTCTTTGTAAACCACATGTACAGTAACAACAAAGAAAGGGTGAAATTAAAGTAAAACTTTTGATTGTTGACTTGTCAAACTGGATTTGTATGGATTAATAGGTCTAGCACAGGTAGAAGAGAGACAGAAATACTTCTGGCTTATCTGATTTAATGCAAATACAGGCAAACCTGGCTAAGAAATGCTTTTCACCAAAGTTTGTCTGCAATTTGAACGCTGTAGGTTAAACTTATTTAAAAGCACTCTGGACAGATTCACTTGTAATATAAGCATGTTGTAGTTTCTGGTGTTTAGGACTGATTTCTGTTTATTTAGTTTTCTGAAGAGACACAAGAGACAGCCCTAGCTACTATCAGACTTCCTAGAGACAAATTGGGCAAATGAGCCCTACAAAATTCCATTTACTTTAAATATAATAAATAATAATCTCTAAACATAAGAATTTGACCAGCATTAACCACTTTACTTCCCCAATGCACTGATACTTCTCCTTTTTTCTTAGCATAACACAAAACAAACACATGACCACACACTATCCACTCTCCAGTGCAGATCAGAGTAACAAAGGCACAAAGCAAACTTCAGAACACACAGACCACCATGTTCACCACATCTACGTTTAGAGCTGATTAAGAAGAGAAGCAAAATCAATGAGAAGCTGACATTAGTGACTACCCTGTTTTCAGCACCTATTGTCACAAGAAGACCAAACACTCTCATTTTAAGGCAGAGCATTCACTTTTTTGGAAAAAAAAAAAAAGTAACTTTACAGCATATATCCTGATCTCTCACTCTTTGCAAGATGACACTGGCTTTGGGCATATTACAGACACCCTTAAGACACATCGCCTGGCCTGGCTTACCTGATACAATTTTTAATTTCTCTGAAGTAAACTCAAATTTCAAACATGTATTTCTTTATTAACTTATTTCATTAATTTCCTCAGGGACTTAACAGAAAATATATTCAACTTTCATTCACTTAATCTTACCACAATAGATGGTGTAACATATCCAGAAGACAGCCATATGTAAGACATGCCCATACTCCGAAGCATAGCAAGCTTAACACACCAGGGACTTGAGGAAGCAACACTATAACAGTGCAAATACACAAATATTTAAGGAAAAATACATCACCCAACAGACAGCATCTGTGGTCACCACTATCCAGCATTCTCCAAAATAAGTAGCTGTTAATGGCTTACCTAAAGGTTGGCTTATATATAATTGTCACCACAAATTGGTTCTGAACATAATTTAGATTCCAATTTTTGATATTAACAACACGGTAATTATCTGGTAAGATATATTTATAGCTAACTTGTAATTAGACTTCTGAATGCACGCATATGCCTTGGGTCACAGTGAGAGAAAAACTCTTGAGTTATTTGTAGAGTACCTTAAGATTTACATTTTCAAAACACGTCCTTAAGCTTAGTTTTAGAAGTATTCTTCCCAGCATCTCTTCACCAAACTGTATCAATTTTATTTATTTATTTATTTATTTATTTATTTATTTATTTATTTATTTATTTTTGAGATGGAGTTTTGCTCTTGTAGCCAAGGCTGAAGTACAATGGCACAATCTCAAATCACTACAACCTCCGCCTCCTGGGTTCAAGCGATTCTCCTGCCTCAACCTCCCGAGTAGCTGGGATTACCGGCATGCACCATCATGCCCAGCTAATTTTTTTTGTATTTTTAGTAGAGATGGAGTTTCACCAAGTTGGCCAGGCTGGTCAGGAACTCCTGACTTCAGGTGATCCACCTGCTTCTGCCTCCCAAAGTGCTGGGATTACAGGCGTGAGCCACTGCACCCAGCAACAATTTTAATTTTAATAACTGAGGAGTGGGGAGGGCTTTTTAAAGTTTTATTCCTTTCTATTCAGTTTATCTTATCCTATACGGAAATGGAATAAAGTGTGGTGTCTGTCCTAATGATATTTATTTGTGGTGATGCAGAAATATCTACGCTCCCAAGCAAGAGATGAAAAATCATGTTCTCCCCAAAATGGGGAAACCAGTGTTACCTGGGGCCCAAAGAGATGTTCAGGTTACATCTGTCAGGATTGATACCATAAGAGAGGATCATCTCTCGAGCACAGTGGGGCTCACCTGAGATTTTGGTGAGTCATGTGGATGACATCAGAGACAAGCATTACCCAAAATTAGAGTCCCTATAAGACTTTCACATAAGATGGTCTTAGAATATGGTGGCCCAACTCACACAGAAGAGGATGGCTGTGCATCCAAGTGAGACTGATATTTTTTCTCAGGAGCAGAAATCTTAATGTAGGAGATGGCCACTCACTAAGTAGTCGAAGCATGCCCTGATGGAACTCTCTGGGGGTCAGATTTCCCACTGTCTCCCTGAGTTGCATAAAGCACAGAACAACTTGCCTGCACTCCAGCTTCTAGCATGTACCAACTCAGCAGAAAACACATCCCTGTCTATTTTGTTTCAAAAATACTTTGTTTGCCATAAAAAAGTGAATTAACATAGTAAAAGCCCAAGGACTGCCTAGGGGTAGGTAGCAGGTCTGTCATCACCAGAAGTATTTAAATGCTGGCCAGACAAATACTCTGTGGAAATAAGTTTCACTCTTTGTGAAAGGGGTAAAATAAATCTTTGTCTTGGGCACTCTCAGATCTAGTGAAGATCTTAGCATACAATAGATAAACAACAACTTCTGTTTACTAAATAAACTTTATTTTCACAGATTACAGGTGAAGCAAAATATTGATATAACTCTAAGACATTAAGGCATCACAAGATGACTTATGTTCTTTATGGGGTTTCAATTAAGAAATTACATGAAAAATAAGTCCATGAAAGGAGTTCTGATGCTCCTAATTAGCATCAGAACTGCTCTGATGGGCTTAAACCATTGTGAAAGTCCTAGCTTGCTTCCTACTCAAAGTCTCTTCTCATGAATCCTATGCTTAAAAGTCAAACAGATAAAGCATCACTACATCAAACACAAACTTCAACACTCTTAACATTTAGGTGTAAATCTCATCTGAAAATCATTCAAAAGCTCAGGTCATCTACAAGAAATCTGTTCTTTGCAGTTTAGTATCAGTAAATTAAAAGGAAAGCAGGAAAATAATAAGATAAAGCCATTTAATTATTTTTGTAGGTAAGAACATAACATTGGTTTATCAGTTACATAGTATTTTCATGCTTCATCCATACCAGGTACTTAATTTTTAACCAACTATAACACATTACAAGTGGAGAAATAGCTAAAAACATAGAAAACATATACATAACTCTTTAAAGGGTAGAGAACATGCCCAGTTCATATACATTGCCTAATCTAGCATTCCAATCTTAGTAAGGCACCACCATCCACCCAGCTATAAAATCCAAGATCAGGAAGTCATCTATCCCTTCCCCACACCATCCCATCATCAAGCCTCTCCTACCTCTTAAACCTCTATCAAATCCATCTGAGCTCCCATCTCTACTGTCACTATGCTTCAGGCCACCAATGCTTTTCAAATTTTTCATAAACTAGCCTTCTAACTGATCTTATTCCAAACAGAAGGCCAATAATTATTTCCTTCTACCATGTCTATTTACTACTATGGGTAAAAATAGTCTGTAACATTCAAATCTCACCACACTACTTTTGGGGCCAACACTTTTTACAGCTTTCCAGAGCTCCTACAAGCCTACTCTAACCCCTGCCTACTTCATCATTCCTGTCATTCCCCTCATTCAGTGTCTTCTTCCAAACACACTGTACTTCTCCCACTTCCCTGGACACATCCACCTTTTCAACCTCAGCTTCTGTACCTGCTGTTCTCTGAAGCATTCTTTTTCTTCCTGTCACCCATTCTTCAGATATTAGCTCAAATGTCACTTCCACAGGATGCCTTCCTAGACCTGCATCCCGACATCCTCCATTCCTCTTCCATACACAAAGGCCAAACTTTACTTCATAAGTTCTTGTCATACTTTGAGCAGTTAACACTGATATAAGTGAGCTTTTCCTGGCTGGATGAGTCTCTTTCACTGTGATATGTCCTCTATGATATTAGCAACTGTCTATCTTTGCAATGCAAGTAAGTTTGGTGGTAAGGACAGAACCTTCACAAGCAGATAATCAGATATTTATGGAATAAATAAAATCTGTAAATGTAAAAAAAAAATCATGGGAATGGTAAATTTGATAGTGAAAAACTGTGTCTTAAAAAGAGGCTAGGCCAGGCATGGTGGCTCACGCCTGTAATCCCAGCACTTTGGGAGGCCGAGGCGGGTGGGATCACAAGGTCAGGAGATCGAGACCATCCTGGCTAAAATGGTGAAACTCCGTCTCTACTGAAAATACAAAAAATTAGCTGGGCATGGTGACGGGCACCTGTAGTCCCAGATACTCGGGAGGCTGAGGTAGGAGAATGGTGTGAACCCGGGAGGCGGAGCCTGCCGTGAGCCGAGATCGTGCCACTGCACTCCACCCTGGGTGACAGAGCGAGACTCTGTCTCAAAAAAAAAAAAAGAAATAGAGGCTAAATCTAATACAGAACTGTACTTAGAAAAATTAAATTGTAAAACTTTAATAAGCTTTTAACACAAAATGGCTCTTATAAAACTTATTTTTATAATTTAAATACAAATCAAATCCAGAAAAACACAAGCCTCCTTTAAGTTACTTTTGGTTTAAAGCTTTTGAGTGTTTTAACCAAATACATACAGATTTAACTGACCAAATCACAGAAAACCTGTTTGAGATGTTAAACCATTGTAAAACAATCCGCTGAACCAACAATTAAAAGCTCTAAAGTAAAAGATAAAATGGCCTAAAAAATCTATTTTCTGTATCATAGAGGAAAATATAGAAGCCTCCTCAGAAATAAAACTAAGTTAGAATATTATGTCTAAATGTATCTGTCAGGTATGAATCTAAATTCTAGTTAGCATGCAGCACTTATTAATCGACATTTACAGTTAGTAATGTATCCTTAATCAATTAGGATTTCATGTTGTATAAAAGACAGTAAGTCACCCACAATGCTAACTTTTTCTTTGTTAAAAATTTACTCTTTGAGCCTCTCCCTCTCCCTCTCCCTCTCGGTCTCCCTCTCCCTCTCTTTCCACGGTCTCCCTCTGATGCCGAGCGGAAGCTGGACTGTACTGCTGCCATCTTGGCTCACTGCAAACTCCCTGCCTGATTCTCCTGCCTCAGACTGCTGAGTGCTTGCGATTGCAGGCGTGCGCCGCCACGCCTGACTGGTTTTCGTATTTTTTTGGTGGAGACGGGGTTTCGCTGTGTTGGCCGGGCTGGCCTCCAGCTGCTAACCGCGAGTGATCTGCCAGCCTCGGCCTCCCGAGGTGTCGGGATTGCAGACGGAGTCTCGTTCACTCAGTGCTCAATGTTGCCCAGGCTGGAGTGCAGTGACGTGATCTCGGCTAGCTACAGCCTCCAATTCCCAGCTGCCTGCCTTGGCCTCCCAAAGTGCCGAGATTGCAGCCTCTGCCCGGCCGCCACCCCGTCTGGGAAGTGAGGAGCGTCTCTGCCTGGCCGCCCATCATCTGGGATGTGATGAGCCCCTCTGCCTGGCTGCCCAGTCTGGGAAGTGAGGAGCGCCTCTTCCCGGCCGCCATCCCGTCTAGGAAGTGAGGAGCGTCTCTTCCCGGCCGCCCATCGTCTGAGATGTGGGGAGCACCTCTGCCCCGCCGCCCCGTCTGGGATGTGAGGAGCGCCTCTGCCTGGCCGCGACCCCTTCTGGGAGGTGAGGAGCTTCTCTGCCTGGCCGCCCCGTTTGAGAAGTGAGGAGCCCCTCTGCCCGGCAGCCGCCCCATCTGAGAAGTGAGGAGCCCCTCCGCCCGGCAGCCGCCCCGTCTGAGAAGTGAGGAGCCCCTCCGCCCGGCAGCCGCCCCGTCTGAGAAGTGAGGAGCCCCTCCGCCCAGCAGCCACCCCGTCTGGGAAGTGAGGAGTGTCTCCGCCCAGCAGCCGCCCCGTCCGGGAGGGAGGTGGGGGGCAGCCCCCGCCCGGCCAGCCTCCCTGTCCAGGAGGGAGGTGGGGGGCTCCTCCACCCGGCCGCTGCCCCGTCCGGGAGGTGGGGGGCGCCTCTGCCCGGCCGCCCCTTCTGGGAAGTGAGGAGCCCCTTTGCCTGGCCGCCACCCCATCTGGGAGGTGTACCCAACAGCTCATTGAGAACGGACCATGATGACAATGGCGGTTTTGTGGAATAGAAAAGGGGGAAATATGGGGAAAAGATAGAGAAATCAGATTGTTGCTGTGTCTGTGTAGAAAGAAGTAGACATAGGAGACTCCATTTTGTTCTGCACTAAGATTCTTCTGCCTTGGGATGCTGTTGATCTATGACCTTGCCCCCAACCCTGTGCTCTCTGAAACGTGTGCTGTGTCCACTCAGGGTTAAATGGATTAAGGGTGGTGCAAGATGTGCTTTGTTAAACAGATGCTTGAAGGCAGCATGCTCGTTAAGAGTCATCACCACCCCCTAATCTCAAGTACCCAGAGACACAAACACTGCGGAGGGCCGCAGGGTCCTCTGCCTAGGAAAACCAGAGACCTTTGTTCACTTGTTTATCTGCTGACCTTCCCTCCACTATTGTCCTATGACCCTGCCAAATCCCCCTCTGTGAGAAACAGCCAAGAATGATCAATAAAAAAAAAAAAAAAAAAAAAAAAAAAATTACTCTTTGAAAAGAAAACCCATTCAAAGAGTTCACCTTGTGTTTCAGGACACCCACCTCATCTTCTGGGTATCTCTTTTATTTCTAAAAGTATATGTACCTCTATTAAAGGAAAGTTAAAATTTTGATTGTGTGTATTTATAGAAGTGCTTTGTTGTTGTTTTTAACAATAAAGTACCACGGTAAAATAACTTCCCCTAAAACAGTAAAAATGGTTCTTTTTATGAGTATGATACATAATCAATTATTATCAAGTAGGTACATTGCACATACACATATCAAGCAAGATTTATACCCTGCAGGTTTCTGGTTTTACATTCAATTTTAAAACCAAGAAATAATGGAATAAAGGAAAGTTAAATTATATATAAACCAACACTTCTATTAACTCATACCACTAGTGAAACAAAACTCTAAATAAGTACAGAAAATGAATTCACACATTGGAGCTCTGAAATGTTCTGGGTCTTTTATCTGTGCATTTATTTTTCCCATTGAATTTAAAGTTCAAACCAAAATCCATTAATAATGTTTAGAATTATTAAACGCCACAGTGTGACAGCTTTTAGTGCAACCAGGCATTAAGAAGCATGCTTTTCTCTTTAAGCTGAGCCAACTTTTATTTTAGAATTTCTGTAATTCAATATTCTTTCCCACCAAAGCACCTAAATCTTTTTCATGTAGCTGCAAATGACTACATGACAGATGTGACAAAGTTGTTAGTTTATGTCCACTTCCTTTACTGAATGTGGAGTGAAAGGCCTTAGTTTTCAATTTACATGTGGCTCTTCTCCAAAATCTTAAAAAATCTCATGTTTATATTAGAAATCAACAGGCAAGTTCAGGCATGGTGGCTTACACCTGTAATCCCAGGACTTTGGGAGGCCAAGGCAGGCCAATCACCTGAGGTCAGAAGTTCGAGACCAGCCTGACCAACATGGTGAAACCCTGTCTTTACTAAAAATACAAAAAGCCAGATGTGGTGGTGGGTGTCTGTAATCCCAGCTACTCGGGAGGCTGAGGCAGGAGAATTGCCCGAATCCGGGAAGCGGAGGTTGCAGTGTGCCGAGATTGCACCACTGCACTCCAGCCTGGGTGACAGAGCAAAACTCCATCTTAAAAAAAAGAAAGAAAGAAAGAAAAAGAAATCAACATGCAGTAGTCAGTGAGCACCAACCATGCAACTGTGCTAGGTACAAGAGATGGAAAAAATATTCCTGAGGTGGGAGAAACATGTTAACAGATAAATTACAGAAGACAGACTTGACACATGGGAGTAAAAGTCATTGGAAACAGAAGGCCTAATTATTTCTAGAAAAGGTAGTATTTGAGATGGGTCTCAGCAGAAAAGTAAATGTTCTTTGCTGGGGGAAGAAGATGGAGACACAACAAAAAGAACCCATGCAACAGCAGAGGCAGTAAATAATTATTCAATGTGGCAGTGATGTGGAAGATAGAGACAAGAGCCAAGACTAGCAGTTTGGTTTGGAAGCAGATGAGAGTCTTTGTAAAACAAGTTGAGGGGTTTGGATTTTCTTTTTTGTAGACAACATGGTGCCAAGAGATGTCATTTGGCAGGCAAGCAATGAGAGCAGCTTTAGGTTTTGAGGATAATGCCTCTGGCAGCAAGGTGGAAGATTAACAGCAGTAGGGAGAAACTGGTGGCAGAAAATTAAGAGGTGTTTATGACTCAATGAGGTCCTCAGGTCAGGAGTGATTAAACAGCCCATGTCAGTGATTGAAGCATGGTTTTGAGGAGAGCCTGGTGACTGATGGACATGAGGGTGAGAGAGACATGCATCAGGACAGCTAGCAGTAATGTTCCTGGCCTAGTAGGTTGTGTGCATGGTAATCACCTTCCAGAAAGGATGGAGATTACTTTCATTTTTACAAGTACTTGCAGGATGAGGGAATTGTACTGTGATCAGGATGACAAAAGATTACAGCTTCAGATAAGTCATAGGTGAAAATATAGAGCTGGAGTTGCCAGTTTATAGGTTAGAGGGGAGGTCAGAAAAGCACCAGAATGCACAGGGCATTCAGCAGGAACAGAACTCACTCCCATGTATGGGACTGCAAAGGTTGCTGCAGAGAACAGGGACTGGGTACCTGGCCACTGATACCAATGGGATGCTTACAGTCTGTCCACTGATTTAAGAATTTTAGGCTGGGCACGATGGCTCATGCCTGTAATCCCAGCACTTTGGGAGGCTGAGGCGGGAGGATCACAAGGTCTGGAGATCGAGACCATCCTGGCTAACATGGTGAAACCCCATCTCTACTAAAAATACAAAAAATTAGCCGGGCGTGTGGCAGGTACCAGTAGTCCCAGCTCCTTGGTAGGCTGAGGCAGGAGAATGGCGTGAACCCGGGAGGTGGAGCTTGCAGTGAGCCGAGATCACACCACTTCACTCCAGCCTGGGCGACAGAGTGGGACTCTGTCTCAAAAAAAAAAAAAAAAAAAAAAAAAAATTTAAAACAACTATTCTCAAGTGTTGCCCATGTCTCTGAGGTAAGTGGGGGCCCACACCACTTTGGAGGCAACTGTCTCCTTTCTGCAGGCAGCCCTTTCTTATCTGGAATTCAGTCTCCTCATCTGCCTGCCTTCTCCCTTGCATATCTCCTGCTTGTGTAATAGGGTGGAAAGTGGAGGGCAGGACAAAGTTCAGACCAGTGGCACTGGTTAGCTAAAAGATCACTCCTTTCATTCTACTAGACAGTTCTGGTCTGAGGCCTGGGTTCTCAGAACATAAAAATTATCACTGTCTCCTTTATTGCATCCCTGTATTATCCCTATCCCTCTTAGCCAGGGCAGCTGGCTGACATCCACCCTCTCAAGAGGACATGTATGGACAGAAGACCTGGCTCAGAAACACTGCTCTATGAAAAGGGCAGATAGTTATGTAAGAATTTTGCAAAAACTTGAGAAATTAAAATAAGGGAGACTATGAATGCAAAAACATTAACTGTCAAGCAAGTAAGAGATAATTCAAAGAATTTTTTAAAAAGATGTAGTCCACATAACTTAAATCATGAGGAAGACTGGCAGATGACAGCATCAGAGTGGATTTCCTAAATAACTGAGGAGGTGACTGGGAAAACTGAGCCACCTACCAAAACAGCTTTACAGAGCCAATGCATCTCATTTGTTGTAGAAGAAGATGAGTTCTAGAACTCTTGTTTACTCTAAAGTTTTCAAATACATTGAACACCACTTAACGTTTTCCTCAATCCCAAGCTTCTTGTAAAACTTTGACCCTGCCAACCATGGCATCTTAGAGGCAGATAAAAGCTTACCTACTTTCTGGAACTTCAGATTTCTAAATACAGCACATGCAATACAGGGAATGCACTCAGTATGCTTGTGGATACAATAAAGGCCACTGCTACACCTCTCAAGCAGGCTTTGTTGACTTCAGCTCTCCTGACATTTGGGGCTGTCCTATGCATTGTAATATGTGGAGCAGCATTTCTAGTGTCGGTACACTAAAGGCCAGTAGCACCCTTTCCCAAAGCAAGACACTAAAAATTTTATCATTCTGTAAAGGAAATCCACAGTGGACACCCATAAAGCTTCCTGATCTCAAAATATGCCACTTTATTCCATATGTAGATTTTGAGTTTCTGGAACAGTTATTTTATCCTTATGACAATCCCATGAGGTAGAAAAGCTACTGACAAGATGCCTGTCATATTCATCAATGGCAGTGCCACCAAAGGCTAAAGTTTCATTTTAAATTCCCTTATACTTTCAAAATCAACTGAATTTATTTTGAAAAAAATATGGCCTTCTTTATTAAAAATAACAGCACACATACACGGAGGTAAATAAGCAGTATACATTTAAAGCTACATTGTTTTGAGATCAAGCTGACTCTATAAAGCAGCTGTCCCATGGAGCTAAGCGGTAGTTAGGAATTGTGGATTCTGAGCTTAATTTATTGTCAGCCCTTGGGTAGATCATAAAGCAGCTATAACAGGAGTCAATATACCCACCCAACCCTAATAGTTTTGCTCTGAGTGGAAATGTGAAATCTTTGCTGAATGCTTTTGAAAAAGTGGAGTGAAAATAACTTAGTCCAGGAAGGTACACCAAAATAAATAAGGAATATTTCAAAGTAATTAAACCACCAGAAATATCCGATATATAATCCTACCCCATTGTCTCTGAGAAAAGGGAAAAAGAGAAAAACACAAAGCAAGCTATCAAAAGACAGATACAGCTTTTAAAAGTTCTATCTAATTAACCCCACTAAGAAATTTTTTGGCTATCTGGTGTATGCCACGCACTGTATAATGTAGGACAGTGGTTTCCAATGCTTTTGGCACCAGGGTCTGGTTTTGCAGAAGACAACTTTTCTGCACATGTGGCGGGATGGTTTCCTTTTGGGATGATTCAAGCACATTACACTTACTGTGCACTTTGTTGCTATTATGATTGCATTGTAATATATAATGAAATAATTAAACAACTCACCATAATGTAGAATCAATGAGAGCCCTGGGATTATTTTGCTGCAACTAAATGTTCCCATCTGGAAGTGATGAGGGGCAGTGACAGACCCTAAGGCATCAGAGTCATAAATAGTTTGCAACCTACATCTCTCACATGCTCAGTTCACAATAGTGTTTGCACTCCTATGATAATCTAATGCTGCTGCTGATCTGTAATGCAAGTGATGGGGAGTGGCTGTGAATACTGATGAAGCTTCGCTCACTCACCATTCACCTCCTGCTGTGCAGCCTGGTTTGTAACAGGCCACAGACTGGTATCAGTCTGTGCCCTGGTGTTGAGGACCCCTGATGTGGGGCAACTACATTGATTGAGTGAGTGAGTGAGTGGGTGAGTGCAATGGCACCATCTCAGCTCACTGCAACCTCTACCTCCTGGGTTCAAGTAATTCTTCTGCCTCAGTCTCCCAAAATAGGTGCTATTACAGGCATGTGACACTACCTTTGGTTAATTTTGTATTTTTAGTAGAGATGGGGTTTCACCATGTTGGTCAGGCTGGTCTCAAATTCATGATCTCAGTTTATTCTCCTGCCTCAGCCTCCCAAACTGCCAGGATTACAGACCTGAGCCACCGTGTTCTTCTGATGACCACATTTATTACCAGCCATTTATTACCAGGACACCTATGTTGTGCAGTGCCTGGCATACACCAGGTACTTAATAAACAGCTATTGATCTAATGCAGGACTAATAAGGTAAGTTGTATTTTTTTCCTTCAACATGCTGTGCCTGTTTCAGATGCAAATAAGACGTCAGGAGTCGGCCTGAAGAGACTTAAAATAAAAAATATTCCCCCAGATGGGAACATTTAGTTGTAGGAAAATCAAGCAGTCACTTGGATGGTGTAACAAGTTAGGTATGAATGTATTACCTGTGCCAGCTTAGTGAGATGCATGTTTACATCACATAACAAACACGTGTCTGCCATGCTCAGGGCTTAGAGTCTAAATTTCTGATGAGAAATAAAGTGGTATCTAGACAACCCCAGAGAGTGATATTCCATATATCCATAAGCATTAGTAGCATTTCTAAAAATTATCAAACATCCAACAAATCCTTTAAAAACAAGATATGCTAACATGCATCCAGTTTAGCGGAATTTCTAAAAATGATAAACAGTGCAACTTCATTCACCTGAAATGGAGCACAAGACCCTTCTGAAGGAATTCATATCAATTCCTGCAAAAGTTCTGTGGACTCTTGAAGGTAGCACAGAACTAAGTGTTTTTTGTGTGTGTTTCCAAAGAGGTTTTAGCCGAGCCTTTGGCCTCTAACAGACTCTCCAATTAAAATATGGCTTAGAAACTCTACCTGCCTACTTGAAAAAGCATCAAAACTAGAGAATGCTTTTCACGGGTGTGAAAAAATGAAAACAAAATCACATTCTTCTCTTTGCAATTCCCTTTCCCCCACCTTCCACTTCTATTAAATACTTCAGCATCATTGTGCATAGGTGCAGAGACCACTACATATCTAAAAAAGGAAAAAACCCTCAAATATATGGGGATGCACTGGCAATCTTGCTTTTGCGGAAATCATTTTGTTTCCTCCAGACAGAAGTGTCTCACTATTTTCAGCATTCTCATTTAACAGGCAGTTTCCACTGACTTTGAAAGGGGTAAGCTTGAATCTAAACTCTTAAACAAGAACCAGGGTTCAATTTTCTAGTAATGAAAATCCCAGACAGGTTTTTCAACCTACCAAATCGTTATATTTTTAATTCACCCTTCTTTCTCTCTCCACAAACGCTAACATCACCACCCACAAAAGAAAAAGGCAATCCCTCCAATGTTCCCCAAATGTGCGCGGCTGCTAGCTGGGAAGCTGTGTAGAGTTTTGTAATGGAGTGTGAACTGCTGCCCGGGATCTGGGCTCATGTTCTATCTCCTAACCAGTAAGAAGAGAAGGAGGACAAATCCACTGAGCAGGAAAAAAAAAAAAAGAAAAAAGAAAAAAAAAAAGAGAAAATCTTTCCTCCTCATTTATAACCGCTCATGGATGCAGCACTGACGAGGGTCGCCAGGTGCCCAGGGTGCCTGCCAAGCGGCCCACTGGCCAGCGTGTTTCCGCGCCGGGCCGGGTCCCCGAGCTCTGCAGGTGTCCGGCCTGCCTGGAAAGGAAGCGGCCCCGCCAGGTAGTGGGATCGGCCGCCGCGTCCCGTCCTCACCCGTGGCCCGGAGGGGGTGACATCCTCGATGTGCCCTCGGCCCAGAAAACGCGCCGCTTCCCATGGAGGGCGTCGGCGACAGGAAGGACCTCCCCTGCTCCTTAGCAAACATTAGGGTCGCAGTTTCCTAAGAGACGCGACTGGGATTGGGGGAGGGGGTCCAGGCAGAGACTAGTGCTGGGGGCAGAGGAAGCGACACTAGGCTGCAGGCTGGTGTGGAAGGAAAAAAGGAAGCCCCAGAAATAGCCACAGATTTTTCCAGCGGGAGTAGGCCCCCCCGCATTTTTCCTGGACTCAACGATGGCACCCGGCACCGAGCCCCCCACTCGCGCGAGGAAGGTGCACTCCACACTGACGGATCCCTGTAAAACACACGCCCCGCCATCGGAAGGACCAGGAAAGATAGGCGCCCCCATGGCAAGGCCCTGGCCCCCTTCTTTCCTGGGCGCCTTAGGTGGTAGTCGGCCACACCAAAACCGCCAGCCAGGAAAGGGCCAGGGCTCAGGGCTTCCTGCTGCCCCCTTGACTCCAGTGTCCTCTGCCCAGGAATTTCAAATCCGCAGAGCAGGGCGCGGCAGGCGCTTCCACCAAACACCCCGCCTAAAGCACCCCAGGAGGCCGCCTCCTGGCCAGCATCCCTGATGCTTTGCGGCTGCTGGGGAAAGCAGGAACCCTAGTTTCCAGGCTTCCCCGCCAGAGAGGGACTGGAAAGGCCATAGAAGGAAAGTTCCTCATTCCATAGGGGAAGGATGCCAGAAGAGAGAGGGCAGAAGGTGGGGAGCAGCGTCGGGAAGATGTTTCTGGCTTACGAGGCTTATACCATCCAAGTCCCGGCGGTGCTATAATAAATAAATTCACCCCAGTATTCCGGGAGGCCAAGGCAGGAGAAGCACTCGTGTCCAGAAGTTTCAGACCAGCCTGGGCAGCGTGGTGAGACCTCCGTCACTAAAAAAGACATTTAGTCAGGTGTGGGCCACGGCTGCAATTCCAGCTACTCAGGAGGCTGAGGTGAGAGGATCTCTTGACACTATAGTGAGTCATAAGCTTGTGCCACTGCACTCCAGCCTGGGTGATGGAGCAAGACCCTTTCTCATAGAATAAATAAATATATAAATAAACTCAGACGCCTGGGTTGGGACGTATTCCTACCCTCCAAAACCTAATATAGATGCATATCAGGTCTTTCTAGCACAGCGCTGCAGAGACAGCCACTACACGTGCTGGGTGCTGCTTGACATGGCCAGTGGCTCAGTAAGAGGAGGAGTAGGAGTGAAGGAGTGGAGAAAGAGGAGGAGGAAAAGAGAAGGAAGAGAGGAAAAAGTAGAGAGAAAAAGGGAGGAGGAAACAAGAAGAAGAGGAGAGGAGGAGAAAATGAGAAGATAGTAAGAATAGAGGAAGAGGAGAAAATAAACAGGAGAGGAGGACAACAGGACTAGTAGCAATGAGGATAAAATGAAAGTTGGGAGGAGGAGAGAAGGAGGAGGAGAAGAGGAGGAGGAAAAGAAAAGAAGGATGAGGAGAGGAGGAGGAAAAAAGGGAAGAGGAGGAGAAAAAGGGAGGAGGGAGAGAGAAGGAGAAGCAGAGACAAAGGAGGACAGGAGGAGGAGAGGAGGATGAGGAGAAGGAGGATCAGAGGGAAATGAGAAGGAAGAGAGGAGACAGAGGAGAAGGAGCAGGAGGAGAAGAGGAGGAGGGGGAAAAAGGAGGAGGAGACAGGAGGAGAGGAGAAGGAGGAGGAGAGAAGGAGGAGGAGAGAAGGAGGAGGAGAGGAGAAAAAGGAGGAGGAAAAGGGGAGAAGGAGCAGAGGAGGAGGAGAAAAAGAAAAGGAAAAGGAGGAGGAGGAAGAAAAGAGAAGGAGGAAGAGAAGAAGAAAAAGGAGGAGAGGAGGAGAGGAGGAGAAGAAGGAGGAGGAGAGGAAAAGAAGAATGAGGAGAGCAGAAGAGAAAAAGGAGTAGAGGAGGAAGAGGAGAGGAGGAGAACGAGGAGGAGAAGGACAGGAAAAGAATAAGGAGGAACAGAGAAGGAGGAGGAGGAGCAGGAAGAGATGAGGAGGAGAGGAGGATGAGGAGAGGAGAAGGAAGAGACAAGGAGGAAGAGAAGAGTTGGAGAAAGAGGAGAAGGGGAAAGAAGGAGAGCAGGAGAAAAAAGAAGAGAAGGAGAGGAAGGGGAGGAGAGGAGGAGGAGAGAAGGAGGAGGAGAAGAAGGGAAACAGGAGAAGGAGGAGGAGGAGAAGGAGTAGAGAAGAAGGATGAGAGGAGAGGAGGAGGAGAAGACAAGGAAGAGCAGATGAGGATAAGAGTAGGAGGAGAGGAGGAGAGGAGGAGGAGGAGAAGAGAGGAGGAGATGAGGATGAGAGGAGGAGGGGGAGGAGAGGGGGAAGAGTAAAAAGAAGAGGAGAGGAGAAAGAAGGCGAGGAGGTGGAGGAGAGGAAGAGGAGGTGGAGAGAAGGAGTAGAAGGAAAGCAGGAGGAGGAAAAAGAGAGGAGGAGAGAAGGAGGAGAGGAGAAGGAGGAGGAGGAGAGGAGGAGGAGAGAAGGAAGATGAAGGGAAGAAAAGGAGAGGAGGAAGAAGAGAGAGGAGAAAAGGAGGAGGAAGAAGAGAGAGGAGAAAAGAAGGAGGAAGAGAGGAGGAAGTGGAGGGGAGAAAGAGGAGACAAGGATGAGGAGGAGGAGAGGAGAGGGAGGAGGAAGAGGAAAGGAGGAGATGGAAAAGAAAGAGAAAAGGAGGAAGAGGAGAAAAAAATTATCACTTTGTGGCATTCAGTAATTATGACTATTGTAATGGCTTTTGGAATAAAGTTTAAACTTAATAGGAGAGATGGGAACAAAGATCAAAGATCCAGATTATTTCAGAGCTCAATTTCAGAGCTTAAAAAAAAAAAAAGATATGTGGTAATACACCTGCGGACGTTGCCAATGCAAAACAGTTGCATTATTTTGGTTATGGATCCAGCCATGTGTCACCATACACAATGTATGCAGTGCCTAGGAGAGAGCAGAGAGCCACAACACTTAGATGCTGGGCCCAGTGAAACATCACAATCTCTTTTTGGTCAGAGCCCAAACAGTAGAGGAGAGCCACATCACCTAGTTTCTAGGTCCAGCAATACATCACAATACCTTCTGAGAGGAAGACCAAAGCAGAAGCGCCACATCACCTAGGTGAGAGCACCAGAGATACGGCACAATGCCTTCTGTGGGTAGGGCTCAGGAAGAAGAGGAAAGTTACATAACCTAGGGGCTACAGCCAGCTATATGTCACAATCACCCCCAAGGGTCAGGGACAATGCATGAGAGGAGAGTCACATCAAGTAGGTGGTGAGCAAAGCAATATGTAACAATCAGAAGAGAGTGTCATCTCCTACATGCTGGGCCATGAGATATGTTACAACATCCCCTATGGGCAAAGCCCAGGTAAGAGAAGAGATAAACATCAAATAGTTGATGGGCTAAGAGATACTTCACAATGCCCCCTGTAGAAAGAGACGAGGAGAAATAAATCAGATTGCCTGTGTGCTGAGCCCAGGGATAAGTCAGTTTTTCATCTGTGGACATGGCCCAGGCAGGCGAGGAGAGTTACATCACTTAGATGCTGGGAACAGAGATATGCAACAATCTCTTCTATAAGCAAGACCCTGGTAAGAAAATAAAGATACATCAAATATTTATGGACACACAGATGCCCCCTTTTTGACAGAGTCAAGGCAAGAAAGTCACATCAACTTTGTCCTGGGCCCAGCAATAGGTCAAAATACCTTCTGAAGACAGGGCCAAGGCAAATGAGTAACACCTTGGAGCTGGGCCCAGGATATATGTAACAATCTCCCCTGTGGGCAGAACTTAGGAAGAAGAGAAGTGTCACATTAGCTAGGTGCTGAGCCCAGGGATATGTCACCATCCCTCCAGGCAAGAGATGAGAGTACATTACCTGGGTGAGGAGTGCAGGGAGATATCACAATCCCCTTTTTAGGCTGGGCCCAGGCAGAAGAGTCACATTGCCTAAGTGTTAGAATGAGCGATGTGCCACAATGCCCCTTCTGTGCAGCACCAAGGTAGGAGACAGAACTTACATCACCTGAGAGCAAGTCCCAGCGATATGCCACAATACCTCCTGTAAGAGGCACCAAGGCTTGAGAATAGACTCATCTCACCTAGGTGCTGGGTCCAGCAATATATCACCATTCTATTTGTGAACCAAGCCAAGGCAGGAGAGTCAAATCAGGTGTTTTGCTGAGGCATATGTCACAATCACACCTTCAAAAAATCCACGGATGAGATTATCAATCCCTCACATGTTCTGATTCTAGGTATGAGAGTCAACATGTCTTGTATGTTGTGTGAAGTACATAAGTCATAATCTCAACTGTGAACTGGATCTGTGCAGCAGCTTCTCAAAGTTTTCTGGGCATTGTGTCCCCTTAGATAAGTCACAGCCTGACACGTGTGCTAAATTATGGTTTGAGGGTCAACAAATCCATGCATAACAAAAATCCATGTATGAGAGTCAACATTGCAACTTTTTACTGCCTCTAGATATAAGATTCAAAACCTCAACAGTGGGCCATGCTCATGTGAGAGGACAACAATCTTTACTCTTGACTGTGTCTGCTTACTAGTATTACAATCTCACCTTTGAGCTGGGCTGTTAGTACACTCTCTGTACCACCCAAAGAATTTATGAGATACGTGGTTTGGCTCTATGTCCTCACCCAAATCTCATCTACAATTGTAATCTCCATGTGTCAAGGCAGGAAGGTCATTGGATCATGGGACAGTTTCTCCCATACTGTTTTCGTGATAGTGAGTGAGTTCTCAGGAGATCTGATGGTTTTATAACTGTTGGAAGTTCCTCCTTTATTCACTTTCTCCCTCCTGCCACCTCGAGAAGAAGGTCCCTGCTTCCCCTTCTGCCGTGATTATAAATTTCCTGAGGCCTCCCCAGCTATGTGGAACTGTGAGTCAATTAAAGCTCTTTTCTACCTAAATTACCTGGTCTTGGGCAGTTCTTTATAGCAGTGTGAAAATGAACTAATACAATATGATATGCATGAGAATTGCAATCTGCATTAAGACCTTCATGCTGATATAAGCCCATGATTGTAAGTGTCACTCTAAGCTCAGATATGAGAGTCAACACCTCCCCAGTTGGCTGTGTCTAAATAGAAGAGTACTCATTTGCCTATGAGCTGGGTTTAGAAATGGGTCACTATCACATAAGTGTCCAGATGTTCACATATGACTGACACAATTCCATCTGCAGACTGTGTCTATGTGTGAGATTCAGGATCTCACCAGTGGGTTGTGTCAATGTGTGAGGATGACTATTTTAAGGATTGGCAGGGTGTGCATACCAGAAACATAGTATCTCTTGTGTCCGTGGACCTGTGATGACATTCTCTGTACCACTTGAGGGCTTTATACAATATGCAAGAGAGTGGTGAACCTCTGTGACCTTTGTACAAAGAGGACACCCAGGATTTTACCTTTTATCCTGAGCCTAGCTGTAAGAGACAGTATCTCTCTCATTGGCTAGTTCAAGGTATAAGAGTCATCATCACATCTGTGAGCTGGGCCAAGATATATGTCACAATCACTCTTCTAGATTGGGAGTAAGCAGGAGAGTAACATTACCTGGGTTTGGGGCCAGATGTATGTCACAATCTTCTGTGAGGGCGCAGCAATATGTCACAATGATCTACGTATTCAAGACTCAGTCAAAAGAGCCTCACCACCTTGTCGCGGGGTCCAGTGATGTGTCATAATCTTTTCTGTTAGGAGGGTGCAGGCAGAAAAGAAGAGTCACGTTTCCTAGGTAGTGTATGCAGATATATGTCACAAGGCCCCCTGAGGGCAGGGCCCAGGCAGGAGCCTCTTATTTTCTAGGTGTTGGACCCAGTGTTATTTCACAATACACCAAATATTTGGGGCCTGGGAGAAAGGAGAGTCACATCACATAGGTGCTGGGCCAAATGATATGCTATAATAACCCTCTTTAGCAGAGCCCAGGCAGAAAAATAAATGTGTCACATCAGCCAGGTGATAAACAAAAAGATATGGCATAATACCCCTATGGGCAGGGCTCATGCAGAAGAGTTGCATCACATAGTTGTTAAGATAGGCCATATGTCACAATACACAATTTATGCTGAGCTCAGGCAGGAGAAAAGAGTAACATTACCTATGTGCTGGGCTCGGCGATACATCACAATACCTCCTTGGTCAGAGCCCAAGAAGTAGAAGAGAGTTACCTCACCTAGGTGCTGAGTCCATCAATATGTCACAGTACTCACTGAGTGAAGGGCCCAATAATGAGGATTGCATCATTTCAGTGAGGGGCCCAGAGCTATGTACCCATACTCCCTGTAGGTAGGGCTTAGGAAGAAAGAAGAGAGTCACATAACCTGTCACATAACCTAGGCAGATGAGCCCAGCCCTATGTCAAAATTACAACAGTGGTCAGATTCCAGACATGAGAGGAGAATCACAACACTTAAATGTTGGGTGAAGGAATATGTCACAATCCCAACTGGGGACAGAAGCAGAAAAATAAGGAGAATTACACCATCTAGGTAATGGGCCCAGAGATACATTGCAGTGACCCCTGTGGGCAATGACCAGGCAGTAGAATCACATCACCTGTGTGATGGGCCTAGGGATAATTCACTCTACCTTCTGTGGGCACAGCACTGGCAAACAAGGAGAGTCACAACACCTAGGTGCTGGAATCAGAGACACGTCACAATCTCTTCTAATGGCAAAGTCCAAGTAAGTGAGAAGAGTCACATCAAATAGTTCATGAACTTAGAAATATGTCACAATGCCCCCTGTGGGCAGGGTCCAGGCAAGAGACTCACATCATCTAGGTGCTGAGCCCAGCAATATGTCACAAAGCTTTCTGAGGTCAGGAGCAAGGCAAAAATGTAACATCACCTTACTATTGGGTCCAGAGACACATCACAACCTTTCCTGCAGGCAGAACCTAAAAAGAATAGAAAAGTCACATCAACTCAATGCTGCGCCCAGTGATAGGTCACAATATTCCCTGTGAGCAGAGATCAGGCAGAAGTGAGTCACATCACCTGGCTAATTGGTGCAGAGATGTCACAATGCCTCCTGTAGGCAGGGCCAAGTCAAGAGAGTTACATCACCTGGGTTCTGGACCCAGCAATATATGACAAGAGGCCTTGTGGGAAGAGCATAGGCAGGAGAATCACATAACTTGGGTGTGGAGCCCAATGTCACAATGCCTTCTGTGCACAGTGACAAAACAGAAGGGTAGACTCACATTAACTGAATATAAGGCCTAGTGACAGTGATATGTCACAATGTTGTCTGTGGGAAGTGCCAAGGCAGTGGACTAGAGTCCCATCGTGAAGGTGCTGGGTTTAGCAATATGTCAAAATTCCATCTGTGGGTTGGGCCAAGGCGGAAGTGTCAAATCACTTAGTTGCTGGACAGAGGCATATGTCACACAGTCTCAATGCAGAAAGATACAGGTACAAAGTTAAAATTCTTGCATATGACCTAATTCTAAGTATGGGAGTCAATATATCCTTTATATTGGGCCTAAGTCATGAGTCTTAATGGTGGACTAGGTCTGTGCGTGGGAACCTCGCTTTCTTCTGTGCACTATGCCTCCTTAGTAGAGTCACAGCCTCACAGGTGTGCTGGATCCTGGTCTGAGAGTCACCAGCCTACCTGTGGACTGGATCCACATATAAGAGTCACTTTTTCAAGTTTCAACTGCATCTAAATGTGACATTCAGAACCTCAAAAGTTGGCCATGCTCATGTGGCAGTATGACAATCTTTATTGTCAACTGGATGTGCATACAAGTGTCAACATCTCACCTGTGCTGTGCCTTGTCAGGAAACACTTTGTAGCCCCTGAGGGCTTTATGCATGAGAGTCTCAATATGCTCTGAGACCTCCCTGCTGGTCTCAAAGTTCTGGTATGGACCCATGGTTATAATTTTTACCCTAATCTCTTGTCTCAGATTCACCTTCTCTTCAGTTGGCTCAGTCCAAATAGAAGTGTCCTCACCTACCTATGAACTAGGTTTGGAAATGAGTCTCCATCCCAACTGTAGCATATGAGAGAAACAATTCCAGCTGTGGACTGTGTCAACCTGTGTGATTCAGGACCTCACCGGCGGGCTCTGTCGACGTGTAAGGGTGAAAATCCTAATGGATGGTAGGGTGAGAATATGAGAAACACAATCTCATTTGAATGCTGGGCTCTGTGGTAGCATGTTGTTCCTTTCTAGGGCTTTATACAATGTGTGAGAAAGTAGTGATTTTCTATAACCTTCATACAAAGAGGAGACATGGGATCTTACCCGTTTCTCTAATCCCAGCTAAAACAGATAGTATCTTTTCTGTTGGCTGGTGTGTGGTAATACAGTCATCACTGCAACTGTTAGCTGGCCCAAGATATATGTCCCTACCTGTGGGTAGGGAGCAAACAGGAGAGTCACATCACCTATGTTTTGGGCCAGGAATATGTCACAATCTTCCCTGACAGAAGGGACCAGGCAGAAGAATAATATCACCTGCGTACTTAGCCACGAATATGTTACAATCACAATCCCTTACTGAAAGCTGGATGCAGGATGCAGGCTGCAGAACCACATCACCTTGGTAATGGGCTCAGCGATGTGTCAAAATGCTTTCTGTGGGCAAGGCCCAATTAGGAGAGACTCATCATCTGTTTGCTGAGGCCAGCAATATGTCACAATTTTCCCTGTAGGCAGTGTGCAAGCAGAAGAAGAGAGCCACATCGCTTAGGTGATGAATGCAGAAATATGTCACCAGGTCTTCCGTGGACAGACCCTAGCCAGGAGCCTTCCATTTTCTAGGTATTGGGCTCAGCAATATGTCACAATACCCAAAACATGTGGGGACCAGACAAAAAAAAAAAAAAAAAAAAGAGACTCACATCACCTAGATGATGGGTCAAGTGATACGTCACAATCTTCTTATTTGGCAGGTCCCAGGCAATAAAATTGTGTGTCATATCTCCTAGGTGATGAACAAACAGTATCTTATAATACCCCTGTCTTCATGGCTCATGGGGAAGAGTCGCATCACCTACTTGTTGGGTGCAGCCATATATTACAATATGCAATGTATGCCGGGCCCAGTCAGGAGAGGAGAGTAACATCCCCTAGGTCCTGTGCCCAGGGATACATCACAATGCCTCCTTGAGCAGAGCCCAAGAAGTAGACAAGAGTCACATTACTTAGGTGCCAGGTACAACAATTTGCCACAATACTTCCTGAGAGAAAGGCCTAGGCAGAGGTGTCACAACACTTTGGTGAGGGAACAAGAAATATGTAACAATGTCCCTGGTAAGTAGAGCTAGAAAAAAAGATAAGCATCACAGAATGTAGGGCCAGTGCCCACTTATCTGTCACAATCACACCAGTGGGCAGGGCTCAGGCAAGAGTAGAGAGTAATATAATGTAGGTGCTACAGCAAGCAATATTTCACAGTTTTCACTGTGGGCAGGTCCCAGAAAGAAAATGAGTATCACATCACCTAGGTCATGGGCCCAGAGATATGTCGCAGTGGCCCTTGTGGGCAATAATCAGCCAGAAGAATGACATTGCATGTGTGCTGGGCCTAGTGATAATTCATTATTCCTTCTGGGGGCCTGGCACAGGCAAAAGCGGAGAGTCACAACACCTAGCTATTTGGCCCAGAGATATGTCACTATCTCTTCTATGGGCAAAGTCCAGGTAAAATAACAGTCACATCAAATAATTGGTGTGCCCAGAGATATGTCATAATGCCTTCTGTTGGCAGGGCCCATGCAAGAGAGTCACATCATCTAGGTGTTGGACCCAGCCATATGTCACAATACACGATGTATTCAGGGCTCAGGCAAGAGATGATAGTCACGCCATTTAGATCTTGAATCCATTGAAACATTACAATTTTTTATTGAGCAAAAGCTAAGCAGTCTAGAAGAGTCACATAGCCTAGGCTTTAAGTCCAGCAATACCTTGCAATAACCCCTGAGAGGAGGGCCCAGGTAAAAGGGTAACTTTATTTAGGTGAGAGGCCTAGAAATACATCACAATTCTCTGTGTGGGTAAAGATCAGAATGAAGAGGGAAGTTACATAAAGTAATAGATGTGCTGATATATATGTCACAATCACTCTAGTGGGAAGAGCTCAAACATGAGAGGAGAGTCACACCACAAAGGTGCTGCATATTTTACAATACAGAATGTATGCAGAGCCCAGAAAGGAGAGGACAGTCACATCACCTAGGTGCTGTGCCCAGCAATACATTACAATCTCTTCTTGGACACAGCCCAAGCAGTAGAGGTAATCCTTGCTGCTGGACCCAAAAATATGGCACAATACTCCCTGAAAAAGGGCCCAGGCAGCAGTGTCACATCACCTGGGGAGGGTTTCAGAAATATGTCAAAATGCCTCCTGTGGGTAAGGCTCAGGAAGAAAAGAAGAGAAAAATAACCTAGGGGCTGGGGCCAGCCATATGTTACAACAACCTCAGTGAGCAGGGCCCAGGCATGAGAGGAGGGTCACATAACATAGATGATGTGCCAAGTGATATGCCACAACTCATACTGTGGACAGGTCTCTGCAATAAAGGAGAGTCACATAATCTGGCTGATGGTCACAGAGATACATCACAATGTATTTATCTCTTGTCCTTACAGACAGGAATCAGGCAGAAGAATCACGTCTCCTCTGGGCTATGTCCTGGGATAATTTACTCTCCCTTCTGTGATCTGAGCCCAGGGAGAAAAGGAGGCTCACATTACCTAGGTGTTGGAGCCAGAAGTATGTCACAATGTCACCTGTTGGCAAATATGAAGTAAGAGAGGGGAGTAACATCAAATAGATGATGGGTCCAGAAATATGTCACAATTCCCCTTGTAGGCAGAATCTGGGCTGGAGATACACATCACCTGGGTTTTAGTCCTAGAAATATGTAACTAGATGCAATGTGGGCAATGCCAAGGCAGAAGAATAAAAAACACATACCCTAGGTGTTAGGTGCAGAAATATGTCACAATTTCTTGTGACCTTCCTGGACCTAACACATAGGGTATATGTCTTTATTGTGACATCCTCACTCAGGTGCTTGGAAGAAGTGTATGTCACAATCAGAGCTGCAGGTAAGTTCAAGGATAAGATTAAAACTCCCACACATATCCTTCTTCTGGATATGAGAGCAAACACCTGCTGTATGTTGGGTCTGAGTACAAAATTCACAGTATCAACAGTGGACTGAATCTGTGCATGAGAACTTCAGTCCCTTCTGTGCACTGTGTCTTATTTGTGGAATAATAGCTTTACAGGTGAGTTGAATCTTAGTCTGATAGTCACCAACCCACCTGTGAATTACTTCGAAGTATGAGACTCAATTATCCGACTTTTAACTTCCTCCTAATGTGAGATTCAGAACCTAAGCAGTAAGCTGAATTCATGTGCAATAATGAAAATCTTTACTATGAGCTTTGTGTGCATAAGAGTGTCACAATCTCACCTGGGCCAGAGATACATTACAATCTCCTCCTGAAAGCAGGAAATGGGCAGCAAAGTCGTCTCACCTGGATGCCGAGCCCAGCAGTAAATCACAGCATTCTCTGGACTCAGCTTTTGGTTCAGGAACATGAAAGAGAGACACATCACCTGGTTTCTGGGTGCAGTGATGTGTCACAATCTGTTGCCCTCAGAGAAGAAGATGAACAGAAAAGGAGTCACATCAGCTAGGTGCTGGGTTAGTCACAGGTCACAATCACCCCTGTAAGCAGGAACCAGGCCGAAGTGAGTCCCAAAAATATCCCCTGTGGGCAGCGCCAAGGCAGGATAATAAAGCCACATCACCTAGGTGCTGGGTCCAGCGATAACTCACAATCCTGTATTTGGGCTGGGCCCCGGCTACAAAGTCAAATCACTCAGTTGCTGGCCAGAGGGATATATCACATTTACACCTGTTGGAAGGTCAGAGAATGATATCTACAATCCAGCACATATCCTGTTTCTGAGTATGTGAGTTAACACCTCATGTATGTTGGGTCTTAGTACATGAGTTCATCTCAACAATAAACTGGATCAGTGCATAAGAGGCACAATCCTTCCAGTGCACTGTTTTATCTGGGTGAGTTACAGCCTCACAGGTGTGCCCAATATTGGTCTTAGAGTCATCAACCTACCTGTGGGCCAGATTCACCTATGAGAATCAATTTTCCAATGTTTGACTGCTTTTGGTGGTGAAATCCAGAGCCTTAACAATGGGCTGTGTTCATGTGGGAAGATGACAATCTTTTTCTGTCAACTTGGTGAGTGTCACAATCTTGCCTGTGTATTGCCCTAGGGCTTTATACTTGATGCATGAGATTCTCAATCTGCTCTGAGACATTTGTGCTGGTATGAATCATGATCATTCCTGTGCTCTTAAGCCCAAGTATGAGAATCAACATCTCTCCAATTAGCCGAGTCCAGAATGAAGAATCTTCACCTTCCTATGAGCTGAGCTTAAAATGAGACACCATCCCAACTGTGCTTACGTGTTTACATATGATAGCCACAATCTCAAATGTAGACTATGTCCACCTGTAAGATTCAGGATCTCAATAATGAGCTTTGTTCAATTGAGAAAATAATGAGAAATAACAACCTCACTCTTGTCTTGGGCTCTGTGTTGACACTCTCTGTACCACCCAGGGGCTTTCTATTAAATGTGAGACAGTGGTAATTCTCTATGACCTTCATACAAAAATGAGACCTAGGGTTTGACCAATTTTCCTAAGCCTAGCTAAGAGAGACAGTATCTTTCAAATTGGCTGGCTCAAGTTATGAGAGTCATTATGACACCTGTAAACTGAATGAAGACATATGTGACAATCCCACAATTGGGTAAGGAGGGAATGAACAGGAGAATCACACCACCTGGGTGCTGTGCCAGAGATATTTACAACCTTCTCTGAGGGCAGTGGCCAGGCAAGAGAGTCACATCATGTTGTTGCTGGGCTGGAATTATGTCATAATTTGTTCTGAGAGTAAGGACCAGGCAAGAGAGGCACAGTACCTGTGTTTTTAGCCAGCGATATGTTATCATCCCCTCCTGAAAGCAGGACTAAGGCAGCAGAGTCCCTTCACCTGGTTGCTGGGCCTAACGGTATGTCACAATGTCTTCTGTGTCTAGGTCCAATCTGCAAATGCACATTACCTACTGCTGGCTCCAGTGATGTGTCACAATTCTTTTTATTGGGATGGCCCAAGCAGAAGAGGAAATCTGAAACACCTAGGGGATGAACAAAAAGTCACATCCCAATAACTCTGTGGGCAGGACCCATGCAGGAGAGTCACATCACCTAGCTTCTGGGTTCAGTGATATGTCACAATCCCTTCTGTGGGCTGGGCCCAAACAAAGAGAGTCAAATCACTTGGGTGCTGGGAAGAGGCACATTTCACACCTGCAAGAAGGTCCAAGAATGAGATTAAAAATTCCACACATGTCCAAATTCTAGGTATGAGAGTCAATGCCTCCTGTATGTTGCTTCTATATACATGAGCCACAATCTCTACAATGGAGTGAATCCACTTATGAGAGCCTCAATTTTTTCTGTGCACTGTGTTCCCTTATTAGAATCACAGTCTCACAGGTATGCTAGATTTTTGTCTGAGAGAAACCAATCAATCTGTGGACAAGATCCACTTATGAGAGTCAATTTTCCAACTTTTGACTGTCTCCAGGTATGAGATTCAGAACTTCAACAGTGGGCTGTGAAAGGATGATCATCTTTACTGTTTGCTGTGTGTGTGTAAGAGTGTCACAATCTTACCTTTGTTCAGGGCCATGTTAAGACATGTTCTGTGTCACCCAAGGGCTTTATATGGTATGCATGGGAGTCACAACTTCCTCTAAATCCTTTGTGCTGGTATGGACTCATGATAGTGTCCGTAGCTTTAAGCCCAGGTATGACAGTTGACATCTTTCTGATTGGCTGAGTCCAGATAGGAGAGTCCTCACCTGCCAGAGCTGGGTTTAGAGTCACCATCACAACTCCGAACAGAAATTCACAAATAAATGTCACAATTTTAACTGCAGACTGCATCCATGTGTGAGATTAAGTGCCTCACCAGTGGGCTTTGTCCATGTGTGAGGGTGACAATCATAATGGTTGTCAGGATGAGCACACAAGAAACACAATCTCATCTGCATGCTGGACCTTGTGATGACACTCTCTCTACCACCCAAGGACTTTATACAATATGTGAGAGAGTGGTAACCTTGTATAACCTTTGTACAGAAAGGAAACCCAGGATCTTACCCTTTTTTCTACACTTAGCTATGACAGACAGTATTTGTCCCCTTGGCTGGTTCAAAATATTAGAGTCATTATCACACCTGTGCACTGGCCAATATATATGTCAAAATACTACCTGTGTGTAGGGAGCAAACAGAAGAGTCACATCACCTAAGTGCTGAGCCAGGGATATGTGCCAATCTTTTCTGAAAGAAGGGGCCAGGCAAAAGAGATGTATCACCTGGGTTCTCAGCCAGGGATATGTTACAATTCCCCACTGAAAGCAGGGCACAGACAACAGCAACACATCACTTGGATTCAGGGCTCAGTGTTATGTCACACTGTGACCTTTGGGTAATACCCAGGTGTGAAAGACACAACACCTGGTTTCTGGGTTCCACGATATGTAGCAATCTTTCCTACAAACAACATGAAAGCAGAGGAGGAGAGTCAAATCCCTTAGGTGGTGAATGCAGTATGTCACAAGGCCTCTGGTGGGCATAGCTCAGGCAGGAGTCTCTCATCCAGTATAAGTTGGGATCAGTATTAAGTCACAATATTCAACATATGCAGGGCCCAGGCAAAACAGAAGAGTTACATTACCTAGGTGCTCAATTCAGTGATATGTTACAATAACCTTATTTTTTTCTTTTCTTTCTTCTTCTTCTTCTTTTTTTTTTTTTTTTTTTTTTTTTTTGGCAGGGCCCGGGCAGAAGAGAAGAGTCATATCATCTAGGTGATGAATAAAAAGGTATGTCATTATTCCTCTGTGGGCAGTGCTTGTGCAGAAAATTTCACCTTGTAGGTATAGGACTCAGCAATATATCACAATGTCTGCAGCACTTTGGAAGGAGAGGACAGTCACATCACTTAGGTGCTAGGCCCAGCAATACATCTCAATCACTTCTTTGGCAGAGCTCAAGCAGTAAAAAAGAGTCACATCACATAAGTTCTGGGTATAACAATATGTCAAAATACCCCCGAGAAGAGGGCCCAGGAAAGAGAGTCACTTTGGTGAGAATATCAGGGATATGGGACAATTCCATTTTTGGGTATTCACAAAAAAGAAGAACGTCCTATAACCTAGAAGCTGGGCTCAGCTCTATGACACAATCACCCTAGTAGGCAGGTCCATTAAAGAGAAGACTGTCACATCACATAAGTACTGGGCAGTGATATGTCATAATCCCCATGCTGATAGACCCAGAGACATCTCACAATAACCTCTTTAGGCAAAGATCAGGCAGAAGAATTACATCATTTGTGTGTTGCACCTAGTGATAAGCCATTACTCTCATTTCTGTGGACATGGCCCAGGCAGAAGCGCAGAGTCACATTACCTACGTGCTGGGCCAAGAGATATGTCACAATCTTTTACATAAGCAAAACCAAAGTAAAAGGGAAGAGTGACATCAGATAGTAGGTGTTACCAGAGACATGTCACAATGCCCCCTGCATGAGAGAATCAAGCAGTAAAAACACATCACTACATTGCTTAATCTAGTGATATGTTAAAATCTTTCCTGTGGGCATGATGCAGGCAGAAGAGGAGAGTCATATCTCCTATGTGATGGATGCAGAGATATGTCACAAGGTCTCCTGTGGACAGGGTCAAGACTGAAGCCTTCCATCCACTAGGGTTTGGGTCCAGTGATATGTTACAATACCCAAATTATGCAGGGCCCAGGCAAAAAAAAGAGAGTCACATCACCTAGGTACTGGGTCCAATGATATATCACAATTTTCTATTTTGGCAGGGCCCAGGCAGAAAGAAAAGTTACATCACCAAGGTAATGAATAAAAATACATGTCATAATAGTTTTGTGGACATGATCTATGCAGGAGAGTCACATCACCTAGGTGTTGGACCCAGAAATATGTCACAATATACAATGTATACTGTCTGCCTCTCAGGGCTGAGGCAAGAGATGACAGTAACTTCACTTATTTGTTGAGCCCAGCTATACAATCATTTTTTGGGCAAAGCCCAAGTAGTAGAGGAGAGTCACATCACTTCGGTGCTGGGTCCAGCAAGGTGTCACAATACCTGCTGAGGGGAGGGTACAGGCAAGAGAGCCATGTCACTTAGGTGAGGGGCCCAGAGATATCTCACAATACCCCTGTGGGTAGAACTCAGGAAAAAGAAGAGAGTCACATAATCTAGAAGCTGGGCCTCGCTGTACGTTACAATCACCCAGTGGACAGGTCCCAAGCGTGAGAGTAGAGTCACATCACATAGGTGCTGGGCCAAGCAATTTGCCACAACCTTCACTGTGGACAGGTCCCAGGAAAAAGAAGAGTCACATCATTTAGGTAACAAAACCTGAATTATGTCACAGTTGCTTGTTTGGGCAGAGGTCAGAAAGAAGTATCACACAACCTGTGTGCTGGACTAAGCAACACGTCACTCTCTTTTTTAGGCATGGCCCAGGGAGGAGAGAAGATTCATATCACCTAAGATCTGGATTCATGGATATGTCCCAATTTCTTTTTTGGGCAATGATCAGGTAAGAGAGCAGAGTCACATCAAGTTGTTGATGGGCCTGGAGATATATGACATTGCCCCCTATGGACAGGGACCAGGCAGGAGACTCACATCACCTTGGTGGTAGGACGAGCAATATATCACAACACGTTTTGAGAGCAGAGCCAAAAGAGGAACACCATCTTGATGTTGACTGCAGCAATATCTTACACTTTTTTTTTGTGGGCAGAACCTATAAAGAAGGGAAAGGTTGGCCAGGCACCATGGCTCATGCCTATAATTCTAACACTTAGGGAGGCTGAGGTGGACAGATCACCTGAGGTCAAGAGTTTAAGACCAGCCTGGCCAACATGGGGAAAACCTGTCTCTACTAAAAATACAAAAATTAGCTGGGTGTCCTGGTGGGTGCATGTAATCCCAGCTACTCGGGAGGCTGAGGAAGGAGAATCACCTGAACCTGTGAGGCAGAGGCTGCAGTGAGCTGAGATTGCACCACTGCACTCCAACCTGGGTTACAGAGTGAGACTCCATCTCAAAAGGAAAAAAAAAAAAAAAGAAAAAGAAAAATCACATAAGCTAGGCGCTGGGCCCAGTTATATGTTATAGTCATCCCTTTGAGAAGGGAACACTCAAGAGAAGAGACTCACATCACCTCTGTGGTGGACACAGAGATACTTCACAATGCTCTCTGTAGGCAGGGCCAGAACACAAGAGTTACATAACTGGGGTGTTAGACCAAGCAACATGTCACAATGGCTGATATGGGCCAGACACAGGAGAGTCACATAACCTGGGTGTGGGACTCAGTTATATGTCAAAATGCCCACTGGGCAGCGACAAAGCAGGAGAGGAGATTCACATCACCTGGATGTAAGGCCCAGTGATGTTACAATTCCCCTGTTAGCAGTGATAAAGCATCACCTAGGGGCTGAGTCCAGTGATGTGTCACAATTCTATCTGGGCTGGGTCAGGCAGATGTGTCAAAAAGGTTCTGTGAAGGTGCATATGTCACAATCACACCTTCAGGAAGGTCCAGTAATGAAATTAACAATCTCACACACGTCCCGGTTCTAGGTATGAGAGTCAACACCTGTGTGTTGGATCCAACTAGATGAGTCACAATCTCAACAATTGACTTGAACCATGTGTGAGATCCTAGTTTCTAGTTGCATTACTATCAGTACCAGTACCTATTAATTCTTCCACATTCTACATTTTTGTTCTATATGAATGTGCATACAAATATCGATACATATACAAGGTTATATGAGTATTTCTATGTAAATACATACACAAAAATTGTACCTCAAAAAACATTTTTCAATCTTTTAGCATATTCTAAGGGTGTAGATATAGAATTATTTCCCTTCTCTAGCTCAGTAGCATGTCAGAATGGAATATAGCTATACAATGTTATTTGTATAGACAAACAAAACTTCACTTTTGGGCAAGTTCTGAAAAATAAGCTGATAGTAAAACCATGTAATACTTTCTCTCCAGGTTAGCATTTCTGGACCTTGTTTTTCTTCTCAGAGTATGCATGAGCTATTCTCATCCACTACTGGCGGCCCGTCTTGATTAAATCTACAGTTGCTATTTAGAGAACTGGCTGACTGAATCCACCTGGGCTCATCTGAGTGACTGACTGAAATCACCTGGCCTGAAGTTATTGGCCAATTAAAATCATCTGGGCTCAAATAGTTGCTGACTGGAGCTAAATTGAAATCACCTGGACTTAACTAATTGCCTGATTTTAATCTCCTGGGATCAGCTAATTGACTGTAATTACCTGGTTTGAGTTAATTGGCTGATTGAAATCAAAAGTGCTGACCTAATTGGCTGATTAAAATCACCTGGAATGAGGTAATTGACTGACTGAATTTACCTGATCTGAGCAAATTGGCTGATTAGAATGACCTAGACCAAGCTAATTGGCTAATTGGGATAAACTGGGCTAAGCTGATTGGCTGATAGAAATCATCAGGGCTGAGTAAATGAGCTGATTGTATTCACCTGCCCTGAGAATAAGTAGGGAAATGACCTCTGACTTTGAAGTTTTTTTTACAAGACATACTCATAAATGGACATTACATAGACATATTTATATATCTGTATGTGTTTGCATATGCTTATCTATCTACATATACCTGTTAATAAATATTCAAGTTAAAGTGTGCAAAGAAATCTGAAATTTGCTTTCAATATTGCAGTCTATCTTGAATTTACAGACCTTGGCTTTTCTACCCATATTCAAGAAGTCACTTCTTCAGCCAACCAAACCAATTACAAAATTGTGTTCCAATGTCACAAGTTCAAAAACAAAGAGCTCCTGAAAAGATGTAAGCTTTAAATGGAATTAGCATTTTCAATTTTTGTTTGGGCCTTTAATTTAAAGCTAGTTTATCTCTGTTCCTGTGTTAATCAGAATGAAAGGAAATATTTTTGACTTGGCATTGAATAACACTTGTGGTTTTATTAAATTTCTTGCTCACAGATTGGAGCAACAAAAAAATTCTTTTTTTTTTTTTTTTTTTTTTTTTGTGCAGAGTTTCACTCTGTTGCCCAGGCAGGAGTGCAGTGGCAGGATCTCGGCTCACTGCAACCTCTGACATCTGGGTTCAAGTGATTCTTTTGCCTCAGTCTACTGAGTAGCTGGGATTACAGGTGCCCACCACCATGCCCAGCTAATTTTTGTATTTTTAGTAGAGATGGGGTTTTACCATGTTGACCAGGCTGGTCTCAAACTCCTGACTTCAAATGATTCACTTGTCTTGGCCTCCCAAAGTGTGTTGTGAGCCACCATACCCAGCCAAAAAATACTTTCTTTAAACATGTTAAATGCAGCTAAATTCATGTCAGAGTATTCTTCCATTTGTGTACTCTTGTGGATATACTTTAGAGAACAAATAAGATTTTACATGTATGGAAATTTATTTTTATATTACTATCAGTAAAAATACCTATCAACACTTTGAAATTCTATATCTTTATTCTGTATAAATATTGAAATAATGATAGATAGACCTGGATAGAAATACACTGTCATGCTCAGGGTCAGGTTACATCCCCAGCTGAGAGCCAAGGGGAGTGGGTGGATGTGGGGCAGGGAGCTGGAGGAACACTTGAGAGACAGCAGGTAAATGAGACATGGCTTTATTCAGCAGCCCCTTCACAGGGTCAGGGTTACATTTATACACTACACAAACAATAGTGGCTGAGTGCCAGGTGGTGAGCTTCTCTATGTTATGTCTACATGAATATGCTTTATTCAGCAGCCCTTTCACAGGGTCAGTGTTACATTTATACACTACACAAACAATAGTGGCTGAGCACCAGGTGGTGAGCTTCTCTATGTTATGTCTACATGGCTGTGGTTATACAAAGCTGTGCACCTGTGCCACAAACCTGCTGAGTCATCCAGACTGTTTACCTCAGCCTATGTCTGCTGCCCTATGCCTGCTTGGTTGCAGCAAAGCCATTTTCTTTACATATACATGAGTAGATAAATAAACATATACGTACAAGATTATATAAGTTTATCTATGTAAATAATTGTATATGCAAAAAACGTTCATCAGGAGACATTGTCAATTCCCCAGCCTATCTTAAAAACACAGATGAAGACTTTACTTCTCACCTACATAGCTCCATACCATCTCAGACTGAAAGACAGCCATACATACATCAACAAAGCTTCACACTTCAGGGCATGACCTGGATATAAGCTTCTAGTACTGCCACATGAAGCTTTATGTGCATCTTAACATTTCAGGGCCCTACTTTCTTTCTGTTTGTATTTCTGTGTTATTCACATATGCCATCTTTGTTCTCCCTTGATGCCTCTGCTTCCTAATTTAACTAGTTGTCTGATTATATCCGCCTGAGCTGTGCTAAGGGAACTAGTGAGTGAAGATATGCTAGTGAATGAAGATGACTTCTGATCTAGATTTTTTCTGAAGTGTTTTACTAGACATATGCACAAATGGACATTACATAGCCATACCCATGGGGTCCACACTGTGTTTATATATATACTTCCCCACCTACTTGATATGAAGGTATATGTGTGCAGAAAAATAACACAAAGTAAGCATGGTCAGAGGTTATATTAATTTTTTTCAGGCCATTTGAATGCAATCAGCCAATTAGTTCAGTGATGATTTATTCAATTCAAGCTACACACCAGCTGATATTTTAAAAATAAATGTGAAAATGTTTTTTGTTATCTGTAACACAGAGGTTTTTCATTCTCGGTCTCGTTAAGTTAGCCCAAAGTGGCTCTGTACATTCAGGTAGAAACATCTAGAAATGCTCAACACCAGTCACCTAGCTTTCCTCACAAAGAAGCTTTTGCCGAGCCAGTAAGAATTACCTTTGTCATTTCAGTGAATGTTCACTCTATCCTGGTTAAAATGTGGCCAGGTACTATGTACCATTGTATTTGCTTTCAGTTTCACAATCTATCTTCTAAAAAGTGACCTAAACTTTCTCTCTCTTACCACAAAAACCCTATTTCAGCCTCAGACATGATAAGATAAGAGTGTACTTTTACATAGTGCACGCATTGGGAAAATAATAAACAGCCCCTGTCTTGACTGAGGCCATAATGAGAAATAATAAGTATACTCAAATTGAGGTGAGGACCTTTGGACTGGGGCTGGTTCATCTCTGTCCCTATGTACAAGATAAAGGAAAAGGTCAAACTGAAAATGGGAATGAATGACATTTTCATCTCTCAGAAGTGAGCAACAAAGACCAATGTTTTCTTTGTAAATGATAAATATAGCAGAATGTTTGCGAGGCCGTATCTTTATTTGTGTACTCTTGTAGATATACTTTATAGGGCAAAGAGTTTATACTTGTACGTAAGTTTCTTCTTCTGCTACTGTTAGTATCAATACCTATCAATACTTTCACTTTCTATAAATTTATTCTATATCAATATAGATACAAAGATTAATATATCTGTATACAGATATACATAGGCAGATATAAAAACACTCACAGAATTATATGTCTATGTAATTATTTATGTTTACAAAAAATTGCTGGGCACGGTGGCCAACGCTTGTAATCCCAGCACTTTGGGAGGCAAATGCGGGCAGATCACGAGGTCAGGAATTCAAGACCAGCCTGGCCAACTAATGTGAAACCCCGTCTCCTCTAAAAATACAAAAAAAATTAGCTGGGCGCAGTGATGAGCACTTGTAATCCCAGCTACTTGAGAGGCTTAGGCAGAAGAGTTGTTTGAACCTGGGATTCAGAGGTTGCAGTGAGCCGAGATCACACCACTGCACTCCAGCCTGGTTGACAGAGTAAGACTTCGTCTCAGAAAGAAAAAAAATGTACTCCAAAAGACATTTTCAATCTCATAGCATATTATAAGAATGCATATGTAGAATTACTTCTCTTCTCTTTGGCTCAGTAGCATGCCAGAATGGAACATAGCTATACAATGTTTTTGTATAAACATAAGCAATGCTTCACCTTTAGGGAAAAGAACTGGGAAGTAAGCTGGCAGGAAACCCATGTAATACTTTCTGTCCACATTAGCATTTAAAAACACTTATTTTCTTCTTGTTTTATGCGTGCACCATTCACATCTACCTTCCTGGGCTTGCCTGGATGAATACTTAGTCATCACTTACATAATTGGCTGATTGAATCCACATGAACTAAACAAATAGGCTAATTGAAATCATGTGAGCTGAGCTAATTGGCTGGCTGGAATCACCTTGGCTGAGCTAGTTTACTGGTTGGAAATACATGGGCTGAGCCAATTTGCTGATTGCATTCACCTATCCTGAGGGGGCTGTGTAGGACCGATTTACTTATATTTTGGGACTGGTTTACTTATATGTGATTCAGCTTTATTATATTTTGGGACCTTTTTTTATAAGATGAACTCATAGATATCGCATAGACATATTTATATGACCCAGTGTGTTTGAATATATTTATCTACATATCTTATATCTGTATATAAATCTACAGAAAAAAGCATTAAAAGAAAGTTGTAATATGATTCCAGTATCACAGTCTATCTTTGGCTTTTCAACTCCTACCTAAAAGTCCTGTCTCTAGCCAACAAAACCAAAAGACAAGATTGTATTCCCTTTTCGCTTAAAAACAACAACAACAACAAAAAAAACAAATAGTGCCCCTGAAATACTGGAAGCTTTAAAAAGAATTATTCAGCATTTTCAATTTGAGTGAGGATCTTTAAGCTGAGGCTAGATAATCTCTGGCTTTGTGCTCACCAGAATTAAAAGGGTCATCTTTGACTTGGCAATAAATGACTCCCATATCGTATAAAGCCCCTGAGTGTTACAGATAGTGTTATCACAGGGAACAATATGCAGGTGAGATTGTGTTTCTCATATGCACACCCCACCAAACATTAGAATTGTCACCCTCACTCATGGAAAGAGCTCACTCTTGAGGTCCAGAACTTCACATGCAAATACAGTCCACAGTTGGAATTTTGACTGTAATATGTAAAGACCTAGCCACAGTTGGATTAATGACATATTTCTAAGCCCAGATAAGAGGCAGGTGAGGACTCCAGTATCTGGACCCAGCCAATTTAAGAGATGTTGACTCTCATACCTGGGCTTGGGGCAGCAGGTATGGTCATGGGTCCATACAAGCATGAAGGACTCAGAGTTAATTGTGATTGCCATTCATATTGTATAAAGTCCTTTGGTATTATAGACAGTGTAGAAATAGAAAAGAACAACAACAGATAAAACAATAGCAAGTCACTCCAAGTATCGTGGGAACAAACTGAAATTCAGGTTAGAAAAAAAAAAACAGGAAGAAGGTCTGAGTAGTGCCAGGTACTCAGGAGGCCGAGATGGGAAGAGCACCTGGGAGAGACCGGGGAGGTCAAGGCCACAGTGAATCATGATTGCATCCTTCTCCTGGACCTGAACGGTACTGCTGCCAGTGAGATTTATCTGGTTGAACTTAGACATGGCAAGGCGAGACCCATCTGGTTGACCTTAGACATGGCAAGCTGGCAGCTAAGTCCAATGCTTTCAGCCAACATCTGTCTCAAATTAAAAAGCCAACAGTAAATATATAACAATAACAAAGATATAATAATTAAAAACCAATACATAAATAAGTGGGAGTGAACAATAGTAAAAGGTAATATCACAATTAAGGTCTCTCTCTCTTTCTCTGTTTGTCACACGCAGGCTTGAGTGACAAAAAATAAACCAAAAAGTCAACTTCAGTGTGCAGGAAGGAGCATAGGAGAATAGAGAAAGAAAAGAACAAAGAAGAAAATCAATGGCAAGTAACTCTAAGTTTTGAGAAAACAACCTAAAATTAGGGTTAGGAAAAAAAAAAAAGCAGGGGAAGAAGGACCCTGTCATCCCAGATACGCGGGAGGCTGAGATGGGAAGACAACCTGTGCGAGACCGAGGAGACAGAGGCCAAAGTGAATGATGATCGCATCCTTCTGCTGGATCTGAATGGTACTGCCGCCAGCGATAGCCATCTGGTAGACCTAAGATATGGGCAGACGAGAGCCATCTGGACGACTTTAGACATGGCAAGGCGAGAGCGATCTGGTCGATCTTCGACATAGGAAGGTGAGAGCTATTTTGTTGATTTTAGACATGAGAAGGTGAGAGCCATCTGGTAGACCTTAGACATGGCAAACTAGCAGATAAGCCCAACGCTTGTGGCCGATATCTATCTTAAAATAAATTTAAAAACCAACAGTAAATATATAACAAAAACAAAGAATAAAAACAATATTAAAGACCAATACATAAAAAAGTGAAAGTGAACAATGGTGAAAGGTAATTAATGTCAAAATTAAGATCTCCTCACTCTGTCTCTCTTTCTCTCTCTCTCCCTCCTTGTTTCTCTCTCTCTTGGTTTGTCACATCAAGGCTGGGTTGTGACAAAAATAAATCAAACGGTCACTGTGCAGGAAGGAACATAAAGAAGCAGAGAAAGAAAAGAACAAAGAAGAAAAACAACAGCAAGTCACTCTAAATATTGTGGAAACAAACTGAAATTGAGGTTAGAAAAACAACACAGGAAGGTCCAAGTAGTCCCAGGTACTTGGGAAGCCGGAGATGGGAAGACCACCTGAGGGAGACTGGGGAGATTGAGGCTCCAGTGAATCACGATTGCATCCCTCTCCTGGACATAAATGGTACTGCCACTAGTGAAATCCATCTGGTCAACCTTAGGCATGGGAAGGCGAGAGCCATCTGATCGACCTTAGACCTGGCAAGCTGGCGGCTAATTCCAATGCTTGCAGACAACATGTGTCTCAAAATAAATTTTTAAAACCACCAGTAAATATAGAACAATAACAAATAATAACAATATTAAAGACCAATACATAAATAAGCGGGCGTGAACAATAATGAAAGATAATATCACAATTAAGATCTCTCTCTCTCCTCCGTTTGTCACACTCAGGCTGGAGTGTGACCAAAAATACATGAAAACGTCAACTTCAGCATGCAAGAAGGAGCACACGAGGAGAGAGAGAAAAGAACAACGAAGAAAAAAGCAAATCACGCTAAGTATTGTGGAAACAAACTGAAATTGGGGTTAGAAAAACAACACAGAAAGAAAGTTCATGTATTCTCAGGTACTGGGGTGGCCCAATTGGAAAGATCACCCAGGTGAGACCAGGGAGATTGAGGCCGCAGTGAATCACAATCACATCTTTCTGCTGGACCTGAATGATACTGCCGCCAGCCAGAGCCATCTGGACGGCCTTAGACGTGGGAAGATGAGAGCCATCCATTCGACTTCAGACATAGCAAGGCGATAGCCATCTGGTCAACCTTAGATATTGGAAGGTAAGAGCCATCTGGTTGACCTTAGGCATGGCAAACTGTGGACGCATTCCAATGCTTCTGGCTGAGATGGGAAGATCACCTGGATGAGACTGGGAAGATCGAGGCTGCAGTGAATCACAATCCCATCTCTCTGTTGGACTTGAACTGCACTGCCACCGGTGCGAGCCATCTGGTCGGCCTTAGACATGAAAAAGCAAGAGCCATTTGTCATGTCTCCACCTCAGACATTACAAGGTGAGAGCCATCTTGTCAACCTTAGACATGGCAAGGCGAAAGCCCTCTGGTCGACCTCAGACATGGGAAGAGGAGAGCCATCTAGTCGACTTCAGACATGGCAAGGCAAGAGCCATCTGGTCAACCTCAGACATGAAAAGGCAAGAGCCATCTGATCGACCTGAGACATGGCAAGGTGAAAGCCATCTGGTCGATCTCAGATATGGAAAAGTGAGAGCCATCTGGTCGACCTTAGACATACCGAAGCAAATGCCCTGTGGTAGACTGTAGACATGGCAAAGCGAGAACTGTCTGGCCAATTTCAGACATGGCCAGGCTAGAGTCTTCTTGTGGACCACAGACATGGCAAGAGGAGAACTGTCTGGTCGACCTGAGACATGAAAAGGTGAAAGCCATCTGGTCGAATTCAGACATGTCAGAGTGGCATCTGGTTGACCCCAGACACAGCAAAGCAAGAGTGATCTTGTCGACCTCAAACATGGCATGGTGAGAGCCATCTTGGCCACCTTAGACACAGCAAGGTGAGAGCCATCATGTCAACCTCAAACATGGCAACACAAAAGCCATTTGGCTGACCTTAGACATGGCAAGGCAAGAGCCATCTGGTCGACCTAAGACAGGGCAGGGCGAGGGCCATCTGGCCCACCTCAGACATGGCAAGGCAAGAGCCATCTGGTCGACCTAAGACAGGGCAGGGCGAGGGCCATCTGGCCCACCTCAGAAATGGCAAGGTGAGAGCCATCTGGACAACATGTGACATGGCAAGGCAAGAACCATCTCGTTGACCTCAGACATGGCAAGGCAAGAGCCATCAGGAAGACCTCAAACATGGCAAGGTGAGAGCCATCTCATCGTCCTTAGGGATGGCATGGTGAGAGCTATCTTGTCCACTTACACATGGCAAGGTGAGAGCCATCTTGTTGACCTCACACGTGGCAAGGTGAGAGCCATCTGGTTGACCTTAGACATGGCAAGGCGAAAGTCATCTGGTCGACCTTAGACAGGGAAGGGTGAGAACCATCTTGTCCACCTAGACATGGCAAGGCAAGAGCCATCTGGTCGACTTCAATCATGGCAGCTGAGGGCCATCTGGTCAACCCCAAAAATAGGAAGGCAAGTCCAGCTAGTCAATCTTAGACATTGCAAGGTGAGAGTTATCTGGTGGAACTTAGACATGGCAAGCTGGTGGCTATTTCAGTGCTTGAGGCTGACATCTGTATCAAAATAAATTTAAAAATCAACTATATATATAATATCAAACAATATTAAAATCCAAATAAAGTGGGAGTGAGCAATAATAGAAGGTAATTAATATCACAATTAAGAACTCCTCTCTCTGTGTGTGTCTTTCTCTCTCTCTTTGTTTGTCACACCAAACGGAAGGGTGAAGTGTGACAAAAAATAAATCAAAACATGACATGGGAAGGTGAGCACCATCTGATCTACCTTACATATGGCAAGGCGAGAGCCATGTGGTGGACCTCAGATATGGCAAGGTGAGAGCCATCTGGCCGAACTTAGTCATGGCAAGCTGGTGGCTAAGTCCAAGGCTTGTGGCTGACAACTGTATCAAAAAAATAAACCAAAAGTAAGTATATCACAATATCAAACAAATAACAACAATCTTAAAGATGAAATAATTAAGCTAACAATAATAAAAGGTAGTTAATATCACAATTGAGAACTCCTATCTCTCTCTCTCTCTCTCACTGTGTGTGTGTGTGTGTGTGTGTGTCTGTTTGTCACAAACAGTGTGAACTGTGACAAAAATAAACCAAAGGTCAACTTCAGTGTGTAGGAAGGAGCATACAAGAATAGAGAGAGAAAAGAACAATGAAAAATTACAGCAAGTTATTCTAAGTATTGTGGAAACAAACTGAAATTGTGGTTAGAAAAAATACAGAGGAATAAGTTCCCAGTAGTCCCAGGTACTCGTGAGGCTGAGATGGGAAGACCCTTGTTTAAAAGACTGTTGTATAAAACTAACCTGTCTCATGACGTTCTAAACCAAGCTCAGGTTCCCTGTTATTGGGTGAACCATCCAACGCTTGGTGAATTCTGTTTCACAATAGGAAGATCCAACACCAAAGGATCAAAAAGCGATGTCGCTATGAACTCTTGGCCACTACAAGGCAGTTATCCCTTGTCCACCTCAGACATGGCAAAGCAAGAGCCGTCTGGTCGACTTCAATCATAGCAGCTGAGGGCCATCTGGTCAACCATCTGGTATCTTCTCTGACACGTCCTGCTTAAAACCCAATCAAAACATCAAAAGGATCATGAGGCCCTGCTTTCCTGGTCTGTATTCATACTGAAAATCAAGATCAAGCAACTTCTGCCCTTCTGCTCCACAGGAGGTTTTGGTACTCCCTGCACTCACCTTCAGACACCTGCATTACCGTTCGACAGGTGTACCGCACCAGTCCGACTCTGCACTTGGCACTATTCAAGGAGCAGTTAACATCCAGCCAGCATGTGGCCAGGTGCTTGGCGCCAAAAGTGAGCCCCTTTTGGCTTTCCTCCCCAGCCCCAACTTCACCAGGTCAGTGAAAAAATGATCAGCGTAGCGGAATTTCACCGGCAGCCCACAAGGCCAGTGGACCTCACCCCATCTCCTCAGAGAAACAGAGGGGTGCCGGGGCCTTTCACTTATTCTACACCTCTCATGTCTCTTCACCATGCCAGACTAGAGTCAGTCTCAACAGAGTCTTTGTTCCCTGCTGATTCTGTCAAGCCCATTCCTTTGGCTGTGGTTTCACTGGATAGCAGGTAGGAACAGTGGGAATCTTGTCCATCCATTCATATGAGTCACTAATTAGATGATGAGGCATTTGGCTACACTTAAGAGAGACATATTTACTCCTGCCATTTACTCGTGCTTCATTGAATTTCTTCATTTTGACATTCAGAGCACTGGGTAGAATTCACGTTGTGTCAACACCCACCATAGGCCTTCACCATGCTTTGTTTTAAAAAGTCAGATTCCCCTGGTCTGCATCAGTTCTAAGAAGGCTGCTAGGAAGTGGCAATAGCAAGGTGGGCAGGGATAGGGAAGAGGAAGGTATGGCAAGGTGGGGTGGGGGATGTCTGCAGAGGGGTGCCGCTAGCGTTGGGGGGTGGAGTACAGCACCTCATCCAGCCACTGCCTGCACCCAGCCCCACTTCAAGCCCCAGCCAGACTGGCAAAGCCCTTAGAGCAAATTCTTACCCTGAACTTACTGATCCAGCTTGCTGATTTCCCTTACCTACATTGTTCTAACATGCCAGAGGCTGTTTACCTTGGAGACCTGCTGTGGATATGGTTACAGCCTGGTGTGAGATTTACACCCTCTTCCCCAGATTTTCAAGGGCCTGTGAGAGCTCACCAGGTGCCGCCTGATCTATGATTCTTTCCAAGGCACAGACCTCTCTCTAAGGGTGAATCCACTACAGGGTGCCCTGCTCTTCACAAAAAGAACTCTCCCCTGGGCTCCCACCAGCTTCTCCAGGATCACTTCCGTTACCTCCCTGAATGCCTCATGGTGCCCATCTCTGCCACTCCGGATTCAGAAATCTGAACTTGACTCCCTTTCCATTGGCTGAGGGCAATGGAAGTCATCATCCATCCCTTCAGAATGGCACTCTCCTATCTCTGGGGACCGAGTGACCCATCTTCAACTGGAACCCTTCTCCACTTCGGCCTTCAAAGTTCTTATTTGAATATTTGCTACTACCACCAAGATCTGCACCTGGGGCAGCTCCACCCAGGCTCATGCCCAAGGCTTCAAGGCTCATTGCAGCAGTCCTCATAGCAGCATAGCATCCTCATAGCATAGCATCATAGCAGCATAGCATCATAGCAGCATAGCATCCTCGGGGCTCCAGCGGGAGCGACCACCCTCACCACTCCCATCCACTCTCAACTGCTGGCAATGGCCGGGTATGGGCCAAATGTTTCAGTACCATCCATTTTTCAGGGCGAGTTGATTCTTTGTTGTTAAACACTCCTTAGTGGATTCCGACTTCCATGGCCACCGTCCTGCTGTCTATATCAACCAACACATTTTCTGGGGTCTAATGGGCATCAGCATCAGGCACCCTAACATGGCATTTGGTTCATCCCACAGCAGCAGTTCTGCTTACTAAAAGTTGCCCGCTAGGCACTCGCATTCCATACCTGGCCCCATGCCATCGAGCTGGGCTTCTAACCCATTTAAAGTTTGAGAATTGGTTGAGATCATTTCGACTCCAAGACCCCTAATCATTCGCTTTACCAAATAACTTCGTGGCATGGGGTTTTTGCGAGAGCGCCAGTTATCCTTAGGAAAACTTCAGAGGGAACCAGCTACTAGATGGTTGGATTAGTCTTTTGCCCCTATACCCAGATCAGATGACCGATTTGTACGTCAGGACCACTACAGACCCCCACCAGAGTTTCCTCTCACTTCTCCTGCCCAGGCATAGTTTACCAGCTTTTGGTGCCTAACACAAGCGCTCATTCTCCACCTGCCCAGCACAGTGGGCAAGAGTGGACGGTGGTGCTCCCTTGGCAAACTGGAGAGGCCTCAGGATCCCACCTCAGCCAGCCAGCGCATCAGCCTTCACCTTCGTTGCGCCACAATGGCTTTCATGCAAGCCCCTGACTCGCACACGTGATAGACCTTTGGGCCATGTTTCAAGATGGGTCATGTGGGTAGCCAACAGCGCCACCGGCCTCGTGCACTTCTTCCACTGTTCTTTTGAAATGAGTGCATGGCCGAAGAGTCCCCTCAGACCCTACAGCACAACCAGCCTGGGGCACCCCACAGTCAGCCCCAGCCCCTCACATGCGGCCTACGCGCTGGGGGCAGGGAAGGGGTGGTAGAGTAGTTACACCGTGGGAGGGGTGGCCCAGCCCCCTAGAGGGACGCTGTCATGCCCCCACGGGGGATCCCCTCATGGGGGGCTCCCACTGGGGTGGGCGCAGTGAAGGGGAGAGCAGGGCAACAGGTCTCACTACCTCAGTCCCAGGATTCGGCGAGTGCTACTGCTGAGGGACTGTAACACTCGGGGGGTGGCCCAGCCCACCCCCCTCCCGAGGGATGGGGAGGACATGACCCCCTGAGCCACCTTCCCTGCCGGGCCTTCCCAGCCATCCCAGAGCCAGTCACGGCGCAGCACCACAGTGGAAATGCATCTGGTGGTGGCCAGTCGCCGTCTGGAGGACAGTCCCCAAGGACTCTCCCGCCTGCCCAACCCACCCACCTCCGCACCTGCTGGGGCCCGCCACCTCCAAGGAGGAGGAGGGGTGGCCAGGGAGGGAGGGTGGTTGGAGGGGTCGGGAGGAACGGGAGGCAGGAAAGATCTGCCAGACCACTGGCACAGCCCGACCCACCGCCTGTTTGAATCTTCCATCAGACTGCATGGATCCCACACATTTAAGTCTTAACGGTTTCACGCCCTCTTGAACTGCGTCTTCAAAGTTCTTTTCAACTTTCCCTTACAGTACTTGTTGACTATTGTCTCTTGAGCCACCAGCTCAAGAGATAGAGTTTGCCACCAGCTTGAGGTTGCATTCCCAAGCAACCCGACTCTGGAAAGACCCAGGCGTGGCAGCCAGGGGCTGCTAATGGCCTCACACCGTCCACAGGCTGGCTGGGCCTCAATCAGAAGGACTTGGGCCCCCACAAGTGGCGTTGGGGAGTGAGTCTTCCATACGCCACTTTTCCCGCACCCCACCAAGGGGCAGGGATTTGGCACTGGGATCACTGTTCACTTACCTTTACTAAGGGCATCCTGGTTAGTTCCATTTTCTCCACTGACTAATATGCTTAAATTCAGCAGGTTGCCACCTCTAGCCTGAGGTCGCGTCTTGGAATAAAGGAAGAGACGGGCGGGCATGGAGGATGCGAGCCTAGACACTCAGTTGGGAGACAGGCCCAGTGAGGGGGGGCGGGGGTGACAGAGAAGAGCTGCGGCTGATGGCGTCCCTGCCGCACCAGAGCCGGATGACCGGAGGGAGAAGCAAGAACTAGGGGCAGGGAATACACAGTACCCTCACCGTCCAGAGGACTGCGACTGAGGATGTGGTTCCACCCCGCCCCAATGCGGAAGCTCAAGGGGGCCACACGGGCGGCACAGCCATGAACCAGAGGCAAGCACACAATTGCGGATGCCGCCATGGTGTCCCATGGGTCACCATCAGGGCACCGCCAAGCACGCAGCTTGGCCTTGACCCTGACCGGGGGGTCACGCAGGGCAGACTTCTGGCCCCAGAAGTGCACAGCAGGCTGGGCGGGAGAGGAGGAGGGTGCAGGGAGGAGCAGCAGTTGGCCGGACACCAAGCTGCCACCGGGGCGGGCGGTAAACTGTGGCGACCGGGATGAAATCTTGCTTTCCACCCCCTCAACCTTCCCCACCCCGCACCCGCCAATGTAGGACAGCACAGGACATTTTACCCAGGCCCAGGCGAACCCTGGACCGCTTGCAGCATGAGGGAGCTCTCTAGGGGAACCCGGACTGTGGCAGCCACAGGAACTCGGCCCCAGCCAGCTCTTTTCCTTCCTCTCAGGGCAGTGGGATCCCTCCTAACCAAGGCTCCTTCCTCCACCACGTGGTCCCTCACAGGGCTTGCATGGATGGATGGGAGGTGGGAGGAAGGTGCTAATGGAAAAGGAGGGGGGCACCACAAGGCCTGTACTTGGGAGGACAGAGGGGTCAACGAGCCCTGCAAGGGAACCACCAGCCATGCACCCCTGGGAGGCCAGAAGCACCCCTTGGGATGATTGCTCAGCAAGTGATGACTCAGACAGGTGTAGCCCTGGGAGGAACACGGAGTCACAAGTGCATTTGAAATGATGATCAGTGTGTCTTGCAACTCACATTAATTCTCACAGCTGGCTGCATTCTTCATCAATGCAGGAGTGGAGTGATCCACCGCTAAGAGTTTCACAAAGTTCTTTGGTGAGGGACACCCAACACGGGGAGGCCCTCCTGGCACAGCACATCCCCGAAGGGATTGCCTCAGGTCAGCCAATGAGACAGCAATGAGACAGAACTCTCAGAAGGGTTGGAAGGTTTCACCACAGGGGCATGCACACCGCCCCCACAGGGGTGAGCACAGACACCCCACAGTTGCCAGGGGGTTCCCACCCCTGACAACGCAGAGCCCAACATGGGCAGCACACACAATGGCACGACGGCCACCAGGTAAGCCCCCACTCAGCAGCTGCAACCACGGTAATGACAGGAGAAAAACAAACAACTCCATTAAAAAGTGAGCAAAAAACATAGACACTTCTTAAAAGAAGGCAGGCATGTGCTCAACAAGCATACGAATAAAAGCTCAACATCACTGATCATTAGAGAAATGAAAAAACCACAATGAGATACCATCTCATACCAGTCAGAATGGATATAATTAAAGGGTGAAAAAATAAATTCTGGTGAGGTTGTGGAGAAAAGGGAAGACTTATACCCTGTCAGTGGGAGTGTAAATTAGTTCAGCCATTGTGAAAAGCAGTTAGGTGATTTTTCAAGGAGCTAAAAGCAGAACTACCATTTGATAGCTCTGCTAGCCATCCCATTACTGCATATATATCCAGAGAAATGTAAATTATTTTACCATAGAGACCCATGCATTCAAATGTTCATTCCAGCACTATTTACAATAGCAAGATATGGTCAACCTAAATGCCATCAATGACAGATTGGATAAAGAAAATGTTGTATATATACACCATTTCCTCTCATAATAGTGATTTGATCCAAATAAGGAGTCAAAGTCCATGAATGAGTATGTGGAATGAAAAGCCACTCTACAAGATCTTGCTCTTGAAAAATAACACCAGTAGGTGAATGCTGAGTTGGAAAAATTAGCAAATCTAGAGTCTTCTCTGGATCTATTCTATTTATTTGAGCCTTATGGACTTGCTTTTTGATTAGCTGTAACTCGACCTCAGCCTCCTTTGTTAATTGCTGAGGGCAAGTGAGACTAGGACCTCCTCTAAGGATGGAAAATAGATTACTCATGGCATAGGTAGGAATGCCTAGAGCAAGTCGTATCCAATTAATGTCCCTAGTAATTTTTGAAAGTCATTAAATGTTTTCAATAGATTCCTATATATGGTTACTTTCTGTGGCACAATGGTAGTGTCATTTACTAAAGTCCCCAAGTAAGAGTAAGGATTAGTAGTCTGAATTTTGTCAGGAGCTATAATTAAACCAGCACGAGAAATTGAATTTTGCAAGTAATCATAACATTGGAATAATATTTCTTGAGTGGGGGCACCACAAATTATATCATCCATCTGATGAATAATGTAACACTGAAAGTTTTTTACCAGTAGGTTCAATTGCTTGCCCTACATAAGTCTGGCAAATTGTTGAACTGTTTAACATGCCTTGTGGCAACACTTTCCAGTGAAAATGCTTAGCAGGCTGCAGGTTGTTTACAATAGGAATCATGAATGCAAACCATTCACAGTCTTGCTTAGCTAAGGGGATAGAAAAGAAAGTCTTTTAAATCTATGATTATTAAAGGCCAATTTTTCCAAATCACAGCAGGAGAAGGCAATCCTGGCTGCAATTCCCCCATAAGTTGTATAACTGAATTAATGGCTCTTAAGTCAGTTAACATTCTCCATTTACCTGATTTTTTCTTAATTACAAAAACTGGAGAATTCCAAGGGGAAAATGTTGGAGCTGTGTGTCCTTTTTCTAATTGTTCAGTAATTAAGTCTTCTAAAGTCTCCAGTTTCTCTTTACTCAGCAGCCATTGTTCTATCCAAATTGGCTTATCTGTTAACCATTTTAAAGGCATAGGTTTTGGGGGCTTAACAATGGCCACCATCAAAAATGATATCCTAAACCTTGGAGGGAACTTTTCTTCCTGCTTGAAGCAGTTCCTTCAAACCTTGCAAAATTTTTCTAGTCCCATACCAGGGACATACCCCATTTCATGCATCATATGCTGACTTTGAGGGCTATATAAGTGTTCTGGAAATAGAACTTGTGCTCCCCATTGTTGTAATAAATCTCTCCCCCATAAATTTATAGGTACAGAAGTTATAATTGGTTGAATAGTCCCAGGTTGTCCATCGGGCCCTTCACTATGTAAAATATAGCTACTTTGATATACCTCAAGGGCTTTATCAAGTCCAACTGTGTTAAATGGAGTGGGTGGAATTGGCCATGTGGACGCCAGTGCTTTAGAGAAATGATTGAAATGTCTTCTCCTGTATCTGCCAAACCTTTACATTTCTTTCCCTGAATAGTTATTTCACAGGTAGGATGTTTATCAGTAATTTGATTCACCCAATAAGCTGCTTTGCCTTGTTTATTTGTGCTTCCAAATCCTCCTGTTCATTTAATTTCACTTTTCCCCATTTCCACATATGGCACAATCAGGAGCTGTGCTATGTGCTCTCCTGGCTCTGCTTTCCAGGGAACAGAAGTAGATATAACAATTTGAATTTCCCCATTGTAATCTGAATCAATGACTCCTGTATGTATTTGCACTCCTTTTAAATTGAAACAAGACCTACCTAGAAGCAATCCTATCCTCCCCACTGTCAAGGGTCCACAGACTCCTGTTGGGAACATTTGCAGGGGTTCCCCAGGCAGAAGGCTCACAGCTTTTGTGCAGCATAAATCTACAGCAGCACTATTGGCTGTGGCAGGGGACAGACAAAAATTAGTTGGGCACACACGTATAGTCCCAGCTACTCAGGAGGCTGAGGCAGGAGAATGGCATGAACCCAGGAGGCGGAGCTTGCAGTGAGCGGAGATTGTGCCACTGCACTCCAGCCTGGGTGACAGAGCGAGACTCTGTCTCGAAAAAAACAAACAAACAAACAAAAAAAAAAACACCTAGGAAAAAGTATAAGTAAAAATTCTTTCTGATGTGATCTTTATATGATAAACCTACACATGTACCCTTGAACCAAAGATAAGAGTTAATATGAAATAACTCCATGGCTGGAGGAGAATGAAATGTAGGTGGAAAGACCGGTTTGTGCTACAGATAGTGACCCAAATGGGACTGTACTCTGAGTTACTTCTGTGTCCATGTAGGCAGATGAGATTATCAACAAGTTACCTAGAAACCTAATCTGGTGGAGAAGATGGGTTGCTGCTGCAGATCCAGTGCTTGGAGGTGGGGATATGCCGGGACAATTGTAGACACTTTTGTGTAGTGTATAGTGTTTTCTGTTAAGAAACGCTAGAATTAAAAATGCTGTGGTGAAGTTTCTGAGGGTGGTGCCTAGTCCTGAGAGAGGTGTGGGCACAGCAATGTGTAGTGGGTATGTTTGTGGGTGGGTGAGAATCCTGTGGTGGCAGCTGTGGGAAAAGGGGGTCTGTCATCAGAGCACGTTTAAGTTTTTAGTCCTCTCTTACTCTGGGAGAAGACTTGAAATCACAGGACAATGGGCAGTATGACAGCCTGTGTACTAGAGAGTGGAGACTTTCATTCCCAGACACCCAGTTTTATTCCAGTCCAGGCCTCCATGGTGTCTTTTTTTCTGGCATCAAATTTGCAGTTTGCTGAATGCCAAGCACTTCTACACCAACTCATTGTCTAACATTTGAATTCTGACACCACCCAGAGTCAGCACACACCCTGATTCAGGGCTCAGTCCCACAACATTGTCCTTAGTGCTGTTGCCAGTCACAAACCCCATGGGCCCAGCTATGTCTCTGAGCTACTGTTTAAAAATTCAGGACTCCCTAGCCAGGCCTGGTGGTGTGCACCTGTAATCCCAGCTATTAGGGAGGCTGAGGCAGGAGAATCGCTTGAACTCGGGAGGTAGAGGTTTCAGTGAGCCAAGATTGTGCCACTGCATTGCAGCCTGGGTGACAGAGAAAGACTGTCTCAAAAAACAAACAAACAAACAAACAAACAAAAACTAAAAAAACAGGACTCCTATAAATGATCTAAAGTTCAATAATTTGATAGAGCTACCCACAGAACTCAGCAAAACACTGTAGTTATGTTGACCAGTTTATTATAAAAGATACAATCCAGGAAAAGTCAAATGAAAAATATGTGCAGGGCAAAGAAAAGAGGTGGCAAAAGATGAAGCACATAGAAAATCCTGGTAAATAGTTGTGATTAATAAAATAAAATTCTCCATCTATTATGTGCTCCAGGAACCATTTATGAAAGGAAACATCCTTCCCATTATGACTTAGATGCTCTTTTTTTACCTATCACATAGTCAGACATAGATTCTGCACATTTCCTTCTTGTTCTCATTTAAAAATCAGCTGAATTTTTCTTCAGTGGTAAAAATAAAATACTTCTAAATAAAATTTCATTTAAGTCAGGCTGGGTGCAGTGGCTAACGCCTCTAATCCAGGCACTCTGGGAGGCTGAGGCAGGTGGATCACCTGAGGTCAGGAGTTCAAGAGCAGCCTGGCCAACATGGCAAACCCCATCTCTACTAAAAATACAAAAATTAGCCAGGTGTGGTGGCACATGCCTGTAATCCCAGCTACCTGAGAGGCTGAGGCAGGAGAATTGCTTGAGCCTGAGAGATGGAGGTTGCAGTGAGCCAAGATCACATGACTGCACTCCTGCCTGGGTCACAGAGTGAGACTCCCTCCCCACAAAAAAAAAAAAACAAACAACAAAAAAAAACAACAAAACAAAACAAAAAAAAACTTCACTTAAGTCTATCACCTTCCTACAGGCTACTGAACTTTGAGCTATCCTCTGCCTAAGCCAACATACAACTCCATTTTAGGTCTCTCCTAAGAACGTACGACTTGAGGGTAAAACATTCTCTGATCCAGAATCTGACTTTTTCGCTCTCCATTTGCCATTCCCCTCCCACCTTCTTTCTAATCTTGTTTGCTTCTCCCTATAAAAGAAAGCACTTTTCTGCCTAAACTTTGCAATCTTTAAAGCTTTAAGGATTATAGTTGGTACTTCCTCCTGTTGCAATACTCTTTTGGAACTTAATTTTTTTTTTTTTTTTACATAAATCTAACTTTGTTTTACTTTACAAAGTCTGGCAACTGTCTCAAAACGAGAACAAACTTATCTTCAGTAAGACCCTCCCAGTCCCCTTCTATCGTACGTAACCTTAACAGCATCTGCCTATGGCTCCCCAGCTTTCCAGGGCTCTGTAGCTTCTCTCACTATGAAGTTTTCTTCTATGGCTGGGGTGAGCAGGCTGGGACACCTGCAGCGGATGCTCCCCAGAAAAAACTAACTGGGCCTATAATAAACTCATTTTGCAGGCTCAGTATTAGCCTTAACTCGGAGTCACTGTGATCAAGCTTTATTTCCACATCAGAGTTACTTTTCTTTCTTTTTTTTTTTTTTGTTGTTGTTTGTTTGTTTGTTTGTTTTTTAAGAAAGAGTTTGGCTCTTGTTGCCCAGGCTGGAGTGCAATGACAGTCTCAGCTCACTGCAACCTCCGCCTCCTGGGTTGAAGCGATTCTCCTCCTGCAGCACCTCCCAATTAGCTGGAATTTCACGTGCCTGCCACCACACCCGGCTAATTTTTGTATTTTTAGTAGAGACAGGATTTCACCATGTTGGTCAGGCTGGTCTCAAACTCCTGACCTCAGGTAATCCGCCTGCCTCGGCCTCTCAAAGTGTTGGGATTATTGGCATAAGCCACTGCGCCCAGCCACTCACTTGGATTTTGAAAGTAAGTGTTTCAAAAATCCAGCAAAATTACTCAAACACAATGTTCACGTAAAAAAAAGGAAATTTTAAGGTGCTTGTATTTCATACCTCAACAAGGAAAGCAAAATTGTCCATTCCCTTCAGACAATAAATGTATTATTGTACTATTTTCATGAAAAATCATGTAGCAAACAATTAGTAATATAAGAACACTTCTGGGAGTTACCAAGTATTTGTTTGTTTGTTTTTGGAGATGGAGTCTTGCTCTGTCACCCAGGCTGGAGTGCAGTGGCACAAACCCAGCTCACTGCAACCTCCATCTCCTCAGTTCAAGCAGTTCTCCTGCCTCAGCCTCCCAAGTAGATGGCACTACAGACACATGCTGCCATGCCCGGCTAATTTTTTTGTATTTTAGTAGAGATGGGGTTTCACCATGTTGCCCAGGCTGGTCTTGAACTCCTGAGCTCGGGCAATCTGCCCCTGTCAGCCTCCGCAAGTGCTAGGATCACAGTTGTGAGCCACCGTGCCTGGCCTGAAGTTTTATCTCATAAAATTTAGCATAAAACTCAGAAATAAAAATCACAGGACACAGAACAAAAATATTCACATCATGAATTTACCCTGTAAAAAGAGAAACTTATGTTTTAATGAATGGATGTGACTCACTAGTCATCTACCACATTTTCTTGTGGAAACCTATTTATTTCCTGCAGCCAAAATAGAAGGAAGATTTCCCTTATTTTCACCCTTGGTAGCTAGTATTCTAATAGCTATTCCTTGGAATTCTTTTGGAAATCACTTAGCCATAAAAAATACACCTGACAAAATTTCTAAACTCACCCTGGGAAAGAAAAAGGTAAATGAGAATTTTTAGGCTGGGCACCATGGCTCATACCTGCAATCCCAGCAATCTGGCAAGTTGAGGCAAATGGATCACCTGAGGTCAGGAGTTTGGGACCAGCCTGGCCCACATGGCAAAACCCCATCTCTACCAAAAATAAAAAAAATTAGCCGGGTGAGGCCAGGTGCCGTGGCTCACACCTGTAATCCCAGCACTTTAGGAGGTGGGAGTGGGCAGATCACCTGAGATCAGGAGTTCAAGACCAGCCTGGCCAACATGGTGAAACCCCATCTCTAGTAAAAATATGAAAATTAGCTGGGCATGGTGATGGGTACCTGTAATCCCAGCTACTCAGGGGGCTGAAACAGGAGAATCGCTTGATCCTGGGAGGTAGAGATTACAGCGAGCCGAGATCACCCCACTGCACTCCGGCTTGGGTGACACAGCGAGACTTCATCTCAAAAAAAACAAAACAAAACAAAACAAAACAAAACAAAACAAAATTTGGCTGGGCGCGGTGGCTCACGCCTGTAATTCCAGCACTTTGGGAAGTTGACAGATGGATCACCTGAGGTCAGGAGACCAGCCTGGCCCACATGTCTAAACCCTGTCTCCACTAAAAAAATACACAAATTAGCCGGCGTGGTGGCAGGTGCCTGTAATCCCAGCTACTCCAGAGGCCGAGGCAGGAGAATCGCTTGACCTCGGGAGGCGGAGTTTCCCGTGAGCCAGATCATGCCCCGGCACTCCAGCCTGGGAAACAGAGTAAGACTCCATCTCTAAAAAAGAAAAAAAAAAAAAGGGAGAAAGAGAAAAAGAAATAGGTAAATGAGGATTTTTAACCAAAGATATATACTATTAGATTCTTTTGAAACTCACCTGCTTTAGGCCCTTGTAAATACTTTACGTTTCAAGCTCTACTAATAATATGCAATTTATAGTTAAAAAACTGATGTTAATATAAGTGAACAAATCTTTTCAAGGTGACAAAACCAGGGAGTGGCAGTGCTGGTTAGAAAACAGATGTGTCTCACTCATGAGTCAAGTCAGGCCATCCAATCACTTGAGAGATTCTCCCACCCCAACTTGCTCACTTAAATGCTCAATGACCACTCTCTCAGGAGACACTGCACTATGCCCCAGTGAGTTCCCCAAGTACGTTTTACTTCGCAAGTTCTTGCACAGTCTCACTGGGGTCAGGTTTTTATTTTTTGTTTTTAGGGATACTATTTTTTTCACAAAACTTAAAGAATCCAGGGTGCAGAAATTACGTCTGTTTTCCCCTCAATACCAGCATTGGATTGGCTGACTGACCAGCAATGAATCTTCAAGAAATGCAAGCTGAGTTGAGTGAAGACAATCTTTTATTTATTTATTTATTTTTTTTGAGATGGAGTTTTCGCTCTTGTCACCCAGGCTGGAGTGCAGTAGCACAATCTCAGCTCACTGCAACCTCAGCCTCCCACGTTCAAGGAATTCTCCGGCATCAGCCTCCCAAGTAGCTGGGATTACAAGTGTGCACCACCACACCCAGCTAATTTTTGTATTTTTAGTAGAGACGGGGTTTCACCACATTGACCAGGCTGGTCTCAAACTCCTGACCTCAGGTGATCCGCCCACTTCAGCCTCCCAAAGTGCTGGGATTGCAGGCATGAGCAACTGCACCCGGCCCGAGTGAAGACAATCTTAAGTGTCTCAGGGGGTTAGCTTTTCAAAGGAAGAGTACACCAGGAGATTCCTTTCAGCTCCAAGCATTCCGCTGACTGCTCCCTTGAGAGGCTACATCCTGTATCTCAGGTTGTCCTATGGGAGAAAATGACTCAGGAGCTGGTATTCACTAGACACTCTAGCAGACATAGTCATGGCAAGTATATTGGTTTATTCACAGACAGTATTGAAACCTGGGGTGCCTGAGAACACATCACCCAATAAAGCTCCCCCCCAAAAAACTTTGACCTCAAAACATTCTTATAAGATCCCCAAAACATTCTTATAAGGTCCCTGTGCCTAGGGAAGATGAAAGAAAAAGAGGCACAGAGATTTTTCTTTTCTTTTTTATTTTATTTTATTTTTAATTTTATTATTATTATACTTTAAGTTTTAGGGTACATGTGCACAACGTGCAGATTTGTTACATATGTATACCTTTGCCATGTTGGTGTGCTGCACCCATTAACTCATCATTTAGCATTAGGTATATCTCCTAATGCTATCCCTCCCCCCTCCCCCCACCCCACAACAGTCCCTGGTGTGTGATGTTCCCCTTCCTGTGTCCATGTGTTCTCATTGTTCAATTCCCACCTATGAGTGAGAACATGTGGTGTTTGGTTTTTTGTCCTTGTGACAGTTTGCTGAGAATGATGGTTTTCAGCTTCATCCATGTCTCTACAAAGGACATGAACTCATCATTTTTTATGGCTGCATAGTATTCCATGGTGTATATGTGCCACATTTTCTTAATCCAGTCTATCCTTGTTGGACATTTGGGTTGGTTCCAAGTCTTTGCTATTGTGAATAATGCCACAATAAACATACATGTGCACGTGTCTTTATAGCAGCATGATTTATAATCCTTTGGGTATATACCCAGTAATGGGATGGCTGGGTCAAATGGTATTTCTAGTTCTAGATCCCTGAGGAATCGCCACACTGACTTCCACAATGGTTGAACTAGTTTACAGTCCCACCAACAGTGTAAAAGTGTTCCTATTTCTCCACATCCTCTCCAGCACCTGTTGTTTCCTGACTTTTTAATGACTGCCATTCTAACTGGTGTGAGATGGTATCTCACTGTGGTTTTGATTTGCATTTCTCTGATGGCCAGTGATGATGAGCATTTTTTCATGTGTGTTTTGGCTGGATAAATGTCTTCTTTTGAGAAGTGTCTGTTCATATGCTTTGCCCACTTTGTGATGGGGTTGTTTGTTTTTTTCTTGTAAATTTGTTTGCGTTCATTGTAGATTCTGGATATTAGCCCTTTGTCAGATGAGTAGATTGCAAAAATTTTCTCCCATCCTGTAGGTTGCCTGTTCACTCTGATGGTAGTTTCTTTTGCTGTGCAGAAGCTCTTTAGTTTAATTAGATCCCATTTGTCAATTTTGGCTTTTGTTGCCATTGCTTTTGGTATTTTAGACATGAAGTCCTTGCCCATGCCTGTCCTGAATGGTATTGCCTAGGTTTTCTTCTAGGGTTTTTATGGTTTTAGGTCTAACAAGTAAGTCTTTAATCCATCTTGAATTAATTTTTGTATAAGGTGTAAGGAAGGGATCCAGTTTCAGCTTTCTACATATGGCTAGCCAGTTTTCCCAGCACCATTTATTAAATAGGGAATCCTTTCCCCATTGCTTGTTTTTGACAGGTTTGTCAAAGATCAGATAGTTATGGATATGCGGCATTATTTCTGAGGGCTCTGTTCTGTTCCATCGGTCTATATCCTGTTTTGGTACTAGTACCATCCTGTTTTGGTTACTGTAGCCTTGTAGTATAGTTTGAAGTCAGGTAACATGATGCCTCCAGCTTTGTTCTTTTGGCTTAGGATTGACTTGGCAATGAGGGCTCTTTTTTGGTTCCATATGAACTTTAAAGTAGCTTTTTCCAATTCTGTGAAGAAAGTTATTGGTAGCTTGATGAGGATGGCATTGAGTCTATAAATTAACTTTGGCAGTATGGCCATTTTCACAATATTGATTCTTCCTACCCATGAGCATGGAATGTTCTTCCATTTCGTTGTATCCTCTTTTATTTCATTGAGCAGTGGTTTGTAGTTCTCCTTGAAGAGGTCCTTCACATCCCTTGTAAGTTGAATTCCTAGGTATTTTATTCTCTTTGAAGCAGTTATGAATGGGAGTTCACTCATGATTTGTCTCTCTGTCTGTTATTGGTGTATAAGAATGCTTGTGATTTTTGCACATTGATTTTGTATCCTGAGACATTGCTGAAGTTGCTTATCAGCTTAAGGAGATTTTGGGCTGAGACGATGGGGTTTTCTAGATATACAATCATGTCATCTGCAAACAGGGACAATTTGACTTCCTCTTTTCCTAATTGAATACTCTTTATTTCCTTCTCCTGCCTGATTGCCCTGGCCAGAACTTCCAACACTATGTTGAATAGGAGTAGTGAGAGAGGACATCCCTGTCTTGTGCCAGTTTTCAAAGGGAATGCTTCCAGTTTTTGTCCATTCAGTATGATATTGGCTGTGGGTTTGTCATAGATAGCTCTTATTATTTTGAGATATGTCCCATCAATACCTAATTTATTGAGAGTTTTTAGCATGAAGTGTTGTTGAATTTTGTCAAAGGCCTTTTCTGCATCTGTTGAGATAATCATGTGGTTTTTGTCTTTGGTTCTGTTTATATGCTTGATTACATTTATTGATTTTCATATGTTGAACCAGCCTTGCATTCCAAGGATGAAGCCCATTTGATCATGGTGGATAAGCTTTTTGATGTGCTGCTGAATTTGGTTTGCCAGTATTTTATTGAGGATTTTTGCATCAATGTTCATCAAGGATATGGGTCTAAAATTCTCTTTTTTGTTGTGTCTCTGCCAGGCTTTGGTATCAGGATGAGGCTGGCCTCATAAAATGAGTTAGGGAGGATTCCCTCTTTTTCTATTGATTGGAATAGTTTCAGGAGGAATGGTACCAGATCCTCCTTGAATCTCTGGTAGAAATCGGCTGTGAATCCATCTGGTCCTGGACTTTTTTTGGCTGGTAAGCTATTGATTATTGCCTCAATTTCAGCTCCTGTTATTGGTCTATTCAGAGATTCAACTTCTTCCTGGTTTAGTCTTGGGAGGATGTATGTGTCAAGGAATTTATCCATTTCTTCTAGATTTTCTAGTTTATTTATGTAGAGGTGTTTATAGTATTCACTGATGGTAGTTTGTATTTCTATGGGATCAGTGGATATCCCCTTTATCATTTTTTATTGTGTCTATTTGATTCTTCTCTCTTTTCTTCTTTATTAGTCTTGCTAGTGGTCTATCAATTTTGTTGATCTTTTCAAAAAACCAGCTCCTGGATTCACTGATTTTTTGAAGGGTTTTTTGTGTCTCTATTTCCTTCAGTTCTGCTCTGATCTTAGTTATTTCTTGCCTTCTGCTAGCTTTTGAATGTGTTTGCTCTTGCTTCTCTAGTTCTTTTAATTTTGATGTGAGGGTGTCAATTTTATATCTTTCCTGCTTTCTCTTGTGGGCATTTAGTGCTATAAATTTCCCTCTACACACTGCTTTGAATGTGTCCCGGAGATTCTGGTATGTTTTGTCTTTGTTCTTGTTGGTTTCAAAGAACATCTTCATTTCTGCCTTCATTTCGTTATTTACTGAGTAGTAATTCACGAGCAGGTTTGTTCAGTTTCCATGTAGTTGAGTGGTTTTGAGTAAGTTTCTTACTCCTGAGTTCTAGTTTGATTGCACTGTTTTCTGAGAGACAGTTTGTTATAATTTCTGTTCTTTTACATTTGCTGAAGCGTGCTTTACTTCCAAGTATGTGGTCAATTTTGGAATAGGTGTGGTGTGGTGCTGAAAAGAATGTATATTCTGTTGATTTGGGGTGGAGAGTTCTGTAGATGTCTATTAGGTCCGCTTGGTGCAGGGCTGAGTTCAATTCCTGGATATGCTTGTTAACTTTCTGTCTCATTGATTTGTCTAATGTTGACAGTGGGGTGTTAAAATCTCCCATTATTATTGTGTGGGAGTCTAAGTCTCTTTGTAGATCACTCAGGACTTGCTTTATGAATCTGGATGCTCCTGTATTGGGTGCATATATATTTAGGATAGTTAGCTCTTCTTGTTGAATTGATCCCTTTACCATTATGTAATGGCCTTCTTTGTCTCTTTTGATCTTTGTTGGTTTAAAGTCTGTTTTATCAGAGACTAGGATTGCAACCCCTGCCTTTTTTTGTTTTCCATTTGCTTGGTAGATCTTCCTCCATCCCTTTATTTTCAGCCTATGTGTGTCTCTGCACGTGAGATGGGTTTTCTGAATACAGCACACTGATGGGTCTTGACTCTTTATCCAATTTGCCAGTCTGTGTCTTTTAATTGGAGCATTTAGCCCATTTACATTTAGAGTTAATATTGTTGTGTGTGAATTTGATCCTGTCATTATGATGTTAGCTGGTTATTTTGCTCATTAGTTGATGTAGTTTCTTACTAGCCTCGATGGTCTTTACAATTTGGAATGTTTTTGCAGTGGCTGGTACCAGTTTTTCCTTTCCATGTTTAGTGCTTCCTTCAGGAGCCCTTTTAGGGCAGGCCTGGTGGTGACAAAATCTCTCAGCATTTGCTTGTCTGTAAAGTGTTTTATTTCTCCTTCACTTATGAAGCTTAGTTTGGCTGGATATGAAATTCTGGATTGAAAATTCTTTTCTTTAAGAATGTTGAATATTGGCCACCACTCTCTTCTGGCTTGTAGAGTTTCTGCTGAAAGATCAGCTGTTAGTCTGATGGGCTTCCCTTTGTGGGTAACCCGAGCTTTCTCTCTGGCTGCCCTTAACATTTTTTCCTTCAACTTTCTGGAGGAGTATCTTTGTGGCGTTCTCTGTATTTCCTGAATTTGAATGTTGGCCTGCCTTGCTAGATTGGGGAAGTTCTCCTGGATAATATCCTGCAGAGTGTTTTCCAACTTGGTTTCATTCTCCCCATCACTTTCAGGTACACCAATCAGATGTAGATTTGGTCTTTTCACATAGTCCCATATTTCTTGGAGGCTTTGTTTTTTTCTTTTTATTCTTTTGTCTCTAAACTTCTCTTCTCACTTCATTTCATTCATTTCGTCTTGCATCACTGATACCCTTTCTTCCAGTTGATTGCATTGGCTACTGAGGCTTCTGCATTCATCATGTAGTTCTCATGCCTTGGTTTTCAGCTCCATCACATCCTTTAAGGACTTCTCTGCATTGATTATTCTAGTTAGCCATTTGACTAATTTTTTTTCAAGGTTTTTAACTTCTTTGCCTTTCGTTCACACTTCCACCTTTAGCTCAGAGTAGTTTGATCGTCTGAAGCCTTCTTCTCTCAACTCATCAAAGTCATTCTCTGTCCAGCTTTGTTCCATTGCTGGTGAGGAGTTGCGTTCCTTTTGAGGAGGAGAGGTGCTCTGATTTTTAGAGTTTCCAGTTTTTCTGCTCTGTTTTTTCCCCATCTTTGTGGTTTTGTCTACCTTTGGTCTTTGATGATGGTGACGTACAGATGGGTTTTTGGTGTGGATGTCCTTTCTGTTTGTTAGTTTTCCTTCTAACAGTCAGGACCCTCAGCTGCAGGTCCGTTGGAGTTTGCTGGAGGTCCACTCCAGACCCTGTTTGCCTGGGTATCAGCAGCGGTGGCTGCAGAAGAGTGGATATTGGTGAACTGCAAATGCTGCTGCCTGATCAATCCTCTGGAAGTTTTGTCTCAGAGGAGTATCCGGCTGTGTGAGGTGTCAATTCGCCCCTACTGGGGGGTGCCTCCTAGTAGGCTACTCGGGGGTCAGGGACCCACTTGAGGAGGCAGTCTGCCCGTTCTCAGATCTCAAGCTGCATGCTGGGAGAACCACTACTGTCTTTAAAGCTGTCAGACAGGGACATTTAAGTCTGCAGAGGTTACTGCTATCTTTTGTTTGTCTGTGCCCTGCCCCCAGAGGTGGAGCCTACAGAGGCAGGCAGGCCTCCTTGAGCTGTGGTGGGCTCCACCCAGTTTGAGCTTCCTGGCTGCTTTGTTTACCTACTCAAGCCTCAGCAATGGCAGGCTCCTCTCCCCCAGCCTCGCAGCCACCTTGCAGTTTGATTTCAGACTGCTGTGCTAGCAATGAGTGAGATTCCGTGGGCGTAGGACCCTCTGAGCCATGTGTGGGATATAATCTCCTCGTGTGCTGTTTGTTAAGCCCATTGGAAAAGCACAATATTAGGGTGGGAGTGACCCGATTTTCCAGGTGCCATCTGTCATCCCTTTCTTTGACTAGGAAAGGGAATTCCCTGACCCCTTGCACTTCCCAGGTGAGGTGATGCCTTGCCCTGCTTCAGCTCACACACGGTGCACCGCACCCACTGTCCTGCACCTACTGTCCGGCACTCCCCAGTGAGATGAACCCGGTACCTCAGTTGGAAATGCAGAAATCACCCATCTTCTGTGTCACTCACACTGGGAGCTGTAGACTGGAGCTGTTCCTATTTGACCATCTTGGCTCTGGCCCTTTTTTTTTTTTACAATAAAATATCAGGGGATTATGCTTTGGTTTATTCTCACAGGAGATATTTACAAACAGAAACAAATCTCTTTAAATGTGCTATACAATGCTTTGTCAAAAAAGGATTAATTAAAATATGGTATCAAAAATGTACACTAAAGGACAAATAGTTAATAATGTGAATTAGAGAGGAAGTTGACATTTGGAATTTTCAGAAGAAGCTGTTAATTGAGTATATTATTGCAAGCCAGAGTTAGGCTGGAGGAATGGGGAGAAAGGGGTAGACTTGAGAGGCTGCTTGGGACACCTGTGAAAAATGCAGGAAAATATCAGTCCCCTGTGGAGTCTAAAAATATTTAAGTGGCAGGCAATTCCACTGAGGTAGCTCTAATCCTTGAATTCCTACTTTTAAAAAGTCTAACTGAAATCCTTGTTTTGGTAAATTACTACCTCAAGGGAAGCAAAATTTAGGCTTAACCAACTACAAACTGTCAATTAAGCTCTGACTACATAACCAGGAAATTTTTACACTCAAGGTAAAAAGTAAGAAACTATGTAACTGTAACTAACAGATTATTGAATTTAAGTTTTTGCATCATGCACCTTAAAAAAAGTCTTTATGGCTGGGTGTGGTGGCTCACTCCTGTAATCCCAGCACCTTGGGAGGCCAAGGCAGGTGGATCTCTTGAGGTCAGGAAAAAAAAAATCTTTCCTTCATGCTCCTCCCATTGACCACAAACAACAATATTTGAACAACACTTTCATTTAATTATTTAATATTTTTGCAGTGACTCCCATAAATTTTTCTTTTTACTCTTTGAGACGGAGTCTTGCTCTGTCACTCAGGCTGGAGTGCAGTGGCACAATCTCAGCTCACTGAAACCTTTGCCTCCCAGGTTCAAGCCATTCTCCTGCCTCAGCCTCCAGAGTAGCTGGGATTACAGGTGCCCACGACCACATCTGGCTAATTTTTTTATTTTTGGTAGAGACGGGCTTTTGCCATGTTGGCCACGGTGGTCTCAAACTCCTGGTCTCAAATGATCTGCCTGCTTTGGCCTCCCAAAGTGCTGGGATTACAGGCATAAGCCACTGCGCCTGGCCGATGCCATTAATTTTTATTTTATTTTTTTCTGAGTCAGAGCCTTGTTCTGTCACCTAGGCTGGAGTGCAGTGGCGGGATCTTGGTTTGCTGCAACCTTCACCTTCTGGGTTAAAGTGATTCTCCTGCCTCAGCCTCCCGAGTAGCTGGGATCACAGGTGCCTGCCTCCACACCCGGCTAATTTTTTTGTATTTTTACTAGAGATGGTGTTTCACCATGTTGGCCAGGCTGGTCTGGAACCCCTGACCTCAAGTGATCCACCCTGATCACTTTGGCCTCCTGAAGTGCTAGGATTACAGGTGTGAGCCACCACGCCCGGCTCCCAAAATATTATTATTTTAATATGTGAGCAATATTTATTAATAAAGTATATATACTTGGAACTAAATTTTTGAAACCAACTCTGTATTTTACCTTTTTAGCACATTGCAGTTCAAAGCAGGAACACTTCAGGCACCTAGTAGCCACACATGGCCAATAGCTGCCACATTGAAGTACAGCTTCAATGTCAGTGGAGGTGAAGGGCTTGAACGTCCCTTTTCTGCCACAGGGGAGGTCTCTACCTACCAACAACTTCTTCAGTTAAAAAGGTGAAACAGATAATGGCCATAGAAAGGGCAGAAGGTAGGAAGAGTAAAATAACCACAGGCGGACCACTGCTGGCCACCTGTTGTCCACCTTTCTTCCAGTGAACAAAAAATTCTCAGCCAAAGGAGAAGAAAACTCTGTGTTTTCAGATCTGTCCATAGTCTTGATTTCCAATGTTTAGATATGTAGAAAATAGGTTAAGGCAAACCTAGTTTGCTATTTGGCCTTGGCCCTAATTGTCAGGCTGCGGTTATCTGTTTTCTCCTATGGTGTGGGTGACTATGTGAGTATAAGGACCAATTAAATGCATACATGTCTGCATGTATTTTTTCATTACTCAACGTCATTTTGCAAGACATTCAACTTTAAATTAGGGGAAAATCAATACTTTTAGGGTGCCCACTGTTAGAAGGTAACTAATAACCAATCTGTCATTGAATCCTGGCATCCTATCTGCACTGAGAGCGTGTATTAGTTAGCTACCACAGCATAACAAACCATCTAAAACTTTTTAGCTCATAATTGAGATGGTCAGCCATTTAGGCTGGGCTCAGTGGGACCATTCTTTTGGTCTCAGCTGAGCTCCTTCAGACATGTATCATCAGCTGCTTGTTGACTAGGCAGCTGTGCTTCTGAAGGTCAGCATCTGCTTCTGGGGCTATCAACAGGGGCACCTTGCTTCTCTTCCTCATGTTATCTTATCCTCCATCTGGCTAACATGGGCTTTACTCATGGAGATGGCACATTCTGAAAGAAAAACAAGAGCATTTGAAACCTTTTGAGCCTAAGCCCCAAACTAGCCCACTGTCATAGTCACAGATTTCCGTTGCCCTGAGCAAATAAGGCCAGCCAGATATATGGTTTGGAAACCAGATTCTGTACTTCAATGGGAAGAGCTGTAAAAGCATTGGCAAATGAATATAAAAGAGATAAAAAGCACCAGGTGCGGTGGCTCAGGCCTATAATCCCAGTATTTTGGGAGACTGGGGCAGGGGGATAGATTACCTGAGGTCAGGAGTTCGAGAGCAGCCTAACCAACATAGAGAAATCCCGTCTCTACTAAAAATACAAAATTAGCTGGGCGTGGTGGTGCATACCTGTAATCCCAGCTACTCAGGAAGCTCAGGCAGGAGAATCACTTGAACCTTGGAGGCAGAGGTTGCAGTGAGCCAAGATCGCACCATTGCACTCCAGCCTGGGCAAAAGGAGCAAGACTCCATCTCAAAAAAAAATAAAAATAAAATAAAAAATTGCAGCCAGGCACGGTGGCTCACACCTGCAATCCCAGCACTTTGGGAGGCCGAGGTGGGTGGATTACTAGAGGTTAGGAGTTCAAGATCAGCCTGACCAACATGGTAAAACCCCGTCTCTGCTAAAAATGCAAAAATTGGCTGGGTGTGGTGGTGGCTGCCTGTAATCCCAGCTACTCAGGAGGCTGAGGCAGGAGAATCACTTGAACCCAGAAGGTAGAGGTTGCAGTGAGCCAAGATCGTGCCTCTGCACTCCAGCCTGGGCAACAAGAGTGAAACTAAGTCTCAAAAAAAAAATTGCTGCAATTTTTGAAATCACTATCATTCTGCCTTTTGCCTATGTGGTTTATACAACTATTTCACCTCAAGAAACTTGTTCAGCCAGGCGCAGGGGCTCACGCCTGTAATCCCAGCACTTTGGGAGGCTGAGGTGGGCAGATCACAAGGTCAGAAGACCCAGACCAGCCTGGCCAATATAGTGAAACCCCGTCTCTACTAAAAATACAGCAAAATTAGCCAGGCATGGTGGCCCATGCCTGTAATCCCAGCTACTTGAGAGGCTGAGGCAGGAGAATTGCCTGAACCCAGGAGGCAGAGGTTGCAGTAAGCTGAGTTCACGCCACTGCACTCCAGCCTGGATGACAGAGCAAGACTCTGGATTTAAAAATAAAACAAAACAACAACAACAAAAAACAGCCGGGTGTGGTGGCTCATGCCTGTAATCCCAGCACTTTGGGAGGCCGAGGTGGGTGAATCATGAGGTCAAGAGATGGAGACCATCCAGGCCAACATGGTGAAATGCCATCTCTACTAAAAATACAAAAATTAGCTGGGCATGGTGGCACGTGCCTGTAGTCCCAGCTACTCAGGAGGCTGAGGCAGGAGAATCGCTTGAACCTGGAAGACAGACGTTGCAGTGACCTGATATCACACCACTGCACTCTAGCCTGAGTGACAGAGCAAGACTCTGTGTCACACACAAAAAAAAAAATTGACAAGGCACAGTGGCTCATGCCTGTAATCCTAGCACTTTGGGAGGCCAAGGCAGGCAGATTGTCAGAGCTCAGGAGTTCGAGACAACCTTGGGCAACACAGGGATACCCTGTCCCTACTAAAATAGAAAAAATTAGCTGGGCGTGGTGGTGTGCGCCTGTAGTCTCAGCTACTCGGGAGGCTGAGGCAGGAGACTCGCTTGATCCCAGGAGATGGAGGCTTGAACCCAGGAGGCAGAGGTTGCAGTGAGCCGAGATCACACCACTGTACTCCAGCCTGGGAGACAGAGTGAGACTCTGCCTCAAAAAAAAAAAAAAAAAAATGCAGAAACATTTTGAAAGGACAAAATAATTTGGGAAAATAGCTGAGGGATGAGTTTAGAAAATTAAAACCCAAAAACACATTATTCATTTTAACGATAGAAAAAATTTGAGGAACTTTTTTTTTTTTTAAAATAAAGTCTCACTCTGTAGCCCAGGCTGAAGTGCAGTGGTGCAATCTTGGCCCACTGCAACCTCCACCTCCCGGGTTCAAGCGATTCTTCTGCCTCAGCCTCCAGAATAGCTGGGATTACAGGTGCACGCCACCACGTCCTGCTAATTTTTGTATTTTTAGTAGAGACAGGGTTTCACCATATTGGCCAGGCCGGTCTTGAACTCCTGACCTCATCATCCACCCGCCTCGTCCCCACATAGTGCTGGGATTACAGGCATGAGCCACCATGCCCGGCCTGGAAAAATTTTTAAATAAAAAAAAAACTTTAGAGAAATTAAATTCAACAGAGTTTAACTGAACAAAGAGTGATTTGCAAATAGAGTAGCCTGTGAATCCAGAGTAGGCTCAGAGAGATTTCAGCATAGCCACGTGGTGGACAAAGACTTATGGACAGACAAAGCAAAGTGACATACAGAAAATGGAAGTGAGGTACAGAAACAGCCAGATTCATTACAACTTGAGGTTTGCCTTATTTGAACATGGTTTGAACAGTTGACATCCTTTTATTGACCAAACCACAGTGGTTGGTACAAGAATGGGTACAGTCTATTTACATATCCAGTTAGGTTTCAGTTTATTGTGTAAAATAAACGAACAAACAAATAAAAACTATTGACTAAAATTAAACAGGAAAAGGGGCAGCTTTAGGGTATAATTAATTTAACAATTTCTCCCTAGGGTCATAGACCGAAACTTTTTTTTTTTTTTTTGAGACAGAGTTTTGCTCTGTCACCAGGCTGGAGTGCAGCGGCGCTATCTCAGCTCACTGCAACCTCCACCTCACAGGTTCAAGCAATTCTCCTGCCTCAGCCCCCCAAGTAGCTGGGACTGTACGGGTGTGCCCAGCTAATTTTTGTATTTTTAGTAGAGATGGGGTTTCACCGTGCTGCCCAGGCTGGTCTCAAACTCCTGACTTCAAGTGATCTGCTTCCTTTGGCCTCCCAATGTAGTGGGATTACAGGCATAAGCCACCACACATGGCTGAGATAGACCAAAATTTAGACATTGATATCACTGTGTCATCATAAAAAATGAACTTATTTAGTCTCAAATCTCACTGTGAAATATCAGAACTGTGGGTTTTATAAAGTGGAAACAAGAACTTCAGGTTATTATTTTATTATTATTATTTTTAAAGGATTAGACTACAGGGGATCTCTTTGTGTTGAAATCTGCTATTTACAGAAGAAAACAAAAACTGGTTTGTATTTTTTTGTGTTTTTTTGAGATGGAGTTCCTCACTCTTGTTGCCCAGGCTGGAGTTTAGTGGCGTGATCTCCTCTCACTGCAACCTCTGCCTCCCAGGTTAAAGCTATTCTCCTGCCTCAGCCTCAGGAGTAGCTGGGATTAGAGGCATGTGTCGCCATGCCCAACTAATTCTGTATTTTGTTTTTTCTTTTTTTCTTTTTTTTTGTTTTTTGAGACAAAGTTTCACTCTTGTTGCCCAGGTTGGAGTGCAATGGCATGATCTCGGCCCACTGCAACCTCCGCCTCCCAGGTTCAAGTGATTCTCCTGCCTCAGCCTCCCGAGTAGCTGGGATTACAGGCGTTTGCCACCACACCCAGCTAATTTTGTATTTTCAGTAGAGATGGAGTTTCTCCAAGTTGGTCAGGCTGGTCTCAAACTCCCAACCTCAGGTGATCCACCCACCTCAGCCTCCCAAAGTGCTGGGATTACAGGCGTGAGCCACTGCGCCCGGCCTTAATTCTGTATTTTTAGTAGAGACAGGGATTTCTCCATGTTGGTCAGACTGGTCTCAGTCTCCTGACCTCAGGTGATCCACTCGCCTCGGCCTCCCAAAGAAAAACTGGTCTGTTTTAAGATCTACCTATTTTCTTAAATTTTAGGTTTGATAAGCTCACTTTTAGCATGAGTGACTCATTTTGTTTTGTTTTGGTCTGTTTGAGATGAGTGCACATGCTCAGTCCAGATGATGGCCATAAATAATTTTGTTTAAAAAATTCACCCCAGGCCGGGCGCAGTGGCTCAGGTCTGTAATCACAGCACTTTGGGAGGCCGAGGCTGGCGGATCAAAAGCTCAGGAGATCAAGACCAGCCTGGCCAATATGGTGAAACCCCGTCTCTAGTAAAAATACGAAAATTAGCCAGGCATGGTGGCAAGCACCTGTAGTCCCAGCTACTTGGGAGGCTGAGGCAGAAGACTCTCTTGAACCTGGGAGGCGGAGGTTGCAGTGAGCCCAGATCATGCCACTGCACTCCAGTCTGGGCAATGCAGAGAGACTCCATCTCAAAAAAAAAAAAAAAAAAAGAAAGAAAGAAAAAAAATCACCCCATTTGTTTAAGTTCTTACATAGGTCATGGTGTGACCAAAACTCAGGGCCTTAGTGCCACTCTGTTTCCATTATTTTTTTTATTTTTTATTTTTTTTTAGATGGAATCTTGCTTTGTTGTCCAGGCTGGAGTGCAGTGGCACTATCTCAGCTCACTGCTGCCTCCGCCTCCCGGGTTTAAGCAATTCTCCTGCTTCAGCCTTCCGAGTAGCTGGGACTACAGGCCCGTGCCACCATGCATGGCTAATTTTTTGTATTTTTAGTACAGACAGGTTTTTGCCGTGTTAGCCAGGATGGTCTCCATCTCCTGACCTCATGATCCACCCACCTTGGCCTCCCAAAGTGCTGGGATTACAGGCCTGAGCCACCGCGCCAGGCCAATTTTTGTATTTTCAGTAGAGATGGGGTTTCACTATGTTGGCCAGGCTTGTCTCAAACTCCTGACCTCATGATCCACCCACCTCAGTTTCCCAAAGTGCTGAGGTTACAGGCATGAGCCACCGCGCCTGGCCTATTTTGGGTTTTTGTCCTTATCATGTCATTCATAGGTTATGGTGTCTTCATAGTCACATACGTCTTTGAGTTTCTGTCATTCTGGTTTACAAGAGACCATTTGACATTCTAGAAATGACTGCATGCAAACATTTATAACTTTTGAGAGAATATAGTGAAGTAGGGAGATATTACTATTTTAACTATCAGGAAGATGATACCAAGAGTTCAAAACATGCTTTTTAGCCAGGGTCCCCATGAACAACCAACTAAAATTAAATAGGTCAAATAGTTAGCTAGATAAGTGGTCTACTCATTTCAACCAAGCACACTGTTCATTAATCCTCCACAACTGCATCTCTGTGGATGCAGAGTAGGCTCAGGGAGCCTAACCGATGTATTTCTCCAGGTGCAACTATCAGTGTTAGCAAGTTCACAGGTACTTCTCTGTTCATCCAATAAGTAATTAAAAGAAATAATATTATTTAGCACAACTTTAGTAAGTACATTTAAAATCTATTGTGTAATCATAGCCTTTACAGTATAATCTTCTATAGGGCCCTATTAGGGGGGATACATTTCTAACCATTGCCTCTTTTACTCTACGCCATGGAAAGAAAGACCTAACAAATGATGGCCATTCAGAAAAGTAAGGGCATCCTGGCAATGCTGCTTAACTTATTGTGAAAAAGTTGTCCTTAACTTATGAAGTAAGAGCAGTGGACACAATATCTGTTTCTGATATTGTGAGGGAACAAATATCCCTTAAAAATTTCTCACCCGCACTGGCCCTTCATCTTTTATCTATCAAGGTGTAAGTTTTTTCACACATAATGTTGGCTGCAAAATTCTCTACATTTGAGTATACCCCATAAGTGCACACAAGAGACCCCTTTCTTTATTTCTATTGTTTGTAGAGCCATAAAAAACTGTGAAATAAGTGTGTCATGATAGCAGAGAAGTATGATCTTGTTCTGAGTGAGTGTGTCTCACCATGAAACAAGCAAAAAAAATACTGCTGTTATTTTGAGATAGTGAGTTAGCATTTTGTGCAAATATGTACTATGTAATTTTTTATTGATATGTAACATGCATAGAGAAATACATGCACAAATTCTTCATTCAAGTAAAGCTCAGTGAATTATGAAGAATACACTTGTGTAATCAGATAATAAAACTAGGCTGGACGCAGTGGCTCATGTCTGTAATTCAGTACATTGGGAAGCCAATGCGGGAGGATTGCTTGAGCTCAGGAGTTCAAGACCAGCCTACCCAACATGGCAAGGCTCTGTCTCTATTTTAAAAAAAATACCAAAAAAAAAAAAAAAAAAGATCCAGGCAGGCTGGTGCATGCCTGTTGTCCCACCTACTGGGGAGGCTGAGGTGGGAGGATCACTTAAGACTAAAAGTTTGAAGCTGCAGTAACCCAGCATTCAGCCACTGGACTCCAGCTTGGGTGACAGAGTGAGACCTGTATGTATAAACACACACACATAAAACACACACACACACACACACACGTGCACGTGGTGGGGGATGTGAAAAAGAGAAAGTGTGGCTCCTGCAATTCAGTGAGATCTGGTTCTCCATCTTGGGAACTGCCCATCCACACTGAAACCACAACATAGCACATGCCAATTAGCACACTAAACCTGCTGAGATACCACTGTTTACCCTTAAAAAAAATTGAAGTATTTCACCTAAAAGAAGGGAAAAAGAAAATGATTTCACATCTAAAGCCTTTGTTTCCTTTATAAAACAACTGCCCCTTGTCATTCGAGTTGTCCAGAGGTGTCTGACAACACTAACACACTTATGGAATCAGCCAGGAAAAATGGGCCTCTCGGGTGACAAAGAGGCACAATGGTAACTAAAGACAATCCATTCTCATCTCTACATGATGCCTCCAACTCATGAAGTGGTGTTAACTGTGTGAACCATATTCACCAGAGGAAAGTATGTTCAGGGCAACACAATCATGGGGCTGCAAATCAAACTGGGGGCGGGAAGCACGTAGGAGGTTTCCATGGCCAAGACACTGGTGGCTATCCTTGGGTGTCATTAAAAAATTTCAGGTGAAAAATCCTTTTCTTCCAGTTGGCTCAGGAAAACTAACAGACATTACTATTGGAATTCGTTTTACTTTTTAGAATTTCTAAGACATAAAGCATGCTTCAAACACTCCAAAAGACATTCAGCTATACCTGAGGCTGAGGACCTGCCTCCTCCTCCATGTTAGGGCTCTGACAGCTGGCAAAGAGAAGGAGCACAGGGGCCGGGTGTGGTAGCTCATGGCTGTAATCTCAGCACTTTGGGAGGCTGAAGCAGGCATATCACCCAAGGTCAGGAGTTTGAGACGAGCCTGGTCAACAAGGCGAAAACCCTTCTCTACTAAAAACACAAAAATCAGCCATGTGTGGTGGTGAGCACCTGTAATCCCAGCTACTTGGGAGGCTGACGCAGGAGAATCATTTGAACCCAGGAAGTAGAAGTTGCAGTGAGCTGAAATCGTGCCATTGCACTCCAGCCAGGGCAACAAGAATGAAACTGCCATCTGAAAAACAAAACAAAACAAACAACAACAGCAACAGCAAGAACAAAAACAGAGAAGGAGCACAGGCAGGTGGGGACAGAGAGCAGCCCGGGTCTATAGGGATCCCCAACCACCCCCAGAGCCGGTGTCTGTAGGAGGGACTGTGTGGCAAGAATCAGGTAGGGAGCTGGGCTTCATGGAGAGGTTACCACCACTTCTGCACCTTTAACTTTTCCCGAGGATTTATGATTCCACTCTGGTTCTCCCCAGGTCCCCCACCCATCCTACCCTCACTCCCTCATTGTGTGTTAGGCAGGTCTGGTTAAAATGGGGAGAATAATACATTCAGATTGTAGCCTTCAAGGTATTCCCATCTGGGGTACAGGGAGTAGAGAGGCAAGTCAAAGTCTGTGGTGGTGCTTACTTCTGGGCCTGAGGGCAGGAAGGCCAGGGCTGGGCACATGGATATCTGGGGAAACACCCCTGCTAATTCCTTCTCCCCACCCGGAGCTACAACCAGGCCAGGACAATCACAATTAATAAAACCACTGCAGCTCACATCCTGCATAAAACTAAAGTGTACCCCAACCCCCAGTCCTACCACAGATCTGCAACTTCCCATCCCAGAACACAGGAAGCCCTCCATCTTTTTGACCTAAAGCCTGGACTTTAAGCCAGGTTGGGCCTGGGGGTAGTGGCAGCAAAAGCAGCAGCCACAATGTCAAATATACCAATGACCTGAGAAATCTCATCTGCACGTCATTCACTCAGAACAGACCTGGAGTTGTATACAAGTTAAGAAGGGCAGATCTATATACTCATGGGCATGGACACATTCCACACTTGCTGGGGAGAATGAGAGGCACCTGTTTCCCAGCTGCAAGCTGGTGTCCACATACACCATTCACGTGTTTTCATTTAGGCCTCTGTATTGTGTATTCAGTGAGCCAGTGCAAATACATATTTGGGGGGCACCATTTAGTGCAACACCACTCCCCACTTGTTCTGGGGGACAGTCAGGAGGGATCTGGTCAGCTCCTAATTCCCTAGGACAAAGGTGCCTCCCCCTTTCCAGCACTCATATCCAGCAGCGCCATCTCAGGAATTTTTTTTTTTTTAACATGAGCAGCGTGAGGAAGCAGGCATGGTACGACAGGCTCAGCCCCAGCCCAGATAGCATTCAAATCTTCCTGGATGGGGTTGATGCCCATCACTCACCTGCTCTTTAGCACTGCCTTGTGTTGGTTACTCAGGGCCTGGGGAGAGGTGGCGGGGATTGTAGATCCATGGTGGGAACCATCTCACACCCAGAGTTCACCTGGCCACAGGCCAGCAAGCAAGTCCAAGTGCACAGCTCTAGACCCTGAGCCTCGGCACCTCCGGCTGCAATTTCTATTTATATATCAGGATTTTAAAAACCAAAAATAAACAAACAAACACAAAAACAGCCACTTTGATTGAGGAGAAAGTGGGAGCCTAAAGCAGCTGACCCTCAAACATCTCCGCCAAGCCCCAGGCCAGGCCATCTGAACACTCCAAGGCCACATGATAGTTACAGAGGATGACAGTTTCCACAGGTACTTGTCAAGCACTGTGCTAGCTTCTCACAGAGTCTCAGAATGCCTCCTTGCCAATACCCTGTGAGGGGAGGCCTTTCCTCACTAGGGCACAAGAGGTTCCTAAGCTCTTCCCAGGAAATGGTTAACAAAGTGTGGAGCTACGGGAAAGCCCAGTCAGAACAAGTGACTAGCCAGGGTCTTCCTAGACTCCATCCCTTCCTCCACATGGGGCCCAGAGGTGATGCGAGCAGCCTCCTGACCCCCTCCATCCCACTCTCTCCTCAATCAAAATGGCTGTTTTTGTGTTTACTCGTTTATTTATGGGATGTTAAAAACCTGATTTTTTTTTTTTTTTGAGACAGAGTTTTGCTCTTGTTACCCAGGCTGGAGTGCAGTGGCACAATCTCAGTTCACTGCAACCTCTGTCTCCTGAGCTCAAGCAATTCTCCTGCCTCAGCCTCCTGAATAGCTGGGATTATAGGCATGTGCCACCACGCCCAGCCAATTTTGTATTTTTAGTAGAGAAGGAGTTTCTCCATGTTGGCCAGGCTGGTCTCGAACTCCCGACCTCAGGTGATCTGCCCGCCTCGGCCTCCCAAAGTGCTGAGATTGCGGGCATGAGCCACCGCTTCTGGCCAAAAAAAAACCCTGATATTTTATTTATAGTACTTTCAGGCTTGTATGTATGTATTTGTATAGGCTTTATTGGAAGGAAGAGGGCTTAAGAAAGTAACATTTTTGGCCGGGCGCGGTGGCTCACGCCTGTAATCCCAGCACTTTGGGAGGCCGAGGCGGGCGGATCACGAGGTCAGGAGATCGAGACCATCCTGGCTAACACGGTGAAACCCCGTCTCTACTAAAAATACAAAAAATTAGCCGGGCGTGGTAGTGGGCGCCTGTAGTCCCAGCTACTCGGGAGGCTGAGGCAGGAGAATGGCGTGAACCCGGGAGGTGGAGCTTGCAGTGAGCCGAGATCGCGCCACTGCACTCCAGCCTGGGCGACAAAGCAAGACTCCGTCTCAAAAAAAAAAAAAAAAGAAAGTAACATTTTTAAAAGGTCTCAGTGGGGAAAAGACTTCCATGGCACAAATGATGATGTTGACCTCCTTCTGTTGCCTTTGGGCAAAGTATAAATAGTGTGAGAATTGGCATGTGCTGGGTTGTGGTTTCAGTGTGGGAGGGCAGTTCCTTAAGATGGAAACTGAGCTGTAGGAGCCACACTCACCTTTTATCACATTCCCCACCATGGTCTTTCACTTTTCTTCTGTGCTTGAATTTCTTTCAACACACATATTATTTTGAGTATATATATATATATAGACACACACACATATATATATGTGTCTGTGGGTGTATGTATGCATATGTTTGTGTGTGTGTGTGTACACATACAGGTCTCACTCTGTCACCCAGGCTGGAGTGCAGTGGCCGAATGATGGGTCACTGCAGCCTCAATCTCCAGTGATCTTCCACCTCAGCCTCTCAAGTAGCTGGGACTGTAGGCATGCAACATCACACAAGGCCAATTTTTAAAATTATTCTAGAAACTGAGCCTCACTGTGCTGCCCAGACTGGTCTTGAGCTCCTGGGCTTAAGCAATCATTCCACCATGGCTTTCCAAAGTGTTTGGATTACAGGTGTTTGCCATCAAACCCAGCCAAAAGCATTTTTAAAAGAACCATTACAACCAAATTATGAGCTATGGTTGTGCCACTGCACTCCGGCCTGGGCACCAGAGTGAGACCTTGTCTCCAAAAACAAAGCAAAACAAAAAAACTTATGACCAAATTAAATTTCTGAGGTTGTGTCATCTGTGTCCCCTTTCTGCCCTGTAAGCTATCATTGTTAAATATAATGGCTATTGAGAAAACTGTTAGATATTAAGAAATTCCTATATATCCTCTAAGTGAGAATAAGGTATTCTGATGTGGCCCAATATTTCCTAACCTCTACCTCCAGGGTCTAAACTAGCAAATCAAAGCAGGACACCCACAAAGGACTGTTGGCCATTTTCAAATGGAAGATGAAACACCCCGTTAGTGAGAGTAATCCAGTAATTTTAAAAAAGAGAAGTCAGACTGAGATGCAGTGCAGTCAGGGCATGATTACCCTGGAATAGCCACTTCACACGGAACGATAGAGGAGCCTGTCTAAGATGAACAAATTTGGGTAACATAATTCTTGCTTAACCATTCTCAGCCTCTGCTGCCCCCGACCCCAGCCCCATTCCAAATGGACATCCCACAATATGGTCAGCAGTGTGGTACAGCATGGTGAGAAAGGGGCTCAGGGATGGGATGAAGGTCTTTCCTGCATTATCAAAATGATTGAAAAGTTGTTAAAAAAAAATGTCCAAATGGGCGGGTCGCGGTGGCTCACGCCTGTAATCTCAGCACTTTGGGAGGCTCTGGCGGGCGGTCAGGAGTTCAGACCAGTGTGGCGTCAGGAGTTCGAGACCAGCCTGGGCAACATGGTGAAACCCTGTCTCTACTAAAAATACAAGAGTAGTCGGGCGTGGTGGCATACGCCTGTAATCCCAGCTACTCGGGAAGTTGAGGCAGGAAAATCATTTGAACCCGGGAGGCGGAGGTTGCAGTAAGCCAAGTTCGCACCATTGCACTCCAGCCTGGGCAATAAGAGTGAAAATCGGTCTCAAAAAAAAAAAAAAAAAAAAATCCAAATGATCTTTTCTTACCCTTAAGTAGCAAATAAGATGCACTATACAAGCAGACCCAGGTAAGGGAAAGAGCAAGTGCATTTCAAGTCTCAGCTCACTTCTTAATTAGCTGTAATTCCCTGTGCATTTTACCCTACCTACTTTAGCCTGTTTTTCTGTTCATAAAATGCACTAATGCTGAACGGGGGGGGCGGGGGGTGGGGGTGGGAGTGGTATGGGGAGAGTGCCGGTGCTTTATCCAATCATTGGCGCTGGAGCGGGAACCGCCCAATCAAGCGCACAGTTGAAGAGGAGTGCATGGTTTCTGGCATTTGGCTGGGCCTTTGTCTCTCGCTCCCACCAGAGCTTGGAATCCGTCTCTGCTCTTCTGCATTCTCCACCTCGGCAGCCCCTGGGGACTCTGTGACGGCCTCTGTTGCCCTGTGATCTGCAGGTCCGGAGAGACGCACAGCTAAGATGTCAGGACATCCTGGAAGCTGAGAAAGGGTGAGTGTGCGGGGTTGGGCATCCCGAAAGGAGAGAGCGGGCTGTGAAACCGGCGGGACTGGCTTCGTCACCGCTCCCGGGTTTCCGACCTGAGTCCCTGCTGGCGCAGTTCAGCCCCAGGCCCCTCTGGCCGCAAGATGGCGGCTGGGCCCGCAGCCGGAATCCCCGCGTTCAGCCCCGTCCCTGCGGCGCCCAGTCTGGAGCTCCCTGGGCAGCTCTGCACGCAGCCCCGAGTATTTCCCAGATTGTTCAGGGATGCCAGGCGGATCATCAGGGCGGAATCCTGACTTGGTGTGTGCGTGGCAGGAGCTGCGGCAGGTGGGGCTCCCGAGTCTCTTTTCTTAAACATTTTGTTTGCTTGAGACGGAGTCTTGCCCTGTCGCCCAGGCTGGAGTGCAGTGGCACGATCACTGCAACCTTCGCCTCCCAGACTCAAGCGATTCTCGTGCCTCAGCCCTCCGAAAAGCTGGGATTACATACCTGCGCCACCACGCCTGGCTAGTTTTGTATTTCTAGTAGAGAAGTGGTTTTGCCATGGTGGAAGCTGGTCTGGAACTCCTGGCCTCAAGTGATGCGCCCGCCTCGGCCTGACCGGGAAACAGAAGCCTGAACTCAGTGACTCCAAGCTAAGGATAGTTTAGTTCTGCCTGCGGAGCCTCTCCTGCAGATGTCCCAGCCTGCTCACAATAGCCATGGACAGAACCTTTATGCTTAGAGAAGCTGAAGAGCCCTGAAAATCTATACATCCACAGGCAGATGCAGTTGGGATTGGCACAAAAATGGGGTTGGGAGGCTTTTTCTGGGAATAGAGTTATTGTTCTGAGGTTGTTTCTAGATTTTGTGATACATGACAAATTTAGATTTAGGTAAGTGGGTTTTTTTTTTTTTTTTTTTTTTTTTGTGCCAGAGTCTCATTCTGTCACCCAGGCTGTAGTACAGTGGCACGATCTCGGCACACTGCAACCTCTGTCTCCCAGATTCAAGCGATCCTCCAGGCTCCCTAGTACCTGGGACTACAAGCAGGCGACCCGACGCCCAGCTAATTTTTGCGGGGTTTCACCATTTTGGCCAGGCTGTTCTCCAACTCTGGACAAGAGGTGATCCACCCACCTCGGCCTTCCAAAGTGCTGGAATTACAGGTGTGGGCCACTGTGCCTGGCAAGAAGTTACTTTTTTTTTTTTTTTTTTTTTGAGACGGAGTTGCCCTCAGTCGCCCAGGCTGGAGTGCAGTGGTGCGATCTCGGCTCACTGCAGCCTCCGCCTCCCGGGTTCAAGCGATTCTCTTGCCTCAGCCTCCCGAGTAGCTGGGATTACAGGCACCTGCCGTCATGCGCAGCTAATGAAATTACTTAATTTTAAAGGAGTATTGCAGCAAGGGGAAAACACCAGCTATAAGATATTGGAGAATTTTAAAGGTTAGAGAGAAAAGGACTTTCTTTCATAAGAAGAAAACAAGGTCAGAAAAAAAGTGGGAAGGGGAGGGAGGGATAGAACATGGTGAAAGCAGATGCTAGATTAGGGAATATTTTACCCAGAAGTCAGCCTGGTTTTTTTGTTGTTGTTTGTTTTTTGTGAGATGGGGTCTCGCTCTGTTGCCTAGGCAGGCGGGCACTGGCGTGATCTCCGCTCACTGCAGCCTCCGCCTCCCAGGTTGGAACAATTCTCCCACCTCAGCCTCTCAGGTAGCTGGGATTACAGGCGCACCACCATGCCTGGCTAATTTTTTGTATTTTTAGTATAGGCGGGGTTTCACCATGTTGGCCAGGCTGGTCCAAAACTCCTGACCTCAGGTGATCCACCCTCCTCAGCCTCCCAAAGTGCTGGGATTATAGGCATGAGCCACCACACCCGGCCAAGTCAGCCTGTTTTTGAGGAACATAGGCCGAGTGCGGTATTTTTAATATAAAAATACAAAAAATTAGCCGGGCTTGGTGGCACGCTGTATTCCCAGCTATTTGGGAAGCTGAGGCAGGAGAATAACTTGAATCTGGGAGGTGGAGGTTGCAGTGAGCCGAGATTGCACCACTGCACTCTAGCCTGGTGACAGAGCGAGACTCGGTCTCAAAGAAAAAAGGAACATAAAGAGGGGTTGTGGTTGGGTCAAAATTTGGGAGCCTGAGGAAAGAAAGAAACCTAAGCAAAGTTTGATTAACAGGTATTTTGTTCTAACTACTAAAGACAAATGTATTAATTGTGTATAAGGCAAAAAAATAGCAATTTAGACAGTCTGTGGCTTCATAATATCAAAAATAGGAAGGGTGTTTCTTTGCAATAAGATGCTCTTGAAAAATACAAAAGTTCAGGAATTTCTTTAATCACTGCTCTTACCTGCCCACTTCATCTTCCACCATGAGTTTTCCTTGCCCTGTATGTTTCTTACATTTAGCTTTTCCTGACTTGTATGTTTTATAACAAACTGGTAAATGCAAGTATAATGCTTTTGTTTTGTTTTGTTTTGTTTTGTTTTTTTGAGATGGAGGCTCACTCTGTCACCCAGGCTGGAGTGCAGTGGCGCGATCTTGGCTCACTGCGAACTCCGCCTCCTGGGTTCACACCTTTCTCCTGCCTCAGCCTCTCCGAGTAGCTGGGACTATAGGCGCCTGCCACCATGCTCGGCTAAATTTTTTTTTTGTATTTTTAGTAGAGACGCAGTTTCACCGTGGTCTTGATCTCCTGACCTTGTGATCCACCCGCCTCGGCCTCCCAAAGTGCTGGGATTACAAGTGTGAGCCACCGCGCCCGGCTGCAACTATAATGTTTTGCTAAGTTCTGTGAGTAGCTGTATCATTATTTAACTTGAGAAGATTATGAGAGCCCCCAATTTATAGGAACTGGCTCAGAAGTATAGATGAGACCCTAGGAATTGTGACTGGGATCTGCAGTGGTGGCAGTGTTGTGGGACTGAGCCCTGAACTTGTAGGGTCTACGCTGACTCAAGGAGGTATCAGAATTGAGTTATTGGACAACCAGTTGGTGTTGGAGAATTGGTTGCTGTTCAGCAAACTCCACACATTTGTTGTCAGAAAAAGAATATCACAGATATTTGAGCTGGAGGGAGACTCTTGGTTTCTCTGGGAAGGGGAACTCTGTTCTGCACACGGGCTGTCACAATGCACATTGTCCTGTGATTCCAGATCTCTTCCCAGGGTGAAAGGGGACTGAGGGCTTGGAAGAAATGAGTTCTGAAAACAGACTCCCTGCCCTCAACCTGCTACCACCAATGATTTCCGCCTACTAATGAACATACCCACTAGGAATGGGTGTGGCCAGAACCTTCACAAAACAAGAGGACTTGACCTGAGGAATTACTCTATAGTGGCTTTACCTCTAAAATTTCTCACCAAAGAATTACACAAGTGCCTAGAGGACTCCTGGATTATCCCTACCACAAACCCTGAACCTGAAGCAGCAACCTGGTCTCTCTATCACCCTGGGCTTGTGGACTACCAATCATAATCTCATCCACCTGCATGGACACAGGAATATATCAGAACATAGCCCTGCCTGAATCAGTATCTGTAGCATAAACCAGTCTTTCCAGCTACCATGCACTGTCCCCCACTCACGGGTCCTTGATAGCACCTTTCCCTCTTCTGTCTTTTGCTTTTCTACAAACCCTTTCTGATGTGCACAGTGTGCCTGAGGTGCCTGAATCCAGCACCTACTGGGAGTCAGATGTCCATGAGTTCAAGATTATAGCCCTAGACCTGGCTGTCATAAGAACAGATAAAAATTAGAAATACAGCCTTCATCCTTGAAAATAAAAGATTTTTCTCTTCCCTTTTCTTAAAGCATTTACTTTAGAAAACTTTTATATTTATTTATTTTTATGTTTTTTTTGAGACCGAGTCTTGCTCTGTCACCCAGGCTGGAGTGCAGTGGCACAATCTCGGCTTACTGCAGCCTCCACCTCCTGGGCTCAAGCAGTTTTCCTGCCTTATCCTCCCAAGTAGCTGAGATAACAGGCGTGCGCTACAATGCCCGGCTAATTGTTTTTTTATTTTTTATTTTTTTTGAGATGTAGTTTCGCTCTTGTCCCCCAGGCTGAAGTGCAGTGGTGTGATCTCGGCTCACCGCAACCTCCACCTCGCAGGTTCAAGCAATTCTCCTGCCTTAACCTCCTGAGTATCTGGGATTACAGGCATGTGCCACCATGCCCAGCTAATTTTGTATTTTTCTTAGAGATGGGGTTTCTCCATGTTGGTCAGGCTGGTCTCGAGCTCCCGACCTCAGGTGATCCACCTGCCTCGGCCTCCCAGAGTGCTGGGATTATAGGCGTGAGACATCACGCCTGGCCCTAATTTTTTGTACTTTTAGTAGAGATGGAATTTCACCATGTTGACTGGGCTGGTCTCGAACTCCTGACCTCAGGTAATGCACCCGCCTCGGACTCCAAAAGTCCTGGGATTACAAGCGTGAGCCACTGTACCTGGCCAGAAAACTTTTATATAATTCTTTTCTGCCTACTTGAAATAGATACAAATTATTCTAACTGCTAAATAGGCTTTTTGTCAGTATTTTTGACTCAGGACTGTTTTTAGAACCTAGGAATCATTTATTTAAAATGTAAATAGCAAAGAAAATAGAACTTTATTCCATTTTCTGTTGGAAGATAGGAGTTTACCTTCAGCACAGTCCTGGTTCCAAGTTTCAAAACTACCTCTCATGAAGACATAAGTTTATTTTTCCTTTAATTATAGCCAATTAGCAACCAAAGAAGACCTCCAATTTTTAGGTGAATTTAAGATAAATTGTATGTGACCAATGGTGCTGTCAGTTCTTCTACTTGAGAACTAATTATGGTGGCTATTTGCAATTGAGTGTCTTTGCAATCTCTTAGCAGTTTGCTTATAATGGCCTTCACATTCTGGAGTAATTCTGTAATAATTTTTTTTTTCTCTTCTCCAGTTGTGTATAATTTTTCTGAGGCTTCAGATAATTCTGTTTATAATTATGTTTCTCTAAGTTTGTCCAGAATTACTAAACAGGATATGAACACATACTGTGCCCACCATGCTTCATTCTGTATGGACCAGTCACAACATACAATTGTGCAATTGGGCTTCCATTCACAACACACAATTGTGCAGTAAAGTGCACACTGCCCTCAAAGTCTGCAGGCAGAATGGCCTTTCTTCGTATTTGGGATCTGCAATCATTAATAGCACACTTTTTACCAGATTTCTACAAAAATTACTATAGGGCAACAATTAACTATTCCAGCTCTGTCATTCTATCCCCCTGGCATCTTCAGATGCAAAACTCTTTCAAATACCATTTGGCCTGAAAACTCAACCAGGTTCACACATTTGCATTGAGTAAGCTTGAGAATCTAAACATTTTGCTTATTCTCTTGTCCAAATGCCTATGCATGTGGCAAGGGTGCCTTTGGCTTGCTTTTCTGACCTCCTAAACCTAAATCTGCAGTTCCAAATTTTGAGTCCGGGTAATAGGGTTCTCCATTCTGTGTTGGAGCAGTCTTCATGTGGGGATTTCTCCTCTACTTTTCCTCTCCTCACTGTAACACAATATGGAGCCAAGTTAATGGTACCTAGAATCCACACATAAGGGCTGAAATCCACCTGGGATTAACAAGACAGGGCCAGGCTTTGGATCTTGTCCAGTGGAATTTTGAGATTGTGTGAGGAGCTCCTGGTATAAACTGAATCTGGTGGCAGAATCTCTAAGTGTAAAGAAGCATGTTAGCCAAGGGAAGGTAGGGCCACAACTGTCCAGAGCCATGAATGCATGAATGCAACCCCATCTCCTATGTGTGAGTTGTATTACTGGAGAAAGTTTTTTGTTGTTGTTGTTTTTTATTTATTTATTTATTTTTTTATGAGACAGAGTCTCTGTCTGTTGCCAGGCTGGAGTGCAGTGGCGTGACCTTGGCTCACTGCAACCTCTGCCTCCCTGGTTCAAGTGATTCTCCTGCCTCAGCCTCCCAAGTAGCTGGGATTACAGGCTCTCATTTCTTGATATTTGGGTGAAGAACAAGTAGGAGGTCTGGAGGCTCAAACTGATAGGTAAACAAATTGCTTTTATTATTATTATTTGCCGTTAGAAAAACAGGTGAAACAGTCATGGACTCTACTATTCAGGAATTATTATTCTAGAGCCAATAAATACATGGTTGAATTAAGAGTAATGTGATCAGAACGAAGAAGGGAGTTGCACAGAAGACTTGGGCTTTATTTGGGACACTGCTCTTATGTTGTTGTGAGTTCTGATGTCACCACCTGAAGGGACATCATAGACAGAAGAATTGTTACAATTATTTCTGTTGCTTTTCCCTTGTTAAGAATCGTTTCTAATATAGTTTTTCTAGAAAGTACTACATGTTTTGGTTAAGTCGGTTGTTAGTGTGTCATGCAAAATAGAGAAGAGGCTTAAACCATTAAAATCAGAAAAATTCTGGGAGTCAAGTTCTTGTTGGTCCAGCTTAGAAAAGATAGAACACAAAATAAGCCAGCAGCACAGAGAAGAGAAGCTGAGGGCCAACTCCCTGCCCCAGCCCTATCCAGACCTATGCTCTTTGAGCCTTGTCCAGGTCTGGCCCCACCCTGAAATCTCCCCTCACAGAACTAATTAGAACTAATTACAGGAGATCAGACTCCTGTTTGGAACAACTACTGGATCTGCAGAAGTGTAAAACGGGTGTCTGCCCTTGGTGTTTCTTCAGAGCTGGAGCTCACAATTTTTCCAAACCTAAAAGCAAATAAATGAGAGCAAAGGAGTATACATTTGGAATCTTAATGTCTTTCTTTCTCAATGAAACCAGTGCTTACATTTTACACAGCAACCTGTTTTACGCTTCTGCAGATCCGATAATTGTTCCACAGTCATGAGAAAGTAAATAGAAACACAACAATTAAAAGTCTCTCTACTTACCCCTTCCTTTCTATATCCCTCCCATCTGTCTGTATTTAGCTTTTATAGTGATAGGGAAACCAGAAGAAATAGCCTAAGCCATCATCTAAATCCTACTGGGAATTATGAGACACTTAGTACTCACCTTTCAAAATTTTTTGAGGCTTAACTGACACAATGTGAGTTTCCCAGCACAGCACATTACAGCATACTTGGTGAGCACATAGTACAAGCTCAATAAACACTGTATTAATGTATGTGTACATGTTGTTCAAATGCAGATGTAGACATTACTATATTCTCCAGCCTTCTGTAAACTTTAAAAAGCTGGCAAAGCATGTGATCCTCTGAGACAGTGACTTGTGGTCTTCACTGTAACAAAAAGCATTTGTGTTGCAATAAGGGTATTAGATGTAAGGGACTCTGTGTGCTATACTTTCTCTGAGTGCTGGAGAGCAACATCAGCATTAACAGGGAACTTTCAATAAACAAGCCAATTTCTGGACCCCTCCAAAACCTGCAGAATCACATTAGTTAGAGAGTGGCTCAGAATACCAAATGAGCTATATGCACATCCAAGCTTGAGAAGCAATGGTCAGCTAAGTGGTTCTTAGCCCAGGCTTCCAGTTAGGATACATGACAAGTTTGAAGAAATACCAGTGAGAGGTGACAGCGTGCTGGCAGTCCTCAGAGCCCTCGCTTGCTCTTGGCACCTCCCCTGCCTGGGCTCCCACTTTGTGGCATTTGAGGAGCCCTTCAGGCCCCCCACTGCACTGTGGGAGCCCCTTTCTGGGCTGGCCAAGGCCGGAGCCCACTCCCTCAGCTTGCAGGGAGGTGTGGAGGGAGAGGCATGAGTGGGAACCGGGGCTGCGTGCGGCGCTTGCGGGCCAGCTGGAGTTCCGGGTGGGCGTGGGCTTGGTGGTCCCCCCACTCGGAGCAGCCAGCCAGCCCTGCTGGCCCCAGGCAATGGGGGACTTAGCACCCAGGCTAGTGGCTGCGGAGGGTGTACTGAGTCCCCTAGCAGTGCTGGCCCACCAGCGCTATGCTCGATTTCTCACCGGGCCTTAGCTGCCTTCCTGTGGGGCAGGCCTCGGGACCTGCAGCCCGCCATGCCTGAGCCTCCCACCCACTCCATGGGCTCCTGTGCGGCCCGAGCCTCCCCGACGAGCACCACCCCCTGCTCTAGGGCGCCCAGTCCCATCGACCACCCAAGGGCTGAGGAATGCGAGCGCAAGGCGCGGGACTGGCAGGCAGCTTCACCTGCAGCCCCGGTGCGGGATCCACTAGGTGAAGCCAGCTGGGCTCCTGAGTCTGGTGGGGACGTGGAGAGCCTTTATATCTAGCTCAAGGATTGTAAATACACCAATCAGCACCCTGTGTTTAGCTCAAGGTTTGTGAGTGCACCAATCCACACTCTGTATCTAGCTGCTCTGGTGAGGACGTTGGAGAGTCTTTATATCTAGCTCAAGGATTGTAAATACACCAATCGGCACCCTGTGTTTAGCTCAAGGTTTGTGAGTGCACCAATCGACACTCTGTATCCAGCTGCTGTGGTGAGGACGTGGAGAGTTTTTATATCTAGCTCAGGGATTGTAAATACACCAATCAGCACCCTGTGTTTAGCTCAAGGTTTGTGAGTGCACCAGTCGACACTCTGTATCTAGCTGCTCTGGTGAGGACGTGGAGAACATTTATGTCTAGCTCAAGGATTGTAAATACACCAGTCGGCACTCTGTATCTAGCTCAAGGTTTGTAAACACACCAATCAGCACCCTGTGTTAGCTCAAGGTTTGTGAATGCACCAATCGACACTCTGTATCTAGCTGCTCTGGTGGGGCCTTGGAGAACCTGTGTGTCGAAACTCTATATCTAACTAATCTGATGGGGAGGTGGAGAACCTTTGTATCTTGCTCAGGGATTGTAAACGCACCAATTAGCACCCTGACAAAACAGGCCACTCGGCTCTACCAATCAGCAGGATGTGGGTGGGGCCAGATAAGAGAATAAAAGCAGGCTGCCCGAGCCAGCATTGGCAACCTGCTCAGGTCCCCTTCCACACTGTGGAAACTTTGTTCTTTAACTCTTTGCAATAAATCTTGCTACTGCTCACTCTTTGGGTCCACGCTGCTTTTAAGAGCTGTAACACTCACCGCGAAGATCTGTAGCTTCACTCCTGAGCCAGCGAGACCATGAACCCACCAGAAGGAAGAAACTCCGAACACATCTGAACATCAGAAGGGACAGACTCCAGACGCGCCACCTTAAGAGCTGTAACACTCACCGCGAGGGTCCGCTGCTTCATTCTTGAAATTAGTGAGACCAAGAACCCACCAATTCTGGACAAACCAGTACCTGTGTCTTCCCTACAGGTTATGTTTTTTCATGATTAGATTCAGATTAGTATTTACTTTTCTCTCCACCAATATCACGGCAGTAATTATGGGCCCATCTGTGCATTGGCCTCTGGATCCAATTTGTCTAATTACGGCTGACACTAACTTTATTCATCTGGCTAAGGTGTTTTCTGCCAAGTTTCTTCACTATAAAGTTATTTTTCTCTTCATTATGAGTGAGTATCTTGGAGGGATGGATTTCCCAAGTGAGGTTTATAAATTGTCACATTTAATTGAAAAACTCTGTTTCTTTTTCTTTTTAGGTTTTTTTGTTTGTTTTTTGCTTATAGCTTGCTTTGGAGAACAAATAATCTCATTTTTGTTGACTGTAGATATCAGCTTTTGAAACTGGAAGTTCTAAAAAAGGTATCAGTTTTGTAGGTTTTTATTTTATTTCATCTTTATTTTACAAGCATACATTTCATTTTCTGTATTTTCAGAGAAAACAAAAATTAATATATAGCTAATATATCATCTTAAAAATCTAAAATATAACATGGCACATAAAGCCAAAAAAATTTTTTTTTTCTTTTGAGACAGAATCTTACTTTGTCGCCCAGGCTATAGTGCAGTGGCACAATCTGAGCTCACTGCAACCTTAACCTCCTGGGTTCAAGCAATTCTCCTGTCTCAGCCTCCCAAGTAGCTGGTACGACAGGTGCATGCCACCATGCCTGGCTAATTTTTGTATTTTTACTAGAGACGGCGTTTCACTATATTGGTCAGGCTGATCTCAAACTCCTGACCTCAGGTGATCCACCTACCTCGGCCTCCTAAAGTGCTGGGATTACAGGCATGAGCCACTGTGCCTGGCCAAAGCAACAAATTTTAAGAAACACCCGATTCAGTAACAATAGCTCTTAATTGAGTTTATATCATTAAATGTTTTGATCTTCATCCTTGTTTTAGGAAACACAAAAAAGCATGCACAAAGAGGCTTATAATTTTTATATAATTTAAAATATTTCTTCATTTAAACAGAAATGTTCTACTCTCCAACTTTTCATGTGTACATACTTACCATTTCTGTGGGTGTGTGCATAAAATGTAAGCATCATTTGATCAATTTTCTGTTGTTGCCTTGTTTATATTAATCTTCTCAGTTATGAAAACTGCTCTGGATGCTATTTTACAGTTATCTCTGTATATTGGCTCATAAGTCCTTTTGAGGTAAATTTCAAGTCAGATAAATAGGGGTAAAACGCAAAGCTTAGCTGGGCGTGGTGGCTCACACCTGTAATCTCAGCGCTTTGGGAGGGTGAGGCACGCAAATCACGAGGTCAGGAGTCCGAGACCAGCCTGGCCAACATGGTGAAACCCCATCTCTACTGAAAATACAAAAACTTAGCTGGGCGTGCTGGCGGGCGCCTGTAATCCTAGCTACTCAGGAGGCAGAGGCAGGAGAATTGCTTGAACCCGGGAGGCGGAGGTTGCACTGAGCCAAGATTACACTACTGCACTCCATCTTGGCGACAGAGCAAGACTCCATTTCACAAAAAAAAAAAAAAAAAAAAAAAAAAATACAGGCTGGGCGCGGTGGCTCACGCCTATAATCCCAGCACTTTGGGAGGCCGAGGCGGGTGGATCACGAGGTCAGGAGATAGAGACCATCCTGGCTAACATGGTGAAACCCCATCTTTACTAAAAATACAAAAAATTAGCTGGGCATGGTGGCAGGCACCTGTAGTCCCAGCTACTTGGGAGGCTGAGGCAAGAGAATGGCATGAACCCGGGAGGCAGAGCTTGCAGGGAGCCGAGATCGCGCCACTGCACCCCAGCCTGGGTGGCAGAGCGAGACTCAGTCTCAAAAAAAAAAAAAAAAAAAAATACAAAAATAGCACTCAAAAATGTATATTATATTGATTCCTGTTTATATTTTGTTTTATATGTGCATATTTATGCTAGTTTTGTGGATCTTATATTCTATTTTCACAGAATTAGAGAATATATTAGAAATATTACTGTGTTTAAAAGTATCTTATTTAGTAACTCAGGTCACTCATAAGTCAGAACCAGTTGTCTTAACTTTCTTATTTCATCTTGGGTCAAATTAGGAACTCTGCCCTTGACTGCATGATCAATGTGTTATTTATTTTTATTAGAGAAACTGTTGACATTCAGGGATGTGGTCATAGAATTCTCTCTGGAGGAGTAAAAATACCTGAACCCTTCTCAGCAGAATATGTATAGAGATTTGATGTTAGAGAACTATACATACGTTGTCTCTGAGTCGGAATAACTTACCTTCAGAATATGTAATGTCTAATAACTATGATACCGTACCTTGTTTTAACCTGATTGTCTCTCTTAGCTGAGAGAGCCGGACAGACTTCATTTTAGTTTCTTTACTTGCAGCCCCCTTACCCCTCTCCCTTAAGGGCATAACCAGTGCAAGCTGACTCCAAGCACATCCAGGAATACACTTACTGATAAGATACTGAGACAAGCTATACCAGCAGCTCCTGGGAACGCGCTCAAAGCCCCTGCGTTTATCACTTTGTGATAGTTGAAGCCCCTGCTCCTGGAACTGTTTATTTTTTCTGTAACTGTTTCTGTAACCATTTATCTTTTTAACTTTTTGCCTGTTCTGCTTCTGTAAAATTGCTTCAGCTAGGCTCCCCCCTCCCCTTGTAGACTGAGGTATAAAAGGAAATCTGGCCGGGCGTGGTGGCTCACATCTGTAATCCCAGCACTTTGGGAGGCCGAGGTGGGCGAATCACGAGGTCGGGAGATCGAGATCATCCTGGCTAACATGGTGAAACCCCTTCTCTACTAAAAATACAAAAAATTAGCTGGGCGTGGTGGCGGCGCCTGTAGTCCCAGCTACTTGGGAGGCTGAGGCAGGAGAATGGCGTGACCCCGGGACGCGGAGCTTGCAGTGAGCTGAGATCACGCCACTGCACTGCAGCCTGGGTGACACAGCAAGACTCCGTCTCAAAAAAAAAAAAAAGGAAATCTAGCCCCCTCTTCGGGGCTGAGAGAATTTTGAGCGCTAGCCATCTCTCGGTCGCTGGCAATAAAGGACTCCTGAATTAGTCTCAGAGTGTGGCGTTTCTCTACAACTCGCTGGGTTGCAACATAACAAGGGCTTTCTTTCTTTCCTTTTTAGAATGTCTCCTTGGGAGGTAGTGCTTTGTCTGAATGAATTTCAGAGTTTTGCTTTCAGGAAAAAAAAAATTCTAAGTTTGTTGATGTAGAAAAAAATCTTCCTAGTGTTTCCAGCCCTCCCCCTTAGTTTTGATTCATTCAAACTTGAAAATGAAGCATAGAATTTCTAAACGTAAAATACTTCCTACATATTCTAAAGAAGCTGGTAGGAAACAGTATTTTGGGGAATAATTTTTAAAAATCTTATATAATGTCCCCTTTTCTCCACTGAGCACAGTACTGAGCTGGAAATTACATATCCTCCAGCATTAATCATCTGACTTTTTATTAAAAAACAGGTCTTGCCATCTCTAAGCTGGACCTGGTGACCTTTTTGGAGGGAAAGAAAGAGCCCTGGACTGTGAAGAGTGAGGAGACCACAGCTGCACAGCCAGGTAAGTGGGAGTAAAGATGGTAGGTGGCCTGGGTGAGAGGTTCAAAGGTCAATAAGCCAGATTTTTTTTGTCTTCCATTATTTTATTATAATATATATATATATATATATATATATATATGCAGATCTGTTTTATGTGCAACAATTGATTCTATCAGATAATCAGACCAAGGCATTCCACTGGTAATTTTCCCTCAAATCAATTCAGGTGAAATTAGATATTTATGTACTTCCTGGGCTATCAAAACTTGAGATTTTATTATCAACTTCAGTTCTGAAGCCATACACACAATTCAAAATATACATTAACTAGGTTAAGTCAATAAAAGTGGGCTGAAAGAAATCACAGGATTCAAACAATGAAACCATGTATTTTGTTTGCCTGAGAGTCACAATGTGAACAGCAATTATTTCGCATATCTCATAGCTCTTCAGTGTAGAGGGAGTGGCTTCTGAACATAAGATCATTGCACAGCAGGTGGGCAAACAGCTGGTGTGGCCTCCTGGAGGCTTCACCCAGTGCTGATTTCTTCTCTGCCTCTCCTTTTTTAGGTTCTATTTTTTTCATCTTTCATCTTTCCTCTTTTTTTTTTTTTTTTCCCCTTGAGATAGAGTCTTGCTCTGTTTCCCAGGCTGGAGTGCAATGGTGCAATCTCGGCTCACTGCAACCTCTGAATCCTGAGTTCAAGTGATTCTCATCCTTCAGCCTCTGAATAGCTAGGATTACAGTTGTGCGCCACGATGCCTGGCTAATTCTTTGTATTTTTTTTAGTAGAGACAGGGTTTTGCCATGTTGGCCAGTCTGGTCTCGAACTCCTGACCTCAAGTGATCCTCATGCCTCGGCTTCCCAAAGTGCTGGAATTACAGGTGTGAGCCACTGTGCTTGGCCTCCTTTCCTATTTTCCTATTTTTTTCTCCCTTTCTGTCTCTCTCTTTCTATGTGTCTTTCCCTCTGTTTCTCTCTTCCTTTTTTTTGTTTTGTATTTCTCTCTTCCTCCTTCTCTCTTTCCCTTTGTTTCTTTTTAATTTTTTTTTCCTTGTAGAACTTGGTTCATTTTTTCCTTCCTTCCTACCTTTCTTTCTTCTTTTCTTCCCTCCTTTCCTCCCGCCTGTTTTCTTTCCTACTACATGAGCATGCCATCATGCCTGGCTAAATTTTTTATTTCTTGTAGTAGAGACAAGGCCTCGCTATGTTCCCAGGGCTGGCGTCAAGCTCCTATGCTCAACTAGTTCTTCCATTTCAGTTTCCCCAAGTGTTGGGATTATAGGTTTGAGCCACCATGTTCTGCCCTCTTTTTATTTTCTTTTTCATTCTTCCTTTTTTTTTTTGTTCTCTCTTGCTTGCTTGCTTCTTTCCTTCATTTCTTTCTTTATTCTACATTTTTCTTTTTTTCTTTTTTCTTTTTTTTTTTTTTGGAGATGGAGTTTCACTCTTGTCGCCCAGCCTGGAGTGCAATGGCGTGATCTTGGCTCACCACAACCTCTACCTCCCTGGTTCAAGTAATTCTCCTGCCTCAGCCTTCCAAATAGCTGGGATTATAGACATGTGCCGCCACGCCCAGGTAATTTTGTATTTTTAGTAGAGATGGGGTTTCTCCATGTTGGTCAGGCTGGTCTTGAACTCCTGACGTCAGGTGATCTGCCCACCTTAGCCTCCCAAAGTGCTGGGATTACAGGTGTGAGCCACTGCACCTGGCTCTTTTTTCTTTTCTTCTTTCTTTTTTTTTTTTTTTTTTTGCGATAGAGTCTCGCTCTGTCACCCACCCAGAGGTAGGTGGGAAGCTCTCAGACTTAGTTGCCAGAGGGACAGCTTTGGGTGCGAGCACCACATGTGGCCTGCAGGGTGGACCCAGTGGCTTCCTGGTCACGCCGTCAGGTGACCAGATGTGCGCTGTGAGCTGTGGCCAGTACTTGTGGCCGCTGGCCTCACGTTTGGGTTGATCAGAGATTCAAAGCTTAGGAAGGAAGGTCAGCAGACTTAGAGGCCGGCCACTGAGGTGGGCCACCTTGGGGGGAATAAGTTTCCAACGGGGACAGCTTCAGGCTGCAAGCGCCACACGTGGCCCAGGGTGGAACCGGTGGGCTTCTGCCTCCGCCATCAGCTGGCTTCTCCTTCCGCCATCAGCTGGCTTCTCCTTCTGGCTGCCAGGTCTACAGGATGTTGGCCACAAGCGTAGGACTTGGTCGCCAGCTTAAAATGTTTAAGGGGGACCAGATGGCTCTCGTCGGTGCAGTACCGCTTAGGTCCACCAGAAAAGTTCAATGATGGCTCACTGTGCCCTCCACTTTCCTGGGCTCATCCAGGTGATTCTCCCATTTTGGCCTCCCAGAGAGCTGGGGATCTGGGGATAGTTCTGTGTTTTGTTTGTTTGTTTTTTTCTAGCCCCACTTTGAGTTTGTTTCCACAGTACATTGAGTTTTGTTGGTTTTTGTTTTTTGGGTTTTTTTTTCCTCTCTCTCTCATGCTCCTTCCTGTACACTGAAGTTGATGTTGTTTTAGATTTCTTTCACCTAGGCTTAAGTGCAGTTACTTGATCACAGCTAACTGCAGCCTCGACCTCCCTGGGCTCAGGTGATTCTTCTGTCTCAGACACCCTGCTTCCTTAGTAACTGGGACTAAAGGTATACGGCACCACACTGGCACATTATTTTGCATATCTTGCTTTTTATTTTTGTAGAGATGGGGTTCCATCATGTTTTCCAGGCTGATCTCAAACTCCCACGGTCAAGCGATCTGCTGGCCTCGTCCTCTCAAGGTACTGAGCTTACAGGCGTGAGCCACCATGCCTGGTTCTATCTCTATCTGTCTGTCTACCTACTACCTACCTACCTACCTACCTACCTACCTACCTACCTAACTACCTACCTAACTACCTACCTACCTACCTGTAATCAATCTATCATCTATCTCTCCTTTTTTTTTTTTTTTTTTTTTTTAAGAAGAGACTTGGTCTTGCTATGTTTTTCAGGCTCTGGTTATATATATATATATTTTTTTTTTTAAATTTATTTATTATTTTTTAATATAGGGGTTGTCTCACCATGTGGCCCCCAGGATAGTCTCAAGCTCCTGGGCTCAAAGTATCCTCCCGCCTTGACCTCCCAAAGTGCTGGGATTACAGGCATGCACCACCATGCACAATCTGGTCATATTTTTGATGTGTTGATTCTTTCCAGTCCAGATGTATAATCTCATCCCTGAACATTTCTGATGGTGTGATTATGACATGTGACTTTATCCGGCAACAGAGTGAGTTGTTGCTCCCGCCTGAGCCCAGCCCCCAGAAAGGATTGTGACATATCGTTGGACCCAGAATTGAGGTAATGTAACTATTCCACTGCCTTGGCACTGCCCACAGAAGACATTGTGACATATTGCTGGGTCTTGTACCCAGGTGGTGTGAATCTTCTCTCCTGCCTTGGCTCTTCCACAGGGGGCATTGTGTCATATCGCTGGGCCCCACACATAGGTTATGTGACTCTTCTGCCTGTGTCCTGCCCATGTGGCCCATTGTGACATACTGTTGGGTCCCAAACCTAGGTGATGTAACTCTACTGCTTAGGCCCTGCCTACAGAGGACATTGTGACATATCCCTGCATCCATCACACAGGTAATGCAGCTCTCTTCTGCTTGGCCCCTACTCACAGAAAGGATTGTGATGTATCACAGGGCTCAGCACCTAGCTAACATGACTTTTCTCCTCTTCTAGGTTTTTGCCCACACGGGATATTGTGACATGTCACTGGGCCTAATACTAGGGTGACAGTACTCTTTTGTCATGGCACTGCCCTCAGCAGGTGTGGTGATATATTACTGAGCCCAGAACAAATGTGATATGAGTCTCCTGCCTGGACCCTGCCTACAAGGTGCATTGTAACATATCTGGGGCCCTTTGACTATTTTATTTTATTTATTGTATTATATTTTATTTATTTTAATTTTATTTTTGAGACAGAATCTCACTCTGTCACCTAGAATGGAGTGCAGTGGCATGATCTCTGCTCACTTCAACCTTTGCCTCCTGGGTTCAAGTGATTCTCCTGCCTCAGCCTCCTGAGTAGCTGAGACTACAGGTGTGTGCCGCCACGTCTGGCTGATTTTTGTGTTTTTGGTAGAGACAAGATATCACCCTGTTGGCCAGGCTGATACCAAACTCCTGACCTCAGCCAGTCCACCCGCCTTGACCTCCCAATGTGCTGAGATTACAGGTGTGAACCATTGCTCTTGGCACCCTTTGACTATTTTATGTGACTCTTCTCTCTTACCTGGACATTGACCAAATGGGCCCAGCACCAAGGTGATATGACTCTCCTCTCCTGCCTGGGCCTTGCCCATAGAAGAGAGAGTGACTTACTGCTGAATTGAGCATACAGGTGATACAATTCTTCTGCTGACTCCCAGAAGTCACTGTAACATATATCTGGGCCCATTGCTGAGGTTGTGTGACTCTCTTCTCCCTGGGACCTGTCCACAGTAGGGATTGTGACATATTGCTTGGCCAAGCACCTACATTGTGTGACTTTTTATTTATTTTTTTAAGACAGAGTTTTGCTCTTGTTGCCCAGGCTGGAGTGCAATACCATGATCTTGGCTCAGCTGGGATTACAGGCATGCGCCACCACACCCGGCAAATTTTTTTTATGTTTTCAGTAGAGATGGGGTTTCTCCATGTTAGTCACGCTGGTCTCAAACTCCCAACCTCAGGTGAGCCGCCTGCCTTGGCCTCCCAAAGTACTGGGATTCCAGGCATGAGCCACTGCACCTAGCTTCGATATGACTGTCTTCTTATGCCAGGGCCCTGCCGACTGGAGTGATTTTGACACATAGCTGGGGCCAGCTCAAATGTTATGTGACTCCACACTTCTTCCTGAGCCCTATCTGTGAGGGGCACTGTGTCTTATCTCTGAGACCGTTAATTAGGTAACATAACTTTTAATTTTTTGAGACAGAGTCTGGCTTTGTCACCCTGGCTGGAGTGCAGTGGTGTGATCTTGGTTCACTGCAACTTCCGCCTCCTGAGTTCAAGTGATTCACCTGCCTCAGCCTCCTGAGTAGCTGGGATTACAGGTACACATGCCACCACGCCCAGCTAATTTTTGTATTTTTAGTAGAGACGAAGTTTCACCATGTTGGCCAGGCTGGTCTCGAATTCCTGACCTCAAGTGATCCACCTGCCTTGGCCTCCCAAAGTGCTGGGATTGCAGGCATGGGCCACCACACCTGGCCAATGTAACTCTTTTGTTTGGACTGTCTTCTTGGGGTATTGTGATATATTGCTGGGCCCAGAATCCAGGTGATGTGACTCTGCTGTTTCATCTCTGCACAAAAAGGGATTGTGACATACCACTGGGTCAAGAACCTAGATGAGGTGACTCTCCTCTCCAGCCTGGGACCTGCACACATTGTGTACTAAGACATATCACTGAGTCTAACACCTAGGTAATGCAACTCTCCTTCATGGGCCCTGCCCATAGGGGTATTATGAAATATCTTTCTGTTAATCACCTAGGTGATGCGACACTCCTCTTCTACCTGGGAACTGCCAAAACAAGTATTGGTACATATCACTGGGCCCAGCACATAGGTGATGTGACTCTTTTCTCATGCATGGGCTCTGAGAACTGGGGTGTTTGTTACATATAGTTGGGCCTAAACCCTAGGTCGTGTGATTCTTTTATTTTCCTGAGCTGTACTCACAGAGAGCATTTTGACATGTTTTTGGGCCCGTAATTTAGATGATGTGACTCTCTTGGATGGGCCCTCCCCGGAATGGGTATTGTGACATATTGCTGAGCCCATTATATAGGTGATGTGACTCTCTTGCATGGGCCCTCCACATAAGGGGTAGTGTGACATATTGCTGAGCCCAGTAGGTGATGTGACTCTTCTCTATGGTTTGGGCTTTGCCCAAGCAGGGATTGTGATGTGTTGCTGGACTCACCACCTATGTGTTGTGACTCTCCTCTTCTGCCTAAGCCCTGCATGCATTGTGTGTTGTGACACGCCTGGATTCAACACCTAGGTGATACAACTTTATGGCAGGGGAACCACCCACAGAAGTATTGTATCATCTTTCCATCACTTAGGTGATGTGATTCTTTTATTTTTCCTGTTTCTGGCATATTTCGGGTATAGTGACATATCATTGAGTTCAACACCCATGAAATGGGAGGCTTCTGCCTGAGCCCAGCACATAAGTGGCCTTGTGACATATCTTTGCATTCATTATCTAGGAGATTTAACTCCCCTTTTTGCCTGCACCCTGACCACTGGGAAGATTGTGGCAAATCACCAGTCTCAGCAATCAAATGATGTGTTTTTCCTGCCTGGTCCTTGCCCACAGATCATTGTAACATATCACTGGGCCTAGCATCCAGGTGATGTGACTCTGCTGACTGTATTCTGCTTTCAAGAGGAGATTGTAACGTATCCCTAATCGAGCACCCAGGTGGTGTGACACTTCTGCCCTATCCCTGCCCTTAGAGATGATTGTGACATATTGCCCCAAAAGGCAGGTGGTGTGAGTCTTCTGGTCAATCCCTATTCACTGGTGGGATTGTGATACATATCTTATCCAAACTTATAGGGGCAATATGACTCTCATACCTCTAAACAACCAATAGCAGATACACTAGCTCTCATAGCCAGGGTCAGGAAAATGAGTAATGTCTTGGGTTTCTTCTTTGTATGAAGGTCATAAAGAATTAGCACTCTGTCACATACTGTGTAAAGTCGTCAAGAGGTACAGGGAATGTCCTAACAGAACTCAGCACACAGGGGAGGTTGCGACACTCATATGCATAGCCTGCCAACAATAAAGACTGTCATCCTTCCACATAAACACAGCTCACTGTCGAGGTTCTGAATCTCATACCCAGATGAAGTTGAAAGTTAGAAAATTAAATCTCATGTTAATTCGATCCATAGAGAGGTTAGTGTCTCTGAGACCAAGATTCAGCACACCTGTGAGTCAGTGACTTCATTAAAATGACAGAATTTGCAGGAAGGATTGAAGTTCTCATGCACAAATCCAGACCATCATTGAGACTGTCACTCAGGTACTTACACCCAACATACAGAGGGTATTTTGTCTCGTACCTAGAACTAAGAAATGTGTGAAATTGTTAATCTCATACCTCGACCTTAATTCAGGTGTGTTTGTGACATACACCTTTTTTAGGCACCTAAGTAATTTGACTCTCCTGCCTGGGCCCAACGTACAGATGGGATTGTGCCATATTTCTGGACCCAGGATTTAGGTGATGTGAGTCTATTCTCTTGTCTTAGTGCTTTCCACAGAGAACACTGGACATATCACAGGGCCTAGTGCCCAGGTGATATGACTTTCCTCTACTTCCTAGGCTTTTCCTAAAAAGGGATTGTAATATACTGCTGGGTCAGAGCCTAGGTCGTGTGACTCTCCTGTGCTGCCTGGTTCCTCTTGTACATTGTGTATTGTGACATGTGGCTTGTTCTAACACCTCGATGATGTGAATCTCCTGCATGGGCCCTGTCCACAGAGGTATTATAACATATCTTTTTATTCATCACCTAGATGATGTAACTCTTTTCTGTCTGGGCCCTGCCAAAAGGGAGGATTGCGGCATATCACTGGAGCCAGCACCTAGGTGATGTGATTCTCCTGTTTTCCCTGGGCCTCAAATATTTTGGGTATTGTAAAATATTACTAGGCCCACTACCTATGGGATTGCATGCTCCTGCCTGGGCTCTGCCCACAGGGACCTTGTGACATATATCTGCGTCCATGACCTAAAAGGTGACACTTCTTGCCTGCACCATGCCCTGAACAGGAAAGATTGTGACATATCCCTGGAACCAGACACCAGGTGATATGGCTCTTCTGCCCCTGTCTTGCCCCCAGGGAGCATTGTGACATAGTGCTTAGCTCAGCACCCAGGTGATGTGACTCTGTTGCCTGTGTTGTGCTTTCAGGAGAGAATTGTAACATATCTCTGGCTGACCACCCAGGTGATATGACACTCCTGCTTGTTTCCTTCCCTCAGGGAAGATTGTGAGATACCTTGGCTGAAATCCCAGGTGATGTAACTCTCTTGCTAACTGCCTACCTACAGGTTAAATGGTGACATATACTATAGTCAGCTTATAAGTGGAATGATGACTCTCATACCTCTAGTCAGCTATTGGAAGAAATACTGTCTCTCATAGCTCGACTTAGATAAATGAGTCACTTCCTTGGTCTTCTCTTTTTATGAAGGTCATAAAGAATTGCCACACTCTAACATATTGTATAATGCCCTCGAGTGTTACAAACGTGTTATCCCAGGGCACACAGCACAAAGGTGAGATTGTTTCTTATATGCACACCTCACCAATTATTAGGATTATCACCCTCACACAGGGAAGGAGCCTATGGCTGAAGTCTTGAATCTCAAATGCAAACAGAATCTCAAATGCAAACACTGTCCACAGTTGAAATTGTGATTCATATATGAGCCTCCAACCGCAGTTGAGATGGTGACACATTTCTAAACTCAGAACATAGCAGATGAGGACTCTACTCTCTTAAACCCAACAAACTAAGAGAGATGTTGACTAATACCTGGGCTTAGGGCCACAAGTATGGTCATGGGTGCTTACAAACATGATTTTAGAGTAAATTGTGCCTCTCATTTATACTGGATAAAGCCTTTGAGTAGTATAGTGTACTAACCAGGCGCAGTGGCTCACGCCTGTAATCCCAGCACATTGGGAGGCCGAGGTGGGTGAAATGAGGTCAGGAGTTCAAGACCAGCCTGACCAACATGTTGAAACCCCGTCTCTACTAAAAAATACAAAAAATTAGCTGGGCATGGTGGTGGGCACCTGTAATCCCAGCTACTTGGGAGTCTGAGGCAGGAGAATCGCTTCAACCTGGGAGGTGGAGGTTGCATTGAATTGAGATCATGCCACTGTACTCCAGCCTGGGTGATAGTGCGAGACTCTGTCTCACCAAAAAAAAAAAAAAAAAAAAAAAAGGAGTGTACTAACAAGACCCAGCACAGAGAGGAGATTTTCTTTTTTTCTTTTTCTTTTCTTTTGAGATGAAGTCTTGCTCTGTCACCCCAGCTGGAGTGCAGTGGCGCGATCTCAGCTTACTGCAACCTCCGCCTCCGGGTTCAAGTGATTCTCCTGCCTCAGCCTCCTGAGTAGCTGGGATTACAGGCACATACCACCATGCCCGGCTAATTTTTGTGCTTTTAGTAGAAACAGGGTTTCACCATGCTGGCCAGGATGGTCTCAATCTCCTGACCTCGTGATCCGCCTGCATCAGCCTCCCAAAGTGCTGGGATTACAGGCGTGAGCCACTGCAGCCGGCCTGGAGATTTTCACTGTTATATGAACACCCATCAAAAAGTATACATCATCATATTCTCACATAAACACAGCCCACTTTTGAAGTTCTGGATCACACCTAGAGGAAGTCAAAGGTGGAAAAATTGACTCTTATATATGGATCCAGTCCATAGGTGAGTTGGTGACACTCAGAGCAAGATCCAGTACACGTATGAGGCTGTGACTTCACTAATTAGACAAAGTCCACAGGAGGAGTATAGGCTGTCAGGTACAAATTTAGTTCACTGTTAACATTGTAACTCCTGTTCTTAGACACAACATACAGGAAGGGTTACCCTCCTTTACCTAAAACCGGAACATGTGTGGGATTGTTAATTTCATCTCTGCACCTTCCCACAGGTTTAATTGTAACGTTTCTCTCTGCCCAGCACCTGAGTGATCTGACTCTCTTGCCTAAGACCAGCCCACAGATGGAATAGTGACATATAGCTGAACCCAGAACTGAGGGGATGTGATTCTATTTTTCTGCATTGGTGCTGCTCACAGGGGACATTGTGACATATCGCTGGACCTTACACTTAAATGATTTGAGTCTCCTCCCCTGCCTTGGCACTGCCTATGGAAGGCATTGGGACATGTCTCTGAGCCCTACACCCAGGTTATGTGACTCTCCTGCCTGTTCCCCGACCACATAAGCAATTGTGACATATTGCTGGGTTTGACACCCTGGTAATGTAACTCTACTGCCAAAAAGGAGCATTGTGACATATATTTCCATTCATTACCCAGGTGGTATGACTCTCTTCTCCTGCCTGGTCCCTGCTCACAGAGGGAATTTTGACATATCCCTTGGCTCAGTACCAACAAGTGTGGTTCTTCTTCCATCATAAGTTCTGCTGGCAAGGGAGATTGAGACATATTGTGGAGCTCTATGCCAATGTGACATTACTGTTTTGCTTTGGCCTGGACCTCAAAAGGCATTGTGACATATTGCTGGGCCCAGCAACATGGTGACATGAGTCTCCTGTATGGACCATGACAACAGAGCATTGTGACATATCTTTAAGACCATCAACTATTTGATGTGACTCTCCTTTTCTACCAAGGTTTCCCCACAATGAGAGATTGTGACGTATCTTCTGGCCCAGAAATCAGGTGATGTGTTTCTCCTGCCTGAGCTTTGCTCATAGGGAGCATTGTGACATATCACTCATCTCAGCTCCCAGGTGATGTGACTGCACTGTCTGTGCCCTGGTTTCAGGAGGAAATTTAACATATCCCTGACTGAGCACCCAGGTTTTAATTCTTCTGCCTGGTGCCTTCTCTCAGAGAAGTTTGTGACATATCCCTGGCCTATTACCCAGATGATATAAGTCTCCTGCTCACTCCCTATCCACAGTGGAGATTGTGACATACATCTTTTTTCAGATCATAGGCGCAATGATGGCTGTCATATCTGAAACCAGTCAATAGGAGACATACTATCTCTCATATGTGGGCTTAGGTACATGGGTAAGATTCTCACTCTCCTCCTTTTAGGAAGGTCAGAGAAAATTACACTCTCACATATTGTATAAAGTCCTCAAGTGGTATACAGAGTGTCATAACGGCTCTAGAAAACAGATGGGATTGTGATTTATGTATGCACACTTTGCCAATTGTTAAGATTGTCACCCTCATCCGTGGACAAAGCCTACTGGAGAGGTCTTAAATCTTACATGTGGATGCAGTGCAGAGTTGAAATTGTGACTGTCATGTGAACATCAGGCAACAGCTGAGGTGGTGACTCATTAGTAAGCCTAGCTTATAGGCAGGTAACAGCTCTCATATCTGGACCCAGTCATTATAGAGGTGTTAACTCTCATATCTGGGCATAGAGCCACAGGTACGATCATGGGTCGATACCATTACAATTGTCTCCCAGTCACAAAAGATTGTGACTCTCATGGGAACCTTATAAATTCCTCGGTTGGTACAGCGAATGTTCTAACTAGGCTCATTGTACAGTTGAGGTTTTGACACTCATGCACACCCAGCTGACAGTAAAGATTGTCCTCTTTTCACATGAATACAATCCACTGGATGTTCTGAATCTCATATCCAGAGACAGTTGCAAGTTGGAAAATTTACTCTTATAAGTGAATCCAGTCCAAAGTTAAGTTGGTGACTTTCAGACCAAGATTGAACACACTGTTAGTCTGTGATTCCACTAAGGTGAAACAGCCAGTAAGAGGGATTGTGTCTCTATTCAATGATTCAATTCATTCTAAAAATGTGACTTGTGTACTTGGATTTAACATACAGGAGGTGTTGACTCTCATACCAAGAATTGGAGCATATACAGGATTGTTAGTCTCATCCTTGGTCTTTCCTTCAGGTGCGGTTTTGACACACTTCTGCCCAGCAGCTGAGTATTGTGATTCTTCAGAATTGGCCCAGCCTACAAATAGGATTGTGCCACACTGCTGGACCCAGCACCTAGATGATGTAACTATTCTCCTGCCTTGGTGCTACTCAAAAAAGACATTAACATATCTCAGAGCCTTGCACCCAGGTAATGTGAGTCTCCTCTCCTGCCTTGCTGCTGCACACAGAAGCGGGTTATGTACAGGATTGTTAATCTCATTTGGACCTTCCGGCACCTATGATTGTGACACATGCCTCTGTGTAGAACCCAAGTGAGTTTTCTCTCCTGTTTGGATTTAACCCACAGATGGAATCATGACATATCGCTGCACCAGAAACTAGGTGATGTGACTCTATTTTCTTGCCTCTGTGCTTTCCACATTAGGCATTGGGACATATCACTGGGCCTTGCATCCAGGTGATGGGAGTTTTCTTTTTCTTTCTTTCTTTCTTTCTTTTTTTTTTTTTTTTGAGACAGAATTTCGTTCTTGCTACCCAGGCTGGAGTTTAATGGTGCAATCTTGGCTCAAGGCAACCTCTGCCTCCTGGGTTTTAACAATTCTGTCTCAGCCTCCCAAGTAGCTTAGATTACAGGCATGCGCCACCACGCCTGGCTAATTTTTGTATTTTTAGTAGAGACAGGGTTTCTCCATGTTGGTCAGGCTGGTCTCGAACTCCTGACCTCAGGTGATCCACCTGCCTTGGCCTCCCAAAGTGCTGGGATTACAGTTGTGAGCCACCGTGCCCGGCCAGTGATGGGAGTTTTCTCTCCTGCTTTGGTGCTGACCACAGTGAGCATTGTAAAATATTGCTGCCATCACCCCTAGATTATGTTAACTCTCCTCTGCTTTGCCCACGTGGTTCATTGTGACATATTACTGGGTCTAAAACCCAGAAAATGTAACTCCCTTATTTAGGTTCTGCCTGCAGGAGCCATTGTCACACATTTCTCTGCTCACCACCCAGGTGATGTGACTGCCTTTTACTACCTAGTTCCTTCTCACAAAACATCTTGTGGCATACTGCTAGGCCCAGTACCTGGCTGGAGGATGGCTGGTGTGACTCCTCTCTTCTTTCTAGGTTCCACCTGCAGCAAAGATTGTAACATACCGCTGGGCCCAACAGCATAATGACGTTATTCTTTTGCCTTGGGCCTGCCCTCAGAAGGCACTATAAAATATTCATGGCCCCAGCGCCAAGGTGATGTGTATCTCCAGCCTGGATCCTGCCCACAGAGGGCATTATGACATATCTCTTGGCCCATCAGATGTTTAATATTATCTCCTCCCATTTCCTACCCTGTGTTTGCCTATAAGAGACATTGTCACATGTTCCTGGGCCCAGCACCTAGGTGATGTCTTCCTGAGACCTGTCCATATGGGGAATGTGATATATTGTGTGGCCCAGAACTTACTTGATGTGACTCTCCTCTCATGACTAGGCCCTGCTCACAGGTGTGATTGTGACACACAACTTGGCCTAGCCCCTAAGTTATGTTACTCTGCTCTTATTCTTCAGTCATTTTCACAGGGGGCATTGTGACATATTGCTAGACTGAGAACTTAGGTGAGGTGACTCTCCTCTACTGCTTGGAATATTCCCAGAAAGAGAGTTTGATATATTGCTTAGCCAGGATCCTAGGTAATGTTACTCTTTTCTCCTGCCTAAACCCTGCATACATTATGTATTTTGGCACATCACTGGGGCCACAACCTAGGTGATGTAACTCTCCTGCATGGGCTTTGCCTACAGGGGTATGATGATATATCTTTTCTTTCATCACCCAAGTGGTGTGACTCTCCACTTATGCCTGGGTCTTGATGAAAGAGGAATTGTGACATATCCCTGGCCCTAGCACTTAGGTGATGTAACTTGCCTTTATTGCCAGGGCATGGCATATTATGAATATTGGACGTATCTCTGGGACTGACACCTAGGGGATGAGAGGTTCCTGCCTTGGCCCTGCCCACAGGAGGCTTTGTGGCATGTCTCTGGCCTCATTACCTAGAAAGATGTGACTCTTCTCTTCTACCTGCATTCTTCCCACAGAGAAGATTGTGACATCACTGGATCCAGCAATTAGAAAATGTTTCTCTCCTGCCTGAGCCTTGCCCACAGGAATATGGTGACATATCCTTGGGCTCAGCACCCAGGTGATGGAACTCTGCCACCTGTGCCCTGTCTGCTTAGGCTATTGTGAAGCTGGTTTCAATACCCAGGTGATGTAACATTCCTGCCAGGCCACTGCCTTCCAGGGATATTGTTACATACCTTTGTGCCAATCACCAAGGTGATGTGAATCTTTTCACCTGCCTAGTCCTTGTTCACTAGGGGATAATGATATCTATTGCTGGTTTCAGCACCAAGCTGATGTTACTTGCCTCTTCTTCACAGATTCTGCTCACAGAAAAACTAACACATCACTAGGCCCATCAGTGAAATTATTTTGCCTGGCCCTGCCCTTAAAAGACATTGTGACATACTACAGTGCCCAGCATCAATGTAATTTGTCTCCTGCCTAAACCCTGCCTACTGGGGGCATTGTGACATATCTCTTGGCCCATCAATTATTTGATGTGACTCTACTTTCTTACCTGGGCTTTGCCAATAGTAGAGCTTGTGACCTATCTCTGGGCCCAGCACCTAGATGTTATGACTCTCCCGCCTGGTCCATGCACACAAAAAAGAGAGTGACTTATACTAGGATCAACACACAAATGATTCTATTCTTCTGCGTGATCCCAGCCCACATGGCTTATTGTGACATCTCTAGGTTCATCATCTAGATGATGTGACTCTCCTTTTCTTCCTGGGAACTGTCCATAATGAAGATTGTGACACATCACTTGGCCCAGCACCTATGTGATATGACTCCTTTCTTTTGCCTGGGCCTATCAGTTTGGGTGATTGTGTCATATAGCTGTACTCAGCACCTTGATTATGTGACTCTCTTGTTTCTCCTGAGTCTTACCCACAGAGGTCATTGCAACATATCCGTGAGCCCCTAATTTAGGTAATTTGACTCCTGCCTGGGCCCTACACTCAGTGATTTTTGTGACATAGTTTTTGACTCAGCACCTAGGTAATGTGCCTCTTCTCCACTGCTTGGATTCTGTCACAGAAGGTATTGTGATATATCACTGGGGCTGACACCTAGGTGAAGGTACTGTCTTCTCCTGCCTGGGCCCTGCATAAATTGTATATTTTGACATGTCACTAGGTTCAACACATGGGTGATTCAACTCTCTCACATGGACCGTGAGCATGGGGTTATTACGACATTGATTTTTGTTCATCACCTAAGTGATGTGACTCCTCTCTGATCCCTGTCAAAAGGAAAGATAGTGACATATCACTGGAACCAGAAGTTAGGTGATGTGACTCTTCTGTCTAACAACCACATATTTTGGTTATTGTGACATTTCACTGGGCCAAACACCTCAGCCCTGTCCACAGGGGTTCTTGTGACATATATCTGCATCCATTACATAAAAGATGTGATGCCTTTTCTACCTGCACCCTGCCCACAGGAAAGGTTGTAACACACTGCAGGGCCCAGCCACCAGGTGATATGTCTCTCCTGCACGTGCATAACTTTCCGGAGAAAATTGTAACATGCCAGTGGTTGAAAACCCAGGTGATGTGACTCTCCTGCCTTTTCACAGCCCTCAGGGAAAAAAATTACATATCATTTGCCCAGCATCCATGTAATGTCACTCTTCTGGGTGGTTTGTGCCAACAAGTTGGTTGGTAACATATCTTGGCCCATCTCACAGGTTTGATGGTGACTCTAATACCTCCTACCAGCCAATAGAAGAGATACTGTCTCTCACAGGTAGGCTTAGAAAGAGGAGTAAAATTCCTGGCTGGGTGTGGCGGCTCACCCCTATAATCCCAGCACTTCGAGAGGTAGAGGTGGACGGATCATCTGATGTTGGGAGTTCAAGACCAGCCTGACCAACATGGAAAAACCCTGTCTCTACTAAAAATACAAAAAATTAGCCAGGTATAGTGGCATGTGCCTGTAATCCCAGCTACTCGGGAGGCTGAGGCAGGAGAATCGCTTGAACCCAGGAGGCGGAGGTTGTGGTGAGCTGAGATCACACCGTTACACTCCAGTCTGGGCAACAAGAGTGAAACTCTGTCTCACAAAAAAAAAAAAAAGAAAAGAAAAGGGAGTAAAATCCTGGTCTCCTCTCTGTATGAAGGTTATAGAGAATTACCACTCTCTTGTATATTGTGTAAAGCACTTGGATGGTACAGAGCATGTCTTCTGTACCACAGGACCCAGCAAACAGGTTAGATCATGTTTCATGTAAGCACACCCTGCCAGTTTTTAGGATTGTCATCCTCACACATGAAAGAGCCCACTGACTGATGAGGTAATAATTCTCATGGATGGATGCAGTCCATACTTAAAATTGTGACTATCTTATGTGAACATGTGGCCACACTTGAGATGGTGAATCATTTCTAAACCCAGCTCATAGTGGTGAGGACTCTCCTCTCTGGACCCAGCTAATTGGAGAGATGTTAAATGTCATACCTAGACTTGGGACCACATTAGATCATGTGTTCAGAGCAGGTTGCAACTCTCAGGCACACCATATACAGTCCACAAGAGAGTGCCCTGACAGAGAGAAGCACACAGGTGAGACTGTGAAATTTATATTCACACCCAGTCAATACCAAAGATTGTCATCCACTTAAACACACTCTTCTTTTGAGGTTCTGAATCTCACTTTTGGAGGCAGTTGAGTGTTGGAAAATTGACTCTCATTTGTGGATTTTTGTCCACAGTTGGGTTAGTGACTCAACCAAAATTCAGCACACCTTTGTGACTGCAACTTCACTAAGGAGCATGATTTATTTATTTTGAGATGGAGTTTTGCTCTTGTTACCTAGGCTGGAGAGCAGTGGCACGATCTTGGCTCACTGCAAACTCTGCTTCCTGGGTTCAAGTGATCCTCCTGCCTCAGCCTCCTGAGTAGCTGGGATTACAGGTGCCCACCACTATGCCAGCTAATTTTTTGTATTTTTAGTAGAACTGGGGTTTCACCATGTTGGTCAGGCTGGTCTTGAACTCCTGACCTCAAGTGATCCGCTTACCTCGGCCTCCCAAAGTGCTGGGATTACAGGTGTGAGCCTCCTTGCCCAGACTAAGGCACATAATTTGCAAAAGACATTGAGGCTCTTATGCACAAATCCAGTCCACCGTTGAGACTGTGACCCCTGTACTTAGACCCAACATGCAGGAAGTGTTGACTGTCATTCCTTGACTCAGGACATGAGTGTAATTGTTAATGTCATCACAAGACCTTTCTACAAGTGTCATGTGACATACATCTTAGCCCAGCATCTGAGTTATTTGTCTTTTCCTGGGACCAGTCCACAGTGCCATATCACCGGGCCCATACCCTTGGTAATGTGATTCTATTCTGCTTTGATAAAGCCCACAGTGGTCATTGTGACATTGCTTGGTGTTGCACCCAGGTGGTGTGAGTCGGCCCTTCTGCCTTGGTGCTGCCCACAGATGTATTGTGACATATTGCTGGGCCTATGTTATATTTATCTTTTGCTTGTGCCCTAAACACATAGCCTGAGTCCAACGACCAGGTGATGTAACACTTCATCCTGGACCTGTCTACAGAGGGGATTGTAATATATGTCTTCACCAATCACCCTGGAAATGTGACTTACTTTTCCTGCCTGTCCCTAATCACAGGGGGTACTGGGACATATTGTTGGGCCCAGCACCTAGCTGATGTGACAATTTTTTTGGGGGTTCTGCTCACAAAAGAGATTATGACATGTGATTGTGCCTAACACTAAGGTGATGTTACTTTTTTTTTTTTTTTTGCTTTGGCTCTGCCCTTAGAAGGCATTGAGACATATGGCTGGGCTCAGCACTAAGAAGATGTGAGTCCTCTGCCTGAAGCCTGACCACAGGGAGCATTGTGACATATTTCTTCACCCATTACAATCTCTTCTACGGGCAAAGCTGAGGTAAATGCCCGTTTTACCTACATGATGTGACATTCCTCTTCTGCCTGGGCCATGCCCACAGAATAGAGAGTGATGTATTGGTGGGGCAAGCAAAACAGTGGTGTAATTATTCTGCCTGGTCCCTGTACACAGGAGTCACTGTGATACATGTTTGGGCCTCCCACCTAGATGATGTGACTCTTTTCTTCTGGAGTTTGTCCACAGTGGGAATTGTGATATGCCACGTGACATAGCTCCTATGTGATGTGACTCTTTCTCATTCTTGGCCTCTTTCCACTGGGGTTACTGGAACATAAAGCTGAGCCCAGCTCCTCGGCTGTGTCTCTGCTTTATAAGCCCTACCCACAAAGGACATTGTGACGTATCTCTAGGCTTCTCACCTAGGTAATATTACTTTTTTACCTAGGCCCACCCCCCAGCGGTATTGTGAAATACTGCTGGACCAACATGCTAGATGATAGGAGTCTCTGCTACTGCTTGGGGTGTGATTAAGAGGAAATTGTGATGTGCATTTGGGCGCATCCAGCACCTAAGTGATGTTAACTCTCCTCTTGTGCCTGAGACCTGCATGCAATATGTGTTTTTGTGTTTTTTGTTTGTTTTTGAGATGGAGTTTTGCTCCTTTTGCCCAGGCTGGATTGCAATGGTGCAATCTCAGCTCACCACAACCTTCATCTCCCAGGTTCAAGCAATTCTTCAGCCTCAGCCCCCTGAGTATCTGGGATTACAGGCATGTGCCACCAAGCCCGGTTAATTTTTCTGTTTGTAGTAGAGATGGGGTTTCTTCATGTTGGTCAGGCTGGTCTCGAACTCCCAACCTCAGGTGATCCACCGACCTCAGCCTCCTAAATTGCTGGGATTACCGGTGTGAGCCACCGCACCTGGCTGGCATCATGTATTTCAACATGTCTCTGGGACCAACAACATGATGATGAGACTTTTCCTGTGTGGGCTCTCACACAGAACTATTCTAACACATCTTTTCATTCATTATCTTGGTGATTTGACTTTTCTGTTCCACTTGAGCACTGCCAAAAGAAAAATGTGTGGCAGATCACTGGACCTAGCACCTAGGTGATGTGGCTCTTCTCACTTGCCTGAGACCTGCATATTTTGGTTATTGTGACATATCACTGAAACAAACACCTAGGGGTTGGAAGGCTTCTTCCTGAGCCCCTCCCACAGAGGGCCTTGGAATATATTTTTTTATTCATCACCTGGGAGATGAAACCCTCTACTTCTACCTGCCTTCTTCCCATAGAGAAGATTGTGATATATTGCTGGGCCCAGGAACCAGGTGTTTTGTCTATCTTTTCTGGGCTTTGCCTACAGTGAGCCTTGTGACACATTTAGCTGAGCCCAGCACCCAGGTGATCATACTCTTCTTCCTACACCCTGCTTTCAGGAGAGGATTATAACATCTCTGGTTGAGAACTCTGTGATGTGACTCTCCTTGCTGGTGCATGCTGTCAGGGAAGATTGTGACATAACCCTGGCTCAGCACACAGTTGATGTGACTCTTGTGCTTGTTCTCTACCCACAGGTGGAATTGTGACATATAACTTGGCCAAGCACACAGATGTAATGGTGTGGTGACTCTCATACCTAGAACTGGGACCTGTGCAGGATTGTTAATTCATTACTGGACATTCCTGTGGGTGTGATTGTTACATATGCCTATGTTCAGCACCTGAGTGATTTGATTTTGCTGCCTGGTCTCAGTCCAAATGTAAGATTGTGATTTATCGCTGAATCCAGCACCTCGGTGATTTGACTCTCCTCTTTTTTTGTGGGAGGGATCCTGCAAATTTTGGGTATTGTCAATTATTGCTGAATCCTGTACCCATGTTATGACTCTCCCAAATGTGCCTTACCTGTTGTGGCACAATATATCACATTAGACATTGTTAAATATTGTTGGGTTCAACACCTGGGTGATGGATGTAACTTTTTTTCTGGGCCTGCCTACAGGGGACCTTGTGGCATAACTCAATGCCCATCACCATGGTAATGTTACTCTCTTCTCCTGCCTGATCTCTGCTCACAGAGAAATTGTGACACATCACTGGCCTAGCATCTAGGTGATGTGACTCTCCTCTTTTTTTCAGGCTCTGCATATTTGGGTATTGTGACATATTGCTGAACTCAACACCTAAGGGATGGGAGTCTCCTACCTAGGCCCTTCCTACAGGGGACATTGTGACATGTCTCTGCATTCCTCATCCAGGAGATGTGACTCTCCTTTTCTGCCTACACCCTGCCTACACAGAAAGTTGTGGCATATTGCTGTGGTCAGCAACCAGATGATATATTTCTCCTGCCTGGGTCTTTATTACAGGAAAGATGATTGACATATTGCTGGGCCCAGCATCCAGATGATGTGACTCTCTTCTTCTGTTGGTCCTTGCTTACAGGGAAACTGTAGCATATTGCTACACCCAACACCTAGCTTATGTGATTCTTCTTTTAGGTTTGCCTTCAGGGAACATTGTGACATATTGCTGGGCCCTGCACTGACAATTTGTGACTCTTCTGCCTGTGATTTGCCCACTTGGGGCATTGTGACATATTGCTGGGTTTAACACTCAGGTGATGTAACTTTTATGCCTAGGCCTTGCTTACAGGAGGCATTTTGAAATGTCTTTGTGGCTGGGCATGGTGGCTCATGTCTGTAATCCCAGCGCTTGGGGAGGCCAAGGTGGGCAGATCGCAAAGTCAGGAGTTCGAGACCAGCCTGGTCAACATGGTGAAAACCTGTCTCTACTAAAAAAAACAAAACAAAACAAAAAAACCCACAAAAATCAGCCAGGTGTGGTGATTGGTGCCTGTAGTTCCAGCTACTCAGGAGGCTGAGGCAGGATAATCGCTTAAGTCCAGGAGGTGGAGGTTGCAGTGAGCTGAGATCGCACCACTGCACTCCATCCTGGGCAACAGAGTGAGACTCCATCTCCAAAAAATAAAATAAAATAAAATAAAAATACAAATGTCTTTGCACCAGTCCTACAGGTGATGTGACTCTCTTGCGTTACCTGGTCTCTGCTCCCAGGAAGAATTGTGACCTTTCACAGCGTATAGCTAATTTTTTTCTTTTATTTCTTAGTTTTTCTCCTGCAGGAAAGATTGTGAAATATTACTGAACTAAGCACCAAAGGGATATATTTTTTTTCTTGGACCTGCCCACGTAAGACCTTGTGACATATTGCTGGGCCCTACACCTAGATGATGTGAGTTTTCTGCCCATCAACTATTTTATGTGACTCTCCTCTCTTATCTTCACTTTGTCCATAGGTTAGCTTTTAATATACCTTTGGGCCTGGGTCATGCTAACAGAAGCAAGAGTGACTTATTGTTGGGCCCAGCACACAGGGGATGTGATTCTTCTGCTTGGTTCCTGCTGAAATGGTCATTGTGACATATCTCTGGGTCAGTTGGCTAAATGACAGGACTCTTTTTATCTTTCTGGAGCAGTCCAAGTAGGAAATTTGACATATCGCTGGGCCCAGCACATATCTGATGTGACTCTCCTCTCATGCCAAGGCCTTGCCTACTGTAGTGATTGTGCCATATAGCTGGGCCCAGCTCCTATGTTATCGGACTCCTGTTTTCTTCCTGAGCCCTATGAAAAGATAGCATTATTAAATATTTCTGGGTCTTTTACCTAGGTGATGTGACTTTTCTTTCTGGCTTGTCCTCTCAGAGGGTATTGTGACATGTTGCTGAATGCAGCATTTAGGTGATGCGACCCTTCCTCTACTGCTTGAACTCTGACCACAAAGGGATTGTGATGCATCACTGGCCCAGCACCTACGTAATAGGACTCTTTTCTCTTGCCTGGACCCTACAAACATTTTGCATTGTGACGTGTAGCTGGGTCTGCCACCCAGGTAATGTGAGTCTTCCACATAAGCCCTGGCCACAAGAGTATTATGAAATAACTTTTTATTCATCACCTAGGTAGTGATGTGACTCTTCATCAGCCTGTACCCTGCCACAAGGGAATTGTGTTGTGTCAGTGGGTCCAGCACCTAGATGATGTAACTCATCTTTTGGCTGGACCTTTCATATTTTACATATTGTTACATATCACTGCATCTGACATTAGGGGATGAGAGGCTTCTGCCTGGGCCCTGCCCACAGATGGCCTCGTGACATATTTTGGCATCCATCACCTAAGAAATGTGGCTCTCCTCACCTACATGCACCATGCACAAAGAAAAGATTGTGGCATATCACTGGGATCAGCCACAAGGTATGTGTCTATCCTCTCAGGGTGTTGCTCACAGAGAGCATTGTAACATATCACTGGGCCCAGCACGCAGGTGATGTGACTTGTGGCCTGTGCCTATCTAGCTTTTTTTTTTTTTGAGGCAGAGTCTCACTCTTTTGCCCAGGTTGGAGTGCAGCGATGTGATCTTGGCTCACTGCAAAATCTGCCTCCTGGGTTCAAGCAGTTCTCCTGCCTTAGCCTCCAAAGTAGCTGGGATTACAGGCATGCATTACCACACCGTTCTAATTTTTGTATTTTTAGTAGAGGTGGAGTTTCACCATGTTGGCCAGGCTGGTTTCTAACTCCTGACCTCAGGTGATCCACTTGCCTTGGCCTCCCAAAGTGCTGGGACTACCAGCATGAGCCACTGCACCCAGTCTACCTGCAGCCATCTTATAGGATTAGATTTTAATCCATCCCCAGCCAAGAACCTAGATGATGTGATATGACTCTCCTGTCTGGTCCTTGCCTTCAAGAAAGATTGTGACATACCTTTAGATGAGACCCAGGTGATGTCACTCTTCTACTCACTTCCTACCCACCAGTGTCATTGGGACATATATCTTGCTTCAGCTTGCAATTGCTATGATGATTCTTATACCTTGAACCAGGCAATAAAAGAGTTCTAGTCTCTCCTAGCTAGGCTTAGGAAAACAAACATAATCCTTAGTCTCCTCTTTTTGCCAAGGTCATAGAGAATTAACACTCTCTCAAATATTCTATAAAGCCCTCGGGTGGCACAGAGAGTGTCATCAAGGGACAAAAACACTGATGATATTGCGTTTCTTTTCTTTTCTTTCTTGGAGATGGAGTCTCACTTTGTCACCCAGGCTAAAGTGCAGTGGCATGATCTCAGCTCACTGTAACCTCTGCCTCCTAAGTTCAAGTGATTCTCCTGCCTCAGCCTCCCAAGTAGCTGGGACTACAGATGTGTGCCACCAAGCCCAGCTAATTTTTGTATTTTTATTACAGATGAGTTTTCACCATGTTGGCCAGGCTTGTCTTGAACTCCTGACCTCAGGTTATCTGCCCACCTTGGCCTCCCAAAGTGCTGGGATTATAGGTGTGAGCCACTGCTCCCAGCCCAAGATTGTGTTTCTTAAAAGAACATCCTGGCCAGGCTCAAGCCTGTAATCCCAGCACTTTGGGAGGCCGAGGCAGGTGGATCACGAGGTCAGGAGTTCAAGACCAGCCTGGCCAACATGGTGAAACCCCATCTCTACTAAAAATATAAGAACTCTCCAGGCGTGGTGGCGGGTGTCTGTAATCCCAGCTACTCAGGAGGCTGAGGCAGGAGAATTGCTTGAACCCAGGAGGCAGAGGTTGCAGTGAGCCAAGATCACGCCACTGCCGTTCAGCCTTGGTGACAGAGTGAGACTCCATCTCAAAAAAAAAAAAAAAAAAAAAAGAATATTCTGCCAGGTGTGGTGGTTCACACCTGTAATCTCAGCACTTTGGGAGGCCGGCTCACGCCTGTAATCTTAGCACTTTGGGAGGCCGAGGTGGGCGGATCACAAGGTTAGGAGATTGAGACCATCCTGACTAACATGGTAAAACCCCATCTCTACTAAAAATACAAAAAATTAGCCAGATGTGGTGGCACATGCCTGTAGTCCCAGCTACTCAGGAGGCTGAGGCAGGAGAATCACTTGAACCCAGGAGGCGGAGGTTGTAGTGAGCCGAGATCGTGCCACTACACTCCAGCCTGGGCAGCAGAGTGAGACTTTGTCTCAAAAGAAAAAAGAAATAAAAACATCCTGCCGCTCGTTACAATTGTAACCTCAAAATAGACAGAGCCCACTGGTGAGGTCCTGAATCTCATATGCAGATGCAGTCCACAGTTGGAATTGTGACTGTGATATGCAAACATCGAGCCAGGAATGTCTCATTTCTAAAGCTACAAATGATGACTCACTTCTAAATGTAGTTCATAGGCAGATGAGGACTCTCCTATATTGATCAGCCAATTGGAGAGATGTTGACTCTCATTTCTGGGATTAGAGCAGCATGTACTATCAAGGGTCCATACCATCACAAATGTCTTAGAGTGAATTGCGACTCACATGCATATTGCATAAAGTCCTCAGGTAATGCATTGAATGCCCTTACATGGCCCAGCACACAGGTGACATTGTGATGCTGGTTTTGACAACCAGTCAACAGTAAATATGTCATCCTTTTAGAAAAACACAACCTACTTCTGAAGTTCTGAATCTCAACCCTGGAGGCAGTGGAAAGTTGCAAAATTGACTCCTATGTGTGGATCTGGTCTACAGCTGGGCTGGTGACTCAGACCAAGATTCAGTGCACCTGTGAGGCTATGATTTTACTGAGAAGACAGAGTCTAAAGGAGAGATTGAGGCTCTTTTTCATGAATTCATCCATATTGAGGTTGTGATTTCTGCACTTAGACCCAACCTCCAAATGGTCTTGCCTCTCATACCTAGAATGGGAATATGTGAGGAATTATTCATGTTATTCCTGAGCCTTTCTGCATGTGTGATTGTGACACACATCTCTGCTCAAAACCTGAGGAATTTGACTCTCCTGCCTGGGCCTGGCACACAGATGGGATTGGGACATATTGTTTGAAGCAGTATTTAGGTGATGTGACCCTATACTCTTTCCTTGTTCCTGTCACAGAGTACATTGTGACATATCACTGGTCCCTGCACCCAGGTAATTTGTTTGTCTTTTTTATGCCCTGCCCACATGGGCTATTGTAACATATTGCTGGGTCTAACACCCAGGTAATATGAATCTCCTACCTATATCCTGACTACAGGGGCCAATTTTGCCATATTTCTGAACCCGTCATCTATTTGATGTTCCTCTCCACTTTTTTTTTCTTGGTTTTAAGGAGTGGAGAGTTTAATAGGCAAGAAGGAAGGGAGAAGACAGAAAGAAGAAGCTCCCCTGTGCAGAGACGGAGGGGAGCTCCAAAGCCAAAAGAGAAGGCCCCTTACTCTCGACTTTTACATAGGCTTTTCCCTAAGAGACATTGTAACATATCGGGGCCAAGCACCTACGTGATGTTACTCTTTGCTCCTTCCTGGGCCCTGACCAAGAAGAGGGAGTGACTAATCCCTAGGCACAGCACACAGGTGATGTAATATTTCTGCCTGTTCCCTGTCCACAGGAGACATAGTGAATGTCCCTGGCCTACTAAACAAGATGATATGACTATTTTTTGTCTCTGAGACCTGTCAACAGTGGGGATTGTGACAGATCACTTGTCTCAGCACCTACATAATTTTTCCCCATGCCTGGGTTCTTCCCACTGGGGTGATTGTGACATATAACTAGACGAAGGGCCTAGGTTATGTGACTTTTCTCTTCTACATGAGCCTCACCCACACAGGGCATTTTGATGTATCTCTGAAGCTCTAATTTAGGTAGACTGCTGCATGGACCCTTCATTTTTCAGGAAGTATTGTGCCATATTTTTTGACCTAGGTATAATGCTTCTAATGCCACTGCACTCCAGCCTGGGTGACAGAGCGAGACTACATCTCTTCTAATGCTTGGGCTCTGCCCAAGGAGGGATTGTGATGTATTGCTGGGCCCAGCACCTTGGTGATGTGACTGTCCTCTGCTTCTACAGGGTTCAGGACGGAAAGGAGAGTTACATCACTTAGGTGATAAACAAAATGATATGTCATAATTCCCCTATTAGCAGGGCTCATGCAGGAGAGTCACATCACCTAGGTGTTGGACTCAGCCATATTTCAATATGCAAATTGTATATTGTGTTTATTAAAAATTGTATATATTGAAATATGGCTGGGTCCAACAGGTAGATGATGTGATTCTCCTGCTTGAGCCCTTCTAATAGGGAAATTATGACATAATCATTTTGTTTATAACCTAAGTGATGTAACTGTCCTTTTCTACTTGAGCTCTGTATAAAGGGGGGATTGTGACATATCACTGGACCCAGCATCTGGTGGTATCAGTCTCTTTCTGTTTTTCTTTTTCATTTTTTTTTTTTTTCTTCTGAGATGTAGTCTCGCTCTGTCACCCAGGCTGGAGTGCAGTGGCATGATCTCGGCTCACTGCAACAGCCACCTCCTGGGTTCAAGCAATTCTCTTGCCTCAGCCTCCCGAGTAGCTGGGGTTAGAGGCATGCACCACCACACCTGGCTAATTTTTGTATTTTTCGTAGAGATGGGGTTTTGCCATGTTGGCCAGGCTGGTCTCGAACTCCTGACCTCAATCGATCTACCTGCCTCAGCCTCCCAAAGTGCTGATATTACAGGTGTGAGCCACTGTGCCATGCCTTATTACCCTCCTCTTTCAAATCAGCCCTGTGTATTTTGGGTATTAAGACATATTTCTGGGTCAAACCAAATGGGTGAAAGGCTCTTGCCTGGGCCCTGCCCACAAGAGGCCTTGTGACACATCTCTGCATCCACTGCTTTGGAGATGTGACTCTCCTCTTCCATCTGCACCATGACCACACAGAAAATTGTGACATACCTCTGGGTTCAGCAACCAGGTGTGTACCCAGGTCTTACGTGAAGAGAAAACTGTGACATATAGCTTGGCCCAGTACCCAAGTAATGTGACTTTGTTGTCTGTGCCTTGCTTTCAGGAGAGAATTGTAACATAACCCTGGTCAGGCAACCAGGTGATATGACTCTCTGTCTGATCCCTACCCTGGAAAAATTGTGACATATTTCTGACCCAGCACCCAGGTGATGTTACTCTCCTGTTTTCTTTCTACTCACAGTTTGGGTTGTGACATATACCTTAGCCAAGCTCACAGTTGTGGTGATGACACTAATACCGCAAACCAGCCAAAAGGAGAGTTACTGGCACTTGTAACTATACTTGGAGAAATGGGTAAATTCCTGGGTCTTCTCTAGATAATGTCATAAAGGATTACTTTTCTTTCACGTTTTATATAAAGTCTTTGGATGGTACAGAGAGTGTCATCACAAGACCAAGCACACAGGTGAGACTGTGTTTCTCATATGCACAACCTACCAAATGTTAGCATTGTCACCCTGACCCATGGACAGTGCCCACTGGAGAGATCCTGAATTTCACAGGTGCATGCAGTCCACAGTAAAAATTCTGTTACATGTGATCATGCCACTACAGTTAACATGGTGACTCATTTCAAAATCCAGCTCATAGGCAGGTGAAGAGTCTTTTCTTGGGACCCAGCCATTTGGAGAGATGTTGACTCAAATACATGGACTTAGGTTCACAGGTATGATTATGAATCCATACCAGGAAGAAAGTTTCAGAGAAAATTGTGACTTTCATGAATACTGTATAAAGACCTCAGATGGTACAGAGAGTTTTATAATGAGGCCCAGAACACAGGTGACATTGTGACACTTACATGCACACCCAGCCGACAGTAAAGATTGTCATCTTTCCACATGAATACAGCTCACTGTTGAAGTTCTGATTCTCATATCTGGAGGTAGCCAAAAGCTGGAAAATTGACTCTCACACATGGATTTGGGCTATATGTGGGTTGATGACTCTCAGACCAAGATTCAACATACCGCTGAGGCTGTGACTCCACTAAGGGGACACAGTCCACAGCATAGATTGAGGCTCTTATGCATGTATTCAGTCCACCTTTGAGATTGTAACTGATGTACTCAGACTCAACATACAAAATGTGTTGACTCTAATACCTAGAAATGGGACATGTGCAGGATTGTTAATTTTATCCCTACATTTTCCTGCAACTGTGATTGCAACATACACCTCTGACCAGCACCTGAGTAATTTGATTCTCCTCCCTGGTGCCCAGCCCACAGATTAGATCATGACACATCACTAGACCCAACACCTAGGTGGTGTGACTACATTTGCCTCAGCACTGCCCACAGGGAGGCATTGTGACATATGGCTGAGCCCCACACCTTGGTTATGTGACTCTCATTCCTGTGCCCTGCCATTATGGGTCATTGTGACATATTGCTATGTCCAGCATCCAGGTGATGTAGCTCTCTTTGCTGGGTTCTGCCTACAGGAAGCATTACAACCTATCTCTGTACCAATCACCAACGTAATGTGACTCTCTTATTCTACCAGGTCCCTGCACACATAAATAATTTTTTCTATTACTGGGCCCAGCATCGAGCTGAAAAGTGACTCTTCTCTTCTAAGTAGGTTCTGCTCTCAATGTAGATTGTGACATACTGCTGGGCTAAACAAGGTGATGTGAGCCTTCTGTCCAAACCCTGCCCATAGCAAGCACAGTGACATGTCTGTGAATCCATCATCTTTGTGCTGTGACTCTTACTTGGGTTTGGCCTATAGGAGAGATTGTGACATATCTCTGGGACCAGCACTTAGATGATGTGACTATTCTTTCCTCCCACGGCCATGCTTCCATGAAAGAGCGTTACTTATCCCTGGGATAAGCACACAGGCTATGTCATTCTTCTATCTGGCCCCTGTCCACAGGGGTTATTGTGACATATCTCTGGGCCCATTACCTAGATGATGTGACTCTACTCTTCTTTCTGGGGCCTGTCCACAGTGAGGATTGTGATGTATCACTTGGCCCAGCACTTATGTGATGTGACTCTTCTCATGCTTTGGCTCTGCCCATTGGAGTGATTGTGATATGTAGCTGGGTCCAGCTCTTAGGTTATGCAATCTATCTTTTCTCTGTGAGCCCTACCCACAGGGGGCATTGTGACATATCTCTGAGCCTCTCACTTAGATGATGTGAATTTTCTGCTAGGGCTGTTTTCCCAGAGGGTATTGTGACATTTCTGGACCCAGAACCTAAATGATGTGACTCTTGTATTGCTTGGGCTCTGCCCAAAATATGACTCATTTTTGTGACTGATCTCTGCATACATGTATTGTGATGTATGACTGGAACCAGCACCTGCATAATATGAGTCTTCTGCATGGACTCTTTTCAGGAGGGTATTATGAAATATCATTTTGTTTATCACTTAGGTGTTGTGACTCTCTTCTTATGACTGGAACCTGCCACAAAGGGCAATTGCAACATATCACTTGACCCAGCACCTTAGTGATGTGATTCTCTTTTTTTGGGGGAGGGGGTCTCACATATTTTGAGTATTGCTGGGCCCAACACCTAGGGAACAGACTGCTCCTTTCTTGACCTTGCCCATCGGGGCTTTGTGACGTATCTCTATCAGGGGAACCAGCACCCAATATTTCAATGTAGGTTCTTTTCTATTTTCCCTAAGTGTTGGCCAGTCTCAGAAATAAAGAGAAAGAGTACAAAAGAAATAAATTTTACAGCTGGGTCTCCGGGGGTGACATCACATGTCAGCAGGTTCCATGATGCCCCCGAGCTGCAAAACCAGCAAGTTTTTATTAGCGATTTTCGAAGGGGAGGGAGTGTACGAATAGGGTGTGGGTCACAGAGATCACATGCTTCAAAGGCGATAAAATATCACAAGGCAAATGCGGGCAGAGCAAGATCACAAGGCCAAGGTGAAATTAGAATTACTAATGAGGTTCCATGTCCCGCTGTGCATGCATTGTCATTGATAAACATCTTAACAGGAAACAGTTCAAAAGCAGAGAACTGGTCTGACTAGAATTCACCAGGCTGTAATTTCCTAATCCTAGCAAGCCTGGGGGCGCTGCAGGAGACCAGGGTGTATTTTATCCCTTATCTTCAACTGCATAAGGCAGACTCTCCCAGAGTGGTTATTTTAGAGGCCTCACCCTGGGAATGCATTATTTTGCCAGGCCTGTTCCTTGCTGAGAAAAAGAATTCAGTGATATTTCTCCTATTCACTTTTGCAAAAAGAGAAGTATGACTCTGTTCTGCCCGGCCCTACAGGCAGTCAGGGTTATCTCCCTTGTTCCCTGAAAATCACTGTTATCATGTTCTTTTAGGATGCCCAGATTTCATATTGTTCAAACACACATGTTTTACAAATAATTTGTACAGATAACGCAATCATCACAGGGTCTTGAGGTGACATACGTCCTCAGTTTATGAAGATGACAGGATTAAGAGATTAAAGTAAAGACAGGCATAGGAAATTATAAGAATATTGATTGGGGAAGTGATAAATGTCCATGAAATCTTCACAATTTCTGTTCAGAGATTGCAGTAAAGACAGGCACAAGAAATTATAAAAGTATGAATTTGGGGAATAAATGTCCATGAAATCTTCACAATTTATATTCTGCTGTGGCTTCAGCCAGTCCCTCCGTTTGGGGTCCCTGGCTTCCTGCAACATATCTCTGCATCCATGACCTAAATATGTGACTCCTCTATTCTGGCTGCACCCAGCTTACAGGGAAGATTATGACATTTTGCTAAGTAAAGTGCATCTTGTGCTGATCTCCTATTTTATTCTGTGACTAAGAATGCCTAACCTGGGGTTGCAGCCCAGTAGGTCTCAGCCTCATTTCACCTCAACACTATTCAAGATGGAGTCACTCTGGTTTGAATGCCTCTGACATAGAGATCCATTGTAAAATTATGAAAAAATTTTATTTGAATTGCAGTGAATAAGAAATGGAAGACCTAGGATGGGCTATTCGGAAAGATTTAGCAATATTTGTATTTGTCAAAATTTAAGTTTTCCATTAATACTTCTGAATAGATACATTGTTTTATTCTGTCAAGTTTAAATAGATGTGCTTGATAATACAAGGAGTTCCCACTGTGAAAGAAAAATAAATCTCCTGATGCCAAAATTACTAATCCAATAGAAAAGTCAAACTGGAGACTACATCAGGCAAACCTGTTTCCTATTTTATTCTTAAATAAGATAGCTACACAGATAAAAAGCTACATACCTACCTCACAATTTGCTCAGAAGTAAATTCCTAGTGAATAGATGACAGACAGAACTCAAAGTTATCTCTCTGAGGCTCACCTGAGACAAATGCAGATCTGTTTGTTTCCTCTGCCCTATTGTTAATTTTAAAATGCAGATTCACTGAGCCAGGCTAAATTGTGTATTCAGTGGGAGACTTATCAAGGACTCAAATAAATTTATTATTTTTTCTCTTATCTACTTATGACGTGGAAGCCCCAACCTCAAGTTTTCCTGTCTTACCTGACCACACCAATGTACATCTTAAACATGTTATTGATGTCTCATGACTTTCTAAAATGTATTAGAAGACTGTACCCCAACCACCTTGGGCACCTGTCATCAGGACCTCTTGAGGCTGTGTCACAGGCTCCTACTTAACCTTGGCAGAATAAACTTTCCAAATTTATTGACACTTGTCTCAGGTACCTTTTGTTTTACACAGCCAAGGCACTGCTAGCTGGTCACTACTGCACCCCAGACTTATCCACCACCATTGCAGGGACTCTGGTTTCTTGATAGCAATTGTTTCACTTCAATGGAAGATGGACAGGTGTGTACCTGAGAATGCAGCACTGAGCTCCTGGGTGATGTGGGATGTTCCAAGCATCAGCTTTCAGCCAGTCTATCTTATGACTGTTGAAAGATATTTAGTGTAGTGTGAAGATGGGAATAAACAGCTCCTGAATGCTAACAATGGCTGTTCATTGTAGGGTGACCCAAGGTGGCCATGCCATGGTTCTGGGTTCTTCTGTGGCTTCTCAGTGGCTGATGGAGTGGTTTTTTTGGTCTTGTGATACAGGGTGTGTGTGTCTAAAGGAGTGGAGGGCAGGGTGGGGAAAGGAGGTGACAGGCAGGTTCCTGGAGGTCACCTCCTGGCATTATTCTTGTGGATTGCCAAGTTTCTTGTTTGAATTTGTTTCTTGTTAATAGTTCATGTGTCCTCAGCAAGGAGGTGAAAATAAAAAAAAATAGCTTGGAGCAGTCTCAGCTCTGTGAGGTCTGCACAATTTATCAAGCCCAGAGAGGTGAGAGTGTGGAACTTCACCCAGGGACATTTTTTGTTGTTGTTGTTGTTTGTTTGTTTTGAGACGAAGTCTCACTCTGTCACCCAGGCTGGAGTGCAGTGGCATGATCTTGGCATGCTGCAACCTCTGCCTCTTGAGTTCAAGTGATTCTCCTGCTTCAGCCTCCCACATAGTTGGAATTACAGGCACATGCCACCACACACGGCTGATTTTTGTATTCTTAGTAGAGATCGGGTTTCACCATGTTGGCCAGGCTGGTCTCCAACTGCTGATCTCACCTGATTTGCCCACTTCGGCCTCCCAAAGTGCTGGGATTAGGGGCAATTGTTTAAAGACATTTACTTTCTGACTAGCAGTCTCACCCATTATTTCTTTACTAGGAATTTGGAAAATAAAAGAATATATGCAGCCAATCAATAGCTTATGCATTTAAATATGAATTCTTGGTAAATAACTTAGGAACTGCCTTCTCACTTTTTCAAAAAGACTCACTTTCAATGGCTGCTAATTAAAATATATATTCAGGGCAACTTAAATCTGTCCTCCTCTTGGCTATCCTCAATATCTGACCTTGAGTAAATGTATTTCAGGTTACATTTTAACCTTTTTTATTATTTTAAGTTGACTGAGGGCTGGCCTGGAACATTCTCCTTGGTATAAATACTCCAACTATAAGCTACCTGCTCAGTAGAGGAAACTAATCAACAGCAGGGCCTAGCATAGGTCAAAGACACAAGCAGTGGGAAGCTTTTTGGGGCCTGGCTCCTAATTGCAAGGACAGTTGCACAGGTGTCTCTGAATGCTTAGACAGCCTGGCCTTTCCTGACCCAATGCCCCCCATCAGCTTTTTCAAGCACATCTTGACCTTTTGTCATTCTATTCTCTGGGGTGAAAACTCATCGTCAGGGCTGTCTACAACAAAACAGAAGTATCAGGTTACTAAAACCTCAGGAACAGAGATTACGGATTGGGTTAAGAGTGTGCCCTTTCTTAAGGATGGTACGCATGGAAAAGCAGCAAGCAGTTTCAGAAAGATACAGGAAAAATTGCCTCTAATGGATATTTATACTTCAACTCAATTTATTCTGTAAGTGGTAGGGAAAATGGGATAAAATACCATATGTTCAAGCATTTTTGCTGCTCAGTCAGAATGAAACCCTGCAGCAGGCATGTCCATGTTTCATGAGAGAAATAGAAGAAAAAGAGTTGGACATACAAGATGATCCTTATTTCAAGCCCCCCTGCCACTTGGTTCAGCGGGCATTTTTGGGTGAAGCAGAACCTCTTTCTGTCAGGTCTGAAGGTTCAGATGTGTTGGTCTTTTTTCCCACTAATACACCTGAAGGTTCTATTGAGAACCATTTGTCCCTCTTCCCTACCCTTCTAGTCCCACTCTATACCCACCACTCCCTGAAGAACTTAGCCCAGTGAATACTACTAATAGTGGAGCTGCCTATCAACCTCCAAGGGGAAATCTTTGTCCACCTACAGAGGTTGCAAATGGGGAAGAAGGCCTGTGAGAGGAGGTGTCCCTTTTCTCTGTCTGGTTTGGCTCTATACTAAGACAAGTTTGGTCATTTCTCTGAAGATGCAGGAAAATTCATAGGTGAGTTTGAGAAGTTAACTCTGACATACAGTTTAACATGGCAGGATCTGTACATTTTGTTGTCTCTGTGTTATACAGTGGAAAAAAAACAATGCATTTTGGGGACAGCTAGGACTCATGCAGATGAGGTATTGGCTTGCAACCCGAACCATAATATATATCAGACAGGAGGTATAGCAGTTCCAGATCAAGATCTAGAGTGGAACTATCAAAGGGGGTGTGAGGACTTGGAAGAAGAGATCATATGGTCACTTGTTTGTTGAAAGAGATGAAGCAATGTATGAAAAAACCTGTTAACAATGAAAAGGTTAAGCAACTTTCTCAGGGCAAAGATGACAATCCAGCTTTGTTTTAATAGTGTTTAGTTGAGGCAATCAGAAAATATACTAACACTGATCTTGTCTCAAGGAAAAGATAGACCCTTCTGGGAGTACATTTTATACCCAGTCTGCCCCTGATATCCACAGAAAACTACTAAAAGCAGCTATGGGTCCCCAAACTTCTCTGGAACAGCTTTGGATATGGCATTTTTAGTTTTTAATAACAGGGACAAAGCGGAGGAAGCGGAAAGAGGAAGAAGGAGCTCCCACAAGTTGCAGCTCTTGGTTGCAACCTTAAGCTAACCTCCCACATGGGGTTGCCCTCCTGGGTCTTGGGTTGAACAAGGGAAGCTGAAAGGTGGGAAGCCCAAACCCGGGTGTCTGAGTCACTGTGCCTTGGGCATAAATCAGGGTGCACACTGTAAGAAAACTGACCACTGGAAGAGGGTTTGTCCAGTGTTCTGAAGAGAGCCATCAGCACGTGAACTAATGATGGGTAAAACAGCCAGGCAAGCACCCAAGAGTGACGGGGACTGAGACCTTCCACTACGGTTTCCATCAGACAACTACCCATATATCTGGAAAAGCCTCAGTATTTTTTGCCATGGCAGGTAAGAATATGAAGTTTCACCAGGTGCGGTGGCTCACACCTGTAATCCTAGCACTTATAAAGGCCGAGGTGGGTGGATGACTTGAGGTCAGGAGTTCAAGACTAGTCTGGCCAACATGGTGAAACCCCATCTCTACTAAAAATACAAAAAATTAGCCAGAAATTGCTTGAACCTGAGAGGCGGAGGTTGCAGTGAGCTGAGATCGTGCCACTGCACTCCAGCCTGGGAAACAGAGACTCCGTCTCAAAAAAAAAAAAAAAAAAAAGGAAGGTAGATGAGTTGCGAGTTGCCTCATGCCTGTAATCCCAGCACTTTGGGAGGCTGAGGTGGGTGGTCGGGAGTTCGAGACCAGCCTGAGCAACAAGGAGAAACCCCATCTCTACTAAAAATACAAAATTAGCCGGGCGTGGTGGCACACGCTTGTAATCCCAGCTACTCAGGAGGCTGAGGCAAGAGAATCACATAAACCCGGGAGGCCGAAGTTGCAGTGAGCTGAGATCATGCCACTGCACTCCAGCCTGGGCGACAGAGTGAGACTCCTAAAAAAAAAAAAAAAGAATATTAACTTTCTTCTGGACTGCTTACTCTGTTTTGACCCATTATAATGGGTCTGTTTCACCCCCAAACTGTATGGTCACGGGGACAGATTGACAAGCCCATAGATGCCATTTTACCTAATCTCTAAGCTGTTTTTCAGTGACTTCGGTTTTCTTACGTAACTTCCTTATCATGCCCGGATGCCTCAGGGAAGTCGTAGCAACTTCTCTTTCAGTAGATAAAGCCAATAAACTGGCTTTAGAACAACATTCTGAGGTTTAAGCCCACACCAAGTATGAGGAGTTCTATAAGCCAAAAGACACCAGTGGATGACAGGGGACACTTATTGAAATAGCAGACATTTTGCTAGACACTCCAATAAACCTGATATGAGGTGTTAATCAAAAAATAGTTAAACATTTGCATGACTCTACTCATTTGGGAATAAATTCCCTGTTTAATATCTCGGCTTTTTATAGAAAAATAATTACTAAAAAGAGTAAACCAGGTAACCCAGGCCTGTGAACTATATGCCGGAACAACCCAAATGACCAATGTTTACCGCCTCCTTTAGTAAGGCCTGTTCAGCATAGAGGAGCATACCCGGGTGAAGACTGGCAAATAGACTATACTCAGATGCCCCCATGTAAAGGGTTTAAATATTGATTAGTATTCATTGACACCTTTACCATTTGGATTGAGGCTTTTCCTACCAAGTCTGAAAAGGCAATCAAGGTTTCTAAACTACTAAAAGAAATAATTCCGATGGGTACAGTGTCTCACACCTGTAATCCCTGCACATTGGGAGGCCAAGGCAGGTGGATCACCTGAGGTCAGGCGTTCGAGACCAGCCTGGCTAACATGGCGAAACCCTGTCTCTACTGAAAATACAAAAATTAGCTGGGTGTGGTGGTGTGCACCTGTAGTCCTAGCTACTCTGGAGGATGAGGCATGAGAATCACTTGAACCTTGGAGACAGAGGTTGCAGTGAACCAAGATTGTGCCATTGCACTCCAGCCTGGGCAACAAGAGTGAAACTGTGCCTCAAAAGAAAAAAAAAAAAAGATAATATCGAGTCTCGCAAAATATAGTAATTAAGATTCTTTATCACAAACCCTTGTGGCAGAGCATATCTCCTCATAGGTAAAAACATTGTAACTATGGTAAATGTGTTCCTCAATAGTAAATTAATTAATTATTAAACTTATTCAAAATTATTTTATTTAATTTTTCAGAACAATGCTTATGTTTTGTATAGCTAATTGCTGTAATTCTTTAACAAAAACTGGGCCAGACACAGTGGCTCATGCCTGTAATCCCAGCACTTTGGGAGGCCGAGGCGGGCGGATCACGAGGTCAGGAGATCGAGACTGTCCTGGCTAACACGGTGCAACCCCATCTATACTAAAAAAAAAAAAAAAAAAAATTACAAAAAAATTAGCCGGGCGTGGTGGCGGGTGCCTGTAGTCCCAACTATTAGGGAGGCTGAGGCAGGAGAATGGCATGAACCTGGGAGGCAGAGCTTTCAGTGAGCTGAGATTTTGCCACTGCACTCCAGCCTGGGTGGCAGGGCGAGATTCCATCTCAAAAAAAAAAAAAAAAAAAAATCTTTAACAAAAACCAAGCTCACAGCAGCTCAACACAGAAGTTAAAAATAAATCCATCTTGTAACTTTTCCTTTTGGTTTTCTGTCGGCCTTTTTACTTAAAATAATTTTAAAAAGTAACAAACAGGCTGGGCATGGTGGCTCAAGCCTGTAATCCAAGCACTTTGGGAGGCCGAGGCGGGTGGATCACGAGGTCAAGAGATCGAGACCATCCTGGCCAACGTAGTGCAACCCTGTCTCTACTAAAAATACAAAAAATTAGCCGGATGTGGTGGCACTCACCTGTAGTCCCAGCTACTCAGGAGGCTGAGGCAGGAGAATCGCTTGAACCTGGGAGGTGGAGGTTGCAGTGAGCCAAGGTCACGCCACTGCACTCCAGCCTGGTGACAGAGGGAGACTCCATCTCAAAAAAAAAAAAAAACAAAAAAAAAAAGAGAAATAACAAATTCCTGTTCACATCCATTCGTCTGGCCTGGGACAATTAATTGGCTCTAAGTCTTTTGACTCTTAAGGCCCTCAGCCATAGGGAATCCTGCCATGGGAAAACTGACACTGTACAATTACATGACTTCTCCTGTGACAAAACCTTTTCTCTCCCAAATACCAGTATATGGTGCAATACAAAAATCGGAGGAAAAATAGATTTGTCTACTGTTAACAAGTCTATAACAATATAGACACTGAGAACCAGGAATTTCTTGCATTGAATTTACACACTCCTCAGGATACTATACCTATGGAGATAAATTGGCTAAAAAAAATTAAATTTATTAAATTCTAATTTAATGTTGGTCCCACAATTCTCAAGTAAGATTTATCACAAGGTCCAAATAACCCTTGATAAGGAGGATAAACACATTGTGAGTCTGATCAAGAAGCACGATGATGCATGCAGTGGTTTTTTGGCTGGTTAGGCTGTTTACTGCCCTCTGACTCTACCTATAACCTTTTGGGTGCCTAATCCTTGCTATCTTCTTATATATTTTTTGAAAATGTTATGCCGGATGCAGCAGAAGGAAAGGCACAATTAAAGACCCTGCATCATGATACCTCAGAAAATAGATTTTTTCTAAGATTTTTTATTTTAGACTAAACCTGGGCCTGACTCCATCTCACCCCTCAAACAATTGGCTGTTACATCAGGTCAGACCATGTCCTCATAGCATTATCCAAATTGCTAATATTTAAAACTACTACCAACCAGACTACTCTAGAAGTGAGCCTTCCTAGCATTGTGGGAGCTCACCTAATGACCAGATCAGACAACTCTAGGAAGAACCCTTCCTAGTACCATGGGACCTACTGCTGTTAGCTTGCATATGCATTCTGTGGAATGCTTTTTGGCCAAGAGGAGGACTGAGGACTGACTTCTGATTTTTTATCTTGCCCAAATTTGAACCTAGGGGATCTAGGGAGTCATGCCCTACAAACCATAAATTCTCATCAGATGCAGTTTATTTGACCCTATATGTCATGACTTACTTTTCTGTCTAACTGTGGCATAACATTATGAGACAAGAAAAAAGTATTTAAACCCAAAATATATTTCATTGCCATATCTGGATATTGCCCCGTAAAGTCTCTTGTGGGAAAAATTCACATTCTGTAGAGAATCTCCTTCCCCTTTTGTTTTCCTTTCTTCCTGTGCAGATCCAGGAGATAATCAACTAAGAGCCCGGCACCCTTTTAGGTCTGATAAGAAACATTTTACAACCTTTTCTCTCTCTGAAGTCAGCAATCTGAGAGATTTCTCTGCACAGTAAAACTTGGTCTCCACAATTCTTTACCTTAACCTAAAAATTCCCTTTTATTGATCCCCAGTCTTCAGATAAATTCCACCAATTGTCAACCAGAAAATACTTAAATTTACCTGGAAGCCCCCCGCTTTGAGTTGTCCCACCATTCTGAATCAAACCAATGTATTTTTTTTTTTTTTTTTTTTTTTTTTTTTGAGGCAGAGTGTTGGTCTGTCGCTCAGGCTAGAGTGCAGTGCCGTGATCCTGGCTCACTGCAACCTCTGCCTCCCAGGTTCAAGCGATTCTCCTGCCTTAGCCTCCTGAGTAGCTGGGATTACAGGCGCCTGCCACCGCGCCTGATTAATTTTTGTATTTTTAGTAGAGACGGGGTTTTCCCATCTTAGCCAGGCTGGTCTCGAACTTCTGACCTCGTGATCCGCCCACCTCGGTCTCCCAAAGTGCTGGAATTACAGGGGTGAGCCACTGCATGCATTGGTGGACAGGTGCAGTGGCTCACGCCTGTAATTCCAGCACTTTGGGAGGCCGAGGCGGGCGGATCACGAGGTCAGGAGATTGAGACCATCATGGCTAACACGGTGAAACTCCGTCTCTACTAAAAATAGAAAAAAAATTAGCCGGGCATGGTGGCATGTGCCTGTAGTCCCAGCTACTCGGGAGGCTGAGGCAGAAGAATCTCTTGAACCTGGGAGGCGGAGGTTGCAGTGAGCCCAGATCGCGCCAATGTACTCCAGTCTGGGCAACAGAGTGAGACTCCATCTCAAAAAAAAAAAAAATAAATAAAACAAAAAAACTATTTGATTGATGTCTCATTACAAAATGTATAAAAGCAAGCTCTGCCCCGACCACCTTGGGCACATGTTCTCAGAACCTCCTGAGAGCTGTGTCACAGGCCATTGTCACTCATATATGGCTCAGAATCAATCTCTTCAATTTTTTTTTTAAACCATCTGTGACAAACCCACAGCAAACATTAAACTGAACAGGAAAAAGTTGGAAACATTTTCTCTGAGAAATGGAACAAGACAATAGTGCCCATTTTCATCACTTCTATTCAACATAGTACTTGGAAGTCCCAGCCAGAGCAATTAGAGAAAAGAAATAAATAGCGAGCCTCCAAGTTGGTAAAGAGGTAGTCAAATTGTCACTGTTCACTGATGTTACAATCATATAATTAGGAAACCCTAAATACTCATAAAAAAGCATCTAGATCTGGTCAATTCAGTAAAGTTTTAGGATACAAAATTAATGTGCACATATTAGTGGCATTGGTATACACCAACAGTGACCAAACTGATATTTAAATCAAGAACTCAACCCCTTTTAAAGCAGCTGCAAAAAAATAATACTAATAATTAGGATTATCCCTAATGAAGGCCATGAAAGATCTCTACAAGAAAAGCTATAAAATATGGCTGAAAGGTATCATAGATGACACAAACAAATAAAAACACATCCCATGCTTATAGATGGGTAGGGTTAGTATTGTAAAAATGATCATATTACCAAAAGCAAGCTACAAATTCAATACAATTCCTATGAAAATAACATCATAATTTCCTCACATAACTAAAAAACTCTAAAATTCATATGAAACAAAAAAGAACCTGCATAGACAAAGCAAGACTAAGCAAAACAAAAATAAACTCAAGATGGATCAAAAATGTTAAGACCTGAAACTATAAAAATTGTAGAAGGTAATACTGGAAAAACTCTTCTGGACATTGGCTTTGGCAAAGCGTAGATGACCAAGAACCCAAAAGCACATGCAACATGAAACAAAGACAGATGAGACTTAATTAATTCTCAAAAGAAGATATACAAATGGCCAACTAACATAGATAAAAATGCTCAACATTACTAATGATTAATGATCAGGAAAATGCAAATCAAAACCACAATGTGATACCACCTTATTCCTGCAAAAATGACCATAATTAAAACATCAAAAAATAATGCATGTTCGCATGGTTTTGGTGAAAAGGGAATACTTGTTACATTGCTGGTGGGAATGTATACTAGTACAACACTATGGAAAACAGTACGGAGATTCATTAAAAAATTAAAAGTAGAACTACCGTTTGATTCAGCAATTCCACTACTGGGTATCTACACGGTGAAAAATAAGTCATTATATGAGTAAGACACTTGCACATGCATGTTTATAGCAGCACAATTTGCAATTGCAAAAGAATGGAAGCAGCCTAATTAATGCCCATCAACTAAATGTGGCATATACCACATTTTCTTTATATAATATATATAAATAATATATAATATATTTATAATAATATATATACACCAATGAATGCTACTCAATCATAACAAGGAATAAAATAATAGCACTTGCAGCAACCTCAATGGAGTTGAAGAACATTATTCTAAGTGAAGTAACTAAAAAATAAAAAAACAAATATTGTATGTTCTCACTTATAAGTGGGAACTAAGCTATGAGAATGCAATGGCATAAGAATTATATAATGGACTGTGGGTACTCAGTGGCAAGGGTGGGAGAAGAGTGAGGGATGAAAGACTACATATTGGGTACAGTGCACACTGCTTGGGAGATGGGTGCTCCTAAATATTAGAAATCACTACAAAAGAACTTATCCATGTAACCAAACATCTTCTGTACCTTAAAAACTTTGGAAATAATAATAAAAAATAATCCCAAACCCCGTAAGTTTAACTTTCTATGCTTTGGCTGTTTTTGGTTTATTTTTTATTTTTTAGAAAGGGTCTCACTCTGTCACCCAGAATAGAGTGCAATGGCTTAATCAGGGCTCATTGCAGCCTCGACCTCCTTGGTTCAGGCAATCCTCCTCCCTCCGCCTCCTGAATAGCTGGTACTAAAGGTGCAGGCCACCATGCTCAGTTCACTTTTGTATTTTTTTAGACACACGTTTTTGCCATGTTGCCCAGGCTGATCTCAAATTCCTGGGCTTAAGCAGTCTTCATTTCTTGGCCTCCCAAAGTGCTGGGATTATAAACACGAGCCATCATGAGTGACCACAATCTTTTTTTTTTTGAGACAGAGCCTCACTCTGTTACCCAGGCTGGAGTGCAGTTACCTGATCTTGGCTCACTGCAACCTCCTCCTGTCAGGTTTAAGCGATTCTCCTGCCTCAGCCTCTGAGTAGCTGGGACTTCAGGCACGCGCCACCACGCCCAGCTAATTTTTGTGTTTAATAGTGGAGACGGGATTTCACCATATTGGCCAGGCTGGTCTCGAACTCCTGACCTCGTGATCCACCCACCTCGGCCTCCCAAAGTGCTGGGAATACAGGCGTGAGCCACTGCACCCAGCCCAGAATTTTTTTTAACATGATATAGAAAAGCTAACTATATTTAGATCTGTTACTTAACAGAAAATTTGAATAAACGTCTTTTATTAAAAAACATAAAATGTTTTATCTACAAATATTGATACAAAACAGTTCAAAATTACTTCCTAGGGATTTCACTAAAAATTAGTTTGTTAAGGGTATATATATATATATATATATATATATATATATATATATATATATATAAACTAAGATTTCTAGGTGTAAAAAAACCAATTTTTTATAGAGAGTGTATAAACAAAGGCCAGGCGCAGTGGGTCACGTCTGTAATCCCAACACTTTGGGAGGCCAAGGCAGGTGGATCATTTCGAGCTTAGGAGTTTGAGACCAGCCTGAACAACAAGGCAAATTCCAGTCCCTACTTAAAATACGGAAATAAACCGGGCATGATGGCTTACACCTGTAGTCCCAGCTACTCCAGAGGCTGAGGCTGGAGAATCGCTTGAACTTGGGAGGCGGAGGTTGCAGTGAGCCAAGATTGCGCCACTGCACTTCAGCCTGGGCGAAAGAGCAAGCCTCTCCTGGAAATAAAAAAACAGTGTATAAACAAAAGCAAAATATGCTTTTGATGAAGAAAGTTAGAAACATTTTGTCTACTTTGAAATTATTTAAAGGTTGTTTCAAATTGAAAATATAAAAATAATGTAGATTAAAATACAACATAAAAATTTTAAAAATGGCCAGGCACGATGGCTCACGCCTGTAATCCCAGTAATTTGGGAGGCTGAGGCGGGTGGATTATCTGAGGCCAAGAGTTCGTGACCAGCCTGGCAACATAGTGAAACCCCGTCTCTACTAAAAATGCAAAAAATTAGCCAGGTTTGGTGATGCACGCCTGTAATCCCAGCTACTCGGGAGGCTGAGGCAGGAGAATCGCTTGAACCCAGCAGGCAGACGTTGCAGTTAGCCAAGATGGCGCCACTGCACTCCAGCTTGGGCGACAGAGCTAGACTTCGTCTAGACAAAAAATAATAAAAAAAAAATTATAAGAGATCATAAAATATGTATAAAAATCTAGAATGGTCAAAAAGACAAATTTGATGTACTTTATTTTTGTTATTTTATTTTTTTTTTTGAGACAAAGTCTCGCTCTGTCGCCCAGGCTAGGGTGCAGTGGCAGGATCTTGACTCACTGCAACCTCAGCCCCCCGGGTTCAAGGAATTCTGCTGCCTCAGCCTCCCGAGAAGCTGGGGTTACAGGCGTGCGCCACCATGCCCAGCTAATTTTTTTTTCTTTTTTTTTTTGAGACGGAATTTTACTCTTGTTGTCCAGGCTGGATTGTAATGACGCGATCCACGCTCACTGAAGCCTCCACCTCCCAGGTTCAAGCAGTTCTCCTGCCTCAGCCTCCCGAGAAGCTGGTATTACAGGCACGTGCCACTACGCCCAGCTAATTTTGTATTTTTAGTAGAGATGAGGTTTCACCATGATAGTCAGGCTGGTCTCCAACACATGACCTAATGTGATCCGCCCGCCTCGGCCATCGAAAGTGCTGGGATTACAGGCGTGAGCCACCGCGCCCAGCTGATGGATTTACTTATAACGGTTTATCAAATTAGCTTTAGTGCTGATAATACATTATTACTAAAGTAAAAGTTGATTTTCTCTTGAACAAAAATTTTATGTATTATTAATATACATAAAATATGTTTGTTCACATTTTGAATACATTGAAAAAGAGAGAGAGCAAAAAAGATATAGAATTTTCCCATGCTCTGGGGTGGGCCTGGCTCAGCTCAGGGAGGAAGCCCTGCCCGATAAGGCTGCAGCTTAGGCTGTCACTCTTTTCTTCAGCCTAGGGTGTGATCACATCTTCTATCACTCAGGGTCTGAGTAGGCGGGGCCTTAAACGTTATCCAACTAGGGACGTTGGGCTGGGAACTGTCCAATCAGACACACAGCTGGACTGGACAAAGCGGCTTCCGGGATATGGCGGGGCCTTTGTCTCTCGCTGTCGCCGGAGTCCCAGGTCTGTCTTCACTGCTCTGTGTCCTCTGCTCTTAGAGGCCCAGCCTCTGTGGCGCTGTTACCAGCAGGTATTGGAGATCCACAGCTAAGATGCCAGGACCCCCTAGAAGCCTAGAAATGGTGAGAATGCCAGTCCGACATCCCGAGAGAGGGGAGGGGGCTGGTTGGAACTGGTGGGAAGCGGCTGTGGCGGGACTCAGGCCTCCCCCCAGTCAGCTCAACAATCTGCGCCCAGCTCGACCTCAGTCCCCTTCAGAAATAAGTTGGCGGCTACGCTGACAGCCAGACCCCCAGGAGTCCTGTTTCTTCCCTGCGCAGTGACTGTGCCCTGGCCTGGAGCCCTCTCTGGGCAGCTGTGGACCCGCAGCCCCGCGTCTCTCCCAGATTGTTCAGGGACCCGGGGAGGGTCGTCAGGGGAGAATCCTGACTCGGGTTGCGGGTTCATGAACGGGAAGAGCTTTGGTCTGTGGGGTTCCCAGGCCCTCTTTTTTCCCATTAAAAATTTATGGGCGTCACTGCAAAAATATTAAATAATTTAATAAAAGAATGATTCAAAAATTGTACCACACCCAGGTGTGGTTTGTACTTTTGTGGTCCATGGAAGGGGCCTGAAGAAAAGATTGTTACAAGGTTCATGATAAAGAAAACCAAATTCAATAATTGGCTAGATACAGTAATCTAGGTTGTCGTTTTTTTTTTTTTCTTTTTTTTGAGACAGAGTCTCACTTTTTTGTTCAGGCTGGAGTGCAGTGGTGTGATCTCGATTCACTGCAACCTCCGCCTCTTGGGTTCAAGCGATTCTCCTGCCTCAGCCTCCCTAGTAGCTGGGACTACAGGCGCCCGCCACCACAATTTTTTTATTTTTAGTAGAGACGGGGTTTTACCATGTTGGCCAGGCTGGTCTCCAACTCCTGACCTCAGGTGATCCACCCGCCTTGGCCTCCGAAAGTGCTAGGATTACAGGCGTGAGCCACCGTGCCCAGCCTAGTTTCTTAATTTTTACATTCAAGGTGGGAATATCCTGGTTATGTAATCATAGCTTAATTGTCAGCTTATTCTTGGTTAAGCAAGAATTTTGTTTCCGCTAATGTAGTAATTTACCAAAAAATGCTCTTGAGTTTAGATTTTTTTTTTAGAAGTAGAAATCCGGGGACTAGAGCCACCTCAATCTAATTGCCTGCCACTTAATTATTTTCACACTCCACAGGGGACTGCTTTTTTCCTGAAATTTTCACATGTATCCCAAGCAGGGCCTCAAGTCCACCCCTCATCCCCTCTTCCTCCAGCCTAACTCTGGCTTGCAGGAAAATACTAAATTTCCCGTTTTGTCTGACATTCCCAAATGCCAATGTCCCCTACCTAATTCACTTTATCTGTTTGTCCTTTAGTGTAGATTTTGATACCTGTTTTAATTTTTATTTATTTATTTATTTTAATTTTTGAGACAGAGGCTTGCTCTGTCACCCCGGATGGAGTGCAGTGGTGCAGTGGTGTGATTTAGGCTCACTGCAACCTCTGCCTTATGGGATCAAATGATTCTCTTGTCTCAGTCTCCCAAGTAGCTGGAATTATAGGCGCCCGCCCCCACACCTGGCTAATTTTTGTATTTTTAGTAGAGACCGGGCTTCACTATGTTGTCCAGGCTGGTTTCAAACTCCTAGCCTCAAGCGATCCGCCTGCATCAGCCTCCCCAAGAGCTGGTATTACAGACGTGAGCCATCTCGCCTGGCCAATTAATCTTTTTTTTTTTTTTTTTTTTTTTTGAGACAGAGTTTCACTCTTGTTGCCCAGACTGGAGTGCAATGGCACAATCTCGGCTCGCCGCAACCTCCGCCTCCCAGGTTTAAGCGATTCTCCTGCCTCAGCCTCCCTGGTAACTGGGATTATAGGCATGTGCCACCATGCCTGGCTAATTTTGTGTTTTTAGTAAAGACAGGGTTTCTCCATGTTGGTCAGGCTGGTCTCAAACTCCCGACCTCAGGTGATACACCCGCCTTGGCCTCCGAAAGTGCTGGGATTACAGGCGTTAGCCACTGCACCCGGCCAATTAATCATTTTTTGACAAAGCATTTGATGGCACATTTAAAAAGATTTGTTTTCTTTTTGTAAATATTTCCTATGAGAAGAAAGCAAAGAATAATCTCCTGACACTGTATTGTAAAATATCTCTGCGTTTTTTTTTCTTCTATCTTCCCTAGTCACAGATATCTTATCAGAATGTTTTGGGTCAAGTTTTCCTTTTGGAAACTATAGTGTGATGTGTCTTCAGTCACCATTCGGTTTTCTTGGACCTGGGTTTCAGTACTGTATTGGGATAAACTAAGATACCCACTATGGCTATGTCTGCTTAGAGTGTCTAGTAAATATCAGCTTCTGGGTCATATTCTCTCATAGGAAAATCTGAGGTATTGAGTGTAGCTTCCCAAGTGCGCAGGTGGATGCCCTGAGTCTAAAAGGCATTTCCTAGTGCACTTTTTTTTTTAAAGCTAATTTTATGAGACATTAATATTGTCTTCACCCAACCCAGCTTTCATTTCTTAAAGACACATTGCTGGTCAGTCAATCAGATACTAGTATTGAGGAGAAAACAAATAATTTCTGCCTCCTGGTTTCCTTTAGAGAACAGAAAAATAGTAAAAAATTTCTAGAAAACAAAACAAAACAAAACAAAAACCAGGGCCAGGCATGGTGGCTCATGCCTGTAATCCCTACACTTTGGGAGGCCAAGGAGGGTGGATCACGAAGTCAGGAGTTCGAGACCAGCTGGCCAACATGGTGAAACCCCATCTCTACTAAAAATACGAAAAAAAAAAAAAAATGCTGGGTGTAGTGGTACAGGCCTGTAATCGCAGCTACTCAGGAGGCTAACGCAGGAGAATCAGTTGAACCTCAGAGGTGGAGGTTGCAGTGAGTGGATATCACGCCACTGCACTCCAGCCTGGGCGACAGAGTGAGACTCCATTTCAAAAACAAAAACAAACCGCAAAAAACTGACCCCAGTGAGTTGGTGTAAGAACTTGCAGAGTAAAATGCGCCTGAGGCACTCACTGGGGCATAGTTCAGAGTCTCCTGAGAGGGGGTTATTGAGCACTTTAGTGAGTAGGATGGGGTGGGACAGTCTCTCAAGTAATTGGATGGCCTGACTTGACACATGATTAAGGCATATCTGTGTCTTGAAAAGGTTTTTTCACTTATTTTGACCTAAGGCTTGTTTTCATTGTCTTGAGACGGTTTCCCTCTGTCACCCAGGCTGGAGCGCAGTGGTACCATCTCGGTCCACTGCAACCTCCAGATCTTGAGTTCAGGTGATTCTCATGCCTCAGCCTCCCAAGTAGGTGGGACTACAGGTGTGCACCACCACACTCAGCTAGTTTCTGTAGTTTTAGTAGAGACAGAGTTTTACCATGTTAGCTAGGCTGTTCTCAAACTTCTGGCCTCAAGTGACTCACCTGCCTGAGCCTTCCAAAGTGCTGAGATTACAGGCATGAGCCATTGTGCCCAGCTCACCTCAGTTTTTTAACTGTGTATTGCATTTTATTAGTAGAGCTTGAAAGGTAAGAAAATATTTACAAAGGGCATAAAAGAGGTGAGTTTCAAAAACATTAATATGTAATAATATATTTTATTTGTTGAACATTTTCATTTACCTTTTTCTTTCTCAGAGTGAGTTTAGGAAGTTTCTCGGACATGTTTTTTTTTTACGGAGGAGTGATTTTTTTTTTTTTTTTTTTTTTTTTTTTGAGACAGAGTCTCACTCTGTCGCCCAGGCTGGAGTGCAATGGCGCCATTTTGGCTCACTGCAACCTCTGCCTCCCGGGTTCAAGCAATTCTCCTGCCTCAGCCTCCTGGGTAGCTGGGATTTCAGGCACACACCACCACACCTAGCTAATTTTTGTATTTTTAGTAGAGACAGGGTTTCACCATGTTAGGCTGGTCTTGAACTCCTGACCTCGGGTGATCCGCCCGCCTGGGCCTCCCAAAGTGCTGGGATTACAGGCATCAACCACCGTGCTTGGCCTATGGCTGAGTTATTTCAAACAGAATTCCATCTAGCTTTTAGAATGGTAGCTACCAAGGAAAAAAATAAAGAAAAAAAAAAAAATCTCTCTTCAATTTCAGCTGTAGACAATGAATACATTTCCACAAAACAATGTGATAGATAATTGATGAGTTAAATAGATTCCTAAAAACTTCAATTCCTTTTTTTTAGCAGGGTAAATTCTTGGTAGTGAACATCTTTGTTCTATATCCTGTGTTTTTTTGTGTGTTTGATTGTTTTTTGAGATAAAGAGTTGCACTGCGACACCCAGGCTGGAGTGCAATGGTGCAATCTTAGCTCACTGCAACCTCCAATTCCCAGGTTCAAGTGATTCTCCTTCGTCAGTCTCCGGAGTAGCTGAGACTGCAGGCCTGTGTCACCACACCTGGCTAGTTTTTGTATTTTTAGTAGAGATGGGGTTTCACCATGTTGGCCAGGCTGGTCTCGAACTCCTGACCTCAAGTGATCTGCCCACCTCAGCCTCCCATAGTGCTGGGATTACAGGTGTGAGCCACTGCGCCCAGCCCTATATCCTGTTACTTTGATTTTTGACTTTAATGCTAAATTTTATGTGATGAAACTTGGTACCTCCTAGAAGTGTTCCTATGTGATTATTATTATTTTTTTTTTGAGATGGAGTCTCGCTCTGTTGGCCAAGCTGGAGTGCAGAGGCGCAATCTCAGCTCACTGCAAGCTCTGTCTCCTGGGTTCACGCCATTCTCAGCCTCTCGAGTAGCTGGAACTACAGGTGCCCGCTACCACGCCTGGCTAATTTTTTGTATTTTTAGTAGAAACAGGATTTCACCACGTTGGCCAGGATGGTCTCGATCTCTTGACCTCGTGATCCACCCACCTCGGCCTCCCAAAGCGCTGGGATTACAGGCATGAGCCACTGTGCCTGGCCTTTTTTTTTTTTTTAAATGGAATTTTGATGTTGTTGCCCTGAGTGGAGTGCAGTGGGCGATCTTGGCTCACCTCAACCTACACCTCCTGGGTTCAAGCAATTCTCCTGCCTCAGCCTCTAGAATAGCTGGGATTACAGGCACCCACCACCACCATGCCCAGCTGATTTTTGTATTTTTAGTAGAGATGGGGTTTTATCATGTTGGCCAGGCTGGTCTTGAACTCCTGACCTCAGGTGATCAACCCCCCCTCGGCCTCCCAAAGTGCTGGGATTACAGGTGTGAGCCATCACGCTGGGCCAAGCAATCCTCTTGTACCTCAGCCTTCCAAGTACCTGGGACTACAGGCATGCACCACCACACCTAGGTAATTTTTGTTTTTGTATTTTTTTAGAGATGGGATTTTTCCATGTTGCTCAGGCTGGTCTCAAACTCCTGAGCTCAGGCAATCCACCTGCCTTGGCCTCTCAGAGTGCTGGGATTACAGGCATGAGCCATTGTGCCTGATCATACCATATTTTCTTTATTCAGTCTACCATTGATAGGCATTCAAGTTGATTCCATGTCTTTGCTATTGTGAATAGTGCTGTAGTGAACACCCTTGCGCATGTGTGTTTATGACAGAATAATTTATATTTCTTTGGGTATATACCCAATTATTAGGTTGCTTGATGAAATGGTAATCTGTTTTTAGTTCTGTGAGAAATTGCCACACTGCTTTTTACAATGGTTGAATTAATGTACACTTTAACAGCAGTGTATAAGCGTTCCCTTTTCTCTGCAACCTTGACATCATCTATTTTTTTGCTTTTTAATAGCCATTCTCACTGGCATGAGATGGTATCTCGTGGTTTTTCTTTGCATTTCTCCAATAATTATTGATAGGCATTTTATTATATGTGTGTTAGCCACATGTTTGTCTTCTTTTGAAAAGCATCTTTGTCAAGTTTTTGTCTGCTTTTTAGTGAGGTCTTTTTTTTCTTGTAAACTTGTTTAAGATTTTTATGGATTCTGGACATTAGACCTTTGTTAGAAGCATAGTTTGCAAATATTTCCTATTATTCTGTTGGTTGTCTGTTTTCTGTGTTGATAGTTTCCTTTGCTGTGAAGAAGCTCCTTAGTTTAATTAGGTCCAATTTGTCAATTTTTGTTTTTTTGCAGTTGCTTTTTGTATCTTCATTATGAATTCTCTGCTAGATTCTATGTCTAGAATGACATTTCCTAAGTTATCTTCCAGGGTTTTTTATAATGTTAAAATAAAGATTTCAGTCTTTAATCTTGAGTTGATTTTTGTATATGGTGTAATAAAGGGGTCCAGTTTCAATCTTCTACATAGTGCTTGCTAGTTATTCCACCACCATTTATTACATAGGGAATTGTTTCCACATTTCTATTGTCACCTTTGTTAAAGATCAGATGGTTGTAGGTGTGTGACATTATTTCTGGACTGTCTATTCTGTAGCATTGGTCTATGAGTTTGTTTTTGTACCAGTTCCATGTTGCTTTGTTTACTGCAGCTCTGTCGTATAATTTGAAGACAGGTAATGTAATGCCTTCAGCTTTGCTGTTTTTGCTTATGATTACCTTGGCTATTCAGACTCTTTGGTTTTATATGAATTTTACAATATATATATTATTTTTTAGTTCTTTTAAAAATATTTTGGTCATTTGATTAGAATAGCATTAAATCTGTAAATTTTGGGGGGCAGTATGATCATTTTTAGGATATTGATCTTTTCTATTTATGAGCATAAAGTTGTTTTCCATTTGTGCCATTTCTGACTTCTTTAAGCATTGTTTTGCAATTCTTATAGAGATCTTTCACCTTCCTGGTATTCGTAGATATTTTATTCTTTTTGTGGCAGTTGTGAAGGGATTGTGTTTATGATTCGTATTTGGCTTGGATGTTGTTGATTTACAGGGACACTACTAATTTTTGTACACTTACTTTGTATCCTGAAATGATACTGCAGTTGTTTGTAAGTTAAAGAGCTTTTCTATGAAGACTATATGGTTTTCCAGATGGAGAATTATGTTGTCTGCAAACAGGGATAGTTTGACTTCCTTTCTTCCTGTTTAAATGCCTTTTATTTATTTTTACTTTTATTTTTTTGAGATGGAGTCTCGCTCTTCGCCCAGGCTGGAGTGAAGTGGCAGTCTTGGCTCACCACAAACTCCATCTCCCAGGTTCAAGTGATTCTCTTGCCTCAGCCTCCTGAGTAGCTGGGATTACAGGCATCCACCACTGTGCCTGGTTAATTTTTGTATTTTTAGTAGAGGTGGGGTTTCACCATGTTGGCCAGGCTGGTCTCGAACTTCTGATCTCGTGAGCCACCCACCTTGGCCTCCCAAAGTGCTGAGATTACAGGCGTGAGTCACCTTACCTGGCCAAATGCCTTTTATTTTTATCTTTTGCCTAATTACTCTGACAAGTACTTCCAATTTTATGTTGAATAGTAGTGTTGAGAGAAGGCATCTTTGCCTTGTACCAGTTTCCAAAGAGGAATGCTTCGGGGTTTTTTTTTTTTTTTTCTTTTTGAGATAGAGTCTCACTTTGTCTCCCAGGCTGGAGTGCAGTGGCACAATCTTGGCGCTCTGCAGCCTCCACCTTCTGGGTTCAAGTGATTCTCTTTGCTCAGTCTCTCAAGTAGCTGGGATTACAGGCACCTGCCATCACACCTGGCTAATTTTTATATTTTTAGTGGAGACAGGGTTTTGCCATGTTAGCCAGGTTGATCTCAAAATCCTGACCTCAGAGGATCCACCTGCCTTGGCCTCCCAAGTTGCTGGAATTACAGGCATGAGCCACTGCACCCGTCCACTTCCAGGTTTTGTCCATTCAGTATGTTGGCTGATGGTTTGTCATATAGATAACTTACTATTTTAAAGTATGTACCTTCAATGGCTAGGTTGTTGAGGGTTTTTAACATGAAAGATGTTAAATTTTATCAAAAGCTTTTTCTGCATCTATTGTGGTAATCTTGTGGTTTCTGTCTAGTTTTCTTTATATGATGAATCACATTTATTGATTTGTGTATGTTAAACCAACGTTACATTCCCAGAATAAATTCTACTTGATCATACTGGGTTAGCTTTTTGATATGCTGCTGGATTTGGTTTGTCAGTATTTTGTTGAAGATTTTTGCATCAATGTTCAAATATATTGGCCTGAATTTTTTTTTTGTTTGTTTTATCTTTGCCAGGTTTTGGTATCAGAATAGTGCTGTTCATATATAATGAGTTGAAAAGAAGTTACTTTTTCTTAATTGCTTAAAATAGTTTCTGTAGAAATAATAATCAGCACTTTTTTGTACATCTGATAGAATTCAGCTGTGAATCTGTCTGGTCCTTGGCTTTATTTGGTTGGTAGGCTATTTATTACTAATTCAATTTTTGAGCTTCTTATTCATCTATTTAGGGGTTTCATTTCTTTTTTGTTAATTCTTGGAAGGATGTATTTGTTCAATACTTTTTTCATTTTTTCTAGATTGTCTTGTGTGCACAGAGGTGTTCATAGTACATTTCAAGATATTTTTGTGGGGTCAGTGGTAATGTCTCTTTTGTTATTTCTAATTATGTTTATTTGGGTCATCCCTTCTTCCTTATCTAGTTAGTGGTTTATTTAATTTTTCATAGATTTAATTCCTGGATTTTTTGATATTTTGTAAAGTTTTTATATCTAAATCTCAGTTTAGTTCTGATTTTGGTTATTTCTTGTCTGCTGCTAGCTTAGGGATTGATTTTCTCTTGCTTCTTTCATTCTTTTATTGATTATATCAGGTTGTAAAATGAAGATCTTTCTAACTTTTTAATTTGAGCATTAAATGCTATAAATTTCCCTTTAACGTTATCTTAGCTATATTGCAGAGATTCTGATGTGTTGTTTTTTAGTTCTTTTTTTTTTTTTTTTTTAAGATGGAGTTTTACTCTTGTTGTCCAGGCTGAATGCAATGGCACAGTCTCAACTCACAGCAACCTCTGCCTCTTGGGTTCAAGCATTCTCCTTCCTCAGCCTTTCAAGTAGTTGGGATTACAGGCATGTGCCACCATGCCTGCCTAATTTTTGTAATTTTAGTAGAGACAGGATTTCACCATGTTGGCCAGGCTGGTCTCAAACTCCTGACCTCATGTGATCTGCCTGCCTCAGCCTCCCAAAGTGCTGGGATTACAGGTATGAGCCACCATGCCTGGCCTGTTTTTTTTGTTCTTATTTGTTTAAAATAACTTCTTGGTTTCTGCCTTAATTTCATTATTTACCAAAAAGTTATTCAAGTGCAGGTTGTTTAATTTTTATGTAATTGTATCAGTTGTTTTATTTTTATTGAACTATATTTCTGTTCAGCTGTTTGCTTTGTATAATTTTGAGTTTTTTGAATTTGCTGAGGATTATTCTATTTCTGATTGTGTGGTCAGTTTTTGAGTATGTGCCACATGGTGATGAGAACAATGTATGTTATGTTATTTTTAGATGAAGACTTCTGTAGATGTCTATTAGGACTATTTGGTCAAGGGTAGACTTTAGGTCCTAATGTTTTGTTAATTGGCTTCTTCAGTTATCTGTCTGTTAGTGCCTGTGGGATGTTGTAGTCTCCCACTATTATTGTGTCATAATCTAAAACTCTTTATAGGTCTCTAAGAACTTGCTTTATTCATGTGAACCCATGAATTTTATATAACACCTTTCTCTCTTCTGCTTTTTCTCCCATAAGCATTCTTACGTGTGCACACAGTGTGCAAAATTCAGATGTCCAAGAGTTCAAGGACATGTGATGGACCTGTCTGTTGTAAAACAAAATATAAATTAGAAATAAGAGGCTTGGTCCACATTAAGATAAGAGAAAATATCTTACTAAAATCTCTTTTCTTAAAACATTTAGATTGTGTGTAGATTTTTATCCCTGTTTTTTTGAGATATATGTAAATCATATTAACAGCAAAATAAAACTTTTGTCATTTTTTTTGACTCAGGATTGTCTTTATCTGGGACCTGAGATTAATTGCTCTTTTTTTTGCTTTGGCAAAAGATTATTCTTATAGATAGTCTTTTAAAGTTGACACAGATTTGTTCAGAGTAAAGCTCATTCCAAGAGCACACAAAAGTTGAGCATAAAAATAGACAAAATTTAGCAATACAGAATTATAAAGATTAAAAGATACTGAGTAAGTTGTTTGACAGAAACCTGATTATCCATGGTGATCATTTGCAGGCTGAATTATAAAGATTAAAAGATACTGAGTAAGTTGTTTGACAGAAACCTGATTATCCATGGTGATCGTTTGCAGGCTGAAGTATTTATACTACAAAAGCAAAAAGAGTTCAGTTTATGGCCGGACGTGGTGGCTCATGCCTGTAATCCCAGGATTTTGGGAGGTTGAGGTGGGCAGATCACCTGAGGTTGGGAGTTCGAGACCATCCTGACCAACATGGAGAAACCCCATCTCTATTAAAAATACAAAATTAGAAGGGTGTGGTGGTGCATGCCTGTAATCCCAGGTATTTGGGAGGCTGAGGCAGGATTGTTGCTTGAACCTGGGAGGCGGAGGTTGTGGTAAGCTGAGATCATGTCATTGCACTCCAGCCTGGGCAACAAAAGCAAAACTCTATCTCAAAAATAAAATAAAATAAAATAAAATAAAATAAAATAAAATATACAAGCAAACAAACAAAAAAAAAACAATTCAGTTTATAAACTGAACAGTGGAGTCTGTTGTCATACCTTGGTTTCTATTTATTACTTCAGTACAATTAGCATAGTTATGCAGTGTTTGTAGACAACCTCATTCAAACACATTCACTAGTATTTTCTACAACAGTATGAATAAAACCATAATATTTACTTTAAATGAATTCCTTAAATAGCTGTTTTAATATTGTGATTCATACTTTTGAAATGTAGTTTAACTGAATTATAGTTAAAGAAAATGTTTAAAAATTCCACATACATTATGAGTAGTACATTAAAATTATTCATACTTACATATTTATGTCTAATATCCAAAGAAAATTTACTACCAAATCGTTACAGTAGATGTTAGTCTGATAGGCTTATTAATTTAACCAATAGGGATAATTATAAGTAAGCATAATGTTAGTGTCTTTCATTTCAAAAATTGGAATGCTGCTATTACAGGACAAATAAAGGCAAGTGATGTGGCCATCCCAAAACTGTAATACCTCTCTAGTAAGCTATGTTGTAGGCTCACATATATTCCATTATACTATCACAGTCATATTTTAATTTTTCATCAAAAGTACTGGTGGAAGTTGTCAAATATATTTCAATATAGATTTTGCCTTCAATGGCTAGATGAGCGCAGCAGAGATGAATAAAAACTTTTAAAATTCCACTGATAATATGCCCCCTTTCTTCATAGTACTCATGTTACTCATGCTGAGAGTAGCTATGCACTTTGGGTATTTAGAGAGAAATTCTTTTTAGAGGAATATTTTCTGACTGACTTGAGCAATCTTATATCTAATCTCAGGTTTTTTAAAGAGGCTTTTAACTTCCTTTTTTCTCAATATAATCTTTCTTGGAGTGAGAGCTGTTTTTCTTTTGAATGCTTTGTATATCTGTTTTAGAAGCCCTATTGGTATCCCATAATATCTCTGAAAGACAGGCTATTACAGTGAGAACTCTTGGAGCTAGCTTTATCTGGATGCATGCTGGAAATCCAGCAGTATTTTTTCCATGTAACCATTATAAATAGAAACTGTGGCTTAAACAATGCTCTCTTTACCATTATTGTGAAAGTGCAATTCTACCCAAGAGGCCTGCAGGCTCTCCTTCTGCAGTTCAGGCTTCGCTCTTTTTTTTTTTTTTTTTGAGACAGTCTTGCCCTGTCTCCCAGGCTGGAGTGCAGTGACACGATCTCAGCTCACTGCAACCTCTGCCTCCTGGGTTGAAGCAATTCTTCTGCCTCAGCCTCCAAGTAGCTGAAATTACAGGTGCCCTCCACCACGCCCAGCTATTTTTTTTTTTTTTTTGTATTTTTAGTAGAGATGGGGTTTCACCATGTTGGCCAGGCTGGTCTCGAACTCCTGACCTCATGATCCACCAGCCTCAGCCTCCCAAAGTGCTAGGATAACAGGCATGAGCCACCATGCCTGGCCAGGCTTCACTCTTTGATGTGACACTAAAGTGCTGCTGTGGGAATTGGCATTCACCTAAGATGTGAGCTGCCAGCTGTGAGCCCTGCGCTGTGGGCTGTATGTCAGTGGCAGGTGGTACGAAACAAAAGAGGACACTGGCCACCAGAAGAGGGGAAGCAAGAGTGCTCTAGCACGTCTTCAGGGAGTAGAGAGCCACTGATTTAAAATGCAAGTAGCCAAAAAGATAGCACCCTTTTCAATCACTTTTGTAGAAGAGTGAAAGTCTACCTTAAGCAGTTACCTGGCTTCAAGTTGCAAACTACCTTCTGTCATGAAGATGTGAAAAGCTTATTTTGTCATTGAATATAACCAGTTAGCATACATGGATGGCCTCCCCAATGACCAGGTGAATTTAGGATGAACTATGGCATGGTGCTGTAAATTCTTCTACTTGTGAACTAATTATGGTAACTGTCTTTCTGTCTTTTCAGTCTCTTAAGTAGACTGACTGTAATACATGTGACATTCAGATTTAAGTGTGTAATGAAACAATTTTCTGTCTGTTACATTATTGTGGTTTCTCTGGGGCTGAAGAGAATTTTTAAAAAATTATATTTTCCAAACAGTGTCTAGAATTACCAGACATAATATAAACACATAAGGTGCCAACCAAGCTTTATTGTAAAGGGGACTTTCCCTCTTAGTCTTCCAGTCAACTCACAATTATGCTCTAAAGTGCATGCTGTCACCTAAATATGCAGGCAGAATTGTGTCTCTGTGTATTTGGTGTCTATAGTCCTCTATAGTCACTTCTAGAGGGACTAGACCAGATTTCTACAAACTTTATAGGGCAGATATTAATCATTTTACTTCATTCCATGACTCTTTTATCTTCAGAACTGAAACTGATTCAGAGACCATGGAGCCCAGAAACCTAATCAGAGTAACAGTGTGCATTGAGTAGACATGGAGACATGAGAATCTCCACTTCTCTTTCCCTTCTCTCGCTAAAATGCTCACAATTGCAGGTAACAACTGCTGCTGCTCCACCCATCTGGGACCTAAATCTGCAGCTCTGAATTCTAAATCTAGGTCTTGAAATTTGAAAAAAAAAAAAAAAAATCCAAAACTTTTATTTGAGGAATGAAAGTCTTTTTACTTATAAAACTCAGAGAGACATTAAAATAAAAGCACAATTACATCTTTCTCCCTTCCTTCAACTATGTATTCATCTCTTGACATTGTTCACTATTGCCACAGGTAGGTGTAAGTTAAACTAATAATGTCACACTGGACACTATATTCTATACCCTTACCCTTAATGTACAGTCAATCAATAATTAAAGTTATTTATTTAAACAAGAATTTCTGACAAACAAGTTTGTATTTGTATGTCTTTCTTTTTTTTTTTTTTTTTTGCCTTCACAAATCCACTTGTAACTGCTGCTAATCAAAGTGCAAATTCCAGGCATCTTGAATATTTCTTCTCAAGTTACAATACTTAAGCTTGGCCCAAATAAACTGTCTACTTATATTCATGTTGTGTCAGCTTTTTTTTTTTTAGATGTAGTTTTGCTCTTGTTGCTCAGTCTGGAGTGCAATGGCTTGATCTTGGCTCACTGCAACCTCCGCCTCCCAAGTTCAAGTGATTCTCCTGCCTCAGCTTCCTGAGTAGCTGGGATTACAGGCATGGGCCACCATGCCCGGCTAATTTTGTATTTTTAGTAGAGGTAGGGTTTCTCCATGTTTGTCAGGCTGGTCTCGAACTCCCAACCTCAGGTGATCCTTTGACCTCAGGGGATCCGCCTGCCTTGGACTCCCAAAGTGCTGGAATTACAGGCATGAGCCATGGCACCCAGCTCGTATCAGCCTTTTTTTAGGTAAAATATTATTTAGAATTTTCTAGAGCAGCCTCTATGAGTAGATCTTTTGATTGTACTCTACTTGCTGTAACAGCCAGAAATGCCAGAATGATGTTTATTTTATCTAGAATCTGCAAATAAGGTCTGGCCTCTGCCTGGAATTTATAAAACAGGGACCGACTTTAGATTGAGAATGTACAGAAAACCAATAGGAGGCATTTTCTGCATTGTGAGATGTCAACATAGACATTTTAGATCCCTCCTTTGAGAGTGTGGCTCTTTGACCTTTTCACATCTTGTGTTTTCACCTGCTACAGTTATGTGAGAGGCTCCAGGTGTAAATAGAATCTGATGGCAGAATCTCTTAAGTGTAAAGAAGCATCTTAGGAGTTAGAGATCAAGGCCACAAAGTAGCCAGAGCCCTGAGCACAAGTATACCTACCTGGAAAATATGATATTAGAGTATTCTTGCACTTCTACATACCCAAAAGCTAGCTAATCAGGACAGGTGATCCAGGTTCTGCAGCTCCACCAGGGTACTTCCATTTTCTATTTAGAATCAGCCTGAGTCTCTCCTGCTGGCTTGCTATTGAACCATCAGTCCAGGGTCACTGGAAATGCTCTCACAATCACCTAGGTGTCTTTGAGACATTCGAGAATCTCCAGAACAGAATTGTGTCAGGCTGACAAGAGTGGGTAATTTTGCTTCTGTCTTAGTGTAAATGAAATGAGTCATCCTGTGATTGTTCCTCCCCTCATGCAGGAGATGTCTTGGGTTGGTACCCAGATGAAAGTTTCTCCAGTTCCCTGGTACTTGGGTAAAAACGAGGAGGAGGTCTGCAGACTCAAAGAGTTAAACTAATTGCTTCTATTTCATATAGTCATTAGAAAAATAGATGAAGCAGTCATGGTCCCTACCATGCGGGAACTTTTAGTCTAGACTAGCAACTGGATAAATGATTTAATTATGCATCATATGGTGGGTACAATAAATAGATGTCTGCAAAAATATGGGCTTTATTTGGGCCATTTTCTTTATATTGTGACTTCAGATGTCTATACCTGAACATATATTAATAAACAAAAGTTGTTTTTTTTTTTGCCTTGCTAAGAAAACTTATTTATCTTCTAAATTATTCTAGAAAACCTTAAGGGATTTGTTTAAATTGCTTATTAGTATGTGATATGAAATTGAGAGGGCAATGGGGCTAAAAAAGATTAAAATTACACAAACTCTGAGATTTAAGTTTTTTTTTTTCTTTTAGGTAAGCTTAAAAAAAGAAACATAAATAAAAATACTCCCCAGTGGTGTAAAGAACAGAATTTTACATCAACTCTACACCCTGCTTCAGCCCTGTTTAGATTCACCCTTTTTGAAGGCCTTATTTAAGTCTTGCCCTACCCTGGAGTTTTGCCTCACAGAACTAACTAGAAGAGGTCAGAGTTTTGGGTGATGAATCCTGTTGCCCTTTTAGAGTTGGTGCTCACAATTTTCTGAAACCTAATAGCAGATAAATGGAAAAATAACATGTATTATAGGGTCTTAATTTAATTATTTTATATTAAAACCAGTGTTTACAGAGACATTGCATTTGGCAACTTGTTTTCTGTTCCTGCAGATATAGTAGTTGATTCACAAGTCACAAAGTAGCAAATATAAATACAATAAAAATTCATCTACATTTCATTAAACTCTATCTGTGTCGTTCTCATCTGTCTGTATTTAGATTTTATTCTATGCATTTTAAAAAAACTCAACGATAAACAGAAGAGGAAATAAAATGCTGGGTCTTTATTCTAAATCCTTGGATTTATTGGACACTTAGTATCAACTCACAGGGTATTATTAGAATCAAATAATGTGCTATCACAGTGCTCTGTAACATCCTGTTGATCACATAGTACCTGCTTAATAAACATTGCATTAATACATGTGCACATGTTGTTTTCCAAATGCAGACTTACTCAGAAAATTGCTGCTTTCTGTTTTCTCTGTAAACTTTAAAGAGCCAGAAAATAATATGATACTTTAAGATAGAGAATGGTTGTCTTCATTTGCATCAGAAGTATTTGTGTTTTTACAAAAGTGCTGAGTGTCAGGGGCTCTGTGCTGTACCTCATTTTTCTCACTAATGCTAACAATGAGCCCAGAGAGAGTGACACCAGCATTGACAGAAGACTTGTTTAGAACACCCATTTATGGACCATTTCCAAACCTGCAGAATCGCATTACATAGAGTGGGGCCAATTTTACCAAGCGATTCATAAGCTCATTAAAGCTTGAGTGATAATGCTTAGGTAAGTGGTTATAAGATCAGGCTTCTAATTAGAATCACATGGCCAATATGCAGAACTCTCTTTACTTGTGCCCTTTTCACAGTTTCTGTTCTGGGTGAAAGCGTCTATTTGTTTTAATTAAGTGCCTCATGTGACTCTCAGGTGCCAGCATCAAATATGAGGAGTTCAAGATACATTCATCGAGTTAAATTCCACTTTTGCACTAAAGAATGTTCTAGGAATCTGTTCTGTTTGAGTTTGGTAAGGACAGGACAGTGTGGCCAATATTTCTTTCCTTTTCTTTTTCTTTCTTTTTTTTTTTTTTGAGATGGAGTCTCGCTCTGTCATCCAGGCTGGAGTCAATGGCACAATCTCGGCTCACTGCAACCTCTGCCTCCCGGGTTCAAGCGATTCTCCTGCCTCAGCCTCCCAAGTAGCTGTGATTACAGGTGCCTGCCACCATTCCCTGCTAAGTTTTGTATGTTTGGTAGAGGTGGGGTTTCACTCTGTTGGCCAGGCTGATCTTGAACTCCTGACTTCAGGTGATCCACCTGCCTTGGCCTCCCAAAGTGTTGGGATCACAGGTGTGAGACACCACACCCAGCCAACTTTTGTATTTTTAGTAGAGATGGGGTTTCACCATGTTGGCCAGGCTGCTGTTGAACTCCAGACTTCGTGATCCACCTGCCTTGGCCTCCCAAAGTGCTGGGATTCGATATTTCTATTACTGTAGCAGAAATTCCTGGTGTTTGTAAGAGGGGAGGGCGCCTGGGGACAAAAAGAAGAGAAACTTATATTTTTCTCTCTGTGGAGCAGCTCATTGTTCCTGAATCTTTTTTGTTGTAAAGGACAGAAATGGGTAGAGTTTTTGTGTCTTGAGCCTTATGACTTTGAGTGTGGTGGTAACAGGTGAACATGTGGCGCTCAAATTTTTAAAGGCATATTGTCAAGATGCAGGCGTAATTAGTCCAGAATATCTCATCTGAGAAAGAATTCTAGAGGAGGAGGAGAGAGAAAAAGCAACTTTTTTTTTCAGCTAAACGTGTCCCAGATCAAGAGCTGTGTCTACTCTGCTTTCTGGAATGCCTTGCATTTAGTACTTGCAAATCTTCACTTCTATACCTGTGTTTTTTCTCCCTATTAGTTTGTCATAACTACTTTTAAAAATGCTTATGATAGTCGAGGGTGTCTGAAAAATTTTTCTATATACCAGAATCTTCTCTACATCATGGCTTTTTATATGCCATGTAAGATTCTCACCATGAATTTGTGATCTGTAATATTAAAAATGTTCTCCTTGTGGCTGATGAACATGGAGAGGGGTGGATACTCAATATTTCTGTGGGGAAAACCTGGGGTTCTTAGTAAAGAGATAGAACATGTAATGTTGAGGTTCTATTTGTGTTCTTTATTATCTGTATGCATTACACAATTAAGAAAACACTCATTTAAACAGGATGGCATTTATTACCCAGAAAGCTCTGAAAAAATTATCAAGAGATACCTCCTTATTAGGGTGCTATAGAAAGACTACTTAAAATCACTATTACAAATTACAGAACATGAAAGATATCTGTATCTTGAACTTCCCATAAAACTGATGTTTTCTTATGGTTAAATTCAGACTGTAATTTACTTTAGTGGGTACAGTATCTCAGTAGTAATGTCGTGTCCTTCTGGGTGCATCAGCACACTATAAAAACTTGTCCTAGTGCAGTTGATGTTGATGCTAATAACTCAATAAGCTCTCTTACAGATTTTTTCACTATAGAATTATTTTTCTCTTCATCATTAGATATCTTTATGGAGCTGATGTGCATAAACCATCACGTTTAATCTGGCTGCCTTTTGTTTTTTGTCTTTTTCTTTTTTTTTAGGTTTTCTTTACATTTATTTTTCTTTGGTAAATGAAAGCTCTCATCTTTGTTTACAGGCTAGAAAAACTAAAAAAAAAAAAAAACAAAAAAACAGGCTCTTCCACTTACTGGATGTTTGACAAAATAGTCTTTTGGGGCCAAAACATTGGCATTACTGGTGAGCTTGGTAGAGATTCATTAACTCAGACTTTGTTTCAGATCTCCCCAAAAAATAATCTGCATTAACAAGATGTCCAGTTTATTGTACACATTAAAATTTGAGTGGTACCTTCTAACTCAAGATGTCTATTTTGTCTGAAAAATATAAACAACTATGTCTTTTTCATCTGAAAAATATACATAACTCATTCTGCATTATGTAAATGTAGCACTCAAAAATGTATGTTAGTGTTTATGCCTTCAATTTTACATGTTATCATCCAGACAAGTATCACATATACACTGATGTTGTGGATATTTTGCCACTCTATTTTCTCAGAGTTAGAGAATACATTAGAAAATGTTCATGTGTTGACAATTATTTTATTGGATAATTTCAATCACTCTTATAAGTCAGAACCAGTTCTATTTACTCTAATTTTACCTTGAGTCAAATGAAAAATTCTGCCGATAGCCACTTCGTAAATATGTGTGTTCATGTGTGTTTTCCAGGGACTGTTGACATTTAGGGATGTGGCCATAGAATTCTCTCTGGAGGAGTGGCAACACCTGGACATTGCACAGCAGAATTTATATAGAAATGTGATGTTAGAGAACTACAGAAACCTGGCCTTCCTGGGTGAGGATAACTTTAATACAAAATTCCTCACATAAACTAAAGCTTTTATTTTTCTTTAGAATGTTTTCTGGTAATTTACACATTCAGATTTCTGTTTTCAAGAAAATACTGGGGATTTGTCTGTTGAGAAACGAATTTCTTCAAGATGTTTCATCTTGACCTGAACTTTCTGCATTCCTGAGCTAATCTGTGTCCTGCACTTTAGATTAAGGCTAATTTCAGAAGTTTAGTGGCATAAAATATTGTTACATCTTAAAATCCATTTGGCATCACCAATTTTTGATTCAGTAGTACCAGGCAGTGAAATTAAGAACCTAAAAAATTAAAATATTTCCTAAATATTTAAAAATTTCTGTTATAAATTAGTGTATTAGAATAACTTTGTTAGCATATTCTATTATATCCTCCTTACTGGGCACATTACTAAGTTGGTAATTGGAGAATATAAGCAAGATTCATTTAGTTATTTTTAATAAAACAGGTATTGCTGTCTCTAAGCCAGACCTGATCACCTGTCTGGAGCAAGGGAAAGAGCCCTGGAATATGAAGCGACATGAGATGGTGGATGAACCCCCAGGTAGGTGAGAGTGAATACAACAGATGACATGGATGAGAGGTCCAAAGTGAAGAAGAAAGCCACTCTTTAAAGTGATTTAAGAAGCTGTGTTCCAAAGGAAATAGTTTCTGGGAAGCTTAAATTTTTTTTTAAATTATACTCTCACATAGGGGCATCTTCTGCTTATGCCTATAAAATCTAAGAATTCTACTTTCCCTTCAATGATCTTCCTTCAAGTTTACAGTGACAGCTGACGTACTGTTCATGGCATACAAAAGAGTGTACAATCTGACTTCTTTTTTCTTGTTTTGTGGACAGACAGATCTGTCTCCATAATTTTGAGATACTCTATGTTAAACTGTTTTTTAAGTTCTCTTTTTGCATCATGTCTGAAATGTGTGAGAGTAGTAGTTTCTGTTATATTGGGCTTTTTCTTTTTGGTGTATTTTTCTGCACATTTCATCCTGTTTTCATTACTGTAGTCTTGAAATATAGTTTGAAAGTACAAAGCAGGATGTCCTTCTGCTTTGTTCTTTTTCCTCAAGATTGCTTTGACTATTCAAAGTTTATTGTAGTTTCATGTCCATTTTAGGATTGGATTTTTCATTACTGTGAAGAAAAACACTGGAATTTTGATAAGGAGTTCATTAAATCTACAGGTCACTTTGGATAATATGGCAGTTTCATAATACTTATTTTTTCAATAGAAATAAAACATTTTAAAATTTATTAGTGTCCTCTCTAATTTTTTTCATTGATATATCTTTCACTTAAAAGATTTATGAGCTCCTTGTTTAAATTTGTTCTAAAATTGAGTATTTCATTGCTATTGTACATAGGTTTTTTTTTCCTCTATTTTATCAGATAGTTTAAGTGTATGGAACCATATCTTGTATATTAATTTTATATTTTGCTAATTAACTGAGTGTATTCATTAATTTAAACAGGTTTTAATGTACTCTCTATATATACATATATATATAATTACATGATCTACAAACAGAAACATTTTACTTACTGGTCTTCAATTTCAATGACTTTAAATTTTTCTTTTGACTATTTTGTCTTCCACATGCTTTCAGTGCTATGTTAAAATAGAAGCTAGTTTTGCATTAGTGTCTGTAAATTTGAAGGAGCAAACACCTCTTCAAGTTTCTATAAACTGGTTTCAGAAAGTAAAAATGTGTTTTTGTTGGGCCCCCAGAGTGGTAGAATGTCCTCTGGGTTTGTAGTGAAGAGGGGTTGTAGCTTGGCCTTAAGGCTGCTGAGTTTGCACAAGGGTCCACCTTCAGTTGTCTTGTTAAAAGGAGCTTGGATAGTTGTAATTCTCATTTAATTTTTGGACAGATTGAATATCCTTCAGGACTTTGCTGTGCAGGGCAGACCCAAGGGCAGGTTTCTGCACTCAGGCCTGCATATGGTGAGTTTCATATCAGGATGTGGATGAGCATGGCTTTCACTGAGTACAGGAGAGGATTTTCCCAGGTAACTTTGGGTTTCTACATAGGCAAAACCGGCCATGAACTATGGCTCAGGGAGCTGGAACTGAGTCATGGAACTGCTTCAGGGACCACAGTAAAGGTCAAGGTCTGCAGGCCTGCCAGCATGGCTATAAATGGGTGTCTTTCTCCAGGCCTCTGGAAAGGCAGGACCCCCCCAGACTGTGACTGGGAAGAGTTTGGGATGTTTACAGAGTAAGTTTAAAATTCTCAGGGGAACCAAGTTAGGTGGAACAATTTCTTGTCTTTAGCCAAAAACAGTAGTTCTGTAGTTTGCCACCTGAATGAGGACCTGCCTTCTGAAAAGGGTTACCTTCAGTCTTGGGCTTTAGCAGAGTTTCACAACTCCTTTCCTGGATCTCAGAGTTCTTTTAAAGGCATTTATTTTTGATCTGGGGTATTGTAACATAACCCAGGCAGGTCTTAATATTTTGATCAAAAGCAATTCTCCAACTTTCATGTACCATGTAGCTGTCATTACAGGTGTGAACCATGATGCCTGGTTCTCTCATAAAGGCATTTTTGTCAGCAATGGCTGACAAATTTTCTTGCTGACAGAGGATAAGCAAATAAGGCACCTTTAATTTTTTATCTTATTAATGCCACTCTCCATATAAATTTTAACTGTTTTCTACTTCAAATTTGTCTGTAATTTTAGATTCAGACATTTAGGGCAATATAATAGAATATACATGTCCTGCCTGAATTAAATTAGATAATTAGTATGCAGGCAGGCAAAAAGGAATTATAGAGCCAGGCGCGGTGGCTCATGCCTCTAATCCCTGCACTTTGGGAGGCTGAGGTGTGTGGATCACGAGGTCAGAAGATTGAGACCATCCTGGCTAACACGATGAAACCCCGTCCCTACTAAAAGTACAAAAAATTAGCCGGGCGTGGCGGCATGCGCCTGTAGTCTGAGCTACTAGGGAGGCTGAGGCAGGAGAATCGCTTGAACCTGGGAGGTGGGGGTTGCATTGAGCCAAAATCATGCCACTTTGCTTCTAAACTTGGATTACAGTAGTTTTATTTTGTGTAAAATAACATGTATTTAAAACATAAAAATTGAGACTAGTTTCTTTTAAATGCTTATCTATTAAAAGTTTCTCATTAGCATCTCCTAATTATGATTTTACTGCATTTACTCTGAAATTTTATTGCTACATAATAGATGCCATTAATTTAAAACACCTGCCTTCCCTGAATGCACAGTTACAGTCAAACATTGCAGTTATCTAGACAAATTGTTTGTTAATGTACATTAATGTTGCCAACTAGATTTTATGAGTAAACATTTCTTTCATTATTATCTTCCAGTTCTATATTAGTGTGTTTTTTAAGTGCAGGTTTCTTAATATCAGTTTATTGTGTCTATTGATTTCGTGCATTATAATTTTAGACAATCGGCAATTCTGTTTGTATACTTTAAGTCAATGTCTGGTTTAATTAAAAGATAAATGAGCCATATGTCTGTCATAGTCAGATTATCTATATGTGTGTGTTTATGTCTACAAATATGACCCAAATTTGGTTATAGTTTACTTGTATATATTCTTTCTTAGCTAATTTTCTTTTTCTTTTTTCTTTTCTTTTTTTTTTTTTTTTTTTTTTTGAGACAGAGTTTTGCTCTTGTTGCTGAGTCTGGAGTACAGTGCATGTGATCTCGGCTCACTGCAACTTCCTCCACCTCTCGGGTTTAAGTGATTCTCTAGCCTTAGCCTCCTGAGTAGCTGGGATTACAGGCATGTACCACCATCCCAGGCTAATTTTGTATTTTTTTTTTTTTTAGTAGAGAACGGGGTTTGCCATGTTGGTCAGGCAGGTCTCAAACTCCTGACCTTGGGTGATCTGCTTGCCTTGGTCTCCCAAAGTGCTGGGATTACAGGCATGAGCCACCGTACCTGGCCTCTTAACTCATTTTCAGTGTTGGTTTTATCTTGTCTAAGTGAGTAGCCTTGGAAAAAGTCTTATTTTCACCATGTGTTTAATGATAAATATGTATTTTCTTTGTGTGAGAAAAACACCTTTGTGATTTGAAGGTAATTTTTAAAAAGATGTATAATTCTGTATTTTTTTCCAGTTTTCAAAAAAATATTTGTTGTAAAAACACTTAACATATAATTTACCTTCTTAAATCTATTTAAATGTACATGTCAGGGCAAGGCATGGTGGTGGCTCACATCTTTAAAACCAGGATTTTGAGAGGCCAGGACAGGAGGATTGCTTGAGCCCAAAAGTTTGATACAAGCCTGGGTAAAATATGGAGACACCCTCTCTACAAACATTTTTTTTTCTAAGAAATAGCCAGGCATGGTGGTGTACACCTGTGGTCCCAGCTACTTGAGAGACTGAGGGGCAGGATTAGTTGAGCCTGGGATTGTGAGGCTGCAGTGAGCCATAATTGTGCCATTGCATGCAAGCTTGGGTGACAGATTGAGACCCTGTTTCAAGAAAAAAAAAAGTGTATATTTCAGGCATGTTAACTATATTCACATCGTTATGAAAAAGACTTCTAGAAATTTTACATCTTGTAAAACTAAAACTCAATATCCCTTAAATAACATTTACGTATTTTATGCTCTCTCCAGCCCTTGACAAACACCCTTCCACTTTCTGTTTTTATGAGTGTAATTATTTTATATATTTCATATAAGTAAAATCATAACATCCATCATTTCATTACTGGTTTATTTCAGTGGACATAATATTCTCAAAGTGTATCTTTAAAAGCGACAAGATTTTTGTTTTTTTCACTGTTAAATATTCTTCTTTATTTTCCATTTTAGTAAAACAATAGCTTAAGATGCAGGGTGAATTTATATTTCCTTTTTTAATTTTTTGTTTTATTATTATTACACTTTAAGTTTTAGGGTACATGTGCACAATGTGCAGGTTAGTTACATATGTATACATGTGCCATGCTGGTGTGCTGCACCTATTAACTTGTTATTTAGCATTAGGTATATCTCCTAATGCTATCCCTTCCCCCTCCCCCCACCCCACAACAGTCCCCAGAGTGTGATGTTCCCCTTCCTGTGTCCATGTGTTCTCATTGTTCAATTCCCACCTATGAGTGAGAATATGCAGTGTTTGGTTTTTTGTTCTTGCGATAGTTTACTGAGAATGATGATTTCCAGTTTCATCCATGTCCCTACAAAGGACATGAACTCATCATTATTGATGGCTGCATAGTATTCCATGGTGTATATGTGCCACATTTTCTTAATCCAGTCTATCATTGTTGGACATTTGGGTTGGTTCCAAGTCTTTGCTATTGTGAATAATGCCGCAATAAACATACGTGTGCATGTGTCTTTATAGCAGCATGATTTATAGTCCTTTGGGTATCTACCCAGTAATGGGATGGCTGGGTCAAATGGTATTTCTAGTTCTAGATCCCTGAGGAATTGCCACACTGACTTCCACAATGGTTGAACTAGTTTACAGTCCCACCAACAGTGTAAAAGTGTTCCTATTTCTCCACATCCTCTCCAGCACCTGTTGTTTCCTGACTTTTTAATGATTGCCATTCTAACTGGTGTGAAATGGTATCTCATTGTGGTTTTGATTTGCATTTCTCTAATGGCCAGTGATGGTGAGCATTTTTTCATGTGTTTTTTGGCTGGATAAATGTCTTGTTTTGAGAAGTGTCTGTCATGTCCTTTGCCCACTTTTTGATGGGGTTGTTTTTTTCTTGTAAATTTGTTTGAGTTCATTGTAGATTCTGGATATTAGCCCTTTGTCAGATGAGTAGGTTACGAAAATTTTCTCCCATTTTGTAGGTTGCCTGTTCACTCTGATGGTAGTTTCTTTTGCTGTGCAGAAGCTCTTTAGTTTAATTAGTTCCCATTTCTCAATTTTGGCTTTTGTTGCCATTGCTTTTGGTGTTTTAGACCTGAAGTCCTTGCCCATGCCTATGTCCAGAATGGTAATGCCTAGGTTTTCTTCTAGGGTTTTTATGGTTTTAGGTCTAACGTTTAAGTCTTTAATCCATCTTGAATTAATTTTTGTATAAGGTGTAAGGAAGGGATCCAGTTTCAGCTTTCTACATATGGCTAGCCAGTTTTCCCAGCACCATTTATTAAATAGGGAATCCTTTCCCCATTGCTTGTTTTTCTCAGGTTTGTCAAAGATCAGATAGTTGTAGATATGTGGTGTTCTTTCTGAGGGTTCTGTTCTGTTCCATTGATCTATATCTCTGTTTTGGTACCAGTACCATGCTGTTTTGGTTACTGTAGCCTTGTAGTATAGTTTGAAGTCAGGTAGCATGATGCCTCCAGCTTTGTTCTTTTGGCTTAGGATTGACTTGGTGATGTGGGCTCTTTTTTGGTTCCATATGAACTTTAAAGTAGTTTTTTCCAGTTCTGTGAAGAAAGTCATTGGTAGCTTGAGGGGGATGGCATTGAATCTATAAATTACCTTGGGCAGTATGGCCATTTTCATGATATTGATTCTTCCTACCCATGAGCATGGAATGTTCTTTCATTTCTTTGTATCCTCTTTTATTTCATTGAGCAGTGGTTTGTAGTTCTCCTTGAAGAGGTCCTTCATGTCCCTTGTAAGTTGGATTCCTAGGTATTTTATTCTCTTTGAAGCAACTGTGAATGGAGTTCACTCATGATTTGGCTCTCTGTCTGTTGTTGGTGTATCAGAATGCTTGTGATTTTTGTACATTGATTTTGTATCCTGAGACATTGCTGAAGTTGCTTATCAGCTTAAGGAGATTGTGGGCTGAGACAATGGGGTTTTCTAAATATACAATCATGTCATCTGCAAACAGGGACAATTTGACTTCCTCTTTTCCTAATTGAATACCCTTTATTTCCTTCTCCTGCCTAATTGCCCTGGCCAGAACATCCAACACTATGTTGAATAGGAGTGTTGAGAGAGGGCATCCCTGTCTTGTGCCAGTTTTCAAAGGGAATGCTTCCAGTTTTTGCCCATTCAGTATGATATTGGCGGTGGGTTTGGCATAGATAGCTCTTATTATTTTGAGATACATCCCATCAATACCTAATTCATTGAGAGTTTTTAGCATGAAGTGTTGTTGAATTTTGTCAAAGGCCTTTTCTGCATCTATTATATAATCATGTGGTTTTTGTCTTTGGTTCTGTTTATATGCTGGATTACATTTATTGATTTGTGTATATTGAGCCAGCCTTGCATCCCAGGGATGAAACCCACTTGATCATGGTGGATAAGCTTTTTGATGTGCTGCTGGATTCAGTTTGCCAGTATTTTATTGAGGATTTTTGCATCTATGTTCATCAAGGATATTGGTCTAAAATTCTCTTTTTTGGTTGTGTCTCTGCCCGGCTTTGGTATCAGGATGATACTGGCCTCATAAAATGAGTTAGGGAGGATTCCCTCTTTTTCTATTGATTGGAATAGTTTCAGAAGGAATGGTACCAGTTCTTCCTTGTACCTCTGGTAGAATTCGGCTGTGAATCCATGTGGTCGTGGACTCTTTTTGGTTGGTAAGCTGTTGATTATTGCCACAATTTCAGAGCCTGTTATTGGTCTATTCAGAGATTGAACTTCCTCCTGTTTTAGTCTTGGGAGATTGTATGTGTCGAGGAATGTATCCATTTCTTCTAGATTTTCTTCTACATTTATCCATTTCTTCTAGATTTCAAGTTTATTTGCATAGAGGTGTTTGTAGTATTCTCTGATGGTAGTTTGTATTTCTATGGAATCGGTGTTGATATCCCCTTTATCATTTTTTATTGCATCTATTTGATTCTTCTCTCTTTTCTTCTTTATTAGTCTTGCTAGCGGTCTATCAATTTTGTTGATGCTTTCAAAAAACGAGCTCCTGGATTCATTAATTTTTCTGAACGGTTTTTTGTGTCTCTATTTCCTTCAGTTCTGCTCTGATTTTAGTTATTTCTTGCCTTCTGCTAGCTTTTGAATGTGTTTGCTCTTGCTTTTCTAGTTCTTTTAATTGTGATGTTAGAGTGTCAATTTTGGGTCTTTCCTGCTTTCTCTTGTGGGCATTTAGTGCTATAAATTTCCCTCTACACACTGCTTTGAATGTGTCCCAGTGATTCTGGTATGCTGTGTCTTTGTTCTCTTTGGTTTCAAAGAACATCTTTATTTCTGCCTTCATTTCGTTATGTACCCAGTAGTCATTCAGGAGCAGGTTGTTCAGTTTCCATGTAGTTGTGTGGTTTCGAGTGAGTTTCTTAATCCTGAGTTCTAGTTTGATTGCACTGTGGTCTGAGAGACAGTTTGTTGTAATTTCTGTTCTTTTACATTTGCTGAAGAGTGCTTTACTTCCATCTATGTGGTCAATTTTGGAATAGGTATGGTGTGGTGCTGAAAAAAATGTATATTCTGTTGATTTGGGGTGGAGAGTTCTGTAGATGTCTATTAGATCCACTTGGTGCAGAGATGAGTTCAATTCCTGGGTATCCTTGTTAACTTTCTGTCTTGCTGATCTTTCTAATGTTGACAGTGGGGTGTTAAAATCTCCCATTATTATTGTGTGGGAGTCGAAGTATCTTTGTAGGTCACTCAGGACTTGCTTTATGAATCTGGGTGCTCCTGTATTGGGTGCATATATATTTAGGATAGTTAGCTCTTCTTGTTGAATTGATCCCTTTATCATTATGTAATGGCCTTCTTTGTCTCTTTTGATCTTTGTTGGTTGAAAGTCTGTTTTATCAGAGATTAGGATTGCAACCCCTTCCTTTCTTTGTTTTCCATTTGCTTGGTAGATCTTCCTCTCTGCACGTGAGATGGGTTTCCTGAATACGGCACACTGATGGGTCTTTACTCTTCATCAAATTTGCCAGTCTGTGTCTTTTAATTGGAGCATTTAGTCCATTTACATTTAAAGTTAATATTTGTTATTTGAAACCAATGAGAACAGAGACACAACATAGCAGAATCTCTGGGATGCATTCAAAGCAGTGTGTAGAGGGAAATTTATAGCACTAAATGCCCACAAGAGAAAGCAGGAAAGATCCAAAATTGACACCCTAACATCACAATTAAGAGATCTAGAAAAGCAAGAACAAACACATTCAAAAGCTGGTAGAAGGCAAGAAATAACTAAAATCAGAGCAGAACTGAAGGAAATAGAGACACAAAAAACCCTTCAAAAAATTAAAGAATCCAGGAGCTGGTTTTTTGAAAGGATCAACAAAATTGATAGACTGCTAGCAAGACTAATAAAGAAAAAAACACAGAAGAATCAAATAGATGCAATAAAAAATGATAAAGGGAATATCACCACCGATCCCACAGAAATTACAAAGTACCATCAGAGAATACTACAAACACCTCTATGCAAATAAACTAGAAAATCTAGATCAAATGGATAAATTCCTTGACGCATACACTCTCCCAAGAGTAAACCAGGAAGAAGTTGAATCTCTGAAGAGACCAATAACAGGAGCTGAAATTGTGGCAATAATCAATAGCTTACCAATGAAAAAGAGTCCTGGATCAGATGGATTCACAGCCGAATTCTACCAGAGGTGCAAGGAGGAACTGATACCATTCCTTCTGAAACTATTCCAATCAATAGAAAAAGAGGGAATCCTCCCTAACTCATTTTATGAGGCCAGTATCATCCTGATACCAAAGCCGGGCGGAGACACAACCAAAAAAGAAAATTTTAGACCAATATCCTTGATGAACATCGATGCAAAAATCCTCAATAAAATACTGGCAAACTGAATCCAGCAGCACATCAAAAAGCTTATCCACCATGATCAAGTGGACTTCATCCCTGGGATGCAGGGCTGGTTCAATATACGCCAATCAATCAATAAATGTAATCCAGCATATAAACAGAACCAAAGACAAAAACCACATGATTATCTGAATAGATGGAGAAAAGGACTTTGACAAAATTCAACAACACTTCATGCTAAAAACTCTCAATAAATTAGGTATTGATGTGACATATCTCAAAATAATAAGAGCTATCTGTGCCAAACCCACAGCCAGTATCATTCTGAATGGGCAAAAACTGGAAGCATTCCCTTTGAAAACTGGCACAAGACAGGGATGCCCTCTCTCAACACTCCTATTCAACATAGTGTTGGATGTTCTGGCCAGGGCAATTAGGCAGGAGAAGGAAATAAAGTGTATTCAATTAGGAAAAGAGGAAGTCAAATTGTCCCTGTTTGCAGATGACATGATTGTGTATCTAGAAAACCCCATTGTCTCAGCCCACAATCTCCTTAAGCTGATAAGCAACTTCAGCAATGTCTCAGGATACAAAATCAATGTACAAAAATCACAAGCATTCTGATACACCAACAACAGACAGAGAGCCAAATCATGAGTGAACTCCCATTCACAGTTGCTTCAAAGAGAATAAGATACCTAGGAATCCAACTTACAAGGGACGTGAAGGACCCCTTCAAGGAGAACTACAAACCACTGCTCAAGGAAATAAAAGAGGATACAAAGAAAGGGAAGAACATTCCATGCTCGTGGGTAGGAAGAATCAATATCATGAAAATGGCCATACTGCTCAAGGTAATTTATAGATTCAATGCCATCCCCCTCAAGCTACCAATGACTTTCTTCACAGAATTGGAAAAAAATACTTTAAAGTTCATATGGAACCAAAAAAGAGCCCGCATCGCCAAGTCAATCTTGAGCCAAAAGAACAAAGCTGTAGGCATCACACTACCTGACTTCAAACTATACTACAAGGCTACAGTAACCAAAACAGCATGGTACTGGTACCAAAACAGAGATATAGATCAATGGAACAGAACAGAACCCTCAGAAAGAACACCACATATCTACAACTATCTGATCTTTGACAAACCTGAGAAAAACAAGCAATGGGGAAAGGATTCCCTATTTAATAAATGGTGCTGGGAAAACTGGCTAGCCATATGTAGAAAGCTGAAACTGGATCCCTTCCTTACACCTTATACAAAAATCAATTCAAGATGGATTAAAGACTTAAACATTAGACCTAAAACCATAAAAACCCTAGAAGAAAACCTAGGCATTACCATTCCGGACATAGGCATGGGCAAGGACTTCAGGTCTAAAACACCAAAAGCAATGGCAACAAAAGCCAAAATTGAGAAATGGGATCTAATTAAACTAAAGAGCTTTGCACAGCAAAAGAAACTACCATCAGAGTGAACAGGCAACCTACAAAATGGGAGAAAATTTTTGCAACCTACTCATCTGACAAAGGGCTAATATCCAGAATCTACAGTGAACTCAAACAAATTTACAAGAAAAAAACAAAGAACCCAATCAAAAAGTGGGTGAAGGACATGAACAGACACTTCTCAAAAGAAGACATTTATCCAGCCAAAAAACACATGAAAAAATGCTCACCATCACTGGCCATCAGAGAAATGCAAATCAAAACCACAGTGAGTTACCATTCACACCAGTTAGAATGGCAATCATTAAAAAGTCAGGAAACTACAGGTGCTGGAGAGGATGTGGAGAAATAGGAACACTTTTACACTGTTGGTGGGACTGTAAACTAGTTCAACCATTGTGGAAGTCAGTGTGGCAATTCCTCAGGGATCTAGAACTAGAAATACCATTTGACCCAGCCATCCCATTACTGAGTATATACCCAAAGGACTATAAATCATGCTGCTATAAAGACACATGCACACGTATGTTTATTGCGGCATTATTCACAATAGCAAAGACTTGGAACCAACCCAAATGTCCAACAATGATAGACTGGATTAGGAAAATGTGGCACATATACACCATGGAATACTATGCAGCCGTAAAAAATGATGAGTTCGTGTCCTTTGTAGGGACATGGATGAAATTGGAAATCATCATTCTCAGTAAACTATCGCAAGAACAAAAAACCAAACACCGCATATTCCCACTCATAGGGTGGAATTGAACAATGAGAACACATGGACACAGGAAGGGAAAAATCACACTCTGGGGACTGTTGTGGGATGGGGGGAGGGGGGAGGGATAGCATTGGGAGATATACCTAATGCTAGATGAGTAGTTAATGGGTGCAGCACACCAGCATGGCACATGTATACATATGTAACTAACCTGCACATTGTGCACATGTACCCTAAAACTTAAAGTATAATAATAATAATAAAAGAAAAATAAATAAAGTTAATATTGTTATGTGTGAATTTGATCCTGTCGTTAGGATGCTGGCTGGTTATTTTGCTCGTTAGTTGATGCAGTGTCTTTCTAGCCTCGACGGTTTCTACAATTTGGCATGATTTTGCAGTGGCTGGTACCAGTTGTTCCTTTCTGTGTTTAGTACTTCCTTCAGGAGCTCTTTGAGGGCAGGCCTGGTGGTGACAAAGTCTCTCAGCATTTGCTTGTCTGTAAAGTGTTTTATTTCTCCTTCACTTTTGAAGCTTAGTTTGGATGGATATGAAATTCTGTGTTGAAAATTCTTTTCTTTAAGAATGTTGAATATTGGCCCCCACTCTTTTCTGGCTTGTAGAATTTCTGCCGAGAGGTCCACTCTTAGTCTGATGGGCTTCCCTTTGTGGGTAGTCCGACCTTTCTCTCTGGCTGCCCTTAACATTTTTTCCTTCGTTTCAACTTTGGTCAATATGACAATTATGTGTCTTGGAGTTGCTCTTCTCGAGAAGTATCTTTGTGGCGTTCTCTGTATCTCCTGAATCTGAATGTTGGCCTGCCTTGCTAGATTAGGGAAGTTCTCCTGAATAATATCCTGCAGAGTGTTTTCCAGCTTGGTTCCATTCTCTCCGTCACTTTCAGGTACACCAATCAGATAATGGATTTTGTCTTTTCACATCGTCCCATATTTCTTGTAGGCTTTTTTCATTTCTTTTTATTCTTTTTTCTCTAAACTTCCCTTCTCACTTCATTTCATTCATTTCATCTTCCATCACTGATACCCTTTCTTCCAGATGATTGCATCGGCTCCTGAATCTTCTGCATTCTTCACGTAGTTCTCAAGCCTTGGCTTTCAGCTCCATCAGCTCCTTTAAGCACTTCTCCATATTGGTTATTCTAGGTATACATTTGTCTAAATTTTTTTCAAAGTTTTTAACTTCTTTGCCTTTGGTTTGAATTTCCTCCTGTAGCTCGGAGTAGTTTGATCATCTGGAGGCTTCTTCTCTCAACTTGTCAAAGTGATTCTCCGCCCAGCTTTGTTCCATTGCTGGTGAGGAACTGCGTTCCTTTGGAGGAGGAGAGGTGCTCTGCTTTTTAGAGTTTCCAGTTTTTCTGCTGTTTTTTCCCCATCTTTGTGGTTTTATCTACTTTTGGTCTTTGATGATGGTGACGTACAGATGGGTTTTTGGTGTGGATGTCCTTTCTGTTTGTTAGTTTTCCTTCTAACAGACAGGACCCTCAGCTGCAGTTCTGTTGGAGTTTGCTAGATGTCCACTCCAGACCCTATTTGCTTGGGTATCAGCAGCAGTGGCTGCAGAACAGCTGATTTTCGTGAACTGCGAATGCTGCTGTCTGATCATTCTTCTGGAAGTTTTGTCTCAGAGGAGTACCCGGCCATGTGAGGTGTCAGTCTGCCCCTAGTGGGGGGTGCCTCCCAGTTAGGCTGCTCATGGTTCAGGGGTCAGGGGCCCACTTGAGGAGTCTGTCTGCCTGTTCTCAGATCTCCAGCTGTGTGTTGGGAGAACCACTGCTCTCTTCAAAGCTGTCAGACAGGGATATTTAAGTCTGCAGCGGTTACTGCTGTCTTTTTGTTTGTCTATGCCCTGCCCCCCAGAGGTGGAGCCTACAGAGGCAGGCAGGCCTCCTTGAGCTGTGGTGGGCTCCACCCAGTTGTAGCTTCCGGGCTGCTTTGTTTACCTAAGCAAGCCTGGGCAATGGCGGACGCCCCTCCCCCAGCCTCGCTGCCGCCTTGCAGTTTGATCTCAGACTGCTGTGCTAGCAATCAGCGAGACTCCGTGGGCGTAGGACCCTCCAAGCCAGGTGCAGGATATAATCTGCTGTTGTGCCGTTATTTAAGCCCGTCGGAAAAGTGCAGTATTAGGGTGGGAGTGACCCAACTTTCCAGGTGCCGTCTGTCACCCCTTTCTTTGACTAGGAAAGGGAACTTCCTGACCCCTTGCACTTCCTGAGTGAGGTAATGCCTAGCCCTGCTTCGGCTCTTGTACTCTTTGCTGCCCCCACTGTCCTGCGCCCACTGTCTGGCACTCCCTAGTGAGATGAACCCGGTACCTCGGATGGAAATGCAGAAATCACCCGTCTTCTGTGTCACTCACGCTGGGAGCTGTAGACCGGAGCTGTTCCTATTTGGCCATCTTGGCTGCTCAAGATTTTTTTTTTTAAAGCTGAATAATATTCCGTTGTATCATACATGTCTTCAAGGTCTTTTGTTGCATATTTTAGATATAGATTCATAAATGTAATTGCTGTATTTGATAATTTTATTTTTAGTTATTTGAAGTATATTTATAACATTATAAAATAATATGTGCATCCTTGTTTTCCACCAACAATGCACATGGGTTTCTTTTTTTTCGTTTCTTTTTTTTTTTTTTTAAATGGAGTCTCCCTTTGTCACCCAGGCTGGAGCTCAGTGGCACAATCTTGACTCACTGCAACCTCCGCCTCCCGGGTTTCAAGCGATTCTCCTGTCTCAGCCTCCTTAGTAACTGGGATTACAGGCACGTGCCACCACATCTGGCTAATTTTTGTATTTTTAGTACAGATGGGGTTTCACCATGTTGGTCAGGCTGGTCTTGAACTCCTGACCTCGAAATCCACCCGCATCAGCCTCCCAAAGTGCTGGGATTACAGGCGTGAGCCACGTCACTTGGCCAAGGGTTTTACTGCATCATCAACAGATTAGGTGTTTTTAAAAAATTGATAGTGGTCATTTAAATGGATGTGACAGATTTTCTTTTTCGTTGTGATTTTTATGCATTTCTCTATAAATTAGAAATTTTTTGTGTCCTTTCAAATTTTTTGTTTGTGTTTTTCGATGAAAATGTATTTCAATTATTTTCATATTTGTAAATAAATTCATTCAAATTTATTTAGTTTTAAAAGTCATTTCAATTTTTTCAATATTGACTCCTATCATATGTGATTTGTAAATATTTTCACCCATTTTCTGGGAGGCCTTATCCCTCTATTAAATGTTTACTTACATAAGCAGAAATTTGGAAGTGTAGTATAGTTAAATTTTTGCTTCTTTCTTTGTTGCTTATGCATTTAATGTTGTAGCTAAGAAAATGGCACCAAGATTATTGTCATATGTTTCCCCTATATATTTTTAAATGATGAAGAAGTTATCTGGCCTGGAACGGCACCTCACACCTATAATCCTAGCACTTTGGGGAGCTGAGTGGGGTGGATCATGAGGTCAGAAGTTTGAGACCAGCCTGACCAATATGGTGAAACCTCATTTCTACTAAAAATACAAAAAATTAGCCAGGCGTGGTGGTGGGTGCGTGTAAACCCAGGCTACTCGGGAGGCTGAGGAAGGAGAATAACTTAAATCCAGGAGACAGAGATTGGAGTGATTGGAGAGCATGCCACCACACTCCATCCTGGGCAACAGAACGAGACTCTGACTCCAAAAACAAAAAAAGTTATCTTCTTATGTCTAATTAAAAGATTTTTCCACATATGGTTTAAGGAAATAAACTTTATTATTTTATTTTTTATTTTTTTTGAGATGAAGTCTCACTCTGTCACCCAGGCCAGAGTGCAGTGACACAATCTCGGCTCACTGCAACCTCTGCCTCCTAGGTTCAAGCAATTCTCCTGTCTCAGCCTCCCAAGCAGCTGGGACTACAGGTGTGTGCGACCATGCCTGGTAAATTTTTGCATTTTTAGTAGAGAAGGGGTTTCACCATGTTGGCTAGGCTGGTCTCGAAACCCTGACCTCAGGTGATCCACCTGCCTAAGCCTCCCAAAGTGCTGGGATTACATGTGTGAGCCACCATTCCTGGCCTTATTTGTTTGTTCTTGAGATAGGGTCTCACTCTCTCAACCAGGCTGGTTTGCAGTGTTGTGATCATGGCTCACTGCAGCCTCAACCTCCCAAACTTAGAAGATTCTCTGATTGCAGCCTCTCAGGTAGCTGGGTTACAAGTGTATAGCTTCATGTCCTCCCAGTTTTTTTGTATTTTTGGTTGAGACAAGGTTTTGCTGCATTGCTGAGGTTGGCCTCAAACTTCTGGGATCCAGTGATCACCCCACTTTAACCTCCGAAAGTCCTGAGATTACATTTCTTTTTATTAAGTAGTTTAATTAATTTATATTAAAATTATTTCTTAAAATGAAATTACTAGTTTTATTGCTATTGTTTTATGTGTTTGAGTGGTATGTTTTTTTCTTATTTAGTTTTATTGCCTTATTTTAATTGTGTAGTGACATGCTTCAATTATTTTTTAAATTTTGTTTTGCATACTTTCTATAAATATTATCTTCATAATCATCTTGTATATTAGTCTGTTTTCATGCTGCTGATAAGGACATACCTGAGACTGGGCAATTTACAAAAGAAAGAGGTTCATTGGTCACAGTTTCATGTGACTGAGGAGTCATCACAATCATGGTGGAAAGTGAAAGGCATGTCTCACATGGTGGCAGACAAAAGAAAGAGCTTGCGCAGGAAAACTGCCTTATAAAGCCTTCCACTTTCATGAGACTATTCTCTATCATGAGAACAGCACAGAAAACATCTGCCCCCACGATTCAATTACCTCCTACTGCATCCCTCCCACAACATATGGGAATTAAAGATGAGACTTGGGTTGGGACATGGCCAAACCACATCATCTTAAAAATGGAGTTTACATAAAACATCTAAAACTTAAAAATATATTTTAATCTCATGACAACTTCAGTTGAATATAAAAATTATACCTCTGTATTTTTCAGTTTATTAATATAAAAATTATTTTGTGTATTAACATTTATGCAGATTTTTATTGTTTTAAATATTCTACAGAAGAGCTTTAAGGGTTTTATGCATCATCATTATGATAGTAAAGATTTCTACATTTGTATATTTACATTCAATAGAGAGCTTTATTTTTATATATGGTTTTATGATGCTGTCCAGTATTATTTTATTTTTAAATAAAATTGACTCATTTTAGCATTTCTTTGTTGTTGTTGTTTTGTTGTTGTTGTTGTTGTTGTTGTTATGGAGTCTTGCTCTGTCACCCAGGCTGGAGTGCAGTGGCACAATCTCAGCTCACTGCAAGCTCTGCCTCCCGGGTTCATGCCATTTTCCTGCCTCAGCCTCCCGAGTAGCTGGAACTATATGCGGCTGCCACCATGCCCGGCTAATTTTGTTTTTTTTGTGTATTTTTAGTAGAGACGGGTTTTCTCCATGTTAACCAGGATGGTCTCGATCTCCTGACCTCCCATTTCTTTTTTTTATGTGCAGAGTCTCGCTGTATTATTCAGGCTGATCTGAATCTCCTGGTCTTTAGTGTTGTGACAGCTTTGGCCTCTTAAAACTGCAGGATTACAGGCATGAGCCACAGTGCCTGGCCATCATGTAGCATTTTTTTGTAGAACTGTGCTAGTGGAGATGAACTCCCTCAACTTTTATTTTGGAGATTTTTAGTTTTCATCCTATTTTTAAAGGGAAATAAATTTAAATCAAATATTATTGGTTACAATTTTTTTTTGTTTGTTTTACTACATCAAAATTTGGGAAGTTCTCACCTTTTATCTTCAAGTAACCACTGTATTGTTTTTTTTCCCCATATTCTTCTTCTAAGATGAATATATTGATCTACTTGATGGTATCTAATAAGTTTTACATTCCATGTTTTAATTTTGTTTTGCAATTTTATATTTTTGTGTTATATATTCTAGCGTATGCCACCATACATCTGATATTTGTGTTTTGATTTTTTAGTATATATCATAATTGTGCATGACAGTATTTAACTTTGTATAATTTAAGACCCTGTTGAGCAAAATCAAATATGAATCAGCCATATGTCTTTTTCCAGTAGAATTATATCTATGTTTGTTTGCCTGTATAAATGTTATCTTTTTTAAATTTTTTTTTGAGACAGAGTTTTGCTCTTCTTGACCAGGCTGGAGTGCAGTGTCACGATCTCGGCTCACTGCAACCTCTGCCTTCCAGGTTCAAGTGATTTTCCTGCCTCAGCCTCCCAATTAGCTGGGATTACAGGCGCCCACTACCACGCCTGGATAATTCTTGTATTTTTAGTAGAGACAGAGTTTACCATGCTGGCCGGGCTGGTCTCGAACTCCTGACCTCATGATCCACCCTCTTCAGCCTCCCAAAGTGCTGGGATTACAGGTGTGAGCCACCGCACCAGGCTACCCTTGGTTTTTTTTTGTTTGTTTTTCGTATATTTGTTGTATAGGTTTGTTGTGAATGGTTTTCTAATCCTGTGTAGATGAGTAGTTATAAAATTCTTGTAATGTCAACATGCTATTTATGAATCTATATGATTTTTGTGTGGGAGAAACACTTTTGGATTTGAATATAATTTAAAACTCTGATAACTCTGTATCTCTTTTGGGTATTATTGTTTATTTTTACTTGTCAAAAAAATAACAAATTTACCACAAAATATTTTTAAATATTCAGTTAAGTCACACTAATTATCTTGACATTGTCATGCAACATATTGCTAGAATGTTTTTATCTTGCAAAGCTAAATCTTAATACATACTGACTACCACTTTTTTCTTGTTTTTTTCTTTTTTGAGGTGGAGTCTTGCTCTGTCACCCAGGCTGAAGTGCAGTGGCACCATCTCAGCTCAGTGCAACCTCCACCTCCTAGGTTCAATTGATTCTCATGCCTCAGCCTCCTTAGTAGCTCAGATTACAGGTGCCTGCCATCATGCCTGGCTAATTTTTGTATTTTTATTAGAGATGGGGTTTCACCATGTTGGCCAGGCTGGTTTTAAACTCCTGACCTTAGGTGATCCACCCGCTTGGGTCTCTCAAAGTGCTTAGATTACAGGTGTGAACCACCATGCCTGGCCCCAATTTTTTCTGTTTTATGGCACTTTGCAAACACCAGTCTGTTCTTTGTTTCTAAGAGTGTAACTCCTTCATATATTTCATACAATCTGTCGTTTTGTGGCTGGCTCATTTCATTTTACATAATGCCATCAACATTTATCTTTATAGTTCGTACAATATTTCCTGCTTTTTGAAGACTGATATTTCAGGATTTTTATATTTCAAATTATAGCTACTGAATGATTTGGTGAAAGAAATCTGCCTTGCTTTTACCTATTGGCTTACAGTAACAATGCTGCAATAATTATCACCATGTAAATGACTCCTTATATGACCATGTATGTGAAAGTTTATATATGTGCTGCATTCTATTTTATTAGTCTACTTTTTCACCTTTATACTCATACCAAATTGTTTGAATTCTGTAGCTTTGTAATGTGATTTAATCAAGAACTTTAATGCCTCCAGCATTGTTCCTTTTATTTTTTGAAGATTGTTGGGTACTTTATTGTCTCTTGAGATTCTATATACTTTTGGGGTTGCTGTTCCTGTTTCTTCAAAAATGCAGTGAGAAATTTGAAAAACATTGCATTAAGTCTGTCTGTTGCATTGAGCTGGATGGACCTTTTCACAATATTAACTATTTCAACCTTTGTTTAAAAGCACACTCAAGGGTGTGTTGTTTAATTTCTATGTATTTGTAAATTTTTCAGTTTTTCTGTCTTATTGTTTTATACTCGTACTCCATTTTACTCATAGAAAGTAGTTCATAGAAGTTTACTTTTAAAAATTTTGGTAAGACTTCCTTTTTGGCTTAAGATGTGGTTTATCAAGTAAAATGTATGAGCTATTGAGAAAGAGGTGTATTCTGATGTTGTTGAGGAGTGTTCTCCATAACTCTGTTTGGAATAATTGTTTTATACTGCCTTTAAGTAGTCTGTTCCCTTATTAACATTCTTTCTTGTTTTATTTTTATTACAGAAAGTGTGGTATTAAAATATCTTGCTATAATTGTATTGGTTTGTATGTGTTTCTTCCATTCTGTCAATATTTGCTTTATATATTTGGAACCCTAATGTGAGACACACACACACACACCTGCGTGCGTGCACAAACACGTACACACACACACACAAATATACACAGATTTTTCATAGGTTCCCAGTGAATGAATCTATTATTTTTTGATGTCCTTTGTTTCTTTGGAGTTTAAAGTACATTTTATAAAATATTATAATTTTTGACTTAAGATGTAGCTTGTGTAAGATTATTTTGACTGTTTCTGCTCTCATTTGATTAATATTTGCATGGAATGTCTACTTTCTTCCTGCCTCTTCCAGTCTTTTTTTATCATTAGATTTCAACTGACTCTTGTAGAAAGGCAAGATGAATCTCAGTTTTTAAAATATTTTAATAAAACTATTTATTGAAAGTATGTCTCAATTTAAAAGTTAATTTTATATATATTTAAATAATTTTCTGAAATAGAAAGACTTACTGTTATTTTATTAAGTATTTTATTTGATTCTTGCATCTTTGTCTTTTATTCTCTTTCCATCTTTGTGTCTTTTTGATATTTGTATTGATAGGCTTTGACTTATTTTGTTTTGTATATTTATACACATATTTTTGTGGTACATTGGGGATTACATATAACCTCTAAAAGATACAACAACATATTTTAATCTGGTAAATAAACTTAAGTTGCATACAAAAATTTGTTCTTATTATACCTTCCCTCAAATTTGTCATTGATGTTAATTATATCTTTTTATATTGTATATTCATTAATGAATATTTAAAATGTTTTCTATGCTTTTATCCTTCAAATTTCAGAGAATAATTAAAAATGTTTTCTGCACCACTAGGGTAATGCTAAGAAATTTGACTTTTGTGTATTTGCATATTTTTCCCAGAAAATCATGTATTTTTATATGATTCTGTGTTTTTATTGGAATCATGTTATTTTCAGTAGAAGGAACTGTTTTCAGCACCTTTTATATGTAGGGCATATGCATTTCCAATATACTTTTTTAGAATTTGGTTACTTTGGAAAGTTTTTACTTTTTTTATTTGGCAGGACAGATTCGCTGATGGTATTATTCTCAATTAATTAAACCTTTTTTTTTTTTTTACAATTTTTTTCATGACTACATCACACCGTTCCCTTATGGCCTGCAAAATTTTTGTTAACAGTTCACTGACTATCTCATAAGATTATGTTTGTAAATGGCACATCACTTTTTTTTTTGGAGAGAAGAGTCTCACTGTATCCTCCAGCCAGGCTTGAGTGTAGTGGTGTGACCTGAGCTCACTGCAACCTCCACTTCCTGGGTTCAAGTGGTTCTTCAGCCTCAGCCTCCTGAGTAGCTGGGATTACAGGCATGCACCACCATGCCTGGCTAATTTTTATAGTTTTAGTAGAGACGGGGTTTCGCCATGTTGGTCAGGTTGGTCTTGAACTCCTGACCTCAGGTGATCGGCCCACCTTGGCCTCCCAAAGTGCATGGATTACAGGTGTGAGCCACTGTGCCTGACCTGGCACATCAGTTTTATCTTGCAGCTTCAAAGGTAATCTTTTTTCTGTGACTTTTGAAATTGTGCTTATGTATGTGTTTGTTATAAATATCTTTTTGTTATTCTAGTTTGTTTGTTGAGCTTTTTTATTTTTACATCTTTTTTTTTTTTTTTTTTTACTTTTAGGATGTCAGTTTTTTTGTGTATATTTTATCTCCATAATTTCTGTTTTTTGATATCTTAAATATTTTTTATTCTTGTCCTCATTTTTCTGATTTTCCATAGTTGTTTCTGTTCCCATTTTAATCAGTATTATTCAGTTTATTACCAATTATTAAAATTAATGTATACATCTTTTTTATGGTTTCTTTCAGAAAATTTTGTGATATTTTTGGTGGGATTGTATTGCCCTATTTTGTATATATTATAATCCTTGATTGAGATTTAGACATTAAAAAAAGCTACTTGTCAAAATCTTTATAATGTAGCTTTGTCATGGCATATTCTGAAAACAATTGTCTTTGCTGGTGATTATGAGAGTTTCTTAAACATGTTCTTAGGATATGTGTTGTCTGAAATTTTATTTTTATTATTTAGTTAGGAGAGATTACTCATGTTAATTTGTAGTGTCATCACTTGCTATACCTTTTCCATTTCTGTGGTACTGCAGTCTCTCTGCTGCTGTAACATTTTTCTTCGGTCTCAGCAGACTCAAACTCTCATTCCAAAATATACCGCCATTTCTTTCAGTACTTTATGTCATGAGAGACAGAAACCAGTGTCAGGAAAAAAACCCTAAAAGCCAGAAATGGCAATGATTGTGCCAGTATTTTACCTTTCTTTTAAAACAGAAACCAAGAGTTGGCAATTTACTTGTAAAGACACTATGGTATAGTGGGAAACAGGAAAAGATGTATTGAGTAAATTTAACCGACTTTTCTTTTTCTTCTGTGTGTTTTTTTGCATGCGCTCACCTGGGACACTGCACACACTTAAATCATTTATGAATTTTCCACAGATGTATTTTGGTCTGTATGTTTTTGTTACATTTATGTCTATGAAAGAATTAGAGCCTGTGGTATTTTGCAATGCCATCTTGTCTATGTAGTTTGTATAATTTTATAGGTAAGATTTTTAAACTATATTCATGTGAGTCTAGTAAGTGGAGTAATTTATTTATTTATTTATTTTTTTTCAGGTATGTGTCCTCATTTTGCTCAAGACCTTTGGCCAGAGCAGGGCATGGAAGATTCCTTTCAAAAAGCAATACTGAGAAGATATGGAAAATATGGACATGATAATTTACAGTTAAGGAAAGGCTGTAAAAGTGTGGATGAGTATAAGGTGAACGAAGAAGGTTATAATGGACTTAACCAGTGTTTCACAACTGCCCAGAGCAAAGTATTTCAATGTGATAAATATTTGAAAGTCTTCTATAAATTTTTAAATTCAAACAGACATAAGATAAGACATACTGAAAAGAAATCTTTCAAATGTAAAAAATGTGTCAAATTATTTTGCATGCTTTCACATAAAACCCAACACAAAAGCATTTATCATAGAGAGAAGTCCTACAAATGTAAAGAATGTGGAAAAACCTTTAATTGGTCCTCAACCCTTACTAATCATAGGAAAATTTATACTGAAGAGAAACCTTACAAATGTGAAGAATATAACAAATCTCCTAAGCAACTCTCAACCCTTACCACACATGAAATAATTCATGCTGGAGAGAAACTCTACAAATGTGAAGAATGTGGTGAAGCTTTTAATCGATCCTCAAATCTTACTACACAAAAGATAATTCATACTGGAGAGAAACCTTACAAGTGTGAAGAATGTGGCAAAGCATTTATCTGGTCCTCAGCCCTTACTGAGCATAAGAAAATTCATACTAGAAAGAAACCCTACAAGTGTGAAGAATGTGGCAAAGCATTTATATGGTCCTCAACACTAACTAGACATAAGAGGATGCACACTGGAGAGAAACCCTACAAATGTGAAGAATGTGGCAAAGCTTTTAGCCAGTCCTCAACCCTTACTACACATAAGATAATTCATACTGGAGAGAAACGCTACAAATGCTTAGAATGTGGCAAAGCTTTTAAGCAACTCTCAACTCTTACTACACATAAAATAATTCATGTTGGAGAGAAACTCTACCAATGTGAAGAATGCGGCAAAGGTTTTAATCGATCTTCAAATCTTACTACACATAAGATAATTCATACTGGAGAGAAACCTTACAAGTGCGAAGAATGTGGCAAAGCATTTATCTGGTCCTCAACCCTTACTAAACATAAGAGAATTCATACTAGAGAGAAACCCTACAAATGTGAAGAATGTGGCAAGGCATTTATATGGTCCTCAACCCTAACTAGACATAAGAGGATGCACACAGGAGAGAAACCCTACAAATGTGAAGAATGTGGCAAAGCTTTTAGCCAATCCTCAACCCTTACTACACATAAGATAATTCATACTGGAGAGAAACCCTACAAATGTGAAGAATGTGGCAAAGCCTTTAACTGGTCCTCAACTCTTACTAAACATAAGATAATTCATACTGAAGAGAAACCCTACAAATGTGAAAAATGTGGCAAAGCCTTTAAGCAGTCTTCAATCCTTACTAACCATAAGAGAATTCATACTGGAGAGAAACCCTATAAATGTGAAGAATGTGGCAAATCTTTTAACCGGTCTTCAACTTTTACTAAACATAAGGTAATTCATACTGGAGTAAAACCCTACAAATGTGAAGAATGTGGCAAAGCATTTTTCTGGTCCTCAACCCTAACTAAACATAAGAGAATTCATACTGGAGAGCAACCCTACAAATGGGAAAAATTTGGCAAAGCCTTTAATCGGTCCTCGCACCTCACCACAGATAAGATAACTCATTGGAGAGAAATCTTACAAGTATGAATAATGTGCCAAAGCCTAAGAAAACCGTCAATTCTTAATAGATATAAGATTATTCCTACTGGAGAGAAACTACAAACCTGAGAGAGGTGCTAATGCTTTTGACAGTTCCTAAAACTTTAAAGAAAATCATTCTGCTGAAAAATCCTAGAAATGTGAAGAATGTGAAAAAGCCTTTAAATGATTGTCACACTTGATTGTAGGTAAGATAATTCATACTGGAGAAAACTACCAGTATGAACAATGTGGCCAAGCTTCGACAATGCTCACACCCTATTGCACAGGAAAGCATTTATACTTGAGAAGAAATGTACAAATATAGGCAAAGTAAAAAAGCCATTAATACCTGCTCACATCTTACTCAAAATTGTAGAGTTCATAGTAAATACAAGCATTAAAATTCTAATTACTCTCAGAAGATCTGTCAGAAAGTATGTCTTTAAAGTATAGAAGAGCATTTATTTTGAAAAAAACATTACACATATGAAGAGGATTGTAATATCTTTACTTGTACCACAGATCTTATTGTACATATTTTATACTAGAGAAAAACCCTCAGGCAGTTGTTAAAATTTTGTTGAACATCAGGGAGTTTAAGAAAACCCTGCAAGTATAATGAATTTGGAAAAACATTTTTTCAAAAACTACAAATTATAAAACACCGAAGTGTTCATACTAAAATATATTTTTGCAGATACATTAAATATGAAAGATATTCAATCCAAAATTAAGTGTATGTAAATATCAGGGAATAATTCACAGTAGAAATATCTAGGGCACTCAAGCTTTAGACATTACACTAAATCAGAGTGCTGAGTATAGAAAATAATACAAACTAAAATTTGTCTAAACATTTGTATATAACTTTAAAAAGTAGAATATTTTTTGGAGGGTTATAATTACATTCAAAGTACTTTTTTTGAAAATACAGATTTTTTAAACAGTGAATAACGTGTTCAACTCTTAAATTCATGCTGTTTCATCATTGCTGGTGTATTCATATGTGAAAGCATGTGACTAATTGTTGCTGCATAAAAGATATGAGATTCTTTTTTATTAGGCATTATTTATGATCTTTTCTATGAAAAGATAAGGACATTAAAATGTAAGATGCATGAGGAAAATTTAGGTAGAGAGGCTGTTTGTGGTTAACTTATAATATTGAGTGATGCATGAGGTAGGTGTTCCGAATAATATTCCTTTGCATTATTATGAATGAAAAGCATTCTTAATTTTAGTTAAAATTAAGTTAGTCATATGTTATTTTATTAATTGTACTTCTATGGAATAATATGCAGTCTATTTTTAAATTATAAATTATGTGTGAACTTAGCTTTTCAATTCAACATTTTTAACATATTAAATACTATTGTGAATTCAATGAAGTGTTCTTATGCCACTAACTTTAACCTATTCCCTTACTCAAGGATGTAGGTAAAAGATGGTAACAATACACTATTTGGTAAGATAATGGACTGACATCTCTAGCAATCTTTTTTGCCAGTGGCTTTAAATTGCCAAGAAGTTAAAGAATACTGTTCCTATAGGTTAAATTTTTATTCTTATTTTCACATTTAAATTTATTTTTCTTAATTTTTGTGGATATGTAATATGTGTATATATGTATGCCATATATGGTATATTTTGATGCAGGCATACTCTATATAATAGTCACATTAGAGGAAATGAGATATCCATTACCTCTAGCATTTATTCTTTTTATTACAAGCAATTCAATTGTACACTTTTAGTTATTTTTAAATTTACAATGTTATTGATTACAGGGTCATTTTTATGGTCATAATAAAAAATTTTATACAAACATGTAAAATTCATACATTTCTGAGTTCTGAATAAATATTTTTAAAAATTTTAGTATATTTTTCTTTGAATATGTGACCTTTGCCTGCAAGCACATATAGACTCTTAGAATTGATTTACATAAAATTAAATATATACTTCTATTAAAGATAAACCTTAGGTGTAAATAAATTATGCAGTAAGTATGTTTGTGTGAATATAAGTTTGAAACTATTTTTAGCAACAAAAAGAAATACTCGAACAAAATAAATTATTTTAATAAGGTGTCTAATTTACTAGAAAACAAAAATTTTCAAAAATGCTGAAACCAAATCTATGCTATTTGCTTTGTATTGAATTTATTACTGTACAGTCTTTGTGCTTATGATTCAGAATCTCCACATGCAAATTCTGTGTTTTAACTTGACTGGTACTCATGCTAGACTCATAACTTTCTTTTTTTGTTTGTTAATTATTTGTTTGTTTATTTATTTATTTATTTATTTTTGAGACGGAGTCCTGCTCTGTTACCCAGGCTGAAGTTCAATAGTGTGATCTTGGCTCACTGTAACCTCTGCCTTTGAGGTTCAAGCAATTCTCATGCCTCAGCCTCCCAAGTAGCTGGGATTACAGTTGCCCACCACCACACGCAGCTAATTTTTGTATTTTTAGTAGAGATGAGGTTTCACCATGTTGGTCAGGCTGGTCTTCAACTGACCTTAGGTGATCCACCCACCTTGGCCTCTGAAAGTGCTGGGATTACCGGCGTGAGCCACCACGCCCAGCCTGTGTAATAGTCTTTGAAGTATTCATTATGTGAGCTGGTCTGTAATTTTAAGAATAATTTTTTTTAATTTTATTGTTCCATAAGCTATTGGGGTACATGTGGTGTTTGGTTAGATGAGTAAGTTCTTAAGTGGTGATCTGTGAGATCCTGGTGCACCCATCATCCAAGCAGGATACACTTCACCATATAAATTGTCTTTTATCCCTCCCACTCCCTCTCTTCCCCTCAAGTCCCCAAAGTTCATTGTATAATTCTTGTGCTTTTGTGTCCTCATAGTGTATTTCCCACATATCAGTGAGAACATATGATGTTCGGTTTTCCATTCCTCAGTTACTTCACTTAGAATAACAGTCTCCATTCTCATCCAGGTCATTGCAAATGCTGTTAATTCATTCCTTTTTGTGGCTGAGTAGTATTCCTGTGTGTGTGTGTGTGTGTATCCACTCGTTGATTGATGGGCATTTCACTTGGTTCTATGATTTTTTAGTTGTGAATTGTGCTGCTAGAAACATGCATGTGCAAGTATCTTTTTCAAATAATTACTAGTTTTTCTTGGATAGATACCCAGTAGTGGGATTGCTGGATCAAATGGTAGTTCTACTTTTAGTTCTTTAAGGAATATCCACACTGTTTTTCATAGCAGCTGTACTAGTTTACATTCCCACCAGCAGTGTAGAAGTTGTTTGAAATGTTTGTTCCTCAGTGCCATAAAGAAATAGCACTTGAACATTAATTTATTTAGTAAGGCCATTTTTACTTCCTGCAGAAAGTATACACTCGTCAGCAGTTTTGCCACAAGAGTACAATGAATAAAGGAGACAGGGTCATTTATAACCTGATGCATCCACCCTACTGCTGTGTCCGGTTTCCATTGGCTGGAATGGGACCTCACATTCTGTATTTATCCCAATTGGCTAGCATCTTAGAACTTTTGAAAGAGGCAAAGGTAAAGGAGAACAAAGAAAGGAGTAAGTAACTTGTGGAATGCTGAGAAAGGTAAAACCACTTTTAAATAAGGAAGAGGAACAGGCTATGACCTAATTGCTTGGACCAGTATAAGCATGCCAGGGCAAATATTTAGGAGCACAGGTCTTTGAATAAATTTTGTCTCTAAGAAAAGTTACAATTTATTCCTAATTAGATGGGGGGGGGGAATCTTTGAAGAGGAACCTCTACTTTACTTTTTACAAAGTGTTCCCTGATCACCACATCCATGCCAACATCTACAGTTTTTTGATCTTTTGATTATGACCATTCTTGCAAGAATAAGGTGGTATTGCATTGTGGTTTTGATTTTCATTTCTCCGATCATTAGTGATGTTGAGCATTTTTTCTTATGTTTGTTGTCCATTTGTATATCTTCTTTAGAAAATTGTCTATTCATGTCCTTAGCACAGTTTTTGATGGTTTTTTTTTTCTTACTGATTTGTTTGAGTTCCTTGTAGATTCTGGATATTAGTCCTTTATCAGATGTATAGATTGTGAAGATTTCGTCCCACTCTGTGAGTTGTCTGTTTACTCTGCTTACTGTTCCTTTTGCCATGCAAAAGCTCTTTAATTAGGTCCCGGCTATTTATCTTTGTTTATATTGCATTTGCTTTTGGGTTTTTGGTCATGAAATTTTTTCTAGCCAGTGCCTGGAAGGGTTTTTCCATTGTTATCTTCCAGAATTTTTAGAGTTTCAGGTCTTAGGTTTAAGTCCTTAATCCATCTTGAGTTGATTTTTTTTTTATAAGGTGAGAGATGAGGATCTGGTTTTATTCTCCTACATGTGGCTACCATCCCAGCACCAATTGTTGAAAAGGGTGTCTTTTCCCCACTTTATGTTTTTGTTTACTTTTTTGAAGATCACTTGGCTGTAATTATTTCAGTTTATTTCTGGGTTCTCTGCCATTGGTCTATGTGTCTATTTTTATACCAGTACCACGCTGTTTTGGTGACTATGGTTCTATAGTATAGTTTGAAATCAGGTAGTGTGGTGCCTCCAGACTTGTTCTTTTTGCTTAGTCTTTCTTTGGCTCTGTGGGCTCTTTTTTGGTTCCATATGGTTTTTAGAATTTTTTTTTCTAACTCTGTGAAGAATGATGGTAGTATTTTCATGGGAATTGTGCTGAATTTGTAGATTGCTTTTGGCAGTAGGGTCATTTTCACAATATTGATTCTACCCATCCTTGAGCATGGGATGTGTTTCCATTTGTTTGTATCATCTATGATTTCTTTCAGTAGTGTTTTGTAGTTTTCCTTTTAGAGGTCTTTTGACTCCTTCATTAGGTGTATTCCTAAGGTTTTTTTTTGTTTTTTTCCAGCTATTGTAAAAGGGGAGTTCTTGATTTAATTCTCCATTTGGTTGCTGTTGGTGAATAAAAGAGCTACTGATTTGTGTACATTAATCTTGTATCCAGAAACTGCTGAATTCTTTTATTGGTTGTAGGAGCCTTCTGGAGGAGTCCGTAGGGTTTTCAAGGTAAATTGTCATATCATCAGCAAACAGGGACAGTTTGACTTCTTGTTTACTGACTTGGATGCCCTTTATTTCTTTCTCTGTTCTGATAGCTCTGGAGGACGTCCAGGAATATTTTGGAGAGGAGCGGTGAGAGTGGGCATCCTAGTCTTTTTCCCATTCTCAGAGAGAATGCTTTCAACTTTTCCTCATTCAGTATTATGTTGTCTGTGGGTTTGTTGTAGACAGCTTTTATTATATTAAGCTGTTCCTTGCATGCCAACTTTGCTGAGAGGTGTTTTTTTTTTTTTTTTTTTTTTTTAACAGAGTTTTGCTCTTGTTGCCCAGGCTGGAGTGCAATGGCAGGATCTTGGCTCACCACAACCTCTGCCTCCCGGGTTCAAACGATTCTCCTGTGTCAGCCTCCCAAGTAGCTGAGATTACAGGCACATGTCACCATGCCTGGCTAATTTTTGTACTTTTAGTAGAGATGAGGTTTCATCATATTGGTCAGACTGGTCTTGAACTCCTGACCTCAGGTGATCTGCCTGACTTAGCCTCCCAAAGTGCTGGGATTACAGGCGTGAGCCACCGTGCGCCCGGCCAAGCTGAGAGTTTTACTTTCAAAGGGATGCTGGATTTTGTCAAATGCTTTTTCTGCATCTATTGAGATGATCATGTGATTTTTGTTTTCAATTCTATTTATGTGGTGTATCACATTTGTTGACTTGTGTGTCAAACCATCCCTGCATCCCTGGTATGAAGCCCACTTTATCATGGTGGATTATCTTTTTGACATGTTGTTGGATTCAGTTAGCTAGTATTTTTTTAAGGATTTTAGCATCAATGTTTGTCAAGGATATTTGCCTGCAGTTTTCTTTCTTAGTTGTGTCTTTTCCTGATTTTGATACTAGGGTGATGCTGGCTTCATAGAATGAATTAGGGAGGGCTCCTTCTTTATCTGGTGGAATAGTGTCAGAAAGATTGGTACCAGTTCTTTGAATGTCTGGTAGAATTCTGTGAATCCGTCTGGTCCTGGACATTTTATTGGTAATTTTTTAAATTACCATTTTAATCTCACTGCTTGTTATTGGTCTGTTCAGGGTATCTAATTCTTCCTGATTTAAGCTAGGAGGGTTGTATTTTCACAGGAATTTATTCTTCTCTTCTAGGTTTTCTAGTTTATGTGTGTAAAGGTGTTCATAGTAGCCTTGAATGATTTTTTTGTATTTCAGTGGTGTCAGTTATAATATTTCCTGTTTCATTTCTCAGTGAGGTTATTTGGATTTTCTCTCTTTTCTTGGTTAATCTTGCTAATGGTCTATAAATTTTATTTATATTTTCAAAGAAGCAGCTTTTTGTTTCGTTTATCTTTTGTATTTTTTTGTTTCAATTTCATTTAGTTCTGCTCTGATCTTGGTTATTTTCTTTTTTTGCTGGGTTTGGGTTTGGTTTGTTCTTGTTTCTCTAGTTTCTTGTGGTGTGACCTTAGATTTTCTGTTTGTACTCTTTCAGACTTTTTGATGTAGGCATTTAGGGCTATGAACTTTCCTGTTAGCACCACCTTAGCTGTATGCCAGAGGTTTTGATAGGTTGTGTCATTATTGTCATTCTGTTTGAAGAATTTTTTAATTTTCATATTGATTTGGTTTTTGCCCCAATGCTTATTCAGGAGCAGCTTATTTAATTTCCATATATTTGCATGGCTTTGAAGTTTTCTTTGGGAGTTGATGTCCAGTTTTATTCCACTGTGGTCTGAGAGAGTGCTTGATATAGTTTCAGTTTTCTTAAATGTTTTGAGGCTCGTATTATGACCTATCATATGATCTGTCTTGGAGAAAGTTCCATGTGCTGTTGAGGAGAATGTGTGTTCTGCAGTTGTTGAATGAAATGTTTTGTATATATCTGTTAAGTCCATTTTTTTCCAAGGTATGGTTTAAATCCACTCTTTCTTTGTCGACTTTGTGTCTTGATGGCCTGTCTAGTGCTGTCAGTGGAGTTGAAGTTCCCCACTATTATAGTGTTGCTGTCTATCTCATTTCTTAGGTCTATTAGCAATTGTTTTTATAAATTTGGGTCCTCCAGTATTAGGTGAATATATCTTTAGGGTTGGGATGTTTTCCTGTTGGACCAGCCATTTACCGTTATATAATGTCCCTCGTTGTCTCTTTTAACCACCGTTGCTTTAAAGTTTGTTTTGTCTGATATAAGAATAGCTACCCCTGCTTGTTTTTGGTGTCCATTTGCATGAAACGCCTTTTTCCACCCCTTTACTTTAAGTTTATGTGAGTCCTTATGTGTTAGGTGAGTCTCCTGAAGATAGCAGATAGTTGATTGGTTAGTTCTTATCCATTCTGCAGTTCTGTGTCTTTTAAGTGGAGGATTTAGGCCATTTACATTCAATGTTACTATTGAAATGTGAGGTACCATTGCATTCATTATGCTCTTTGTTGCCTGCATACTTTGGTGGTTTTTTTTTTCTGTTTTTTTGTTTGTTTGTTTGTTTTTGAGATGGAATCTCACTCTGTCACCCAGGCTGGAGTGCAGTGGCGCCATCTTGGTTCACTGCAACCTCCCCCTCCCAGGTTTAAGCAATTCTCCTGCCTCAGCCTCCCAGGTAGCTGGGAGTAGAGGTGCCCACCACCACGCATGGCTAATTTTTGTGTATTTAGTAGAGACGGGGATGCACCATATTGGCCAGGCTGGTCTTGAACTCCTGACCTTGTGATCTTCCCGCCTTGGCCTCCCAAAGTGCTGAGATTACAGACATGAGCCACCACACCTGGCCTTTTTTTTTGGTTTTTCATTTTTGTTTTTTATCTTGTATTTGTGTTTTATAAATCCTGTTTGATTTATGCTGTAAAGAGATTCTGTTTGGTTGTGTTTTCAGGATTTGTTTTATGATTTAAGGTTTCTTTTGGCATTTTTGTATTAGGGGCTTGTTAATGGTGAATTCTCTCAGCATTTGTTTGTCTGAAAATGACTGTATCTTTCCTTATATATAATGCTTAGTTTCACTGGATGCAAAATTCTTGACTGATAATTGTTTTGTTTGAGGAGGCTGTAGATGGGGCCCCAATCCCTTCTAACTTGTAAGGTTTCTGCTGAGAAATCTGCTGTTAATCTGATAGGTGTTCCTTTATAGGTTACCTGGTTCTTCTGTCTCACAGCTCTTAAGATTTTTTTGTCTTAACTTTGGATAACCTGATCACAATGTGCTAAGGTGAAGATGTTTTTGCTATGAATTTCCCAGGTGTTCTTCGTGCTTCTTATATTTGTATGTCTAGGTAAGGCCAGAGAAGTTTTACTTGATTATTCCCTCAAATATGTTTTCTAAGCTTTTAGAATTGTTTTCTTCCTCAGGAACACCAGTTATTCTTAGGTTTGGTCATTTAACATAATTCCAGACTTCCTGGAGGCTTTGTTTGTATTTTCTTATTCTGTTTTATCTTTGTTGGATTGGGTTAATTCAAATACCTTGTCTTTGAGCTCAGAATTTCTTCTTCTACTTGTTAATTTTTATTGCTGAGAATTTCCTGATCATTTCACATTTCTAAAAGTGTGTCCAATGTTTCCTGAATTTTTTTTTAAGCTATCTATTTCATTGAATATTTTGCCCTTCACTTCTTGTATGATTTTTTGTATCTCCTTGTGTTGGGCTTTGCCTTTCTCCCACCTCTCCCTGATTAGCTTAATAACTAACCTCCTGACTTCTTTTTTTCAGATAAATCAAGGATTTCTTCTTGGTTTGGTTCTGTTGCTGGTGAACTAGTGTAATTTTTTTGGGGGGTGTTGATGAACGTTGTTTTGTCATATTACCAGGTTTGCTTTTCTGTTCCTTCTCATTTGGGTAGGTTTTGTCAGAGGGAAGGTCCATGGCTGAAAGCTGTTTAGATTTTTTGACCCACAGGGTGTTCCCTTTTTCTGTGGATGTGGCTTTCCGTGAGCTGAACTGTAGTGATTGGTGTCTCTTTTCTGGGTCTAGCCACCCAGTAAGTCTTCCCTGCTCCAGGCTGATACTTGGGGGTGTCTGCAGAGTCCTGTGATCTAAATCGACTGTGGATCTCTCAGCCATGGATACCAGTGCCTGTTCCAGTGGAGGTGGTGAAGGGTGCAGTGGCCTCTGTGGGAGTCCTTAGTTTTGATGGTTTAATGCTTTATGTATGTATTTATTTTTGCTAGTGGGCCTCCTGCCAGGAGGTAGCACTTCTAGAAAGCATCAGCTGTAGTAGTGTGCGGAGGGACTGGTGGTGGGTGGGGCGTTAGGACTCCCAACATTATATGTCCTTTGTCTTCCCCTACCAGGGCAGATAGGGAAGGACCATTGGGTGCAGGGGGCACTGGTCGTGTCTGAGTTCAGACTCTCCTTGGGCAGGTCTTGCTGTGGTTGGTGTAGGGGATGCAGGTGAGAGTCCCAGGTCACTGGAGTTGTGTACCTAGGAGAATTATAGCTGTCTCTGCTGAGCCACACAGAGTGTCAAGGAAGTGGGGGAAAGCGAGTAGTCACAGGCCTCACTCAGCTCCCATGCAAACCAGAGGGCCATTCTCACTCCCACTGTGTATCCTACAACAACCCCAAGTCTGTTTCCAGGTGGAAGGCTAGTTGGGCTTGAAAATTGCTCAAGGCTTTCTGCCTTCCAGTTGCAGGAAAAAAAAGGGCTTTAGTTCTTCCCCACCTGTGAAGTCTGCAAGCCAGATTCGCGCCTTTCCCTGAGTTCTGGGCAGGAGGCTTCTTGGCCCATTCAAATTGTTACAAAGTTCAGCTAAGGAAGTCTTTTTCCACTTGGAATTTTACTCCTGCTCCTCTGTCCTCCCTCCTGAAGGATCCCTGTGGTGCCAGGCAGGAATGGGCTGCTTGGGGATTTATCAAGCCCCCAGGGCCTCCCTGCTGCCTGCTCCACCCCTGTATTTCACTCAGCTTGGCTCTAATTTGATGCAGCTCCAGGTAGTCAGGAAATTATCCCACAAACAGACTTTCAGCTTCTCCAGTGGGGGTGCGTGTTTGGGAGAGGAGGGTCTCCCTTTCTCACTTCTGCATTTGGGGCACTCACAGTATTTGGAGTGTCTCCAGGGTCCTGCAGTAGCAGTCTGCTTCCTTCAGAGGGTCTGTCCTGATGCCTTTGAAGACACATTCTCAAGATTCTCAGATAAGTGTGTCCCAGGTAAAAACAGTGTCCACATTTTCTTTTAGAATGTCATCTGTTTAGAATTGCAGTCATTTACATTTCTACTTCTGATGCTTTTGCCTAAGAAGATTATTTCAACTACCTTTTCCCTTTTCTTCTCATGACAGTGAAAGGACTTCTTTAAAATTATTCTCCCCTATATATCAGAGACTTGTCTTTATTCTCTCCATCCAGGCTTCTTACATATCACAAATAATACTCATCTTGAGTTTATATGCTGAAATATTGGAAGTATTCCCTATGTTGACAGGTCAGCCTGGGCAGGTGGGAATATAAAACATTCTTATTGGGTATGGTGCTGGGTCCTCAGATATCAGTGAGGGAGAAAAGTGCACTGTTTATGTTCCATCTGAATGCTCCATCAGCTCTATGAAGAATATAATTTTTAAATGCACACTTAAAAAGGATGGAATTGGCCGGGTGCGGTGGCTCATGCCTGTAATCCTAGCAGTTTGGGAGGCTGAGGCGGGTGGATCACGAGGTCAGGAGATCGAGACCATCCTGGCCAACATGGTGAAACCCCATTTCTGCTAAAAATAAAAAATTAGCTGGGCTTGTTGGCATGTACCTGTAACTCCAGCTACTCAAAAGACTGAGTCAGGAGTATCACTTGAAACTGAAAGACAGAGGTTGCAGTGAGATGAGAAGATGAGATCACGCCACTGCACTCCAGCCTGGCGACAGAGCAAGACTCCATCTCAAAACAAAACAAAACAAAACAAAAGGATAGAATTAGGCTGGGCACGGTGGCTCACACTTGTAATCCCAGCACTTTGGGTGGCCAAGGTGGGTGGATCATGAAGTCAGGAGTTCAAGACCAGCTTGAGCAGCATGGTGAAACCCTGTATCTACTAAAAACACACACACAAGCAATAAATCTGGAAAACATTTTCCAATAAAAAAAACAACACACACACACACACACACACACACAACATTAGCTGGGCAAGGTGGTGTGTACCTGTAGTCCTAGCTACTTGGGAGACAGGCAGGAGAATTACTTGAACCCAGGAGGCGGAAGTTGCCATGAGCCAAGATTGTGCCATTACACACCAGCCTGTGTGACAGAGTAGACTCCATCCCCCCCCCAAAAAGAAAAAGAATGGGTAGCCTGGAATAATTAGAAAGATATGCAAAGGAAGTAATTCAAAGAAATGTGACTTCTAGAATGCTACAGAGAGTATTTAAATACACTATTAGAAATTACAAAACATGGGCAACATGTGGCTTGAACTTTACATAAAACATGTTTTTCATAATTAGATTCTGATTATGATTTACGTTTTTTGGCCAGTAATTTCACTGAAGTCATGTTGCATCATCCTATATGTATCAGCACATGATACCAATCTGTCCCATTAATTTTATTCATTTGGTTAATGTGTTTTCTGAAAGACTTCTTCCCCCTTCCCCGAGATGGAGTCTTGCTCTGTCATCCAGAACTGGAGTGCAATGGCACGGTCTCAGCTCACTGCAACCTCTGCCTCCTGGGTTCAAGTGGTTCTCCTGCCTCAGCCTCCTGAGTAGCTGGGATTACAGGCATGAGACACCACGCTCAGCTAATTATTGTATTTTTAGTAAAGATGGGGTTCACCATGTTGGCCAGGCTGGTCTTGAACTTTTGACATCATGATTCCTCTGCCTTGGCCTCCCAATGTGCAGGCATTACAGGTGTGAGCCACCACTCCCAGCCAGGATTTCTTCACTCTAAAGTTACTTTATAAAAACTGTATTATTCACAATTACTTTGGAGAGACTTTCTGACTAATGTGAATAAACAATCACATTTAATCTGAAAGCTCCCCTGTTACACCAAGTATCAGGTTCCAGTCCAAGCTGAGGTCTGACGGGAGTCGGTGGGTGAGTGGTGGGTTGCTGGAAAAACAATCGAGGATTCGGGGGGAGTTTTGGCATGGCTTTATTCTCTCTATGGTCACAAGCCTGGTCATGAGCCCTGTGTACAGGGTCAGCAGCTTTACTCTCTCTCCCTCTCCTGTCCACCTTTCTGTGTACTCCTAACACATAATAGTGGCTGAGAGCCAAATATGATCTTACACAACCAGGTTACATAATGAGTAGAATTGTGCATGTGTGCTCCAAACTCACTGAGTCATGCTGAACCAGATGTTTACCTCGGCCTATTCTTGACCACAGCACATCCATTTTTCTTACATTCCTTTTCTTAATGGTTTATCTTTGTTTATACGTTGCTTTGGAAAATGAAGGGTGTCATCTTTTTTTTACTGGTCATATACAGTGGGATGAAACCCAGGTTCAGTCACTTACTATATGTTTTAAAAAGTATTTTCCTTAAGCTAGAATCATTGACATCATTGGTCAGTTTGTTAGCAATGCAGTAACTCAGGTCTCATCCCAGATCTCTTGAGTTAGAATACATATTTGAACAAAATCTCCAGTTTATTGATGTATGCATTAAAATTTGAGAGGTAACTTCTAATGTCCTGTGATTTCTCCATATGGGAACTATACACAGTTTACTCTGTATAATGTAAATATGGCACTCAAAACTGTATATGCTTGTGTTTGTGCCATACATTTTATGCTGTATCATCAGAAAAGTATAGTACCTACCCTGGTTTTGTGGATCTTATTCTCTTTCCTCAGAATGATGGAATACATTAGAGAAGCTTTTTCTATTAAATAATATTTTACTGGATAATTTCAGTCTCATGTAAAACAGAGCCAGTTCTCTTAACTCTCAAACACCTAGAGTAAAATTAACAATTCTGCCTATGGCCACTTTCTAAATATGTGTGGGTGTTTGGGGTTTTTTAGAAAATGTTAATATTCAAGGCTGTGGCCATAGAATTCTCTCAGGAGGAGTGGGTGTGTCTGAATACTGCTCGGTGAAATTTATATAGAGATGTGGTATTAGAGAACTACAGAAACCTGCTTTCTTTAGGTGAGAATAATTTTTCCCCAGATTTCCTAATATACCTTAAGGCTTCTATTTTATCCCTTTGTAGAATGATTTTGGGAGTTTTTGCTATGTGTAAATTATTTTTAGATCAATAAAATTAAGAAAAACTTGAAGTTATTGGAATAGAAAAGAAAATTTTCAAGATGTTATATCTTAACAGGAAACTTCCCCTTTCTTGAGCTAAACTGTATCTTTCACTCTAGATTAATGATAATTCTAGAAATTCAGTGGCATATTTTCCCCAAGTATTAAAATCCAATATTCATCACCAATTTTAAATTCAATAGTATTGAATAGTAGAGCTAAGGATCCAGAAAACTAAATACATATTAAATATTTTAACCTAAATATTCTAAAGGTTCTGTCAGAAAACAGTATTTTGGAATTAAAATTCTAGAATCCTTCATAATATTCTCTCCTCTCTACTGAACAGAGTACTAGGTTGGTAACTGGAGAATCCCAGCAAGTCATATTACTTTTTTTCTAACAAAACAGGCCTTGATGTCTCTAACATTGATCTGATCTCCTGCTTTAAGCAAATAAAAGAGCCCTGGAATGTGAAGAGATATGAGACAGTAGTCAAATACTCAGATAGCTAAGCATGAATGAGGCAGATAACAAAGACAAGAGGTACAAAGGTCAAAGAATTCCAGACCTTAAAATGTGGTATGTGTTGCTCTGCTTCAATGGAAATATTTCCTAGAAAGTCATTTTTTTCTCTAGCTCTCAAACAGGAGCATCTTTTGTTCCATACCCTTAAATTCTCTAAGGGCTCCACTTCCTACTTAGTGATTTTGCTTTGAGGGTCTTGTGAGAGCTAAGGTCCTCTTTATGGCTTATAAGGTATCACATGTTATTCCTGTTGTTCCATTGCTTTGGGGGGATATAAGAACGCCTCTTGATTATTTTTGAGGAGCTGCATATAAGATTATTTCTTAAGTTTTCTTTTCCCATCATGTCTGAAATGTGTGAGAGCAGTGGTGATATTAAGATTTGTTTCAGAAATCTTAGGAACATTAATGACAGATGTTACTTGTTATTTTTCTATTTTTTCATTTTGATATTAGCAATCCTAACAGATTTGAAATGGTAGTTCCTCATTGTTTTCATTTGCAATTGCCTGTTGGTAGGTGATATTGAGCACGTTTTTATATATCTATTGGTCATTTGTATATATTTGTTGGCAAAATATTTTTTCAGCCTTTTGACCATTTTTCAGGTGGATTATAATTGTTTTTATTATACTTGCCTCTACTTTGAATTTCCTATATATTTTTAATATTAAATTTTTCTTGTATATATGGTTTGCTATTGTGAGCATGCTGCAGTAAACATGCAAGTATAGGTAGCATTTTTTTTTTTTTTTTTTTGAGTCAGAGTCTTGTTCTGTCGCCCAGGCTGGAGTGTAGTGGCTCGATCTCAGCTCGCTGCAGGCTCCGACTCCCAGGTTCACGCCATTCTCTTGCCTCAGCCTCCCGAGTAGCTGGGACTACAGACGCCCGCCACCATGCCCGGCTAATGTTTTGTATTTTTAGTAGAGATGGGGTTTCACCGTGTTGGCCAGGGTGGTCTCGATCTCCTGAGCTCATGATCCACCCACCTTGGCCTCCCAAAGTGCTGGGATTACAGGCGTGAACCACCGCACCCGGCCCAGATATCATTTTCATATAATAAATGATTTTTCTTTGGGTAGATACCCAATGATGAGATCTCTGAATCAAATGGTAGCTCTATTTTTAGTTGAGATTGAGTTTTTTTTTTCATATGCATGTTGGCTATTTGTATTCTTTATTGAAAAATGCTTAGTAATGTTATTTGCCTATTTTCAATGGAATCCTTTTTTTATTATTATGACATTTTTGAGTTGTTTGAATTATTTGTAAATTCTGAATATTAGTTGCATGTTGGCACATAGTTCGCAAATATGTTCTTTTATTCTGTAGGTTGCCTATTTACCCTGTTGATTATTTTTCTTGCTGTGCCTAAACATTTTAGTTTGAATCCCATTATCTATTTTTTATAATAATAACATAAGAATAGTTTTTTTTGTTGTGTTCTTGACTAGTTTTGGTATCAAGGTGATAACCTCAGAGTGACTTAGGAAGAATTTCATTATCCTGAATTTTTGGGAAGAGTTTCAGGAGGATTATTATTCTTAGTGCATTTGGTAGAATTTGGCTGTCCATTTATCTACTCCCGAGCTTTTCTTTTTCAAGACTTTTTTTTATTACTGCCTCAATCATGCTACTCATTATTGGTTTGTGTTACTGTTGTATCCATTGAAATGTCTGTTCTTTCACTTCTGATTGTTTATTTAGTTCTGTCTTCTGTTTTTGGTTAAGCTAGCTAGCAATTTATCAATTTTTTCTTTTTGAAAAATCAACTATTCTATTGATCGTTTTTATTGTTTTTGGTCTTAAATTCATTTGGTTCTGTTCTGATTTTTGTTTTTTTTTTCCTTGTAACTTGGAATTTGGTTTGTTATTAATTTTCTAGTTCCTTGAAGTGTGATGTTAAGTCCTTAATATGTAAGCTTTCTACTTTTTTGATGCAGGCATTTAGGCTATAAACTGCTCTCTTTGTACTATATTTGCATATCTCACAGGTTTTATTATATTGTGTTTCTATTTCCATCTTTTTTCCCACAATTTTTAAATTTTCATTTTAATTTTCTTTTTGAGATGGGTTTTACTCTGTCACCCAGGCTAGAGTGTAGTAGCACAATCTTGGCTCACTGCAACCTCTGCCTTCCAGGCTAAAGCGATCTTTTTATTTCAGCCTCCCGAGTGGCTAAGACTATAGGTGTGCACCACCACATCTAGCTTTTTTAATATGTATTTTTTGTAGAGATGGGGTTTGCCATGTTGCCCAGGCTAGTCTCAAACTCCTGACCTCAGGTGATCCACCTGCCCCAGCCTCCCAAAGTGCTGGGATTGCAGCTGTGAGCCACCACCCCTGGCCGGCCATCTTAATTACTTCATTTACACTGTGACTATTCAGGAGTATGTTGTTTAAATTCTTTGTAAATTTATAGTTTCTGAAATTTCTCTTGATATTGATTTGTAGTTTTATTCTCCTGTGATCTAAGTAGGTAGTTGATATAATTGTGATTTATGGGGGTACTTTGTTGATTTGCCAATTTCCTATCTCAACGGTCTCTCTGATGCTGTGAGTAGAATGTTGAATTTCTCCACTATCATTGTGTTACTATCTCTTTCTATAGGTTTAATAATATTTCTATTTAAAATCTGGTTGCTTTGATGTTGGGTGCATAGATATTTAGAATTGTTATATCTTTTTGCTGAAAAGATTTCTTTATTATTGGATGATTACCTTCTTTACCCTTTCTGTTGTCACTTTTTATTTAATGTGTTTTATTTGATATACATATAGATACTCCTGTTTGCTTTTGGTTTCTGTTTCTGTTGATATCTTTCCTCCCTTATTTTTAATCTATATGTGTCTTACAAGTAAGGTGAGATTCTTGTAGGCACCATAGAGTTGGACCATTTTTTCTTATTCATATCATAAATCTATACATTCGATGAAGGATTTAATTAATTTATATTCAAGGTTAATTTTTTCTTTCTTTTTCTTTTTATTTTTTGAGATGGAGTCTCGTTCTTGTTGCTCAGGTTGGAGTGCAATGGTGCGATCTCAGCTCACTGCCACCTCTGCCTCCCAAGTTCAAGTGATTCTCCTGCCTCAGCCTATTGAGTAGTGGTGATTACAAGTGCCTACCACCATGCCCAGCTAATTTTTTGTATTTTTAGTAGCGATGGGTTTTCACAGTGTTGGCCAGGCTGGTCTCAAACTCCTGATCTCAGGTGATCCACCCTCCTTGGCCTCCAAAGGTATGAGCCACCTCACCCGGCCATGGTTAATATTAATATTAACATGTAGGTTTTGTTACTATCATAATGTTAATTATTTTGTTTTTTTTTTCATCTATCTTTCTGGTTTAATAAAATTCTGTCATGTTTTGATTTATTTCTTTTTCTCTTTTGTTTTATAAGACCTGTTAGTTTTATACTTTTATATGTTTTAATGATGGTGAATATCAATCTTTTGTTTTTCTATTAGAAGTACCGGCCTGGCACAATGGCTCATGCCTGAAATCTCAGCACTTTGGGAGACTGAGGTGGGTTGATCACCTGAGGTCAGGAGTTTGATACTAGCCTGGCCAACATGGTGAAACTCCGTCTCTACTAAAAATACAAAAATTAGCTGGGTGAGGTGGCGGATGCCTGTACTTTCAGCTACTTGGGAGGCTGAGGCAGGAGAATCACTTGAACCTGGAAGGCAGAGGTTGCAGTGAGCCGAGATTGTGCCATTGCACTCCAGCCTGGGCAACAAGAGCAAAACTGTCTCAGAAAAAAAAAAAAAAAAGAAATCCCTGACATCTTTTATAGACCCAGTCTAGTGGTAATTAGTTTCCCCAGCATTTACTTGTCAGGGTAAGACTATTTCTTCTTCATTTGTGAAGGTTAATTTACCTTGATGTAAAATTTTTGGCTGGCACTTTTATTTCAACACTCTCTAAGTGCCATTCCATTATCTTCTGGCCAGTAAAGTTTCTGTTGAGAAGTGTGCTTTTAGTCTGATGTGGTTTTCTTTATAAATGACTAGATGCTTTTCTTTTACTGATTTTATAATTAGTTATTTCATTTCAACTTTAGAAATTCTGATTATCATGTGCCATGATGAAGTCTGTTTTGCAATTTATTTTACTGGTGATTGCTGAGCTTCCTGTATATGTATGTCTAATTCTACTGCTAGACTTGGAAAGTTTTCATCATTTATTTTCTTAAATAGGTTTTCTAAACTTTTTCATGTTTTTTTCTTTCTAAGAAACACTGATAATTTTTATGTTTAGTCACTTTATGTAGTCAGAAACATCTCAAGGTTTTCGTTCGTTTTTTAAAATTCTTCTTAGTTTTGTCTGAGTAGATTATTTTAAAAGACCCATTTAAAGATCTGAAAATTCTGTTTATGCCTTTTCAGTCTACTATTGGATCATTGAATGTATTTTCTTTTTCCTTCAGTAAATCTTTCTGTTCCATAATTTAGTTTTGGTTTCTTTTAAAAGATATTTATCTCCTTGGCACATTTCCCATTCATACTCTAAATTTATTTATTTATTTTTGTATTGGTTTTTAGATTTCTTTTGCATCTCTTTGAGCTTCTTTAAAATCTATATTTTGAAGCCTTTTAAAAGTCTTTTAAAGTCCTTTCAATGATTTTTTTTTTCTTGGAATACTGGAGAATTATTGTGTTCCTTTGAAAGTGTCATAAACCTTGCTTTTCTGTGTTTCCTCTGTCTTTATGTGTCTTTATATTGATTTCTGCACATCTGGAGAAACAGTTGTTTCATTTTTTTTAATTTACATTCACTGGAGGAAGCTTTTTTTTTTTTTTTTGAAGTTATTCCCATGATGTTTATCGCATAGAGCCATTTGGCTTTAATTTTGGGTTTGTGCAGAGGGAAAGACTGGATAAGTTTCTTGAGTATAAACAAATATACATACACACACACACACACAAACATGTTTCTGTGTGTGTGTGTATATATACACATATATATATATATATATCACAAATTTTGGCTTAGGAGTCATCTTTTCTCTTAGGTTGATTTTTAATTCTAACTCTCAGAAAACAATTAATTTATCTTTGTTTTATTTGTCATTGAGGCCCAGCAAACCTGAAGTAAAAGGGTGAGAAGGTAGGCTGGGTGCTGGATAATGAGAAATTACTTAAGGGTTATAATATAAATTATTTGAGTGATGGATACCCTAAAAGCCCTGACTTCGCCACTATGCAGTCTATGCATGTAACTAAATTACATTTGTACACAACACTTTTGTAAAAATAAATTAAAAAGAACAACTAGAGTTCGCTATCTTGCTTATTCATACATACAAATACATCATAAACGTTTCCCATGACATTATTATTGATACAGGAGTTAAAAAGAAATTATTTAGGCAGATAGTGAGTGAGGGCAAGAAAGTCCTTCGTAAAGCTTTCCTTTTAATAAAAAGCAGCCCACAAATAATTTCTTTTTTTAACAAAGAACAGCCTGTAAAATCAAGCTCCAAACATCGATAAGCAAGCTGAAAGCTTGCACGAATAAATGTCAGCAGCTGTGCCAATAGGAAAAGGGGCTAACTGGGCATGGCACATGTTTAAAATGGTGACTCCCTCTTCCCATTTCCTTGTTAACCACATGTACATTAAGAAGCAGGCAACAGGGTGCTGGCAAATGCTCCATTTGCATAATAGAAGATTAGGGTGGAGCAGCCAGCTTCCTTGTGTGCTGTGTAAACTTTCTTTCTTTTCTTTTATTATTATACTTTAACTTTTAGGGTACATGTGCACAATGTGCAGGTTAGTTACATATGTATACATGTGCCATGCTGGTGTGCTGCACCCATTAACTCGTTATTTAGCATTAGGTATATCTCCTAATGCTATCCCTTCCCCCTCCCCCAAGCCACAACAGTCCCCAGAGTGTGATGTTCCCCTTCTTGTGTCCATGTGTTCTCATTGTTCAATTTCCACCTATGAATGAGAACATGTGGTGTTTGGTTTTTTGTCCTTACGACAGTTTACTGAGAATGATGATTTCCAATTTCATCCATGTCCCTACAAAGGACATGAACTCATCATTTTTTATGGCTGCATAGTATTCCATGGTGTACATGTGCCACATTTTCTTAATCCAGTCTATCATTGTTGGACATTTGGGCTGGTTCCAAGTCGTTGCTATTGTGAATAGTGCTGCAATAAACGTACGTGTGCATGTGTCTTTTTAGGAGCATGATTTATACTCCTTTGGGTATCTACCCAGTAATGGGATGGCTGGGTCAAATGGTATTTCTAGTTCTAGATCCCTGAGGAATTGCCACACTGACTTCCACAATGGTTGAACTAGTTTACAGTCCCACCAACAGTGTAAAAGGGTTCCTATTTCTCCACATCCTCTCCAGTACCTGTAGTTTCCTGACTTTTTAATGATTGCCATTCTAACTGGTGTGAGATGGTATCTCACTGTGGTTTTGATTTGCATCTCTCTGATGGCCAGTGATGGTGAGCATTTTTTCATGTGTCTTTTGGCTGCATAAATGTCTTCTTTTGAGAAGTATCTGTTCACATCCTTTGCCCACTTTTTGATGGGGTTGTTTTTTTCTTGTAAATTTGTTTGAGTTCATTGTAGATTCTAGATATTAGCCCTTTGTCAGATGAGTAGGTTGCGAAAATTTTCTCCCATTTTGTAGGTTGCCTGTTGACTCTGATGGTAATTTCTTTAGCTGTGCAGAAGCTCTTTAGTTTAATTAGATCCCATTTCTCAATTTTGGCTTTTATTGCCATTGCTTTTGGTGTTTTAGACATGAAGTCCTTGCCCATGCCTATGTCCGGAATGGTAATGCCTAGGTTTTCTTCCAGGGTTTTTATGGTTTTAGGTCTAACGTTTAAGTCTTTAATCCATCTTGAATTGATTTTTGTACAAGGTGTAAGGAAGGGATCCAGTTTCAGCTTTCTACATATGGCTAGCCAGTTTTCCCAGCACCATTTATTAAACAGGGAATCCTTTCCCCATTGCTTATTTTTCTCAGGTTTGCCAAATATCAGATAGTTGTAGCTATGTGGTGTTATTTCAGAGGGCTCTGTTCTGTTCCATTGATCTATATCTCTGTTTTGGTACCAGTACCATGCTGTTTTGGTTACTGTAGCCTTGTAGTATAGTTTGAAGTCAGGTAGCATGATGCCTCCAGCTTTGTTCTTTTGGCTTAGGATTGACTTGGTGATGTGGGCTCTTTTTTGGTTCCATATGAACTTTAAGGTAGTTTTTTCCAATTCTGTGAAGAAAGTCATTGGTAGCTTGATGGGGTTGGCATTGAATCTATAAATTACCTTGGGCAGTATGGCCATTTTCATGATATTGATTCTTCCTACCCATGAGCATGGAATGTTCTTCCCTTTCTTTGTATCCTCCTTCATTTCATTGAGCAGTGGTTTGTAGTTCTCCTTGAAGAGGTCCTTCACGTTCCTTGTAAGTTGGATTCCTAGGTATTTTATTCTCTTTGAAGCAATTGTGAATGGGAGTTCACTCATGATTTGGCTCTCTGTTTGTCTGTTGTTAGTGTATCAGAATGCTTGTGATTTTTGTACATTGATTTTGTATCCTGAGACATTGCTGAAGTTGCTTATCAGCTTAAGGAGATTTTGGGCTGAGACAATGAGGTTTTCTAGGTATACAATCATGTCATCTGCAAACAGGGACAATTTGACTTCCTCTTTTCCTAATTGAATACACTTTATTTCCTTCTCCTGCCTAACTGCCCTGGCCAGAACTTCCAACACTATGTTGAATAGGGGTGTTAAGAGAGTGCATCCCTGTCTTGTGCCAGTTTTCAAAGGGAATGCTTCCAGTTTTTGCCCATTCAGTATGATATTGGCTGTGGGGTTGTCATAGATAGCTCTTATTATTTTGAGATACGTCACATCAATACCTAATTCATTGATAGTTTTTAGCATGAAGTGTTGTTGAATTTTGTCAAAGACCTTTTCTGCATCTATTGAGATAATCATGTGGTTTTTGTCTTTGGTTCTGTTTATATGCTGGATTACATTTATTGATTTGTGTATATTGAGCCAGCGTTGCATCCCAGAGATGAAGCCCACTTGATCATGGTGGATAAGCTTTTTGATATGCTGCTGGATTCGGTTTGCCAGTATTTTATTGAGGATTTTTGCATTGATGTTCATCAAGGATATTGGTCTAAAATTCTCTTTTTTGGTTGTGTCTTTGCCCGGCTTTGGTATCAGGATGATGCTGGCCTCATAAAATGAGTTAGGGAGGATTCCCTCTTTTTCTATTGATTGGAATAGTTTCAGAAGGAATGGTACGAGTTCTTCCTTGTACCTCTGGTAGAATTCGGCTGTGAATCCATGTGGTCCTGGACTCTTTTTGTTGGTAAGCTGTTGATTATTGCCACAATTTCAGAGCCTGTTATTGGTCTCTTCAGAGATTCAACTTCTTCCTGGTTTAGTCTTGGGGGGGTTTATGTGTTGAGGAATTTATCCATTTCTTCTAGATTTTCTTCTACATTTATCCATTTCTTCTAGATTTCTAGTTTATTTGCGTTGAGGTGTTTTTAGTATTCTCTGATGGTAGTTTGTGTTTCTGTGGGATCGGTGTTGATATCCCCTTTATCACTTTTTATTGCATCTATTTGATTCTTCTCTCTTTTCTTCTTTAGTAGTCTTGCTAGCAGTCTATCAATTTTGTTGATCCTTTCAAAAAAACCAGCTCCTGGATTCATTAATTTTTTTGAAGGGTTTTTTGTGTCTCTATTTCCTTCAGTTCTGCTCTGATTTTAGTTATTTCTTGCCTTCTGCTAGCTTTTGCATGTGTTTACTCTTGCTTTTCTAGTTATTTCAATTGTGATATTAGGCCATCAATTTTTGATATTTCTTGCTTTCTCTTGTGGGCATTTAGTGCTATAAATTTCCCTCTACACACTGCTTTGAATGTGTCCCAGAGATTCTGGTATGTTGTGTCTTTGTTCTTGTTGGTTTCAAAGAACATCTTTATTTCTGCCTTCATGTTGTTATGTACTCAGTAGTCATTCAGGAGCAGGTTGTTTAGTTTCCATGTAGTTGAGTGGTTTTTGGTGAGTTTCTTAATCCTGAGTTCTTGTTTGATTGCACTGTGGTCTGAGAGATAGTTTGTTATGATTTCTGTTCTTTTACATTTGCTGAGGAGAGCTTTACTTCCAAGTATGTGGCCAATTTTGGAATAGGTGTGGTGTGGTGCTGAAAAAATGTATATTCTGTTGATTTGGGGTGGAGAGTTCTGTAGATGTCTATTAGATCCACTTGTGCAGAGCTGAGTTCAATTCCTGGGTATCCTTGTTAACTTTCTGTCTCTTTGATCTGTCTAATATTGACAATGGGGTGTTAACGTCTCCCATTATTATAGTGTGGGAGTCAAAATCTCTTTGTAGGTCACTCCGGACTTGTTTTATGAATCTGGGTGCTCCTGTATTGGGTGCATGTATATTTAGGATAGTTAGCTCTTCTTGTTGAATTGATCCCTTTACCATTATGTAATGGCCTTCTTTGTCTCTTTTGATCTTTGTTGGTTTAAAGTCTGTTTTATCAGAGACTAGGATTGCAACCCCTGCCTTTTTTTGTTTTCCATTTTCTTGGTAGATCTTCCTCCATCCTTTTATTTTGAGCCTATGTGTGTCTCTGCACATGAGATGGGTTTCCTGAATACAGCACACTGATGGGTCTTGACTCTTTATCCAGTTAGCCAGTCTGTGTCTTTTAATTGGAGCATTTAGTCCGTTTACATTTAAAATTAATATTTTTATGTGTGAATTTGATCCTGTCATTATGATGTTAGCTGGTTATTTTGCTCATTAGTTGATGCAGTGTCTTTGTAGCCTCGACAGTCTTTACAGTTTGGTGTGATTTTGCAGTGGCTGATACCGGTTGTTCCTTTCCATGTTTAGTGCTTCCTTCAGGAGCTCTTTTAGGGCAGGCCTGGTGGTGACAAAATCTCTCAGCATTTGCTTGTCTGTAAAGTGTTTTATTTCTCCTTCACTTATGAAGCTGAGTTTGGCTGGATATGAAATTCTGGGTTGAAAATTCTTTTCTTTAATAATGTTGAATATTGGCCCCCACTCTCTTCTGGCTTGTAGAGTTTCTGCCGACCGGTCCGCTGTTAGTCTGATGGGCTTCCCTTTGTGGCTAATCTGACCTTTCTCTCTGGCTGTCCTTAACATTTTTTCCTTCATTTCAACTTTGGTGAATCTGACAATTATGTGTCTTGGAGTTGCTCTTCTCGAGGAGCATCTTTGTGGCATTCTCTGTATTTCCTGAATCTGAATGTTGGTCTGCCTTGCTTGATTGGGGATGTTCTCCTGGATAATATCCTGCAGAGTGTTTTCCAACTTGGTTCCATTCTCCCTGTCACTTTCAGGTACACCAACCAGATGTGAATTTGGTCTTTTCACATAGTCCCATATTTCTTGGAGGCTTTTTTCATTTCTTATTCTTTTTTCTCTAAACTTTCATTCTCGCTTCATTTCATTCATTTCATCTTCCATCACTGATACCCTTTCTTCCAGTTGATTGTATCAGTTCCTGAGGCTTCTGCATTCTTCACGTAGTTCTCGAGCCTTGGCTTTCAGCTCCATCAGCTCCTTTAAGCACTTCTCTGTATTGGTTATTCTAGTTGTACATTAGTCTAAATTTTTTTCAAAGTTTTTAACTTCTTTGCCTTTGGTTTCAATTTCCTCCTGTAGCTGGGAGTAGTTTGATCATCTGAAGCCTTCTTCTCTCAACTCATGAAAGTCATACTCTGTCCAGCTTTGTTTCATTGCTGGTGAGGAACTGCGTTGCTTTGGAGGAGGAGAGGCCCTCTGCTTTTTAGAGTTTCCAGTTTTTCTGCTCTGTTTTTTCCGCATCTTTGTGGGTTTATCTTCTTTTTGTCTTTGATGATGGTGTTGTACAGATGGGTTTTTGGTGTGTATGTCCTTTCTGTTTGTTAGTTTTCCTTCTAACAGGCAGGACCCTCAGCTGCAGATCTGTTAGAGTTTTCTAGAGGTTCACTCCAGACCCTTTTTGCCTGGGTATCAGCAGCGATGGCTGCAGGACAGCTGATTTTTGTGAACCGCGAATGCTACTGTCTGATCGTTCTTCTGGAAATTTTGTCTCGGAGGAGTACCCGGCTGTGTGAGGTGTCAGTCTGCCCCTACTTGGGGGTGCCTCCCAGTTAGGCTGCTTGGGGTTCAGGTGTCAGGGACCCACTTGAGGAGGCAGTCTGCCTGTTCTCAGATCTCCAGCTGTGTGCTGGGAGAACCACTGCTCTCTTCAAAGCTGTCAGACAGGGATATTTAAGTCTGCAGAAGTTACTGCTGTCTTTTTGTTTGTCTGTGCCCTGCCCCTAGAGGTGGAGTCTACAGAGGCAGGCAGGCCTCCTTGAGCTTTGGTGGGCTCCACCCAGTTGGAGCTTCCCGTCTGCTTTGTTTACCTAAGCAAGCCTGGGCAATGGTGGGCGCCCCTCCCCCAGCCTCACTGCCTCCTTGCAGTTTGATCTCAGACTGCTGTGCTAGCAATCAGTGAGACTCCATGGGTGTAGGACCCTCCGAGCCATGTGCAGGATATAATCTGCTGGTGTGCCATTTTTAAGCCCGTTGGAAAAGCGCAGTATTAGGGTGGGAGTGACCCGACTTTCCAGGTGCCGTCTGTCACCCCTTTCTTTGACTTGGAAAGGGAAGTCCCTGACCCCTTGTGCTTCCTGAGTGAGGCAATGCCTCGCCCTGCTTCAGCTCACACATGGTGCGCTGAACCCACTGTCCTGCGCCCACTGTCTGGCACTCTAGTGAGGTGAACCCAGTACCTCAGATGGAAATGCAGAAATCGCCTGTCTTCTGCGTCGCTCATGCTGAGAGCTGTAGTCCAGAGCTCTTCCTATTTGGACTTCTCAGCTGCCCGCTTCGGCTGTGTAAATTTTCAAACCTGATCCAACCAATGTTTGGGCCCTATGTAAACCAGCCACCTGCTCCTGAAGCCAGTGTGTAAAATCCATTGCACTTCGCTGCAGGCTGGAAGTCCCACTGAGAAGCACTGCTGTTTCTCAGAAGAGAAGGCTATTCTCCTTTCTCTTTCTTTTGCCTATTAAACCACTGCTCCTAAACCACCTTCTTGTGTGTCCATGCACTGATTTCCTTGGCATGAGATGACGAACCTCGGGTCTTTACCCCAGACAGGTGATGCCACTTCAGTATGTTAAAACTCATTAATTTATTAGTTAAAATTGCTTTATTAATAAATATAGCACTTTTTTTTTTGAGACGGAGTCTCACTCTGTCACCCAGGCTGGAGTGCAGTGGCATGATCTCAGCTTACTGCAACCTCCACCTCCCTGGTTCAAGCGATTCTACTGTCTCGGCCTCCTGAGTAGCTGGGGGTACAGGCGCGTGCCACCACGTCCGGCTAATGTTTTCTATTTTTAGTAGAGACAGGGTTTCATCGTGTTAGCCAGGATGGTCTTGATCTCCTGACCTTGTAATCCAGCTCACTTGACCTCCCAAAGTGCTGGGATTGCAGGCGGGAGACACCGCGCATGGCAAAATATAGCACATTTTAAAGACCACTGATGCACAGTGCAAAGACTGCCATATATGAATATGACATCAAATTATACTTCCAGTAACAGTGTCAGGAAAGGTCTTGTTACCCTACACTAACTATTTATGAATAGTTTAATGGAATATGCTGTTTTAAAAAATATTTTCCATTTTGGTATGTGAAAAAATGGCATCTCGTTATTTATTTATTTATTTTTGAGATAGAGTCTCGCTCTGTTGGCCAGGCTGGAGTGCAGTGGCATGATCTTGGCTCACTGAAACCTCTGTCTCCTGGGCTCAAGCAATTCTCCTGTCTTAACATCCCTAGTAGCTGTGATTATAGGTGTGTGCCACCACGCCTGGCCAATTTTTGTATTTCTTGTAGAGACAGGTTTACATCATGTTGGCCAGGGTAGTCTCAAATTCCTGACCTTGGCCTCCCAAAGTACTGGGATTACAGGTATGAGCCACCGCACTTGGTGACATCTCATTATTTTACTATGAATTTTAGTAACTATTAGGTAACTTGTTTTTATATATGTTTAGTGTACTACTTTTTGAATTGCCTAGTCATGCCTTCTGCTTATTTTGCTATTAAATTATTTAACTTTTTACTGATTTATATAAGCTTTTGCTATCCACATTATAGTAATAAGTTGTCTAAAATTATTTTACATGTATCTTCATTCAGCTCCCAGAGTCCATCTTCAATGCTTTTGACAGAAAAGGAGTTCCTCCCTTCTAAAGATGTCTACTCTTAGTTTAAATATGTACCAATTAGTAATACACAATTAGGGAAGTTTAAACACTGTCTAATTAAATTTGATTTGGGGAAAATAAATGTTCTCACCTTTCCATTATTATTTAACCATGTTTAAGAAGGCAGCCTATACATTCTGGAGTGAAAAGTCTCTTTTTAAAAAGAGAAAATGTATTCTATCAAAGAGGGTACTAAATTCCAAGTTTGCACTGCACTTTGCTGAACACATTGTATTTTTTCAAGCTTAAACTTTCTAAAAGGTTAGCAGTATTCTCTGTGAAACACAGAGCTGCTCACATTGCAGCCCTGCTGCAAAACATTTGGTGGCTCATAACAGCCTGCAAAGCTGAGCCCCCATCCATGTTTCTAAGGCCAACATCTCTTAACATCCCAAATCTATACGACACTCCCAAAGTATATTCTCTTGTCAAACTCCACTTCTTGTCCTACCCTGTCCTCAAGCCTCATATTTTTATACTTCATGTCCTGTACTTAAACTGCTTTTTTGCCTAGATGTACATTTTTCTTTTCCCACATTCTTCTTCTCCACGTGGAAAACCTGCACATTTGTGAGTATCACCTTTACTCTCTACTGCAACTTCTCACTTGCCAGTTCTCCACTTGTTCTTGCTGGTTGTAAGGCACTGGTGAATTTTAGAACTGGAACCATATTACATCCATCTTTGCAGTTCTAGAGCCTGGTATCAGGTGTAGGTGTCAAGAAATGGTTCCCAATGGAAGCTTGCTGATAGTGATCTTCAACAGATGAGACAAGAAAGGAGCCAGAATGCTGATCTACTAATCCAGATTACTTTCCACTATTGTTTTGCTGAAACTCTCCAATGTCATGAGAAAAATAACAATGATAATAATAATACTAGTAGCAAATACAGAAGATAAGTCAGTTAAAATTGAGCTGATAGCATGCATAACTTCAATTCTGTATTTATTACTGGTTTCAAAATATTCCTTATCCACAAATTGGAAGAAACAGGAAACAGACCCTCTAGTGTTTGTCACAATGCAAGACCTGCCAATTTCATAACTTGCTCAGCCACCCTCGTAAAAGAAACTAGGCACACTGGTGACCCCATCTCACACACACTCAAAGGAGACAGAAGGTCTTCCTCTCACTCTCCTCCAGTACATGTGGCTCCTCCTTCTTAAAAAGCAAAACAACAAAGAAATAATACCTCCCAGAGGGTATGACACTTGAACTTGGACAAGTGTTTTTTTTTTTGTTGTTGTTTTTTTTTTTTAAGATGGAATCTCGCTTTGTTGCCCAGGCTGGAGTGCAGTGGTGCGATCTTGGCTAGTCCCAGCTAGTGAGCTAGTGAGCGTGGCAAGGTTCTTCCATGCCAATTCTCCTGCCTTAGCCTCCCGAGTAGCTGGGACTACAGGCGCCTGCCATAACGCCTGGCTAATATTTTAGTATTTTTAGTAGAGACCAGGTTTCACCGTGTTAGCCAGGATGGCCTCAATCTCCTGACCTTGTGATCCACCTGCCTCAGCCTCCCAAAGTGCTGGGATTACAGATGTGAGCCACTGTGCCCGGCCTGATCTTCAAGTTTTTAGATTCGATTACTAATCAAGTCAATTCAATTTTTGCCCTTACTTGGCTCATATCACATATTATGAACCTCTTAGGATCACTCTATGCAAATTCTGAGGCAAAACCTTGAGTTTCCATATTATGTAAAATAACAGTAACCTGTTATGAAACAACAGTAGAGCTGTTCTTAAGGCATTGACCCTGCCCAAAGCACAACTTAATTTCCCAAACAGTTATGAGTTTAGTTTCAAAATCTCTTCAAAAATAGGCTTCATATGAGTCTTTGAACAGGGCTCAGCACTTTCAGTGAGGTTAAAAGTTGGTGTCCACAAGGAAGGTTTCAAGAGATAAGAAAGCCCCCCATTACTCACCACACAGAGGACTAGCAGAATCATAGAGTCCATGCCCACCCTTTTTCACTTCTAGAATATCTCCCACCATGTGAAAGACCACCTCTCTTCCACATGCTATCCTTTTCAATGAGAACATGGTAAACATTTCATCCTCAGCAGGATTTGTTCAGGGTTCACTCTACTTTCCCACTGGGTCTCAGTCTGCCAGCTTTCTACTTTAGTGTCTTTTTGAACTCCCCCTCTTTAAGGGCACAGAAATCCCCATCAGTCAGTTCATGTACTAATATGACCTCTGCAAGCCCCTCACTCTACAAAACACCATTCCTGACTATCACAGAAGGGAAGGTCTAACTTATGTGGTCAAATATTAGCTAAAATGAGTTGTTCAATAGGTAAGCTGTAATTTAATTCTGGAAACCAGACCCCTGTCCTGGCACACTTACACTTTTTCCTTGGTGTGCCAATCTTTTCCCTTGATGTGCCTAATAGGTAGGACTGTGAACACAGGAGGTTTTCAGTTAGTATTTGTTTGGTGAATGGATCATATCTCTATGGTAGGTAGTCTGGCATGGATCAGGAGCACAGCTCTGGAGACAGACTTAATAGTTTGAGTTCTAATAGCTGGCTGCCTCTCTGGGTCTTTATATCCTCATCTGAATCCTGAGGATAATAATTACATCTACACCTCTCTGTCAAAGAATTGTGATGAATGAAAAAGATGATGCATAAAGAAAAATTAGGATGCTGGTAGCTAGCTCTCAGTAATTGTTAGATCTGATGACATTTGCTCCTACTGCTATCAAACTGAGTGTGTTTCTATGTATAAAAGCTAACAACCAACAAGCTGAGTGTGTTTCTATGTATAAAAACTAACAACCAACAAAGGGTGAAAATTAAAGTAAAACTTGATTGTTGACTTGTCAGACTGGAGTCCTATGGATTAACAGGTCTGGCACAGGTAGAAGAGAAAGAAATACTTAACTTCTGGTTTATTTGATTTAATGCAAATACAGGGAAACCTGGATAAGAAATGCTTTTCACCAAAGTTTGTCTGCAATTTGAATGCTGTAGGTTAAACTAATTTAAAAGTACTCTAGACAGATTCATTTGTAATATAAGCATGTCATAGTTTCTGGTGTTTAGGACTGGATTTATGTTTATTTAGTTTTCTGAAGAGACACAAGAGACAGCCCAAGCTGCTATCGGAATTCCTAGAGACAAGTTGGGCAAATGAGCCCTTACAAAATTCCATTTATGGTAAAGATAATAATGAAATAAATAATCACTGAGACCAGCTCCATCAGGGAGACCCTAACCCAGCAGTGCTAGAGGAATTAAAGACACACACACAGAAGGTGTGAAGTGGGAAATCAGGGGTCTCACAGCCTTCAGAGCTGAGAGCCTCGAACAGAGATTTATCCACATATTTATTAACAGCAAGCCAATCATTAGCATTGTTTCTATAGATATTAGATTAACTAAAAGTATCCCTTATGGGAAATGAAGGGATGGGCCAAAATAAAGAGATGGGTTGGGCTAGTTATCTGCAGCAGGAGCATGTCCTTAAGGCACAGATTGCTCATGCTGTTGTTTGTGGGTTTTTTTTTAAGAGACAGAAAAATTTTATTAATGAGTATGCATACAAATAAACCTAGACAACCACGAAGAGTCCCTCACAGTTTCATGTATTCACAATATTATTTCATCTCTAAAGCCATCAGTGAATGATTAGTTCTGCTGCTTGTTAAAGTTGTGCAAAATTTCTCAATTTAAACATACAGTCTTAATTATACCAGTGTTCTAATGTCCCAAGACTGATTGTAGGTAATGGAATCTCAACAATATCTTAAATAATAATTTAAAAAACTCAATGTGATCTACAAGACTAATATATTTAAAGGAAAATAATTCATATTCACTAAATTACTCCCCTTTCTTCCTTCTTACCTATTCTACCTTTCACTTGCCAATTTTTTTCTACAGTATATGATGATGGCCAAATTACCCAATATCAACTGTTTCAAAAAAGAAATGTTATTTTAGAAGATACCATACAGCAAGAGACTTATAGGTGTAACACCACTGAAATTATTTACTAAGCCCTGGCCGGGCATGGTGGCTTACACCTGCAATTCCAATATTTTGGGAGGCTGAGGCAGGCAGATCACTTGAGGTCAGGAGTTCAAGACCACCCTGGGCAACATGGTGGAACCCTGTCTCTACTAAAAATACAAAAATTAAGTGGACGTGGTGGCTATCCCAGCTACTCAGGAGGCTGAGGCAGGAGAACTGCTTGAGCCGGGGAGGCGGAGGTTGCAGTGAGCCAAGATTGTGCCACTACATTCTAGCCTGGACGACAGAACCAGACTCTGTCTCAAAAGACAAAAAAATTATTTACCAAGCTGTGTTTTCATAGTGTTTTTTAATTCTCTGAACTGCTTCAGTATCTGCAGTGTTTTTTTTACATTTCAAAGACTTCCCACATGTAACATTTCATTGGAATTACCACTTTGCATCATAGTTGATATGGAAATTATTACATCTAACAGATGAAGAAAATGTAGACATAAAGAACCATTCGCTCTAATGTCATCCAGTGTAACTGCTAAGAGTTAGGATTAGACTCAAGTCCTATTCCCAATCCTGTATACTACCCTAAACTCCTAAGCCCCCATACATTGTACTTCACAGAATGCTACTAGTGACTGTGCTCATGCATTCAAACAAGTTTTGGAAATGTTGTGTTAAGCAAAGCTAACCAGATTCCCAGAGTCTTTATTATGCATCATAAATCCCCAGGAAGGATCCAGAGTATAGAGCAGGTGCCATAAAGTTAAAAGTCCCACAAGTTTCAAGCAGGTAACAAAGGTGAGCATGCAAGGGAAAGTAAGGACTTGGGGATTAGAGGATGCATCCCCATCTAGTGGAAGCCTGGTCACATAGCAATCCAGCCCAATCTTGCTGGGTCTTTCCAGAGAAGCTATAAATCTTGGCTTTAATTTCAAATCTCCAGTTTTGTGCATGTTGCCTCAAATTTAAGAAAAAAAGACACTATAGCTTAAAACAAATAAAATTTTTGACCAGATCGGGCCAGCCACATTTGGGAAAACTGAAATACCATGTATCATAATCTCATTTGCCCACAGAATTTTCCTTCAAAGGACCTATAAATTTCCTAGAATGATAACGGTGTTTAAAAATGTTGCCTCTGGCTGGGAGCAGTGGCTCATGCCTGTAATCCCAACACTTTTGGGAGGTCAAGGCAGGTGGCTCTCCTGAGGTCAGGAGTTGGAGACCAGCCTGGCCAACATGGTGAAACCCCGTCTCCACTAAAAATAAAAAATAAGCTGGGGATGGTGGTGGGCATCTGTAATCCCAGCTACTCAGGAGGCTGAGGCAGAAGAATCACTTGAACCCGGGAGGCGGAGGTTGCAGTGAGCCAAGATTGTGCCATTGCATTTCAGCCTGACAAGAGCAAAACTGCATCTCAAAAAAACAAAAATGAAAACAAACGTTTTCCTCTGAAAGCAAGCATCCTGTTACCCCAGACAACTATGGGTAGCTCTGAACCTCAACTATGAATTATTTCAGAGTTTTTTCAAACTGAAATTGAAATTAATACCCAGCCTTAACTGTTCATGTAGAAACATTTCTGACAAATCTAGCTCTTGCAAATCTATGCTTAGTAGAGACGGGGTTTCTCCATGTTGGTCAGGCTGGTCTCAAACTCCTGACCTCTAGTGATCCACCCGCCTCAGCCTTCCAAAGTGCTGGGATTAGAGCATAAGCCACCATGCCTGGCTGGAAAATATATACTTCTAAACAATTATGCTGGTTTAGTATAATTGTTTTTTATATATTTTTGTACTGATTAAAGATATCCTTACAGGAAGTCTAATTGAATTATAAAAAAAAGATTACAGGAATTGACTAGATATGAGAAGGACACTTTGCCTTTCCAAAACAATTTTATCTTTCTTTTTTTTTCTTAAATTTTTTTCTTAATAGAGATGGGGTCTTGCCAAGTTGCCCAGGCTGGTCTCAAATTTCTGGGCTCAAGCTATCTGCCCACCTTGGCTTCCCAAAGTGCTGGGATTACAGGCAAGAGTCACAGCACTAGCCTCCAAATCAATTTTAAACATAAAAGTGGTTTGGAGACGATTTAGAATTTGGGTCAAAACTAGTGAGTTTCAAACACTTATATCTGCAATGTAACTTATAAGTCAGAAAAGGCAGCCTTTTCCCTACTGCAGCCTTTTTTTTTTCTCTCTTTTATTTCTGACCTTCTTGGTTCTAAAAATTTGTTCAGAAATCCTGATGGTTGTTTAAATGCTTAGCACCATGACACACATGTAATAAAAATTGCATAAATGGATGGGGCGTGGTGGCTCGTGCCTGTAATCCCAGCACCCTGGAAGGCCAAGGCAACTGGATCACCTGAGGTCAGGAGTTCGAGATCATTCTGTCCAACATGGTGAAACCCTGTCTCTACCAAAAAAATACAAAAAATTAGCTGAGCACAGTGGCAGACACCTGTAATCCCAGCTCGTGAGGCTGAGGCAGGAGAATCGCTTGAACCCGGGAAGTGGAGGTTACAGTGAGATGAGATTTCACCATTGCAATCCAGCCTGGGCAACAAGAGCAAAGCTCCATCTCAAAAAAAAAAAAATGCATAAATATGTTGAATCACCTGGCAAATGATTTTCTTCCCCTGGTGTCTATGTGTTCCATACTATTGTAGCCTCTTTTAACTGGTAAAATAACTACCCCAGTTCAGAGATCCATTACTTAATGCATCACATTTCCAGAGTCATGAGAAAACAGCTAAACCTGTTAGAGTGAATTATACTCACTTTGTTTCCCCATAGAGGAAATAAAAACCCACGATTTGAAACCTTTGGAAAACATAGGAAATGCAACATTTGGAAGTATATAGAAACAAGAGATAATCATGCAATGCTTCCAAATGAAGTCTCACATTGGATTTGCTGATTTTGGAGACAGATTCCCCTCTTCTGGACAGCTTTGATGGCCAAGATAGAAGTTCATTTGCTGTTTCCAGGGACTATTCTCTTTGATGGATACAGGATTTATGGGGTCTAAAGAGAACATACAATTCTAAAGTGTTCATGTTTGAGAGAAAACTCTGCAATGATCAGAAGGATTGAGCCAGTTTTAGCAAAACAAATTAGGACTACATTAACGATGAGGTTGACTATACACAGTTTGGAGTGGGAGAGTTACTCTACCCAGTATCACTGACATGTTGGAATGCCAGATGAAACTGAAACAGAAAAATTGTCTTGGAGTCTAAAAGACATCTGATGTGCTGATACCTGTTCAGTCTTCTGCAGTCATGGGCGTAAACTCTCAAAGAGCACCACTGGGTCTTAGTCCGTGGCATAAACATTATTCTCAATGTAGATACTGTCTTCTGCTTGGACTTCCTTTTTAACTGCATTTTGCAAAGCTTTAATTTGAAGACTGCTAAATGAAACACTTAGTTGTTGAATCTCCTTTTTGAAGAAATACTTTTTGGTAATGATGACACCCAAAAGAGCAAGAAGCACCAAGACAGAAATACAGACTCCAGCACAGATTCCTTTAGTGGTGTTGACCATCTGTGGACTATATGCTGGGGACAGTTGAGTTTGATTGTTATTCCAAAGGCCATCTGAAGACTCTGTCATGGTGTCATTCCCATCTGTTGTGAAAGAGTGCAATGGTGAGCTGGTGGGTTGTGTCCTTATTTCTCCCTGAAGTGTCATAGGGTGGGTTTCTGCTGGCTGAGGTGAAGATGGTGAAGTGGCTACTGATTCATGGTTCTGCGTGGGCAATGGCATTGGAGGAACAAAGGTAGAGACCATTGTTGTCATTGGAACACTTGTTTTCATTGAAACGCTCATTGTTGTTGGAACAGTCTTTGTCGTTGGAACAGTTGTTGTCGTTGGAACACTGTCGTTGGAACAGTTCTTGTCATTGGAACGCTTGTTGTCATTGGAACAGTGATGCTCATTCAAACAGTAGTGGCGGTTGGAACAGTTGTGACAATTGGTGTAGTCGTGACCCTGGCTGGCACAATCTCCAATGATAGAGTGATTTTCATGTCATTGAACCACCCACTGTGCTCAACATGGCAACAATATAAGCCACTGTCAGACACAGCTGTATTTTCTATAGTCAAAGGGACATCCCTTCTTGAAAGGTCCTCCAATAGCTTATAGTGTGTGTCCTTCCGATAGGTGACGTGGGTTCCGTTGGTCCAGACAATGCTATTTCGGCATGTGAATAAAGAACATGAGCCTCTATTCCAGCACAAGGATGTGACAGCTCCACTGTAGTGGCAGGGTAGCGTGATAGACGGACCTGCCATTCCACCAACCTTTACAGAACCAGCTACAAAATCTGCCAGATGTAGGATGAAGCTTAAGATGGCCACTTAAGGATGCATTATGGGATCATCCAGTTAGTCAGAAGGCAGTTTTCCAGCTTCTTCTCCCTCCTCCTAGTCTCTGTTTGTAGACAGCTTTAAATGGTTTTCCACCCTGGGTGGGCCAGGTATTCCTTGCCCTCATTCTGGTAAATGCACAACCTCCCAGCATGGGCGTTATGGCCATCATGTACATGTCACAGTGCTGCAAAGATTTTGTTTATGGCCAGTTTTGGGGCCAGTTTATGGCCAGATTTTGGGATGCCTGTTCCCAACAAATAATAATCTCTGAACATAAGAATTTGACTAGTGTTAACCACTCCACTTCTCCAGTACACTGATACTTCTCTGTAAAGTAACTTTACAGCATATATCTCAATCTCACATTATTAGCAAGATGACACTGGCTTTGAGCACACAAAGAACAGGCATATTATAGACACCCTTAAGACACATCACATGGCCTGGCTTACCTGATACAATTTTTAATTTCTCTGAAGTAAACTCAAATTTCAAACATGTATTTCTTTATTAACTTATTTCATTAATTTCCACAGGGACTTCACAGAAAGTATATTCAACTTTCATTCACTTAATCTTACCACAATAGATGGTGTAACATATCCAGAAGACAGCCATATGTAAGACATGCTCATACCCCAAAGCTAGAAAACTTAACACAACAGGGCCTTGAGGAAGCAACACTATAACAGTTCAAATATACAAATATTTAAGAAAACCTACATCACCCAACAAAGAGTATGTATGGTCACCACTACCCAGCACTCTCCAAAATAAGTAGCTATGAATAGCTTATTCAAAAGTTGGCTTATATATGCTTGTCACCACAAATTGGTTCTGAACATACTATTCCAATTTTGGATATTCACAACAAGGTAATTATCTGGTAAGATATATTTATAATAACTTGTAATTAGATTCCTAAATGCACACATATACTTGTGTCACAGTGAGGTGAAAAAAACTCTGAGTTATTTGTAGAGTACCTTAAGATTTAAATTTCCAAAAAACATTCTTAAGCTTAGTTTTACAAGTATTCCACCCAGCATCTCTTCACCAAGCTATTTCAATTTTAAAAAGTGAGTAGTAGGGAGGGCTTTTAAAAGTTTTATTTCTTTCTGTTCAGTTTATCTTATCCCATACAGAAATGGAATAAAGTGTGATGTCTGTCCTAATGATATTTATGGTTGTGGTAATACAGAAATATCTATGCTTCCAAGCAAGAAATGAAGAATTATGGTTTCCCCAAAATAGAGTAACCAGTGCTACCTGGGGCCCAAAGAGATGTTCAGGTTACATCTGTCAGAATTGATACCATGCAAGACAACCATCTTTGGAGAACAGTGGGGCTCACCTGAAATTTTGGTGAGTCATGTGGATGACATCAGAGACAAGCATTACAGAAAATGAGCATCCCAATAAGACTTTCATGTGAGATTGTCTTAGAAGATGGTGGCCCAACTCACACAGAAGAGGATGGCTGTGCATCCAAGAGAGACTGATATTTTCTCTCAGGAGCAGAAATCTTAATGTAGGAGATGGCCACTCACTGAGTAGTTGAGGAATGCCCTGATGGAACTCTCTGGGGGTCAGATTTCACACTGTCTCCCTGAGTTGCATAAAGCACAGAACAGCATGCCTGCACTCCAGCTTCTAGCATGTACCAACTCAGCAGAAAACACATCACTGTCTATTTTGTTTCAAAAAACAAAAAAAAAAAAGTTAAAAAAAAGTTAATTAATATAGTAGAAACCCAAGAACTACCTAGGGGTAGGGAGCATGTCTGTCATCAGAAGTATTTAAATGCTGGCTAGACAAACACTCTGTGGAAATAAGTTTCACTCTTTGTGAGAGGGGTAAAATAAATCTTTTTCTTGGGCACTGACAGATCTAGCCAAGATCCTAGTATACAGTAGATAAACAGCAACTTCTGTTTACTAAACTTTATTTTCACGGATTACTGGTGAAGCAAAATATTGATATAACTCTAAGACATGAAGGTTATCACAAGACCACTCATGTTCTTTATGGGGTTTCAATTAAGAAATGAGGTGAAAAATCTGGCCATGAAAGGAGTTTTGATGCTCCTAAGTATCATCAGAACTGCTCTGATGTGCTTAAGCCATTGTGACAGTCCTAGCTTTGTTCCTACCCAAAGTCTCTTCTCATGAATCCTAGGCTTACTGGTCAAACAGATAAAAAGCATCCCTAAATCAAACACAAACTTCAACGCTCTTAACACGTAGGTGTACATCGCATCTGAAAATCATTCAAAAGCTCAAGCCATCTACAAGAAATCTTTCCTTTGCATTTTAGTATCAATAAAAGGAAAGAAGGAAAAGAATAGGAGAAAGCCATTTAATTATTTTCATAGGTAAAAATGTAACATTGGTTTCTCAGTTACATAAGTACTTTTCTTGCTTCATCCATGCCATACATAATTTTTAACCAACTAAAACACATTACAAGTAGAGAAATAGCTAAAATCATGGAAAGCATATACATAACTCTTTAAAGAGTAGGAAACATTCCCTGTTCATATGCATTGCTTAATCCAGCATTCCAATCTCACTGAGGCACCAGCATCCACGCTGTTTTCTGAAGCATTCTTTTTCCTCCTGTCACCCATCCTTCAGATATTAGCTCAAATATCACTTCCATGGGCCACCTTCCTTAACCTGCATCCTGGCATCCTCCATTCTTCTCCCATACAAAAAGGCCAAACTTTATGTTGGGGTGATCAGACCCAACACCACATCGTCGGGGTGACAAAGTCCGGCGGAGTCAAAGGATTGAGAAAAAGACAGAGAGAAAAATGTGGGACACCAGGGGGCCATCATTATCATGGAGGCTGCAAAGGCCCTGAGCTCTGGGAGCCCATGGTATTTTTTGGTAATCCAGCAAAGAAACAGGTGGTGAGAATGTGGGGGTCAAAAGAGCAGGCACATGATCTGCAGCTGTGACGGTTTAGCATTTATATGGAACATGTTCTGCTACTTGAGATAATGGGAATAGGGGCCTAGGAAGGCTAGAAGCAAGGAGCCAGCAAGTCTAGACACATTTCAGAGGACATTATGCAAGCCCTGTCTCAGTTTCCCTCCCAACACAGCTTTTTCCCAACATGCCCCCTTATCTTTTTTGTAAAAGAGAAGTTATCATTATTACTAGCTTTCATTATTACTAGCATAAAAAGTGCCCTCTTTTAATTGAGCAAGGCGATTGCAGGCTTTGCAGCCCTTAATTGACGGTGGGTGATCCAGCTTTATTTTTCTTAGCCTTTATTCAAACTGGAGTCGCTCTGGTTTGAATGCTTGCCATATAGCTCCCCTTTCCCTTTTACAAAAGGACCTTTAATCCTAGGGGTTGCAGAAGGATGAAGGTCCATCTTCTGTAACTTCATGCTGAATAGAGGTGATGATATTCCTGCCTAACTATTAGCATTTCTTGTATTCACGACAGAGAGGAGCTGAGTCAGAAAGCATTGGTCCATTAAGGGTCATGACTCTGGTCGGTCCTGGTTCCATCTTCTCATTCAGATTCGATTGTCTCATGGCTCGTACTGGGGAAACCCGTTCCATGGTTGGTATCCATGTGTCCCTCCAGTCTCCCATTCCATGGTCATACACATCTTGAGGGTGTCCACATGGTTTGTTCATCTCCTGCAAAAACAAAAGCATACGCTCATCCCAACATTAGTAAATCTACTGAAACAGCAGCAAAAATTTTGTAGCTGTAGCCAGGAGGCCACTGATAATGAGAAACAGGCTTTTTCTGATTAACAGAAGTATAGAGAAAGCAAATCAAGACTTTTCAAACCTTCAACTCTCACTGTACAGGTGGGTCCACTAGATGCTGTGGCTTATGATAGATCTTCAGATATTTGGTGGGCACCCACATAGGCACCTGATTGTCACCTGGAGAGACACAAGCAAATCCCCTTCCCCATAAAATTATCTTTAGGCAGGGATCGGAGGAAGTAGACTCAGAGGTAAGGAGAATTTTGGGGCCTAATGGCTTCCTGATGTTTGATAGGTGTTCCTTTGGAAGTTAGGAATTCCCTTTCCATATTGCTGTGTGGGCATGGAGGTCTAGCTAAGCATAAAGTTTGTACATATATTTACCCTTTTTCATTCTCCTAATTCTAGCGTATAATGGCTCCTGCTTTTGCTAGGATGTCTTTCCCTAACAAAGGTGTGGGGCTTTCAGGCATACTTAAAAAGGCTTGTGAAAAGAGTCAAGTTCCCCAGTCACAACTTAGTGGCTGGGAGAAGTATCTAGTGACTGCCTGTCCTGGGACCCCTTGGATAGTGACACATCTGGAGGACAGTTGTCCAGGACAGGAGAATAAGACTGAGAAGTCCACACAAGTGTCCAAGAGACAGTTAGCCTCCTGGACCTCAATGGCCAAGCATACCTGGGGAGGGTGATGGCATGGGCTGGTGCTTGCCCTGGGCACCCTCATTCCTGCTGCTGGATAATTTGGTTAGGGCTTCTGACTCAGAGGACCTTTGTCCCCTGGGGCAGTGGGCCTTCCAGTGATTCCCTTGACATAAGGGGCATGGACAAGGAGGTGGCTTATTTCTATTCGGACAATCTTTTTAAAAGGGTCCTTGCAGACCACACTGGAAGCAAGCCCTATTAAGAATTTGATTTTCCCAGCCTTTCCCTTTTCCAGAGCCTCCAAAGTCTGCTTGCCTGAGGGTCATGACTAAAGCTGTGGCCTTTTGTTGTTGTTGTTAGTTTGTCCCATTCTGCCTGCTCCTCCTGATCTCTAGTATAAAAAAAACAAAAACAAAAACACTGAGGTTGCCAAGTTCAATAGGGTTTCTAAGTTTTGTTCTGGGCCTAAGGCAGACTTTTGAAGTTTTTTCTAAAGCCTGCAGCTGACTGAGTGATAAACTTGTCCTTTAAGATTAGTTGGCCTTCAATAGAGTCAGGTGACAGAGAGGTATGCTTTCTCAATGCCACCCTTTGTCTCTCCAGAAAGGCAGTGGGGTTTTATTCCTTTCCCTGTGTTATAGTGGACATCACTGAATACTTTATAGGCTTCTTCCTAGTTTTCCTCAGTCCTTCTAGCATGCAAGTTAGCAAATGTCTGTGGCACCAATCTCCATGTTCTGATCCTGCATCCCAATGAACATCTACACTGAGACTGCCTACTGGCCTGTGGGGAATTGTTCTCTTTCCTCTGTTGTCATCCTATCATTGACCTGACTGAGATACCAGAGATCACCAAACTCTTTGGCTGCAGTTATGGTGGATTAGTGTCTGATCTAGCCGTAACATTTATATCTCTCTATGTCAGATGAAAGGATTGTTCTAACCCTTGTAAAACATCATGGTTATCTGAGAATTTACCTAGGTCTATTTTAATTTGTTTCAAGTCTGACAGGAAAAAAGTTACATAAACTCTGACTGGGCTGAATTCTCCAGAATACATCTTAGGGGTGTTTTTGCCTTGGGGAGAACATTTCCCATCTGAAAAAAAGAACATAGAGATGACAGCACCCCTAGTCACTTTCCATTGAGCATTAGTCCTAGAGCATCCTTTATGTCCTAATTCTTATTCCTTTCCAGGGTGCATAATCACCCATGGACTTCTGCTTATTGGATTAGTTATGTTCACCGATGTAGCAGTCCCGCATCTGTTTTCTCACCTTTCTTGACCACAAAGAAAGGGGTCTGGGCTGCTGGATTCCAGTGGTCCTTTACCAGCATGCCCAACATTGCCTTTGCACTCAAGAGGTGAGTTCTAGAGCTGGGCTGGGTTCCTATTTGATAACAACCCAGCTGCCCCATCAAGATGCACTCCCATAAACAGTTCTTATGTAAATTCATTTCAGAGAGGGTGTAGGTAAACTTTTGAGTCAGGATTGAGATAGAGTTGTTTTATTCTGAAAGTACTTTAAGGATTGGCTAAGTGCAAAGAGCTCGCACGCTTGAGAGGACTAATTATTAGGCAATTTTCCTAACTCTGCTTCTACAAGAGTTTCCCTATTGTTCCCCCCACCCCCATCTCAATCACCCAGGAGGAACCATCTGTCATCCTGTCCTGGAGGGAGTTCCTCCTAGGTCTTGTCGGACCTTTGTATGGTAATTAAGATTTAAATACCTTATTAGGAAATCTGCTGGGTTAAGGGAATTTTCAGTGGTTAATGTTAAATCAAGTTTTTCTAACAGAATAGTCCCATACTTTAAGATTGAGTTAGTAAGCTACCTTTTTGCTCCTTTTACTTTGGATAGCTCTGAACTGGTGAGATGTGCTCACAATGAAGTTTCTTCTAAAAGTTATTTTTTCTCCTTTCTTCTGTTAGCAAAGCAGTGGCTGCTACCGATGGAATACATTTGGGCCATCTACAGGTTACTGGGGTTAAGGATTTTTGATAGGAAGGCTACTGGTTGTCAGTGGTCTTAGTGCTTTTTAGGCAATGCCCTTGTTTACACTGACAACAATATAGTACTGGAGTGTTATAGGGTCACGGAGAAGACCATTAGTTATCAATTATAGGTTTTAAATTTATCCTGGCTTTTAAAGGAATAAGGTACACTGTTTTTTCTTTAACTACTTGCATCTCTCTTTCTCCTTTGTAGATGGATTTTGGAAACACAGCGGAAGGACATTTGCGGTCCTCCCTGCTGGATTAAAGTTACAGGAAATTGCCATGCTTCAAGGTCTTCCTCTACTCTAGCCTTTTGAATATAATTTTATATAGCACCACCAATTGCTCCAGGTTTTAATGTTGCAACTACAGGAGCAGTAAGTCTCATAGTTAATTCATCTTCTCACCCATTAAGGGGAGAGAGAGGAGATGGCCTTCACTTAATTGAGCAGGTGGAGCTAATGGGCTAGTAAAACATACATTTTTCAGTTTCCCTTTCTTTTAATTTCTGTTTCCTGTTCCTCACATTCGGAATCTGAAGTTAGTTTTTACACTCGTCGTCCTCTTCTTTATCTGAATCTGCTTCATCATCTGTTTGAAATACCTCAAGAGCTGCTTTTATTAGCACCCACATTGAACAAACCAAGACTGGAATTTTTGCTCCATCTTTATACACTTTTTAAAAATCTCTGCTAATTCTCTCCCATTCCTCCAACGCCATAGTCCCTTGTTCCGGGAACTATGGACAAAACTGCTTTATTGCACTAAAAAGTGAGTGATAACAAATTCTGAGTACTAACTTTCACTCTCCCTCTTCGTAATAAGTGCTTTAAGAAATTTAAATAAGCAGAATGTTTTCACGTTGTCCCATTTTTTTTACCCTGGTTCTTCCAAGCCCTCAACTTTCCCGCCGACGTTCTTTTAAACGTCCTCGGGTTACCTTTGGCGATGCGTCCTCTGCTTTCACATGCTCTAGCGTTCCTTCACCGGGGTCTTTGTCACCCCACATTGGGCAACCAGAAATGTTGGGGTGATCAGACCCAACACCAGGTCATGGGAGTGACAAAGTCCAGCAGAGTCAAAGGACTGAGAAAAAGACATTGAGAGCGAAAAAGGTGGGACACCAGAGGGCCATCGCTAATTGTGGAGGCTGCGAAGGCCCTGAGCTCTGGGAGCCCACCGATTTTATTGGTAATCCAACAAAGAAACAGATGGTGAGAACGTGGAGGTCAAAAGGGTGGGCCCATTATCTACAGCTGTGACGGTTTAGCATTTATATGTAACATGTTCTGTTACTTGAGATAATGGGAATGGAGCCTAGGAAGGCTAGAAGCAAGAAGCCAGCAATTCTAGTCACATTTCAGAGGACTTTATGCAAGTCCTGCCTCAGTTTGCCTCCCAACACTCAGTTTTTTCCCAACAACTTTACTTCTTACAACAACTTATCATGGGAATGGTAAATTTGGTGGTGAAAAACTGTCTCTTTTCTAAAAGAAGGCTAAATCTGAATCAGAATTGTACTTAGGAAAATTAAGTTGTGAAACTAAGAAGCTTTTGAACACAAAATGGTTCTTAGAAAACTTATTTTCATAATTTAAATACACATCAAATTCAGAGAAACACAAGTTAAGCCTCCTTTAAGTTACTCTTGGTTTAAAACTTTTAGGTAGAATATTTTAACCACATACATATACATTTAACTAAACAAGGAGGAGGACAGGACAAAGGTCAGACCAGTGGCACTGTATGGCTAAAAGATCACACCTTTCATTATACTAGACAGTTCTTGTCTGAGGCCTGGGGTCCCAGAACATAAAAATGATCACTGTCTCCTTTATTGCTTCCCTGTATTATCCCCATCCTTCTCAGCCAGGGCAGCTGACTGACATCCACCTTCTCAAGAGGACATGCAAGGACAGAAGATGTGGCTCAGAAACACTGCTCTATGAAAAGGGCAGATAGTTATGTAAGAATTTTGTAAAAACATGAGTTTTTAATGAATGCAAAAACATGAACTGTCAAGCAAGAGCTGTTCAAACAATTTTTTTTTTTTGGAGGTGGGAGACGGAGTTTTGCTCTCTTGTTGCCCAGGCTGGAGTGCAGTGGTGTGATCTTGGCTCACTGCAACCTCTTCCTCCCGGGTTCAAGCAATTCTCCTCCCTCAGCCTCCTGAGTAGCTGGGATTACAGGCGCATGCCACCACGGCCAACTAATTTTTTGTATTTTTACTAAAGATGAGGTTTCATCATGTTGGCCAGGCTGGTCTTGAACTCCTGACCTCAGGTGCTCTACCTGTCTTGGTCTCCCAAAGTGCAGGGATTACGGGCATGAGTCACCATGCCTGTCTGTCAAACAATTTTTTAAAAAGATATACTCCACATAACTTAAAACATGAGGGAGACTGGCAGATGACACCATCAGAGCGAGTTTCCTTAATAACTGAGGAGGTGATTGGGAAAACTGAGCCATCTACCAAAATAGCTTTACAGAACCAATGCATCTCATTTGTTGTAGAAGCTGATGAGTTCTAGAGCTCTTATTTACTATGGAGTCTTCAAATACATTGAACACCACTTAATGTTTTCCTCAATCCCAAGCTTCTTGTAAAACTTTCACCTTGCCAACCATGGCATCTTAGAGGCAAATAAAAGCTTACCTACTTTATGGAATTTCAGATTTCTAAAAATAGCACATGCAATACAAGTCATGCACCCAGTATGCTTGTGGATGTTTTAAAGGCCACTACTATACCTTCCAAGCAGGCTTCCTTGACTTCAGCTCTGCTGACATCTGTGGCTGTTCTGTGCATTGTAATATGCGGAGCAGCATTTCTAATGTCTGTGCACTAAAGGCCGGTAGCATCCTTCCCCAACACAAGACATTCAAAATTCTGGAAAGGAAATCCACAGTGGATGCCCACAAAGCTTCCTAATCTCAAAATATAACACTTGATTACATATGTAGGTTTTGAGTTTCTGGAACATGTATTTTATCCTTACAACTATCCCATGAGGTAGAAAATCTACTGAAAAGATGCCTATCATCGTAGTCAGCAATGACAATGCCACCAAAGGCTAAAGTTTCATTTTAAATTCCTTTATACCTTCAAATTCAATAAAATTTTGAAAAAAGGTCTTCTTTATTAAAAATAACAACACACACACAGAGGTAAATAAGCAGTATACATTTAAAGCTACATTTTTTTTTAGATCAAGTTAACTCTATAAAGCAGTTTTTCCATGGAGCTAGGGATAGTTATGCATTGTGGATCCTGAGGTTAATTTATTTCCAGCTCTGGGCATATCATAAAGCAGCTATCAAATAGGTCAACATACCCACCCAACCCTAATAGCGTTACTCTGAGTATAAACATGGAATCTTTGCTGAATGGTTTCAAAAAAGCAGGGTGAAAATAACTTAGTCCAAGAAGGTACATCAAAATAAATAAGGAACATTTTTAAGTAATTAAACCACCAGAAATAGCACACATTTTATGTAATCTTATCCCATTGTCTCTGAGGAAAGGGAAAAAAAGAGAAAGTACAAAGCCAGCTAGAGAAAGACAAATACAGCTTTTAAAAGCTCTAATTAACCCCACTAAGAAATTTTTTTGGCTACCTGGAGTACGCAGGCACTGTATAATGTAGGGCAGTGGTCCCCAACCTCTTTGGCACTAGGGTCTGGTTTTGCAGAAGACAGGTTTTTCACATATGTGGTGGGATGGTTTTCTTTTGGAATAATTCAAGCACATTACATTTGTTGTGCACTTTCTTTCTATTATTACATTGTAATATATAATGAAATAATTATGCAACTCACCATAATGTAGAATCAGTGAGAGCCCTGGGATTGTTCTCCTGCCACTAGATGTTCCCATCTGGGGGTGATGAGAGACAGTAACAAATCCTTAGGCATTAGATTCTCATAAATAGTGTGCAACCTACATCCCTCACATGTGCAGTTCACAATAGGGTCTGCACTCCTACGATAATCTAATGCTGCCACTGATCTGTAATATGAAAAATGGGGAGTGGCTGTGAATACTGATGAAGCTTCGCTCACCCACTGTTCATCTCCTGCTGTGCAGCCTGGTTTATAACAGGCCACAGACTGGTATCAGTCTGTGCCCTGGGTGTTGGGGGCCCCGATGTAGGGCAACTACATTTATTCATTTATTTATTGAGTGCAATGGCATGATCCTGGCTCACTGCAATTTTCAACTTCCAGGTTCAAGCAATTCTCCTGCCTCAGCCTCCCCAGTAGCTGTGATTACAGGCATGAACCACTATGCCCGGTTAATTTTGTATTTTTACTAGAGATGGGGTTTCACCATGTTGGCCAGGCTGGTCTCAAACTCCTGGCCTCAGGTAATCCACCCATCTCAGCCTCCCAAAATGCTGGGATTACAGGCACAAGCCACCATGCCCGGCTGGCAACTACATTTATTACCATCCATTTATTACCAGGACACCTATGTTGTACAGTGCCTAGCACACAACAGGTAGCCAATAAACAGCTATTGATCTAATGCAGGAATAATAAAGTAAGGTTTATTTTTTCTCCTTTAACATGCTGTACTTGTGTCAGATGCAAATAAGACCTCCGGAGTCTGCCTGAAGTAACATAAAACAAAAGACCCATTCATCAAACAATCACCTGGACCCCCTAACTTGTTACAAGTTAGGTATGAATGTACCACCTGTACCAGCTTAGTGAGATGAATGTTTACCATCACATAACAAACACTTGTTTGCCACGCTAAGGGCTTAGAGTTTGAATTTCTGATGAGAAATAAAGTGGCATGTAGAAAACCCCAGAGAATGATATTCCATATATCCATAAGCATCAGTAGCATATCTTAAAAGTCTCACACATCCAACAAATCCTTTAAAAACAAGATATCCTAATATGCAGCCAGTTTAGCAATTTTTTTTTCAGAGTCTCGCTCTGTCACCCAGGCTGGAGTGCAGTGATGCTAGATGGGCTCACTGCAAGCTCCGCCTCCTGGGTTCACGCCATTCTCCTGCCTCAGCCTCCCTAGTAGCTTGGACTACAGGCGCCCGCCACAACGCCCGGCTAATTTTTTCGTGTGTGTTTTTTAGTAGAGACGGGGTTTCACTGTGTTAGGCAGGATGGTCACGATCTCCTGACCTCATGATCAGCCCGCCTCGGCCTCCCAAAGTGCTGGGATTACAGGCGTGAGCCACCGTGCCCGGCCAGCAATATTTTTAAGAATGATAAGACAGTGCAGCTTCATTTACCTGAAATGGAGCACAAGTTCTTTTTGAAGGAATTCATACCCATTCCTGCAAAAGTTCTGTGGTCTCTTGAAGGTAGCACAGAACCAAGCGTTTTTGTGTGTGTGTGTTTCCAAAGAGGTTTTAGCCAAGATTTTCGTCTCTAACAGACTCCCTGATTAAAATATGGCTTAGAAACTATACCTGCCTACTTTAAAAAGCATCAGATCTACAGCATACTTTTCACGGACGTACAAAAATGAAAACAAAATCACATTCTACTTTTTGCAATTCACTTTTTCTCACCTTCCACTTCTCTTAAATATACTTCAGAATCATTATGCACAGGTGCAGAGACCACTACATATCTAAAAAAGGAGAAAACCCGCAAATATTTGGGGATGGACTGGCAATATTGCCTTTGCAGAAATAATTTTGTTTCCTTCAGACAGAAGTGTCTCACTATTTTCAGCATTCTTACCTAACAGGCAAATTTTGTTTCCATTGACTTTGAAAGGGCTAAGCTTAAATCTAAACTCTTAAACAAGAAGGAGGGTTAAATTTTTTATTAATGAAAATCCCAGATAGGATTTTCCAAATCTTTATATATTTATATATAAACGTAACAAATCTTTATATTTTTTTTTGACAAGGTGGCTTATTTTTTTAAATTTTATTATTATTATACTTTAAGTTTTAGGGTACATGTGCACAATGTGCAGGTTTGTTACATATGTATATATGTGCCATGTTGGTGTGCTGCACTCATTAACTCGTCATTTAGCATTAGGTATATCTCCTAATGCTATCCCTCCCCCTTCCCCCCTCTCCACCACAGTCCCTGGTGTGTGATGTTTCCCTTCCTGTGTCCAAGTGTTCTCACTGTTCAATTCCCATCTATGAGTGAGAATATGTGGTGTTTGGTTTTCTGTCCTTGCAATAGTTTGCTGAGAATGATGTTTTCCAGCTTCATCCATGTCCCTACAAAGGACATGAACTCATAATTTTTTATGGCTGCATAGTATTCCATGGTGTATATGTGCCACATTTTCTTAATCCAGTCTATCATTGTTGGACATTTGGGAAGAACCTGCATTGCCAAGTCAATCCTAAGCCAAAAGAACAAAGCTGGAGGCATCATGCTACCTGACTTCAAACTATACTACAAGGCTACAGTAACCAAAACAGCATGGTATTGGTACCAAAACAGAGATATAGACCAATGGAACAGAACAGAGCCCTCAGAAATAATGCCACATATCTACAACCATCTGATCTTTGACAAACCTGACAAAAACAGGAAATGGGGAAAGGATTCCCTATTTAATAAATGGTGCTAGGAAAACAAGCTAGCCATATGTAGAAAGCTGAAACTGGATCCCTTCTTTACACCTTATACAAAAATTAATTCAAGATGGATTAAAGACTTAAACGTTCAACCTAAAACCATAAAAACCCTTGAAGAAAACCTAGGCAATACCATTCAGGACATAGGCATGGGCAAGGACTTCAGGTCTAAAACACCAAAAGCAATGGCAACAAAAGCCAAAATTGACAAATGGGATCTAATTAAACTAAAGAGCTTCTGCACAGCTAAAGAAACTACCATCAGAGTGAACAGGCAACCTACAGAATGGGAGAAAATTTTTGCAATCTACTCATCTGACAAGGAGCTAATATCCAGAATCTACAATGAACTCAAACAAATTTACAAGTAAAAAAGAACAATCCCATCAAAAAGTGGGCAAAGGATATGAACAGACACTTCTCAAAAGAAGACATTTATGCAGCCAAAAAACACATGAAAAACTGCTCATCATCACTGGCCATCAGAGAAATGCAAATCAAAACCATAATGAGATACCATCTCACGCCAGTTAGAATGGCGATCATGAAAAAGTCAGGAAACAACAGGTGCTGGAGAGGATGTGGAGAAATAGGAACACTTTTACACTGTTGATGGGACTGTAAACTAGTTCAAATATTGTGGAAGTCAGTGTGGCAATTCCTCAGGGATCTAGAACTAGAAATACCATTTGACCCAGCCATTCCATTACGGGATATATACCCAAAGGATTATAAATCATGCTGCTATAAAGATACATGCACAAGTATGTTTATTGCGGCACTATTCACAATAGCAAAGACTTGGAACCAAATCTTTATATTTTTTATTCACCCTTCTCTCTCTCTCCACAACCACTAACATCACCACCCACAAAAGAAGAAGACAATCCCTTCAATGTTCCCCGAATATGTGCTGCTGCTAGCTCAGAAGCTCTGTAGAGTTTTGTAATGGAGTGTGAACTGCTGGCCTGGATCTCCTAACCAGTAAGGAGAGAGGGAGGACAAATCCGCTGAGCAGGTAAAAATTCTTTCCTCCTCATTATAATCTTTCATGGATTCAGCGCTGAGGAGGGTGGCCAGGGCATGGGGCCGGTGCAAAGTGGCCCAATGGCCAGCACGTTCTGCGCCGAGCAGGGTCCCCACGCCCTGCATGTCTCCGCCCTGCCTGGAAAGGAAGTGGTCCCGCCAGGCAGTGGAATCGGCTGCTGTGCCCCGTCCTCACTCTTGGCCAGGGAATGGGTCACATCCTCGATGTGCCCTCGGCCCAGAAAACGCGCCGCTTCACAAGGAGGGCGTCGGCAACTGGAATGACCTCCCCTACTCCTTAGTAAACATTAGGGTCGCAGTTTCCTAACAGACACGAGTGGGATGGGGAGAGGGGTCCCAGGCAGAGGCTGGTGCTGGGGGCAGAGGAAGCCACAGTAGGATGAGGGCCGGTGTGGGAGGAGGAAGGGAAGCCCCGGAACTGCTACAAATTGTTTCAGCGGGAGAAGGTCCTCCGCCTTTTTCCAGGACTCATGACAGCACCTGGCACCGAGCCCCCGACTCGCACAAGGAAGGTGAACTCCACACTGATGGATCCCTGTAAAACATGCACCCGTCCAACGGAAGGGCGAGGAACGATAGGCGCCCCCATGGCAATTCCCTGACACCCTTGTTTCCTGTGCGCCTTAGGTGGTAGTCGGCCACAACACAACCGCCAGCCAGGAAAAGGCCAGGGTGCGGGGGTGCCTGTTGCCCCCTCGACGCCAGTGTCCTCTGCCCAGGAAGATCAAATCCGCAGAGCAGGGTGCGGCAGGGGCTTCCACCAAATACCTTGGCGAAAGCACCCCAGGAGGCCACCTCACGGCTGGCACCCCCAGTGCTTTGCGGCTGCAGGGGAAAGCAGGAGCCCTAGTTTCCAGGATTCCCTGCCAGAAAGGGCCTGGAAAGACCACAGAAGGAAAGTTCCTCATTCCACAGGGGAAGGATGCCAGGAGACAGAGGGCAGAAAGTGGTGGGCAGCGTTGGGAAGATGTTTCTGGCATTCAAGGCTTGCACCTTCTGAGTCCTGGTGGTGCTGTAGCAAATGAATTCACCCCACTATTCCGGGAAGCCAAGGCAGGTGGATCATTCGAGCCCAGAAATTTCAAATCAGCCTGGGCAACGTGGTCAGACACCGTCACTACAAAAAACATTTAGTCAGGTGTGATGGGCCATGCCTGTATTCCCAGCTACTCGGGAGGCTGAGGTGAGAGGATCTCTTGAGACTACAGTGAATCATAATCTTGTGCCACTGCACTTCAGCCTAGGTGACGGAGCAAGACCCTTTATCATAAATACATAAATAAACAACTATATAAATAAACTCAGCCACGGGGGTTGGGCCAGATTCCTATCCTCCACAAGCTAATGTAGATGCACATTAGATTTTGCTAGCGCAGCGCTGCAGAAGCTGCCACTATGTGTGCTGGATGCTGATTGGCATGACCAGTGGCTCTGTAAGAGGAGGAGTAGCAATGGAGGAGTGGAGATAGAGGAAGAGGAAAAAAGAAGGGGAGAAGAAAAGGAGAAGAGGAAAAGGAGGAGAGAAAATGGGAGGAGAAAACGAGAAGAACAAGAAGAGAGGAGGAGGAAATGAGAAAAAGATAGTAAGAATAGAGGAAGTGGAGAAAAAAAAAATCAGAAGGGGACAATGGGACCAGGAGAAGAGACGAGGAAAAGGAAGCTGGGACAATGAGAGGAGAAGGAAAAGATAGGAGGAGGAAAAGAGGAGGACTAGGAGGAGAGGTGGAGAGAAAAAGGAGGGAAGGAGGAAGAAGAGTAGGAGAGGAAGAGGAGAAGGAGGATGGGAGAAGTATGAAGAGAAAATGAAGAGGAAGCGAAGGAGGAGAGGAAGAGATGAGAAGGACGAGAGGAGGAGGAGGAGGAAAGAAGAAAGAGGAGAGGAGGAAAGAAGAAAGAGGAGAGGAGGAGCAGGGAAGAGGAGGAGGAGAAAAAGAAGGAGAAGGGGAGGAGAAGAGAAGGAGGAGAAGAGTGAGAAAAGGAGGAAGACAGGACGAAGAGGAGCAGAGGAGGAAGTAAAGAGGGAAGAAGGAGAGAAGGAGAAGAAGAGACAGGAAAAGGGGAGGAGGAGGGGAGGGGGAGAAGAAGACGAGAAGGAGGAGGAGAGGAAAAGGAGAAGCAGGAAAAGAGATGGAGGAGGAAGAGGAGAAGAGGAAAGGAAAAGAAGAAGATGAGGAGAAGAGAAGAGGAGGAGGAGCAGGAGATGAGAAGGAGAGGAAGAGGAGAAGAAGAAAAGGAAGTGAGAGGATAAAAGAGGAGTAGAAGAGGAGAAGGTGGAGGAGGAGAGAAGGAGGAAGAGAAGAGGAGGAGAAGGAAGAGAGGAGGAGCAGAGAAGGAGGAGGAGAGGAGGAATGGAGGAAGAATAGGAGAGAAGTAGGAGGAGGGAAAAGAAGAAGGAGGGGAGGATGAGAGGAGAAGGAGGAGGAGGAGCAGGAGAAGAGGAGACGGAGAGGAGGAAAAGAAGGAAAGGAAGAGGAGATGCAGGAGGAAAAAGAGAAGGAAAGGAGGAGGAGAAGGTAGACGAGGAGAGGAGAAAGAGGAAGAGAAAATGAGGAGAAGGAGAGGGAGGTGAGGAGGAGGAGAGAAGGAGGAGGAGAGAAGGAGAAAAGGGGAGGAGAATGGGGGGATTAGGAGAGGAGAATAAGGAGAAGGAGAGTAGAAAAAGGAGTAGGAGGAGAACAGGAGAAGGAGGAGGAGGAAAAAGAGTAGAAGAGGAGAAGGAGGAGGAGTGGAGGAGGAAGAAGAAGAGACAAGGAGAAGGAGGAGAGCAGGAGGAAGAGAGGAAAAGAGTGGAGGAGGAAGAGGAGATGAAGAGAGGAAGAGAAGGAGGAGGAAGGAGGAAGAGGAGAGGAGAAGGAAGAGTAGGAGGAGAAAAGGAGAGGAGGAAGAGGACAGAAGGAGGAGGAGATGAGGAAGAAAAGGAAAGAAAGAAGAGGAGAGAAGAAGGAGGAGTTGAGGAGGAGAGGAGTCAGAGAAGGAGTAGGAGAGGAGGCAAAGTAAAAGATTAGCAGTAGGAGGAAATGTTTGGGGGAAAAGGAGGGGAGCAGAATCAGGAGGAGAAGAGGAGGAGATGAGGAGGAACAGAGTACGAGATAAGAAAAAGGAGGAGGAGGAGGAGAAGAGAAGGAGGAGGAGGACAAGAGCAGGAGATGAGAAGGAGGAACAGAGTAGGAGATGAGAAAAAGGAGGAGGAGAAGAGAAGGAGGAGGAGGACAAGAGCAGGAGATGAGAAGGAGGAACAGAGGAGGAGAAGAGAAGGAGGAGGAGGACAAGAGCAGGAGATGAGAAGGAGGAACAGAGTAGGAGATGAGAAAAAGGAAGAGGAGAAGAGGAGAAGGAGGAGGAGGATGACAGCAGGAGAGGAGAAGGACAAGGAGAGGAGATGAAGGAGAAATAAAGTAGAAGGAGGGAGAGGAGAAAAAGAGTAGGAGGAGAAGCAGAGGAGCAGGAGATAAAGGATAAAATGAGAGGAGGAGGCGAGGAGAAATAGAGGAGAACCAGTGGAGAAGGAGGAGGATGACAGGAGGAGGAAGAGGCAATGGAGAAGAGGAGAGGAGGAGAAGAGGAGAAGGGAGGAACTGTGGAGGAGGAGGAGGGGAGGAGAAGGAGGATGGGAGAAGGAGGAGGGGAGAAGGAGGAGAAGAAGACAAGTAAGAGAAGGAGAGAAGGAGGAGGAGGAAAAGAAAAGGAAGAGGGGGAAAGGAGAAGGAGGAGGAGAGGAGGAGTAGAGGAGGAAGAGGAGAGGAGAAGGAGGAGAGAAAGATGAGAGGAAGAAAAGGAGAGAAGGATGAAGAGAGAAAGGAGAAAATGAGGAGAGGAGGAAGAGGAGGAGACAGGAGAAAAAGGGGGAGGAGAGAGGAGGAGGAGAGGAGAAGGATGAGAGGAGGAGCAGAAGAGGAAGAGGAAAGGAGGAGATGGAAAGGAGGAAGAGAAAAGGAGAAGAAGATGAAAAAACCATCACTTTGTAGTGTTTAGTAATTATGACTATTTTCATGGCTTTTGGATTAAAGTTTAAATTCAATAGGAGAGATGAGCACACAGATCCAGATTATTTCAGAGCTCAATTTCAGAGCTAAAGGAAAAGATATGTGGTAATACACCTGTGGACGTTGCCAATGCAAAACAGTTGCATTATTTTGGTTTGGGATCAAGCCATATGTCTCCATACACAATGTATGTAGTGCCTAGGAGAGAGAAGAGTGCTTGGCCCAGTGATACATTGCAATCTCGTCTTGGTCAGAGCCCAAACATCACCTAAGTTCTAGGTCCAGCAATACATCACAATAATTTCTGAGATGAAGACCAAAGCAGGAGAGCCACATCAGCTAGGTAAGAGCCCTAGAGGTATGGCACAATGCCTTCTGTGGGTAAGGCTCAGGAAGAAGAGGAAAGTTACATAATCTAGGGGCTACAGCCAGCTATATGTCACAATCACCCCAAGGGGCAGGGACGATGCATGAGAGGAGGGTCACATAAAGTAGGTGCTGAGCAAAGCAATATGTAACAATCAGAGGAGAGTGTCATCTCCTACTTGCTGGACCATGAGATATGTTACAACATCCCCTTTGGGCAAATCCCAGGTAAGAGAAGAGATTTGCATCAATTAATTGATGGGCTAAGAGATACTTCGCAATGCCCCCTGTAGAAAGAGACTAGGAGAAATAAATGATTCCCTGTGTGCTGGGCCCAGGGATAAGTCACTTTTTCATCTGTGGGTATGGCCCAGGTAGGAGATGAGAGTCATATCATTTAGATGCCGGGCACAGAAATATGTAACAATCTCTTCTATAAGCAAAACCCTGGTAAGAAAAGAAAGACACATAAAATATTTTATGGACCCAGAGATATGTCACAATGCTCTCTCTTGACAGAGTCAAGGCAAGAATGTCACATCACCTTGGTCCTGGGCCCCGCAATAGGTCACAATGCCTTCTGAAGACAGGGTCAAGGCAAATAAGTAACATCTTGGAGCTGGGTCCAGTATATGTGTAACAGTCTCTCCTGTGGGCAGAACCTAGGAAGAAGAGAAGTGTCACATTAGCTGGGTGTTGAGCTCAGGGATATGTCACCATCCCTCCTGTGAGCAGAAACCAGGCAAGAGATGAAAGTACATTACCTGGGTGAGGAGTGCAGAGAGATGCCTCAATCCCCCCTTTAGGCTGGGCCCAGGCAGAAAAGTCACATCACCTGGGTGTTAAAATGAGCAATATTTCACAATGCCCCTTGTGGGCAGCACCAAGGTAGGAGAGAAAACTTACGTCACCTGAGTGCAAGTCCCAGGGATATGTCACTATGCCTTTTGTAAGAAGCACCAAGGCTTGAGAATAGAGTCATCTCATCTAGATGCTGGGTCCAGCAATATATCATGATTCTATTTGTGAAGTGAGCCCAGGCAGGAGACTCAAATCAGGTATTTGACAGGGGCATATGTCAAAATCACACCTTCAAAAAAATTCAGGGATGAGATTACCAATCCCTCACATGTCCTGGTTCTAGGTCTGAGAGTCAACATGTCTTGTATGTTTGGTGAAGTACATGAGTCAAAATCTCAACTGTGAACTGGATCTGTGCAGCAGCTTCTCAATGTTTTTTGGGCATTATGCCCCTTAGATAAGTCACAACCAGCCATGTGTGCTAAATTTTGGTTTGAGGGTCACCAAATCCATGCATAACAAATCCATGTATGAGAGTCAACATTGCAACTCTTGACTGCCTCTAGATATAAGATTTAAATCCTCAATAGTGGGCCACACTCATATGAGAGGACAACAATCTTTACTCTTGACTGTCTGCTTACTAGTGTTACAATCTCACCTTTGAGCTGGGCTCTGTTAGTACCTATCTGTACCACCCAAAGAATTTATGAGATACATAGTTTGGCTCTATGTCCTCACCCAAATCTCATCTACAATTGTAATCTCCACATGTCAGGGGAGGAAGGTAATTATATCATGGGGCAGTTTCCCCCATGCTGTTTTCATGATAGTGAGTGAGTTCTCAGGAGATCTGATGGTTTTATAAGTGTTGGAAGTTCCTCCTTCATTCACTTTCTCTCTCCTGCCACCTTGTGAAGAAGGTCTCTGCTTCCCCTTCTGCCATGATTGCAAGTTTCTTGAGGCCTCCCCAGCCATGTGGAACTGTGAGCTAATTAAACCTCTTTTCTACATAAATTACCTGGTCTTGAGGAGTTCTTTATAGCAGTGTGAAAATGAACTAATACAATATGATATGCAAGAGAGTTGCAATCTGCATTAAGACCTTTATGCCGATATGGACACATGATTGTACGTGTCACTCTAAGCTCAGGTGTGAGAGTTAACACCTCCCCAGTTGGCTGGGTCTAAATAGAAAAGGACTCATCTGCCTATAAGCTGGGTTTAGAAAGGGGTCACTATCCCATATGTGGCCAGATGTTCACATATGACTGACACAATTCCATCTGTAGACTGTGTCTACATGTGAGATTCAGGATCTCACCAGTGGGTTGCGTCCATGGGTGAGGATGACTATTTTAAGGATTGGCAGGGTGTGCATACCAGAAATACAATAGTTCCTGTGTCCTTGGACCTGTGATGATACTCTCTGTACCACTTGAGGGCTTTATACAATATGCAAGAGAGAGGTAAACCTCTGTGACCTTTATACGAAGAAGACACCCAGGATCTTACCTTTTTCCCTAAGCCTAGCTATGACAGACATTATCTTTCTTATTGGCTAGCTCAAGGTATGAGAATGATCATCACACCTGTAAGCTGGGCCAAGATATATGTCACAATCCCCCCTCTGGATTAGGAGTAAGCAGGAGAGTAACATTACCTGGATTTGGGGACAGTTGTATGTGGCAATCTTCTCTAAGGGCTCAGTAATATGTCACAATGATCTATGTATTCAAGACCCAGTCAAAAGGGCCTCATCACCTTGTTGCGGGGTCCAGTGATATGTCATAATCTTTTCTGTTAGGAGGGTCCAGGCAGAAAAGAAGTCACATTTCCTGGGTAGTGTATGCAGATATATGTCACAAGGCCCCCTATGGGGAGGGTCCAGGCAGGAGCCTCTTATTTTCTAGGTGTTGGACCCTGCATTATTTTGCAATACACCAAATATTTGGGGCCTGGGAGAAAGGAGTCACATCACATAGGTGCTGGGCCAAGTTATATGTTAAAAAATATGGTATAATACCCCTGTGGGCAGGGCTCATGCAGAAAAGTTGCATCTCATAGTTGTTAAGATAGGCCACATGTCACAATACACAATTTATGCTGAGCTCAGGCAGGAGAAAAGAATAACATTTACCTACGTGCTGGGCTCAGCGATACATCACAATACCTCCTTGGTCAGAGCCCACAAAGTAGAAGACAGTTACCTCACCTAGGTGCTGAATCCATCAATATGTCACAATACTCACTGAGGAAAGGGCCAAAGAATAAGAATTCATTATTTTTGGCGAGGGGCCCAGAGCTATGTACCAATGCTCCTTGTAGGTAGGGCTTAGGAAAAAAGAAGAGAGTCACACAACCTGTCACATAACCTAGACAGATGAGACCAGCTCTATGTCAAAATTAAAACGGGTGTAAGAGTCCAGGCATGAGAGGAGAATCACATCACATAAATGTTGGGTGAAGGAATATGTCACAATCTAGATAATGGTGCCAGAGATATGTTGCAGTGACCCCTGTGGGCAATGAGCAGGCAGTAGAATCACATCACCTGTGTGTAGGGCCTAGTGATAATTCACTCTAACTTCTGTGGGCATAACACAGGCAAACAAGGAGAGTCACAACACCTAGGTGCTGGTATCAGAGACATGTCACAATCTCTTCTAATGGCAAAGCCCAAGTAAGTGAGAAGAGTCACATCAAGTAGTTCATTAACTTAGAGATATGTCACAATGCTCCCTGTGGGCAGGGTCCAGACAGGAGACTCACATCATTTTAGTGCTGAGCCCAGCAAAATGTCACAAAGCTTTCTGAAGTAAGTACCAAGGCAACAGTGTAACATCACCTTACTGTTGGGTCCAGAGACATGTCACAACCTCTCCTGCAGACAGAACCTAAAACGAATAGAAGAGTCACATCAACTCAATGCTGGGCCCAGTGATGAGTCACAATATTTCCCATGAGCAGATATCAGACAGAAGTGAGTCATATCACGTGGGTAATGGGTGCAGAGATGTCACAGTGCCTCCTGTAGGCAGGGATCAGGCAGGAGAGTTACATCACCTGGGTTTTGGAAACAGTAATATATCACAATGGGCCATTTGGGCAGTGTACAGGCAGGAGAATCACATAACCTGGGTGTGGGGCCCAGTGATATGTCACAATGCCTTCTGTGCACAGTGACAAAAGAGAAGGGTAGACTCACATTAACTGAATATAAGGCCTAGTGACAGTGACATGTCAAAATGCTGTCTGTGGGCAGTGCCAAGGCAGTGGACTAGAGTCTCATCATGAAGGTGCTGGGTTTAGCAATATGTCAAAATTCCATCTGTGTGATGGGCACAGGCAGAAGGGTCAAAGCACTTAGTTGCTGGTCAGAGGTGTACGTCACACAATCTCACATGCAGAATGATACAGGGATAAGATTAAAATTCTTGCGCATGACCCATTTCTAAGTATGGGAGTCAACATCTCTATGTTGGCTCTAAGTACATGAGTCACAATCTCTTTTGTTTCTTTTTTTTTTTGAGATGGGATGTCGCTCTTTTGCCCAGGCTGGAGTGCAGTGGCATGATCTCAGCTTTCGGTAACCTCCGCCTCCCAGGTTCATGCGATTCTCCTGTATCAGCCTCCTGAGTAGCTGGGACTACAGGTGCACGCCACCACACCAGGTTAATCTTTGTATTTTTAGTAGAGACGGGGTTTTGCCATATTGGTCATGCTGGTCTCAAACTCCTGACCTCAGGTGATCTACCCGCCTCAGCCTCCCAAAGTGTTAGGATTACAGGCATGAGCCACCACACCTGGCCAAGTCACAATCTTAATGGACTAGGCCTTTGCATGAGAAGCTCACTTTCTTCTGTGCACTATGCCTCCTTAGTAGAGTCGCAGCCTCACAGGTGTGTTGAATCTTGGTCTGAGAGTCAGCAACCCACTTGTGGACTGGATCTATGTGTAAGAACCAATATTTCAAGTTTCGATTATCTCCAAATGTGACATTCAGAACCTCAAAAGTTGGCCGTGTTCATGTGGCAGTATGACAATCTTTATTGTCAACTGGATGTGCATACAAGTGTTAAAATCTCACCTGGGCTGTGCCTTGTCAGGAAACTCTTTGTAGCACCTGAGGTCTTTATGCATGAGAGTCTCAATATGATCAGAGGCCTCCGTGTTAGTGGGAGCCATGGTTATAATTTTTACCAAACCTCTTTGAGAGTCAACTTCTCTCCAATTGGCTGGGTCCAAATAAAAGTTTCCTTACCTACCAATGAACTAGGTTTAGAAATGAGTTACCATCAACTGTAGCATATGACAGAAACAATTCCAGCTGTGGACTATGTCAACCTGTGAGATTCAGGACCTCACCTGCAGGCTCTGTCCACGTGGAAGGGTGAAAATCCTGATGGATAGTAGGCTGAGAAACACAAAATCATTTGGATGCTGGGGTCTGTGATGGCATTTTGTTCCACACTAGGGCTTTATATAGTGTGTGAGAAAGTGGCAATTTTCTATACCTTCATACAAAGAAGAGACATGGGATCTTGCCCATTTCTCTAATCCCAGCTAAAACAGACAGTATCTTTTCTATTGGCTGGTGTGTGGTATGAGAGTCGCCATTCCAACTGCTGGCTGGACCAAGATATATGTCACAGTCTTACCTGTAGGTAGGAAGCAAACATGAGGGTCACATCACCTGTGTTCTGGGCCAGGAATATATCACAATATTCCCTGACACAAGGGACCAGGCAGAAGAGTCACATCACCTGGGTATTCAGCCAGGAATATGTTACAATCCCCTCCTGAAAGCAGGGTGCAGGCTGCAGAGTCACATCACCTCTTTAATGGGCCCAGCTTTGTGTCAAAATTCTTTCTGTGGGCAAGGCCCAATTACAAGAGACTCATCATCTGTTTGGTGAGGCCAGCAATATGTCACAGTCTTTCCTGTAGGCAGTGTGCAGGCACAAGAAGACAGCCACATCAGAGATATGTCACCAGGTCCACTGTGGATGGCCCCAGGCAGGAGCCTTCCATTTTCTAGGTATTGGGCCCAGCGATATGTCATGATACTCAAAACATGTGGGGACCAGGCAAAAAAAAAAAAAAAAAGAGAGAGAGACTCACCTCACCTCGATGCTGGGTCAAGTGATGTGTCACAATCTTATTTGGCAGGTCCCAGGCAACAAAAATGTGTCACATCTCCTAGGTGCTGAACAAAGAGTATCATCTAATACCCCTGCCTTCAGGGCTCATGCAGAAGGGTCACATCACCTACTTGTTGGGTGCAGCCATATATTACTATACACAATGAATGCTGGGCCCATGCAGGAGAAGAGAGTAACATCCCCTGCGTGCTGCATCCAGGTATACATCGCAATGGCTCCTTGAGCAGAGCCCAAGAAGTAGAGAAGAGTCACATTACTTAGGTGCCAGGTACAACAATTTGTCACAATACTTCCAGAAAGGCCTAGGCAGAACTGTCACATCATCTTGGTGAGGTGACAAGAAATATGGGGCAATGTCCCTGGTGGGTAGGGCTAGAAAAAAAGAGATGCATCACATAATGTAGGGTCAGTGCTCATTTATCTGTCAAAATCTCACCAGTGGGCAGGGCTCAGGCAAGAGTGGAGAGTAATATTATGTAGGTGCTGCAGCAAGCAGTATGTCACAATTTCTACCGTGGACAGGTCCAAGACAGAAAACGAGAATCAAATCACATAGGTCATGGGCCCAGAAATATGTCACAGTGGCCCTTGTGAGCAACAACCAGGCAGAAGAATGACATTGCTTGTGTGCTGGGCCCAGTGATAATTCATTATTCCTTCTGTGGGTCTGGCACAGGGAAAAGAGGAGAGTTACAACACCTAGCTGTTTGGCCCAGAAATATGTCACTATCTCTTCTATGTCACTATCTCTTCAAAGTCCACATAAAACAGCAGAGTCACATCACATAATTGATGCAGCCACAGATATGTCATAATGCCTTCTGTTGGCAGGGCCCATGCAAGAGAGTCATAACATCTAGATGTTGGACCCAGACATATGTCATAATACAGAATGTATTCCAGGCTTAGGCAAGAGATGATAGTCACATCAGTTAGGTCTTGGATCCATGGAAACATTAAAATTTTTTATTGAGCAAAGGCTAAGCAGCAGAGGAGAGTCACACCTCCTAGGCTTTAGGTCCAGCAATATCTTGCAATGACCCCTAAGAGGATGACCCAGGTAAAAGGATAACATCATCTATGTGAGAGGTCTAGAAATATGTCCCAATCTCTGTGTGGGTAAAGAACAGAATGAAGAGGGAAGTTATATAACCTAATAGGTGGGCTGATCTATGTGTCACAATCACTCTAGTGGCAAGAGCTCAAACATGGAAGGAGAGTCACACACATAGTTGCCGAATATTTTGCAATACAGAATGTGTGCAGAGCCCAGAAAGGAGAGGACAGTCACATCACCTAGGTGTTGTGCCCAGCAATACATTGCAATCTCTTTTAGAGCAAAGCCCAAACAGTAGAGGTAATCCTTGCTGCTGGACCCAAAAATATGGCATAACACACCCTGAAAAAGGGCTCAGGCAGAAGAATCACATCACCTCGGGAGGGTTCCAGGAATATGTCAAAATGCCTACTGTGGGTAAGGCTCAGGAAGAAGAGAAGAGAAAAGTAACCTAGGGGCTGGGGCCTACCATATGTTACAACAACCTCAGTGAGCAGGGCCCAGGCATGAGAGGAGGATCACATAACGTAGATGATGTGCCAAGTGATATGTCATAACTCACACTGTGGACAGGTCTCTAGAAATAAAGGTGAGTCACATAATCTGGTTGATGGTCACAGAGATACATCACAATATATTTATCTCTTGTCCTCATGGGCAGGAACCAGGCAGAAGAATCACATCTCCTCTGGGCTGTGTCCAGGGATAATTTACTCTCCCTTCTGTGAGCAGAGCCCAGGAAGAAAAGGAGAGTCACATTATCTAGGTGTTGGGGCCAGAGATATGTCACAATGTCACCTGTTGGCAAATATGAAGTAAGAGAGGAGAGTAATGTCAAATAGATGATGGGTCCAGAAATATGTCACAATTCCCCCTGTAGGCAGAATCTAGGCAGGAGACTCACATCACCTGGGTTTTAGACCTAGAAATATGTCACAAGATGCAATTTGGGCAATGCCAAGACAGAAGAATAAAAAACATATACCCTAGGTGCTAGGTGCAGAAGTATGTCACAATTCCATGTGACCTTCCTGGACCTAACACATAGGGTATATGTCTTTATTGTGACATCCTCACTCAGGTGCTTGGAAGAAGTGTAAGTCACAATCAGAGCTGCAGGTAGGTTCAAGGATAAGATTAAAAATCCTACACATGTCCCTATTTGGGTATGAGAGCAAACACCTCTTCTATGTTGGGTCTGAGTACAAAATTCACAGTATCAACAGTGGACTGAATTTGTTCATGAGAACTTCAATCCCTTCTGTGGACCGTATCTTATTCATGGAGTAATAGCCTCACAGGTGAGTTGAATCTTAGTCTGAAATACACCAACCCACCTGTGAATTACATCGTAGTATGAGTCAATTATCCAACTTTTAACTTCCTCCTAATGTGAGATTCAGAACCTCAGCAGTAAACTGAATTCACGTGCAAGAATGAAAATCTTTACTAAGAGCTTTGTGTGCATAAGAGTGTCACAATCTCACCTGGGCTAGAGATATGTTACAATCCCCTCCTGAAAGCAGGTCACGGACAGCAAAGTCACCTCACCTTGATGCTGAGCCAGCAGTAAATTACAATGTTCTCTGTTAGCAAGGAACATGAAGGAGAGACACATCACCTGGGCTTTTGGGCCCAGTAATATCTCACAATCTCCCCTGAGGGAAGATCATACAAAGAAGAAGAAGAGTCACATCAGCCAGGTTTTGGGTTAGTCATAGGTAACAATGCCCCCTGTGAGCAGGAACCAGGCAGGGAAGTGCGTCCCAACAATGTCCCCTTTAGGCAGTGCCAAGGCAGGATAATAGAGTCACATAACCTAGGTGCTGGGTCCAACAATAAGTCACAATCCTGTATGTGGGCTGGGCCCAGACTATAGGTCAAATCACTCAGGTGCTGGCCAGAGGCATATATCACATTTACACCTGCAGGAAGGTCATAAAATGATATTTACAATCCAGCACATGTCCTGTTTCTAAGTATGTGAGTTAACACCCCATGTATCTTAGGTGTAAGTACCTGAGTTAATCTCAACAATAAACTGTATCTGTGTATGAGAGGCACAATCCTTCCTGTGTGCTGTTTTATCTGAGTGAAGTTACAGCCTCACAGGTGAGCTGAATATTGGTCTTAGAGTCACCAACCTTGTGGACCAGATTCACATATAAGAGTCAATTTTCCAATGTTTGACTGCTTTGGGTTGTGAAATCCAGAGCCTTAACAATGGGCTGTGTTCATGTGGGAAGATGACAATCTTTTCTGTCGATTTGGTGAGTGTCACAATCTCACCTATGTATCACCCTAGGGCTTTATACCTGATGCATGAGATTCTCAATCTGCTCTGAGACATTTATGCTGGTATGGATCATGATTGTACCTGTGGCCTTAAGTCCAAGCATGAGAATCAACATCTCTCCAATTAGCCGAGTCCAGAATGAAGAATCTTCACCCTCCTATGAGCTGAGATTAAAATGAGTCATCATCCCAACTGTGCTTACGTGTTTACATATGATAGTCACAATCTCAACTGTGGACTGTGTCTGCATGTAAGATTCAGGACCTCAATAATGGGCTTTGTTTAAGTGAGAAAATGATGAGAAACACAACCTCTCCTGTGTCTTGAGCCCTGTGTTGACACTCTCTGTACCACCCAAGGACTTTCTATGAAATGTGAGACAGTGGTAGTTCTCTATGACTTTCATAGAAAAATGAGACCTAGGATTTGACGCGTTTTCCTAAGACAGACAGTATTTTCATATTGGCTGACTCAAGTTATGAGAGTGATTATGACACCTGTAAACTGAATTAAGATATATGTGACAACCCCACTACTGGTAAGGAGGGAGTGAGCAGGAGAATCACACCATCTGGGTGCTGTGTCAGAGATATTTACAACCTTCTCTGAGGGCAGTGACCAGGAAAGAGAGTCACACCATGTTGTTGCTGGGCTAGGGTTATGTCATAATTTTTCATGAGAGTAGGCAACAGGCAACAGAGTCACAGTACTTGTGTTTTTAGTTATGATATGTTATAATCCCCTCCTGAAAGCAGGACTAAGGCATCAGAGTCCCTTCACCTTGTTGTCGGGCCTAACGATATGTCATAATGTCTCTGTGGCTAGGCTGAGTCAGCAAAGGCATATTACCTAGTGCTGGCTCCAGTAATGTGTCACAATGCTTTTGGCATGGCCCAGGCAGAAGAGGAAATTTGAAATACCTAGGTGATGAAGAAAAAGACACATCTTAATAACCTTGTGGGTAGGACCTATGCAGGAGAGTCATATCACCTAGGTGTTGGATCCAGCCATATTTTACAATGCACAATATACGTGGGGGCCAGGCAGGAGAGGAGAGTTTCATCACATGCTCACTGGGCTCAGTAATATATCCCCATCTTCCCTGTGCACAAGGTGCCGGCAGAAGAGGAGAGTCACATTTCCTAAGTGATAGATGTAGAGATATGTCACAGGCCTCCTATGGGCAGGACCCAGGCAGGAACCTTTTATTTTCTAGATGTTTAGTGCAAAAATATGTCATAATGCCCTAAATATCCAGGGGCCAGGCAAAAGAGGAGTGTCATGTTACCTAGAATCTGTGTCCAGTAATATGTCACAACCCCTCATTTTTTGTAAGACCCAGGCAGAAGAGGAGAGACACATCACATAGGTAATAGACATAAAAAATATATTAAAATGCCTTTGTGAGCAGGGCTTATGTGAGATAGTAGTTATCACCTAGGCGTGACAACATGCAATATGTCACAACACACAATGTATGCAGGGCCCAGGCAGGAGAGGAGAGTCACATCACCAAGGTGCAGGGCACATCAACACATAAAAATTCCTTATTGGTCAGAGTCCAAGATGTTGAGAAAGTTGCGTCACCTAAATGCTTGGTCCAACAATATATCACAATACCCTCTCAGTGAAGGCCCCAGGCAGGAGAGTGAGTCACATCACCTAGCTAAGAGACCCAGAGATATGTAACAATGCTTTTTCTGACAAAGGTCCAGGCAAAAGAAACACATTATCTGGTTTCTGGATCAAATGATATGTCACAATTCTTTCTGTGGTCAGGGTGCAGGCAGAGATGAGGAGTCACATTTTCTAGGTGATATGTCACAATGCCTACTGTGGGGAAGGTCCAAGCAAGAAACTCAAATCACCTTGGTAATAGTCCAAGCAATTTTTAATGGTGCCTTTAGAAGGCAGGGCTAAGGCTAAAAGTGACATCACCTTTGTGTTGCGTCCAGCGATGTGTCACAATGCTTCCTATAAACATCACCAAGGCAGAACAGGAGACTCATATCACCTGGGGGCAAGGCCTACCTGTATGTCACAATGCCCCTGTGGATTTTGGTAATGAAAAAGAGGAGAGTCACATCACCTAGCTGAACTCATTGTCTTTTTTCCAGCTTAAACTTTCTAAAAGCTTAGCAGTGTTCTCTCCAAAACACAGAGCTGCTCACTTTACAGCCCAGCTCCAAAACGTTTGATGGCTCATAACAGCCTACACAGCTGAGCCAACATCCATTTTCCTAAGGCGAACTCCTGTTATCATATCAACGCTACACCACCCCGCTAAACTATATTCTCTTGTCACACTCTACTTCTTGTCCTACCCTGTGCTCAAATAAGCCTCATATTTTAATACTTCAAGTCCTGTACTTAAACTGCTTTTTTGCCCAAATTTACATTTCTTCTTTCCCACATTCTTCTTCTACACATGGAAAACCTGCACATTTGAGGGTATCACCTTTTCTTTCCACTGCAACTTCTCACTTGCCAGTTCTCCACTTGTTCTTGCTGGTTGTGAGGCACTGGTGAATTTTAGAACCGGAACCATATTACATCTATCTTTGTAGTGTAGGTGTCAAAAAATGGTTCCCAATGCAAGCTTGCTGAAAGTGATATTGAAGAGATGAGAAAAGAAAGGAGCCAGAATGCTGGTCTACTAATCCAGATTGCTTTCCAATATTGTTTTGTTGAAACTCTCCCAATGTCATGAGAAAAATAACAATGATAATAATAATACTAGTAGTAAATACAGAAGATAAGTCAGTTAAAATTGAGCTGGTAGCATGCATGACTTCAATTCTCTGTTTATTCCTAGTTTTGAAATAGTCCTTATCCACAGATAAGAAAAAACTGGAAACAGAACCTCAAGTGCCTATCACAAGGCAAGATTTGCCAATTGCTAACTTGCTCAGGCACCCTCATAAAAGAATCTAGGCACGCTGATGACCCCATCTCAAACATTCAAAAAAGACAGAAGGTTTTTCTCTCACTGTCCTCCAGTACATGTAGCTCCTCCTGCTTAAAAAGCAAAACAACAAAGAAATAATACCTCCCAGAGGCTATCACAGTTGATCTTGGACAAACCTTTAGATTAAATTAGTAGTCAAGTCAATTCAATTGTTGCCCTTACTTGGCTCCTCTCATATGTTATGAACTTCTTAGGATCAACCCAATGCAAATTCTGAGGTAAAACCTTGAGTTTCTATATTATGTAAGTGACAATAACCTATTATAACAAACCAATAGACCTGTTTTCACAGCGTTGGGCCTACCCAAAGCAAAACTAAATTTCCCAAACACTTATGAGTTTACAGTTTCAAATCTCTTCAAAAGTAGGTTTCATATGAGTCTTTAAACAGGGCTCAGCACTTTCAGTGAGGTTAAAAGTGGGTGTCCACAAAAAAGGTTTCAAGAGATAAGAAAGTCTCCCACCACCCACCACACAGAAGACCAGCAGAATCACAGAGTCCATGCCCATTCTTTTTCACCTGTGGGAATATTTCCCACCATGTGAAAGACCACCAGTTTTTCACATACTATTCTTTCCAATGAGAACATGGTAAAAATTTGATACTTGGCAGGATTTGTTCAGGGTTTCACTCTACTTTTCCACTGGGTCTCAGTCTGCCAGCATTCTGCTTTAGTGTCTTGTTGAACCCCCCCTCTTTAAGGGCACACAAATCCAAGTCAGTCAGTTCATGCACTAACATGACCTCTGCAAGCCCCTCAGTCCACAGAACAGGAATCTCCATTCCTGACCATCACAGAAGGGAAGTTCTAACTTACATTGTCAAATATTAGCTAAAATTAGCTGTTGAATAGGTAAGCTGTGATTTATTTCTGGAAACCAGAACCCTGTCCTGGCACACTTATACTTTTTCCTTGGTGTGCCCATCTTTTCCCTTGACATGCCTAACAGGAAGAACTCTGCACACAGGAGGTTTTCAGTTAGTATTTGTTTGGTGAACGAATCATGTCTCTATGGTAGGTAGTCTGTCAGGGGTCAGAAGCACAGCCCTGGAGACAAACTTAACAGTTTGCGTTGTAATAGCTGGCCCACTCTCTGGGTCCCTATTTTCTCATGTAAATCCTGAGGATAATAATTACTTCTACACCCCTCTGTCATAGAATTGTAATGACTGAAAAAAGTGATGCTTAAAAAAATTAGGATGCTGGCAGCTATTGCTCAATAATTGTTAGATCTTATGACTTCTGCTCTTACTGCTATCATGCTGAGTGTGTTTCTATGTAAAAAACTAACAACGGACAAAGTGTGAAAATTAAGTTACAGCTTTTGATTATTGACTTACCAGATGATCGGATTCCTATCGATTAATAGGTCTAGCACAGGTAGAAGAGGGACAGAGTAGGTCATAGGTCACAATTCCCACTGTGAGCAGGAACCAGGCAGGAGAAGTGAGTCTCAACAATGTCCCTTCTGGGCAGCACCAAGGCAGGATAATAAAGCCATATCACCTAGGTGCTGGGTCCAACAATAAGTCACAATCCTGTATGTGGGCTGGGCCCAGGCTAGAAAGTTCAATCACTCAGGTGGTGGCCAGAGGCATATATCACATTTACACTTGTAGGAAGGTCATATAATGATGTTTACAATCCAGTGCATGTCTTGTTTCTGAGTACTTGAGTTAATGCCTTATGTATGTTGGGTCTTAGTACATGAGTTCATCTTAACAATAAACTGGATCTGTGCATAAGAGGTGCAATCCTTCCTGTGTGCTGTTTTATCTGAGTCAGTTACAACCTCACAGGTGTGCTGAATATTGGTCTTAGAGTCATCAACCTACCTGTGGATCAGATTCACATATGAGACTCAATTTTCCAATGTTTGACTGCTTTTGGTGGTGAAATCCAGAGCCTTAACAATGGGCTGTGTTGCTGTGGGAAGATGGCTATTGGAGGAACCAGCCCCCACTATTTTAACGTAGGTTCTTTCTATTTTCCCTAAGCATCAGCCAGTCTTAGAAATAAAGAGAAAAAGTACAAAGAGATAAATTTTACAGCTTGGCCTCCAGGGATAACATCACATATAGGTATGTTCATGATGTTCCCTGAGATGCAAAACCAGCAAGTTTTTACTAGGGATTTTAAAAGGGGAGGGGGTGCATGAACAGGGAGTAGGTCACAAAGATCACATGCTTCAAAGGGCAACAAAGATCACAAGGCAAAGGCAAAATTAGAATTACTGATGAGGGTCTATGTCCTGCTGTGCTGATGAGGGTCTATGTCCCACTGTGTACATATTGTCTTGATAAACATCTTAACAGGAAACAGGGTTTGAGAGCAGAGAGCCTGTCTGACCAAAATTTACCAGCTGGAATTTCTCAATCCTACTAAGCCTGAGGGTACTGCAGGAGACCAGGGCATATTTCAGTCCTTATCTTAACCACATAAGACAGACACCCCCAGAGTGGCCACTTATAGACCTCCCTCCAGGAATGAAATTCTTTTCCTAGGGTCTTAATATTCAATATTCCTTGCTAGGAGAAGAATTTACTGATATTTCTTCTACTCTCACGTCCATTTATAGGCTCTTTGCAAGAAGAAAAATACGGCTCTATTCTGCCCAACCCTGCAGGCACTTAGACCTTATGGTTATCTTCTCTTGTTCCCTGAAAATCACTGTTATTCTGTTCTTTTTTAAGGTGCTCTGATTTCATATTGTTCAAACACACATGTTTTACAATCAATTTGGACAATAGTGATCCTGAGGTGACATAAATTCCCAGCTTACAAAGATAACAGGATAAAGAGATTAAAGTAAAGACAGACATAAGAAATTATAAGAGTATTATTAGAGAAGTGATAAATGTCCATGAAATCTTCACAATTTATGTTCAGAGATTGAAGTAAAGACAGACATAAGAAATAATAAAGCTATGAATTTTAGGAACTGATAAAAGTCCATGAAATATTCACAATTTATGTTCTTCTGCCGTGGCTCCAGCCAGTCCCTCTGTTCGGGGTCCCTGCCTTCCTGCAACAGATGACAATTTTTTCTGTTGACTGAGTGAGTGTCAAAATCTCACTTATGTATCACCCTAGGGCTTTATACCTTATGCATGAGATTCTCAATCTGCTCTGAGACATTTGTGCTGATGTGAATCATGATCATTCCTGTGCTCTTTAGCCCAAGTATGAGGGTCAATGTCTCTCCAATTAGCTGAGTCCAGAATGAAGAATCTTCACCTTCCTATGAGTTGACCTTAAAATGAGTCACCATCCCAACTGTGTTTACATGTTTACATATGATAGCCACAATCTCAAATGTAGACTACGTCAACCAGTAAGATTCAGGACCACAATAATGGGCTTCATTCAATTGAGAAAATAATGAGAAACACAACCTCACCTGTGCCTTGGGCTCTGTGTTGACACTCCCTGTAACATACAAGGGCTTTCTATTAAATGTGAGACAGAGGTAATTCTCTATGAACTTCATACAAAAATGAGGCCTAGGATTTTTTCTTTATACTTTAAGTTTTAGGGTACATGTGCACAATGTGCAGGTTAGTTACATAGGTATGCATGTGCCATGTTGGTGTGCTGCACCCAGTAACTCCTCATTTAACATTAGGTATATATCCAAGTGCTATCCCTCCCCCCTACCCCCACCCCACAACAGGCCCCGGAGTGTGATGTTCCCCTTGTTGTGTCCATGTGTTCTCATGGTTCAACTCCCAACTATGAGTGAAAAAATGCGGTGTTTGGTTTTTTGTCCTTGAGATAGTTTGCTGAGAATGATGGTTTCCAGCTTCACCCATGTCGCTACAAAGGACATGAACTCATCATTTTTTATGGCTGCATCGTATTCCATGGTGCATATGGGCCACATTTTCTTAATGTAGTCTATCATTGTTGGATATTTGAGTTGGTTCCAAGTCTTTGCTATTGTGACTAGTGCTGCAATAAATATGCGTGTGCATGTGTCTTTATAGCAGCATGATTTATAATCCTTTGGGTTTATATCCAGTAATGGGATGACTGGGTCAAATGGTATTTCTGGTTCTAGATCCCTGAGGAATCGCCAAACTGACTTCCACGATTGTTGAACTAGTTTACAGTCCCACCAACCATGTAAAAGTGTTCCTATTTCTCCACATCCTCTCCAGCACCTGTTATTTCCTGACTTTTTAATGATCGCTATTCTAACTGGTGTGAAATGGTATCTCATTGTGGTTTTGATTGCGTTTCTCTGATGGCCAGTGATGATGAGCATTTTATCATGTGTCTTTTGGCTGCATAAATATCTTCTTTTGAGAAGTGTCTGTTCATATCCTTCACCCAATTTTTGATGGGGTTGTTTGTTTTTTCTTGTAAACTTGTTTGAGTTCATTGTAGATTCTGGATGTTAGCCCTTTGTCAGTTGAGTAGATTGCAAAAATTTTCTCCCATTCTGTAGGTTGCCTGTTCACTCTGATGGTAGTTTCTTTAGCTGTGCAGAAGCTCTTTAGTTTAATTAGATCCCATTTGTCAAGTTTGGCTTTTGTTGCCATTGCTTTTGGTGTTTTAGACCTGAAGTCCTTGCCCATGCCTATGTACTGAATGGTATTGCCTAGGTTTTCTTCTAGGGTTTTTATGGTTTTAGGTCTAACGTTTAAGTCTTTAATCCATCTTGAATTAATTTTTGTATAAGGTATAATGAAGGGATCCAATTTCAGCTTTCTACATATGGCTAGCCAGTTTTCCCAGCACCATTTATTAAATAGGGAATCCTTTCCCCATTTCTTGTTTTTGTCAGGTTTGTCAAAGATCAGACACTTGTAGACATGTGGCGTTATTTCTGAGGGCTCTGTTCTGTTCCATTTGTCTATATCTCTGTTTTGGTACCAATACCATGCTGTTTGGTTACTGTAGCCTTGTAGTATAGTTTGAAGTCAGGTAGTGTGATGTCTCCAGCTTTGTTCTTTTGGCTTAGGATTGACTTGGCAATGCAGGCTCTTTTTCGGATCCATATGAACTTTAAAGTAGTTTTTTCCAATTCTGTGAAGAAAGGCACTGGTAGCTTGATGGGGATGGCATTGAATCTATAAATTACCATGGGCAGTATGGCCATTTTCACGATATTGATTCTTCCTACCCAGGAGCACGGAATGTTCTTCCATTTGTTTGTATCCTCTTTTATTTCCTTGAGCAGTGGTTTGTTGTTCTCCTTGAAGAGGTCTTTCACGTCCCTTGTAGGTTGGATTCCTAGGTATTTTATTCTTTTTGAAGCAATTGTGCATGGGAGTTCACTCATGATTTGGCTCTCTGTTTGTCTGTTATTGGTGTATAAGAATGCTTGTGATTCTTGTACATTGATTTTGTATCCTGAGACTTCACTGAAGTTGCCTATCAGCTTAAGGAGGTTTTGGGCTGAGACAATTGGATTTTCTAGATATACAATAATGTCATCTGCAAAGAGGGACAATTTGACTTCCTCTTTTCTGAATTGAATACGCTTTATTTCCTTCTCCTGCCTGATTGCCCTGGCCAGAACTTCCAACACCATGTTGAACAAGAGTGGTGAGAGAAGGCATCCCTGTCTTGTGCCAGTTTTCAAAGGAAATGCTTCCAGTTTTTGTCCATTCAGTATGATATTGGCTTTGGGTTTGTCATAGATAGCTCTCATTATTTTGAGATACGTCCCATCAATACCTAATTTATGGAGAGTTTTTTGTTGAATTTTGTCAAAGGCCTTTTCTGCATCTACTGAGATAATCATATGGTTTTTGTCATTGGTTCTGTTTATATGCTGGATTATGTTTATTGATTTGCATATGTTGAACCAGCCTTGCATTCCAGGGATGAAGCCCAACTGATCATGTTGGATAAGCTTTTCCATGTGCTGCTGGATTTGGTTTGCCAGTATTTTATGAGGATTTTTGCATCAATGTTCATCAGGGATATTTGTCTAAAATTCTCTTTTTTATGTATGTCTCTTCCAGGCTTTGGTATCAGGATGAAGCTGGCCTCATAAAATGAGTTAGGGAGGATTCCCTCTTTTTCTATTGATTGGAATAGTTTCAGGAGGAATGGTATCAGCTCCTCCTTGTACCTCTGGTAGAATTCGGCTGTGAATCCATCTGGTCCTGGACTTTTTTTGGTTAGTAAGCTATTAATTATTGCCTCATTTTCAGAGCCTGTTACTGGTCTTTTAAGAGATTCAACTTCTCCTGGTTTTGTCTTGGGAGGGTGTATGTGTCGAGGAATTTATCCATTTCTTTTAGACTTTTTAGTTTATTTGCATAGAGGTGTTTATAGTATTCTCTGATGGTATTTCTGTTAGTTAGTATTTCTGTGGGATTGGTGGTGATATCCCCTTTATCATTTTTTGTTGCATCTATTTGATTCTTCCCTCTTTTCTTGTTTATTAGTCTTGCTAGCGGTCTACCAATTTTGTTGATCTTTTCAAAAAATCAGCTCCAGGATTCATTGATTTTTTGAAGGGATTTTTGTGTCTCTATTCCTTCAGTTCTGCTCTGATCTTAGTTATTTCTTGCCTTCTGCTAGCTTTTGAATGTGTTTGCTCTTGCTTCTGTAGTTGTTTTAATTGTGATGTTAGGGTGTGAATTTTAGATCTTTCCTGCTTTCTCTTGTGGGCATTTAGTATTATAAATTTCCCTCTGCACACTGCCTTGAAAAAACTACTTTAAAGTTCATATGGAACAATAAAAGAGCCCGTGTTGCCAAGTCAATCCTAAGCCAAAAGAACAAAGCTGGAGGGATCACGCTACCTGACTTCAAACTGTATTACATGTCTACAGTAACCAAAACAGCATGGTACTGGTACCAAAACAGAGATATAGATCAATGGAACAGAACAGAGCCCTCAGAAATAATGCCACATATCTACAAGTGTCTGATTTTTGACAAACCTGACAAAAACAAGAAATGGGGAAAGGATTCCCTATTTAATAAATTGTGCTGTGAAAACAGGCTAGCCATATGTAGAAAGCTGAAATTGGATCGCTTCCTAACACCTTATACAAAAATTAATTCAAGATGGATTACAGACTTAAACGTTAGACCTAAAACCATAAAAACCCTAGAAGAAAACCTAGGCAATACCATTCAGTACATAGGCATGGGCAAGGACTTCAGGTCTAAAACACCAAAAGCAATGGCAACAAAAGCCAAACTTGACAAATGGGATCTAATTAAACTAAAGAGCTTCTGCACAGCTAAAGAAACTACCACCAGAGTGAACAGGCAACCTACAGAATGGGAGAAAGTTTTTGCAATCTACTCAACTGACAAAGGGCTAACATCCAGAATCTACAATGAACTCAAACAAGTTTACAAGAAAAAACAAACAACCCCATCAAAAATTGGGTGAAGGATATGAACAGACATTTCTCAAAAGAAGATATTTGTGCAGCCAAAAGACACATGATAAAATGCTCATCATCACTGGCCATCAGGGAAATGCAAATCAAACCACAATGAGATACCATCTCACACCAATTAGAATAGCGATCATTAAAAAGTCAGGAAACAACAGGTGCTGGAGAGGATGTGGAGAAATAGGAACACTTTTACACTGTTGGTGGGACTGTGAACTAGTTCAACAATCGTGGAAGTCAGTTTGGCGATTCCTCAGGGATCTAGAACCAGAAATACCATTTGACCCAGCCATCCCATTACTGGGTATATACCCAAAGGGTTATAAATCTTGCTGTTATAAAGACACATGGACACGCATGTTTATTGCAGCACTAGTCACAATAGCAAAGACTTGGAACCAACTCAAATGTCCAACAATGATAGACTAGATTAAGAAAATGTGGCCCATATACACCATGGAATACTATGCAGCCATAAAAAATGATGAGTTCATGTCCTTTGTAGCGACATGGGTGAAGCTGGAAACCATCATTCTCAGCAAAGTATCACAAGGACAAAAAACCAAACACCGCATTTTTTCACTCATAGTTGGGAGTTGAACAATGAGAACACATGGACACAGGAAGCGGAATGTCACACACTGGGGATGGTTTTGGGTCAGGGGAGGGTGGAGGGATAGAATTAGGAGATATACCTAATGCTAAATGATGAGTGAATGGGTGCAGCACACCAAAATGACACATGTATACTTATGCAACAAACCTGCACGTTGTTCACACGTTCCCTAAAACTTAAAGTATTATAGTAGTAAAAATAAAAAAAAGAAAAGAAAGGTTTAACTCTGTAAGATGAATTCACACATCAGTAGGAAGTTTCACAAAGAGCTTCTTTCTAGTTTTTATCTGGGAATATTCAGTTTTTCATTGTAGGCTTCCATTGCCCCAAATGTTTCTTCACTGCTTCTACCAAAAGATAACTTCCAAACTGCTACATATTTAACTCTGTGAGATGAACCCATTGAACCAAAGCACTTTCACAGATAGCTTCTTTCTAGTTTTTATCTGGGAATATTTTGTTTCTTGCCATATGACTTAATGGGCTTCCAAATATGTAGGTGGACCCCCTGAAACTGTTGCTATGGAATAAAAGAAGAAATGCTCCTGATTATTGTAAATACAAAATTTCATGCAGGATTGTGTAAAGACAATGCCAGGTTGGGCTGCCAAAACGAGCCAACAGCCTGTGATGTTCTTCCACCTGCAGGGAGCCTATAAACAGATATGCAGTCAGGGAGATTTCAAAAAATCAGTATTCCTATCCCAGAGAAGCAGATGTTCATAACTTTTGGAATGCACATATCACAAATTGGTGTCTCAGAATGCTTCTTTTTAGTTTTTTTCTGAAGATATTTCCTTTTCCACCACAGGCCACAATGCATTCTGAAATATTCCTTCACAGATTCTACAAAAAGAGTGTTGTAAAACTGCTCAGTCGAAAGAAAGGTTTAACTCTGTGAGATGAATGCACATATCACAAAGCAGTTTCCCCAAGAGCTTCTTACTAGTTTTCATTAGAAGATGTTTTCTTTTTCACCATAGGCCTCAACATGCTCCCAAATATACCTTCGCAGATTTTAGAAAGCCACAATTTCCAAGCTCCTCAATCAAAAGAAAGGATTAACTCTGTGAAATAAAAGGAAACATCGCAAAGTTCTTTCTTAGGAACCTTTCTAGTTTTTATGTGGAGATATTTCCTTTTTCACCGTAGTCCTCATTGAGATCTCAAATATCCCTTTGCAAATTAAACAAAAATAGTATTTTGAAACTGCTCAATCAAAAGAAAGGTGTAACTCTGAGAAGAATGTACACATCACAAAGCAGTTCCTCAGAAAGCATCTTTCTGGTTTTTATCTGAGGATATTTCCTTTTTCACCATCAGCCTCATTACATTCCCTAGTATCCTTTCACATATTCTACAAAAACAGTTTCCAAACTGCTAAATCAAAAGAAAGCGTTATTTCTGTGAGATGAATGCACACATCACAAAGTAGTTTCTCAGAATATGTCTTTCTAGTTTTTATGTGAATATATTTTCTTTTTCACTGTAGGTCTCAATGCGCTCCCAAATATCCCATCCCAGATTCTGAAAAAACAGTGTTTCCAAACAGCTCAATCAAAAGAAAGCTTTAACTCTGTGAGATGAATGCACAAACCACAAAGCTGTTTCTCAGATATCTTTCTAGGTCTATCTGAAGACATTTAATTATTCACCATAGGCCTGAATGTATTCTTAAATATCCCTCCACAGATTCTACAAAAACACTGTTTCCAAACTTCTGAATCAAAAGAAAGTTTTAACTGTGTGAGATGAATGTGCACATCACAAAGCACCTTCTCAGAAACTTCTTTTTAGTTTTTTGTGAAGATATTTCCTTTTTCACCATAGGCCTCGATGTGCTCCCAAATATCCCTTTGCAGATTCAACAAAAACAGTGTTTCCAAGATGCTGAATCAAAAAAATAATTTATCTTTGTGGGATGAATGCACACATCACAAAGCAGTTTCTCCAAAAGCTTCTTTCTGGTTTTCATTTGAAGATATTTCATTTTTCACCATAGACCTCAATGCACTCCAAAACATCCCTTTAGGGATTATATAAAATCAGTGTTTCCAAACTGGTCAATCAAAAGAAACTTTAACTCTGTGAGATGAATGCACACATCTCAAAGCAGCTTCTGAGAAAGCTTCTTTCTAGTTTTTATTTGAAGATATTTCATTTTTCACCACAGGCCTCAATGTGTTCCCATATAACCCTTGACAGATTCTATAAAAACAGTGTTTCCAAACTTCTCAATCAAAAGAAAGGTTTAACTCTGTGAGATGAATGCATGCATCATGAAGCAGTTTCTCAGAAAGCTTCTTTCTAGTTTTTATGTTAATATACCTCCTTTTTCACCATAGGCCTCCTTGTGCTCCCAGATATCCCTTTGCAGATACAACAAAAATTGTGTTTCCAAACTGCTCAATCAAAAGAAAGCTTTAAGCCTGTGAGATGAATGCACTTATCACAAAGCTGTTAATCAGAAAGCTTCTTTCTAGTTTTTTTGTGAAGATATCTCCTTTTTCACCATAGGCCTCAATTTGCTCTGAAGAATCCCTTAGCAGATTTGCAAAAACAGTTTTTCCAAACAGCTCAATTGAAAGAAAGACTTAACTCTGTGAGACGAATACACACATGGCAAATCAGTTTCTCAGAAAGCTTCTTTCTACTTTCTTTCTGAAGATATTTCTTTTTCACCATAGTCCCCACAGTGCTCTTAAATATCTTTTTGCAGATTCCACAAAAAAAGTTTTTCTCTAAAATGTTCAACCAAAAGAAAGCTTAAACTCTATGAGACAAATGCGGACATCACAAAACAGTTTCTCATAAAGCTTCTTTCTAGTTTTTATCTGAAGGCATTTCCTCTTTCACCATAGGCCTCAAAACTGTCCCAAATATTCCTTCCCAGTTTCTACAAAGACAGTGTTTCCAAACTGCTTAAGCAAAAGAAAGCTTTAGCTCTCTGAGAGGAATGCACACATCACAAAGAAGTTTCTCAGAAAGCTTCTTTCTAGTTTTTACCAGAGGATATTTCCTTTTTCACCATAGGCCTCAATTTGCTCCCAGATATCTATTCACAGATTCTACAAAAACGGTATTTCCCAGCTGCTCAATCTAAAGAAAGGATTAACTCCATGATATGAATGCACATATAAGAAGCAGTTTCTCAGAAAGCTTCTTTCTAGTTTTTATCTGAAGATTGTTCTTTTACAACATAGGCCTCATTGAGCTCCAAACTGTACCCTGACAGACTCTACAGAAACAGTGTTTCCAAACTGCTAAATCAAAAGGAAGTTTTAACTCTGTGAGAAAAATGAATACATCAAAAAGCAGATTCTCAGAAAGCTGCCTTCAAGGTTTTATCTGAGGATATTTCCTTTTTAACCATAGGCTTCAATTCACTCCCAAATATCCCTTAGCAGATTCTGCAAAAAAAGTGTTTCCAAACTCCTCAATCAAAAGAAAGATTTACCTCTATGAGAGGAATGCACACATCACAAAGCAGTGTCTCCAAATGCTTCTTTCTGGTTTTTATCTGAAGATATCTCCTTTTTCACCATAGCCCCAAAGTGCTTCTAAATATCCTTTCGCAGATTGTACAAAAGCAGTGTTTCCAAACTGCTCCATCAAAAGAAAGCTTAAACTCTGAGACGAATGCAGACATCACAAACCAGGTTTTCAGAAAGCTTCTTTCTAGTTTTTATGTGAAGATATTTCCTTTTTCACTTTAGGCATCAATGCTCTCCCATATATCCCTTGACAGAGTCTACAAAAAAAGTGTTTCCAAGCTGCTCAATCAAAAGAAACTTTTAACTCTGTGAGAGGAATGAACACATCATAAAGCAGTTTCTCAGAAAGTTGCTTTCAAGTTTTTATCAGAGGATATTTCCTTTTTCACCACAGCACCAATACGCTCCCAAATATCCCTTCACAGATTCTACAAAAACAGTTTTCCAAGCTGCTCTATTGAAAGAAAGGTTTAGCTCTGTGAGATGAGTGCGCACATCACAAAGCAGTTTCTGAGAAAGCTTCCTAATAGGTTTCATCTGAAGATATTTCCTTTTTCACCATGGGCCTCAACTCCCAAATATCACTTCACAGATTGTACAAAAACAGTGTTTCCAAACAGCTCAATCAAAAGAAAGGTTTAACTCTGTGAGATGAATGCCCACATCACAAAGCAGTTTCCCAGAATGCTTCTTTTTAGTTTTCATCTGATGATATTTCCTTTTTCACATAGGCCTCAATGTGTTCCTAAATATCCCTTCACAGATTCCACAAAATCAGTGTTTCCAAACTGATCAATCAAAAGAAATGGTTAACTCTGTGTGATGAATGCACACATCACAAATCGGTGTCTCAAAAAGCCTTTCTGTGGTTTTTATCTGAAGATATATCCTTTTCCACCATATGCCTCAAAGTGTTCCCAAATATCCCTTAGCAGATTCTAATAAAACAGTGTTTCCAAACGCTAATTCAAAAGAGAAATGCAAATCAAAATCACAATGAGATACCATCTCACACCAGTTAGAATGGCAAATCATTAAAAAGTCAGGAAACAACAGGTGCTGGAGAGGATGTGGAGAAATAGGAACTTTTTTACACTGTTGGTGGGACTGTAAACTAGTTCAAACATTGTAGAAGTCAGTGTGGTGATTCCTCAGGGATCTAGAACCAGAAATACGATTTGACCCAGCCATCCCATTACTGGGTGTACACCCAAAGGATTATAAATCATGCTGCTATAAAGACACATGCACACGTATGTTTATTGTGGCACTATTCACAATAGCAAAGACTTGGAACCAACCCAAATGTCCAACAATGGTAGACTGGATTAAGAAAATGTGGCATATGTACGCCATGGAATACTATGCAGCCATAAAAAATGATGAGTTCATGTCCTTTGTAGGGACATGGATGAAGCTGAAAGCCATCATTCTCAGCAAACTATCGCAAGGACAAAAACCAAACACCGCAAATTCTCACTCATAGGTGGGAATTCAACAATGAGAACACATGGACAAAGGAATGGGAACATCACATACTGGGGCCTGTCGTGGGGTGGGGGGGAGGGGGGAGGGATAGCATTAGGAGATATACCTAACGCTATATGATGAGTTAATGGGTGCAGCACTGCAACATGGCACATGTATACATATGTAACAAACCTGCACGTTGTGCACATGTACCCTAAAACTTAAAATATAATAAAAAAATTTAAAAAAAGAGAATGTTTTAAATCTGTGAGATGAATGCACACATAGCAAAGAAGTTTCTCAGAAAGCTTCTTTCTATTTTTCATCTAGAGATATTTCCTTTTTCACCATAGGCCTCAAAGTGCTCCCAAATATCCCTTTACAGATTCTACAAACTCAGTGTTTCCGAACTGCTTAATCAAAAGAATGCTTAAACTCTGTGGGATGAATGCAGACATCACAAAGCAGTTTCTCAGACAGCTTCATTATATTTCTTATTTGAAGATATTTCCTATTTCACCATATGCTTCAAAGTACTCCCATATGTCCCTTTACAGATTCTACAAAAACAGTGTTTCCAAGATGCTCAATTAATAGAAAGGTTTAATTTGGTGAGATGAATGGACACATCACAAAGCTGTTAATCCAAAAGCTTCTTTCTCGTTTTTATCTGAGGATATTTTATTTTTCAACATAGGCCTCAATGTGCTCCCATATATTCCATGACAGATTATATAAAAACAGTGTTTCCAAACTGCTCAATCAAAAGAATATTTAGCTCTGTGAGATGAATGCACACATCACAAAGCCGTTTCTCAGAAAACTTCTTTCTAGTTTTTAAATGAAGATACTCCCTTTTTCACCATAGGCCTCAAAGGGCTCCCAAATAATCCTTTGCAGATTCAAGAAAAACAGTGTTTCCAAGATGCTCAATCAAAAGAAAGATTTATCTCTGTGAGATGAATGCGCATATCACACAGCAGTTAATCAGAAGGCTTCTTTCTGGTTTTTATGTGAAGATTATTTCCTTTTTCACCAGAGGCCTCATTGCATTCCCAAATATCCCTTCACAGATTCCACAAAAATAGTGTTTCCAAACTGCTCAATTAAAAGAAAGGTGTCACTCTGTGAGATGAATGCCTACATCACAAAGCAGTTCCTCAGAAAGCATCTTTCTGGTTTTTATACGAGGATATTTTCTTTCTCACCATAGGCCGCAATGAGCTCCCAAATATCCTTTCACAGATTCTTCAAAAACAGTGTTTCAAACGGCTTAATCAAAAGAATGCTTACACACTGTGAGAGAAATGCAGACATAGAAAAGCAGTTTCTCAGAAAGTGTCTTTCTAGTTTTTATTTGAAGATATTTCCTTTTTAACCATAGGCCTCAATGCACTCCCAAATATCCCTTGGCATATTCTACAAAAACAGATTTTCCAAACTGCTCAATCAAAGTAAAGTTTTAACTCTGTGAGATGAATGCACTCATTACAAAGCAGATAATCAGAAAGCTTCCTTCTAGTTTTAATGCGAAGATATTTCCTTTTTCACTATAGGCCTCATTGTGTTTCGAAAAATCCTGTCACAGATTCTGCAAATACAGCATTACCAAACTGCTCAATCAAAAGAAAGGTGTCACTCTATGAGATGAATGAACACATCACAAAGCAGTTCCTCAGAAAGCATCTTTCTGGTTTTCATCTGAGGATATTTCCTTTTTCACCATCAGCCTCACTACATTCCCTAGTATCCTTTCACAGATTCTACAAAAACAGTGTTTCAAAACTGCTTAATCAAAAGAATCCTTACACTCTGTGAGACAAATACAGGCACAACAAAGTAGTTTCTCAGAAAGTGTCTTTCTAGTTTTTATGTGAAGATATTCCATTTTTCACCATAGGCCTCAATGCACTCCTAAATATCCCTTTGAATATTCTACAAAAAGAGATTTTCCAAACTGCTCAATCAAAGTAAAGTTTTAACTCTTTGAGATGAATGCACACATCACAAAGCAGATAATCAGAAAGCTTCTTTCTAGTTTTTATGCGAATATATTTCCTTTTTGACTGTAGACCTCATTGCATTCTGAAAAATCCCTACACAGATTCTACAAAAACAGTGTTTCCAAACTGCTCAGTCAAAAGAAGGGTGCTGCTCTGTGAGATGAATGTACACGTCACAAAGCAGTGCCTTAGAAGGCATCTTTCTGGTTTTTATCTGAGGATATTTCCTTTATCACCATAGGCCCCAGTATGCTCCCAATTATCCTTTCACAGTTTCTACAAAAACAGTGTTTCCAAACTGCTTCATCAAAAGAATGTTTACACTCTGTGAGACGAATGCAGACATCACAAAGCAGTTTCTCAGAAAGCTTCTTTCTAGTTTTTATGTGAAGATATTTCCTTTCTCACCATAGACATCAAAGTGCTCCCACATATCCCTTCACAGATTGTACAAAGAAAGTGTTTCCAAGATGCTTAATCAACAGAAAGGATTAATTCCGTGAGATGAATGGACTCATCATCTCACATCTCACATCTCACATCTGATTAACAAAGCTGTTAATCAGAAAGCTTCTTTCTGGTTTTTATCTGAGAATATTTCCTTTTTAACCATAGGTCTCAAAGGGCTTAAAAATATCTCTTCTTAGATTTTATAAACACACTGTTTCCAAACTTCTCAATCAAAAGAATAGTTTAACTCTGGGAGATGAATGCACACATCTCAAAGCTGTTTCTCCAAAAGATTCTTTCTGGTTTTTATCTGAAGTTATTTCCTTATTCACCATAGGCCTCAATGTGCTCCCAAACATCCTTTCCCAGATCCTACAAAAACAGTGTTTCCAAACTGCTCAATCAAAGGAAAGGTTTAGCTCTGTGAGATGAAAGCGCACATCGCAAACTCATTCTGAGATATCTTTCTGGTTTTTATCTGAGGATATTTCCTTTTTCACTATAGGCCTCAGTATGTTCCCAAATATCTCTTCCCAGATTCTACAAAAACAGTGTTTCCAAACTGCTCAATCAAAAGAAATGTCTAACTCTCTGAGATGAATGCATTAATTTCAAAGAAGTTTCTCACAAAGCTTCTTTCTAGATTTATCTGAATATATTTCCTTTTTCTCTGTGGGCGTCAAAGCACTCCCAAATATCACTTTGCTGAATCTACAAAAACAGTCTTTCCAAACTGCTTCATGAAAAAAAAGGATTAACTCCGTGAGATGCATGCACACATCACAAAGCAGTGTCACAAAAAGATTCTTTCTAGTTTTTATATGAAGATATTTCCTTTTCCACCATTGGCCTCAAGGCACTCCCAAATATCCCTTCGCAGATTGTACAAAAACAGTGTTTGCAAACTGCTATATAAAAAGAAAGGTTTAATTCTGTGAGATGAATGTACACATCACAAAGCTGTTTCTCAGAGCACATCTTTCTAGTATTTATGTGAAGATATGTCCTTTTGCACCATTGGCCTCAATGTGCTCCCTTATATCCCTTGACAGATTCTATAAAAACAGTGTTTCCAAACTGCCTAATCAAAAGAAAGGTTTAACTCTGTGAGATGAATAAACACATCACAGAGCACTTTCTCACAAAGCTTCTTTCCAGTATTTATGTAAAGATATTTCCTTTTTCACTGTAGGCCTCAATGCACTCCAAAATACCCCTTCACAGATTCTAGAAATACACAGTTTCCAAACTGCTTAATCAAAACAAAGGATTAACTCTGTGAGATGAAAGCACACATCACAAAACTGTTTCTCAGAAATCTTTCTGGTTTTTATCTGATGATATTTCCTTTTTCACCATAAACCTCAATGCTTTCCTGAATGTCCCTTTGCAGATCCAACAAAAACAGTGTTTCCAAACTGCTCAATCAGAAGAAAGTTTTAACTCAGAGAGATGAATGCACATATCACAAAGCAGTTTCTGGGAAAGCTTCTTTCTAGTTTTTATGTGAAGATATTTTCTTTTTCACCATAGGGCTCAAAGAGCTCCCGTATATCCATTGACAGATTATATTAAAACAGTGTTTCCAAACTGCTCAATCAAAAGAAATATTTAACTCTCTGAGATGAATGCACATAACACAAATCAGTTTCTCTGAAATATTCTTTCTAGTTTTTATGTGAAGATGTTTCCACTTCCACCATAGGCCTGAATGTGCTCCAAAATATCCTTCACAGATTCTAGAAACACAATGTTTCCAAGATGCACCATCAAAGGAAAGGTTTAACTCTGTGAGATGAAAGGACACATCAAAAGCAGTTAGTCAGAAAGCTTCTTTCAATTTTTTATCTGAGGATATTTTCTTTTTCACCATACGCCTCATTGCATTCCAAAGTATCCTTTCACAGATTCCACAAAAACAGTGTTTCCAAGCTTCCCAATAAAAAGGAAGCTTTATCTCTGTGAGACAAATGCACACATCACAAAGCAGTTTCTCAGAAAGTGTCTTTCTGGGTTTTATGTGAAGAAATTTCCTTTTTTCACCCTCAGCCTCAAAGCGCTCCCAAATATCCCTTCACAGATTCTACAGAAACAGTTTATCCAAACTGCTCCATCAAAAGAAAAGCCTAACTCTGTGATTTGAATGCACAAATTACAAAGCAGTGTCTCAGAAACCTTCTTTCTAGATTTTATCTGAGGATAATTCCTTTTTCACCATAGGCCTCAATGTGCTCTCATAAATTCCTTGGCAGATTCAACAAAAGCAGTGTTTCCAAAGAGCACCATCAACAGAAAATTTAACTCTGAGAGATTAATTTACACATCACAAAGAATTTTCTCAGAAAGCTTCTTTCTACTTTTCATCCGAAGATATTTTCTTTTTCACCTTGGTCCTCATTGTGTTTCCAAATATCCATTTGCAGATTCTAGAAAAACACAGTTTCCAAACTGCTCAATCAAAAGAAAGGATTAACTCTGTGAGATGAAGGCACACAGAAACAAAGCTGTTTCTCAGAAATCTTTCTAGTTTTTATGTGAAGATATTTCCTTTTTCACCATAGGCCTCATTGCTTTCCCAAATATCCCTTCACAGATTCTACAAAAATAGTGTTTCCAAACTGCTCAATCACAAGAAATGTGTATCTCTGTGAGATGAATGCACACATCACAACCAGTTTATCAGAAAGTTTCTTTCTAGTTTTTATCTGAGAATATTTCCTTTTTCACCATTGGCCTCAAAGGGCTCCCAAATATCCCTTATCAAATTCTACAAAAACAGTGTTTCCAAACTGCTCAATCAAAAGAATATTTTAACTCTGTGAGATGAATCCACACATCACAAACCAGTTTCTCCAAAAGAATCTTTCTGTTTTTTATCTGAGTGTATTTCCTTTTCAACCATAGGCCTCAATGTGCTCAAAAACATCCTTTCCCAGATCCTACAAAAACAGTGTTTCAAAACTGCTCAATCAAAGGAATGGTTTAACTTTGTGAGATGAATGCACACATCACAAAGCTGTTTCTCAGAAATCTTTCTGGTTATGTCTAAGGACATTTCCTTTTTCACTATAGGTCTCAATCCATTCCCAAATATCCCTTCACAGATTCTACACAGTGTTTCCATACTGCTCAATCAGCACATAGGTTTTACTATGTGAGATCAATGCATCCGTCACAAAGCAGTTTCTCACAAAGCTTCTTTCTAGATTTATCAGAAGATGTTTCCTTTTTCTAAGTGGGCCTCAAAGCACTCCCAAATGTCCTTCGCAGTTTCTACAAAAACAGTCTTTCCAAACTGCTCAATCAAAAGGAAGGATTAACTCTGCGAGATGAATGCGCACATCAGAAAGCAGTTTCTCAGAAAGCTTCTTTCTAATTTTTATGTGAAAATACCTCCTTTTTCAACATAGGCCTCAAGGAACTCCCAAATATCCCTTTGCAGATTGCACAAAAAACAGTGTTTCCAAAATGCTAAATAAAAAGAAAGGTTTAACTCTGTGAGATGAATGTACACATCACAAATCTGTTTCTCAGAACACTTCTTTGTAGTATTTATCTGAAGATATTTCCTTTTTCACCATAGGCCTCAATGTGCTCCCAAATATCCCTTTGCATATTCTAGAAAAACAGAGTTTCCAAACTACTTAATTAAAGGAAAAGATTAACTCTGTGACATAAAAGCATACACCATGAAGCTGTTTCTTAGAAATCTTTCTAGTTTTTATTGATGATATTTCCTTTTTCACCATAGGCCTCAATGTGTTCCCTAATATCCCTTTGCAGGTTCTACAAAAACAGTGCTTCCAAACTGCTCAATCAGAAGAAAGGTTTAACTCTGAGAGATGAATGCACACATCACAAAGCAGTTTCTCAGAAAGCTTCTTTCTAGTTTTTATGTGAAGATATTTCGTTTTTCACCCAAGTCCTCAATGTGCTCCAAAATACCCTTCGCAGGTTCTACCAAAATAGTGTTTCTAAGATGCTCAATCAAAAAAAGGTTTAACTCTGTGAGATGAATGTACACCTCACAGAGCAGTTAATCAGAAAGCTTCTTTCTAAGTTTTGTCTGGGGATATTTCCTTTTTCACCACAGGCCTGATTGTGTTCCTAAGTATACCTTTGCAGATTCTAGCAAAACAGCGTTTCCAAACTGTTCAATAAAAAGGAAGTTTTATCTCTGTGAGATGAATGCACACATCACAAAGCAGTGTCTCAGAAAGCTCCTTTCTAGTTTTTATCTGAAGATATTCCCTATTTCACCAGATTCCTCAATGTGCTCCCAAATGTCCCTTCACAGATTCTACAAAAACAGTGTTTCCACACTGCTCATTGAAAAGAAAGGTTTAACTCTGTGAGATGAATGCACACTTCACAAACAGATCCTCAGAAAGCTTCTTTCAAGTTTTCATTTGAAGATATTTCCTTTTTCACCATAGGCCTCAATGTGTACCCAAATATCCCTTCACAGATTCTACAAAAAGAGTGTTTCCAAACTGCTCAAAGGAAATGTTTTACCCTGTGAGATGAATGCACAGATCACAAAGCAGTTTCTCAGAAAGCTTCTTTCTAGTTTTTATCTAAAAATATTTCCTTTTCCACCATTGGCCTCAATGCGCTCCCTAATATCCCTTCACGGATTCTAGAAAAACAGAGTTTCCAAACTGCTTAATCAAAAGAAAGGATTAACTCTGTGAGATGAAAGCACACATCACAAAACTGTTTCTGAGAAATCTTTCTATTTTTTATCTGAGGATATTTCCTTTTTCATCATAGGCTTCAATGCGCTCCCTTAGATCCCTTGATAGATACTACAAAAACAGTGTTTCCAAACTGCTCAATCAGAAGAAAGATTTAACTCTGTGAGATGAATGCACACATCACAGAGCAGTTTCTCAGAAAGCATCTTTCTGGTGTTGATCTGACGATATTTCCTTTTTCACCACAGACTTCAATGCACTCCCATATATCCATTGACAGATTCTGTAAAAACAGTGTTTCCAAACTTCTCAATCAAAAGAAATGTTTAACTCTGTGAGATGAATGCATTCATCACAAAGCAGTTTCTCAGAAAGCATCTTTCTGGTTTTTATCTGAGGTTATTTCTTTTTCACCATAGGCCCCAATGTGCTCCCAAATATGATTTTGCAGATTCTACAAAAACCGTTTTTCCAATCTGCTTAATCAAAAGAATTCATAAACACTGTGAGACAAATGCTGACATCACAAAGTGGTTTCTCAGAAAGCTTCTTTCTAGTTTTTATGTGAAGATATTTCCTTTTTCACCAAAGGCCTCAGTGTGCTCCAACATATCCCTTCACAGATTGTACAAAAACAGTGTTTCCAAGATGCTCAACTCAAAGAAAGTTTTACCTCTGTGAGATGAATGTACACATCACAAAGCAGTTAATCAGAAATCTTCTTTCTAGTTTTTGTCTGAGGATATTTCCTATATCACCATAGGCCTCATTGCATTCCCCAGTATACTTTCACAGATTCTACAAAAACAGTGTTTCCAAACTGCTCAATCAAAAGAAAGCAATATCTCTGTTAGTCAAATGTACACATCACAAAGCAGTTTCTCAAAAAGTGTCTTTCTAGTTTTTATGGTAAGATATTTACTTTTTCACCATAGGCCTCAATGCACTCCCAAATGTCACTTCGCAGATTCTACAAAAACAGTGTTTCCAAACTGCTCAAGCAAAAGAAAATTTTAACTCTGTGAGATGAACGCACTCATCACAAAGGAGATTCTCAGAAAGATTCTGGCTAGTTTTTTCTGAAGATATTTCCTTTTTCCCTAAAGGCCTCATAGCGCTCCCAAATATCCCTTCTCAGATTCTACAAAAACAGTGTTGCCAAACTGCTCAATCAAAGGAAATGTTTAATTCTCTTTTAAGGATGAATTCTTCACAAAGCAGTTTCTCAGGAAGTTTCTTTCTACTTTTCATCTGAAGATATTTCCTATTTCACCATAGGCCTCAAAACACTCCCTAATATCCCTTTGCAGATTCTACAAAAACAGTGCTTCCAAACTGTTCAATGAAAAGAAAAGTTTAATTCTTTGAGATGAATCCACACATCACAAAGCACTTTCTCAGAAAGCTTCTTTGTAGTTTTTATCTGAGGATATTTCTTTTTCACTGTAGGCCTCAATATGCTCCTAACTAACCTTTGGCAGATTGTACAAAAACACTATTTCCAAACTGCTCTACCAAAAGAAAGTTTTAACTCTGAGAGAGAATGAACATATCAAAAAAACAGCTTCTCAGAAAGGTGCTTTCAAGATTTTACCTGAGGATATTTCCTTTTCCACCATAGCCTTCAATTTAATCCCAAATATGACTTAGCAGATTCTCCAAAAACAGTGTTTCCAAACTGCTCAATCAAAAGAGAGCTTGAACTCTGTGAGACCAATGCAAACATCACAAAGCAATTTCTCAGAAAGATTCCTTCCAGTTTTTATGAGAAGATATTTCCCTTTTCTGCCTAGGCCTCAATGCTCTCCATATATCCCTTGGAACAGTCTACAAAAACACTGTTGCCAAACTTCTCAGTAAAAGGTAAGTAAAAACTCTGTGAGATGAATGCACACATCAGAAAGTAATTTGTCAGAATGCATATTTCTAGTTTTTATCAAAGGATATTTCCTTTTTCATGATATGATTATAAGTGCGCCAAAATATCCCTTCACAGATTCTATAAAAACAGTATTTCCAAATTGCTCAATCAAAAGAAAGGCTTAAGCCTGTGAGATGAATGGACTCATCACAAAGCAGTTTCTCAGAAAGCTTCTTTCCAGTTTTTATCTGAATATATTTCTTTGTTCAACTTAGACCTCAACTGCTCCAAAATGTCCCGTCACAGATTATACATAAACAGTGTTTCAAAACTGCTCAATCAAAAGAAAGGTTTAACACTGGGAGATGAATGCAATCATTACAAATCATTTTACCAAGAAGATTCTTTCTAGTTTTTGTCTGAAGATATTTCCTTTTTCACCATAGACCTCAATGTGCTCCCTTATATCCCTTTGTAGATTCTGCAAAAACAGTGTTTCCAGAAGGCTCAATCAAAAAAAGATTTAACTCTTTGAGAAGAATGCACACATAACAAAGCCATTTTTGAGAAAGCTCCTTTCTAGTTTTTATCTGAAGATATTTCCTTTTTCACTATGGGCCTCAGCATGCTCACAAATATCCCTTCGCAGATTCTATGAAAACATTGTTGCCAAACTGTTCAATCGAAAGGAATGTTGAACTCCTTGATATGAATGTACTCAAGACTAAGCACTTTCTCAGAAAGCTTCTTTCTAGTTTTTATCTGAAGATATGTACCTTTTCACCATAGGCCTCAACATGCTCCCACATATCCCTTAGCAGATTCTGCCAAACAGTGTTTTCAAACTGCTTATTCAAAACAAAGTTTTAACTCTATATGATAAATCCACTCTTCACAAAGCAGTTTCTCAGAATGCTTCTTTCTAGTTTTAATCTGAAGATAATTCCTTTTTCACCATAGGCCACAATATGTTCCCAAATATCTCTTAGTAGATTTTTCAGAAACAGTGTTTCCCAATTGCTCAATCAAAATTATGTTTTAACACTGTGAGATGAATGTACACATAAGAAAGCAGGTTCCAGAAAGCTTCTTTCTAGTTTTTACCTGAAGATATTTCCGTTTTCACCATGGGCATCAAGGTACTCCCAAATATGCCTTCTCAGATTCTCCAAATCACTGCTCCCAAACTGCTCAGTCAAAAGAAAGGTTTAGCTCTTTGAGATGAATTCACTCATCACAAAGAAGTTTCTCCAAAAGCTTCTTTCTAGGTTTTCTCTGAAGATATTTCTATTTTCACCATTGGCCTCAATGCAGTATAAAAATCCCTTCCTAGATTCTACAAAAACAGTGTTTCTAAACTGCTCAATCAAAAGAAAGATTTAATTCTGTGAGAGGAATGCACAAATCACAAACCAGTTTCTGAAAAAGCTTTTTTCCAGTTTTTGTCTGAAGATATTTCCTTTTGCACTGTAGGCCTCAATGTGCTCCTAAATATCCCTTCACAGATTCTACCGAAGCTGTGTTTCCAAAGTACTCAATTAAAAGAACAGTTTAACTCTCTGAGATGAATGCACACATCAAAAATCAGTTTTCCAGAATGCTTCTTTCTAGTTTTTATCTCAAGATATTTCTTTTTTTACCATAGACCTCAATGCATTCCCAAATATCCCTTGGTAGATTTTACAGAAGCAGTATTTCCAAACTGCTCAATCAAAATAATGGTTTAACTATGTGAGATGAATGCACAAATCAAAAAGCAGTTTCTGAGAAAGTTTCTTCCTAGTATTAATCTGAAAATATTTCCTTGCTTACCATTGGCCTTTAAGTGCTTCCAAATATCCCTTCTCATATTCCACAAAAGCTGTGTTGTCAAACTGGTCAATCAAAAGAAAGGTTTAACTCTGTGAGATGAATGCACTCATCACAAAGCAGTTTCTCAGAAAGCTTCTTTCTAATTTTTAACTGACAATATTTCCTTTTTCACCATAGGCCTCAGTGGGCTCTGATACATCACTTTGTAGACTCTATAAAAACAGTGTTTCAAGACTGCTCAATCAATAGAAAGTTTTATCTCTGTGAGAAGAATGCACATATCACAAAGCAGTTTCTGAGAAAGTTTCTTTCTAGTTTTTATCTGAAGATATATCCTTTTTCACCGCAGGCCTCAATGCGTTCCCAAATGTCTCTTTGCAGATTATACAACAGCACTGTTTACAAACTGCTCAATCAAAAGAAAGGTTTAACTCTGTGAGATGAATACACACATCACAAAGCAGTTTCTCAAAAAGCTTCTTTCTAGTTTTTATATGAAGATATTTCCTTTTTCTCCATAGGCTTCAAAGTGCTCCCAAATATCCCTAGGCAGATTCCACAAAAACGGTGTTGCCAAACTGCCCAATCAAGAGAAAGTTTTAACTCTGTGAGATGAATGCACTCATCACAAAGTAGTATTGCAGAAAACTTCTTTCTAGTTTTTATCCAAAGATATTTCCTTTTTGACCATAGGCCTCAATGTGCTCCCAAATATACCTTTGCAGATTCTACTAAAACAGCGTTTCCAAACTACTCAGTGAAAAGAAAGTTTTAACTCAATATGATGAATGCACATATCTCAAAGCAGTTTCTCAGAATGCTTCTTTCTAGTTTTTATCTGAAGATATTTCCTTTTTAACCACAGGCCTCAATGCACTCACGAATATCCCCTTGCAGATTACACAAAAACAGTTCTTCGAAGCCACTGAATCAAACAAAAAACAAAGATTTAACTCTATGAGATGAATGCACACATCCCAAAGAAGTTTCCCAGAAAGCTTCTCTCTAGTTTTTATCTGAAGTTATTTCCTTTTTCACCATAGGCCTTAAAGCACTACGAAATATCCTTTCTCAGATTCCATGAAAACAGTGTTGCCAAACTTCTCAATCAAAATAAAGGCTTCACTCTGTGAGATGAGTGCACTCATACTAATCAGTTTCCCAAAAAGGTCTTTCTAGTCTTTATCTGAATATTTTTCCTTTTTAACCATAGGCCTCAATGCACTCCCAAATATCCTTTCACAGATACTACAAAAACAGTGTCTCCAAACAGAGCAATCAAAAGAAAGGTTTAACTATGTGAGATGAGTGCACACATCGCAAAGCATTTTTTTTCAGAAAGCTTCTTTCTAGTTTTTCTCTGAATATATTTTGTTTCACCATAGTCCTCAATGATCTCCCATATATCTCTCGTAGATTTGAAAAAAACAGGTTTCCAAACAGCTCACACTAAAGAAAAGTTTAACCCTATGAGAAGAATGCACACATCACAACGTGGTTTCTGAGAAAGCTTCTTTCTAGTTTTTATCTGCAGATATTTCCTTTTTCACCACAGGCCTCAAAGTGCTCCCAAATATTCCTTTGCAGATTATACATCAACAGTGTTTAAAAACTGCTCAATCAAAAGACAGTTTTAACTTTGTGAGATGAATGCACACATCACAAAGCAGTTTCCCAGAAAGCTTCTTTCCATTTTTTATCTGAAGATATTTGCTTTTTCACCATAGGCCTAAAAGCATCCCAAATATCCCTTCTCAGACTCTACAAAACAGTGTTGCCAAACTGCTCAATCAAAAGAAAGTTTTAACTCTGTGAGTTGAATGCACACACTACCAAGCAGTTTACCAGAAAGATTCTTTATATTTTTTATCTGAAGATATTTCCTTTTTCACCATAGACCTTAAAGCACTCCCAAATATCCTTTTACAGATGGCACAAAAACAGGGTTGCCAAACTGCTCAATCAAAAGAAAGTTTTAACTCTTTGAGATGAATGCATTCAACACAAAGCAGTTTCTCAGAAAGCTTCTTTCTAGTTTTTATGTGAAGATATTTCCTTTTTCACCATAGGCCTGAATGCACTCCCATATATCCCTTTGTAGAGTCTACAGAAATGTGTTTCCAGATGGCTTAATCAAAAGAAAGGTTTAACTCTGTGAGTAGAATGCACACATCACAAATTGTTTTCTGAGAAACTTTCTTTCCAGTATTTATCTGAAAATATTTCCTTTATTACCTTAGGCCTCAATGCACTCTCAAATATCCCTTCACAGATTCTACGAAAACAGTGTACCCAAACTGCTCAATGAAAAGAAAGGTTCACTCTGTGAGATGAATGCACACAGCACAAAGCAGTTTCTCAGAAAGCTTCTTTCTAGTTTTTATCTGAAGTTATTTCATTTCTCATTATAGGCCTGAAATCGCTCCTAAATATCCCTTCTCAGATCCTTCAAAAACACTGTTGCCAAACAGCTCAGTCAAAAGAAAGGTTTAACTTTGTGAGATTAATGCACTCATCACAAAGCAGTTTCTAAGAAAGCTTCCTTCTAGTTTTTATCTGAAGATATTTCCTTTTTCAACATAGGCCTCAATGTGCTCTGAAATATCCCTTTGCTGATTCTACCAAAACAGTGATTCCAAACAGCTCAATCAAAAGAAAGCTTTAACTCTGTGAGACGAATGCTCACATCCAAACCAGTTTCTCAGAAATCCTGTTTCTGTTTGTCTCTGAAGATATTTCCTTTTTCACCACAGGCCTCAATGCACTCCCATATATCCCTTCCTAGATTCTACAAAAACAGTGTTTCCAGACTGCTCAATCAAAATAAATGCTTAACTCTGTGAGAAGAATGCAGACAACACAATGCAGTTTCTGAAAAAGCTTCTTTCTAGTTTTTCTCTGAAGATATTTTCTTTTTCACTATAGGCCTCAATGCGCTCCTATATGTCCTTTCATAGATTCTACAAAAACAGTGTTTCCAGACTGCTCAATTGAAAGAAGGGTTTAACTCTGTGAGAATGCACACATCACAAAAGAGTTTCTAAGAAAGCTTCTTTCTTGTTTTTCTCTGAGGATATATCCTTTTTCACCACACGCCACAATGCACAACAATATGTCCCTTCAGAGATTCTACAAAAACAGTGTTTCCAAACTGCTCAATTAAAAGAAAGATTTAACTCTGTGAGAAAAATGCACGCATCACAAAGTGGTTTCTGAGAAAGCTTCTTTGTAATTTTTGTCTGAAGATATTTCATTTTTCATCTAAGGCCTCAATACTCTCCCAAATATCCCTTCACAGATGCTACAAAAATAGTGTTTCCAAAATGCTCCATGAAAAGAAAGGTATAAGTCTGTGAGAAGAATGCACACATCACAAAGTGGTTTCTAAGAAAGATGCTTTCTAAGATTCATCTGAAGATATTTCCCTTTTCACCATTGGCCTCAGTGCACTCCCAAATATCCTTTCACAGATTCTACAAAAACAGTGTTTCCAAATTGCTAAATCAAAAGAAAGGTTTGACTCTCTGAGATGAATGAACTCATCACAAAGCAGTTACTCAGAAAGCTTCTTTCTAGTTTTTTCTGAAGATATTTCCTTTTTCAACATAGGCCTCAAAATGCTCACATATATCCCTCCACAGATTCTACAAAAAGAGTGTTGCCAAACTGCTCAATCAAAAGGAAGGTTTAACTCTGTGAGATGAATGCACACATCACAAAGTAGAGTCTCAGAAAATTTATTTCTACTTTTTCTCTGAAGATATTTCATTTTTCACCATAAGCCTAAAAGATCTCCCATATATTCCTTCATAGATTGTACAAAAACAGTGTTTCCAGACTGCTCAACCAAAGGAAAGGTTTAACTCTGTGAGAAGAATGCACACATCACAAAGCAGTTTCTGAGAAAGCTTCTTTCTAGTTTTTATCTACAGATATTTCCTTTATCACGGTAGGCCTCAATGCACTCCCAAATATCTCTTTGCAGATTATACATCAACAGTGTTTCCAAACTGCTCAAAAGAGAGGTTTAACCCTGTGAGATGAGTGCACACATAATAAAACAGTTTCCAGAGACCTTCTTTCCAGTTTTTATCTAAAGATATTTCATTTTTCACCATAGGCCTCAAAGCACTCCCAAATATCCCTTTGCAGATTGTACATAAACAGTGTTTCCAAACTGCTCAAGCAAAAGAAAGGATTAACTCTGTGAGATGAATGTACATATCCACAGCAGTTTCTCAGAAAACTTCTTTCTAGTTTTTGTCTGAAGGTATTTCATTTTTCACCATAGGCCTTGAAGCACTCCCAAATATAACTTTGCAGATTCTACAAAAACAGAGTTGCCAAACTGTGCAATCAAAAAATCGGTTTACTTCTGTGAGATGAATGCATTCATCACCAGGCAGTTTCTCAGAATGATTCTGTATAGTTTTGATCTGAAGATATTTTCTTTTCTACATAGGACTCAATGTGCTCCCAAATATCCCTTCGCAGTTTCCACAAAAACAGTGTTTCCAAACTGTTCAATAAATATAAAGTTTTAACTCTATATTATGAATTTGCACATCACAAAGCAGTTTCTCAGAAAGCTTCTTTCTAGTTTTTATCTGAAGATATTTCCTTTTTCACCATAGGCCTCAATGCACTCCCAGTATCCCTTGGTAGATTTTACAGAATCAGTGTTTCCAAACTCTTCAATCAAAATATGGTTTAACATTGTAAGATCAATGTACACATCACAAAATAGGTTTCTGAAGGCTTCTTTCTAGTTTTTATCTGAAGATATTTCTTTTTTCACCATAGGCTCTGAAGCACTCCCAATTATTCCTTCACAGATTCTACAAAAACAGTACTTCCAAACTGCTCTATCAAAAGCAAGTTTTAACTCTGTGAGAAGAATGCACTTATCACAAAGCAGTTTCTCTGAAAGATTCTTTCTAGTTTTTATGTGAAGACATTTCCATTTTCACCCTAGGCCTCAATGCACTCCCAAATATCCCTTCATAGTTTCTAGCAAAACAGGTTTTCCAACCTGCTCAATAAAATAAAGGTTCAACTCTCTGTTATGAATGCACACATCACCAAGCAGTTTTTGAGAAAGCTTCTTTCTAGTATTTTCCTGAAGATATTTTGTTTTTCACCATAGGCCTCAATGCAGTCCCAAATATCCCTTCACAGATTCAACAAAAACAGTGTTTCCAACCTGCTCAATCAAAAGAAAGGTTTCACTCTCTGAGAAGAATGCACACATCACAAAACAGTTTCTGAGAACAGTTTTTTCTATTATTTATATGAAGATATTTCATTTTTCACCATAGGCCTCAATGGCTCCAAAATATCCCTTCACAGATTCTACAAAACTGGGGTTCCAAATTGCTCAATCAAAAAAATTTTAACTCTATATGATGAGTATGCACATCACAAAGCTCAGAATGCTTCTTTCTTGTATTTATCTGAAGATATTTCCTCTATCACCTTAAGCCTCAACGCACTCCCAAGTATCCTATGATAGATTTTACAGAAACAGTGTTTCCAACTTTCCCAATCAAGATAATGGTTTAACTCTGTGAGATGAATGTACACATCACAAAGCAATCTCCAGAAAGCTTCTTTCTAGTTTCTATCTGAAAATATTACTTTTTTCACCATAGGCCTCGAGCGCTCCCAAATATCCCTTTGCAGATTTATAAAAACATGGTTTCCAAACTGCTCAATCAAAAGAGATGTTTAATTATGTGAGATGAATGCACTTATCAACAAGCAGTTTCTCAGAATGATTCTTTATAGTTTATATCTGAAGGTATTTCCTTTTTCACCAAAGGCCTCAATGTGCTCCCAAATATCCCTTTACAGATTCTACAAAGCAGTGTTTCCAAACTCCTCAACCAATAGAAAGTTTTAACTCTTTATGATGAATGTGTGCATCACAAAGCGGTTTCTCTGAAAGCTTCTTTCTAGTTTTTATCTGAAGGTATTTCAATTTTCACCATAGGCCTGAAAGCGCTCCCAAATATCCCTTTGTAGATTCTACAGAAACAGTGTTTCCAAACTGCTCAATCAAAAGAAAGTTTTTAGTCTTGGAGAAGAATTCAGTCATCACCAAGCAGTTTCTCACAAAGCTTCTTTCTAGTTTTTATCTGAAGGTATTTCCTTTTTCACCGTAGGTCCCAAAGCACTCCCAAATATCCCTTTGAAGATTCTATAAAAACAGTGTTTCCAAACTGCTCAATCAAAAGAAAGGTTTAACTCTGTGAGATGAATGCACACATCACAAAGCAGTTTCTCAGAAATATTCTTTCTGGTTTTTCTCTAAAGATATTTCCTTTTTCACTTTAGGCCTTAATGCGCTCCCAGATATCCCTTCATAGATTATACATAAACAGTGTTTCCAGACTGCTCAATCAAAAGAAAGCTTTAACGCTGTGAAAAGAAGGAACACATCACAAAGCTGTTTCTGAGAAAGCTTCTTTCTAGTTTTTGTCTGAAAATATTTCCTTTTTCACCATAGACCTCAGTGTGCTCCAAAATGTCCTTTCATGGATGCTACAAAAAAACAAAACTAGTGTTTCCAAATAGCTCAATCAAAATAAAGGTTTAACCCTGTGAGATGAATGCATTCATCAGAAAGTAGTTTTCCAGGAAGCTTCTTTCTAGTTTTTATCTGTAGATATTTCCTTTTTCACCATAAGCCTTGAAGCACTCCCAAATATCTCTTCACAGATTCTACAGAAACAGCATTGTCAAACTGCTCAATCAAAAAAAAAAGTTTAAGACAGCTTCTTTCAGTTTTTATCTGGGGATATTTGGTCTTTTACCATAGGCCTCTAAGGACTCTGAAATGTCCCTTGAAAGATTCTAAGAGTTTTTCCAATTTACTGAGTCAAAAGTCATGTTTAACTCTGTGAAACGAATCCACACATCACAAGGCAGTTTCACAGGTAACTTCTGTCTTGTTTTTGTCTGGAAATATTCGGTTTTTCACCAAAAAAAAATAACGGGCTTCCAAAAGTCCCTTTGCATATCCTACCAAAAGAGGGTTTCACACCTGCTGAATCAAAACAAACGTTTAATTCTGTGAGGTGAATCCACACATGGCATGCAGTTTCAGAGACACCTTCTTTCTAGTTTGTATCTGGGCATATTCTGTTTTTCACCGTAGGCCTCTACCGTCTCCCAAATATCCCTTCGCTTATTCTAACTGAAGAGTATTTCAAACTTGCTGGATCAAAAGAAATGTTTAACTCTCAGTGGTGAATCCACACATAACAAAGCAGTTTCACAGGTAGCTTCCTTCTGGTTTTTAACTGGGGATATTGTTTCTTTCACCATAGCCTCAATGGACTTCAAAATGTCCCTTCTCAGGTTCTACAAAACAAGTGTTTCCAACCACCTGAGTCATAGGACAGGCTTATCTCTGTGAGACGAATCCACACATCACAAAGCAGTTTCACAGGTAGCTACTTTGTAGTTTTATCTGTGGATATTCTGTTTTTCACCGTAGGGCTCAAATAGCTTCCAAAGCTCCCTTCTCAGATTCTGCCAAAAGTGTTTCCAACCCGCTTAATCAAAAGAAAGGTTTAACTCTGTGAGATGAATCCAAACATCGCAGAGAAGTTTCACAGGTAGCTTCTTTCTAGTTTATATATGGGAATATTCAGTTTTTCACCATAGGTCTCAATGGGCTCCCACATGTCCCTATCCCAATTTTACCAAAAGAGTGTTTCCAAACTGCTGAATCAAGAGAAAAATTTAAATCTGTGAGTAGATTCCAACATCACAAAGTAGTTTCACTAAAACCTTCTTTCTAGTTTTTATCTTTCAATATTCAATTTTTCACAGTGTGCCACAATGGGCTGGCAACGTCCCTTCACAGATTCTAGCAAAAGAATGTTTGCAAACTGCTGAATTGAAAGAAAGGTTTAAGCCTTTGGGCTGAATCCACACTTAACAAAGCAGTTTCACAGAGAGCTTCTTTGTACTTTTTATGTGGGGATATTCAGTTTTTCACTATAGGCATCTGTGGGCTTATAAATGCTCCTTCACAGGTTCTATCTAAAAAGTGTTTCTATCCTGCTGTATCAAAATAAAGATTTAACTCTGTGCAACGAATCTACACATCACAAAGCAGTTTCACTGATAGCTTCTTTCTAATTTTTATTTGGAGATATTCAGCTTTCCACTATAGGCTTAAAAGTGCTCCCAAATGTCCCTTTGCAGATTCTACCAAAAGAGTGTTTCCAACCTGCTGAATCAAAAGATAGGTTTAACTCAGTGAGGTGAATCCATACATCACAAAGCCGTTACATATTTAGCTTATTTCTACTTTTTATCTGGAGATATTCTGTTTTTCACCGTAGACCTCTATGGGCTCTTAAATGTCCCTTCACAGATACTATTTAAAAAATGTTTGAACCGTTCTATATTAACAGAAATGTTTAACTCTGTTAGATGAATAAACACATCTCAAGCAGTTTCACAGTACTTACTTTGTAGTTTTTATCTGGGGATTTTCGATTCTTCATTACGTGCTTCAAAATTCTCTCAAATGCCCATTCGCAGATTTTTCAAAAAGGTGTTTACAATCTGCTGAATCAAAAGAAAGGTTTAACACTGTGAGATGAATCCACACATAGGAAAGCAGTTACACAGACAGCTTCTTTCTACTTTTTATCTGGGGATATTCAGTTTTTCACCTCAGGCCACTATGGGCTCTCAAATGTCTTTCCACTGATTCTAGCAAACAAGTGTTTCCAAGCGACTGAATCAAAAGGAATGTTTAACTCTGTGAGATGAATCCACATATCAAAAATAGTTTTACAGACAGAGTCTTTCTAGTTTTTATCTTGGAATATTCGGTTACTCACCAGAGGCCAGAAAGCCTCTACAAAATGTCCCTTCATAGATTCTACCAAAAGAGTGTTTTTTATAATGCTGAATGAAAAGGATGGTTGAACTCTGTGAGATGAATAAATACAAGACAAAGCAGTTTCACAGATAGCTTGTTTCTAGTTTTAATTTGCAGATATTTGGTTTTTCAATGTAGGCTGTAAAGAGCTCCCAAATGTCCCTTTGCAGATTCTACCAAGACAGTGTTTTAAATCTGCTGAATCAAAAGATAGGTTTAACACAGTGAGATGAATCCACACATCACAAAGCAGTATCACAGATAGATTCCTTCGAGTCTTTAGCTGGGGATATTGTGTTTTTCACGTTAGGTCTCTATGGGCTCCCAAATGTCTCTCTGCAGGTTCCACAAAACAAGTGTTTCCAAGCTACTGAATCAAAAGAAATGTTTAAATCTGTGAGTTGAATCCACACATCACAAAGAGGTTTCACTGATAGCTTCTTCCTAGTATTTATATGAAGATATTCAGTTTTTTAACATACGCCTCTATGGACTTCCATATGTCCCTTCACAGATTCTTCCAAAGAAGTGTTTCAAATCTGCTGAATCAAAAGAATGGTTTAACTCTGTGAGATGGATCCCCATATCACAAAGCAGTCTCACTGATACCTTCTTTCTCGTTTTTATCTGTGGATATTCTGTTTTTCACCATAGGCTTCTAAGGGCTCACAAACGTCCTTTTGCAGAATCCTCAAAAAGAAGGTTTCCAATCTGCTGAATCAAAAGAAAGGTTTAAGTCTGTGAGGTGCATCCACACAGTAGAAAGCAGTTTCACAGATAGCTTCTTACTTGTTTTTATCTGGAGTTATTTTATTTTTCACCATAGGCCTCAAAGTGCTTCCAAATGTACCTTTGTAGAATCTGCCTAAAGAGAGTTTCAAACCTGTTGTATCAAAATGAAATTTTAACTCTGTAAGATGAATGCACACATCACAAAGCAGCTTCAAAGACAGATTTTTTCTTGTTTTTATCTGGGAATATTCGGTTTTTCACCATAGGACTCAAAAACTCCCAATTGTTTCCTCATACATTCTAACCAAAGAGTGCTTCCAACCTGCTGAGTAACAAGAAAGGTTCGACACTGTGAGATGAAACCACATATCAAAAAGCAGCTTAACAGATAGTTTTTTCCTAGTTGTTATCTGTGGACACTTAATTTCTCACCAAAGGACTCAAAGGGCTTTCAGTGTCCCTTTGCAGACTATGCAAAAATACTGATTGCAACCTGGTGAATTAAAAGAAAGGTTTTCTTCTCTTGGATTAATCCACACATTACAAGGAAGTTTCACAGATAGCCTCTTTCTAGTTTTGATCTTGTGATAGTTGGTTTGTCACTATGGACTATGGTGGGCTTGCAAATATCTCTTCACAGATTCTAGAAAAAGAGTGTTTTTAAACCAGTGAATCAAAAACAAGTTTAACCCTTTGAAATGAATCCACATACCACTAAGCAGTTTCACAGAGAGCTTCTTTGTAGTTTTTATCTGGGGATATTCTGTTTTTCACCACAGGCCTCTATGGGTTCCCAAACCTCCCATCACAGATTCTACCAAAAGACTGCTTGCAATCTGCTTAATAAAAGAAAAGGTTTAACTCTGTGAGATGAATCCACACATCATAAAACAGTTTGACAGAGAGCTTCTTTCTAGATTTTATCTGGGGATATTCTGTTTTTCACCGTAGGCCTCTCTGTGTCCCCAAATGTCCCTTCACAGATTCTACCTAAAGAGTGTTTCAAACATGGTTTATCAAAAGAAAAATTTTACTGTGTGAGGTAAATCCACACATCACAAAGCTGTTTTACAGATAGCTTTTTTCTAGTTTTTATCTCGGGATATTTTGTTTTTCACCATAGGCCCCCAAGGGCTCTCAAATGTCCCTTTGCAGATTCTAACAAAAGAGTGTTTCCAAGCTGTTAAATGAAAAGAAAGATTTGACACTTTGAGAGGAATCCACACATCACAAAGCAGTTTCACAGATAGCTTTTTTCTAGTGTTTAAAGTTTCACCAATAACTTTTTTCTAGTGTATATCTGGGGATAATCAGTTTTTCACCATAGGTCTCCATGGACTCCCAAAAGTTTCTTCACTGATTCTACAGAAAGAATGTATGCAACTTGCTGATTCAATAGATGGGTTTAACTCTGTGAAATGAATCCACAGATCACAGGACTGTTTCACAGATAGCTTCTTTCTAGTTTTTATCTGTGAACATTGGGTTTTTCACCATAGACCTCAAAAAGCTCCCAAATTTCTCTTTGCAGATACTATGAAAACAGTGTTTCAAACACACTGTATCAAAAGAAACGTTGACCTCTGTTAGATGAATCCACACATCACAAAGAAGTTCACAGATAGCTTCTTCCTAGTTTTTATATGGGGATATTGTGGGTTTTTTTGTCATAGACCTCAAAGGGCTTCAAAATGCCCCATGCAGATTCTACAACACGTGTGTTTTCAACCTGCTGAATCAAAGGAAAATTTTATCTCTGTGAGATGAATCCACATATCACAAAGAAGTTCACAGATAGCTTCTTCCATTTTTTATGGTGATATTATTATTATTTTTTTACCATAGGCCACAACAGACTCCAAAATGCCCCATGCAGATTATACAAAACGAGTGTTTTCAACCTGCTGAATCAAAGGAAAGTTTTATCTCTGTGAGATGAATCCACACATCCAAAAAGCAGTTTCCCAAATAGCTTCTTTCTGATTTGTATCTGGGGATATTTTGCTTTTCACAACATATCTGAAATTGTTCTCAAATGTACCTTTACAGATTCTATAAAATGAGTGCTTGCAAACTGCTGAATCAAAAGAAAGGTTTACCTTTCTGATTTAAATCCAGACATCATTAAGCAGTTTCACAGATAGCTTCTTTCTAGTTTTTATATTTGTTTTTTTTTTTTACCATAGGCCTCTAAGGGCTCCAAAATATTCCTTGAAAGATTCTACCATAACAGTGTTTCCAATTTTCAGAATCCAGAGAAATTTTTAATTCTGTGAAACGAATCCACACATCACAAGGCAGTTTCACAGGCAGCTTCTTTCTAGGTTTTATCTAGAAATATTTGGTTTTTCACCATAAACCTCAATGGGCTCCCAAATGTCCCTTCGAATATCCTACCGAAAGAGGGTTTCACATCCACTGAATCAAAACAAACATTTAATTCTGTGAGGTGAATCCACACATTACACAGCAGTTTCACAGACACCTTCTTTCTAGTTTTTATCTGGGGATATTATCTTTTTCAACATAGGCCTCTATGGTCTCCCAAATGTCCCTTTGTGTATTCTAACTGAAGAGTATTGCAAATTTGCTGGATCAAAGGAAAGGTTTAACTCTGAGTGGTGAATCCAAACATCACAAAGTAGTTTCACAGGTAGCTTCCTTCTAGTTTGTAACTGGGGATATTGTCTTTTTCACCATATGTCTCAATGGGCTTCATATGTCTCTTCTCAGGTACTGCAAAATGAGTGTTTGCAACATGGTGAATCAAAGGAAAAGCTTATCTCTGTGAGATGAATGCACACGTCAAAAAGCAGTTTCACAGATAGCTACTTTGTAGTTTTTATCTGTGAATATTCTGTTTTTCACCATAGACCTCAAAAAGCTTCCAAATCTTCGCAGATTCTGCCAAAAAAGTGTTTCTAACGTGATGAATCAAAAAAAAAGGCTTAACTCTGTGAAATGAATCCACACATTGCAGAGCAGTTTCACAGATAGCTTTCTTCTAGTTTTTATCTGGAAATATTCGGTTTTTCACCATAGGTCTCAATGGGCTTGAACATGTCCCTTTCCCAGTTTTGCCAAAAGAGAGTTTCCAAACTGCTGAATCAATAGAAAAGTTTGACTCTGTGAGTAGGATCCACACATCCCAAAGTAGTTTCACTAAAAGCTTCTTGCTAGATTTTATCTTTGAATATTCAATTTTCCACAGTGTGCTACAATGGGCTTGTAAATGCCCATTTGCAGATTCTAGCAAAATAGTTTTTGCAACCTGCTGAATCAAAAGAGAGCTTTAAACCTTTGAGCTGAATAAACACTTAACAAAGCAGTTTCACAGATAGCGTCTTGATAGTTTTTACGTGGAGATATTCGGTTTTTCACCATAGGACTCTATGGGCTTATAAATGCTCCTTCACAGATTCTATGTAAAGAGTGTTTCCATCCTGCTGTATCCAAAGAAAGGCTTAGCTCTGTGCAATGAATCCACACAGCACAGAGCACTTCACAGATAGCGTCTTTCTAGTTTGTATCTGGGGATACTTTGTTTTTCACAGTAGGCTTCAATGGGCTCCAAAATATCCCTTCACAGATTCTGCCAAATGAGTGTTTCAAACCTGCAGAATCAAAGAAAGGTTTAAGTCTGTGAGGTAAATGCACACTTCAAAAGAACAGTTTCACTGATAGCTTCTCTCTAGTTTTCATGTGGGGATATTTGGTTTTTCACCATAAGCCTAAAAGGGCTCCCATGTGTCTCTTTGTAGATTCTACAAAAAGAATGTTTCCATCCTTTTGAATCAACAGAGAGATTTAACTCTGAGATCAAGGTAAAAATCACAATGAAGTTTCAGAAATTGCTTCTTTTTGGTTTTTATCTGGGGATATCTGTTTTTTCACCATAGGCCTCAATGGGCTATGATAGGTCTGTATGCAGATTCTACCAAAAGAGGGTTTACAACCTGCTGAATCAAAAGAAAGGTTTAACTCTGTGAGATAAATCCAAACATCACAAAGCAGTTTCACTGGTAGCTCCTTTTCAGGTTTTATCTTGGGACGTTGGGTTTTCAACTGTAGGCTTTAATGGGCTCTGAAATATCCCATCACTGATTCTACAAAATTAGTGTCTCCAACCTACTTAATCAAAAACAAAAAAGTTTAAATTTGTGAGACGAATCACACATCACAAAGCAGTTTCACTGATAGCTTTCTTCTGCTTTTTCTCTGGAAATATTGGGTTGTTCAACATAGGACTTAATGGGCTCCAAAATGTCTCTTCACAAAGTCTGCAAAACGAGTGTTTCCAACCTGATGAATCAAAAGAAACGTTTAACTCTGTGGCATGAATCCACACTTTACAATGCAGTTTCACAGATAGCTTCTTTCCAGTTTTTATCAAGGTATATTCAGTTTGTCACAATAGGCCTCTAAGGGATCCCAGAATTCCCTTGGCAGATTCTATCAAAAGAGTGATTCCAACTTCCTGAATCAAAATAAATGTTTTTCTCTGTGAGATGAATCCAGACATTACAAATAAGCTAAACAGATATCTTCTTCCTAGTTTTTATCTGAAGTTATTCAGTTTTTCACAATAGGCCTCTAAGGGATCCCAAATGTCCCTTGGCAGATTCTACCAAAAGAGTGATTCCAACTTGCTGGGTCAATATAAATGTTTATCTCTGTTAGATAAATCCAGACATTACAAATAAGTTAAACAGATAGCTTCTTTCTTGTTTTTATCTGGAGTTATTGAGTTTTTCACCATAGGCCTCTATGGGCTCTTAAATGTCCCTTCGCAGACACTAACTAAAGACTGTTTCATACCTGTTGTGTAAAAAGAAAGGTTTAACTCTGAGATGAATCCATACCTCACAATGTAGTTACATTTTAGCTTTTATCTACTTTTTGTCTGGGGATATTCTATTTTTCACCATAGGCCTCTATGGACTCTTAAATACCCCTTCACAGACTCTATCTAAAAAATGTTTCAAACATGCTATATAGACAGAAAAATTAAACTCTGTTAGATGAATAAACACATCCCAAACAGTTTCACAAAGAGCTTCCTTCTAGTTTTTATCTGGGGATTTTTGGATTTTTTTTGTTTTCTTATTATACTTTAAGTTTTAGGGTACATGTGCATAATGTGCCGGTTTGTAACATATGTATACATGTGCCATATTGGTGTGCTGCACCCATTAACTCATCATTTAGCATTAGGTATATCTCCTAATGCTATCCCTCCCCCATCCGCCCACCCCACAACAGGCCCTGGTGTGTGATATTCCCCTGCCTGTGTCCATGTGCTCTCATTATTCAATTCCCACCTATGAGTGAGAACAAGCGGTGTTTGTTTTTTTGTCCTTGTGATAGTTTGCTGAGAATGATGTTTCGAACTTCATCTGTGTCCCTACAAAGGACAAGAACTCATAATTTTTTATGGCTGCATAGTATTCCATGGTGTATATGGGCCACATTTTCTTAATCCAGTCTATCATTGTTGGACATTTGGGTTGGCTCCAAGTCTTTGCTATTGTGAATAGTGCCACAATAAACATATGTGTGCATGTGTCTTTATAGCAACATGATTTATAATCCTTTGGGTATATATCCAGTAAGGAGATAGCTGGGTCAAATGGCATTTCTAGTTCTAGATCCCTGAGGAATTGCCACGCTGACTTCCACAATGGTTGAACTAATTTACAGTCCCACCAACAGTGTAAAAGTGTTCCTATTTCTCCACATCCTCTCCAGCACCTGTTGTTTCCTGACATTTTAATGATCACCATTCTAACTGGTGTGAGATGTTATCTCATTCCTTCTCCTGCCTGATTGCTCTGGCCAGAACTTCCAACACTATGTTGAATAGGAGTGGTGAGAGAGGGCTTCCCTGTCCTGTTCCTGTTTTCAAGGGAATGCTTCCAGTTTTTGTCCATTCAGTATGATATTAGCTGTGGGTTTGTCATAGATAGTTATTATTATTTTGAGATACGTCCCATCCATACCTAATTTATTGAGAGTTTTTAGCATGAAGTGTTGTTGAATTTTGTCAAAGGCCTTTTCTGCATCTATTGAGATAATCATGTGGTTTTTGTCTTTGGTTCTTGTTTATATGCTGGATTATGTTTATTGATTTTCTTATGTTGAACCAGCCTTGCATCCCAGGGATGAAGCCCACTTGATTATGATGGATAAGCTTTTTGATTGCTGCTGGATTCCGTTTGCCAGTATTTTATTAAGGATTTTTGCATCGATGCTCATCAAGGATTTTGGTCTAAAATTCTCTTTTTTGGTTGTGTCTCTGCCCAGCTTTGGTTTCAGGATGATGCTGGCCTCATAAAACGAGTTAGGGAGGATTCCCTCTTTTCCTATTGATTGGAATAGTTTCAGAAGGAATGGTAGCAGCTCCTCCTTGTACCTCTGGTAGAATTCGGCTGTGAATCCATCTGGTCCTGGACTTTTTTTCGTTGGTAAACTATTAGTTATTGCCTCAATTTCAGAGCCTGTTATTGGTCTATTCAGAGATTCAACTTCTTCCTGGTTTAGTTTTGGGAGGATGTATGTGACAAGGAATTTATCCATTTCTTCTAGATTTTCTAATTTATTTGCATAGAAGTGTTTATAGTATTCTCTGATGGTAGTTTGTATTTCTGTGGGATCAGTGGTATTATCCCCTTTGTCTTTTTTATTGCATCTATTTAATTCTTCTCTCTTTTCTTCTTTATTAGTCTTGCTGGCGGTCTATGAATTTTATTGATCTTTTCAGAAAACCAGCTCCTGGATTCATTGATTTTTTCAGGGGTTTTTTGTGTCTCTATCCCTTCAGTTCTGCTCCGATCCTAGTAATTTCTTGCCTTCTGCTAGCTTTTGAATGTGTCTGCTCTTGCTTTTCTAGTTCTTTTAATTGTGATGTTAGGGTGTCAATTTTGGATCTTTCCTGCTTTCTCTTGTGGGTATTTAGTGCTATAAATTTCCCTCTACACACTGCTTTGAATGTGTCCCAGAGATTCTGGTATGTTCTGTCTTTGTTCTCATTGGTTTCAAAGAACATCTTTATTTGTGCATTCATTTCGTTATGTACCCAGTAGTCATTCAGGAGTAGGTTGTTCAGTTTCCATGTAATTGAGTGGTTTTGAGTGAGATTCTTAATCCTGAGTTCTAGTTTGATTGCACTGTGGTCTGAGGGACAGTATGTTATAATTTCTGTTCTTTTCCATTTGCTGAAGAGTGCTTTACTTCCAACTATGTGGTCAATTTCGGAATAACTGTGATGTGGTGCTGAAAATAGTGTATATTCTGTTGATTTGGGGTGGAGAATTCTGTAGATGTCCATTAAGTCCACTTGGTGCAGAGCTGAGTTCAATTCCTGGATTTACTTGTTAACTTTCTGTTTCATTGAACTGTCTAATGTTGACAGTGGGGTGTTAAATTCTCCCATTAGTAATGTGTGGGAGTCTAAATCTCTTTGTAGATCACTCAGGACTTGCTTTATGAATCTGGGTGCTCCTGTATTGGGTGCATATACATTGAGAATAGTTAGCTCTTCTTGTTGAATTGATCCCTTTACCGTTAAGTAATGCCCTTCTTTATCTCTTTTGATCTTTGTTGGTTTAAAGTCTGTTTTATCCAAGACTAGGATTGCAACCCCTGCCTTTTTTTGTTTTCCATTTGCTTGGTAGATCTTCCTCCATCCTTTTATTTTGAGCCTATGTGTGTCTCTGCACATTAGATTGGTTTCCTGAATACAACACACTGATGGGTCTTGACTCTATTCAATTTGCCAGTCTGTGTCTTTTAATTGGAGCATTTAGCCCATTTACATTTAAGGTTAATGTTGTTAAGTGTGAATTTGATTCTGTCTTTATGATGTTAGCTGGTTATTTTGCTCGTTAGTTGACACAGTTTCTTTCTATCCTCGATGGTCTTTACAATTTGGCATGTGTTTGCGGTGGCTGGTACCAGTTGTTCCTTTCCATGTTTAGTGCTTCTTTCAGGAGCTCTTTTAGGGCAGACCTGGTGGTGACAAAATCTCTCAGCATTTGCTTGTCTGTAAAGTGTTTTATTTCTCCTTCACTGATGAAGCTTAGTTTGGCTGGATATGAAATTCTGGGTTGAAAAATCTTTTCTTTAAGAATGTTGAATATTGGCCCCCACTCTTTTCTGGCCTGTAGAGTTTCTGCCACGAGGTCAGCTGTTAGTCTAATGGGCTTCCCTTTTGGGTAGCCTGACCTTTCTCTCTGGCTGCCCTTAACATTTTTTCCTTCATTTCAACTTTGGTGAATCTGACAATTATGTGTCTTGGAGTTGCTAATGTCGAGGAGTATCTTTTTGGTGTTCTCTGTATTTCCTGAATTTGAGTGTTGGCCTGGCTTGCTAGATTGGGGAAGTTCTCCTGGATAATATCCTGCAGAGTGTTTTCCAACCTAGTTCCACTCTCCCCATTACTTTTAGGCACACCAATCAGACGTAGATTTGGTCTTTTCACATAGTCCCTTATTTCTTGGAGGCTTTGTTCACTTCTTTTTATTCTTTTTTCTCTAAACTTCTCTTCTTGCTTCATTTCATTCATTTGATCTTCCACCACTGATACCATTTCTTCTAGTAGATTGATTTGGCTACTGAGGCTTATGCATTCGTCACATAGTTCTTGTGCCATGGTTTTCAGCTCCATGAGGTCCTTTAAGGACTTCTCTGCATTGATTATTCTAGTTAGCCATTCGTCTAATTTTTTTCAATGTTTTTAACTTCTTTGCCATGGGTGCACACTTCCTCCTTTAGCTCAGAGTAGTTTGATTGTCTGAAACCTTCTTCTCTCAACTCGTCACAGTCATTCTCCATCCAGCTTTGTTCCATTGCTGTTGAGTAGCTGCGTTCCTTTGGAGGAGGAGAAGCACTCTGATTTTTAGAGTTTCCAGTTTTTCTGCTGTTTTTTCCCCATCTTTGTAGTTTTATCTACCTTTGGTCTTTGATGATGGTGACTTACAGATCACCTTTGGTGTGGATGTCCTTTCTGTTTGTTAGTTTTCCTTCTGACAGTCAGGACCCTCAGCTGCTGGTTTGTTGGAGTTTGCTGGAGGTCCACTTCAAACCCTGTTTGCCTGGGTATAAGCAGCAGAAACTGCAGAACAGCAGATATTGGTGAACAGCAAATGTCGCTGTCTGATAGTTCCTCTGGAAGTTTTGTCTCAGAGTAGTACCTGGCTGTGTGAGGTATCAGTCTTCCCTTACTTGGGGGTGTCTCCCAGTTAGGTTACTTGGGGGTCAGGGACCCACTTGTGGAGGCAGTCTGCCCATTCTCAGTTCTCAAGCTGCTTGCTGGGAGAACCACTACTCTCTTCAAAGCTGTCAGACAGGAACGTTTAAGTCTGCAGAGGTTTCTGCTGCCTTTTGTTCAGCTATGCGTTGCCCCAAGAGGTGGAGTCTACAGAGGCAGGCAAGCCTCTTTTTGCTGCAGTCGGCTCCACCCAGTTTGAGCTTCCTGGCCACTTTGTTTACCTACTCCAGCTTCGGCAATGGTGGGCGCCTCTCTCCCAGCCTCACTGCTGCCTTGCAGATTGATCTCAGACTGCTGTGCTATCAATGAGAGAGGCTCCACGGGTGTAGGACCCTCCTAGCCATGCGCTGGATATAATGTCTTGATGTGCCGTTTGTTAAGACCATTGGAAAAGTGCAGTATTAGGCTGGGAGTGACCCAATTTTCCAGGTGCCATCTTTCACCCCTTTCTTTGATTCAGAAAGGGAATTCTCTGAGCCCTTGCATTTCCCAGGTGAGGTGATGCCTCACCCAGCTTTGGCTCACACTCGGTGCAGTGCACCCGCTGTCCTGCACCCACTGTCTGGCACTACCCAGTGAGATGAACCTGGTACCTCAGTTGGAAATGCAGAAATCACCCATCTTTTGTGTCACTCACACTGGGAGTTGTAGACTAGAGCTGTTCCTATTCTGTCATCTTGGTTCCAACCCCTTTGGTTTTTCGCTATAAGCCTCAAATATCTCTCAAAAGCCCCTTCACAGATTCTACAAAAAGGTGTTTCCAACATGCTGAATCAAAAGAAAGTTTAAGTCTGTGAGATAAATCCACAAATCACAAAGCAGATTCACTGATAGCTTCTTTCTAATTTTTATCTTGAATTTTTTTTTCTTTTTACCATAGACTACAATGGGCTCATGAATCTCCTTTTGCAGATTGTTGCAAAACAGCGTTTCCAATATGCTGAGTCAAAAGAAAGGTTTAAATCATTGAAATGAATCCACACATCACAAAGCAGTTTCAAAGATAGCTTCTTTGTTGTTTTCCTCTGAAGATATTTGATTTTTCACTAAAGGCTTTAATGGGCCCCCAAATGTCACTATGCAGATTATAAAACATAAGTACGTGCAACCTGCTGAATCAAAAGAAAGGTTTAACTGTGTGAGATGAATCCACACATAATAAAGCAGTTACACAGATAGTGTCTTTGTAGTTTTTATCTGGGGATATTCAGTTTTTTACCTTAGGCCTCTATGGGCTCCCAGATGTCTTTCCACCAATTCTACCCAATGAGTGTTTCCAAGTTACTGAATCAAAAGAAATGTTTAACCCTGTCAGATTAATCCCCACATCAACAGGCAATTTTACACACAGAGTCTTTCTAGTTTTTATCTTGGAATATTTGGCTATTCAACAGAGGCCAAAAAACTGCTACAAGGTATCCCTTCATAGATTCTACCAAAAGATTGTCTTTAAAATGCTGAAAGAAAAACAAGGTTGAATTCTGTAAGATGAATCCACACATCACAAAGCAGTTTCACCACTAGCTTCCTTCCTGTTTTTATTTGGAGATATTTTGTTTTTCACTGTAGGCCATAAAGGGCTCCCAAATGTCCGTTTGCAGATTGTATCAAAAGAGTGTTTCCAACCTCCCAAATCAAAAGATACATTTAACTCAGTGAGATAAATCCACGCATCACAAAGCAGTTTCACAGATAGATTCCTTCAAGTTTTTATCTTGGGATAATGTGTTTTTTACCTTAGGTTTCTATGGGATCCCAAATGTCTCTCTCGGATTCCACAAAACGAGTGTTTCCAAGCTGCTAAATCAAAACAAAGGTTTAACTCTGTGAGATGTATCCACATATCACATAGAGATTTCACTGATAGCTTCTTCCTAGTATTTGTATGAAGATATCCTGTTTTTGAACATAAGCCTCTGTGGGCTTCCATGTCTCCCTTCCCAGATTCTTCCAAACGTGTTTCAAATCTGCTGTATCAAAAGAAATGTTTTACTCTGTGAGATGAATCCAATATCAAAAAGCAGTTTCACTGATACCTTCTTTCTAGTTTTTAACAGTGGGTATTCTGTTTTTCACTGCAGGCTTCTAAGGGCTCACAAACGTCCTTTTGCAGAATCTCCAAAGACAGGGTTTCCAACCTACTGAATTGGAAAGGTTTAACCCTGTGAAATGAATCCACACATTACTAAGCAGTTTCACTGATAGCTTCTTTCTAATTTTTCCTGGGGGTATTTTATTTTTTGCTACAGGCCTCAAAGTGCTCCTAAATGTACCTTCCCAGATTCTACCTAAAGAGAGTGTTGGGGGAAGTCAGGGACCCCGAATGGAGGGACCAGCTGAAGGTGTGCAGAAAAACATAAATTGTGAAGATTTCATGAACATTTATTAGTTCCCCAAATTAACACTTTTATAATTTTTTATGCTTGTCTTTACTGCAATCTCTGAACAAAAATTGTGAAGATTTTATGGACATTTACCACTTTCCCAGTAAATACTCTTGTGATATCCTATGCCTGTCTTTTCCTTAATCTCTTAATCCTGTCACCTTCATAAACTGAGGATAAATGTTGCCTGAGGACCGTGTGATGATTGTGTTAACTGCACAAATTGTTTAAACAATATGAAATCCGGGCACCTTGATTAAAGAACAGAATAACAGCGATGTTTAGGGAACAAGGGAGATAACCATTAAGTCTGGCTGCCTGAGAGCCGGGTAGAACAGAGCCATATTTCTCTTCTTTAAAAAAAATGGAAGAAATATCACTGAATTCTTTTTCTCAGCAAGGAATAGCCCTGAGTAAGAGAATGCGTTCCTTGGGGTAGGCCTCTGAAATGGCAGCTCTGGGAACATCTGTCTTTTATGGTTGTAGATAAGGGGTGAAATAAGCCCCAGTCTCCTGTAGTGCTCCCAGGCTTATTAGGATGAGGAAATTCCCGCCTAACAAATTTTGGCCAGTCCGTTTTTCTGTCCCCAAACGCTGTCTCCTGATAAGATGTTATGAATGACAATGCTTGCCTGAAACTTCATTAGCACTTTAAATTTTGCCCCAGTCCTGTGATCTTGCCCTGCCTCCATTTGCCTTGTGATATTTTATTACCTTGTGAAGCATGTGATCTCTGTGACCCACACCCTATTCGTGCACTCCCTCCCCTATTCAAAATCACTAATAAAAACTCGCTGGTTTTATGGCTCAGGGGGCATCATGGAACGTGCTGACATGTGGTGTCTCCCTCGGACAACTAGCTTTAAAAATTTCTCTCTTTGTACTCTTTCCCTTTATTTCTCAGACTGGCCAAAACTTAGGGAAAATAGAAAAGAACCCATGAAGAATTACCTGGGGTAGGTTCCCCTAATATCTGGCATGCCAAAATGTTTTTTTCTTTTTCCCAAGTGCATGTGGGAACCCGATTCCCTTTGGTAGGTGTGCAGAAACTTTATTGGTTTGGTCCACAAAAACCCATGTTCGACTCCCTGACAACTCATGAGTAGTCTGTGTATGGTCTGGGTTAACTATGGGTCACAGGGAGTATAAAAATTATACTTATCTCTTCCATACTAAACTCCAGTTAAAACAGAAAAGGGTTTAAGACCCTGTGGAAAATATGGTCACTCTATTCAGGGCAGTGGTAAACTACTGTCCTTGGCCTCCTAAAAAAGGAACCTTAGATGTAGATCTATTAAAACAGGGAAGAGTCTGAGTAACCATGGAAAATATGGTCACTCTATTCAGGGTGGTGGAAAAATACTGTCCTTGGTTTCCTGAATAAGGAACTGTATATGTAAAAGTATGGGATCGTGCTGGTGCAACATTCTGGGAACTGGTCCCAACAGAGAATTACGTTCCCGTCACTGTTTGGGGGTGATTGGGCCTTGGTAAGTGGCGTCCTCATGCCTGGGAATCCTCCCTTTCAATACATTTAATTAATGAAGTGTTACAGTGAATTCTGAAAAGATCTAAGAGATTTGTTTTCACTTTAATCACTGTGATCATGTGCCTAATTACAGTCACTGCACTGGCCACCACTGCTGGAATGGTGTTATATAAATCTATTCAAATGGCTCATTTTGTTAATGATTGAGAAGCCTATTCCACCCAAATGTTGAATTCTCAACAAGTCATTGATCAAAAATTGGCTAATCAAATTAATGATTTAAGACAGTGTTATTTGGCTTGGAGATGGGGTACTGAGTCTCGAACATTGCATGCAAATGCAGTGTGACTGGAATACTTCGGATTTCTGTATCACACCATAATCCTGTAAAGAGAATGATCATTCATGGGAAATGTTCAAAGGACACCTTCTGGGTGATGAAGATAATTTATCATTGGACATAACTAAATTAAAAACAACTTTTTGAGGCCTCTGAATCTCATTTATCCATTGTGCCTGGAGCTGAGGCATTAGACCAGGTAGTAGAAAATCTTTATGGACTAACCCACGACTTGGATTAAGTCTATTGGGGGCTCCACTGTAGTAAATTTTGGAATCATGTTTCTCTGTTTAATTGGATTGTCTTAATATGATAGACCAGTCAAAGAATCATGCATCAAAATCGAGAGAATGAACAAACCTTCATCGCCATGGCACATTTACATCATCAGAAAGGGAGATGTGTTGTGGGAAGTCAGGGACCCTGAATGGAGGGACCAGCTGAAGCCATGGCAGAAGAACATAAATTGTGAAGATTTCATGTACCTTTATTAGTTCCCCAAATTAATACTTTTATAATTTCTTACACCTGTCTTTACTGCCATTTCTGAACATAAAGTGTGAAGATTTCATGTACCTTTATTAGTTCCCCAAATTAATACTTTTATAATTTCTTACACCTGTCTTTGCTGCCATCTCTGAACATAAATTGTGAAGATTTCATGGACATTTATCACTATGAATGTTGCCTCAGGACCCTGTGATGATTGCATGAACTGCACAAATTGTTTAAACAATATGGAATCTTGGCACCTTGAAAAAAGAACAGGACAGCAGTGATGATCAGGGAACAAGGGAGATAATCATTAGGTCTGGTTTCCTGAGAGTTGGGCATAACAGAGCCATATTTATCTTCTTTCAAAAGCAAATAAGAGAAATATCACTGAATTCTTTTTCTCCACAAAGAACAGCCCTGAGAAAGAGAATGCATTCCTAAGGGTAGACCTCTGAAATGGCCACTCTGGGAACATCTGTCTTTTATGGTTGTAGAGAAGGGAAGAAATAAGCCCCAGTCTCCTGTAGCACTCCCAGGCTTATTAGGAGGAGGAAATTCCCACCTAATAAATTTTGGTCACACCGGTTGTCTGCTCTGAAACACTGTCTCCTCATAAGATGTTATCAATGACAATGTGTGCCTGAAAATTCATTAGCAATTATAATTTTGCCCCAGTCCTGTGATCTCGCCCTGCCTCCAGTTGCCTTGTGATATTTTATTACTTTGTGAAGCATGTGATCTCTGTGACCCATACCCTATTAATACACACCTTCCCCTTTTGAAAATCACTAATAAAAACTTCCTGGTTTTATTGCTCATGCGGCATGACAGAACCTGCCTAGATGTGATGTCTCTCCTGGACACCCAGCTTTAAAAGTTTCTCTCTTTGTACTCTTTCCCTTTATTTCTCAGACCAGCCAACATGTAGGGAAAGTATAAAAGGACTCACATTAAAATATCAGGGGCTGAATTTCCCCTGATAGAGAGTTTCAAACATGCTGTATCAAAATAAAAATTTAACTCTGTAAGATTAACACACATATCACAAAGCAGTTTCAAAGACAGTTTATTCTAGTTTTTATCTGGGGATATTTTTTTTTTTCACCATAGACCTCTGTGGGTTCCGAAACCTCCCTTCACAGATTCTACCAAAAGAGTGTTTCAAACCTGCTGAATAAAATAAAAGGTTTAGCTCTGTGAGATGAATCCACACATCACAAAACAGTTTGACAGATAATTTCTTTGTAGATTTTATCTGGGGATATTCTGTTTTTCACCATAGGCCTGTATGGGTTCCCCAAAGTCCCTTCACAGATTCTACCTAAGGGTGTTTCAAACCTGTTTTATCAAAATAAAAATTTAATTGTGTGAGATAAATCCACACATCACAAAGCTGTTTTACAGATAGAATTTTCTAGTTTTTATCTGGGGATATTTGGATTTTCACCATAGGCCTCTAAGGACTCCCAAAGTTTCTTTGCAGATTCTACAAAAAGACTGTATGCAACTTGCTGATTCAATAGATGGGTTTATCTCTGTGAGATGAACCAACAGATCACGGGGCTGTTTCACAGATAGCTTCTTTCTAGCTGGTATCTGTGAACATTCGGTTTTTTATCATAGGCCTCAAAAAGCTTCCAAATTTCTCTTTACAGATTCTATGACACCAGTGGTTTCCAACATGTTGTATCAAAAGAAACGTTTACCTCTGTGAGATGAATCCACACATCATAAAGAAGTTCACAGATAGCTTTTTCTTAGTTTTTATCAGGGGATAATGTGTTTTTTTTTTTTTTTTTTTTTTAACCATAGGCCTTAAAGGGCTTCAAAATGCCCCATGAAGATTCTACAAAACTAGTGTTTCCAACCTACTGAATCAAAGGAATGGTTTATCTCTGTGAGATGAATCCACACTCAAAAAAGCAGTTTCACAAATAGCTTCTTTCTGGTTTGTATCTGGGGGTATTCAGTTTTTCACTACATTCCTGAAAGGGTTCCCAAATGTACCTTCGCAGATTCCATAAAAAGTGTCTTTGTAACCTGCTGAATCAAAAGAAAGGTTTAAGTTTGATTTGAATTGAGACATCACAGAGCAGTTGCACAGATAGCTTCTTTCTAGTTTTTGTCTGGGGATGTTTTGTTTTTACCATACGAGTCTAAGGGCTCTGATACAGCCCTTTAAAGATTCTACCATAAGAGTGTTTCCAATTTACTGAATCAAAAGAAATGTTTAACTCTGTGAAACAAGTCCACACATCACAAGGCAGCCTCACAGGTAGCTTCTTTCTAGTTTTTATCTAGAAATATTAGGTTTTTCACCTTAAACCCCAAAGGGCTTTGAAATGTCCCTTTGCAGAACTTACCAAAAGATGGTTTCACACCTGCTGAATCAAAACAAATGTTTAATTCTGTGAGGTGAATCCACACATCACACGGCAGTTTCACAGACACCCTCTTTCCATATTATATCTGGGGATATTCTGTTTTTCACCATAGAACTGTATGGTCTCCCAAATGTCCCTTCGCGTATTCTACCTGAAGAGTGTTTCAAATTTGCTGGATCAAAAGAAAGGTTTAACTCTCAGTGGTGAATCCAGATATCAGAAAGGAGTTTCACCAGTAGCTTTCTTCTGATTTTTAATGGGGGATATTGTTTTTTTCACCATAGGCCTCAATGGGCTTCCAAATGTCCCTTCTCAGGTTCTAAAAAATGAGTGTTTCCAACCCGCTGAATCAAAGGTAAAGCTTATCTCTGTGAGTTGAATCCACACATCACAAAGTAGTTTCACAGATTGCTACTTTGTAGTTTTTGTCTGTGAATATTTTGTTTTTCACCGTAGACCTCAAAAAGCTTCCAAAGACAAAAGCGCCCTTCACAGATTCTGCCAAAAAAGTTTTCCAACCTGCTGAAACAAAAGAAAGGTTTAACTCTGAGAGATGAATCCACACATCGCAGAGCAGTTTCACAGATAGCCTCTTTCTAATTTTTATCTGGGAATATTCTGTTTTTCACCATAGGTCTCAATGGGCTCCCACATATCCCTTTCATGATTTTACCAAAAGAGTGTTTCCAAACTGCTGAATCAACAGAGAACTTTAACTCTGTGAGAAGAATCCACACATCACAAAGTAGCTTCACTAAAAGCTTCTCTGTAGCTTTTATCTTTGAATATTCCATTTTTCAAAGTGTGCTACAATGGGCTCACAAATGTCCCTTAACAGATCTAGCAAAAGAGTGTTTGCAACCTGCTGAATCAAAAGAAAGGCTTAACCTTTGAGCTAAATCCACACTTAACAAAGCAGTTTCACAGATAGCTTCTTGATAGTTTTTATGTGGGGATATTCTGTTTTACACCATAGGCCTCTATGGGCTTATAAATATTCCTTCTCAGATTCTGTCTAAAGACTGTTTCCATCCTGGTGTGTCAGAAGAAAGTTTAACTCTGTGCAATGAATCTACACATCACAGAGCACTTCACAAATAGATTCTTTCTAGTTTTTATCTGGGGATATTTTGTTTTTCACAATAGGCCTCAAGGGACTCCAAAATACCCCCTCACAGTTTCCAAAAAATGAGTGTTTCAAACCTATGGAATCAAAGGAAAAGTTTAAAGTCTTGTCTTTGAGATGAATCCACACAACACAAAGCATTTTCAAGGATAGCTTCTTTCTAGTTTTTATCTGGGGATATTCGATTTTTCACCATAGGCTTTAATGGGCTCCCAAATGTCAGTATACAAATTATAAGACAAAAGTATTTGTAATCTGCTGAGTCAAAATAAAGGTTTAAATCTGTGAGATGAATCCACACATTACAAAGCAGTTACTCGGATAGCTTTTTTCTACCTTTTATCTGGGGATATTCAGTTTTTCACCTTAGGCCTCTATGGGCTCCCAAATGTGTTTCCACAAATTCTACCAAACGACTGTTTCCAAGCTACTGAATCAAAAGAAATGTTTAACTCTGTGAGATGAACCCACACATAAAAGCAGTTTTACAGACAGAGTCTTTCTAGGCTTAATCTTGGGATATTTGGTTATTCACCAAAGTCCAAAAAAACTGTTATTCTACCAAAAGAGTACTTCCAACCTGCTGAATCAAAAGATAGGTTTAACTCAGTGAGATGAATCCACACATCACAGAGCAGTATAACAGATAGATTCCTTCGAGTTTTTATCTGGGGATATTGGGTTTTTCACCTTAGGTCTCTATGGGCTTCCAAATGTCTCTCTGCAGGTTCTGTAAGATGTGTTTCCAAGTTGCTGAATCATAAGAAATGTTTAACTCTGTGAGATGAATCCTCACATCACATAGCAGTTTCACTGATACCTTCTTCCTAGTATTTATATGAAGATATTTGGTTTTTAAACTTAGGCCTCTATGGGCTGCCATATTTCCCTTTGCAGATTCTTCCAAAAAAGTGTTTCAAATCTGCTGTATCAAAAGAAAGGTTTAACTCTGTGAGATGAATCCACATATCACAAAACAGTTTCACTGATACTTTCTTTCTGGTTTTTATGTGTGGATATTCTGTTTTTCACAATATGCCTCTGAGGGCTCACAAACATCCTTTTGCAGAATCTCCAAATAGAGGGTTTCCAAACTACTGAATGAAAAGAAAGGTTTAACTCTTTGAGGTGAATCTCAAATTACAAAGCAGTTTCACTGATAGGTTCTTTCTAGTTCTTTTCTGGGAATATTTTATTTTTCACCTTAGTCCTCAAAGTGCTCCCAAATTTACCTTCACAGATTTTACCTAAAGAGAGTGTTTCAGGAAGTCAGGGACCCCAATCAGAGGGAAGAGCTGAAGCCATGGCAGAAGAACATAAATTGTGAAGATTTCATGGACATTTATTAGTTCCCCAAATTAATACATTTATTTCTTACACCTGTCTTTACTGCAATCTATGAACATAAATTGTGAAGATTTCATGTATATTTATCACTTCCCCTATCAATACTCTTGTGATTTCCTTTGCATGTCTTTAATCTCTTAATCCCATCATCTTCTTAAGCTGAGGATGAAAGTCATCTCGGGACCGCGTGATGATTGCATTAACTGCAAAAATTGTTTAAACAATATGAAATCTGGGCACCTTGAAGAAAGAACAGGATAGCAGTGATGGTCAGGGAACAAGGGAAACAAACATTAGTTCTGGCTGCCTGAGAGCCAGGTGGAACAGAGCCATATTTCTCTTCTTTCAAAAGCATATAGGAGAAATATGGCTGAATTCTTTTTCTCAGCAAGGAACAGCCCTGAGAAAGAGAATGCATTCCTAGGGATAGGCATCTGAAATGGCCTCCCTGGGAACATCTGTCTTTTACTGTTGTAGATAAGAGATGAAATAAGCCCCAGTTTCCCATAGTGCTCCCAGGCTTATTAGAATGAGGAAATTCCCACCTAATATATTTTGGTCAGACTGGTTGTCTGTTCTCAAATCCTGTCTCCTGATAAGATGTTATCAATGACAAAGCATGCCCGAAACTTCATTAGCAATTTTAATTTCGCCCTGGTCCTTTGATCTCACCCTGCCTCCGTTAGCCCTGTGATATTTTATTACATCGTGAAGCATGTGATCTCTGTGACCCGCATCCTATTCGTACACTCCCTCTCCTTTTGAAAATCACTAATGCTGGTTTTATGGCTCAGGGGGCATCACAGAACCTGCCAACATGTGATGTCACCCCTGGACACCCAGCTTTAAAAATTTTTGTCTTTGTAATTTTCTGTTAATTTCTTAGACCAGCCAACACTTAGGTAAAATAGAATAAGACTCACGTTGAAATATCAGGGGCTTAATTTCCCCCAACAGAGAGTTTCAAACCTATTGTATCAAAATAAAAATTTATCTCTGTAAGATGAATGCACACATCACAAAGCAGTTTCAAAGACAGCTTTTTTCTAGTTTTTAACTAGGGATATTTTGTTTTTAACCATAGGACTCAAAAATCTCCCAAATGTTCCCTCATACATTCTAACCAAAGAGTGTTTCCAACTTGCTGAGTGAAAAGAAAGATTCAACACTCTGAGATGAAGCGACATATCAAAAAGAAGTTTAACAGATAGTCTCTTCCTAGTTTTTATCTGCAGATATTTGGTTTCTCACCAAAGGACTCAAAGGACTTTCAAAAGTCCCTTCGCAGACTCTGCAAAAGTACTGTTTGCAACATGCTGAATGAAAACAAAGGTTTACCTCTCTGGGATGAATCCACACATCAAAAAGAAGTTTCACAGATAGACCCTTTCTAGTTTTGATCTTGGGATATTCTGTTTGTCACCATAAACTACAGTGGGCTCAAAAAAGTCCCTTCACAGGTTCTAGAAAAAGAGTGTTTCTAACCTAGTAAATCAAAAACAAGTTTAACCCTTTGAGATGAATCCACATATCACTAAGCAGTTTCACAGAGAGCTTATTTTTAGTTTTTATCCGGGGATATTCTGTTTTTCACCATAGGCCTTTGGGGTTCCCAAACCTCCCTTTACAGATTCTACCAAAAGAGTGTTTCAAACCTGCTTAATAAAAGAAAAGTTTTAACTCTGTGAGTTGAATCCACACATCACAAAAAAGTTTGACAGATAGCTTCTTTCTAGATTTTATCTGGGGATATTCTGTTTTTCACCATAGGCCTCTATGGGTTCCCAAATGTCCCTTCACAGATTCTACCTAAAGAGTGTTTCAAACCTGCTTTAGCAAAAGAAAAATTTAACTCTGTGAGACAAATCCACACATCACAAAGCTGATTTACAGATAGCTTTTTCCTAGTTTTTATCTGAGGATATTTTATTTTTCACTATAGGCCCCCGTGGGCTCCCAAATGTCCCTTTGCAGATACTAACAAATAGTGTTTCCAAGCTGTTAAATGAAAAGAAATGTTTCCCACTGTGAGATGAATCCACACATCACAAAGCAGTTTCACAGATAGCTTTTTTCTAGTGTTTATCTGGGAATATTTGGTTTTCCACCACAGGCCTCTGTGGACTCCCAAAATATCTTCACAGATTCCACAAAAAGAGTGTACGAAACTTGCTGATTCAATAGACTGGTTAATCTCTGTGAGATGAATCCACAGATTATAGGGCTGTTTCACAGAAAGCTTTTTTCTAGTTTTTATCTGTGAACATTTGTCTCAAAAAGCTCCAAAATTTCTCTTTGCAGTTTCTATGAAACCAGTGTTTCCAACATGCTGTATCAAAAGAAACGTTGACCTCTATGAGATGAATCCACTCTTCAAAAAGAGGTTCACAGATAGCTTCTTCCTAGTTTTTATCTGGGTATATTGAGTGCTTTTTTTTTAAACATAGGCCTATACAAGGCTATAGTAACCAAACAGCATGGTACTGGTTCCAAAACAGAGATATAGACCAATACAACAGAACAGAGACCTCAGAGATAATACCACACATATACAACCATCTGATCTTTCACAAAACTGACAAAAATAAGAAATGGGGAAAGGATTCCCTATTTAATAAATGGTGCTGGGAAAACTGGCTGACCATATGTAGAAAGCTGAAACTGGATCCCTTCCTTACACTTTTTACGAAAATTAATTCAAGATGGATTAAAGACTTAGTTGTTAGACCTAAAACCATAAAAACCCCAGAAGAAAACCTAGGCAACACAATTCACGACATAAGCATGGGGAAGGACTTCATGTCTAAAACACCAAACCAATGGCAACAAAAGCCAAAATTGACAAATGAGACCTAATTAAACAAAAGAGCTTCTACAGAGCAAAAGAAGCTACCATCAGAGTGAACAGGCAACCTACAGAATGGGAGAAAATTTTTGCAATCTACTCATCTGACAAAGGGCTAATATCCAGAATCACAAAGAACTCAAACAAATTTACAAGAAAAAAAACAACCCCATCAAAAAGTGGGCAAAGGATATGAACAGACACTTCTCAAAAGAAGACTTTTATGCAGCCAAAAGACACATGAAAAAATGTTCATCATCACTGGCCATTAGAGAAATGCAAATCAAAACCACAATGAGATACCATCTCACATCAGTTAGAATGGCGATCATTAAAAAAATCAGGAAACAACAGGTGCTGGAGAGGATGTGGAGAAATAGGAACACTTTTACACTGTTAGTGGGACTCTAAATTAGTTCAACCATTGTGGAAGACATCATGGAAATTCCTCAATGATCTAGAATGAGAAATACCATTTGACCCAGCCATCCCATTCCTGGGTATATACCCAAAGGATTATAAATCATGCTTCTATAAAGACACACACACATGTATGCTTACTGTGGCACTATTCACAATAGCAAGGACTTGGACTCAAGCCAAATATCCATCAATGGTAGACTGGATTAAGACATATACACCATTGAAAAGTATGCAGCCATAAAAAATGATGAGTACTTGTCCTTTGTAAAGACTTGGATGAAGCTGGAAACAGTCATTCTCAGCAAACTATCACAAGGATAAAAAAGCAAACACCGCATTTTTTCACTCATAGGTGGGAATTGAACAATAAGAACACATGCACACAGGAAGGAGAACATCACACACTGGGGCCTGTTGTGAGGTTAGGGTATGGAGGAGGGTTAGCATTAGGAGATATACCTAATGCTAAATGACTATTTAATGTGTGCAGCACACCTACATGGCACATGTATACATATGTAACAAAACAAAACACTGTACACATGTACCCTAGAAATTAAAGTATAATAATAAAAAAAGAGATTCAAACTTGCTGTATCAAAATAAAAATTTAACACTGCAAGATGAATGCAGACATCACAAAGCAGTTTCTCTTTTTTAAATTATATTATTATTATACTTTAAGTTTTAGGGTACATGTGCACATTGTGCAGGTTAGTTACATATGTATACATGTGCCATGCTGGTATGCTGCACCCATTAACTCATCATTTAGCATTAGGTATATCTCCTAATGCTATCGCTCCCCCCTCCTCCCACCCCACAACAGTCCCCAGAGTGTGATGTTCCCCTTCCTGTGTCCATGTGTTCTCATTGTTCAATTCCCACCTATGAGTGAGAACATGTGGTGTTTGGATTTTGTCCTTGCGATAGCTTACTGAGAATGATGATTTCCAATTTCATCCATGTCCCTACAAAGGACATGAACTCATCATTTTTTATGGCTGCATAGTATTCCATGGTGTATATGTGCCACATTTTCTTAATCCAGTCTATCCTTGTTGGACATTTGGGTTGGTTCCAAGTCTTTGCTATTGTGAATAGTGCTGCAATAAACATACGTGTGCATGTGTCTTTATAGCAGCATGATTTATAGTCCTTTCGGTATCTACCCAGTAATGGGATGGCTGGGTCAAATGGTATTTCTAGTTCTAGATCCCTGAGGAATTTCCACACTTACTTCCACAATGGTTGAACTAGTTTACAGTCCCACCAATCTCCAGCACCTGTTGTTCCCTGACATTTTAATGATTGCCATTCTAACTGGTGTGAGATGGTATCTCATTGTGGTTTTGATTTGCATTGCTCTGATGGCCAGTGATGGTGAGCATTTTTTCATGTGCTTTTTGGCTGCATAAATATCTTCTTTCGAGAAGTGTCTGTTCATGTCCTTTGACCACTTTTTGATGGGGTTGTTTGTTTTTTTCTCGTAAATTGGTTTGAGTTCATTGTTGATTCTGGATATTAGCCCTTTGTCAGATGAGTAGATTGCAAACATTTTCTCCCATTTTTTAGGTTGCCTGTTCACTCTGATGGTAATTTCTTTTGCTGTGCAGAAGCTCTTTAGTTTAATTAGATCCCATTTGTCAATTTTGGCTTTGGTTGCCATAGCTTTTGATGTTTTAGACATGAAGTCCTTGTCCATGCCTATGTCCTGAATGGTAATGCCTACGTTTTCTTCAAGGGTTTTTATGGTTTTAGTTCTAACGTTTAAGCCTTTACTCCATCTTGAATTAATTTTTGTATAAGGTGTAAGGAAGGGATCCAGTTGCAGCCTTCTACATATGGCTAGCCAGTTTTCCCCGAACCATTTACTAAATAGGGAATCCTTTCCCCATTTCTTGTTTTTGTCAGGTTTGTCAAAGATCAGATAGTTGTAGATATGCAGCATTATTTCTGAGGGCTCTGTTCTGTTCCACTGATCTATATCTCTGTTTTTGTACCAGTACCATGCTGTTTTGGTTACTGTAGCCTTGTAGTATAGTTTGAAGTCAGATAGTGTGACTATTTCCTTCAATTCTTCTCTGATTTTAGTTATTTCTTGCCTTCTGCTAGCTTTTGAATGTGTTTGCTCTTGCTTTTCTAGTTCTTTTAATTGTGATGTTAGGGTGTCAATTTTGGATCTTTCCTGCTTTCTCTTGTGGGCTTTTAGTGCTATAAATTTCCCTCTACACACTGCTTTGAATGTGTCCCAGAGATTCTGGTGTGTTGTGTCTTTGTTCTCGTTGGTTTCAAAGAACATCTTTATTTCTCCCTTCATTTCGTTATGAACCCAGTAGTCATTCAGGAGCAGGTTGTTCCGTTTCCTTGTAGTTGAGCAGTTTTGAGTGAGTTTCTTAATCCTGAGTTCTAGTTTGATTGCACTGTGGTCTGAGAGACAGTTTGTTATAATTTCTGTCCTTTTCCACTTGCTGAGGAGAGCTTTACTTCCAACTGTGTGGTCGATTTTGGAATAGGTGTGGTGTGGTGCTGAAAAAAATGTATATTCTGTTGATTTGGGGTGGAGAGTTCCGTAGGTGTGTATTAGGTCTGCTTGGTGCAGAGCTGAGTTCAATTCCTGGATATCCTTGTTAACTTTCTGTCTCGTCAATCTGTCTAATGTTGACAGTGGGGTGTTAAAGTCTCCCATTATTATTGTGTGGGAGTCTAAGTCTCTTTGTAGATCACTCAGGACTTGCTTTATGAATCTGGGTGCTCCTGTATTGGGTGCATATATATTTAGGATAGTTAGCTCTTCTTGTTGAATTGATCCCTTTACCAGTATGTAATGGCCTTCTTTGTCTCTTTTGATCTTTGTTGGTTTAAACTCTGTTTTATCAGAGACTAGGATTGCAACCCCTGCCTTTTTTTGTTTTCCATTTGCTTGGTAGATCTTCCTCCATCCTTTTATTTTGAGCCTATGTGTGTCTCTGCATGTGAGATGGGTTTCCTGAATACAGCACACTGATGGGTCTTGACTCTTTATCCAATTTGCCAGTCTGTGTCTTTTAATTGGAGCATTTAGTCCATTTACATTTAAAGTTAATAGTGTTATGTGTGAATTTGATCCTGTCATGATGATGTTAGCTGGTTATTTTGCTCGTTAGTTGATGCAGTTTCTTCCTGGTCTCGATGGTCTTTACATTTTGGCATGATTTTGCAGCGGCTGGTACCGGTTGTTCCTTTCCATGTTTAGCACTTTCTTCAGGAGCTCTTTTAGGGCAGGCCTGGTGGTGACAAAATCTCTCAGCATTTGCTTGTCTGTAAAATATTTTATTTCTCCTTCACTTATGAAGCTTAGTTTGGCTGGATATGAAATTCTGGGTTGAAAATTCTTTTCTTTAAGAATGTTGAATATTGGCCCCCACTCTCTTCTGGCTTGTAGGGTTTCTGCCGAGAGATCCGCTGTTAGTCTGATGGGCTTCCCTTTGAGGGTAACCCGACCTTTCTCTCTGGCTGCCCTTAACATTTTTTCCTTCATTTCAACTTTGGTGAATCTGACAATTATGTGTCTTGGAGTTGCCCTTCTCGAGGAGTATCTTTTTGGTGTTCTCTGTATTTCCTGAATCTGAATGTTGGCCTGCCTTGCTAGATTGGGGAAGTTCTCCTGGATAATATCCTGCAGAGTGTTTTCCTACTTGGTTCCATTCTCCCCGTCACTTTCAGGTACACCAATCCGACGTAGATTTGGTCATTTCACATAGTCCCATATTTTTTGGAGGCTTTGTTCGTTTCTTTTTACTCTTTTTTCTCTAAACTTCCCTTCTTGCTTCATTTCATTTGTTTCATCTTCCATCACTGATACCCTTTCTTCCAGTTGATCCCATCAGCTTCTGAGGCTTCTGCATTCTTCACACAGTTCTCAAGTCTTTGCTTTCAGCTCCATCAGCTCCTTTAAGCACTTCTCTGTATTGGTTATTCTAGTTATACATTCGTCTAAATTTTTTTGAAAGTTTTTAACTTTTTTGCCTTTGGTTTGAATTTCCTCCTGTAGCTTAGATTAGTTTGATCATCTGAAGCCTTCTTCTCTCAACTCATCTAAGTCATTCTCCATCCAGCTTTGTTCCATTGCTGATGAGGAGCTGTGTTCCTTTGGAGGAGGAGAGGCCCTCTGCTTTTTAGAGTTTCCAGTTTTTCTGCTCGTTTTTTCCCCATCTTTGTGGTTTTATGTACTTTTGGTCTTTGATGATGGTGTTGTACAGATTGGTTTTGGTGCGGATGTCATTTCTGTTTGTTAGTTTTCCTTCTAACAGACAGGACCCTCAGCTGCAGGTCTGTTGGAGTTTGCTAGAGGTCCACTCCAGACCCTGTTTGCCTGGGTATCAAGAGCGGTGGCTGCAGAGCAGCTGATTTTTGTGAACCACAAATGCTGCTGTCTGATCGTTCCTCTGGAAGTTTTGTCTCAGAGGAGTACCTGGTCGTATGATGTGTCAGTCTGCCCTTACTGGGGGGTGCCTCCCAGTTAGGCTGCTCAGGGGTTCGGGGTCAGGGACCCACTTGAGGAGGCACTCTGCCTGTTCTCAGATCTCCAGCTTCATGCTGGGAGAAACACTGCTCTCTTCAAATCTGTCAGACAGGGACATTTAAGTCTGGAGAGGTTACTGTTCTCTTTTTGTTTGTCTGTGCCCTGCCCCCAGAGGTGGAGCCTACAGAGGCAGGCAGGCCTCTTTGGGCTGTGGTGGGCTCCACCCAGTTGGAGCTTCCCGGCTGCTTTGTTTACCTAACAAAGGCCTACAGTGAAAAAGGAAATATTCTCAGACAAAAACTAGAAAGATTTCTGATTAACTGTTTTGTGAGGTTTAACTCACACAGTTAAACCTATCTTTTGATTGAACATCTTGGAAACACTGTTTTTGTAGATTCTGCGAAGGGATATTTTGGAGCACTTTGGGGTCTATGGTGAAAAAGGAATTGCCTTTACATAAAAACTAGAAAGAAGCTTTATGAGAAACTGCTTTGTAATGTCTGCATTCATCTCACAGAGTTAAATATTTCTTTTGACTGAGCAGTTTGGAAACACTGTTTATGTGGAATCTGTGAAGGGATATTTTGTAGCATATTGGTGCCTATTCAGAGAAAAGAAGTACCTCAGATAAAAATCAGAAAGATGCTTTCTGAGGAACTGCTTTGCAATGTGTACGTTCATCTCACAGAGTCATACCTTTCTTTTATTTGAGAAGTTTGGAAACACTATTTTTGTAGACTCTGTGAAGGGATATTTGGGAGTGCTTTGAGGCCTATGGTGAAAAAGGTGATATCTTCACATTAAAAGAAGAAAGACACATTCTGAGAACCTGCTTTGTGGTGTGTGCATTCCTCTCACATATATAAAGCTTTCTTTTGATTGAGCAGTTTGGAAACGCTGTTTTAGTAGAATCTTAGGAAGGATATTTGTGAATGCAATGAAGTCTATGGTGAAAAAATAAATATCCTGAGATAAAAACTAGAAAGAAACTTTCTTATTAACTGCTTTGTGATTAGTCCATTCATCACACAGAGATAAACCTTTCTTTTGATTGTGCATCATAGAAACACTGTTTTGTAGAATCTGCGAAGGGATATTTGGGAGCACCTGAGGCCTGTGGTGAAAAAGGAAATATCTCCACATAAAAACTAGTAAGAAGCTTTCTGAGACACTGCTTTGTGATGTATGTACTCATCTCACAGAGTTAAAACTTTCTTTTTAGTGAGCAGTTTGGAAGCACTGTTTTTGTAGAATCTGTCAAGGGATATATGGGAATGCATTGATTCCTATGGCGAAAAATCAAATATCTTCACATAAAAACTAGGAAGAAACTTTCAGAGAAAGTGCTTTGTAATGTCAGTTCCGTCTCACAGAGGTTAAGCATTCTTTTGATTGAGCAATTTGCAAAGACAGTTTTAGTAGAATCTGTGAAAAGATACTTGGGAGTGCATTGAAGCTCATGGTGAAAAAGGATAAATCCTCAGAAAAAACTAGAAAGAATCTTTCTGATTAACTGATTTGTGATGAGTCCATTCATCACACAGAGTTAAACCATTCTTTTGATTGCACAGCTTGGAAACACTGTTTTGTTGAATCTTTGAAGGGATATTTGGGAGCACATGAGGCCAATGGTGAAAAAGATAATATCTTCAAATAAAAACAGAAAGATGCTTTCTGAGAAACTGCTTTGTGACGTGGGCATTCATCTCATAGCGTTAAAGATTTCTTTTGATTGAGCAGTTTGGAAACACTGTTTTTGCAGGATATGCCAGTGGATATATGGGAGCACTTTGAGGCCTATGGTGAAAAAGAAAATATATTCTGAAGAAAAATAGAAAGAAGTTTTCTGAGAATCTGTGATAATGTGTGCATTCATCTCACAGAGTTAAAACTTTCTTTTGATTGAGTGGTTTGGTAACAACATTTTTGTAGAATCTGTGAAGGGATATTTGGGAACACTTTAAGAACTATGGTAGAAAATGAAATATCATCAGATAAAATCTAGAAAGAAGCTTTTTTAGACACTGCTTTGTGATGTGTGCATTAATCTCAGAGTTAATCCTTTCTTCTCACTGAGAAGTTTGGAAAGACTGTTTTGTAGAATCTGTGAGGGATATTTGGGAGCGCCTTGAGGACTATGGTGAAAAAGGAAATATCTTCAGATAAATCTAGAAAAAAGCTTTGTAGGAAACTGCTTTGTGATGGGTGCATTCATCTCATAGAGTTAAACCTTTCTTCTGATCAAGCAGTTTGGAAAAACTGTTTTTGTAGAATCTGCAAAGGAATATTTAGGAAAGTGTTGAGGCCTATGCTGAAAAGCGAAATATCTTCATATATACCAGAAAGAACGTTTCTGAGAAACTGCTTTGTGATGTGTGCATACATCTCACAGAGTTAAACTACTCTTTTGATTGAGCAGTTTGGAAACACTGTTTTTGGAGAATCTGTGAAGAGATATTTCGGAGTGCCTTAAGGACTATGGTGGAAAAGTAAATATCATCAGGTAAAAACTAGAAAGAAGTTTTTTGAGACATTGCTTTGTGATGTGTGCATTTATCTCACAGAGTTAATCCTTTCTTTTCATGGAGCAGTTTGGAAAGATTGTTTTTGTAGAATCTGTGAGGGATATTTGGGAGCACATTGAGGCCTATGGTGAAAAAGGAAATATCTTCAGATAAATCTAGAAAGAAGCTTTGTGAGAAACTGCTTTGTGATGGGTGACTTCATCTCACAGAGTTAAACCTTTCTTCTGATTGAGCAGTTTGGAAGAAATGTTTTTGTAGATTCTGCAAAGGGATATTTGGGAACACATTGAGGCCTGTGGTGAAAAGGGAAATTTCTTCAGGTAAATACCAGGAAGAAGCTTTCTCAGAAACTGCTCTGTGATGTGTGCATTCATCTCACAGAGTTAAACATTTCTTCTGATTGAGCAATTTGGAAACACTGTTTTTATAGAATCTCTGAAAGGACATTTTGGAATGCATTGAAGCCTATGGTGAAAAAGAAAATATCCTCAGATAAAACTAGGAAGATTTCTGAGAAACACCTTTGGAACGTGTGCTTTCATCTCACAGAGTTAATCCTTTCTTTTGATTGAGCAGTTTGGAAAGTCTATTTTTCTAGAATCCATGAAGGGATTATTGGGAGCGCATTGGGGCCGACTGTGAAAAAGGAAATATCTTTAGATAAAAACTAGAAGGCAGCTTTCTGAAAAACTTCTTTGTGAAATCTGCATTTGGCTCACACAGTTTTAGCATTCTTTTGATTAAGCAGTTTGCAAACAGTTTTTGTAGAATCTTTGAAAGGATATTTGGGAGTGCATTGAGGCCCATGGTGAAAACTGAAATATCCTCATATAAAAACCAGAAAGATGCATTATGAGAAACTGCTTTGTGATGTGTCCATTCATCTCACAGAAATAAACTTTTATTTTGATTGAGCAGTTTGGAAACACTGTTTTTTTTTTTCAATTGGCCAAGTGATATATGAGAGCACATTGAGGCCTATGGTGAAAGAGGAAATATCTTCAGAGAAAAGCTAGAAGGAAGCTTTCTGAAACACTGTTTTGTGATGTCTGCATTCAGCTCAGAGAGTTAAACACTTCTTTTTATTTACCCGTTTGGAAACACTGATTTTTTAGAATCTGCGAAGGGATATTTGGGAGCACATTGAGGACTATGGTGAAAAAGCAAATATCTTCAGAGAAAAACTAGAAGGAAGCTTTCTGAAACACTGCTTTGTGGTGTCTGTATTCATGTCAGAGACTTAAACATTTCTTTTGATTGACCTGTTTGGAACCACTGATTTTTCTAGAATCTGTGAAGAGATATTTGGGAGCTCATTGAGGACTATGGTGAAAAAGAAAATATCTTCTGACAAAAACTAGAAAGAAGCTCTCTGAGAAACTGCATAGTGATGTGTGCATTCACCTCACAAAGTTAAATGTTTCTTTGATTTAGCTGTTTGGTAACAACACTTTTGTAGAATCTGTGAAGGGATATTTGGGAGTGCATTGAGGCCTATGGTGAGAAGGAAATATCTTCAGATAAATACTAATAGAAGCTTTCTGAGGAAGTGCTTTGTGATGTGTGCATTCATCTCACAGAGTTAAAGTTTTGTTTTGATAGACCTGTTTGTAAACACTGATGGTGTAGAATCTGTGACGGGATATTTGGGAGAGCATTGAAGGCTATGGTGAAAAAGGAAATATCTTCAGAAAAAAACTAGAAAGTAGCTTTCTGAGAAACTGATTTGTGATGTGCCCATTCATCTCACAGAGTTAAAACTTTCTTTTGATTGAGCAGCTTGGAAACACTGTTTTTGTAGAATCTGCGAAGGGATATTTAGGAGCACATTGAGGCCTATGATGGAAAGGGAATCATCTTCACTTAAAAATTACAAAGAATCCTTCTGAGAAAACTCTTTGTGATGTGTGCATTCATCTCTCAGAGCTAAACATTTTTGTTCATTGAGAGTTTTGGAGATACTGTTTTCGTGGAATCTGAGATTGCATATTTCGGAGCACATTGTGGCCTATAGTGAAGAAGGAAATATCTTCCCATAAAAACCAGAAAGAAGCTTTCTCAGAAACTGCTTTGCGATGTGTACATTCATCTCACAGAGTTAAAGTTTTCTTTTGATTGACCAGTTTGGAAACGCTGTTATTGCAGAATCTGCAAAGGCATATTTGGGAGCCCCTAGAGGCCTATGTTGGAAAATGAAATATCTTCAGATAAAAACTAGAAAGAAGCTTTCAGAGACACTGCTTTCTGACGTATGCATTCATCTAACAGAGCACAACCTTTCTTTTGATTGATCAGTTTGGTAACAATGTTTTTGTAGAAATCACGAAGGAATATTTAGGTGTGCATTGCATCCTATGCTGAAAAAGGAAATATCTTCAGATAAATACTAGATAGAAGCTTTCTGAGAAACTGCTTTCTGATGTTTGCATTCACCTCACAAAGTTAAAACTTTCTTTTGATTGGGCAGTTTGGAAACACTGTTTTTGTAGAATCTGTGAAGGGATATTTTGGAATGCATTGAGGTGTGTGGTGAAATAGGGAATATCCTCAGGTAAAAACTAGAAAGGTTTCTGAGAAACAACTTTGTGATGTGTACTTTAATCTCACAGAGTTAATCATTTCTTTTGGCTGAGCAGTTAGGAAACTGTGTTTTTCTAGAATCTGTGAAGGGATATTTGGGAGCACATTTAGGCCCATGGTGAACAATTAAATATCTTTAGATAAAATCTAGAAAGAAGCTTTCTGAGACACTGCTTTGTGATGTGTGTATTCATCTCTCAGAGGTAAACCTTTCCCCTGATTGAGCAGTTTGGAAAGACTGTTTTTGTGAAATCTGTGATGGGATATTTGGGAGCGCATTGAGGCCTATGGTGAAAAAGGAAATATCTACAGATGAAAACTAGACAGAAGCTTTCTGAGAAACTGCTTTGTGACGTGTGCATTCATCTCACACAATTAAAGTTTTCTTTGACTGACCAGTTTGGAAACACTGATTTTGTGGAATCTGCAAAGGGATATTTGGAAGCACATTGATGCCTATGGTGAAAAAGAAAATATCTTCAGGTAAAAACTATAAAGAAGCTTTCTGAGACACTGTTTTGTGATGTGTGCATTCATCTTACAGAGATAAAGCTTTCTGTTGATTGAGCAGTTTGGAAACACTGTTTTTCTAGAATTTGCAGAAGGATACTTGGGAACGCAATGAGTCTGATGGTGAAAAAGGAAATCTCAGACAAAAACTAGAAAGAAGCTTTCTGATTAACTGCTTTCTGATGTGTTCACTCATCTCATAGAGTTAAACTTTTCATTTGATTGAGCATCTTGGAAACATTGTTTTTGTAGAATCTGCAAAGGGATATTTGTGAGCACATTAAGGCCTTTGGTGAAAAAGGAAATATCTTCAGATAAAAACAAGTAGGAAGCTTTCGGAGAAACTGCTTTGTGTTGTCTGCATTCATCTCACACTGTTTAAGCATTCTTTTGATTAATCTGTTTGGAAACACAGTTTTTGTAGAATCTGTGAAAGGATATTTGGGAGTACATTTGGGCCTGTTGTGAAAAAGAAATATCCTCAGATAAAAACCAGAAAGATGTTTTCTGAGAAACTGCTTTGTGATGTGTGCATTCACCTCACGGTGTTAAACCTTTCTTTAGATTGAGCAGTTTCAAAACACTGTTTTTGTAGAATCTGTTAAGGGATATAAGGGAATGCATTGAAGCCTAAGGTGGAAAAGGAAATATCTTCACATAAACACTAGAATAAAGCTTTCTGATGAACTGCTTTGTGATGTCTGCATTTGACTCACAGAGTTTAAGCATTCTTTTGATTAATCAGTTTGGAAACACAATTTTTGTAGAGTCTGTGAAAGGATATTTGGTAGCCGTTTTGGGCCTATGGTGAGAAAGGATATATCCTGAGATAAAATCCAGAAAGACTCTTTCTGAAGAACTTCTTTGTGATGTGTGCTTTCTTCTCACTGGGTTACACCTTTCTTTTGATTGAGAAGTTTGGAAACACTGTTTCTGTAGATTCTGTGAAGGGATATTTTGGAGCACACTGAGGTCTATGGTGAAAAAGGAAATAACTTCAGATAAACATCAGAAAGAAGCTTTCAGAGAAACTGCTTTGTGATGTGTGCATTCATCTCACAGAGTTAAGCCATTCTTTTGATTGAGTTTGGAAACACTGTTTTTGTAGAATCTGCAAAGGGATATTTGGGAGCACATTGAGGCCTATGTTGAAAAATAAAATATCTTCTGTTGAAAACCAGAAAGAATCTTTCTGAGAAACTGCTTTGTAATGTGTGCACTCTTCTCACATAGTTAAACCTTTCTTCTAATTGAGTAGTTTGGAAACACTGTTTTTCTAAAATCATTGAAGGGATATTTGGGAACGCATTGAGGCCTATGGTGAACAATGTGATATCCTCAGATAAATACTGGAAAGATTTCTGAGAAACAGATTTGTGATGTGAGCTTTTATCCCACAGAGTTAATCCTTTCTTTTGATTGCAAAGTTTGGAAACTGTGTTTTTCTAGAATCTGTGAAGGGATATTTGGGAGCACATTGAGGCTTATTGTTAAAAAGGAAATATCTTTAGCTAAAAACTAGAAAGAAGCTTTCTGGAAAACTGCTTTGTGATGTGTGTATTCATCTAACAGAGTTAAACCTTTCCTTTGATTAAGAAGTTTGGAAACACTGTTTTTATGGAATCTGCGAGGAGATATTTGGCAGTGCATTGAGACCTAAGGCAAAAAAGGAAATATCTTCAGAAGAAAACTAGACAGAACCTGTCTGAGAAACTGCTTTGTGATGTGTGCATTCATCTCAGAGAGTTAATTTTTCTTTTGATTAATCAGTTTGGAAACACTATTTTGTAGAATTTGTGAAGGGATATTTGACAGTCCATTGAGGCGTATGGTGAAAAAGGAAATATCTTCAGATAAAAACAAGAAAGAAGCTTTCTGAGACACTGTTTTGTGATGTGTGCCTTCGTCTCACAGAGATAATACTTTCTTTTGATTGAGCAGTTTGGAAACACCATTTTTGTAGAATCTATGAATGGGTAATTTGGAATGCAATGAGGCCTACTGTAAAAAGGAAATATCCTCAGACTAAAACTAGAAAGAAGCTTTCTGATTAACTTCATTCTGATGTGTAAATTCATCTCACAGAGTTAAAGTTTTCTGTTGATTGGGCATCTTGGAAACACTGCTTTTGTAGAATACGTGAAGGGATATTTGTGAGCACATTGAGGCCTTTTGCAAAAATGAAATATCTTCACATAAAAACTAGAAAGAAGCTTTCTGAGAAACTGCTTAGTTTTGTCTGCATTTGTCTTACAGAGTTTAAGCATTCTTTTGGTTAAGCAGTTTGGAAACACAGTTTTTGTAGAATCTGTGAAAGGATATTTGGGTGCACAATAGGGCCTATGGTGAAAAAGACATATTCTCAGATAAAAACCAGAAAGATGGTTCTGAGAAACTGCTTTGTGACGTGTGCATTCATCTCAGAGAGTTGAAAGTTTCTTTTGATTGAGCAGTTTGGAAATGCTGGTTTTGCAGAATGTGCGAAGGGATATTTTGGAGCACATTTTGGCCTATGGTGAAGAAGAAAGTATCTTCAGATAAAAAACAGAAAGAAGCTTTCAAAGAAACTGCTTTGTGATGTGTGCATTAATCTTACAGAATTAAACTGTTCTTTTGATTGAGAAGTTTGGAGACATGGTTTTTGTAGAATCTGTGAAGGGATACTTGGGAGCACAATGAGGCCAATGGTGAAAAAGGAAATATCATCTGATGAAAACTAGAAAGATTCTTTCTGAGAAACAGCTTTGTGATGTGTGCATTCATCTCACAAAGTTAAACCTTTCTTTTGATTGAGCAGTTTGGTAACAATGTTTTTGTAGAATCTGCGAAGGGATATTAGGGGCTCATAGAGGCCCATGGTTAAAAAGAAAATATTTTCTGATGAAAACTAGAAAGAAACTTTTTGAGAAACTGCTTTGTGATGTGTGCATTCATCTCACAGAGTTAAAGCTTTATTTTGATTGATCAGTTTGGAAACAATGATTTTGTAGAATCTGTGAAGGCATATCTTGGAGCACATCGAGGCTTATGGTGAAAAAGAAAATATCTTCAGATGAAAAATAGAAAGAAGCTTTGTGAGAAACTGCTTTGTGATGTGTGCATTCGTATCACAGAGATAATGCTTTCTTTTCATGGAGGGGTTTGGAAACACTGTTTTTCTAGAATCTGCAAAAGGGTACCTGGGAACACAATGAGGCCTATGGTGAAAAAGGAAATACCTTCAGACAAAAACTAGAAAGAAGCTTTCTGAAAAACTGCTTTGTGAAGTGTGTGCATTCGTCTCTTAGAGTTAAAGTTTTCTTTTGATTGATAAATTTGGAGACATGGTTTTGGTAGAATCTTTGAAGGGATATTTGGGAGCACCTTGAGGCCTATGTTGGAAAAGGAATTATCTTCAAATAAAAACTAGAAAGAAGGTTTTTGAGACACTGTGATGTGTGCTTTCATCTCACAGAGTTAAAACTTTCTTTTGATTGAGCACTTTGGGAAGACTGTTTTTGTAGGATCTGCAAAAGGATATTTGGGCATGCATTGAGGGCTATATGGTAAAAATGGAAATATCTACAGATAAATCTAGAAAAAAGCATTGTGAGAAACTGTTTGTGATATGTGTATTCATCTCACAGAGATAAAGCTTTCCTTTGATTGAGCAGTTTGGAAACACGGTTTTTGTTGAATCTGCAATGGGATGTTTGGGAGCTCCTTGAGGCCTATGGCAGTAAAGGAAATATCTTCAGATAAAAACTAGAAGAAAGCTTTTTGAGACACTGCTTTGTGATTTGTGCACTCGTCTCACATAATTAAACCTTTCTTTTCATTCAGCAGTTTAGGAACACTGTATTTTTAGAATCAGCAAATAGATATTTGGGAGTGCATTGAGGCCCAAATGCACTACGGCAAAAAAAAGTGCATTGAGCACTTTGGGAAGACTGTTTTTACAGAATCTGCAAAAGGATATTCGGGAGTGCTTTGAGGCCTATATGGTGAAAAGGGAAATATCTTCAGATAAATCTAGAAAAAAACATTGTGAGAAACTGCTTTGTGATATGTGTATTCATCTCACAGAGATAAACCTTTCCTTTGAGCAGTGTGGAAACATGGTTTTTGTTGAATCTGTGATGGGATGTTTGGGAGCTCCTTGAGGCCTATGGTGGAAAAGGAAACATCTTCAGATAAAAATTAGAAGGAAGCTTTTTAAGACACTGCTTTGTGATGTGTGCATTCGTCTCACATAATTAAACCTTTCTTTTCAATCAGCAGTTTAGAAACACTGTATTTTTAGAATCTGCAAAGAGATATTTGGGAGTGCATTGAGGCACAAATCCCTATGGCAAAAAAGAAAATATCTCCAGATAAAAATTAGAAAGTAGTTTTTGAGAATCTGCTTTGTGATGTGTGCATTCCTCTCACAGAGTTAAACCTTTCTTTTGATTCAGCTGTTAGGAAACACTGTTTTTGTCCTTTCTGTGAATGGACTTTTGGGAGCTCATGGTGGATAATGGTGAAAGAGTGAATATCCCAGGATAAAAACTGGAAGGAATCAATTTTAGAAACTGCATTGTGATGTGTGCATTCTTCTCACAGAGTTAAACCATTCTTTTCATTCAGCGGTTTGGAAACACTGTTTTTGTAGTACCTGCAAACGGATATCTGGGTGCGCACTGAGGCCTATGGTGAAAAACAAAATATCTTCAGATAAAAACTAGACTGCAGCTTTATGAGAAACTGCTTTGTGATGTGTGCATTCATCTCACAGAGTTAAACCTTTATTTTGATTCAGCAGTTTGGAGACACTGTTTTTGTCCATTCAGCGAATAGACATTTTGGAGCTCATTAAGGGCAACATTGAGAAAAAGGAAAACACCAGGATAAAAACTAGAAGGCAGCTCTCTGAGAAACTGTTTGGTGATGTGTGCATTCATCGTACAGAGTTGAACCTTTGTTTTCATTCAGAAGTTTGGAAACACTGTATTTGTAGAATCTGTGAAGGGATATTTGGGAGTGCATTGAGGCCTAGGGTGAAAAAGAAAATATCTTCAGATATAAACTAGAAAAGCTCTCTGAGAAGCTGCTTTATGATGTGGGCATTCATCTCACAGAGTTAAACTTTTCTTTTGATTCAGCAGTTTGGAAACACTGTTCTTGTAGAATCTGTGAAAGGATATTTCAGAGCGCATTGACACTTATGGTGAAAAATAAAAGTTCTTCAGATAAAAACTAGAAGGAAGCTTTCTGAGAAACTGCTTTCTGATGTGTGCATTCATCTCACAGAGTTAAAGCTTTCTCTTGATTCAACAGTTTGGAAAACTGTTTTTGTCCATTCAGCGAATGGACATCAGACAGCTCATTGACTCCAATGGTGAATAAGTGAATATCCCAGGATAAAAACAGGAAGGTAGCCATCTGAGAAACTGCTTTGTGATGTGTGCACTCTTCTCACAGAGTTAAACCATTCTTATCATTCAGCAGTTTGGAAACACTGTTTTTGTATTATGTGCAAGGGATATCTGGGAGTGCATTGAGGCCTATGGTGAAAAAGAAAATATCTTCAGATGAAAGCTAGAAAGTAGCTTTATAAGAAACTACTTTGGGATGTGTGCATTCATCTTACAGCATTAAAGCTTTCTTTTGATTCAGCTGCTTGGAAACACTGTTTTTGTCCATTCAACAAAAGGATATTTGGGAGATCATTGAGGTCAATGGTGGAAAAGTGAATATCCTAGTATAGAAACTAGAAAGAAGCTACCTTAGAAACTGCTTTGTGATGTGTGCACTCGTCTCCCAGAGTTAAACCTTCCTTTTCATTCAGCAGTTTGGCAACACTGTGTTTGTAGAGTCTGTGCAGGGATGTTTCAGAGTGCCTTGAGGTCCATGGAGAAAAAGAAAATATCTTCAGATAAAAACTATAAAGAAGCTTTCTGAGAAACTCCTTTGTGATGTGCACTTTTGTCTTACAGAGATAAACTTTTCTTTTGATTCAGCAGTTTGGAAACTCTGTTCTAGTATAACATGCAAAGGCATATTTTGGAGCACATTGAGGCTTATGGCAAAAAATAAAATATCTTCAGATAAAAACTAGATGGAAACTTTCTGAGAAACTACTTTGTGATGTGTGTAATCATCTCACAGAGTTAAAGATTTCATTTGATTTGAAGTTTGGAAACACGGTTTTTGGCCATTTTGTGAATGGACATCTGAGAGCTCATTGAGGCCAAAGGTGAATAAGCAAATATCCCAGGGCAAAAACTAGAAGGAAGCTATCTGAGAAACTGCTTTGTGATTTTTGCATTCATCTCACAGATTTAAACTGTTCTTTTCATTCAGCAATGTGGAAACATTGTTTTGTAGAATCTGCAAAGGGATATTTCAGAGCACATTGAGGCCTATGGTGAAAAATAAAATACCTTCAGATAAAAATTAGAAAGTAGATTTATGAGAAACTGCTTTGTGATGTGTGCATTCATCTTACAGAGTTAAACCTCTCATTTAATTCAGCTGTTTGGAAACACTGTTTTTCTCCTTTCTGTGAATAGACTTATGGAAGCTCATTGTGGATAATGGCAAAAGAGTGAATATCGCAGGATAAAAACTAGAAGGAAGCAATCTGATAAACCACGTTGTGATGTGTGCATTGTTCTCACAGAGCTAAGCTGTTCTTTTCATTCAACAATTCGGAAACACTGTATTTGTAGAATCTACGAAGCAATATTTTGGTGTGCATGGAGTTCTATGATGAAAAAGAAAATTTGTTCTGATAAAAAACTAGAAAGAAACTTTCTGAGAAACTGCTTTGTGATGTGTGCTTTCATCTCCCACAGTTAGACTGTCCTTTTGATTCAGCGGTTTGGAAACACTGTTCTTGTAGACTCTGTGAAGGCATATTTCAGAGTGCATTGAGGCTTATGGTGAAAAATAAAATATCTTCAGGTAAAAACTAGAAGGAAGCTTTCTGAGAAACTGCTTTGTGATGTGTGTATTCATCTCACAGAGTTAAAGCTTTCTTTTGATTCGACAGTTTGGAAAACTGTTTTTGTCCTTTCTGTGAATGGACGTGTGAAAGCTTATTGAGTCCAATGGTGAATAAGCAAATATCCCAGGATAAAAGCTAGAAGGAAGCAATCTGAGAAATCTGTAGGAAACACTGTAGGAAACAGTGTTTCCTAACTGCTCAATGGAAAGAATGGTTTAACTCTATGAGGAGAATGCACCTGTGATATGTGCATTCATCTCACCAAGCTTTTCTTTCTTTTGATTCAGCAGTTTAGAAACCCTGTTTTTGTCCACTTTCTCAGTGGACATTTGGGAGTTCATTGATGACAATGGCTAAAAAGGGAGTATCACATGATTAAAAAAAAGAAAGAAGCTATCTGAGAAACTTCTTTGTGACGTGTGTCTTCATTCCACAGAGTTAAACTTTTCTTTTCATTCAGCAGTTTGGAAACACTGTTTTGTAGAATCTGCAAAGGGATATTTGGGAGCACATTGAGGTGTACGGTGATAAAGAGAATATCTTCAGATAAAAACTACAAAGAAACTTTCTGTGAAACTACTTTGTGATGTGTGCATTCATCTCACAGATTTCAACCTTTCTTTTATTTCAGCAGTTTGGAAACACTGTTTTTGTCCTTTCGAGAATGAACACCTAGGGACTCAATGAAGCCTTGGCAAAGCAGTGAATGTGCAAGGATAAAAACTAGAAGGTTGGTATCTGAGAAACCACTTTGTGATGTGTGCATTCATTTTGCAGGTTGAAACCATTCTTTTCATTCAGAAGATTCAAAACACTGTTTTCCTTGAATATGTAAAGGGATATTTGGGAGCATTTAGACGCCAATAGTGATAAAGAAAATACCTTCAGAGAAAAACTAAAAAGAAGTTTTCTGAGAAACTGCTTTGTGATGTGTGTATTCACCTCAGAGAGTTAAATATTTCTTTTGATTCAGCAGTTTGCAAACACTGTTTATGTCCATTCTAGGAATGGACATTTTGGAGATCATTGAGGCCAATGGTGAGAAAGAAAATATCCCAGGATAACAGCTAGAAGAAAGCTATCTGAGAAACCACTTTGTAATTTTTGCATTCATCTCGCAGAGTTAAACTTTTCTTTTCACTAAGCAGTTTGGAAACACTGTTTTTGTAGAATCTGTGAAGGGATACTTTGGAGTGCATTGAGGGCAATAGTGAAAAAGAAAATATCTTCAGATAAAAACTAGAAAGAAACTTTCTGAGAAACTTCTTTGTGATGTGTGCATTCATATTGCACAGTTAAACCTTTCTTTTGATTCTTCAGTTTGGAAACACTATTTTTGTAGAATCTACAAAGGGTTATTTGGGAGCGCCTTGAGGCCTAGAGTGAATAAATATATTCCAATAAAAACTAAAGTAAGATTTCTGAGAAACTGCTTTGTGATGTGTGCATCTTGCAGAGTTGAAAAGTTCGTTTCATTCAACAGTTTGGAAACACTGTTTTTTAGAATCTTCAAAGGGATATTTTGGAGTGCATTGAGGCCTATCATGAAAAAGAAAATATCTTCAGATAAAAACTAGAAAGAAGCTTTCCGAGAAACAGTTTTGTGATGTGTCCATACATCTCACAGGGTTAAACCTTTCTATTGATTCAGCAGTTTGGAAACACTGTTTTTGCATAATCTACAAAGGGATACTTGGGAGCACATTGAGGCCTATGGTGAAAAAGAAAATTTGCTCAGATAAAAACTAGAAAGATGCTTTCTGAGAAACTGCTGTGTGATATGTGTATTCATCTCACAGAGTTAAAAGTTTCTTTTCATTCAGCAGTATGGAAACACTGTTTTTTTCCATTCTGTGAATGGACATTTGGGAGCTCATTGAGGCCGACTGTGAAAAAGAGAATATCCCAGGATTAAAACTAGAATGAAGATATCTGAGAAACCTCTTTATGATGTGTGCATTCATCTGATAGAGTTAAACTATTTTTTCATTCAGCAGTTTGCAAACACTATTTTTGTAGGTTCCACAAATGGGTATTTGGGAGTGCATTGTGGCCTATGGTGAAAAAGAAAATATCTTCAGATAAAAACTAGAAGGAAGTTTTCTGAAAAACTGCTTTGTGATGTGTGCATTCATCTCACAGAGTTGTACATTTCTTTTCATTCAGCAGTTTGTAATGTTTTTTGTCCATTCTACCAACGGACATTTGGGAGTTCACTGATGCCAATTGTGAAAAAGTGAATATCCCAGGACAAAAACCAGAAGGAAGCTACCTGAGAAACTGCTTTGTGATGTGTGCATTCCTCTCAGGGAATTAAAACTTTCCTTTCATTGGGCAGTTTGGAAATACTGTTTTTGGTGAATCTGCAAAGGGATATTTTAGAGCACATTGAAGCCTAAGGTGAAAAAGAAAATACCTTCAGATAAAAACTAGAAAGAAGCTTTCGGAGAAACTGCTTTGTGATGTGTCATTCATCTCCCAATGTTAAACCTTTCTTCTGATTCAGCAGCTTGGAAACACTTTTTGTCCATTTTGCAAATGGAAATTTGGCAGCATATTTAGGCCAATGGCAAAAAAGCAAATATCCCAGAATAAAAAGTAGAAGGAAGCTTTCTGGGAAACTTCTTTGTGATATGTGCATTCACCTCACAGAGTTAAAAGTTTCTTTTGATTCTGAATTTTGGAAACTCTGTTTTTGTCCATTCTGTGAATGGACATTGGGGAGCTCTGAGGCCAATAGCAAAAAAGTGAATATCCCAGGATAAAAACTAGAAGGAAGCTGTCTGACAAACTGCTTTGTGATGTATGCGTATATCTTGCAGAGATAAACCGTTCTTTTCATTAAGCAGTTTGGAAATACTGCCTTTGTAGAATCTGTGAAGGGATATTTTGGAGCTCATTGAGGCCTATGGCGAAAAATCAAATATCCAAAGATAAAAACTAGAAGGAAGCTATCTGAGAAACTCCTTTGTTATATGTGCATTTGTCTCACAGACTTAAAACTTTCTTTTGATTCAGCACTAGAAAAAAGCTTTGTGTTTGCAGAATAAAACTTTTCATTCAGCAGTTTGGAAACACTGTTTTTGTAGAATCTGCAAAGGAATATTTGTGAGTGCATTGAGGCCTATGGTGATAAAGAGAATATCTTTGGATCAAAACTAGAAAGAAGCTTTCTGAGTAAGTGCTTTGTGATGTGTGCATTCATCTTGCAGAGTGAAACCTTTTTATTTTGGCAGTTTGGGAACACTGTTTTTGTCCGTTCTGCGAATGGACATCTGGGAGCTCAATGGAGTCAATGGTGAAAAAGAATATGCCAGGATAAAAACTAGCAGAAATGTATCTGAGAAGCCACTTTGTGAGGTGTGCATTCATTTTGCAGACTGAAACCATTCTTTTCATTCAGCAGTTTGGAAACACTGTTTTTCTAGAATCTGCGAAGGAATATTTGGGAGCATTTTGAGGCCTACAGGGAAAAAGAAAATATCTTCAGATAAAAATTGGAAAGAAGATTTCTGAGAAACTGCTTTGTGATGGATGCATTCATGTCACAGAGTTAAACCTTTCTTTTGATTCACCAGTTTGGAAACACTGTCTTTGTAGAATTTGTGAAGGGATATTTGGGAACCCATTGAGGCCTATGGTGAAAAAAAATCTTCTGATAAAAACTAAAAGAAGCTTTCTGAGAAACTGTTTTGTGATGTGTGCATTCTTCTTGCTAAGTTAAACCGTTCTTTTCATTCAGCACTTTGGAAACACTGTTTTTGTAGAATCTTTGAAGGGATATTTGGGAGCGCATTGAGGCCTATGTTGAAAAAGTAAATATCTTCAGATAAAAATTAAAAAGAAGCTACTGGAGAAACAGCTTTGCAATGTGTCCATTCATCTCACAGCATTCAACTTTTGTTTTGAATCAGCAGTTTGGAAAGACTGTTTTTGTAGAATGTGCAAAGTGATATATGGCCTCCTTGAGGCCAATAGTGAAAAAGAAAATATCTTCAGATAAAAACAAGAAACAAGCTTTCTGAAAAACTGCTTTTTGATGTGTGCATTCCTCTCACGGAGTTAAAACTTTGTTTTCTTTGGGGAATCTGGAAATATTGTTTTTTTAGAATCTGCCAAGGGATAATTTGGAGCACATTGAGGCCAATAGTGAAAACCAAATTATCTTCAGATAAAAACTAGAAAGAAGTTTTTTGAGAAACTGCTTTGTTATGTGTACGTTCATCTCATAGAGCTAAACCTTTCTTTTGATTCAGCAGTTTGGAAACACTGTTTTGGTCCATTCAGTGAATGGATATTTGGGAGCTCTTGGGCCAGTAATGAGAAAGTGAATATACCAGGTTAATAACTGGAAGGAAGCTGTCTGAGAAACTACTTTGTGATGTGTGCATATATCTCACAGAGATAAACCATTCTTTTCATTAAGCAGTTTGGAAACACAGCTTTTTTAGGATCTGTGAAGGGATATTTGGGAGCTCATTGATGCCAAAGGTGAAAAAGCGAATATCCAAAGATAAAAACTAGAAGGAAGATATATGAGAAACCTTTTGTTAAGTATGCATTCATCTCACAGAGTTAAAACTCTTTTTGATTCAGCATTTTGGAAATACTGTTTTTGTAGAATCTGTGAAGGGATATTTCGGAGCGCATTGAGGCCTACGGTGAAAAAGAAAAATCTTCAGATAAAAACTAGAAAAAAAGCTTTATGAGAAACTGCTGTGTGATGTGTGCATTCATCTCACTGAGTTAAAACGTTCCATTGATTCAGAAGTATGGAAACACTGTTTTTGTAGAATCTGCGAAGGGATATTTGGGAGCGCATGTGGCCTATGGTGAAAAAGAAATTATCTTCACATAAAAATTAGAAGGAAGATTTCAAAGAAGCTGATTTGTGTCTTGTGCATTCATCTCAGAGAGTTAAATCTTTCTTTTATTCAGCAGTTTATAAACACTGTTTTTGTCCATTTTGTGAATGGACATTTGGGAGCCCATTGAGGCCAGTGGCAAAAAAGCAAATATCCCAGGATAAAAGCTAGAAGGAAGCTATCTAAGAAACTGCTTTATGATGTCTGCATTCATCTCACAGAGTTAAACATTTATTTTCATTCAGCAGTTTGGAAACAGTGTTTTTGTAGAATCTGCAAAGGGATATTTGGGAGTGTATTGAGGCCTATGGTGAAAAAGGAAATATCTTCAGATTAAAACTAGAAAGGACCATCCTGAAAAACTGCTTCATGATGTGTGCATTCATTTCACAGAGCTAAACTTTTCTTTCAATTCTGCAGTTTGGAATGACTCTTTTTCTCCATTCTGTGAATGGACATTTGTGAGCTCATCGAGGACAATAGCCAAAAAGCCAATATCCCAGGATAAAAACTGGAAGGAAGCTATCTGGGAAGCGGCTTTGTCATGGGTGCATTCATCTCACATCATGAAACCTTTCTTTTCATTTAGCAGTTTGGAAACACGGTTTTTGTAGAATCTGCGAAGTGATATTTGGGAGCACATTGAGACCTATGTTGAAAAAGAAAATATCTTCAGATAAAAACTAAAAAGAAGCTTTCTGAAAAACTGCTTTGTGATGTGTGCATTCATGTGACAGAGTGAAAACTTCCTTCTGATTCAGCAGTTTGGAAACACTGTTTTTATCCATTCTGCGAATGGACATTTGGGAGCTCATAGACACCAATGGCGAAAAAGTGAATATACCAGGAAAAAACCTAGAAGGAAGCTATCTGAAAAACTGTCGTGTGATGTGTGAATTCATCTCACAGTGATAAACCATTCTTTCCATTAAGCAGTTTGGAAACACTGTTTTTGTAGAATCTGCAAAGGGATATTTGGGAGCACACTGAGGCCAATGGTGAAAAAGAAAATATCTTCAGATAAAAACTAGAAAGAAGCTTTCTGAGAAACTTCTTTGTGATGTGTGTATTCACTTCGCAGAGTTAAAAGTTTCTTTTGAATCAGCACTTTGGAAAAGCTGTTTTTTTCCATTCTGCAAATGGACATTCAGGAGCTCATTGAGGTCAGTGGTGAAAGAGTGAATATCCCAGGATAAAACCTAAAAGGAAGCTATCTGAGAAACCACTTTGTGATGTGTGCATTCACCTCACAGAGTTAAATTTTTTTTTTGATTCAGCAGTTTGGAAACACTATTTTTGTCCATTCTGCGAGTGGACATATGGGAGCTCATTGAGACCAATGGTGATTACACAAATGTCCCAGGATAAAAACTAGAAGGAAGCTCTCTGAGAAACAGCTTTGTGATGTGTGCATTCATTTCACAGAGTGAAACCTATCTTTTCATTCAGCAGTTTGGAAACACTGTTTTTGGAGAAATATCTAAGGGATATTTTGAGTGCATTGTAGCCTGTGGTTAAAAAGAAAATATATTCAGATGAAAACTAGAAAGAAGGTTTCTGAGAAACTGCTTTGTGATGTGTGCATTCATCTCACAGAGCAAAACTTTTCTTTTTATTCAGCCATTTGGAAACACTGTCTTTGTCCATTCTGCAAATGGGCATTTTGGAGCTCATTGGGGTCAATGGCAAAAAAACAAATATCCCACGGTAAAAATAAGAAGAAACCTATCTGAGAAACCGCTTTGTGATGTGTGCATTCATCTCACTAAGTTAAACCTTTCTGTTGATTCATAAGTTTGGAAACACTGTTTTTCCACAATCTGCGAAGGGATATTTGGGAACATATTGAGCACTACGGTGAAAGGAAAATATCTTCAGATACAAACTACTAAGAAGCTTTTTGAGAAACTGCTTTGTAATGTGTTCATTCATCTCCCATAGTCAAAACTTTCTTTTGATTTGCGAATTTGGAAACACTGTTTTTGTCCTTTCTGTGAATGGATATTTTAGAGCTCACTGAGGCCAACGACAAAAAAGTGCAAATCCGAGGATAAGAACTACAAGGAAGCTATCTGAGAAACCGATTTGAGATGTCTGCATTCATCTCGCAGAGTTAAATGTTTGTTTTCATGCAGTAGTTTGGAAAAACTGTTTTTCTAGAATCTGCACAGTGATATTCGGGAGCGCATTGAGGCTTATGGTGGAAAAGAAAATATCTTCAGATAAAAATTATAAAGAAGCTTTCTGAGAAAACGCTTTGTGATGTGTGCATTCATCTTACAGAGTTAAACCTTTCTTTTGATTCAGCAGGTTGGAAACCCTATATTTGTCCATTATTCAAGTGGACATTTGGCAGATCATTGAGACCAATGGCAAAAAAGCGAATATCCCAGGATAAAAGCTAGAAGGAAATTATCTAAAAAACCACCTTGTTTTGTGTGCATTAATTGTGCAGAGTTAAAGCTTCCTTTTCTTTTTTTTTTTTTTTTTATTTTTATTTTTTTTTTTTTATTATACTTTAAGTTTTAGGGTACATGTGCACATTGTGCAGGTTAGTTACATATGTATACATGTGCCATGCTGGTGGTATATCTCCCAATGCTATCCCTCCCCCCTCCCCCCACCCCACAACAGTCCCCAGAGTGTGATATTCCCCTTCCTGTGTCCATGTGATCTCATTGTTCAATTCCCACATATGAGTGAGAATATGCGGTGTTTGGTTTTTTGTTCTTGCGATAGTTTACTGAGAATGATGGTTTCCAATTTCATCCATGTCCCTACAAAGGACATGAATTCATCATTTTTTATGGCTGCATAGTATTCCATGGTGTATATGGGCCACATTTTCTTAATCCAGTCTATCATTGTTGGACATTTGGGTTGGTTCCAAGTCTTTGCTATTGTGAATAATGCCGCAATAAACATACGTGTGCATGTGTCTTTATAGCAGCATGATTTATAGTCCTTTGGGTATATACCCAGTAATGGGATGGCTGGGTCAAATGGTATTTCTAGTTCTAGATCCCTGAGGAATCGCCACACTGACTTCCACAATGGTTGAACTAGTTTACAGTCCCACCAACAGTGTAAAAGTGTTCCTATTTCTCCACATCCTCTCCAGCACCTGTTGTTTCCTGACTTTTTAATGATTGCCATTCTAACTGGTGTGAGATGATATCTCATAGTGGTTTTGATTTGCATTTCTCTGATGGCCAGTGATGATGAGCATTTTTTCATGTGTTTTTTGGCTGCGTAAATGTCTTCTTTTGAGAAGTGTCTGTTCATGTCCTTCGCCCACTTTTTGATGGGGTTGTTTGTTTTTTTCTTGTAAATTTGTTTGAGTTCATTGTAGATTCTGGATATTAGCCCTTTGTCAGATGAGTAGGTTGCGAAAATTTTCTCCCATGTTGTAGGTTGCCTGTTCACTCTGATGGTAGTTTCTTTTGCTGTGCAGAAGCTCTTTAGTTTGATTAGATCCCATTTGTCAATTTTGGCTTTTGTTGCCATTGCTTTTGGTGTTTTGGACATGAAGTCCTTGCCCACGCCTATGTCCTGAATGGTAATGCCTAGGTTTTCTTCTAGGGTTTTTATGGTTTTAGGTCTAAGGTTTAAATCTTTAATCCATCTTGAATTGATTTTTGTATAAGGTGTAAGGAAGGGATCCAGTTTCAGCTTTCTACATATGGCTAGCCAGTTTTCCCAGCACCATTTATTAAATAGGGAATCCTTTCCCCATTGCTTGTTTTTCTCAGGTTTGTCAAAGATCAGATAGTTGTAGGTATGCGGCGTTATTTCTGAGGGCTCTGTTCTGTTCCATTGATCTATATCTCTGTTTTGGTACCAGTACCATGCTGTTTTTGTTACTGTAGCCTTGTAGTATAGTTTGAAGTCAGGTAGTGTGATGCCTCCAGCTTTGTTCTTTTGGCTTAGGATTGACTTGGCAATGCGGGCTCTTTTTTGGTTCCATATGAACTTTAAAGTAGTTTTTTCCAATTCTGTGAAGAAAGTCATTGGTAGCTTGATGGGGATGGCATTGAATCTGTAAATTACCTTGGGCAGTATGGCCATTTTCACGATATTGATTCTTCCTACCCATGAGCATGGAATGTTCTTCCATTTGTTTGTATCCTCTTTTATTTCCTTGAGCAGTGGTTTGTAGTTCTCCTTGAAGAGGTCCTTCACATCCTTTGTAAGTTGGATTCCTAGGTATTTTATTCTCTTTGAAGCAATTGTGAATGGGAGTTCACTCATGATTTGGCTCTCTGTTTGTCTGTTGTTGGTGTATAAGAATGCTTGTGATTTTTGTACATTGATTTTGTATCCTGAGACTTTGCTGAAGTTGCTTATCAGCTTAAGGAGATTTTGGGCTGAGACAATGGGGTTTTCTAGATAAACAATCATGTCGTCTGCAAACAGGGACAATTTGACTTCCTCTTTTCCTAATTGAATACCCTTTATTTCCTTCTCCTGCCTGATTGCCCTGGCCAGAACTTCCAACACTATGTTGAATAGGAGCGGTGAGAGAGGGCATCCCTGTCTTGTGCCAGTTTTCAAAGGGAATGCTTCCAGTTTTTGCCCATTCAGTATGATATTGGCTGTGGGTTTGTCATAGATAGCTCTTATTATTTTGAAATACGTCCCATCAATACCTAATTTATTGAGAGTTTTTAGCATGAAGGGTTGTTGAATTTTGTCAAAGGCTTTTTCTGCATCTATTGAGATAATCATGTGGTTTTTGTCTTTGGCTCTGTTTATATGCTGGATTACATTTATTGATTTGCGTATATTGAACCAGCCTTGCATCCCGGGGATGAAGCCCACTTGATCATGGTGGATAAGCTTTTTGATGTGCTGCTGGATTCGGTTTGCCAGTATTTTATTGAGGATTTTTGCATCAATGTTCATCAAGGATATTGGTCTAAAATTCTCTTTTTTGGTTGTGTCTCTGCCCGGCTTTGGTATCAGAATGATGCTGGCCTAATAAAATGAGTTAGGGAGGATTCCCTCTTTTTCTATTGATTGGAATAGTTTCAGAAGGAATGGTACCAGTTCCTCCTTGTACCTCTGGTAGAATTCAGCTGTGAATCCATCTGGTCCTGGACTCTTTTTGGTTGGTAAACTATTGATTATTGCCACAATTTCAGCTCCTGTTATTGGTCTATTCAGAGATTCAACTTCTTCCTGGTTTAGTCTTGGGAGAGTGTATGTGTCAAGGAATGTATCCATTTCTTCTAGATTTTCTAGTTTATTTGCGTAGAGGTGTTTGTAGTATTCTCTGATGGTAGTTTGTATTTCTGTGGGATCGGTGGTGATATCCCCATTATCATTTTTTATTGTGTCTATTTGATTCTTCTCTCTTTTTTTCTTTATTAGTCTTGCTAGCGGTCTATCAATTTTGTTGATCCTTTCAAAAAACCAGCTCCTGGATTCATTGATTTTTTGAAGGGCTTTTTGTGTCTCTATTTCCTTCAGTTCTGCTCTGATTTTAGTTATTTCTTGCCTTCTGCTAGCTTTTGAATGTGTTTGCTCTTGCTTTTCTAGTTCTTTTAATTGTGATGTTAGGGTGTCAATTTTGGATCTTTCCTGCTTTCTCTTGTGGGCATTTAGTGCTATAAATTTCCCTCTACACACTGCTTTGAATGCATCCCAGAGATTCTGGTATGTTGTGTCTTTGTTCTCGTTGGTTTCAAAGAACATCTTTATTTCTGCCTTCATTTCGTTATGTACCCAGTAGTCATTCAGGAGCAGGTTGTTCAGTTTCCACGTAGTTGAGCGGCTTTGAGTGAGATTTTTAATCCTGAGTTCTAGTTTGATTGCACTGTGGTCTGAGAGATAGTTTGTTATAATTTCTGTTCTTTTACATTTGCTGAGGAGAGCTTTACTTCCAACTATGTGGTCAATTTTGGAATAGGTGTGGTGTGGTGCTGAAAAAAATGTATATTCTGTTGATTTGGGGTGGAGAGTTCTGTAGATGTCTATTAGGTCCACTTGGTGCAGAGCTGAGTTCAATTCCTGGGTATCCTTGTTGACTTTCTGTCTCGTTGATCTGTCTAATGTTGACAGTGGGGTGTTAAAGTCTCCCATTATTAATGTGTGGGAGTCTAAGTCTCTTTGTAGGTCACTCAGGACTTGCTTTATGAATCTGGGTGCTCCTGTATTGGGTGCATATATATTTAGGATAGTTAGCTCCTCTTGTTGAATTGATCCCTTTACCATTATGTAATGGCCTTCTTTGTCTCTTTTGATCTTTGTTGGTTTAAAGTCTGTTTTGTCAGAGACTAGGATTGCAACCCCTGCCTTTTTTTGTTTTCCATTTGCTTGGTAGATCTTCCTCCATCCTTTTATTTTGAGCCTATGTGTGTCTCTGCACGTGAGATGGGTTTCCTGAATACAGCATACTGATGGGTCTTGACTCTTTATCCAACTTGCCAGTCTGTGTCTTTTAATTGGAGAATTTAGTCCATTTACATTTAAAGTTAATATTGTTATGTGTGAATTTGATCCTGTCATTATGATGTTAGCTGGTGATTTTGCTCATTGGTTGATGCGGTTTCTTCCTAGTCTCAATGGTCTTTACATTTTGGCATGATTTTGCAGCGGCTGGTACCGGTTGTTCCTTTCCATGTTTAGCGCTTCCTTCAGGAGCTCTTTTAGGGCAGGCCTGGTGGTGACAAAATCTCTCAGCATTTGCTTGTCTGTAAAGTATTTTATTCCTCCTTCACTTATGAAGCTTAGTTTGGCTGGATATGAAATTCTGGGTTGAAAATTCTTTTCTTTAAGAATGTTGAATATTGGCCCCCACTCTCTTCTGGCTTGTAGGGTTTCTGCCGAGAAATCCGCTGTTAGTCTGATGGGCTTCCCTTTGAGGGTAACCCGACCTTTCTCTCTGGCTGCCCTTAACATTTTTTCCTTCATTTCAACTTTGGTGAATCTGACAATTATGTGTCTTGGAGTTGCTCTTCTCGAGGAGTATCTTTGTGGTGTTCTCTGTATTTCCTGAATCTGAATGTTGGCCTGCCTTGCTAGATTGGGGAAGTTCTCCTGGATAATATCCTGCAGAGTGTTTTCCAACTTGGTTCCATTCTCCGCATCACTTTCAGGTACACCAATCAGACGTAGATTTGGTCTTTTCACATAGTCCCATATTTCTTGGAGGCTTTGCTCATTTCTTTTTATTCTTTTTTCTCTAGACTTCCCTTCTCGCTTCATTTCATTCATTTCATCTTCCATTGCTGATACCCTTTCTTCCAGTTGATCGCATCGGCTCCTGAGGCTTCTGCATTCTTCACGTAGTTCTCGAGCCTTGGTTTTCAGCTCCATCAGCTCCTTTAAGCACTTCTCTGTATTGGTTATTCTAGTTATACATTCTTCTAAATTTTTTTCAAAGTTTTCAACTTCTTTGCCTTTGGTTTGAATGTCCTCCCGTAGCTCAGAGTAATTTGATCGTCTGAAGCCTTCTTCTCTCAGCTCCTCAAACTCATTCTCCATCCAGCTTTGTTCCGTTGCTGGTGAGGGACTGCGTTCCTTTGGAGGAGGAGAGGTGCTCTGCATTTTAGAGTTTCCAGTTTTTCTGTTCTGTTTTTTCCCCATCTTTGTGGTTTTATCTACTTTTGGTCTTTGATGATGGTGATGTACAGATGGGTTTTCAGTGTGGATGTCCTTTCTGTTTGTTAGTTTTCCTTCTAACAGACAGGACCCTCAGCTGCAGGTCTGTTGGAATACCCTGCCGTGTGAGGTGTCAGTGTGCCCCTGCTGGGGGGTGCCTCCCAGTTAGGCTGCTCGGGGGTCAGGGGTCAGGGACCCACTTGAGGAGGCAGTCTGCCCGTTCTCAGATCTCCAGCTGCGTGCTGGGAGAACCACTGCTCTCTTCAAAGCTGTCAGACAGGGACATTTAAGTCTGCAGAGGTTACTGCTGTCTTATTGTTTGTCTGTGCCCTGCCCCCAGAGGTGGAGCCTACAGAGGCAGGCAAGCCTCCTTGAGCTGTGGTGGGCTCCACCCACTTCGAGCTTCCCGGCTGCTTTGTTTACCTAATCAAGCCTGGGCAATGGCGGGCGCCCCTCCCCCAGCCTCGCTGCCGCCTTGCAGTTTGATCTCAGACTGCTGTGTTAGCAATCAGCGAGATTCCGTGGGCGTAGGACCCTCCGAGTCAGGTGTGGGATATAGTCTCGTGGTGCGCCGTTTTTTAAGCCGGTCTGAAAAGCGCAATATTCGGGTGGGAGTGACCCGATTTTCCAGGTGCGTCCGTCACCCCTTTCTTTGACTCAGAAAGGGAACTCCCTGACCCCTTGCGCTTCCCAGGTGAGGCAATGCCTCGCCCTGCTTCGGCTCACGCACGGTGCACACACCCACTGGGCTGCGCCCACTGTCTGGCACTCCCTAGTGAGATGAACCCTGTACCTCAGATGGAAATGCAGAAATCACCCGTCTTCTGCGTCGCTCACGCTGGGAGCTGTAGACCGGAGCTGTTCCTATTCGGCCATCTTGGCTCCAAAGCTTCCTTTTCATTCAGCAGTTTGGAAATGCTTTTTTTTTGTAGAATCTGTGAAGGGATATATGTGAGTGCATTGAGGCCTATGGTAAAAAGAAAATATCATCAGATAAAAACTAGAAAGAGATTTTCTGAGAAACTGCTAGGTGATTGCCCATTCCTCTCACAGATTGAAACCTTCCTCCTATTGTAGCAGTTTGGTAACACCATTTTAGTCTATTCTGTGAGGGGACATTTGGGAGCTTATTTAGGCCAATAGCAAAGAAACGAATATCACAGGATAAAAGCTAGTAGGAAGATATCTGAGAAACGGCTTTTTGATGTGTGCATTTATCTCACAGAGTTATACCTTTTTTTTGATTCAGCAGTTTGGAAGCACTGTTTTTGTAGAATCTGCAAAGAGATATTTGGTAGCACATTGACGCCTCTGGTGAAAAAGAAAATATCTTCAGATAAAAACTAGCAAGTAACTTTCTGAGATACTGCTTTGTGATGTGTGCATTCATGTCACAGAGTTAAAACTTTCCTTGGATTCAGAGGTTTGGAAACACCATTTCTGTAGACTCTCTGAAGGTATATTTGGGAGTCCACTGAGGCCTTAGTTGAATAAGAAATTAACGTCGATAAAAAGTAGTAAGAATCTTTCTGAGAAACCACTTTCTGATAGGTGCATGCATCTCATAGGGTTAAATGTTTCTTTACATTGAGCAGTTTGAACACACTGCTTTTGAAGAATCTCTAAAGGGATATTTGTGAGCGCATTGAGGCATGTGATGAAAAAAATGCCTTCAGATAAAAACTGGAAAGAAACTTTCTGAGAAACTGCTTAATGAGGTGTGCATTCATCTCACAGAGTTAAACGTTTCTTTTGATTCAGCAGTTTGGAAACACTGTTTTGGTTCATTCTGTGAATGGACATTTTGGAACTCTTTGAGGCCTATGGGGAAAAAGCAAATATCTTTGGATAAAAACTAGAAAGAAGCTATCTGAGAAACCACTTTGTGATGTGCGCATTCATCTCACATAGTTAAACCTTTCTTTTCATTCAGCAGTTTGGAATCACTTTTTTTGTACAATCTGTGAAGGGATATTTGGGAGTGTATTGAGGCCTATGGTGAAAAAGAAAATATCTTCAGATAAAAAGGAGAAGGAATGTTTCTGAGAAACTGTTTTGTGATATGTGCATTCATCTCAAAAAGTTAAACCTTTCTTTAGATTCAGCAGTTTGGAAACACTATTTTTCTAAAATCTGTGAAGGGATATTTGGGAGTGCACTGAAGCCTAGGGTGAAAAAAAAACATCTTCAGTTAAAACCTATAAAGAAGCTTTCTGAGAAACTGCTTTGGGATATGGGCATTCATCTCACAGACTTTAACGTTTCCTTTGATTATTTGGAAACACTGTTTTTTTTTTTTTTTTTTTGATTATGCGAAGGGACATTTGGGAGCAATTTGAGGCCTATGGTGAAAAAGAAAATATCTTCAGGTAAAAACTAGAAAGAAGCTTTCTGAGAAACTGTTTTGTGATGTGTGCATTCGTGTCCCAGAGTTAAAATTTTTCTTTGAATCAGCAGTTTGGAAACACTGTTTTGTCTGTTCTGTGAATGGACACTTGGGAGCTCATTGAGGCCAATTGAGAAAAAGTAACTATCCCAGAATAAAAACTAGAAGGAAACTATTTGAGACACCCCTTTATAATGTGTGCATTCATCTTGCAGAGTTAAACCTTTCTTTTCAATCGCCAGTTTGGAAAAACTGTTTTTGTACAATCTGCAAAGGGATATTTGGTAGCACATTGATGAGTACGGTGAAAAAAAATCTTCAGATAAAAACTAGAAAGAAGATTTCTGTGAAACTGAATTGGGATGTGTGCATTCATGTAACAGAGGTAAACCTTTCTTTTGATTCAGCAGTTTGGAAACACTGTTTTTGTCCATTCTGTGAATGGACATTTGAAAGCTCATTGATGAAAACAGCAAAAAAGCCAATATCCCAGGGTAAAAACTAGAAGGAAACTGTCTGAGAAACCACTTTGTGATGTGTCCATTCATCTCACAGAGTTAAGCTGATCTTTTCATTCAGCAATTTGGAAACACTGTTTTTGTAGAATCTGCAAAGGGATATTTGGGAGCAAATTGAGGCCAGTGATGAAAAAGAAAATATCTCCAGTTAAAAACTAGAAAGAAGATTTATGAGTAATTGCTTTGTGATGTGTGCTTTCATCCCACAGAGTTAAATCTTTCTTTTTATTCAGCAGTTTGGGAACATTGGTTTTCTAGAATCTGTGAAGGGATATTTGGTAGCGCATTGAGCCTTATGGTTAAAAACAAATTATCTTCAGATAAAAACTTGAAAGAAGCTTAGTAAGAAACTGCTTTGTGATGTGTGCATTCATCTCACAGACTTAAACCTTTCTATTGACTCAGCACTTTGGAAACACTGTTTTTGTCCATTCTGTGAATGGATATTTGGAGCTCATTGAGGCCAAAGGCAAAAAAGCCAATATCCCAGGATTAAAATTAGAAGGAAGCTGTCTTAGAAACCGCTTGGTGATGTGTGCATTCATCTCTCAGAGTTCAACCATTAGTTGTATTCATCAGTTTGGAAACACCGTTTTTGCAGAATCTGCAAAAGGATATTTCAGAGCACATTGAGGCTTATGGTGAAAAAGAAAGTATCTTAAGATAAAAACTAGAAAGAAGTTTTCTGAGAAACTACTTTGGGAAGTGTTCATTTATCTCACAGAGTTAAACCTTTCTTTTGATTCAGCAGTTTGGAAACCCTGTTTTTAACCACTCTGTGAATGGACTTTTGGGAGCTCATTGAGGTCAATGGTGAAAAAGCGAATATCCCAGTAAAAAAACTAGAAGGAAGCTATCTGAGAAACTGCTTTGTGATATGTGCAATCGCCTAGGAGAGTTAAATCTTTCTTTTCATTCACCAATTTGGAAACAATGTTTTTACAGAATCTTCAAAGGGATATTTTGGAGTGCAAGGAGGCCTATGGTGAGGAAAAAAGTATCTTCAGATAAAAGTAGAAAGAAGCTTTATGAAAAACTGCTTTGTGATGTGTGCATTCATCTCACTGAGTTAAACCATTCTTTTGAATCAGCAGTTTGGAAACACAATTTTTGTACATTCTGTGAAAGGGCATTTTGTAACTGATTGAGGTCTAAGGTGAAAAAGCAAATATCCCGGGATAAAAACTAGAAGGAAGCTGTTAGAGAAACCATTTTGTGATGTGTTCATTCATCTGGCAGAGTTTAATCTTTCTTTTCTTTCAGTAGTTGGGAAACACCGTTTTTGTAGAATCTGTGAATGGACATTTGGCAGCATTTTGAGGCCTATGGTGAAAAGGAAAATAACTTCAGATAAAAAATAGAACGCTTTCTGAGAAACTGCATTGTGATGTGTGCATTCACCTCATAGATTCAAACCTGTGTTTTGATTCAGCAGTTTGGAGACAGTATTTGTCCATTCTGCCAAAGGACATATATGAGTTCATGGAGGCCAAAGGCAAAAAAGAAAATGTCCAAGAATAAAACCAGACATAAGCTATCTGAGAAACCGCTTTGTCATGTGCACATTCATCTCATAGAGGTAAAGCATTATCTTCATTAAGTAGGTTGGAAACACAGTTTTTGTAGAATCTGTGAAGGGCTATTTGGAGCTTATTGATGCCAAATGTGAAAAAGCCAATATCCCAGGATAAAAACAAGAAGGAAGCTATCTGAGAAACTGCTTTGTAATGTGTACATTCAACTGGCAGAGTGAAAACTTTCTTTTAATTGAACAGTTTGGAAACGAGTTTTTGTAGAATCTGCCAAGGGATATTTGGGAATGCATTGAGGCTTATGGTGAAAAGGAAAATATCTTCAGATAAAAACTACAGAGAATCTTTCTGAGAAACTGCTTTGTGCTGTGTGCATTCCTCTCACAGAGTTAAGCCTATCTTTTGATTCAGCAGTTTGGAAACACTGTATTTCTAGAATCTGTGAAGGGATATTTGGGAGGGCATTGAGGCCTATGGTGCAATAAAAATATGTTCAGATAAAAACTAGAAGGAAGATTTCAGAGAAATTACTCTGTGATGGGTGCATTCCTCTCACAGCATTAAACTTTTCCTTAGATTCAGCAGTTCTGAAAGTCTGTTTTTGTCCATTCTTAGAATGGACATTTTGGAAATGACTGAGGCCACTGATGAAAAAGCCAACATCCCACGATAAAAACTAGAAGGAAGCTGTCTGAGAAACTGCTTTGTGATGTGTGCATTCATCTCACAGAGGCAAACATTTCTGTTGATTCAGTAGTTTGAAAACTGTTTTTGTCCATTCCATGAATGGAAATGGAAATTTGGGGGCTCATTGAGGTTAATGGTGAAAAAGGAATATTCCAAGATAAAAACTTGAAGGAAGCTATCTGAGAAACACTTTATGATGTGCACATTCATCTTGCAGAGTTAAACCTTTCTTTTGATTGAGCTGTTTGGAAATACTGTTTTTATAGAATCTGCAAAGAGATATTTGGGAGTGCATGGAGGCTTACGGTGAAAAAAATCTCTTCAAATACATCTAGAAAGAAGCTTTTGGAGAAATTGATTTGTGATGTGTCCATTCACGTGACAGAGGTAAACCTTTCTTTTGATTCAGCTGTTTGGAAACACTGTTTTTATCCATTCTGTGAATGGAGAGTTGGGAGCTCCTTGAAGCCAATGGTGAAAAAGTGAATATCCCAAAATAAAAACTAGAAGAAAGCTATTTGAGAAACCGCTTTGTGATGGGAGTATTCATCTCACAGAGTGAAACCTTACTTTTCATTCAGCAGTTTGGAAACACTGTTTCTCTAGAATCTGTGAAGGGATATTTGGGAGTGCATCGAGGTCTATGGTGAAAAATAAATTATCTTAAGATAAAGCCAGAAAGAAGCTTTCTGAGAATTTACTTTGTGATGTGTGCCTTTATCTCACAGAGTTAAACCTTTCTTTTCATCCAGAAGTTTGGAAACACTGTTTTGTCCATTCAGCAAATGGACATTTTGGAGTTCTTTGAGGCTAATGGTGAAAAAACGAATATCCAAAGATGAAAACCAGAAGGAAGCTATCTGAAAAACTGCTTTGTGATGTGTGCAATCATCTCACAGAGTGAAACGTTGCTTTTCATTCAGCAGGTTCAAACAATATTTTTATAAAAACTAGAAAGATGTTTCTGAGAAACTGCTTGATGTGTGCTTTCATCTCACAGAGTTATATCTTTCTTTTCATTCAGCAGTTTGGAAACACTGTTTTGGTTTATTCTGTGAATGGACTTTTGGGAGTGCATTGAGGCCAATGGAGATAAAGGGAATATCCCAGGATAAAAACTGGAAGGAAACTAACTGAGAAACAGTTTTGTGAGGTGTGCGTCCATCTCACAGAGATAAACGTTTGTTTTCATTCAGCATTTTGGAAACACTTTTATTTTAGAATCTGTGAAGGGATATTTGGTAGTGCATTGAGGCTTAGGGTGAAAAAGAAAATATGTTGAGATAAAAACGGGAAAGAATCTTTCTGAAAAAATGCTCAGTGGAGTGTGCTATCAACTCAGAATCAAACATTTCTTTTCATTCAAAAGTTTGGAAACACTGTTTTTTTTTTTTACAATCTGCGAATGGACATTTGGGAGCTCATTGAAGCCAACAGTGAAAAAGTGAATATTCCAGGATAAAAACTAGAAGGAAGCTGTCTGAGAAACAACTTTGTGAGGTGTGCATTAATCTCTCAAGTTAAACTGTTCTTTACATTCTGCAGTTTGGAAACACTGTTTTTGTAGAATCTGCAAAGGGATATTTGGGAGGGCATTGAGGCTTATAGTGAAAAAGAAAATAACTTCATATGAAATCTAGAAAGAAGCTTTCTGAGAAACTGCTTTGTGAAGTGTGCATTCATCTCACAAAGTTAAACCTTTCTTTTGATTCAGCAGTTTGGAAAAATGTTTTTGTAGCATATGTGAAGCGATATTTGGGAGCACATTGAGTCCTATGATGAAAAAGAAAATATCTTCAGGTAAAAACTAGAAACAATCTTTCTCAGAAACTTCTTTGAGATGTGTGCATTCATCTCACAGATTTGAAACTTTCTTTTGACTCCGCAGTTTGTAGTCACTGTTTTCTAGAAACTGTGAAGCAATATTAGGGAATGAATTGAGGCCAATGGTGAAAAAGTGAATATCCCAGGTTAAAAACTAGAAGGAAACTAACTGAGAAACCTCACTGTGATGTGTGCGTTCATCTCACAGAGTGAAATCTTAATTTTTATTCAGCAGTTTGGAAACACTGTTTTTGTAGAATCTGCAATGTGATATTTTGGAGCACATTGAGGCCTAAGGTGAAAAAGAAAATATCTTCAGATAAGAACTAGAAAGAAGCTTTTGGAGAAACCGATTTGTGATGTGTGCATTCATCTAACAGAGTTCAACTTTTGTTTTATTCAGTAGTGTGGAAACCCTGTTTTTGTCCATTCTGTGAATGGACATGTGGGAGCTCACAGAGGCTGACAGTGAAAAAGGGAATATCCCAGGATAAAAACTAGAGGGAAGTTATCTGAGAAACCACTTTGTGATGTGTGCATTCATCTCACAGAGTTAAACCTTTCTTTTCATTCTGCATTTTGGAAACAATGTTTCTGTAGAATCTGCGAGGTGATATTTGGGACCATATTGAGGCCTATGGTGAAATAGAAAATATCTTCAGATAAAAACTAGAAAGAAACTTTCTGAGAAATTTCTTTGTGATGTGTGCATTCATCTCAAAGAGGTAAACCTTTCTTTTGTTTCAGCAGTTTGGAAACACTGTTTTTGTCCATTCTGTGAATTGATATTTGGGAGATCATTGAGGCCAATGGCAGAAAAACATCGCAGGATAAAAATTAGAAGAAAGCTATCTGAGAAACCGATTTTTGATGTGTGCATTCATCTCACAGTTAAACTTTTCTTTTCATTGAACAATTGGGAAACACTTTTTTTTTTATAATCTGCGAAATTATGTTTGTGAGTGCATTGAAGCCTAAGGCTAAAAAGCAACTATAACGGGATAAAAACTAGAAGGAATTTTTTTGAGAAACTGCTTTGTGATGTGTGCATTCATCTCACAGAGATAACCTTACTTTTGATTAAGTAGTTTGGAAATACTTTTTTTGTCCATGCTGCAAAAGGACATGGGAGCTCATTGAGTCCAATGGCAAAAAAGCAAATATCCCAGGATAAAAACCAGAAGGAAGCTATCTGAGAAACCGCTTTGTGATGTGTGCATTCATCTCACAGACTTAAACCTTTCTTTTCATTCAGCAGTTTGGAAACAAGGATTTGGTAGAATCTGCAAAGGGATATTTTGGAGCACATTGAGTCCTATAGTGAAAAAGAAAATGTCTTCAGATAAAAACTAGAAAGAAGATTTCTGAGAAACTGCTTTGTGATGTGTGCATTCTTCACACAGAGGTAAACTTTTCTTTTGATTCAGCAGTTTGGAAACACTGTTTTTGTCCATTCTGTGAACTGACATTTTGGAGCTCATGGAGGCCAATGGTGAAAAAGAGAATACCATAGGATAAAAACTAGAAGGAAGCTACCTGAGAAATCGCTTTGTGATGTGTGCATTCATCTCACAGAGTTAAAGCATTCTGTTAATTCAACAGTTTGTAAACACTGTTTTTGTAGAATCTGTGAAGGGATATTTGAAAGCACATTGAGGACTATTGTGAAAATGAAATTATCTTCAGATAAAAACTAGAAAGAAGCGTTGAGAGAAACTGCTTTGTGACTTGTGCATTCATTTTACAGAGTTAAAATTTCTTTTCATTCAGCAGTTTGGAAGCACTGTTTTTGTCCATTCTCTGAATGGACTTTTGGGAGGTCATTGAGGCCAATGGCAAAAAAGTGATTACCCCAGGATAAAAACTAGAAGGAAGCTATCTGAGAAATGGCTTAGTGGTGTGTGTATTCAACTCACAAAGTTAAATCTCTCTTTTGATTCAGCAGTTTGGAAACACTGGTTTTGTAGAATCTGCAAAAGGATATTTGGAGCACGTTGAGGCCTATAGTGAAAAAGAAAATATCTTCAGATAAAAACTAGAAAGAATCTTTCTGAGAAACTGCTTTGTGATGTGTGTATTCATCTTACAGAATTAAACTTTTCTTTTGATTCAGCAGTTTGGAAACACTGTTTTTGTAGAATATGTGAAGGGATATTTGGGAGCTCATTGATGCCAATGGTGAAAAAGTGAATATCCCAAGAAAAAAATGAGAAGGAAGCTACCTGAGAAACCCCTTTGTAATATATACATTCATCTCACAGACTAAACCTTTTTTTTTTACTTAGCAGTTTGGAAAGACTGCTTTTGTACAATCTGTGAAGGGACATTTGGAAATGTATTGAGCCCTATAGTGAAAAAGAAAATATCTTCAGATTAAAAGTTGAAGGAAGCTTTCTGAGAAACTGCTTTGTGATGTGTCCATTCATCTCACAGAATGAAACCTTTCTTTTGGTTGAAGAGTTTGGAAACACTGTTTTTGTCCATTCTGAGAATGGACATTTGGGAGCTCATTGAGGACAATGGAAAAAAAGGAAGTGTCCCAGGATAAAGCCTGGAAGGAATCTATCTGAGAAACCACTTTGTGATGTGTGCATTAATCTCTCAGAGATAAACTGTTCTTTTCATTCAGCAGTTTGGGAACATTGTTTTGGGAGAATCTGAAAAGGGGCTTTTGAGACCACTTTGAGGCCTATGGTGAAAAAGAAAATATCTTCAGATAAAAACTAGAAAGAAACTTTCTGAGAAACTGCTTTGTGATGTGTACATTCATCTCACAGAGTTAAAACTTTCTCTTCATTCAGCATTTTGGGAAATATGTTTTTGTCCATTCTGCAAAAGGACATTTGGGAGCTCATTCAGGCCAATGGCAAAAAAGCAAATATCCCAGCATAAAAACTAGAAGGAAGCTGAGAATCCATTTGTGATGTGTGCATTCATCTCACAGAGTGAAAAGTTTCTTTTGACTCATCAGTTTGGAAACATGGTTTTTGTAGAATCTGTGAAGGGATATTTGGGAGCACATTGAAGCCTAAGTTAAAAAAGAAAACATGTTCAGATAAAAACTAGAAAGAACCATTCTGAGAAACTAGTTTGTGATGCATGCCTTCATCTCACAGTGTTAAACGTTTCTTTTGATTCAACAGTTTGGAAATGCTGTTTTTGTAGAGTTCGTGAAGGGATATTTGGGAGTGCATTGAGGCATCTGGTGAAAAGAAAATATCTTCAGATAAAAACCTGAAAGAAGCTTTGTGATGTGTGCATTCATCTCATAGAGTTACACTTTTTTTCTGATTTAACAGTTTGGAAATGCTGTTTATGTAGAATCTGTGAAGGGATAATTTAGAGCACATTGAAGCCAGAGGTGAAAAAGAAAATATTTTCAGATAACAACTAGAAAGAAGCTTTCTGATTAACTGCTTTGTGATGTGTGCATTCATCTCACAGAGTTAAACCTTTCTTTTGGTTCATCAGTTTGGAAACACTGTTTTTTCCCACTCTGCGAACAGACATTTGGGAGCTATTGAGGCCAGTGATGAAAAAGTGAATTTCCCAGGATAAAAAAAAGAAGGAATCTACCAGAGAAACCCCTTCATCATGTTTGCATTCACTTTGTAGAGTGAATCCATTCTTTTGATTCATCAGTTTTTAAATACTGTTTTTGTAGAATATGAGAAGGGATATTTGGAAGCACTTTGAAGCCTATGGTCAAAAAGAAAATATCTTCAGATAAAAACTAGAAAGAATCTTTCTGAGAAACTGCTTTGTGATATATGCATAAATATCACAGAGTTAAACTCTTCTTTTTTCAGCAGTTTGGAAAAATTTTTTTTGTCTATTCTCTGAATGGACACATGGGAGGTGATTGAAGCCAAAGGTGAAAAACAAATATCCCAGGAAAAAAACTAGAAGGAAGCTATCTGGCAAACAGCTTTGTCATGTGTGAATTAATCTGGTAGAGTGAAACCTTTATTTTCATTCAGCAGTTTGGAAACACTGTTTTTGTAGGATCAGCAAAGGGATATTTTGGAGTGCATTGGGGCCTATGGTGAAAAAAAAACCTTCAGATAAAAACTAGAAAGAAACTTTCTGAGAAACTTTTTGATGTATGCATTCAACTCACAAAGATAAAACTTTCTAATGATTCAGCACTTTGGAAACACTGTTTTTGTCCATTCTGTGAATAGATATTTGGGAGCTCATTGAGGTCAATTGTGAAAAAGTGAATAACCCAGGTTAGAAATAGATGGAAGCTATCTGAGAAACCCCTTTTTGATGCTCCCATTCGCCTCATGCATTAAACCATTCTTTTCATTCAGCAGTTTGGAAACTGTTTTTTTAGAATCTGTGAAGAAATATTTGGGAGCGCATTGAGGCCAATTGTGAAAAAGAACATTACTTCAGATAAAAACTAGAAAGAAGCCTTCTGAGAAACTGCTTAGTGATGTGTGCATTCATCTCACAGAGTTAAACCTTTTTTTTTTGATTCAGCAGTTTGGAAACACTGTTTTCTCCAGTCTGTGAATGGACATCAGCGAGCTCATTGAGGACAATGGAACATAAGTGAATATCCCAGGATAAAAACTGGAAGGAAGCTCTCTGAGAAACAGCTTTGTGATGTGTGCATTCATCTCACCAAGTTAAACTGCTCGTTTCATTCATGAGTATGGAAATGCTGTTTTCGTTGTATCTGCCAAGGTATATTTTGGAGAGCATTGATACCTATGAGGAAAAAGAAAATAACTTCAGATAAAAACTAGAAAGAAGCTTTATGAGAAACTGATTGTCATATATGCATTCATCTCACAGAGTTACAACTGTCTTCTGATTCAGCAGTTTGGAAACACTGTTTTTGTCCATTATGCGAATGGACATTTGGGAGCTCTTTGAGACCAATGGTGAAAACATGAATATCCCAGGATAAAAACTACAATGAAGCTATCTGAGAAAACGATTTGTGATTTGTAAATTCACCTCACAAAGTGAAAAGTTTCTTTTCATTCAGCAGTTTGGAAACACTGTTTTTTAGAATCTGTGAACAGATATTTGGGAGTGCATTGAGGCCAATCTTTAAAAAGAAAATATGTTCAGAAGAAAACTGGAAATAAGCTTTCTGAGATACTGCTTTGTGTAGTGTGCATTCATCTCACAGAGTTAAGCCATTCCTTTGGATCAGCAGTTTGGAAACACTATTTTTCTCTATTTTGTGAATGGACTTCTGGGAGCTCATCGATGCCTACGGGGAATAAGAGAATATCCCAAGACAAAAACTAGAAAGAAGCTATCTCAGAAACTGCTTTGTGATTTGTGCACTCATCTCACCGAGTTGAACCATACTTTTCATTCAACAGTTTGGAAACACTGTTTTTGTAGAATCAACCAAGGGATATTTGGGAGCTCATCGAGGCCAAAGGAGAAAAAGCCAATATTCCAGGATTAAAAGAAGAAGGAAGCTGTCTGAGGAAACCACTTTGTGATATGTGCATTCACCTCACAGAGTTAAAGAGTTGTTTTCAATCAGCGTTTTTGAAACCCTGTTTTTGTGGAATCTGCAAAGGGATATTTGACAGCACATTTAGGCCAATGTGAAAAAGAAAATATATTCTCATTAAAATTAGAAAGAAGCTTTCTGTATAACTGCTTTGTGATAAGTGCATTAATCTCACATAGTTAAACCTTCCTTTTGATTCAACAGTTTGGAAACATTGTTTTTCTAGAATCTGTGAATGGATATTTGGGAGTGTATTGAGGTTGATGGTGAAAAAAAATCTTCAGATAAAAACTAGAAATAATTTTTCTGAGAAACTGCTTTGTGATATGTGCATTCGTCTCACAGAGTTAAAGTTTTCTTTGATTCGGCAGTCTTGAAACCCTGTTTTTGTCCATTCAGTGATTCAACATTTGGGGGCACATTGTGGACAATGGCGAAAAACCAAATATCCCAGGATAAAAACTACAAGGAATTTATCTGAGAAAAAGCTTTCTGATTGTGCATTCATCTTGCAGAGTTAAAACTTTCTTTTCATTCAGCAGTCTGGAAACACTGTTTTTGTAGGATCTGTGAAGGTATATTTGGGAGTGCATTAAAGCCTATGATGAAAAATAAAATATAGGTGGAGCAAAGATGGTTGAATAGGAACAGCTCCAGTCTTCAGCTCCCAGCGTGAGCGATGCAGAATATGGGTGATTTTTGCATTTCCAACTTAGATACCAGGTTCATTTCAGTGGGGAATATCGGAGAGTGGGTGCAGGACAGTGGGTGCAGTGCACTGTGCATGAGCTGAAGCAGGTTGACGCACCATCTCACTCAGGAAATGCAAGGGGTCAGGGAATTCCCTTTTCCAGTCAAACAAAGCGGTGACAGATGGCACCTGGAAAATTGAATCAATCCCACCATAACACTGTGCTTTTCCAATGGGCTTAAGAAATGACACACCAGGAGATTATATCCCGAGACTGGCTTGAAGAGTCCTACACCAAGGGAGCCTTGCTCATTGCTAGCACAGCAGTCTGAGATCAAACTGTAAGGTGGCAGTGAGGCTGGGGGAGGGGCGCCCACCATTGCCGAGGCTTGAGTAGGTAAACAAAGCAGCTGGGAAACTCGAACTGGGTAGAGCCCACCATGGCTCAAAGAGGCCTGCGTGCTTCTGTAGGCTCCACTTCATGGGGCAGGGCACAGGCAAACAAAAGACAGCAGAAACCTTTGCAGATTTAAATGTCATTGTCTGACAGCTTTGAAGAGAGTAGTGGTTCTCCCAGCATGCAGCTTGAGATCTGAGGATGGATACACTGCCTCCTCAAGGGGGTCACTGACCCCTCAGTAGCCTAATAAGGAGGCACCCCCCAGCAGGGGCAGACTGACAACCCACGTGGCTGGGTACTCCTCTGAGACAAAATTTCCAGAGGAAAGATCAGGCAGCAACATTTGCGGGTCTCAAATATCCACTGTTCTGCAGCCACTGCTGCCACTAGCCAGGCAAACAGGGTCTGCAGTGGACCTCCAGAAAACTCCAACAGACCTGCAGCTGAGGATCCTGACTGTTAGAAGGAAAACTAACAAACAGAAAGGACATCCACACCAAAAATCCATCTGTACATCACTATCATAAAAGACCAAAGGTGGATAAAACCACAAAGATGGGGAAGAAACAGAGCAGAAAAACTGGAAACTCTACAAATCAGAGCACCTCTCCCCCTCCAAAGGAGTGCAGCTCCTCACCAGCAATGGAACAAAGCTGGATAGAGAATGACTGTGATGAGTTGAGAGAGGAAGGCTTCAGACTATCAAACTACTCCAAGCTAAAGGAGGAATTTTGACGCATGGCAAAGAAGTTAAAAACCTTGAAAAAAAAAAAAAATTAGATGAATGGCAAACCAGAATACCCAATGCAGAGAAGTCCTTAAAGGACCTGATGGAACTGAAAACCAAGGCATGAGAACTACGTGATGAATGCACAAGCCTCAGTAGCTGATTCAATCAACTGGAAGAAAGGGTATCAGTGATGGAAGACAAAATGAATGAAATGAAGCGAGAAGAAAAGTTTAGAGAAAAAAGAATATAAAGAAATGAACAAAGCCACCATGAAATATGGGACTACATGAAAAGACCAAATCTACGTCTGATTGGTGTACATGAAAATGATGGGGAGAATGGAACCAAGTTGGAAAACACTCTGCAGGATATTAGCCAGGAGAATTTCCCCAATCTAGCAAGGCAGGCCAACATTCAAATTCAGGAAATACAGAGAACATCACGAAGATACTCCTCGAGAAGATCAACTTCAAGACACATAATTGTCAGATTCACCAAAGTTGAAATGAAGGAAAAAATGTTAAGGGCAGCCAGAGAGAAAAAGTCGGGTTACCCACAAAGGGAAGCCTATCAGACTAACAGCTGATCTCTCTCCAGAAACTCTACAAGGCAGAAGAGAGTGGGGTCCAATATTCAACATTCTTAAAGAAAAGAATTTTCAATCCAGAATTTCGCATCCAGGCAAACGAAGCTTTATAAGTGATGGAGAAATAAAATATTTTACAGAAAAGCAAATGCTGAGAGATTTGCCACCACCAGGCCTCCCCTAAAAGTGCTCCTGTAGGAAGCACTAAAAAAGGAAAGGAACCACTGGTACCAGCCACTGCAAAAACATGCCACACTGTAAAGACCATTGAGGCTAAGAAGAAACTGCATCAACTAATGAGCAAAATAACCAGCTAACATCATAATGACAGGATCAAATTCACACATAACAATACTAACCTTAAATGTAAATGGGCTAAATGCTCCAATTAAAAGATACAGACTGGCAGATTGAATAAAGAGTCAAGACCCATCAGTGTGCTGTATTTAGGAAACCCATCTCATGTGCAGAGACACACATAGGCTCAAAATAAAGGGATGGAGGAAGATCTACCAAGCAAATGGCAAACAAAAAAGGCAGGGGTTGCAATCTTTGTCTCTGATAAACAGACCCTAAACAAACAAAGATGAAAAGAGACAAAGAAAGCCATCACATAATGGTAAAGGGATCAATTCAACAAGAAGATCTAGCTATCCTAAATATATATGCACCTAATGCAGGAGTATCCAGATTCATCAAGCAAGTCCTTACAGACTTACAAAGAGACTTAGACTCCCACACAATAATAATGGAAACTTAAACACCCCACTGTCAACATTAGATCAATGAGACAGAAAGGTAACAGGGATATCAGGATATCCAGGAATTGAACTCAGCTCTGCTCCAAGCGGACCTAATAGACATCTACAGAACTCTCCACCCCAAATCAACAGAATATACATTCTTCTCAGCACCACACTGCACCTATTCCAAAATTGACCACATACTTGGAAGTAAAGCTCTCCTCAGCAAATGGAAAAGAACAGAAATTATAACATACTGTGCCTCAGACCACAGTGCAAACAAACCAGAACTCAGGATTAAGAAACTCACTCAAAACCACTCAACTACATAGAAACAGAACAACCTGCTCCTGAATGACTGCTGGGTACATAACGAAATTAAGGCAGAAATAAAGATGTTCTTTGAAATCAACAAGAACAAAGACACAACATACCAGAATCTCTGGGACACATTTGAAAGCAGTGTGTAGAGGAAAATTTATAGCACTAAATGCCTACAAGAGAAAGCAGGAAAGATCCAAAATTGAAACCCTAGCATCACAATTAAAAGAACTAGAGAAGAAAGAGCAAACACATTCAAAAGCAAGAAGAAGGCAAGAAATAACTAAGATCAGAGCAGAACTGAAGGAAATAGGACACAAGAAACCCTTCAAAAAATTGATGAATCCAGGAGCCAGTTTTTAAAAAAAGTCAACAAAATTGATAGACCGCTAGCAAGACTAATAAACAAGACGAGACAGAAGAATCAAATGGATGCAATAAAAAATGATAAAGGGGATATCACCAGCAATCCCACAGAAATACAAACTACCATCAGAGAATGCTATAAACACCTCTACACAAATAAACTATAAAATCTAGAAAAAATGGATAAATTCCTCAACACATACACCCTCCCAAGACTAAACCAGGAAGAAGCTGAACTTCTGAATAGACCAATAACAGGAGCTGAAATTGAGGCAATTATTAATAGCTTACCAACGAAAAAAAGTCCAGGACCAGATGGACTCACAGCCAAATTCTACCAGAGGTACAAGGAGGAGCTGGTAACATTCCTTCTGAAACAATTCCGAGCAATAGAAAAAGAGGGAATCCTCTTTAACTCGTTTTATGAGGCCAGCATCATTCTGATACCAAAGCCTGGCAGAGACACAACAAAAAAGGAAATTTTAGACAAATATCTCTGATGAACATTTAAGCAAAATTCCTCAATAAAATACTGGCAAACGGAATCCAGCAGCACATCAAAAAGCTTATTCACCGTGATCAAGTGGGCTTCATCACTGGGATGCAAGGCTGGTTCAACATACGAAAATCAATAAATGTAATCCAGCATATAAACAGAACCAAAGAGAAAAACCACATGATTATCTCAACAGATGAAGAAAAGGCCTTTGACAAAATTCAACAACCCTTCATGCTAAAAACTCTCAATAAATTAGGTATTGATGGGACATATCTCAAAATAATAAGAGCTGTCTATGACAAATGCACAGCCAATATCATAGTGAATGAACAAAAACTGGAAGCATTCCCTTTGAAAGCTGGGACAAGACAGAGATGCCCTCTCTCACCACTCCTATTCAACATAGTGTTGGAAATTCTGGCCAGGACAATCAGGTAGGAGAAGGAAATAAAGGGTATTCAATTAGGAAAAGAAGAAATCAAGTTGTCTCTGTTCGCAGATGACATGATTGTGTATCTAGAAAACCCCATTGTCTCAGCCCAAAATCTCCTTAAGCTGATAAGCAACTTCTGAAATCTCTCAGGATACAAAATAAATGTGCAAAAATCAAACATTCTTATATACCAATAACAGACAAACAGAGAGCCAAATCATGAGTGAACTCCCATTCACAATTGCTTTAAAGAGGATAAAATACCTAGGAATCCCAATAACCAGGGATGTGAAGGACCTCTTCAAGAAGAACTACAAACCGCTGCTCAATGAAATAAAAGAGGATACAAACAAATGGAAGAACATTCCATGCTCTTGGGTAGGAGAATCAATATCGTGAAAATGGCCACACTGCCCAAGGTAATTTATAGATTCAGTGCTATCCCCATCAAGCTATCAATGACTTTCTTCACAGAATTGGAAAAAACAACTTTAAAATTCATATGGAATGAATACAGACCCCACATGGCCACGTCAATCCTAAGCAAAAAGAATAAAGCTGGAGGCATCATGCTACCTGACTTCAAACTATACTACAAGGCTACAGTAACCGAAACAGCATGGTACTGGTACCAAAACAGAGATATAAACCAATGGAACAGAACAGAGACATCAGAAATAATGCTGCATATCTACAGCTGTCTGATCTTTGACAAACCTGACAAAAACAAGCAATGGGGAAATGATTCCCTATTTAATAAATGGTGCTGGGAAAACTGGCTAGAAATATGTAGAAAGCTGAAACTGGATCCCTTCCTTACACCTTAGACAAAAATTAATTCAGGATGGATTAAAGACTTAAATGTTAGACTTAAACCCATAAAAACCCTAGAAGAAAACCTCGGCAATACCATTCGGTACATAGGCATGGGCAAGGACTTCATTTCCAAAACACCAAAAGCAATGGCAACAAAAACCAAAATTGACAAATCTTATCTAATTAAACTAAAGAGCTACTGCACAACAAAAGAAACTACCATCGGAGTGACAAGGCAACCTACAGAATGGGAGAAAATTTTTGCAATCTACTTATCTGTAAAAGGGCAGAAAGTTTTTGTACTTTCTGCGAATGCACATTTGGGAACACATTGAGGGAAAAGGGGAAAAAGGTAATATCCCATGATGAAAACTGGAAGGAAGCTGTCTGAGAAACAGCTTTGTGATGTGTACATTCATCTGGCTGAGTTAAATCGTAAGTTTCATTCAGCAGTTTGAAAACACAGTTTTTGTAGAATCTGCAAAAGGGTGTTTGAGAGCACTTTGAGGTCTATGGTGAAAAAATATGTTTAGATAAAAACTAGAAATCACTTTCTGAAAAACTGTTTTGTGATGTGTACATGAAACCTACAGAGTTAAACTTTTATCTTGATTCAACAGTTTGGAGACACTGTTTTTGTCCATTCTGTGAATGGATATTTGGGAGCTCACTGGGGCAAAAGGTGAAAAAGCTAATATCCCATGATAAAAATGAGAAAGAAGCTATCTGAGAAACCACTTTGTTACGTGTGCATTCATCTCACAAAGTGAATCCTTTCTTTTCATTCAGCAGTTTGGAAACACAGTGTTTGTAAAATCTGTAAAGGGATATTTAGGAGCACATTGAGGAAAAAGAAAATTTAGCAGAAAAAAAATTAAGATAAAAACTAGAAAGAACATTTCTGAGACCTGCTGTGTGATGTGTGCATTCATCTCACAGAGTTAAACCTTTCTTTCGATTCAGCAGTTTCTGACCCTGTTTTTGCAGAGTCTGTGAAGGGATATTTGGGAGCTCATTAACACCAATGGCAAAAAAGCTAACATCCCAGGATAAAAACTAGAAGGAAGCTATTAGAGAAACTGCTTTTTTATGTGTGTGTTTTTCATGCAGAGAAAAACTGTTCTTTTCATTAACAGTTTGGGAACACTATCTTTGTAGAATCTGTGAAGGGATATTTGGGAGCTCATTGAGGCCATTGGTGAAAAAGCTAATATCCCAGGAAAAAAACTAGAAGGAAACTATTTGAGAAACTGCTTTGTGATAATATTCATCTCAGCGAGTTAAGCCATTCTTTTCATTAAGCACTTTGGAAATACTGTTTTTTAAGTATCTGCAAAGGGATATTTGGGAGTTCATTGAGGCCAAAGGCAAAAAAGTGAATATCCCAGGATGAAAACAAGAAGGAAGCTATCTGAGAAACGGCTTTGTGATGTGTGCATTCATCTCACACAGTTAAACTGTTATTTTTATTCAGCAATTTTGTAAAAACTGTTTTTGAAGAATCTGCCAAAGGATATTTGTGAGTGTGTTGAGGCCTGTAGTGAAAAAGAAAATATCTTCAAATAAAAACCAGAAAGAAGCTTTCTGAGAAACTGCTTTGTGATATGTGCATTCATCTTGCAGAGTTAAAGCTTTTTTTTTTTTTTTTTTTTTTTGATTTAGCAGTTTGGAAACACTGTTTTTTTCTTCCATTCCACTAATGGACATTTGGGATCTCATTGAGACAAAAGTGAAAAAACAAATATCCCAGGATAAAAACTAAAAGGAAGCTATCTGAGAAACTGCTTTGTGATGTGTGCTTTCATCTCACAGACTTAAACGTTTCTTCTCATTCAGCAGTTTTGAAACACTGTTTTTGTAGGATCTGTGAAGGGATATTTTTGGGTGCTTTGAAGCCTATGGTGAAAAAGAAATAATCCTGAGATAAATCTAGAAAGAAGCTTTCTGAGAAACTGTTTTGTGATGTGTGCATTCATCTCACACAGTTCAACCTTCCTTTTTATTCAGAAGTATGGAAAAACTATTTTTGTCCATTCTGCAAATGAACATTTGTGAGCTCATTGAGGCCAATGGCAACAAAGTGAATATCCCAGGAAAAAAAGGAGAAGGAAGGTATCTGAGAAACTGCTTTTGGATGTGTGTATTCATCACACAAAATTAAACTTTTCTTTTCATTCAGCAGTGTATAAACACTGTTTTGTAGAATCTGTGAATGGATATTTGGGAGTGCATTGGGGCCTGCGGTGAAAAAGAATATATCTTCAGATACAATCTAGAAAGAAGCTTTCTGAGAAACTTCTTTGTGATGTGTGCATTTTTCTCAGAGAGTTAAACCTTTCTTTTGATTCAGTAGTTTGGAAACACTGTTTTTGTCCACTCTGCTAATGGACATTTGGGATCTCATTGAGGTCAATGGTGAAAAATGAATATCCCAGGATAAAAACTAGAAGGAAGCTATCTGAGAAACTGCTTTGTGATGTGTGCATTCATCTCACAGATCGAAATCTTTCTCTTCATTCAGCAGTTTGGAAACACTGTTTTTGTAGAATCTAAAAAGAGATGTTCAGGAGCTCATTGAGTTAAACCATTCTTTTGATTCAGCAGTTTTGAAACAGTGTTTTTTGCTTTCTGTGAATGGACATTTGGAAGCTCATTGAGGACAGTAGAGAAAAAAGGGAATATTCCAGTTTAAAAACCGGAAGGAAGCTATCTGAGAAACCTCTTTGTGATGTGTGTATTCATCTTGCAAAGATAAATGGTTCTTTTCATTCAGCAGTTTTGAAACACTGTTTTTGTAGAATCTGAAAACAGATATTTGGGAGTGCATTGAGGCCTGTGGTGAAAAAGAAAATATTTGGGAGTGCATAGAGGCCTATGGTGAGAATGGAAATATCTCCCAATAAAAACTAAAATGAAGCTTTCTGAGACACTGCTTTGTGATGTGTGCATTCATGTCACAGAGTTAAAGCTTTCTTTTGATCGAGCAGTTTGGAAACCCTGTTTTTATAGAATCTGCAATCGGATATTTGGGAGTGCATTGAGGCCTATGGCAAAAAATGAAATATCTTCAGATAAAAACTAGAAAAAAGCTTTTGTCAGATACTCCTTTTTAATGTATGTGTTCATCTCACAGAGGTAAACCTTACTTTTGATTGAGGAATTTGGAAACCCTGTTTTGGTAGAATCTGGGAAGGGATACTTGGGAATGCATTGAGGTCTATGGTGAGAAAAGAAATATCTCCAGGTTAAAACTAGAAAGAAGCTTTCTGAGAAACTGCTTCATTTGTCTGCATTCACCTCACAGAGTTAAATCTTTCTTTTGATTGAGAAGTTTGGAAAAATTGTTTTTGTACAATTTGTGAAGGGATATTAGGAAGCACATTGAGGCCTTTGGGGAAAAAGGAAATATCTTAAGAGAAAAACTAGAAAGAAGCTTTCTGAGAAACTGCTTTGTGATGTGTGCATTCATCTCACAGAGTTAAACGTTTATTTTGATTGAGCAGTTTGGAAATATTGTTTTTGTAGAATCTGCGAAGGGATATTTTGGGAGTGCAATAAGGCCTATGGTAAAAAAGCAAATATCTTCAGAGAAAAAATAGAAAGAAGCTTTCTGAGAAACTGCTGTGTGATGTGTATGTTCATCACACAGAGTAAATATTGTCTTTTTATTGAGCACCTTGGAAACACTCTTTTTGTAGAATATGTGAAGGGATATTTTGGAGTGCATTTAGGCCTATGATTAAATACGAAATATCATTACAGAAAAACTAGAAAGAAGCTTTCTGAGAATCTGCTTGGTGATGTGTGCATTCATCACACAGAGTTAAACATGTCTTTTGACTGAGCAGTTTGGCAACACTGTTTGGAGAATCTGTGAAAGGATAGTTGGGAGTGCATTGAGGTCTATGGTGAAAAAGGAAATACCTTCAGAGAAAAACTAGGAAGATTTCTGAGAAACTGCTTTGTGATGTGTGCATTCATCTCACATATTAAATCTTTTTTTTTTTTGATTGGACAGTTTGGAAACATTGTTTTTGTGGAATCCACGAAGTGTTATTATGGAGAGCATTGAGTCCTATGGTGAAAAATGAAATATCTTAAGATAAATACTAGAAAAAAGATTTCTGACCAACAGTTTGTGATATGTGTATTTGTCTCACAGAGTTAAACCTTTCTTTTGGTTGAGCAGTTTGGAAATATTGTTTTTGTACAATCTGCAAAGGGATATTTGGAAGCACTTTGAAGCCAATGATGAAAAATGATATATCTTCAAAGAACAACTACAAAGAAGCTTTCTGAGAAACTACTTTGTGATGTGTAGATTCATCTTACAGAGTTAAACCTTGCTTTTGATTGAGTAGTTTGGAAACACTGTTTTTGTAGAATCTGCGAAGGGATATTTGGGAGTGCATTGAGGCCTATGGTGAGAAAGGAAATATCTTCAGACAAAAAATAGAAAGAAGATTTCTGAGAAACTGCTTTGTGATGTGTGCATTCATCACACAGAGTTAAACATGTCTTTTGATTGAGTATTTTGGAAACACTCTTTTTGTAGAATCTGTGAACAAATATTTGGGAGCACATGGAGGCCAAAGATGAAAAGGGAAATATCATCAGAGGAAAAACTAGAAAGAAGCTGTCTGAGAAACTACTTGGTGATGTGTACATTCATCACACAGAGTTAAACATTTCTTTTGATTGAACAGTTTGGAAACTCTCTTTGGCAGGGAATTGAAGCCTAAGGTGTTAGGATATTTGGCAGGGAATTGAGTCTTAAGGTGAAAAAGTAAATACCATCAGATAAAAACTAGAAAGAAGATTTCTGAGAAACTACTCCATGATTTGTGCATTCATCTCAAAAAGTTAATGTTTCTTTTGATTGAAACATTTGGAAACACTGTTTTTGTAGAATCTGCTAAGGAACATTTAGGAGTTCATTGAGGCCTATGGTGAAAATGGAAATATCTTCAGAGAAAAACTAGAAAGAAGCTTCCTGAGAAACTGCTTTGTGATGTGTGCACAGAATTAAACCTTACTTTTGATTGAGCAGTTTGGAAACACTGTTTTTGTAGAATGTGTGAAGGGATATTTGGAAGCACTTTGAGGCCTATGGTGAGAAAGGAAATATCTTCAGATAAAAACTAGAAGGAAGCTTTCTGAGAAACTGCTTTGTGATGTGTGCATTTACTTCAGAGAGCTAAACCTTACTTTTTATTGAGCTATTTGGAAACACTTTTTGTAGATGTGTGAAGGGATATTTGGGAGTGCATTGAGGCCTATGGTGAGAAAGGAAATATCTTCAGATAAAAACTAGAAAGAAGCTTTCTGAGAAACTGCTATGTGAAGAGTGCATTCATCTCACAGAGTTACAACTATATTTTGATTAAGCAATTTGGCAACAGTTTTTTTGTAGAATGTTAGACGGGATATTTGGGATTGCTTTGAGGCCTATGATGAAAAAGGAGATATCTTCAGATAAAAACTAAAAAAAAAAAAAAACCATTCTGGGCAACTGTTTTATGATGAGTCCATTCATCTCACAGCATTAAACCTTTCTTTTCATTGAGCAGTTTGGGGAGAGTGTTTTTGTAGAATCCCAGAAGCGATGTTCGAGGATGCTTTGATGCCTATAGTGAAAAACTTAATATCTTCAGATAAAAACTAGAAAGAAGGTTTCTGGGAAACTGCTTTGTGATGTGTGCATTCATCTCACAGAGTTAAACCTTTCTTTTGATTGAGCATTTTGGAAACACTGTTCTTGTAGAATCTGCAAATGGACATTTGGGAGGGCTTTGAGGCTGATTGTGAAAAACAAATTATCTTCAGATAAAAACTAGAAAGAAAATTTTTGGGAAACTGCTTTGTGATGTGTGCATTCATCTCACAGAGTTAAACCTTTCTTTTGATTGAGCATTTTGGAAACACTGTTCTTGTAGAATCTGCAAATGGACATTTGCGAGGGCTTTGAGGCCAGTTGTGAAAAATAAATTATCTTCAGATAAAAACTAGAAAGAAAATTTTTGGGAAACTGCTTTGTGATGTGTGCAATCATCTCACAGTTAAACCATTCTTTTGATTGAGCAGCTTGGAAACACTGTTTTGGTAGAATCTGTGAAGGGATATATGGGAGTGCTTTGAGGTTTATGGTGAAAAAGGAAATATCTTCAGATAAAAACTAGAAAGAAGCATTCTCAGAAACTGCTTTGTGATGTGTGCATTCTTCTCACAGAGATAAAACTTTCTTTTGATTGAGAAGTCTGGAAACACTGTCTTGGTAGAATCTACGAAGGGATATATAGGAGCACCTGGAGGCCTGTGATGGAAAAGGAAATATCTTCAGAGAAATACTAGAAAGAAGCTTTCTGAGAAACTGCTCTGTGATGTGTGCATTCATCTCACAGAGGTAAACCTTTCTTTTGATTGACCAGTTTGGAAACACTGGTTTTTAGTGTCTGTGAGGGATATTTGGGAGAGCATGGAGACCTATGGTAAAAAAAAATCTTCAGATGCAAACTAGAAAGGAGTTCTCTGAGAAACTGCTTTGTGATATGCATTAAACACTTGTTTTCATTGAGCAGTTTGGAAACACAGTTTTTGTAGAATCTGTGACTGCTTTCATCTCATAGAGTTAAGACTTCCTTTTGATGGATCTGTTTGGAAACAATGTTTTTGTAGAATCTGCAAAGGGATATTTGTGAGTGCGATGATACCTGTGGTGAAAATAAATAAAATATCTTCAGACAAAAACTACAAGGGAGATTTTTGAGAAACTGCTTTGTGATGTGTGCATCCATCTCACAGAGTAAAACATTTATTTTGATCGAGCAGTTTGAAAACACTGTTTCTGTATAATCTGCGAAGTGATGTTAAGTATCAGAAAAAGGCTTGTGGTGAACAAGGAAATATCTTTAGATAAGAACGGAAAGAAGTGTTATGATAAACTGCTTTCTGTTGTGTGCGTTAATGTCACTAAGATAAGTCCTTCTTTTTATGAAACAGTTCAGAAACACTGTTTTTGTATAATCTGCAAAGGGACATTTGGGAGCACATTGAGCCCTATGGTGGAAAAGGAAACATCCCCAGAGAAGATCTATACAGAAGCTTTCTGAGAAACTGCTTTGTGATGTGTGCATTCATCTCACAGAGTTAAGCCTTTCTTTTGACTGAGCCATTTGGAAACACTGCTTTTGTTTAATCTGCAAAATAATATTAGGCAGTGCAAAAAGCCAATGGTGAACAAGGAAATATCTGCAGAAAAAACCTGGAAAGAAGCATTATGAGAAACTGCTCTCTGATGTGTGCATTCATCTCACAGAGGTAAGTCTTTCTTTTGATGGAACAGTTTGGAAACACCTTTTTTTTTTAAATCTGCAAAGGGATATTTGGGAGTGCATTGAGGCCTGTGGTGGAAAAGGAAATATCCTCAGAGAAGACCTATACGGAAACTTTCTGAGAAACTGCTTTGTGATGTGTGCATTCATCTCACAGAGTTAAATCTTTCTTTTGACTGAGGCGTTTGGAAACACCACTTTTGTAGAAACTGCGAAGGCATATTTCAAAGTGCAGTGATGCCTATGGTGAAAAAGGAAATATCTTCGGATAAAAACTAGAAAGAACCTTTTTTAGAAACTGCTTTGTGATGTATGAATTCATTTCACAGAGTTAAACTTTTCTTTTGACTGAGCAGTTTGGAAACACTGTTTTTGTTTAATCTGCAAAGTGTTGTTTGGTAGTGCAAATAGGCCTATTGTGAACAAGGAAATACCTTCAGATAAAAACTAGAAAGAAGTGTTATGAGAAACTGCTTTGTGATGTGTGCATTCATCTCACAGAGCTAAAGCTTTCTTTTGATTGAGCAGTTTGGAAACACTGTTTTTGTAGAATCTGTGCAGGGATATTTGGGAGGTAATTGAAGCCTGTGGTGAAAAAGGAAATATCTTCAGATAAAAAGGAAAAAAAAAGAAGCTTTTTGAGAAACTGTTTTGTGATTATCAGGTGAAATTCACTGCTGATATGTCATGTAGGTTCTTTTCTATTTTCGCTAAATGTCAGTCCATCTGAGAAATAAAGGGACTGAGTGCAAGAGAGAAATTTGAAAGCTTGGTGTCTGGGGTAGACATCACATTGCTGCAGGTTCTGTGATAGGCCACAAGCCACAAAGCCAGCAAGTTTTACTAGTGATTTTCAAAAGGGGAAGGAGTATACGGTAGGATGTGGATCACAGAGATCTCAGGCTTCTCAAAGTAATAAGATATCACAAGGTAAAAGGAGGTAGGGCAAGATTACAGGACACAGGACTGGAGTGAATTTAAAATTGCTAATGAAGTTTCTGGCTTGCATTGTCATTGATATCATCTTATCATAAACAGGGTTTGAGAGCAGAAAACTGGTCTGACCAAAATTTATTAGGCGGGAATTTTCTCCTCCTAATAAGCCTGGGAGAGCTACAGGAGACTGGGGCTTATTTCATCTCCACAGCTGTGACCATAAAATACAGCCACCCCCAAAGCAGCCATTTCAGATGTCTACCCTGAGGGATGCATTATCTTTCTCAGGGATGCTCCTTGCTGAGAAAAAGAATTCAGAGATATTTCTCCCATTTGCTTTGAAAGAAGAGAAATATGGCTCTGTTCCACCAGGCTCACCAGGAGTCTGAGTTTAAGGTTATCTATCTTCTTCCCTGAACATTGCTGTCATCCTGTTCTTTTTCCAAGGTACCCAGATTTCATAGTGTTCAAACACACATGCTCTACAAACAATTTGTGCAGCTAATGCAATCATCACAGGATCCTGAGGTGACATATATCCTTCTCACTCTCTAGTGAGATGAACCCAGTACCACAGATGGAAATGCAGAAATCACCCGTCTTCTGCATCGCTCATGCTGGGAGCTGTAGACCGGAGCTGTTCCTATTTGGCCATGTTGGCTCCTCTCCTGAACCTTTCTTTTGATTGAGCTGTTTGGAAACACTCTTTTTGTAGAATCCACAAGTGGATATTTGGAGCGCTTTGAGGCCTCTTGTGGAAAAGGAAATATCTTCACATAAAAACTACACAGAACTTTCTGAGAAACTGCTTTGTGATGTGTGCATTCATCTCACAGAGTTGAAAATTTCTTTTCATTGAGCAGTTTTGAAACACTCTTTTTGTAGAATCTTCAAGGGGATATTTGGTGCCATTTTAGGCCTATTATGGATAAGGAAACATCTTCACATAAAAACTGCACGGATGCATTCTGAGAAACTTCTTTGTGATGTGTGCATTAATGTCACAGAGTTGAAGCTTTCTTTTCATTGAGCAGTTTGGAAACACTCTTTTTGAAGGATCTGCAAGTGGGTATTTGGAACGCTTTGAGGCCTATGGTGGAAAAGGAAATATCTTCACATAAAAACTACACTGAAGCATTCTGAGAAACTTCTTTGTGACGAGTGCATTCAACTCACAGAGTTGAAACTATATTTTGATAGAGCAGTTTTGAAACTCTCTTTTTGTAGAATCTGTACGTGGGTATGTGGAGTTGTTTGTGGCTAATGGTGGAAAAGGAAATATCTTCTCATTAAAACTACACAGAAGCTTTCTGAGAAACTTCTTTGTGATGTATGCATTCATCTCACTGGGTTGAAACTTTCCTTTGATTGAGCTGTTTCAAAACACTCTTTTTGTAGAATATGAAGGTGGATATTTGGAGCACTTTGAGGTGTATTGTGGAAAAGGAAATATCTTCACATACAAAGTACGTGGAAGTATTCTGAGAAACTTCTTTGTGATGTGTGCATTCATCTCACAGAGTTGAACATTTCTCTGAGCCGTTTGGAAACACTGTTTTTGAAGAATGTGGAAGTGGACATTTGGATCACTTTGAGGCCTATGGTGGAAAAGGAAATATCTTAAAATAAAAACTACAAAGAAGTATTCTGGGAAACTTCTTTATGATGTGTACATTAATCTCACAGTGTTGAAACTATCTTTTGATTGAGCAGTTTGGAAACACTCTATTTGTAGAATCTGCAAGTGGATATTTGGAGTGCTTTGGGGTCTATTGTGGAAAAGGAAATATCTTCACATAAAAACTGCACAGAAGCATTCTGGGAAACTGCTTTGTGATGTGTGCATTAATCTCACAGAGTTGAACATTTCCTTTGATGGAGCAGTTTTGAAACACTCTTTTTGTAGAATCTGTAAGGGGATATTTGGAGCGCTTTTAGGCCTACTGTGTATAAGGAAATATCTTCACATAAAAGATACACACATGCATTTTGAGAAACTTCTTTGTGATGTGTGCATTAATCTCACAGAGTTGAGGCTTTCTTTTGATTGAGCAGTTTGGAAACACTCTTTTTGTGGGATCTGCAAGTGGATATTTGGAACACTTTGAGGCCTATGATGGAAAAGGAAATATCTTCACATAAAAACTACACAGAAGCATTCTGAGAAACTGCTTTGTGATGTGTGCATTCAACTCACAGAGTTGAACCTATCTTTTGATGGAGCAGTTTTGAAACTCTCTTTTTGTAGAATCTGCAAGTGGGTATTTGGAGCCTTTCTGGCCGAAGGTGGAAAAGGAAATATGTTCACATAAAAACTACACAGAAGGCCTCTGAGAAACTTCTTTGTGATGTGTGAATTCATCTGCCAGAGTTGATCCTTTCTGTTGAATGAGCTGTTATGAACCACTTTTTTTTGTAGAATATGCAGGTGGATATTTGGAACTTTTTGAGGCCTAAGATGGTAAAGGAAATATATACAAATAAAAACTATACAGAATAATTCTGAGAATCTTCTTTTTGATGTGTGTATTCAATTCACAGGGTTGAACCTATCTTTTGATGGAGCAGTTTTGAAACTCACTTTTTGTACAATCTGCAAGTGAATATTTGCAGCACTTTGAGGCCTATGGTGGAAAGAGAAATATCTTCACATAAAAACTACACAGAAACATTCTGTGAAACCTCTTTGTGATGTGTGCATTCATCTGACAGAGTTGAACCTTTCTTTTGATTGAGCAGTTCGGAAGCACTCTTTTTGTAGAATCTGCAAGTGGATATTTGGAGTCCTTTGAGGCCTATTGTGGAAAAAAATCTTCACATAAAATCTACACGGAAGCATTCTGAGAAACTGCTTTGTGATGTATGCATTCATCTCACAGAGTTGAACATTATTTGGATTTAGCAGTTTTGAAACACTCCTTTTGTAGTATCTGCAAGTGGATATTTGGATCTCTTTGAGGCCTAAGTTTGAAATGGAAATATCTCCACATAAAAACCACACAGAAGCATTATGAGAAAATAATTTGCAATGTGTGCATTCATCTAACAGAGTTGAACATTTCTTTTGATTGAGCAGTTTTGAAACACTCTTTTAGTAGCATCTGCAAGTGGATATTTGGAGCACTTTGAGGACTATTGTGGAAAAGGAAATATCTTCACATAAAAACTACACAGAAGCATCCTGAGAAACATCTTTGCAATGTGTGCATTCATCTCAAAGTGTTGAAACATTCTTTTGATTGAGCAGTTTGGAAAAACTCTTTTTGTAGGATCTGCATATGGATATTTGGAAGGTTTTGAGGCATAAGGTGGAAAACGAAATATCTTCAAATAAAAACTACACAGAAGAATTCCGAGAAACTTCTTTGTGATATGTGCGTTCATCTCACAGAGTTGAACCTTTCTTTTGATTGAGCAGTTTTGAAACAATCTCTATGTAGAATCTGCAGGTGTATATTTGGACTGCTCTGAGGCCTATTGTGGAAAAGGAAGTATCTTCACATAAAAACTACATAGAAATATTCTAAGAAACTTCTTTGTGTTGTGTGCATTCATCTTACAGAGTTCAGTCTTTCTTTTGATTGAGCTTTTTTGAAACACTCTTGTTGTAGAATGTGCAGGTGGAAATTTGGGCCGCTCTGAGATGTATTGTGGAAAAGGAAATATCTTCACATAAAAACTACATAGAAACATTCTGATAAACGTCTTTGCGATGTGTGCATTCATCACACAGAGTTGAATTTCTTTTAATTGAGCAGTTTGGAAACACTCTTTTTGAAGGATATGCAAGTGGATATTTGGATCACTTTGAGGCCTATGGTGGAAAACGAAATAACTTCACATAAAATCTACACAGAACCGTTCTGAGAAACTACTTTGTGGTGTGTGCATTCATCTTACAGAGTTGAACCTTTCTTTTGATTGAGCGATTTTGAACACCCTTTTTGTAGAATCTGCAAGTGGATATTTAGAATTCTTTGTGGACTATTGTGGAAAAGGAAATATCTTCACTTAAAAACTACACAGAATCCTGAGAAACTTATTTGTGATGTGTGCATTCGTCTCAAAATATTGAAGATTTCTTTTGATTGAGCAGTTTGGAAAATTATTTTTGAAGAATCTGCAAGTGGATATTTGGAGCCATTTGGGGCCTAAGGTGGAAAAGGAAATATCTTCACACAAACACTACACAGAAGCATTCTGGGAAATTTCTTTCTGAAGTGTGCATTCATCTCACAGGTTTGAACGTTTCTTTTGATTGTGTAGTTTTGAAACACTCTTTTCTAGAATCTGCAGGTGGATATTCTGACTGCTTTGAGGCTTATTGTAGAAAAGGAAATATCTTCATATAAAGACTACACAGAAGCATTCTGATAAACTTCTTTGTGATATGTGTGTTCATCTCACATTGTTTAACCTTTCTTTTGATTGAGCAGTTTTGAAACACGTTTTTGCAGATTCTGCAAGGGGATATTTGGAGTGCATTGAGGCCTATTGTGGAAAAGGAAATATCTTCACACAAAAACTACACAGAAGCATTCAGAGAAACTTCTTTGTGATGAGTGCATTCAACTCACAGAGTTGAAAATCTCTTTTGATTGAGCAATTTTGAAACTCTCTTTTTGTCGAATCTGCAAGTGGATATTTGGAGCACTTTGAGATCTATGGTTGAAAAGGAAATATCTTCACATAAAAACTACACAGAAGAATTCTAATGAACTTCTTTGTGATGTGTTCATTCAACTCACAGAGTTCAACCTATCTGTTGATAGAGCTGTTTACGAACTCTCTTTTTGTAGAATATGAAATGGATATTTTGAGCGCTTTGCAGCCTATAGTGGAAAAGGAAATATCTTCACATAAAAATTACACAGAAACATTCTGAGAAACATCTTTGTGATGTGTGCATTGATCTCACAGAGTTGAACATTTCCTTTAATTCAGCAGTTTTGAAACACTCTTTTTGTAGAATCTACATGTGGATATTTGGAGAGCTGTGAGGGCTATTGAGAAAAGGAAATATCTTCACATAAAAACTACACAGAAGGATTCTGAGAAACCTCTTTGTGATGTGTGCATTCATCTCACAGAGGTGAACATTTCTTTTGATTGAGTAACTTTGAAACATTCTTTTTTGAATAATCTGCAAGTAGATATTTGGAGTGCTTTGAGCCCTATTGTGGAAAAGGAAATATCTTCCCACAAAAACTACACAGAAGCATTCTTAGAAAGTAATTGGTGATGTGTGCATTCAACTCACAGAGTTGAAACTATCCTTTGATTGTGCAGTTTTGAATCTCACTTTTTGGAGAATCTGCAAGTGGATGTTTGGAGCCCTTGGTGGCCTATGATGGAAAAGGAAATATCTTCACATAAAAACTACACAGAAGTATTCTGATAAATTTCTTTGTGATGTGTGCATTATTCTAACAGAGTTGAAGCTTTCTTTGATTGAGCAGTTTTGAGACAATCTTTTTGTAGAATCTGCAGGTGGATATTTGGAGTGCTTTGAGGCCTATTGTGGAAAAGGAAATATCTTCACATAAAAGCTACACAGAAGCATTCTGAGAAACTCCTTTGTGAAGTGTACATTCACTTCAGAGAGTTGAAGCTTTCTTTTGATTGTGCAGTTTTGAAACTCTCTTTTTGTAGAATCAGCAAGTGGATTTTTGGAGCCATTTGCAGCCTACGTAAAACTACACAGAAACATACAGAGAAAGTTCTTTGTGATGTGTGTATTCATCTCACAGAGTTGAAAGTTTCTTTTGATGGGCCAGTTTGGAAAACACTCTTTTTGTAGAATCTGCAAGTGGATATTTGGAGCACTTTGAGGCATATTTTGGAAAAGGAAATATCTTCACATAAAAACTACTCAGAAGCTTTCTGAGAGACATCTTTGTGATGTGTGCATTCATCTCACAGAATTGAACCGTTCTTTTGATTGAGCAGTTTTGAAACACTCTTTTTGTAGAATCTGCAAGTGGATATTTGGAGCACCTTGTGGCCTATGGTGCAAAAGGAAATATCTTCACATAAAAACTACACAGAAGTATTCTGAGAAACTTCTCTGTGACGTGTGCATTCATCTCAGAGAGTTGAAACTTTCTTTTGATTTAGCAGTTTGAAACAATCTTTTCGTAGAATCTGCAAGTGGATATTTGGAGCGCTTTTTGGCCTATTGTGGAAAGGGAAAAATTTTCACATAAAAAGTGCATGGAAGCATTCTGAGGAACTTCTTTTTGATCTGTGCATTCATCTGAAAGAGTTGAACCTTTCTTTTGATTGAGCAGTTTTGAAACACTCATTTTGTAGAATCTGCATTGGGATATATGGAGCACTTTGACCTACTGTGGAAAAGGAAATATCTTCACATAAAAACTACACAGAAGCATTCTGAGAAACATCTTTGGGATGTGTGCATTCAACTCACAGAGTTAAACCTATCTTTTGATAAAGCAGAAACTCTCTTTTTGTAGAATATGCAAGTGGACATTTGGAGCCTTTGGGGCCAATGGCGGAAAAGGAAATATCTTCACATAAAAACTACACAAAATCATTCTGAGAAGCTTCTTTGCAAAGTCTGCATTCATCTCAGTGAATTGAATGTTTCTTTTGATTGAGCAGTTTGTAAACACTCTTTTTGTAGAATCTACAAATGGATATTTGGAGCGCTTTGAGGCCTATTGTGGAAAGGGAAATATCTTCACATAAAAACTACACAGAATTATTCTGAGAAACTCCTTTGTGATGTGTGCATTCATCTCACAGAGTTGCAAGTTTCCTTTGATTGAGCAGTTTGGAAACACTGTTTTCGTAGAATCTGCAAGTGGATATTTGGAGGGCCTTGAGGCGTATTGTGGAAAAGGAAATATCTTCACCTAAAAACTACACAGAAGCATTCTGAGAAACTTCTTTTTGATGTGTGCATTCATGTCAGAGAGGTGAAACTTTCTTTGATTGAGCAGTTTTGAAACTCTCTTTTTGTAGAATCTGCAAGTGGGTATTTGGAACGCTTTGAGGCATATTGTAAAAGGAAATACCTTCACATAAAAACAACAAAAAATCATTCTGGGAGGGGAGGAGCCAAGATGGCTGAATAGGAACAGCTCCAGTCTACAGCTCCCAGCATGAGCAATGCAGAAGATGGGTGATTTCTGCATTTCCATCTGAGGTAATGGGTTCATCTCACTAGGGAGTGCCAGACAGTGGGTGCAGGACAGTGGGTGCACACACCATGTGTGAGCTGAAGCAGGGCGAGGCATTGCCTCACTTGGGAAGTGCAAGGGGCCAGGGAGTTCCCTTTCTGAGTCAAAGAAAGGGATGACAGACGCACCTGGAAAATCGGGTCACTCCCACCTGAATACTGCGCTGTTCCGACTGGTTTAAAAAATGGCACATCAGGAGACTATATCCTGCACCTGGCTTGGAGGTTCCTATGCCCACGGAGTTTCATTAATTGCAAGCACAGCAGTCTGAGATCAAACTGCAAGGTGGCAGTGAGGCTGGGGGAGGGGCGCCTGCCATTGCCCAGGCTTGCTTAGGTAAACAAAGCAGCTGGGAAGCTTGAACTGGGTGGAGCCCACCACAGCTCAAGGAGGCCTGCCTGCCTCTGTAGGCTCCACCTCTGGGGGCAGGGAACAGACAAACAAAAAGACAGCAGTAACCTCTGCAGACTTAAATGTCCCTGTCTGACAGCTTTGAAGAGAGCAGTGGTTCTCCCAGCACACAGCTGAAGATCTGAGAACGGGCAGACTGCCTCCTCAAGTGGGTCCCTGACCCCTGACACCCAAGCATCCTAACTGGGAGGCACCCCCCAGCAGGGGCACACTGACACCTCACATGGCAGGGTATTCCAGCAGACCTGAAGCTGAGGGTCCTGTCTGTTAGAAGGAAAACTAACAAACGGAAAGGACATCCACACCAAAATCCATCTGTACATCACCATCATCAAAGACCAAAAGTAGATAAAACCACAAAGATGGGGAAAAAACAGAACAGAAAAACTGGAAACTCTAAAAATCAGAGCGCCTCTCCTCCTCCAAAGGAACGCAGTTCCTTACCAGCAACAGAACAAAGCTGGATGGAGAATGACTTTGACGAGTTGAGAGAAGAAGGCTTCAGAACATCAAATTACTCTGAGCTATGGGAGGACATTCAAACCAAAGGCAAAGAAGTTGAAAACTTTGAAAAAAAATTAGAAGAATGTATAACTAGAATAACCAATACAGAGAAGTGCTTAAAGGAGCTGACGGAGCTGAAAACCAAGGCTCGAGAACTAAGTGAAGAATGCAGAAGCCTCAGGAGCCTATGTGATCAACTGCAAGAAAGGGAATCAGCAACGAAAGATGAAATGAATGAAATGTAGTGAGAAGAGAAGTTTAGAGAAAAAAGAATAAAAAGAAATGAGCAAAGCCTCCAAGAAATATGGGACTATGTGAAAAGACCAAATCTACGTCTGATTGGTGTACCTGAAAGTGATGCGGAGAATGGAACCAAGTTGGAAAACACTCTGCAGGATATTATCCAGGAGAACTTCCCCAATCTAGCAAGGCAGGCCAACGTTCAGATTCAGGAAATACAGAGAACGCCACAAATATACTCCTCGAGAAGAGCAACTACAAGACACATAACTGTCAGATTCACCAAAGTTGAAATGAAGGAAAAAATGTTAAGGGCAGCCAGAGAGAAAGGTCGGGTTACCCACAAAGGGAAGCCCATCAGACTAACAGCGGATCTCTCGGCAGAAACCCTACAAGCCAGAAGAGAGTGGGGGCCAATATTCAACATTCTTAAAGAAAAGAATTTTCAACCCAGAATTTCATATCCAGCTAAACTAAGCTTCATAAGTGAAGGAGAAATAAAATCCTTTACAGACAAGCAAATGCTGAGAGATTTTGTCACCACCAGGCCTGCCCTAAAAGAGCTCCTGAAGGAAGCGCTAAACATGGAAAGGAACAACCGGTACCAGCCGCTGCAAAATCATGCCAAAATGTAAAGACCATCGAGACTAGGAAGAAACTGCATCAACTAACGAGCAAAATAACCAGCTAACGTCATCATGACAGGATCAAATTCACACATAACAATATTAACTTTAAATGTAAATGGACTAAATGCTCCAGTTAAAAGACACAGACTGGCAAATTGGATAAAGAGTCAAGACCCATCAGTGTGCTGTATTCAGGAAACCCATCTCACATGCAGAGACACACATAGGCTCAAAATAAAAGGATGGAGGAAGATCTACCAAGCAAATGGAAAACAAAAAAAGGCAGGGGTTGCAATCCTAGTCTCTGATAAAACAGACTTTAAACCAACAAAGATCAAAAGAGACAAAGAAGGCCATTACATAATGGTAAAGGGATCAATTCAACAAGAAGAGCTAACTATCCTAAATATATATGCACCCAATACAGGAGCACCCAGATTCATAAAGCAAGTCCTGAGTGACCTACAAAGAGACTTAGACTCCCACACCTAACTAATGGGACAATTTAACACCCCACTGTCAACATTAGACAGATCAATGAGACAGAAAGTCAACAAGGATACCCAGGAATTCAACTCAGCTTTTCACCAAGCAGACCTAATAGACATCTACAGAACTCTCCACCCCAAATCAATAGAATATACATTTTTTTCAGCACCACACCACACCTTTTCCAAAATTGGCCACATACTTGGAAGTAAAGCTCTCCTCAACAAATGTAAAAGAACAGAAATTATAACAAATTATCTCTCAGACAACAGTGCAAACAAACCAGGACTCAGGATTAAGAATCTCACTCAAAACTGCTCAACTACATGGAAACTGAACAACCTGCTCCTGAATGACTACTGGGTACATAACGAAATGAAGGCAGAAATAAAGATGTTCTTTGAAACCAATGAGAACAAAGACACAACATACCAGAATCTCTGGGACACATTCAAAGCAGTGTGTAGAGGGAAATCTATAGCACTAAATGCCCACAAGAGAAAGCAGGAAAGATCCAAAATTGACACCCTAACATCACAATTAAAAGAACTAGAAAGGAAGAGCAAGCACATTCAAAAGCTGGCAGAAGGCAAGAAATAACTGAAATCAGAGCAGAACTGAAGGAAATAGAGACACAGAAAACCATTCAAAAAATTAACGAATCCAGGAGCTGGTTTTGTGAAAGGATCAACAAAATTGATAGACCACTAGCAAGACTAATAAAGAAAAAAAACAGAGAAGAATCAAATGGATGCAATAAAAAATGATAAAGGGGAGATCACCACCAATCCCACAGAAATACAAACTACCATCAGAGAATACTACAAACACCTCTACGCAAACAAACTAGCAATTCTAGAAGAAATGGATAAATTCCTCGACACATACACTCTCCCAAGACTAAACCAGGAAGAAGTTGAATCTCTGAATAGACCAATAACAAAATCTGAAATTGTGGCAATAATCAATAGCTTACCAACCAAGAAGAGTCCAGGACCAGATGGATTCACAGCCGAATTCCACCAGAGGTACAAGGAGGAGCTGGTACCATTCCTTCTGAAACTATTCCAATCAATAGAAAAAGAAGGAATCCTCCCTAACTCATTTTATGAGGCCAGCATCATTCTGATATCAAAGCTGAGCAGAGACGCAACCAAAAAAGGGAATCTTAGACCAATATCCTTGATGAACATTGATGCAAAAATCCTCAACAGAATACTGGCAAAACGAATCCAGCAGCACATCAAAAAGCTTATCCACCATGATCAAGTGGGATTCATCCCTGGGATGCAAGGCTGGTTCAATATACGCAAATCAAAAAATGTAATCCAGCATATAAACAGAGCCAAAGACAAAAAGCACATGATTATCTCAATAGATGCAGAAAAAGCCTTTGACAAAATTGAACAACGCTTCATGCTAAAAACTCTCAATAAATTAGGTATTGATGGGGCATATCTCAAAATAATAAGAGCTATCTATGACAAACCCACAGCCAATATCATACTGAATGGGCAAAAACTGGAAGCATTCCCTTTGAAAACTGGCACAAGACAGGGATGCCCTCTCTCACCGCTCCTGTTCAACATAGTGTTGGAAGTTCTGGCCAGGGCAATTAGGCAGGAGAAGGAAGTAAAGGGTATTCAGTTAGGAAAAGAGGAAGTCAAATTGTCTCTGTTTGCAGAAGACATGATTGTATATCTAGAAAACCCCATTGTCTCAGCCCAAAATCTCCTTAAGCTGATAAGCAACTTCAGCAAAGTCTCAGGATACAAAATCAATGTACAAAAATCACAAGCATTCTTATACGCCAACAACAGACAAACAGAGAGCCAAATCATGAGTGAACTGCCATTCCCAATTGCTTCAAAGAGAATAAAATACCTAGGAATCCAACTTACAAGGGATGTGAAGGACCTCTTCAAGGAGAACTACAAACTGCTGCTCAATGAAATAAAAGAGGATACAAACAAATGGAAGAACATTCCATGCTCATGGGTAGGAACAATCAATATCATGAAAATGGCCATACTGCCCAAGGTCATTTACAGATTCAATGCCATCCCCATCAAGCTACCAATGCCTTTCTTCACAGAATTGGAAAAAACTACTTTAAAGTTCATATGGAACCAAAAAAGAGCCCGCATCACCAAGTCAATCCTAAGCCAAAAGAACAAAGCTGGAGGCATCACACTACCTGACTTCAAACTATACTACAAGGCTACAGTAACCAAAACAGCATGGTACTGGAACCAAAACAGAGATATAGATCAATGGAACAGAACAGAGCCCTCAGAAATAACGCCACATATCTACAACTATCTGATCTTTGACAAACCTGAGAAAAACAAGCAATGGGGAAAGGATTCCCTATTTAATAAATGGTGCAGGGAAAACTGGCTAGCCATATGTAGAAAGCTGAAACTGGATCCCTTCCTTACACTTTATACAAAAATCAACTCAAGATGGATTAAAGACTGAAACGTTAGTCCTAAAACCATAAAAACCCTAGAAGAACACCTAGTCAATACCATTCAGGACATAGGCATGGGCAAGGACTTCATGTCTAAAACACCAAAAGCAATGGCAACAAAAGACAAAATTGACAAATGGGATCTAATTAAACTAAAGAGCTTCTGCACAGCAAAAGAAACTACCATCTGAGTCAACAGGCAACCTACAAAATGGGAGAAAATTTTTGCAACCTACTCATCTGACAAAGGGCTAATATCCAGAATCTACAATGAACTCAAACAAATTTACAAGAAAAAACAAAGAACCCCATCAAAAAGTGGGCAAAAGACATGAACAGACACTTCTCAAAAGAAGACATTTATGCAGCCAAAAACACATGAAAAAATGCTCATCATCACTGGCCATCAGAGAAATGCAAATCAATCCACAATGAGATACCATCTCACACCAGTTAGAATGGCAATCATTAAAAAGTCAGGAAACAACAGGTGCTGGAGAGGATGTGGAGAAATAGGAACACTTTTACACTGTTGGTGGGACTCTCAACTAGTTCAACCATTGTGGAAGTCAGTGTGGCGATTCCTCAGGGATCTAGAACTAGAAATACCATGTGTCCCAGCCATCCCATTACTGGGTATATACCCAAAAGACTATAAATCATGCTGCTATAAAGACACATGCACACGTATGTTTACTGCGGCATTATTCACAATAGCAAAGACTTGGAACCAACCCAAATGTCCAACAATGATAGACTGGATTAAGATAATGTGGCCCATGTACACCATGGAATACTATGCAGCCATAAAAAATGATGAGTTCATGTCCTTTGTAGGGACATGGATGAAATTGGAAATCATCATTCTCAGTAAACTATCGCAAGAACAAAAAACCAAACACCGCATATTCTCAGTCATAGGTGGGAATTGAACAATGAGATCACATGGACACAGGAAGGGGACTATCACACTCTGGGGACTGTTGTGGGATGGGGGCAGGGGGAGGGATAGCACTGGGAGATATACCTAATGCTAGATGATGAGTTAGTGGGTGCAGCGCACCAGCATGGCACACATGTATACATATGTAACTAACTTGCACAATGCGCACATGTACCCTAAAACTTAAAGTATAGTAAAAAAAAATCATTATGAGGAACTTCTTTGCAATGTGTGCATTCATATCAGAGAATTGAAGGTTTCTTTTGATTGAGCAGTTTGGAAATACTCTTTTTGTACAAACACTACAGTTTGATATTTGGATCGCTTTGAGGCCTATTGTGGAAAGGGAAATATCTTCACATAAAAACTACACAGAAGAATTCTGAGAAACTTATTTGCGATGTGTGCCTTCAACTCTCAGTGTTGAACCTATCTTTGATTGAACAGTTTTGAAACTCCTTTTTTGGAAAATCTGCAAATGGATATTTGGAGCCGTTTGCAGCTTATGGTGGAAAAGGAAATATCTTCAAATAAAAACTACACAGAAGCATTCTGAGAAAATTCTTTGTGGTGTTTGCATTCATGTCACAGAGTTGAAACTTTCTTTTGATTGAGCAGTTTTGAAATATTCTGTTTGTAGAGTCTGCATGTGGATATTTGGAGTGCTTTGAGGCCAATGGTGGAAAAGGAAATATCTTCACATTAAAAATACATAGAATAATTCTGAGAAACTTCTTTGTGATATGTGCATTTATCTCACAGAGTTGAGGGTTTCCTTTGATTGAGCAGTTTGGAAACTTCTTTTTGAAGAATCTGCAAGTGGATATTTGGAGTGCTTTGAGTCCTATTGTGGAAAAGGTAATATCTTCATATAAAAAGTACATAGAAGCATTCTGTGAAACTTGTTCTTGATGTGTGCATTCCACTCACGTAGGTGAACCTATCTTTTCATTGAGCAGTTTTGAAACACTCTTTTTGTGGATTCCACAAGTGGATGTTTGGAGCGTTTTGAGGGTTAAGCTGGAAAAGGATCTATCTTCACATAAAAACTACACAGAAGCATTCTGATAAACCTCTTTGTGAGGTGTGCAATCAACTCACCAGTTTAAACCCATCTTCTGATTGAGCAGTTTTGAAAGTCTCTTTTTGTAGAATCTGCAAGTGGATATTTGGAACCATTTGTGGCCTATGGGGGAAAAGGAAATATCTTCACATAAAAACTACACAGAAGCATTCTGAAAAACTTCTTTGTGATGTGTGCATTCATCTCACATAGTTGAACCTTATTTTTGATTGAGCAGTTTTGAAACTTCTTTTTGTTGAATCTGCAAGTGGATATTTGGAGCCATTTGTGGCCTATGGTTGAAAAGGATATATGTTCACATCAAAGCTATAGAGAAGAATTCTGAGAAACTTCTTTGTGACGTGTGCAGTCAACTCACAGAGTTGAACCTATCTTTTGAAAGAGCAGTTTGAAACACTCTTTTTGTAGAATCTGTAAGTGGATATTTGGAGCGCTTTGGGGTCTATTGTGGAAAAGGAAATATTTTCACATAGAAACTACACAGAATCATTCTGAGAAACTTCTTTGTGATGTGTGCATTCATCTCACAGAGCTGAACCTTTCTTTTGATTGAGCAGTTTTGAAACACCCTTTTTTGTAGATTCTGCAAGTGGATATTTGGAGTGCTTTGAAGCCTATTGTGGAAAAGGAAATATCTTCACATAAACACTACACAGAAGCATTCTGAGAAACTTCTTTGCGATGTGAGCATTCATCTCACAGAGGTGATCCTTTCTTTTGATTGAGCAGTGGGGAAACTCTCTTTTTTCAGAATCTGCAAGTGGATATTTGGAGCGCTTTGAGGCCTATTCAGGAAAAGGGAACATCTTCACACACAAACTACAAAGAAACATTCTGAGAAACTACTTTGTGATGTGTGCATTCATCTCACAGAGTTGAACTTTTCTTTTGATTGAGTAGTTTTGAAACAGTCTTTTTATAGAATCTGCAAGTGGATATTTGGACTGCTTTGAGGCCTGTGGTGGAAAAGGAAATATCTTCTCATCAAAAATACACAGAAGCATATCGAGAAAATTCTTGTGATGTGTGCATTCATCTCACAGAGTTGAATCTTTCTTTTGATTGAGCAATTTTGAAACACTCGTTTTGTAGAATCTGCAAGTGGATATTTGGAGCGCCTTGAGGCCTATTGTGGAAAAGGGAAACATCTTCACATAAAAACTACACAGAAGTAATCTGAGAAACTTCTTTGTGATGTGTGCATTCATCTCACAGAGTTGAACCTTTATTTAGATTGAGCAGTATGGAAGAACTCTTTTTGTACATTCTGCAAGTGGGTATTTGGAGTGCTTTGAGGCCTATTCTGGAAAAGGAAATATCTTCACACAAAAACTACACAGAAGCATTCTGAAAAACTTCTCTGTAATGTGTGCATTCAACTCACAGAGTTGAAAGTTCTTTCGATTGAGTAGTTTTGAAACAGTCTTTTCGTAGAATCTGCAAGTGGATATTTGGAGCGCTTTGAGGCCTATGGTGGAAAAGGAAATATCTTCTCATCAAAAATACACAGAAGTGTACTGAGAAAATTCTTGTGATGTGTGCATTCATCTCACAGAGTTGAATATTTCTTTTGATTGAGCAATTTTGAAACACTCGTTTTGTAGAATCTGCAAGTGGATATTTGGAGCGCTTTGAGGCCCATTTTGGAAAAGGAAATATCTTCACATAGAAACTACACAGATGCATTCTGAGAAACTTCTTTGCAAAGTATGCATTCATCTCAGAGAGTTGAAGCTTTCTTTTGATTGAGTCGTTCTGAAACTCTCTTTCTGTCGAATCTGCAAGTGGATATGTGGAGCCCTTTGCGGGCTATGGTGCAAATGGAAATATCTTCACATGAAAACTACAAAGAAGCATCGTGAGAAAATTCTTTGTGATATGCGTATTCACCTCACAGAGTTGAACACTTCTTTTGATTGAGCAGTTTGAAAACACTCTTTTGTAGAATCTGCAAGTTGATATTTAGAGAGCTCTGAGGCCTATTTTGGAAAACGAATTATCTTCACATAAAAACTACACAGAAGCATTCTGAGAAACTTCTTTGTGATGTGTGCGTTCATCTCACAGAGTTGAACCTTTCTTTTGATTGAGCAGTTTTGAAACACTCTTTTTGTAGAATCTTCAACTGTATATTTGGGGAGCTTTGAAGCCTATGTTGGAAAAGGAAATATCTTCCAATAAAAACAACACAGAAGCATTCTGATGAACTTCTTTGTGATGTCTTCATTCATCTCACAGAGTTGAAAATTTCTTTTGATTCAGTAGTTTTGAAACACTCCTTTTGTAGAATCTGCAAGTGGATATTTGGAGTGCTTTGGGGCCTATTGTGGAAAACGAAATATCTTCACATAAAAACTACACAGAAGCATTCTGAGAAACTTCTTTGTGATGAGTGCATTCAACTCACCGAGATGAACCTATCTTTTGATGGAGCAGTTTTGCACCTCTCTTTTTGTAGAATCTGAAAGTGGATATTTTGAGCCCTTTGCGGCATATGGTGGAAAAGGAAATATCTACTCATAAAAACTACACAAAAGAAATCTGAGAAATTTCTTTGGGTTGTTTGCATTCATCTCACAGAGTTGAAACCTTCTTTTGTTTGAGAAGTTTGTAAACACTATTTTTTTTTGTAGAATCTGAAAGTGGATATTTGGAGTGCTTTGGGGCCTACTGTGGAAAAGGAAATATCTTCACCTAAAAACTACATAGACGCATTCTGAGAAACATCTTTGTGATGTGTGGATTCATCTTATGAGTTGAACCATTATTTTGATTAAGCAGTTTGAAAACACTCTTTTTGTAGAATCTGCAAATGGATATTTGTGGTTCTTTGATGTCTACGGTGGAAAAGGAAATATTTTCACATAAAAAATACACAGAAGCATTCTGAGAAACTTCATTGTGATGTGTGCATTCAACTAACAGAGTTGAATGTACCTTTTGATTGAGAAGTTTTGAAACTCTCTTTTTGTACAATCTGCAATTGGATATTTGGAGCCCTTGGAGGCCTATGGTGGAAAAGGAAATATCTTCACCTAAAACCTACACAGAAGCATTCTGAGAATATACTTGGTGATGTGGGCATTCACCTCACAGTGTTGAACCTATCTTTTGACTGAGCAGTTTTGAATCCCTCTTTTTGTAGAATCTTCAGGTGGATATTTGGAGCCGTTTGTGGCCCATTGTGTAGAAGGAAATACCTTCTCATAAAAACTACACAGAAGCATTCTGAGAAACTTCTTTGTGATGTGTGCTTTCATCACACAGAGTTGAAAATTTCTTTTGATTCAGCAGTGTGAAGCACTCTTTTTGTAGAATTTGCAAGTAGATATTTTTAGTACTTTGATGCATATTGTGGAAAGGGAAATATCTTCACATGAAAACTACACAGAAGCATTCTGAGAAACTTCTTTGTGATGTGTGCATTCATTTCACAGAGTTGAACTTTTCTTTTCATAGAGCAGTTTGGAAACACTCTTTTTGCAGAATCTACAAGTGTACATTTGGAGTGCTTTGAGGCTTATGGTGGAAAAGGAAATATCTTCACATAAAAACTACACAGAAGCATTCTGAGAAACTTCTTTGTGATGTGTGTATTCAACTCACAGAGTGGAACATATGTTTTGATAGAGCAGTTTTGAAACTCTCTTTTTGGAGAGTCTGCAAGTGGATATTTGGAGCCCTTTGTGGCCTATGGTGTTAAAGGAAATGTCCTCACATAAAAACTGCACAGAAGCATTCTGAGAAACTTCTTTGTGAGGTGTGCAGTCATCTCCACTGTTGAACCTTTCTTTTGATTGAGCAGTTTTGAAGCTTTTTAAATGATATTTGCAAGTGGATATTTGGATCGCTATGAGGCCTATAGTGGAAAAGGAAATATCTTCACCAAAAAACTACACAGAAGCATTCTGAGACACTTCCTAGTGATTTGTGCATTTATCTCACAGAGTTGAAACTTTCTTTTGATTGAGCAGTTTTGAAACTCTCTTTTTGTAGAATCTTCAAGTGCATATTTGGAGTGCTTTGAGGCCTATGGTGGAAAAGGAAATGTCTTCACATAAAAATTACACAGGATAATTCTGAGAAACTTCTTTGTGATGTGAGCATTCAACTCACAGAGTTGAACCTATTTTTGAGAGAGAAGCTTTTAAACTCTCTTTTTGTAGAATCTGCAAGTGGATATTTGGAGCCCTTGGAGGCCTATGGTGGAAAAGGAAATGTCTTCACATAAAAACTACACAGAAGCATTCTGAGAAACTTCTTTGTGATGTGTGCATTCATCTCACCGAGTTGAACCTTTCTTTTGATTGAGCAGTTGGAAACACTCTTTTTGTACAATCTGCAAGTCAGTATTTGGAGCGCCTTGAGGCCTATGGTGGAAAAGGAAATATCTTCACATAAAAACTACACAGAGGCATTCTCAGAATCTTCTTTGTGATGTGAGCATTCAACTAACAGATTTGAACTTCTCTTTCAATTGAGCAGTTTTGAATCTCTCTTTCTGTATAATCTGTAAGTGGATAATTGGAGCCTTTTGTGGCCTGCTTTGGAAAAGGAAAAATCTTCACATGAAAACCACACAGAAGCATTCTGTGAAACTTCTTTGTAGTGTGTGCATTCGTCTCACAGAATTGAACAATTCTTTTGATTGGGCAGTTTTGAAACACACTTTTTATGGAATCTGCAAGTGGATATTTGAAGCGCTTAGAAGCCTATTATGGAAAAGGAAATATCTTCACATTGAAACTACACAGAAGCATTCAGAGAAACTTCTTTGGGATGTGTGTATTCAGCTCACAGAGTTGAACCTATCTTTTTAGAGAGAAGTTTTGAAACTCTCTTTTTGTAGAATCTGCAAGTGCATATTTGGAACTCTTTGAGGCCTATGGGGGAAAAGGAAATATCTTCACATAAAAACTACACAGAAGCATTCTGAGAAACTTCTTTGTGATTTGTGCATTCAACTCACAGAGTTGACCTACCTTTTTAGAGAGAAGCTTTGAAACTCTTTTTTTGTAGAATCTGCAAGTGGATATTTGGAGCCATTTGAGGCCTATGGTGGAAAAGGAAATATCTTCATATAAAAACTAGACAGAAGCATTCTCAGAAACTTCTTTGTGATGTGTGCATTCATCTCACAGAGTCGAACCTTTCTTTTGATTGAGCAGTTGGAAACACTCTTTTTGTACAATCTGCAAGTCTGTATTTAGAGCGCCTTGAGGTCTATGGTGGAAAAGGAAATATCTTCACATAAAAACTATACAGAAGCATTCTCAGAATCTTCTTTGTGATGTGAGCATTCAACTCACAGAGTTGAGCCTCTCTTTTCATTGAGCAGTTGTGAATCTCTCTTTCTGTATAATCTGTAAGTGGATATTTTGAGTCCTTTCTGGCCTGTTTTGGAAAAGGAAATATCTTCACATAAAAACTACACAGAAGCATTCTGCAAAACTTCTTTGTAATGTGTGCATTTATCTTACAGAGTTGAATATTTCTTTTGATTGGGCAGTTTTGAAACACACTTTTTATGGAATCTGCAAGTGGATATTTGAAGAGCTTGGAAGCCTATTATGGAAAAGGAAATATCTTCACATTAAAAGGACACAGAAGCATTCAGAGAAACTTCTTTGGGATATGTGCATTCATCTCAGAGAGTTGAACCTTTCTTTTGATTGTACAGTTAGAAACACTCTTTTTGTAGAATCTGCAAGTGGACATTTGGAGTGCTTTGTTGCCTGTGGTGGAAAAGGCGATATCTTCACATAAAAACTGTATAGAAGCATTCTGAGAAACTTTTTTTGATGTGTGCATTCATCTAACAGAGGTGAAGCTTTCTTTTGATGGACCTGTTTTGAAATACTCTTTTTGTGGAATCTGCAAGTGGACATTTGGAGCACTTTGATGCCTATGGTGGAAAAGGAAATATCTTCACATAAAAACCACACAGAAGAATTCTGAGAAACTTATCTGTGATGTGTGCATTCATTTCGCAGATTTGAACGTTTATTTTGATTGAGCAGTTAGGAAACACTCTTTTTGTGGAATCTGCAGCAGGACATTTGGAGCGCTTTGCAGACTATGTTAGAAAACGAAATATATTCACATGAAAACTAGACAAAAAAATTCTGAGAAACTTCTTGGTGATGTGTGCATTCATCTCACAGAGTTGGACCTTTCTTTTGATTGAGCTGTTTGGAAACACTCTTTTGTAGAATCTGCAAATGGACATTTGGAGCGCTTTGCTGCCTATGATAGAAAAGCAAATATCTTCACATAATATCCAGACAGAAGCAATCTGAGAAACTTATTTGTGATGTGTCCATTCAAGTCACCGAGTTAAACCGTTCTTTTGATTGAGCGGTTTTGAAACTCTCTTTTTGTAAAATCTGCAACTGGACATTTGGAGCGCTTTAAGGTCTATGGTGGGAAAGGAAATATCTTCATATAAAAACTAGACAGAATAATTCTGAGAAACTTCTTTAGAATGTGTGCATTCATCTCACAGAGTTATACCTTTCTTTTTATTAAGCAGTTTTGAAACTCTCTTTTTGTAGAATCTGCAAGTGGACATTTGGAGCACTCTGTGGTCTATGGTAGAAAAGGAAATATCTTCACATAAACTCTAGACAGAAGCAATCTGAGAAACTTCTTTGTGATGTGTGCCTTCATCTCACAGAGTTAAACGTTTCTTTTGATTGAGCAGTTTTGAAACTCTGTTTTTGTATATCTGCAAGTGGACATTTGGAGCGCTTTGAGGCCTATGGTGGAAAAGGAAATATCTTCACATAAAAACTAGACAGAATAATTCTGAGAAACTTCCTTGTGATGTGTGCGTTCATCTCACAGAGTTGAACCTTTCTTTTGGTTGAGCAGTTTGGAAACACTCCTTTTGTAGAATCTGCAAGGGGACATTTGGATCACTTTGCAGCCTATGTTTGAGAAGGAAATATCTTCACAACAAAACAAGACGGAAGAATTCTGAGAAACTTCTTTGTGATGTGTGCATTAATCTCACAGAGTTGAATGTTTGTTTTCATTGAGCAGTTTGGAAACAATCTTTTTGTAGAATCTGTAAGTGGAAATTTGGAGTGCGTTGCGGCCTATTGTAGAAAAGGAAATATCTTCACATAAAATCTAGACAGAAGAAATTTGAGAAACTTCTTTGTGATGTGTGTGTTCATCTCACAGAGTTGAACCTTTCTTTTTATTGAGCAGTTTGGAAACACTCTTTTTGTAGAATGTGCAAGTGGACATTTGGGGCGCTTTGAGGCATATGGTGGAAAAGGAAATATGTTCACATAAAAATTAGACAGACGAATTCTGAGAAACTACTTTTTGATATGCATTCATCTCACACAGTTGAACCTTTCTTTTGATTGAGCAGTTTGGAAACACTCTTTTTGTAGAATCTGCAAGTGGGCATTTGGAGTGCTTTGCGGCCTATGGTAGAAAAGGAAATACCTTCACATAAAATCTAGACAGAAGCAATCTGAGAAATTTCTTTCTTATGTGTGCTTTCATCGCACAGAGTTGAACTTTTCTTTTGATTGAGCAGTTTGGAAAAACTCTTTTTGTGCAATCTGCAACTGGACATTTGGAGCGCTTTGCAGCCTAAGTTAGAAAATGAAATATCTTCACATAAAAACTAGACAGAAGAATTCTGAGAAAGTTCATTGTGATGTGTGCGTTTATCTCACAGAGTTGAACCTTTCTTTTGATTCAGCTGTTTGGAAACACTCTTTTTGTAGAATCTGCATTTGGACATTTGGAGCCCTTTTTGGCCTATGGTAGAAAAGGAAGTGTCCTCACATAATATCTAGACAGAAGCTATCTAAGAAACTTCTTTTTGATGTGTGCATTCTTCTCACCAAGTTAAACCTTTCTATTGATTGAGCAGTTTTGAAACTCTCTTTTTGTAGAATCTGGAAGTAGACATTTGGAGCACTTTGAGGCCTCTGGTGGAAAAGGGAATATCTTCACATAAAAAGAAGATAGAAGAATTCTGAGAAACTTCTTTCTGATGTGTGCATTCATCTCACAGAGTCGAACAATTGTTTTGACTGAGCAGTTTGGAAACACTCTTTTTGTAGAATCTGCAAGTGGACATTTGGAGTGCTTTGTAGCCTACGGCAGATAAGGAAATGTCTTCACATGAAATCTAGACAGAAGAAATCTGAGAAAATACTTTTTGATGTGTCTGTTCATCTCACAGACTTGAACCTTTCTTTTGATTGAGCAGTTTGGAAATACTCTTTTTTATAGAATCTGCAAGTGGACAATTTGGAACGCTTTGCGGCTTAAGGTAGAAAAGGAAATATCTTCAAATAAAATCTAGACAGAATCAATCTGAGGAACTTCTTTGTGATGTGTGCATTCGTCCCACAGAGTTAAACCTTTCTGTTGATTGAGCAGTTTTGAGACTCTCTTTTTGTAGTATCTGCAAGTGGACATTTCGAAGGCCTTGAGGCCTATGGTGGAAAAGAAAATATCTTCTCATAAAAATTAGACTGAAGAATTATGAGAAACTTCTTTGTGCTGTGTGCGTTCATCTCACAGATTTGAACCTTTCTCTTGATTGAGCAGCTTGGAAACACTCTTTTTGTAGAATCTGAAAGTGGACATTAGGAGTGCTTTGCAGCCTATGGTATAAAAGGAAATACCTTTACATAAAATCTAGAAAGAGGCAATCTGAGAAAATTCTTTGTGATGTGTGCATTCATATCAGAGAATTAAACCTTTCTTTAATTCAGCAGTTTTGAAACTCTCTTTTTGTAGAATCTGCAATTGGACATTTGTAGCGCTTTGAGGCCTATGGTGGAAAAGGAAATATCTTCACATAAAAACTAGACAGAAGTATTCTGAGAAACTTCTTTTTTATGTGTACGTTCACCTCACAGAATTGAACCTTTGTTTTGATTGAGAAGTTTGGAAACACTCTTTTTGTAGAATCTGCAAGTGGACATTTGGAGCACTTTGTAGCCTATGGTAGAAAAAGAAATATCTTTACATAATAAATAGACAGAAGCAATCTGAGAAAGTTCTTTGTGATGTGTGCATTTATCTCACAGAGTTATAACTTTCTTTTCATTCAGCTGTCTTGAAATTCTCTTTTTGTAGAATCTGCATGTGGACATTCAGAGCACTTTGAGGCCTGCGGTGGAAAGGGAAATATCTTCACAAAATACTAGAAAGAAGAATTCTGGGAAACTTCTTTGTGATGTGTTTGCTCACCTCACAGAGTTGAACCTTTCTTTTGATTGAGCAGTTTGGAAACACTATTTTTGTAGAATCTGCAAGTGGACATTTTGATCGCTTTGCAGCCTATGGTAGAAAAAGAAATATCTTCACATAAAATCTGGAGAGAAGCAATTTGAAAACTTCTTTGTGATGTGTGCCTTCATCTCACAGAATTAAAGCTTTCTTTTGATTGAGCAGTTTGGCCTATGGAGGAGACGGAAATATCTTCACATAAAAACTAGAAAGAAGAATTCTGAGAAACTTCTTTGTGATGTGTGCTTTCATCTCACAGAGTTGAACATTTCTTTTGATTGAGCAGTTTGGAAACACTCTTTTTGTAGAATCTGGAAATGGACATTTGGAGCGCTTTGAAGAGTATGGTGGAAAAGGAAATATCTTCACATAAAACTACATAGAAGTATTCTGAGGAATTTCTTTGTGATGTGTGCCTTCGTCTCCCAGAGTTGAACTTTTCTTTTGATGGACCAGTTTTGAAATACTCTTTTTGTAGAATCTGCAAGTGGACATTTCGAGCGCCTTGAGGCCTATGGTGGAAAATGAAATATCTTCACATAAAAAGTAGACAGAAGAATTCTGAGAAACTTCTTTGTGATACGTGCATTCATCTCACAGGGTTGAACCTTTCTTTTTATTGAACAATTTGGAAATACTCTTTTTGTAGAATCTGCAAGTGGAGACTTGGAGTGCTTTGTGGCCTATGTTAGAAAAGGAAGGAGCTTCATATAAATTCTAGACAGAAGCAATCTGAGAAACTTCCTTCTGATGTGTGCATTCATCGCACAGAGTTCAACCTTTCTTTTGATTGAGCAGTTTTGAAACTCTCCTTATGTAGAATCTGCAAGTGGACATTTGGAGAGCTTTGCTGCCTATGTTACAAAAGTAAATATCTTCACATAAAATGTAGTCAGAAGAAATCTGAGAAACTTCTTTGTGATGTGTGTTTTAATCTCACAGAGTTGAACCTTTGTTTTGATTGAGGAGTTTGGAAACACTCTTTTTGTAGAACCTGCATGTGGACATTTGGAGTGCTTTGCAGCCTATATTAGAAAAGGAAATATCTTCCAATAAAATCTACACAGAAGCAATCTGATAAACTTTTTCACGATGTGTGCATTCATCTCACAGAGTTAAACATTTATTTTGATTCAGAAGTTTTGAAACTCTCTTTTTGTAGAATCTGGAAGTGGACATTTGGATCGGTTTGTGGCCTACATTATAAAAGGAAATATTTTCACATAAAATCTAGACAGAATCAATCGGAGAAACTTCTTTGTGATGTGTGCATTCATCCCACAGAGTTAAAAGTTTCTTTTGATTGAGCAGTTTTGAAATGCTTTTTTTGTAGAATCTGCAATTGGACATCTGTAGCACTTTGAGCCTATGGTGGAAAAGGAAATATCTTCACATAAAAACTAGACAGAAGTATTCTGAGAAACTTCTTTGTGATGTGTGCTTTCATCTCACAGAGGTAAAGCTTTCTTTTGATTGAGCTGTTTGGAAACACTCTTTTAGTAGAATCTGCCAGTGGACATTTGGAGCGCTTTGCGGCCTGTGGTAAAAAAGGGAATATCTTCACATAAAATCTAGACAGAAGCAATCTGAGAAACTTCTTTGCGATGTGCACATTCATCTCACAGAGTTAAAACTTCGTTTTGATGGAGCAGTTTTGAGACTCTCTTTTTGTAGAAACTGCAAGTGGACATTTGGAGTGCTTTGAGGCCTCTGGTGGAAACGGAAATATATTCACAACAAAACTAGACAGAAGAATTCTGAGAAACTTCTTTGTGATGGGAGCATTCATCTCTTTTTTTCCTTTGGATTTATTTATTTATTTATTTATTTATTTTTTTATTATACTTTAAGTTTTAGGGTATGTGTGCATATTGTGCAGGTTAGTTACATATGTATACATGTGCCATGCTGGTGCACTGCACCCATTAACTCGTCATCTAGCATTAGGTATATCTTCCAATGCTATCCCTCCCCCCTCCCCTCAACCCACAACAGTCCCCAGAGTGTGATATTCCCCTTCCTGTGTCCATGTGATCTCATTGTTCAATTCCCACCTATGAGTGAGAATATGCGGTGTTTGGTTTTTTGTTCTTGTGATAGTTTACTGAGAATGATGATTTCCAATTTCATCCATGTCCCTACCAAGGACATGAACTCATCATTTTTTATGGCTGCATAGTATTCCATGGTGTATATGGGCCACATTTTCTTAATCCAGTCTATCATTGTTGGACATTTGGGTTGGTTCCAAGTCTTTGCTATTGCAAATAATGCCGCAATAAACATACGTGTGTGTGTGTCTTTATAGCAGCATGATTTATAGTCCTTTGGGTATATACCCAGTAATGGGATGGCTGGGTCAAATGGTATTTCTAGTTCTAGATCCCTGAGGAATCGCCACACTGACTTCCACAATGGTTGAACTAGTTGAGAGTCCCACCAACAGTGTAAAAGTGTTCCTATTTCTCCACATCCTCTCCAGCACCTGTTGTTTCCTGACTTTTTAATGATTGCCATTCTACCTTGTGTGAGATGGTATCTCATTGTGGTTTTGATTTGCATTTCTCTGATGCCCAGTGATGATGAGCATTTTTTCATGTGTTTTTTGGCTGCATAAATGTCTCCTTTTGAGAAGTGTCTGTTCATGTCCTTTGCCCACTTTTTGATGAGTTTCTTTGTTTTTTTCTTGTAAATTTGTTTGAGTTCATTGTAGATTCTGGATATTAGCCCTTTGTCAGATGAGATGGTTATGAAAATTTTCTCCCATTTTGTAGGTTGCCTGTTGACTCTGATGGTAGTTTCTTTTGCTGTGCAGAAGCTCTTTAGTTTAATTAGATCCCATTTGTCAATTTTGTCTTTTGTTGCCATTGCTTTTGGTGTTTTAGACAGGAAGTCCTTGCCAACGCCTATGTCCTGAATGATAATGCCTAGGTTTTCTTCTGGGGTTTTTATGGTTTTAGGTCTAACATGTAAGTCTTTAATCCATCTTGAATTGATTTTTGTATAAGGTGTGAGGAAGGGATCCAGTTTCAGCTTTCTACATATGACTAGTCAGCTTTCCCAGCACCATTTATTAAATAGGGAATCCTTTCCCCATTGCTTGTTTTTCTCAGGTTTGTCAAAGATCAGGTAGTTGTAGATATGCAGCGTTATTTCTGAGGGCTCTGTTCTGTTCCATTGATCTATATCTCTGTTTTGGTACCGGTACCATGCTGTTTTGGTTACTGTAGCCTTGTAGTATAGTTTGAAGTCAGGTAGTGTGATGCCTCCAGCTTTGTTCTTTTGGCTTAGGAGTGACTTGGCAATGCCGGCTCTTTTTTGGTTCCATATGAACTTTAAAGTAGTTTTTTCCAATTCTGTGAAGAATGGCATTGGTAGCTTGATGGGGATGGCATTGAATCTGTAAATGACCTTGGGCAGTATGGCCATTTTCACGATATTGATTCTTCCTACCCATGAGCATGGAATGTTCTTCCATTTGTTTGTATCCTCTTTTATTTCGTTGAGCAGAGGTTTGCAGTTCTCCTTGAAGAGGTCCTTCACATCCCTTGTAAGTTGGATTCCTAGGTATTTTATTCTCTTTGAAGCAATTGTAAATGGGATTTCACTCTTGATTTGGCTCTCTGTTTTTCTGTTTTTGGTGTATAAGAATGTTTTTGATTTTTGTATGTTGATTTTGTATCCTGAGACTTTGCTGAAGTTGCTTATCAGCTTAAGGAGATTTTGGGCTGAGACAATGGGGTTTTCTAGATATACAATCATGTCGTCTGCAAACAGGGACAATTTGACTTCCTTTTTTCCTAATTGAATACGCTTTATTTCCTTCTCCTGCCTAATTGCCCTGGCCAGAACTTCCAACACTTTGTTGAATAGGAGTGGTGAGAGAGGGCATCCCTGTCTTGTGCCAGTTTTCAAAGGGAATGCTTCCAGTTTTTGCCCATTCAGTATGATATTGGCTGTGGTTTTTTCATAGATAGCTCTTATTATTTTGAGATACGTCCCATCAATACCTAATTTATTGAGAGTTTTTAGCATGAAGGGTTGTTGAATTTTGTCAAAGGCTTTTAGAGTTGAACCTTTCTTTTGATTGAGCAGTTTGGAAGCACTCTTTTTGTAGAATCTGCAAGTGGACATTTGGAGTGCTTTGCAGCCTATGTTAGAAAAGGAAATATCCTCACATAAAATGTAGACAGAAGCCATCTTTTAAACTTCTTTGTGATGTGTGCATTCATCTCACAGAGTAAAACATTTCTTTTGATTAAGGTGTTTTGTAACTCTCTTTTTTTAGAATCTGCAAGTAGACGTTTGGAGGGCTTTAAAGCCTATGGTGGTAAAGGATATATCTTCACATAAAAACTAGATAGAAGGATTCTGAGGAACTTCCTTGTGATGTGTGCATTCATCTCCCAGAGTTGAAACTTTCTTTTGAAGGACCAGTTTTGAAATACTCCTGTTGTAGAATCTGCAAGTGGACATTTGGAGCGCCTTGAGGCATATGGTGGAAAAGGAAATATCTTCACATAAAAACTAGACAGAAGAATTCTGAGAAACCTCTTTGTGATGTGTGCATTCATCTGACAGAGTTGAATTTTTTTTTTTTGACTGAGCAGTTTGGAAACAGTCTTTTTTTCGAATCTGCAAGTAGACATTTGGAGCCCTTTGCAGCCTATGGTAGGAAAGGAAATATATGAACATAAAATCTAGAAAAAAGAAATCTGAGAAACTACTTTGGATGTGTGCATTCTTGTCACAGAGGAAAACCTGTCTTTTGATTGAGGAGTTTTGAAACTCTCTTTTTGTAGATTCTGCAAGTAGATATTTGTAGCTCTTTAAGGCCTATGGTGGAAAAGGAAATATATACACATAAAAAGTTGATACAAGCATTTTGAGAAACTACTTTGTGATGTGTGCATTCATCTCCCAGAGTTGAACTTTGCCTTTGGAGGACTAGTCTTGAAATACTCTTTTTGTAGAATATGTAAGTGGACATTTTGAGCGCCTTGAGGCCTATGGTGGAAAGGGAAATATCATCACATAAAAACTTGACAGAAGCATTCTGAGAAACTTCTTTGTGATGTGTGCATTCATCTCACGGAGTTTAACCTTTCTTTTGGTTGAGCAGCTTGGAAACAGTCTTTTTTTCGAATCTGCAAGTAGACATTGGGAGTGCTTTGTGGCCTATGGTAGAAAATGAAATATCTTCTCATAAAGTCTAGACAGAAACAATCTTAGAAACTTCTTTGTGATGTGTGCAGTTATCTCACAGAGTTAAACCCTTCTTTTGTTTGCCAGTTTTGAAACTCTCTTTTTGGAGAATCTGCAAGTGGACATTTGGAGCACCTTGTGGCCTATGGTAGAAAAGGAAATATCTTCACATAAAAACCAGACAGAAGCATTCTGAGAAACTTTTTGTGATGCATGGTACATCTCACAGAGTTGACCCTTTGTTTTGATTGAGCAGTTTGGAAACACGCTTTTTGTAGTATCTGCGAGTGGGCATTTGGAGCATTTTGCAGCCTATGATAGAAAATGAAATATCTTCACATAAAGTCTAGACAGAAGCAATCTGAGAAACTTCTTTGGGATGTTTGCATTCATCTCACAGAGTTAAACCTTCCTTTTGATAGAGCAGTTTTGTAACACTCTTTTTGTAGAATCTGCAAATGGACATTTGGAGCACTTTGAGGCCTATGGTGGAAAAGAAATATCTTCACATAAAAACTTGACAGAAACATTCTGAGAAACTTCTTTGTGATGCCTGCATTCATCTCTCACTGTTGAACATTTCTGATAGACTGGATTAAGAAAATGTGGCACATATACACCATGGAATACTATGCAGCCTTAAAAAATGATGAGTTCACATCCATTGTAGGGACATTAATGAAATTGGAAATCATCATTCTCAGTAAACTATCGCAAGAACAAAAAAACAAACACCGCATATTCTCACTCATAGGTGGGAATTGAACAATGATACCACATGGACACAGGAAGGGGAACATCACACTCTGAGGACTGTTGTGGGGTGGGGGGGGGGAGGGATAGCATAGGGAGATATACCTAATGCTAGATGACGAGTTTGTGGATGCAGTGCACCAGCATGGCACATGTATACATATGTAACTAACCTGTACATTGTGCACATGTACCCTAAAACTTAAAGTATAATAATAATAAATTAAAAAAAAAAACAAAAAAAACTTGACAGAAGAATTCTGGAAACTTCTTTGTGATGTGTGTGTTCATCTCATAGACTTGAACCTTTCTTTTGATTGAGAAGTTTTGAAACTCTCTTTTTGTAGAATCTGCAAGTGGACATTTGGAGTGCTTTGAGGCCTGTGGTGGAAAAGTAAATACCTTCACATAAAAACTAGACAGAAGTATTCTGAGTAACTTCTTTGTGATGTGGGCGTTCATCTTACACAGTTAAACCTACCTTTTGATTAAGCAGTTTTGAAACTCTGTTTTTGTAGAATCTGCAAGTGGACATTTGGAGCGCTTTGAGGCCTGTGGTGGAAAAGGAAACACCTTCACATAAAAACTAGACAGAAGAATTCTGAGAAACTTCTTTGTGATGCCTGCGTTCATCTCTCAGAGTTGAACATTTCTTTTGATTGAGCAGTTTGGTAACAGTCTTTTTGTAGAATCTGCAGGTGGACATTTGGATCACTTTGCAGCCTATGTTAGAAAATGAAATATCTTCATATAAAATCTAGACAGTAGCAATCTGAGAAACTTGTTTTTGACGTGTACACTCATCTCACAGAGTTAAACTTTTCCTTTGTTTGAGCGTTTAAGAAACTCTCTTTTTGAAAGGTCTGTAAGTGGACATTTGGAGCGCTCTTATGCCTATGGTTTAAAAGGAAATATCGTCACATAACAACTAGACAGAAGCATTTTGAGAACTTCTTTGTGATTGTGAATTCATCTCCCAGAGTTTAACCTTTCTTTTGAAGGAACAGTTTGGAAATACTCTTTCTGTAGAATCTGCAAGTGGCCATTTCGAGCTCTTTGAAGCCTTCGGTTGAAAAGGAAGTGTTTTCACATAAAAACTAGACAGAAGCATTCTCAGAAACTTCTTTGTGATGTGTGCACTGATCTCACAGAATTGAACCTTCCTTTTGATAGAGCAGTTTTGAAACACTGATATTGTAGAATCTGCAAGTGGATATTTGGAGCGCTTTGAGGCCTATGGCAGAAAAGGAAATGTCTTAATATAAAAAGTAGACAGAAGCATTCTCAGAAACTACTTTGTAATGTGTGCATTCAACTCACAGAGTTCAACCTTCCTTTTGATAGAGCAGTTTTGAAGCACTCTTTTGTAGAATCTGCAAGTGGATATTTAGTTCGCTTTGAGGCCTAAGACAAAAAAGGAAATATCTTCATATAAAAACTAGACGGAAGCATTCTCATAAACGTCTGAGTGATGTGTGCATTCAACTAACAGAGTAGAACCTTTCTTTTGATAGAGCAGTTTTGAAACACTCTTTTTGTAGTATCTGCATGTGGACATTTTGAGCACTTTGAGACCTTCGGTGGAAAAGGAAATATCTTCACATAAAAAATAGGCAGAAGCATTCTCAGAAACTACTTTGTGATGTGATCATTCAACTCACAGAGTTGAAACTTCCTTTTGATAGAGCAGTTTTGAAATAGTCTTTTTGTAGAATCTACCAGTGAATATTTGGAGCGCTTTGAAGCCTTCGTTGGAAACGGGAATATCGTCACATAAAAACTAGACAGAAGAATTCTCAGAAACTACTTTGTGATGTGTGCATTCAACTCAAAGATTTGAACCTTCATTTTGATTGAGCAGTTTAGAAACACTCTTTTTGTAGAATCTGCAAGTAGATATTTGGAGCACTTTGAGGCCTATGGTAGCAAAGGAAATATCTTTATATAAAAACTAGACAGAAGCATTCTCAGAAACTACTTTGTGATGTGTGCATTCAGCTCACAGAGTTGAACCTTCCTTTTGATACAGCAGTTTTGAAACACTCTTTTTGTGGAATCTGCAAGTGGATATTTGTACTGCTTTGAAGAATTCGTTGGAAACGGGAATGTCTTCACAGAAAAACAAGACTGAAGCATTCTCAGAAACTTCTTTGTGACGTTTACATTCAACTCACAGAGTTGAAAGTTTTGAAAGAGTCTTTGATGCCCATGGTAGAAAAGGAAATATCCTCATATGAAAACTAGACAGAAGGATTCACAGAAACTGCTTTGTGATGTGTGCATTCAAATCACGGAGTTGAACCTTTCTTTTGTTAGAGCAGTTTTGAAACACTGTTTCTGTGGAATCTGCCAGTGGACATTTGGAGCGCATTGAGGGCTATGGTGGAGAAGGAAATATCTTCACATAAAAACTAGAAAGAAGCATTCTCAGAAACTTCTATGTGAAGTGTGCATTCAACTCACAGAGTTGAACCTTCCTTTTGATAGAACAGTTTTGAAACACTCTTTTGTACAATTGCAGGTGAATATTTGGAGCACTTTGAAGCCTTCATTGGAAATGGGAATATCTTCACATAAAAACTAGACAGAAGTATTCTCAGAAACTTCTTTGTGATGTGTGCATTCAACCCAGAGAGTTCAACCTTTCCTTTGATAGAGCAGTTTTGAAACGTGTTTTTGTAAGATCTGCAAGTGGATATTTGGGGTGCTTTGAGTCCTTTGGTGGAAACGGGAATATCTTCTAATAAAAACTAGACAGAAATATTCTCAGAATCTTCTTTGTGATGTGCGCATTCAACTAACACAGTTGAACATTTCTTTTGACAGAGCAGTTTTGAAACACTCTTTTGGTAGAATCTGCCAGTGGATATTTGGAGCGCTTTGAGGGCTATTGTGCAAATGGAAATATCTTCACCTAAAAACGAGACAGAAGCATTCTCAGAAACTACTTTGTGATGTTTGCATTCAACTCACAGAGTTGAACATACCTCTTCATAGAACAGTTTTGAAAACCTCTTTTTGTAGAATCTGCAAGTGGATATTTGGACCACTTTGAGGTCTTCATAGGAAACAGTGATATCTTCACATAAAAACTAGATAGAAGCATTCTCAGAAACTTCTTTGTGATGTGTGAATTCAACTCACAGAGTTGAACCTTCCTTTAATAGAGCAGTTTTGAAACACTCTTTTTGTAGAATCTGCAAGTAGATATTTGGAGCGCTTTGAGGCCTTCATTGGAAACCGGAATATCTTCACATAAAAAGTAGATAGAGGCATTCTCAGAAACTTTTAATGATATGTAGTTTCAACTCACAGCGTTGAACCTTTCTTTTGATAGAGCAGTTTTGAAAAACTCTTTTATCGAATCTGCAAGTAGACATTTGGAGTGCTTTGTGGGCTGTAGTCCAAAAGGAAATATCTTCATATAGAAACTAGACTGAAGCATTCTCAGCAACTTCTTTGTGACGTTTGCATTCATCTCACAGCGTTGAACATACCTTTTCATAGAGTAGTTTTGAAACACTATTTTTGTAGAATCTGCAAATGGATATTTGGACTGCTTTGACGCCTTCATTGGAAACGGGAATATCTTCACATAAACACTAGACAGAAGCATTCTCTGAAACTTCTTTGGATGTATGTATTCAACTCACAGAGTTGAACATTCCTTTTTATGGAGCAGTTTTGAAACGCTGTTTTTGTAGAATCTGCAAGTGGATATTTGGAGTGATTTGAGGCCTCTGGTGGAAAAGGGAATATCTTCACATAAAAACTAGACGGAAGCATTCTCAGAAACTTCTTTGTGATGTTTGCATTCAACTCATGGAGTTGATCCTTCCTTTTAATAGAGCAGTTTTGAAACACTCTTTTTGTAGAATCTTCAAGTGGATATTTGGACAGCTTTGAGGCCTCCATTGGAAACGGGAATATCTTCACATAAAAACTAGACAGAAGCATTCTCAGTAACTTCTTTGTGATGTGTGCATTCAACTCACAAAATTGAACCTTTCTTTTGATAGAGCAGTATTTCAACACTCCTTTTGTAGAATCTGCAAGTGGATATTTGGAGCCCTTTGAGGCCTATGGTAGAAAAGGTTATATCTTCATATGAATACTAGAAAGAAGCATTCCCAGAAACTACTTTGGGATGTGTGCGTTCAACTCAGAGATTTGAAACTTTCTTTTATAGAGCAGTTTTGCAACACTCTTTTTGCAGAATCTGCAAGTGGATATATGGAGCCCTTTGAGGCCTATATTAAAAAAGGAAACATCTTCATATAAAAACTAGAAAGAAGCATTCTCAGAAACCAATTTGGGATGTTTGCATTCAACTCATAGAGTTTAACGTTTCTTTTGATAGAACAGTTTTGAAACATTCTTTTTTTAAAACCTGCAAGTGGACATCTGGAGCACTTTGAGGGATATGGTGGAAAAGGAAATATCTTCACATAGAAACTAGACAGAAGTATTCTGTGAAACTCCTTTGTGATGTTTGCATTCAACTCAGAAAGTTGAACTACTCTTTTTATAGGCCAGTTTTCGAGCACTCTTTTTGTGGAATCTGCAAGTGGATATTGGGACTGCTTTGAGGCCTTCGTTGGAAATGGGATTATCTTCACATAAAAACTAGACTGAAGGATTCTTAGAAACTACTTTGTGATGTGTGCATTCAACTCACAGAGTGGTACCTTCCTTTTGATAGAGCAGTGTTGAAAGACACTTCTTGTAGAATCTGCAGGTGGATATTTGGAGTGCTTTGAAGCCTTCCTTGGAAACGGGAATATCTTCACATAAAAACTAGACATAAGCATTCTCAGAAACTTCTTTGTGATCTGTCCATTCAACTCACAGAGTTGAACCTTCCTTTATTAGAGCAGTTTTGAAACACTTTTTCTGTAGAATCTGCATGTGGATATTTTGAGCGATTTGAGGCCTATGGTGTAAAAAGAAATATCTTCATGTAAAAAGTAGACAGAAGCATTCTCAGAAGCAACTTTGTGATGTGTGCATTCAACTCACACAGTTGAACCTTTCTTTTGATAGAGTAGTTTTGGGACACTCTTTTTGTAGAATCTGCAAGTGGACATTCGGAGCACTTGGAGGGCTATGGTGTAAAAGGAAATATCTTCACATAAAAACTAGACAGAAGCATTCTCAGAAACTTCTTGGTGATGTCTGCATTCAACTCAGAGAGTTGAACCTTCCTTTTGATAGGGCAGTTTTGAAACACTACTTTTTGAAGAATCTACAGGTGGATATTTGTACTTGTTTGAGGCCTTCGTTGGAAATCAGAATATCTTCATATAAAAACTAGACAGAAGCATTCTCAGGAACTTCTCTGTGATGTGTGCATTCAACTCACAGAGCTGATCCTTCCTTTTGATAGAGCAGTTTTGAAACACTCTTTTTGTAGAATCTGCAACTGGATATTTGGACGGATTTGAGGCCTTCGTTGGAAACAGTAATATCTTCACATAAAAACTAGACAAAAGCATTCTCAGGAACCACTTTGAGATATGTGCATTCACGTCACAGAGTTGTACCTTCATTTTGATAGTGCAGTTTTGAAGCACTCTTTTTGTAGTATCTGCAAGTGGATATTTGGAGTGCTTTGAAGCCTTCGTTGGAAACGGAAACGTATTCACATAAAAACTAGACAGAAACATTCTCAGAAAGTTCCTTGTAGTGTATGCATTCAACTGACAGAATTGAACCTTCCTTTTGATAGTGCAGTTTTGAAACACTCTTTGTAGAATCTGCAAGTGGATAATTGGAGTACTTTGAAGTCTTCATTGGATACAGATATATCTTCACATGAAAACTAGACAGATGCATTCTCAGAAACTTGTTTGTGATTTGTGCTTTCAGCTCACAGAGTTGAACCTTCCTTTTGATAGAGCAGTTTTGAAACACTCTTTTTGTAGAATCTGCAAATGGATATTTGGAATGGTTTGAAGACTTGGTTGGAAATGGGAATATCTCCACATAAAAACTAGATAGAAGCATTCTCAGAAACTTATTTCTGATGTGTGCATTCAGCTCACAGAGTTGAACCTTCCTTTTGATAGAGCAGTTTTGAAACACTCTTTTTATAGAATATGCAAATGGATATTTGGAGTGCTTTGAAGCCTTCGTTGGAAACGAGAATATCTTCACATAAAAACTAGACAGAAGGATTCTCAGAAACTGCTTTGTGATGTGCGTATTCAGCTAACAGAGTTGAACACTCCTTCTCGTAGGTGAGATTTGAAGCACTGTTTTTGTAGAATCTGCAAGTGGATATTTGGAGCCCTTTGAGGCCTCTGTTAGAAAAGGTAAATTCTTTATATAAAAACTAGAAAGAAGCATTCTCAGAAACAAGTTTGTGATGTGTGCCTTCAACTCACGGAGCTTAAACTTTCTTTTGATAGAGCAATTTTGAAACCCTCTTTTTGTATAAATGTCTTGTTTTGAGAAGTGTCTGTTCATGTCTTTTGCCCACTTTTTGATGGGGTTGTTTGTTTTTTTCTTGTAAATTTGTTTGAGTTCATTGTAGATTCTGGATATTAGCCCTTTGTCAGATGAGTAGGTTGAGAAATTTTTCTCATATTTTGTAGGTTGCCTGTTGACTCTGATGGTAGTTTCTTTTGCTGTGCAGAAGCTCTTTAGTTTAATTAGATCCCATTTGTCAATTTTGGCTTTTGCTGCCATTGGTTTTGGTATTTTAGCCATGGAGTCCTTGCCCATGCCTATGTCCTGAATGGTAATGCCTAGATTTTCTTCTGGGGTTTTTATGGTTTTAGGTCTAACGTTTAAGTCTTTAATCCATCTTGAATTAATTTTTGTATAAGGTGTAAGGAAGGGATCCAGTTTCAGCTTTCTACATATGGCTAGCCAGTTTTCCCTGCACCATTTATTAAATAGGGAATCCTTTCCCCACTGCTTGTTTTTCTCAGGTTTGTCAAAGTCAGATAGTTGTAGATATGCAGCGTTATTTCTGAGGGCTCTGTTCTGTTCCATTGATCTATATCTCTGTTTTGGTTCCAGTACCATGCTGTTTTGGTTACTGTAGCCTTGTAGTATAGTTTGAAGTCAGGTAGTGTGATGCCTCCAGCTTTGTTCTTTTGGCTTAGGATTGACTTGGCGATGCTGGCTCTTTTTTGGTTCCATATGAAGTTTAAAGTAGTTTTTTCCAATTCTGTGAAGAAAGGCATTGGTAGCTTGATGGGGATGTCATTGAATCTGTAAATTTCCTTGTTCAGTATGGCCATTTTCACGCTATTGATTCTTCCTACCCATGAGCAAGGAATGTTCTTCCGTTTGTTTGTATCCTCTTTTATTTCCTTGAGCAGTGGTTTCTAGTTCTCCTTGAAGAGGTCCTTCACATCCCTTGTAAGTTGGATTCCTAGGTATTTTATTCTCTTTGAAGCAATTGTAAATGGGAGTTCACTCATGATTTGGCTCTCTGTTTGTCTGTTGTTGGTGTATAAGAATGCTTGTGATTTTTGTACATTGATTTTGTATCCTGAGACTTTGCTGAAGTTGCTTGTCAGCTGAAGGAGATTTTGGGCTGAGACAATGGGGTTTTCTAGATATATAATCATGTCATCTGCAAACAGGGACAATTTGACTTCCTCTTTCTTAATTGAATACCCTTTATTTCCTTCTCCTGCCTAATTGCCCTGGCCAGAACTTCCAACACTTTGTTGAATAAGAGTGGTGAGAGACGGCATCCCTGTCTTGTGCCGGTTTTCAAAGAGAATGATTCCAGTTTTTACCCATTCAGTATGATATTGGCTCTGGGTTTGTCAGAGATAGCTCTTATTATTTTGAGATACATGCCATCAATACGTAATTTACTGAGAGTTTTTAGCATGAAGCATTGTTGAATTTTGTCAAAGGCTTTTTCTGCATCTATTGAGAGAATCATGTGGTTTTTTCCTTTGGTTTTGTTTCTATGCTGGATTAGATGTATTGATTTGCATATATTGAACCAGCCTTGCATCCCAGGGATGAAGCCCACTTGATCATGGTGGATAAGCTTTTTGATATGCTGCTGGATTCGTTTTGCCAGTAGTTTATGGAGGATTTTTGCATCAATGTTCATTAAGGATATTGGTCTAAAATTCTCTTTTTTCATTGTGTCTCTACACGGCTTTGGTATCAGAATGATACTGGCCTCATAAAATCAGTTAGGGAGGATTCCCTCTTTTTTATTGATTGGAATAGTTTCAGAAGCAATGGTACCAGTTCCTCCTTGTACCTCTGGTAGAATTTGGCTGTAAATCCATCTGGTCCTGGACTCTTTTTGGTTGGTAAGCTATTGATTATTGCCAGAATTTCAGATCCTGTTATTGGTCTATTCAGAGATTCAACTTCTTCCTGGTTTAGTCTTGGGAGAGTGTATGTGTCGAGGAATTTATCCATTTCTGCTAGATTTTCTAGTTTATTTGCGTAGAGGTGTTTGTAGTATTCTTTGATGGTAGTTTGTATTTTTGTGGGATTGGTGGTGATAACCCCTGTATCAGTTTTTATTGCATCTATTTGATTCTTTTCTTTTTTCTTCTTTATTAGTCTTGCTGGCAGTCTATCAGTTTTGTTGATCCTCTCAAAAAAACAGCTCCTGGATTCGTTAATTTTTTGAAGGGTTTTTTTTGTGTCTCTATTTCCTTCAGTTCTGCTCTGATTTCAGTTATTTCTTGCCTTCTGCTAGCTTTTGAATGTGTTTGCTCTTCCTTTTCTAGTTCTTTAATTGTGATGTTAGGGTGTCAATTTTGGATCTTTCCTGCTTTCTCTTGTGGGCATTTAGTGCTATAAATTTCCCTCTACACACTGCTTTGAATGTGTCCCAGAGATTCTGGTATGTTGTGTCTTTGTTCTCATTGGTTTCAAAAAACATCTTTATTTCTGCCTTCATTTCGTTATGTACCCAGTAGTCATTCAGGAGCAGGTTGTTCAGTTTCCATGTAGTTGAGCAGTTTTGAGTGAGATTCTTAATCCTGAGTTCTAGTTTGATTGCACTGTGGTCTGAAAGACAGTTTGTTATAATTTCTGTTCTTTTCCATTTGCTGAGGAGAGCTTTACTTCCAACTATGTGGTCAATTTTGGAATAGGTGTGGTGTGGTGCTGAAAAAAATGTATATTCTGTTGATTTGAGGTGGAGAGTTTTGTAGATGTCTATTAGGTCCGTTTGGTGCAGAGCTGAGTTCAATTCCTGGGTATCCTTGTTGACTTTCTGTCTCATTGATCTGTCTGATGTTGACAGTGGGGTGTTAAATTCTCTCATTATTAATGTGTGGGAGCCTACGTCTCTTTGTAGGTCACTCGGGACTTGCTTTATGAATTTGGGTGCTCCTGTATTGGGTGCATATATATTTAAGATAGTTAGCTCTTCTTGTTGAATTGATCCCTTTACCATTATGTAATGGCCTTCTTTGTCTCTTTTGATCTTTGTTGGTTTAAAGTCTGTTTTATCAGAGACTGGGATTACAACCCCTGCCTTTTTTTGTTTTCCATTTGCTTGGTAGATCTTCCTCCATCCCTTTATTTGGAGCCTATGTGTGTCTCTGCATGTGAGATGGGTTTCCTGAATACAGCACACTGATGGGTCTTGACTCTTTATCCAATTTGCCAGTCTGTGTCTTTTAATTGGAGCATTTAGTCCATTTACAGTTAAAGTTAATATTGTTATGTGTGAATTTGATCCTGTCATTATGATGTTAGCTGGTTATTTTGCTCGTTAGTTGATGCAGTTTCTTCCTAGCCTTGATGGTCTTTACATTTTGGCATGATTTTGCAGTGGCTGATACCGGTTGTTCCTTTCCATGTTTAGTGCTTCCTTCAGGCACTCTTTTAGGGCAGGCCTGGTGGGGACAAAGTCTGTCAGCATTTGCTTGTGTGTAAAGGATTTTATTTCTCCTTCACTTATGAAGCTTAGTTTGGCTGGATATGAAATTCTGGGTTGAAAATTCTTTTCTTTAAGAATGTTGAATATTGGCCCCCACTGTCTTCTGGCTTGTAGAGTTTCTGCCAAGAGATCCGCTGTTAGTCTGATGGGCTTCCCTTTGAGGTAACCTGATCTTTCTCTCTGGCTGCCCTTAACATTTTTTCCTTCATTTCAACTTTAGTGAATCTGACAGTTATGTGTCTTGTAGTTGCTCTTCTCGAGGAGTATCTTTGGGGCATTCTCTGTATTTCCTGAATCTGAATGTTGGCCTGCCTTGGTAGATTGGGGCAGTTCTCTTGGATAATATCCTGCAGAGTGTTTTCCAACTTGGTTCCATTCTCCCCGTCACTTTCAGGTACACCAATCAGACGTAGATTTGGTCTTTTCACATAGTCCCATATTTCTTGGAGGCTTTGCTCGTTTCTTTTTATTCTTTTTTCTCTAAACTTCCCTTCTCGCTTCATTTCATTCATTTCATCTTCCATCACCGATACCTTTTGTTCCAGTTGATTGCATCGGCTCCTGAGGCTTCTGCATTCTCCACGTAGTTCTCGAGCCTTGGTTTTCAGCTCCATCAGCTCCTTTAAGCACTTCTCTGTATTGGTTATTCTAGTTATACATTCTTCTAAATTTTTTTGAAAGTTTTCACCATTTTTGCCTTTGGTTTGAATGTCCTCCCGTAGCTTGAGGTAATTTGATCTTCTGAAGCCTTCTTCTCTCAACACGTCAAAGTCATTCTCCATCCAGCTTTGTTCCATTGCTGGTGAGGAACTGCGTTCCTTTGGAGGAGGAGAGGTGCTCTGCTTTTTATAGTTTCCAGTTTTTCTGCTCTGTTTTTTCCCCATCCTTCTGGTATTATCCACTTTTGGTCTTTGATGATGGTGATGTACAGATGGGTTCTTGGTGTGGATGTGCTTTCTGTTTGTTATTTTTCCTTCTAACAGACAGGACCCTCAGCTGCAGGTCTGTTGGAGTACCCGGCCGTGTGAGGTGTCAGTCTGTCCCTGCTAGGAAGTGCCTCCCAGTTAGGCTTCTCAGGGGTCGGGGGTCAGGGACCCACTTGAGGAGGCAGTCTGCTGGTTCTCAGATCTCCAGCTGTGTGCTGGGAGAACCACTGCTCTCTTCAAAGCTGTCAGACAGGGACACTTAAGCCTGCAGAGGTTACTGCTGTCTTTTTGTTTGTCTGTGCCCTGCACCCACAGGTGGAGCCTACAGAGGCAGGCAGGCCTCCTTGAGATGTGGTGGGCTCCACCCTGTTCGAGCTTCCTGGCTGCTTTGTTTACCTAAGCAAGCCTGGGCAACGGCAGGCGCCCCTCCCCCAGCCTAGCTGCCGCCTTGCATTTTGATCTAAGACTGCTGTGCTAGCAATCAGCGAGACTCCATGGGCGTAGGACCTTCCGAGTCAGGTGCGGGACACAATCTCCTGCTGCGCTGTTTTTTAAGCCCATTGGAAAAGCACAGTATTCAGGTGGGAGTGACCGGATCTTCCAGGTGCCCTCTGTCATCCCTTTCTTTGACTAGGAAAAGTAACTCCCTGAACCCCTGCGCTTCCCGAGTGAGGCAATGACACACCCTGCTTCGGCTCCTGCATGGTGCATGCACCCACTGACCTGAGCCCACTGTCTGGGACTCCCTAGTGAGATGAACCCGGTACCTCAGATAGAAATGCAGAAATCACCCGTCTTCTGTGTCACTCACGCTAGAAGCTGTAGACCAGAGCTGTTCCTATTCAGCCATCTTGGCACCTCTCCCCGTTAAATTTTCTTTTGATAAAGTAGTTTTGAAACCCTCTTTTTGCAGAATCTGCAAGTGGAAAATTCTAGTGCTTTGAAGTCTTCATTGGAAACTGGAATATATTCACATAAAAACTAGACAAAAGCATTCTGAGAAACATCTTTGTGATGTGTGCATTCAACTTACAGAATTGAACCTTTCTTTTGATAGAACAGTTTTGTAACACACTTTTTGTAGAATCCGCAAGTTGACATTGGGAGAACTTTGAGGGCTATGGTGGAAAAAGAAATGTCTTCACATAAAAACTAGACAGAAGCATTCTCAGAAACTTCTTTGTGATGTCTGCATTCAACTCACAGAGTTGAACCATTGTTTTGATAGAGCAGTTTTGAAACACTCTTTCTGTTGAATCTGCAAGAGGATATTTGTACTGCTTTGAGGCCTTCTTTGGTAACGGGAATATCTTCACATAAAAACTAGAGAGAAGCATTCTCAGAAACTTTTTTGTGATGTGTGCATTCAAGTCACGGAGTTGAACGTTCCTTTTCATAGAGCAGTTTTGAAACAGTCTTTTTGTAGAATCTGCAAGTGGTTAATTGGAGTACTTTGAAGTCTTCATTGGAAACGGCTATATCTTCACATAAAAACTAGACAGTTGCATTCTCAGAAACTTCTTTGCGTGGTGTGCGTTCAACTCACAGGGTTGAACCTTCCTTTTGATAGAGCAGTTTTGAAAAACTCTTTTTGTAGGATCTGCAAGTGGATATCTGGAGTGCTTTGAAACCTTCATTGGAAATGGGAATATCTTCACATAAAAACTAGAAAGAAACATACTCAGAAACTGCTTTGTTATGCGTACATTCAGCTCACAGAGTTTAATCTTTCTTTTGATAGAGCAGTTTTGAAACACTCTTTTTGTAGAATCTGCAAGTGGATATTTGGACTGCCTTGAGGCCTTCTTTGGAAACGGGAATATCTTCACATAAAAACTAGACAGAAGCATTCTCAGAAACTTTTTTGTGATGTGTGCATTCAACTCACAGAGTTACACCTTCCTTTTGATAGAGCAGTTTCCAAACACACTTTTTGTATGATCTGAAAGTGGATATTTGAAATGCTGTGAGGCCTTTGTTGGCAACGGGAATAGCTTCACATAAAAACTAGACAGAAGGATTCTCAGAAACTACTTTGTGATGTGTGCATTCAACTCACAGAGATGAACCCTACTTTTTGTAGAGCAGATTTGAAACACTCTTTTTGTGGAATCTGAAAGTGGATATTTGGAACTTTCTGAGGCCTCTGTAGAAAAGGTAATTTCTTTAAATAAAAAACTACAAAGAAGCATTTTCAGAAACTAGTTTGTGATGTTTGCATTCAACCCATGGAGTTTAATCTTTCTTTGGATAGAGCAGTTTTGAAACACTCTTTTTGTAGAATCTGCAAGTGGATATTTGGACTACTTTGAAGCCTTCATTGGAAACGGGAATATCTTCACATAAAAACTAGACAGAAGCATTCTCAGAAACTACTTTGTGATGTGTGCATTCAACTCACAGAATTTAAACTTCCTTTTGCTAGAACATTTTGAAACACTCTTTTTATAGAATCTGCAGTTGGATATTTGGAGCACTTTGAGGTCTATGGTAGAAAAGGAAATATCTTCATACAAAAACTAGACAGAAGCATTCTCAGGAACTACTTTGTGATGTGTGCATACAACTCATAGAATTTAACTTTTCTTTTGATACAGTAGATTTGAAACCCTCTTTTTATAGAATCTGCAAGTGGATAATTGGAGTGCTCTGAATCCTTCACTGGAAATGGTAATATCTTCACATAAAAACTAGAAAGAAGCATTCTCAGAAACTTCACTGTGATGTGTGCATTCAACTCACAGAGTTGAATCTTTCCTTTGATAGAGCAGTTTTGAAACACTCTTTTTGTAGTATCTGCAATGGGATAATTGGAGCACTGGGAGGCCTATAGTGGAAAAGGAAATATCTTTAAAGAAAAACTAGACAGAAGCATTCTGAGAAACTACTTTGTGATGTGTGCTTTCAACTCACAGAATTTAATCTTTTTTTAGATAGAGTAGTTTTGAAACCCTCTTTTGTAGAATCTGTAAGTGGATAATTGGAGTGCTTTGAAGCCTTCGTTGGAAACAAGAATATCTTCACATAAAAACTAGAGAGAAGCATTCTCAGAAACTTCTCTGTGATGTGTCCCTTCAACTCACAGAGTTGAACCTTCATTTTGATAGAGCAGTTTTGAAACACTCTTTTTGTAGAATCTGCAAGTGGATATTTGGAGGGGTTTGAAGCTTTTGTTGGAAACAGGAATATCTCCACATAAAGACTAGACAAAAGCATTCTGAGAAACTGCTTTTTGGTGTGTGCATTCAACTCACAGAGTTGAAACCTCCTTCTGGTAGAGCAGATTTGAAACACTGTTTTTGTAGAATCTGCAATTGGATATTTGGAGCCCTTTGAGGCCTCTAGTACAAAAGGTAATTTCTTTATATAAAAACTAGAAAGAAGCATTCTCAGAAACTAGTTTGTGATGTGTGCATTCAACTCACAGAGTTTAACTTTTCTTTTGATAGAGCAGTTTTGAAACACTCTTTTTGAAGAATCTGCAAGTGGATATTTTGACTGCTTAGAGGAATTCATTGGAAATGGGTGTATCTTCACATAAAAACCCGACTGAAGCATTCTCAGAGGCTTTTTTATGATGTTGGCATTCAAGTCACATAGCTGAACATTTCTTTTCAAAGAGAAGTTTGAAACACTCTTTTTGCAGAATCTGCAAGTGGATATTTGGACTGCTTTGAGGCCTTCATTGGAAACGGGAATATTTTCACATAAAAACTATACAGAAGTATTCTCAGAAACTACTTTTTGATGTGTGCATTCAACTCAAAGAATTTAAAATTTCTTTTGATAGAGCAGTTTTGAAACACTCTTTTTGTAGAATCTGCAATTGGATATTTGGAGCGCTTGGAAGCCTAGGGTAGAAAAGGAAATATCTTCATCCAAAAAGTAGACAGAAGCATTCTCAGAAACTACTTTGTGATGTGTGCTTACAACTCACAGAATTTAACCTTTCTTTTGATAATGTAGTTTTGAAACCCTCTTTTTGTAGAATCGGCAAATGGATAATGGGAGTGCTTTGAGGTCTTCGTTGGAAACGGGAATATCTTCACATAAAAACTAGACAGAAGCATTCTCAGAAACTTTTTTGGGATGTGTGAATTCAACTTACAGGGTTGAACATTTCTTTTGATACAACAGTTTTGAAACACTCTTTTCATAGAATCTGTAAGCAGACATTTGGAGCACTTTGAGGGCTATGGTGGAAAAAGAAATATCTTCAAATAAAAACTAGACAGAAGCATTCTCAGAAACTTGTTTGTGATGTGTGCATTCAACTCACAGAGTTGAACCTTTCTTTTGATAGAGCAGTTTTGAAACACTCTTTCTGTGGAATCTGCAAGTGGATATTTGTACTGCTTTAAGGCCTTTGATGGCAACGGGAATACCTTCACATAAAAACTAGACAGAAGTATTCTCAGAAACTACTTTGTGATATGTGCATTCAACTCACAGAGTTGAACCTTCTGTTTAATAGAGCAGTTTTGAAACACACTATTTGTAGAATCTGCAAGTGGATATTTGGTTTGCTTTGAAGCCTTCATTGGAAACAGGAATATCCTCACATAAAAACTAGACAGAAGCATTCTCAGATTCTTCTTTGTGATGTGCACATTCAACCCACAGAGTTGAACCCTCCTTTTGATAGAGCAGTTTTGAAACACTCTTTTTGTAGAATTTACAAGTGGATATTTGGAGCATTTTGGAGGCTATGGTGAAAAAAAATACTTTCACATAAAAACTAGAAAGAAGCATTCTCAGAAACTTCTTTGTGATGTTTGCACACAGCTCAGAGAGTTGAGTATTTCTTTTGATAGAGCAGTTTTTAAACATTCTTTTTGTAGAATCTGCAAGTGGATAATTGGAGTGTTTTGAAGCCTTCGTTGGAAACGGGAATATCTCCACATAAAAACTAGACAGAAGCATTCTCAGAAACTTTTTTGTGATGTGTGCATTCAAATCACAGAGTTGAAACTTTCTTTTGATAGAGCAGTTTTGAAACACACTTTTTGTAGTATCTGCAAGTGGATATTTGGACTGCTTTGAGGTCTTCATTGGAAACGGGAATATCTTCACATGAAAACTAGACAGAAGCATTCTCAGAAACTTTTTTGTGATGTGTGCATTCAACTCACAGAGTTTAACCATTCTTTTTATAGAGCAGTTTTGTAACACTCTTTTTGTAGAATCTGCAATTGAATATTTGTAGCCCTTTGAGGCGTATGGTTGAAAAGGAAATTTCTTCACATAAAAACTAGAAAGAAGCATTCTCAGAAACTTCTTTGTGATGTGTGCATTCAACTCACAGATTTGAACACTCCTTTTGATAGAACAGTTTTGAAACACTCTTTTTGTAGAATCTGCAAGTGGATATTTGGATCCCATTGAGGCCTATGGTCGAAAAGGAAATATCTTCATATCAAAACTAGAAAGAAGCATTTTCAGAAACTGCTATGTGATGTGTGCATTCAACTCACAGAGTTTAACCTTTCTTTTGATAGAGCAGTTTTGAAACACTCCTTCAATAGAATCTGCAAGTGGACATTTGGAGCACTTTGAGGGCTATGGTGGAAAAGGAAATACCTTCACATAAAAACTAGACGGAAGCATTCTTAGAAACTTCTTTGTGTTGTTTGAATTCAACTCACAGAGTTGAACCTTTCTTTTCATAGAGCAGTTTTGATACACACTTTTTCTAGAATATGCAAGTGGATATTTGGACTGCTTTGAGGCCTTCGTGGTAAATGGGAATATCTTCACATAAAAACTAGACAGAAGTATTCTCAGAAACTTCCTTGTGATGTGGGCATTCAACTCACAGAGTTGAAACTTCCTTTTGATAGAGAAATTTTGAAACACTCTTCTTGTAGAATGTGCAAGAGGATATTTGGAATGCTTTGAGGCCTTCGTTGGAAACGGGAATATCTTCACATAAAAACTAGACAGAAACATTCTGAGAAACTTGTTTGTGATGTGTGCATTCATCTCACAAAGTTGCACCTTTCTTTTGATAGAGCAGTTTTGAAACATTCTTTTTGTAGGATCTGCAATTATGTGTTTTGAGCACTTTGAAGCCTAAGGTAGGAAAGGAAATACCTTCATATAAAAACTAGAGAGAAGCATTCTCAGAAACTTCCTTGTGATGTGTGCATTCAACTCACAGTGTTGAGCCTTCTTTTTCATTGAGCCATTTTGCAACACTCTTTTTGTAGGATCTGCAAGTGGATAATTGGACTACTTTGAAGCCTCCATTGGATACGAGAATATCTTCTCATAAAAAGTAGAAAGTTGCATTCTCTGAAACTTTCTTGTGATGTGTGCATTGAACTCCAAGAGTTGAAACTTCCTTTTGATAGAGCAGTTTTGAAACACTTTTTTTGTAGAATCTGCAAGTGGATAATTGGAATACTTTGTACACTTCATTGGAAACGGGAATATCTTCACATAAAAACAAGATAGATGCATTCTCAGAAACTCCTTTATGATGTGTGCATTCGTCTCACAGAGTTGAACCCTCCTTTTGATAGAGCAGTTTTGAAAAACTCTTTTTGCAGATTCTGCACGTGGATATTTGGAGTGATTTGAAGCCTATGGTAGAAAAGGAAATATCTTCATATAAAAACTAGAGAGAAGCATTCTCAAAAACCACTTTGTGATCTGTGCTTACAACTCACAGAATTTAACCTTTCTTTTGATAGAGCAGTTTTGAAACACTCTTTTTGTAGAATCTACAAGTGGATATTTTGACTGCTTAGTGGAATTCATGGGAAACGGGAATATCTTCACATAAAAACGAGACAGAAGCATTCTCAGAAACTCCTTTGTGATGCGTGCATTCAACTCACAGAGTTGAACCTTCCTTTTGATAGAGGAGTTTTGAAACACTCTTTTTGTAGAATCTGCAAGTGGATATTTGGACTGCTTTGGAGCCTTAGATGGAAACGGGAATATCTTCATATAAAAACTAGACAGAAGCATTCTCAGAAACTTCTTTCCAGTGTGTGCATTCAACTCACAGATTTCAACCCTCCTTTTGATAGAGCAGTTTTGAAACACTCTTTTTGTAGAATCTGCAAGTGGATATTTGGAAGCCGTTGATTCCTGTGGTTGAAAAGGAAATATCTTCATATCAAAACTAGAAAGAAGCATTTTCAGAAACTCCTTTGTGATGTGTGCATTCATCTCACGGAGTTTAAACTTTCTTTTGATACAGCAGTTTTGAAACTCTCCTTCTATAGAATCTGCAAGTGGACATTAGGAGCACTTTGAGGGCTATGGTGGGAAAGGAAATACCTTCACATAAAAACTAGACGGAAGCGTTCTAAAAAACTTCTTTGTGTTGTTTGAATTCAACAAACAGAGTTGAACCTTTCTTTTCGTAGGGCAATTTTGATACACTCTTTTTCTAGATTATGCAAGTGGATATTTGGACTCCTTTGAGGCCTTCATTGGAAACGGGAATATCTTCACATAAAAACTAGAAAGAAGCATTCTCAGAAACTTATTTGTGATGTGTGCATTCAACTCACAGAATGGAGCCTTCCTTTTGAAAGAGCAGTTTTGAAAGACCCTTTTTTCCTTTTTGTAGTATCTGCAAGTGGATATTTGAAGTGCTTTGAAGCCTTCGTTGGAAACGGGAATATATTCACCTAAAAGCTAGACGGAAGCATTCTCAGAAACTTCCTTGTGATGTGTGATTTCAACTCACAGAGTTGGACATTTCTTTTCATAGAGCTGTTTTGAAACACTCTTTTTATATAATCTGCAATTGGATATTTGGAGCCCTTTGAGGCCTATGGTAGAAAAGGAAATTTCTTCATATAAAAACTAGACAGAAGCATTCTCAGAAACTACTTTGTGATGTGTGCTTACAACTCACAGAATTTAACCTTTCTTTTGATAGAGCAGTTTTGAAACAGTCTTTATGTAGAATCTGCAAGTGGTTAATTGAAGTGCTTTTAAGCCTTTGTTGGAAACGGGAATATCTTCACATAAAAACTAGACAGAAGCATTCTCAGAAACGACTTTGGGATGTGTGCATTGAACTCACAGAGTTGAAACTTCCTTTTGATAGAGAAGTTTTGAAACACTCTTTTAATAGAATATGCAAGTGGATATTTGGAGTGCTTTGAAGCCTTTATTGCAAACGGGAATATCTTCACATTAAAACCAGAGAGAAGAATTCTCAGAAACTTCATTGTGATGTTTGCATTCATCTCACAGAGCTGAACTTTCCATTTGATAGGGCAGTTTTGAAACACAATTTTTGTAGAATGTGCAAGAGTGTATTTGGACAGGTTTGAGGCCTTCGTTGGAAACGGGAATATCTTCACATAAAAACTAGACAGAAGCATTATCAGAAACTTCTTTGTGATGTGTGCATTCAACTCACAAAATTGAATCTTTCTTTTGATAGAGCAGTTTTGAAACATTCTTTTTGTAGAATATGCAATTATATATTTTGAGCACTTTGAATCCTAAGGTAGAAAAGGAAATATGTTCATATAAAAATAGAGAGAAGCATTCTTAGAAACTTCCTTGTGATGTTTGTATTGAACTCACAGTATTGAGCCTTCCTTTTGATAGAGTCGTTTTGAAACACTCTTTTTGTAGAATCTGCAAGTGGATAATTGGAGTGCTTTGAAGCCTTTGATGTAAACAGGAATATCTTCACCTATAAACTTGACAGAAGCATTCTCAGAAACTTCTTTGTGATGTTTGCATACAACTCAGAGAGTTGATATTTCTTTTGATAGAGCAGTTTTTAAACATTCTTTTTGTAGAATCTGCAAGTGGATAATTGGAGTGTTTTGAAGCCTTTGTTGGAAACGGGAATATGTCCACATAAAAACTAGACAGAAGTATTCTCAGAAACTTCTTTCTGATGTGTGCATTCAACTCACAGAGTTGATCCTTCCTTTTGATAGAGCAGTTTTGAAACAAACTTTTTGTAGAATCTGCAAGTGGATATTTGGATTGCTTAGAGGCCTTCGTTTGAAACGGGAATATCTTCAGAAAAAAAATAGAAGCATTCTCAGAAACTACTTCGTGATGTGTGCATTGAACTCACAGAGTTGAACCTTCCTTTTGATAGAGAAGTGTTGAAACACTCTTTTTGTAGAATATGCAAGTAGATATTTGGAGTGCTTTGAAGCCTTTATTGGAAAGCAGAATACCTTCGCATAAAAACTAGACAGAAGCATTCTCAGAAACTTCTTTGTGTTGTGTGCATTCAACTCTCAGAGTTGAACGTTCCTTTTGATAGAGCAGTTTTGAAACTCTCTTTTTGTGGAATCTGCAAGTACATATTTGAACCACTTTGAGGCCTTTTTTAGAAAAGGAAATATCTTCATATAAAACTAGAAGGAAGCATTCTCAGAAACTATTTTGTGATGTGTGAATTCAACTCACAGAGTTTAACCTTTCCTTTGATGGAGCAGCTCTGAAACACTCTTTTTGTAGAATATGCAAGTGGATATTTGGAGTGCTTTGAAGCCTTCGATGGAAACAGGAATATGTTCACATAAAAATTAGACAGAAGCATTCTAAGAAACCAGTTTGTGATCTGTGCATTCAACTCACAGAATTTCACCTATCTTTTCACAGTCCAGTTTTGAAACACTCTATTTTTGGAATGTGCAAGTAGACATTTGGAACTCTGTGTGGGCTATGTGGTAAAGGGAGATATTTTCACATAAAAACTAGACAGAAGCATTCTCAGAAACTTCTTTGTGATGTTTGCATTCAACTCAGAGAGTTGAACATTTCTTTTGATGGAGCAGTTTGGAAGCTCTCTTTTTGTAGAATCTGCAAAGGATACTTTGACCTCTTTGTGGCCTTCGTTGGAAACGGGAATATCTTCACATACGAAATAGACAGAAGTATTCTCAGAAACTTCTTTGTGATATGTGCATTCAACTCACAGAGTTGAGCCTTCCTTTTGATAGAGCAGTTTGGAAACATTCTTTTTTTTAGCATCTGCAAGTAGATATTTGGAGTGATTTGAAGTCTTCGTTAAAAACGGGAATATACTCACATAAAAACCAGACAGAAACATTTTCAGAAACTTCCTTATGATGAGTGTATTCAACTAACAGAGTTGAACTCTCCTTTCGATAGAGCAGTTTTGAAACACTCTTTTTGTAGATTCTGCAAGTTGATAATCGGAGTACTTTGAAGTCTTCATTGGAAATCGGAATATCTTCACATAAAAACTAGACAGATGAATCCAGGAACTGGTTTTTTGAAAGGATCAACAAAATTGATAGACCGCTAGGAAGACTAATAAAGAAAAAAAGAGAGAAGAATCAAATAGACACAATAAAAAAATGATAAAGGGGATATCACCACCGATCCTGCAGAAATACAAACTACCATCAGAGAATACTACAAACACCTCTACATAAATAAACTAGAAAATCTAGAAATGGATAAATTCCTTGACACATACACTCTCCCAAGACTAAACCAGGAAGAAGTTGAATCTCTGAATAGACCAATAACAGGATCTGAAATTGTGGCAATTATCAATAGTTTACCAACCAAAAAGAGTCCAGGACCAGATGGATTCACAGCCGAATTCTACCAGAGGTACAAGGAGGAACTGGTACCATTCCTTCTGAAACTATTCCAATCAATAGAAAAAGAGGGAATCTTCCCTAACTCATTTTATGAGGCCAGCATCATCCTGATACCAAAGCTGGGCAGAGACACAATGAACAAAGATAATTTTAGACCAATATCCTTGATGAACATTGATGCAAAAATCCTCAATAAAATACTGGCAAAACGAATCCAGCAGCACATCAAAAAGCTTATCCACCATGATCAAGTGGGCTTCATCCCTGGGATGCAAGGCTGGTTCAATATATGCAAATCAATAAATGTAATCCAGCATATAAACAGAGCCAAAGACAAAAACCACATGATTATCTCAATAAATGCAGAAAAAGTCTTTGACAAAATTCAACAACACTTCATGCTAAAAACTCTCAATAAATTAGGTATTGATGGGACGTATTTCAAAATAATAAGAGCTATCTATGACAAACCCACAGCCAATATCATACTGAATGGGCAAAAACTGGAAGCATTCCCTTTGAACACTGGCACAAGACGGGGATGCCCTCTCTCACCACTCCTATTCAACATGGTGTTGGAAGTTCTGGCCAGGGCAATTAGGCAGGAGAAGGAAATAAAGCGTATTCAATTAGGAAAAGAGGAAGTCAAATTGTCCCTGTTTGCAGAAGACATGATTGTATATCTAGAAAACCCCATTGTCTCAGCCCAAAATCTCCTTAAGCTGATAAGCAACTTCAGCAAAGTCTCAGGATACAAAATCAATGTACAAAAATCACAAGCATTCTTATACACCAACAACAGACAAACAGAGAGCCAAATCATGAGTGAACTCCCATGCACAACTGCTTCAAAGAGAATAAAATATCTAGGAATCCAACTTACAAGGGATGTGAAGGACCTCTTCAAGGAGGACTACAAACCACTGCTCAAGGAAATAAAAGGGGATACAAACAAATGGAAGAACATTCCATGCTCATGGGGAGGAAGAATCAATATTGTGAAAATGGCCATACTGCCCAAGGTAATTTACAGATTCAATGCTCTCCCCATAAAGCTACCAATGCCTTTCTTCACAGAATTGGAAAAAACTACTTTAAACTTCATATGGAACCAAAAAAGAGCCCGCATCGCCAAGTCAATCCTAAGTCAAAAGAACAAAGCTGGAGGTATCACACTACCTGACTTCAAACAATAGTACAAGGCTACAGTAACCAAACAGCATGGTACTGGTACCAAAACAGAGATATAGATCAATGGAGCAGAACAGAGCCCTCTGAAATAATGCCTCATATCTACAACTATCTGATCTTTGACAAACCTGAGAAAAACAAGCAATGGGGAAAGGATTCCCTATTTAATAAATGGTGCTGGGAAAACTGGCTAGCCATATGTAGAAAGCTGAAACTGGATCCCTTCCTTACACCTTATACAAAAATCAATTCAAGATGGATTAAAGACTTAAACGTTAGACCTAGAACCATAAAAACCCTAGAAGAAAATCTGGCATTACCATTCAGGACATAGGCATGGGCAAGGACTTCATGTCTAAAACACCAAAAGCAATGGCAACAAACGACAAAATTGACAAATGGGATCTAATTAAACTAAAGAGCTTTTGCACAGCAAAAGAAAGTACCATCAGAGTGAACAGGCAACCTACAAAATGGGAGAAAGTTTTCGCAACCTACTCATCTGACAAAGGGCTAATATCCAGAATCTACAATGAACTCAAACAAATTTACAAGAAAAAAACAAACAACCCCATCAAAAAGTGGGCAAAGGATATGAACGGACACTTCTCAGAAGAAGACATTTATGCAGCCAAAAAACACATGAAAAAATGCTCATCATCACTGGCCATCAGAGAAATGCAAATTAAAACCACAATGAGATACCATCTCACACCAGTTAGAATGGCAATCATTAAAAAGTCAGGAAACAGCAGGTGCTGGAGAGGATGTGGAGAAATAGGAACACTTTTACACTGTTGGTGGGACTCTCAACTATTTCAACCATTGTGGAAGTCAGTGTGGCGATTCCTCAGGGATCTAGAACTAGAAATACCATTTGACCCAGCCATCCCATTACTGGATATATACCCAAAGGACTATAAATCATGCTGCTATAAAGACACATGCACACGTATGTTTATTGCGGCATTATTCGCAATAGCAAAGACTTGGAACCAACCCAAATGTCCAACAAGGATAGATTGGATTAAGTAAATGTGGCCCATATACACCATGGAATACTATGCAGCCATAAAAAAAGATGAGTTCATGTCCTTTGTAGGGACATGGATGAAATTGGAAATCATCATTCTCAGTAAACTATCACAAGAACAAAAAACCAAACACAGCATATTCTCAGTCATAGGTGGGAATTGAACGAGATCATTTGGACACAGGAAGGGGAATATCACACTCTGGGGACTGTGGTGGGGTGGGGGGAGGGGGGAGGGATAGCATTGGGAGATATGCCTAATGCTAGATGACGAGTTAGTGGGTGCAGCACACCAGTATGGCACATGTATACATATGTAACTAACCTGCACAATATGCACATGTACCCTAAAACTTAAAGTATAATAAAAAAATAAAAAGATAAAAAAATAAAAATAAAAAAAAAACCCATTTTCTGGGGAGAAAAAAAAAACTAGACGGATGCATTCTCAGAAACTACTTTTTGACGTGTGCATCCAACTCAAAGAATTTAAAATTTCTTTTGATAGAGCAGTTTTGAAACACTCTTTTTGTAGAATCTGCAAGTGGATATTTGGAACCTTTTGAGGCCTATGGTAGAAAAGGAAATATCTTCATAGGAAAACTAGAAAGAAGCATTCTCGGAAACTACTTCGTGATGTGTGCATTCACCTCACAGAGTTTAACCTTTCTTTAGATAGAGCAGTTTTGAAACACTTTTTGTAGGAAATGCAAGTAGATATGAGAACTTTGAGGGCTATGGTGGAAAAGGATATACCTTCACATAAAAACTAGACATAAGCATTCTCAGAAACTTCTTTCTGAGGTTTGCATTCAACTCACAGAGTTGAATGTTTCTTTTCATAGAGCAGATTTGAAACACTCTTTTTGTAGAATCTGCAAGTGGATATTTGGACTGCTTTGAGGCCTTCCTAGTAAACGGGAATATCTTCACATAAAATCTAGACAGAAGCATTCTCAGAAACTTCTTTGTGATGTGTGCATTCAACACACAGAGTTGAACCTTTCTTTTGATAGAGCAATTTTGAAACAATCTTTTTGCAGAATCCGCAATTGGATAATTGGGGTGCTTAGAGGCCTATGGTAGAAAAGGAAATATCTACATATAAAAACTAGACAGAAGCATTCTCAGAAACTATTTTGTGATGTGTGCTCACAATTCACATAATTCACCTTTCTTTTGATAGAGCAGTTTTGAGACACTCTTTTTGTAGAATCTGCGTTGGACATTTGGACTGCTTTGAGGCCTTCGTTGGAAATGGGAATATCTTCACGTGAAAACTAGACAGAAGCATTCTCAGAAACTTCTTTGTGATGTGGGCATTCAACTCACAGAGTTGAACATTCCTATTGATAGAGCAGTTTTGAACACACTTGTTGCACAATCTGCAAGTGGATAATTGGAGTAATTTGAAGTCTTCATTGGAAACGGGTATATCTTCACATAAAAACTAGACAGATGCATTCTCAGAAACTTCTTTGTGATATGTGCATTCAACTTACAGAGTTGAACCTTCCTATTGATAGAGCAGTTTTGAAACACTCTTTTTCTAGAATCTGCAAGTGGATAATTGGACTAATTTGAAGCCTTCGTTGGAAACGGGAATATCTTCACGTAAAAACTAGACAGATGCATTATTAGAAACTTCATTGTGATGTGTGCGTTCAACTCACAGAGTTGAAACCTCCTTTTGATAGAGCTGTATTGAAATCCTCTTTTTGTAGAATCCGCAAGTGAATATTTGGAGCACTTTGAGGCCTATGGTAGAAAAGGAAATATCTTCATATAAAAGCTAGAAATAAGCATTCTCAGAAACTAATTTGTGATGTGTGCATTCATCTCACAGGGTTTAACCTTTCTTTTGACAGAGCAGTTGGAAACACTCTTTTTGTAGAATCTGAAACTGTACATTTGGAGCACTTTGTGGGCTATGGTGGAAAAAGAAATATCTTCACATAAATTCTAGACAGAAGCATTCTCAGAAACTTCTTTCTGATGTCTGCATTCAACTCACAGAGTTAAACTTTCTTTTGATAGAGCACTTTTGAAACACTTTTTTTGTAGAATCTGCAAGTGGACATTTGTAGAAGTTTGAGGTATATGGTGGAAAAGGAAATATCTTCACTTAAAAACTAGACAGAAGCATTCTCAGAAACTTCTTTTTGATGGGTGCATTCAACTCACAGAGTTGAACATTTCTTTTGGTAGAGAAGTTTTGACACACTCTCTTTGTGAAATCTGCAAGTGGATATTTGGAGCACTTTGAGGGCTATGGTGAAAAAAGAAGTATCATCACTTAAAAACAAGACAGAAGCATTCTCAGAAACTTCTTTGTGATTTTTTCATTCAACTCACAGTGTTCAACCTTTCTTTTGAGCAGTTTTGAAACACACTTTTTGAAGAATCTGCAAGTGGATATTTGGACTGCTTGGAGGCCTTTGTTGGAAACGGGAATATCTTCACATAAAAACGAGACAGAAGCATTCTCAGAAAGTACTTTGTTATGTGTGCATTCAACTCACAGAGTTGAACGCTCGTTTTGATACAGAAGTTTTGAAACAGTGTTTTCGTACGATCTGCAAGTGCATATATGGAGCCCTTTGAGGCCTATTGTACAAAAGGAAATATCTTGATATAAAAACTAGAAAGAAGCATTCTCAGAAACTAACTGTGATGTGTGCATTCAACTCACAGAGTTGAATGTTTCTTTTGACAGAGCAGTTTTGAAACTCTCTTTTGTAGCATCTGCATGTGGACATTTGGAGCACATGAGGGCTATCGTGGAAAAGGAAAGATCTTCACATAAAAACTAGACAGAAGCATTCTCTGAAACTTCTTTGTGATGTTTGCATTCAACCCACGGAGTTGAACCTTCCTTTTCATTGAGCAGTTTTGAAACACTCTTTTTGTAGAATTTGCAAGTGGATATTTGGACTGCTTTGAGGCCATCGTTGGAAATGGGAATATCTTTACCTAAAAACTAGACAGAAGCATTCTCAGAAACTTCTTTGTGATGTGTGCATTCAACTCACTGAGTTGAACTTTCCTTTTCATAGAGCAGTTTTAAAACACTCTTTTTGTAGAATCTGCAATTGGATATTTGGAGCGCTTTGAGGAATACAGTAGAAAAGGAAATATCTTCATATAAAAACTAGACAGAAGCAGTCTCAGAAACTACTTTTTGATGAGTGCTTACAACTCACAGAGTTTAACCTTTCTTTTGATAGCACAGTTTTGAAACACTGTTATTGAAGGATCTGCAAATGGATAATTGGTGTGCTTTGAAGCCTTCGTTGGAAACGGGAATATCTTCACATAAAACTAGACAGAAGCATTCTCAGAAACTACTTTGTGATGTGTGCATTTATCTCACAGAGTTTAACTTTTCTTTTGATAGAGCAGTTTTGAAACAGTATTTTTGTAGATTCTGAAAGTGGACATTTGGAGCACATTGAGGGCTGTGGTGGAAAAGGAAATATCTTCACAGAAAAACTAGATAGAAGCATTCTCAGAAACTTCTTTGTGATGAATGCATTCAACTCATAGAAGTGAATACTCCTTTGATAGCTCAGTTTTGAAACACTCTTTTTTGGAATCTGCATGTGGATATTTGCAGCCCTTTGAGGCCTATGGTAGAAAAGGAAATATCTTCATATAAAAACTAGAAAGAAGCATTCTCAGAAACTACTTTGGGATGTGTGCATTCAACTCACAGAGTTTAACATTTCTTTTGATATAGCAGTCTTACAACACTCTTTTTGTAGAATCTGCAAGTAGATATTTGGAGCACTTTGAGGGCTAAGTTGGAAAAGGAAATAAATTCACATAAAAACTAGAATGAAGCATTCTCAGAAACTTCTTTGTGATGTTTGCATTTAACTAACAGAGTTGAACATTTCTTTTCATGGAGCAGTTTTGAAACACTCTTTTTGTGGAATCTGCAAGTTGATCTTTGGACTGCTTTCAGGCCTTCGTTGGAAATGGGAATATCCTCAGATAAAAACTAGACAGAAACATTCTCAGAAACTTCTTTGTGATGTGGGCATTCAACTCACAGAGTTGAACCTTCCTTTTGATAGAGCAGTTTTGAAACACTCTTTTTGTAGAATCTGCAGGTGGATATTTGGAGTGCTTTCAGGCCTATGATAGAAAAGGAAATATCTTCATATAAAAACTAGACAGAAGCATTTTCAGAAACTACTTTGTGATGTGTGCATTCAATTCACAGAGTTTAACCTTTCTCTGGATAGAGCAATTTTGAAACACTCTTTTTTTAGAATCTACAAGTGTACATTTTTAGCATATTGAGGGCTATAATGGAAAAGGAAACGTATACACATAAAAACTATACAGAAGCATTCTGAGAAACGTTTTTTGACTTTTGCATTCAACTCACAGAGTCGAACATTTCTTTTGATAAAGCAGTTCCGAAACACTCTTTTTGTAGGATCTGCAAGTGGATGTCTGGACTGCTTTGAGGTCTTCGTTGGAAACGGGAATATCTTCACATAAAAACTAGACAGAAGCATTTTCAGAAACTTCATTGTGATGGGTGCATTAAACTCACAGAGTTGAAACTTGCTTTTGATAGAGCAGTTTTGAAACCCTATTTTTGTAGAATCTGCAAGTGGATATTCAGAGAGCTTCGAGGACTTCTTTGGAAACTGGAATATCTTTTATCTTTACATGAAAACTAGACAGAAGCATTCTAAGAAACTTCTTTGTGGTGTGTGCATTCAACTCACAGATTTGAACCTTACTTTTGATAGAGCAGTTTGGAATCCCTCTTTTTGTTGTGTCTGCCAATGTATATTTGGAGTGCTTGGAAGCCTTCATTGGAAATGGGAATATCTTCACTTAAAAACAAGACATAAGCATTCTCAGAAACTTCTTTGTGATATGTGCATTCAGATCACAGAGTTGAACCTTCTTTTTGATAGAGCAGTTTTGAAGCACTCTTTTTGTAGAGTCTACAAGTGGATATTTGGAGTGCATTGAAGCCTTCCCTGGAAACGGGAATATCTTCACATAAAAATTAGGCAGAAGAATTCTCAGAAACCGCTTTGTGATGTGTACATTCAGCTAACAAAGTTGAACCCTCCTTTTGATAGAGCAGTTTTGAAACACTCTTTTTGTAGAATCTGGAAGTGGATATTTGGAGTCTTTTGAGTCGTATGGTAGAAAAGGGAATATCTTCATGTAAAAACTAGAAAGAAGCAATCTCAGAAACTACTTTTTGATGTGTGCAGTCAACTCCCAGAGTTTAACCATTCTTTTGATAGAGCAGTTTAGAAACACTCTTTTTGTATAATCTGCAAGTGGACATTTGGAGTGCTTTGAAGCCTTCTTTGGAAACTAGAATACCTTCACATAAAAATTAGACAGAAGCATTCTCAGAAACTCCTTTGTGATGTGTGTATTCAACTCACAGAGTTGAACCTTCCTTTCGATAGAGCAGTTTTGATGCACTCTTTTTGTAGAATCTGCAAGTTGATATTTGGACCCATTTGAGGCCTTCGTTGGAAACGGGAATATTTTCACATAAAAACTAGACAGAAGTATTCTCGGAAACTTCTTTGTGATGTGTGTATTCAACTAACAGAGTTGAACCCTCCTTTTGACAGAGCGGTTTTGAAACACTCTTTTTTTTAGAATCTGCAAGCGGACATTTGGAGCACTCTGAGGGCTATGGTGGAAAAGGAAATTTCTTCACATGAAAACGAGACAGAAGCATTCTCAGAAACTTCTTTGTGATGTTTGCATTCAACTCACAGAGTTGAACCTTTCTTTTCATAGGGAAGTTTTGAAACACTCTTTTTGTAGAATCTTCAAGTGGATATTTGGACTACTTTGGGGCCTTCATTGGAAATGGGAATATCTTCACATAAAAAGTAGACAGAAGAATTCTCAGAAATTGATTTGCGATATGTGCATTCAACTCAAAGTTTTGAACCTTTTTTTGATAGAACAGTTTTGAAACACTCTTTTTGGTGAATCTGCAAGTGGATATTTGGAGCGCTATGAGGCCTATGGTGGAAAAGGAAATATCTTCATATAAAAACTAGAAAGAAACATTCTCAGAAACTGCGTTTTGATGTGTACATTCAACTCACAGAGGTTAACCTTTCTACTGATAGAGCAGTTTTGAAACACTCTTTTTGTAGGATCTGCAAGTGGACATTTAGAGCACTTTGTTGGCTATGGTGGAAAAGGAAATATCTTCACCTAAAGTCTAGATGGAAGCATTCTCAGAAACTTCTTTTTGATGTTTGCATTCAACTCACAGAGTTGAAACTTTCTTTTGGTAGAGCAGTTCTGAAACACTCTTTTTGTAGAATCTGCAAGTGGATATTTTGACCACTATGAGGCTTTCTTTGGAAACGGGAATACCTTCACATAAAACCTAGACAGAAGCATTCTCAGAAACTTCTTTGTGATGTTTGCATTCAACTCAGAGAGTTGAACCTTTCTTTTGATAGAGCAGTTTTGAAACACTCTTTTTGTAGAATCTGCAAGAGAATATTTGGACCGATTTGAGGCCTTCATTGGAAACGGGAATATCTACACATAAAACTAGACAGAAGCATTCTCAGAAACTTCATTGTGATGTGTGCATTCAACTCACAGAGTGGAGCTTTCCTTTTGGTAGAGCAGTTTTGAAACACTCTTTTTGTAGTATCTGCAAGTGGATTTTTTGAGTGCTTTGAAGACTTCGTTGGAAACAGAATATCTTCACCTAAAAACTAGACAGAGGCACTCTCAGAAGTTCTTCGTGATGTTTGCATACATCTCACAGAGTGGAACCGTCCTCTTGATAGAGCAGTTTTGCAACACTATTTTTGCAGGATCTGCAAGTGGTTAATTGGAGCCCTCGGAGGCCTATGGTAGAAAAAGATATATCTTCATATAAAAACTGGTAAGAAGCATTCTCAGAAACTACTTTGGGATGTGTGCATTCAACTCACAGAGTTTAACGTTCCTTTTGATAGAGCAGTTTTGAAACACTCTTTTTGTAGAATCTGCAAGTGGACATTTGGAGCACTTATTGGTCTATGATGGAAAAGGAAATATCTTCACATAAAATCTAGACTGAACTGTCCTCAGAAACTTCTTCGTAATGTGTGCATTCAACTCACAGAGTTGAATATTCCTGTTGATAGAGCATTTTTGAAACACTCTTTTTGTAGAATCTGCAAGTTGATATTTGGAGTGCTTTGAAGCCTTGGTGGGTAACAGGAATATCTTCCCACAAAACTAGACAGATGCATTCTCAGAAACTCGTTGGTTGTGTGTGAATTCAACTCATAGAGTTTAAGCTTTGTTGTGATATAGCAGTTTTGCAAACACTCTTTTTGTAAAATCTGCAAGTGGATATTTGGATCCCTTCATATGAAAACTAGAAAGAAGCTGTCTCAGAAATTACTTCAGGATATTTGCATTCAACTCGGAGAGTTGAAACTCTCTTTTGATAGAGCAGTTTTGCAACACACGTTTTGTAGAATCTGCAAGTGGATATTTGTAGCTCTTTGAGGCCTGTGGTAGAAAAGGATATATCTTCATATAAAAAGTAGAAAGAAGCATTCTCAGAAACTAATTTAGGACGTGCGCATTCAACTAACAGAGTTGAACATTTCTTTTGAAAGAGCAGTTTTGAAACACTCTTTTTGTACAATCTGCAAGTGGATATTTGGAGTGCTTTAAAGCCTTCGTTGGAAACGGGAATATCTTCAAATAAAAACTAGACAGAAGCATTCTCAGAAACTCCTTTGTGATGTGTCCATTCAACACACAGAGTATAACATTTCTTTCTATAGAGCAGTTTTGAAACACTCTTTTTCTAGAATCTGCAAGTGGACATTTGGAGCACTTTGACGGCTATGGTGGAAAAGGAAGTATCTTCACATAAAAACTAGACAAAAGCATTCTCAGAAAAATCTTTGTGATGTGTACATTCAACTCAGAGAGTTGAACCTTTCTTTTGATAGAGCAGTTTTGATTCATTCTTTTTGTAGAATCTGCAAGTGGTTATTTTGAACCCTTTGAGGCCTATGGTAGAAAAGGTAATATATTCATATGAAAACTAGACTGAAGCAATCTCAGAAACTACTTTTTGTTGTGTACATTCAACTCAGAGAGTTGAAACTTTGTTTTGATATAACAGTTTTGAAACACTCTTTTTGTAGAATCTGCAAGTGGACATGTCGAGCTTTTTGAGGTATTCGGTGGAAAAGGAAGTATCTTCCCCTATAAACCAGACAGAATCATTCTCAAAAACTTCTTTGTGATATGTGCATTCAACTCACAGAGATGAACCTTCCTTTTTATAGAGCAGTTTTGAAATACTCTTTTTGTACAATCTACAGGTGGGCATTTGGAGTGCTTTGAAGCCTTCATTGGAAACGGGAATATCTTCACATAAAAACTAGAAAGAAGCATTCCCAGAAACTACTTTGTGATGTTTGCCTTCAACTTACAGAGTTGAACCTTCTTTTTGATAGAGCAGTTTTGAAACACTCTTTTTATAGAATCTGCATGTGGATATTTGGAGCGCTTTGAGGCCTACTGTAGAAAACGAAACATCTTCTAATAAAAACTAGACGGAAGCATTCTCAGAAACTACTTTGTGATGTTTGTATTCAACTCAGAGGGTTGAACCTTTCCTTTGATAGAACAGTTTTGAATCACTCTTTTTGTAGTATCTGCAAGTGGATATTTGGACCGCTTTGAGGCCTTCGTTGGAAATGGGAATATCTTTACATAAAAACTGGACAGAAGCATTCTCGGAAAAGTCTTTTTGATGTGTGCATTCAGCTCACAGAGTTGAACCTTCCTTTTGATAGAGCAGTTTTGAGACACTCTTTTTGTAGAATCTGCAAGTGGATATTTGAAGTGATTTGAAGCCTTCAAAGGAAACGGGAATATCTTCACATAAAAACTAGACAGAATCATTCTCAGAAACTTCTACATTATGTTTGCATTCAATTCAGAGAGTTGAACGTTTCTTTTCATACATCAGTTTTGCAGCACTCTTTTTGTAGAATCTGCAAATGGACACCTGCAGCACTTTGAGGGCTATGGTGGAAAAGGAAATATCTTTACATAAAAACTAGACAGAAGCATTCTCAGAAACATCTTTGTGATGTTTTCATTCAACTCAGAGAGTTGAACATTTCTTTTGATAAAGCAGTTTTGAAACACTCTTTTTCTAGAATCTGAAAGTGAATATTTGGAGTGCTTTGAAGCCTTCATTGGAAACAGGAATATCTTCACATAAAAACTAGACAGAAACGTTCTCAAAGACTACTTTTTAATGTGTGCATTCAACTCAGAGAGTTTAATCTTTCTTTGATATACCAGTTTTGAAACACACTTTTTGTAGAATCTGCAAGTGGACATTTGGAGCACTTTGAGGGCTATGGTAGAAAAGGAAATATCTTCACACAAAAACTAGACAGAAGCATTCTCAGTAAGTTTTTTGTGATGTTTGCCTTCAACTCAGAGAGTTGAACCTTTCTTTTTTTTTTTTTTTTTTTTTTTTTTTTTTGAGACGGAGTCTTGCTTTGTCGCCCAGGCTGGAGTGCAGTGGCGCGATCTCGGCTCACTGCAAGCTCCACCTCCCGGGTTCACGCCATTCTCCTGCCTCAGCCTCCCGAGTAGCTGGGACTACAGGTGCCCACTACCACGCCCAGCTAATTTTTTGTATTTTTTTTTTAGTAGAGACGGGGTTTCACCATGTTAGCCAGGATGGTCTCGATCTCCTGACCTCGTGATCCGCCCGCCTCGGCCTCCCAAAGTGCTGGGATTACAGGCGTGAGCCACCGCACCCGGCCAAACCTTTCTTTTGATAGAGCAGTTTTGAAACACTCTTTATGTAGCATCTGCAAGAGAATATTTGGACCGCTTTGAGGCCTTCGTTGGAAACGGGAATATCTTCACATAAAAACTAGACAGAAGGATTCTCATAAACATTTTTGTGACGTGTGCCTTCAACTCACAGAGTTGAGTGTTCCTTTTGATAGAGCAGTTTTGAAACACTCTTTGTAGAATGTGCAAGTCTATATTGCGAGTGCTTTGAAGCCTTCATTGGAAAAGGGAATATCTTCAAATAAAAACTAGTGAGAAGCATTCTCAGAAACTTCTATGTGATGGGGGCATTCAACTCACGGAGTTGAACCCTCCTTTTGATAAGGCAGTTTTGAAACGCTCTTTTTGTAGAATCTGAAATTGGATATTTGGAGCGATTTGAGGACTACAGGGCAAAAGAAAATATCTTCATATAAAAACTACGCAGAAGCATTCTCAGAAACTACTTTGTGATGAGTGCATTCAACTCACAGTGTTGAACCTTTCTTTTGATAGAGCAGTTTTGAAACACTGTTTTTGTAGAATCTGCAAATGGACATTTGGAGTACTTAGAGGGCCATGGTGGAAAGGGAAATATCTTCACATAAAAACTAGACAGAAGCATTCCCACAAACTTCTTTGTGATATTTGCATTCCACTCAAGGAGTTGAACCGTTCTCTTCATAGAGCAGTTTTGAAGCACTTTTTTGTAGAACCTGCAAGTGGATATTTGGACCGCTTTGAGGTCTTCCTTGGAAACGAGAATATCTTCACATAAAAGGTAGACTGAAGCATTGTCAGAAACTTCCTCGTGATGCCTCCTTACAACTTACAGAATTTAACCTTTCTTTTGATAGAACAATTTTGAAACACTCTTTTTGTAGAATCTGCCAGTGGATATTTGGAGTGCTTTGAACTCTTCGTTGGAAACGGGAATATATTCACATAAAAACTAGACAGGAGCATTCTCAAAAGCTGCTTTGCGATGTGTCCATTCAACTCACAGAATTTAACATATGTTTTGATGGAGCAGATTTGAAACACTCTTTTTGTAGAATCTGCAATTGGACATTTTGAGCACTTTGAGGGCTATGGTGGAAAAGGAAATATCTTCACATAAAAACTAGACAGAAGCATTCTCAGAAGCTTCCTTGTGATGTTTGCATTCAACTCAGAGAGTTGAACATTTCTTTTGATAGAGCTGTTTTGAAACACTCTTTTTGAAGGATCTGCAAGTGGATATTTGGACGGCTATGAGGCCTTCTTTGGAAACAAGAATATCTTCACATAAAATCTAGACAGAAGCATTCTCAGAAATTTCTTTGACATGTGTGCATTCAACTCACCCAGTTGAATCTTCCTCTTGATAGAGCCATTTTGAAACATTCTTTTTGTAGTATCTGCAAGTGGATGTTAGGATAGCTTTGAAGCATCCATTGGAAACGGGAATATCTTCAAATGAAAAGTAGACAGAAGCATTCTCAGAAACTTTTTTGTGATGTGTGCATTCAACTCACAGATTTGAAATCTCCTTTTGATAGAGCTGTTTTGAAACGCTATTTTTGTAGAATCTGCAAGTGGATATTTGGAGTGCTTTGAAGCCTAAGGCAAAAAGGAGATATCTACATATAAAAATGAGACAGAAGCATTCTGAGAAACTTCTTTGTGATATGTGCATTCAACCCACAGATTTCAACCTTCCTTTGGCTAGAGCAGATTTGAAACACTCTTTTTTTAGAATCTGCAAGTGGATATTTGGCCAGCTTTCAGGCCTTTATTGGAAAAGGGAATATCTTCACATAAAAACTAGACAGAAGCATTCTCATAAGCTTCTTTGTGATGTTTGCATTCAACTCAGAGAGTTGAACATTTTTTTTGATAGAGCCGTTTTGAAACGCTCTTTCTGAAGGATCTGCAAGTGGATATTTGGACGGCTATGAGGCCTTCTTTGGAAAAGGGAATATCTTCACATAAAATCTAGACAGAAGCATTCTCAGAAACTCCTTTGTCATATGTGCATTCAACTCACCCAGTTGAATCTTCCTCTTGATAGAGCAGTTTTGAAACACTCTTTTTGTAGTATCTGCAAGTGGATGTTTGGATTGCTTTGAAGCATCCGTTGGAAATGGGAATATCTTCAAATGAAAAGTAGACAGAAGCATTCTCAGAAACTTTTTTGTGATGTGTGCATTCAACTCACAGATTTGAAATCTCCTTTTGATAGAACTGTTTTGAAATGCTATTTTTGTAGAATCTGCAAGTGGATATTTGGAGTGCTTTGAAGCCTATGGCAAAAAGGAAATATCTACATATAAAAACGAGACAGAAGCATTCTGAGAAACCTCTTTGTGATGTGTGCATTCAACCCACAGATTTCAACCTTTCTTTGGATAGAGCAGATTGGAAACGCTCTTTTTTTAGAATCTGCAAGTGGATATTTGGCCAGCTTTCAGGCCTTCATTGGAAATGGGAATATCTTCACATAAAAACTAGACAGAAGCATTTTCAGAAACTTGTTTGTGATGTGTGCTTTCAACTCACAGAGTTGAACCTTCCTTTTGATAGAGCAGTTTTGAGACACTCTTTTTCTAGAATCTGCACATGGATATTTAGACTGGCTTGAGGCCTTTGTTGGAAATGGAATATCTTCCCATAAAAACTAGACAGAAGCATTCTCAGAAACTTCTCTGTGATGTGTGCATTCAACTCACAGAGTTGAATCGTCCGTTTGGTAGAACAGTTTTGAGACACTCTTTTTGTAGAATATGCAAGTGGATATTTCGAGTGCTTTGAAGCCTTCATTGGAATGAGAATATCTTCAAATAAAAACTAGACAGAAGCACTCTCAGAAACTTCTTTGGATTGGTAAATTCAACTCACAGAGTTTAACCTTTCTTTTGATAGAGCAGTTTTGAAACACTCTTTTTGTAGAATCTGCAAGTGGACATTTGGAGCTCTTTGATGGCTATGGTGGAAAAGGAAATATCTTCACATAAAAACTAGACAGAAGCATTCTCAGAAACTTCTTTGTAATGTGTGCATTCAGCTCACAGAGTTCATCCTTTCTTTTGATACAGCAGTTTCAAAACAACCTTTTTGCAGAATCTGCAAGTTGACATTTGAAGCAATTTGAGGGCTATGGTGGAAAAAGAAATATCTTCACATAAAAATTAAACAGAAGCATTCTCAGCACCTTCTTTGTGATGTTTGCATTCAATTCACAGAGTTGAAACTTTCTTTTGATAGAGCAGTTTTGAAACACTCTTTTTGTAGAATCTGGAAGTCGATATTTGGACTGCTTTGAAGCCTTCGTTGGAAATGGGAATATCTTCACCTAAAAACTAGACAGAAGCATTCTCAGAAACTTCTTTGTGATGTTTGCATTCAACTCACAGAGTTGCACCTTCCTTTTGATACAGCAGTTTTGAAACACTCTTTGTAGAATACACAAGTGGATATTTGGAGTGCTTTGAAGCCTTCATTAAAAAGGGGAATAGCTTCACATGAAAAGTAGACAGAAGGATACTCAGAAACTACTTTGTGATGTGTGCATTCAACTCACAGAGTTGCACCTTCCTTTTGATAAAGCAGTTTTGAAACACTCTTTGTAGAATACACAAGTGGATATTTGGAGTGCTTTGAAGCCTTCATTAGAAAGGGGAATATCTTCACATGAAAAGTAGACAGAAGGATACTCAGAAACTACTTTGTGATGTGTGCATTCAACTCACAGATTTGAATTCTCCTTTTGATAGAGCAGTTTTGAAACACTCTTTTTGTAGAATCTTCCCGTGGATATTTGGAGCCCTTTAAGGCCTCTGGTGGAAAAGGCAATTTCTTTATATTAAAACTAGAAAGAAGCATTCTCAGAAACTAGTCTCTGATGTGAACATTCAACTCACAGATTTTTACCTTTCTTTTGATAGGGCAGTTTTGAAACACTCTTTTTGTAGAATCTGCAAGTGAATATTTTGACTGCTTTGAGGATTCTTTGGAAACGGTAATATTTTCACATAAATACCAGACAGAAACATTCTCAGAAAATTCTTTGGGACGTTTGCATTCAACTCACAGAGTTGAATATTTCTTTTCATAGAGCAGTACTGAAACACTCTTTTGGTAGAATCTGCAATTGGATATTTGGAACGCTTTGAGGCTTATGGTAGAAAAGGGAATATCTTCATATAAAAACTATACAGAAGTTTTCTCAGAAACATCTCTGTGATGTGTGCGTACAACTCACAGAATTTAATATTTCCTTTGATAGAGCAGTTTTGAAGCATTCTTTTTGTAGGATCTGCAAGTGGATAATTGGAGTGCTTTGAAGCCTTCATTGGAAAAGGGAATATCTTCACCTAATAACTAGACAGAAGCATTTTCAAAAACTACTTTGTGATGTGTGCATTCAACTCATAGAGTTTAACCTATCTTTTGAGAGAGCAGTTTTGAATCACTCTTATTGCAGTATCTGCGGTTGGACATTTGGATTACCTTGAGAGTTATGGTGGAAAAGGAAATATCTTCACATAAAAACTAGACAGAAGCATTCTCTGAAACTTCCTTGTGATGTTTGCACTCAACTCAGAGAGTTAAACGTTTCTTTTGCTAGAGCAGTTTTGAAACACACTTTTTGTGGAATCTGCAAGTGGATATTTTAATCACTTTGTGTCCTTTGTGGGAAACGGAAATATCTTCACCTAAATAGTGGACACAAGCATTCTCCGAAACTTCCTTGTGATGTGTGAATTCAACTCACAGAGTTGAACCTTCCTTTTGATAGAGCAGTTTTGAAACACTCTTTTTGTAGTATCTGCAAGTGTATATATGGAGTGCTTTGAAGCCTTCATGGGAAACGGGAATATCTTCATCTAAAAACTAGAAAGAAGCATTCTCAAAAACTACTTTGTGATGTGTGCAAGCAACTCACAGAGTTTAACCTATCTTTTGATAGAGCATTTTTGAAGCACACTTATTGTAGAATCTGCAAGTGGCTATTTGGAGCACTTTGAGGGTTATGGTAGAAAAGGAAATATCTTCACATAAACTAGACAGAAGCATTCTCAGAAACTTCATTGTGATATTTGCATTCAACTCAGAGAGTTAAATATTTTTTTTGCAAGAGCAGTTTTGAAACACTCTTTTTGAAAAGTCTGCGAGTGGATATTTTGAGTGCTTTCTGTCCTAAGTTGGAAACGGGAATATCTTCATATAAACACTGGACAGAAGCATACTCAGAAACTTCCTTGTGATGTGTGCATTCAGCTCACATAGTTGAACATTCCTTTTGATAGAGCAGTTTTGAAACACTCTTTTTGTAGTATCTGCAAGTGGATATTTGAAGTCCTTTGAAGCCTTCTCTGGAAACGGGAATACCTTCATATAAAAAGTAGACAGAAGGATTCTTAAAAAACTACTTTGTGGAAGATGGCCGAATAGGAACAGCTCCGGTCTACAGCTCCCAGAGTGAGTGACGCAGAAGATGGGTGATTTCTGCATTTCCATATGAGGTACCAGGTTCATCTCACTAGGGAGTGCCAGAGAGTGGGCACAGGTCAGTGGGTGCATGCACCGTGTGTGCGAGCCAAAGCAGGGCGAGGCATTGTCTCACTTGGGAAGTGCAAGGGGTTAGGGAGTTCCCTTTCCGAGTCAAAGAAAGGGGTGACAGAGGCACCTGGAAAATCGGGTGACTCCCACCCTAATACTGCACTTTTCCGACCGGCTTAAAAAACAGCGCACCACGAGATTATATCCCGCACGTGGCTGGGAGGGTCCTAAGCCCACAGAGTCTCGCTAATTGCTAGCACAGCAGTCTGAGACCAAACTGCAAGGCGGCAGCTAGGCTGGGGGAGGGGCGCCCACAATTTCCCTGGCTTGCTTAGGTAAACAAAGCAGCTGGGAAGCTCAAACTGGGTGGAGCCCATCACAGCTCAAGGAGGCTTGCCTGCCTCTGTAGGCTCCACCTCTGGGGGCAGGGAACAGACAAACAAAAAGACAGCAGTAACCTCTGCAGACTTAAATGTCCCTGTCTGACAGCCTTGAAGAGAGCAGTGGTTCTCCCAGCATGCAGCTGGAGATCTGAGAATGGGCAGACTGCCTCCTCAAGTGGGTACCTGACACCTGACACCCGAGCAGCCTAACTGGGAGGCACCCCCCAGCAGGGGCACACTGACACCTCACATGGCAGGGTATTCCAACAGACCTGCAGCTGAGGGTCCTGTCTGTTAGAATGAAAACTAACAAACAGAAAGGACATCCACACCAAAAACCCATCTGTACATCACCATCATCAAAGACCAAAAGTAGATAAAACCACAAAGATGGGGAAAAAACAAAACAGAAAAACTGGAAACTCTAAAAAGCGGAGCGCCTCTCCTCCTCCAAAGGAATGCAGTTCCTCACCAGCAAGGGAACAAAGCTGGATGGAGAATGACTTTGACGAGTTGAGAGAAGAAGGCTTCAGAAGATCAAATTACTCTGAGCTACGGGAGGACATTCAAACCAAAGACAAAGAAGTTGAAAACTTTGAAAAAAATTTAGAAGAATGTATAAGTAGAATAACCAATACAGAGAAGTGCTTAAAGGAGCTGATGGAGCTGAAAACTAAGGCTCGAGAACTACGTGAAGAATGCAGAAGCCTCAGGAGCTGATGCGATCAACTGGAAGAAAGGGTATCAGCGATGGAAGATGAAGTGAATGAAATGAAGCAAGAAGGGAAGTTTAGAGAAAAAAGAATAAAAAGAAATGAGCAAAGTCTCCAAGAAATATGGGACTATGTGAAAAGACCAAATCTACATCTGATTGGTGTACCTGAAAGTGACGGGGAGAATGGAACCAAGCTGGAAAACACTCTGCAGGATATCATCCAGGAGAACTTGCCCAATCTAGCAAGGCAGGCCAACATTCAGATTCAGGAAATACAGAGAATGCCCTGAAGATACTCCTCGAGAAGAGCAACTCCAAGACACATAATTGTCAGATTCACCAAAGTTGAAATGAAGGAAAAAATGTCAAGGGCAGCCAGACAGAAAGGTAGAGTTACCCTCAAAGGGAAGCCTATCAGACTAACAGCGGATCTCTTGGCAGAAACTCTACAAGCCGGAAGAGAGTGGGGACCAATATTCAACATTCTTAAAGAAAAGAATTTTCAACCCAGAATTTCATATCCAGCCAAACTAAGCTTCATAAGTGAAGGAGAAATAAAATCCTTTACAGACAAGCAAATGCTGAGAGATTTTGTCACCACCAGGCCTGCCCTAAAAAAGCTCCTGAAGGAAGTGCTAAACAAGGAAAGGAACAACCAGTACCAGCCGCTGCAAAATCATGCTAAAATGTAAAGACCATCGAGACTAGGAAGAAACTGCATCAACTAATGAGCAAAATAACCATCTAACGTCATAATGACAGGATCAAATTCACACATAACAATATTAACTTTAAATGTAAATGGACTAAATGCTCCAATTAAAAGACACAGACTGGCAAATTGGATAAAGAGTCAAGACCCATCAGTGTGCTGTACTGAGGAAACCCATCTCACATGCAGAGACACATATAGGCTCAAAATAAAAGGATGGAGGAAGATCTACCAAGCAAATGGAAAACAAAAAAGGCAGGGGTTGCAATCCTAGTCTCTGATAAAACAGATTTTAAACCAACAAAGATCAAAAGAGACAAAGAAAGCCATTACATAATGGTAAAGGGATCAATTCAACAAGAAGAGTGAACTATCCTAAATATATATGCACCCAATACAGGAGCACCCAGATTCATAAAGCAAGTGCTTAGTGACCTACAAAGAGACTTAGACGTCCACACATTAATAATGGGAGACTTTAACACCCCACTGTCAACATTAGACAGATCAACGAGACAGAAAGTCAGCAAGGATACCCAGCAATTGAACTCAGCTCTACACCAAGCAGACCTAATAGATATCTACAAAACTCTCCACCCCAAATCAACAGAATATACATTTTTTTCAGCACCACACCACACCTATTCCAAAATTGACCACATACTTGGAAGTAAAGCTCTCCTCAGCAAATGTAAAAGGACAGAGATTATAACAAACTATATCTCAGATCACAGTGCAATCAAACTAGAACTCAGGATTAAGAATCTCACTCAAAACTGCTCAACTACATGGAAACTGAACAACCTGCTCCTGAATGACTACTGGGTACATAACGAAATGAAGGCAGAAATAAAGATGCTCTTTGAAACCAACGAGAACAAAGACACAACATACCAGTATCTCTGGGATGCATTCAAAGCAGAGTGTAGAGGGAAATTTATGGTACTAAATGCCCACAAGAGAAAGCAGGAAAGATCCAAGATTGACACCCTAACATCACAATTAAAAGAACTAGAAAAGCAAGAGCAAACACATTCAAAAGCTAGCAGAAGGCAAGAAATAACAATAATCAGAGCAGAACTGAAGGAAATAGAGACACAAAAAACCCTTCAAAAAATTAACGAATCCAGGAGCTGGTTTTGTGAAAGGATCAACAAAATTGATAGACCGCTAGGAAGACTAATAAAGAAAAAAAGAGATAAGAATCAAATAGACACAATAAAAAATGATAAAAGGGATATAACCACCGATCCCACAGAAATGCAAACTACCATCAGAGATTACTACAAACATCTCTACGCAAATAAACTAGAAAGTCTAGAAGAAATGGATAAATTCCTCGACACATACACTCTCCCAAGATTAAACCAGGGAGAAGTTGAATCTCTGAATAGATCAATATCAGGATCTGAAATTGTGGCAATATTCAATAGTTTTCCAACCAAAAAGAGTCCAGGAACAGATGGATTTACAGCCGAATTCTACCAGAGGTACAAGGAGGAGCTAGTACCATTCCTTGTGAAACTATTGCAATCAATAGAAAAAGAGGGAATCCTCCCTAACTCATTTTATGAGCCCAGTATCATCCTGATACCAAAGCTGGGCAGAGACACAATGAACAAAGATAATTTTAGACCAATATCCTTGATGAACATTGATGCAAAAATCCTCAATAAAATACTGGCAAAACTTATCCAGCAGCACATCAAAAAGCTTATCCACCATGATCAAGTGGGCTTCATCCCTGGGATGCAAGGCTGGTTCAATATATGCAAATCAATAAATGCAATCCAGCATATAAACACAGCCAAAGACAAAAACCACATGATTATCTCAATAGATGCAGAAAAACCCTTTGACAAAATTCAAAAACCCTTCATGCTAAAAACTCTCAATAAATTAGGTATTGATGGGACGTATCTCAAAATAATAAGAGCTATCTATGACAATCCCACAGCCGATATCATACTGAATGGGCAAAAACTGCAAGCATTCCCTTTGAAAACTGGCACAAGACAGGGATGCCCTCTCTCACTACTCCTATTCAACATAGTGTTGGAAGTTCTGGCCAGGGCAATTAGGCAGGAGAAGGAAATAAAGCATATTCAATTAGGAAAAGAGGAAGACAAATTGTCCCTGTTTGCAGATGACATGATTGTATATCTAGAAAACCACATTGCCTCAGCCCAAAATCTCCTTCAGCTGATAAGCAACTTCAGCAAAGTCTCAGGATACAATATCAATGTACAAAAATCACAAGCATTCTTATACACCAACAACAGACAAACAGAGAGCCAAATCATGAGTGAACTCCCATTCACAATTGCTTCAAAGAGAATAAAATACCTACGAATCCAACTTACAAGGGATGTGAAGGACCTCTTCAAGGAGAACTACAAACTGCTGCTCAAGGAAATAAAAGAGGATACAAACAAATGGAAGAACATTCCATGCTCATGGGTAGGAAGAATCAATATTGTGAAAATGGCCATACTGCCCAAGGTAATTTACAGATTCAATGACATCCCCATCAAGCTACCAATGCCTTTCTTCACAGAATTGGAAAAAACTACTTTAAAGTTCATATGGGACCAAAAAAGAGCCCGCATCATCAAGTCAATCCTAAGCCAAAAGAACAAAGCTGGAGGCATCACACGACCTGACTTCAAACTATACTACAAGGCTACAGTAACCAAAACAGCATGTTAATGGTACCAAAACAGAGATATAGATCAATGGAAGAGAACAGAGCCCTCAGAAATAACGCCGCATATCTACAACTACCTGATCTTTGACAAACCTGAGAAAAACAACCAATGGGGAAAGGAATCCCTATTTAATAAATGGTGCTGGGAAAACTGGCTAGCCATATGTAGAAAGCTGAAACTGGATCCCTTCCTTACACCTTATACAAAAATCAATTCAAGATGGATTAAAGACTTAAACGTTAGACCTAAAACCATAAAAACCCTAGAAGAAAACCAAGGCAATATCATTCAGCACATAGGCATGGGCAAGGACTTCATGTCTAAAACACCAAAAGCAATGGCAACAAATGACAAAATTGACAAATGGGATCTAATTAAACTAAAGAGCTTCTGCACAGCAAAAGAAACTACCATCAGAGTCAACAGGCAACCTACAAAATGGGAGAAAATTTTCGTAACCTACTCATCTGACAAAGGGCTAATATCCAGAATCTACAATGAACTCAAACAAATTTACAAGAAAAAAACAAAGAACTCCATCAAAAATTGGGCGAAGGACATGAACAGACACTTCTCAAAAGAAGACATTTATGCAGCCATAAAACACATGAAAATATGCTCATGATCACGGGGCATCAGAGAAATGCAAATCAAAACCACAATGAGATACCATCTCACACCAGTTAGAATGGCAATCATTAAAAAGTCAGGAAACTACAGGTGCTGGAGAGGATGTGGAGAAATAGGAACACTTTTACACTGTTGGTGGGACTGTAAACTAGTTCAACCATTGTGGAAGTCAGTGTGGCAATTCCTCAGGGATCTCGAACTAGAAATACCATTTGACCCAGCCATCCCATCACTGGGTATATACCCAAAGGACTATAAATCATGCTGCTATAAAGACACATGCATACATATGTTTATTGCAGCATTATTCTCAGTAGCAAAGACTTGGAACCAATCCAAATGACCAACAATGATAGACTGGATTAAGTAAATGTGGCCCATATACACCATGGAATACTATGCAGCCATAAAAAATGATGAGTTCCTGTCCTTTGTAGGGAAATGGATGAAATTGGAAATCATCATTCTCAGTAAACTATCACAAGAACAAAAAAACCAAACACCGCATATTCTCACTCATAGGTGGGAATTGAACAATGAGATCACATGGACAGAGGAAGGGGAATATCACACTCTGGGGACTGTGGTTGGGTGGGGGGAGGGGGGAGGGATAGCATTGGGAGATATACCTAATGCTAGATGACGAGTTAGTGGGTGCAGCGCACCAGCATGGCACATGTATACATATGTAACTAACCTGCAGAATGTGCACATGTAACCTAAAACATAAAGTATAATAATAAATAAATAAATAAACAAATAAATAAATAAATAAATAAATAAAAGAAGTTACTGAAAAATAAAATAAAATAAAATAAAACTCTATAAAAAGAAAAAAACGACTTTTTGAAGTGTGCATTCATCTCACGGAATTGAACACTCCTTTTGATAGAGAAGTTTTGAAACACCCTTTTTGTAGTATATACATGGGAACATTTTGATCCCTTTAAGGCCTCTGGTAGAAAAGACAATTCCTTTATATAAAAACAGGAAAGAAGCATTCTCAGAATCTAGTTTCTGATGTGCGCATTGAACTCACCGAGTTGAACCTTCTTTTTGATAGAGCAGTTTTGAAACACTCTTTTTGTAGAATCTGCAAGTGGATAATTGGAGAACTTTGAAGTGTTCGTTGGAAACAGGTATATCTTCACATAAAAGACATATGCAGTATCAGAAACTTCTTTGTGTTGTGTGCATTTAACTCACAGAGTTGAACCTTCCTTTTGATAGAGCAGTTTTGAAACACTTTTTTTGTAGAATATGCAAGTGGATATTTGGAGTGCTTTGAAGCCTTCGTTGGAAACGGGAATACCTTCACATAAAAAGTAGACAGAAGGATTCTCAGAAACTACTTTGTGATGTGTGCATTCAACTCACAGAGTTGAACCTTCCTTTTGATAGAGCAGTTTTGAAACACTCTTTTTGTAGTATATGCAAGTGGATATTTGGAGTGCTTTGAAGCTTTCGTTGGAAATGGGAATATCTTCCCATAAAAAGTAGACAGAAGGATTCTGAGAAACTACTTTTTGATGTGTTCATTCAACTCACAGAGTTGAACACTCCTTTTGATAGAGAAGTTTTGAAACACTCTTCTTGTTGAACCTACACGTGGATATTGGGATCTCTGTAAGGCCTCTGGTAGAAAAAGCAATTTCTTTATATAAAATCTAGAGAGAAGCGTTCTCAGAATCTAGTTTCTGATGTGTGCATTCAACTCACAGATTTCAACCTTTCTTTTGATGGAGCAGTTTTGAAACACTTTTTGTGGAATCTGCAAGTGGATATTTTGACTGCTTTGAGGAATTCGTTGGAAACGGGAATATCTTCACATAAATACCACACAGAAGCATTCTCAAAAACTTCCTTGTGATACGTGCATTCAACTGACAGAGTTGAACTTTCCTTTGGATCTAGCAGTTTTGAAACACTCTTTTTGTATTATCTGCTAGTGTATATTTGGAGTGCTTTGAAGCCTTTTTGGAAACGGGAATATATTCACAAAGAAACTAGACAGAAGCATTCTCAGAAACTTTCTTGTGATGTGAGCATTCAACTCACAGAGTTGAACCTTCCTTTTGATAGAGCAGTTCTGAAAAACTCTTTGTAGAATCTGCAAGTGGATTATTGGACTACTTTGAAGTCTTCATTGGAAACGGCTATATTTTCACCTAAAAACAAGACAGATGCATTCTCAGAAACTTTTTTGTGATGTGCCCATTCAACTCACAGAGTTGAACCATCCTATTGATAGAGCAGTACTGAAAGACTCCTTTGGTACAATCTCCATGTGGATATTTAGACCGCTTCGTGTCCTTCGTTGGAAACGGGAATATCTTCACAAAAAACTGGACAGAAGCATTCTCAGAAACTTCCGCGTGATATGTGCATTCAACTCACAGAGTTGGATCTTCCTTTTGATAGAGCAGTTTTGAAACACTCTTTTTGTGGTATCTGCAAGTGCATATTTGGTGTGCTTTGAAGCCTCCGTTGGAAACGGGAATATATTCACATAAAAACTAGACAGAAGCATTCTCAGAAACTTCCCTGTGATGTGTGCATTAAACTCACAGAGTTGAACTTTCCTTTTGATAGAGCAGTTTTGAGACAAACTTTTTGTAGAATCTGCAAGTGGATAATTGCAGTAATTTGAAGTCTTCATCGCAAACGTCTATATCTTTACATGAAAACTAGACAGATGCATTTTGAGAAACTTCTTTGCGATGTGTGCATTCAACTCACAGAGTTGAACCTTCCTTTTGATAAAGCAGTTTTGAAACACTCTTTTTGTAGAATCTGCAAGTGGATAATTGTAGTGTTTATAAACCTTCACTGGAAACGGGAATATCTCCACATAAAAACTAGACAGAAGCATTCTCAGAAACTTCTTTATGAAGTGTGCATTCAACTCACTGAGTTGAACTTTCGTTTTGATAGAGCAGTTTTTAAACACTCTTTTTGTAGAATATGCAAGTGGATATTTGGAGTGCTTTGAGGACTTCGTTGAAAACGGGAATATCTTCACATGAAAAGTAGACGGAGGTATTCTCAGAAACAACTTTGTGATGTGTGCATTTAGCTCTCAGAATTGAACACTCCTTTTGAAAGAGCAGTTTTGAAACACTCTTTTTGTTGCATCTAAACGTGGATATTTGCATCCCTGTAAGGCCTCTGGAAGAAATGGCAATTTCTTTATATAAAAACTAGAAAGAAGGATTCTCAGAAACTAGCTTCTGATGTGTGCATTCAACTCACAGATTTTAACATGTCTTTTGATATAGCAGTTTTGAAACACTCTTTTTGTAGAATCTGCAAGTGGATATTTTGACCGCTTTCTGTAGTTCGTTGTAAACGAGAATATCTTCACATAAAAACTGGACAGAAGCATTCTAAGAAAGTTCCTTGTGATGTGTGCATTCAACTCTCAGAGTTGAATCTTCCTTTCGATAGAGCAGTTTCGGAACTCTCTTTTTGCAGTATCTGCCAGTGTATATTTTGAGTTCTTTGAAGCCTTTGTTGTAAACGGGAATATATTCACAGAAAAACTAGACAGAAGCATTCACAGAAACTTACTTGTCATGCACACATTCAACTCACAGAGTTGAACCTTTCTTTTGATAGAGAAGTTTTTAAACACTCGTTTTGTAGTATCTGCAATTGAATATTTGGAGTACTTTGAAGCCTTTGTTGGAAACGGGAATATATTCACATAAAAACTAGACAGAAGCATTCTCATAAACTTCCTGGTGATGTGTGCATTGAACTCACAGATTTGAACCTTCCTTTTGATAGAGGAGTTTTGAAACAGTCTTTTTGAAGGATCTGCAAGTGGATGATTGGAGTGCTTTGAAGTCTTCGTTGGAAACAGGAATATCTTCACCTAAAAACTAGACAGAAGCATTCTCAAAAACTACTTTGTGATGTGTGCATTCAATTCACAGAGTTTAACATATCTTTTGACAGAGCAGTTTTGAAACACTCTTATTGTAGAATCTTCAAGTGGACATTTAGAGCACTTTGAGGGCTATGGTGGAACAGGAAATATCTTCACATAAAAACTAGACAGAAGCATTCTCAGAAACTTCTTTGTGATGTTTGCATTCAATTCAGAGAGTTAAACATTTCCTTTGCTAGAGCAGATTTGAAACACTGTTTTTGTAGAATCTGCAAGTGGATATTTTGACCGTTTGTGCCCTTCGTTGGAAACGGTAATACCTTCACATAAAAACTGGATGGAAGCATTTACTCACAAACTTCCTTGCGATGTGTGCATTCAACTCACAGAGTTGAACCTTCCTTTTGATAGGGCAGTTTTGAAACACTCTTTTTGTAGTATCTGCAAGTGTATATTTGGAGTGCTTTGAAGCCTTCACTGGAAACCGGAATACATTCACATAAAAATTAGACAGAAGCATTCTCAGAAATTTCCTTTTGATGTGTGCATTCAACTCACAGAGTTGAACCTTCCTTTTGATAGAGAAGTTTTGAAACACTCTTTTTGTAGAATCTGCAAGTGGATATTACCAGTGGTTAGAGGCCTTCGTTGGAAACGGGAATATCTCCACATAAAAACTAGACAGAAGCATTCTCAGAAACTTCCTTGTGATGTGTGCATTCAACTCAGAGATTTGAAATCTTCTTTTGATAGAGCATTTTTGAAACCTCTTTTTGTAGAATCTGCAAATGAGTATTACTAGTGGTTAGAGGCCTTCGTTGGAAATGGGAATATCTCCACATAAAAACTAGACAGAAGCATTCTCAGAAATTTCTTTGTGATGTGTGCATTCAACTCACAGATTTGAGCCTTCCTTTGGTAGAGCAGTTTGGAAACACTCTTTTTTGTAGAATGTGCTAGTGGATATTTCTAGTGGTGAGAAGCCTTCGTTGGAAACGGGAATATCTCCACGGAAAAAATTGACAGAAGCATTCTCAGAAACTTCTTTGTGATGTCTGCATTCAACTCACAGATTTGAACCTCCCTTTGAGAGAGCAGATTTGAAACACTGTTTTTGTAGAATATGCAGGTGGATATTTGGAATGCTTTGAAGCCTTCGTTGGAAACGGGAATATCTTCACATAAAAAGTAGACAGAAGGATTCTGAGAAACTACTTTGTGACGAGTGCATTCAACTCACAGAGTTGAGCACTCGTTTTGATAAAGCAGTTTTGAAACCCTCTTTTTGTAGAATCTACATGTGGATATTTGGATACATTTAAGGCCTCAGGTAGAAAAGGAAATTTCTTCATGTAAAAACTAGAAAGAGGCATTCTCAGAATCTAGTTTCTGATGTGTACATTCAACGCACGGATTTTAACCTTTCTTTTGATAGAGCAGTTTTGAAACACTATTTTTGTAGATTCTGCAAGTGGATATTTTGACTGCTTTGACGAATTCATTGGAAACGGGAATATCGTCACATAAATACCAGACAAAAGAATTCTCAGAAACTTCTTTGTGATGTTTGCATTGAACTCACAGAGTTGGACCTTTCTTTTCATAGAGTAGTTTTGTAACACTCTTTTGGTAGTATCTGAAATTGGATATTTGGAGCGATTTGAGGCCTTTGGTAGAAAAACAAATATCTTTAAATAAAAACTACACAGAAGCATTCTCAGAAACCGGTATGTGATGTGTGCTTACAACACACAGAATTTAACTTTCCTTTGAATAGAGCAGTTTTGAAACATTCTGTTTGTAATTTCTGCAAGTGGATAATGGAGTGCTTTGAAGCCTTCGTTGGAAACGGGGAATATCTTCACCTAAAAGGTAGACAGAAGAATTCTCAAAAACTACTTTGTGATGTGTGCGTTCAACTTACAGAGTTTAACTTTCTTTTGACAGAGCAGTTTTGAAACACTCTTATTGTAGAATCTGCAAATAGACATTTGGATCACCTTGAGGGCTGTGGTGGAAAAGGAAATATCTTCACATAAAAACTAAACAGAAGGATTCTCAGAAACTTCTTTGTGATGTTTGCATTCAACTAAGAGAGTTAAACATTTCTTTTGCTAGAGCAGTTTTGAAACACTCTTTTTGTAGAATCTGCAAGTGGATATTTTGACCTCTTTGTTTTCTTCGTTGGAAACAGGAATATCTTCACATAAAAACTGGACAGAAGCATTCTCAGAAACTTCCTTGTGATGTGTGCATTCCACTCGCAGAGGTGAACCTTCCTTTTGATAGAGCAGTTTTGAAACACTCTTTTTGTAGTGTCTGCAATTGGATATTTGGAGTGCTTTGAAGCCTTCATTGGAAAAGTGAATATATTCACATAAAAACTAGACTGAAGTATTCCCAGAAACTTCCTTTTGATGTGTACATTCAACTCACAGAGTTGAACTTTCCTTTTGATAGAGCAGTTTTGAAACACTCTTTTTGTAGAATATGCATGTAGATAATTGTAGAACTTTGAAGTCTTCTTTGGAAACGGCTATATCTCCACATAAAAACTAGACAGAAGCATTCTCAGAAATTTCTTTGCGATGTGTGCATTCAACTCACAGAGTTGAACCTTCCTTTTGTAGAGCAGTTTTGAAACACTCTTTTTGTAGAATCTACAAGTGGCTATTTTGACCGCTTGGTGTCCTTTGTTGGAAACGGGAATGTCTTCACATAAAAACTGGACAGAAGCATTCTCAGAACCTTCCTTGTGATGTGTGACTTCAACTCATAGATTTGAACCTTCCTTTTGACAAAGCAGATTGGAAACACTCTTTTTGAAGTGTCTGCAATTGGATATTTGGAGTGCTTTGAAGCCTTCGTAGGAAACGGTAATACCTTCACATAAAAACTAGACAGAAGCATTCCCAGAAACTTCCTTGTGATGTGTGCATTCAACTCACAGAGTTGAACCTTTCTTTTGGTAGAGCAGTTTTGAAACACTCTTTTTGTAGTATTTGCAAGTGTATATTTGGAGTGGTTTGAAGCCTTCATTGGAAACGGGAATATATTCACATAAAAACTAGACAGAAGCATTCTCAGAAACTTCCTTGTGACGTGTGCATTCAACTCACAGAGTTGAACCTTCCTTTTGATAGAGCAGTTTGGAAACACTCTTTTTGTAGAATCTGCAAGTGGATATTTCTAGTGGAGATAAGCCTTCGTTGGAAATGGAAACGGGAATATCATCACATAAAATGTAGACAGAAAGATTCTGAGATACTACCTTGTGATGAGTGCATTCAACTCTCAGAGTTTAATACTCGCTTTTGATAGAGCAGTTTTGAAACACTGTTTTTGTAGAATATGCATGAGGATATTTGGATCCCTTTAAGTCCTCTGGTAGAAAAGGCAATTGCTTTTTATAAAAAGTAGAAAGAAGCATTCTCCGAATCTAGTTTCTGATGTGCATTCAACGCACAGATTTTAAACTTTCTTTGGATAGAGCAGTTTTGAAACACTCTTTTTGTAGAATCTGCAAGTGGATATTTTGACTGCTTTGAGGAATTCATTGGAAACGGGAATATCGTCACATAAATACCAGACAGAAGCATTCTCAGAAACTCCTTTGTGATGTTTGCATTCAACTCACAGAGTTGGTCCTTTCTTTTCATAGAGCAGTTTTGAAACACTCTGTTAGGAGAATCTGCAATTGGATATTTGGAGCGCTTTGTGGCCGATTGTAGAAAAAGTAATATCTTCAAATAAAAACTTGACAGAAGCACTCTCAGAAACCAGTTTGTGACGTGTGCTTACAACTCAAGGAATTTAACCTTTGTTTTGATAGAGCAGTTTTGAAACATTATTTTTGTAGGATCAGCAAGTGGGTAATTGGAATGCTTTGAAGCCTTCATTGGAAACGGGAATATCTTCACCTAAAAACTAGACAGAAGCATTCTCAAAAAGTACTTTGTGATGTGTGCATTCAACTCACAGTGTTAACCTATCTTTTGACAGAGCAGTTTTGAAACACTCTTAATGTAGAATCTGCAAGTGGACATTTGGTGCACTTTGAGGGCTATGGTGGAAAAGGAAATATCTTCACATAAAAACTAGACAGAAGCATTCACAGAAACTACTTTGTGATGTTTGCATTCAACTCAGAGAGTTAAACATTTCTTTTGCTAGAGCAGTTTTGAAACACTGTTTTTGTAGAATCTGCAAGTGGATATTTTGACCGCTTTTTGTCCTTCGTTGTAAACGGGAATATCTTCACATAAAAACTGGACAGAAGCATTCCCAGAAACATCCTTGTGATGTGTGCATTCAACTCACAGAGTTGAAACTTCCTTTTGATGAGCAGTTTTGAAACACTCTTGTTGTAGTATCTGCAACTGTATATTTGGAGTGCTTTGAAGCCTTCATTGGAAACGGGAATATATTCACATGAAAACTAGACAGAAGCAATCTCAGAAACGTCCTTGTGATGTGTGCATTCAACTCACAGAGTTTAACCTATCTTTTAACAGAGCAGTTTTGAAACGCTCTTATTGTAGAATCTGCAAGTGGACATTTGGAGCACTTTGAGGGCTATGGAGGAAAAGGAAATATCTTCACATAAAAACTAGACAGAAGCATTCTCAGAAACTTCTTTGTGATGTTTGCATACAACTCAGAGAGTTAAACATTTCTTTTGCTAGAGCAGTCTTTTTTTTTTAATGTCTTTAACTTTTAATTTAATTTTAAGGATCCCATGTCATCAGGCAGTACTGATGGGAGATCCACAGCCAAAAAGAAATTATATTTATCATTGATATTCTGGATATTCCCACAGTTGGTATTTCAAGGGCAAATAACGGTAATATTTGTATTTGTTGTTACCTATCATGGTGACTTATTTAGAGTAAGTACTTCATAAATGTATACTGACTTGCTGTATGGATAATGGATAGATATGCAGATGAATAAAAAGTGAACCTTATGCATATGGTCATATGAAGTTAATTTCTCTACTGCCACACAAAACTTTGAAGTTTGGCTGAGAACTAGAGAAATGATATTAGTTAAATAAACAAAATATTGCCAAGATGGAGGCTCCGATAATCATTTCTCTAAATTTACAGTTTTGTAAGATCCTGGAAATCTCTTCAGTAATCAGATTTTTACATTGTTCGTTTTTTAACTGTTTAAAGAAAAATTTCTGAAGTAAGTTTACTAACAACCAATCCCTCTACTGCATAGAGGACATCAAGAGATCATCACCATGGCAACCACCAGGAATACGAGTGCAAACTTCTGGTCACTGCATGCCGGAATGCAATGTTACCAATGCCTGAGTCCAGTGAGGCAGAAAACACTCCCATGCAAAAATTATATGAAATGGGTTTATTACTTATATAAAGGCAGCAAAGGACAAAAGAAGCCTAGGATCTATGGTGAACCAGTCCCCCAGGGCTCAAGAAAGCTGCCCTGGACAAATGGAGGCTTGACTGTGGCTGTCCTATTTGTAGCTAGAGCAGTCTTGAAGCACACTTTTTGTAGAATCTGCGAGTGGATATTTTGACCGCTTTGTGTCCTTCATTGGGAAAGGGAATATCTTCACGTAAAAAGTGGACAGAAGCATTCTCAGAAACTTCCTTGTGATGTGTGCATTCAACTCACAGAGTTGAACTTTCCTTTTCTTTGAGCAGTTTTGAAACACTCCTTTTGTAGTATCTGCAAGTGTAGATTTGGAGTGCTTTGAATTCTTCGTTGGGAACGGGAATATATTCACATGAAAACTAGACAGAAGTGTTGTCAGAAACATCCTTGTGATGTGTGCATTCATCTCATAGAGTTGAAGCTTCTTTTTGATAGAGCAGTTTTGTAACACTCTTTTTGTAGAATCTGCATGTGGATAATTGGAGTACTTTGAAGTCTTCATTGGAAACGGCTATTTCTCCACATAAAATGTAGACATGAGCATTCTCAGAAACTTCTTTGTTATGTGGGCATTCAACTCACAGATTTGAACCTTCCTTTTGTGGAGCAGTTTTGAAACACTCTTTTTGTAGAATCTGCAAGTGGATATTTTGTCCGCTTGGTGTCCTTCATTGTAAACAGGAATGTCTTCACATAAAAACTGGACAGAAGCATTCTCAGAAACTTCCTTGTGATGTGTGAGTTCAAGTCACAGAGTTGAACCTTCCTGTTGATAGAGCAGATTTGAAACACTCGTTTTGTACTATCTGCAGTTGGATATTTGGAGTGATTTGAAGCCTTCATTGTAAACGGGAACATATTCACATAAAAACTAGACAGAAGCATTTTCAGTAACTTCCTTGTGATGTGTGCATTCAACTCACGGAGTCAAACCTCCCTTTTGATAGAGCAGTTTTGAAACACTCTTTTTGTAGTATCTGCAAATGTATGTTTGGAGTGCTTTGAAGCCTTCTTTGGAAACGGGAATATATTCACTTAAAACCTGGACAGAAGCATTCTCAGAAACTTCCTTGTGATGTATGCATTCAACTCACAGAGTTGAACGTTCCTTTTGATAGAGCAATTTGGAAACACTCTTTTTGTAGAATCTGCAAGTGGATAATTGGAGTACTTTGAAGTCTTCATTGGAAATGTCTATATCTCCCCATAAAAACAAGATAGAAGCATTCTCAGAAACTTCTTTGTGATGTGTACATTCAACTGACAGAGGTGAACCTTCCTTTTGTAGAGCACTTTTGATACACTCTTTTTGTAGAATCTGCAAGTGGTTATTTTGACCGCTTGAAGTCCTTCTTTGAAAACGGGAATGACTTCACATAAAAAGTAAACAGAAGCATTCTCAGAAGCTTCCTTGTGATGTGTGAGTTCCACTCACAGAGTTGAACCTTCCTTTTGATAGTGGAGATTTGAAAAACTCTTTTTTACTATCTGCAATAGGATATTTGGAGTGACTTTAAGCCTTCTTTGGAAACGGGAATATATTCACATAAAAACTGGAGAGAAGGATTCTCAGAAACTTCCTTGTGATGGGTGCATTCAACTCACAGAGTTGAACCTTCCATTTGTTAGAGCAGTTTTGAAACCTCTTTTTGTAGTATCTACAAGTGTATATTCGGAGTGCTTTGAAGCCTTCATTGGAAACGGGAATATATTCACATAAAAACTAGACAGTTGCATTCTCAGAAACTACTTTGTGATGTGTGCATTCAACTCACAGAGTTGAACCTTCCCTTTGATAGAGCAGTTTGGAAACACTCTTTTTGTAGTATCTGTAAGTCGATATTTCTAGTGGAGAGAAGCCTTCGTTGGAAAAGGGCATATCTCCACGTAAATAATAGACAGAAGCATTCTCAGAAACTATTTTGTGATGTGTGCATTCTACTCACAGAGTTGAACCTTCCTTTTGATAGAGCTGATTTGAAACTCTTTTTGCAGAATATGCAAGTGGATATTTGGAGTGCTTTGAAGCCTTCTTTGGAAACGGGCATATCTTCACATACTAAGTAGACAGAAGGATTCTGAGAAACTACTTTGTGATAAGTGCATTCAACTCACAGTGTTGAACACTCTTTTTAATAGAGCAGTTTTGAAACACTCTTTTAGTAGAATCTACACGTGGATATTTGGATCCCTTTAATGCCTGTGGTAGAAAAGGAAATTTCTTTATATAAAAACTAGAAAGAAGCATTCTCAGAATCTTGTTTCTGATGTGTGCACTCAACGCACAGATTTTAACCTTTCTTTTCATAGAGCAGTTTTGAAACACTATTTTTGTAGAATCTGCAAGTGGATATTTTGACTGCTTTGAGGAATTCATTGGAAACGGGAATATCGTCAGATAAATACCAGACAGAAGCATTTTCAGAAACTTTATTGTGATGTTTGCATTCAACTCACAGAGTTGGACCTTTCTTTTCATAGAGCAGTTTTGAAACACTCCTTTTGTAGATCTACAAGAGGATAATTTGACCGCTTGGTGTCCTTCGTTGGAAACGTGAATGTCTTCACATAAAAACTGGACAGAGGCATTCTCAGAGGCTTCCTTGTGATATGTGAGTTCAACTCACAGAGTTGAACCTTCCTTTTGATAGAACAGATTTGAAACATTCTTTTTGTACTATCTGCAATTGAATATTTGGAGTGCTTTGAAGCCTTCGTTGGAAACGGGAATATATTCACATAAAAACTAGACAGAAGCATTCTCAGAAACCTCCTTGGGATGTGTGCTTCCAACTCACAGAGTTGAACCTTCCTTTTGATAGAGAAGTTTTGAAACACTCTTTAAGAGGTATCTGCAAGTGGATATTTGGAGTGCTTTGAAGCCTTCGTTGGAAACGGGATTATATTCACATAAAAACTAGAAAGAAACATTCTCAGAAACTTCCTTGTGATGTGTGCATTCAACTCACAGAGTTGAAAATTCCTTTTGATAGAGCAGATTTGAAACTCTCTTTTTGTAGTATATGCAAATGTATATTTGGAGTGCTTTGAAGCCTTCATTGGAAACGGGAATATATTCAAATAAAAACTACACAATTGCATTCTCAGAAACTTCTTTGTGATGTGTGCATTCAAGTCACAGAGTTGAACCTTCCTTTTGATAGAGCAGTTTTGAAACACTCTTTTTTTGTTTTTTGCAATGTATCAAATAATCTATTTTTTAATGCATGTTTACATTAACATAACAAAAGTCATATTGCATTTATTAATGTTACACTGTTTTTATCAATGATTGCCATAAATATTTGTTTAAGTCCTTTGTGAATATTTTTAATTGTATGTGTTTTATTAATCATAATACATTCATGCATTTTCTCCTTGTTTGAATTTTACTTTGTATCCAAATTTTGTCAGTATGAAAAATGATGCAAACAAAAATATTCTTTTGCAAACATTTTGCCTGTATGTCTGGTTATCTTATTTCTTAAACTACTAACACAGCTTAAGCTGCATTCCTGAAGCTATTTATATAGATTACCAACTATGTCTGAAAAATAGAGCTAATATTTAAAATTTAGAATGATTTTCTATACATTTGATATTAGCCAAAAGACCTATACATAAATGGAAATTCTGGTTCCCAGTTAATAGTTTCTGGCTTCACAGTGAAACACTCTTTTTGTAGAATCTGCAACTGGATATTTCTGGTGGAGAGAAGCCTTCATTGGAAACGGGAATATCTCCGTGTAAAAAATAGACAGAAGCATTCTCAGGAACTTCTTTGTGATGTGTGCATTCAACTTACAGAGTTGAACCTTCCTTTTGATAGAGCAGATTTGAAGCACTCTTTTTGCAGAATATGCAAGCGGATATTTGGAGTGCTTTGAAGCCTTCATTGGAAACGGGAATATCTTCACATAAAAAGTAGTCAGAAGGATTCTCAGAAACTACTTTGTGATGGATGCCTTTAACTCATATCTTTGAACGCTCTTTTTGATAGAGCAGTTTTGAAACAAACTTTTTGTAGAATCTACACGTGGATATTTGGATCCCTTTAAGGCCTCAGGTAGAAAAGGCAATTTCTTTGTATAACAACTAGAAAGAAGCATACTCAGAAACTCGTTTCTGATGTGTGCATTTAACTCACTGATTTAACCTTTCTTTGGACAGAGCAGTTTTGAAACACTCTTTTTGTAGAATCTGCAAGTGGATATTTTGACAGGTTTGAGGAATTCGTTGGAAACGGGAATATCTTCACGAAAATACCAGACTGAAACATTCTCAGAAACTTCTTTGTGATGTTGGCATTCAACTCACAGAGTTGAACCTTTCTGTTCAAAGAGGAGTTTTGAAACACTCCTTTGGTAGAATCTGCAATTGTTTATTTGGAGAGATTTCAGGCCTATTGAAGCAAAGGAAGTATCTTCATATAAAAACTAGACAGAAGCATTCTCAGGAGCTAATTTGTGATGTGCGCTTACAACTCACAGAATTTATTCTTTCTTTCGATAGAGCAGTTTTGAAACACTCTTTTAGTAGGATCTGCAAGTGGATAATTGGAGTGCTTTGAACTCTTCTTTGGAAACAGTAATATCATCACCTAAAAACTAGACAGAAGCATTCTCAAAAGCTACTTTGTGATGTGTGCATTCAACTCACAGAGTTTAACCTATCTTTTGACCGAGCAGTTTTGAAACACCCTTATTGTAGAATCTGCAAGTGGACATTTGGAGCACTTTGAGGGCTATGGTGGAAAAGGAAACATCTTCACATAAGAACTAGACAGAAGTATTCTCAGAAAGTTCTTGTGATGTTTGCATTCAACTCAGAGAGTTAAACATTTCTTTTGGTAGAGCAATTTTGCAACACTCTTTTTGTAGAATCTGCAAGGGGATAATTTGATCGCTTTGTGTCCTTCATTGGGAAAGGGAATATCTTCCCATAAAAAGTGGACAGAAGCATTCTCAGAAACTTCCTTGTGATGTGTGCATTCAACTCACAGAGTTGAACCTACCTTTTGATAGAGCAGTTTGAAACACTCTTTTTGTAGTGTCTGCAAGTGTATATTTGGAGTGCTTTTAAGCCTTCTTTGGAAACGGGAATATATTCACATAAAAACTAGACAGAAGCATTCTCAGAAACGTACTTTTGATGTATGCATTCAACTCCCAGAGATGAACCTTCCTTTTGATAGAGCAGTTTTGAAATACTCTTTTTGTAGAATCTGCAAGTGGATATTTCTTGTGGTTAGAAGCCTTCACTGGAAACGGGAATATCTCCACATAAAAACTTGACAGAAGCATTCTCAGAAACTTCTTTTTGATGTGTGCATTCAACTCACAGAGTTGAACCTTCCTTTTGATAGAGCAGTTTTGAAACACTCTTTTTGTAGAATATGCAAGTGGATATTTGGAGTGCTTTGAAGCCTTCGTTGGAAACGAGAATATATTCACATGAAAACTAGACAAAAGCATTATCAGAAACTTCCTTGTGATGTGTGCATTCAACTCACAGAGATGAACCTTCCTTTTGATAGAGCAGTTTTAAAACACTCTTTTAGTAGTATCTGCAAGTGTATATTTGGATCGCTTTGAAGAATTCATTGGAAACGGGAATATATTCACATAAAAACTAGAAGCATTCTCAGTAACTTCCTTTTGATGTGTGCATTCAACTCACATAGTTGAAGCTTCCTTTTGGTGGAGCAGTTTTGAGACAGATTTTGTGTAGAATCAGCTAGTGGATAACTGTAGTACTTTGAAGCCTTCATTGGAAACGGGTATATCTTCACATAAAAACTAGACAGATGATTCTCAGAAAAGTATTTGTGATGTGTGCATTCAACTCATAGAGATGAACCTTCCTTTTGATAGAGCAGTTTTGAAACACTCTTTTGTAGAATATGCAAGTGGATATTTCTGATGGTCAGAAGCCTTCCTTGGAAACCGGAATAGCTCCACATAAGAACTAGATAGAAGTATTCTCAGATACTTCCTTGTGATGTGTGCATTCAACTTACAGAGTTGAATCTTCCCTTTGATAGAGCAGTTTTGAAACACTCTTTTTGTACAATATGCAAGTAGATATTTGGAGTGCTTTGAAGCCTTGGTTGGAAATGGGAGTATCTTCACATAAAAAGTAGACAGAAGGATTCTCAGAAACTACTTTGTGATGTGTGCATTTAACTCACAGAGTTGAACACTCCTTTTGATTGAGCAGTTTTGAAACAGTCTTTTTGTAGTATCTGTCAGTGGATATTTGGAGCAATTTGAAGCATGTCATGGAGGAGGAAATACCTACACATACAAACTAGACAGAAGCATTCTCAGAAACTGCTTTGTGATGTGCGCACTGAACTCACAAATTTGAATCTTCCTTTTGAGAGGGCAGTTATGAAACAGTCTTTTTGTAGTATCTGCAAGTGGATATTTGGAGAGATTTGAAGCCTGTGATGGAAAAGGGAGTATCTTCACATAAAAAATAGACAGAAGTGTTCTCAGAAACTGCTTCGTGGTGTGTGCATTCATCTCACAGAGTGGAACCCTTCTTTTAATAGAGCAGTTGTGAAACAGTCTTTTTGAAGAATCTGCAAGTGTTCTTTTGGAGCGCTTTGAAGCCTACGGTAGAAAAGAAAATATCTTCACATAAAAACAAGATAGAAGCATTCTCAGGAACTTCTTTGAGATGTGTGCATTCAACTAAAAGAGTTGAATCTCTCTTTTGATAGAGCAGTATTGAAACACTCCTTTTGTAGAATCTGCCGGCGGATATTTTCAACTCTTTGAGGAATTCATTGGAAACGGATATCTTCACATAAAAACTAGACCCAAGCCATCTCAGAAAGTTGTTTGTGATGTGTGCAGTCAACTCACAGACTTGAACCTTTCTTTTGAAAGAGCACTGTGGAAACACACTTTTTGTAGAATCTGCTAGTGTTCATTTGGAGCGCATTGTTGCCTATAGTGGAAAAAAAAATCTTCACATAAAAACAAGACACAAGCGTTCTCAGAAACTCCTTTGTGATGTGTGTGTTCAATTCACAGAGTTGAACCTTTCTTTTGATAGAGCAGTATTGAAACACTGTTTTTGTAGAATCTGCTTGTGAATATTTGGAGTTCTTTGAGGAATTCGTTGTTAACGGGATATCTTCACATTCAAACTAGACAGAAGCATTCTCATAAACTACTTCTTGATGTGTGCCTTCAACTCATAGAGCTGAATCTTCTTTTGAGAGAACAGTTTTGAAACAGTCTTTTTGTAGTATCTGCAAGCGGATATTTGGAGCGATTCGAGTCATATGAGGAAAAGGAAATATCTACACGTACAAACTAGACAGAAGAATTCTGAGAAACTGCTTTGTGATGTGTGCATTCAACTCACAGAGTTGAGCCTTTCTTTTGATAGAGCAGTGCTGAAACACACTTTTTGTAGAATCTGCAATTGTTCATTTTTAGCGCTTTGGGGCATATGGTGGAAAAGGAAATATCTTCACATAAAAATTAGACAGAAGCATTCTCAGAAACAACTTTGTGATGTGTGTTTTCAATTCACAGAGTTGAACCTTTCTTTTGATAGAGCAGCATTGAAACACTGTTTTTGTAGAATCTGCTTGTGGATATTTTGAGTTCTTTGAGGAATTCGTTGTAAATGGGATATTTTCACATTCAAACTAGACAGAAACATTCTCAGAAACTGCTTCTTGATGTGTGCCTTCAACTCATAGAGCTGAACCTTTCTTTTGAGAGAGCAGTTTTGAAACAGTCTTTTTGTAGTATCTGCAAGAGGATATTTGCAGTGATTTGAGTCATATGAGGAAAAGGAAATATCTACACATAAAAACTAGACAGAAGAATTCTCAGAAACTGCTTTGTGATGTGTGCATTCAACTCAGAGTTGAGCCTTTCTTTTGATAGAGCAGTGCTGAAACACACTTTTTGTAGAATCTGCAATTGTTCATTTTTAGCGCTTTGGGGCATATGGTGGAAAAGGAAATATCTTCACATGAAAACTAGACAGAAGCATTCTCAGAAACACCTTTGTGATGTGCGTTTTCAATTCACAGAGTTGAACCTTTCTTTTGATAAAGCAGTTTTGAAACACTGCTTTTTAAGGATCTGCTAGTGGATATTTGGAGCTCTTTGAGGAATTCGTTGTAAACGTGGTATCTTCACATACACGCTAGACAGAAGCATTCTCAGAAACTGCTTTGTGATGTGTGCACTCAACTCACAAAGTTGAACTTTCCTTTTGAGAGAGAAGATTTGAAACAGTCTTTTTGTACTATCTGAAAGTGTATATTTCGAGTGATTTGAGGCCTGTGATGGAAAAAGAAATATCTTCACATAAATACTAGTCAGAATCATTCTCAGAAACTGCTTTGTGATGTGTGCATTCACCTCACAGAGTGGAACCCTTCTTTGCATATAGCAGTTTTGAAACAGTCCTTTTGTAGAATCTGCAACTGTTCATTTGGAGTGCTTTGAAGCCTATGGTGGAAAAGGAAATATATTCACATAAAAACTAGACAGAAGCATTCTCAGGAACTTCTTTGAGATGTGTGCATTCAACTAAAAGAGTTGAATCTACCTTTTCAAAGAGCAGTATTGAAACAATCCTTTTTCAGAATCTGCTTGTGTATATTTGGAACTCTTTGAGGAATATGTTGGAAATGGTTACCTTCACATAATCTCTAGACAGAAGCATTCTCAGAAACTGCTTTGTGATGTGTGCATTCACCTCACTGAGTGGAACCATTCTTTTCATAGAGCAGTTTTGAAACAGTCTTTTTGTAGAATCTGCAAGTGTTCATTTGGAGCACTTTGGGGCCTATGGTGGAAAAGGAAATATCTTCATATAAAAACGAGACAGAAGCTTTCTCAGAAACACCTTTGTGATCCGTGTGTTCAATTCAGAGTTGGACCTTTCTTTTGATAGAGCTGTTTTGAAACACTGCTTTTAAAGTTTCTACTAGTGGATATTTGGAGCTCTTTGAGGTAATCTCTGTAAACGGGATATCTTCACATAAAAACTAGACAGAAGCATTCTCAGAAACTGCTTTGTGATGAGCGCATTCATCTCACAGAGTTGAACCTACTTTTTGAGAGAGCACTTTTGAAACAGTCTTTTTGAAGTATCTGGAAGTGGATATTTGGAGCGATTTGAGGCCTAAGATGGGAAAGGAAATATCTTCACATACAAACCCGAGAGAAACATGCTCAGAAAATGCATTGTGATGTGTGCAGTCAACTCACAGACTTGAACCTTTCTTTTGATAGAGCAGTGTTGAAACACACTTTTTGTAGAATCCGCAAGTGTTCATTTGGAGCGCTTTGTTGCCTATGGTGGAAAATAAATATCTTAACATAAAAGCTAGACAGAAGCATTCTCAGAAACTACTTTGTGATGTGTGTGTTCAGTTCACAGAGTTGAAAGTTTGTTTTGACAGAGCAGTTTTGAAACACTGCTTTTGCAGAATCTGCTTGTGGATATTGGGGGCTACTTGAGGAATTCGTTGTAAACCGGATATCTTTACATACGAAGTAGATGGAAGCATTATCAGAAACTGCTTTGTGATGCATGCATTCAACTCATGAAGTTGGACCTTCCTTTTACCAGAGCTGTTTTGAAACAGTCTTTTTGTAGTATCTGCAAGTGGATATTTGGAGCGATTTGAGGCCTAAGATGGAAATGGAAATATCTTCACATACAAACTGGACCGAAGCATTCTCAGAAACTGCTTTGTGATGTGTGCATTCAAATTATAGAGTTGAAACTTCCTTTTGAGAGAGTACATTTGAAACAGTCTTTTTGTAGTTTCTGCAAATGGATATTAAGAGCGATTTGAGGCCCATGATGGAAAAGGAAATATCTTCACATACAAACTAGACAGAAGCATTCTCAGAAACTGCTTTGTGATATGTACATTCAACTCACAGAATTGAGACTTCCTTTTGAGAGAGTAGTTTTGAAACAGTCTTTTTGTAGTACCTGCAAGTGGATATTTGGAGCGATTTGAGGCCTAAGTTGGAAAAAGAAATATCTTCACATAGAAAATAGACAGAAACATTCTCAGAAACTGCTTTGTGATGTGTGCATTCAACTCACAGACTTGAACCTTTTTTTTGAAAGAGCAGTGTTGAAACACACTTTTTGTAGGATCTGCAAGTGTTCATTTGGAGCTCTTTGTTGCCTATGTTGGAAGAAGAAATATCCTCACATAAAAATTAGACAGAAGCATTGTCAGAAACTTCTTGGTGATGTGTGTGTTCAATTCACAGAGTTGAACCTTTCTTTTGATAGAGCAGTTTTGAAACACTGCATTTCTAGAATCTGCTTGTGGGTATTTGGAGCTCTTTGAGGAATTCGTTGTAAATAGGATATCTTCACATACAAAGTAGACAGAAGTATTCTCAGAGACTGCTTTGTGATGTGTGCATTCAACTCAGAGAGTTGCACCTTCCTTTTGAGAGAGCAGTTTTGAAACAGCCTTTTTGTAGTATCTGCAAATGGATATTAGGAGCGATTTGAGGCCTAAGATGGAAAAGGAAATATCTTCACATACAAGCTAGACAGAAGCATTCTCAGAAAATGCTTTGTGATGTGTGCATTCAACTCACAGACTCGAACCTTTTTTTTGAAAGAGAAGTGTTGATACACCATTTTGTAGAATGTCCAAGTGTCCTTTGGAGTGCTGTGTTGCCTACGTTGGAAAAGGAAATATCTTCACATAAAAAGTAGGCAGAAGCATTCTCAGAAACTGCTTTGTGATGTGTGCATTCACCTCACAGAGTGAAACTGTTCTTTTGATAGAACAGTTTTGAAACAGTCTTTTTGTAGGATCTGCAAGTGTTCATTTGGAGCGCTTTGAAGCCTATGGTGGAAAAGGGAATATCTTCACATAAAAACTAGACAGAAGAATTCTCAGGAACTTCATTGAGTTGTGTGCATTCAACTAACTGAGTTGAATTTGTCTTCTGCTAGAGCAGTATTGAAACTCTCCTTTTGTAGAATCTGCTTGTGGACATTTGGAACTCTTTGAAGAATTCGTTGGAAACGGGTATCTTCACATAAAAAGTAGACCAAAGCATTCTCAGAAAGCTCTTTCTGATGTGTACATTCAACTCACAGACTTGAACCTTTCTTTTGGTAGGGCAGTGTTGAAACACACTTTTTGTGGAATCTGCAAGTGTTCATTTGGAGCGAATTGTTGCCTATGGTGGAAAAAGAAATATCTTCACATGAAAACTAGACAGAAGCATTATCAGGAACTTCACTGACATGTGTGCATTCAAAAAACTGAGTTGAATCTGTCTTTTTATAGAGCAGCTTTGAAACACTGCTTTTGTAGAATCTGCTTGTGGATATTTGGCGCTCTTTGAGGAATTCGTTGTAAACGGGATATCTTTACATACACAATAGACAGATGCTTTCTCAGAAACTGCTTTGTGATGTGTGAATTCATCTCACAGAGTTGAACCTACGTTTTGATAGAGCACTTTTGAAACAGTCTCTTTGAAGTATCTGTAAGTGGATATTTGGAGCGATTTGAGGCCTAAGATGGGAAAGGAAATATCTTCACATACAAACTAGACGGAAGCATTCTCAGAAACTGCTTTGTGATGTGTGCATTCAACTCACAGACTTGAATTTTTCTTTTGGTAGAGCAGTGTTGAAACACCCTTTTTGTAGAATCTGCAAGTGATCATTTGGAGCACTTGGTTGCCTATGGTGTAAAAAGAAATATCTTCACATAAAAACTAGACAGAAGCATTGTCAGAAACTCCTTTGTGATATGTGTGTTCAATTCACAGAGTTGAACCTTTCTTTTTATAGAGCAGTTTTGAAACCCTGCTTTTGTAGAATCTGCTTGTGGATATTTGGAGCTCTTTGAGGAATTCGTTGTAAACGGGATATCTTCACATACAAACTAGACAGAAGCATTCTCAGAAACTGCCTTGTTATGTGTGCATTCAACTCAGAGAGTTGGACCTTCCTTTTGAGAGAACAGTTTTGAAACAGTCTTTTTGTAGTATCTGCAAATGGATATTAGGAGCGATTTGAGGCCTAAGATAGAAAAGGAAATATCTTCACATACAAACTATGCAGAAGTATTCTCAAAAAATGTTTTGTGATGTGTGCATTCAACTCACAGCCTTGAACCTTTCTTTTGAAAGAGAAGTGTTGAAGCACCATTTTGTAGAATCTCCTAGTGTTCCTTTGGAGCACTGTGTTGCCTATGTTGGAAAAGGAAATATCTTCACATAAAAACTAGACAGAAGCATTCTCAGAAACTGCTTTGTGATGTGTGCATTCATCTCACAGAGTGGAACCGTTCTTTTGATAGAACAGTTCTGAAACAGTCTTTTTGTAGGATCTGCAAGTGTTCAATTTCAGCGCTTTGAAGCATATGGTGGAAAAGGGAATATCTTCACATACAAACCAGACAGAAGCATTCTCAGAAACCACTTTGTGATGTGTGCATTCAAATAACAGAGTTGAACCTACGTTTTGAGAGACCACTTTTGAAACAGTCTTTTTGTAGTATCTGCAAGTGGATATTTGAAGCGATTTGAGGCCTAAGATGGAAAAGGAAATATCTTCATATACAAACTAGACAGAAGCTTTCTCAGAAACTGCTTTGTGATGTTTGCATTAAACTCACAGACTTGAACCTTTCTTTTGTTAGAGCGTGATGAAACACACTTTTGTAGTGTGTGCAAATGTTCATTTTTGTGCTTTGTTGCCTACGGTGGAAAAGAATTCTCCTCAAAAAAAACTAGACAGAAGCATTCTCAGAAACTCCTTTGTAATGTCTGTGTTCAATTCAGAGTTGAAGCTTCCTTTTGAGAGAGTAGTTTTGAAACAGTCTTTTTGTGGTATCTGCAAGTGGATATTTGGAGAGATTTGAGGCCTAAGATGAAAAAGGAAATATCTTCACTTACAAACTAGACAGAAGCATTCTCAGAAACTGCTTTGTGATGTGTGCATTCGACACACAGAGTTGAGCCTTCCTTTTGAGAGAGCAGTTTTGAAACAGTCTTCTTGTAGTATTTGCAAGTGGACATTTGGAGCGATTTGAGGCCTATGATGGAAAAGGAAATATCTTCACATAAAAACTAGACAGAAACATGCTCTGAAACTGTTTTGTGATGTGTGCATTCACCTCACAGAGTAGACCCTTCTTTTGATAGAGCAGTTTTGAAACAGTCTTTTTGTTGGATCTGAAGGTGTTCATTTGGAGCAATTTGAAGCCTATCGTGGAAAACGAAATATCTTCACATAAAAACTAGACAAAAGCATTCTCAGGAACTTCATTGAGATGTGTGCATTCAACTAACTGAGTTGAATCAGTCTTTGGACAGAGCAGTATTGAAACACTCCTTTTGTGGAATCTGCCTGTGGATATTTGGAACTCTTTGACGAATTCATTGGAAACGGGTATTTTCACATAAAAAGTAGACCCAAGCATTCTCAGAAAGTTCTTTGCGACGTGTGCATTCAACTCACAGACTTAAACCTTTCCTTTGATGGAGCAGTGTTGAAACTAATTATTTGTAGAATCTCCAAGTGTTCATTTGGAGCACTTTGTTGCCTATGGTGGAGAAAGAAATATTTTCACACAAAAATTAGACAGAAGCATTCTCAGAAACTCCTTTGTGATGTGTGAGTTCAATTCACAGAGTTGAACCTTTCTTTTGATAGAGCAGTTTTGAAACGCTGCTTTTGTAGAATCCGCTTGTGGATATTTGGAGCTCTTCGAGGAATTCGTTGTAAATGCGATATCTTCACATACAAACCAGACAGAAGCATTCTCAGAAACTGCTTTGTGATGTCTGCATTCAACTCGCAGAGTTGAACCTAACTTTCGAGAGAGCACTTTTGAAACAGTCTTTTTGTAGTATCAGTAAATATATATTAGGAGCGATTTGAGGAATAAGATGGAAAAGGAAATATCTTCACATACAAACTAGACAGAAGCATTCTCAGAAACTGCTTTTTGATGGGTGCATTCAACTCACAGACTTGAAACTTTCTTTTGATAGAGCAGTGTTGTAACACCCCTTTTGTAGGATCTCCAAGTGTTCTTTTGAAGCGCTTTGTTGCCTATGTTGGAAAAAGAAATATATTCACATAAAAACTAGACGGAAGCATTCTCAGAAACTCCTTTGTGATGTGTATGTTCAATTCACAGAGTTGAACCTTTCCTTTGATAGAGCAGTACTGAAACACTGCTTTCGGATTATCTGCCTGTGGATATTTGAAGCTCTTTGAGGAATTCGTTGCAAACGGGATATCTTCACATACAAAGTAGACAGAAGCATTCTCAGAAACTGCTTTGTTATGTGTGCATTCAACTCACCGAGTTGAACCTTCCTTTTGAGAGAGCACTTTTGATACAGACTTTTTGTAATATCTGCAAGTGGATATTTGGAGAGATTTGAGGCCTAAGATGGAAAAGGAAATATATTCACATACAAACTAGACAGAAGCATCCTCAGAAATTGCTTTGTGATATGTGCATTCAACTTACAGACTTGAACCTTCCGTTTGAGAGAGCAGTTTTAAAACAGTCTTTTTGTAGTATATGCCAATGGATATTTGGAGCGATTTGAGGCCTATGATGGAAAAGGTAATATCTCCACTTACAAACTTGACAGATGCATTCTCAGAAACTGCTTTTTGATGTGTGCATTGAACTCACAGAGTTGAAACTTTCTTTTGATAGAGCAGTGTTTAAACACACTTTTTGTAGAACCTGCAAGTGTTCATTTGGAGCTCTTTGTTGCCTATGGTGGAAAAAGAAATATCTTCACATAGAAACTAGAGAGAAGCATTCTCAGAAACTAATTTTTGATGTGTGTGTGCAGTTCACAGAGTTGAACCTTTCTCTTGATAGAGCAGTTTTGAAACACTGCTTTTGCAGAATCTGTTGCGGATATTTGGAGCTATTTGAGGAATTCATGGTAAATTGTATATCGTCACATAAAAACTAGACAGAAGCACTCTCAGAAACTGCTTTCGGATGTTTGCATTCAACTCAAAGAGTTAAACCTTCCTGTTGAAAGAGCAGTTTTGAAACCGTCTTTTTGTAGTTTCTGCAAGTGGATATTTGGAGCGATTTGAGGCCTATGATGGAAAAGGAAATATCTTCACATAAAAACTAGACAGAAGCATTCCCAGAAACTGGTTAGTGAAGTGCTCATTCAATTCACAGAGTTCAACCTTCCTTTTGAGAGAACAGTTTTGAAACAGTCTTTTTGTAGTATTTGCAAGTGGATAATTGGAGTGATTTGAAGCCTGTGATTGAAAAGGAAATATCTTCACATAAAAACCAGACAGAAGCATTCTCAGAAACTGCTTCGCGATGTTTGCGTTCACCACACGGAGTGGAACCGTTCTTTTGATAGAGCAGTTTTGAAGCAGTCTTTTTGTAGGATCTGCAAGTGCTCATTTGGAGCGCTTTGAAGGCTATGGGGGAAAAGGAAATATCTTCACATAAAATCTAGACAGAAGCATTCTCAGGAACTTCATTGAGATGTTTGCATTCAACCAACAAAGTTGAATTTGTCTTTTGATAGAGCAGTATTGAAACACTCCTTTTGTAGAATCTGCTTGTGGATATTTGGAACTCTTTGAAGAATTCTTTGGAAACGGGTATCTTCACATAAAAAGAAGACTCAAGCATTCTCAGGAAGTTCTTTGTAATGTGTGCATTCAACTCACAGACTTGAACCTTTCTTTTGGTAGGGCAGTGTTGAAACACACTTTTTGAAGAATCTGCAATTGTTAATTGGAGCCCTTTGTTGCCTATGGTGGAAAAAGAAATATCTTCACATTAAAACTAGACAGAAGCATTCTCAGAAGCTCCTTTGTGATGTGTGTGTTCAACTCACACAGTTGAACCTTTCTTTTGATAGAGCAGTTTTGAAACACTGCTTTAGTAAATTCTGCTTGTGGATATTTGGAGCTCTTTGAGAAATTCGTTGTAAACGGGATATCTTCACATACAAACTAGACAGAAGCATTCTCAGAAAATCCTTTGTGATGTGTGCATTCAAGTCACAAGTCACAGAATTGAAACTTCCTTTTGAGAGAGCAGTTTTTAAACCGTCTTTTTGTAGTATCTGCAAGTGGATATTTGGAGCGATTTGAGGCCTGCGATGGAAAAGGTAACATCTTCACATACAAACTAGACAGAAGCATTCTCAGAAACTGCTTTGTGATGTGGGCATTCAACTCACAGAATTGAGCCTTCCTTTTGAGAGAGTAGTTTTGAAACAGTCTTTTTGTAGTATCTGCAAGTGGATACTGGGAGCTACTTGAGGCCTAAGTTGGAAAAGGAAATATCTTCACATACAAAATAGACAGAAGCATTCTCAGAAACTGCTTTGTGATGTGTGCATTCAACTCACAGACTTCAACATTTCTTTTCACAGAGCAGTGTTGAAACACACTTTTTGTAGAATCTGCAAGTGTTCATTTGGAGCAATTTGTTACCTATGTTGGAAGAAGAAATATCTTCACATAAAAAGCAGACAGAAGCATTGTCAGAAACTCCTTTGTGATGTGTGTGTTCAATTCACAGAGTTGAACCTTTCTTTTGATATAGCAGTTTTGAAACCCTGCTTTTGTAGAATCTGCTTGTGGATATTTGGAGCTCTTTGAGGAATTCATTTTAAGCGGGATATCTTCACATACAAACTAGACAGAAGATTCTCAGAAACTGCTTTGTGATGTGTGCATTCAGCTCAGAGAGTTTAACCTTCCTTTTGAGAGAGCAGTTTTGAAACAGCCTTTTTGTTGTATCTGCAAATGGATATTAGGATCGATTTGAGACCTAAGATGGAAAGGGAAATATCTTCACATACAAACTAGACAGAATCATTCTCAGAAACTGCTTTGTGATGTGTGCATTCACCTCACAGAGTGGAACCCTTCTTTTCATTGAGCAGATTTGAAACAGTCTTTTTGTACAATCTGCAAGTGTTCATTTGGAGCGCTTTGAAGCCTATGGTGGAAAAGGAAATATCTTCATATAAACACTAGACAGAATCATTCTCAGGAACTTCTTTTTTTTTTCTTTTATTATTATACTTTAAGTTTTAGGGTACATGTGAACATTGTGCAATTTGGTTACATATGTATACTTGTGACATGCTGGTGCGCTGCACCCACTAACTCGTCATCTAGCATTAGGTATGTCTCCCAATATTATATCTCCCCCTCCCCCCACGCCACAACGGTCCCCAGAGTGTGATGTTCCCCTTCCTGTTTCCACGTGATCTCATTGTTCAATTCCCACATATGAGTGAGAATATGCGGTGTTTGGTTTTTTGTTTTTGCGGTAGTTTACTGAGAATGATGATTTCCAATTTCATCCATGTCCCTACAAAGGACATGAACTCATCATTTTTTATGGCTGCATAGTATTCCATGTTGTATATGTGCCACATTTTCTTAATCTAGTCTATCATTGTTGGACATTTGTGTTGGTTCCAATTCTTTGCTATTGTGAATAGTGCCGCAATAAACATACGTGTGCATGTGTCTTTATAGCAGCATGATTTATAGTCCTTTGGGTATATACCCTCTAATGGGATGTCTGGGTCAAATGGTATTTCTATTTCTAGATCCCTGAGAAATCGCCACACTGACTTCCACAGTGGTTGAACTAGTTTACAGTCCCACCAACAGTGTAAAAGTGTTCCTATTTCTCCACATCCTCTCCAGCACCTGTTGTTTCCTGACTTTTTAATGATTGCCATTCTAACCGGTGTGAGATGGTATCTCATTGTGGTTTTGATTTGCATTTCTCTGATGCCCAGTGATGATGAGCATTTTTTCATGTGTTTTTTGGCTGCATAAATTTCTTCTTTTGAGGAGTGTCTCTTCATGTCTTTTGCCCACTTTTTGATGGGGTTGTTTGTTTTTTTCTTGTAAATTTGTTGGAGTTCATTGTAAATTCTGTATATTAACCCTTTGTCAGATGAGTAGGATGCGAAAATTTTCTCATATTTTGTAGGTTGCTTGTTCACTCTGATGGTAGTTTCTTTTGCTGTACAAAAGCTCTTTAGTTTAATGAGATCCCAGTCGTCAATTTTGTCTTTTGTTGCCATTGCTTTTGTTGTTTTAGACAGGAAGTCCTTGCCCATGCGTATGTCCTGAATGGTATTGACTAGGTGTTCTTCTAGGGTTTTTATGGTTTTAGGTCTAATGTTTAAGTCTTTAATCCATCTTGAATTCATTTTTGTATAAGGTGTAAGGAAGGGATCCAGTTTCAGCTTTTTACATATGACTAGTCAGCTTTCCCAGCACCATTTATTAAATAGGGAATCCTTTCCCCATTGCTTGTTTTTCTCAGGTTTGTCAAAGATCAGATAGTTGTAGATATGTGGTGTTATTTCTGAGTGCTCTGTTCTGTTCCGTTGATCTATATCTCTGTTTTGGTACCAGTGCCATGCTGTTTTTGTTCCTGTACCTTTGCAGTATACTTTTAAGTCGGGTAGTGTGATGCCTCCAGCTTTGTTCTTTTGGTTTAGGATTGACTTGGTGATGCGGGCTCTTTTTTGGTTTCATTTGAACTTAAGTAGTTTTTTCCAATTCTGTGAAGAAAGGCATTGGTAACTTGATGGGGATGGCATTGAATCTATAAATTACCTTTGGCAGTATGGCCATTTTCACGATATTGATTCTTTCTACCCATGAGCATGGAATGTTCTTCCCTTTCTTTGTATCCTCTTTTATTTTCTTGAGCAGCGGTTTGTAGTTCTCCTTGAAGAGGTCCTTTACATCCCTTGTAAGTTGGATTCCTAGGTATTTTATTCTCTTTGAAGCAATTGTGAATGGGAGTTCACTCATGATTTGGCTCTCTGTTTGTCTGTTGTTGGTGTATAAGAATGCTTGTGATTTTCGTATATTGATTTTTTATCCTGAGACTTTGCTGAAGTTGCTTATCAGCTGAAGGAGATTTTGGGCTGAGACAATGGGGTTTTCTAGATATACAATCACGTCTTCTGCAAACAGGGACAATTTGACTTCCTCTTTTCCTAACTGAATATCCTTTATTTCCTTCTCCTGCCTAATTGCCCTGGCCAGAACTTCCAACACTATGTTGAATAGGAGTGGTGAGAGAGGGCATCCCCGTCTTGTGCCAGTGTTCAAAGGGAATGCTTCCAGTTTTTGGCCATTCAGTATGATATTGGTTGTTGGTTTGTCATAGATAGCTCTTATTATTTTGAAATACGTCCCATCAATACCTAATTTATTGAGAGTTTTTAGCATGAAGGGTTGTTGAATTTTGTCAAAGGTCTCTTCTGCAACTTTTGAGATAATCATGTGGTTTTTGTCTTTGGCTCCATTTATATGCTGGATTACATTTATTGATTTGCGTATATTGAACCAGCCTTGCATCCCAGGGATGAAGCCCACTTGATCATGGTGGATAAGCTTTTTGATGTGCTGCTGGATTCGTTTTGCCAGTATTTTATTGAGGAATTTTGCATCAATATTCATTTAGGATGTTGGCCTAAAATTCTCTTTCTTGGTTGTGTCTCTGTCAGGCTTTGGTATCAGAATGATGCTGGCCTCATAAAACGAGTTAGGGAGGATTCCCTCTTTTTCTATTGATTGCAATAGTTTCAGAAGGAATGGTACCAGTTCCTCCTTGTACCTCTGGTAGAATTCGGCTGTGAATCCATCTGGTCCTGGACTCTTTTTGATTAATTTCAGCTCCTGTTATTGGTCTATTCAGAGATTCAACTTCTTCCTGGTTTAGTCTTGGGAGAGTGTATGTGTCGAGGAATGTATCCATTTCTTCTAGATTTTCTAGTTTATTTGCGTAGAGGTGTTTGTAGTATTCTCTGATGGTAGTTTGTATTTCTGTGGGATCGGTGGTGATATCCCCTTTATCATTTTTTATTGTGTCTATTTGATTCTTCTCTGTTTTTTCTTTATTAGTCTTGCTAGCGGTCTATCAATTTTGTTGATCCTTTCAAAAAACCAGCTCCTGGATTAATTGATTTTTTGAAGGGTTTTTTGTGTCTCTATTTCCTTCAGTTCTGCTCTGATTTTAGTTATTTCTTGCCTTCTGCTAGCTTTTGAATGTGTTTGCTCTTGCTTTTCTAGTTCTTTTAATTGTGATGTTAGGTTGTCAATTTTGGATCTTTCCTGCTTTCTCTTGTGGGCATTTAGTGCTATAAACTTCCCTGTACACACTGCTTTGAATGTGTCCCAGAGATTCTGGTATGTTGTGTCTTTGTTCTCGTTGGTTTCAAAGATCGTCTTTATTTCTGCCTTCATTTCGTTATGTACCCAGTAGTCATTCAGGAGCAGGTTGTTCAGTTTCCATGTAGTTGAGCGGTTTTGAGTGAGATTCTTAATCCTGAGTTCTAGTTTGATTGCACTGTGGTCTGAGAGATAGTTTGTTATTATTTCTTTTCTTTTCCATTTGCTGAGGAGAGCTTTACTTCCAAATATGTGGTCAATTTTGGAATAGGTGTGGTGTGGTGCTGAAAAAAATGTATACTCTGTTGATTTGGGGTGGAGAGTTCTGTAGATGTCTATTAGGTCCACTTGGTGCAGAGCTGAGTACAATTCCTGGGTATCCTTGTTGATTTGTTGACAGTGGGGTGTTAAAGTCTCCCATTATTAATGAGGGGGAGTCTAAGTCTCTGTGTAGGTCACTCGGGACTTGCTTTATGAATCTGGTTGCTCCTGTATTGAGTGCATATATATTTAGGATAGTTAGCTCTTCTTGTTGAATTGATCCCTTTACCATTATGTAATGGCCTTCTTTGTCTCCTTTGATCTTTGTTGGTTTAAAGTCTGTTTTATCTGAGATTAGGATTGCAAACATTGCTGTTTTTTGTTTTCCATTTGCTTGGTAGATCTTCCTCCATCCTTTTATTTTGCGCCTAAGTGTGTCTCAGGAACTTCTTTGAGATGTGTGCATTCAAGTAACAGAGTCGAATCTGTCTTTGATAGAGCAGTATTGAAACAATCCTTTTGTTGAATCTGCCTGTGGATATTTGGAACTCTTTGAGGAATTCTTTCGAAACGGGTATCCTCACCTAAAAACTAGACAGAAGCATTTTCAGAAAGTTCTCTGTGATGTGTGCATTCAACTCACAGATTTGAACTTTTCTTTTGATAGAGCAGTGTTGAAACACACCTTTTGTACAATCTGCATGTGTTCATTTGGAGCACTTTGTTGCCTATGGTGGAAAAGGAAATATCTTCACATAAAAACTAGACAGAAGCATTCTCAGAAACACCTTTGTGATGTGCATGTTCAATTCACAGAGTTGAACCTTTCTTTTGATAGAGCAGTTTGGAAACACTGCTTTTGTAGAATAAGCTTGTGGATATTTGCAGCTCTTTGAGGAATTGCTTTTAAACGGGATATCTTCACATACAAACAAGACAGAAACATTCTGAGAAACTGCTTTTTGATGTGTGCATTCAACTCACAGAGTTGAACTTTCCTTTTGAGAGAGCAGGTTTGAAACAGTCTTTTTGTAGTATCTGCAAGTGGATATTTGGACCGATTTGAGGCCTATGATGGAAAAGGAAATATTTTCAGATACAAACTAGACAGAAGCATTCTCAGAAGCTTCTTTGTGATGTGTGCCTTCACCTCACAGAGACGAACCTTCCTTTTGAGACAGCAGTTTTGAAATAGTCTTTTTGTAGTACCTGCAAGTGGATATTTGGAGAGATTTGAGGCCTATGATGGAAAAGGAAATACCTTCACATAAAAACTAATCAGAAGCATTTTCAGAAACTGCTTTGTGATGTGTGCATTCACCTCACAGAGTGGAACCGTTCTTTTGATGGAGCAGTGTTGAAACTGTCTTTTTCTAGAATCTGTAAGTGTTCATTTGGAGCACTTTGAAGCCTATGGTCCAAAGGGAAATATGTTCACATAAAAACTAGACAGAAGAATTCTCAGGAACTTCATTGACATGTTTGCATTCAACTAACAGAATTGAATTTGCCTTTTGATAGAGCAGTATTGAAACACTCCTTTTGTAGAATCTGCTTGTGGATATTTGGAACTCTTTGAGGAATTCGTGGGAAACTGGTATCTTCACGTAAAAAGTAGACCCAAGCATTCTCAGAAAGTTCTTTGTGATGTGTGCATTCAACTCACAGACTTGAACCTTTCTTTTGATAGAGCAGTGTTGAAACACACTTTTTGTAGAAACTGCAAGTGTTCATTTGGAGCGTTTTGTTGAATATGGTGGAAAAAGTAATATCATCACGTAAAAACTCTACAGAAGCATTCTCAGAAACTCCTTTGTGATGTGTGTGTTCAATTCACAGAGTTGAACCTTTCTTTTGATAGGTCAGTTTTGAAACACTGCTTTTGTAGAATCTGCTTGTGGATATTTGGAGCTCTTTGAGGAATTCGTTGTAAATGAGATATCTTCACCTACAAGCTAGACAGAAGCATTCTCAGAAACTGCTTTGTGATGTGGGCATTCAACTCACAGAGCTGAACCTTCCTTTTGAGAGAGCGGTTTTCAAACAGTCTTTTTGTAATATCTGCAAGTGTATCTTTGTAGTTATTTGAGGCCTAAGATGGAAAAGGAAATACCTTCACATACAAACTAGACAGAAGCATTCTCAGAAACTGCTTTGTGATGTGTGCATTCAACTCAGAGACTTGAACATTTCTTTTGATAGAGCAGTGTTGAAACACACTTTTTGTAGATTCTGCAAGTGTCCATTTGGAGGGCTTTGTTGCCTATGTTGGAAAGATGAATATCTTAGCATAAAAAATTGACAGAAACATTTTCAGAACTTCCTTTGTGATGTGTGTGTCCATTTCACAGAATTGAACCTTTCTTTTGATAGAGCAGTTTTGAATCACTGCTTTCGTAGGATCTGCTTGTGGATATTTGGAGCTCTTTGAGGAATTCCTTGTAAACGGAATATCTTCACATACAAACATCACAGAAGTATTCTCAGAAACTGCTTTGTGTTGTGTGCGTTCAACTGACAGAGTTGAACCTTCCTTTTGAGAGAGCACTTTTGAAACAGTCTTTTTGTAGTATCTGCAAGTGGATATTTGGATCGATCTGTGGCCTATGATGGAAAAGGAAATATCTTCACATAAAAACTAGACAGAAGCGTTCTCAAGAACTTCATTGAGATATGTGCATTCAACTAACAGAGTTGAATCCGTCTTTTGATAGAGTAGTATTGAAACAATCCTTTTGGAGAATCTGCTTGTGGATATTAGGAACTCTTTGAGGAATTCGTTAGAAAAGGGTACCTTCATATAAAAAGTAGACCCAAGCATTCTCAGAAAGCTCTTTGTGATATGTGCATTTTACTCACAGTCTTGGGCCTTTCTTTTGATAGAGCAGTGTTGAAACACACTTTTTGTAGAATCTGCAAGTGTCCATTTGGAGCGCTTTCCTGCCTACGGTGGAAAAAGTAATATCTTCAGATAAAAACTAGACAGAAACATTCTCACAAACTCCTTTGCGATGTGTGTGTTCAGTTCACAGAGTTGAAACTTTCTTTTGATAGAGCAGTTTTGAAACACTTCTTTTGTAGAATAAGCTTGTGGATATTTGCAGCTCTTTGAGGAATTCCTAGTAAACGGGATATCTTCACATAAAAACAAGACAGAAGCATTCTGAGAAACTGCTTTTTGATGTGTGCATTCAACTCACAGAGTTGAACATTCCTTTTGAGAGAGGAGTTTGGAAACAGTATTATTATTATTATTATACTTTAAGTTTTAGGGTACATGTGCACATTGTGCAGGTTAGTTACTTATGGATACATGTGCATGCTGGTGTGCTGCACCCACTAACTCGTCATTTAGCATTTGGTATGTCTCCCAATGTTATCCCTCCCCCACCCCCCATGCCACAACAGTCCCCAGGATGTGATATTCCTCTTCGTGTGTCCATGTGATCCCGTTGTTCGACTCCCACCTATGAGTGAGAATATGCAGTGTTTGGTTTTTTGTTCTTGCAATAGTTTACTGAGAATGATGATTTCCATTTTCACCCATGTCCCTACAAAGGACAGGAACTCATCATTTTTTATGGCTGCATAGTATTCCATGGTGTATATGTGCCACATTTACCTAATCCAGTCTATCATCGTTGGTCATTTGGGTTGGTTCCAAGTCTTTGCTATTGTGAATAATGTCACAATAAAGATACGCATGCATGTGTCTTTATAGCAGCATGATTTATAGTCCTTTGGGTATATACCTGGTAATGGGATGGCTGGGTCAAATGGTATTTCCAGTTCTAGATCCCTGAGGAATTGCCACACTGACTTCCACAATGGTTGAACTAGTTTACATTCCCACCAACAGTGTAAAAATATTCCTATTTCTCCAAATCCTCTCCAGCACCTGTTGTTTCCTGACTTTTTAATGATTGCCATTCTAACTGGTGTGAGATGGTATCTCATTGTGGTTTCATTTGCATTTCTCTGATGGTCAGTAATAATGAGCATTTATTCATGTGTTTTTTGGTTGCATAAGTGTCTTCTTTTGAGAAGTGTCTGTTCATGTCCTTCGCCCACTTTTTGATGGGGTTGTTTGTTTTTTTCTTGTAAATTTGTTTGAGTTCATTGTAGATTCTGGATATTAGCCTTTGTCAGATGAGTAGGTTGTGAAAATTTTCTCCCATTTTGTAGGTTGCCTGTTCACTCTGATGGTAGTTTCTTTTGCTGTGCAGAATCTCCTTAGTTTAATTAGATCCCAGTTGTCAAGTTTGTCTTTTGTTGCCATTGCTTTTGGTGTTTTAGACATGAAGTCCTTGCCCATGCCTATGTCCTGAATGGTAATGTCTAGGTTTTCTCCTAGGGTTTTTATGGTTTTAGGTCTAACGTTTAAGTCTTTAACCCATCTTGTATTGATTTTTGTATAAGGTGTAAAGAAGGGATCCAGTTTCAGCTTTCTACATATGGCTAGCCAGTTTTCCCAGCACCATTTATTAAATAGGGAATCCTTTCCCCATTGCTTGTTTTTCTCAGGTTTGTCAAAGATCAGATAGTTGTAGATATGTGGCATTATTTCTGAGGGCTCTGTTCTGTTCCATTGATCAATATCTCTGTTTTGGTACCAGTGCCATGCTGTTTTGGTTACTGTAGCCCTGTAGTATAGTGTGAAGTCAGGTAGTGTGATGCCTCCAGCTTTGTTCTTTTGGCTTAGGACTGACTTGGTGTTGCGGGCTCTTTATTGGTCCCATATGAACTTTAAAGTATTTTCCAATTCTTTGAAGAAAGGCACTGGTAGCTTGATGGAGATGGCATGGAATCTATAAATTACCTTTGGCAGTATGGCCATTTTCACGATATTGATTCTTCCTACCCACGAGCATGGAATGTCCTTCCATTTGTTTGTATCCTCTTTTATTTCCTTGAGCAGTGATTTGCAGTTCTCCTTGAAGAGGTCCTTCACATCCCTTGTAAGTTGGATTCCTAGGTATTTTATTCTCTTTGAAGCAATTGGGAATGGGAGTTCAGTCATGACTTGGCTCTCTGTTTGTCTGTTGTTGGTGTATAAGAATATTTGTGATTTTTGAACATCCTGCTCCTGAATGACTCCTGGGTATATAGAGACATGAAGGCAGAAATAAAGATTTTCTTTGAAACCAATGAGAACAAAGACACAACATACCAGAATCTCTGGGACACATTCAAAGCAGTGTGTACAGGGAAATTGATAGCACTAAATGCCCACAAGAGAAAGCAGGAAAGATCCAAAATTGACAACCTAACATCACAATTAAAAGAACTAAAAAAGCAAGAGCAAACACATTCAAAAGCTAGCAGAAGGCAAGAAATAACTAAAATCAGAGCAGAACTGAAGGAAATAGAGACACAAAAAACCGTTCAAAAAATCAATTAATCCAGGAGCTGGTTTTTTGAAAGGATCAACAGAATTGATAGACCGCTAGCAAGACTAATAAAGAAAAAACAGAGAAGAATCAAATAGACACAATAAAAAATGATAAAGGGGATATCACCACCGATCCCACAGAAATACAAACTACCATCAGAGAATACTACAAACACCTCTACGCAAATAAACTAGAAAATCTAGAAGAAATGGATACATTCCTCGACACATACACTCTCCCAAGACTAAACCAGGAAGAAGTTGAATCTCTGAATAGACCAATAACAGGAGCTGAAATTAATCAAAAAGAGTCCAGGACCAGATGGATTCACAGCCGAATTCTACCAGAGGTACAAGGAGGAACTGGTACCATTCCTTCTGAAACTATTGCAATCAATAGAAAAAGAGGGAATCCTCCCTAACTCGTTTTATGAGGCCAGCATCATTCTGATACCAAAGCCTGACAGAGACACAACCAAGAGAGAGAATTTTAGACCAATATCCTAAATGAATATTGATGCAAAATTCCTCAATAAAATACTGGCAAAACGAATCCAGCAGCACATCAAAAAGCTTATCCACCATGATCAAGTGGGCTTCATCCCTGGGATGCAAGGCTGGTTCAATATACGCAAATCAATAAATGTAATCCAGCATATAAATGGAGCCAAAGACAAAAACCACATGATTATCTCAACAGATGCAGAAAAAGCCTTTGACAAAATTCAACAACCCTTCATGCAAAAAATTCTCAATAAATTAGGTATTGATGGGACATATTTCAAAATAATAAGAGCTATCTATGACAAACCCACAGCCAATATCATACTGAATGGGCAAAAACTGGAAGCATTGCCTTTGAACACTGGCACAAGACAGGGATGCCCTCTCTCACCACTCTTATTCAACATACAGTTGGAAGTTCTGGCCAGGGCAATTAGGCAGGAGAAGGAAATAAAAGGAATTCAGTTAGGAAAAGAAGAAGTCAAATTGTCCCTGTTTGCAGACGACATGATTTTATATCTAGAAATCTCCATTGTCTCAGCCCAAAATATCCTTAAGATGATAAGCAACTTCGGAAACAGTCTTTTTGTAGAATCTGCAAGTGGATGTTTGGAGCGATTTGAGGCCTAAGATGGAAGAGGAAACATCTTCACATAAAAACTAGACAGAAGCATTCTCAGAAACTGCTTTGTGATGAGTGCATTGCAATCAAAGACTTTAACCTTTCTTTTGATAGAGCAGTGTTGAAACACACTTTTTGTAGAATCTGGAAGTGTTCATTTGGAGCGCTTTGTTGCCTATGGTGGAAAAAGAAATATCTTCACATAAAAGCTAGACAGAAGCATTCTCAGAAACTCCTTTGTGATATGTGTGTTGAATTCACAGAGTTGAGCCTTGCTTTTGACAGAGCAGTTTTGAAATACTGCTTTTGTAGAATCAGCTTGTGTATATTTGGAGCTATTTGAGGAATTCTTTGTAAAAGGGATATCTTCACACACAAACAAGACGGAAGCATTCTCAGAAACTACTTTGTGATGTCTGCATTCAACTCACAGTGTTGAACCTTCCTTTTGAGAGAGAAGTTTTGAAACAGTCCTTTTGTAGTATCTGCAAGTGGATATTTGGAGCGATTTGAGGCCTAAAATGGAAAAGGAAATATCTTCACATACAAACTAGACAGAAGCATTTTTAGAAACTGCTTTGTGATGTGTGCATTCAACTCAGAGACTTGAAACTTTCTTTTGATAGAGCCGTGTTTAAACACACTTTTTGTAGAATGTGCAAGTGTTCATTTGGAGTGCTAAGTTGCCTAGGTGGAAAAAGAAATATATTCACATAAAAACTAGACAGAAGCATTCTCAGAAACTGCTTTGGGATGTGTGCCTTCACCTCACAGAGTGGAACCGTTGTTTTGATAGAGACGTTTTGAAACAGTCTTTTTGTAGGATCTGCAAGTGTTCACTTGGAGCGCTTTGAAGCCTATGGTGGAAACGGAAATATCTGCACATAAAAACTAGACAGGGCCGGGTGCGGTGGCTCACGCCTGTAATCCCAGCACTTTGGGAGGCCTAGGTGGGCGGATCACGAGGTCAGGAGATCGAGACCACGGTGAAACCCCATCTCTACTAAAAATACAAAAAATTAGCCGGGCGCAGTGGTGGGCGCCTGTAGTCCCAGCTACTCGGGAGGCTGAGGCAGGAGAATGGCGTGAACCTGGGAGGCGGAGCTTGCAGTGAGCCGAGATTGCACCACTGCACTCCAGCCTGGGCGACAGAGCGAGACTCCGTCTCAAAAAAAAAAAAAAAAAATACACAGAAGCATTCTCAGGAACTTCATTGAGATGTGTGCATTCAACTAACAGAATTGAATCTGTCTTTTGATAGAGCAGTATTGGAACACTGCTTTTGTAATATCTGCTTGTGGATATTTGGAACTCTTTGAGGAATTCTTTGGAGACGGGTATCTTCACATAAAAAGTAGACCCAAGCCCTCTCAGAAAGATCTTTGTGATGAGAGCATTCAACTCACAGACTTGAACATTTCTTTTGATAGAGAAGTTTTGAAACACACTTTTTGTAGTATCTGCAAGTGTTCATATGGAAAGCTTTGTTGCCTATGGTGGAAAAAGAAATATCTTCACATAAAAACTAGACAGAAGCATTCTCAGAAACTCCTTTGAGATATGGGTGTTCAACTCACAGAGTTGGATTTTGTTTTGAAATAGTAGTTTTTAACCACTGCTTTTGTAGAATAGACTTGTGGATATTTGGAGCTCTTTGAGGAATTCGTTGTAAACAGGATATCTTGACATACAAACTAGACACAAGCATTCTCAGAAACTGCTTGATGTGTGAATTCAACTCACAGTGTTGAACCTTCCTTTTGAGAGAGTGGTTTTGAAACAGTCTTTTATAGTATCTACAAGTGGATATTTGGAGCGATGTGAGGCCTAAGAAGGAAAAGGAAATGTCTTCACATACAAACTAGAGAGAAGCATTCTCAGAAACTGCTTTGTGATGTGTGCATTCACCTCACAGAGTGGAACCGTTCTTTGGATAGAGCAGTTTTGAAACAGTCTTTTTGTAGGATCTGCAAGTGTTCATTTTGAGCGCTTTGAGGCCCATGATGGAAAAGGAAATATTTTCACATAAACACTAGACAGAAGCATTCTCAGGAACTTCATTGAGATGTGTGCATTAAAGTAACTGAGTTGAACAAGTCTTTTGATAGAGCAGTATTGAAACACTCCTTTTGTAGAATCAGCCTGTGGATATCTGGAACTCTTTGAAGAATTCTTTGGAAACGGCTATCTTCACATAAAAAGTAGACCCAAGCATTCTCAGAAAGTTCTTTGTGATATGTGCATTGGACTCACAGACTTGAACCTTTCTTTTGATAGAGCAGTGTTGGAACACACTTTTTGTAGAATCTTCATGTGTTCGTTTGGAGCGCATTGTTGCCTATGGTGGAAAAAGAAATATCTTCACATAAACACTAGACAGAAGAGTTCTCCGAAACTCCTTTGTGATATGTGTGTTCAGTTCACAGAGTTGAACCTTTCTTTTGATTGAGCAGTTTTGAAACACTGCTTTTGTAGAATCTGCTTGTGGATATTTGGAGCTCTTTAAGGAATTCGCTGTCAACGGGATATCCTCACATACAAACTAGACAGAAGCATTCTCAGAAACTGCTTTGTGATGTGTGCATTCAACACACAGAGTTGAACCTTCCTTCTGAGAGAACAGTTTTGAAACAGTCTTATTGTAGGATCTGCAAGTGGATATTTGGAACGATTTGACGCCTATGAGGGAAAAGGAACTATCTTCACATACAAACTAGACAGAAGCATTCTCAGAAACTGCTTTGTGATGTGTGTATTCAACTCACAGAGTTGAACCTTCTTTTTGAGAGAGAGGTTTTGAAACAGTCTTTTTGTAGTATATACAAGTGGATATTTTTAGTGATTTGAGGCCTAAGATGGAAAAGGAAGTACCTTCACCTACAAACTAGACAGAAGCATTCTCAGAAACTGCTTTGTGATGTGTGCACTAAACTTACAGACTTGAAACTTTATTTTGATAGAGCAGTGTTGAAACACACTTTTTATAGAATCTGCAAGTGTTCATTTGGAGAGCTTTGTTGCCTATGGTGGAAAAAGAAATATGTTCACATACAAACTAGAAAGAAGCATTCTCAGAAACTCCTTTGTGATGTTTGTGTTCAATTCACAAAGTTGAACCTTTTTTTCGATAGAGCAGATTTGAAACACTGCTTTTGTAGAATCTTCTTGTGGATATTTGGAGATCTTTGAGGAATTGGGCATATACGGGATATCTTCACATGCAAATTAGACAGAAGCATTCTCAGAAACTGCTTTGTGATGTGTGCATTCAACTCACAGAGTTGAAACTTTCTTTTGAGAAAGCAGTTTTGAAACAGTCTTTTTGTAGTATCTGCAAGTGAATATTTGGAGCGATTCGAGGCCTATGATGGAAAAGGAAATATCTTCACACAGAAACTAGACAGAAGCATTCTCAGAAACTGCTTTGTGATGTGTGTGTTCAATTCACAGGGTTGAAGCTTTCTTTTGATTGAGCAGTTTTGAACCACCTCTTTTGTAGAATCTGCTTGTGGATATTTGTAGCTCTTGGGGGAATTCATTGTAAAAGGGATATCTTCACATACAAACTAGTCAGAAGCATTCTCAGAAACTTCTTTGTGGTGTGTGAATTGAACTCACAGAGTTGAACCTTCCTTTTGTGAGAGCGGTTTTGAAACAATCTTTTTGAAGTATCTTCAAGTGGATATTTGGAGCGATTTGAGGCCTAAGATGGAAAAGGAAATATCTTCACATACAATCTAGACAGAAGTACTCTCAGAAGCTGCTTGGTGATGTCTGCATTCAACTCACAGACTTGAACCTTTCTTTTGAAAGAGCAGTGTTGAAACACATTTTGTACGATCTGCAAGTGTTCATTTGGAGCGCTTTTTTGCCTATGGTGGAAAAAGAAATATCTTCACATAAATACTAGACAGAAGCATTCTCAGAAACTACTTTTTAATGTTTACATTCAACTCACAGAGTTGAACCTTCCTTTTGAGAGAGCAGTATTGAAACAGTCTTTTTGTCATATCTGGAAGTGGATATTTGGAGCGATTTGATGCCTATGATGGAAAAGGAAATATCTTTACATACAAACAGAAGGAAGCATTCTCAGAAACTGCTCTGTGATGTCTGCATTCAACTCACAGATTTGAACCTTTCTTTCTAGAGAGAGGTTTTGAAACAGTTTTTTTGAAGTATCTACAAGTGGATATTTGTAGTGATTTGAGACCTAAGATAGTAAAGGAAATACTTTCACATACAAACTAGACAGAAGCGTTCTCAGAAACTGCTTTGTGATGTGTGCATTCACCTCACAGAGTGGAACCATTCTTTTGATAGAGCAGTTTTGAAACAGTCTTTTGGTTGGACCTGCAAGTGTTCATTTGGAGTGCTTTGAAGTCTATGGTGGAAAATGTAAAATCTTCTCATAAAAACTCGACAGAAGCATTCTCAGGAACTTCATAGAGTTGTGTGCATTCACCTAACAGAGTTGAGTCTGTCTTTTGATAGAGCAGTATTGCAACACTCGTTTTGTATAATCTGGTTGTGGATATCTGGAACTCTTTTCGGAATTGGTTGGAAACGGGTATCTTAACATAAAAAGTAGACCCAAGCATTCTCAGAAAGTTCTTTGTGATGTGTGCATTCAACTCACAGACTTGAACCTTTCTTTTGATAGGGCAGTGTTGAAACACACTTTTTGTAGAATCTGCAACTGTTCATTTGGAGCACTTTGTTGCCTATGGTGGAAAAAGGAATATCTTCACATAAACACTAGACAGAAGCATTCCCAGAAACTCCTTTGTGATGTGTGTGTTCAATTCACAGAGGTGAACCTTTCTTTTGATAGAGCAGCTTTGAAAGACTGTTTTTGTAGTATCTGCTTGTGGATATTTGGCGCTATTTGAGGAATTCGTTGTAAACGGGATATCTTCACATACAAACTAGACAGAAGCATTCTCAGAAACTGCTTTGTGATGTGCGCATTCAACTCACCGAGTTGAACATTCCTTCTGAGAGAGCAGATTTGAAACAGTCATTTTGTATTATCTGCAACTGGATATTTGGAGCTACGTGAGGCCTAAGATGGAAAAGGAAATATCTTCACATACAAACTAGACAGAGACATTCTCAGAAACTGCTTTGTGATGTGTGCATTGAACTCACAGAGTTCAACCTTTCTTTTGATAGAGCAGTGTTAAAATACACTCTTTGTAGAATGTGCAAGTGTTCATTTCGTGTGCCTTGTTGCCTATGGTGGAAAAAGAAATATCTTCACATAAAAACTAGACAGAAGCATTCTCAGAAACTCCTTTGTGATGTGTGTGTTCAATTAACAGAGTTGAACCTTTCCTTTCATAGAGCAGTTTTGAAACACTGCTTTTCTAGAATCTGCCTGTGGGTATTTGGAGCTCTTGGAGGAATTCGTTGTAAACGGGAAACCTTCACATAAAAACTAGACAGAAGCATTCTCAGAAACTGCTTTATGATGTCTGCATTCAACTCACAGAATTCAACCTTCGTTTTGAGAGAGCAATTTTGAAACAATCTTTTTGTAGTATCTGCAAGTGGATATTTGGAGCGATTTGAGGCCTATGATGGAAAAGTAAATTTCTTCACATACAAACTAGAGAGAAGCATTCTCAGAAACTGATTTGCGATGTGTGCATTCAACTCACAGAGTTGAACCTTCCTTTTGATAGAGCAGTTTCCAAACAGTCTTTTTGTAGTATCTGCACGTGGATACTTGGAGCAATTTGAGGCCTATGATGGAAAAGGAAATATGTTCACATAAAAAGTAAACAGAAGCATTCTTAGAAAATGCTGTGTGATGTGTGCACTCACCTCACAGAGTGGAACCTTTCTTTTGATAGAGAAGATTTGAAACAGTCTTTCTGTAGGATCTGCAAGTGATCATTTTGAGCGCTTTGATGCCCATGGTGGAAAAGGAAATATCTTCACATAAAAACTAGACAGAAGCATTCTCAAGAACTTCATTGAGATGTGTGCATTCAACTAACCGATTTGAATTTGTTTTTTGATAGAGCAGTATTGAAACACTCCTTTTGTAGAATCTTCTTGTGGATATTTGGAACTCTTTGAGGAATTCTTTGGAAACGGCTATCTTCACATAAAAAGTAGACCCAAGCATTCCCAGAAAGTCCTTTGTGATGTGTGCATTCAACTCACAGACTTGAACCCTTCTTTTGATAGAGCAGTGTTGAAACACGCTTTTTGTAGGATCTGCAATTGTTCATTTGGAGCGCTTTGTAGCCTATGGTGGAGAAAAAAACTATCTTCACATAAAAACTAGACAGAAGCATTCTCAGAAACTACTTTCAGATATGTGTGTTCAATCCACAGAGTTCAACTTTCTTTTGATAGAGCAGTTTTGAAACACTGCTTTTGTAGAATCTGCTTGTGGATATTTGGAGCTCTTTGAGGAATTCGTTGAAAACGGGATATCTTCACATACAAATTAGACAGAAGCATTCTCAGAAACTGCTTTGTGATGTGTGCATTCAACTCAAAGCGTTGAACCTTCCTTTTGTGAGAGAAGTTTTTAAACTCTCTTTTTGTAGTATATGCAAGTGGATATTTTTAGTGATTGGAGGTCTATGATGGAAAACGATATAACTTCACATACAAACTAGACAGAAGCATTTTCAGAAACTGCTTTGTGATGTGTGCATTCAACTCAACCACTTGAACCTTTCTTTTGATAGAGCAGTGGTGAAACACTCTTTTTGTAGAATCTGAATGTGTTCATTTGGAGCGCTTTGTTGTCTACAGTGGAAAAAGAAATATCTTCACATAAAAACTAGACAGAAGCACTCTCAGAAACTCCTTTGTAATGTGTGGGTTCAATTCACAGAGTTGAACCTTTCTTTTGATAGACCAGTTTTGAAAAAGTGCTTTTGTAGAATCTGCTTGTGGATATTTGGAGCTCTTTGAGGAATTCGTTGTTAACGGGTTATCTTCACATACAAACTAGACAGAAGCATTCTTAGATACTGCTTTGTGATGTGTGCAGTCAACTCACAGAGTTGAACCTTCGTTTTGAAGAGCAGCTTTGAAATAGTCTTTTTGTAGTATCTGCAAGGGGATATTTGGATCGATTTGAGGCCTATGATGGAAAAGGAATTATGTTCACAAACAAAGTAGGCAGAAGCATTCTCAGAAACTGCTTTGTCATGTGTGCATTCAACTCACAGGGTTGAACCTTTCCTTTGAGGGAACAGTTTTGAAACAGTCTTTTTGTAGTATCTGTAAGTGGATAATTGGAGGGATTTGAGGCCTATAATGGAAAATGATATATATTCACATACAAATTAGACAGAAGCATTCTCAGAAACTGCTTTTGATGTGTGCATTCAACTCACAGAGCTGAACCTTCCTTTTGAGAGAGCAGTTTCAAAACAGTCTTTTTGTAATATCTGCAAGCATACATTTGGAGCGATTTGAGGCCTATGATGGAAAAGGAAATATCTTCACATAAAAACTGGACAGAAGCATTCTCAGAGACTGCTTTGTGATGTGTGCATTCACCTCACAGAATGGAACCGTTCTTTTGATAGAGCAGTTTTGAAACACTCTTTCTGTAGGATCTGCATGTGTTCATTTTGAGCGCTTTGATGCCCATGGTGGAAAATGAAATATCTTTACATAAAAACTAGACAGAAGCATTCTCAGGAACTTCATTGAGATGTGTGCATTCAATTAACAGAGTTGAATCTGTCTTTTGATAGAGCAGTATTGAAACACTCGTTTTGTAGGATCTGCTTGTGGATATATGGAACTCTTTGAGGAATTCGTTGGAAACGGGTATCTTCACATAAAAAGTAGACCTAAGCATTCTCAGAAAGTTCTTTTTGATATGTCGTTCAACTCACAGACTTGAACCTTTCTTTTGATAGAACAGTGTTGAAACACACTTTTTGTAGAATCTGCAAGTGTTCATTTGGAGCGCTGTGTTGCCTATAGTGGGAAAAGAAATATCTTCACACAAAAACTAGTCAGAAGCTTTCTCAGAAAATCCTTCCTGATGTGTGTGTTCAATTCACAGAGTTGAACCTGTCTTTGATAGAGCAGTTTTGAAACACTGCTTTTGCAGAATCTGCTTGTGGATATTTGGAGCTCTTTGTGGAATTCATAGTAAACGGAATATCTTCACATAAAAACTAGACAGAAGCATTCTCAGAAACTGCTTTGTGATGTATGCATTCAACTCACAGAGTTGAACCCTCCTTTTGAGAGAGCAGTTTCAAAACAGTCTTTTTGTGTAATCTGCAAGTGGATATTTGGAGCGATTTGAGGCCTAAGATGGAAAAGGAAATATCTTCACATACAAACTAGACAGCATCATTCTCAGAAAGTGCTTTGTGATGTGTGCATTCAACTCACAGACTTGAACATTTCTTTTGATAGAGCAGTGTTGAAATACACTTTTTACAGTGTCTGCAAGTGTTCATTTGGAGCGCTTTGTTGCCTATGGTGGAAAAAGAAACAACTTCACATAAAAACTGGAGAGATGCATTCTCAGAAACTCCTTTGTGATGTGTGTGTGCAATTCACAGAGTTGAACCTTTCTTTTGATAGAGCAGTTTTGAAACACTGCTTTTGTAGAATCTGCTTGAGGATATTTGGAGTTCTTTGAGGAATTCATTGTAAACGGGATATATTCACATAAAAACTAGACAGAAGCATTCTCAGAAACTGCTTTGTGATGTGTGCATTCAACTCACAGAATTGAACCTTCCTTTGAGAGAGCAGTTTTGAAACAGTCTTTTTGTAGTATCTGCAGGTGGATATTTGGAGTGATTTGAGGCCTATGATGGAAAAGGAAATATCTTCACATGCAAAATAGACAGAAGCATTCTGAGAAAATGCTTTGTGATGTGTGCATTCAACTCAAACAGTTGAACCTTCCTTTTGAGAGAGCTGTTTTGGAACAGTCTTTTTGTAGTATCTGCAAGTGGATATTTGGAGTGATTTGAGGCCTATGATGGAAAAGGAAATATCTTCACATAAAAACTAGACAGAAGCTTTGTCAGAAACTGGTTTGTAATGTGCGCATTCAACCCACAGACTTGAACCTTTCTTTTGATAGAGCAGTGAGGAAACACACTTTTTGTAGAATCTGCAAGTGTTCATTTGGAGAGGTTTCTTGCCTATGGTGGAAACAGAAATATCTTCACGCAAAAACTAGACAGAAGCATTCTGAGAAACTGCTTTGTGTTGTGTGCATTCAACACACAGGATTGAACCTTCCTTTTGAGAGAGGAATTTTGAAACCGTCTTTTTGTAGGATCTGCAAGTGTATATTTGGAGCGATTTGAGGCTTATGATGGAAAAGGAAATATCGTCCCACACAAAATAAACAGAAGCATTCTCACAAACTGCTTTGTCATGTGCGCATTCAGGTCACAGAGTAGAACCGTTCTTTTGATAGAGCAGTTTTAAAACAATCTTTTTGTAGGATCTGCAAGTGCTCATTTGGAGCGCTTTGAAGCCTATGTTGGAAAAGGAAATATCTTCACATAAAAATGAGACAGAAGCATTCTCAGTAACTTCAATGCGATGTGTGCACTCAACCAAAAGAGTTGAATTTGTCTTTTGATAGAGCAGTATTGAAAAACTCATTTTGTAGAATCTGCTTGTGGATATTTGGAGCACTTTGAGGAATTCGTTGTAAACGGGATACCTTCTCATACTAATTAGACAAAAGCATTCTCAGAAACTGCTTTGTGATGTGTGCATTCAACTAACCGAGTTGTACCTTCCTTTTGAGATAGCAGTTTTGAAAAAATATTTTTGTAGTATCTGCAAGTGGATATTTGTAGTGATTTGAGGCCTAGGATGGAAAAGGATATACTTTCACATACAAACTAGATAGAAACATTTTCAGAAACAGGTTTCTGTTGTGTGCATTCAACTCACGGTATTGAACCTTTCTTTTGATAGAGCATTGATGGAACACACATTTGGAGAATCTGCAAGTGTTCATTTGGAGCGCTTTGTTGCCAATGGTGGAAAAAGAAATATCTTCACGCAAAAACTAGACAGAAGCATTTTCAGAAACTACTTTGTGATGTGTGTTTTTAATTCAAAGAATTGAACCTTTCTTTTAATTGAGCACTTTTGAAACACTGCTTTTGTAGAATCTGCTTGTGGATATTTGGAGCTCTCTGAGGAATTCGTTGTAAACGGGATATCTTCACATACAGACTAGACGGAAGCATTCTTAGAAACTGCTTTGTGATGTGTGCATTCAACTCACAGAGTAGAAACTTCCTTTTGAAAGCGCAGCTTTGAAACTGTCTTTTGGTTGTATCTGCAAGTGGATATTTGGAGCGATTTGAGGTCTATGATGGAAAAGGAAATATCTTCACATACAAACTAGACAGAACCATTCTCAGAAAATGCTTTGTGATGTGGGCATTCACCTCACAGAGTTGAACCTTCCCTTTGAGAGAACAGTTTTGAAACTGTCTTTTTGTAGTATCTGCAAGTGGATATTTGGAGAGATTTGAGGCCTATGATGGAAAAGGAAGTATCTTCTCATAAAAACTAGAGAGAAGCATTCTCTGAAACTGCTTTGTGATGTGTGCATTCACCTCACGGAATGGAACCGTTCTTTCAATAGAGCAGTTTTGAAGCAGTCTTATTGTAGGATCTGCAAGTATTCATTTGGAGCGCTTTGAAGCCTATGGTGGAAAAGGAAATATCATAAAACTAGAGAGAAGCATTCTCAGGAACTTCATTGAGATGTGTGCATTCAACTAACAGAGTTGAAAGTGTCTTTTGACAGAGCAGTATTAAAACATTCCTTTTGTAGAATCTCCTTGTGGGTATTTGGAAGTCTTTGAGGAATTCGTTGGAAACGGTTATCTTCACATAAAAAGTAGACCCATGCATTCTCCGAAAGTTCTTTGTGATGTGTACATTGAACTCACAGACTTGAACATTTCTTTTGATAGAGTAGTGTTGAAACACACTTTTTGTAGAATCTGCAAGTGTTCATTTGGTGCGCTTTGTTGCCTATGGTGGAAAAAGAAATATCTTCCCATACAAACTAGACAGAAGCATTCTCAGAAACTGCTTTGTGATTTGTGCATTCAAATCACAGAGTTGAACCTTCTTTTTGAGAGAGAAGTTTTGAAACAGTCTTTTTGTAGTATCTGTAAGTGGATATTTGGAGCGATTTATTGCCTATGGTGGAAAAAGAAATATCTTCACATAAAAAGCAGACGGAAGCATTCTCGGGAACTTCGTTGAGATACGTGCATTCAACTAACAGAATTGAATCTGTCTTTTGATAGAACAGTATTGAAACACTCCTTTTGTAGAGTCTGCTGGTGGATATTTGGAATTATTTGAGGAATTCGTTGGAAATGGGTAACGTCACATAAAAAGTAGACCCAAGCATTCTCAGAAAGTTCTTTGTGATGTGTGCATTCAATCCTCAGACTTGAAATTTCTTTTGATAGAGCAGTGTTGAAACACAGTTTTTGTAGAATCTGCAAGTGTTCATTTTGAGCGCTTTGTTGCCTATTGTGGAAAAAGTAATATCTTCACATAAAAACCAGACAGAAGCATTCTCAGAAACGCCTTTGTGATCTGTGTGTCCAATTCGGAGAGTTGAAACTTTCTTTTGATAGAGCAGTTTTGAAACACTGCTTTTGCAGGATCTGCTTGTGGTTATTTGGAGCTCTTTGAGGAATTCGTTGTAAACGGGATATCCTCACATACAAACTAGACAGAGGAATTCTCAGAAAATACTTTGTGATGTGTGCATTCAACTCACACAGTTGAACGTTCCTTTTGAGAGAGAGGTTTTGAAACAGTCTTTCTGTAGTATCTGCAAGTGGATATTTGTAGTGATTTGAGGCCTAAGATGGAAGAGGACATATCTTCATATACAAACTAGACAGAAGCATTCTCAGAAACTGCTTTGTGATCTGTGCGTTCAACTCACAGAATTCAATTTTCCTTTTGAGAGGGCAGTGTTGAAACATTCTTTTTGCGGTAAGTGCAAGTGGATACTTGCAGTGATTTTAGGCCTATGATGGAAAAGGAAATATCTTCACATACAAAGCAGACGGAAGCATTCTCAGAAAGTGCTTTGTGATGTGGGCATTCAACTCACAGAGTTGAACCTTCCCTTTGAGAGAGCTGTTTTGAAACAGTCATTTTGCAGTATCTGCAAGTGAATATTTGGAGCTATTTGAGGCCTATGACGGAAAAGGAAATATCTTCATATCAAAACTAGAGAGAAGCATTCTCAGAAAGTGCTTTGTGATGTGTGCATTCACCTCACAGAGAGGAACCGTTCTTTTGATTGAGCAGTTTTCAAACAGTCTTTTTGTACGATCTGCAAGTGTTCATTTGGAGCGCTTTGAAGCCTGTGGTGGAAAAGGAAATGTCTTCACATAAAAACTAGACAGAAGCATTCTAAGGAACTTCATTAAGATGTGTGAATTCAACTAACAGAGGTGAATCTGTCTTTTGATAGAGCAGTATGGAAACATTCCTTTTGTAGAATCTGCTTGTGGATATTTGGAACTCTTTGAGGAATTCGTTGGAAATGGGTATCTTCACATAAAAAGTAGACCCAACCATTCTCAGAAAGTTCTTTGTGATTTGTGCATTCAACTCACATACTTGAACCTTTCTTTTGAGACAGCAGTGTTGAAAAACACTTTTTGCAGTATATGCAAGTGTTCATTTGGAGTGCTTTGTCGCCTGCGGTGGAAAAAGAAATATCTTCACATAAAAACTAGACAGAAACATTCTCAGAAACTCTTTTGTGAAGTGTGTCCAGTTCAGAGAGTTGAAAGTTTCTTTTGATAGAGCAGTTTTGAAGCACTGCTTTTGTAGAATCTGCTTGAGGATACTTGGAGTTCTTTGAGGAATTCGTTGTAAACGGGATATCTTCACATACAAACTAGACGGAAGCATTCTCAGAAACTGCTTTCTGATGTGAGCATTTAACTCACAGACTTGAACCATTCTTTTGATAGAGCAGTGTTGAAACACACTTTTTGCATAATCTGCAAGTGTTCATTTGGAACACTTTGTTGCCTGTGGTGGAAAAAGAAATATCTTCACATAAAAACTAGACAGAAGCATTCTCAGAAAATCCTTTGTGAAGTGGGTGTCCAATTCACAGAGCTGAACTTCCTTTTGATAGAATAGTTTTGATACACTGCTTTTGTAGAATTTGCTTATGGATATTTGGAGCTCTTTGAGGAATTCGTTGTAAACGGGATATCATGGCATACAAACTAGACAGAAGCATTCTCAGAAACTACTTTGAGATGTGTGCATTCAACATACAGTGCTGAACCTTCCTTTTTAGAGAGCAATTTTGAAATAGTCTTTTTTTAGTATTTGCAAGTGGATATTTGGAGCGATGTAAGGCCTAAGATGGAAAAGGAAATATCTTCACATACAAATTAGACAGAAGCATTCTCAGAAACTGCTTTGTGATGTGTGCATTCAACTCACAGACTTGAAGCTTTCTTTGGATAGAGCAGTGTTGAAACACACTTTTTGTAGAATCTGCAAGTGTTCATTTGGAGCGCTTTGATGCCAATGGTGAAAAAAGAAATATCTTCACATAAAATCTACACAGAAGCATTGTCAGAAACTCCTTTTGGTGGGTGTGTTCAATTCACAGAGTTGAACCTTTCTTTTGATAGAGCAGGTTTGAAACACTCTGTTTGTATAATCTGCTTGAGGATATTTGGATCTCTTTGTGGAATTCTTAGTAAACGGTATATCTTCACATACAAACTAGGCAGAAGCATTCTCAGAAACTGCTTTGTGATGTGTGCATTCACCTCACAGAGTTGAAACTTCCTTTTGAGAGAGCAGTTTTGAAACAGCCTTCTTGTAGTATCTGCAAGTGGATATTTCTAGCGATTTGAGGCCTATGATGGAAAAGGAAATATCTTCACATACAAACTAGACAAAAGCATTCTCAGAAACTGCTTTGTGATGTGTGCCTTCACCTCACAGAGTGAAACCATTCTTTTGATAGAGCAGTTTTGAAACAGTCCTTTTGTAGGATCTGCAAGTGTTCATTTGGAGCGCTTTGAAGCCAATGGTGGAAAAGGAAATGTCTTCACATAAAAACCGGACAGAAGCATTCTAAGGAACTTCATTAAGATGTGTGAATTCAACTAACAGAGTTGAATCTGTCTTTTGATAGAGCAGTATGGAAACACTACTTTTGTAGAATCTGCTTGTAGATATTTGGAACTCTTTGAGGAATTCGTTGGAAATGGGTATCTTCACATAAAAAGTAGACCCAACCATTCTCAGAAAGTTCTTTGTGATTTGTGCATTCAACTCACATACTTGAACCTTTCTTTTGAGAGAGCAGTGTTGAAAAACACTTTTTGCAGTATATGCAAGTGTTCATTTGGAGTGCTTTGTTGCCTGCGGTGGAAAAAGAAATATCTTCACATAAAAACTAGACAGAAACATTCTCAGAAATTCTTTTGTGAAGTGTGTCCAGTTCAGAGAGTTGAAAGTTTCTTTTGATAGAGCAGTTTTGAAGCACTGCTTTTGTAGAATCTGCTTGAGGATATTTGGAGTTCTTTGAGGAATTCGTTGGAAACGGGATATCTTCACATACAAACTATACAGAAGCATTCTCAGAAACTGCTTTGTGAAGTATGCATTCAACTCACAGTGTTGAACCTTGTTTTTGAGAAAGCTGTTTTGAAACAGTCTTTTTGTTGTATCTGCAAGTGGATATTAGGAGCGATGTGAGGCCTAAGGTGGAAAAGGAAATATCTTCACCTACAAACTAGACAGAAGCATTCTCAGAAAGTGCCTTGTGATGGATGCATTTAACTCACGGACATGAACATTTCTTTTGATACAGCAGTGTTGAAACACACTTTTTGTAGAATCTGCAAGTGTTCATTTGGAGTGCTTTGTTGCCTATGGTGGAAAAAGGAATATCTTCACATAAACACTGGGCCGAAGCATTCTCAGAAACTGCTTTGTGATGTGTGCACTCAGCTCAGAGAGTGGAACCGTTCTTTTGATAGAGCAGTTTTGAAACAGTTTTTTGTAAGATTTTCAAGTGTTCATTTGTAGTGCTTTGAAGCCTATGGTGGAAATGGAAATATCTTCACGTAAGAACTAGACAGAAGCATTATGAGGAACTTCTTTGAGATCTGTGCATTCAACTAAAAGAGTTGAATCTGTCTTTTGATAGAACAGTATTGAAACAGTCCTTTTGTACAATCTGTTTGTGGATATTTGGAGCTCTTTGAGGAATTCCTTGTAAATGGGATATATTCACATACAAACTAGACAGAAGGATTCTCCGAAACTGCTTTGTGATGTGTGCATTCATCTCACAGACTTGAAAATTTCTTTTGATGGTGGAGGGTTGAAACACAGTCTTTTAGAATCTGCAAGTGTTCCTTTTGAGTGCTTTGTTGCCTATGGTGGAAAAAGAAATATCTTCACATAAAAACCAGACAGAAGCATTCTCAGAAACTACTTTGTGATGTGTGTGTGTTCAATTCACATAGTAGAACATTTCTTTAGAATGAGCAGTTTTGAAACACTTCTTTTGTAGAATCTACTTGTGGATATTTGGAGCTCTTTGAGGAATTCGTTGTAAATGGGTTATCTTCACATACAAACTACACGGAAGCATTCTTAGAAAATGCTTTTTGATGTTTGCATTCAACTGGCGGAGTTGAACCTTCCTTTTAAGAGAGCAGTTTTGAAACAGTCTTTTTGTAGTGTCTGCAAGTGAATATTTGGAGTGATGTGAGGCGTATGATTGAAAAGGAAATATGTTCATATACAAGCTTGACAGAAACATTCTCAGAAACTGCTTTGTGATGGGTGCATTCAATTCACAGATTTGAACCTTTCTTTTGATAGAGCAGTGTTGAAACACACTTTTTGTAGAATCTGGAAGTGTTCATTTGGAGCGCTTTGTTGCCTATGGGGGAAAAAGAAATATATTCACATAAAAATTAGACAGAAGATTTCTCAGAAACTCCTTTGGGATGTGTGTGTTCTATTCACAGAGTTGAACCATTCTTTTGATAGAGCAGTATTTAAACACTGGTTTTTTAGAATCTGCTTGTGGATATTTGGAGCTCTTTGAGGAATTCGTATTAAACGGTATATCTTCACACACAAACTAGACAGAAGCATTCTCAGAAAGTGCTTTGTGATGTGTGCATTCTACTCACAGAGTTGAAACTTCCTTTTGAGAGAGCAGTTTTGAAACAGTGTTTTGTAGTATCTGCAAATGGATATTTTGAGCGATTTGAGGCCTATGATGGAAAAGGAAATATCTTCACATAAACTAACCTGCACAATGTGCACATGTACCCTAAAACTTAAAGTATATAAAAAAAAAAACAGACAGAAGCATTCTCAGAAACTGCTTTGTGATGTCTGCATTCACCTCACAGTGTTTAACCGTTCTTTTGAGAGAGCAGTTTTGAAACAGTCTTTTTGTAGGATCTGCAAGGGTTCATATGGGGCGCTTTGAAGCCTATGGTGGAAAAGGGAATATCTTCACATAAAAACTAGACAGAAGCATTCTCAGGAAATTCATTGAGATGTGTGCATTCAACCAACAGAGTTGAATCTGCCTTTTGATAGAGCAGTATTGAGACACTGCTTTTGTAGAATCTGCCTGTGGATATTTGGAACTCCTTGACGAATTCGTTGGAAACAGGTATCCTCACACAAAAAGTAGACCCAAGAATTGTCAGAAAGTTCTTGTGATGTGTGCATTCCACTCACAAACTTGAAACTTTCTTTTGATAGAACAGTGTTGAAACACACTTTTTTTAGGATCTGCAAGTGTTCATTTGGAGCGCTTTGTTGCCTATGGTGGAAAAAGAAATATCGTCACATAAAAACTAGACAGAAGCATACTCAGAAACTCCTTTGTGATGTTTTTGTTCAATTCACTGGGTTGAAACTTTCTTTAGTTAGAGCAGCTTTGAAACTCTGCTTCAGTAAAATCTGTTTGTGGATATTTGGAGCTCCTTGAGGAATTAGTTTTAAACGGGATATCTTCACATACAAAATAGACAAAAGCATTCTCAGCAATTGCGTTGTGATGTGTGCATTCGACTCACAGAGTTGAACCTTCCTTTTCAGAGAGCAGTTTTGAAACAGTCTTTTTGTAGTATCTGCAAGTGGATATTTGGAGCCATTTGAGGCCTAAGATGGAAAAGAAATATCTTCACATAAAAACTATTCAGAAGCATTCTCAGAAACTACTTTGTGATGTGTGCATTCTCCTTACAGCCTGGAACCGTTCCTTTGATAGAGCAGTTTTGAAACATTTCTTCTGTAGAATCTTCTTGTGGATATTTGCAGCTCTTTGATAAATTCGTTGTAAAAGGGATATCTTCACATACAAACTTGACCGAATCTTTGTCAGAAATTTCTTTGTGATGTGTGCCTTCAACTCACAGAATTGAAAATTCCTTTTGAGAGAGTAGTTTTGAAACCGTCTTTTTGTATTATCTGCAAGTGGATATTTGGAGAGATTTGACGCCTATGATGGAAAAGGAAAGATCTTCACATACAAACTAGACAGAAGCATTCTCAAAAACTGCTTTGTGATGTGTGCATTCAACTCACAGAGTTGAACATTGGTTTTGAGAGAGCAGTTTTGAAACAGTTTTTTTGGACTATTTGCAAGAGGATATTTGGAGCGATTTGAGGCCTACGAAGGAAAAGGATATATCCTCACATACAAACTAGACAGAAGCATTCTCGCAAACTGTTTTGTGATGTGTGCATTCACCTCACAGAGTGGAACCATTCTATTGATAGAGCAGTTTTGAATCAGTCTTTTTGTAGGACCTGCAAGTGTTCATTTGGATCGCTTTGAAGCCTATGGTGGAAAAGGAAATATCTTCACATACAAACTAGACAGAAGCATTCTCAGAAACTGCTTTGTGATGTGTGCATTCACCTCACAGAATTGAACCTTTCTTTTGAGAGACCAGTTTTGTAACAGTCTTTTTGTAGTATCTGCACGTGGACATTTGGAGCGATTTGAGGCCTATGATGGAAAAGGAAATATCTTCACTTACAAACTACACAGAAGCATTCTCAGAAACTGCTTTGTGATGTGTGCATTCAACCCACAGAGTTGAACCTTCCGTTTGAGAGAGCAGTTTTGAAACCTCTTTTTTTAGTATCTGCAAGTGGATATTTGGAGCGATTAGAGGCCTATTATGGAAAAGGAAATATCTTCACATAAAAACTAGACAGAAGCATTCTCAGAAACTGCGTTGTGATGTGTGTGTTCAATTAACAGAGTTGAACCCTTATTTTGATATAGCAGTTTTGAAACAGTCTTTTTGTGGGATCTGAGAGTGTTCATTTGGAGTGCTTTGAAGCCTATGGTGGAAAAGGAAATGACTTCACATAAAAAATAGACAGAAGCATTCTCATGAACTTCATTGAGATGTGTGCATTCAAGTAACAGAGTTGCATCTGTCTTTTCATACAGCAGTATTGAAACACTCCTTTTGAATAATCTGCTTGTGGATATTTGGAACTTTTTGAGGAATTCGTTGGAAACGGGTCTCTTCACATTAAAAAGTATACCCAAGCATTCTCATAAAGTTCTTTGTGATGTGTGCTTTCAAGACACAGATTTGAAACTTTCTTTTGATAGAGCAGTGTTGAAACACACTTTTTGTAGAATCTGCAAGTGTTCGTTTGGAGTGCTTTTTGCCTATGGTGGAAAAAGAAATATCTTCACATAAAAACTGGACAGAAGCATTCTCAGAAACTCCTTTGTGATGTGTGTGTTCAATTCACAGAGTTGAACCTTTCTCTTATTAGAGCAGTTTTGAAACACTGCTTTTGTAGAATCTGCTTGTGGATATTTGGAACTCTGAGGAATTCGTTGTAAACGGGGTATTTTCACATACAAACTGGAGAGAGGCATTCTCAGAAAGTTCTTATTTATGTGTGCATTCAACTTACTGAGTTGAACCTTTCTTTTGATAGTGTTGAAACACACTTTTTGTAGCATCTGCAAGGGTTCATTTGGTGCACTTTGGGGCCTATTTTGGAAAAGGTAATATCTTCACATGAAAACTAGACAGAAGCATTTTCAGAAACTGGTTTGTGACGTGTGCATTCACCTCACAGAGTGGAACCCTTCTTTTGGTAGAGCAGTTTTGAGACCGTCTTTTTGTACAATCTGCAAGTGTTCATTTGGAGTGCTTTGAAGCCTATGGTGGAAAAGGAAATATCTTCACATAAAAACTAGGCAGAAGCATTCGCAGAAAATTATGTAAGATGTGTGCATTCCACTAACGGATTTGAATCTTTCTATTCATAGAGCAGTACTGAAACAATCCTTTTGTAGAATCTGCTTGTGGATATTTGGAACTCTTTGAGGAAATCTTTGGAAACGGTTATCTTCATATAAAAACTATACAGAAGCATTCTCAGAAAGTTCTTTGTGATGAGTGCATTCAACTGACAGAGTTAAACCTTTCTTTTGATAGAGCAGTGTTGACACATACCTTTTGTAGCATCTACAAGTGTTCATTTGTAGCACTTTGGGGCCTATGGTGGAAAAGGAAATACCTTCACATAAAAACAAGACAGAATCATTCTCAGAAACACCTTTGTGATGTGTCTGTTCAATTCACAGAGTTGAACCTTTCTTTTGATAGAGCAATTTTGAAACACTGCTTTCGTAGAAATTGTTTGTGGATATTTGGAGCTCTTTGAGAAATTCGTTGTAAACGGGATATCTTCACATACACACTAGACAGAAGCATTCTCAGAAACTTCTTTGTGATGTGTGCATTCAACTCACAGAGTTGAACCTTCCTTTTGAGAGAGCAGTTTTGAAACCGTCTTTTTGTAGTATCTGCAAGTGGATATTTGGAGCGAATTGAGGCCATTGTGGAATAGGAAATATCTTCACATACAAACTAGACAGAAGCATTCTCAGAAACTGCTTTGTGATGTGTGCATTCAACCCAAAGAGTTGAACCTTCCTTTTGAGAGAGCAGTTTTGAAACAGTCTTTTTGTAGTATCTCCAAGTGGATATTTGGAACGATTTGCGGCCTAAAGTGGAAAAGGAAATATCTTCACATAAAAACTAGACTGAAGCATTCTCAAAAACTACTTTGTGATGTGTGTGTTCAATTCACAGAGTTAAACCTTGCTCTTGGTAGAGCAGTTTTGAAACACGGCTTTTGTAGAAGTGGCTTGTGGATATTTGGAGCTCTTTGAGGAATTCCTTGTAAACGGGATATCTTCACATACGTAGTAGACAGAAGCATTCTCAGAAACTGCTTTGGGATGTGTGCATTCAACTCAGAGTTGAACCTTCCTTTTGAGAGAGCAGTTTCGAAACAGTCTTTTTGTAGTATCTGCAAGTGGATATTTGGTGCGATTTGAGGCCTATGATGAAAAAGGAAATATCTTCACATACAAACTGGACAGAAGCATTCTCAGAAACTGCTTTGTGATGCGTGCATTCAGCTCATAGAGTTGAAAATTCCCTTTGAGAGAGCAGTTTTGAAACAGTCTTTTTGTAGTATCTGCAATTGGATTTTTGGAGCGATTTGAGGCCTAAGATGGAAAAGATAATATCTTCACATAAAAACTAGACAGAAGCAGTCTCAGGAACTTCATCGCTATGTGTGCATAAAACTAACAATGTTGAATCTGTCTTTTGATAGAGCAGTATTGAAACACTCCTTTTGTAGAATCTGCTTGTCGATATTTGGAAATCTTTGAGGAATTCATTGGAAACGGGAATATTCACATAAAAAGTAGACTCAAGGATTCTTAGGAAATTCTTTGTGATGTGTGCTTTCAACTGACAGACTTTAACTTTTCTTTTGAAAGAGCAGTGTTGAGAAGTGTCTGTTCATGTCCTTCACCCACTTTTTGATGGGGTTGTTTTTTTTTTTCTTGTAAATTTATTTGAGTTCATTGTAGATTCTGGACGTTAGCCCTTTGTCGGATGAGTAGGTTGCGAAAATTTTCTCCCGTTTTGTAGGTTGCCTGTTCACTCTGATGGCAGTTTCTTTTGATGTGCAGAAGCTCTTTAGTTTAATTAGATCCCATTTGTCAATTTTGTCGTTTGTTGCCATTGCTTTTGGTGTTTTAGACATGAAGTCCTTGCCCGTGCCTATGTCCTGAATGGCAATGCCTAGGTTTTCTTCTACGGTTTTTATGGTTTTAGGTCTAACGTTTAAGTCTTTAATCCATCTTGAATTGATTTTTGTATAAGATGTAATTTATGCAGCCGAAAAACACATGAAAAGATGCTCATCATCACTGGTCATCAGAGAAATGCAAATCAAAACCACAATGAGATACCATCTCACACCAGTTAGAATGGCAATCATTAAAAAGTCAGGAAACAGCAGGTGCTGGAAAGGATGTGGAGAAATAGGAACATTTTACACTGTTGGTGGGACTGTAAACTAGTTCAACCATTGTGGAAGTCAGTGTGTCGATTCCTCAGAGATCTAGAACTGGAAATACCATTTGACCCAGCCATCCCATTACTGGGTATATACCCAAACGACTATGAATCATGCTGCTATAAAGACACATGCACACGTATGTTTATTGCAGCATTATTCACAATAGCAAAGACTTGGAACCAACCCAAATGTCCAACGATGATAGACTGGATTAAGAAAATGTGGCACATATACACCATGGAGTACTATGCAGCCATAAAAAATGATGAGTTCATGTCCTTTGTAGGGAGATGGATGAAATTGGAAATCATCATTCTCAGTAAACTATTGCAAGAACTAAAAACCAAATACCGCATATTGTCACTCATAGGTGGGAATTGAACAATGAGATCACATGGACACAGTAAGGGGAATATCACACTCTGGGGACTGTTGTGGCCTGGGGATAGGGGGGAGGGATAGCATCGGGAGATATACCTAATGCTAGATGATGAGTTAGTGGGTGCGGCACACCAGCATGGCTCATGTATACATATGTAACTAACCTGCACAATGTGCACATGTACCCTAAAACTTAAAGTATAATTTAAAAAAAAAGAAAAAGAAAAAAAGAAAGAGCAGTGTTGAAACGCACTTTTTGTAGAATCTGCAAGTGTTCATTTGGAGCACTTTCTTGCCTATGGTGGAAAAAGAAATATCTTCACATAAAAACTAGACAGAAGAATTCCCCAAAATTCCTTTGTGATGTGTGTGTTCAGTTCACAGAGTTGAACCTTTCTTTCATTAGAGCAGTTTTGAAACACTGCTTTTGTAGAATCTGCTTGTGGATATTTGGAGCTCTTTGAGGAATTCGTTGTAAACGAGATATTTTCCCATACAAACTAGACAGAGGCATTCTCAGAGAGTTCTTGTTTATGTGCGCATTCCCCTCACAGAGTTGAAACTTTCTTTTGATAGAGTAGTGTTGAAACACACTTTTTGTAGCATCTGCAAGTGTTCATTTGGAGCACTTTGGAGCCTAAGTTGGAAAAGGAAATATCTTCTCATAAAAACTAGACAGAAGCATTCTCAGAAACTGCTTTGTGATGTCTGCATTCACCTCACAGAGTGCAACATTTCTTTTGACACTGCAGTTTGAAACAGTCTTTTTGTAGAATCTGCAAGTGTTCATTTGGAGCGCTTTGAAGCCTACGGTGGAAATGGAAATATCTTCACATAAAAATTAGACAGAAGCATTCTCAGGAACTTATTTGAGATGTGTGCATTTAACTAATGGATTTGAATCTATCTATTGATAGAGCAGTATTGAAACAATTCTTTTGTAGAATCTGCTTCTGTATATTTGGAACTCTTTGACGAATTCGTTGCAATCGGGTATCTTCATATAAAAACTATACAGAAGCATTCTCAGAAAGTTCTTTGTGATGTGTGCATTCAACTCATAGAGTTAAACCTTTCTTTTGATAGAGCAGTATTGACACATACCTTTTGTAGCATCTGCAAGTGTTCATTTGTTGCACTTTGGGGCCTATGGTGGAAAAGGAATTATCTTCACATAAAAACTAGACAGAAGCATTCTCAGAAAAAACTTTGTGATGTGTCTGTTTAATTCGCAGAGTTGAACCTTTCTTTTGAAAGAGCAATTTTGAAACACTGCTTTTGTAGAATCTGCTTGTGGATAATTGGAGCTCCTTGAGGATGACGTTGTAAACGGGATATCCTCACATACAAACTAGACAGAATCACTCTCAGAAACTGCTTTGTGTGTTCTGTTTATTGAAACATTCAACTCACAGAGTTGAACCTTCCTTTTGAGAGAGCAGTTTTGAAACCGTCTTTTTGTAGTATCTGCAAGAGGATATTTGGAACGAATTGAGGCCAATGTGGAATAGGAAAAATCTTCACATAAAAACTAGACAGAAGCATTCTCAGAAACTGCTTTGTGATGTGTACATTCAACTCACAGAGTTGAACCTTCTTTTTGAGAGACCAGCTTTGCAAGAGTCTTTTTGTAGTATCTCCAAGTGGATACTTGGAGCGATTTGAGGCCTAAGATGGAAAAGGAAATATCTTCACATAAAAACCAGAAGGAATCATTCTCAGAAACTAGTTTGTGATGTGTGTGTTCAATTCACAGAGTTAAACCTTTCTCTTGATAGAGCAGTTTTGAAACACTGCTTTTATAGCATCTGCTTGTGGTTATTTGGAGCTCTTTGAGGAATTACTTGTAAGCGGGATATCTTCACATACAAACTAGACAGAAGCATTCTCAGAAACTGCTTTGGGATGTGTGCATTCAACACACAGAGTTGAGCCTTCCTTTTGAGAGAGCAGTTCGGAAACAGTCTTCTTGCAGTATCTGCAAGTGGATATTTGGTGTGGTTTGAGGCCTATGATGCAAAAGGAAATATCTTCACATACAAAGTAGACAGAAGCATTCTCAGAAACTCCTTTGTGATGTGCGTGTTCAATTCACAGAGTTGAACCTTTTTTTTGATATAGCGGTTTTGCAACACTGCTTTTGTAGGATCTGCTTGTGGATATTTGGAGCTCTTTGAGGAATTTGTTATAAACGGGATATCTTCACACAAAAACTAGGCAGAAGCATTCTCAGAAACGAGTTTGTGATGTGTGCATTCAACTCACAGAGGTGAACCTTCCTTTTGAGAGAGCAATTTCGAAACAGTCTTTTTGTAATATCTGCAAGTGGATATTTGGAGCGATTTACGGCCAAAGATGGAAAAGGAAATGTCTTCACATACAAACTAGATAGAAACATTCTCAGAAACTGCTTTGTGATGTGTGCATTCAACTCACTGACTTGAACATTTCTTTTGATAGAGCAGTGTTGAAACACACTTTTTGTAGAATCTTCAAGTGTTCATTTGGAGCGCTTTGTTGTCTACTGTTGAAAAAGAAATATCCTCACATAAAAACTAGACAGAAGCATTCTCAGAAACTACTTTTTGATGAGTGTTTTCAATTCACAGGGTTGAAACTTTCTTTAGATAGAGCAGTTTTGAAACAATGCTCTTGTAGAATCTGCTTGTGGATATTTGTAGCTCTTTGAGGAATTCATTGTAAACGGGATATCTTCCCATACAAAGTAGACAGAAGCATTCTCCGAAACTGCTTTGTGATGTGTGCATTCAACTCACAGGGTTGAACATTTCTTGTGAGAGAGCAGTTTTGAAACAGTGTTTTTGTAGTATCTGCAAGTGGATATTTGGAGAGATTTGAGGACTAAGATGGAAAAGGAAATATCTTCACATACAAACTATACAGAAGCATTCTAAGAAACTGATTTGTGATGTGCGCATTCTACTCACAGGGTTGCACCTTCCTTTTGAGATTGCAGTTTTGAAACAGTCTTTTGAAGTATCAGCAAGAGGATGATAGGAGAGATTTGAGGCCTATGATGGAAAAGGAAATATCTTCACATAAAAACTACACGGAAGCATTCTCAGAAACAGCTTTGTGATGTGTGCATTCACCTCACAGAGTGGAACCGTTATTTTGGTAGAGCAGTTTTGAGATAGTCTTGTTGTAGGATCTGCAAGTGTATATTTGGAGGGATTAGAGGCCTAAGATGGAAAAGGAAATATCTTCACTTAGAAACTACACAGGAGCATTCTCATAAACTGCTTTGTGATGTGTGCATTCAACTCACCAACTTGAACCTTTCTTTTGATAGAGCAGTGTTGGAACACACTTTTAGTAGAATCTGCAAGTGTTCACTTTGAGCGCTTTGTTGCCTATGGTGGAAAAGGAAATATCTCCACATAAAAACTAGACAGAAACTTACACATCTGACAAAGGGCTAAAACCCAGAATCTACAATGAACTCAAACAAATTTACAAGAAAAACACAAACAACCCCATCCAAAAGAGGGCGAAGGACATGAACAGACACTTCTCAAAAGAAGACATTTCTGCAGCCAAAACACTCATGAAAAAATGCTCATCATCACTCACCATCAGAGAAATGCCTATCAAAACCACAATGAGATACCATCTCACACCAGTTAGAAAGACAGTCGTTAAAAAGTCAGGAAACAACAGTTGCTGGGGAGGATGTGGAGAAAGAGGAACACTTTTACACTGTTGGTAGGACTGCAAACTATTTCAACCATTGTGGAAGTCAGTGTGGCGATTCCTCAGGGATCTAGAACTGGAAATACCATTTGACCCAGCCATCCCATTACTGGGTATATACCCCAAAGACTATATATCATGCTGCTATAAAGACACATGCACACGTATGTTTATTGCGGCACTATTCACTATAGCAAAAACTTGGAACCAACCCAAATGTCCAACAATGATAGACTGGATTAAGAAAACGTGGCACATATACACCATGGAATACTATGCAGCCATAAAAAATGATGAGTTCATGTCCTTTGTAGAGACATGGATGAAATTGGACATCATCATTCTCAGTAAACTATCGCAAGAACAAAAAAACAAACACCGCATATTCTCACTCACAGGTGTTAATTGAACAATGAGATCACATGGACACAGTAAGGGGAACATCACACTCTGGGGACTGTTGTGGGGTGGGGGGAGGGGGGAGGGATAGCATAGGGAGATATATCTAATGCTAGATGACGAGTTAGTGGGTGCAGTGCACCAGCATGGCACATGTATACATATGTAACTAACCTGCACAATGTGCACATGTACCCTAAATCTTAAAGTCTAATAACAGAAAAAAAAAGAAAAATGTTCACACACACACAAAAAAAGAACTAGACAGAAGCATTCTCAGAAACTCCTTTGTGATGTGTGTGTTCAGTTCACAGAGTTGAACCTTTCTTTTGATAGAGCAGTTTGGAAACACTGCTTTTGTAGTATCTGCTTGTGGATATATGGAGCTCTTTAAGGAATTCGTTGTAAACGAGATATCTTCACATACAAGCTAGACAGAAGCATTCTCAGAAACTGCTTTTGATGTGTGCTTTCAACTCACAGAGTTTAAACTTCCTTTTGAGAGAGCAGTTTTGAAACAGTCTTTTTGTAATATCTGCAAGTGGATATTTGGAGTGATTTGAAGCCTATGATGGAAAAGGATATATCTTCACATAAAAACTAGACAGAAGCATTCTCAGAAACTGCTTTGTGATGTGTGCATTCATCTCACAGAGTGGAACCGTTCTTTTGATAGAGCAGTTTTGAAACAGTCTTTTTGTAATTTCTGCAAGTGTTCATTTGGAGCACTTTGAAGCCTATGGTGGAAAAGGAATTTTCTTCACATAAAATCTAGACAGAAGCATTCTCAGGAACTTCATTGAGATGTGCGCATTCAACTAACAGAGTTGAATCTGTCTTTTGATAGAGCAGTATTGGAACACTCCTTTTGTAGAATATGCTTGTGGATATTTGGAACTCTTTGAGGAATTCGTTGGAAACGGGTATCTTCACATAGAAAGTAGACCCAAGCATTCTCAGAAAGTTCTTTGTGATGTGCGCGTTCAACTCACAGAGTTGAACATTGCTTTTGAGAGAACAGTTTGGAAACAGTCTTTTCGTAGTATATAAATTGGATATTTGGAGCGATTTGAGGCCTAAGATGGAAGAGGAAATACCTTCACATACAAACTAGACAGAAGCATTCTCAGAAACAGCTTTGTGATGTGTGCATTCAACTCACAGACTTGAACCTTTCTTTTGAAAGAGCAGTGCTGAAACACACTTTTTGTAGAATCTGCAGGTGTTCTTTTTGAGGGCTTTGTTGCCTACAGTGGAAAAAGTAATATCTTCACATAAAAACTAGACAGAAGCATTCTCAGAGACTCGTGTGTGATGTGTGTGTTCAATTGACAGAGTTGAACTTTTCTTTTGATAGAACAGTTTTGAAACACTGCTTTTGTAGGATCTGCTTGTGTATATTTGGAGCTCTGAGGAATTCGTTGTAAACGGGATATGTTCACATAAAAACTAGACAGAAACATTCTCAGAAACTGCTTTGTCATGTGTGCATTCAACTCACAGAGGTGAAACTTCCTTTTGAGAGAGCAGTTTTGAAGCAGTCTTTTTGTAGTATCTGCAAGTGGATATTTGGAGCGATTTGAGGCCTATGATGAAAAAGGAAATAGCTTCACATAAAAACTAGACAGAAGCATTCACAGAAACTGCTTTGTTATGTGTGTATTCACATCACGGAGTGGAACCGTTCTTTCATTAGAGCAGATTTGAAGCAGTCCTTTTGTAGTATCTGTAGTGTTCATTTGGAGCGCTTTGAACCCTATGGTGGAAAAGAAAATATCTTCACTTACATACCAGACAGAAGCATTCTCAGAAACTGCTTTGTGATGTGTGAATTCAACTCACAGGCTTGAGCCTTTCGTTGGATAGAGCAGTGTTGAAACACACTTTTTGTAGTATCTGCAAGTGTCCATTTGGAGCGCTTTGTTGCCTAAGCTGGAAAAAGAAATATCTTCACATAAAAACTAGACAGAAGCATTCTCAGAAACTCCTTTGTGATGTGTGTGTTCAATTCACAGAGCTGCACCTTTCTTTTGATATAGCAGTTTTGAAACACTACCTTTGTAGGATCTGATATTGGATATTTGGAGCTCTTTGAGGAATTCGTTGTAAACGGGATATCTTCACAGACAAACTATACAGAAGTATTCTCATAAACTGCTTTGTGATGTGGTCATTCAACTTGCAGAGTTGAACCTTGCTTTTGAGAGAGCAGTTTTGAAACAGTCTTTTTGTAGTATCTTCAACTGGATATTTGCAGCGATTTCAGTCCTATGATGGAAAAGGAATATCTTCACATAAAAAGTAGACAGAAGCACTCTGAGAAACTGCTTTGTGATGTGTGCATTCACCTCACAGAGTGGAACAGTTCTTTTGATAGAGCAGTTTTAAAACAGACTTTTTGTAGGAACTGCAAGTGTTCATTTGGAGTGCTTGGAAGAACATGGTGGATAAGGAAATATCTTCACATAAAAACTAGACAGAAGCATTCTCAGGAACTTCATTGAGATTTCTGCATTCAGCTAACAGAGTTCAATCTCTGTTTTGCTAGAGCAGTATTGAAACACTCCTTTTGTAGAATCTGCTTGTGGATGTTTGAAACTGTTTGAAGAAATCGTTGGAAACGGGTGTCTTCACATAAAAAGTAGACCCAAACATTCTGAGAAAGTTCTTTGTGATGTGTGCATTCAACTCACAGACTTGAACCTTTCTTTTGATAGAGCAGTTTTGAAACAGTCTTTTAGTAGTATCTGTAAGTGGATAATTGGAGCGAGTTGAGGCCTATGATGGAAAAGGAAATATCTTCACATACAAACTAGACAGAAGCATTCTCAGAAACCCCTTTGTGATGTGTGTGTTCAATTCACTGAGTTGAACCTTTCTGTTGATTGAGCAGTTTCAAAACACTGCTTTTGTAAATTCTGCTTGTGCATATTTGGAACTCTTTGAGGAATTAGTTGTAAACAGGATGTCTTCACATAGAAACTAGACAGAAGCGTTCTCAGAAACTGCTTTGTGAAGTGTGCATTCAACTCACCGAGTTCAACCTTCCTTTTGAGAGAGCAGTTTTGAAACAGTCTTTTAGTAGTATCTGCAAGTGGATAATTGGAGCGAATTGAGGCCTATGATGGAAAAGGAAATATCTTCACATACAAACTAGACAGAACCATTCTCAGAAACTGCTTTGTGATGTGTGCCTTCAACTCACAGAGTTGAACCTTCCTTTTGAGGGAGCAGTTTTGAAACAGTCTTTTTGTAGTATCTGCAAGTGAATAGTTGGAGCGATTTGCAGCCTGTGATGGAAAAGGAAATATCTTCACATGCAAACTAGACAGAAGCATTCTCAGAAACTGTTTTGTGATGTGTGAATTCACCTCACACAGTGGAAACGTTTTTTTGATACTGTAGTTTTGAAACAGTCTTTTTGTAGGATCTGTAGTGTTCATTTGGAGTGCTTTGAAGCCTAAGGTGGAAAAGGAAATATCTTCATACAAAAACTAGACAAAAGCACTCTCAGGAACTTCATTGAGGTGTGTGCATTCAACTAACAGTTGAATCTGTCTTTTGATAGAGTAGTATTGAAACACTCCTCTTGTAGATTCTCCTTGTGGATATTAGGAAATCTTTGAGGAATTCTTTGGAAACAGGTATCATCACATAAAAAGTAGATCCAAGCATTTTCAGAAATTTTTTTGTGATGTGTGCATTCAACTCATGGACTTGAACCTTTCTTTTCATAGAGCAATGTTGAAACACACTTTTTGTAGAATCTGCAAGTGTTCATTTGGAGCACTTTGTTGCCTATGCTGGAAAAAGAAATATCTTCACACAGAAACTAGAAAGAAGCATTGTCAGAAACTCCTTTTTGATGTGTGTGTCCAATTCACAGAGATGAACCTTTCTTTTGATAGAGCAGTTTTGAAACACTGCCTTTGTAGAATCTGATTTTGGATATTTGGAGTTGTTTGAGGAATTCGTTGTAAACGGGATGCCGTGACATACAAACTAGACAGAAGCATTCTTAGAGACTGCTTTGTGATGTGTTCATTCATCTCACAGAGTTGAACTTTCCTTTTGAGAGAGCAGTTTTGAAACAGTCTTTTTGTAGTATCAGCAAGTGGATATTTCAAGCGATTTCAGGCACATGGTGGAAAAGAAAATATCTTCACGTAAAAACTAGACAGAAGCATTCTCAGAAACTGCTTTGTGAGGTGTGCATTCAACTCTCAGTGTAGAACATTTCTTTGGATAGAGCAGTGCTGAAACGGTCTTTCTGTGGAATCTGCAAGTGTTCATTGGAGAGCTTTGTTGCGTATTCTGGAAAAAGAAACATCTTCACATAAAAACTAGAGAGAAGCATTCTCAGATACTCCTTTGTGATGTGTGTGTTCCATTCACAAAGTTGAACCTTTCTTTTGACAGAGCAGTTTTGAAACACTGCTTTTGTAGAATCTGCTTGTGGATATTTGAAGCTGTTGTGGAATTCGTTGTAAACTGAATATCTTCACATACAAACTGGACAGAAGCTTTCTTAGAAACTGCTTGGTGATGTGTGCATTCAACTCACAGACTTGAGCCTTTCTTTTGATAGAGCAGTTTTGAAACACTGCTTTTGTAGAATCTGCTTGTGGATATTTGAAGATCTTTGGGGAATTCGTTGTAAACGGGATACATTCACATACAAACTAGACAGAAGCACTCTCAGAAACTGCTTGGTGATGTGTGCATTCAACTCACCAAATTGAGCCTTTCTTTTGATAGAGCAGTTTTGGAACACACTTTTTGTAAAATCTACAAGTGTTCATTTGGAGCGCTTTGTTGCTTGTGGTGGAAAATGAATTATATTCACATAAAAACTAGACAGAAACATTCTCAGAAACTCCTATCAGACTTGTGTGTTCAATTCACAGAGTTGAACCTTTCCTTTCTTAGAGCAGTTTTGAAACACTGCTTTTGTAGAATCTGCTTGCTTATATTTGGAGCTCTTTGAGGAATTCATTGTAAATGGGATATCTTCAGATACAAACCAGACAGAAGCATTTTCAGAAACTGCTTTGTGGTGTGTGCATTCAACTCACAGAGTTGAACCGTTCTTTTGAACGGGCAGTTTTGAAACACTCTTTTTGTAGTATCTGCAAGTGGATATTTGGAGCGATTTGAGGCCTAAGATGGAAAAGGCAATATCTTCACATACAAACTAGACAGAAGCATTCTCCGAAAGTGCTTTGTGATGTGTGCATTCAACTCATAGACTTGAACCTTTCTTTTCATAGAACAGTGTTGAAACACACTTTTTGTAGGATCTTCAAGTGTTCATTTTGAGCGCTTTGTTGCCTATGGTGGAAAAAGAAATATCTTCATATGAAAACTAGACAGAATCATTCTCAGAAACTCCTTTGTGATGTGTGTGTTCATTTCACGGAGTTTAACCTTTCATTTGATAGAGCAGTTTTGAAACACTGCTTTTGTAGAATCTGCTTGTGGGTATTTTGAGCTCTTTGAGAAATTGTTTGTAAATGGGATATCTTCACATACAAACCAGACAGAAGCATTCTCAGAAACTGCTTTGAGATGTGTGCATTCAACTCACAGAATTGAACCTTCCTTTGAGAGAGCAGTTTTGAAACAGTCTTTTTGTAGTATCTCCAAGTTGATATTTGGAGCGATTTCAGGCCTATGATGGAAAGGGAAATACCTTCACGTACAAACTAGACAGAAGAATGCAGAGAAACTGCTTTGTGATGTGTGCATTCAACTCGCAGAGTTGGACCTTCCTTTTGAGAGAGCAGTTTTGAAACAGTCTTTTTGAAGTATCGGCAAGTGGATATTTGGAGCGATTTGAGGCCTTTGATGGAAAATGCAATATCTTCACATAAAAACTAGACGGAAGCATTCTGAGAAACTGCTTTCTGATGTGTGCACTCACCTCACAGAGTGGAACCGTTTTTTTGATAGCGCAGTTTTGAAACATTCTTTTTGTAGGATCTGCAAATTTTTATTAGGAGCGCTTTGAAGCCTAAGGTGGAAAAGGAGATATCTTCACATACAAACTAGACAAAGGCACTCTCAGTAACTTCACTGATATGTGTGCATTCTATTAACAGTTGGATCTGTCTTTTGATAGAGCAGTATTGGAACACTCCTTTTGTATAATCAGATTGTAGTTATTTGCAAATCTTTGAGGAAATCGTCGGAAACGGGTATCTTCACATAAAAATTAGGCCCAACCACTCTCAGAAAGTTCTTTGCCATGTGTGCATTCAAATCATAGACTTGAACCTTTCTTTTCATAGAGCAGTATTGAAACAGACTTTTTGTAGGATCTGCAAATGTTCATTTGGAGCACTTAGTTGCCTATGGTGGAAAAAGAAATATCTTCACATAACATCTAGACAGAAGCATTCTCAGAAACTCCATTATGATGTGTGTGTTCAATTCACAGAGTTGAACTTTACTTTTGATAGAGCAGTTTTGAAACACTGCCTTTGTAGAGTCTGCTTGTGGATATTTGGAGATCTAAAAGGAATTCCTTGTAAACGGGATATCTTCACAGACAAACTAGACAGAAGCATTCTCAGAAACTGCTTTGTGACGTGTGCATTCAACTCACAGAGTTGAACCTTCCTTTTGAGAGAGCAGTTTTGAAACAGTCTTTTTGTAGTATCTGCAAGTGGATATTAGGAGCGATTTGAGGCCTATGATGAAAAAGGAAATATCTTCACATACAACGAGACAGAAGCATTCTCAGAAACTGCTTTGTGATGTGTGCATTCATCTCACAGAATTAAATCTTCCTTTTGAGAGAGGAGTTTTGAAACAGTCTTTTTGTAGAATCTGCAAGTGGATATTTGCAGCGATTTGAGGCCTATGATGGAAAAGGAAATTTCTTCACATAAAAACTAGACGGAAGCATTCTCAGAAACTGCTTTGTGATGTGTGCATTCATCACACAGAGTGGAACCGTTCTTTTGATAGAACAGTTATGAAACAGTCTTTTTGTAGGATCTGCAAGTGTTAATTTGGAGAGCTTTGAAGCCTATACCGGGAAAGGAAATATCTTCACATAAAAACTAGACAGAAGCATTCTCAGGAACTTCACTGAGATGTGTGCATTCAAGTAACAGAGCTGAATCTGTCTTTTGATAGAGCGGTACTGAAACACTCCTTTTGTAGAATCTGCTTGTGGATATTTGGAACTCTTTGAGGAATTTTTGGAAACAGGTATACTCACATAATAAGTAGTCCCAAGCATTCTCACAATGTTCTTCATGATGTGTGCATTCAACTCATTGACTTGAACCTTTCTTTTGATAGAGCAGTGTTGAAACACACTTTTTGTAGAATATGCAATTGTTCATTTGGAGCGCTTTGTTGCCTCTAGTGGAAAAAGAAATATCTTCACATAAAAACTAGACAGAAGCATTCTCAGAAACTGTTTTGTGATGTGTGTGTTCAATTCACAGAGTTGAACCTTTCTTTTGAGAGAGCAGTTTTGAAACAGTCTTTTTGAAGTATCTGCAAGTGGATATTTGGAGCGATATGAGGCCTATAATGGAAAAGGAAATATCTTCCATACAAACTAGACAGAAGCATTCCCAGGAACTGCTTTGTGATGTGTGCATTCACCTCACAGACTTGAACCTTCCTTTTGAGAGTGCAGTGTTGAAACATTCTTTTTGTAGTATCTGCAAGTGGATATTTGGAGCGATTTGAGGCCTATGATGGAAAAGGAAATAACTTCACATAAAAACTAGACAGAAGCATTCTCAGAAACTGCTTTGTGATGTGTGCATTCATCTCACAGTGTGGAACCGTTCTTTAGATAAAGCAGTTTTGAAACACTCTTTTTGTAGGACCTGCAAGTGTTTATTTGGAGCGCTTTGAAGTCTGTGGTGGAAAAGGGAATATCTTCTCATAAAAAATAGACAGAAACATTTTCAGGAACTTCATTGAGATGTGTGCATTCTACTAACAGAGGTGAATCTGTCTTTTGATAGAGCAGTATTGAAACACTCCTTTTGTGGAATCTGCTAGTGGATATTTGGAACTCTTTGAAGAATTCGTTGCAAACGGGTAAATTCACATGCAAACTAGACAGAAGCATTCTCAGAAACTGCTTTGTGATGTGTGCACTCAACTTACAGACTTGCACCTTTCTTTTGATAGAGCAGTGTTGAAACACACTTTTTGTAGTATCTGCAAGTGTTCATTTGGAGCGCTTTGTTGCCAATGGTGTAAAAAAAATCTTCACATAAAAACTAGACAGAAGTTTTCTCAGAAACTCCTTTGTGATGTGTGTGTTCAATTCACAGCGTTGAACATTTCTTTTGATAAAGCAGTTTTGAAACACTGCTTTTATAGTATCTGCTGGTGGATATTTTGAGTTCTTTGAGGAATTCGTTGTAATCGTGATATCTTCACATACAAACTAGACAGATGCATTCTCAGAAACTGCTTTGTGATATGTGCATTCAACTCACAGAGAGGAAACTTTCTTTTGAGAGAGCAGTTTTAAAACTGTCTTTTTGTAGTATCTGCAAGTGGATATTTGGAGTGCTTTGAGGCCTATGATGGAAAAGGAAATATCTTCACATAAAAACTAGGCAGAAGCATTCTCAGAAACTGCTTTTTGATGTGTGCATTCACCTCACAGAGTGGAACCGTTCTTTTGATAGAACAGTTTTGAAAGAGTGTTTTTGTAGGACCTGCAAGTGTTCATTTGGAGCGCTTTGAAGCCTATGGTGTAAAAGGAAATATCTTCACATAAAAATTAGACAGAAGCATTCTCAGGAACTTCATTGAGATGTGTGCATTCAACTAACTGAGTTGAATCTGTCTTTTGATAGAGCAGTGTTGAAACACTCCTTTTGTAGAATCTGCTTGTGCATATTTGGAACTCTTTGGAGAATTCACGGGAAACGGGTATCTTCACGAAAAAGGAGACCCAAGCATTCTCCCAAAGTTCTTTCTGATTTGTGCTTTCAACTCACAGACTTGAACATTTCTTTTGATAGGGCAGTGTTGAAACACTCTTTTTGCAGTATCTGGAAGTGTTCATTTGGATTGCTTTGTTTCCTATGGCGGAAAAATAAATATCTTCACATAAAACTAGACAGAAATATTCTCAGAAATTCCTTTGTGATGTGTGTGTTCAATTCACAGAGTTGAACGTTTCTTTTGATATAGCAGTTTTGAAACACTGCTTTTGTAGAATCTACTTGTGGGTATTTGGAGCTCTTTGAGGAATTCGTTGTAAACGGGATATCTTCACATACAAACTAGACAGAAGCATTCTCAGAAACAGCATTGTGATATGTGCCTTCAACTCACAGAGTTGAAACTACTTTTTGAGAGAGCACTTTTGAAACAATCTTTTTGTAGTATCTGCAAGTGGATATTTGGAACGATTTGAGGCATATGATGGAAAAGGAAATGTCTTCACATACAACCTAGACTGAAGCATTGTCAGAAACTGCTTTGTGATGTGTGCATTCACTTCACAGTGTGGAACCATTCTTTTGATAGAGCGGTTTTCATACACCCTTTTTGTAGGATCTGCAAGTGTTCATTTGGAGTGCTTTGTTGCCTATGTTGGAAAAAGAAATATCTTCACATAAAAACTAGACAGAAGCATTCTCAGAAACTCCTTTGTGATGTGTGTGTTCAATTCACAGTGTTGAACATTTCTTTTGAAAGAGCAGTTTTGAAACACTGCTTTTGTATTATCTGCTTGTGCATATTTGGAGGTCTTTGAGGAATTCTTTGTCAACGGGATATCTTAACATACAAATTAGACAGAAGTATTCTCAGAAAATGCTTTGTGATGTGTTCATTCAACTGACAGAGTTGAACCTTCCTTTTGAGAGAGCAATTTTGAAACAGTCTTTTTGTAGTATCTGCAAGTGGGTATTTGGAGCGATTTGAGGCCTATGGTGGAAAAGGAAATATCTTCACATACACACTAGACAGAAGCATTCTCAGAAACTGTTTGCTATGTGCGCCTTCATCTCACAGAGTGGAACCGTTCTTTTGATAGAGCAGTTTTGAAACAGTCTTTTTCAGGATCTGCAAGTGTTCATTTGGAGCGCTTTGAAGCCTACGGTGGAAAAGGAAATATCTTCACATAAAAACTAGACAGAAGCATTCTCAGGAACTTCATTAAGATGTGTGCATTCAACTTACACAGTTGAAACTCTCTTTTGATAGAGCAGTATTGAAACACTCCTTTTGTAGAATCTGCTTGTAGATATTTACAACTCTTTGAGGAATTCGTTGTAAACGGGATATCTTCAGATACAAATTAGACAGAAGCATTCTCATAAACTGCTTTGTGATGTGTGCATTCAACTCAGAGAGTTGAACCTTCCTTTTGAGAGAGCAGTTTTGAAACAGTCTTTTTCTAGTACCAGCAAGTGGGTATTTGTAGCGATTTGAGGCCTAAGATGGAAAAGGAAATATCTTCACATACAAACTAGACAGAAGCATTCTCAGAAACTGCTTTATGATGTGTGCATTCAAATCACAGACTTGAAACTTTCTTTTGACAGAGCAGTGTTGAAGCACTCTTTTTGTAGAATCTGCATGTGTTCATTTGAAGCGCTTTGTTTCCTATGGTGGAAAAAGAATTATCTTCACATAAAAACTAGACAGAAGCATTCTCAGAAACTCCTTCGTGATATGTGTGTTCAATTCACAGAGTTGAACCTTCCTTTTGAGAGAGCAGTTTTGAAACACTGTTTTTGTAGTGTCTGTAAGTGGATATTTGGAGCGATATGATGCCTATGATGGAAAAGGAAATATCTTCACATACAAAGTAGACAGAAGCGTTCCCAGAAACTGCTCTGTGATGTGTGCATTCAACTCACAGAGTTAACCTTCCTTTTGAGAGAGCAGTTTAGAAACAGTCTTTTTGTAGTATCTGCAATTGGATATTTGGAGCGATTTGAGGCCTATGATAGAAAAGGAAATATCTCCACATAAAAACTAGACGGAAGCATTCTCAGAAACTGCTTTGTGATGTGTGCATTCATCTCATAGAGTGGAACCATTCTTTTGATAGAGCGGTTTTGAAATAGTCTTTTTTGTAGGATTTGCAAGTGTTCATTTGGAGCACTTTGAAGCCTATGGAGGAAAAGGAAATATCTTCCCATAATAACTAGACAGAAACCTTCTCAGGAGCTATATTGAGATGTATGCATTCAACTAATAGAGTTGAATCTGTCTTTTGATAGAGCAGTATTGAAAGACTCCTTTTGTAGGATCTGCTTGTGGATATTTGGAACTCTTTGAGGAATTCCTTGCGGTAGGGTAACTTCACATAAAAAGTAGACCAAACATTCTCAGAAGGTTCTTTGTGATGTGGGCATTCAACTTACAGACTTGAACCTTTCTTTTGATAGAGCAGTGTTGAAACACACTTTTTGTAAGATCTGCAAGTGTTCATTTGGAGCACTTTGTTGCCTATGGTAGAGAAAGAAATCTCTTCACATAGAAACTTGACAGAAGCATTCTCAGAAACTCCTTTGTCATGTGTGTGCTCAACTCATATAGTTGAACTTTCTTTTGACAGAGCAGTTTTGAAACACTGCTTTTGTAGAACCTACTTGTGTATATTTGGAGCTCTTTGAGGAAATCGATGTTAACGGGATATCTTCACATACAAACTAGACAGAAGCATTCTCATAAACTGCTTTGTGATGTGTGCATTCAACTCACGGAGTTGATCCGTCCTTTTGAGAGCAGTTATGAAACAGTCTTTTTGTAGTATCTTCAAGTGGATATTTGTAGTGATTTGAGGCCTAAGATGTAAAAGGAAATACCTTCACATACAAACTAGACAGAAGCATTCTCAGAAACTGCTTTGTGATGTGTTCATTCAACTTACAGACTTTAACATTTCTTTTGATAGAGCAGTGCTGAATCACACTTTATGTAGAATCTGCAAGTGTTCGTTTGGAACACTTTGTTGCCTATTGTGGAAATAGAAATATTTTCACATAAAAACCAGACAGAAGCATTCTCAGAGACTGCTTTGTGATGTGTGTGTCCAATTCATAGAGATGAACTTTTCTTTTGATAGAGCAGTTTTGAAACACTTCTTTTGTAGAATCTGCTTGTGGATATTTGGAACTCTGAGGAATTCATTGTAAACGGGATATCTTCACATACAAACTAGACAGAAGCATTCTCAGAAATTGATTTGTGATGTGTGCATTCAACTTACAGAGTTGAACCTTCCTTTTGAGAGAGCAGCTTTGAAACAGTCTTTTTGTATTATCTGCAAGTGGATATTTGGAGCGATTTGAGGCCTAAGATGGAAAAGGAAATATCTTCACATACAAACTAGACAGAAGCATTTTCGGGAACAGCTTTGTGATGTGTGCATTCAATTACAGACATGAACCTTTCTTTTGACACTGCAATGTTGAAACACACTTTTTGTAGAATCTGCAAGTGTTCATTTGGAGCGCTTTGTTGCCTATGTTGGAAAAAGTAATATCTTCACATAAAAACTAGACAGAAGCATTCTCAGAAACTCCTTTGTGATGTGTGTTTTCAATTCACAGAGTCGATCCTTCCTCTTGAGAGAGCAGTTCTGAAACATTCTTTTTGTATTATCTCCAAGTGGATATTTGGGGCGATTTGAGGCCTATGATGGAAAAGGAAATATCTTCAAATAAAAACTAGACAGAAACATTCTCAGAAACCACTTTGGGTTGTGTGCATTCACCTCACAGAGTGGACTCGTTCTTTTGATAGAGCATTTTTGAAACAGTCTTTTTGTAGAATCTGCAAGTGTTCCTTTGGAGTGCTTTGAACTCTATGGTGGAAAAGGAAGTAGCTTCTCATAAAAATTAGACAGAAGCATTCTCAGGAACTTCATTGAGATGTGCACATTCAACTAACAGATTTGAATCTGTCTTTTGATAGGACAGTATTGAAACACTCTTTTTGTAGAATCTCCTTGTGGATATTTGGAACTCGTTGAGGAATTCGTTAGAAACGGGTATCTTCACATACAAATTAGATCCAAGAATTCTCACAAATTTCTTTGTGATGTGTGTGTTCAACTCACAAAATTGAACATTTCTTTTGGTAGAGCAGTGCTGAAACACACTTTTTGTAGAATTTGCAAGTGTTCACTTGGAGCGCTTTGTTGCCTATTGTGGAAAAAGAAATATCTTCACATATAAACTAGACAGAAGCATTCTCAGAAAATCATTTGTGATGTGTGTGTTCAATTCAGAGTTGAATCTTTCATTGATAGAGCAGTTTTGAAACACTGCTTTCATAGAATCTGCTCGTGGATATTGGGAGCTCTTTGAGGAATTTGTTGTAAACGGGATATCTTCACATACAAACTAGACAGAAGCATTCTCAGAAACTTCTTTTTGATGTGTTCATTCAACTCACGGAGTTGAACATTCCTTTTGAGAGAGAAGTTTTGAAACACTCTTTTTGTATTATCTGCAAGTGGATATTTGGAAGGATTTGAGGCCTATGATGAAAAAGGAATTATCTTCACATATAAACTAGACAGAAGCATTCTGAGAAACTGCTCTGTGATGTGTGCATTCAACTCACAGAGTGGAACCATTCGTTTGGTAGAGCAGTATTGAAACAGTCTTTTTAACGATCTGCAAGTGTTCATTTGGAGTGCTTTGAAGCCTGTGGTGGAAAAAAAAATATCTTCACGTAAAAACTAGACAGAAGCATTCTCAAGAACTTCATGGAGATGTGTGCATTCAACTAACAGTGTTTAATCTGTCTTTTGATGGAGGAGAATTGAAACACTCCTTTTGTAGAATCTGCTTGTAGATATTTGGAACTCTTTGAGGAATTCTTTGCAAACTGGTATCTTAACATAAAAAGTAGACCCAAGCCTTCTCAGAAAGCACTTTGTGATGTGTGCATTGAACTCACAGACTTGAACATTTCTTTTGATAGAGAAGTGTTGAAACGCACTTATTGTAGAATCTGCAAGTATTCATTTGGAGCGCTTTGTTGCCTAAGATGGAAAAAGAAATATCTTCAGATAAAAACTAGACAGAAGCTTTCTCAGAAACTCCTTTGTGAGGTATGTGTTCAATTAACAGAGTTGAACCTTTCTTTTGTTAGAGCAGTTTTGAAACACTGCTCTTGTAGAATCCTCTTGTGGATATTTGGAGCTCCTTGAGAAATTGGTTGTCAATGGGATATCCTCACATACAAACTAGACAGAAGCATTCTGAAAAACTGCTTTGTGATGTGTGCATTCATCACACAGAGATAAAACTTCATTTTGAGAGAGCAGTTCTGAAACAGTCTTTTTGTAGTATCTGCAAGTGGATATTTGTAGTGATTTGAGACCTATGATGGAAATGGAAATACCTTCACATACAAACTAGACAGAAGCATTCTCAGAAACTGCTTTGTGATGTGTGCATTCAACTCACAGAGTTCAACCTTCCTTTTGAGAGAGCAGTTTTGAAACAGTCTTTTTGTAGTACCTGCAAGGAGAGGTTTTGAGCGATTTGAGGACTAAGATGGAAATGAAAATATCTTCACATACAAACTAGAGGGAAGCATTCTCATAAACTGATTTGTGATGTGTGCCTTCAACTCCCAGAGTTGAACCTTCCTTTTGAGAGAACAGTTTTGAAACAGTCTTTTTGCAGTATCTCCAAGTGGATATTTGTAGTGATTTGAGGCCTAAGATGGAAAAGGAAATACCTTCACATATAAACTAGACTGAAGCATTCTCAGAAACTGCTTTGTGATGTGTGCATTCAACTCACAGACTTGAACCTTTCTTTTCATAGAGCAGTGTTGAAACAAACTTTTTGTAGAATCTGCAAGTGTTCATTTGGAGCGCTTAGTTGACTATGGTGGAGAAAGAAATATCTTCACATAAAAACTAGACAGAAGCTTTCTCAGAAACTCCTTTGTGATGTCTGTGTTCAATTCACAGAGTTGAACCTTTTGATAGAGCAGTTTTGAAACCCTGCTTTTGTAGAATCTGCTTGTGGATATACGGAGCTCTTGGAGGAATTCGTTGTAAATGGGATATCTTCACATACAAACTAGACAGAAGCATTCTCAGAAACTGCTTTGTGATGTGTGCATTCAACTCAAAGAGTTGAACCTTCCTTTTGAGAGAGCAGTTTTGAAACAGTCTTTTTGACGTATCTGCAAGTGGATGTTTGTAGCGATTTGAGGCCTAAGATGGAAATGGAAATACCTTCTCATGCTAATTAGACAGAATCATTCTCAAAACCTGCTTTGTGATGTGTGCATTCAACTCACAGACTTGAACATTTCTTTTGATAGAGCAGTGTTGAAACACACTTTTTGTAGAATCTGCAAGTGTTCATTTGGAACGCTTTGTTGACTATGGTGGAAAAAAATATCTTCACATAATTACTAGACAGAAGCATTCTCAGAAACTCCTTTTACATGTGTGTGTTCAATTCACAGATTTGTACCTTTCTTTTGAGAGAGCAGTTTTGAAACACTGCTTTTGTAGAATTTGCTTATGGATATTTGGAGCTCTTTGAGGAATTCATTGTAAACGGGTTATCTTCACATACAAACTAGACAGAAGCATTCTCAGAATTTGCTTGGAGATGTGTGCATTCAACTCACAGAGTTGAACCTTCCTTTTGAGAGAGCAGTTTTGAAACAGTCATTTTGTAGTATCTGCAAGTGGATATTTTGAACGATTTGAGGCCATAGATGGAAAAGGAAATATGTTCACATACAAATTGAGAGAAGCAGTCTCAGAAACTGCTCTGTGATGTTGGAATTCAACTCATAGACTTGAACATTTCTTTTGATAGAGCAGTGTTGAAACAGACTTTTTGTAGAATTTGCAAGTGTTCACCTGGAGAGCTTTGTTGCCTACAGTGGAAAGAAATATCTCCACATAAAAACTACCCAGAAGCATTCTCAGAAACTCCTTTGTGATGTATGTGTACAATTCACAGAGTTGAACAACTCTTTTGATAGAGCAGTTTTGAAACACTGCTTTTGTAGAATCTGCTGGTGGATATTTGGAGCTCTTTGTGGAATTCCTTGTAAACGGGATATCTTCACTTAAAAACTAGACAGAAGAATTCTCAGAAACTGCTATCTGATGAGTGCATTGAACTGACCGAATTGAAGCTTCCTTTAGAGAGTGCAGTTTTCAGACAGTTTTTTTTTTGTAGTATATGCAAGTGGATATTTGGAGCGATTCGAGGCATATGGTGGAAAAAGGAAATATCTTCACATAAAAAGTAGACAGAAGCATTCTCAGAAACATCATTGAGATGTGCACATTCAACTAACAGAGTTCAATCTGTCTTTTTACAGAGCAGTATTGAAACACTCCTTTTGTAGGATCTGCTTGTGGATATATGGAACTCTTTGAGGAATTCATTGGAAACGGGTATCTTCACAAAAAAAGTAGACACAAGCATTGTCAGAAAGTTATTTGAGATGTGTGCATTCAACTCACACACTTGAACTTTTCTTTTGATAGAGCAGTGTTGAAACACACTTTTTGTAGAATCTGCAAGTGTTCATTTGGAGCGCTTTGTTGCCTATCGTGGAAAAAGAAATATCTTCACATAAAAACCAGAGGAAAGCATTCTCAGAAACTCCTTTGTGATGTGTGTGTTAAATTCACAGAGTTGAAACTTTCTTTTGATAGAGCAGTTTTGAAACACCGCTTTTGTAGAATCTGCTTGTGGATATTTGGAGCTCTTTGAGTAATTCGTTGTAAACGGGATATTTTCACATACAAACTAGACAGAAGCATTCTCAGAAACTGCTTTGTGATGTGTGCATTCAACTCACAGAGCTGAACCTTCCTTTTAAGAGAGCAGTTTTGAAACAGTCTTTTTGTAGTATCTGCAAGTGGATATTTGGAGCGATTTGAGGCCTATGATGGAAAAGGAAATATCTTCACTTACAAACTAGTCAGAAGTATTCTCAGAAAGTGCTTTGTGATGTGTGCATTCAACTCACAGACTTGAACCTTTCTTTCGATAGAGCAGTGTTGAGACACACTTTTTGTAGGATTCGCAAGTGTTCATTTGGAGCGCTTTGTTGCATATGTTGGAAAAAGGAATATCTTCCCATAAAAACTAGACAGAAGCATTCTCAGGAACTCCTTTGTGATGTGTGTGTTCAATTCACAGAGTTGAACAATTCTCTTGTTATAGCAGTTTTGAAACACTACTTTTGTAGAATCTGCTTGTGGATATTTGGAGCTCTTTGAGGAATTCGTTGTAAACAGGATATCTTCACTTACAAATTAGACAGAAGAATTGTCAGAAACTGCTTTGTGATGCTTGCATTCAACTCACTGAGTTTAATATTCCTTTTCATAGAGCAGTTTTGAAACCGTCTTTTTGTAGAATCTGTAAGTGGAAACTTGGAGCGCTTTGAGGCCTATGGTGAAAAAGGAAATATCTTCACATAAAAACTAGACAGAAGAATTCTCAGAAACATCTTTCTGATGTGTACTCAACTCACAGAGTTGAACTTTTCTTTTGATAAAACAATTTTGAAACACTCTTTTGTAGAGTTTGCAAGTGGATATTTGGATAGCTTTGAGGATTTTGTTGGAAACGGCAATATCTTCACATAACCACTAGACAGAAACATTCACAGAAACTTCTTTGTGATGTTTACATTCAACTCACAGAGTTGAACATTCCCTTTCATAGAGCTGTTCTGAAACACTTTTTTTGTAGAATCTGCAAGTGGACATTTGGTGCGATTGGAGGCCCAGTTTGAAAAAGGAAATATCTTCACATTAAAGGTAGACAGAAGCATTCTCAGAATCTAATTGGTGACGTGTGTTCTCAACTCACAGAGTTAAACTTTTCCTTTGAAACAGCAATTTTGAAACACTCTTCTTGTAAAATTTACAAGTGGATATTAGGACATCATTGAGGATTTCGTTGGAAACGTAATATCTTCTCATAAAACTAAACAGAATCGTTTGCAGAAACTTCTTTGTGATGTGTGCATACAACTCACAGAGTTGAAACTTTCTTTTGATAGAGCAGATTGGAAACACTATTTTTGTGGGATTTGCAAGTGAAGGACTTCATTGGAAACGGGAATATCTTCACATAAAAACTACACAGAAGCATTCTCAGAAAAAGCTTTGTGATGTTTGCATTCAACTCACGGAGTTGAACATTCCCTTTCAAAGAGCAGTTTTGAAACACTCTTTTAGTAGTACCTGGAAGTGAACATTTGGGGCACTTTGAGGCCTATGGTGAAAAAGGAAATATAATCACATAAAAAATAGACAGAAGCATTCTCGGAAACTAATTTGTGATGTGTGTACTCAACTCACAGAGTTGAACACTCCTTTTCTTAGAGCAGTTTAGAAACACTCTTTTTGTAGAATCTGTCGGTGGAAACTTGGAGTGCTTTGAGGCCTATGGTGAAGAAGTCAATATCTTCCCACAAAAACTAGAGAGAAGAATTCTGAGAAACTTCTTTGTGATGTGTGTACTCAACTCACAGAGTTGAACTATTCTTTTGGTAGAACAGTTTTGAAACACTTTTTTGTAGGGTCTGCAAGTGGATATTTGGATAGCTGGGAGGATTTCGTTGGAAACGGGAATATCTTCACATAAAAACTACACAGAAGCATTCTCAGAAACTTCCATTGGTGTTTGCGTTCAACTCACAGAGTTGAACATTCCCTTTCATAGAGCAGTTTTGAAACACTCTTTTTGTAGTATCTGGAAGTGGACGTTTGGAGGGCTTTGAGACGTATGGTGAAAAAGGAAATATCTTCCCATAAAAACAAGACAGAAGCATTCTCAGAAACTATTTTGTGATGTTTGTACTCAATTCACAGGGTTGAACCTTTCTTTTGATACAGCAGTTTTGAAACACTCTTTTTGTAGAATCTCCAAGTGGATATTTGATAGCTTTGAGGCTTTCGTTGGAAACTGCAATATCTTCACATAAAAAATAGACAGAAGCATTCTCAGAAACTTCTTTGTGATGCTTGCATTCAACTCACAGAGTTGAACATTCCCTTTCAAAGACCAGTTTTGAAACACCCATTTTGTAGAATCTGCAAGTGGACATTTGGTGCGATTTGATACCTCTGGTGAAAAAAGAAATATCTTCACATAAAAGGTAGACAGAAGCATTCTCAGAAACTACTTTGTGATGTGTGTTCTCAACTCACAGAGTTAAAGATTTCCTTTGATATAGCAATTTTGAAACTCTCTTCTTGTAAAATTTACAAGTGGATATTAGGACATCATTGAGGATTTCGTGGGAAACGGGATTATCTTCACATAAAACTAGACAGAAGCATTCTCAGAAACTTCTTTGTGATGTGTGCATTCAACTAACAGAGCTGAAACTTTCTTTTGATAGAGCAGATTGGAAACAATCTTTTTGTGGAATTTGCAATTGGACATTTGGACAGATTTGAGGCCTTCGCTGGAAACGGGTATATCGTCACATAAAAACTAGACAGAGGCATTCTCAGAAACTTCTTTGTGATGCTTCCATTCAACTCACAGAGCTGTACATTCCTTTTCATAGAGCAGATTTGAAACACTCTTTTTGTAGAATCTGTAAGTGGAAAGTTGGAGCGCTTTGAGGCCTATGGTAAAAAAGGAAATATCTTCCCATAAAAACTAGAGAGAAGAATTCCAGAAACTTCTTCGTGATGTGTGTACTCAACTCACAGAGTTAAACCTTTCCTTTGATACAGCAGTTTGGAAACACTATTCATGTAGAATTTACAAGTGCATATTAGGACAGCGACGAGTATTTCGTTGGAAACGCGAATATCTTCACATAAAAACTAGACAGAAGCATTCTCAGAAACTTCTTTGTGATGCTTGCATTCAAGTCACTGAGTTGAACACTCCTTTTCTTAGAACAGTTTAGAAACACCCCTTTTGTAGAATCTGTAAGTCAAAACTTGGAGAGCTTTGAGGCCTATGGTGAAAAAGTCAGTATCTTCCCATAAAAATAAGACAGAAGAATACTCAGAAACTTCTTTGTGATGTGTGTACTCAACTCACAGAGTTGAGATTTTCTTTTGTAGAACAGTTTTGAAACACTTTTTTTGTAGGGTCTGCAAGTGGATATTTGGATAGCTGGGAGGATTTCGTTGGAAACGGGAATATCTTCACATATAAACTAGACGGAAGCATTCTCAGAAACTACTTCGTGATGGTTGCATTCAACTCACAGAGTTGAACATTCCCTTTCATAGAGCAGTTTTGAAACACTCTTTTTGTAGTATCTGGAAGTGGACGTTTGGAGGGCTTTGAGACGTATGGTGAAAAAGGAAATATCTTCCCATAAAAACAAGACAGAAGCATTCTCAGAAACTATTTTGTGATGTTTGTACTCAATTCACAGGGTTGAACCTTTCTTTTGATACAGCAGTTTTGAAACACTCTTTTTGTAGAATCTCCAAGTGGATATTTGATAGCTTTGAGGCTTTCGTTGGAAACTGCAATATCTTCACATAAAAAATAGACAGAAGCATTCTCAGAAACTTCTTTGTGATGCTTGCATTCAACTCACAGAGTTGAACATTCCCTTTCAAAGACCAGTTTTGAAACACCCATTTTGTAGAATCTGCAAGTGGACATTTGGTGCGATTCGATACCTACGGTGAAAAAGGAAATATCTTCACATAAAAGGTAGACAGAAGCATTCTCGGAAACTACTTTGTGATGTGTGCTCTCAACTCACAGAGTTAAACTTTTCCTTTGACATAGCAATTTTGAAACACTGTTCTTGTAGAATTTACAAGTGTATATTAGGACATCATTGAGATTTCATTGGAAACGGGAATATCTTCTCATATAACTAGACAGAAGCATTCTCAGAAACTTCTTTGTTATGTATGCATTCAACTCACAGAGTTGAAATTTTCTTTTGATGGAGCAGATTGTAAACACTCTTTTTGTGGAATTTGCAAGTGGATATTTGGACAGATTTGAGGTCTTCACTAGAAACGGGTATATCGTCACATAAAAACTAGACAGAGGCATTCTCAGAAACTTCTTGGTGATGCTTCCATTCAACTCACAGAGTAGTACATTCATTTTCATAGAGCAGATTTGAAACACTCTATTTGTCGGATCTGTAAGTGGAAACTTGGAGGGCTTTGAGGCCTATGGTGAAAAAGGAAATATCTTCCCATAAAAATTAGACAGAAGAATTCCCAGAAACTTCTTTGTGATGTATGTACTCAACTCACAGAGTTGAACATTTCTTTTGATAGGGGAGCTTTGAAAAACTCTTTCTGTAGAGTCTGCAAGTGGATATTTGGATAGATTTGAGGATTTCGTTGGAAACGGGAAAATCTTCACATAAAAACTAGACAGAAGAATCCTCAGAAACTTCTTTGTGATGCTTGCATTCAAGTCACAGATTTGTACATTCCTTTTCATAGAGCAGATTTGAAACACTCTTTTTGTAGAATCTGTAAGTGGTAACTTGGAGCGCTTTGAGGCCTATGGTGAAAAAGGAAATATCTTCACATACAAACTAGACAGAAGCATTCTCAGAAACATCTTTGTGATGTGTGTACTCAACTCACAGAGTTGAACTCTTCTTTTCATAGAGCAGTTTTGAAACACTCTTTTGTAAACTCTGCAAGTGGATATTCGGATAGCTGTGAGGATTTCGTATGAAACGGGAATATCTTCACATTAAAACTAGACAGAAGCAATCTCAGAAACTTCTTTGTGATGTTTGCATTCAACTCACAAAGTTGAACATTCCCTTTCATAGAGCAGTTTTGAAACACTCTTTTTGTTGTATCTGGAAGTGGACATTTGGAGAGCTTTGATGCCTGCGGTGAAAAAGGAAATATCTTCACATAAAAACCAGACAGAAGCATTCTCAGAAACTTCTTTTTGGTGTGTGTACTCAACTCACAGAGTTGAACCTTTCTTTTGATAGAGCAGTTTTGAAACACTCTTTTTGTAGAATCTGCATGTGGATATTTGGATAGCTTTGATGCTTTCGTTTTTAAATGGGAATATGTTCTCATAAAAACTAGAGAGAATCATTCTCAGAAACTACTTTGTGATGGTTGCATTCAACTCACGGATTTGAACATTCCCTTTTACAGAGCAGTTTTGAAACACTCTTTTTGTAGTATCTGGAAGTGGACATTTGGGGCGCTTTGAGGCCTACGGTGAAAAAGGAAATATATTCAAATAAAAACCAGATAGAAGCATTCTCAGAAACTTCTTTGTGATGTTTGCATTCAACTCACAGAGTTGAGCATTCCCTTTCATAGAGCAGTTTTGAAACACTCTTTTTGCTGTATCTGGAAGTGGACATTTGGAAAGCATTGATGCCTGCGGTGAAAAAGGAAATATTTTCACATAAAAACCAGACAGAAGCATTCTCAGAAACTTCTTTGTGATGTGTGTACTCAACTCACAGAGTTGAACTTTTCTTTGGATAGAGCAGTTTTGAGACACTCTTTTTGTAGAATCTGCAAGTGGATAATTGGATAGCTTTGATGCTTTCGTTTGAAATGGGAATATCTTCTCATAAAAACTAGAGAGAAGCATTCTCAGAAACTATTTTGTGATGTTTGCATTCAACTTCCGGAGTTGAACATTCCCTTTCACAGAGCAGACTTGAAACAGTGTTTTTGTTGTGTCTGGAAGTGGACATTTTGGGCACTTTGAGGCCTACGGTGAAAAAGGAAATATATTCACATAAAAACTAGACAGAAGCATTCTCAGAAACTACTTTGTGATGGGTTTACTCAACTCACAGAGATGATCCTTTCTTTTGATACAGCAGTTTTGAAACACAATTTTTGGAGAATGTGCAAGTGGATATTTGGATAGCTTTGAGGCTTTCGTTGGAAATGGGAATATCTTCACATAAAAACTAGAGAGAAGAATTCTCAAAAACTGCTTCGTGATGTTTGCACTCAAATGGAAGAGTTGAATATCCCTTTTCATAGAGCAGTTTTGAAACACCCTTTTTGTGAAATCTGCAAGTGGATATTTGGAGCGATTTGATACATATGGCAAAAAAGGAAGTATCTTCGCTTAAAAAGTGGACAGAAGCATTTTCAGAAACTACTTTGTGATGTGTGTACTCAACTCACAGACTTAAACCTTTCCTTTGATACAGCAGTTTGGAAACCCTATTCTTGCAGCATTTACAAGTTGATATTAGGACAGCGATGAGTATTTCGTTGGAAACGCGAATATCTTCACATACAACCTAGACAGAAGCATTCTCAGAAACTACTTTGTGAGGCTTGCATTCAACTCTCGGAGTTAAACATTCCCTTTCAAAGAGCAGTTTGGAAACACTCTTCTTCAAGTATCTAGAAGTGGACATTTGGAGCGCTTTGAATCATATGGTGAAAAAGGAAATGTCTTCACATAAGAACTAGACAGAAGCATTCTCAGAAACTACTTTGTGATGTGTGTACTCAACTCACAGAGTTGAAACTTTCTTTAGATACAGCAGTTTTGAAACACACTTTTTGTAGAGTCTGCAAGTGGATATATGGATAGCTTTGAGGATTTCATTGGAAACGGGATTATCTTCACATAAAAACTAGGCAGAAGCATTCTCAGAAACTTCTTTGTGATGCCTGCATTCAACTCACTGAGTAGAACATTCCTTTTCATAGAGCAGTTTTGAAACACTCTTTTTGTAGAATCTGTAATTGGAAACTGGGAGCGCTTTGAGGCTGACGGTGAAAAAGGAAATATCTTCCATAAAAGCTAGACAGAAGAATTCTCAGTAACTTCTTTGTGATGTGTGTATTCAACTCACAGAGTTGAACTCTTCTTTTCATAGAGCAGTTTTGAAACACTCTTTTTGTAGGCTCTGCAAGTGGGTATTTGGATAGCTGTGAGGCTTTCGTTGGAAACGGAAATGTCTTCACATTAAAACTAGACAGAAGCAATGTCAGAAACTTCTTTGTGATGTTTGCATTCAACTCACAGAATTGAACGTTCCCTTTCATAGAGCAGCTTTGAAAGACTCTTTTTGTTGTATCTGCAAGTGGACATTTGGAGAGCTTTGATGCCTGCAGTGAAAAAGGAAGTATCTTCACATAAAAAGCAGACAGAAGCATTCTCAGAAACATCTCTGTGTTGGGTATACTCAACTCACAGAGTTGAACCTTTCTTTTGATAGAGCAGTTTTGAAACACTCTTTTTGTAGAACGTGCAAGTGGATATTTGGATAGCTTTGAGGCTTTCATTTGAAACGGGAATATCTTCTCATAAAAACTAGAGGGAAGTATTCTCAGAAACTACTTTGTGATGTTTGCATTCAACTCATGGAGTTAAACAATCCCTTTCAAAGAGCAGTTTTGAAACACTGTTTTTGTAGCATCTGGATGTGGACATTCGGGGCACTTTGAGGCCTATGGTGAAAAAGGAAGTATATCCACATAAAAACTAGAAAGAATAATTCTCAGAAACTACTTTGTGATGATTGCATTCAACTCACACAGTTGAACATTCCTATTGATAGAGCAGTTTTGAAACATTCTTTTCGTAGAGTCTGCAAGTGGATATTTGGAGCACTTTCAGGCCTGCGGTGGAAAAGGAATTATCGTCACACAAAAACTAGAGAGAAGCATTGTCAGAAACTTCTTTGTGATGATTGCGTTCAACACACAGTGTTGAAGATTCCTTTTCAAACAGCAGTTTCGACACACTCTTTCTGTGGAATCTGCGAGTGGATATTTGGACCTCTCTGAGGATTTCATTGGAAATGGGATAAAATTCACATAACTAGACAGAAGCATTCTCAGAACCTTCTTCGTTATGTTTGCATTCATCTCACATTGTTGAGCCATTCTTTGATAGTTCAGGTTTGAAACACTCTTTTTGTAGAATCTGCAAGTGGATAATTGGAGCTCTTTGAGGCCTATCGTAGTAAAGGAAATAACTTCATATAAAAACAAGACAGAAGCATTCTCAGAAAATTCTTTGTGAGGATTGAGTTTAACTTACAGAGCTGAACGTTCCTTTGATGGAGAAGTTTCGAGATACACATTTTTTAGAATATGCAAGTGGATATTTGGACTTCTCTGAGGATTTCGTTGGAAATGCGATAAAGTTCACATAACTAAGCAGAAGCATTCTCAGGAATTTCTTTGTGATGTTGGCATTCAACTCACAGAGTTGAACCTTCCTTTGTAAGTTCCGGTTGAAACACTCTTTTCGTAGAATCTGCAAGTGGATATTTGGACCACTTTGTGACCTTTGTTAGAAACGGGTATGTCTTCACATGAAAACTAGACAGAAGCATTCTCAGAAACTTTTCTGTAATGACTGCATTCAACTCACAGAGTTGAACACTCCTTTTAAGAGAGTAGTTTTGAAACTCTCTTTCTGTGGAATCTGCAATTGGATATGTGGACCTCTTTGAAGACTTTGTTGGAAAAGGAAACATCTTCACATAAAAGCTAAACAGAAGCATTCTCAGAAACTACTTGGTGATGATTCCATTCATCTCACAGAATTGAACATTCCTATTGATAGAGCAGTTTGGAAACACTCTTTTTGTAGAATCTGCAAGTGGAGATGTGGAGCACTTTGAGGCCTATAGTAGTAAAGGAAATAGCTTCATATAAAAACTAGACAGAAGCATTCTCAGAAAATTCTTTTTGATGATCGAGTTTAACTCACAGAGATGAACATTCCTTTGGGTGAAGCTGTTTTGAAACTCACTTTTTGTAGAATCTGCAAGTGGATATTTGGACCTCTCTGAGGATTTCGTTGGAAACGGGATAATTTCACCTAACTAAACAGAAGCATTCTCAGAAACTTCTTTGTGTTGTTTGCATTCAAATCCCAGAGTTGAACCTTCCTTTGATAGTTCAGGTTTGAAACACTCTTTTTGTAGGATCTGCAAGTGGATATTTGGACCACTTTGTGGCCTTCGTTCGAAACGGGTATATCTTCACATAAAATCTAGACAGAAGCCTTCTCAGAAACTTCTCTGTGATGATTGCATTCAACTCACAGATTTGAACACTCCTTTTGATAGAGCAGTTTTGAAACTCTCTTTTTGTAGAATCTGCAAGTGGATATGTGGACCTCTGGAGATTTCTTTGGAAACGGGAATATCTTCACATAAAAACTAAACAGAAGCATTCTCAGAAACTTCTTTGTGATGTTTGTGTTCTACTCACAGAGTTTACCATTGCTTTTCATAGAGCAATTTTGAAACATTGTTTTCGTAGTGTCTGCTAGTGGACATTTGGAGCGCTTTCAGGCATGTGGTGGAAAACGAATTATCGTCACATAAAAACTAGAGAGAAGCATTGTCAGAAACTTCTTTGTGATGATTGCATTCAACTCACCGAGTTGAAGACTCCTTTTCAAAAAGCAGTTTCGAAACACTCTTTCTGTGGAATCTGCAAGTGGATCTTTGGACCTCTTTGAAGATTTCATTGGAAACGGGATAATCTTCACATAAAAGCTAAACAGAAGCATTCTCAGAAACTTCTTTGTGATGTTTGCATTCAACTCACAGAGTTGAACTTTCCTTTTGAGAGAGAAGCTTTGAAACACTCTTTTTCTAGAATCTGCAAGTGGGCATTTGGAGGGCTTTGAGGCCTGTGGTGGAAAAGGAAATATCTTCCCATAAAAACTAGATAGAAGCATTCTCAGAAACTACTTTGTGATGATTGCATTCAAGTCACAGAGTTGAACATTCCCTTTGATAGAGCAGTTCGGAAACACTGTTTTTGTAGAATCTGCAAGTGGAGATTGGACAGCTTTGAGGCCTATGGTAGTAAAGGAAATAACTTCATATAAAAACTAGACAGTAGCATTCTCAGAAAACTCTTTGTGACGATTGAGTTTAACTCACAGAGCTGAACATTCCTTTTGATGGAGCAGTCTCAAAACACACTTTTTGTAGAATCTACAAGTGGATATTTGGACCTCTCTGAGGATTTCGTTGGAAACGGGATAAACCTCACATAACTAAACAGAAGCATTCTCAGAACCTTCTTCGTGATGTTTGCATTCAACTCACATTGTTGAACCATTCTTTGATAGTTCAGGTTTGAAACACTCTTTTTGTCAAATCTGCAAGTGGATATTTGGACCTCTTTGAGGCCTATCGTAGTAAAGGAAATAACTTCATATAAAAACAAGACAGACGCATTCTCAGAAACTTCTCTGTGATGACTGCATTCAACTCACAGAGTTGAACACTCCTTTTGAGAGAGCAGTTTTGAAACTTTCTGTGGAATCTGCAAGTGGATATGTGGACCTCTTTGAAGATTTCATTGGAAACGGAATCATCTTCACATAAAGACACTACAGAAGCATTCTCAGTAACTACTTGGTGATGTTTGAGTTCAACTCACAGAGTTTAACACTGCTTTTCATAGAACAGTTTTGAAACATTCTTTTCGTAGTGTCTGCAAGTGGACATTTGGAGCGCTTTCAGGCCTGTGGTGGAAAACGAATTATCGTCACATAAAAATTACAGAGAAGCATTGTCAGAAACTTCTTTGTGATGATTGCATTCAACAGACAGAGTTGAAGATTCCCTTTCAAACAGCAGTTTTGAAACACAATTTCTGTGGAATCTGCAAGTGGATCTTTGGACCTCTTTGAAGATTTCGTTGGAAATGGGATAATCTTCACATAAAAGCTATACAGAAGCGTTCTCAGAAACTTCTTTGTGATGTTTCCATTCAACTCACAGAGTTGAAATTTCCTTTTGAGAGAGAAGCTTTGAAACACTCTTTTTCTAGAATCTGCAAGTGGACATTTGGAGGGCTTTGAGGCCTGTGGCGGAAAAGGAAATATCTTTCCATAAAAACTAGATAGAAGCATTCTCAGAAACAACTTTATGATGATTGCATTCCACTAACAGACTTGAACATTCCTATTGATAGAGCAGTTTGAAAACACTCTTTTTGTAGAATCTGCAAGTGGAGATGTGGACCGCTTTGAGGCCTATGGTAGCAAAGGAAATAACTTCATACAAGAACTAGACAGCAGCATTCTCAGAAACCTCTTTGTGACGATTGAGTTTAACTCACAGAGCTGAACATTTCTTTGGATGGAGCAGTTTCAAAACGCACTTTTTATAGAATCTACCAGGGAATATTTGGACCTCTCAGAGGATTTCGTTGGAAACGGGATAAACCACACATAACTAAACAGAAGCATTCTCAGAACTTTCTATTTGATATTTGCATTCAAATCCCAGAGTTGAACCTTCCTTGGATAGTACAGGTTTGCAACACTCTTTTTTTAGTATCTGCAAGTGGATATTTGGACCTCTTTGTGGCCTTCGTTGGAAACGGGATTTCTTCATATAATGCTAGACAGAAGAATTCTCAGTAAATTCTTTCTGTTGTGTGTATTCAACACATAGAGTTGAACCTTCCTTTAGGCAGAGCAGATTTGAAACACTCTTTTTGTGGAATTTGCAAGTGGAGATTTCAAGCGCTTTGAGGTCAATGGTAGAAAAGGAAACATCTTTGTATAGAAACTAGACAGAATCATTCTCAGAAACTACTTTGTGATGTGTGCGTTCTACTCACAGAGTTTAACCTTTCTTTTCATAGAGCAGTTTGGAAACACTCTATTTGTAAAGTCTGCAAGTGGATATTTGGACCTCTTTGTGGCCTTCGTTGGAAAAGCATTTCTTCATATAATGCTAGACAGAAGAATTCTCAGTAAATTCCTTGTGTTGTGTGTATTCAACTCCCAGAGTTGAACCTTACTTTAAAAAGAGCAGTTTTCAAACACTCTTTTGTTAGAACTTCCAAGTGCATACTTAGAGTGCTTTGAAGCCTACAGTAGACAACGAAATATCTTCATGTAAAAACTAGACAGAATCATTCTCAGAAACCAGGTTGTGATCTGTGCGTTGAACTCACAGAGTTTCACCTTCCTTTCCATAGAGCAGTTATGAAACACTCTTTTTGTAGAATTTGCAAGGACGTATTTAGAGGGCTTTGGGGCCTTTGGTAGAAAATGAAATATGTTACCTTCAAAACTAGACGGAAGCTTTCTCAGAAACTAAGTTGTGATGTTTGCCTCCAACTCACAGAGTTCAACATTCCTTTTCACGGAGCGGTTTAGAAACACTCTTTTTGCAGAATTTGCAAGTGGATATTTGCACCTCTTTGAGGACTTGTTTGGAAAGGGGATTTCTTCATACAATGATAGAAGAATTCTCAGTAACTACTTTGTGTTGTGTGTATTCAACTCACAGAGTTGAACCTTCCTTTAGATAGAGCAGATTTGAATCACGCTTCTTGTCGAATTTTCAGGTGGAGATTTCAAGCGCTTTGAGGCCAATGGTAGAAAAGGAAATATCTTCGTATAAAAACTAGACAGAATCATTCTCAGAAACTACTTTGTGATGTGTGTGTTCAACTCACAGAGTTTGACCTTTCTTTTTCATAGAGCAGTTTGGAAACACTCGATTTGTAAAGTCTGCAAGTGGATATTTGGTCCTCTTTGAGGCCACTGTTGGAAACGGGATTTCCTCATATAATGCTGGACAGAAGAATTCTCAGTAACTTCTTTGTGTTGTGTGTATTCAACTCACAGAGTTGAACCCTGCTTTAGACAGAGCAGATTTGAAACACTCTTTTAGTGGAATTTGCAGGTGGAGATTTCAAGAGCTTTGAGGCCAATGGTAGAAAAGGAAATATCTTCGTATAAAAACTAGACAAAACCATTCTCAGAAACGACTTTGTGATGTGTCCCTTCAACTCACAGAGTTTAATCTTTCTTTTCATAGAGAAGTTTGTAAACATTCTGTTTGTATAGTCTGCAAGTGGATATTTGGACTTCTTTGAAGCCTTTGATGCAAACGGGTTTTCTTCATATAATGCTGGAGAGAAGAATTCTCAGTAACTTCTTTGTGCTGTGTGTATTCAACTCACAGAGTTGAATCTTCCTTTAGGCAGGACAGATTTGAAACACTCTTTTTGTGGAATTTTCAGGTGGAGATTTCAAGCGCTTTGAGGCCAAAGGCAGAAAAGGAAATATCTTCGTATAAAAACTAGACAGAATCATTCTCAGAAACCACTTTGTGATGTGTGCATTCAACTCACAGAGTTTAACCTTCCTTTTCATACAGCAGTTTGGAAACACTCTGTAAAGTCTACAAGTGGACATTTTCACCTCTTTGAGGTCTTCGTTGGAATCGGGATTTCTTCATATAATGCTAGACAGAAGAATTCTCACTAACTTCTTTGTTTTGTGTCTCTTCAACTCACAGAGTTGAACCTTCCTTTAGACAGAGCAGATTTGAAACACTCTTTTTGTGGAATTTGCAGGTGGAGACTTCAAGGGCTTTGAGGGCAACGGTGGAAAAGGAAATATCTTCGTATAAAAACTAGACAGAAGCATTCACAGAAAGTACTTTCTGATGTGTGCGTTCCACTCATAGAGTTTAACCTTTCTTTTCATAGAGCAGTTTGGAAACACTCTGTTTGTAAAGTCTGCAAGTGGAAATTTGGACCTCTTTGAGGATTTCGTTGGAAACGGGATTTCTTCATATAATGCTAGACAGAAGAATTCTCAGTAACTTCTTTGTGTTGTGTGTATTCAACTCACAGAGTTGAACCTTCCTTTAGAAAGAAGATTTGAAACACTCTTTTTGTGGAATTTGCAGGTGTAGATTTCAAACGCTTTGAGGCCAATGGTAGAAAAGGAAATATCTTCGTGTAAAAACTAGACAGAATCATTCTCAGAAACTACTTTTTGATGTGTGCGTTCAACTCACAGAGTTTGACCTTCCTTTTCATAGAGCAGTTTGGAAACACTCTGTTTGTAAAGTCAGCAAGTGGAAATTTGGACCTCTTTGAGGATTTCGTTGGAAACGGGATTTCTTCATATAATGCTAGACAGAAGAATTCTCAGTAACTTCTTTGTGTTGTGTGTATTCAACTCACAGAGTTGAACCTTCCTTTAGAAAGAAGATTTGAAACACTCTTTTTGTGGAATTTGCAGGTGTAGATTTCAAACGCTTTGAGGCCAATGGTAGAAAAGGAAATATCTTCGTGTAAAAACTAGACAGAATCATTCTCAGAAACTACTTTTCGATGTGTGCGTTCAACTCACAGAGTTTGACCTTCCTTTTCATAGAGCAGTTTGGAAACACTCTGTTTGTAAAGTCTGCAAGTGGATATTTGGACCTCTTTGAGGCCTTCATTAGAAACGCGATTTCTTCATATAATACTAGACAGAAGAATTCTCAGTAACTTCTTTGTGTTGTGTGTATTCAATTCACACAGTTGAACCTTCCTTTAGACAGAGCAGCTTTGAAACCCTCTTTTTGTTGTATCTGGAAGTGGACATTTGGAGAGCTTCGATGGCTGTCGTGAAAAAGGCAGTATCTTTACATAAAAACCAGACAGAAGCATTCTCAGAAACTTCCCTGTGATGGGTGTACTCAACCCACAGGGTTCAACCTTTCCTTTTATAGAGCAATTTTGAAACGCTATTTTTGTAGAATCTGCAAGTGGGTATTCGGATAGCTTTGAGGGTTTCATTTGAAACGGGAATATCTTCTGATAAAAACTAGAGGGAAGCATTCTCAGAAACTACTTTGTGATGTTCGCATTCACCTCAAGGAGTTGAACATTCCCTTTCGAAGAGCAGTTTTGAAACACTGTTTTTGTAGCTTCTGGAAGTGCACATTTGGGGTAATTTGAGTCCTATAGTGAAAAGGGAAATATATTCACATAAAAACTAGAAAGAAGCATTCTCAGAAACTTCTTTGTGATGTTTGCACTCAACTCACAGCGTTGAAACTTTACTTTGATACCGCACTTTTGAAACACTCTTTTTGGAGAATCTGCAAGTGGATATGTGGATAGCTGTGAGGCTTTCGTTGGAAACGGGGATATCTTCACAATAAAACTAGACAGAAGTAATCTCAGAAACTTCTTTGTGATGTTTGCTTTCAACTCACAGAACTGAATATTCCCTTTCATAGAGCAGCTTAGAAACACTCTTTTTGTTGTATCTGGAAGTGGACATTTTGAGAGCTTTGATGCCTGTGGTGAAAAAGGAAGTATCTTCACATAAAAACAAGATAGAAGGATTCTCAGAAACTTCTCTGTGATGCGTGTATTCAACTCAAGATTTGAACCTTCCTTTAGACAGAGCAGATTTGAAACCCTCTTTTTCTGGAATTTGCAGGTGGAGATTTCAAGCGCTCTGTGGCCAATTGTAGAAAAGGAAATATCTTCGTGTAAAAACTAGACAGAAGCATTCTCAGAAACCACTTTGTGATGTGTGCGTTCCACTCACAGAGTTTAACCTTTCTTATCATAGAGCAGTTTGGAAACACTCTGTTTGTAAAGTGTGCAAGTGGATATTTGGACCTCTTTGAGGCCTTCGTTCAAAACGGGATTTCTTCATATAGTGCTAGACAGAAGAATGCTGAGTAACTTGTTTGGGTTGTGTGTATTCAACTCACAGGGATGAAACTTCCTTTACACAGAGCATATTTGAAACACGCTTTTTCTGGAATTTGCTGCGGGAGATTTATAGCGCTTTGAGGCCAATGGTAGAAAAGGAAATATCTTCGTATATAAACTAGAAAGAATCATTCTCAGAAACAACTATGTGATGTGTGTGTTCAACTCACGGAATTTAACCGTTCTTTCCATAGAGCAGTTTGGAAACACACTGTTTGTAAAGAATGCAAGTGGATATTTGGACCTCTTTGAGGCCTTCTTTGCAAACGGGTTTTCTTCATATAATGCTAGACAAAAGAATTCTCAGTAACTTCTTTGTGTTGCGTGTATTCAACTCACAGAGTTGAACCTTCGTTTAGACAAAGCAGATTTGAAACACGCTTTTTGTGGAACTTGGAAGTGGAGATTACAAGCACTTTGAGGCCAATGGAAAAAAGGAAATATCTTCGTATAAAAACTAGACAGAAGCATTCTCAGAAACTACTTTGTGATGTGTGCGTTCAAGTCACAGAGTTTAACCTTTCTTTTCATAGTGCAGTTTGTAAACACTCTGTTTGTAAAGCCTGCAAGTGGATATTTGGACCTCTTTGAGGCCTTCGTTGGAAACGGGGATTCTTCATATAATGCTAGACAGAAGAATTCTCAGTAACTTCTTTGTGTTGCGTGCATTCAACACACAGAGTTGAACTTTCCTTTAGACAGAGCAGATTTGAAACACTCTTTTTGTGGAATTTGCAGTTGGAGATTTGAAGCGCTTTGAGGCCAACCGTAGTTAAGGAAATATCTTCGTATAAAACTAGACAGAATCATTTTCAGAAACTACTTTGTGATGTGTGAGTTCAACTCACACAGTTTAAGCTTTATTTTCATAGAGCAGTTTGAAAACACTCTGTTGTAAATTCTGAAAGTCGATATTCTCACCTCTTTGAGGGGTTCTTTGGAAACGGGATATCTTCATAAAATGGTAGAGAGAAGAATTCTCAGTAAGTTCTTTGTGTTGTGTCTTTTCAACTCACAGAGTTGAACCTCCTTTAGACAGAGCAGATTTGAAACACTCTTTTTGTGGAATTTGGAAGTGGAGATTTCAAGCAATTTGAGGACAATGGAAAAAAGCAAATATCTTCGTATAAAAACTAGACAGAATCATTCTGAGAAACTACCTTGTGATATGTGCATTCAACTCAGAGAGTTTAACCTTTCCTTTCATAGAGCAGTTTGGAAACACTCTGTTTGTAAAGTCTGGAAGCGGATATTTGGACCTCTTTGAGGCCTTCTTTGGAAACGGAATTTATTCATATAGGGCTAGACAGAGGAATTCTCAGTAACTTCTGTGGGTTGTGTGTATTCAACTCACAGAGATGAACCTTCCTTTAGAGGGAGCATATTTGAAACAATCTTTTTCTGGAATTTGCAAGTGGAGATTTCAAGTTCTTTGAGGCCAGCGGTACAAAAGGAAATAGCTTTGTATAAAAATTAGACAGAATGATTCTCAGAAACATCTTTGTTAAGTGTGTGTTCAACTCCCGGAGTTTAACCGTTCTTTCCATAGAGCCGTTTGGAAACACTCTGTCTGTGAAGAATGCAGGTGGATATTTGGACCACTTTGAGGCCTTCGGTGGAAACGGGATTTCTTCTTATAACGCTAGACAGAAGAATTCTCAGTAACTTCTTTGGGTTGTGTGTGTTCAACTCACATATTTGAACCTTCCTTTAGACAGAGCAGATTTGAAACCCTCTTTCTGTGGAATTTGCAACTGGAGATTTCAAGCGCTTTGAGGCCAAAGGTAGAAAAGGAAATATCTTCATTTAAAAACTAGACAGAATTATTCTCAGAAACTACTTTGTGATGTGTGTGTTCAAGTCACGGAGTTTAACCTTTCTTTTCATAGAACAGTTTGTAAACACTCGGTTTGTAAAGTCTGAAAGTGGATACTTTCACCTCTAAGACGGGTTCGTTCGAAACGGGATTTCTTCATATAATGCTAGACAGAAGAATTCTCAGTAACTGCTTTGGGTTGTGTGTATTCAACTCACAGAGTTGAAACTTCCGTTAGAAAGAGCATATTTGAAATACTCTCTTTGTGGAATTCGCAGGTGGATATTTCAAGCGCTTTGAGGCAAACGGCAGAAAACAAAATATCTTCGTATAAAAACTAGACAGAATCATTCTCAGAAACTACTTTGTGATGTGTGCGTTCAACTCACAGAGTTTAACCTTTCTTTTCATAGAGCAGTTTGAAAACACTCTGCTTGTAAAGTCTGCAATTGGATATTCTCACCTCTTTGAGGGGTTCCTTGGAAACGGAATTTCTTCATATAATGCTAGATAGAAGAATTCTCAGTAACTTCTTTGTGCTGTGTGTATTCAACTCACAGAGTTGAACCTTCCTTTAGACAGAGCAAATTTGAAACACTATTTTTTTGGAATTTGAAGTTGAGATTTCAAGCGCTTTGAGGCCAACAGTAGAAAAGTAATATCTTCATTTAAAAACTAGACAGAATCATTATCAGAAACCACTCTGTGATGTGTGCTTTCAACTCACAGAGTTTAATCTTTGTTTTCATAGAGCAGTTTGGAAACACTCTGTTTGTAATGTCCGCAAGTGGATATTTGGAACTCTTTGAGGCCTTCGTTGGAAAAGGGATTTCTTCATATAATGCTAGACAGAAGAATTCTAAGTAACTTCTTTGGGTTGCGTGTATTCAACTCACAGAGTTGAACCTTCCTTTAGACAGAGCAGATTTCAAACACTCTTTTTGTGGAATTCGGAAGTGGAGATTTCAAGCACATTGAGGCCAATGGAAAAAAGGAAATATCTTCGTATAAAAACTAGACAAAATCATTCTCAGAAACTACTTCGTGATGTGCACGTTTACCTCACTGAATTTAACCTTTCTTTTCATAGTGCAGTTTGTAAACACTCTGTTTGTAAAGTCTGCAAGCGGATATTTGGACCTCTTTGAGGCCTTCTTTGGAAACGGGGTTCTTCATATAATGCTAGAGAGAAGAATCCTCAATAACTGCTTTGTGTAGCATGTACTCGAAACACAGAGTTGAACTTTCCTTTAGGCAGAGCAGATTTGAAACACTCTTTTTTTTGGAAATTGGAAGTGGAGTTTTCAATCACTTTGAGGCCAGTGGAAAAAAGGAAATATCTTCGTATAAAAACTAGACAGAATCATTCTCAGAAACCACTTTGTGATGTGTGCGTTCAACTCACATAGTTTAACCTTTCCTTTCATACAGCAGTGTGGAAACACTCTGTTTGTAAAGTCTGCAAGTGGATATTTGGCCCTCTTTGACGCCTTCGTTGGAAACGGGATTTCTTCACATATTGCTAGACAGAGGAATTCTCAGTAACTTTTTGTGTTGTGTGTATTCAACTCACAGAGATGAACCTTCCTTTTGACAGAGCAGATTTGAAACACTCTTTTTCTGGAACTTGCAGGTGGAGATTTCAAGCGCTTTGACGCCAATTGTAGAAAAGGAAATATCTTCGTTTAAAAACTAGACAGAATCATTCTCAGAAACTACTTTGTGATGTGTGCCTTCCACTCACAGAGTTTAACCTTTCTTTTCATAGAGCAGTTTGAAAACACTCTGTTTGTAAAGTCTGCAATTGGATATTCTCACCTCTTTGAGGGGTTCCTTGGAAACGGAATTTCTTCATATAATGCTAGATAGAAGAATTCTCAGTAACTACTTTGTGCTGTGTGTATTCAACTCACAGAGTTGAACCTTCCTTTAGACAGAGCAAATTTGAAACACTATTTTTGTGGAATTTGAAGCTGAGATTTCAAGCGCTTTGAGGCCAACAGTAGAAAAGTAATATCTTCATTTAAAAACTAGACAGAATCATTATCAGAAACCACTCTGTGATGTGTGCTTTCAACTCACAGAGTTTAACCTTTGTTTTCATAGAGCAGTTTGAAACACTCTGTTTGTAATGTCCGCAAGTGGATATTTGGAACTCTTTGAGGCCTTCGTTGGAAAAGGGATTTCTTCATATAATGCTAGACAGAAGAATTCTAAGTAACTTCTTTGGGTTGCGTGTATTCAACTCACAGAGTTGAACCTTCCTTTAGACAGAGCAGATTTCAAACACTCTTTTTGTGGAATTCGGAAGTGGAGATTTCAAGCACTTTGAGGCCAATGGAAAAAAGGAAATATCTTCGTATAAAAACTAGACAAAATCATTCTCAGAAACTACTTCGTGATGTGCACGTTTACCTCACTGAGTTTAACCTTTCTTTTCATAGTGCAGTTTGTAAACACTCTGTTTGTAAAGTCTGCAAGCGGATATTTGGACCACTTTGAGGCCTTCTTTGGAAACGGGGTTCTTCATATAATGCTAGAGAGAAGAATCCTCAATAACTGCTTTGTGTAGCATGTACTCGAAACACAGAGTTGAACTTTCCTTTAGGCAGAGCAGATTTGAAACACTCTTTTTTTGGAAATTGGAAGTGGAGTTTTCAATCACTTTGAGGCCAGTGGAAAAAAGGAAATATCTTCGTATAAAAACTAGACAGAATCATTCTCAGAAACCACTTTGTGATGTGTGCGTTCAACTCACATAGTTTAACCTTTCCTTTCATACAGCAGTGTGGAAACACTCTGTTTGTAAAGTCTGCAAGTGGATATTTGGCCCTCTTTGACGCCTTCGTTGGAAACGGGATTTCTTCACATATTGCTAGACAGAGGAATTCTCAGTAACTTTTTGTGTTGTGTGTATTCAACTCACAGAGATGAACCTTCCTTTTGACAGAGCAGATTTGAAACACTCTTTTTCTGGAACTTGCAGGTGGAGATTTCAAGCGCTTTGACGCCAATTGTAGAAAAGGAAATATCTTCGTTTAAAAACTAGACAGAATCATTCTCAGAAACTACTTTGTGATGTGTGCCTTCCACTCACAGAGTTTAACCTTTCTTTTCATAGAGCAGTTTGAAAACACTCTGTTTGTAAAGTCTGCAATTGGATATTCTCACCTCTTTGAGGGGTTCCTTGGAAACGGAATTTCTTCATATAATGCTAGATAGAAGAATTCTCAGTAACTACTTTGTGCTGTGTGTATTCAACTCACAGAGTTGAACCTTCCTTTAGACAGAGCAAATTTGAAACACTATTTTTGTGGAATTTGAAGCTGAGATTTCAAGCGCTTTGAGGCCAACAGTAGAAAAGTAATATCTTCATTTAAAAACTAGACAGAATCATTATCAGAAACCACTCTGTGATGTGTGCTTTCAACTCACAGAGTTTAACCTTTGTTTTCATAGAGCAGTTTGAAACACTCTGTTTGTAATGTCCGCAAGTGGATATTTGGAACTCTTTGAGGCCTTCGTTGGAAAAGGGATTTCTTCATATAATGCTAGACAGAAGAATTCTAAGTAACTTCTTTGGGTTGCGTGTATTCAACTCACAGAGTTGAACCTTCCTTTAGACAGAGCAGATTTCAAACACTCTTTTTGTGGAATTCGGAAGTGGAGATTTCAAGCACTTTGAGGCCAATGGAAAAAAGGAAATATCTTCGTATAAAAACTAGACAAAATCATTCTCAGAAACTACTTCGTGATGTGCACGTTTACCTCACTGAATTTAACCTTTCTTTTCATAGTGCAGTTTGTAAACACTCTGTTTGTAAAGTCTGCAAGCGGATATTTGGACCACTTTGAGGCCTTCTTTGGAAACGGGGTTCTTCATATAATGCTAGAGAGAAGAATCCTCAATAACTGCTTTGTGTTGCATGTATTCGAAACACAGAGTTGAACTTTCCTTTAGGCAGAGCAGATTTGAAACACTCTTTTTTTGGAAATTGGAAGTGGAGTTTTCAATCACTTTGAGGCCAGTGGAAAAAAGGAAATATCTTCGTGTAAAAACTAGACAGAATCATTCTCAGAAACCACTTTGTGATGTGTGCGTTCAACTCACATAGTTTAACCTTTCCTTTCATACAGCAGTGTGGAAACACTCTGTTTGTAAAGTCTGCAAGTGGATATTTGGCCCTCTTTGATGCCTTCGTTGGAAACGGGATTTCTTCACATATTGCTAGACAGAGGAATTCTCAGTAACTTTTTGTGTTGTGTGTATTCAACTCACAGAGATGAACCTTCCTTTTGACAGAGCAGATTTGAAACACTCTTTTTCTGGAATTTGCAGGTGGAGATTTCAAGCGCTTTGACGCCAATTGTAGAAAAGGAAATATCTTCATTTAAAAACTAGACCGAATCATTCTCAGAAACTACTTTGTGATGTGTGCGTTCCACTCACAGAGTTTAACCTTTCTTTTCATAGAGCAGTTTGGAAACACTCTGTTTGTACAGTCTGCAAGTTGATATTTGGACTTCTTTGAGTGCATCGTTGGAAACGGGATTTCTTCAAATAATGCTAGACAGAAGAATTCTCAGTATCTTCTTTGTGTTGCATGTATTCAACACAGGAGTTGAACCTTCCTTTAGCCAGAGCAGATTTGAAACACTCTTTTTGTGGAATTTGGAAGCAGAGATTTCAGGCAATTTGAGGCCAATGGAAAAAAGGATATATCTTCGTATAAAAACTAGACAGAATCATTCTGAGAAACTACTTTGTGATGCGTGCGTTCAACTCACATGGTTTAACCTTTCCTTTCATAGAGCAGTTTGGAAACACTCTGTTTGTAAAGCCTGCAAGTGGATATTTGGACCTCTTTGAGGCTTTCGTTGGAAACCAGATTTCTTCATATAATGCTAGACAGAAGAATTCTCAACAACTTCTTTGTGTTGTGTGTATTCAACTCATAGCGTTGAACATTCCTTTAGACAGTGCAGATTTGAAACACCCTTTTTGTGGAATTTGCAGGTGGAGATTTCAAGCGCTTTGACGCCAATGGTAGAAAAGGAAATATCTTCGTATAATAACTAGACAGAATCTTTCTCAGTAACCACTATGTGATGTGTACGTTCAACTCACAGAGTTTAAGCTTTCTTTTCATACAGCAGTTTGGAAACACTCTGTTTCTAAAGTCTGCAAGTGGATATTTTCACCTCTTTGAGGTCTTGGTTGGAAACGGATTTTCTTCATATAATGCTAGACAGAAGAATTCTCAGTAAGTGCTTTGTGTTGTGTCTATTCAACTCACAGTTTTGAACCTTCCTTTAGACAGAGCAGGTTTGAAACACTCTGTTTGTGGAATTTGGAAGTGCAGATTTCAAGCACTTTGAGGCCAATGGAAAAAAGGAAATATCTTCTTATAAAAACTAGACAGAATCATTCTCAGAAACTACTTTGTGACGTGTGCGTTCATCTCACAGAGTTTAACCTTTCCTTTCATAGAGCAGTTTGGAAACACTCTGTGTGTGAAATCTGCATGTGGATATTTGGAACTCTTTGAGGCCTTCTTTGGAAACGGGAATTCTTTATGTAGTGCTAGACAGAGGAATTCTCAGTAACTTCTTTGGGTTGTGTGTATTCAACTCTCAGAGATGAACCTTCCTTTAGATAGATTATATTTTAAACACTCTTTTTCTGGAATTTGCAAGTGGAGATTTCAAGAGCTTTGGGGACAATGGTAGAATAGGGAATATCTTCGTATAAAAACTAGACAGAATCATTCTCAGAAAGATATTTGTGACGAGTGTGTTCAACTCACAGAGTTTAAGCCTTCTTTCCATAGAGCAGTTTGGAAACACTCTGTTGTAAGGAATGCAAGTGGATATTTGGACCTCTTTGAAGCCTTCGTTGGAAACGGGATTGCTTCATATAATGCTATACAGAAGTATTTTCAGGAACGTCTTTGTGTTGCGTGTATTCAACTCATATATTTGAACCTTCCTTTAGACAGAGCAGATTTGAAACACTCTTTTTGTGGAATTTGGAAGTAGAGATTTCAAGCGCTTTGAGGCCAATGGTAGAAAAGGAAATATCTTCATTTAAAAACTAGACAGAATCCTTCTCAGAAACTAGTTTGTGAGGTGTGCGTTCCTCTGACAGAGTTTAACCTTTCTTTTCATAGAGCAGTTTGGAAATACTCTGTTTGTAATGTCTGCAAGTGGATATTTGGACCTCTTTGAAGATTTCGTGGGAAACGGGATTTCTTCATATAATGCTAGACAGAAGAATTCTCAGTAACTTCTTTGTGATGCGTGTTTTCAACTCAAGAAATGAACATTCCTTAAGACAGAGCATATTTGAATCACTCTTTTTGTGGAATTTGGAAAAGGAGATTTCAAGGCCTTTGAGGTCAATTAAAAAAACGAAATATCTTCGTATAAAAACTAGACAGAATCATTCTGAGAAACTACTTTGTGGTGTGTGCGTTCCACTCACAGAGTTTAACCCTTCCTTTCATAGAGCAGTTTGGAAGCACTCTGTTTGTAATGTCTGCAAGTGGATATTTGAACCTCTTTGAGGCCTTAATTGGAAACGGGATTTCTTCATATAGTGCTAGACAGAGGAATTCTCAGTAACTTCTTTACGTTGTGTGTATTCAACTCATAGAGATGAACCTTCCTTTAGACAGAGCATATTTGAAACACACCTTTTCTGGAATTTGCAGGTGGAGAGTTCAAGCGCTTTGAGGCCAATGGTAGAAAAGGAAATATCTTCGTATAAAAACTAGACAGAATCATTCTCAGAAAGAACTTTGTGACGTGTGTGTTCAACTCACCGAGTTTAACCATTCTTTCCACAGAGCAGTTTGGAAACACTCTGTTTGTAAAGAATGCAAGGGGATATTTGGACCTCTTTGAGGCCTTCGTTTGAAACCGGATTTCTTCACATAGTGCTAGACAGAGGAATTCTCAGTAACTTCTTTGGGTTGTGTGTATTCAACTGGCAGTGTTGAACCTTCCTTTAGACAGAGCATATTTCAAACAATCTTTTTGTGGAATTTGCAGGTGGAGATTTCAAGCGATTTGAGGCCAATGATAGAGGGGCAAATATCTTCGTATAACAGCTAGACAGAAGCATTCTCAGAAACTACTTTGTGCAGTCTGCGTTCACCTCACAGAATTTAACCTTTCTTTTCATAGAGCACTTTGGAAGTTCTCAGTTTGTTAAGAATGCATGTTTACATTTGGACCTCTTTGAGGCCTTCGTTGGAAACGGGATTTCTTCATATAATGCTAGACAGAAGAATTCTCAGTAACTTCTTCGTGATGCGTGTATTCAACTCACAGTGTTGAACCTTCATATAGACAGAGCAGATTTGAAACACTCTTTTTGTGGAATTTGCAATTGGAGATTTCATGCGCTTTCAGGCCATTTGCAGAAAAGGAAATATCTTCGTATAAAAACAAGACAGAATCATTCTCAGAAACTACTTTCTGATGTGTGCGTTCCACTCACAGAGTTTAAACTTTCTTTTCATAGAGCAATTTGGATACACTCCATTTGTAGAGAATGCAAGTGGATATTTCGACCTCTTTGTGGCCTTCATTGGAAAAGGGATTTCTTCATATAATGCCAAGTAGAAGAATTCTCAGTAACTTCTTTGTGTTGTGTGTATTCATCTCACAGTTTTGAACCTTTCTTGAGACAGAGCAGATTTGAAACACTCTTTTTGTGGAAGTTGCAGGTGGAGATTTCAAGAGCTTTGTGGCCAATGGTAGAAAAGGAACTATCTTCGTATAAAAACTAGACAGAATCATTCTCAGAAACTACTTTGTGATGTGTGCGTTCAACTCACAGAGTTTAACCTTACTTTTCATAGAGCAGTTTGGAAACACCCTGTTTACAAGTCTGCAAGTGGATATTTTAAACTCTTTGAGGTGTTCATTGGAAACGGGATTTCCTCATATAATGCTAGAAAGAAGAATACTCAGTAGCTTCTTTCTGTTGTGTGTATTCAACTCACAGAGTTGAACCTTCTTTAGACAGTGTATATTTGAAACACTCGTTTGTGAAATTTGGAAGTGGAGATTCCAAGCAGTTAGAGGTCAGTGGTAGAAAAGGAAATATGTTCGTATAAAAATTAGACAGCAGCATTCTCACAAACTACTTTGTGATGTGTGCATTCCACTCACAGAGTTTAACCTTTCTTTTCATAGAGTAGTTTGGAAACACTCTGTTTGAAAAGTCTGCAAGTGGATATTTGGACCTCTTTGAGGCTTTTGTTGAAAATGGCATTGCTTCATATAAGGATAGACAGAAGAATTCTCAGTAACTTCTTTGTGTTGTGTGTATTCAACTCACAAATTTGAACCTTCCTTTAGACAGAGCAGATTTGAAACACTCTTTTTGTGGAATTTGCATGTGGAGAATTCAAGCGCTTTGAGGGCAACGGTAGAAAAGGAAATATCTTCGTATAAAAACTAGACAGAAGCATTCTCAGAAACTACTTTGTGATGTGTGCGTTCCACTCACAGAGTTCAACTTTTCTTTTCATAGAGCAGTTTGGAAACTCTCTGTAAAGTCTGCAAGTGGATATTTGGACCTCTTTGAGGCTTTCGTTGGAAACGGGATTTCTTCATATAATGCTAGACAGGAGAATTCTCAGCAACTTCTTTGAGTTGTGTGAATTCAATTCACAGAGCTGAACCTTCCTTTAGACAGAGCAGATTTGCAACACTCTTTTTGTGGAATTTGCAGGTGGAGAATTCAAGTGCTTTGAGGGCAACGGTAGAAAAGGAAATATCTTCGTATAAAAACTAGACAGAATCTTTCTCAGAAACCACTTTGTGATGTGTGCGTTCAACTCACAAAGTTTAACCTTTCTTTTCATAGAGCAGTTTGGAAACACTCTGTTTCTAAAGTCTGCAAGTGGATATTTGGAAATCTTTGAGGTCTTCGTTGGAAACGGGATTTCTTCATATAATGCTCGATAGAAGAATTCTCACTGACTTCTTTTTGTTGCGTGTATTCAACTCACAGAGTTGAACCTTCCTTTAGAGACAGCATATTTGAAACACTGTTTTTGTGGAATTTGCAAGTGGAGATTTCAAGTGCTTTGGGGCCAATGGTAGAAAAGGAAATATCTTCCTTTAAAAATTAGACAGAATCATTCTCAGAAACCACTTTGTGATGTGGGCATTCCACTCACAGAGTTAAACCTTTCTTTTCATAGAGCAGTTTGGAAACACGCTGTTTGTAAAATCTGCAAGTGGATATTTGGACCTCTTTGAGGCCTTCGTTGGAAACGGGATTTCAACACACATGCTGAGAATTCTTCTGTCTAGCATTATATGAAGAAGCCAGTTTCCAACGAAGACCTCAAAGAGGTGAAAATATACACTTGCAGATTTACAGACAGAGTGTTTCCAAACTGCACTATGAAAAGAACTGTTAAACTCTGTGAGTGGAATGCCCACATCACAAAGTGGTTTCTGAGAATGATTCTGTGGCATGGGCAAGGACTTCATGTCCAAAACACCAAAAGCAATGGCAACAAAAGACAAAATTAGCAAATGGGATCTAATTAAACTAAACGGCTTCTGCACAGCAAAAGAAACTACCATCAGAGTGAACAGGCAACCTACAACATGGGAGAAAATTTTCGCAACCTACTCATCTGACAAAGGGCTAATATCCAGAATCTACAATGAACTCAAACAAATTTACAAGAAAAAAACAAACAACCCCATCAAAAAGTGGGTGAAGGACATGAACAGACACTTCTCAAAAGAAGACATTTATGCAGCCAAAAAACACATGAAAAAATGCTCATCATCACTGGCCATCAGAGAAATGCAAATCAAAACCACTATGAGATATCATCTCACACCAGTTAGAATGGCAATCATTAAAAAGTCAGGAAACAACAGGTGCTGGAGAGGATGTGGAGAAATAGGAACACTTTTACACTGTTGGTGGGACTGTAAACTAGTTCAACCTTTGTGGAAGTCAGTGTGGCGATTCCTCAGGGATCTAGAAATAGAAATAACATTTGACCCAGCCATCCCATTACTGGGTATATACCCAAAGGACTATAAATCACGCTGCTATAAAGACACATGCACACGTATGTTTATTGCGGCATTATTCACAATAACAGAGACTTGGAACCAACCCAAATGTCCAACAATGATAGACTGGATTAAGAAAATGTGGCACATATACACCATGGAATACTATGCAGCCATAAAAAATAATGAGTTCATCTCCTTTGTAGGGACATGGATGAAATTGGAAATCATCATTCTCAGTAAACTATCACAAGAACAAAAAACCAAACACCACATATTCTCAGTCATAGGTGGAAATTGAAAAATGGGATCACATAGACACAGAAAGCGGAATATCACACTCTGAGGACTGTTGTGGGGTGGAGAGAGGGGGGAGGGATAGCATAGGGAGATATACCTAATGCTAGATGACGAGTTAGTGGGTGCAGCACACCAGCATGGCACATGTATACATATGTAACTAACCTGCACAATGTGCACACGTACCCTAAAACTTAAAGTATAATAATAATAATAATAAAAAAAAAGAAATCGTGTTTCCAACGAAATCCTCAATGAGGTCCAAATATCCACTTGCAGACTTTACAAACAGAGTATTTCCAAACTGCTCTATAAAAAGAAAGGTTAAACTCTGTGAGTGGAATGCACACATCAGAAAGTTGTTTCTCGGAATGATTCTATCTAGTTTTTATACGAAGATATTTTCTTTTCAACCATTGGCCCTAAGCGCTTGAAATCTCCACTTGCAAATTCCACAAAAAGAGTGTTTCAAATCTGCTCTGTCTAAAGGAAGGTTCAACTCTGTGAGTTGAATACATGCTACCCATAGAATTTCTGAGAATTCTTCTGTCAAGCATCATATGGAGAAATACCGTTTCCCACAAAATCCTCAAAGAGTTCCAAATATCCACTTGCAGACTTTACAAACAGAGTGTGTCCAAACTGCTTTATGAAAAGAAAGGTTAAACTCTGTGAGTGGAATGCACACATCACAAAGCGGTTTCTGAGAATGATTCTCTCTAGTTTTTATACGAAGATATTTCCTCTCCTACCATTGGGACCAAAGCGCTTGAAATCTCCACTTGCAAATTCCACAAAAAGAGTGTTTCAAATCTCCTCTGTCTAAAGGAAGGTTCAACTCTGTGAGTTGAATATATGCAACCCATAGAAATTACTGAGAATTCTTCTTTCTCGCATTATATGGAGAAATCCCGTTTCCCACGAAATCCATAAAGAAGTCCAAATATCCACTTGCAGACTTTCCAAACAGAGTGTTTCCAAACTGCTCTATGAAAAGAAAGGTTAAACTCTGTGAGTTGAACGCACACATCAGAAAGTGGTTTCTGAGAATGATTCTCTCTAGTTTTTATACGAAGGTATTTTCTTTCCTACCATTGGCCCCAAAGCGCTTGAAATCTCCACTTGGAAATTCCACAAAAACAGGGTTTCAAATCTCTTCTGTCTTAAGTAAGGTTCAACTCTGTGGGTTGAATACACGCAACCCAAAGAAGTTACTGAGAATTCTTCTGTCTAGAATTATATGGAGAAATCCCGTTTCCCACGAAATCCTCAAAGAGGTCCAAATATCCACTTGCAGACTTTACAAACAGAGTGTTTCCAAACTGCTCTATGAAAAGAAAGGTTAACCTCTGTGAGTGGAACACACACTTCATAAAGTGGTTTCTGAGAATGATTCTATCTAGTTTTTATACGAAGATATTTTCTTTTCTACCATTGGCCACAAAGCGCTTGAAATCTCCACTTGCAAATTACAAAAAAAGAGTGTTTCAAATCTGCTCTGTCTAAAGGTAGGTTCAACTCTGTGAGTTGAATGCACGCAACCCAAAGAAGTTACTGAGAAATCTTCTGTCTAGCATTTAGTGGAGAAATCACGATCAAACGTAATCCTCAAAGAGATACAAATATCCACTTGCAGACTTCACAAACAGAGTGTTTCCAAACTGCACTATGAAAAGAAAGGTTAAACTCTGTGAGTGGAACGCACACATCACAAAGTGGTTTCTGAGAATGATTCTCTCTAGTTTTTATATGAAGATATTTCCTTTTCTTCCATTGGCCTCAAAGCGCTTGAGATGTCCACATGGAAATTCCACAAAAAGAGAGTTTCAACTCTGATCTGTCTAAAGGAAGGTTCAACTCTGTGAGTTGAATACACGCAACCCAAAGAAGTCACTGATAGTTCTTCAGTCTAGCATTTTGTGGAGAAATCCCGATCCAACGAAATCCTCAAAGAGGTCCAAATATCCACTTGCAGACTTTTCAAACAGAGTGTTTCCAAACTGCTCTATGAAAACAAAGGTTAAACTCTGTGAGTGGAACGCACACATCACAAAGTGGTTTCTGAGCATGATTCTCTCCAGTTTTTATATGAAGATATTTCCTTTTCTACCTTTGGCCCCAAAGCGCTTGAAATCTCCACTTGCAAATTCCACAAAAAGAGTGTTTCAAATCTGGCCTGTCTAAAGGAAGGTTCAACTCTGTGAGTTGAATACAGGCATCCAAAAGAAGTTACTGAGAATTCTTCTGTCTAGCATTATATGAAGAAATCGCTTTACCAACGAAATCCTCAAAGAGGTCCAAATATCCCCTTGTAGACTTTACTAACAGAGTGTTTCCAAACTGCTCCATGAAAGGAAAGGTTAAACTCTGTGAGTGGAACTCACACATCACAAAATGGTTTCTGAGAATGATTCTCTCTAGTTTTTATACGAAGATATTTCCTTTTCTACCATTGGCTCCAAAGCGCTAGAAATCTACACTTTCGAATTCCACAAAATGAGTGTTTCAAATCTGCTCTGTCTAAAGGAATGTTCAACTCTTGAGTTGAATACACGCAACCCAAAGAAGTTACTGAGAATTCGTCTGTCTAGCATTATATGAAGAAATGCCGTTTCCAACGAAATTCTCAAAGAGGTCCAAATATCCACTTGCAGACTTTACAAACAGAGTGTTTCCAAACTGCTCTATGAAAAGAAAGTTTAAACTCTGTGAGTGGAACGCACACATCACAAAGTGGTTTCTGAGAATGATTCTCTTTAGTTTTTATACGAAGATATTTCCTTTTCAACCATTGGCCTAAAAGCGCTTGAAATCTCCACTTGCAAATTCCACATAAAGAGTGTTTCAAATCTGGCCTGTCTAAAGGAAGGTTCAACTCTGTGAGTTGAATACACGCAACCAAAAGAAGTTCCTGAGAATTCTTCTGTATAGCATTATATGAAGACATCCTGTTTCCAAAGAAATCTTCCAGGAGGCCAAAATACCCACTTGCAGACTTTACAAACACAGTGTTTCCAAACTGCTCTATGAAAAGAAAGTTTAAACTCTGTGAGTGGAACGCACACATCACAAAGTGGTTTCTGAGAATGATTCTCTCTAGTTTTTACATGAAGATATTTCCTTTTCTACCATTGGCAGCAAAGCGCTTGAAATCTCCACTTTCGAATTTCACAAAAAGATTGTTTCAAATCTGCCTGTCTAAAGGAAGGTTCAACTCTGTGAGTTGAATGCAGGCAACCAAAAGAAGTTACTGAGAATTCTTCTGTCTAGCATTATATGCAGAAATCCCTTTTCCAACGAAATCCTCAAAGAGGTCCAAATATCCACCTGGAGAGTTTGCGAACAGAGTGTTTCCAAACTGCTCTATGAAAAGAAGGGTTGAACTCTGTGAGTGGAACACACACATCACACAGTGGTTTCTGAGAATGATTCTCTCAAGTTTTTATACGAAGATATTTCCTTTTCTAACATTGGCCACAAAGTACTTGAAATCTCCACTTGCAAATTCCACAAAAAGAGTGTTTCAAGTCTGCTCTGTCTAAAGGAAGGTTTAACTCTGAGAGTTGAATACACGCAACCCAAAGTAGTTACCGAGAATACTTCTGTTTGGCATTATATGAAGAAATCCCGTTTCCAACGAAATCCTCAACGGGGTGCAAATATCCCCTAGCAGACTTTACAAGCAGAATTTTTGTAAAACTGCTCTATGAAAAGAAAGGCTAAACACTCTGAGTGGAATGCACACACCACAAATTGGTTTCTGAGAATGATTCTCTCTAGTTTTTATACGAAGATATTTCCTTTTCTACCATTGGCCCCAACGCGCTTCAAATCTCCAATTTGAAATTCCACAAAAATAGATTTTCAAATCTGCTCTGTCAAAAGGAAGGTTCAACTCTGTGAGTTGAATACGCGCAACCCGAAGAAGTTACTGAGAATTCTTCCGTCTAGCATTATATGAAGAAATCGCGTTACCAACGAAATTTTCAAAGGGGTCCAAATATCCACTTGCAGACTTTACCAACAGAGTGTTTCCAAACTGCTCTATGAAATGAAAGGTTAAACTCTGTGAGTGGAACGCACACATCACAAAATGGTTTCTGAGAATGATTATCTCTAGATTTTATACGAAGATATTTCCTTTTCTGCTATTGGCCCCAAAGCTCTTGAAATCTCCACTTGCAAATTCCACAAAAACAGTGTTTCAAATCTGGCCTGTCTAAAGGAAGGTTCATGTCTGTGAGGTGAATACTTGCAACCCTAGGAGGTTACTGAGAATTCTTCTGTGTAGCATTATATGAAGAAATCCCGTTTCCAATGAAATCCTCAAAGATGTTCAAATATCCACTTGCAGACTTTACAAACAGAGTGTTTCCAGACTGCTCTATGAAAAGAAAGGTTAAACTCTGCGAGTGGAACTCACACATCACAAATTGGTTTCTGAGAATGATTCTCTCTGGTTTTTATACAAAGATATTTTCTTTTCTACCTTTGGCCCCAAACGCTTGAAATCTCCACTTGCAAATTCCACAAAAAGAGGGTTTCAAATCTGCTGTGTCAAAAGGAAGGTTCAACTCTTTTAGTTGAATACACACAACCCAAAAAGTTACTGAGAGTTCTTCTGTCCTGCATTATGTGAAGAAATCCCGTTTCCAACGAAATTCTCCAAGAGGTCCAAATATCCACTTGCAGACTTTACAAACAGAGTGTTTCCAAACTGCACTATGAAAGGACAGGTTAAACTCTGTGAGTGGAACGCACACATCACAAAGCGGTTTCTGAGAATGATTCTCTCTAGTTTTTATACGAAGATAATTCCTTTTCTACCTTTGGCCCCAAAGTGCTTGAAATCTCCAATTGCAAATTCCACACAAACAGTGTTTCAATTGTGCTCTGCTAAAGGAAGGTTCAACTCTGTGAATGGAATACACACAACAAAAAGAAGTTACTGAGAATTCTTCTGTCTGTCATTATATGATGAAATACCGTTTCCAACGAAATCCTCAAAGAGGTCCAAATATCCACTTGCAGACTTTAGAAACAGAGTGTTTCCAAACTGCTCCATGAAAAGAAAGGTTAAACTCTGTGAGTGGAACGCGCACATCACAAAGTGGTTTCTGAGAATGATTCTCTCTAGTTTTTATACGAAGATATTTCCTTTTCTACCATTGGCCTCAAAGCACTTGAAATCTACACTTGCAAATTCCACAAAAAGAGGGTTTCAAATCTGCTCTGTCTAAAGGAATGTTCAACTCTTGGGTTGCATACAGGCAACACAAAGAAGTTACTGAGAATTCCTCTGTCTAGCATTTTGTGGAGAAATCCCAATCCAACGAAATCCTCAAAGAGGTTCAAATATCCACTTGGAGACTTTACAAACAGAGTGTTTCCAAACTGCTCTATGAAAAGGAAGGTTGAACTCTGTGAGTGGAACGCACACATCACAAAGTGGTTTCTGAGAATGATTCTATCTAGTTTCTATACGAAGATATTTCCTTCTCTACCACTGTACCCAAAGCGCTTGTAATCTCCACCTGCAAATTCCAGAAAAAGAGTGTTCCAAATCTGCTCTGTCTAAAGGACGGGTTAACTCTGTGAGTTGAATACACGCAAGGCAAAGAAGTTCCTGAGAATTTTTCTCTCTAGCATGATATGGAGAATTCCCGTTTCCAACAAAATACTCAAAGAGGTCCAAATATCCACTTGCAGATTTTACCAACAGAGTGTTTCGAAACTGCTCTATGAAAAGAAAGGTTAAACTCTGTGAGCGGAACGCGCACATCACAAAGTGGTTTCTGAGAATGATTCTCTCTAGTTTTTATACGAAGATATTTCGTTTTCTACCATTGGCCCCAAAGAATTAGAAATCTCCACTTGCAAATTCCACAAATAGAGTGTTTCAAATCTGCTCTGTCTAAAGGAAGGTTCAAACCTGTGAGTTGAATACATGCAAGCCAAAAAACTTAGTGAGAATTCTTCTGTCTAGCATTATATTGAGAAATCCCATTTCCCAAAAAATCCTCAAACAGGTCCAAATATCCACTTGAAGACTTTACAAACAGAGTGTTTGCAAACTGCTCTATGAAAAGAAAGGTTAAACTCCGTGAGTGGAACGCATGCATCACAAAGTGTTTTCTGAGAATGATTCTATCTAGTTTTTATGCGAAGATATTTCCTTTTCTACCACTGGCCCCAAAGCGCTTCAAATCTCCCCTTGCAAATTCCACACAAAGAGTGTTTCAAATCTGCTCTGTCTAAAGGAAGTTTCAAATCTGTGAGTTGAATTCACGGAACCCAAAGAAGTTACTGAGAATTCTTCTGTCTAGCACTATATGCAGAAATCCGGTTTCCCACGAAATCCTCAAAGAGGTCCAAATATCCACTTGCGGACTTTACAAACAGAGTGTTTCCAAACTGCTCTATGAAGAGAAAGGTTAAACTCTGTTAGTGGAACGCATACATCAGAAAGTGGCTTCTGTGAATGATTCTATCAAGTTTTTTTACGAAGATATTTTCTTTTCTACCATAGGCCACAAAGCGCTTGAAATCTCCACTTGCAAATTCCACAAAAAGAGTGTTTCAAATCTGCTCTCTCTAAAGGAAGGTTCAATTCTGTAAGTTGAATACAAGCAACCCAAAGAAGTTACTGAGTATTCTTCGGTCTAGCATTATATGTAGAAATCCCGTTTCCCACGAAATCCTCAAAGAGCTCCAAATATCCACCTGCAGACTTTACAAACATAGTGTTTCCAAAGTGCTCTATGAAAAGAAAGGTTAAACTCTGTGAGTGGAACGCACACATCAGAAAGTGGTTTCTGAGAATGATTCTATCTAATTTTTATACGAAGATATTTCCTTTTCTACCATTGGCCCCAAAGCGCTTGAAATCTCCACATGCAAATTAAACAAAAAGAGTGTTGCAAGTCTCCTTTGTCTAAAGGAAGGTTCAAATCTGTGAGGTGAATACACGCAACCCAAAGAAGTTACTGAGAATTCTTCTGTCTAGCATTATATGGAGAAATCCCATTTCCAACGAAATCCTCAAAGAGGGACAAATATCCACTTGCAGACTTTACAAACAGATTGTTTCCAAGCTGCTCTATGAAAAGAAAGGTTAAACTCTGTGAGTGGATCGCACACATCAGAAAGTGGTTTCTGAGAATGATTCTCTCTAGTTTTTATAGGAAGATATTTTCTTTTCTACCATTGGCCCCAAACCGCTTGAAATTTCCACTTGTAAATTCCACAAAAAGAGTGTTTCAAATCGGCTCTGTCAAAAGGAAGGTTCAACTCTGTGAGTTGAATACATGCAACCCATGGAAGTTACTGAGAATTCTTCTGTCTAGCATTATATGGAGAAATCCCGTTTCCCACGAAACCCAGAAAGAAGTCCAAATACCCACTTGCAGATTTTACAAGCAGAGTGTTTCCAAACTTCTCTATGAAAAGAAAGGTTAAACTCTGTGAGTGGAATGCACACATCACAAAGTGGTTGCTGAGAATGATTCTCTCTAGTTTTTATACGAAGATATTTCCTTTTCTACCTTTGGCCCCAAATCGCTTGAAATCTCCACTTGCAAATTCCACAAAAAGAGGGTTTTAAATCTGCTCTGTCTATAGGAAGGTTCAACTCTGTGAGTTGAACTCACGCAACCCAAAGAAGTTACTGAGAATTCTTCTGTCTAGCGTTTTGAATAAATCCCGTTTCCAACGAAATCCTGAAAGACGTCCAAATATCCATGGGCAGACTTACAAACTGAGTGTTTCCAAACTGCTCTATGAAAAGAAAGGTTAAACTCTGTGAGTGGAACGCACACATCACAAAGTGGTTTCTGAGAATGATTCTCTCTTGTTTTTATACGAAGCTCTTTCCTTTTCAACCACTGGCCCCAAAGCGCTTGAAATCTCCACTTGCAAATTCCACAAAAAGAGGGCTTCAATTCTGCTCTTTCTAAAGGAAGGTTCAACTCTGTGAGTTGAACTCACTCAGCCCAAAGAAGTTACTGAGAATTCCACTGTCTAGCGTTATATGCAGAAATCCGGTTTCCCACGAAATCCTCCAATAAGTCCAAATATCCACTTGCAAACTTTACAAACAGAGTGTTTCCAAACTGCTCTATTGAATCAAAGGTTAAACTCTGTGAGTGGAACGTACACATTACCAAGTGGTTGCTGAGAATGATTCTCCCTAGTTTTTGTACGAAGATATTTCCTTTTCTAGCATTTGTCCCAAAGCGCTTCAAATCTCCACTTGCAAATTCCACAAAAAGAGGGTTTCAAATCTGCTCTGTCTAAAGGAAGATTCCAATCTGTAAGTTGAACACACGCACCCCAAAGAAGTTACTGAGAATTCTTCTGTCTAGCGTTATATGCAGAAATCCCGTTTCCAACGAAATCCTGAAAGAGTTCCAAATATCCACTTGCAGGCATTACAAACAGAGTGTTTCCAAACTGCTCTATGAAAAGAAAGTAAAACTCTGTGAGTGCAACGTACACATCACCATGTGATTGCTGATAATGATTGTCTCTAGTTTTTATATGAAGACATTATCTTTTCTACGATTGCCCCAAAGCGCTTGAAATCTCCACTAGTAAATTCCACAAAAAGAGGGTTTCAAATCTGCTCTGTCTAAAGGAAGATTTCAATCTGTAAGTTGAACACACGCACCCCAAAGAAGTTACTGAGAATTCTTCTGTCTAGCGTTATATGCAGAAATACCGTTTCCAACGAAATCCTGAAAGACTTCCAAATATCCACTTGCAGGCATTACAAACAGTGTGTTTCCAAACTGCTCTATGAAAAGAAAGTTAAACTCTGTGAGTGCAACGTACACGTCACCATGTGATTGCTGATAATGATTGTCTCTAGTTTTTATACGAAGACATTACCTTTTCTACGATTGCCCCAAAGCGCTTGAAATCTCCACTAGTAAATTCCACAAAAAGAGGGTTTCAAATCTGCTCTGTCTAAAGGAAGGTTCAACTCTGTGACTTGAACACACGCAACCGAAAGAAGTTACTGAGAATTCTTCTGTCTAGCGTTATATGCAGAAATACGGTTTCCAACGAAATCTTCAAAGAGGTCCATATATCCACTTGCAGACTTTACAAACAGACTGTTTAAAAACTGCTCTATGAAAAGAAAGTTTAAACTATGTGAGTGTAACACAGACATCACAAAGTGGTTTCTGAGAATGATTCACTCTAGTTTTTATACGAAGATATTTCCTTTTCTACATGTGGCCCCCAAGCGCTTGAAATCTCCACTTGCAAATTCCACAAAAAGAGGGTTTCAAATCTGCTTTGTCTAAAGGATGGTTCAACTCTGTGAGTTGAACACACGCAACCCAAAGAAGTTTCTGAGAATTCTTCTGTCTAGCGTTATATGCAGAAAAACTGTTTCCAAAGAAATCCTGAAAGAGGTCCAAATATCCACTTGCAGACTTTACAAACAGAGTGTTTCCAAACTGCTCTATGAAAAGAAAGCTTGAACTCTCTGAGTGGAATGCACACATCACAAAGTGGTTTCTGAGAATGATTCTCCGACATTTTATACGAAGATATTTCCTTTTCTACCACTGGCCCCAAAGAGCTTGAAATCTCCACTTGCAAATTCCACAAACAGAGGTTTTCAAATCTGCTCCGTCTAAAAGAAGGTTCAAATCTGTGAGTTGAACACACGCAGCCTGAAGTAGGTACTGAGAATTCTTCTATCTAGCGTTATATGCAGAAATACCGTTTCCAACGAAATACTCAAGGAGGTCCAAATATCCACTTGCAGACTTTACAAACAGAGTGTTTCTAAACTGCTCTATGAAAAGAAAGGTTAAACTTTGTGAGTGGAACGCACACATCACCGAGTGGTTTCTGCAAATGATTCCCTCTAGTTTTTATACGAAGATATTTCCTTTTCTACCATAGGCCCCAAAGCGCTTGAAATCTCCACTCGCAAATTCCACAAAAAGAGTGTTTCAAATCTGCTTTGCCCAAAGGAAGGTTTAATTCTGTGAGTTGAACACACGCAACCCTAAGAAGTTACTGAGAATTCTTCTGTCCAGCGTTATATGCAGAAATCCCGTTTCCAACGAAATCTTCAAAGAGGTCCAAATATCCACTTGCAGACTTTACAAACAGAGTGTTTCCAAACTGCTCTAAGAAAAGAAAGGTTAAACTCCGTGTGTGGAACGCACACATCACAACGTGGTTTCTGAGAATGATTCTCTCTTATTTTTATACGAAGGTATTTTTTTTTTACCCCTGGCCACAAAGCGCTTGAAATCTCCTCTTGCAAATTCCACAAAAAGAGGGTTTCAAATATACTCTGTCTAAAGGAAGGTTCAACTCTGTGGGTTGAACACACGCAACATAAAGAAGTTACAGAGAATTCTTCTGTCTAGCGTTATATGCAGAAATCCCATTTCCAACGAAATCCTCAAAGAGGTCCAAATATCCAGTTGCAGACCTTACAAACAGAGAGTTTCCAAACTGCTCTATGAAAAGGAAGGTTGATCTCTGTCAGTGGAACGCACTCATCACTTAGTGGTTGCTGAGAATGATTCTCTCTAGTTTTTATACAAAGATATTTCCTTTTCTACAATTGGCCCCAAAGCGCCAGAAATCTCCACTTTTAAATTCCACAAAAAGAGGGTTTCAAATCTGCTGTGTCTAAAGGTAGGTTCAACTCTGTGAGTTGAACACACGCAGCCCAAAGAAGTTGCTGAGAATTCTTCCGTCTAGCGTTATATGCGGAAATCCCGTTTCCAAGAAAATCGTGAAGAGGTCCAAATATCCACTTGCAGTCTTTACAAACAGAGTGTTTCCAAACTGCTCTATGAAAACAAAGATTAAACAATGTGAGTGGAGCGCACACATCACAAAGTGGTTGCTGAGAATGATTCTCTCTTGTTTTAATACGAAGATATTTCCTTTTCTACTGTTGGCCCCAAAGCGCTTCTAATCTCCACTTGCAAATTCCACAAAAAGAGGGTTTCAAATCTGCTCTGTCTAAAGTAAGGTTCAACTCTGTGAGTTGAACACACACAGCCCAAGGAAGTTACTGAAAATTATTCTGACTAGCGTTATATGCAGAAATCCCGTTTCCAACGAAATCCTCATAGAAGTCCAAATATCCACTTGCAGATTTTACAAACAGAGTGTTTCAAAACTGCTCTATGAAAAGAAAGGTTAAACTCTGTGAGTGGTATGCACACATTCCCAAGTGGTTGATGAGAATGATTCTCTCTAGTTTTTATACGAAGATATTTCCTTTCCTTAAATTGCCGCAAAGCGCTTGAAATCTCCACTTGCAAATCCCACAAAAAGAGGGTTTCAAATCTGCTCTGTCTAAAGGAAGGTTCAACTCTGTGAGATGAACACACGCAGCCCAAAGTAGTTACTGAGAATTCTTCTGTCTAGCGTTATATGCAGAAATCGCGTTTCCAACGAAATCCTCAAAGTGGGCCAAATATCCACTTGCAGACTTTACAAACACAGTGTTTCCAAACAGTTCTATGAAAACAAAAGTTAAACTCCATGAGTGGAACTCACACATCCCAAAGTGGTTGCTGAGAATGATTCTCTCTAGTTTTTATACGAAGATATTTCCTTTTCTACCGTGGGCCCCAAAGGGATTCAAATCTCCACTTGCAAATTCCACAGAAGCAGGGTTTCAAATCTACTCTCTCTAAAGGAAAGTTCAACTCTGTGCGTTGATCACACACAGCCCAAAGAAGTTACTGAGAATTCTTCTGTCTAGTGTTGTATGCAGAAATCCGTTTACAATGAAATCCTCAAGGAGGTCCAAATATCCACTTGCAGACTTTACAGCCAGAGTGTTGCCAAACTACTCTATGAAAAGAAAGGTTAAACTCTGTGAGAGGAACGCACACATCACCAAGTGCTTGCTTTGAATGATTCTCTCTGGTTTTTATACAAAGATGTTTCCTTTTCTACCGTTGGCCCCAAAGCGCTTTAAATCTCCACTTGCAAACTCCACAAAAAGAGGGTTTGAAATCAGTTCTGTCTAAAGGAATGTTCAGTTTTGTGGGTTGATCACACGCAGCCCAAAGAAGTTAATGAGAATTCTTCTGTCTAGCGTTATATGCAGAAATCCCTTTTCCAACGAAATCCTCAAAGAGGGCCAAATATCCACTTTGAGACTTTACAAACAGAGTGTTTCCAAACTGCTCTATGAAAAGAAAGGTTAAACTATGAGAGTGCTATGCAGACCTCACCAAGTGGTTGCTGAGAATGATTCTCTCCAGTTTTTATACGAAGATATATCCTTTTCTACCGTTGGCCCAAAAGCGCTTGAAATCTCCACTTGCAAATTCCACAAAAAGAGGGTTTCAAATCTGCTCTGTCTAAAGGAAGGCTCAACTCTGTGAGTTGAACACACGCAGCCCAAAGAAGTTACCGAGAATTTTTCTATGTAGCGTTCTATGCAGAAATCCCGTTTCCAACGAAATCCTCAAAGAGGTCCAAATATCCACTTGCAGACTTTACAAACAGAGTGTTTCCAAACTGCTGTATGAAAACAAAGGTTAAACTGTGTGAGTAGAACTCACACATCACCAAGTGGTTGCTGAGAATGATTCTCTCTAGTTTTTATATGAAGATATTTCCTTTTCCACCGTTGGCACCAAAGCACTTGAAATCTCCACTTGGAAATTCCAGAAAAAGAGGGTTTCAAATCTGCTCTGTCTAAAGGAAGGTTGAACTCTGTGAGTTGAACACATGCAGCAAAAGAAGTTACCGAGAATTCTTCTGTCTAGCGTTATATGCAGAAATCCCGTTTCCAACGAAATCCTCAAAGAGGTCCAAATATCGACTTGCAGACTTTACAAACAGAGTGTTTCCAAACTGCTCTATGAAAAGAAAGGTTAAACTGTGAGAGTAGAATGCATGCATGACCAAGTGGTTGCTGAGAAAGATTCTCTCTAGTTTTTCTACGAAGATATTTCCCTTTCTACCGTTGGCCCCAAAGCGCTTGAAATCTCCACTTGCAAATTCCACAAAAAGAGTGTTTCAAATGTGCTGTGTTTAAAGGAAGGTTCAACTCTGTGAGTTGAACACACGCAGCCCAAAGAAGTTACTGAGACTTCTTCTGTCTAGCGTTATATGCAGAAATCCCGTTTCCAAAGAAATATTCAGAGAGATCCAATTATCCACTTGCAGACGTTACAAACAGAGTGTTTCCAAACTGCCCTATGAAAAGAAAGGTTAAACTGTGAGAGTAGAACGCATGCATGACCAAGTGGTTGCTGAGAAAGATTCTAGTTTTTATACGAAGATATTTCCCTTTCTACCGTTGGCCTCAAAGCGCTTGAAATCTCCACTTGCAAATTCAACGAAAAGCGGGTTTCAAATCTGCTCTGTCTAAAAGAAGGTTCAACTCTGTGAGTTGAACACATGCAGCCAAAAGAGGTTACTGATAATTCTTCTGTGTAGCGTTATATGCAGAATTCCCGTTTCCAACGAAATCCTCAAAGAGGTCTAAATATCCACTTGCAGACTTTACAAACAGAGTGTTTCCAAACTGCTCTATGAGAAGAAAGGTTAAACTCCGTGAGTGGAAAGCACACATCACCAAGTGGTTTCTGAGAATGATTCTCTCTAGTTTTTATACGAAGATATTCCCTTTTCCACAGTTGGCCTCAAAGCGCTTGAAATCTCCGCTTGCAAAATCCACAGAAAGAGGGATTCAAATCTGCTCTGTCTAAAGAAAGGTTCAACCCTGTGAGCTGAACACACGAAGCCCGAAGGAGTTAGTGATTATTCTTCTGTCTAGCGTTATATGCAGAAATCCCGTTTCCAACCAATCCTCAAAGAGGTCCAAATATCCACTTGCAGACTTTACAAACAGAGTGTTTCCAACCTGCTCAATGAAAAGAAAGGTTAAACTCTGTGAGTGGAACGTACATATCCCAAAGTGGTTGCTGATTATGACTCTCTCTAGTTTTTATACGAAGATATTTCCTTTTCTACCGTTGGCCCCAAAGCACTTGAAATCTCCCCTTGCAAATTCCACAAAAAGAGGGTTTCAAATCCACTCCGTCTAAAGGAAGGTTCAACTCTGTGAGTTGAACACACGCAGCCTGAAAAAGTTACTGAGAATTCTTCTGTCTAGCGTTATATGCAGAATTCCCGTTTCCAATGAAATCCTCAAAGAGGTCCAAATATCCACTTGCAGGCTTTATAAACAGAGTGTTTCCAAACTGCTGTATGAAAAGAAAGGTTAAACTCTGCGAGTGGTACTCACACATCCCAAAGTGGTTGCTGAGAATGCTTCTCTCTAGGTTTTATGTGAAGATATTTCCTTTTCTATCGTTGGCGCCAAAGCGCTTGAAATCTCCACTTGCAAATTCCACAGAAAGAAGGTTTCAAATCTGCTCTGTCTAAAGGAAGGTTCAACTCTGTGAGTTGAACACATGCAGCCCAAAGATGTAACGGAAAATTCTTCTGTCTAGAGTTATATGCAGAAAACCCCTTTCAACGAAATCCTCAAAGAGGTCCAAATATCCACTTGCAGGCTTTATAAACAGAGTGCTTCCAAACTGCTCTATTAAAAGGAAGGTTAAACTCTGCGAGTGGAATGCACGCATAACGAAGTGGTTGCTGAAAATGATTGTCTCTAGTTTTTATACGAAGATATTTCCTTTTCTACCGTTCGCCCCAAAGCGCTTGAAATCTCCACTTGCAAATTCCACAAATACAGGGTTCCAAATCTGCTCTGTCTAAAGGAAGGTTCAACTCTCTGAGTTGAACACACGCAGCCCAAAGTAGTTACTGAGAATTCTTCTGTGTAGCGTTAAATGCAGAAAACCCGTTTCCAACGAAATCCTCAGTGAGGTCCAATTATCCACTTGCAGACTTTACAAACAGAGTGTTTAGAAACTGCTCTATGAAAACAAAGATTAAACTCCGTGAGTGGAACGCGCACCTCCCAAAGTGGTTGCTGATAATGATTCTCTCTAGTTTTTATACGAAGATATTACCTTTTCGACCGTTGGCCCAAAAGCGCTTGAAATCTGCACTTGCAAATTCCAGAAAAAGAGGGTTCCAAATCTGCTCTGTGTAAAGGATGGTGAAACTCTGTGAGTTGAACACTCGCAGCCCAAAGAAGTTACTGAGAATTCTTCTGTCTAGCTTTATATGCAGACATCCCGTTTCCAACGAAATCCACAAAGAGGTCCAAATATACACTTGCAGACTTACAAACAGAATGTTTCCAAACTGCTCTGTGAAAACAAAGGTTAAACTGTGTGAGTGGAATGCCCACATCACCAAGTGGTTGCTGACAATGATTCTCTCTAGTTTTTATACGAAGATATTTCCTTTTCTACAGTTGGCCCCAAAGCGCTTGAAATCTCCACTTGGAAATTCCACTAAAAGAGGGTTTCAAATCTGCTCTGTCTAAAGGAAGGTTCAACTCTGTGAGTTGAACACACGCAGCCCAATGAAGTTACTGAGAATTCTTCTCTCTAGCGTTATATGCAGAAATCCCTTTTCCAACGAAATCCTCAAAGAGGTCCAAATATCCACTTGCACACTTCACAAACAGAGTGTTTCCAAACTGCTCTATGAAAAGAAAGGTTAAACTCAGTGAGTGGAACGAACACATCTCCAAGCGGTTGATGAGAATGATTCTCTCTAGTTTTTATACGAAGATATTTCCTTTTCTACCGTTGGCCCCAAAGCGCTTGAAATCTCCACTTGCAAATTCCACAAAAAGAGGGTTTCAAATCTGCTCTGTCTAAAGGATGGTTCATGTCTGTGGTTTGAACACAGACAGCCCAAAGAAGTTACCGAGAATTCTTCTATCTAGCGTTATATGCAGAAATCCCTTTTCCAACGAAATCCTCAAAGAGGTCCAAATATCCACTTGCAGACTTTACAAACAGAGTGTTTCCAAACTGCTCTATGAGAAGAAAGGTTAAACCCTGTGAGTGGAACGCACACATCACCAAGTGGTTGCTGAGGATGATTCTCTCTAGTTTTTATACGAAGATATATCCTTTTCTACCGCTGGCCCCAAAGCGCTTGAAATCTCCACTTGCAAATTAAACAAAAAGAGGGTTTCAAATCTGCTCTGTCTAAAGGAAGGTTCAACTCTGTGAGTTGAACACACGCAGCCCAATGAAGTTACCGAGAATTCTTTTCTCTAGCGTTATATGCAGAAATCCCTTTTCCAACGAAATCCTCAAAGAGGTCCAAATATCCACTTGCACACTTCACAAACAGAGTGTTTCCAAACTACTCTAGGAAAAGAAAGGTTAAACTCAGTGTGTGGAACGAGCACACCTCCAAGCGGTTGATGAGAATGATTCTCTCTAGTTTTTATACGAAGATATTTCCTTTTCTACCGTTGGCCCCAAAGCGCTTGAAATCTCCACTTGCAAATTCCACAAAAAGAGGGTTTCAAATCTATTCTGTCTAAAGGAATGTTCAACTCTGTGAATTGAAGACGCGCAACCAAAAGAAGTTACTGAGAATTCTTCTGTCTAGCGTTATATGCAGAAATCCCGTTTCCAACGAAATCCTCAAAGAGGTCCAAATATCTACTTGCAGACTTTATGAACAGAGTGTTTCCAAACTGCTCTATGAAAAGGAAGGTTAAACTCTGTGAGTGGAACGCCCGCATAATGAAGTGGTTGCTGAGAATGATTCTCTCTAGTTTTTATACGAAGATATTTCCTTTTCTACCGTTGGCCCCAAAGGGCTTGAAATCTGCATTTTCAAATTCCTCAAAAAGAGGGTTTCAAATCTGCTCTGTCTAAAGGAAGGCTCAACTCTGTGAGTTGAACACACGCAGCCCAAAGTAGTTACTGAGAATTCTTCTGAGTACCGTTAAATGCAGAAAACCCGTTTCCAACGAAATCCTCAGTGAGGTCCAATTATCCACTTGCAGACTTTACAAACAGAGTGTTTCAAAACTGCTCTATGAAAACAAAGGTTAAACTCCGTGAGTGGAACGCACGTCTCCCAAAGTGGTTGCTGAGAATGATTCTCTCTAGTTTTTATACAAAGATATTTCCTTTTCGACCGTTGGCCCAAAAACGCTTGAAATCTGCACTTGCAAATTCCAGAAAAAGAGGGTTCCAAATCTGCTCTGTGTAAAGGATGGTGCAACTCTGTGAGTTGAACACTCGCAGCCCAAAGAAGTTACTGAGAATTCTTCTGTCTAGCTTTATATGCAGACATTCCATTTCCAACGAAATCCTCAAAGAGGTCCAAATATACACTTGCAGACATTACAGAGTGTTCCCAAACTGCTCTGTGAAAACAAAGGTTAAACTCTGTGAGTGGAACGCCCACATCGCCAAGTGGTTGCTGAGAATGATTCTCTCTAGTTTTTATACGAAGATATTTCCTTTTCTACCGTTGTCTCCAAAGCGCTTGAAATCTCCACTTGCAAATTACACAAAAAGAGGGTTTCAAATCTGCTCTGCCTAAAGGAAGGTTCAACTCTGTGTGTTGAACACATGCAGCCCAAAGAAGTTACTGTGAATTCTTCAGTCTAGCGTTATATGCTGAAATCCCATTTCCAACGAAATCCTCAAAGTGGTCCAAATATCCACTTGCAGACTTTCCAAAGAGAGTGTTTCCAAACTGCTCTATTAAAACAAAGGTTAAACTCCGTAAGTTTAACACACACATCCCATAGTGGTTGCTGATAATGATTCTCTCTAATTTTTATACGAAGATATTTCCTTTTCTACCGTTGGCCCCAAATCGCTTGAAATCTCCACTTGCAAATTCCACAAAAAGAGGGTTTCAAATCTGCTCTGTCTAAAGGAAGGTTCAACTCTGTGGTTTGAACACAGACAGCCCAAAGAAGTTACCGAGAATTCTTCTATCTAGCGTTATATGCAGAAATCCCGTTTCCAAAGAAATCCTCAAAGAGGTCCAAATATCCACTTGCACACTTTACAAACAGAGTGTTTCGAAACTGCTCTATGAGAAGAAAGGTTAAACCCTGTGAGTGGAATGCACACATCACCAAGTGGTTGCTGAGAATGATTCTCTCTAGTTTTTATACGAACATATTTCCTTTTCTGCCATTGGCCACAAAGCGCTTGAAATCTCCACTTGCAGATTAAACAAAAAGAGGGTTTCAAATCTGCTCTGTCTAAAGGAAGGTTCAACTCTGTGAGCTGAACACAGGCAGCCCAATGAAGTTACTGAGAATTCTTCTGTCTAGCGTTATATGCAGAATTCCCACTTCCAACGAAATCCTCAAAGAGGTCCAACTATCCACTTGCAGACTTTACAAACAGAGTCTCTCCAAACTGCTCTATGAAAAGAAAGGTTACACTCTGTGAGTGGAACTCACACATCCCAAAGTGGTTGCTGAGAATGATTCTCTCTAGTTTTTATGTGAGGATATTTCCTTTTCTACTGTTGGCCCAAAAGCGCTTGAAATCTCCACTTGAAAATTCCACAAAAAGAGGGTTTCAAATTTGCTCTGTCTAAAGGGAGGTTCAACTGTGTGAGATGAACACACGCAGCCCAAAGAAGTTACTGAGAATTCTTCTGTCTAGCGTTATATGCGGAAATCCCGTTTCTAACGAAATCCTCAAAGAGGTCCAAATATCCACTTGCAGACTTTCAAACAGAGTGTTTACAAACTGCTCTATGAAAAGAAAAGTTAAACTCTGTGAATGGAACGCACACATCACCTAGTGGTTACTGAGAGTGATTCTCTCTAGTTTTTATGCAAGATATTTCCTTTTGTACGGTTGGCCCAAAAGCACTTTAAACCTCCACTTGCAAATTCCACAAAAAGAGGGTTTCAAATCTGCTCTGTCTAAAGGAAGGTTCAACTCCATGAGTTGAACACACGCAGCCCAAAGAAGTTACTGAGAATTCTTCTGTCTAGCTTTATATGCAGAAATCCCGTTTCCAACGAAATCCTCAGAGAGGTCCAGATATCCACTTGCAGACTTTACAAACAGAGTGTTTCCAAACTACTCTATGAAAACAAAGGTTAAACTCTGTGAGTGGAACTCACACATCCCAAATTGGTTGCTAAGAATGATTCTCTCTAGTTTTTATACGAAGATATTTCCTTTCCTACCGCTGGCCCCAAACGCTTGAAATCTCCAATTGCAAATTCCACAAAAAGAGTGTTTCAAATCTGCTCTGTCTAAAGGAAGGTTCAACTCTGTGAGTTGAACACACGCAGCCCAAAGAAGGTACTGAGAATTCTTCTGTCTAGCGTTATATGCAGAAATCCCATTTCCAACGAAATCCTCAAAGAGGTCCAAATATACACTTGCAGACTTAACAAACAGATTGTTTCCAAACTGCTCTATTAAAAGAAAGGTTAAACTTTGTGAGTGGAATGCACACATCCCAAAATGGTTGCTGAGAATGATTCCGTCTAGTTTTTATATGAAGATATTTCCTTTTCTACCGTTGGCCAAAAAGCGCTTGAAATCTGCACTTGCAAATTCCACAAAAACAGGGTTTCAAATCTGCTCTGTCTAAAGGAAGGTTCAACTCTGTGAGCTGGACACACGCATCCCAAAGAAGTTACTGGGAATTCTTCTGTCTAGCGTTATATACAGAAATCCCGTTTCCAACGAAATCCTCAGAGTGGTCCAAATATACACTTGCAGACTTTACAAAGAGAGTGTTTCCAAACTGCTCTATGAAAACAAAGATTAAACTCTGTGAGCGGAACGCACACCTCACCAAGTGGCTGCTGAGAATGATTCTGTCTAGTTTTTATAAGAAGATATTTCCTTTTCTACCGTAGGCCTCAAAGCGCTAGAAATCTGCACTTGCAAATTCCACAAAAAGAGTGTTTCAAATCTGTTCTGTATAAAGGAACGTTCAACTCTGTGAGTTGAACACACGCAGACAAAAGAAGTTACTGAGTATTCTTCTGTCTAGAGTTATATGCAGAAATCCCGTTTCCAACGAAATCCTCAAAGAGGTCCAAATATCCAATTGCAGACTTAACAAACAGAGTGTTTCCAAACTGCTCTATTAAAAGAAAGGATAAACTCTGTGAGTGGAACGCACACATCTCAAAGTGGTTGCTGAGAATGATTCTCTCTAGTTTTTATACGAAGATATTTCCTTTTCTACCGCTGGCCACAAAGCGCTTGAAATCTCCACTTGCAAATTCCACAAAAACAGGGTTTCATGTCTGCTATGTCTAAAGGAAGGTTCAACTCTGTGAGTTGAACACACGCAGCCCAAAGAATGTACTGAGAATTATTCTGCATAGCGTTATATGCAGAATCCCATTTCCTACGAAATCCTCAAAGAGGTCCAAATATCCACTTGCAGACTTAACAAACAGAGTGTTTCCAAACTGCTCTATTAAAAGAAAGGTTAAACTCTGTGGGCGGGATGCACACCTCACCAAGTGGCTGCTGAGAATGATTCTCTCTAGTTTTTATACGAAGATATTTCCTTTTCTACCGTAGGCCTCAAAGCGCTTGAAATCTCCACTTGCAAATTCCACAAAAAGAGTGTTTCAAATCTATTCTGTCTAAAGGAACGTTCAACTCTGTGAGTTGAACACATGCAGCCCAAAGAAGGTACTGAGAATTCTTCTGTCTAGCGTTATATGCAGAAATCCCGTTCCCAACGAAATCTTCAAAGAGGTCCAAATATCCACTTGCAGAATTTACAAACAGAGTGTTTCCAAACTGCTCTATTAAAAGAAAGGTTATACTCTGTGAGTGGAACTCCCACATCCCAAAGTGGTTGCTGAGAATGATTCTCTCTAGTTTTTATACGAAGATATTTCCTTTTCTACCGTTGGCCCCAAAGCGCTTGAAATCTCCACTTGCAAATTCCACAAAAACAGGGTTGCCTATCTGCTCTGTCTAAAGGAAGTTTCAACTCTGTGAGTTGAACACACGCAGCCCAAAGAGGTTACTGAGAATTCTTCTGTCTAGCATCATATGCAGAAATCCCACTTCCAACGAAATCCTCAAAGAGGTCCAAATATCCACTTGCAGACTTAAAAAACAGAGTGTTTCCAAACTGCTCTATTAAAAGAAAGGTTAAACTTTGTGAGTGGAACGCACTCATCCCTAAATGGTTGCTGAGAATGATTCTGTCTAGTTTTTATAGGAAGATATTTAATTTTACACAGTTGGCCGAAAAGCGCTTGAAATCTCCACTTCCAAATTCCACAAAAACAGGGTTTCAAATCAGCTCTGTCTAAAGGAAGGTTCAACCCTGTGAGTTTAAAACAGGCAGCCCAAAGCAGTTACTGAGAATTCTCCTGTCTAGCGTTATATGCAGAAATCCCGTTTCCAAAGAAATCCTAAAAGAGGTCCAAATATTCACTTGCAGATTTACACACAGAGAGTTTCCAAGCTGCTCTATGAAAAGAAAGGTTAAACCCTGTGAGGGGATTGCACACATCACCAAGTGGTTACTGAGAATGATTCTCTCTAGTTTTTATATGAAGATATTTCCTTTTCTACCATTGGCCCCAAAGTGCTTGAAATCTCCACTAGCAAATCCCACAAAAAGAGGGTTTCAAATCTGCTCTGTAGAAAGGAAGGTTCACCTCTGTGAGATGAACACACGCAGCCAAAGGAAGTTACTGGGAATTCTTCTGTCTAGCGTTATATGCAGAAATCCCGTTTCCAACGAAATCCTCAAAGAGGACTAAATATCCACTTGCAGACTTTATAAACAGAGTGTATCCAAACTGCTCTATTTAAAGAAAGGGTAAACTCTATGAGTGGAATGCACAAATCACCAAGTGGTTGCTGAGAATGATTCTCTCTAGTTTTTATACGAAGATATTTCCTTTTCTACAGTAGGCCAAAAGCCCTTGAAATCTCCACTTGCAAATTCCACAAAAAGAGGGTTTCAAATCAGCTCACTCTAAAGGAAGGTTCACCTCTGTGACTTGAACAAACGCAGCCAAAAGCAGTTACTGAGAATTCTTCTGTCTAGCGTTATATGCAGAAATCCCGTTTCCAAAGAAATCCTTAAAGAGGTCCAAATATTCACTTGCAGAATTTACAAACAGAGTGTTTCGAAACTGCTCTATGAAAACAAAGGGTAAACTCTGTGAGTGGAACGCACGCATCACCAAGTGGTTGCTGAGAATCATTTTCTTGTTTTTATACGAAGATATTTCCTTTTCTACCGTTGGCCAAAAGCCCTTGAAATCTCCACTTGCAAATTCCACAAAAAGAGGGTTTCAAATCAGCTCTCTCTAAAGGAAGGTTCACCTCCGTGACTTGAACACCCGCAGCCGAAAGCAGTTACTGAGAATTCTTCTGTCTTGCGATATATGCAGAAATCCCGTTTCTAGCGAAATCCTCAAGGAGGTCCAAATATCCACTTGCAGACTTTACAAACAGAGTGTTTCCAAACTGCTCTATGAAAAGAAAGGTTAAACTCTGTGAGTGGAACGCACATATCACCAAGTGGTTGCTGAGAATGATTCTCTCTAGTTTTTATGCGAAGATATTTCCTTTTCTACCGTTCGCCCCAAAGCGCTTGAAATCTCCACTTGCAAATTCCACAAAAACAGGGTTTCAAATCTGCTCTGTCTAAAGGAAGGTTCAACTCTGTGAGTTGAACACAGGCAGCCCAAAGCAGTTAGTGAGAATTCTTCTGTCTAGCGTTATATGCAGAAATCCCGTTTCCAACGAAATCCTCAAAGAGTTCCAAATATCCACTTGCAGACTTTACAAACAGAGTGTTTCCAAACTGCCCTATGAAAACAAAGTTTGAACTCTGTGAGTGGAATGTACACATCACCAAGTGGTTGCTGAGAATGATTCTCTGTAGTTTTTATACGAAGATAGTTCCTTTTCTACCGTAGGCCCCAAAGCGCTTGAAATCTCCACTTGGAAATTACACAAAAAGAGGGTTTCAAATCTGCTCTGTCTAAAGGAAGGTTCAACTCTGTGAGTTGAACACAAGCAGCCCAAAGAAGTTACTGAGAATTCTTCTGTCTAGCGTTATATGCAGAAATCCCGTTTCCAACGAAATCGTCAAAGAGGTCTAAATATCCACTAGCAGACTTTACAAAGAGAGTGTTTCCAAACTGCTCTATGAAAAGAAAGGTCAAACTTTGTCAGCGGAACGCACACATCACCAAGTGGTTGCTGAGAATGATTCCCTCTAGTTTTTATACGAAGATATTTCCTTTTCTACCGTTGGCCCAAAAGCGTTTGAAATTTCCAGTTGCAAATTCCACAAAAACAGGGTTTCAAATCTGCTCTGTCTAAAGGAAGGTTGAACTCTGTGAGATGAACACACGCAGCCCAAAGAAGTTACTGCGAATCCTTCTGTCTAGCGTTATATGCAGAAATCCCGTTTCCAACGAAATCCTCAAAGAGGTCCACGTATCCACTTGCAGACTTTGCAAACAGAGTGTTTCCAAACTGCTCTATGAAAAGAAAGGTTAAACTCTGTGAGTGGAAAGCACACATCCAAAAATGGTTGCTGAGAATTATTCTCTCTAGTTTTTATATGAAGATATTTCCTTTTCTACCATTGGCCGAAAAGCGCTTGAAATCTCCACTTGCAAATTCCACAAAAACAGGGTTTCAAATCTGCTCTGTCTTAAGGAAGGTTCAAATCTGTGAGTTAAAGACATGCAGCTCAAAGCAGTTACTGAGAATTCTTCTGTCTTGCGTTATATGCTGAAAGCCCGTTTCCAAAGAAATCCTCAAACAGGTCCAAATATCCACTTGCAGACATACAAACCGAGTTTTTCCAAACTGCTCTATGAAAGCAAAGGTTAAACACTGTGAGAGGAATGCACACATCACCAAGTGGTTGCTGAGAATGATTCTCTCTAGTTTTTATACGAAGATATTTCCTTTTCTACCGTTGGCCCCAAAGAGCTTGAAATCTCCACTAGCAAATTCCACAAAAACAGGGTTTCAAATCTGCTCTGTCTTAAGGAAGGTTCAACTCTGTGAGTTAAACACACGCAGCCCAAGGGTGTTACTGAGAATTCTTCTGTCTGGCGTTATATGCAGCAATTCCGTTTCCAACGAAATCTTCAAAGAGGTCCAAATATCCATTTACAGACTTTACAAACAGAGTGTTTCCAAACTGCTCTATGAAAACAAAGGTTAAACTGTGTGAGTGGAACGCACACATCACCAACTGGTTGCTGAGAATGATTCTCTCTAGTTTTTATACGAAGATATTTCCTTTTCTACCATTGGCCCAAAAGCGCTTGAAATGTCCACTTGCAAATTCCACAAAAAGAGGGTTTCAAATCTGCTCTGTCTAAAGGAAGGTTGAACTCTGTGAGATGAACACACGCAGCCCAAAGAAGTTACTGCGAATCCTTCTGTCTAGCGTTATATGCAGAAATCCCGTTTCCAACGAAATCCTCACGGAGGTCCAAATATCCACTTGCAGACTTTGCAAACAGAGTGTTTCCAAACTGCTCTATGAAAAGAAAGGTTAAACTCTGCGAGTGGAACGCACACATCCCAAAATGGTTGCTGAGAATGATTCTCTCTAGTTTTTATACGAAGATATTTCCTTTTCTACCATTGGCCGAAAAGCGCTTGAAATCTCCACTTGCAAAATCCAGAAAAACAGGGTTTCAAATCTGCTCTGTCTAAAGAAAGTTTCAACTCCGTGAGTTGAACACACACAGCCCGAGTAAGTTACTGAGAATTCTTCTGTCTGGCATTATTTGCAGAAATCCCGTTTCCAACGAAATCCTCAAAGATGTCCAAATATCCACTTGCAGACTTTACAAACAGAGTGTTTCCAAACTGCTCTAGGAAAACAAAGGTTAAACTCTGTGACTGGAACGCACACGTCACCAAGTGGTTGCTGAGAATGATTCTCTCTAATTTATATACCAAGATATTTCCTTTTCTACCATTGGCCCCAAAGCGCTTGAAATCTCCACTTGCAAATTCCACAAAAAGAGGGTTTCAAATCTGCTCTGTCTAAAGGAAGGTTCAACTCTGTGAGTTGAACACACGCAGCCCAAAGAAGTCACTGAGAATTCTTCTATCTAGTGTTATATGCAGAAATCCCGTTTCCAACGAAATCCTCAAAGAGGACCAAATATTCACTTGCAGACTTTACAAACAGAGTGTTTCCAAACTACTCTATGAACAGAAAGGTTAAGCTCTGTGAGTGGAACGCACACTTCACCAAGTGGTTGCTGAGAATGATTCTCTCTAGTTTTTATAAGAAGATAGTTCCTTTTCTACCGTTGGCCCAAAAGCGCTTGAAATCTCCACTTTCAAATTCCACAAAAAGAGGGTTTCAAATCTGCTCTGTCTAAAGGAAGGTTCAACTCTGTGAGTTGAACACACGCATCTCAAGGAAGTTACTGAGAATTCTTCTGTCTAGCGTTATATGCAGAAATCTCGTTAACAACGAAATCCTAAAAGAGGTCCAAATATCCACTTGCAGACTTTACAAACGGAGTGTTTCGAAACTGCTCTATGAAAACAAAGGTTAAACTCTGTGAGAGGAACGCACACATCACCAAGTGGTTGCTGAGAATGATTCTCTTTTGTTTTTTTACGAAGATATTTCCTTTTATACCGTTGGCCCCAAATTGCTTGAAATCTCCACTTGCAAATTCCACAAAAACAGGGTTTCAAATCTGCTCTGTCTAAAGGAGGGTTCAACTCTGTGAGTTGAACACAGGCAGCCCAAAGCAGTTTCTGAGAATTCTTCTGTCTAGCGTTATATGCAGAAATCCCGTTTCCAACAAAATCCTCAAATAGGTCCAAATATCCACTTGCAGATTTTACAATCAGAGTGTTTCCAAACTGCTCTATGAACACAAAGGTTAAACTCTGTGAGTGGAACGCACACATCACCAAGAGGTTGCTCAGAATGATTCTCTCTAATTTTTATACGAAGATATTTCCATTTCTACCGTTGGCCCCAAATCGCTTGAAATCTCCAATTGCAAATTCCACAAAAACAGGGTTTCAAATCTGCTCTGTCTAAAGGAAGGTTCAACTCTGTGAGTTGAACACACACAGCCCGAGGAAGTTACTGAGAATTCTTCTGTCTGGCATTATTTGCAGAAATCCCGTTTCCAACGAAATCCTCAAAGATGTCCAAATATCCACTTGCAGACTTTACAAACAGAGTGTTTCCAAACTGCTCTAGGAAAACAAAGGTTAAACTCTGTGACTGGAACGCACACATCACCAAGTGGTTGCTGAGAATGATTCTCTCTAATTTATATACCAAGATATTTCCTTTCTTACCATTGGCCCCAAAGCGCTTGAAATCTCCACTTGGAAATTCCACAAAAAGAGGGTTTCAAATCTGCTCTGTCTAAAGGAAGGTTCAACACTGTGAGCTAAACACACGCAGCCCGAGGATGTTACTGAGAACTCTTCTGTCTGGCGTTATTTGCAGAAATCCCGTTTCCAACGAAATCCTCAAAGAGGTCCAAATATCCAGATGCAGACTTTACAAACAGAGTGTTTCCAAACTGCTCTATGAAAACAAAGGTTAAACTCTGTGAGTGGAACGCACACATCACCAAGTGGTTGCTGAGACTGATTCTCTCTAGTTTTTATACGAAGATATTTCCTTTTCTAATGTTGGCCCAAAATCGCATAAAATTTCCACTTGCAAATTCCAGAAAAACAGGGTTTCAAATCTGCTCTGTCTAAAGGAAGGTTCAGCTTTGTGAGATGAACACACGCTGCCCAAAGAAGTTACTGCCAATTCTTCTCTATAGCGTTATATGCAGAAATCCCGTTTCCAACGAAATCCTCAAAGAGGTCCAAATATCCTCTTGCAGACTTTGCAAACAGAGTGTTTCCAAACTGCTCTATGAAAAGAAAGGTTAAACTCTGTGAGTGAAACGCATACATCCAAAAATGGTTGCTGAGAATGATTCTCTCTAGTTTTTATACGAAGATATTTTCTTTTCTACCATTGGCCGAAAAGCGCTTGAAATCTCCACTTGCAAATTCCACAAAAAGAGGGTTTCAAATCTGCTCTGTCTAAAGGAAGTTTCAACTCTGTGCGTTGAACACACACAGCCCAAAGAAGTTACTGAGAATTCTTCAGTCTGGCGATATTTGCAGAAATCCCGTTTCCAACGAAATCCTCAAATAGGTCCAAATATCCACTTGCAGACTTTACAAACAGAGTGTTTTCAAACTGCTCTATGAAAAGAAAGGTTAAACTCTGTGAGTGAAACTCACACATCCCAAAGTGGTTGCTGAGAATGATTCTCTCTAGTTTTTACACGAAGATATTTACTTTTCTACCGTTGGCCCCAAAACGCTTGAAATCTCCACTTGCAAATCCCACAAAAGGAGGGTTTCACATCTGCTCTGTCTAAAGGAAGTTTCAACTCTGTGAGTTGAACACATGCAGCCCAAAGAAGTCACTGAGAATTCTTGTATCTAGTGTTATATGCAGAAATCCCGTTTCCAACGAAATCCTCAAAGAGGACCAAATATTCACTTGCAGACTTTACAAACAGAGTGTTTCCAAACTACTCTATGAACAGAAAGGTTAAGCTCTGTGAGTGGAACGCACACTTCACCAAGTGGTTGCTGAGAATGATTCTCTCTAGTTTTTATACGAAGATAGTTCCTTTTCTACCGTTGGCCCAAAAAGCGCTTGAAATCTCCACTTTCAAATTCCACAAAAAGAGGGTTTCAAATCTGCTCTGTCTAAAGGAAGGTTCAACTCTGTGAGTTGAACACACGCATCCCAAGGAAGTTACTGAGAATTCTTCTGTCTAGCATTATATGCAGAAATCCCGTTAACAACGAAATCCTCAAAGAGGTCCAAATATCCACTTGCAGACTTTACAAACGGAGTGTTTCGAAACTGCTCTATGAAAACAAAGGTTAAACTCTGTGAGAGGAACGCACACATCACCAAGTGGTTGCTGAGAATGATTCTCTCTAGTTTTTTTACGAAGATATTTCCTTTTATACCGTTGGCCCCAAATCGCTTGAAATCTCCACTTGCAAATTCCACAAAAACAGGGTTTCAAATCTGCTCTGTCTAAAGGAGGGTTCAACTCTGTGAGTTGAACACAGGCAGCCCAAAGCAGTTTCTGAGAATTCTTCTGTCTAGCGTTATATGCAGAAAGCCCGTTTCCAACGAAATCCTCAAAGAGGTCCAAATATCCACTTGCAGATTTTACAATCAGAGTGTTTCCAAACTGCTCTATGAAAACAAAGGTTAAACTCTGTGAGTGGAATGCACACATCACCAAGTGGTTGCTCAGAATGATTCTCTCTAATTTTTATATGAAGATATTTCCATTTCTACCGTTGGCCCCAAATCGCTTGAAATCCCCACTTGCAAATTCCACAAAAACAGGGTTTCAAATCTGCTCTGTCTAAAGGATGGTTAAAGTCTGTGAGTTGAACACAGGCAGCCCAAGGAAGTTACTGAGAATTCTTCTGTCTAGCGTTATATGCAGAAATCCCGTTTCCAAAGAAATCCTCAAAGAGGTCCAAATATCCACTTGCAGACTTTACAAACAGAGTGTTTCAAAACTGCTCTATGAAAAGAAAGGTTAAACTCTGTGAGTGTAATGCACACATCACCAAGTGGTTACTGAGAATGATTCTCTCTAGTTTTTATATGAAGATATTTCCTTTTCCACCGTTGGCCCATAAGCGCTTGAAATATCCACTTGCAAATTCCACAAAAACAGGGTTTCAAATCTGCTGTCTCTAAAGTAAGGTTCAACTCTGTGACTTGAACACACGTAGCCCAAAGAACTTACTGAGTATTCTTGTGTCTAGCGTTATATGCAGAAACCCCATTTCCAAAGAAATCCTCAAAGAGGTCCAAATATTCACTTGCAGACTTTACAAACAGAGTGTTTCCAAACTGCTCTATGAAAACAAAGGTTAAACACTGTGACTGGAACGCACCCATCACCACATGGTTTCTGAGAATCATTCTCTTGTTTTTATACGAAGATATTTCCTTTTCTACCGTTGGCCCCAAATCGCTTCAAATCTCCAGTTGCAAATTCCAGAAAACGAGGTTTTCAGATATGCTCTCTCTAAGGGAAGGTTCAACTCTATGAGTTGAACACACGGAGCCCAAAGCAGTTACTGAGAATTCTTCTGTCTAGCGTTATATGCAGAAATCCCGTTTCCAAGAAAATCCTGAAAGAGGTCGAAATGTCCACTTGCAGACTGTACAAACAGAGTGTTTCGAAACCGCTCTATGAAAAGAAAGGTTAAACTCCGTGAGTGGAACGCATGCATCACCAAGTGGTTGCGGAGAATGATTCTGTCTAGTTTTTATACGAAGATGTTTCCTTTTCTACCGTTGGCACAAAAGCGCTTTAAATCTCCACTTGCAAATTCCAGAAAAACAGGGTTTCAAATCTGCTCAGTCTAAAGGAAGGTTCAACTCTGTGAGTTGAACACAGGCAGCCCAAAGCAGTTACTGAGAATACTTCTGTCTACCGTTATATGCAGAAATCCCGTTTCCAACGAAATCCTCAAAGAGGTCCAAATATTCACTTGCAGACTTTACAAACAGAGTGTTTCCAAACTACTCTATGAACAGAAAGGTTAAGCTCTGTGAGTGGAACGCACACTTCACCAAGTGGTTGCTGAGAATGATTCTCTCTAGTTTTTATACGAAGATAGTTCCTTTTCTACCGTTGGCCCAAAAAGCGCTTGAAATCTCCACTTTCAAATTCCACAAAAAGAGGGTTTCAAATCTGCTCTGTCTAAAGGAAGGTTCAACTCTGTGAGTTGAACACACGCATCCCAAGGAAGTTACTGAGAATTCTTCTGTCTAGCATTATATGCAGAAATCCCGTTAACAACGAAATCCTCAAAGAGGTCCAAATATCCACTTGCAGACTTTACAAACGGAGTGTTTCGAAACTGCTCTATGAAAACAAAGGTTAAACTCTGTGAGAGGAACGCACACATCACCAAGTGGTTGCTGAGAATGATTCTCTCTAGTTTTTTTACGAAGATATTTCCTTTTATACCGTTGGCCCCAAATCGCTTGAAATCTCCACTTGCAAATTCCACAAAAACAGGGTTTCAAATCTGCTCTGTCTAAAGGAGGGTTCAACTCTGTGAGTTGAACACAGGCAGCCCAAAGCAGTTTCTGAGAATTCTTCTGTCTAGCGTTATATGCAGAAAGCCCGTTTCCAACGAAATCCTCAAAGAGGTCCAAATATCCACTTGCAGATTTTACAATCAGAGTGTTTCCAAACTGCTCTATGAAAACAAAGGTTAAACTCTGTGAGTGGAATGCACACATCACCAAGTGGTTGCTCAGAATGATTCTCTCTAATTTTTATATGAAGATATTTCCATTTCTACCGTTGGCCCCAAATCGCTTGAAATCCCCACTTGCAAATTCCACAAAAACAGGGTTTCAAATCTGCTCTGTCTAAAGGATGGTTAAAGTCTGTGAGTTGAACACAGGCAGCCCAAGGAAGTTACTGAGAATTCTTCTGTCTAGCGTTATATGCAGAAATCCCGTTTCCAAAGAAATCCTCAAAGAGGTCCAAATATCCACTTGCAGACTTTACAAACAGAGTGTTTCAAAACTGCTCTATGAAAAGAAAGGTTAAACTCTGTGAGTGTAATGCACACATCACCAAGTGGTTACTGAGAATGATTCTCTCTAGTTTTTATATGAAGATATTTCCTTTTCCACCGTTGGCCCATAAGCGCTTGAAATATCCACTTGCAAATTCCACAAAAACAGGGTTTCAAATCTGCTGTCTCTAAAGTAAGGTTCAACTCTGTGACTTGAACACACGTAGCCCAAAGAACTTACTGAGTATTCTTGTGTCTAGCGTTATATGCAGAAACCCCATTTCCAAAGAAATCCTCAAAGAGGTCCAAATATTCACTTGCAGACTTTACAAACAGAGTGTTTCCAAACTGCTCTATGAAAACAAAGGTTAAACTCTGTGACTGGAACGCACCCATCACCACATGGTTTCTGAGAATCATTCTCTTGTTTTTATACGAAGATATTTCCTTTTCTACCGTTGGCCCCAAATCGCTTCAAATCTCCAGTTGCAAATTCCAGAAAACGAGGTTTTCAGATATGCTCTCTCTAAGGGAAGGTTCAACTCTATGAGTTGAACACACGGAGCCCAAAGCAGTTACTGAGAATTCTTCTGTCTAGCGTTATATGCAGAAATCCCGTTTCCAAGAAAATCCTGAAAGAGGTCGAAATGTCCACTTGCAGACTGTACAAACAGAGTGTTTCGAAACCGCTCTATGAAAAGAAAGGTTAAACTCCGTGAGTGGAACGCATGCATCACCAAGTGGTTGCGGAGAATGATTCTGTCTAGTTTTTATACGAAGATGTTTCCTTTTCTACCGTTGGCACAAAAGCGCTTTAAATCTCCACTTGCAAATTCCAGAAAAACAGGGTTTCAAATCTGCTCAGTCTAAAGGAAGGTTCAACTCTGTGAGTTGAACACAGGCAGCCCAAAGCAGTTACTGAGAATACTTCTGTCTACCGTTATATGCAGAAATCCCGTTTCCAACGAAATCCTCAAAGAGGTCCAAATATGCACTTGCAGACTTAACAAACAGAGTGTTTCCAAACTGCTCTATGAAAAGAAAGGTTAAACTCTGTGAGTGTAACGCACACATGTCCAAGTGGTTGCTGAGAATGATTCTCTCTAGTTTTTATACGAAGATATTTCCTTTTCTACTGTTGGACCCAAAGCGCTTGAAATCTCCAATTCGAAATTCCACAAAAAGAGCTTTTTAAATCTGCTCTGTCTAAAGGAGGGTTAAACTCTGTGAGTTGAACACACGCAGCCCAAAGAAGTTACCGAGAATTCTTCTGTGTAGCCTTATATGGAGAAATCCCGTTTCCAACAAAATCCTCAAAGAGGTCGAAATATCCACTTGCAGACGTTAGAAACAGACGGTTTCCAAACTGCTCTATTAAAAGAAAGGTTAAACTCTGTGGGTGGAATGCACACATCCCAAAATGGTTGCTGAGAATGATTCTTTCTGGTTTTTATAGGAAGATATTTCCTTTTCTACTGTTGGCCCCAAAGCACTTGAAATCTCCGCTTGCAAATACCAAAAAAAGAGGGTTTCAAATCTGCTCTGTCTAAAGGAAGGTTAAACTCTGTGAGTTGAACACACGCAGCCAAAGGAAGTTACTGAGAATTCTTCTGTCTAGCGTTATATGCAGAAATCCCGTTTCCAACAAAATCCTCAAAGAGGTCCAAATATCCACTTGCAGATTTTACAAACAGAGTCTCTCCAAACTGCTGTATGAAAAGAAAGGTGAAACACTCTGAGTGGAACGCACACATCACCAAGTGGTTGCTGAGAATGATTCTCTCTAGTTTTTATACGAACATATTTCCTTTTCTACCTTTGGCCACAAAGGGCTTGAAATCTCCACTTGCAAATTGCACAAAAAGAGGGTTTCAAATCAGCTCTGTCTAAAGGAAGGTTCAACTCTGTGAGTTGAACACACACAGCCCAAAGAAGTTACTGAGAATTCTTCTGTCTAGCGTTATATGCAGAAATCCCGTTTCCAAAGAAATCCTCAAAGAGTTCCAAATATCCACTTGCAGACTTTACAAACAGAGTGTTTCCAAACTGCTCTACGAAAAGAAAGGTTAATCTCTGTGAGTGGAACGCACACATCACCAAGTGGTTGCTGAGAATGATTCTGTCTAGTTTTTATACGAAGATATTTCCTTTTCTACCGTTGGTCCCAAAGCGCTTGAAATCTCCACTTGCAAATTCCACAAAAAGAGGGTTTCAGATCTGCTCTGTCTAAAGGAAGGTTCAAGTGTGTGAGTTGGACACACGCAGCCCATGGAAGTTACTCAGAATTCTTCTGTCTAGCGTTATATGCAGAAATCCCTTTTCCAAAGAAATCCTCAAAGAGGTCCAAATATCCACTTGCAGACTTTAAAAACAGAGTGTTTCCAAACTGGTCTATGAAAAGAAAGGTGAAACTCTGTGGGTGGAATGCACACATCACCAATTGGTTGCTGAGAATGATTCTCTCTATTTTTTATACGAAGATATTTCCTTTTCTACCGTTGGCCCCAAAGTGCTTGAAATCTCCACTTGCAAATTCCACAAAAACACGGTTTCAAATCTGCTCTGTCTAAAGGAAGGTTCAACTCTGTGAGTTGAACACAGGCAGCTCAGAGCTGTTACTGAGAATTCTCCTGTCTAGCGTTATATGCAGAAATCCCGTTTCCAAAGAAATCCTCAAAGAGGACCAAATATTCACTTGCAGACTTTACAAACAGAGTGTTTCCAAACTGCTCTATGAAAAGAAAGGTTAAACTCTGTGAGTGGAACGCACATGTCCCAAAATGGTTGCTGAGAATGATTCTATGTGGTTTTTATACGAAGATATTTCCTTTTCTACCGTTTCCCAAAAAGCGCTCGAAATCTCCACTTGCAAATTCCACAAACACAGGGTTTCAAATCTCCTCTGTCTAAAAGAAGGTTCAACTCTGTGAGTTGAACATACGCAGCCCAAAGAAGTTACTGAGTATTCTTCTCTCTGGCGTTATATGCAGAAATCCCGTGTCCAACGAAATCCTCAAAGAGGTCCAAATATCCACTTGCAGACTTTACAAACAGAGTCTTTAAAAACTGCTCTATGGAAACAAAGTTTAAAGTCTGTGAGTGGAACGCAGATATCACGAAGTGGTTGCTGAGAAAGATTCTCTCTAGTTTTTATACTTAGATATTTCTTTTCTACCGTTGTCCCCAAAGCGCTTGAAATCTCCACTTGCAAATTCCACAAAAAGGGGGTTTAAAATCAGCTCTGTCTAAAGGAAGGATCAACTCCGTGAGTTGAACCCAGGCAGCACATAGCAGTTACTGAGAATTCTTCTGTCTAGCATTATATGCAGAAATCCCGTTTCCAACAAAATCCTCAAAGAGATCCAAATATCCACTTGCAGACTTTACAAACAGAGTGTTTCCAAACTGCTCTATGAAAAGAAAGGTTAAACTCTGTGAGTGAAATGCACACATCACCAAGTTGTTGCTGAGAATGATTCTCTCTTGTTTTTATACGAAGATATTTCCTTTTCTACCGTAGGCCCCAAATCGCTTCAAATCTCCAGTTCGAAATTCCACAAAAAGAGGGTTTCACATCTTGTCTGTCTAAAGCAGGGTTCAACTCTCTGAGTTGAACACACGCAGCCCAAAGAAGTTGCTGAGAATTCTTCTGTCTAGAGTTATATGCAGAAATCCCGTTTCCAACGAAATCCTCAAAGAGTTCAAAATATCCACTTGAAGACTTTACAAACAGAGTGTTTCCAAACTGCTCTATGAAAAGAAATGTTAAACTCTGTGACTGGAACGCACACATCACCAAGTAGTTGCTGAGAATGATTCTCTCTAGTTTTTATACGAAGATATTTCCTTTTCTACCCTTGGCCCCAAAGCGCTTGAAATCTCCACTTGGAAATTCCACAAAAAGACGGTTTCAAATCTGCTCTGTCTTAAGGAAGGTTCAACTCTGTGAGTTGAACACAGGCAGCCTAAAGCAGTTACTGAGAATACTTCTGTCTAGTGTTATATGCGGAAATCACGTTTCCAACGAAATCCTCAAAGAGGTCAAAATATCCACCTGCAGACTTTACAAACGGAGTGTTTCCAAACTGCTCTATGAAAAGAAAGGTTAAACTCTGTGAGTGGAATGTACACATCACCAAGTGGTTGCTGAGAATGATTCTCTCTAGTTTTTAAACGAAGATATTTCATTTTCTACCGTTGGCCCATAATCGATTCGAATCTCCACTTGGAAATTCCACAAAAAGAGGGTTTCAAATCTGCTCTGTCTAAAGGAAGGTTCATGTCTGTGAGTTGAACACACGCAGCCCAAAGAAATTACTGAGAATTCTTCTGTCTAGCGTTATATGCAGAAATCCCGTTTCCAACAAAATCCTCAAAGAGGTCCAAATATCCACTTGCAGACTTTACAAAGAGAGTGTTTCCAAACTGCTCTATGAAAAGAAAGGTTAAACTCTGTGAGTGGAATGCACACTTCACCAAGTTGTTGCTGAGAATGATTCTCTCTAGTTTTTATACGAAGATATTTCCTTTTCTACCGCAGTCCCCAAATCGCTTGAAATCTCCACTTCGAAATTCCACAAAAAGAGGGTTTCAAATCTTCTCTGTCTAATGGAGGGTTCATGTCTGTGAGTTGAACACATGCAGCCCAAAGAATTTACTGAGAATTCTTCTGTGTAGAGTTATATGCAGAAATCCCGTTTCGAAAGAAATCCTCAAAGAGGTACAAATATCCACTTGCAGACTTTACAAATAGAGTGTTTCCAAACTGCTCTATTAAAAGAAAGGTTAAACTCTGTGAGTGGAGTGCACACATCACCAAGTGGTTGCTGAGAATGATTCTCTCTAGTTTTTATACGAAGATATTTCCTTTTCTACCGTAGTCCCCAAATCGCTTGAAATCTCCAGTTCGAAATTCCACAAAAAGAGGGTTTCAAATTTTCTCTGTCTAAAGCAGGGTTCAACTCTCTGAGTTGAACACACACAGCCCAAAGAAGTTACTGAGAATTCTTCTGTCTAGCATTATATGCAGAAATCCCGTTTTCAACGAAATCCACAAAGAGGTCCAAATATCCACTTTCAGACTTTACAAACAGAGTGTTTCCAAACTGCTCTATGAAAAGAAAGGTTAAACTCTGTGAGTGGAATGCACACATCACCAAGTTGTTGCAGAGAATGATTCTCTCTAGTTTTTATACGAAGATATTTCCTTTTCTACCGTAGGCCCCAAAGCGCTTGAAATCTCCACTTCGAAGTTCCACAAAAAGAGGGTTTCAAATCTTCTCTGTCTAATGGAGGGTTCATGTCTGTGAGTTGAACACAGGCAGCCCAAAGAAGTTACTGAGAATTCTCCGGTCAAGCGTTACATGCAGAAATCCCGTTTCCAAAGAAATCCTCAAAGAGGTACAAATATCCACTTGCAGACTTTACAAATAGAGTGTTTCCAAACTGCTCTATGAAAACAAAGGTTAAATTCTGTGAGTGGAGCACACACATCACCAAGTGGTTGCTGAGAATGATTCTCTCCTGTTTTTATGCGAAGATATTTCCTTTTCTACCGTAGGCCCAAAAGCGCTTGAAAACTCCACTTGCAAATTCCACAAAAAGAGGCTTTCAAATCTGCTCTGTCTAAAGGAAGTTTCAACTCTGTGAGTTGAACACACGCAGCCCAAAGCAGTTACTGAGAATTCTTCTGTCTAGCGTTATATGCAGAAATCCCGTTTCCAACGAAATCCTCAAAGAGGTCCAAATATCCACTTGCAGACTTTACATGCAGAGTGTATCAAAACCGCTCTATTTAAGAAAGGTTAAACTCTGCGAGTGGAATGCACACATCACCAAGTGGTTGCTAGGAATGATTCTCTCTAGTTTTTATACGAAGATATTTCCTTTTCTACCGTAGGCCCCAAAGCCCTTGAAATCTCCACTTGCAAATTCCAAGAAAACAGGGTTTCAAATCTTCTCTGTCTAAAGGAAGGTTCAACACTCTGAGTTGAACACACACAGCCCAAATATGTTACTGAGAATTCTTCTGTCTAGCATTATATGCAGAAATCCCGTTTGCTACGAAATCCTCAAAGAGGTCCAAATATCCACTTGCAGACTTTACAAACAGACTGTATCCAAACTGCTCTATTTAAAGAAAGGTTGAACTCTGTGAGTGGAACGCACACATCACCAAGTGGTTGCTGAGAATGATTCTCTCTAGTTTTTATTCGAAGATATTTCCTTTTCTACCGTTGGCCACAAAGCGCTTGAAATCTCTACTTGAAATTCCACAAAAAGAGGGTTTCAAATCTGCTCTGTCTAAAGGAAGGTTCAACTCCGTGAGTTGAACACATGCAGCCCATAGTAGTTACTGAGAATTCTCCTGTCTAGCGTTATATGCAGAAATCCCGTTTCCAAAGAAATCCCCAAAGAGGTCCAAATATTCACTTGCATACTTTACAAACAGAGTGTTTCCAAACTGCTCTATGAAAAGAAGGGTTAAACTCTGTGAGTGGAATGCACATATCCCAAAATGGTTGCTGAGAATGATCTGCTCTAATTTTTATACGAAGATAGTTCCTTTTCTACCGGTGGCCCAAAAGCGCTTGAAATCTCCACTTGCAAATTCCAGAAAAACAGGGTTTCAAATCTTCTCTGTCTAAAGCAGGGTTCAACTCTCTGAGTTGAACACGCACCCCAAAGAAGTTACTGGGAAATCTTCTGTCTAGCGTTATATGCAGAAATCCCGTTTCCAACGAAATCCTCAAAGAGGTCAAAATATCCACTTGCAGACTTTACAAACAGAGAGTTTCCAAACAGCTCTGTTGAAACAAAGTTTAAAGTCTGTGAGTGGAACGCACATATCACGAAGTGGTTGCTGAGAAAGACTCTCTCTTGTTTTTATACTTAGATATTTCTTTTCTACCGTTGGCCCCAAAGCGCTTGAAATCTCCACTTGCAAATTCCACAAAAAGGGGGTTTCAAATTAGCTCTGTCTAAAGGAAGGATCAACTCCGTGAGTTGAACCCAGGCAGCCCATAGCAGTTACTGAGAATTCTTCTGTCTAGCGTTATATGCAGAAATCCCGTTTCCAACAAAATCCTCAAAGAGGTCCAAATATCCACTTGCAGACTTTACAAACAGAGTGTTTCCAAACTGCTCTATGAAAAGAAAGGTTAAACTCTGTGAGTGGAATGCACACATCACCAAGTGGTTGCTGAGAATGATTCTCTCTAGTTTTTATACGAAGGTATTTCCTTTTCTACCGTAGGCCCCAAATCGCTTGAAATCTCCTGTTCGAAATTCCACAAAAGAGGGTTTCAAATCTTCTCTGTCTAAAGGAAAGTTCTATTCTCTGAGTTGAATACACGCAGCCCAAAGAAGTTACTGGGAATTCTTCTGTCTAGCGTTATATGCAGAAATCACGTTTCCAACGAAATCCTCAAAGAAGTCAAAATATCCACTTGCAGACTTTACAAACAGAGAGTTTCCAAACTGCTCTATGGAAACAAAGTTTAAAGTCTGTGAGTGGAACGCACATATCACGAAGTGGTTGCTGAGAAAGATTCTCTCTAGTTTTTATACTTAGATATTTCATTTTCTACCGTTGGCCCATAATCGATTCAAATCTCCACTTGGAAATTCCACAAAAAGAGGGTTTCAAATCTGCTCTGTCTAAAGGAAGGTTCATCTCTGTGAGTTGAACACACGCAGCCCAAAGAAATTACTGAGAATTCTTCTGTCTAGCGTTATATGCAGAAATCCCGTTTCCAACAAAATCCTCAAAGAGGTCCAAATATCCACTTGCAGACTTTACAAACAGAGTGTTTCCAAACAGCTCTATGAAAAGAAAGGTTAAACTCTGTGAGTGGAATGCACACTTCACCAAGTTGTTGCTGAGAATGATTCTCCCTAGTTTTTATACAAAGATATTTCCTTTTCTACCGTAGTCCCCAAATCGCTTGAAATCTCCAGTTCGAAATTCCACAAAAAGAGGGTTTCAAATCTTCTCTGTCTAAAGCAGGGTTCAACTCTCTGAGTTGAACACACGTAGCCCAAAGAAGTTACTGAGAATTCTTCTGTCTAGCGTTATATGCAGAAATCCCGTTTCCAACGAAATCCACAAAGAGGTCCAAATATCCACTTTCAGACTTTACAAACAGAGTGTTTCCAAACTGCTCTATGAAAAGAAAGGTTAAACTCTGTGAGTGGAATGCACACATCACCAAGTTGTTGCAGAGAATGATTCTCTCTAGTTTTTATACGAAGATATTTCCTTTTCTACCGTAGGCCCCAAAGCGCTTGAAATCTCCACTTCGAAATTCCACAAAAATAGGGTTTCAAATCTTCTCTGTCTAATGGAGGGTTCATGTCTGTGAGTTGAACACATGCAGCCCAAAGAATTTACTGAGAATTCTTCTGTGTAGAGTTATATGCAGAAATCCCGTTTCCAAAGAAATCCTCAAAGAGGTACAAATATCCACTTGCAGACTTTACAAATAGAGTGTTTCCAAACTGCTCTATTAAAAGAAAGGTTAAACTCTGTGAGTGGAGTGCACACATCATCAAGTGGTTGCTGAGAATGATTCTCTCTAGTTTTTAAATGAAGATATTTCCTTTCTACCGTTTGCCCCAAAGCGCTTGAAATCTCCACTTGCAAATTCCACAAAAAGAGGGTTTCAAATCAGCTCTGTCTAAAGGAAGGTTCAACCGTGAGTTGAACACAGGCAGCCCAAAGAATTTTCTGAGAATTCTCCAGTCTAGCGTTATATGCAGAAACCCCGTTTCCAAAGAAATCCTCAAAGAGGCCCAAATATTCACTTGCAAATTTTACAAACAGAGTGTTTCCAAACTGCTCTATGAAAGGAAACGTTAATCTCTTAGTGGAATGCACACATCACCACGTGGTTGCTGAGAATGATTCTCTCTTGTTTTTATACGAAGATATTTCCTTTTCTACCGTAGGCCCCAAATCGCTTCAAATCTCCAGTTCGAAATTCCACAAAAAGAGGGTTTCACATCGTGTCTGTCTAAAGCAGGGTTCAACTCTCTGAGTTGAACACATGCAGCCCGAAGAAGTTGCTGAGAATTCTTCTGTCTAGAGTTATATGCAGAAATCCTGTTTCCAAAGAAATCCTCAAAGAGTTCAAAATATCCACTTGAAGACTTTACAAACAGAGTGTTTCCAAACTGCTCTATGAAAAGAAATGTTAAACTCTGTGACTGGAACGCACACATCACCAAGTAGTTGCTGAGAATGATTCTCTCTAGTTTTTATTCGAAGATATTTCCTTTTCTACCCTTGGCCCCAAAGCGCTTGAAATCTCCACTTGGAAATTCCACAAAAAGACGGTTTTTAATCTGCTCTGTCTTAAGGAAGGTTCAACTCTGTGAGTTGAACACAGGCAGCCTAAAGCAGTTACGGAGAATACTTCTGTCTAGTGTTATATGCAGAAATCACGTTTCCAACGAAATCCTCAAAGAGGTCAAAATATCCACTTGCAGACTTTACAAACAGAGTGTTTCCAAACTGCTCTAAGAAAAGAAAGGTTAAACTCTGTGAGTGGAACGCACACATCACAAAGTGGTTGCTGAGAATGATTCCCTCTACTTTTTAAACGAAGATATTTCGTATTCTACGGTTGTCCGCAAAGCGCTTGAAATATCCACTTGCAAATTCCACAAAAACAGGGTTTCAAATCTGCTCTGTCAAAAGGAAGGTTGAACTCTGTGAGATGAACACACGCAGCCCAAAGAAGTTACTGCGAATCCTTCTGTCTAGTGTTACATGCAGAAATCCCGTTTCCAACGAAATCCTCAAAGAGGCCCAAATAACCACTTGCAGACACTACAAACAGAGTGTTTCCAAACTGCTCTATGAAAGGAAACGTTAAACTCTCTGAGTGGAATGCACACATCTCCAAGTGCTTGCTGAGAATGATTCTCTCTAGTTTTTATACAAAGATATTTCCTTTTCTACCGTTGTCCCCTAAGCGCTTGAAACCTCCACTTGCAAATTCCACGAAAAGAGCGTTTCAAGTCTGCTCTGTCTAAAGGAAGGTTCAATTAAGTGAGTTGAACACACTCAGACCAAAGAAGTTACGGAGCATACTTCTGTCTAGCGTTATATGAAGAAATACCGTTTCCAACGAAATCCTCAAATAGGTCCAAATATCCACTTGCAGACTTTACAAACAGAGTGTTTCCCTTCTGCTCTATTAAAAGAAAGGTTAAACTCTGTGAGTGGAATGCACACATCACAAAGTGGTTGCTGAGAATGATTCTCTCTCGTTTTAATACGAAGACACTTCCTTTTCTACAGTTGTCCCCAAAGCGCTTCAAATATCCACTTGCAAATTCCACAAAAACAGGGTTTCAAATCTGCTCTGTCAAAAGGAAGGTTCAACTCTGTGAGTTGAACACACGCAGCCCAAAGAAGTTACTGAGAATTCTTCTGTGTAGCGTTATATGCAGAAATCCCGTTTCCAACGAAATCCTCAAAGAGGTACAAATATCCACTTGCAGACTTTACAAACAGAGTGTTTCCAAACTGCCCTACGAAAAGAAAGGTTAAACTCTGTGAGGGGAATGCACACATCCAAAAAAAGTTGCTGAGAATGATTCTCTCTAGTTTTTAAATGAATATATTTCCTTTCTACCGTTTGCCCCAAAGCGCTTGAAATCTCCACTTGCAAATTCCACAAAAAGAGGGTTTCAAATCAGCTCTGTCTAAAGGAAGGTTCAACCGTGAGTTGAACACAGGCAGCCCAAAGAAGTTACTGAGAATTCTCCGGTCTAGCGTTATATGCAGAAACCCCGTTTCCAAAGAAATCCTCAAAGAGGCCCAAATATTCACTTGCAAATTTTACAAACAGAGTGTTTCCAAACTGCTCTATGAAAGGAAACGTTAAACTCTCTGAGTGGAATGCACACATCACCACGTGGTTGCTGAGAATGATTCTCTCTTGTTTTTATACGAAGATATTTCCTTTTCTACCGTAGGCCCCAAATCGATTCAAATCTCCAGTTCGAAATTCCACAAAAAGAAGGTTTCACACCTTGTCTGTCTAAAGCAGGGTTCAACTCTCTGAGTTGAACACATGCAGCCCGAAGAAGTTGCTGAGAATTCTTCTGTCTAGAGTTATATGCAGAAATCCCGTTTCCAACGAAATCCTCAAAGAGTTCAAAATATCCACTTGAAGACTTTACAAACAGAGTGTTTCCAAACTGCTCTATGAAAAGAAATGTTAAACTCTGTGACTGGAATGCACACATCACCAAGTAGTTGCTGAGAATGATTCTCTCTAGTTTTTATTCGAAGATATTTCCTTTTCTACCATTGGCCGCAAAGCGCTTGAAATCTCCACTTGGAAATTCCACAAAAAGACGGTTTTTAATCTGCTCTGTCTTAAGGAAGGTTCAACTCTGTGAGTTGAACACAGGCAGCCTAAAGCAGTTACGGAGAATACTTCTGTCTAGTGTTATATGCAGAAATCACGTTTCCAACGAAATCCTCAAAGAGGTCAAAATATCCACTTGCAGACTTTACAAACAGAGTGTTTCCAAACTGCTCTAAGAAAAGAAAGGTTAAACTCTGTGCGTGGAACGCACACATCACAAAGTGGTTGCTGAGAATGATTCCCTCTACTTTTTAAACGAAGATATTTCGTATTCTACGGTTGTCCGCAAAGCGCTTGAAATATCCACTTGCAAATTCCACAAAAACAGGGTTTCAAATCTGCTCTGTCAAAAGGAAGGTTGAACTCTGTGAGATGAACACACGCAGCCCAAAGAAGTTACTGCGAATCCTTCTGTCTAGTGTTACATGCAGAAATCCCGTTTCCAACGAAATACTCAAAGAGGCCCAAATAACCACTTGCAGACACTACAAACAGAGTGTTTCCAAACTGCTCTATGAAAGGAAACGTTAAACTCTCTGAGTGGAATGCACACATCTCCAAGTGCTTGCTGAGAATGATTCTCTCTAGTTTTTATACAAAGATATTTCCTTTTCTACCGTTGTCCCCTAAGCGCTTGAAACCTCCACTTGCAAATTCCACGAAAAGAGCGTTTCAAGTCTGCTCTGTCTAAAGGAAGGTTCAACTCTGTGAGTTGAACACACTCAGACCAAAGAAGTTACGGAGCATACTTCTGTCTAGCGTTATATGAAGAAATCCCGATTCCAACGAAATCCTCAAATAGGTCCAAATATCCACTTGCAGACTTTACAAACAGAGTGTTTCCCTTCTGCTCTATTAAAAGAAAGGTTAAACTCTGTGAGTGGAATGCACACATCACAAAGTGGTTGCTGAGAATGATTCTCTCTCGTTTTAATACGAAGATACTTCCTATTCTACAGTTGTCCCCAAAGCGCTTGAAATATCCACTTGCAAATTCCACAAAAACAGGGTTTCAAATCTGCTCTGTCAAAAGGAAGGTTCAACTCTGTGAGTTGAACACACGCAGCCCAAAGAAGTTACTGACAATTCTTCTGTGTAGCGTTATATGCAGAAATCCCGTTTCCAACGAAATCCTCAAAGAGGTCCAAAAATCCACTTGCAGACTTTACAAACAGAGTGTTTCCAAACAGCCCTACGAAAAGAAAGGTTAAACTCTGTGAGTGGAATGCACACATCCAAAAAAAGTTGCTGAGAATGATTCTCTCTAGTTTTTATACGAAGATATTTCTTTTTCTACCGTTGGCCCCAGAGCGCTTTAAATCTCCACTTGCAAATTCCAGAAAATCATCGTTTCAAATCTGCTCTGTCTAAAGGAAGGTTCAACTCTGTGAGTTGAATACACACAGCCCAAAGATGTTACTGAGAATACTTCTGTCTAGCGTTATATGCAGAAATCCCGTTTCCAATGAAATCCTCAAAGAGGTCCAAATATCCACTTGCAGACTTTACAAACAGAGTGTTTCCAAACTGCTCTATGAAAAGAAAGGTTAAACTCTGTGAGTGGAACGCACATATCCCAAAATGGTTGCTGAGAATGATTCTCTCTAGTTTTTATACGAAGACAGTTCCTTTTCTACCGTAGGCCCAAAAGCGCTCGAAATCTCCACTTGCAAATTCCACAAAAACAGGGTTTTGAATCTGCTCTGTCTAAAGGAAGGTTCAACTCTGTGAGTTGAACACACGCAGCCGAAAGAAGTTACTGAGAATTCTTCTGTCTTGCGTTATATGCAGAAATCCCGTTTCCAACAAAATCCTCAAAGAGGTCCAAATATCCACTTGCAGACTTTACAAACAGAGCGTTTCCAAACTGCTCTATGAAAAGAAACGTTAAACTCTCTGAGTGGAATGCACACATCACGAAGTGGTTGCTCAGAATGATTCTCTCTAGTTTTTATACGAAGATATTTCCTTTTCTACCGTAGGCCCCAAATCGCTTGAAATCCCCAGTTTGAAATTCCACAAAAAGAGGGTTTCAAATCTGCTCTGTCTAAAGCAGGGTTCAACTCTCTGAGTTGAACACACGCAGCCCAAAGAAGTTACTGTGAATTCTTCTGTCTAGCGTTATATGCAGAAATCACGTTTCCAAAGAAATCCTCAAAGAGGTCAAATTATCCACTTCCAGACTTTACAAACAGAGTGTTTCCAAACTGCTCAATGGAAAAAAAGTTTAAACTCTGTGACTGGAACGCACCTATCCCAAAATGGTTGCAAGCAATGATTCTCTCCTGTTTTTATATGAAGATATTTCCTTTTCTACCGTTGGCCCAAAAGCGCTCGAAATCTCCACTTGCAAATTCCACAAAAACACGGTTTCAAATCTGGTCTGTCTAAAGAAAGGTTCAACTCTGTGAGTTGAACACAGGCAGCCAAAAGAAGTTACTGAGAATACTTCTGTCTAGCGTTATATGCAGAAATCCCGTTTGCAATGAAATCCTCAAAGAGGTCCAAATATCCACTTGCAGACTTTACAAACAGAGTGTTTCCAAACTGCTCTATGAAAAGAAAGGTTAAACTCTGTGAGTGGAATGCACACATCACCAAGAGGTTGCTGAGAATGATTCTCTCTAGTTTTTAAACGAAGATATTTCATTTTCTACCGTTGGCCCATAATCGATTCAAATCTCCACTTGGAAATTCCACAAAAAGAGGGTTTCAAATCTGCTCTGTCTAAAGGAAGGTTCATCTCTGTGAGTTGAACACACGCAGCCCAAAGAAGTTACTGAGAATTCTTCTGTCTAGCGTTATATGCAGAAATCCCGTTTCCAACAAAATCCTCAAACAGGTCCAAATATCCACTTGCAGACTTTACAAACAGAGTGTTTCCAAACTGCTCTATGAAAAGAAAGGTTAAACTCTGTGAGTGGAACGCACATATCCCAAAATGGTTGCTGAGAATGATTCTCTCTAGTTTTTATACGAAGACAGTTCCTTTTCTACCGTAGGCCCAAAAGCGCTCGAAATCTCCACTTGCAAATTCCACAAAAACAGGGTTTCGAATCTGCTCTGTCTAAAGGAAGGTTCAACTCTGTGAGTTGAACACACGCAGCCGAAAGAAGTTACTGAGAATTCTTCTGTCTTGCGTTATATGCAGAAATCCCGTTTCCAACAAAATCCTCAAAGAGGTCCAAATATCCACTTGCAGACTTTACAAACAGAGCGTTTCCAAACTGCTCTATGAAAAGAAACGTTAAACTCTCTGAGTGGAATGCACACATCACCAAGTGGTTGCTCAGAATGATTCTCTCTAGTTTTTATACGAAGATATTTCCTTTTCTACCGTAGGCCCCAAATCGCTTGAAATCCCCAGTTCGAAATTCCACAAAAAGAGGGTTTCAAATCTGCTCTGTCTAAAGCAGGGTTCAACTCTCTGAGTTGAACACACGCAGCCCAAAGAAGTTACTGAGAATTCTTCTGTGTAGCGTTACATGCAGAAATCCAGCTTCCAACGAAATCCTCCAAGAGGTCCAAATATCCAGTTGCAGACGTTACAGACAGAGTGTTTCCAAACTCCTTTATTAAAAGAAAGGTTAAACTCTGTGAGTGGAATGCACACATCCCAAAAACGTTTCTGAGAATGATTCTCTCTATTTTTTATACGAAGATATTTCTTTTTCTACCGGTGGCCCCAGAGCGCATGAAATCTCCACTTGCAAATTCCAGAAAAACAGCGTTTCAAATCTGCTCTGTCTAAAGGAAGGTTCAGCTCTGTGAGCTGAATACACACAGCCCAAAGACGTTACTGAGAATTCTTCTGTCTAGCGTTATATGCAGAAATCCCCTTTCCAATGAAATCCTCAAAGAGGTCCAAATATCCACTTGCAGAATTTACAAACAGAGTGTTTCCAAACTGCTCTGTGAAAACAAAGGTTAAACTCTGTGAGTGGAATGCACACATCACCAAGTGGTTGCTGAGAATGATTCTCTCTAGTTTTTATACGAAGATATTTCCTTTTCTACCGTTGGCCCCAAATCGCTTGAAATCTCCAGTTCGAAATTCCACAAAATTAGGGTTTCAAATCTTCTCTGTCTAAAGCAGGGTTCAACTCTCTGAGTTGAACACACGCAGCGCAAAGAAGTTACTGTGAATTCTTCTGTCTAGCGTTATATGCAGAAATCACGTTTCCAAAGAAATCCTCAAAGAGGTCAAATTATCCACTTCCAGACTTTACAAACAGAGTGTTTCCAAACTGCTCAATGGAAAAAAAGTTTAAACTCTGTGACTGGAACGCACCTATCCCAAAATGGTTGCAGACAATGATTCTCTCCTGTTTTTATATGAAGATATTTCCTTTTCTACCGTTGGCCCAAAAGCGCTAGAAATCTCCACTTGCAAATTCCACAAAAACACGGTTTCAAATCTGGTCTGTCTAAAGGAAGGTTCAACTCTGTGAGTTGAACACAGGCAGCCAAAAGAAGTTACTGAGAATACTTCTGTCTAGCGTTATATGCAGAAATCCCGTTTGCAATGAAATCCTCAAAGAGGTCCAAATATCCACTTGCAGACTTTACAAACAGAGTGTTTCCAAACTGCTCTATGAAAAGAAAGGTTAAACTCTGTGAGTGGAATGCACACATCACCAAGAGGTTGCTGAGAATGATTCTCTCTAGTTTTTAAACGAAGATATTTCATTTTCTACCGTTGGCCCATAATCGATTCAAATCTCCACTTGGAAATTCCACAAAAAGAGGGTTTCAAATCTGGTCTGTCTAAAGGAAGGTTCATCTCTGTGAGTTGAACACACGCAGCCCAAAGAAGTTACTGAGAATTCTTCTGTCTAGCGTTATATGCAGAAATCCCGTTTCCAACAAAATCCTCAAAGAGGTCCAAATATCCACTTGCAGACTTTACAAACAGAGTGTTTCCAAACTGCTCTATGAAAATAAAGGTTAAACTCTGTGAGTGGAATGCACACTTCATCAAGTTGTTGCTGAGAGTGATTCTCTCTAGTTTTTATACGAAGATATTTCCTTTTCTACCGTAGTCCCCAAATCGCTTAAAATCTCCAGTTTGAAATTAAACAAAAAGAGGGTTTCAAATCTTCTCTGTCTAAAGCAGGGTTCAACTCTCTGAGTTGAACACACGCAGCCCAAAGAAGTTACTGAGAATTCTTCTGTGTAGAGTTATATGCAGAAATCCCGTTTCCAAAGAAATCCTCAAAGAGGTACAAATATCCACTTGCAGACTTTACAAATAGAGTGTTTCCAAACTGCTCTATTGAAAGAAAGGTTAAACTCTGTGAGTGGAGTGCACACATCATCAAGTGGTTGCTGAGAATGATTCTCTCTAGTTTTTAAATGAAGATATTTCCTTTCTACGGTTTGCCCCAAAGCGCTTGAAATCTCCACTTGCAAATTCCACAAAAAGAGGATTGCAAATCAGCTCTGTCTAAAGGAAGGTTCAACCGTGAGTTGAACACAGGCAGCCCAAAGAAGTTACTGAGAATTCTCCGGTCTAGCGTTATATGCAGAAATCCCGTTTCCAAAGAAATCCTCCAAGAGGTCCAAATATCCAGTTGCAGACGTTACAAACAGAGTGTTTCCAAACTCCTCTATTAAACGAAATTTTAAACTCTGTGAGTGGAATGCACACATCCCAAAAAAGTTGCTGAGAATGATTCTCTCTGGTTTTTATAAGAAGATATTTCTTTTTCTACCGTTGGCCCCAGAGCGCTTGAAATCTCCACTTGCAAATTCCAGAAAAACAGCGTTTCAAATCTGCTCTGTCTAAAGGAAGGTTCAGCTCTGTGAGTTGAATACACACAGCCGAAAGATGTTACTGAGAATTCTTCTGTCTTGCGTTATATGCAGAAATCCCTTTTCCAACGAAATTCTCAAAGAAGTCCAAATATCCACTTGCAGACTTTACAAACAGAGTGTTTCCAAACTGCTCTATGAAAAGAAAGGTTAAACTCTGTGAGTGGAACTCACACCTCACCAAGTGGTTGCTGAGAATGATTCTCTCTAGTTTTTATACGAAGATATTTCTTTTCTACCATTGGCCCCAAAGCGCTTGAAATCTCCACTTGCAAATTCCACAAAAAGAGGGTTTCAAATCTGCTGTGTCTAAAGGAAAGATCACCTCCCTGAGTTGAACACAGGCAGCCCATAGCAGTTACTGAGAATTTTTCTGTCTAGCGTTATATGCAGAAATCCCGTTGCCAACGAAATTCTCAAAGAGATCCAAATATCCACTTGCAGACTTCACAAACAGAGTGTTTCCACTCTGCTCTATTTAAAGAAATGTTAAAATCTGCGACGGGAACGCACACGTCACCAAGTTGTTGCTGAGAATGATTCTCTCAGTTTTTTATACGAAGATATTTCCTTTTCTACCGTAGGCCCCAAAGCCCTTGAAATCTCCACTTGCAAATTCCACAAAAACAGGGTTTCAATTCTGCTCTGTCTAAAGGAAGGTTCAACTCTGTGAGTTGAAAACACACAGCCCAAAGATGTTACTGAGAATTCTTCTGTCTAGCATTATACGCAGAAATCCCGTTTCCAACGAAATCCTCAAAGAGGTCCAAATATCCACTTACAGACTTTACAAACAGAGTGTATCCAAACTACTCTATTTAAAGAAAGGTTAAACTCTGTGAGTGGAACGCACACATCACCAAGTGGCTGCTGAGAATGATTCTCTCTAGTTTGCATACGAAGATATTTCCTTTTCTACCGTTGGCCCCAAAGCGCTTGAAATCTCCACTTGCAAATTCCACAAAAAGAGGGTTTCAAACCTGCTCTGTCTAAAGGAAGGTTCAACTCTGTGAGTTGAACACACGCAGACCATAGCAGTTACTGAGAATTCTCCTGTCTAGCGTTATATGCAGAAATCCCGTTTCCAAAGAAATCCCGAAAGAGGTCCAAATATTCACTTGCAGACTTTACAAACAGAGTGTTTCCAAACTGCTCTATGAAAAGAAAGGTTAACTCTGTGAGTGGAACGCACATATCCCAAAATGGTTGCTGATAATGATTCTCTCCAGTTTTTATACGAAGATATTTCCTTTTCTACAGTTGGCACAAAAGCGCTCGAAATCTCCACTTGCAAATTCCACAAAAACTGGTTTCAAATCTGCTCTGTCTAAATTAAGGTTCAACTCTGTGAGTTGAACACATGCATCCCAAAGAAGTTACTGAGAATTCTTCTGTCAAGCGTTATATGCAGAAATCCCGTTTCCAACAGAATCCTCAAAGAGGACCAAATATCCACTTGCAGGCTTTACAAACAGAGTGTTTCCAAACTGCTCTATGAAAAGAAAGGTTAAACTCTCTGAGTGGAATGCATACATCACTACGTTGTTTCTGAGAATGATTCTCTCTAGTTTTTATACGAAGATATTTCCTTTTCTACCATAGGCCCCAAATCGCTTGAAATCCCCAGTTCGAAATTCCACCAAAAGAGGTTTTCAAATCTTCTCTGTCTAAAGCAGGGTTCAACTCTGTGAGTTGAACACACGCAGCCCAAATAAGTTACTGAGAATTCTTCTGTGTAGCGTTATATGCAGAAATCCCGTTTCCAATGGAATGCTCAAAGAGGTACAAATATCCACTTGCAGACGTTACAGAGTGTTTCCAAACTCCTCTATTAAAAGAAAGGTTAAACTCTGTGAGTGGAATTCACACATCCCAAAAAGGTTGCTGAGAATGATTCTCTCTAGTTTTTATTGGAAGATATTTCTTTTTCTACCTTTGGCCCCAGAGCGCTTGAAATCTCCGCTTGCAAATTCCAGAAAAACAGCGTTTCAAATCTGTTCTGTCTAAAGGAAGGTTCAATTCTGTGAGTTGAACACACTCAGCCTGAAGAAGTTACTGAGCATCCTTCTGTCTAGTGTTATATGCAGAAATCCCGTTTAAAGCGAAATCCTAAAAGAGGTCCAAATATCCACTTGCAGACTTTACAAACAGAGTGTTTCCAAACTCCTCTATTAAAAGAAAGGTTAATCTCTGTGAGTGGAATGCACACATCCCAAGAAAGTTGCTGAGAATGATTCTCTCTAGTTTTTATACGAAGATATTTCTTTTTCTACCGTTGACCCCAGAGCGCTTGTAATCCCCACTTGCAAATTTCAGGAAAACAGCGTTTCAAATCTGCTCTGTCTAAAGGAAGGTTCAGCTCTGTGAGTTGAATACACACAGCCGAAAGATGTTACTGAGAATTCTTCTGTCTAGCGTTATATGCAGAAATCCCGTTTCCAATGAAATCCTCAAGGAGGTCCAAATATCCACTTGCAGACATTACAAACAGAGTGTTCCCAAGGTGCTCTATGAAAAGAAAGTTTAAACTCTGTGAGTGGAACTCACACCTCACCAAGTGGTTGCTGAGAATGATTCTCTCTAGTTTTTATACGAAGATATTTCTTTTCTACCACTGGCCCCAAAGCGCTTGAAATCTCCACTTGCAAATTCCACAAAAAGAGGGTTTCAAATCTGCTCTGTCTAAAGGAAGGATCAACTCCCTGAGTTGAACACAGGCAGCCCATAGCAGTTACTGAGAATTTTTCTGTCTAGCGTTCTATGCAGAAATCCCGTTTCCAACGAAATCCTCAAAGAGATCCAAATATCCACTTGCAGACTTCACAAACAGAGTGTTTCCACTCTGCTCTATTTAAAGAAAGGATAAAATCTGCGAGTGGAACGCACACGTCACCAAGTGGTTGCTGAGAGTGATTCTCTCTAGTTTTTATATGAAGATATTTCCTTTTCTACCGTAGGCCCCAAAGCCCTTGAAATCTCCACTTGCAAATTCCACAAAAACAGGGTTTCAAATCTGCTCTGTCTAAAGGAAGGTTTAACTCCCTGAGTTGAAAACACACAGCCCAAAGATGTTACTGTGAATTCTTCTGTCTAGCATTATACGCAGAAATCCCGTTTCCAACGAAATCCTCAAAGAGGTCCAAATATCCACATGCAGACTTTACAAAAAGAGTGTATCCAAACTACTCTATTTAAAGGAAGGTTAAACTCTGTGAGTGGAACACACACATCACCAAGTGGCTGCTGAGAATGATTCTCTCTAGTTTTAATACGAAGATATTTCCTTTTCTACCGTTGGCCCCAAAGCGCTTGAAATCTCCACTTGCAAATTCCACAAAAAGAGGGTTTCAAATCTGCTCTGTCTAAAGGAAGGTTCAACTCTGTGAGTTGAACACACGCAGACCATAGCAGTTACTGAGAATTCTCCTGTCTAGCGTTATATGCAGAAATCCCGTTTCCAAAGAAATCCCGAAAGAGGTCCAAATATTCACTTGCAGACTTTACAAACAGAGTGTTTCCAAACTGCTCTATGAAAAGAAAGGTAAAACTCTGTGAGTGGAACGCACATATCCCAAAATGGTTGCTGAGAATGATTCTCTCCAGTTTTTATACGAAGACAGTTCCTTTTCTACCGTTGGCTCCAAAGCGCTTTAAATATCCACTTGGAAATTCCACAAAAAGAGGGTTTTAAATCTGCTCTGTCTAAAGGAAGGTTCAACTCTGTGAGTTGAACACACGCAGCCCGAAGAAGTTACTGAGAATACTTCTGTCAAGCGTTATATGCAGAAATCCCGTTTCCAACGAAATCCTCAAAGAGGTCAAATTATCCACTTGCAGACTTTACAAACAGAGTGTTTCCAAACTGCTCTATGGAAACAAAGTTTGAACTCTGTGAGTGGATCGCACGCATCATGAAGTGGTTGCTGAGAATGATTCTCTCTAGTTTTTATACGAAGATATTTCCTTTTCTACCGTTGGCCCAAAAGTGCTTGAAATCTCCACTTGCAAATTCCACAAAAAGAGGGTTTGAAATCAGCTCTGTCTAAAGGAAGGATCAACTCCATGAGTTGAACACAGGCAGCCCATAGGAGTTACTGAGAATTCTCCGGTCTAGCGTTATATGCAGAAATCCCGTTTCCAAAGAAATCCCCCAAGAGGTCCAAATATCCACTTGCAGACTTTACAAACAAAGTGTTTCCAAACTGCTCTATGAAAACAAAGGTTAAACTCTGTGACTGGAATGCACACATCACGAAGTGGTTGCTGAGAATGATTCTCTCTAGTTTTTATACGAAGATATTTCCTTTTCTACTGTTGGCCCCAAAGCGCTTGAAATCTCCACTTGGAAATTCCACAAAAAGAGGGTTTCAAATCTGCTCTGTCTAAAGGAAGGTTCAACTCTGTGAGTTGAACACACGCAGCCCATAGCAGTTACTGAGAATTCTCCTGTCTAGCGTTATATGCAGAAATCCCGTTTCCAAAGAAATCCCCAAAGAGGTCCAAATATTCACTTGCAGACTTTACAAACAGAGTGTTTCCAAACTGCTCTATGAAAAGAAAGGTTAAACTCTGTGAGTGAAACGCACATATCCCAAAATGGTTGCCGAGAATGATTCTCTCTAGTTTTTATACGAAGATAGTTCCTTTTCTACCGTTGGCCCAAAAGTGCTCGAAATCTCCACTTGCAAATTCCAGAAAAACAGGGTTTCGAATCTGCTCTGTCTAAAGGAACGTTCAACTCTGTGAGTTGAACACACGCTGCCCAAAGGAGTTACTTAGAATTCTTCTGTCAAGCGTTATATGCAGAAATCCCGTTTCCAACAAAATCTTCAAAGAGGTCCAAATATCCACTTGCAGACTGTACAAAAAGAGTGTTTCCAAACTGCTCTATGAAAGGAAAGGTTAAACACTGTGAGTGGAACGCACACATCACCAAGTGGTTGCTGAGAACGATTCTCTCTAGTTTTTATACGAAGATATTTCCTTTTCTACCGTTGGTCCCTAAGCGCTTGAAACCACCACTTGCAAAATCCACAAAAACAGCGTTTCAAATCTGCTCTGTCTAAAGGAAGGTTCAATTCTGTGAGTTGAACACACTCAGCCTAAAGAAGTTACTGAGCATACTTCTGTCTAGTGTTGTATGCAGAAATCCCGTTTAAAGCGAAATCCTAAAAGAGGTCCAAATATCCACTTGCAGACTTTACAAACAGAGTGTTTCCCAACTGCTCTATTAAAATAAAGGTTAAACTCAGTGACTGGAATGCACACATCACAAAGTGGTTGCTGAGAATTATTCTCTCTAGTTTTTATACGAAGATATTTCTTTTTCTACTGTTGTCCCCAAAGCGCTTGAAATCTCCACTTGCAAATTCCACAAAAAGAGGGTTTCAAATCAGCTCTCTCTAAAGGAAGGTTCAACTCTGTGAGTTTAACACAGGCAGCCCAAAGAAGTTAATGAGAATTCTCCTGTCTAGCGTTATATGCAGAAACCCCGTTTCCAAAGAAATCCTCAAAGAGGTCCAAATATTCACTTGCAGTCTTTACAAACAGAGTTTTTCCAAACTGCTCTATGAAAACAAAGGTTAAACTCTGTGAGTGGAATGCACACATCACCAAGTGGTTGCTGAGAATGATTCTCTCTAGTTTATATACGAAGATATTTCCTTTTCTACCGTTGTCCCCTAAGCGCTTGAAATCTGCACTTGCAAATTCCACAAAAAGAGGGTTTCAAATCTGCTCTGTCTAAAGGAAGGGTTAACTCTGTGAGATGAATGCATGCAGCCTAAATAAGTTACTGCGAATTCTTCTATCTAGTGTTATATGCAGAAATACCGTTTCAAACGAAATCCTCAAAGAGGTCCAAATATCCACTTGCAGACTTTACAAAAAGAGTGTTTCCAAACTGCTCTATGAAAGGAAAGCTTAAACTCTCTGAGGGGAACACACACATCACCAAATGGTTGCTGAGAATGATTCTCCCTAGTTTTTATACGAAGATATTTCCTTTTCTACCGTTGGCCCCTAAGCGCTTGAAACCTCCACTTGCAAATTCCACAAAAAGAGCGTTTCAAATCTGCTCTCTATAAAGGAAGGTTCAATTCAGTGAGTTGAACACACTCAACCCAAGGAAGTTACTGAGCATACTTCTGTCTAGCGTTATATGCAGAAATCCCGTTTCCAACGAAATCCTCAAAGAGGTCCAAATATCCACTTGCAGACTTTACCAACAGAGTGTTTCCCATCTGCTCTATTAAAAGAAAGGTTAAACTCTGTGAGTGGAACGCACACATCACAAAGTGGTTGCTGAGAATGATTATCTCTAGTTTTTATTCGAAGATACTTCCTTTTCTACCGTTGGCCCCAAAGCGCTTGAAATCTCCACTTGCAAATTCCACAAAAACAGGGTTTCAAATCTGATCTGTCTAAAGGAAGGTTCAACTCTGTGAGTGGAACACACGCAGCCCAAAGAAGTTACTGAGAATTCTTCTGTCTAGCGTTATGTGCAGAAATCCCGTTTCCAAAAAAATCCTCAAAGAGGTCAAAATATCCACTTGCAGACTTTACAAACAGAGTGTTTCCAAACTGCTCTATGGAAACAAAGTTTAAACTCTGTGAGTGGAACGCACACATCATGAAGTGGTTGCTGAGAATGATTCCCTCTAGTTTTTATATGAAGATATTTCCTTTTCTGCCGTTGGCCCATAGGCGCTTGAAAACTCCGCTTGCAAATTCCACAAAAAGAGGGTTTCAAATCTGCTCTGTCTAAAGGAAGGTTCAACTCTGTGAGATGAACACACGCAGCCCAAAGAAGTTACTGCGAATTCTTCTGTCTAGCGTTATATGCAGAAATCCCATTTCCAACGAAATCCTCAAAGAGGTCCAGATATCCACTTGTAGACTTTACAAAAAGAGTGTTTCCAAACTGCTCTATGAAAGGAAAGGTTAAACTCTCTGAGTGGAACGCACACGTCACCAAGTGGTTGCTCACAACGATTCTCTCTACTTTTTATACGAAGATATTTCCTTTTCTACCGTTGGCCACTTAGCGCTTGAAACCTCCACTTGCAAATTCCACAGAAAGAGCGTTTCAAATCTGCTCTGTCTAAAGGAAGGTTCAATTCTGTGAGTTTAACACATTCAGCCCAAAGAAGTTACTGAGCATACTTCTCTCTAGCGTTATACGCAGAAATCCCGTTTAAAGCGAAATCCTCAAAGAGGTCCAAATATCCACTTGCAGACTTTACAAACAGAGTGTTTCCCAACTGCTCTATTAAAAGAAAGGTTAAACTCAGTGAGTGGAACGCAAACATCACAAAGTGGTTGCTGAGAATGATTCTCTCCAGTTTTTATACGAAGATATTTCCTTTTCTACCGTTGGCCCATAACCGAGTAAAATCTCCACTTGGAAATTCCACAAAAATAGGGTTTCAAATCTGCTCTGTCTAAAGGAAGGTTCAACTCTGTGAGTTGAACACACACAGCCCAAAGGAGTTACTGAGAATTCTTCTGTCTAGCGTTATATGCAGAAATCCCGTTTCCAACGAAATCCTCAAAGAGGTCCAAATATCCGCTTGCAGACTTTACAAACAGAGTGTTTCCAAACTGCCCTATGAAAACAAAGGTTAAACTCTGTGATTGGAATGCACACATCACCAAGTGGTTGCTGAGAATGATTCTCTCTAGTTTTTATACGAAGATATTTCCTTTTCTACCGTTGTCCCCAAAGCGCTTGAAATCTCCACTTGGAAATTCCACAAAAAGAGTGTTTCAAATCTGCTCTGTCTAAAGTAAGGTTCAACTCTGTGAGTTGAACACACGCAGCCCGAAGAAGTTACTGAGAATTCTTCCGTCTAGCGCTATACGCAGAAATCCCGTTTCGAATTAAATCCTCAAAGAGGTCCAAATATCCACTTTCAGACTTTAAAAACAGAGTGTTTCCCAACTGCTCTATGAAAAGAAAGGTTAAACTCTGTGACTGGAACACACACATAACCAAGTGTTTACTGAGAATGATTCTCTCTAGTTTATATACAAAGATATTTCCTTTTCTACCGTTGGCTCCAAAGCGCTTTAAATATCCACTTGGAAATTCCACAAAAAGAGGGTTTTAAATCTGCTCTGTCTAAAGGAAGGTTCAACTCTGTGAGCTGAACACACGCAGCCCGAAGAAGTTACTGAGAATTCTTCTGTCAAGCGTTATATGCATAAATCCCGTTTCCAAAGAAATCCTTAAAGAGGTCAAATTATCCACTTGCAGACTTTACAAACAGAGTGTTTCCAAACTGCTGTATGGAAACAAAGTGTAAACTCTGTGAGTGGATCGCACACATCATGAAGTGGTTGCTGAGAATGATTCTCTCTAGTTTTTATACGAAGATATTTCCTTTTCTACCCTTGGCCCAAAAGTGCTTGAAATCTCCACTTGAAAATTCCACAAAAAGAGGGTTTGAAATCAGCTCTGTCTAAAGGAAGGATCAACTCCATGAGTTGAACACAGGCAGCCCATAGCAGTTACTGAGAATTCTCCTGTCTAGCGTTATATGCAGAAATCCCGTTTCCAAAGAAATCCTCAAAGAGGTCCAAATATCCACATGCAGACTTTACAAACAAAGTGTTTCCAAACTGCTCTATGAAAACAAAGGTTAAACTCTGTGACTGGAATGCACACATCATGAAGTGGTTGCTGAGAATGATTCTCTCTATTTTTTATACGAAGATATTTCCTTTTCTACCGTTGGCCCCAAAGCGCTTGAAATCTCCACTTCCAAATTCCACAAAAAGAGGGTTTCAAATCTGCTCTGTCTAAAGGAAGGTTCAACTCTGTGAGTTGAACACACGCAGCCCATAGCTGTTACTGAGAATTCTCCTGTCTAGCGTTATATGCAGAAATCCCGTATCCAAAGAAATCCCCAAAGAGGTCCAAATATTCACTTGCAGACTTTACAAACAGAGTGTTTCCAAACTGCTCTATGAAAAGAAAGGTTAAACTCTGTGAGTGAAATGCACATATCCCAAAATGGTTGCCGAGAATGATTCTCTCTAGTTTTTATACGAAGATAGTCCCTTTTCTACTGTTGGCCCAAAAGTGCTCAAAATCTCCACTTGCAAATTCCAGAAAAACAGGGTTTCGAATCTGCTCTGTCTAAAGGAACGTTCAACTCTGTGAGTTGAACACACGCTGCCCTAAGGAGTTACTTAGAATTCTTCTGTCAAGCGTTATATGCAGAAATCCCGTTTCCAACAAAATCTTCAAAGAGGTCCAAATATCCACTTGCAGACTGTACAAAAAGAGTGTTTCCAAACTGCTCTATGAAAGGAAAGGTTAAACTCTCTGAGTGGAACGCACACATCACCAAGTGGTTGCTGAGAACGATTCTCTCTAGTTTTTATACGAAGATATTTCCTTTTCTATCATTGGTCCCTAAGCGCTTGAAACCACCACTTGCAAATTCCACAAAAAGAGGGTTTCAAATCTGCTCTGTCTAAAGGAAGGTTCAATTCTGTGAGTTGAACACACTCAGCCTTAAGAAGTTACTGAGCCTACTTCTGTCTAGTGTTATATGCAGAAATCCCGTTTAAAGCGAAATCCTAAAAGAGGTCCAAATATCCAATTGCAGACTTTACAAACAGAGTGTTTCCAAACTGCTCAATTAAAATAAAGGTTAAACTCAGTGACTGGAATGCACACATCACAAAGTGGTTGCTGAGAATTATTCTCTCTAGTTTCTATACGAAGATATTTCCTTTTCTACTGTTGTCCCCAAAGTGCTTGAAATCTCCACTTGCAAATTCGACAAAAAGAGGGTTTCAAATCAGCTCTCTCTAAAGGAATGTTCAACTCTGTGAGTTTAACACAGGCAGCCCAAAGCAGTTAATGAGAATTCTCCTGTCTAGCGTTATATGCAGAAACCCCGTTTCCAAAGAAATCCTCAAAGAGGTCCAAATATCCACTTGCAGACTTTACAAAAAGAGTGTTTCCAAACTGCTCTATGAAAGGAAAGCTTAAACTCTCTGAGTGGAACGCACACATCACCAAGTGGTTGCTGACAACGATTCTCTCTAGTTTTTATACGAAGATATTTCCTTTTCTACCTTTGGCCACTTAGCGCTTGAAACCTCCACTTGCAAATACCACAGAAAGAGCGTTTCAAATCTGCTCTGTCTAAAGGAAGGTTCAATTCTGTGAGTTTAACACATTCAGCCCAAAGAAGTTACTGAGCATACTTCTCTCTAGCGTTATACGCAGAAATCCCGTTTAAAGCGAAATCCTCAAATAGGTCCAAATATCCACTTGCAGATTTACAAACAGAGTGTTTCCCAACTGCTCTATTAAAAGAAAGGTTAAACTCAGTGAGTGGAACACAAACATCACAAAGTGGTTGCTGAGAATGATTCTCTCTAGTTTTTATACGAAGATATTTCCTTTTCTACCGTTGGCCCATAACCGAGTAAAATCTCCACTTGCAAATTCCACAAAAATAGGGTTTCAAATCTGCTCTGTCTAAAGGAAGGTTCAACTCTGTGAGTTGAACACACACAGCCCAAAGGAGTTACTGAGAATTCTTCTGTCTAGCGTTATATGCAGAAATCCCGTTTCCAACGAAATCCTCAAAGAGGTCCAAATATCCGCTTGCAGACTTTACAAACAGAGTGTTTCCAAACTGCCCTATGAAAACAAAGGTTAAACTCTGTGATTGGAATGCACACATCACCAAGTGGTTGCTGAGAATGATTCTCTCTAGTTTTTATACGAAGATATTTCCTTTTCTACCGTTGTCCCCAAAGCGCTTGAAATCTCCACTTGCAAATTCCACAAAAAGAGGGTATCAAATCAGCTCTGTCTAAAGGAAGGTTCAAATCTGTGAGTTCAACACAGGCAGCCCAAAGCAGTTACTGAGAATTCTCCTGTCTAGCGTTATATGCAGAAACCCCGTTTCCAAAGACATCCCCAAAGAGGTCCAAATATCCACTTGCAGACTTTACAAACAGAGTGTTTCCAAACTGCTCTATGAAAAGAAAGGTTAAACTCTGTGAGTGGAACGCACATATCCCAAAATGGTTGCTGAGAATGATTCTCTCTAATTTTTACACGGAGATAGTTCCTTTTCTACCGTTGGCCCAAAGCGCTCGAAATCTCCACTTGCAAATTCCAGAAAAACAGGGTTTCGAATCTGCTCTGTCTAAAGGAAGGTTCAACTCTGTGAGTTGAACACACGCAGCCCAAAGAAGTTACTGAGAATTCTTCTGTCTTGCGTTATATGCAGAAATCCCGCTTCCAACAAAATCCTCAAAGAGGTCCAAATATCCGCTTGCAGACTTTACAAACAGAGTGTTTCCAAACTGCTCTATGAAAACAAAGGTTAAACTCCGTGAGTGGAACTCACACATCCCAAAGTGGTTGCTGAGAATGATTCTCTCTAGTTTTTATACAAAGATATTTCCTTTTCTACCGTAGGCCCTAAATCGCTTGAAATCTCCAGTTCGAAATTCCACAAAAAGAGGGTTTCAAACCTTCTCTGTCTAAAGCAGGGTTCAACTCTCTGAGTTGAACACACGCAGCCCAAATAAGTTACTGAGAATTCTTCTGTGTAGCGTTATATGCAGAAATCCCGTTTCCAATGGAATGCTCAAAGAGGTACAAATATCCACTTGCAGACGTTACAGAGTGTTTCCAAACTCCTCTATTAAAAGAAAGGTTAAACTCTGTGAGTGGAATTCACACATCCCAAAATGGTGGCTGAGAATGATTCTCTCTAGTTTTTATAGGAAGATATTTCTTTTTCTACCGTTGGCCCCAGAGCGCTTGAAATCTCCGCTTGCAAATTCCAGAAAAACAGCGTTTCAAATCTGTTCTGTCTAAAGGAAGGTTCAATTCTGTGAGTTGAACACACTCAGCCTGAAGAAGTTACTGAGCATCCATCTGTCTAGTGTTATATGCAGAAATCCCGTTTAAAGCGAAATCCTAAAAGAGGTCCAAATATCCACTTGCAGACTTTACAAACAGAGTGTTTCCAAACTCCTCTATTAAAAGAAAGGTTAAACTCTGTGAGTGGAATGCACATATCCCAAGAAAGTTGCTGAGAATGATTCTCTCTAGTTTTTATACGAAGATATTTCTTTTTCTACCGTTGACCCCAGAGCGCCTGTAATCCCCACTTGCAAATTTCAGGAAAACAGCGTTTCAAATCTGCTCTGTCTAAAGGAAGGTTCAGCTCTGTGAGTTGAATACACACAGCCGAAAGATGTTACTGAGAATTCTTCTGTCTAGCGTTATATGCAGAAATCCCGTTTCCAATGAAATCCTCAAGGAGGTCCAAATATCCACTTGCAGACTTTACAAACAGAGTGTTCCCAAGGTGCTCTATGAAATGAAAGTTTAAACTCTGTGAGTGGAACTCACACCTCACCAAGTGGTTGCTGAGAATGATTCTCTCTAGTTTTTATACGAAGATATTTCTTTTCTACCATTGGCCCCAAAGCGCTTGAAATCTCCACTTGCAAATTCCACAAAAAGAGGGTTTCAAATCTGCTCTGTCTAAAGGAAGGATCAACTCCCTGAGTTGAACACAGGCAGCCCATAGCAGTTACTGAGAATTTTTCTGTCTAGCGTTCAATGCAGAATTCCCGTTTCCAACGAAATCCTCAAAGAGATCCAAATATCCACTTGCAGACTTCACAAACAGAGTGTTTCCACTCTGCTCTATTTAAAGAAAGGTTAAAATCTGCGAGTGGAACGCACACGTCACCAAGTGGTTGCTGAGAATGATTCTCTCTAGTTTTTATATGAAGATATTTCCTTTTCTACCGTAGACCCCAAAGCCCTTGAAATCTCCACTTGCAAATTCCACAAAAACAGGGTTTCAAATCTGCTCTGTCTAAAGGAAGGTTCAACTCCCTGAGTTGAAAACACACAGCCCAAAGATGTTACTGAGAATTCTTCTGTCAAGCATTATACGCAGAAATCCCGTTTCCAAGGAAATCCTCAAAGAGGTCCAAATATCCACATGCAGACTTTACAAAAAGAGTGTATCCAAACTACTCTATTTAAAGAAAGGTTAAACTCTGTGAGTGGAACACACACATCACCAAGTGGCTGCTGAGAATGATTCTCTCTAGTTTTTATACGAAGATATTTCCTTTTCTACCGTTGGCCCCAAAGCGCTTGAAATCTCCACTTGCAAATTCCACAAAAAGAGGGTTTCAAATCTGCTCTGTCTAAAGGAAGGTTCAACTCTGTGAGTTGAACACACGCAGACCTTAGCAGTTACTGAGAATTCTCCTGTCTAGCGTTATATGCAGAAATCCCGTTTCCAAAGAAATCCCGAAAGAGGTCCAAATATTCACTTGCAGACTTTACAAACAGAGTGTTTCCAAACTGCTCTATGGAAAGAAAGGTAAAACTCTGTGAGTGGAACGCACATATCCCAAAATGGTTGCTGAGAATGATTCTCTCCAGTTTTTATACGAAGACAGTTCCTTTTCTACCGTTGGCTCCAAAGCGCTTTAAATATCCACTTGGAAATTCCACAAAAAGAGGGTTTTAAATCTGCTCTGTCTAAAGGAAGGTTCAACTCTGTGAGTTGAACACACGCAGACCGAAGAAGTTACTGAGAATACTTCTGTCAAGCGTTATATGCAGAAATCCCGTTTCCAACGAAATCCTCAAAGAGGTCAAATTATCCACTTGCAGACTTTACAAACAGAGTGTTTCCAAACTGCTCTATGGAAACAAAGTTTAAACTCTGCGAGTGGATCGCACACATCATGAAGTGGTTGCTGAGAATGATTCTCTCTAGTTTTTATACGAAGATATTTCCTTTTCTACCGTTGGCCCAAAACTGCTTGAAATCTCCACTTGCAAATTCCACAAAAAGAGGGTTTGAAATCAGCTCTGTCTAAAGGAAGGATCAACTCCATGAGTTGAACACAGGCAGCCCATAGCAGTTACTGAGAATTCTCCTGTCTAGCATTATATGCAGAAATCCCGTTTCCAAAGAAATCCCCAAAGAGGTCCAAATATCCACTTGCAGACTTTACAAACAAAGTGTTTCCAAACTGCTCTATGAAAACAAAGGTTAAACTCTGTGACTGGAATGCACACATCACGAAGTGGTTGCTGAGAATGATTCTCTCTATTTTTTATACGAAGATATTTCCTTTTCTACCGTTGGCCCCAAAGCGCTTGAAATCTCCACTTCCAAATTCCACAAAAAGAGGGTTTCAAATCTGCTCTGTCTATAGGAAGGTTCCACTCTGTGAGTTGAACACACGCAGCCCATAGCAGTTACTGAGAATTCTCCTGTCTAGCGTTATATGCAGAAATCCCGTTTCCAAAGAAATCCCCAAAGAGGTCCAAATATTCACTTGCAGACTTTACAAACAGAGTGTTTCCAAACTGCTCTATGAAAAGAAAGGTTAAACTCTGTGAGTGAAACGCACATATCCCAAAATGGTTGCCGAGAATGATTCTCTCTAGTTTTTATACGAAGATAGTTCCTTTTCTACCGTTGGCCCAACAGTGCTCGAAATCTCCACTTGCAAATTCCAGAAAAACAGGGTTTCGAATCTGCTCTGTCTAAAGGAAGGTTCAACTCTGTGAGTTGAACACGCGCTGCCCAAAGGAGTTACTTAGAATTCTTCTGTCAAGCGTTATATGCAGAAATCCCGTTTCCAACAAAATCTTCAAAGAGGTCCAAATATCCACTTGCAGACTGTACAAAAAGAGTGTTTCCAAACTGCTCTATGAAAGGAAAGGTTAAACTCTCTGAGTGGAACGCACACATCACCAAGTGGTTGCTGAGAACGATTCTCTCTAGTTTTTATACGAAGATATTTCCTTTTCTACCGTTGGTCCCTAAGCGCTTGAAACCACCACTTGCAAATTCCACAAAAAGAGGGTTTCAAATCTGCTCTGTCTAAAGGAAGGTTCAATTCTGTGAGTTGAACACACTCAGCCTAAAGAAGTTACTGAGCATACTTCTGTCTAGTCTTATATGCAGAAATCCCGTTTAAAGCGAAATCCTAAAAGAGGTCCAAATATCCAATTGCAGACTTTACAAACAGAGTGTTTCCAAACTGCTCTATTAAAATAAAGGTTAAACTCAGTGACTGGAATGCACACATCACAAAGTGGTTGCTGAGAATGATTCTCTCTAGTTTTCATACGAAGATATTTCCTTTTCTACTGTTGTCCCCAAAGCGCTTGAAATCTCCACTTGTAAATTCGACAAAAAGAGGGTTTCAAATCAGCTCTCTCTAAAGGAATGTTCAACTCTGTGAGTTTAACACAGGCAGCCCAAAGCAGTTAATGAGAATTCTCCTGTCTACCGTTATATGCAGAAACCCCGTTTCCAAAGAAATCCTCAAAGAGGTCCAAATATTCACTTGCAGTCTTTACAAACAGAGTTTTTCTAAACTGCTCTATGAAAACAAAGGTTAAACTCTGTGAGTGGAACGCACACATCACCAAGTGGTTGCTGAGAATGATTCTCTCTAGTTTATATACGAAGATATTTCCTTTTCTACCGTTGTCCCCTAAGCGCTTGAAATCTGCACTTGCAAATTCCACAAAAAGAGGGTTTCAAATCTGCTCTCTATAAAGGAAGGTTCAATTCAGTGAGTTGAACACACTCAACCCAAGGAAGTTACTGAGCATACTTCTGTCTAGCGTTATATGCAGAAATCCCGTTTCCAACGAAATCCTCAAAGAGGTCCAAATATCCACTTGCAGACTTTACCAACAGACTGTTTCCCATCTGCTCTATTAAAAGAAAGGTTAAACTCCGTGAGTGGAACGCACACATCATGAAGTGGTTGCTGAGAATGATTCCCTCTAGTTTTTATACGAAGATATTTCCTTTTCTGCCTTTGGCCCATAGGCGCTTGAAAACTCCGCTTGCAAATTCCACAAAAAGAGGGTTTCAAATCTCCTCTGTCTAAAGGAAGGTTCAACTCTGAGAGATGAACACACGCAGCCCAAAGAAGTTACTACGAATTCTTCTGTCTAGCGTTATATGCAGAAATCCCATTTCCAACGAAATCCTCAAAGAGGTCCAGATATCCACTTGCAGACTTTACAAAAAGAGTGTTTCCAAACTGCTCTATGAAAGGAAAGGTTTAACTCTCTGAGTGGAACGCACACATCACCAAGTGGTTGCTGACAACGATTCTCTCTAGTTTTTATACGAAGATATTTCCTTTTCTACCTTTGGCCACTTAGCGCTTGAAACCTCCACTTGCAAATACCACAGAAAGAGCGTTTCAAATCTGCTCTGTCTAAAGGAAGGTTCAATTCTGTGAGTTTAACACATTCAGCCCAAAGAAGTTACTGAGCATACTTCTCTCTAGCGTTATACGCAGAAATCCCGTTTAAAGCGAAATCCTCAAAGAGGTCCAAATATCCACTTGCAGATTTACAAACAGAGTGTTTCCCAACTGCTCTATTAAAAGAAAGGTTAAACTCAGTGAGTGGAACGCAAACATCACAAAGTGGTTGCTGAGAATGATTCTCTCTAGTTTTTATACGAAGATATTTCTTTTCTACCGTTGGCCCATAACCGAGTAAAATCTCCACTTGCAAATTCCACAAAAATAGGGTTTCAAATCTGCTCTGTCTAAAGGAAGGTTCAACTCTGTGAGTTGAACACACACAGCCCAAAGGAGTTACTGAGAATTCTTCTGTCTAGCGTTATACGCAGAAATCCCGTTTCCAACGAAATCCTCAAAGAGGTCCAAATATCCGCTTGCAGACTTTACAAACAGAGTGTTTCCAAACTGCCCTATGAAAATAAAGGTTAAACTCTGTGATTGGAATGCACACATCACCAAGTGGTTGCTGAGAATGATTCTCTCTAGTTTTTATACGAAGATATTTCCTTTTCTACCGTTGTCCCCAAAGCGCTTGAAATCTCCACTTGCAAATTCCACAAAAAGAGGGTTTCAAATCAGCTCTGTCTAAAGGAAGGTTCAAATCTGTGAGTTGAACACAGGCAGCCCAAAGCAGTTACTGAGAATTCTCCTGTCTAGCGTTATATGCAGAAATCCCGTTTCCAAAGACATCCCCAAAGAGGTCCAAATATCCACTTGCAGACTTTACAAACAGAGTGTTTCCAAACTGCTCTATGAAAAGAAAGGTTAAACTCTGTGAGTGGAACGCACATATCCCAAAATGGTTGCTGAGAATGATTCTCTCTAGTTTTAACACGAAGATAGTTCGTTTTCTACCGTTGGCCCAAAGCGCTCGAAATCTCCACTTGCAAATTCCAGAAAAACAGGGTTTCGAATCTGCTCTGTCTAAAGGAAGGTTCAACTCTGTGAGTTGAACACACGCAGCCCAAAGAAGTTACTGAGAATTCTTCTGTCTTGCGTTATATGCAGAAATCCCGCTTCCAACAAAATCCTCAAAGAGGTCCAAATATCCGCTTGCAGACTTTACAAACAGAGTGTTTACAAACTGCTCTATGAAAACAAAGGTTAAACTCTGTGAGTGGAACTCACACATCCCAAAGTGGTTGCTGAGAATGATTCTCTCTAGTTTTTATACAAAGATATTTCCTTTTCTACCGTAGGCCCTAAATCGCTTGAAATCTCCAGTTCGAAATTCCACAAAAAGAGGGTTTCAAACCTTCTCTGTCTAAAGCAGGGTTCAACTCTCTGAGTTGAACACACGCAGCCCAAATAAGTTACTGAGAATTCTTCTGTGTAGCGTTATATGCAGAAATCCCGTTTCCAACGGAATGCTCAAAGAGGTACAAATATCCACTTGCAGACGTTACAGAGTGTTTCCAAACTCCTCTATTAAAAGAAAGGTTAAACTCTGTGAGTGGAACGCACGCATCACCAAGTGGTTGAAGACAATGATTCTCTCTAGTTTTTATACGAAGATATTTCCTTTTCTACTGTTGGCCACAAAGCACTTGAAATCTCCACTTGCAAATTCTACAAAAACAGGGTTTCAAATCTGCTCTGTCCAAAGGAAGGTTAAACTCTGTGAGTTGAACACACGCAGCCAAAGGAAGTTACTGAGAATTCTTCTGTCTAGCGTTATATGCAGAAATCCCTTTTCCAACAAAATCCTCAAAGAGGTCCTAATATCCACTTGCAGACTTTACAAACAGAGTGTTTCCAAACTGCTCTATGAAAAGAAAGGTGAAACACTGTGAGTGGAACGCACACATCACCAAGTGGTTGCTGAGAATGATTCTCTCTAGTTTTCATACGAAGATATTTCCTTTTCTACCGTTGGTCCCTAAATGCTTGAAACCACAACTTGCAAATTCCACAAAAAGGGCGTTTCAAATCTGCTCTGTCTAAAGGAAGGTTCAATTCTGTGAGTTGAACACACTCAGCCTAAAGAAGTTACTGAGCATACTTCTGTCTAGTGTTATATGCAGAAATCCCGTTTAAAGCGAAATCCTAAAAGAGGTCCAAATATCCACTTGCAGACTTTTCAAACAGAGTCTTTCCAAACTGCTCTATGAAAAGAAAGGTGAAACTCTGTGAGTGGAATGCACACATCACCAAGTGCTTGCTGAGAATGATTCTCTCTAGTTTTTATACGTAGGTATTTCCTTTTCTACCGTTGGCCAAAAGCGCTTGAAATCTCCAGTTCGAAATTCCACAAAAAGAGGGTTTCAAATCTGCTCTCTCTAAACGAAGGTTCAACTCTGTGAGTTGAACACACACAATCCAAAGAAGTTACTGAGAATTCTTCCGTCTAGCGTTATATGCGGAAATCCCGTTTCCAAAGATATCCTCAAAGAGGTCCAAATATCCACTTGCAGAATTTACAAACAGAGTGTTTCCAAACTGCTCTATGAAAACAAAGGTTCAACTCTGTGAGTGGAATGCACACATCACCAAGTGGTTGCTGAGAATGATTCTCTCTAGTTTTTATACGAAGATATTTCCTTTTCTACCGTTGGCCCCAAAGAGCTTGAAATCTCCACTTGCAAATTCCACAAAAAGAGGGTATCAAATGTGCTCTGTCTAAAGGGAGGTTCAACTCTTTGACTTGAACACAGGCAGCCCAATGCAGTTACTGAGAATTCTTCTGTCTAGCGTTATATGCAGAAATCACGTTTCCAACGAAATCCTCAAAGAGGTCAAAATATCCACCTGCACACTTTACAAAGAGAGTGTTTCCAAACTGCTCTATGAAAACAAAGTTTAAAGTCTGTGAGTGGAACTCACACATCACAAAATGGTTGCTGAGAATGATTCCCTCTAGTTTTCATACGAAGATATTTCCTTTTCTACCGTTGGCCCATAAGCGCTTGAAATCTCCACTTGGAAATTCCACAAAAAGAGGGATTCAAATCTGCTCTGTCTAAAGGAAGGTTCAACTCTGTGAGATGAATACATGCAGCCCAAAAAAGTTACTGCGAATTCTTCTGTCTAGCGTTATATGCAGAAATACCGTTTCAAACGAAATCCTCAAAGAGGTCTAAATATCCACTTGCAGACATAACAAACAGAGTGTTTCCCAACTGCTCTATGAAAAGAAAGGTTAAACTCTCTGAGTGGAACGCACACATCACCAAGTGGTTGCTAAGAATGATTCTCCCTAGTTTTTATACGAAGATATTTCCTTTTCTACCGTTGGCCCCTAAGCGCTTGAAACCTCCACTTGCAAATTCCACAAAAAGAGCGTTTCAAATCTGCTCTGTATAAAGGAAGGTGCAATTCAGTGAGTTGAACACACTCAGCCCAAAGAAGTTACTGAGCATACTTCTGCCTAGCGTTATATGCAGAAATCCCGTTTCCAACGAAATCCTCAAAGAGGTCCAAATATCCACTTGCAGACTTTACCAGCAGAGTGTTTCCCATCTGCTCTATTAAAAGAAAGGTTAAACTCTGTGAGTGGAGCGCACTCATCACAATGTGGTTGTTGAGAATGATTCTCTCTAGTTTTTATACGAAGATACTTCCTTTTCTACAGTTGGCCCCAAAGCGCTTGAAATATCCACTTGTAAATTCGACAAAAAGAGGGTTTCAAATCAGCTCTCTCTAAAGGAATGTTCAACTCTGTGAGTTTAACACAGGCAGCCCAAAGCAGTTAATGAGAATTCTCCTGTCTACCGTTATATGCAGAAACCCCGTTTCCAAAGAAATCCTCAAAGAGGTCCAAATATTCACTTGCAGTCTTTACAAACAGAGTTTTTCTAAACTGCTCTATGAAAACAAAGGTTAAACTCTGTGAGTGGAACGCACACATCACCAAGTGGTTGCTGAGAATGATTCTCTCTAGTTTATATACGAAGATATTTCCTTTTCTACCGTTGTCCCCTAAGCGCTTGAAATCTGCACTTGCAAATTCCACAAAAAGAGGGTTTCAAATCTGCTCTCTATAAAGGAAGGTTCAATTCAGTGAGTTGAACACACTCAACCCAAGGAAGTTACTGAGCATACTTCTGTCTAGCGTTATATGCAGAAATCCCGTTTCCAACGAAATCCTCAAAGAGGTCCAAATATCCACTTGCAGACTTTACCAACAGACTGTTTCCCATCTGCTCTATTAAAAGAAAGGTTAAACTCCGTGAGTGGAACGCACACATCATGAAGTGGTTGCTGAGAATGATTCCCTCTAGTTTTTATACGAAGATATTTCCTTTTCTGCCTTTGGCCCATAGGCGCTTGAAAACTCCGCTTGCAAATTCCACAAAAAGAGGGTTTCAAATCTCCTCTGTCTAAAGGAAGGTTCAACTCTGAGAGATGAACACACGCAGCCCAAAGAAGTTACTACGAATTCTTCTGTCTAGCGTTATATGCAGAAATCCCATTTCCAACGAAATCCTCAAAGAGGTCCAGATATCCACTTGCAGACTTTACAAAAAGAGTGTTTCCAAACTGCTCTATGAAAGGAAAGGTTTAACTCTCTGAGTGGAACGCACACATCACCAAGTGGTTGCTGACAACGATTCTCTCTAGTTTTTATACGAAGATATTTCCTTTTCTACCTTTGGCCACTTAGCGCTTGAAACCTCCACTTGCAAATACCACAGAAAGAGCGTTTCAAATCTGCTCTGTCTAAAGGAAGGTTCAATTCTGTGAGTTTAACACATTCAGCCCAAAGAAGTTACTGAGCATACTTCTCTCTAGCGTTATACGCAGAAATCCCGTTTAAAGCGAAATCCTCAAAGAGGTCCAAATATCCACTTGCAGATTTACAAACAGAGTGTTTCCCAACTGCTCTATTAAAAGAAAGGTTAAACTCAGTGAGTGGAACGCAAACATCACAAAGTGGTTGCTGAGAATGATTCTCTCTAGTTTTTATACGAAGATATTTCTTTTCTACCGTTGGCCCATAACCGAGTAAAATCTCCACTTGCAAATTCCACAAAAATAGGGTTTCAAATCTGCTCTGTCTAAAGGAAGGTTCAACTCTGTGAGTTGAACACACACAGCCCAAAGGAGTTACTGAGAATTCTTCTGTCTAGCGTTATACGCAGAAATCCCGTTTCCAACGAAATCCTCAAAGAGGTCCAAATATCCGCTTGCAGACTTTACAAACAGAGTGTTTCCAAACTGCCCTATGAAAATAAAGGTTAAACTCTGTGATTGGAATGCACACATCACCAAGTGGTTGCTGAGAATGATTCTCTCTAGTTTTTATACGAAGATATTTCCTTTTCTACCGTTGTCCCCAAAGCGCTTGAAATCTCCACTTGCAAATTCCACAAAAAGAGGGTATCAAATCAGCTCTGTCTAAAGGAAGGTTCAAATCTGTGAGTTCAACACAGGCAGCCCAAAGCAGTTACTGAGAATTCTCCTGTCTAGCGTTATATGCAGAAACCCCGTTTCCAAAGACATCCCCAAAGAGGTCCAAATATCCACTTGCAGACTTTACAAACAGAGTGTTTCCAAACTGCTCTATGAAAAGAAAGGTTAAACTCTGTGAGTGGAACGCACATATCCCAAAATGGTTGCTGAGAATGATTCTCTCTAATTTTTACACGGAGATAGTTCCTTTTCTACCGTTGGCCCAAAGCGCTCGAAATCTCCACTTGCAAATTCCAGAAAAACAGGGTTTCGAATCTGCTCTGTCTAAAGGAAGGTTCAACTCTGTGAGTTGAACACACGCAGCCCAAAGAAGTTACTGAGAATTCTTCTGTCTTGCGTTATATGCAGAAATCCCGCTTCCAACAAAATCCTCAAAGAGGTCCAAATATCCGCTTGCAGACTTTACAAACAGAGTGTTTCCAAACTGCTCTATGAAAACAAAGGTTAAACTCCGTGAGTGGAACTCACACATCCCAAAGTGGTTGCTGAGAATGATTCTCTCTAGTTTTTATACAAAGATATTTCCTTTTCTACCGTAGGCCCTAAATCGCTTGAAATCTCCAGTTCGAAATTCCACAAAAAGAGGGTTTCAAACCTTCTCTGTCTAAAGCAGGGTTCAACTCTCTGAGTTGAACACACGCAGCCCAAATAAGTTACTGAGAATTCTTCTGTGTAGCGTTATATGCAGAAATCCCGTTTCCAATGGAATGCTCAAAGAGGTACAAATATCCACTTGCAGACGTTACAGAGTGTTTCCAAACTCCTCTATTAAAAGAAAGGTTAAACTCTGTGAGTGGAATTCACACATCCCAAAATGGTGGCTGAGAATGATTCTCTCTAGTTTTTATAGGAAGATATTTCTTTTTCTACCGTTGGCCCCAGAGCGCTTGAAATCTCCGCTTGCAAATTCCAGAAAAACAGCGTTTCAAATCTGTTCTGTCTAAAGGAAGGTTCAATTCTGTGAGTTGAACACACTCAGCCTGAAGAAGTTACTGAGCATCCATCTGTCTAGTGTTATATGCAGAAATCCCGTTTAAAGCGAAATCCTAAAAGAGGTCCAAATATCCACTTGCAGACTTTACAAACAGAGTGTTTCCAAACTCCTCTATTAAAAGAAAGGTTAAACTCTGTGAGTGGAATGCACATATCCCAAGAAAGTTGCTGAGAATGATTCTCTCTAGTTTTTATACGAAGATATTTCTTTTTCTACCGTTGACCCCAGAGCGCCTGTAATCCCCACTTGCAAATTTCAGGAAAACAGCGTTTCAAATCTGCTCTGTCTAAAGGAAGGTTCAGCTCTGTGAGTTGAATACACACAGCCGAAAGATGTTACTGAGAATTCTTCTGTCTAGCGTTATATGCAGAAATCCCGTTTCCAATGAAATCCTCAAGGAGGTCCAAATATCCACTTGCAGACTTTACAAACAGAGTGTTCCCAAGGTGCTCTATGAAATGAAAGTTTAAACTCTGTGAGTGGAACTCACACCTCACCAAGTGGTTGCTGAGAATGATTCTCTCTAGTTTTTATACGAAGATATTTCTTTTCTACCATTGGCCCCAAAGCGCTTGAAATCTCCACTTGCAAATTCCACAAAAAGAGGGTTTCAAATCTGCTCTGTCTAAAGGAAGGATCAACTCCCTGAGTTGAACACAGGCAGCCCATAGCAGTTACTGAGAATTTTTCTGTCTAGCGTTCAATGCAGAATTCCCGTTTCCAACGAAATCCTCAAAGAGATCCAAATATCCACTTGCAGACTTCACAAACAGAGTGTTTCCACTCTGCTCTATTTAAAGAAAGGTTAAAATCTGCGAGTGGAACGCACACGTCACCAAGTGGTTGCTGAGAATGATTCTCTCTAGTTTTTATATGAAGATATTTCCTTTTCTACCGTAGACCCCAAAGCCCTTGAAATCTCCACTTGCAAATTCCACAAAAACAGGGTTTCAAATCTGCTCTGTCTAAAGGAAGGTTCAACTCCCTGAGTTGAAAACACACAGCCCAAAGATGTTACTGAGAATTCTTCTGTCAAGCATTATACGCAGAAATCCCGTTTCCAAGGAAATCCTCAAAGAGGTCCAAATATCCACATGCAGACTTTACAAAAAGAGTGTATCCAAACTACTCTATTTAAAGAAAGGTTAAACTCTGTGAGTGGAACACACACATCACCAAGTGGCTGCTGAGAATGATTCTCTCTAGTTTTTATACGAAGATATTTCCTTTTCTACCGTTGGCCCCAAAGCGCTTGAAATCTCCACTTGCAAATTCCACAAAAAGAGGGTTTCAAATCTGCTCTGTCTAAAGGAAGGTTCAACTCTGTGAGTTGAACACACGCAGACCTTAGCAGTTACTGAGAATTCTCCTGTCTAGCGTTATATGCAGAAATCCCGTTTCCAAAGAAATCCCGAAAGAGGTCCAAATATTCACTTGCAGACTTTACAAACAGAGTGTTTCCAAACTGCTCTATGGAAAGAAAGGTAAAACTCTGTGAGTGGAACGCACATATCCCAAAATGGTTGCTGAGAATGATTCTCTCCAGTTTTTATACGAAGACAGTTCCTTTTCTACCGTTGGCTCCAAAGCGCTTTAAATATCCACTTGGAAATTCCACAAAAAGAGGGTTTTAAATCTGCTCTGTCTAAAGGAAGGTTCAACTCTGTGAGTTGAACACACGCAGACCGAAGAAGTTACTGAGAATACTTCTGTCAAGCGTTATATGCAGAAATCCCGTTTCCAACGAAATCCTCAAAGAGGTCAAATTATCCACTTGCAGACTTTACAAACAGAGTGTTTCCAAACTGCTCTATGGAAACAAAGTTTAAACTCTGCGAGTGGATCGCACACATCATGAAGTGGTTGCTGAGAATGATTCTCTCTAGTTTTTATACGAAGATATTTCCTTTTCTACCGTTGGCCCAAAACTGCTTGAAATCTCCACTTGCAAATTCCACAAAAAGAGGGTTTGAAATCAGCTCTGTCTAAAGGAAGGATCAACTCCATGAGTTGAACACAGGCAGCCCATAGCAGTTACTGAGAATTCTCCTGTCTAGCATTATATGCAGAAATCCCGTTTCCAAAGAAATCCCCAAAGAGGTCCAAATATCCACTTGCAGACTTTACAAACAAAGTGTTTCCAAACTGCTCTATGAAAACAAAGGTTAAACTCTGTGACTGGAATGCACACATCACGAAGTGGTTGCTGAGAATGATTCTCTCTATTTTTTATACGAAGATATTTCCTTTTCTACCGTTGGCCCCAAAGCGCTTGAAATCTCCACTTCCAAATTCCACAAAAAGAGGGTTTCAAATCTGCTCTGTCTATAGGAAGGTTCCACTCTGTGAGTTGAACACACGCAGCCCATAGCAGTTACTGAGAATTCTCCTGTCTAGCGTTATATGCAGAAATCCCGTTTCCAAAGAAATCCCCAAAGAGGTCCAAATATTCACTTGCAGACTTTACAAACAGAGTGTTTCCAAACTGCTCTATGAAAAGAAAGGTTAAACTCTGTGAGTGAAACGCACATATCCCAAAATGGTTGCCGAGAATGATTCTCTCTAGTTTTTATACGAAGATAGTTCCTTTTCTACCGTTGGCCCAACAGTGCTCGAAATCTCCACTTGCAAATTCCAGAAAAACAGGGTTTCGAATCTGCTCTGTCTAAAGGAAGGTTCAACTCTGTGAGTTGAACACGCGCTGCCCAAAGGAGTTACTTAGAATTCTTCTGTCAAGCGTTATATGCAGAAATCCCGTTTCCAACAAAATCTTCAAAGAGGTCCAAATATCCACTTGCAGACTGTACAAAAAGAGTGTTTCCAAACTGCTCTATGAAAGGAAAGGTTAAACTCTCTGAGTGGAACGCACACATCACCAAGTGGTTGCTGAGAACGATTCTCTCTAGTTTTTATACGAAGATATTTCCTTTTCTACCGTTGGTCCCTAAGCGCTTGAAACCACCACTTGCAAATTCCACAAAAAGAGGGTTTCAAATCTGCTCTGTCTAAAGGAAGGTTCAATTCTGTGAGTTGAACACACTCAGCCTAAAGAAGTTACTGAGCATACTTCTGTCTAGTCTTATATGCAGAAATCCCGTTTAAAGCGAAATCCTAAAAGAGGTCCAAATATCCAATTGCAGACTTTACAAACAGAGTGTTTCCAAACTGCTCTATTAAAATAAAGGTTAAACTCAGTGACTGGAATGCACACATCACAAAGTGGTTGCTGAGAATGATTCTCTCTAGTTTTCATACGAAGATATTTCCTTTTCTACTGTTGTCCCCAAAGCGCTTGAAATCTCCACTTGTAAATTCGACAAAAAGAGGGTTTCAAATCAGCTCTCTCTAAAGGAATGTTCAACTCTGTGAGTTTAACACAGGCAGCCCAAAGCAGTTAATGAGAATTCTCCTGTCTACCGTTATATGCAGAAACCCCGTTTCCAAAGAAATCCTCAAAGAGGTCCAAATATTCACTTGCAGTCTTTACAAACAGAGTTTTTCTAAACTGCTCTATGAAAACAAAGGTTAAACTCTGTGAGTGGAACGCACACATCACCAAGTGGTTGCTGAGAATGATTCTCTCTAGTTTATATACGAAGATATTTCCTTTTCTACCGTTGTCCCCTAAGCGCTTGAAATCTGCACTTGCAAATTCCACAAAAAGAGGGTTTCAAATCTGCTCTCTATAAAGGAAGGTTCAATTCAGTGAGTTGAACACACTCAACCCAAGGAAGTTACTGAGCATACTTCTGTCTAGCGTTATATGCAGAAATCCCGTTTCCAACGAAATCCTCAAAGAGGTCCAAATATCCACTTGCAGACTTTACCAACAGACTGTTTCCCATCTGCTCTATTAAAAGAAAGGTTAAACTCCGTGAGTGGAACGCACACATCATGAAGTGGTTGCTGAGAATGATTCCCTCTAGTTTTTATACGAAGATATTTCCTTTTCTGCCTTTGGCCCATAGGCGCTTGAAAACTCCGCTTGCAAATTCCACAAAAAGAGGGTTTCAAATCTCCTCTGTCTAAAGGAAGGTTCAACTCTGAGAGATGAACACACGCAGCCCAAAGAAGTTACTACGAATTCTTCTGTCTAGCGTTATATGCAGAAATCCCATTTCCAACGAAATCCTCAAAGAGGTCCAGATATCCACTTGCAGACTTTACAAAAAGAGTGTTTCCAAACTGCTCTATGAAAGGAAAGGTTTAACTCTCTGAGTGGAACGCACACATCACCAAGTGGTTGCTGACAACGATTCTCTCTAGTTTTTATACGAAGATATTTCCTTTTCTACCTTTGGCCACTTAGCGCTTGAAACCTCCACTTGCAAATACCACAGAAAGAGCGTTTCAAATCTGCTCTGTCTAAAGGAAGGTTCAATTCTGTGAGTTTAACACATTCAGCCCAAAGAAGTTACTGAGCATACTTCTCTCTAGCGTTATACGCAGAAATCCCGTTTAAAGCGAAATCCTCAAAGAGGTCCAAATATCCACTTGCAGATTTACAAACAGAGTGTTTCCCAACTGCTCTATTAAAAGAAAGGTTAAACTCAGTGAGTGGAACGCAAACATCACAAAGTGGTTGCTGAGAATGATTCTCTCTAGTTTTTATACGAAGATATTTCTTTTCTACCGTTGGCCCATAACCGAGTAAAATCTCCACTTGCAAATTCCACAAAAATAGGGTTTCAAATCTGCTCTGTCTAAAGGAAGGTTCAACTCTGTGAGTTGAACACACACAGCCCAAAGGAGTTACTGAGAATTCTTCTGTCTAGCGTTATACGCAGAAATCCCGTTTCCAACGAAATCCTCAAAGAGGTCCAAATATCCGCTTGCAGACTTTACAAACAGAGTGTTTCCAAACTGCCCTATGAAAATAAAGGTTAAACTCTGTGATTGGAATGCACACATCACCAAGTGGTTGCTGAGAATGATTCTCTCTAGTTTTTATACGAAGATATTTCCTTTTCTACCGTTGTCCCCAAAGCGCTTGAAATCTCCACTTGCAAATTCCACAAAAAGAGGGTTTCAAATCAGCTCTGTCTAAAGGAAGGTTCAAATCTGTGAGTTGAACACAGGCAGCCCAAAGCAGTTACTGAGAATTCTCCTGTCTAGCGTTATATGCAGAAATCCCGTTTCCAAAGACATCCCCAAAGAGGTCCAAATATCCACTTGCAGACTTTACAAACAGAGTGTTTCCAAACTGCTCTATGAAAAGAAAGGTTAAACTCTGTGAGTGGAACGCACATATCCCAAAATGGTTGCTGAGAATGATTCTCTCTAGTTTTAACACGAAGATAGTTCGTTTTCTACCGTTGGCCCAAAGCGCTCGAAATCTCCACTTGCAAATTCCAGAAAAACAGGGTTTCGAATCTGCTCTGTCTAAAGGAAGGTTCAACTCTGTGAGTTGAACACACGCAGCCCAAAGAAGTTACTGAGAATTCTTCTGTCTTGCGTTATATGCAGAAATCCCGCTTCCAACAAAATCCTCAAAGAGGTCCAAATATCCGCTTGCAGACTTTACAAACAGAGTGTTTACAAACTGCTCTATGAAAACAAAGGTTAAACTCTGTGAGTGGAACTCACACATCCCAAAGTGGTTGCTGAGAATGATTCTCTCTAGTTTTTATACAAAGATATTTCCTTTTCTACCGTAGGCCCTAAATCGCTTGAAATCTCCAGTTCGAAATTCCACAAAAAGAGGGTTTCAAACCTTCTCTGTCTAAAGCAGGGTTCAACTCTCTGAGTTGAACACACGCAGCCCAAATAAGTTACTGAGAATTCTTCTGTGTAGCGTTATATGCAGAAATCCCGTTTCCAACGGAATGCTCAAAGAGGTACAAATATCCACTTGCAGACGTTACAGAGTGTTTCCAAACTCCTCTATTAAAAGAAAGGTTAAACTCTGTGAGTGGAACGCACGCATCACCAAGTGGTTGAAGACAATGATTCTCTCTAGTTTTTATACGAAGATATTTCCTTTTCTACTGTTGGCCACAAAGCACTTGAAATCTCCACTTGCAAATTCTACAAAAACAGGGTTTCAAATCTGCTCTGTCCAAAGGAAGGTTAAACTCTGTGAGTTGAACACACGCAGCCAAAGGAAGTTACTGAGAATTCTTCTGTCTAGCGTTACATGCAGAAATCCCTTTTCCAACAAAATCCTCAAAGAGGTCCTAATATCCACTTGCAGACTTTACAAACAGAGTGTTTCCAAACTGCTCTATGAAAAGAAAGGTGAAACACTGTGAGTGGAACGCACACATCACCAAGTGGTTGCTGAGAATGATTCTCTCTAGTTTTCATACGAAGATATTTCCTTTTCTACCGTTGGTCCCTAAATGCTTGAAACCACAACTTGCAAATTCCACAAAAAGGGCGTTTCAAATCTGCTCTGTCTAAAGGAAGGTTCAATTCTGTGAGTTGAACACACTCAGCCTAAAGAAGTTACTGAGCATACTTCTGTCTAGTGTTATATGCAGAAATCCCGTTTAAAGCGAAATCCTAAAAGAGGTCCAAATATCCACTTGCAGACTTTTCAAACAGAGTCTTTCCAAACTGCTCTATGAAAAGAAAGGTGAAACTCTGTGAGTGGAATGCACACATCACCAAGTGCTTGCTGAGAATGATTCTCTCTAGTTTTTATACGTAGGTATTTCCTTTTCTACCGTTGGCCAAAAGCGCTTGAAATCTCCAGTTCGAAATTCCACAAAAAGAGGGTTTCAAATCTGCTCTCTCTAAACGAAGGTTCAACTCTGTGAGTTGAACACACACAATCCAAAGAAGTTACTGAGAATTCTTCCGTCTAGCGTTATATGCGGAAATCCCGTTTCCAAAGATATCCTCAAAGAGGTCCAAATATCCACTTGCAGAATTTACAAACAGAGTGTTTCCAAACTGCTCTATGAAAACAAAGGTTCAACTCTGTGAGTGGAATGCACACATCACCAAGTGGTTGCTGAGAATGATTCTCTCTAGTTTTTATACGAAGATATTTCCTTTTCTACCGTTGGCCCCAAAGAGCTTGAAATCTCCACTTGCAAATTCCACAAAAAGAGGGTATCAAATGTGCTCTGTCTAAAGGGAGGTTCAACTCTTTGACTTGAACACAGGCAGCCCAATGCAGTTACTGAGAATTCTTCTGTCTAGCGTTATATGCAGAAATCACGTTTCCAACGAAATCCTCAAAGAGGTCAAAATATCCACCTGCACACTTTACAAAGAGAGTGTTTCCAAACTGCTCTATGAAAACAAAGTTTAAAGTCTGTGAGTGGAACTCACACATCACAAAATGGTTGCTGAGAATGATTCCCTCTAGTTTTCATACGAAGATATTTCCTTTTCTACCGTTGGCCCATAAGCGCTTGAAATCTCCACTTGGAAATTCCACAAAAAGAGGGATTCAAATCTGCTCTGTCTAAAGGAAGGTTCAACTCTGTGAGATGAATACATGCAGCCCAAAAAAGTTACTGCGAATTCTTCTGTCTAGCGTTATATGCAGAAATACCGTTTCAAACGAAATCCTCAAAGAGGTCTAAATATCCACTTGCAGACATAACAAACAGAGTGTTTCCCAACTGCTCTATGAAAAGAAAGGTTAAACTCTCTGAGTGGAACGCACACATCACCAAGTGGTTGCTAAGAATGATTCTCCCTAGTTTTTATACGAAGATATTTCCTTTTCTACCGTTGGCCCCTAAGCGCTTGAAACCTCCACTTGCAAATTCCACAAAAAGAGCGTTTCAAATCTGCTCTGTATAAAGGAAGGTGCAATTCAGTGAGTTGAACACACTCAGCCCAAAGAAGTTACTGAGCATACTTCTGCCTAGCGTTATATGCAGAAATCCCGTTTCCAACGAAATCCTCAAAGAGGTCCAAATATCCACTTGCAGACTTTACCAGCAGAGTGTTTCCCATCTGCTCTATTAAAAGAAAGGTTAAACTCTGTGAGTGGAGCGCACTCATCACAATGTGGTTGTTGAGAATGATTCTCTCTAGTTTTTATACGAAGATACTTCCTTTTCTACAGTTGGCCCCAAAGCGCTTGAAATATCCACTTGTAAATTCGACAAAAAGAGGGTTTCAAATCAGCTCTCTCTAAAGGAATGTTCAACTCTGTGAGTTTAACACAGGCAGCCCAAAGCAGTTAATGAGAATTCTCCTGTCTACCGTTATATGCAGAAACCCCGTTTCCAAAGAAATCCTCAAAGAGGTCCAAATATTCACTTGCAGTCTTTACAAACAGAGTTTTTCTAAACTGCTCTATGAAAACAAAGGTTAAACTCTGTGAGTGGAACGCACACATCACCAAGTGGTTGCTGAGAATGATTCTCTCTAGTTTATATACGAAGATATTTCCTTTTCTACCGTTGTCCCCTAAGCGCTTGAAATCTGCACTTGCAAATTCCACAAAAAGAGGGTTTCAAATCTGCTCTCTATAAAGGAAGGTTCAATTCAGTGAGTTGAACACACTCAACCCAAGGAAGTTACTGAGCATACTTCTGTCTAGCGTTATATGCAGAAATCCCGTTTCCAACGAAATCCTCAAAGAGGTCCAAATATCCACTTGCAGACTTTACCAACAGACTGTTTCCCATCTGCTCTATTAAAAGAAAGGTTAAACTCCGTGAGTGGAACGCACACATCATGAAGTGGTTGCTGAGAATGATTCCCTCTAGTTTTTATACGAAGATATTTCCTTTTCTGCCTTTGGCCCATAGGCGCTTGAAAACTCCGCTTGCAAATTCCACAAAAAGAGGGTTTCAAATCTCCTCTGTCTAAAGGAAGGTTCAACTCTGAGAGATGAACACACGCAGCCCAAAGAAGTTACTACGAATTCTTCTGTCTAGCGTTATATGCAGAAATCCCATTTCCAACGAAATCCTCAAAGAGGTCCAGATATCCACTTGCAGACTTTACAAAAAGAGTGTTTCCAAACTGCTCTATGAAAGGAAAGGTTTAACTCTCTGAGTGGAACGCACACATCACCAAGTGGTTGCTGACAACGATTCTCTCTAGTTTTTATACGAAGATATTTCCTTTTCTACCTTTGGCCACTTAGCGCTTGAAACCTCCACTTGCAAATACCACAGAAAGAGCGTTTCAAATCTGCTCTGTCTAAAGGAAGGTTCAATTCTGTGAGTTTAACACATTCAGCCCAAAGAAGTTACTGAGCATACTTCTCTCTAGCGTTATACGCAGAAATCCCGTTTAAAGCGAAATCCTCAAAGAGGTCCAAATATCCACTTGCAGATTTACAAACAGAGTGTTTCCCAACTGCTCTATTAAAAGAAAGGTTAAACTCAGTGAGTGGAACGCAAACATCACAAAGTGGTTGCTGAGAATGATTCTCTCTAGTTTTTATACGAAGATATTTCTTTTCTACCGTTGGCCCATAACCGAGTAAAATCTCCACTTGCAAATTCCACAAAAATAGGGTTTCAAATCTGCTCTGTCTAAAGGAAGGTTCAACTCTGTGAGTTGAACACACACAGCCCAAAGGAGTTACTGAGAATTCTTCTGTCTAGCGTTATACGCAGAAATCCCGTTTCCAACGAAATCCTCAAAGAGGTCCAAATATCCGCTTGCAGACTTTACAAACAGAGTGTTTCCAAACTGCCCTATGAAAATAAAGGTTAAACTCTGTGATTGGAATGCACACATCACCAAGTGGTTGCTGAGAATGATTCTCTCTAGTTTTTATACGAAGATATTTCCTTTTCTACCGTTGTCCCCAAAGCGCTTGAAATCTCCACTTGCAAATTCCACAAAAAGAGGGTTTCAAATCAGCTCTGTCTAAAGGAAGGTTCAAATCTGTGAGTTGAACACAGGCAGCCCAAAGCAGTTACTGAGAATTCTCCTGTCTAGCGTTATATGCAGAAATCCCGTTTCCAAAGACATCCCCAAAGAGGTCCAAATATCCACTTGCAGACTTTACAAACAGAGTGTTTCCAAACTGCTCTATGAAAAGAAAGGTTAAACTCTGTGAGTGGAACGCACATATCCCAAAATGGTTGCTGAGAATGATTCTCTCTAGTTTTAACACGAAGATAGTTCGTTTTCTACCGTTGGCCCAAAGCGCTCGAAATCTCCACTTGCAAATTCCAGAAAAACAGGGTTTCGAATCTGCTCTGTCTAAAGGAAGGTTCAACTCTGTGAGTTGAACACACGCAGCCCAAAGAAGTTACTGAGAATTCTTCTGTCTTGCGTTATATGCAGAAATCCCGCTTCCAACAAAATCCTCAAAGAGGTCCAAATATCCGCTTGCAGACTTTACAAACAGAGTGTTTACAAACTGCTCTATGAAAACAAAGGTTAAACTCTGTGAGTGGAACTCACACATCCCAAAGTGGTTGCTGAGAATGATTCTCTCTAGTTTTTATACAAAGATATTTCCTTTTCTACCGTAGGCCCTAAATCGCTTGAAATCTCCAGTTCGAAATTCCACAAAAAGAGGGTTTCAAACCTTCTCTGTCTAAAGCAGGGTTCAACTCTCTGAGTTGAACACACGCAGCCCAAATAAGTTACTGAGAATTCTTCTGTGTAGCGTTATATGCAGAAATCCCGTTTCCAACGGAATGCTCAAAGAGGTACAAATATCCACTTGCAGACGTTACAGAGTGTTTCCAAACTCCTCTATTAAAAGAAAGGTTAAACTCTGTGAGTGGAACGCACGCATCACCAAGTGGTTGAAGACAATGATTCTCTCTAGTTTTTATACGAAGATATTTCCTTTTCTACTGTTGGCCACAAAGCACTTGAAATCTCCACTTGCAAATTCTACAAAAACAGGGTTTCAAATCTGCTCTGTCCAAAGGAAGGTTAAACTCTGTGAGTTGAACACACGCAGCCAAAGGAAGTTACTGAGAATTCTTCTGTCTAGCGTTATATGCAGAAATCCCTTTTCCAACAAAATCCTCAAAGAGGTCCTAATATCCACTTGCAGACTTTACAAACAGAGTGTTTCCAAACTGCTCTATGAAAAGAAAGGTGAAACACTGTGAGTGGAACGCACACATCACCAAGTGGTTGCTGAGAATGATTCTCTCTAGTTTTCATACGAAGATATTTCCTTTTCTACCGTTGGTCCCTAAATGCTTGAAACCACAACTTGCAAATTCCACAAAAAGGGCGTTTCAAATCTGCTCTGTCTAAAGGAAGGTTCAATTCTGTGAGTTGAACACACTCAGCCTAAAGAAGTTACTGAGCATACTTCTGTCTAGTGTTATATGCAGAAATCCCGTTTAAAGCGAAATCCTAAAAGAGGTCCAAATATCCACTTGCAGACTTTTCAAACAGAGTCTTTCCAAACTGCTCTATGAAAAGAAAGGTGAAACTCTGTGAGTGGAATGCACACATCACCAAGTGCTTGCTGAGAATGATTCTCTCTAGTTTTTATACGTAGGTATTTCCTTTTCTACCGTTGGCCAAAAGCGCTTGAAATCTCCAGTTCGAAATTCCACAAAAAGAGGGTTTCAAATCTGCTCTCTCTAAACGAAGGTTCAACTCTGTGAGTTGAACACACACAATCCAAAGAAGTTACTGAGAATTCTTCCGTCTAGCGTTATATGCGGAAATCCCGTTTCCAAAGATATCCTCAAAGAGGTCCAAATATCCACTTGCAGAATTTACAAACAGAGTGTTTCCAAACTGCTCTATGAAAACAAAGGTTCAACTCTGTGAGTGGAATGCACACATCACCAAGTGGTTGCTGAGAATGATTCTCTCTAGTTTTTATACGAAGATATTTCCTTTTCTACCGTTGGCCCCAAAGAGCTTGAAATCTCCACTTGCAAATTCCACAAAAAGAGGGTATCAAATGTGCTCTGTCTAAAGGGAGGTTCAACTCTTTGACTTGAACACAGGCAGCCCAATGCAGTTACTGAGAATTCTTCTGTCTAGCGTTATATGCAGAAATCACGTTTCCAACGAAATCCTCAAAGAGGTCAAAATATCCACCTGCACACTTTACAAAGAGAGTGTTTCCAAACTGCTCTATGAAAACAAAGTTTAAAGTCTGTGAGTGGAACTCACACATCACAAAATGGTTGCTGAGAATGATTCCCTCTAGTTTTCATACGAAGATATTTCCTTTTCTACCGTTGGCCCATAAGCGCTTGAAATCTCCACTTGGAAATTCCACAAAAAGAGGGATTCAAATCTGCTCTGTCTAAAGGAAGGTTCAACTCTGTGAGATGAATACATGCAGCCCAAAAAAGTTACTGCGAATTCTTCTGTCTAGCGTTATATGCAGAAATACCGTTTCAAACGAAATCCTCAAAGAGGTCTAAATATCCACTTGCAGACATAACAAACAGAGTGTTTCCCAACTGCTCTATGAAAAGAAAGGTTAAACTCTCTGAGTGGAACGCACACATCACCAAGTGGTTGCTAAGAATGATTCTCCCTAGTTTTTATACGAAGATATTTCCTTTTCTACCGTTGGCCCCTAAGCGCTTGAAACCTCCACTTGCAAATTCCACAAAAAGAGCGTTTCAAATCTGCTCTGTATAAAGGAAGGTGCAATTCAGTGAGTTGAACACACTCAGCCCAAAGAAGTTACTGAGCATACTTCTGCCTAGCGTTATATGCAGAAATCCCGTTTCCAACGAAATCCTCAAAGAGGTCCAAATATCCACTTGCAGACTTTACCAGCAGAGTGTTTCCCATCTGCTCTATTAAAAGAAAGGTTAAACTCTGTGAGTGGAGCGCACTCATCACAATGTGGTTGTTGAGAATGATTCTCTCTAGTTTTTATACGAAGATATTTCCTTTTCTACAGTTGGCCCCAAAGCGCTTGAAATATCCACTTGCAAATTCCACAAAAACAGGGTTTCAAATCTGCTCTGTCTAAAGGAAGGTCCAAATCTGTGAGTTGAACACACGCAGCCGAAAGAAGTTACTGAGAATTCTTCTGTCTAGCGATATATGCAGAAATCCCGTTTCCAAAAAAATCCTCAAAGAGGTCCAAATATCCACTTGCATACTTTTCAAACAGAGTCTTTCCAAACTGCTCTATGAAAAGAAAGGTGAAACTCTGTGAGTGGAACGCACACATCACCAAGTGGTTGCTGAGAATGATTCTCTCTAGTTTTTATTCGAAGGTATTTCCTTTTCTACCGTTGGCCAAAAGCGCTTGAAATCTCCAGTTTGAAATTCCACAAAAAGAGGGTTTCATATCTGCTCTCTCTAAACGAAGGTTAAACTCTGTGAGTTCAACACACACAACCAAAAGAAGTTACTGAGAATTCTTCCGTCTAGCGTTATATGCAGGAATCCCGTTTCCAACGAAATCCTCCAAGAGGTCCAAATATCCACTTGCAGACTTTACAAACAGAGTGTTTCCAAACTGCTCTATTAAAAGAAAGGTTAAACTCTGTGAGTGGAATGCACACATCCCAAAATGGTTGCTGAGAATGATTCTCTCTAGTTTTTTTACTAAGATATTTCCTTTTCTACCATGGGCCCAAAAGGGCGTGAAATCTCCACTTGCAAATTCCACAAAAACAGGGTTTCAAATCTGCTCTGTCTAAAGGAAGGTTCAACTCTGTGAGTTGAACACACACAGCCCAAGGAAGTTACTGAGAATTCTTCTGTTTAGCGTTAAATGCAGAAATCCCGTTTCCAACGAAATCCTCAAAGAGGTCCAAATATCCGCTTCCAGACTTTACAAACAGTGTGTTTCCAAACTGCTCTATGAAAACAAAGGTTAAACTCTGTGAGTGGAACTCACACATCCCAAAGTGGTTGCTGAGAATGATTCTATCTATTTTTTATTCGAAGATATTTCCTTTCCTACCGTAGGCCAAAAGCACTTGAAATCTCCACTTGCAAATTCCACAAAAAGAGGGTTTCAAATCTGCTCTCTCTAAAGAAAGGTTCAACTCTGTGAGTTGAACACACTCAACCCAAAGGAGTTACTGAGAATTCTTCTGTCTAGCGTTATATGCGGAAATCCCGTTTCCAAAGAAATCCTCAAAGAGGTCCAAATATCCACTTGCAGAATTTACAAACAGAGTGTTTCCAAACTGCTCTATGAAAACAAAGGTTAAACTCTGTGACTGGAATGCACACATCACCAAGTGGTTGCTGAGAACGATTCTCTCTAGTTTTCATACGAAGATATTTCCTTTTCTACCGTTGGTCCCTAAGCGCTTGAAACCACCACTTGCAAATTCCACAAAAAGAGCGTTTCAAATCTGCTCTGTCTAAAGGAAGGTTCAATTCTGTGAGTTGAATGCACTCAGCCTAAAGAAGTTACTGAGCATACTTCTGTCTAGTGTTATATGCAGAAATCCCGTTTAAAGCAAAATCCTAAAAGAGGTCCAAATATCCACTTGCAGACTTTACAAACAGAGTGTTTCCCAGCTGCTCTATTAAAAGAAAGGTTAAACTCTGTGACTGGAACGCACACATCACAAAGTGGTTGCTGAGAATGATTCTCTCTAGTTTTTACACGAAGATATTTCCTTTTCTACCGTTGGCCCCAAAGCGCTATAAATCTCCACTTGCAAATTCCACAAAAAGAAGGTTTCAAATCTGCTCTGTCTAAAGGAAGGTTCAACTCTGTGAGTTGAACACAGGCAGCCAATAGCAGTTACTGAGAATGCTTCTGTCTAGCGTTAAATGCAGAAATCCCGTTTCCAACGAAATCCTCAAGGAGTTCCAAATATCCACTTGCAGACTTTACAAACAGAGTGTTTACAAACTGCTCTATTAAAAGAAAGGTTAAACTCTGTGAGTGGAACGCCCGCATTACCAAGTGGTTGCAGACAATGACTCTGTAGTTTTTATACGAAGATATTTCCTTTTCTACCGTTGGCCACAAAGCGCTTGAAATCTCCACTTGCAAATTCCAAAAAAAGAGGGTTTCAAATCTGCTCTGTCCAAAGGAAGGTCAAATTCTGTGAGTTGAACACACGCAGCCAAAGGAAGTTACTGAGAATTCTTATGTCTAGCGTTATATGCAGAAATCCCGTTTCCAGCAAAATCCTAAAAGAGGTCCAAATATCCACTTGCAGACTTTACAAACAGAGTGTTTCCAAACTGCTCTATGAAAACAAAGGTTAAACTCTGTGAGTGGAACGCACACATCACCAACTGGTTGCTGAGAATGATTCTCTCTAATTTTCATACGAAGATATTTCCTTTTCTACCCTAGGCCCCAAAGCGCTTGAAATCTCCTCTTGCAAATTCCACAAAAACAGGGTTTCAAATCTGTTCTGTCTAAAGGAAGGTTCAACTCTGTGAGTTGAACACACGCAGCCCAAGGAAGTTACTGAGAATCCTTCTGTCTAGCGTTATATGGAGAAATCCCGTTTCCAACGAAATCCTCTAAGAGGTCCAAATATCCAGTTGCAGACTTTACAAACAGAGTGTTTCCAAACTGCTCTATTAAAAGAAAGTTTAAACTCTGTGAGTGGAATGCACACATCCCAAAGTGGTTGCTGACAATGATTCTCTCTAGTTTTTATACTAAGATATTTCCTTTTCTACCATGGGCCCAAAAGCGCTTGAAATCTCCACTTGCAAAATCCACTAAAACAGGGTTTCAAATCTGCTCTGTCTAAAGGAAGGTTCAACTCTGTGAGTTGAACACAGGCAGCCCATAGCAGTTACTGAGTATTCTTTTGTCTAGCGTCATATGCAGAAAACCCGTTTCCAACGAAATCCTCAAAGAGGTCCAAATATCCATTTGCAGACTTTTCAAACAGAGTGTTTCCAAACTGCTCTATGAAAACAAAGGTTAAACTCTGTGAGTGGAACGCACACATCACCAAGTGGTTGCTGAGAATGATTCTCTCTAGTTTTCATACGAAGATATTTCCTTTTCTACCGTAGGCCCCAAAGCGCTTGAAAACTCCACTTACAAATTCCACAAAGAGAGGGTTTCAAATCTGCTCTGTGTAAAGGAAGGCTCAACTCTGTGAGTTGAACACACGCAGCCCAAAGAAGTTACTGAGAATTCTTCTGTCTAGCATTATATGCAGAAATCCCATTTCCAGCAAAATCCTAGAAGAGGTCCAAATATCCACTTGCAGACTTTACAAACAGAGTGTTTCCAAACTGCTCTATGAAAAGAAAGGTTGAACTCTGTGAGTGGAATGCACACATCAGCAAGTGGTTGCTGAGAATGATTCTCTCTGGTTTTTATACTAAGATATTTCCTTTTCTACCGTATGCCCCAAATCGCTTGAAATCTCCAACTGGAAATTCCACAAAAAGAGGGTTTCAAATCTGCTCTGTCTAAGGGAAGGTTCAACTCTCTGAGTTGAACACAAGCAGCCCTAAGGAGTTCCTGAGAATTCTTCTGTCTAGCATTATATGCAGAAATCCCGTTTAAAACGAAATCCTCAAAGGGGTCCAAATATCCACTTGCAGACTCTACAAACAGTGTGTTTCCCATCTGCTCTACGAATACAAACGTTAAACTCTGTGAGTGGAACTCACACATCACAGAGTGGTTGCTGAGAATGATTCTCTCTAGTTTTTATACGAAGATATTTCCTTTTCTACTGTAGGCCCCAAAGCGCTTGAAATCTCCACTTGCAAATTCCACAAGGAGAGGGTTTCAAATCTGCTCTGTCTAAAGGAAGGCTCAACTCTGTGAGTTGAACACACGCAGCCCAAAGAAGTTACTGAAAATTCTTCTGTCTAGCGTTATATGCAGAAATCCCGTTTCCAGCAAAATCCTAAAAGAAGTCCAAATATCCACTTGCAGACTTTACAAACAGAGTGTTTCCAAACTGCTCTATGAAAACAAAGGTTAAACTCTGTGAGTGGAACGCACACATCACCAAGTGGTTGCTGAGAATGTTTATCTCTAGTTTTTATACGAAGATATTTCCCTTTCTACCGTTGTCCCGAAAGCCCTTGAAAACTCCACTTGCAAATTCCACAAAAAGAGGGTTTCAAATCTGCTCTGTCTAAAGGAAGGTCAAATTCTGTGAGTTGAACACACACAGCCCAAAGAAGTTACTGAGAATTCTTATGTCTAGCGTTATATGCAGAAATCCCGTTTCCAACGAAATCCTCTAAGAGGTCCAAATATCCAGTTGCAGACTTTACAAACAGAGTGTTTCCAAACTGCTCTATTAAAAGAAAGGTTAAACTCTGTGAGTGGAACTCGCACATCCCAAAATGGTTGCTGACAATGATTCTCTCTAGTTTTTATACTAAGATATTTCCTTTTCTACCATGGGCCCAAAAGCGCTTGAAATCTCCACTTGCAAAATCCACAAAAACAGGGTTTCAAATCTGCTCTGTCTAAAGGAAGGTCCAACTCTGTGAGTTGAACACAGGCAGCCCAAAGCAGTTACTGAGAATTCTTCTGTCTAGTGTTATATGCAGAAACCACGTTTCCAACAATATACTCAAAGAGGTCCAAATATCTACCTGCAGACTTTACAAACAGACTGTTTCCAAACTGCTTTACGAAAAGAAAGGTGAAACTCTGTGAGTGGAACGCACACATTACCAAGTGGTTGCTGAGAATGATTCTCTCTAGTTTTTATACGAAGATATTTCCTTTTCTACCGTTGGCCACCAAGCGCTTGAAATCTCCCCTTGTAAATTCCACAAAAACAGGGTTTCAAATCTGCTCTGTCTAAAGGAAGGTTCAACTCTGTGAGTTGAACACAGGCAGCCCATAGCAGTTACTGAGTATTCTTTTGTCTAGCGTCATATGCAGAAATCCCGTTTCCAACGAAATACTCAAAGAGGTCCACATATCCACTTGCAGACTTTTCAAACAGAGTGTTTCCAAACTGCTCTATGAAAACAAAGGTTAAACTCTGTGAGTGGAACGTGCACATCACCAAGTGGTTGCTGAGAATGATTCTCTCTAGTTTTTATACGAAGATATTTCCTTTTCTACCGTAGGCCCCAAAGCGCTTGAAAACTCCACTTACAAATTCCACAAAGAGAGGGTTTCAAATCTGCTCTGTCTAAAGGAAGGCTCAACTCTGTGAGTTGAACACACGCAGCCCAAAGAAGTTACTGAGAATTCTTCTGTCTAGCGTTATATGCAGAAATCCCGTTTCCAGCAAAATCCTAAAAGAGGTCCAAATATCCACTTGCAGACTTTACAAACAGAGTGTTTCCAAACTGCTCTATGAAAAGAAAGGTTGAACACTGTGAATGGAATGCACACATCAGGAAGTGGTTGCTGAGAATGATTCTCTCTGGTTTTTATACTAAGATATTTCCTTTTCTACCGTATGCCCAAAATCGCTTGAAATCTCCAACTGGAAATTCCACAAAAAGAGGATTTCAAATCTGCTCTGTCTAAAGGAATGTTCAACTCTCTGAGTGGAACACAAGCAGCCCTAAGAAGTTCCTGAGAATTCTTCTGTCTAGCATTATATGCAGACATCCCGTTTCCAACCAAATCCTCAAAGGGGTCCAAATATCCACTTGCAGACTTTACAAAGAGTGTGTTTCCCATCTGCTCTATGAATACAAACGTTAAACTCTGTGATTGGAACTCACACATCACAGAGTGGTTGCTGAGAATGATTCTCTCTAGTTTTAATACGAAGATATTTCCTTTTCTACGGTTGGCCCCTAAGCGCTTGAAATCTCCGCTTGCAAATTCCACAAAAAGAGGGTTTCACATCTGCTCTGTCTAAAGGAAGGTTCAACTGTGTGAGTTGAACACATGCAGCCCAAAGAAGTTACTGAGAATTCTTCTGTCTAGCGTTATATGCCGAAATCACCTTTCTAACGAAATCCTCAAAGAGTTCCAAATATGCACTTGCGGAATTTACAAACAGAGTGTTTCCAAACTGCTCTATGCAAAGAAAGGTGAAACTCTGTGAGTGGAGCACACACATCGCCAAGTGGTGGCTGAGAATGTTTATCTCTCGTTTTTATACGAAGATATTTCCCTTTCTACCGTTGTCCCGAAAGCGCTTGAAAACTCCACTTGCAAATTCCACAAAAAGAGTGTTTCAAATCTGCTCTGTCTAAAGGAAGGTTCAACTCTGTGAGTTGAACACACAAAGCCCAAAGAAGTTACTGAGAATTCTTCTGTCTAGCGTTATATGCAGAAATCCCGTTTCCAACGAAATCCTCAAAGAGGTCCAAATATCCACTTGCAGACTTTTCAAACAGAGTGTTTCCCATCTGCTCTATTAAAAGAAAGATTAAACTCTGTGAGTGGAATGCACACATCACAAAGTGGTTGCTGAGAATTATTCTCTCTAGTTTTTATACGAAGATACTTCCTTTTCTACAGTTGGCCCCAAAGCGCTTGAAATATCCACTTGCAAATTCCACAAAAAGAGGGTTTCAAATCTGCTCTGTCTAAAGGAAGGTTCAACTCTGTGAGTTGAACACACGCAGCCCAAAGAAGTTACTGAGAATTCTTCTGTCTAGCGTTATATGCGGAAATCCCGTTTCCAACGAAATCCTCAAAGAGGTCCAAATATCCACTTGCAGACTTACAAACAGAGTGTTTCCAACCTGCCCTATGAAAACAAAGGTTAAACTCTGTGAATGGAACACACACATCACCAAGTTGTTGTTGAGAATGATTCTCTCTAATTTTTATACGAACATATATCTTTTCTACCGTTGGCCCCAAAGCGCTTGAAATCTCCACTTGCAAATTCCGCAAAAAGAGGGTTTCAAATCTGCTCTGTCTAAAGGAAGGATCAACTCCATGAGTTGATCACAGGCAGCCCATAGCAGTTACTGAGAATTTTTCTGTCAAGCGTTATATGCAGAAATCCCGTTTCCAATGAAATCCTCAAAGAGGTCCAAACATCCACTTGCAGACTTTACAAACAGAGTGTTTCCAAACTGCTCTATGAAAAGAAAGCTTAAACTCTGTGAGTGGAATGCACACATCACCAAGTGGTTGCTGAGAATGATTCTCTCTAGTTTTTATACGAAGATATTTCCTTTTCAACCGTTGGCCCCAAAGCGCTTGAAATCTCCACTTGCAAATTCCACAAAAACAGGGTTTCAAATCAGCTCTGTCTAAAGGAAGGTCCAACTCTGTGAGTTGAACACAGGCAGCCCGCAGCAGTTACTGAGAATTCTTCTGTCTAGCGTTATATGCAGAAACCACGTTTCCAACAATATACTCAAAGAGGTCCAAATATCCACCTGCAGACTTTATAAACAGACTGTTTCCAAACTGCTTTCTGAAAAGAAAGGTGAAACTCAGTGAGTGGAACGCACACATTACCAAGTGGTTGCTGAGAATGATTCTCTCTAGTTTTTATACGAAGATATTTCCTTTTCTACCGTTGGACACCAAGCGCTTGAAATCTCCCCTTGTAAATTCCACAAAAACAGGGTTTCAAATCTGCTCTGTCTAAAGGAAGGTTCAACTCTGTGAGTTGAACACAGGCAGCCCATAGCAGTTACTGAGAATTCTTCTGTCTAGCGTTATATGCAAAATCCCGTTTCCAACGAAATCCTAATGAGGTCCAAATATCCACTTGCAGACTTTACAAACAGAGTGTTTCCAAACTGCTCTATGAAAAGAAAGGTTGAACTCTGTGAGTGGAATGCACACATAACCAAGTTGTTGCACAAAATGATTCTCTTTAGTTTTTATACGAAGATATTTCCTTTTCTACCGTAGGCCCCAAAGCGCTTGAAATCTCCACTTTGAAATTCCACAAAAAGAGGGTTTCAAATCTGCTCTGTCTAAAGGAAGGTTCAACTCTGTGAGTTGAACACACGCAGCCCATAGCAGTTAGTGAGAATTCTTCTGTCTTGTGTTATATGCAGAAATCCCGTTTCCAAAGAAATCCCCAAAGAGGTCCAAATATCCACTTGCAGACTTTACAAACAGAGTTTTTCCAAACTGCTCTATGAAAAGAAAGGTTAAACTCTGTGAGTGGAATGCACACATCACCAAGTTGTTGCTGAGAATGATTCTCTCTAGTTTTAATACGAAGATATTTCCTTTTCTATCATAGGCCCAAAATCGCTTGAAATCTCCAGTTCGAAATTCCACAAAAAGAGGGTTTCAAATCTTCTCTGTCTAAAGCAGGGTTCAACCCTCTGAGTTGAACACATGCAGCCCAAAGTAGTTACTGAGAATTCTTCTGTCTAGTGTTATATGCAGAAATCCCGTTTCCAAAGAAATCCTCAATGAAGTCAAAGTATCCACCTGCAGACTTTACAAACAGAGTGTTGCCAAACTGCTCTAAGAAAACAAAGTTTAACTCTGTGAGTGGAATGCACACATCACCAGGTGGTTGCGGAGAATGATTCCCTCTAGTTTTTATACAAAGATATTTCCTTTTCGACCGTTGGCCCATAAGCGCTTGAAAACTCCACTTGCAAATTCCACAAAAAGAGGGTTTCAAATCTGCTCTCTAAAGGAAGGTTCAACTCTGTGAGTTGAACACATGCAGCCGAAAGAAGTTACTGGGAATTCTTCTGACTAGCATAATATGCAGAAACCCCGTGTCCAACGAAATCCTCGAAGAGGTCCAAATATCCACTTGCAGACTTTACAAACAGAGTGTTTCCAAACTGCTCTATGAAAAGAAAGCTTAAACTCTGTGAGTGTAACGCACACCTCACCAAGTGGTTGCTGAAAATGATGCCCTCTAGTTTTTATACGAAGATATTTCCTTTCCTACAATTGGCCACAAAGCGCTTGAAATCTCCACTTGCAAATTCCACAAAAAGAGGGTTTCAAATCTTCTCCATCTAAAGGAAGGTTCAACTCTGTGAGTTGAACACAGGCACCCAAGGGAAGTTACTGAGAATTCTTCTGTCTAGCGTTATATGCGGAAATCCCGTTTCCAACGAAATCCTCAAAGAGGTCCAAATATCCACTTGCAGACTTTACAGAGTGTTTCCAACCTGCCCTATGAAAACAAAGGTTAAACTCTGTGAATGGAACACACACATCACCAAGTGGTTGCTGAGTATGATTCTCTCTAGTTTTTATACGAAGATATTTCTTTTCTACCATGGGCCCAAAAGCGCTTGAAATCTCCACTTGCAAAATCCACTAAAACAGGGTTTCAAATCTGCTCTGTCTAAAGGAAGGTTCAACTCTGTGAGTTGAACACAGGCAGCCCATAGCAGTTACTGAGTATTCTTTTGTCTAGCGTCATATGCAGAAAACCCGTTTCCAACGAAATCCTCAAAGAGGTCCAAATATCCATTTGCAGACTTTTCAAACAGAGTGTTTCCAAACTGCTCTATGAAAACAAAGGTTAAACTCTGTGAGTGGAACGCACACATCACCAAGTGGTTGCTGAGAATGATTCTCTCTAGTTTTCATACGAAGATATTTCCTTTTCTACCGTAGGCCCCAAAGCACTTGAAAACTCCACTTACAAATTCCACAAAGAGAGGGTTTCAAATCTGCTCTGTGTAAAGGAAGGCTCAACTCTGTGAGTTGAACACACGCAGCCCAAAGAAGTTACTGAGAATTCTTCTGTCTAGCATTATATGCAGAAATCCCATTTCCAGCAAAATCCTAGAAGAGGTCCAAATATCCACTTGCAGACTTTACAAACAGAGTGTTTCCAAACTGCTCTATGAAAAGAAAGGTTGAACTCTGTGAGTGGAATGCACACATCAGCAAGTGGTTGCTGAGAATGATTCTCTCTGGTTTTTATACTAAGATATTTCCTTTTCTACCGTATGCCCCAAATCGCTTGAAATCTCCAACTGGAAATTCCACAAAAAGAGGGTTTCAAATCTGCTCTGTCTAAGGGAAGGTTCAACTCTCTGAGTTGAACACAAGCAGCCCTAAGGAGTTCCTGAGAATTCTTCTGTCTAGCATTATATGCAGAAATCCCGTTTAAAACGAAATCCTCAAAGGGGTCCAAATATCCACTTGCAGACTCTACAAACAGTGTGTTTCCCATCTGCTCTACGAATACAAACGTTAAACTCTGTGAGTGGAACTCACACATCACAGAGTGGTTGCTGAGAATGATTCTCTCTAGTTTTTATACGAAGATATTTCCTTTTCTACTGTAGGCCCCAAAGCGCTTGAAATCTCCACTTGCAAATTCCACAAGGAGAGGGTTTCAAATCTGCTCTGTCTAAAGGAAGGCTCAACTCTGTGAGTTGAACACACGCAGCCCAAAGAAGTTACTGAAAATTCTTCTGTCTAGCGTTATATGCAGAAATCCCGTTTCCAGCAAAATCCTAAAAGAAGTCCAAATATCCACTTGCAGACTTTACAAACAGAGTGTTTCCAAACTGCTCTATGAAAACAAAGGTTAAACTCTGTGAGTGGAACGCACACATCACCAAGTGGTTGCTGAGAATGTTTATCTCTAGTTTTTATACGAAGATATTTCCCTTTCTACCGTTGTCCCGAAAGCCCTTGAAAACTCCACTTGCAAATTCCACAAAAAGAGGGTTTCAAATCTGCTCTGTCTAAAGGAAGGTCAAATTCTGTGAGTTGAACACACACAGCCCAAAGAAGTTACTGAGAATTCTTATGTCTAGCGTTATATGCAGAAATCCCGTTTCCAACGAAATCCTCTAAGAGGTCCAAATATCCAGTTGCAGACTTTACAAACAGAGTGTTTCCAAACTGCTCTATTAAAAGAAAGGTTAAACTCTGTGAGTGGAACTCGCACATCCCAAAATGGTTGCTGACAATGATTCTCTCTAGTTTTTATACTAAGATATTTCCTTTTCTACCATGGGCCCAAAAGCGCTTGAAATCTCCACTTGCAAAATCCACAAAAACAGGGTTTCAAATCTGCTCTGTCTAAAGGAAGGTCCAACTCTGTGAGTTGAACACAGGCAGCCCAAAGCAGTTACTGAGAATTCTTCTGTCTAGTGTTATATGCAGAAACCACGTTTCCAACAATATACTCAAAGAGGTCCAAATATCTACCTGCAGACTTTACAAACAGACTGTTTCCAAACTGCTTTACGAAAAGAAAGGTGAAACTCTGTGAGTGGAACGCACACATTACCAAGTGGTTGCTGAGAATGATTCTCTCTAGTTTTTATACGAAGATATTTCCTTTTCTACCGTTGGCCACCAAGCGCTTGAAATCTCCCCTTGTAAATTCCACAAAAACAGGGTTTCAAATCTGCTCTGTCTAAAGGAAGGTTCAACTCTGTGAGTTGAACACAGGCAGCCCATAGCAGTTACTGAGTATTCTTTTGTCTAGCGTCATATGCAGAAATCCCGTTTCCAACGAAATACTCAAAGAGGTCCACATATCCACTTGCAGACTTTTCAAACAGAGTGTTTCCAAACTGCTCTATGAAAACAAAGGTTAAACTCTGTGAGTGGAACGTGCACATCACCAAGTGGTTGCTGAGAATGATTCTCTCTAGTTTTTATACGAAGATATTTCCTTTTCTACCGTAGGCCCCAAAGCGCTTGAAAACTCCACTTACAAATTCCACAAAGAGAGGGTTTCAAATCTGCTCTGTCTAAAGGAAGGCTCAACTCTGTGAGTTGAACACACGCAGCCCAAAGAAGTTACTGAGAATTCTTCTGTCTAGCGTTATATGCAGAAATCCCGTTTCCAGCAAAATCCTAAAAGAGGTCCAAATATCCACTTGCAGACTTTACAAACAGAGTGTTTCCAAACTGCTCTATGAAAAGAAAGGTTGAACACTGTGAATGGAATGCACACATCAGGAAGTGGTTGCTGAGAATGATTCTCTCTGGTTTTTATACTAAGATATTTCCTTTTCTACCGTATGCCCAAAATCGCTTGAAATCTCCAACTGGAAATTCCACAAAAAGAGGATTTCAAATCTGCTCTGTCTAAAGGAAGGTTCAACTCTCTGAGTGGAACACAAGCAGCCCTAAGAAGTTCCTGAGAATTCTTCTGTCTAGCATTATATGCAGACATCCCGTTTCCAACCAAATCCTCAAAGGGGTCCAAATATCCACTTGCAGACTTTACAAAGAGTGTGTTTCCCATCTGCTCTATGAATACAAACGTTAAACTCTGTGATTGGAACTCACACATCACAGAGTGGTTGCTGAGAATGATTCTCTCTAGTTTTAATACGAAGATATTTCCTTTTCTACGGTTGGCCCCTAAGCGCTTGAAATCTCCGCTTGCAAATTCCACAAAAAGAGGGTTTCACATCTGCTCTGTCTAAAGGAAGGTTCAACTGTGTGAGTTGAACACATGCAGCCCAAAGAAGTTACTGAGAATTCTTCTGTCTAGCGTTATATGCCGAAATCACCTTTCTAACGAAATCCTCAAAGAGTTCCAAATATGCACTTGCGGAATTTACAAACAGAGTGTTTCCAAACTGCTCTATGCAAAGAAAGGTGAAACTCTGTGAGTGGAGCACACACATCGCCAAGTGGTGGCTGAGAATGTTTATCTCTCGTTTTTATACGAAGATATTTCCCTTTCTACCGTTGTCCCGAAAGCGCTTGAAAACTCCACTTGCAAATTCCACAAAAAGAGTGTTTCAAATCTGCTCTGTCTAAAGGAAGGTTCAACTCTGTGAGTTGAACACACAAAGCCCAAAGAAGTTACTGAGAATTCTTCTGTCTAGCGTTATATGCAGAAATCCCGTTTCCAACGAAATCCTCAAAGAGGTCCAAATATCCACTTGCAGACTTTTCAAACAGAGTGTTTCCCATCTGCTCTATTAAAAGAAAGATTAAACTCTGTGAGTGGAATGCACACATCACAAAGTGGTTGCTGAGAATTATTCTCTCTAGTTTTTATACGAAGATACTTCCTTTTCTACAGTTGGCCCCAAAGCGCTTGAAATATCCACTTGCAAATTCCACAAAAAGAGGGTTTCAAATCTGCTCTGTCTAAAGGAAGGTTCAACTCTGTGAGTTGAACACACGCAGCCCAAAGAAGTTACTGAGAATTCTTCTGTCTAGCGTTATATGCGGAAATCCCGTTTCCAACGAAATCCTCAAAGAGGTCCAAATATCCACTTGCAGACTTACAAACAGAGTGTTTCCAACCTGCCCTATGAAAACAAAGGTTAAACTCTGTGAATGGAACACACACATCACCAAGTTGTTGTTGAGAATGATTCTCTCTAATTTTTATACGAACATATATCTTTTCTACCGTTGGCCCCAAAGCGCTTGAAATCTCCACTTGCAAATTCCGCAAAAAGAGGGTTTCAAATCTGCTCTGTCTAAAGGAAGGATCAACTCCATGAGTTGATCACAGGCAGCCCATAGCAGTTACTGAGAATTTTTCTGTCAAGCGTTATATGCAGAAATCCCGTTTCCAATGAAATCCTCAAAGAGGTCCAAACATCCACTTGCAGACTTTACAAACAGAGTGTTTCCAAACTGCTCTATGAAAAGAAAGCTTAAACTCTGTGAGTGGAATGCACACATCACCAAGTGGTTGCTGAGAATGATTCTCTCTAGTTTTTATACGAAGATATTTCCTTTTCAACCGTTGGCCCCAAAGCGCTTGAAATCTCCACTTGCAAATTCCACAAAAACAGGGTTTCAAATCAGCTCTGTCTAAAGGAAGGTCCAACTCTGTGAGTTGAACACAGGCAGCCCGCAGCAGTTACTGAGAATTCTTCTGTCTAGCGTTATATGCAGAAACCACGTTTCCAACAATATACTCAAAGAGGTCCAAATATCCACCTGCAGACTTTATAAACAGACTGTTTCCAAACTGCTTTCTGAAAAGAAAGGTGAAACTCAGTGAGTGGAACGCACACATTACCAAGTGGTTGCTGAGAATGATTCTCTCTAGTTTTTATACGAAGATATTTCCTTTTCTACCGTTGGACACCAAGCGCTTGAAATCTCCCCTTGTAAATTCCACAAAAACAGGGTTTCAAATCTGCTCTGTCTAAAGGAAGGTTCAACTCTGTGAGTTGAACACAGGCAGCCCATAGCAGTTACTGAGAATTCTTCTGTCTAGCGTTATATGCAAAATCCCGTTTCCAACGAAATCCTAATGAGGTCCAAATATCCACTTGCAGACTTTACAAACAGAGTGTTTCCAAACTGCTCTATGAAAAGAAAGGTTGAACTCTGTGAGTGGAATGCACACATAACCAAGTTGTTGCACAAAATGATTCTCTTTAGTTTTTATACGAAGATATTTCCTTTTCTACCGTAGGCCCCAAAGCGCTTGAAATCTCCACTTTGAAATTCCACAAAAAGAGGGTTTCAAATCTGCTCTGTCTAAAGGAAGGTTCAACTCTGTGAGTTGAACACACGCAGCCCATAGCAGTTAGTGAGAATTCTTCTGTCTTGTGTTATATGCAGAAATCCCGTTTCCAAAGAAATCCCCAAAGAGGTCCAAATATCCACTTGCAGACTTTACAAACAGAGTTTTTCCAAACTGCTCTATGAAAAGAAAGGTTAAACTCTGTGAGTGGAATGCACACATCACCAAGTTGTTGCTGAGAATGATTCTCTCTAGTTTTAATACGAAGATATTTCCTTTTCTATCATAGGCCCAAAATCGCTTGAAATCTCCAGTTCGAAATTCCACAAAAAGAGGGTTTCAAATCTTCTCTGTCTAAAGCAGGGTTCAACCCTCTGAGTTGAACACATGCAGCCCAAAGTAGTTACTGAGAATTCTTCTGTCTAGTGTTATATGCAGAAATCCCGTTTCCAAAGAAATCCTCAATGAAGTCAAAGTATCCACCTGCAGACTTTACAAACAGAGTGTTGCCAAACTGCTCTAAGAAAACAAAGTTTAACTCTGTGAGTGGAATGCACACATCACCAGGTGGTTGCGGAGAATGATTCCCTCTAGTTTTTATACAAAGATATTTCCTTTTCGACCGTTGGCCCATAAGCGCTTGAAAACTCCACTTGCAAATTCCACAAAAAGAGGGTTTCAAATCTGCTCTCTAAAGGAAGGTTCAACTCTGTGAGTTGAACACATGCAGCTGAAAGAAGTTACTGGGAATTCTTCTGACTAGCATAATATGCAGAAACCCCGTGTCCAACGAAATCCTCAAAGAGGTCCAAATATCCACTTGCAGACTTTACAAACAGAGTGTTTCCAAACTGCTCTATGAAAAGAAAGCTTAAACTCTGTGAGTGTAACGCACACCTCACCAAGTGGTTGCTGAAAATGATGCCCTCTAGTTTTTATACGAAGATATTTCCTTTCCTACAATTGGCCACAAAGCGCTTGAAATCTCCACTTGCAAATTCCACAAAAAGAGGGTTTCAAATCTTCTCCATCTAAAGGAAGGTTCAACTCTGTGAGTTGAACACAGGCACCCAAGGGAAGTTACTGAGAATTCTTCTGTCTAGCGTTATATGCGGAAATCCCGTTTCCAACGAAATCCTCAAAGAGGTCCAAATATCCACTTGCAGACTTTACAGAGTGTTTCCAACCTGCCCTATGAAAACAAAGGTTAAACTCTGTGAATGGAACACACACATCACCAAGTGGTTGCTGAGTATGATTCTCTCTAGTTTTTATACGAAGATATTTCTTTTCTACCGTTGGCCCCAAAGCGCTTGAAATCTCCACTTGCAAATTCCGCAAAAAGAGGGTTTCAAATCTGCTCTGTCTAAAGGAAGGATCAACTCCATGAGTTGATCACAGGCAGCCCATAGCAGTTACTGAGAATTCTTCTGACTAGCGTAATATGCAGAAATCCCGTTTCCAATGAAATCCTCAAAGAGGTCCAAACATCCACTTGCAGACTTTACAAACAGAGTGTTTCCAAACTGCTCTATGAAAGGAAAGCTTAAACTCTGTGAGTGGAATGCACACATCACCAAGTGGTTGCTGAGAATGATTCTCTCTAGTTTTTATACGAAGATATTTCCTTTTCTACCGTTGGCCCCAAAGCGCTTGAAATCTCCACTTGCAAATTCCACAAAAACAGGGTTTCAAATCAGCTCTGTCAAAAGGAAGGTCCAACTCTGTGAGTTGAACACAGGCAGCCGAAAGCAGTTACTGAGAATTCTTCTGTCTAGCGTTATATGCAGAAACCACGTTTCCAACAATATACTCAAAGAGGTCCAAATATCCACCTGCAGACTTTATAAACAGACGGTTTCCAAACTGCTTTCTGAAAAGAAAGGTGAAACTCAGTGAGTGGAACGCACACATTACCAAGTGGTTGCTGAGAATGATTCTCTCTAGTTTTTATACGAAGATATTTCCTTTTCTACCGTTGGCCACCAAGCGCTTGAAATCTCCCCTTGTAAATTCCACAAAAACAGGGTTTCAAATCTGCTCTGTCTAAAGGAAGGTTCAACTCTGTGAGTTGAACACAGGCAGCCCATAGCAGTTACTGAGAATTCTTCTGTTTAGCGTTATATGCAAAATCCCGTTTCCAACGAAATCCTAATGAGGTCCAAATATCCACTTGCAGACTTTACAAACAGAGTGTTTCCAAACTGCTCTATGAAAAGAAAGGTTGAACTCTGTGAGTGGAATGCACACATCACCAAGTTGTTGCACAAAATGATTCTCTCTAGTTTTTATACGAAGATATTTCCTTTTCTACCGTAGGCCCCAAAGCGCTTGAAATCTCCACTTTGAAATTCCACAAAAAGAGGGTTTCAAATCTGCTCTGTCTAAAGGAAGGTTCAACTCTGTGAGTTGAACACACGCAGCCCATAGCAGTTAGTGAGAATTCTTCTGTCTTGTGTTATATGCAGAAATCCCGTTTCCAAAGAAATCCCCAAAGAGGTCCAAATATCCACTTGCAGACTTTACAAACAGAGTGTTTCCAAACTGCTCTATGAAAAGAAAGGTTAAACTCTGTGAGTGGAATGCACACATCACCAAGTTGTTGCTGAGAATGATTCTCTCTAGTTTTAATACGAAGATATTTCCTTTTCTATCATAGGCCCAAAATCGCTTGAAATCTCCAGTTCGAAATTCCACAAAAAGAGGGTTTCAAATCTTCTCTGTCTAAAGCAGGGTTCAACCCTCTGAGTTGAACACATGCAGCCCAAAGTAGTTACTGAGAATTCTTCTGTCTAGTGTTATATGCAGAAATCCCGTTTCCAGAGAAATCCTCAATGAAGTCAAAGTATCCACCTGCAGACTTTACAAACAGAGTGTTGCCAAACTGCTCTAAGAAAACAAAGTTTAACTCTGTGAGTGGAATGCACACATCACCAGGTGGTTGCTGAGAATGATTCCCTCTAGTTTTTATACAAAGATATTTCCTTTTCGACCGTTGGCCCATAAGCGATTGAAAACTCCACTTGCAAATTCCAGAAAAAGAGGGTTTCAAATCTGCTCTGTCTAAAGGAAGGTTCAACTCTGTGAGTTGAACACATGCAGCCGAAAGAAGTTACTGGGAATTCTTCTGACTAGCGTAATATGCAGAAACCCCGTGTCCAACGAAATCCTCAAAGAGGTCCAAATATCCACTTGCAGACTTTACAAACAGAGTGTTTCCAAACTGCTCTATTAAAAGAAAGGTTAAACTCTGTGAGTGGAACGCACACATCACCAGGTGGTTGCAGAGAATGATTCTCTCTAGTTTTTATACGAAGATATTTCCTTTTCTACTTTTGGCCACAAAGCGCTTGAAATCTCCACTTGCAAATTCCAAAAAAAGAGGGTTTCAACTCTGCACTGTGCAAAGGAACGTTTAACTCTGTGAGTTGAACACACGCAGCCAAGGGAAGTTACTGAGACTTCTTCTGTCTAGCGTTATATGCAGAAATCACGTTTCCAACGAAATCCTCAAAGATGTCAAAATATCCACTTGCAGACTTTTCAAACAGAGTGTTTCCCATCTGCTCTATTAAAAGAAAGATTAAGCTCTGTGAGTGGAATGCACACATCACAAAGTGGTTGCTGAGAATGATTCTCTCTAGTTTTTATACGAAGATACTTCCTTTTCTACAGTTGGCCCAAAAGCACTTGAAATATCCACTTGCAAATTCCACAAAAAGAGGGTTTCAAATCTGCTCTGTCTAAAGGAAGGTTCAACTCTGTGAGTTGAACACACGCAGCTGAAAGAAGTTACTGGGAATTCTTCTGACTAGCGTAATATGCAGAAACCCCGTGTCCAACGAAATCCTCAAAGAGGTCCAAATATCCACTTGCAGACTTTACAAACAGAGTGTTTCCAAACTGCTCTATGAAAAGAAAGCTTAAACTCTGTGAGTGTAACGCACACCTCACCAAGTGGTTGCTGAAAATGATGCCCTCTAGTTTTTAAACGAAGATATTTCCTTTCCTACCTTTGGCCACAAAGCGCTTGAAATCTCCACTTCCAAATTCCACAAAAAGAGGGTTTCAAATCTTCTCCATCTAAAGGAAGGTTCAACTCTGTGAGTTGAACACAGGCACCCAAGGGAAGTTACTGAGAATTCTTCTGTCTAGCGTTATATGCAGAAATCCGGTTTCCAACGAAATCCTCAAAGAATTCCCAATATCCATTGCAGACTTTACAAACAGAGTGTTTCCAAACTGCTCTATTAAAAGAAAGGTTAAACTCTGTGAGTGGAACGCACACATCACCAGGTGGTTGCAGAGAATGATTCTCTCTAGTTTTTATACGAAGATATTTCCTTTTCTACTGTTGGCCACAAAGCGCTTGAAATCTCCACTTGCAAATTCCAAAAAAAGAGGGTTTCAACTCTGCTCTGTCCAAAGGAACGTTTAACTCTGTGAGTTGAACACACGCAGCCAAAGGAAGTTACTGAGAATTCTTCTGTCTAGCGTTATATGCAGAAATCCCGTTTCCAACGAAATCCTCAAAGAGGTCCAAATATCCTCTTGCAGAATTTACAAACAGAGTGTTTTCAAACTGCTCTATGAAAACAAAGGTTAAACTCGGTGAGTGGAACTCACACATCCCAAAGTGGTTGCTGAGAATGATTCTCTCTAGTTTTTATATGAAGATATTTCCTTTTCTACCGTAGGCCCAAAATCGCTTGAAATCTAAAGTTGGAAATTCCACAAAAGGAGGGTTTCAAATCTGCTCTGTCTAAAGTAAGGTTCAACTCTGTGAGTTGAACACACGCAGCCCAAAGAAGTTACTGGCAATTCTTCTGTCTAGCGTTATATGCAGAAATCCCGTTTCCAACGAAATCCTCAAAGAGGTCCAAATATCCACTTGCAGACTTTACAAACAGAGTGTTTCCAAACTGCTCAATGAAAACAAAGGTTAAACTCTGTGAGTGGAACGCACACATCCCAAAGTGTTTGCTGAGAATGATTCTCTCTAGTTTTTATACGAAGATATTTCCTTTTCTACCATAGGCCCAAATCGCTTGAAATCCCCACTTGCAAATTCCACAAAAAGAGGGTTTCAAATCTGCTCTGTCTAAAGGAAGGTTCAACTCTGTCAGTTGAACACATGCAGCCCAAAGAAGTTACTGAGAATTCTTCTATCTAGCGTTATATGCAGAAATCCCGTTTCCAACGAAATCCTCAAAGAGGTCCAAATATCCACTTGCAGGCTTTACAAACAGAGTGTTTCCAAACTGCTCTATGAAAACAAAGGTTAAACTCTGTGAGTGGAACTCACACATCCCAAAGTGGTTGCTGAGAATGATTCTCTCTAGTTTATATAGAAGATATTTCCTTTTCAACCGTAGGCCCAAAATCGCTTGAAATCTCCACTTGCAAATTCCACAAAAAGAGGGTTTCAAATCTGCTCTGTATAAAGTAAGGTTCAACTCTGTGAGATGAACACACGCAGCCGAAAGAAGTTACTGACAATTCTTCTGTCTAGCGTTATATGCAGAAATCCCGTTTCCAACGAAATCCCCAAAGAGGTCCAAATATCCACTTGCAGACTTTACAAACAGAGTGTTTCCAAACTGCTCTATGAAAACAAAGGTTAAACTCTGTGAGTGGAACTCACACATCCCAAAGTGGTTGCTGAGAATGATTCTCTCTAGTTTTTATACAAAGATATTTCCTTTTCTACCGTAGGCCCAAAATCGCTTGAAATCTCCACTTGGAAATTCCTCTAAAAGAGGGTTTCAAATCTGCTCTTTCTAAAGTAAGGTTCAACTCTGTGAGTTGAACACACGCAGCCCAAAGAAGTTACTGAGAATTCTTCTGTCTACCGTTATATGCAGAAAACCCGTTTCCAACGAAATCCTCAAAGAGGTCCAAATATCCACTTGCAGACATTACCAACAGAGTGTTTCCAAACTGCTCTATGAAAACAAAGGTTAAACTCTGTGAGTGGAACTCACACATCCCAAAGTGGTTGCTGAGAATGATTCTCTCTAGTTTTTATACGAAGATATTTCCTTTTCTACAGTTGGCCCAAAATCGCTTGAAATCTCCACTTGCAAATTCCACAAAAAGAGGGTTTCAAATCTGCTCTGTCTAAAGTAAGGTTCAACTCTGTGAGTTGAACACACGCAGCCCAAAGAAGTTACTGACAATTCTTCTGTCTAGCGTTATATGCAGAAATCTCGTTTCCAACGAAATCCTCAAAGAGATCAAATTTATCCACTTGCAGACTTTACAAACAGAGTGTTCCAAAATTGCTCTATGAAAACAAAGGTAAAACTCTGTGAGTGGAACGCACACATCCCAAAGTGGTTGCTGAGAATGATTCTCTCTAGTTTTTATACGAAGAAATTTCCTTTTCTACCGTAGGCCCTAAATCGCTTGAAATCTCCACTTGGAAATTCCACAAAAAGAGGGTTTCAAATCTGCTCAGTCTAAAGGAAGGTTCAACTCTGTGAGTTGAACACACGCAGCCCAAAGAAGTTACTGAGAATTCTTCTGTCTAACGTTATATGCAGAAATCCCGTTTCCAACGAAATCCTCAAAGAGGTCCAAATATCCACTTGCAGACTTTACAAACAGAGTGTTTCCAAACTGCTCAATGAAAACAAAGGTTAAACTCTGTGAGTGGAACGCACACATCCCAAAGTGGTTGCTGAGAATGATTCTCTCTAGTTTTTATACGAAGATACTTCCTTTTCTACAGTTGGCCCAAAAGCACTTGAAATATCCACTTGCAAATTCCACAAAAAGAGGGTTTCAAATCTGCTCTGTCTAAAGGAAGGTTCAACTCTGTGAGTTGAACACACGCAGCCAAAAGAAGTTACTGGGAATTCTTCTGACTAGCGTAATATGCAGAAACCCCGTGTCCAACGAAATCCTCAAAGAGGTCCAAATATCCACTTGTAGACTTTACAAACAGAGTGTTTCCAAACTGCTCTATGAAAAGAAAGCTTAAACTCTGTGAGTGTAACGCACACCTCACCAAGTGGTTGCTGAAAATGATGCCCTCTAGTTTTTATACGAAAATATTTCCTTTCCTACCTTTGGCCACAAAGCGCTTGAAATCTCCACTTCCAAATTCCACAAAAAGAGGGTTTCAAATCTTCTCCATCTAAAGGAACGTTCAACTCTGTGAGTTGAACACAGGCATCCAAGGGAAGTTACTGAGAATTCTTCTGTCTAGCGTTATATGCAGAAATCCCGTTTCCAACGAAATCCTCAAAGAAGTCCAAATATCCATTGCAGACTTTACAAACAGAGTGTTTCCAAACTGCTCTATTAAAAGAAAGGTTAAACTCTGTGAGTGGAACGCACACATCACCAGGTGGTTGCAGAGAATAATTCTCTCTAGTTTTTATACGAAGATATTTCCTTTTCTACTGTTGGCCACAAAGCGCTTGAAATCTCCACTTGCAAATTCCAAAAAAAGAGGGTTTCAACTCTGCTCTGTCCAAAGGAAGGTTTAACTCTGTGAGTTGAACACACGCAGCCCAAAGAAGTTACTGAGAATTCTTCTGTCTACCGTTATATGCATAAATCCCGTTTCCAACAAAATCCTCAAAGAGGTCCAAATATCCTCTTGCAGAATTTACAAACAGAGTGTTTTCAAACTGCTCTATGGAAACAAAGGTTAAACTCGGTGAGTGGAACTCACACATCCCAAAGTGGTTGCTGAGAATGACTCTCTCTAGTTTTTATATGAAGATATTTCCTTTTCTACCGTAGGCCCAAAATCGCTTGAAATCTCCAGTTGGAAATTCCACAAAAGGAGGGTTTCAAATCTGCTCTGTCTAAAGTAGGGTTCAACTCTGTGAGTTGAACACACGCAGCCCAAAGAAGTTACTGGCAATTCTTCTGTCTAGCGTTATATGCAGAAATCCCGTTTCCAACGAAATCCTCAAAGAGGTCCAAATATCCACTTGCAGAGTTTACAAACAGAGTGTTTCCAAACTGCTCAATGAAAACAAAGGTTAAACTCTGTGAGTGGAACGCACACATCCCAAAGTGTTTGCTGAGAATGATTCTCTCTAGTTTTTATACGAAGATATTTCCTTTTCTACCATAGGCCCAAATCGCTTGAAATCCCCACTTGCAAATCCCACAAAAAGAGGGTTTTAAATCTGCTCTGTCTAAAGGAAGGTTCAACTCTGTCACTTGAACACATGCGGCCCAAAGAAGTTACTGAGAATTCTTCTATCTAGCGTTATATGCAGAAATCCCGTTTCCAACGAAATCCTCAAAGAGGTCCAAATATCCACTTGCAGGCTTTACAAACACAGTGTTTCAAAACTGCTCTATGAAAACAAAGGTTAAACTCTGTGAGTGGAACTCACACATCCCAAAGTGGTTGCTGAGAATGATTCTCTCTAGTTTTTATACGAAGATATTTCCTTTTCAACCGTAGGCCCAAAATCGCTTGAAATCTCCACTTGCAAATTCCACAAAAAGAGGGTTTCAAATCTGCTCTGTATAAAGTAAGGTTCAACTCTGTGAGATGAACACACGCAGCAGAAAGAAGTTACTGACAATTCTTCTGTCTAGCGTTATATGCAGAAATCCCGTTTCCAACGAAATCCCCAAAGAGGTCCAAATATCCACTTGCAGAGCTTACAAACAGAGTGTTTCCAAACTGCTCTATGAAAACAAAGGTTAAACTCTGTGAGTGGAACTCACACATCCCAAAGTGGTTGCTGAGAATGATTCTCTCTAGTGTTTATACAAAGATATTTCCTTTTCTACCGTAGGCCCAAAATCGCTTGAAATCTCCCCTTGGAAATTCCTCTAAAAGAGGGTTTCAAATCTGCTCTGTCTAAAGTAAGGTTCAACTCTGTGAGTTGAACACATGCAGCCCAAAGAAGTTACTGAGAATTCTTCTGTCTAGCGTTATATGCAGAAATCCCGTTTCCAACGAAATCCTCAAAGAGGTCCAAATATCCACTTGCAGACTTTACAAACAGAGTGTTTCCAAACTGCTCAATGAAAACAAAGGTTAAACTCTGTGAGTGGAACGCACACATCCCAAAGTGTTTGCTGAGAATGATTCTCTCTAGTTTTTATACGAAGATACTTCCTTTTCTACAGTTGGCCCAAAAGCACTTGAAATATCCACTAGCAAATTCCACAAAAAGAGGGTTTCAAATCTGCTCTGTCTAAAGGAAGGTTCTACTCTGTGAGTTGAACACACGCAGCCGAAAGAAGTTACTGGGAATTCTTCTGACTAGCGTAATATGCAGAAACCCCGTGTCCAACGAAATCCTCAAAGAGGTCCAAATATCCACTTGCAGACTTTACAAACAGAGTGTTTCCAAACTGCTCTATGAAAAGAAAGCTTAAACTCTGTGAGTGTAACGCACACCTCACCAAGTGGTTGCTGAAAATGATGCCCTCTAGTTTTTATACGAAGATATTTCCTTTCCTACCTTTGGCCACAAAGCGCTTGAAATCTCCACTTCCAAATTCCACAAAAAGAGGGTTTCAAATCTTCTCCATCTAAAGGAAGTTTCAACTCTGTGAGTTGAACACAGGCACCCAAGGGAAGTTACTGAGAATTCTTCTGTCTAGCGTTATATGCAGAAATCCCGTTTCCAACGAAATCCTCAAAGAAGTCCAAATATCCATTGCAGACTTTACAAACAGAGTGTTTCCAAACTGCTCTATTAAAAGAAAGGTTAAACTCTGTGAGTGGAACGCACACATCACCAGGTGGTTGCAGAGAATGATTCTCTCTAGTTTTTATACGAAGATATTTCCTTTTCTACTGCTGGCCACAAAGCGCTTGAAATCTCCACTTGCAAATTCCAAAAAAAGAGGGTTTCAACTCTGCTCTGTCCAAAGGAACGTTTAACTCTGTGAGTTGAACACACGCAGCCAAAGGAAGTTACTGAGAATTCTTCTGTCTACCGTTATATGCAGAAATCCCGTTTCCAACGAAATCCTCAAAAGGTCCAAATATCCTCTTGCAGAATTTACAAACAGAGTGTTTTCAAACTGCTCTATGAAAACAAAGGTTAAACTCTGTGAGTGGAACTCACACATCCCAAAGTGTTTGCTGAGAATGATTCTCTCTAGTTTATATAGAAGATATTTCCTTTTCAACCGTAGGTCCAAAATCGCTTGAAATCTCCACTTGCAAATTCCACAAAAAGAGGGTTTCAAATCTGCTCTGTATAAAGTAAGGTTCAACTCTGTGAGATGAACACACGCAGCCCAAAGAAGTTACTGACAACTCTTCTGTGTAGCGTTATATGCAGAAATCTCGTTTCCATCGAAATCCTCAAAGAGATCAAATTTATCCACTTGCAGACTTTACAAACAGAGTGTTCCAAAATTGCTCTATGAAAACAAAGGTTAAACTCTGTGAGTGGAACGCACACATCCCAAAGTGGTTGCTGAGAATGATTCTCTCTAGTTTTTATACGAAGAAATTTCCTTTTCTACCATAGGCCCTAAATCGCTTGAAATCTCCACTTGGAAATTCCACAAAAAGAGGGTTTCAAATCTGCTCAGTCTAAAGGAAGGTTCAACTCTGTGAGTTGAACACACGCAGCCCAAAGAAGTTACTGAGAATTCTTCTGTCTAGCGTTATATGCAGAAATCCCGTTTCCAACGAAATCCTCAAAGAGGTCCAAATATCCACTTGCAGGCTTTACAAACAGAGTGTTTCCAAACTGCTCAATGAAAACAAAGGTTAAACTCTGTGAGTGGAACGCACACATCCCAAAGTGGTTGCTGAGAATGATTCTCTCTAGTTTTTATACGAAGATATTTCCTTTTCTACCGTAGGCAGAAATCGCTTGAAATCCCCACTTGCAAATTCCAAAAAAAGAGTGTTTCAAATCAGCTCTGTCTAAAGGAATGTTCAACTCTGTGAGTTGAACACACGCAGCCCAAAGAAGTTGCTGGGAATTCTTCTGTGTAGCGTTATATGCAGAAATCCCGTTTCCAACGAAATCCTCAAAAAGGCCCAAATATCCACTTGCAGACTTTACAAACAGAGTGTTTCCAAACTGCTCTATGAAAACAAAGGTTAAACTCTGTGAGTGGAACTCACACATCCCAAAGTGGTTGCTGAGAATGATTCTCTGTAGTTTTTATACGAAGATATTTCCTTTTCTACCGTAGGCCCAAAATCGCTTGAAATCTCCACTTGGAAATTCCACAAAAAGAGGGTTTCAAACCTGCTCTGTCTAAAGTAAAGTTCAACTCTGTGAGTTGAACACACGCGGCCCAAAGAAGTTACTGAGAATTCTTCTGTCTAGCGTTATATGCAGAAAACCCGTTTCCAACGAAATGCTCAAAGAGGTCCAAATATCCACTTGCAGACTTTACAAACAGAGTGTTTCCAAACTGCTCTATGAAAACAAAGTTAAACTCTGTGAGTGGAACTCACACATCCTAAAGTGGTTGCTGAGAATGATTCTCTCTAGTTTTTATACGAAGATATTTCCTTTTCTACCGTAGGCCCAAAATCGCTTGAAATCTCCACTTGGAAATTCCACAAAAAGAGGGTTTCAAATCTGCTCTTTCTGAAGGAAGGTTCAACTCTGTGAGTTGAACACACGCAGCCCAAAGAAGTTACTGACAATTCTTCTGTGTAGCGTTATATGCAGAAATCTCGTTTCCAACGAAATCCTCAAAGAGGTCCAAATGTCCACTTGCAGACTTTACAAACAGAGTGTTTCAAAACTGCTCTATGAAAACAAAGGTAAAACTATGTGAGTGGAACACACACATCCAAAAGTGTTTGCTGAGAATGATTCTCTCTAGTTTTTATACGAAGAGATTTCCTTTTCTACCGTAGGCCCAAAATCGCTGGAAATCTCCACTTGGAAATACCACTAAGAGAGGGTTTCAAATCTGCTCTGTCTAAAGTAAGGTTCAACTCTGTGAGTTGAACACACGCAGCCCAAAGAAGTTACTGAAAATTCTTCTGTCCAGCGTTATATGCAGAAATCCCGTTTCCAACGAAATCCTCAAAGAGGTCCAAATATCCACTTGCAGACTTTACAAACAGAGTGTTTCCAAGATACTCTATGAAAACAAAGGTTAAACTCTGTGAGTGGAACTCACACATCCCAAAGTGCTTGCTGAGAATGATTCTCTCTAGTTTTTATACGAAGATATTTCCTTTTCTACTGTAGGCCCAAAATCGCTTGAAATCTCCACTTGGAAATTCCACAAAAAAGGGTTTCTAATCTGCTCTGTCTAAAGGAAGGTTCAACTCTGTGAGTTGAACACACGCAGCCTGAAGAAGTTACTGAGAATTCTTCCGTCTAGCGATATATGCAGAAATCCCGTTTCCTACGAAATCCTCAAAGAGGTCCAAATATCCACTTGCAGACTTTACAAACAGAGTGTTTCCAAACAGCTCTATGAAAACAAAGGTTAAACTCTGTGAGTGGAACGCACTCATCCCAAAGTGCTTGCTGAGAATTATTCTCTCTAGTTTTTATACGAAGATATTTCCTTTTCTACCGTAGGCCCAAAATCGCTTCAAATCTCCACTTGGAAATTCCACAAAAAGAGGGTTTCAAATCTGCTCTGTCTAAAGGAAGGTTAAACTCTGTTATTTGAACACACTCAGCCCAAAGAAGTTACTGAGAATTCTTCTGTCTAGCGTTATATGCAGAAATCCCGTTTCCAATGAAATCCTCAAAGAGGTCCAAATATCCACTTGCAGACTTTACGGAGTGTTTCCAAACTGCTCTATGAAAACAAAGGTTAAACTCTGTGAGTGGAACGCACACATCCCAAAGTGTTTGCTGAGAATGATTCTCTCTAGTTTTTATACGAAGATATTTCCTTTTCTACCGTAGGCCCAAATCGCTTGAAATCCCCACTTCCAAATTCCACAAAAAGAGGGTTTTAAAACTGCTCTGTCTAAAGGAAGGTTCAACTCGGTGAGTTGAACACACGCAGACCAAAGAAGTTACTGGGAATTCTTCTGTGTAGCGTTATATGCAGAAATCCCTTTTCCAACGAAATCCTCAAAGAGGCCCAAATATCCACATGCAGACTTTACAAACAGAGTGTTTCCAAACTGCTCTATGAAAACAATGTTAAACTCTGTGAGTGGAACTCACACATCCCAAAGTGGTTGCTGAGAATGATTCTCTCTAGTTTTTCTACGAAGATATTTCCTTTTCTACCGTAGGCCCAAAATCGCTTGAAATCTCCACTTGGAAATTCCACAAAAAGAGGGTTTCAAATCTGCTCTGTCTAAAGTAAGGTTCAACTCTGTGAGTTGAACACACGCAGCCCAAAGAAGTTACTGACAATTCTTCTCTCTAGCGTTATGTGCAGAAATCCCGTTTCCAACGAAATCCTCAAAGAGGTCCAAATATCCACTTGCAGACTTTACAAACAGAGTGTTTCCAAACAGCTCTATGAAAACAAAGGTTAAACTCTGTGAGTGGAACTCACACATCCCAAAGTGGTTGCTGAGAATGATTCTCTCTAGTTTTTATACGAAGATATTTCCTTTTCTACCGTAGGCCCAAAATCTCTTGAAATCTCCACTTGCAAATTCCACAAAAAGAGGGTTTCAAATCTGCTCTGTCTAAAGAAAGGTTCAACTCTGTGAGTTGAACACACGCAGCCGAAAGAAGTTACTGACAATTCTTCTGTGTAGCGTTATATGCAGAAATCTCGTTTCAATCGAAATCCTCAAAGAGGTCCAAATATCCACTTGCAGACTTTACAAACAGAGTGTTTCCAAACTGCTCTATGAAAACAAAGGTTAAACTCTGTGAGTGGAACTCACACATCCCAAAGTGGTTGCTGAGAATGATTCTCTCTAGTTTTTATACGAAGATATTTCCTATCCTACCGTAGGCCCAAAATCGCTTGAAATCTCCTCTTGGAAATTTCACAAAAAGAGGGTTTCAAATCTGCTCTTTCTAATGGAAGGTTCAACTCTGTGAGTTGAACACACGCAGCCCTGAGAAGTTACTGAGAATTCTTCTGTCTACCGTTATATTCAGAAATCCCTTTTCCAACGAAATACTCAAAGAGGTCCAAATATCCAGATGCAGACTTTACAAACAGAGTGTTTCCAAACTGCTCTATGAAAGCAAAGGTTAAACTCTGTGAGTGGAACGCACTCATCCCAAAGTGCTTGCTGAGAATTATTCTCTCTAGTTTTTATACGAAGATATTTCCTTTTCTACCGTAGGACCTAATCGCTTGAAATCTCCACTTGAAAATTCCACAAACAGATGGTTTCAAATCTGCTCTGTCTAAACTAAGGTTCAACTCTGTGAGTTGAACACACGCAGCCCTAAGAAGTTACTGAGAATTCTTCTGTCTACTGTTATATGCAGAAATCCCTATTCCAACGAAATCCTCAAAGAGGTCCACATATCCAGATGCAGACTTTACAAACAGAGTGTTTCCAAACTGCTCTATGAAAACAAAGGTTAAACTCTGTGAGTGGAACGCACACATCCCAAAGTGTTTGCTGAGAATGATTCTCTCTAGTTTTTATATGAAGATATTTCCTTTTCTACCGTAGGCCCAAATCTCTTGAAATCTCCACTTGCAAATTCCACAAAAAGAGGGTTTCAAATCTGCTCTTTCTAAAGGAAGGTTAAACTCTGTGAGTTGAACACAAGCAGGCCAAAGAAGTTACTGAGAATTCTTCTGTCTAGCGTTATAAGCAGAAATCCCGTTTCCAACGATATCCTCAAAGAGGTCCAAATATCCAATTGCAGGCTTTACAAACAGAGTGTTTCCAAACTGCTCTATGAACACAAAGGTTAAACTCTGTGAGTGGAACACACACATCCCAAAGTATTTGCTGAGAATGATTCTCTCTACTTTTAATACAAAGATATTTCCTTTTTGACCGTAGGCCCAAAATCGCTTGAAATCTCCACTTGGAAATTCCACTAAAAGAGTGTTTCATATCTGCTCTGTCTAAAGGAAGGTTCAAATCTGTGAGTTGAACACACGCAGGCCAAAGAAGTTACTGACAATTCTTCTGTCTAGCGTTCTATGCAGAAATCCCGTTTCCAACGAAATCCTCAAAGAGGTCCTAATATCCACTTGCAGACTCTACAAACAGAGTGTTTCCAAACTGCCCTATGAAAACAAAGGTTAAACTCTGTGAGTGGAACTCACACATCCAAAAGTGGTTGCTGAGAATGATTCTCTCCAGTTTTTATACGAAGATATTTCCTTTTCTACCTTAGGCCCAAAATCGCTTGAAATCTCCACTTGGAAATTCCACAAAAATAGAGTTTCAAATCTGCTCTGTCTAAAGTAGGGTTCAACTCTGTGAGTTGAACACACGCAGCCGAAAGAAGTTACTGACAATTCTTCTGTCTAGCATTATATGCAGAAATCCCGTTTCCAAAGAAATCCTCAAAGAGGTCCAAATATCCACTTGCAGACTTTACAAACAGAGTGTTTCCAATCTGCTCTATGAAAACAAAGGTTAAACTCTGTGAGTGGAACGCACACATCCCAAAGTGTTTGCTGAGAATGATTCTCTCTAGTTTTTATATGAACATATTTCCTTTTCTACCGTAGGCCCAAAATCGCTTGAAATCTCCACTTGGAAATTCCACAAAAAGAGGGTTTCAAATCTGCTCTGTCTAAAGGAAGGTTCAACTCTGTGAGTTGAACACACGCAGGCCAAAGAAGTTACTGAGAATTCTTCTGTCTAGCGTTATATGCAGAAATCCCGTTTCCAACGAAATCCTCAAAGAGGTCCAAATATCCAATTGCTGGCTTTACAAACAGAGTGTTTCCAAACTGCTCTATGAACACAAAGGTTAAACTCTGTGAGTGGAACTCACACATCCGAAAGTGGTTTGTGAGAATGATTCTCTCTACTTTTTATACAAGACATTTGCTTTTCTACCGTAGGCCCAAAGTCGCTTGAAATCTCCACTTGGAAATTCCACAAAAAGAGGGTTTCAAATCTGCTCTGTCTAAAGTAGGGTTCAACTCTGTGAGTTGAACACACGCAGCCGAAAGAAGTTACTGACAATTCTTCTGTCTAGCGTTATATGCAGAAATCCCGTTTCCAACGAAATCCTCAAAGAGGTCCAAATATCCACTTGCAGACTTTACAGACAGAGTGTTTCCAATCTGCTCTATGAAAACAAAGGTTAAACTCTGTGAGTGGAACGCACACATCCCAAAGAGTTTGCAGAGAATGATTCTCTCTAGTTTTTATACGAAGATATTTCCTTTTCTACCGTAGGCCCAAATTGCTTGAAATCTCCACTTGGAAATTCCACAAAAAGAGGGTTTCAAATCTGCTCTGTCTAAAGTAAGGTTCAACTCTGTGAGTTGAACACACGCAGCCTAAAGAAGTTACTGACAATTCTTCTGTCTAGCGTTATATGCAGAAATCCCGTTTCCAACAAAATCCTCAAAGAGGTCCAAATATCCACTTGCAGAATTTACAAACAGAGTGTTTCCAAACTGCTCTATGAAAACAAAGGTTAAACTCTGTGATAGAACTCACACATCCAAAAGTGGTTGCTGAGAATGATTCTCTCTAGTTTTTATACGAAGATATTTCCTTTTCTACCGTAGGCCCAAATCGCTTGAAATCTCCACTTGGAAATTCCACAAAAAGAGGGTTTCAAATCTGCTCTTTCTAAAGGAAGGTTCAACTCTGTGAGTTGAACACACGCAGCCCAAAGAAGTTACTGAGAATTCTTCTGTGTAACGTTATATTCAGAAATCCCGTTTCCAACGAAATCCTCAAAGAGGTCCCAATATGCACTTGCAGACTTTACAAACAGAGTGTTTCGAAACTGCTCTATGAAAACAAAGGTTAAACTCTGTGAGTGGAACGCACACATCCCAAAGTGCATGCTGAGAATGATTCTCTCTAGTTTTTATACGAAGATATTTCCTTTCCTACCGTAGGCCCAAAATGGCTTGAAATCTCCACTTGGAAATTCCACAAAAAGAGGGTTTCAAATCTGCTCTGTCTAAAGTAAGGTTCAACTCTGTGAGTTGAACACACGCAGCAAACAGAAGTTACTGACAATTCTTCTGTGTAGCGTTATATGCAGAAATCCCGTTTCCAATGAAACCCTCAAAGAGGTCCAAATATCCACTTGCAGACTTTACAGAGTGTTTCCAAACTGCTCTATGAAAACAAAGGTTAAACTCTGTGAGTGGAACGCACACATCCCAAAGTGTTTGCTGAGAATGATTCTCTCTAGTTTTTATACGAAGATATTTCCTTTTCTACCGTAGGACCTAATCGCTTGAAATCTCCACTTGAAAATTCCACAAACAGAGGGTTTCAAATCTGCTCTGTCTAAACTAAGGTTCAACTCTGTGAGTTGAACACACGCAGCCCTAAGAAGTTACTGAGAATTCTTCTGTCTACTGTTATATGCAGAAATCCCTTTTCCAACGAAATCCTCAAAGAGGTCCAAATATCCAGATGCAGACTTTACAAACAGAGTGTTTCCAAACTGCTCTATGAAAACAAAGGTTAAACTCTGTGAGTGGAACGCACACATTACAAAGAGTTTGCAGAGAATGATTCTGTCTAGTTTTTATACGAAGATATTTCCTTTTCTACCGTAGGCCCAAATCGCTTGAAATCTCCACTTGGAAATTCAAGAAAAAGAGGGTTTCAAATCTGCTCTGTCTAAAGTAAGGTTCAACTCTGTGAGTTGAACACACGCAGCCGAAAGAAGTTACTGACAATTCTTCTGTCTAGCGTTATATGCAGAAATCCCGTTTCCAACGAAATCCTCAAAGAGGTCCAAATATCCACTTGCAGACTTTACAAACAGAGTGTTTCCAGTCTGCTCTATGAAAACAAAGGTTAAACTCTGTGAGTGGAACGCACACATCCCAAAGAGTTTGCAGGGAATGATTCTCTCTAGTTTTTATACGAAGATATTTCCTTTTCTACCGTAGGCCCAAATCGCTTGAAATCTCCACTTGGAAATTCAAGAAAAAGAGGGTTTCAAATCTGCTCTGTCTAAAGTAAGGTTCAACTCTGTGAGTTGAACACAGGCAGCCCAAAGAAGTTACTGACAATTCTTCTGTCTAGCGTTATACGCAGAAATCCCGTTTCCAACAAAATCCTCAAAGAGGTCCAAATATCCACTTGCAGACTTTACAAATAGGGTGTTTCCAAACTGCTCTATGAAAACAAAGGTTAAACTCTGTGAGTGGAACGCACACATCCCAAAGTGTTTGCTGAGAATGATTCCCTCTAGTTTTTATATGAAGATATTTCCTTTTCTACCATAGGCCCAAATCTCTTGAAATCTCCACTTGCAAATTCCACAAAAAGAGGGTTTCAAATCTGCTCTGTCTAAAGGAAGGTTCAACTGTGTGAGTTGAACACACGCAGGCCAAAGAAGTTACTGAGAATTCTTCTGTCTAGCGTTATATGCAGAAATCCCGTTTCCAACGATATCCTCAAAGAGGTCCAAATATCCAATTGCTGGCTTTACAAACAGAGTGTTTCCAAACTGCTCTATGAACAGAAAGGTTAAACTCTGTTAGTGGAACTCACACATCCCAAAGTGGTTGCTGAGAATGATTCTCTCTAGTTTTTATAGAAGATATTTACTTTTCTTCCGTAGGCCCAACGTCGCTTGAAATCTCCACTTGGAAATTCCACTAAAAGAGGGTTTCAAATCTGCTCTGTCTAAAGTAAGGTTCAACTCTGTGAGTTGAACACACGCAGCCCAAAGATGTTACTGACAATTCTTCTGTCTAGCGTTATATGCAGAAATCCCGTTTCCAACGAAATCCTCAAAGAGGTCCAAATATCCACTTGCAGACTTTACAAACAGAGTGTTTCCAAACTGCTCTATGAAAACAAAGGTTAAACTCTGTGAGTGGAACTCACACATCCCAAAGTGGTTGCTGAGAATGATTCTCTCTAGTTTTTCTACGAAGATATTTCCTTTTCTACCGTAGGCCCAAAATCGCTTGAAATCTCCACTTGGAAATTCCACAAAAAGAGGGTTTCAAATCTGCTCTGTCTAAAGTAAGGTTCAACTCTGTGAGTTGAACACACGCAGCCGAAAGAAGTTACTGACAATTCTTCTGTCTAGCGTTATATGCAGAAATCCCGTTTCCAACGAAATCCTCAAAGAGGTCCAAATATCCACTTGCAGACTTTACAAACAGAGTGTTTCCAATCTGCTCTATGAAAACAAAGGTTAAACTCTGTGAGTGGAACGCACACATCCCAAAGAGTTTGCAGAGAATGATTCTCTCTAGTTTTTATACGAAGATATTTCCTTTTCTACCGTAGGCCCAAATCGCTTGAAATCTCCACTTGGAAATTCCACAAAAAGAGGGTTTCAAATCTGCTCTGTCTAAAGTAAGGTTCAACTCTGTGAGTTGAACACACGCAGCCGAAAGAAGTTACTGACAATTCTTCTGTCTAGCGTTATATGCAGAAATCCCGTTTCCAACGAAATCATCAAAGAGGTCCAAATATCCACTTGCAGACTTTACAAACAGAGTGTTTCCAATCTGCTCTATGAAAACAAAGGTTAAACTCTGTGAGAGGAACGCACACATTACAAAGAGTTTGCAGAGAATGATTCTCTCCAGTTTTTATACGAAGATATTTCCTTTTCTACCGTAGGCCCAAATCGCTTGAAATCTCCACTTGGAAATTCAAGAAAAAGAGGGTTTCAAATCTGCTCTGTGTAAACTATGGTTCAACTCTGTGAGTTGAACTCACGCAGCCCAAAGAAGTTACTGACAATTCTTCTGTCTAGCGTTATATGCAGAAATCCCTTTTCCAACAAAATCCTCAAAGAGGTCCAAATATCCACTTGCAGACTTTACAAACAGAGTGTTTCCAAACTGCTCTATGAAAACAAAGGTTAAACTCTGTGAGTGGAACGCACACATCCCAAAGTGTTTGCTGAGAATGATTCTCTCTAGTTTTTATATGAAGATATTTCCTTTTCTACCGTAGGCTCAAATCTCTTGAAATCACCACTTGCAAATTCCACAAAAAGAGGGTTTCAAATCTGCTCTTTCTAAAGGAAGGTTCAACTCTGTGAGTTGAACACAAGCAGGCCAAAGAAGTTACTGAGAATTCTTCTGTCTAGCGTTATAAGCAGAAATCCCGTTTCCAACAAAATCCTCAAAGAGGTCCAAATATCCAATTGCAGGCTTTACAAACAGAGTGTTTCCAAACTGCTCTATGAACACAAAGGTTAAACTCTGTGAGTGGAACACACACATCCCAAAGTATTTGCTGAGAATGATTCTCTCTACTTTTAATACAAAGATATTTCCTTTTTGACCGTAGGCCCAAAATCGCTTGAAATCTCCACTTGGAAATTCCACTAAAAGAGTGTTTCATATCTGCTCTGTCTAAAGGAAGGTTCAACTCTGTGAGTTGAACACACGCAGGCCAAAGAAGTTACTGACAATTCTTCTGTCTAGCGTTATATGCAGAAATCCCGTTTCCAACGAAATCCTCAAAGAGGTCCTAATATCCACTTGCAGACTTTACAAACAGAGTGTTTCCAAACTGCTCTATGAAAACAAAGGTTAAACCCTGTGAGTGGAACTCACACATCCAAAAGTGGTTGCTGAGAATGATTCTCTCCAGTTTTTATACGAAGATATTTCCTTTTCTACCTTAGGCCCAAAATCGCTTGAAATCTCCACTTGGAAATTCCACAAAAATAGGGTTTCAAATCTGCTCTCTCTAAAGTAGGGTTCAACTCTGTGAGTTGAACACACGCAGCCGAAAGAAGTTACTGACAATTCTTCTGTCTAGCATTATATGCAGAAATCCCGTTTCCAACGAAATCCTCAAAGAGGTCCAAATATCCACTTGCAGACTTTACAAACAGAGTGTTTCCAATCTGCTCTATGAAAACAAAGGTTAAACTCTGTGAGTGGAACGCACACATCCCAAAGTGTTTGCTGAGAATGATTCTCTCTAGTTTTTATATGAACATGTTTCCTTTTCTACCGTAGGCCCAAATCTCTTGAAATCTCCACTTGGAAATTCAAGAAAAAGAGGGTTTCAAATCTGCTCTGTCTAAAGTAAGGTTCAACTCTGTGAGTTGAACACACGCAGCCGAAAGAAGTTACTGACAATTCTTCTGTCTAGCGTTATATGCAGAAATCCCGTTTCCAACGAAATCCTCAAAGAGGTCCAAATATCCACTTGCAGACTTTACAAACAGAGTGTTTCCAAACTGCTCTATGAAAACAAAGGTTAAACTCTGTGAGTGGAACGCACACATCCCAAAGTGTTTGCTGAGAATGATTCTCTCTAGTTTTTATATGAAGATATTTCCTTTTCTACCGTAGGCCCAAATCTCTTGAAATCTCCACTTGCAAATTCCACTAAAAGAGGGTTTCAAATCTGCTCTTTCTAAAGGAAGGTTAAACTCTGTGAGTTGAACACAAGCAGGCCAAAGAAGTTACTGAGAATTCTTCTGTCTAGCGTTATAAGCAGAAATCCCGTTTCCAACAAAATCCTCAAAGAGGTCCAAATATCCAATTGCAGGCTTTACAAACAGAGTGTTTCCAAACTGCTCTATGAACACAAAGGTTAAACTCTGTGAGTGGAACACACACATCCCAAAGTATTTGCTGAGAATGATTCTCTCTACTTTTAATACAAAGATATTTCCTTTTTGACCGTAGGCCCAAAATCGCTTGAAATCTCCACTTGGAAATTCCACTAAAAGAGTGTTTCATATCTGCTCTGTCTAAAGGAAGGTTCAACTCTGTGAGTTGAACACACGCAGGCCAAAGAAGTTACTGACAATTCTTCTGTCTAGCGTTATATGCAGAAATCCCGTTTCCAACGAAATCCTCAAAGAGGTCCTAATATCCACTTGCAGACTTTACAAACAGAGTGTTTCCAAACTGCTCTATGAAAACAAAGGTTAAACCCTGTGAGTGGAACTCACACATCCAAAAGTGGTTGCTGAGAATGATTCTCTCCAGTTTTTATACGAAGATATTTCCTTTTCTACCTTAGGCCCAAAATCGCTTGAAATCTCCACTTGGAAATTCCACAAAAATAGGGTTTCAAATCTGCTCTCTCTAAAGTAGGGTTCAACTCTGTGAGTTGAACACACGCAGCCGAAAGAAGTTACTGACAATTCTTCTGTCTAGCATTATATGCAGAAATCCCGTTTCCAACGAAATCCTCAAAGAGGTCCAAATATCCACTTGCAGACTTTACAAACAGAGTGTTTCCAATCTGCTCTATGAAAACAAAGGTTAAACTCTGTGAGTGGAACGCACACATCCCAAAGTGTTTGCTGAGAATGATTCTCTCTAGTTTTTATATGAACATGTTTCCTTTTCTACCGTAGGCCCAAATCTCTTGAAATCTCCACTTGGAAATTCAAGAAAAAGAGGGTTTCAAATCTGCTCTGTCTAAAGTAAGGTTCAACTCTGTGAGTTGAACACACGCAGCTGAAAGAAGTTACTGAGAATTCTTCTGTGTAGCGTTATATTCAGAAATCCCGTTTCCAACGAAATCCTCAAAGAGGTCCCAATATCCACTTGCAGACTTTACAAACAGAGTGTTTCCAAACTGCTCTATGAAAACAAAGGTTAAACTCTGTGAGTGGAACTCACACATCTCAAAGTGGTTGCTGAGAATGATTCTCTCTAGTTTTTATACGAAGATATTTCCTTTTCTACCGTAGGCCCAAAATCGCTTGAAATCTCCCCTTGGAAATTCCACAAAAAGAGGGTTTCAAATCTGCTCTGTCTAAAGTAAGGTTCAACTCTGTCAGTTGAACACATGCAGCCCAAAGAAGTTATTGAGAATTCTTCTGTCTAGCGTTATATGCAGAAATCCCGTTTCCAACGAAATCCTCAAAGAGGTCCAAATATCCACTTGCAGGCTTTACAAACAGAGTGTTTCCAAACTGCTCTATGAAAACAAAGGTTAAACTCTGTGAGTGGAACTCATACATCCCTAAGTTGTTGCTGAGAATGATTCTCTCTAGTTTTTATACGAAGATATTTCCTTTTCTACCGTAGGCCCAAATCGCTTGAAATCTCCACTTGGAAATTCAAGAAAAAGAGGGTTTCAAATCTGCTCTGTCTAAAGTATGGTTCAACTCTGTGAGTTGAACACACGCAGCCCAAAGAAGTTACTGACAATTCTTCTGTCCAGCGTTATATGCAGAAATCCCTTTTCCAACAAAATCCTCAAAGAGGTCCGAATATCCACTTGCAGACTTTACAAACAGAGTGTTTCCAAACTGCTCTATGAAAACAAAGGTTAAACTCTGTGAGTGGAACGCACACATCCCAAAGTGATTGCTGAGAATGTTTCTCTCTAGTTTTTATATGAAGATATTTCCTTTTCTACGTTAGGCCCAAATCTCTTGAAATCTCCACTTGCAAATTCCACAAAAAGAGGGTTTCAAATCTGCTCTGTCTAAAGGAAGGTTCAACTCTGTGAGTTGAACACACGCAGGCCAAAGAAGTTACTGAGAATTCTTCTGTCTAGCGTTATATGCAGAAATCCCGTTTCCAACGAAATCCTCAAAGAGGTCCAAATATCCACTTCCAGACTTTACAAACAGAGTGTTTCCAATCTGCTCTATGAAAACAAAGTTTAAACTCTGTGAGTGGAACGCACACATCCCAAAGAGTTTGCAGAGAATGATTCTCTCTAGTTTTTATACGAAGATATTTCCATTTCTACCGTAGGCCCAAATCGCTTGAAATCTCCACTTGGAATTTCAAGAAAAAGAGGGTTTCAAATCTGCTCTGTCTAAAGTAAGGTTCAACTCTGTGAGTTGAACACAAGCAGCCCAAAGAAGTTACTGACAATTCTTCTGTCTAGCGTTATATGCAGAAATCCCGTTTCCAACAAAATCCTCAAAGAGGTCTCAATATCCACTTGCAGACTTTACAAACAGAGTGTTTCCAGACTGCTCTATGAAAACAAAGGTTAAACACTGTGAGTGGAACTCACACCTCTCAAAGTGGTTGCTGAGAAGGATTCTCTCTAGTTTTTATACGAAGATACTTCCTTTTCTACCGTAGGCCCAAAATCGCTTCAAATCTCTACTTGGAAATTCCACAAAAAGAGGGTTTCCAATCTGCTCTGTCTAAAGTAAGGTTCAACTCTGTGAGTTGAACACATGCAGCCCAAAGTAGTTACTGAGAAATCTTCTGTCTAGCGTTATATGCAGAAATCCCGTTTCCAACGAAATCCTCAAAGAGGTCCAAATATCCACTTGCAGGCTTTACAAACAGAGTGTTTCCAAACTGCTCAATGAAAACAAATGTTAAACCCTGTGAGTGGAACTCACACATCCCAAAGTGGTTGCTGAGAATGATTCTCTCTTTTTTTTATACGAAGATATTTCATTTTCTACCGTAGGCCCAAAATCGCTTGAAATCTCCACTTGGAAATTCCACAAAAAGAGGGTTTCAAATCTGCTCTGTCTAAAGTAAGGTTCAACTCTGTGAGTTGAACACACGCAGCCGAAAGAAGTTACTGACAATTCTTCTCTCTAGCGTTATATGCAATACTCCCGTTTCCAACGAAATCCTCAAAGAGGTCCAAATATCCACTTGCAGACTTTACAAACAGAGTGTTTCCAATCTGCTCTATGAAAACAAAAGTTAAACTCTGTGATTGGAACGCACACATTACAAAGAGATTGCAGAGAATGATTCTCTCTAGTTTTTATACGAAGATATTTCCTTTTCTACCGTAGGCCCAAATCGCTTGAAATCTCCACTTGGAAATTCAAGAAAAAGAGGGTTTCAAATCTGCTCTGTCTAAAGTAAGGTTCAACTCTGTGAGTTGAACACAAGCAGTCGAAAGAAGTTACTGACAATTCTTCTGTCTAGCGTTATATGCAGAAATCCCGTTTCCAACGAAATCCTCAAAGAGGTCCAAATATCCACTTGCAGACTTTACAAACAGAGTGTTTCCAATCTGCTCTATGAAAACAAAGGTTAAACTCTGTGAGTGGAACGCACACATCCCAAAGAGTTTGCAGAGAATGATTCTCTCTAGTTTTTATACGAAGATATTTCTTTTTCTACCGTAGGCCCAAATCGCTTGAAATCTCCACTTGGAAATTCAAGAAAAAGAGGGTTTCAAATCTGCTCTGTCTAAAGTAAGGTTCAACTCTGTGACTTGAACACACGCAGCCCAAAGAAGTTACTGACAATTCTTCTGTCTAGCGTTATACACAGAAATCCCGTTTCCAACAAAATCCTCAAAGAGGTCCAAATATCCACTTGCAGATTTTACAAATAGAGAGTTTCCAAACTGCTCTATGAAAACAAAGGTTAAACTCTGTGAGTGGAACGCACACATCCCAAAGTGTTTGCTGAGAAGGATTCCCTCTAGTTTTTATACGAAGATATTTCCTTTTCTACCATAGGCCCAAAACGCTTGAAATCTCCACTTGGAAATTCAAGAAAAAGAGGGTTTCAAATCTGCTCTGTCTAAAGTAAGGTTCAACTCTGTGAGTTGAACACACTCAGCCGAAAGAAGTTACTGACAATTGTTCTGTCTAGCGTTATATGCAGAAATCCCGTTTCCAACGAAATCCTCAAAGAGGTCCAAATATCCACTTGCAGACTTTACAAACAGAGTGTTTCCAATCTGCTCTATGAAAACATAGGTTAAACTCTGTGAGTGGAACGCACACATCCCAAAGAGTTTGCAGAGAATGATTCTCTCTAGTTTTTATACGAAGATATTTCCTTTTCTACCATAGGCCCAAATCGCTTGAAATCTCCACTTGGAAATTCAAGAAAAAGAGGGTTTCAAATCTGCTCTGTCTAAAGTAAGGTTCAACTCTGTGAGTTGAACACACGCAGCCGAAAGAAGTTACTGACAATTCTTCTGTCTAGCGTTATATGCAGAAATCCCGTTTCCAAGGAAATCCTCAAAGAGGTCCAAATATCCACTTGTAGACTTTGCAAACAGAGTGTTTCCAGTCTGCTCTATGAAAACAAAGGTTAAACTCTGTGAGTGGAACGCACACATTACAAAGAGTTTGCAGAGAATGATTCTCTCTAGTTTTTATACGAAGATATTTCCTTTTCTACCGTAGGCCCAAATCGCTTGAAATCTCCATTTGGAAATTCAAGAAAAAGAGGGTTTCAAATCTGCTCTGTCTAAAGTAAGGTTCAACTCTGTGAGTTCAACACACGCAGCCCAAAGAAGTTACTGAGAATTCTTCTGTGTAGCGTTATATGCAGAAATCCCGTTTCCAACGAAATCCTCAAAGAGGTCTCAATATCCACTTGCAGACTTTACAAACAGAGTGTTTCCAGACTGCTCTATGAAAACAAAGGTTAAACTCTGTGAGTGGAACTCACACATCTCAAAGTGGTTGCTGAGAATGATTCTCTCTAGTTTTTATACGAAGATACTTCCTTTTCTACCGTAGGCCCAAAATCGCTTGAAATTTCCACTTGGAAATTCCACAAAAAGAGGGTTTCAAATCTGCTCTGTCTAAAGTAAGGTTCAACTCTTTCAGTTGAACACATGCAGCCCAAAGAAGTTACTGAGAATTCTTCTGTCTAGCGTTATATGCAGAAATCCCGTTTCCAAAGAAATCCTCAAAGAGGTCCAAATATCCACTTGCAGGCTTTACAAACAGAGTGTTTCCAAACTGCACTATGAAAACAAAGGTTAAACTCTGTGAGTGGAACTCACACATCCCAAAGTGGTTGCTGAGAATGATTCTCTCTAGTTTTTATACGAAGATATTTCCTTTTCTACCGTAGGCCCAAAATCGCTTGAAATCTCCACTTGGAAATTCCACAAAAAGAGGGTTTCAAATCTGCTCTGTCTAAAGTAAGGTTCAACTCTGTGAGTTGAACACACGCAGCCGAAAGAAGTTACTGACAATTCTTCTCTCTAGCGTTATATGCAGAAATCCCGTTTCCAACGAAATCCTCAAAGAGGTCCAAATATCCACTTGCAGACTTTACAAACAGAGTGTTTCCAATCTGCTCTATGAAAACAAAAGTTAAACTCTGTGAGTGGAATGCACACATTACAAAGAGTTTGCAGAGAATGATTCTCTCTAGTTTTTATACGAAGATATTTCCTTTTCTACCGTAGGCCCAAATCGCTTTAAATCTCCACTTGGAAATTCAAGAAAAAGAGTGTTTCAAATCTGCTCTGTCTAAAGTAAGGTTCAACTCTGTGACTTGAACACACGCAGCCGAAAGAAGTTACTGAGAATTCTTCTCTCTAGCGTTATATGCAGAAATCCCGTTTCCAACGAAATCCTCAAACAGGTCCAAATATCCACTTGCAGACTTTACAAACAGAGTGTTTCCAATCTGCTCTATGAAAACATAGGTTAAACTCTGTGAGTGGAACGCACACATCCCACAGAGTTTGCAGAGAATGATTCTCTCTAGTTTTTATACGAAGATATTTCCTTTTCTACCGTAGGCCCAAATCGCTTGAAATCTCCGCTTGGAAATTCAAGAAAAAGAGGGTTTCAAATCTGCTCTGTCTAAAGTAAGGTTCAACTCTGTGACTTGAACACACGCAGCCCAAAGAAGTTACTGACAATTCTTCTGTCTAGCGTTATACACAGAAATCCCGTTTCCAACAAAATCCTCAAAGAGGTCCAAATATACACTTGCAGATTTTACAAATAGAGTGTTTCCAAACTGCTCTATGAAAACAAAGGTTAAACTCTGTGAGTGGAACGCACACATCCCAAAGTGTTTGCTGAGAATGATTCCCTCTAGTTTTTATACGAAGATATTTCCTTTTCTACCATAGGCCAAAATCTCTTGAAATCTCCACTTGCAAATTCCACAAAAAGAGGGTTTCAAATCTGCTCTGTCTAAAGGAAGGTTCAACTCTGTGAGTTGAACACATGCAGCCCAAAGAAGTTACTGAGAATTCTTCTGTCTAGCGTTATATGCAGAAATCCCGTTTCCAACGATATCCTCAAAGAGGTCCAAATATCCAATTGCAGGCTTTACAAACAGAGTGTTTCCAAACTGCTCTATGAACACAAAGGTTAAACTCTGTGAGTGGAACTCACACATCCCAAAGTGGTTGCTGAGAATGATTCTCTCTAGTTTTTATACGAAGATATTTCCTTTTCTACCGTAGGCCCAAATCGCTTGAAATCTACACTTGGAAATTCAAGAAAAAGAGGGTTTCAAATCTGCTCTGTCTAAAGTAAGGTTCAACTCTGTGAGTTGAACACACGCAGCCTAAAGAAGTTACTGACAATTCTTCTGTCTAGCGTTATATGCAGAAATCCCGTTTCCAACAAAATCCTCAAAGAGGTCCAAATATCCACTTGCAGACTTTACAAACAGAGTGTTTCCAAACTGCTCTATGAAAACAAAGGTGAAACTCTGTGAGTGGAACTCACACATCTCAAAGTGGTTGCTGAGAATGATTCTCTCTAGTTTTTATACGAAGATATTTCCTTTTCTACCGTAGGCCCAAAATCGCTTGAAATCTCCACTTGGAAATTCCACAAAAAGAGGGTTTCAAATCTGCTCTGTCTAAAGTAAGGTTCAACTCTGTCAGTTGAACACATGCAGCCCAAAGAAGTTATTGAGAATTCTTCTGTCTAGCGTTATATGCAGAAATCCCGTTTCCAACGAAATCCTCAAAGAGGTCCAAATATCCACTTGCAGATTTTACAAATAGAGTGTTTCCAAACTGCTCTATGAAAACAAAGGTTAAACTCTGTGAGTGGAACGCACACATCCCAAAGGGTTTGCTGAGAATGATTCCCTCTAGTTTTTATACGAAGATATTTCCTTTTCTACCATAGGCCCAAATCTCTTGAAATCTCCTCTTGCAAATTCCACAAAAGGAGGGTTTCAAATCTGCTCTGTCTAAAGGAAGGTTCAACTCTGTGAGTTGAACACACGCAGGCCAAAGAAGTTACTGAGAATTCTTCTGTCTAGCGTTATATGCAGAAATCCCGTTTCCAACGATATCCTCAAAGAGGTCCAAATATCCAATTGCAGGCTTTACAAACAGAGTGTTTCCAAACTGCTCTATGAACACAAAGGTTAAACTCTGTGAGTGGAACTCACACATCCCAAAGTGGTTGCTGAGAATGATTCTCTCTAGTTTTTATAGAAGATATTTCCTTTTCTTCCGTAGGCCCAAAATCGCTTGAAATCTCCACCTGGAAATTCCACTAAAAGAGGGTTTCAAATCTGCTCTGTCTAAAGGAAGGTTCAACTCTGTCAGTTGAACACACGCAGCCCAAAGTAGTTACTGACAATTCTTCTGTCTAGCGTTATATGCAGAAATCCCGTTTCCAACAAAATCCTCAAAGAGGTCCAAATATCCACTTGCAGACTTTACAAACAGAGTGTTTCCAAACTGCTCTATGAAAACAAAGGTTAAACTCTGTGAGTGGAACTCACACATCTCAAAGTGGTTGCTGAGAATGATTCTCTCTAGTTTTTATACGAAGATACTTCCTTTTCTACCGTAGGCCCAAAATCGCTTGAAATCTCCACTTGGAATTTCCACAAAAAGAGGGTTTCAAATCTGCTCTGTCTAAAGTAAGGTTCAACTCTTTCAGTTGAACACGTGCATCCCAAAGAAGTTACTGAGAATTCTTCTGTCTAGCGTTATATGCAGAAATCCCGTTTCCAACGAAATCCTCAAAGAGGTCCAAATATCCACTTGCAGGCTTTACAAACAGAGTGTTTCCAAACAGCTCTATGAAAACAAAGGTTAAACTCTGTGAGTGGAACTCACACATCCCAAAGTGGTTGCTGAGAATGATTCTCTCTAGTTTTTATACGAAGATATTTCCTTTTCTACCGTAGGCCCAAATCGCTTGAAATCTCCACTTGGAAATTCAAGAAAAAGAGGGTTTCAAATCTGCTCTCTCTAAAGTAAGGTTCAACTCTGTGAGTTGAACACACGCAGCCGAAAGAAGTTACTGACAATTCTTCTGTCTAGCGTTATATGCAGAAATCCCGTTTCCAACGAAATCCTCAAACAGGTCCAAATATCCACTTGCAGGCTTTACAAACAGAGTGTTTCCAATCTGCTCTATGAAAACATAGGTTAAACTCTGTGAGTGGAACGCACACATCCCAAAGAGTTTGCAGAGAATGATTCTCTCTAGTTTTTATACGAAGATATTTCCTTTTCTACCGTAGGCCCAAATCGCTTGAAATCTCCACTTGGAAATTCAAGAAAAAGAGGGTTTCAAATCTGCTCTGTCTAAAGTAAGGTTCAACTCTGTGAGTTGAACACAGGCAGCCCAAAGAAGTTACTGACAATTCTTCTGTCTAGCGTTATACGCAGAAATCCCGTTTCCAACAAAATCCTCAAGGAGGTCCAAATATCCACATGCAGATTTTACAAATAGGGTGTTTGCAAACTGCTCTATGAAAACAAAGGTTAAACTCTGTGAGTGGAACGCACACATCCCAAAGTGTTTGCTGAGAATGATTCCCTCTAGTTTTTATATGAAGATATTTCCTTTTCTACCATAGGCCCAAATCTCTTGAAATCTCCACTTGCAAATTCCACAAAAAGAGGGTTTCAAATCTGCTCTGTCTAAAGGAAGGTTCAACTCTGTGAGTTGAACATATGCAGGCCAAAGAAGTTACTGAGAATTCTTCTGTCTAGCGTTATATGCAGAAATCCCGTTTCCAACGATATCCTCAAAGAGGTCCAAATATCCAATTGCAGGCTTTACAAACAGAGTGTTTCCAAACTGCTCTATGAACACAAAGGTTAAACTCTGTGAGTGGAACTCACACATCCCAAAGTGGTTGCTGAGAATGATTCTCTCTAGTTTTTATACAAAGATATTTCCTTTTATTCCGTAGGCCCAAAGTCGCTTGAAATCTCCACTTGGAAATTCCACTAAAGGAGGGTTTCAAATCTGCTCTTTCTAAAGGAAGGTTCAACTCTGTGAGTTGAACACACGCAGCCCAAAGAAGTTACTGAGAATTCTTCTGTGTAGCGTTATATGCAGAAATCCCGTTTCCAATGAAATCCTCAAAGAGGTCTCAAAATCCACTTGCAGACTTTACAAACAGAGTGTTTCCAGACTGCTCTATGAAAACAAAGGTTAAACACTGTGAGTGGAACTCACACATCTCAAAGTGGTTGCTGAGAATGATTCTCTCTAGTTTTTATAGAATATATTTCCTTTTCTTCCGTAGGCCCAAAGTCGCTTGAAATGTCTACTTGGAAATTCCACAAAAAGAGGGTTTCAAATCTGCTGTGTCTAAAGTAAGGTTCAACTCTGTGAGTTGAACACACGCAGCCAAAAGAAGTTACTGACAATTCTTCTGTCTAGCGTTATATGCAGAAATCCCGTTTCCAACGAAATCCTCAAAGAGGTCCAAATATCCACTTGCAGACTTTACAAAGAGAGTGTTTCCAAACTGCTCTATGAAAACAAAGGTTAAACTCTGTGAGTGGAACTCACACATCCCAAAGTGGTTGCTGAGAATGATTCTCTCTAGTTTTTATACGAAGATATTTCCTTTTCTACCGTAGGCCCAAAATCGCTTGAAATCTCCACTTGGAAACTCCACAAAAAGAGGGTTTCAAATCTGCTCTGTCTAAAGTAAGGTTCAACTCTGTGAGTTGAACACAAGCAGCCGAAAGAAGTTACTGACAATTCTTCTCTCTAGCGTTATATGCAGAAATCCCGTTTCCAACGAAATCCTCAAAGAGGTCCAAATATCCACTTGCAGACTTTACAAACAGAGTGTTTCCAATCTGCTCTATGAAAACAAAGGTTAAACTCTGTGAGTGGAACGCACACATCACAAAGAGTTTGCAGAGAATGATTCTCTCTAGTTTTTCTACGAAGATATTTCCTTTTCTACCGTAGGCCCAAATCGCTTGAAATCTCCACTTGGAAATTCAAGAAAAAGAGGGTTTCAAATCAGCTCTGTCTAAAGTAAGGTTCAACTCTGTGAGTTGAACACACGCAGCCGAAAGAAGTTACTGACAATTCTTCTGTCTAGCGTTATATGCAGAAATCCTGGTTCCAACGAAATCCTCAAAGAGGTCCAAATATCCACTTGCAGATTTTACAAATAGAGTGTTTCCAAACTGCTCTGTGAAAACAAAGGTTAAACTCTGTGAGTGGAACGCACACATCCCAAAGTGTTTGCTGAGAATGATTCCCTCTAGTTTTTATATGAAGATATTTCCTTTTCTACCATAGGCCCAAGTCTCTTGAAATCTCCACTTGCAAATTCCACAAAAAGAGGGTTTCAAATCTGCTCTGTCTAAAGGAAGGTTCAACTGTGTGAGTTGAACACAAGCAGGCCAAAGAAGTTACTGAGAATTCTTCTGTCTAGCGTTATATGCAGAAATCCCGTTTCCAACGATATCCTCAAAGAGGTCCAAATATCCAATTGAAGGCTTTACAAACAGAGTGTTTCCAAACTGCTCTATGAACACAAAGGTTAAACACTGTGAGTGGAACTCACACATCCCAAAGTGGTTGCTGAGAATGATTCTCTCTAGTTTTTATAGAATATATTTCCTTTTCTTCCGTAGGCCCAAAGTCGCTTGAAATCTCCACTTGCAAATTCCACTAAAAGAGGGTTTCAAATCTGCTCTGTCTAAAGTAAGGTTCAACTCTGTGAGTTGAACACACGCAGCCCAAAGAAGTTACTGACAATTCTTCTGTCTAGCGTTATATGCAGAAATCCCGTTTCCAACGAAATCCTCAAAGAGGTCCAAATATCCACTTGCAGACTTTACAAACAGAGTGTTTCCAATCTGCTCTATGAAAACAAACGTTAAACTATGTGAGTGGAACGCACACATTACAAAGAGTTTGCAGAGAATGATTCTCTCTAGTTTTTATACGAAGATATTTCCTTTTGTACCGTAGGCCCAAAATCGCTTGAAATCTCCACTTGGAAATTCAAGAAAAAGAGGGTTTCAAATCTGCTCTGTCTAAAGTAAGGTTCAACTCTGTGAGTTGAACACAGGCAGCCCAAAGAAGTTACTGACAATTCTTCTGTCTAGCGTTATACGCAGAAATCCCGTTTCCAACAAAATCCTCAAAGAGGTCCAAATATCCACTTGCAGATTTTACAAATAGGGTGTTTCCAAACTGCTCTATGAAAACAAAGGTTAAACTCTGTGAGTGGAACGCACACATCCCAAAGTGTTTGCTGAGAATGATTCCCTCTAGTTTTTATATGAAGATATTTCCTTTTCTACCATAGGCCCAAATCTCTTGAAATCTCCACTTGCAAATTCCACAAAAAGAGGGTTTCAAATCTGCTCTGTCTAAAGGAAGGTTCAACTCTGTGAGTTGAACACACGCAGGCCAAAGAAGTTACTGAGAATTCTTCTGTCTAGCGTTATATGCAGAAATCCCGTTTCCAACGATATCCTCAAAAAGGTCCAAATATCCAATTGCAGGCTTTACAAACAGAGTGTTTCCAAACTGCTCTATGAACACAAAGGTTAAACTCTGTGAGTGGAACTCACACATCCCAAAGTGGTTGCTGAGAATGATTCTCTCTAGTTTTTATACGAAGATATTTCCTTTTCTACCGTAGGCCCAAAATCGCTTGAAATCTCCACTTGGAAATTCCCCAAAAAGAGGGTTTCAAATCTAATCTGTCTAAAGTAAGGTTCAACTCTATCAGTTGAACACATGCAGCCCAAAGAAGTTACTGAGAATTCTTCTGTCTAGCGTTATATGCAGAAATCCCGTTTCCAACGAAATCCTCAATGAGGTCCAAATATCCACTTGCAGGCTTTACAAACAGAGTGTTTCCAAACTGCTCTATGAAAACAAAGGTTAAACTCTGTGAGTGGAACTCACACATCCCAAAGAGGTTGCTGAGAATGATTCTCTCTAGTTTTTATACGAAGATATTTCCTTTTCTACCGTAGGCCCAAATCGCTTGAAATCTCCACTTGGAAATTCCACAAAAAGAGGGTTTCAAATCTGCTCTTTCTAAAGGAAGGTTCAAATCTGTGAGTTGAACCCACGCAGCCCGAAGAAGTTACTGAGAATTCTTCTGTGTAGCGTTATATGCAGAAATCCCGTTTCCAACGAAATCCTCAAAGAGGTCTCAGTATCCACTTGCAGACTTTACAAACAGAGTGTTTCCAGACTGCTCTATGAAAACAAAGGTTAAACACTGTGAGTGGAACTCACACATCTCAAAGTGGTTGCTGAGAATGATTCTCTCTAGTTTTTATACGATGATATTTCCTTTTCTTCCGTAGGACCAAATCGCTTGAAATCTCCTCTTGGAAATTCAAGAAAAAGAGGGTTTCAAATCTGCTCTGTCTAAAGTAATGTTCAACTCTGTGAGTTGAACACAGGCAGCCCAAAGAAGTTACTGACAATTCTTCTGTCTAGCGTTATACGCAGAAATCCCGTTTCCAACAAAATCCTCTAAGAGGTCCAAATATCCACTTGCAGATTTTACAAATAGGGTGTTTCCAAACTGCTCTATGAAAACAAAGGTTAAACTCTGTGAGTGGAACGCACACATCCCAAAGTGTTTGCTGAGAATGATTCCCTCTAGTTTTTATATGAAGATATTTCCTTTTCTACCATAGGACCAAATCTCTTGAATTCTCCACTTGCAAATTTCACAAAAAGAGGGTTTCAAATCTGCTCTGTCTAAAGGAAGGTTCAACTCTGTGAGTTGAACACACGCAGCCCTAAGAAGTTACTGACAATTCTTCTGTCTAGCGTTATACGCAGAAATCCCGTTTCCAACAAAATCCTCAAAGAGGTCCAAATATCCACTTGCAGACTTTACAAATAGAGTGTTTCCAAACTGCTCTATGAAAACAAAGGTTAAACTCTGTGAGTGGAACACACACATCCCAAAGTGTTTGCTGAGAATGATTAACTTTAGTTTTTATATGATGATATTTCCTTTTCTACCGTAGGCCCAAATCTCTTGAAATCTCCACATGCAAATTCCACAAAAAGAGGGTTTCAAATCTGCTCTGTCTAAAGGAAGGTTCAACTCTGTGAGTTGAACACACGCAGGCCAAAGAAGTTACTGAGAATTCTTCTGTCTAGCGTTATATGCAGAAATCCCGTTTCCAACGATATCCTCAAAGAGGTCCAAATATCCAATTGCAGGCTTTACAAACAGAGTGTTTCCAAACTGCTCTATGAACACAAAGGTTAAACTCTGTGAGTGGAACTCACACATCTCAAAGTTGTTGCTGAGAATGATTCTCTCTAGTTTTTATACGAAGATATTTCCTTTTCTACCGTAGGCCCAAAATCGCTTGAAATCTCCACTTGGAAATTCCACAAAAAGAGGGTTTCAAATCTCCTCTTTCTAAAGGAAGGTTCAACTCTGTGAGTTGAACACACGCAGCCCAAAGAAGTTACTGAGAATTCTTCTGTGTAGCGTTATATGCAGAAATCCCGTTTCCAATGAAATCCTCAAAGAGGTCTCAATATCCACTTGCAGACTTTACAAACAGAGTGTTTCCAGACTGCTCTATGAAAACAAAGGTTAAACACTGTGAGTGGAACTCACACATCTCAAAGTGGTTGCTGAGAATGATTCTCTCTAGTTTTTATACGAAGATACTTCCTTTTCTACCGTAGGCCCAAACTCGCTTGAAATCTCCACTTGGAAATTAGACAAAAAGAGGGTTTCAAATCTGCTCTGTCTAAAGTAAGGTTCAACTCTGTCAGTTGAACACACGTGGCCGAAAGAAGTTACTGACAATTCTTCTCTCTAGCGTTATATGCAGAAATCCCGTTTCCAACGAAATCCTCAAAGAGGTCCAAATATCAACTTGCAGACTTTACAAACAGAGTGTTTCCAGACTGCTCTATGAAAACAAAGGTTAAACTCCGTGAGTGGAACGCACACATCCCAAAGTGTTTGCTGAGAATGATTCTCTCTACTTTTTATACGAAGATATTTCCTTTTCTACCGTAGGCCCATATCGCTTGAAATCTCCACTTGGAAATTCCACAAAAAGAGGGTTTCAAATCTGCTCTTTCTAAAGGAAGGTTCAACTCTGTGAGTTGAACACACGCAGCCCAAAGAAGTTACTGAGAATTCTTCTGTCTAGCGTTATATGCAGAAATCCCGTTTCCAACGAAATCCTCAAAGAGGTCCAAATATCCACTTGCAGACTTTACAAACAGAGTGTTTCCAATCTGCTCTATGAAAACAAAGGTTAAACTCTGTGAGTGGAACGCACTCATTACAAAGTGTTTGCTGAGAGTGATTCTCTCTAGTTTTTATACGAAGATATTTCCTTTTCTACCGTAGGCCCAAATCGCTTGAAATCTCCACTTGGAAATTCAAGAAAAAGAGGGTTTCAAATCTGCTCTGTCTAAAGTAAGGTTCAACTCTGTGAGTTGAACACAGGCAGCCCAAAGAAGTTACTGACAATTCTTCTGTCTAGCGTTATACGCACAAATCCCGTTTCCAACAAAATCCTCAAAGAGGTCAAAATATCCACTTGCAGATTTTACAAATAGGGTGTTTCCAAACTGCTCTATGGAAACAAAGGTTAAACTCTGTGAGTGGAACGCACACATCCCAAAGTGTTTGCTGAGAATGATTCCCTCTAGTTTTTATATGAAGATATTTCCTTTTCTACAATAGGCCCAAATCTCTTGAAATCTCCACTTGCAAATTCCACAAAAAGAGGGTTTCAAATCTGCTCTGTCTAAAGGAAGGTTCAACTCTGTCAGTTGAACACACACAGCCGAAAGAAGTTACTGACAATTCTTCTCTCTAGCGTTATATGCAGAAATCCCGTTTCCAACGAAATCCTCAAAGAGGTCCAAATATCCACTTGCAGACTTTACAAACAGAGTGTTTCCAATCTGCTCTATGAAAACAAAAGTTAAACTCTCTGAGTGGAACGCACACATTACAAAGAGTTTGCAGAGAATGATTCTCTCTAGTTTTTATACGAAGATATTTCCTTTTCTACCGTAGGCCCAAATCGCTTGAAATCTCCACTTGGAAATTCAAGAAAAAGAGGGTTTCAAATCTGCTCTGTCTAAAGTAAAGTTCAACTCTGTGACTTGAACACACGCAGCCGAAAGAAGTTACTGACAATTCTTCTCTCTAGCGTTATATGCAGAAATCCCGTTTCCAACGAAATCCTCAAAGAGGTCCAAATATCCACTTGCAGAATTTACAAACAGAGTGTTTCCAATCTGCTCTATGAAAACAAAAGTTAAACTCTGTGAGTGGAACGCACACATCCCAAAGAGTTTGCAGAGAATGATTCTGTCTAGTTTTTATACGAATATTTTTCCTTTTCTACCGTAGGCCCAAATCGCTTGAAATCTCCACTTGGAAATTCAAGAAAAAGAGGGTTTCAAATCTGCTCTGTCTAAAGTAAGGTTCAACTCTGTGAGTTGAACACACGCAGCCGAAAGAAGTTACTGACAATTCTTCTGTCTAGCGTTATATGCAGAAATCCCGTTTCCAACGAAATCCTCAAAGAGGTCCAAATATCCACTTGCAGACTTTACAAACAGAGTGTTTCCAATCTGCTCTATGAAAACAAAGGTTAAACTCTGTGAGTGGAACGCACACATCCCAAAGAGTTTGCATAGAATGATTCTCTCTAGTTTTTATACGAAGATATTTCCTTTTCTACCGTAGGCCCAAATCGCTTGAAATCTCCACTTGGAAATACAAGAAAAAGAGGGTTACAAATCTGCTCTGTCTAAAGTAAGGTTCAACTCTGTGACTTGAACACACGCAGCCCAAAGAAGTTACTGACAATTCTTCTGTCTAGCGTTATACACAGAAATCCCGTTTCCAACAAAATCCTCAAAGAGGTCCAAATATCCACTTGCAGATTTTACAAATAGAGTGTTTCCAAACTGCTCTATGAAAACAAAGGTTAAACTCTGTGAGTGGAACGCACACATCCCAAAGTGTTTGCTGAGAATGATTCCCTCTAGTTTTTATATGAAGATATTTCCTTTTCTACCATAGGCCAAAATCTCTTGAAATCTCCACTTGCAAATTCCACAAAAAGAGGGTTTCAAATCTGCTCTGTCTAAAGGAAGGTTCAACTCTGTGAGTTGAACACACGCAGGCCAAAGAAGTTACTGAGAATTCTTCTGTCTAGCGTTATATGCAGAAATCCCGTTTCCAACGAAATCCTCAAAGAGGTCAAAATGTCCAATTGCTGGCTTTACAAACAGAGTGTTTCCAAACTGCTCTATGAACACAAAGGTTAAACTCTGTGAGTGGAACTAACACATCCGAAAGTGGTTGCTGAGAATGATTCTCTCTACTTTTTATAGAAGATATTTCCTTTTCTACTGTAGGCCCAAAGTCGCTTGAAATCTCCACTTGGAAATTCCACAAAAAGAGGGTTTCAAATCTGCTACGTCTAAAGTAGAGTTCAACTCTGTGAGTTGAACACACGCAGCTGAAACAAGTTACTGACAATTCTTCTGTCTAGCGTTATATGCAGAAATCCCGTTTCCAAAGAAATCCTCAAAGAGGTCCAAATATCCACTTGCAGACTTTACAAACAGAGTGTTTCCAAACAGCTCTATGAAAACAAAGGTTAAACTCAGTGAGTGGATCTCACACATCCAAAAGTGGTTGCTGAGAATGATTCTCTATAGTTTTTATACGAAGATATTTCCTTTCCTACCTTAGGCCCAAAATCGCTTGAAATCTACCCTTGGAAATTACACAAAAAGAGGGTATCAAATCTGCTCTGTCTAAAGTAAGGTTCAACTCTGTGAGTTGAACACAGGCAGCCCAAAGAAGTTACTGACAATTCTTCTCTCTAGCGTTATACGCACAAATCCCGTTTCCAACAAAATCCTCAAAGAGGTCCAAATATCCACTTGCAGATTTTACAAACAGAGTGTTTCCAGACTGCTCTATGAAAACAAAGGTTAAACTCTGTGAGTGGAACGCACACATCCCAAAGGGTTGCTGAGAATGATTCTCTCTACTTTTTATACGAAGATATTTCCTTTTCTACCGTAGGCCCAAATCGCTTGAAATCTCCACTTGGAAATTCAAGAAAAAGAGGGTTTCAAATCTGCTCTGTCTAAAGTAAGGTTCAACTCTGTGAGTTGAACACAGGCAGCCCAAAGAAGTTACTGACAATTCTTCTCTCTAGCGTTATACGCACAAATCCCGTTTCCAACAAAATCCTCAAAGAGGTCCAAATATCCACTTGCAGATTTTACAAATAGGGTGTTTCCAAACTGCTCTATGGAAACAAAGGTTAAACTCTGTGAGTGGAACGCACACATCCCAAAGTGTTTGCTGAGAATGATTCCCTCTAGTTTTTATATGAAGATATTTCCTTTTCTACAATAGGCCCAAATCTCTTGAAATCTCCACTTGCAAATTCCACAAAAAGAGGGTTTCAAATCTGCTCTGTCTAAAGGAAGGTTCAACTCTGTCAGTTGAACACACACAGCCGAAAGAAGTTACTGACAATTCTTCTCTCTAGCGTTATATGCAGAAATCCCGTTTCCAACGAAATCCTCAAAGAGGTCCAAATATCCACTTGCAGACTTTACAAACAGAGTGTTTCCAATCTGCTCTATGAAAACAAAAGTTAAACTCTCTGAGTGGAACGCACACATTACAAAGAGTTTGCAGAGAATGATTCTCTCTAGTTTTTATACGAAGATATTTCCTTTTCTACCGTAGGCCCAAATCGCTTGAAATCTCCACTTGGAAATTCAAGAAAAAGAGGGTTTCAAATCTGCTCTGTCTAAAGTAAAGTTCAACTCTGTGACTTGAACACACGCAGCCGAAAGAAGTTACTGACAATTCTTCTCTCTAGCGTTATATGCAGAAATCCCGTTTCCAACGAAATCCTCAAAGAGGTCCAAATATCCACTTGCAGACTTTACAAACAGAGTGTTTCCAATCTGCTCTATGAAAACAAAAGTTAAACTCTGTGAGTGGAACGCACACATCCCAAAGAGTTTGCAGAGAATGATTCTGTCTAGTTTTCATACGAATATTTTTCCTTTTCTACCGTAGGCCCAAATCGCTTGAAATCTCCACTTGGAAATTCAAGAAAAAGAGGGTTTCAAATCTGCTCTGTCTAAAGTAAGGTTCAACTCTGTGAGTTGAACACACGCAGCCGAAAGAAGTTACTGACAATTCTTCTGTCTAGCGTTATATGCAGAAATCCCGTTTCCAACGAAATCCTCAAAGAGGTCCAAATATCCACTTGCAGACTTTACAAACAGAGTGTTTCCAATCTGCTCTATGAAAACAAAGGTTAAACTCTGTGAGTGGAACGCACACATCCCAAAGAGTTTGCATAGAATGATTCTCTCTAGTTTTTATACGAAGATATTTCCTTTTCTACCGTAGGCCCAAATCGCTTGAAATCTCCACTTGGAAATACAAGAAAAAGAGGGTTACAAATCTGCTCTGTCTAAAGTAAGGTTCAACTCTGTGACTTGAACACACGCAGCCCAAAGAAGTTACTGACAATTCTTCTGTCTAGCGTTATACACAGAAATCCCATTTCCAACAAAATCCTCAAAGAGGTCCAAATATCCACTTGCAGATTTTACAAATAGAGTGTTTCCAAACTGCTCTATGAAAACAAAGGTTAAACTCTGTGAGTGGAACGCACACATCCCAAAGTGTTTGCTGAGAATGATTCCCTCTAGTTTTTATATGAAGATATTTCCTTTTCTACCATAGGCCAAAATCTCTTGAAATCTCCACTTGCAAATTACACAAAAAGAGGGTATCAAATCTGCTCTGTCTAAAGTAAGGTTCAACTCTGTGAGTTGAACGCACGCAGCCTAAAGAAGTTACTGACAATTCTTCTGTCTAGCGTTATATGCAGAAATCCCGTTTCCAACGAAATCCTCAAAGAGGTCCAAATATCAACTTGCAGACTTTACAAACAGAGTGTTTCCAGACTGCTCTATGAAAACAAAGGTTAAACTCTGTGAGTGGAACGCACACATCCCAAAGTGTTTGCTGAGAATGATTCTCTCTACTTTTTATACGAAGATATTTCCTTTTCTACCGTAGGCCCATATCGCTTGAAATCTCCCCTTGGAAATTCCACAAAAAGAGGGTTTCAAATCTGCTCTTTCTAAAAGAAGGTTCAACTCTGTGAGTTGAACACACGCAGCCCGAAGAAGTTACTGAGAATTCTTCTGTCTAGCGTTATATGCAGAAATCCCGTTACCAACGAAATCCTCAAAGAGGTCCAAATATCCACTTGCAGACTTTACAAACAGAGTGTTTCCAATCTGCTCTATGAAAACAAAGGTTAAACTCTGTGAGTGGAACGCACTCATTACAAAGTGTTTGCTGAGAGTGATTCTCTCTAGTTTTTATACGAAGATATTTCCTTTTCTACCGTAGGCCCAAATCGCTTGAAATCTCCACTTGGAAATTCAAGAAAAAGAGGGTTTCAAATCTGCTCTGTCTAAAGTAAGGTTCAACTCTGTGAGTTGAACACAGGCAGCCCAAAGAAGTTACTGACAATTCTTCTGTCTAGCGTTATACGCACAAATCCCGTTTCCAACAAAATCCTCAAAGAGGTCCAAATATCCACTTGCAGATTTTACAAATAGGGTGTTTCCAAACTGCTCTATGGAAACAAAGGTTAAACTCTGTGAGTGGAACGCACACATCCCAAAGTGTTTGCTGAGAATGATTCCCTATAGTTTTTATATGAAGATATTTCCTTTTCTACAATAGGCCCAAATCTCTTGAAATCTCCACTTGCAAATTCCACAAAAAGAGGGTTTCAAATCTGTTCTGTCTAAAGGAAGGTTCAACTCTGTGAGTTGAACACACGCAGGCCAAAGAAGTGACTGAGAATTCTTCTGTCTAGCGTTATATGCAGAAATCCCGTTTCCAACGATATCCTCAAAGAGGTCCAAATATCCAATTGCAGGCTTTACAAACAGAGTGTTTCCAAACTGCTCTATGAACACAAAGGTTAAACTCTGTGAGTGGAACTCACACATCCCAAAGTGGTTGCTGAGAATGATTCTCTCTAGTTTTTTTAGAAGATATTTCCTTTTCTTCCGTAGGCCCAAGGTCGCTTGAAATCTCCACTTGGAAATTCCACTAAAAGAGGGTTTCAAATCTGCTCTTTCTAAAGGAAGGTTCAACTCTGTGAGTTGAACACACGCAGCCCAAAGAAGTTACTGACAATTCTTCTGTCTAGCGTTATATGCAGAAATCCCGTTTCCAACGAAATCCTCAAAGAGGTCCAAATATCCACTTGCAGACTTTACCAACAGAGTGTTTCCAAACTGCTCTATGAAAACAAAGGTTAAACACTGTGAGTGGAACTCACACATCTCAAAGTGGTTGCTGAGAATGATTCTCTCTAGTTTTTATACGAAGATACTTCCTTTTCTACCGTAGGCCCAAAATCGCTTGAAATCTCCACTTGGAAATTCCACAAAAAGAGGGTTTCAAATCTGCTCTGTCTAAAGTAAGGTTCAACTCTTTCAGTTGAACACATGCAGCCCAAAGAAATTACTGAGAATTCTTCTGTCTAGCGTTATATGCAGAAATCCCGTTTCCAACGAAATCCTCAAAGAGGTCCAAATATCCACTTGCAGGCTTTACAAACAGAGTGTTTCCAAACTGCTCTATGAAAACAAAGGTTAAACTCTGTGAGTGGAACTCACACATCCCAAAGTGGTTGCTGAGAATGATTCTCTCTAGTTTTTATACGAAGATATTTCCTTTTCTACCGTAGGCCCAAAATCGCTTGAAATCTCCACTTGGAAATTCCACAAAAAGAGGGTTTCAAATCTGCTCTGTCTAAAGTAAGGTTCAACTCTGTGAGTTGAACACACGCAGCCGAAAGAAGTTACTGACAATTCTTCTCTCTAGCGTTATATGCAGAAATCCCGTTTCCAACGAAATCCTCAAAGAGGTCCAAATATCCACTTGCAGACTTTACAAACAGAGTGTTTCCAATCTGCTCTATGAAAACAAAAGTTAAACTCTGTGAGTGGAACGCACACATTACAAAGAGTTTGCAGAGAATGATTCTCTCTAGTTTATATACGAAGATATTTCCTTTTCTACCGTAGGCCCAAATCGCTTGAAATCTCCACTTGGAAATTCAAGAAAAAGAGGGTTTCAAATCTGCTCTGTCTAAAGTAAGGTTCAACTCTGTGAGTTGAACACACGCAGCCGAAAGAAGTTACTGACAATTCTTCTGTCTAGCGTTATATGCAGAAATCCCGTTTCCAACGAAATCCTCAAACGGGTCCAAATATCCACTTGCAGACTTTACAAACAGAGTGTTTCCAATCTGCTCTATGAAAACATAGGTTAAACTCTGTGAGTGGAACGCACACATTACAAAGAGTTTGCAGAGAATGATTCTCTCTAGTTTTTATACGAAGATATCTCCTTTTCTACCGTAGGCCCAAAATCGCTTGAAATCTCCACTTGGAAATTCCACAAAAAGAGGGTTTCAAATCTGCTCTGTCTAAAGTAAGGTTCAACTCTGTCAGTTGAACACATGCAGCCCAAAGAAGATACTGAGAATTCTTCTGTCTAGCGTTATATGCAGAAATCCCGTTTCCAACGAAATCCTCAATGAGGTCCAAATATCCACTTGCAGGCTTTACAAACAGAGTGTTTCCAAACTGCTCTATGAAAACAAAGGTTAAACTCTGTGAGTGGAACTCACACATCCCAAAGTGGTTGCTGAGAATGATTCTCTCTAGTTTTTATACGAAGATATTTCCTTTTCTACCGTAGGCCCAAATCGCTTGGAATCTCCCCTTGGAAATTCCACAAAAAGAGGGTTTCAAATCTGCTCTTTCTAAAGGAAGGTTCAACTCTGTGAGTCGAACACACGCAGCCCAAAGAAGTTACTTAGAATTCTTCTTTGTAGCGTTATATGCAGAAATCCCGTTTCCAACGAAATCCTCAAAGAGGTCTCAATATCCACTTGCAGACTTTACCAACAGAGTGTTTCCAGACTGCTCTATGAAAACAAAGGTTAAACACTGTGAGTGGAACTCACACATCTCAAAGTGGTTGCTGCGAATGATTCTCTATAGTTTTTATACGAAGATACTTCCTTTTCTACCGTAGGCCCAAAATCGCTTGAAATCTCCACTTGGAAATTCCACAAAAAGAGGGTTTCAAATCTGCTCGGTCTAAAGTAAGGTTCAACTCTGTCAGTTGAACACATGCAGCCCAAAGAAGTTACTGAGAATTCTTCTGTCTAGCGTTATATGCAGAAATCCCGTTTCCAACGAAATCCTCAAAGAGGTCCAAATATCCACTTGCAGGCTTTACAAACAGAGTGTTTCCAAACTGCTCTATGAAATCAAAGGTTAAACTCCGTGAGTGGAACTCACACATCCCAAAGTGGTTGCTGAGAATGATTCTCTCTAGTTTTTATACGAAGATATTTCCTTTTCTACCGTAGGCCCAAATCACTTGAAATCTCCACTTGGAAATTCAAGAAAAAGAGGGTTTGAAATCTGCTCTGTCTAAAGTAAGGTTCAACTCTGTGACTTGAACACACGCAGCCCAAAGAAGTTACTGACAATTCTTCTGTCTAGCGTTATACACAGAAATCCTGTTTCCAACAAAATCCTCAAAGAGGTCCAAATATCCACTTGCAGATTTTACAAATAGAGTGTTTCCAAACTGCTCTATGAAAACAAAGGTTAAACTCTGTGAGTGGAACGCACACATCCCAAAGTGTTTGCTGAGAATGATTCCCTCTAGTTTTTATATGAAGATACTTCCTTTCATACCATAGGCCCAAATCTCTTGAAATCTCCACTTGCAAATTCCACAAAAAGAGGGTTTCAAATCTGCTCTGTCTAAAGGAAGGTTCAACTCTGTGAGTTGAACACACGCAGGCAAAGAAGTTACTGAGAATTCTTCTGTCTAGCGTTATATGCAGAAATCCCGTTTCCAACGAAATCCTCAAAGAGGTCCAAATATCCACTTGCAGGATTTACAAACAGAGTGTTTCCAAACTGCTCTATGAAAACAAAGGTTAAACTCTGTGAGTGGAACTCACACATCCCAAAGTGGTTGCTGAGAATGATTCTCTCTAGTTTTTATACGAAGATATTTCCTTTTCTACCGTACGCCCAAAATCGCTTGAAATCTCCACTTGGAAATTCCACAAAAAGAGGGTTTCAAATCTGCTCTGTCTAAAGTAAGGTTCAACTCTGTGAGTTGAACACAAGCAGCCAAAAGAAGTTACTGACAATTCTTCTCTCTAGCGTTATATGCAGAAATCCCGTTTCCAACGAAATCCTCAAAGAGGTCCAAATATCCACTTGCAGACTTTACAAACAGAATGTTTCCAATCTGCTCTATGAAAACAAAGGTTAAACTCTGTGAGTGGAACGCACACATTACAAAGAGTTTGCAGAGAATGATTCTCTCTAGTTTTTATACGAAGATATTTCCTTTTCTACCGTAGGCCCAAATCGCTTGAAATCTCCACTTGGAAATTCAAGAAAAAGAGGGTTTCAAATCTGCTCTGTCTAAAGTAAGGTTCAACTCTGTCAGTTGAACACACGCAGCCGAAAGAAGTTACTGACAATTCTTCTGTCTAGCGTTATATGCAGAAATCCCGTTTCCAATGAAATCCTCAAAGAGGTCCAAATATCCGCTTGCAGACTTTACAAACAGAGTGTTTCCAATCTGCTCTATGAAAACAAAGGTTAAACTCTGTGAGTGGAACGCACACATCCCAAAGAGTTTGCAGAGAATGATTCTCTCTAGTTTTTATACGAAGATATTTCCTTTTCTACCGTAGGAACAAATCGCTTGAAATCTCCACTTGGAAATTCAAGAAAAAGAGGGTTTCAAATCTGCTCTGTCTAAAGTAAGGTTCAACTCTGTGACTTGAACACACGCATCCCAAAGAAGTTACTGACAATTCTTCTGTCTAGCGTTATACACAGAAATCCCGTTTCCAACAAAATCCTCAAAGAGGTCCAAATATCCACTTGCAGATTTTACAAATAGAGTGTTTCCAAACTGCTCTATGAAAACAAAGGTTAAACTCTGTGAGTGGAACGCACACATCCCAAAGTGTTTGCTGAGAATGATTCCCTCTAGTTTTTATATGAAGATATTTCCTTTTCTACCATAGGCCCAAATCTCTTGAAATCTCCACTTGCAAATTCCACAAAAAGAGGGTTTCACATCTGCTCTGTCTAAAGGAAGGTTCAACTCTGTGAGTTGAACACACGCAGGTCAAAGAAGTTACTGAGAATTCTTCTGTCTAGCGTTATATGCAGAAATCCCGTTTCCAACGATATCCTCAAAGAGGTCCAAATATCCAATTGCAGGCTTTACAAACAGAGTGTTTCCAAACTGCTCTATGAACACAAAGGTTAAACTCTGTGAGTGGAACTCACACATCCCAAAGTGGTTGCTGAGAATGATTCTCTCTAGTTTTTATAGAAGATATTTCCTTTTCTTCCGTAGTCCCAAAGTCGACTGAAATCTCCACTTGGAAATTCCACTAAAAGAGGGTTTCAAATCTGCTCTTTCTAAAGGAAGGTTCAACTCTGTGAGTTGAACACATGCAGTCCAAAGAAGTTACTGAGAATTCTTCTGTCTAGCGTTATATGCATAAATCCCGTTTCCAACGAAATCCTCAAAGAGGTCCAAATATCCACTTGCAGACTTTACAAACAGAGTGTTTCCAATCTGCTCTATGAAAACAAAGGTTAAACTCTGTGAGTGGAATGCACACATTACAAAGAGTTTGCAGAGAATGATTCTCTCTAGTTTTTATACGAAGATATTTCCTTTTCTACCGTAGGCCCAAATCGCTTGAAATCTCCACTTGGAAATTCAAGAAAAAGAGGGTTTCAAATCTGCTCTGTCTAAAGTAAGGTTCAACTCTTTCAGTTGAACACATGCAGCCCAAAGAAGTTACTGAGAATTCTTCTGTCTAGCGTTATATGCAGAAATCCCGTTTCCAACGAAATCCTCAAAGAGGTCCAAATATCCACTTGCAGGCTTTACAAACAGAGTGTTTCCAAACTGCTCTATGAAAACAAAGGTTAAACTCTGTGAGTGGAACTCACACATCCCAAAGTGGTTGCTGAGAATGATTCTCTCTAGTTTTTATACGAAGATATTTCCTTTTCTACCGTAGGCCCAAAATCGCTTGAAATCTCCACTTGGAAATTCCACAAAAAGAGGGTTTCAAATCTGCTCTGTCTAAAGTAAGGTTCAACTCTGTGAGTTGAACACAAGCAGCCGAAAGAAGTTACTGACAATTCTTCTCTCTAGCGTTATATGCAGAAATCCCGTTTCCAACGAAATCCTCAAAGAGGTCCAAATATCCACTTGCAGACTTTACAAACAGAGTGTTTCCAATCTGCTCTATGAAAACAAAGGTTAAACTCTGTGAGTGGAACGCACACATTACAAAGAGTTTGCAGAGAATGATTCTCTCTAGTTTTTATACGAAGATATTTCCTTTTCTACCGTAGGCCCAAATCGCTTGAAATCTCCACTTGGAAATTCAAGAAAAAGAGGGTTTCAAATCTGCTCTGTCTAAACTATGGTTCAACTCTGTGAGTTGAACACACGCAGCCGAAAGAAGTTACTGACAATTCTTCTGTCTAGCGTTATATGCAGAAATGCCTTTTCCAACAAAATCCTCAAAGAGGTCCAAATATCCACTTGCAGACTTTACAAACAGAGTGTTTCCAATCTGCTCTATGAAAACAAAGGTTAAACTCTGTGAGTGGAACGCACACATCCCAAAGTGTTTGCTGAGAGTGATTCTCTCTAGTTTTTATATGAACATATTTCCTTTTCGACCGTAGGCCCAAATCTCTTGAAATCTCCACTTGCAAATTCCACAAAAAGAGGGTTTCAAATCTGCTCTGTCTAAAGGAAGGTTCAACTCTGTGAGTTGAACACACGCAGGCCAAAGAAGTTACTGAGAATTCTTCTGTCTAGCGTTATATGCAGAAATCCCGTTTCCAACGAAATCCTCAAAGAGGTCAAAATGTCCAATTGCTGGCTTTACAAACAGAGTGTTTCCAAACTGCTCTATGAAAACAAAGGTTAAACTCTGTGAGTGGAACTAACACATCCGAAAGTGGTTGCTGAGAATGATTCTCTCTACTTTTTATAGAAGATATTTCCTTTTCTACTGTAGGCCCAAAGTCGCTTGAAATCTCCACTTGGAAATTCCACAAAAGAGGGTTTCAAATCTGCTCCGTCTAAAGTAGAGTTCAACTCTGTGAGTTGAACACACGCAGCTGAAACAAGTTACTGACAATTCTTCTGTCTAGCGTTATATGCAGAAATCCCGTTTCCAAAGAAATCCTCAAAGAGGTCCAAATATCCACTTGCAGACTTTACAAACAGAGTGTTTCCAAACAGCTCTATGAAAACAAGGGTTAAACTCTGTGAGTGGATCTCACACATCCAAAAGTGGTTGCTGAGAACGATTCTCTATAGTTTTTATACGAAGATATTTCCTTACCTACCGTAGGCCCAAAATCGCTTGAAATCTACCCTTGGAAATTACACAAAAAGAGGGTATCAAATCTGCTCTGTCTAAAGTAAGGTTCAACTCTGTGAGTTGAAGGCACGCAGCCTAAAGAAGTTACTGACAATTCTTCTGTCTAGCGTTATATGCAGAAATCCCGTTTCCAACGAAATCCTCAAAGAGGTCCAAATATCAACTTGCAGACTTTACAAACAGAGTGTTTCCAGACTGCTCTATGAAAACAAAGGTTAAACTCTGTGAGTGGAACGCACACATCCCAAAGTGTTTGCTGAGAATGATTCTCTCTACTTTTTATACGAAGATATTTCCTTTTCTACCGTAGGCCCATATCGCTTGAAATCTCCACTTGGAAATTCCACAAAAAGAGGGTTTCAAATCTGCTCTTTCTAAAGGAAGGTTCAACTCTGTGAGTTGAACACACGCAGCCCAAAGAAGTTACTGAGAATTCTTCTGTCTAGCGTTATATGCAGAAATCCCGTTTCCAACGAAATCCTCAAAGAGGTCCAAATATCCACTTGCAGACTTTACAAACAGAGTGTTTCCAATCTGCTCTATGAAAACAAAGGTTAAACTCTGTGAGTGGAACGCACTCATTACAAAGTGTTTGCTGAGAGTGATTCTCTCTAGTTTTTATACGAAGATATTTCCTTTTCTACCGTAGGCCCAAATCGCTTGAAATCTCCACTTGGAAATTCAAGAAAAAGAGGGTTTCAAATCTGCTCTGTCTAAAGTAAGGTTCAACTCTGTGAGTTGAACACAGGCAGCCCAAAGAAGTTACTGACAATTCTTCTGTCTAGCGTTATACGCACAAATCCCGTTTCCAACAAAATCCTCAAAGAGGTCAAAATATCCACTTGCAGATTTTACAAATAGGGTGTTTCCAAACTGCTCTATGGAAACAAAGGTTAAACTCTGTGAGTGGAACGCACACATCCCAAAGTGTTTGCTGAGAATGATTCCCTCTAGTTTTTATATGAAGATATTTCCTTTTCTACAATAGGCCCAAATCTCTTGAAATCTCCACTTGCAAATTCCACAAAAAGAGGGTTTCAAATCTGCTCTGTCTAAAGGAAGGTTCAACTCTGTCAGTTGAACACACACAGCCGAAAGAAGTTACTGACAATTCTTCTCTCTAGCGTTATATGCAGAAATCCCGTTTCCAACGAAATCCTCAAAGAGGTCCAAATATCCACTTGCAGACTTTACAAACAGAGTGTTTCCAATCTGCTCTATGAAAACAAAAGTTAAACTCTCTGAGTGGAACGCACACATTACAAAGAGTTTGCAGAGAATGATTCTCTCTAGTTTTTATACGAAGATATTTCCTTTTCTACCGTAGGCCCAAATCGCTTGAAATCTCCACTTGGAAATTCAAGAAAAAGAGGGTTTCAAATCTGCTCTGTCTAAAGTAAAGTTCAACTCTGTGACTTGAACACACGCAGCCGAAAGAAGTTACTGACAATTCTTCTCTCTAGCGTTATATGCAGAAATCCCGTTTCCAACGAAATCCTCAAAGAGGTCCAAATATCCACTTGCAGAATTTACAAACAGAGTGTTTCCAATCTGCTCTATGAAAACAAAAGTTAAACTCTGTGAGTGGAACGCACACATCCCAAAGAGTTTGCAGAGAATGATTCTGTCTAGTTTTTATACGAAGATATTTCCTTTTCTACCGTAGGCCCAAATCGCTTGAAATCTCCACTTGGAAATTCAAGAAAAAGAGGGTTTCAAATCTGCTCTGTCTAAAGTAAGGTTCAACTCTGTGAGTTGAACACACGCAGCCGAAAGAAGTTACTGACAATTCTTCTGTCTAGCGTTATATGCAGAAATCCCGTTTCCAACGAAATCCTCAAAGAGGTCCAAATATCCACTTGCAGACTTTACAAACAGAGTGTTTCCAATCTGCTCTATGAAAACAAAGGTTAAACTCTGTGAGTGGAACGCACACATCCCAAAGAGTTTGCATAGAATGATTCTCTCTAGTTTTTATACGAAGATATTTCCTTTTCTACCGTAGGCCCAAATCGCTTGAAATCTCCACTTGGAAATACAAGAAAAAGAGGGTTACAAATCTGCTCTGTCTAAAGTAAGGTTCAACTCTGTGACTTGAACACACGCAGCCCAAAGAAGTTACTGACAATTCTTCTGTCTAGCGTTATACACAGAAATCCCGTTTCCAACAAAATCCTCAAAGAGGTCCAAATATCCACTTGCAGATTTTACAAATAGAGTGTTTCCAAACTGCTCTATGAAAACAAAGGTTAAACTCTGTGAGTGGAACGCACACATCCCAAAGTGTTTGCTGAGAATGATTCCCTCTAGTTTTTATATGAATATATTTCCTTTTCTACCATAGGCCAAAATCTCTTGAAATCTCCACTTGCAAATTCCACAAAAAGAGGGTTTCAAATCTGCTCTGTCTAAAGGAAGGTTCAACTCTGTGAGTTGAACACACGCAGGCCAAAGAAGTTACTGAGAATTCTTCTGTCTAGCGTTATATGCAGAAATCCCGTTTCCAACGAAATCCTCAAAGAGGTCAAAATGTCCAATTGCTGGCTTTACAAACAGAGTGTTTCCAAACTGCTCTATGAACACAAAGGTTAAACTCTGTGAGTGGAACTAACACATCCGAAAGTGGTTGCTGAGAATGATTCTCTCTACTTTTTATAGAAGATATTTCCTTTTCTACTGTAGGCCCAAAGTCGCTTGAAATCTCCACTTGGAAATTCCACAAAAAGAGGGATTCAAATCTGCTCCGTCTAAAGTAGAGTTCAACTCTGTGAGTTGAACACACGCAGCTGAAACAAGTTACTGACAATTCTTCTGTCTAGCATTATATGCAGAAATCCCGTTTCCAAAGAAATCCTCAAAGAGGTCCAAATATCCACTTGCAGACTTTACAAACAGAGTGTTTCCAAACAGCTCTATGAAAACAAAGGTTAAACTCAGTGAGTGGATCTCACACATCCAAAAGTGGTTGCTGAGAATGATTCTCTATAGTTTTTATACGAAGATATTTCCTTTCCTACCTTAGGCCCAAAATCGCTTGAAATCTACCCTTGGAAATTACACAAAAAGAGGGTATCAAATCTGCTCTGTCTAAAGTAAGGTTCAACTCTGTGAGTTGAACGCACGCAGCCTAAAGAAGTTACTGACAATTCTTCTGTCTAGCGTTATATGCAGAAATCCCGTTTCCAACGAAATCCTCAAAGAGGTCCAAATATCAACTTGCAGACTTTACAAACAGAGTGTTTCCAGACTGCTCTATGAAAACAAAGGTTAAACTCTGTGAGTGGAACGCACACATCCCAAAGGGTTGCTGAGAATGATTCTCTCTACTTTTTATACGAAGATATTTCCTTTTCTACCGTAGGCCCAAATCGCTTGAAATCTCCACTTGGAAATTCAAGAAAAAGAGGGTTTCAAATCTGCTCTGTCTAAAGTAAGGTTCAACTCTGTGAGTTGAACACAGGCAGCCCAAAGAAGTTACTGACAATTCTTCTCTCTAGCGTTATACGCACAAATCCCGTTTCCAACAAAATCCTCAAAGAGGTCCAAATATCCACTTGCAGATTTTACAAATAGGGTGTTTCCAAACTGCTCTATGGAAACAAAGGTTAAACTCTGTGAGTGGAACGCACACATCCCAAAGTGTTTGCTGAGAATGATTCCCTCTAGTTTTTATATGAAGATATTTCCTTTTCTACAATAGGCCCAAATCTCTTGAAATCTCCACTTGCAAATTCCACAAAAAGAGGGTTTCAAATCTGCTCTGTCTAAAGGAAGGTTCAACTCTGTCAGTTGAACACACACAGCCGAAAGAAGTTACTGACAATTCTTCTCTCTAGCGTTATATGCAGAAATCCCGTTTCCAACGAAATCCTCAAAGAGGTCCAAATATCCACTTGCAGACTTTACAAACAGAGTGTTTCCAATCTGCTCTATGAAAACAAAAGTTAAACTCTCTGAGTGGAACGCACACATTACAAAGAGTTTGCAGAGAATGATTCTCTCTAGTTTTTATACGAAGATATTTCCTTTTCTACCGTAGGCCCAAATCGCTTGAAATCTCCACTTGGAAATTCAAGAAAAAGAGGGTTTCAAATCTGCTCTGTCTAAAGTAAAGTTCAACTCTGTGACTTGAACACACGCAGCCGAAAGAAGTTACTGACAATTCTTCTCTCTAGCGTTATATGCAGAAATCCCGTTTCCAACGAAATCCTCAAAGAGGTCCAAATATCCACTTGCAGACTTTACAAACAGAGTGTTTCCAATCTGCTCTATGAAAACAAAAGTTAAACTCTGTGAGTGGAACGCACACATCCCAAAGAGTTTGCAGAGAATGATTCTGTCTAGTTTTCATACGAATATTTTTCCTTTTCTACCGTAGGCCCAAATCGCTTGAAATCTCCACTTGGAAATTCAAGAAAAAGAGGGTTTCAAATCTGCTCTGTCTAAAGTAAGGTTCAACTCTGTGAGTTGAACACACGCAGCCGAAAGAAGTTACTGACAATTCTTCTGTCTAGCGTTATATGCAGAAATCCCGTTTCCAACGAAATCCTCAAAGAGGTCCAAATATCCACTTGCAGACTTTACAAACAGAGTGTTTCCAATCTGCTCTATGAAAACAAAGGTTAAACTCTGTGAGTGGAACGCACACATCCCAAAGAGTTTGCATAGAATGATTCTCTCTAGTTTTTATACGAAGATATTTCCTTTTCTACCGTAGGCCCAAATCGCTTGAAATCTCCACTTGGAAATACAAGAAAAAGAGGGTTACAAATCTGCTCTGTCTAAAGTAAGGTTCAACTCTGTGACTTGAACACACGCAGCCCAAAGAAGTTACTGACAATTCTTCTGTCTAGCGTTATACACAGAAATCCCATTTCCAACAAAATCCTCAAAGAGGTCCAAATATCCACTTGCAGATTTTACAAATAGAGTGTTTCCAAACTGCTCTATGAAAACAAAGGTTAAACTCTGTGAGTGGAACGCACACATCCCAAAGTGTTTGCTGAGAATGATTCCCTCTAGTTTTTATATGAAGATATTTCCTTTTCTACCATAGGCCAAAATCTCTTGAAATCTCCACTTGCAAATTCCACAAAAAGAGGGTTTCAAATCTGCTCTGTCTAAAGGAAGGTTCAACTCTGTGAGTTGAACACACGCAGGCCAAAGAAGTTACTGAGAATTCTTCTGTCTAGCGTTATATGCAGAAATCCCGTTTCCAACGATATCCTCAAAGAGGTCCAAATATCCAATTGCAGGCTTTACAAACAGAGTGTTTCCAAACTGCTCTATGAACACAAAGGTTAAACTCTGTGAGTGGAACTCACACATCCCAAAGTGGTTGCTGAGAATGATTCTCTCTAGTTTTTATAGAAGATATTTCCTTTTCTTCCGTAGGACCAAAGTCGCTTGAAATCTCCAGTTGGAAATTCCACTAAAAGAGGGTTTCAAATCTGCTCTGTCTAAAGTAAGGTTCAACTCTGTCCGTTGAACACATGCAGCCCAAAGAAGTTACTGAGAATTCTTCTGTCTAGCGTTATATGCAGAAATCCCGTTTCCAACGAAATCGTCAAAGAGGTCCAAATATCCACTTGCAGACTTTACAAACAGAGTGTTTCCAATCTGCTCTATGAAAACAAAAGTTAAACTCTGTGAGTGGAACGCACACATCCCAAAGAGTTTGCAGAGAATGATTCTGTCTAGTTTTTATACGAATATTTTTCCTTTTCTACCGTAGGCCCAAATCGCTTGAAATCTCCACTTGGAAATTCAAGAAAAAGAGGGTTTCAAATCTGCTCTGTCTAAAGTAAGGTTCAACTCTGTGAGTTGAACACACGCAGCCGAAAGAAGTTACTGACAATTCTTCTGTCTAGCGTTATACGCAGAAATCCCGTTTCCAACGAAATCCTCAAAGAGGTCCAAATATCCACTTGCAGACTTTACAAACAGAGTGTTTCCAATCTGCTCTATGAAAACAAAGGTTAAACTCTGTGAGTGGAACGCACACATCCCAAAGAGTTTGCATAGAATGATTCTCTCTAGTTTTTATACGAAGATATTTCCTTTTCTACCGTAGGCCCAAATCGCTTGAAATCTCCACTTGGAAATACAAGAAAAAGAGGGTTACAAATCTGCTCTGTCTAAAGTAAGGTTCAACTCTGTGACTTGAACACACGCAGCCCAAAGAAGTTACTGACAATTCTTCTGTCTAGCGTTATACACAGAAATCCCGTTTCCAACAAAATCATCAAAGAGGTCCAAATATCCACTTGCAGATTTTACAAATAGAGTGTTTCCAAACTGCTCTATGAAAACAAAGGTTAAACTCTGTGAGTGGAACGCACACATCCCAAAGTGTTTGCTGAGAATGATTCCCTCCAGTTTTTATATGAAGATATTTCCTTTTCTACCATAGGCCAAAATCTCTTGAAATCTCCACTTGCAAATTCCACAAAAAGAGGGTTTCAAATCTGCTCTGTCTAAAGGAAGGTTCAACTCTGTGAGTTGAACACACGCAGGCCAAAGAAGTTACTGAGAATTCTTCTGTCTAGCGTTATATGCAGAAATCCCGTTTCCAACGATATCCTCAAAGAGGTCCAAATATCCAATTGCAGGCTTTACAAACAGAGTGTTTCCAAACTTCTCTGTGAACACAAAGGTTAAACTCTGTGAGTGGAACTCACACATCCCAAAGTGGTTGCTGAGAATGATTCTCTCTAGTTTTTATAGAAGATATTTCCTTTTCTTCCGTAGGACCAAAGTCGCTTGAAATCTCCACTTGGAAATTCCACAAAAAGTGGGTTTCAAATCTGCTCCGTCTAAAGTAGAGTTCAACTCTGTGAGTTGAACACACGCAGCCCAAAGAAGTTACTGAGAATTCTTCTGTCTAGCGTTATATGCAGAAATCCCGTTTCCAAAGAAATCCTCAAAGAGGTCCAAATATCCACTTGCAGACTTTACAAACAGAGTGTTTCCAAACAGCTCTATGAAAACAAAGGTTAAAATCTGTGAGTGGATCTCACACATCCAAAAGTGGTTGCTGAGAATGATTCTCTATAGTTTTTATACGAAGATATTTCCTTTCCTACCGTAGGCCCAAAATCGCTTGAAATCTACCCTTGGAAATTACACAAAAAGAGGGTATCAAATCTGCTCTGTCTAAAGTAAGGTTCAACTCTGTGAGTTGAACGCACGCAGCCTAAAGAAGTTACTGACAATTCTTCTGTCTAGCGTTATATGCAGAAATCCCGTTTCCAACGAAATCCTCAAAGAGGTCCAAATATCAACTTGCAGACTTTACAAACAGAGTGTTTCCAGACTGCTCTATGAAAACAAAGGTTAAACTCTGTGAGTGGAACGCACACATCCCAAAGTGTTTGCTGAGAATGATTCTCTCTACTTTTTATACGAAGATATTTCCTTTTCTACCGTAGGCCCATATCGCTTGAAATCTCCCCTTGGAAATTCCACAAAAAGAGGGTTTCAAATCTGCTCTTTCTAAAAGAAGGTTCAACTCTGTGAGTTGAACACACGCAGCCCAAAGAAGTTACTGAGAATTCTTCTGTCTAGCGTTATATGCAGAAATCCCGTTACCAACGAAATCCTCAAAGAGGTCCAAATATCCACTTGCAGACTTTACAAACAGAGTGTTTCCAATCTGCTCTATGAAAACAAAGGTTAAACTCTGTGAGTGGAACGCACTCATTACAAAGTGTTTGCTGAGAGTGATTCTCTCTAGTTTTTATACGAAGATATTTCCTTTTCTACCGTAGGCCCAAATCGCTTGAAATCTCCACTTGGAAATTCAAGAAAAAGAGGGTTTCAAATCTGCTCTGTCTAAAGTAAGGTTCAACTCTGTGAGTTGAACACAGGCAGCCCAAAGAAGTTACTGACAATTCTTCTGTCTAGCGTTATACGCACAAATCCCGTTTCCAACAAAATCCTCAAAGAGGTCCAAATATCCACTTGCAGATTTTACAAATAGGGTGTTTCCAAACTGCTCTATGGAAACAAAGGTTAAACTCTGTGAGTGGAACGCACACATCCCAAAGTGTTTGCTGAGAATGATTCCCTATAGTTTTTATATGAAGATATTTCCTTTTCTACAATAGGCCCAAATCTCTTGAAATCTCCACTTGCAAATTCCACAAAAAGAGGGTTTCAAATCTGTTCTGTCTAAAGGAAGGTTCAACTCTGTGAGTTGAACACACGCAGGCCAAAGAAGTGACTGAGAATTCTTCTGTCTAGCGTTATATGCAGAAATCCCGTTTCCAACGATATCCTCAAAGAGGTCCAAATATCCAATTGCAGGCTTTACAAACAGAGTGTTTCCAAACTGCTCTATGAACACAAAGGTTAAACTCTGTGAGTGGAACTCACACATCCCAAAGTGGTTGCTGAGAATGATTCTCTCTAGTTTTTTTAGAAGATATTTCCTTTTCTTCCGTAGGCCCAAGGTCGCTTGAAATCTCCACTTGGAAATTCCACTAAAAGAGGGTTTCAAATCTGCTCTTTCTAAAGGAAGGTTCAACTCTGTGAGTTGAACACACGCAGCCCAAAGAAGTTACTGACAATTCTTCTGTCTAGCGTTATATGCAGAAATCCCGTTTCCAACGAAATCCTCAAAGAGGTCCAAATATCCACTTGCAGACTTTACCAACAGAGTGTTTCCAAACTGCTCTATGAAAACAAAGGTTAAACACTGTGAGTGGAACTCACACATCTCAAAGTGGTTGCTGAGAATGATTCTCTCTAGTTTTTATACGAAGATACTTCCTTTTCTACCGTAGGCACAAAATCGCTTGAAATCACCACTTGGAAATTCCACAAAAAGAGGGTTTCAAATCTGCTCTGTCTAAAGTAAGGTTCAACTCTTTCAGTTGAACACATGCAGCCCAAAGAAATTACTGAGAATTCTTCTGTCTAGCGTTATATGCAGAAATCCCGTTTCCAACGAAATCCTCAAAGAGGTCCAAATATCCACTTGCAGGCTTTACAAACAGAGTGTTTCCAAACTGCTCTATGAAAACAAAGGTTAAACTCTGTGAGTGGAACTCACACATCCCAAAGTGGTTGCTGAGAATGATTCTCTCTAGTTTTTATACGAAGATATTTCCTTTTCTACCGTAGGCCCAAAATCGCTTGAAATCTCCACTTGGAAATTCCACAAAAAGAGGGTTTCAAATCTGCTCTGTCTAAAGTAAGGTTCAACTCTGTGAGTTGAACACACGCAGCCGAAAGAAGTTACTGACAATTCTTCTCTCTAGCGTTATATGCAGAAATCCCGTTTCCAACGAAATCCTCAAAGAGGTCCAAATATCCACTTGCAGACTTTACAAACAGAGTGTTTCCAATCTGCTCTATGAAAACAAAAGTTAAACTCTGTGAGTGGAACGCACACATTACAAAGAGTTTGCAGAGAATGATTCTCTCTAGTTTATATACGAAGATATTTCCTTTTCTACCGTAGGCCCAAATCGCTTGAAATCTCCACTTGGAAATTCAAGAAAAAGAGGTTTTCAAATCTGCTCTGTCTAAAGTAAGGTTCAACTCTGTGAGTTGAACACACGCAGCCGAAAGAAGTTACTGATAATTCTTCTGTCTAGCGTTATATGCAGAAATCCCGTTTCCAACGAAATCCTCAAACGGGTCCAAATATCCACTTGCAGACTTTACAAACAGAGTGTTTCCAATCTGCTCTATGAAAACATAGGTTAAACTCTGTGAGTGGAACGCACACATTACAAAGAGTTTGCAGAGAATGATTCTCTCTAGTTTTTATACGAAGATATCTCCTTTTCTACCGTAGGCCCAAAATCGCTTGAAATCTCCACTTGGAAATTCCACAAAAAGAGGGTTTCAAATCTGCTCTGTCTAAAGTAAGGTTCAAATCTGTCAGTTGAACACATGCAGCCCAAAGAAGATACTGAGAATTCTTCTGTCTAGCGTTATATGCAGAAATCCCGTTTCCAACGAAATCCTCAATGAGGTCCAAATATCCACTTGCAGGCTTTACAAACAGAGTGTTTCCAAACTGCTCTATGAAAACAAAGGTTAAACTCTGTGAGTGGAACTCACACATCCCAAAGTGGTTGCTGAGAATGATTCTCTCTAGTTTTTATACGAAAATATTTCCTTTTCTACCGTAGGCCCAAATCGCTTGGAATCTCCCCTTGGAAATTCCACAAAAAGAGGGTTTCAAATCTGCTCTTTCTAAAGGAAGGTTCAACTCTGTGAGTCGAACACACGCAGCCCAAAGAAGTTACTTAGAATTCTTCTTTGTAGCGTTATATGCAGAAATCCCGTTTCCAACGAAATCCTCAAAGAGGTCTCAATATCCACTTGCAGACTTTACCAACAGAGTGTTTCCAGACTGCTCTATGAAAACAAAGGTTAAACACTGTGAGTGGAACTCACACATCTCAAAGTGGTTGCTGCGAATGATTCTCTATAGTTTTTATACGAAGATACTTCCTTTTCTACCGTAGGCCCAAAATCGCTTGAAATCTCCACTTGGAAATTCCACAAAAAGAGGGTTTCAAATCTGCTCGGTCTAAAGTAAGGTTCAACTCTGTCAGTTGAACACATGCAGCCCAAAGAAGTTACTGAGAATTCTTCTGTCTAGCGTTATATGCAGAAATCCCGTTTCCAACGAAATCCTCAAAGAGGTCCAAATATCCACTTGCAGGCTTTACAAACAGAGTGTTTCCAAACTGCTCTATGAAATCAAAGGTTAAACTCCGTGAGTGGAACTCACACATCCCAAAGTGGTTGCTGAGAATGATTCTCTCTAGTTTTTATACGAAGATATTTCCTTTTCTACCGTAGGCCCAAAATCGCTTGAAATCTCCACTTGGAAATTCCACAAAAAGAGGGTTTCAAATCTGCTCTGTCAAAAGTAAGGTTCAACTCTGTGAGTTGAACACACGCAGCCGAAAGAAGTTACTGACAATTCTTCTCTCTAGCGTTATATGCAGAAATCCCGTTTCCAACGAAATCCTCAAAGAGGTCCAAATATCCACTTGCAGACTTTACAAACAGAGTGTTTCCAATCTGCTCTATGAAAACAAAAGTTAAACTCTGTGAGTGGAACGCACACATTACAAAGAGTTTGCAGAGAATGATTCTCTCTAGTTTTTATACGAAGATATTTCCTTTTCTACCGTAGGCCCAAATCACTTGAAATCTCCACTTGGAAATTCAAGAAAAAGAGGGTTTGAAATCTGCTCTGTCTAAAGTAAGGTTCAACTCTGTGACTTGAACACACGCAGCCCAAAGAAGTTACTGACAATTCTTCTGTCTAGCGTTATACACAGAAATCCCGTTTCCAACAAAATCCTCAAAGAGGTCCAAATATCCACTTGCAGATTTTACAAATAGAGTGTTTCCAAACTGCTCTATGAAAACAAAGGTTAAACTCTGTGAGTGGAACGCACACATCCCAAAGTGTTTGCTGAGAATGATTCCCTCTAGTTTTTATATGAAGATACTTCCTTTCATACCATAGGCCCAAATCTCTTGAAATCTCCACTTGCAAATTCCACAAAAAGAGGGTTTCAAATCTGCTCTGTCTAAAGGAAGGTTCAACTCTGTGAGTTGAACACACGCAGGCAAAGAAGTTACTGAGAATTCTTCTGTCTAGCGTTATATGCAGAAATCCCGTTTCCAACGAAATCCTCAAAGAGGTCCAAATATCCACTTGCAGGATTTACAAACAGAGTGTTTCCAAACTGCTCTATGAAAACAAAGGTTAAACTCTGTGAGTGGAACTCACACATCCCAAAGTGGTTGCTGAGAATGATTCTCTCTAGTTTTTATACGAAGATATTTCCTTTTCTACCGTACGCCCAAAATCGCTTGAAATCTCCACTTGGAAATTCCACAAAAAGAGGGTTTCAAATCTGCTCTGTCTAAAGTAAGGTTCAACTCTGTGAGTTGAACACAAGCAGCCAAAAGAAGTTACTGACAATTCTTCTCTCTAGCGTTATATGCAGAAATCCCGTTTCCAACGAAATCCTCAAAGAGGTCCAAATATCCACTTGCAGACTTTACAAACAGAATGTTTCCAATCTGCTCTATGAAAACAAAGGTTAAACTCTGTGAGTGGAACGCACACATTACAAAGAGTTTGCAGAGAATGATTCTCTCTAGTTTTTATACGAAGATATTTCCTTTTCTACCGTAGGCCCAAATCGCTTGAAATCTCCACTTGGAAATTCAAGAAAAAGAGGGTTTCAAATCTGCTCTGTCTAAAGTAAGGTTCAACTCTGTCAGTTGAACACATGCAGCCCAAAGAAGTTACTGAGAATTCTTCTGTCTAGCGTTATATGCAGAAATCCCGTTTCCAACGAAATCCTCAATGAGGTCCAAATATCCAGTTGCAGGCTTTACAAACAGAGTGTTTCCAGACTGCTCTATGAAAACAAAGGTTAAACACTGTGAGTGGAACTCACACATCCCAAAGTGGTTGCTGAGAATGATTCTCTCTAGTTTTTATACGAAGATACTTCCTTTTCTACCGTAGGCCCAAAATCGCTTGAAATCTCCACTTGGAAATTCCACAAAAAGAGGGTTTCAAATCTGCTCTGTCTAAAGGAAGGTTCAACTCTGTCAGTTGAACACATGCAGCCCAAAGAAGTTACTGAGAATTCTTCTGTCTAGCGTTATATGCAGAAATCCCGTTTCCAACGAAATCCTCAAAGAGGTCCAAATATCCACTTGCAGGCTTTACAAACAGAGTGTTTCCAAACTGCTCTATGAAAACAAAGGTTAAACTCTGTGAGTGGAACTCACACATCCCAAAGTGGTTGCTGAGAATGATTCTCTCTAGTTTTTATACGAAGATATTTCCTTTTCTACCGTAGGCCCAAATCGCTTGAAATCTCCACATGGAAATTCAAGAAAAAGAGGGTTTCAAATCTGCTCTGTCTAAAGTAAGGTTCAACTCTGTGAGTTGAACACACGCAGCCGAAAGAAGTTACTGACAATTCTTCTGTCTAGCGTTATATGCAGAAATCCCGTTTCCAATGAAATCCTCAAAGAGGTCCAAATATCCGCTTGCAGACTTTACAAACAGAGTGTTTCCAATCTGCTCTATGAAAACAAAGGTTAAACTCTGTGAGTGGAACGCACACATCCCAAAGAGTTTGCAGAGAATGATTCTCTCTAGTTTTTATACGAAGATATTTCCTTTTCTACCGTAGGAACAAATCGCTTGAAATCTCCACTTGGAAATTCAAGAAAAAGAGGGTTTCAAATCTGCTCTGTCTAAAGTAAGGTTCAACTCTGTGACTTGAACACACGCATCCCAAAGAAGTTACTGACAATTCTTCTGTCTAGCGTTATACACAGAAATCCCGTTTCCAACAAAATCCTCAAAGAGGTCCAAATATCCACTTGCAGATTTTACAAATAGAGTGTTTCCAAACTGCTCTATGAAAACAAAGGTTAAACTCTGTGAGTGGAACGCACACATCCCAAAGTGTTTGCTGAGAATGATTCCCTCTAGTTTTTATATGAAGATATTTCCTTTTCTACCATAGGCCCAAATCTCTTGAAATCTCCACTTGCAAATTCCACAAAAAGAGGGTTTCACATCTGCTCTGTCTAAAGGAAGTTTCAACTCTGTGAGTTGAACACACGCAGGCCAAAGAAGTTACTGAGAATTCTTCTGTCTAGCGTTATATGCAGAAATCCCGTTTCCAACGATATCCTCAAAGAGGTCCAAATATCCAATTGCAGGCTTTACAAACAGAGTGTTTCCAAACTGCTCTATGAACACAAAGGTTAAACTCTGTGAGTGGAACTCACACATCCCAAAGTGGTTGCTGAGAATGATTCTCTCTAGTTTTTATAGAAGATATTTCCTTTTCTTCCGTAGTCCCAAAGTCGACTGAAATCTCCACTTGGAAATTCCACTAAAAGAGGGTTTCAAATCTGCTCTGTCTAAAGTAAGGTTCAACTCTGTGAGTTGAACACATGCAGTCCAAAGAAGTTACTGAGAATTCTTCTGTCTAGCGTTATATGCATAAATCCCGTTTCCAACGAAATCCTCAAAGAGGTCCAAATATCCACTTGCAGACTTTACAAACAGAGTGTTTCCAATCTGCTCTATGAAAACAAAGGTTAAACTCTGTGAGTGGAATGCACACATTACAAAGAGTTTGCAGAGAATGATTCTCTCTAGTTTTTATACGAAGATATTTCCTTTTCTACCGTAGGCCCAAATCGCTTGAAATCTCCACTTGGAAATTCAAGAAAAAGAGGGTTTCAAATCTGCTCTGTCTAAAGTAAGGTTCAACTCTGTGACTTGAACACACGCAGCCCAAAGAAGTTACTGACAATTCTTCTGTCTAGCGTTATACACAGAAATCCCGTTTCCAGCAAAATCCTCAAAGAGGTCCAAATATCCACTTGCAGATTTTACAAATAGAGTGTTTCCAAACTGCTCTATGAAAACAAAGGTTAAACTCTGTGAGTGGAACTCACACATCTCAAAGTGGTTGCTGAGAATGATTCTCTCTAGTTTTTATACGAAGATACTTCCTTTTCTACCGTAGGCCCAAAATCGCTTGAAATCTCCACTTGGAAATTCCACAAAAAGAGGGTTTCAAATCTGCTCTGTCTAAAGTAAGGTTCAACTCTTTCAGTTGAACACATGCAGCCCAAAGAAGTTACTGAGAATTCTTCTGTCTAGCGTTATATGCAGAAATCCCGTTTCCAACGAAATCCTCAAAGAGGTCCAATTATCCACTTGCAGGCTTTACAAACAGAGTGTTTCCAAACCGCTCTATGAAAACAAAGGTTAAACTCTGTGAGTGGAACTCACACATCCCAAAGTGGTTGCTGAGAATGATTCTCTCTAGTTTTTATACGAAGATATTTCCTTTTCTACCGTAGGCCGAAAATCGCTTGAAATCTCCACTTGCAAATTCCACAAAAAGAGGCTTTCAAATCTGCTCTGTCTAAAGTAAAGTTCAACTCTGTGAGTTGAACACACGCAGCCGAAAGAAGTTACTGACAATTCTTCTGTCTAGCGTTATATGCAGAAATCCCGTTTCCAACGAAATCCTCAAACAGGTCCAAATATCCACTTGCAGACTTTACAAACAGAGTGTTTCCAATCTGCTCTATGAAAACATAGGTTAAACTCTGTGAGTGGAACGCACACATCCCAAAGAGTTTGCAGAGAATGATTCTCTCTAGTTTTTATACGAAGATATTTCCTTTTCTACCGTAGGCCCAAATCGCTTGAAATCTCCACTTGGAAATTCAAGAAAAAGAGGGTTTCAAATCTGCTCTGTCTAAAGTAAGGTTCAACTCTGTGAGTTGAACACACGCAGCCTAAAGAAGTTACTGACAATTCTTCTGTCTAGCGTTATATGCAGAAATCCCGTTTCCAACAAAATCCTCAAAGAGGTCCAAATATCCACTTGCAGACTTTACAAACAGAGTGTTTCCAATCTGCTCTATGAAAACAAAGGTTAAACTCTGTGAGTGGAACGCACACATTACAAAGAGTTTGCAGAGAATGATTCTCTCTAGTTTTTATACGAAGATATTTCCTTTTCTACCGTAGGCCCAAATCGCTTGAAATCTCCACTTGGAAATTCAAGAAAAAGAGGGTTTCAAATCTGCTCTGTCTAAAGTAAGGTTCAACTCTGTGAGTTGAACACACGCAGCCCAAAGAAGTTACTGAGAATTCTTCTGTGTAGCGTTATATGCAGAAATCCCGTTTCCAACGAAATCCTCAAAGAGGTCTCAATATCCACTTGCAGACTTTACAAACAGAGTGTTTCCAGACTGCTCTATGAAAACAAAGGTTAAACACTGTGAGTGGAATTCACACATCTGAAAGTGGTTGCTGAGAATGATTCTCTCTAGTTTTTATACGAAGATACTTCCTTTTCTACCGTAGGCCCAAAATCGCTTGAAATCTCCACTTGGAAATTCCACAAAAAGAGGGTTTCAAATCTGCTCTGTCTAAAGTAAGGTTCAACTCTTTCAGTTGAACACATGCAGCCCAAAGAAGTTACTGAGAATTCTTCTGTCTAGCGTTATATGCAGAAATCCCGTTTCCAACGAAATCCTCAAAGAGGTCCAAATATCCACTTGCAGGCTTTACAAACAGAGTGTTTCCAAACTGCTCTATGAAAACAAAGGTTAAACTCTGTGAGTAGAACTCACACATCCCAAAGTGGTTGCTGAGAATGATTCTCTCTAGTTTTTATACGAAGATATTTCCTTTTCTACCGTAGGCCCAAAATCGCTTGAAATCTCCACTTGGAAATTCCACAAAAAGAGGGTTTCAAATCTGCTCTGTCTAAAGTAAGGTTCAACTCTGTGAGTTGAACACACGCAGCCAAAAGAAGTTACTGACAATTCTTCTCTCTAGCGTTATATGCAGAAATCCCGTTTCCAACGAAATCCTCAAAGAGGTCCAAATATCCACTTGCAGACTTTACAAACAGAGTGTTTCCAATCTGCTCTATGAAAACAAAAGTTAAACTCTGTGAGTGGAACGCACACATTACAAAGAGTTTGCAGAGAATGATTCTCTCTAGTTTTTATACGAAGATATTTCCTTTTCTACCGTAGGCCCAAATCGCTTGAAATCTCCACTTGGAAATTCAAGAATAAGAGGGTTTCAAATCTGCTCTGTCTAAAGTAAGGTTCAACTCTGTGAGTTGAACACACGCAGCCCAAAGAAGTTACTGACAATTCTTCTGTCTAGCGTTATACACAGAAATCCCGTTTCCAACAAAATCCTCAAAGAGGTCCAAATATCCACTTGCAGATTTTACAAATAGGATGTTTCCAAACTGCTCTATGAAAACAAAGGTTAAACTCTGTGAGTGGAACGCACACATCCCAAAGTGTTTGCTGAGAATGATTCCCTCTAGTTTTTATACGAAGATATTTCCTTTTCTACCATAGGCCCAAATCTCTTTAAATCTCCACTTGCAAATTCCACAAAAAGAGGGTTTCACATCTGCTCTGTCTAAAGGAAGGTTCAACTCTGTGAGTTGAACACACGCAGGCCAAAGAAGTTACTGAGAATTCTTCTGTCTAGCGTTAAATGCAGAAATCCCGTTTCCAACGATATCCTCAAAGAGGTCCAAATATCCAATTGCAGGCTTTAAAAACAGAGTGTTTCCAAACTGCTCTATGAACACAAAGGTTAAACTCTGTGAGTGGAACTCACACATCCCAAAGTGGTTGCTGAGAATGATTCTCTCTAGTTTTTATAGAAGATATTTCCTTTTCTTACGTAGGCCCAAAGTCGCTTGAAATCTCCACTTGGAAATTCCACTAAAAGAGGGTTTCAAATCTGCTCTGTCTAAAGTAAGGTTCAAATCTGTGAGTTGAACACACGCAGCCCAAAGAAGTTACTGACAAATCTTCTGTCTAGCATTATATGCAGAAATCCCGTTTCCAACGAAATCCTCAAAGAGGTCCAAATATCCACTTGCAGACTTTACAAACAGAGTGTTTCCAAACTGCTCTATGAAAACAAAGGTTAAACTCTGTGAGTGGAACTCACACATCCCAAAGTGGTTGCTGAGAATGATTCTCTCTAGTTTTTATACGAAGATATTTCCTTTTCTACCGTAGGCCCAAAATCGCTTGACATCTCCACTTGGAAATTCCACAAAAAGAGGGTTTCAAATCTGCTCTGTCTAAAGTAAGGTTCAACTCTGTGAGTTGAACACAAGCAGCCGAAAGAACTTACTGACAATTCTTCTGTCTAGCGTTATATGCAGAAATCCCGTTTCCAACGAAATCCTCAAAGAGGTCCAAATATCCACTTGCAGACTTTACAAACAGAGTGTTTCCAAACTGTTCTATGAAAACAAAGGTTAAACTCTGTGAGTGGAACTCACACATCCCAAAGTGGTTGCTGAGAATGATTCTCTCTAGTTTTTATACGAAGATATTTCCTTTTCTACCGTAGGCCCAAAATCGCTTGAAATCTCCACTCTGGAAATTCCACAAAAAGAGGGTTCCAAATCTGCTCTGTCTAAAGTAAGGTTCAACTCTGTGAGTTGAACACAAGCAGCCGAAAGAAGTTACTGACAATTCTTCTCTCTAGCGTTATATGCAGAAATACCGTTTCCAACGAAATCCTCAAAGAGGTCCAAATATCCACTTGTAGACTTTACAAATAGAGTGTTTCCAATCTGCTCTATGAAAACAAAGGTTAAACTCTGTGAGTGGAACGCACACATTAGAAAGAGTTTGCAGAGAATGATTCTCTCTAGCTTTTATACGAAGATATTTCCTTTTCTACCGTAGGCCCAAATCGCTTGAAATCTCCACTTGGAAATTCAACAAAAAGAGGGTTTCAAATCTGCTCTGTCTAAAGTAAGGTTCAACTCTGTGAGTTGAACACACGCAGCCTAAAGAAGTTACTGACAATTCTTCTGTCTAGCGTTATATGCAGAAATCCCGTTTCCAACGAAATCCTCAAAGAGGTCCAAATATCCACTTGCAGACTTTACAAACAGAGTGTTTCCAAACTGCTCTATGAAAACAAAGGTTAAACTCTGTGATGGAACTCACACATCCAAAAGTGGTTGCTGAGAATGATTCTCTCTAGTTTTTATACGAAGATATTTCCTTTTCTACCATAGGCCCAAATCACTTGAAATCTCCACTTGCAAATTCCACAAAAAGAGGGTTTCAAATCTGCTCTTTCTAAAGGAAGGTTCAACTCTGTGAGTTGAACACACGCAGCCCAAAGAAGTTACTGAGAATTCTTCTGTGTAGCGTTATATGCAGAAATCCCGTTTCCAACGAAATCCTCAAAGAGGTCCAAATATCCACTTGCAGACTTTACAAACAGAGTGTTTCCAAACTGCTCTATGAAAACAAAGGTTAAACTCTGTGAGTGGAACTCACACATCTCAAAGTGGTTGCTGAGAATGATTCTCTCTAGTTTTTATACGAAGATATTTCCTTTTCTACCGAAGGCCCAAAATCGCTTGAAATCTCCACTTGGAAATTCCACTAAAAGAGGGTTTCAAATCTGCTCTGTCTAAAGTAAGGTTCAACTCTGTCAGTTGAACACATGCAGCCCAAAGAAGTTATTGAGAATTCTTCTGTCTAGCGTTATATGCAGAAATCCCGTTTCCAACGAAATCCTCAAAGAGGTCCAAATATCCACTTGCAGGCTTTACAAACAGAGTGTTTCCAAACTGCTCTATGAAAACAAAGGTTAAACTCTGTGAGTGGAACTCACACATCCCTAAGTTGTTACTGTGAATGATTCTCTCTAGTTTTCATACGAAGATATTTCCTTTTCTACCGTAGGCCCAAATCGCTTGAAATCTCCACTTGGAAATTCAAGAAAAAGAGGGTTTCAAATCTGCTCTGTCTAAAGTATGGTTCAACTCTGTGAGTTGAACACACGCAGCCCAAAGAAGTTACTGACAATTCTTCTGTGTAACGTTATATGCAGAAATCCCTTTTCCAAAAAAATCCTCAAAGAGGTCCAAATATCCACTTGCAGACTTTACAAACAGAGTGTTTCCAAACTGCTCTATGAAAACAAAGGTTAAACTCTGTGAGTGGAACGCACACATCCCAAAGTGATTGCTGAGAATGTTTCTCTCTAGTTTTTATATGAAGATATTTCCTTTTCTACCATAGGCCCAAATCTCTTGAAATCTCCACTTGCAAATTCCACAAAAAGAGGGTTTCAAATCTGCTCTGTCTAAAGGAAGGTTCAACTCTGTGAGTTGAACACACGCAGGCCAAAGAAGTTACTGAGAATTCTTCTGTCTAGCGTTATATGCAGAAACCCCGTTTCCAACGAAATCCTCAAAGAGGTCCAAATATCCACTTGCAGACTTTACAAACAGAGTGTTTCCAATCTGCTCTATGAAAACAAAGGTTAAACTCTGTGAGTGGAACGCACACATCCCAAAGTGGTTGCTGAGAATGATTCTCTCTAGTTTTTATACGAAGATATTTCCTTTTCTACCGTAGGCCCAAAATCGCTTGAAATCTCCACTTGGAAATTCCACAAAAAGAGGGTTTCAAATCTGCTCTGTCTAAAGTAAGGTTCAACTCTGTGAGTTGAACACACGCAGCCTAAAGAAGTTACTGACAATTCTTCTGTCTAGCGTTATATGCAGAAATCCCGTTTCCAACAAAATCCTCAAAGAGGTCCAAATATCCACTTGCAGACTTTACAAACAGAGTGTTTCCAAACTGCTCTATGAAAACAAAGGTTAAACTCTGTGATGGAACTCACACATCCAAAAGTGGTTGCTGAGAATGATTCTCTCTTGTTTTTATACGAAGATATTTCCTTTTCTACCGCAGGCCCAAATCGCTTGAAAACTCCACTTGGAAATTCCACAAAAAGAGGGTTTCAAATCTGCTCTTTCTAAAGGAAGGTTCAACTCTGTGAGTTGAACACACGCAGCCCAAAGAAGTTACTGAGAATTCTTCTGTCTAGCGTTATATGCAGAAATCCCGTTTCCAACGATATCCTCAAAGAGGTCCCAATATCCACTTGCAGACTTTACAAACAGAGTGTTTCCAAACTGCTATATGAAAACAAAGGTTAAACTCTGTGAGTGGAACTCACACATCTCAAAGTGGTTGCTGAGAATGATTCTCTCTAGTTTTTTTACGAAGATATTTCCTTTTCTACCGTAGGCCCAAAATCGCTTGAAATCTCCACTTGGAAATTCCACAAAAAGAGGGTTTCAAATCTGCTCTGTCTAAAGTAAGGTTCAACTCTGTCAGTTGAACACATGCAGCCCAAAGAAGTTATTGAGAATTCTTCTGTCTAGCGTTATATGCAGAAATCCCGTTTCCAACGAAATCCTCAAAGAGGTCCAAATATCCACTTGCAGGCTTTACAAACAGAGTGTTTCCAAACTGCTCTATGAAAACAAAGGTTAAACTCTGTGAGTGGAACTCACACATCCCTAAGTCGTTGCTGAGAATGATTCTCTCTAGTTTTCATACGAAGATATTTCCTTTTCTACCGTAGGCCCAAATCGCTTGAAATCTCCACTTGGAAATTCAAGAAAAAGAGGGTTTCAAATCTGCTCTGTCTAAAGTATGGTTCAACTCTGTGAGTTGAACACACGCAGCCCAAAGAAGTTACTGACAATTCTTCTGTCTAGCGTTATATGCAGAAATCCCTTTTCCAACAAAATCCTCAAAGAGGTCCAAATATCCACTTGCAGACTTTACAAACAGAGTGTTTCCAAACTGCTCTATGAAAACAAAGGTTAAACTCTGTGAGTGGAACGCACACATCCCAAAGTGATTGCTGAGAATGTTTCTCTCTAGTTTCTATATGAAGATATTTCCTTTTCTACCTTAGGCCCAAATCTCTTGAAATCTCCACTTGGAAATTCCACAAAAAGAGGGTTTCAAATCTGCTCTTTCTAAAGGAAGGTTCAACTCTGTGAGTTGAACACACGCAGGCCAAAAAGTTACTGAGAATTCTTCTGTCTAGCGTTATATGCAGAAATCCCGTTTCCAACGAAATCCTCAAAGAGGTCCAAATATCCACTTGCAGACTTTACAAATAGAGTGTTTCCAATCTGCTCTATGAAAACAAAGGTTAAACTCTGTGAGTGGAACGCACACATTACAAAGAGTTTGCAGAGAATGATTCTCTCTAGTTTTTATACGAAGATATTTCCTTTTCTACCGTAGGCCCAAATCGCTTAAAATCTCCACTTGGAAATTCAAGAAAAAGAGGGTTTCAAATCTGCTCTGTCTAAAGTAAGGTTCAACTCTGTGAGTTGAACACACGCAGCCTAAAGAAGTTACTGACAATTCTTCTGTCTAGCGTTATATGCAGAAATCCCGTTTCCAACAAAATCCTCAAAGAGGTCCAAATATCCACTTGCAGACTTTACAAACAGAGTGTTTCCAAACTGCTCTATGAAAACAAAGGTTAAACTCTGTGATGGAACTCACACATCCAAAAGTGGTTGCTGAGAATGATTCTCTCTTGTTTTTATACGAAGATATTTCCTTTTCTACCGTAGGCCCAAATCGCTTGAAATCTCCACTTGGAAATTCCACAAAAAGAGGGTTTCAAATCTGCTCTTTCCAAAGGAAGGTTCAACTCTGTGAGTTGAACACACGCAGCCCAAAGAATTTACTGAGAATTCTTCTGTCCAGCGTTATATGCAGAAATCCCGTTTCCAACGAAATCCTCAAAGAGGTCCCAATATCCACTTGCAGACTTTACAAACAGAGTGTTTCCAAACTGCTCTATGAAAACAAAGGTTAAACTCTGTGAGTGGAACTCACACATCTCAAAGTGGATGCTGAGAATGATTCTCTCTAGTTTTTTTACGAAGATATTTCCTTTTCTACCGTAGGCCCAAAATCGCTTGAAATCTCCACTTGGAAATTCCACAAAAAGAGGGTTTCAAATCTGCTCTGTCTAAAGTAAGGTTCAACTCTGTCAGTTGAACACATGCAGCCCAAAGAAGTTATTGAGAATTCTTCTGTCTAGCGTTATATGCAGAAATCCCGTTTCCAACGAAATCCTCAAAGAGGTCCAAATATCCACTTGCAGGCTTTACAAACAGAGTGTTTCCAAACTGCTCTATGAAAACAAAGGTTAAACTCTGTGAGTGGAACTCACACATCCCTAAGTTGTTGCTGAGAATGATTCTCTCTAGTTTTCATAAGAAGATATTTCCTTTTCTACCGTAGGCCCAAATCGCTTGAAATCTCCACTTGGAAATTCAAGAAAAAGAGGGTTTCAAATCTGCTCTGTCTAAAGTATGGTTCAACTCTGTGAGTTGAACACACGCAGCCCAAAGAAGTTACTGACAATTCTTCTGTCTAGCGTTATATGCAGAAATCCCTTTTCCAACAAAATCCTCAAAGAGGTCCAAATATCCACTTGCAGACTTTACAAACAGAGTGTTTCCAAACTGCTCTATGAAAACAAAGGTTAAACTCTGTGAGTGGAACGCACACATCCCAAAGTGATTGCTGAGAATGTTTCTCTCTAGTTTTTATATGAAGATATTTCCTTTTCTACCTTAGGCCCAAATCTCTTGAAATCTCCACTTGCAAATTCCACAAAAAGAGGGTTTCAAATCTTCTCTGTCTAAAGGAAGGTTCAACTCTGTGAGTTGAACACACGCAGGCCAAAGAAGTTACTGAGAATTCTTCTGTCTGGCGTTATATGCAGAAATCCCGTTTCCAACGAAATCCTCAAAGAGGTCCAAATATCCACTTGCAGACTTTACAAACAGAGTGTTTCCAATCTGCTCTATTAAAACAAAGGTTAAACTCTGTGAGTGGAACGCACACATCCCAAAGTGGTTGCTGAGAATGATTCTCTCTAGTTTTTATACGAAGATATTTCCTTTTCTACCGTAGGCCCAAAATCGCTTGAAATCTCCACTTGGAAATTCCACAAAAAGAGGGTTTCAAATCTGCTCTGTCTAAAGTAAGGTTCAACTCTGTGAGTTGAACACAAGCAGCCGAAAGAAGTTACTGACAATTCTTCTGTCTAGCGTTATATGCAGAAATCCCGTTTCCAACGAAATCCTCAAAGAGGTCCAAATATCCACTTGCAGACTTTACAAACAGAGTGTTTCCAAACTGTTCTATGAAAACAAAGGTTAAACTCTGTGAGTGGAACTCACACATCCCAAAGTGGTTGCTGAGAATGATTCTCTCTAGTTTTTATACGAAGATATTTCCTTTTCTACCGTAGGCCCAAAATCGCTTGAAATCTCCACTTGGAAATTCCACAAAAAGAGGGTTTCAAATCTGCTCTGTCTAAAGTAAGGTTCAACTCTGTGAGTTGAACACAAGCAGCCGAAAGAAGTTACTGACAATTCTTCTCTCTAGCGTTATATGCAGAAATCCCGTTTCCAACGAAATCCTCAAAGAGGTCCAAATATCCACTTGCAGACTTTACAAATAGAGTGTTTCCAATCTGCTCTATGAAAACAAAGGTTAAACTCTGTGAGTGGAACGCACACATTACAAAGAGTTTGCAGAGAATGATTCTCTCTAGTTTTTATACGAAGATATTTCCTTCTCTACCGTAGGCCCAAATCGCTTGAAATCTCCACTTGGAAATTCAAGAAAAAGAGGGTTTCAAATCTGCTCTGTCTAAAGTAAGGTTCAACTCTGTGAGTTGAACACACGCAGCCTAAAGAAGTTACTGACAATTCTTCTGTCTAGAGTTATATGCAGAAATCCCGTTTCCAACAAAATCCTCAAAGAGGTCCAAATATCCACTTGCAGACTTTACAAACAGAGTGCTTCCAAACTGCTCTATGAAAACAAAGGTTGAACTCTGTGATGGAACTCACACATCCAAAAGTGGTTGCTGAGAATGATTCTCTCTAGTTTTTATACGAAGATATTTCCTTTTCTACCGTAGGCCCAAATCGCTTGAAATCTCCACTTGGAAATTCCATAAAAAGAGGGTTTCAAATCTGCTCTTTCTAAAGGAAGGTTCAACTCTGTGAGTTGAACACACGCAGCCCAAAGAAGTTACTGAGAATTCTTCTGTGTAGCGTTATATGCAGAAATCCCGTTTCCAACGAAATCCTCAAAGAGGTCCCAATATCCACTTGCAGCCTTTACAAACAGAGTGTTTCCAAACTGCTCTATGAAAACAAAGGTTAAACTCTGTGAGTGGAACTCACACATCCCTAAGTTGTTGCTGAGAATGATTCTCTCTAGTTTTCATAAGAAGATATTTCCTTTTCTACCGTAGACCCAAATCGCTTGAAATCTCCACTTGGAAATTCAAGAAAAAGAGGGTTTCAAATCTGCTCTGTCTAAAGTATGGTTCAACTCCGTGAGTTGAACACACGCAGCCCAAAGAAGTTACTGACAATTCTTCTGTCTAGCGTTATATGCAGAAATCCCTTTTCCAACAAAATCCTCAAAGAGGTCCAAATATCCACTTGCAGACTTTACAAACAGAGTGTTTCCAAACTGCTCTATGAAAACAAAGGTTAAACTCTGTGAGTGGAACGCTCACATCCCAAAGTGATTGCTGAGAATGTTTCTCTCTAGTTTTTATAAGAAGATATTTCCTTTTCTACCTTAGGCCCAAATCTCTTGAAATCTCCACTTGCAAATTCCACAAAAAGAGGGTTTCAAATCTGCTCTGTCTAAAGGAAGGTTCAACTCTGTGAGTTGAACACACGCAGGCCAAAGAAGTTACTGAGAATTCTTCTGTCTAGCGTTATATGCAGAAATCCCGTTTCCAACGAAATCCTCAAAGAGGTCCAAATATCCACTTGCAAACTTTACAAACAGAGTGTTTCCAATCTGCTCTATTAAAGCAAAGGTTAAACTCTGTGAGTGGAACGCACACATCCCAAAGTGGTTGCTGAGAATGATTCTCTCTAGTTTTTATACGAAGATATTTCCTTTTCTACCGTAGGCCCAAAATCGCTTGAAATCTCCACTTGGAAATTCCACAAAAAGAGGGTTTCAAATCTGCTCTGTCTAAAGTAAGGTTCAACTCTGTGAGTTGAACACAAGCAGCCGAAAGAAGTTACTGACAATTCTTCTGTCTAGCGTTATATGCAGAAATCCCGTTTCCAACGAAATCCTCAAAGAGGTCCAAATATCCACTTGCAGACTTTACAAACAGAGTGTTTCCAAACTGTTCTATGAAAACAAAGGTTAAACTCTGTGAGTGGAACTCAAACATCCCAAAGTGGTTGCTGAGAATGATTCTCTCTAGTTTTTATACGAAGATATTTCCTTTTCTACCGTAGGCCCAAAATCGCTTGAAATCTCCACTTGGAAATTCAAGAAAAAGAGGGTTTCAAATCTGCTCTGTCTAAAGTAAGGTTCAACTCTGTGAGTTGAACACACGCAGCCTAAAGAAGTTACTGACAATTCTTCTGTCTAGCGTTATATGCAGAAATCCCTTTTCCAACAAAATCCTCAAAGAGGTCCAAATATCCACTTGCAGACTTTACAAACAGAGTGTTTCCAAACTGCTCTACGAAAACAAAGGTTAAACTCTGTGATGGAACTCACACATCCAAAAGTGGTTGCTGAGAATGATTCTCTCTAGTTTTTATACGAAGATATTTCCTTTTCTACCGTAGGCCCAAATCGCTTGAAATCTCCACTTGGAAATTCCACAAAAAGAGGGATTCAAATCTGCTCTTTCTAAAGGAAGGTTCAACTCTGTGAGTTGAACACACGCAGGCCAAAAAGTTACTGAGAATTCTTCTGTCTAGCGTTATATGCAGAAATCCCGTTTCCAAAGAAATCCTCAAAGAGGTCCAAATATCCACTTGCAGACTTTACAAATAGAGTGTTTCCAATCTGCTCTATGAAAACAAAGGTTAAACTCTGTGAGTGGAACGCACACATTACAAAGAGTTTGCAGAGAATGATTCTCTCTAGTTTTTATACGAAGATATTTCCTTTTCTACCGTAGGCCCAAATCGCTTGAAATCTCCACTTGGAAATTCAAGAAAAAGAGGGTTTCAAATCTGCTCTGTCTAAAGTAAGGTTCAACTCTGTGAGTTGAACACACGCAGCCTAAAGAAGTTACTGAAAATTCTTCTGTCTAGCGTTATATGCAGAAATCCCGTTTCCAACAAAATCCTCAAAGAGGTCCAAATATCCACTTGCAGACTTTACAAACAGAGTGTTTCCAAACTGCTCTATGAAAACAAAGGTTAAACTCTGTGATGGAACTCACACATCCAAAAGTGGTTGCTGAGAATGATTCTCTCTAGTTTTTATACGAAGATATTTCCTTTTCTATCGTAGGCCCAAATCGCTTGAAATCTCCACTTGGAAATTCCACAAAAAGAGGGTTTCAAATCTACTCTTTCTAAAGGAAGGTTCAACTCTGTGAGTTGAACACACGCAGCCCAAAGAAGTTACTGAGAATTCTTCTGTGTAGCGTTATATGCAGAAATCCCGTTTCCAACGAAATCCTCAAAGAGGTCCCAATATCCACTTGCAGACTTTACAAACAGAGTGTTTCCAAACTGCTCTATGAAAACAAAGGTTAAACTCTGTGAGTGGAACTCACACATCTCAAAGTGGTTGCTGAGAATGATTCTCTCTAGTTTTTATTCGAAGATATTTCCTTTTCTACCGTAGGCCCAAAATCGCTTGAAATCTCCACTTGGAAATTCCACAAAAAGAGGGTTTCAAATCTGCTCTGTCTAAAGAAAGGTTCAACTCTGTCAGTTGAACACATGCAGCCCAAAGAAGTTATTGAGAATTCTTCTGTCTAGCGTTATATGCAGAAATCCCGTTTCCAACGAAATCCTCAAAGAGGTCCAAATATCCACTTGCAGGCTTTACAAAGAGAGTGTTTCCAAACTGCTCTATGAAAACAAAGGTTAAACTCTGTGAGTGGAACTCACACATCCCTAAGTTGTTGCTGAGAATGATTCTCTCTAGTTTTCATAAGAAGATATTTCCTTTTCTACCGTAGGCCCAAATCGCTTGAAATCTAAACTTGGAAATTCAAGAAAAAAAGGGTTTCTAATCTGCTCTGTCTAAAGGAAGGTTCAACACTGTGAGTTGAACACACGCAGCCCAAAGAAGTTACTGACAATTCTTCTGTCTAGCGTTATATGCAGAAATCCCTTTTCCAACAAAATCCTCAAAGAGGTCCAAATATCCACTTGCAGACTTTACAAACAGAGTGTTTCCAAACTGCTCTATGAAAACAAAGGTTAAACCCTGTGAGTGGAACGCACACATCCCAAAGTGATTGCTGAGAATGTTTCTCTCTAGTTTTTATATGAAGATATTTCCTTTTCTACCTTAGGCCCAAATCTCTTGAAATCTCCACTTGCAAATTCCACAAAAAGAGGGTTTCAAATCTGCTCTGTCTAAAGGAAGGTTCAACTCTGTGAGTTGAACACACGCAGGCCAAAGAAGTTACTGAGAATTCTTCTGTCTAGCGTTATATGCAGAAATCCCGTTTCCAACGAAATCCTCAAAGAGGTCCAAATATCCACTTGCAGACTTTACAAACAGAGTGTTTCCAATCTGCTCTATGAAAACAAAGGTTAAACTCTGTGAGTGGAACGCACACATCCCAAAGAGTTTGCAGAGAATGATTCTCTCTAGTTTTTATACGAAGATATTTCCTTTTCTACCGTAGGCCCAAATCGCTTGAAATCTCCACTTGGAAATTCAAGAAAAAGAGGGTTTCAAATCTGCTCTGTCTAAAGTAAGGTTCAACTCTGTGAGTTGAACACAAGCAGCCCAAAGAAGTTACTGACAATTCTTCTGTCTAGCGTTATATGCAGAAATCCCGTTTCCAACAAAATGCTCAAAGAGGTCTCAATATCCACTTGCAGACTTTACAAACAGAGTGTTTCCAGACTGCTCTATGAAAACAAAGGTTAAACAGTGTGAGTGGAACTCACACATCTCAAAGTGGTTGCTGAGAATGATTCTCTCTAGTTTTTATACGAAGATACTTCCTTTTCTACCGTAGGCCCAAAATCGCTTGAAATCTCTACTTGGAAATTCCACAAAAAGAGGGTTTCAAATCTGCTCTGTCTAAAGTAAGGTTCAACTCTGTGAGTTGAACACACGCAGCCGAAAGAAGTTACTGACAATTCTTCTCTCTAGTGTTATATGCAGAAATCCCGTTTCCAACGAAATCCTCAAAGAGGTCCAAATATCCACTTGCAGACTTTACAAACAGAGTGTTTCCAATCTGCTCTATGAAAACAAAAGTTAAACTCTGTGAGTGGAACGCACACATTACAAAGAGTTTGCAGAGAATGATTCTCTCTAGTTTTTATATGAAGATATTTCCTTTTCTACCGTAGGCCCAAATCGCTTGAAATCTCCACTTGGAAATTCAAGAAAAAGAGGGTTTCAAATCTGCTCTGTCTAAAGTAAGGTTCAACTCTGTGACTTGAACACACGCAGCTGAAAGAAGTTACTGACAATTCTTCTGTCTTGCGTTATATGCAGAAGTCCCGTTTCCAACGAAATCCTCAAAGAGGTCCAAATATCCACTTGCAGACTTTACAAACAGAGTGTTTCCAATCTGCTCTATGAAAACAAAGGTTAAACTCTGTGAGTGGAACGCACACATTACAAAGAGTTTGCAGAGAATGATTCTCTCTAGTTTTTATACGAAGATATTTCCTTCTCTACCGTAGGCCCAAATCGCTTGAAATCTCCACTTGGAAATTCAAGAAAAAGAGGGTTTCAAATCTGCTCTGTCTAAAGTAAGGTTCAACTCTGTGAGTTGAACACACGCAGCCTAAAGAAGTTACTGACAATTCTTCTGTCTAGAGTTATATGCAGAAATCCCGTTTCCAACAAAATCCTCAAAGAGGTCCAAATATCCACTTGCAGACTTTACAAACAGAGTGTTTCCAAACTGCTCTATGAAAACAAAGGTTAAACTCTGTGATGGAACTCACACATCCAAAAGTGGTTGCTGAGAATGATTCTCTCTAGTTTTTATACGAAGATATTTCCTTTTCTACCGTAGGCCCAAATCGCTTGAAATCTCCACTTGGAAATTCCATAAAAAGAGGGTTTCAAATCTGCTCTTTCTAAAGGAAGGTTCAACTCTGTGAGTTGAACACACGCAGCCCAAAGAAGTTACTGAGAATTCTTCTGTGTAGCGTTATATGCAGAAATCCCGTTTCCAACGAAATCCTCAAAGAGGTCCCAATATCCACTTGCAGCCTTTACAAACAGAGTGTTTCCAAACTGCTCTATGAAAACAAAGGTTAAACTCTGTGAGTGGAACTCACACATCCCTAAGTTGTTGCTGAGAATGATTCTCTCTAGTTTTCATAAGAAGATATTTCCTTTTCTACCGTAGACCCAAATCGCTTGAAATCTCCACTTGGAAATTCAAGAAAAAGAGGGTTTCAAATCTGCTCTGTCTAAAGTATGGTTCAACTCCGTGAGTTGAACACACGCAGCCCAAAGAAGTTACTGACAATTCTTCTGTCTAGCGTTATATGCAGAAATCCCTTTTCCAACAAAATCCTCAAAGAGGTCCAAATATCCACTTGCAGACTTTACAAACAGAGTGTTTCCAAACTGCTCTATGAAAACAAAGGTTAAACTCTGTGAGTGGAACGCTCACATCCCAAAGTGATTGCTGAGAATGTTTCTCTCTAGTTTTTATATGAAGATATTTCCTTTTCTACCTTAGGCCCAAATCTCTTGAAATCTCCACTTGCAAATTCCACAAAAAGAGGGTTTCAAATCTGCTCTGTCTAAAGGAAGGTTCAACTCTGTGAGTTGAACACACGCAGGCCAAAGAAGTTACTGAGAATTCTTCTGTCTAGCGTTATATGCAGAAATCCCGTTTCCAACGAAATCCTCAAAGAGGTCCAAATATCCACTTGCAGACTTTACAAACAGAGTGTTTCCAATCTGCTCTATTAAAGCAAAGGTTAAACTCTGTGAGTGGAACGCACACATCCCAAAGTGGTTGCTGAGAATGATTCTCTCTAGTTTTTATACGAAGATATTTCCTTTTCTACCGTAGGCCCAAAATCGCTTGAAATCTCCACTTGGAAATTCCACAAAAAGAGGGTTTCAAATCTGCTCTGTCTAAAGTAAGGTTCAACTCTGTGAGTTGAACACAAGCAGCCGAAAGAAGTTACTGACAATTCTTCTGTCTAGCGTTATATGCAGAAATCCCGTTTCCAACGAAATCCTCAAAGAGGTCCAAATATCCACTTGCAGACTTTACAAACAGAGTGTTTCCAAACTGTTCTATGAAAACAAAGGTTAAACTCTGTGAGTGGAACTCACACATCCCAAAGTGGTTGCTGAGAATGATTCTCTCTAGTTTTTATACGAAGATATTTCCTTTTCTACCGTAGGCCCAAAATCGCTTGAAATCTCCACTTGGAAACTCCACAAAAAGAGGGTTTCAAATCTGCTCTGTCTAAAGTAAGGTTCAACTCTGTGAGTTGAACACAAGCAGCCGAAAGAAGTTACTGACAATTCTTCTCTCTAGCGTTATATGCAGAAATCCCGTTTCCAACGAAATCCTCAAAGAGGTCCAAATATCCACTTGCAGACTTTACAAATAGAGTGTTTCCAAACTGTTCTATGAAAACAGAGGTTAAACTCTGTGAGTGGAACGCACACATTACAAAGAGTTTGCAGAGAATGATTCTCTCTAGTTTTTATACGAAGATATTTCCTTCTCTACCGTAGGCCCAAATCGCTTGAAATCTCCACTTGGAAATTCAAGAAAAAGAGGGTTTCAAATCTGCTCTGTCTAAAGTAAGGTTCAACTCTGTGAGTTGAACACACGCAGCCTAAAGAAGTTACTGACAATTCTTCTGTCTAGCATTATATGCAGAAATCCCGTTTCCAACAAAATCCTCAAAGAGGTCCAAATATCCACTTGCAGACTTTACAAACAGAGTGTTTCCAAACTGCTCTACGAAAACAAAGGTTAAACTCTGTGATGGAACTCACACATCCAAAAGTGGTTGCTGAGAATGATTCTCTCTAGTTTTTATACGAAGATATTTCCTTTTCTACCGTAGGCCCAAATCGCTTGAAATCTCCACTTGGAAATTCCACAAAAAGAGGGATTCAAATCTGCTCTTTCTAAAGGAAGGTTCAACTCTGTGAGTTGAACACACGCAGGCCAAAAAGTTACTGAGAATTCTTCTGTCTAGCGTTATATGCAGAAATCCCGTTTCCAAAGAAATCCTCAAAGAGGTCCAAATATCCACTTGCAGACTTTACAAATAGAGTGTTTCCAATCTGCTCTATGAAAACAAAGGTTAAACTCTGTGAGTGGAACGCACACATTACAAAGAGTTTGCAGAGAATGATTCTCTCTAGTTTTTATACGAAGATATTTCCTTTTCTACCGTAGGCCCAAATCGCTTGAAATCTCCACTTGGAAATTCAAGAAAAAGAGGGTTTCAAATCTGCTCTGTCTAAAGTAAGGTTCAACTCTGTGAGTTGAACACACGCAGCCTAAAGAAGTTACTGAAAATTCTTCTGTCTAGCGTTATATGCAGAAATCCCGTTTCCAACAAAATCCTCAAAGTGGTCCAAATATCCACTTGCAGACTTTACAAACAGAGTGTTTCCAAACTGCTCTATGAAAACAAAGGTTAAACTCTGTGATGGAAGTCACACATCCAAAAGTGGTTGCTGAGAATGATTCTCTCTAGTTTTTATACGAAGATATTTCCTTTTCTATCGTAGGCCCAAATCGCTTGAAATCTCCACTTGGAAATTCCACAAAAAGAGGGTTTCAAATCTACTCTTTCTAAAGGAAGGTTCAACTCTGTGAGTTGAACACACGCAGCCCAAAGAAGTTACTGAGAATTCTTCTGTGTAGCGTTATATGCAGAAATCCCGTTTCCAACGAAATCCTCAAAGAGGTCCCAATATCCACTTGCAGACTTTACAAACAGAGTGTTTCCAAACTGCTCTATGAAAACAAAGGTTAAACTCTGTGAGTGGAACTCACACATCTCAAAGTGGTTGCTGAGAATGATTCTCTCTAGTTTTTATTCGAAGATATTTCCTTTTCTACCGTAGGCCCAAAATCGCTTGAAATCTCCACTTGGAAATTCCACAAAAAGAGGGTTTCAAATCTGCTCTGTCTAAAGTAAGGTTCAACTCTGTCAGTTGAACACATGCAGCCCAAAGAAGTTATTGAGAATTCTTCTGTCTAGCGTTATATGCAGAAATCCCGTTTCCAACGAAATCCTCAAAGAGGTCCAAATATCCACTTGCAGGCTTTACAAAGAGAGTGTTTCCAAACTGCTCTATGAAAACAAAGGTTAAACTCTGTGAGTGGAACTCACACATCCCTAAGTTGTTGCTGAGAATGATTCTCTCTAGTTTTCATAAGAAGATATTTCCTTTTCTACCGTAGGCCCAAATCGCTTGAAATCTAAACTTGGAAATTCAAGAAAAAAAGGGTTTCTAATCTGCTCTGTCTAAAGGAAGGTTCAACACTGTGAGTTGAACACACGCAGCCCAAAGAAGTTACTGACAATTCTTCTGTCTAGCGTTATATGCAGAAATCCCTTTTCCAACAAAATCCTCAAAGAGGTCCAAATATCCACTTGCAGACTTTACAAACAGAGTGTTTCCAAACTGCTCTATGAAAACAAAGTTAAACCCTGTGAGTGGAACGCACACATCCCAAAGTGATTGCTGAGAATGTTTCTCTCTAGTTTTTATATGAAGATATTTCCTTTTCTACCTTAGGCCCAAATCTCTTGAAATCTCCACTTGCAAATTCCACAAAAAGAGGGTTTCAAATCTGCTCTGTCTAAAGGAAGGTTCAACTCTGTGAGTTGAACACACGCAGGCCAAAGAAGTTACTGAGAATTCTTCTGTCTAGCGTTATATGCAGAAATCCCGTTTCCAACGAAATCCTCAAAGAGGTCCAAATATCCACTTGCAGACTTTACAAACAGAGTGTTTCCAATCTGCTCTATGAAAACAAAGGTTAAACTCTGTGAGTGGAACGCACACATCCCAAAGAGTTTGCAGAGAATGATTCTCTCTAGTTTTTATACGAAGATATTTCCTTTTCTACCGTAGGCCCAAATCGCTTGAAATCTCCACTTAGAAATTCAAGAAAAAGAGGGTTTCAAATCTGCTCTGTCTAAAGTAAGGTTCAACTCTGTGAGTTGAACACAAGCAGCCCAAAGAAGTTACTGACAATTCTTCTGTCTAGCGTTATATGCAGAAATCCCGTTTCCAACAAAATGCTCAAAGAGGTCTCAATATCCACTTGCAGACTTTACAAACAGAGTGTTTCCAGACTGCTCTATGAAAACAAAGGTTAAACAGTGTGAGTGGAACTCACACATCTCAAAGTGGTTGCTGAGAATGATTCTCTCTAGTTTTTATACGAAGATACTTCCTTTTCTACCGTAGGCCCAAAATCGCTTGAAATCTCTACTTGGAAATTCCACAAAAAGAGGGTTTCAAATCTGCTCTGTCTAAAGTAAGGTTCAACTCTGTGAGTTGAACACACGCAGCCGAAAGAAGTTACTGACAATTCTTCTCTCTAGTGTTATATGCAGAAATCCCGTTTCCAACGAAATCCTCAAAGAGGTCCAAATATCCACTTGCAGACTTTACAAACAGAGTGTTTCCAATCTGCTCTATGAAAACAAAAGTTAAACTCTGTGAGTGGAACGCACACATTACAAAGAGTTTGCAGAGAATGATTCTCTCTAGTTTTTATACGAAGATATTTCCTTTTCTACCGTAGGCCCAAATCGCTTGAAATCTCCACTTGGAAATTCAAGAAAAAGAGGGTTTCAAATCTGCTCTGTCTAAAGTAAGGTTCAACTCTGTGACTTGAACACACGCAGCTGAAAGAAGTTACTGACAATTCTTCTGTCTTGCGTTATATGCAGAAGTCCCGTTTCCAACGAAATCCTCAAAGAGGTCCAAATATCCACTTGCAGACTTTACAAACAGAGTGTTTCCAATCTGCTCTATGAAAACAAAGGTTAAACTCTGTGAGTGGAACGCACACATCCCAAAGAGTTTGCAGAGAATATTTCTCTCTAGTTTTTATACGAAGATATTTCCTTTTCTACCGTAGGCCCAAATCGCTTGAAATCTCCACTTGGAAATTCAAGAAAAAGAGGGTTTCAAATCTGCTCTGTCTAAAGTAAGGTTCAACTCTGTGAGTTGAACACAGGCAGCCCAAAGAAGTTACTGACAATTCTTCTGTCTAGCGTTATACGCAGAAATCCCGTTTCCAACACAATCCTCAAAGAGGTCCAAATATCCACTTGCAGATTTTACAAATAGGGTGTTTCCAAACTGCTCTATGAAAACAAAGGTTAAACTCAGTGAGTGGAACGCACACATCCCAAAGTGTTTGCTGAGAATGATACCCTCTAGTTTTTATACGAAGATATTTCCTTTTCTACCATAGGCCCAAATCTCTTGAAATCTTCACTTGCAAATTCCACAAAAAGAAGGTTTCAAATCTGCTCTGTCTAAAGGAAGGTTCAACTCTGTGAGTTGAACACACGCAGGCCAAAGAAGTTACTGAGAATTCTTCTGTCTAGCGTTATATGCAGAAACCCCGTTTCCAACGATATCCTCAAAGAGGTCCCAATATCCAATTGCAGGCTTTACAAACAGAGTGTTTCCAAACTGCTCTATGAACACAAAGGTTAAACTCTGTGACTGGAACTCACACATCCCAAAGTGGTTGCTGAGAATGATTCTCTCTAGTTTTTATAGAAGATATTTCCTTTTCAACCATTGGCCCCAAAGTGCTAGAAATCTCCACTTGCAAATTCCACAAAAAGAGGGTTTCAAATCTTCTCTGTCTACAGGAAGGTTCAACTCTGTGAGTTGAACACACGCCGCACAAATAAGTTACTGAGAATTCTTCTGTCAAGCGTTATATGCAGAAATCCCTTTTCCAAAAAATCCTCAAAGAGGTCCAAATATCCTCCTGCGGACTTTACAAACAGAGTGTGTCCAAACTGCTCTTTGAAAAGAAAGGTTAAACTGTGTGAGTGGAACGCACACATCACAAAGTGGTTGCTGAGAATGATTCTCTCTGGTTTTTATACGAAGATATTTCCTTTTCTACCATTGGCCCCAAAGCGCTTGAAATCTCCACTTGCAAACACCACAAAAAGAGGGTTTGAAATCTGCTCTGTCTAAAGGAAGGTTCAACTCTGTGAGTTGAACACACGCAGCCCAAAGAAGTTACTGAGAATTCTTCTGTCTAGCGTTATATGCAGAAATCCCGTTTCCAACGAAATCCTCAGAGGTCCAAATATCCACTTGCAGATTTTACAAATAGGGTGTTTCCAAACTGCTCTATGAAAACAAAGGTTAAACTCTGTGAGTGGAACGCACACATCCCAAAGTGTTTGCTGAGAATGATTCCCTATAGTTTTTATACGAAGATATTTCCTTTTCTACCATAGGCCCAAATCTCTTTAAATCTCCACTTGCAAATTCCACAAAAAGAGGGTTTCAATTCTGCTCTGTCTAAAGGAAGGTTCAACTCTGTGAGTTGAACACACGCAGGCCAAAGAAGTTACTGAGAATTCTTCTGTCTAGCGTTAAATGCAGAAATCCCGTTTCCAACGATATCCTCAAAGAGGTCCAAATATCCAATTGCAGGCTTTACAAACAGAGTGTTTCCAAACTGCTCTATGAACACAAAGGTTAAACTCTGTGAGTGGAACTCACACATCCCAAAGTGGTTGCTGAGAATGATTCTCTCTAGTTTTTATAGAAGATATTTCCTTTTCTTCCGTAGGCCCAAAGTCGCTTGAAATCTCCACTTGGAAATTCCACTAAAAGAGGGTTTCAAATCTGCTCTGTCTAAAGTAAGGTTCAACTCTGTGAGTTGAACACACGCAGCCCAAAGAAGTTACTGACAATTCTTCTGTCTAGCGTTATATGCAGAAATCCCGTTTCCAACGAAATCCTCAAAGAGGTCCAAATATCCACTTGCAGACTTTACAAACAGAGTGTTTCCAAACTGCTCTATGAAAACAAAGGTTAAACTCTGTGAGTGGAACTCTCACATCCCAAAGTGGTTGCTGAGAATGATTCTCTCTAGTTTTTATACGAAGATATTTCCTTTTCTACCGTAGGCCCAAAATCGCTTGAAATCTCCACTTGGAAATTCCACAAAAAGAGGGTTTCAAATCTGCTCTGTCTAAAGTAAGGTTCAACTCTGTGAGTTGAACACAAGCAGCCGAAAGAAGTTACTGACAATTCTTCTGTCTAGCGTTATATGCAGAAATCCCGTTTCCAACGAAATCTTCAAAGAGGTCCAAATATCCACTTGCAGACTTTACAAACAGAGTGTTTCCAAACTGTTCTATGAAAACAGAGGTTAAACTCTGTGAGTGGAACTCACACATCCCAAAGTGGTTGGTGAGAATGATTCTCTCTGGTTTTTATACGAAGATATTTCCTTTTCTACCGTAGGCCCAAAATCGCTTGAAATCTCCACTTGGAAATTCCACAAAAAGAGGGTTTCAAATCTGCTCTGTCTAAAGTAAGGTTCAACTCTGTGAGTTGAACACAAGCAGCCGAAAGAAGTTACTGACAATTCTTCTCTCTAGCGTTATATGCAGAAATCCCGTTTCCAACGAAATCCTCAAAGAGGTCCAAATATCCACTTGCAGACTTTACAAATAGAGTGTTTCCAATCTGCTCTATGAAAACAAAGGTTAAACTCTGTGAGTGGAACGCACACATTACAAAGAGTTTGCAGAGAATGATTCTCTCTAGTTTTTATACGAAGATATTTCCTTTTCTACCGTAGGCCCAAATCGCTTGAAATCTCCACTTGGAAATTCAAGAAAAAGAGGGTTTCAAATCTGCTCTGTCTAAAGTAAGGTTCAACTCTGTGAGTTGAACACACGCAGCCTAAAGAAGTTACTGACAATTCTTCTGTCTAGCGTTATATGCAGAAATCCCTTTTCCAACAAAATCCTCAAAGAGGTCCAAATATCCACTTGCAGACTTTACAAACAGAGTGTTTCCAAACTGCTCTATGAAAACAAAGGTTAAACTCTGTGAGTGGAACGCACACATCCCAAAGTGTTTGCTGAGAATGATTCTCTCTAGTTTTTATATGAAGATATTTCCTTTTCTACCGTAGGCCCAAATCTCTTGAAATCTCCACTTGCAAATTCCACAAAAAGAGGGTTTCAAATCTGCTCTTTCTAAAGGAAGGTTCAACTCTGTGAGTTGAACACAAGCAGGCCAAAGAAGTTACTGAGAATTCTTCTGTCTAGCGTTATATGCAGAAATCCCGTTTCCAACGAAATCCTCAAAGAGGTCCAAATATCCAATTGCAGGCTTTACAAACAGAGTGTTTCCAAACTGCTCTATGAACACAAAGCTTAAATTCTGTGAGTGGAACACACACATCCCAAAGTATTTGCTGAGAATGATTCTCTCTACTTTTAATACAAAGATATTTCCTTTTTGACCGTAGGCCCAAAATCGCTTGAAATCTCCACTTGGAAATTCCACTAAAAGAGGGTTTCATATGTGCTCTGTCTAAAGGAAGGTTCAACTCTGTGAGTTGAACACACGCAGGCCAAAGAAGTTACTGACAACTCTTCTGTCTAGCGTTATATGCAGAAATCCCGTTTCCAACGAAATCCTCAAAGAGGTCCTAATATCCACTTGCAGACTTTGCAAACAGAGTGTTTCCAAACTGCTCTATGAAAACAAAGGTTAAACTCTGTGAGTGGAACTCACACATCCAAAAGTGGTTGCTGAGAATGATTCTCTCCAGTTTTTATACGAAGATATTTCCTTTTCTACCTTAGGCCCAAAATCGCTTCAAATCTCCACATGGAAATTCCACAAAAATAGGGTTTCAAATCTGCTCTGTCTAAAGTAGGGTTCAACTCTGTGAGTTGAACACACGCAGCCGAAAGAAGTTACTGACAATTCTTCTGTCTAGCGTTATATGCAGAAATCCCGTTTCCAACGAAATCCTCAAAGAAGTCCAAATATCCACTTGCAGACTTTACAAACAGAGTGTTTCCAATCTCCTCTATGAAAACAAAGGTTAAACTCTGTGAGTGGAACGCACACATCCCAAAGTGTTTGCTGAGAATGATTCTCTCTAGTTTTTATATGAACATATTTCCTTTTCTACCGTTAGCCCAAATCTCTTGAAATCTCCACTTGGAAATTCAAGAAAAAGAGGGTTTCAAATCTGCTCTGTCTAAAGGAAGGTTCAACTCTGTGAGTTGAACACACGCAGGCCAAAGAAGTTACTGACAATTCTTCTGTCTAGCGTTATATGCAGAAATCCCGTTTTCAACGATATCCTCAAAGAGGTCCAAATATCCAATTGCAGGCTTTACAAACAGAGTGTTTCCAAACTGCTCTATGAAAACAAAGGTTAAACTCTGTGAGTGGAACTCACACATCTCAAAGTGGTTGCTGAGAATGATTCTCTCTAGTTTTTATATGAAGATACTTCCTTTTCTACCGTAGGCCCAAAATCGCTTGAAATATCCACTTGGAAATTCCACAAAAAGAGGGTTTCAAATCTGCTCTGTCTAAAGTAAGGTTCAACTCTTTCAGTTGAACACATGCAGCCCAAAGAAGTTACTGAGAATTCTTCTGTCTAGCGTTATATGCAGAAATCCCGTTTCCAACGAAATCCTCAAAGAGGTCCAAATATCCACTTGCAGGCTTTACAAACAGAGTGTTTCCAAACCGCTCTATGAAAACAAAGGTTAAACTCTGTGAGTGGAACTCACACATCCCAACGTGGTTGCTGAGAATGATTCTCTCTAGTTTTTATACGAAGATATTTCCTTTTCTACCGTAGGCCCAAAATCGCTTGAAATCTCCACTTGGAAATTCCACAAAAAGAGGGTTTCAAATCTGCTCTGTCTAAAGTAAGGTTCAACTCTGTGAGTTGAACACACGCAGCCGAAAGAAGTTACTGACAATTCTTCTCTCTAGCGTTATATGCAGAAATCCCGTTTCCAACGAAATCCTGAAAGAGGTCCAAATATCCACTTGCAGACTTTACAAACAGAGTGTTTCCAATCTGCTCTATGAAAACAAAAGTTAAACTCTGTGAGTGGAACGCACACATTACAAAGAGTTTGCAGAGAATGATTCTCTCTAGGTTTTATACGAAGATATTTCCTTTTCTACCGTAGGCCCAAATCGCTTGAAATCTCCACTTGGAAATTCAAGAAAAAGAGGGTTTCAAATCTGCTCTGTCTAAAGTAAGGTTCAACTCTGTGACTTGAACACACGCAGCCCAAAGAAGTTACTGACAATTCTTCTGTCTAGCGTTATATGCAGAAATCCCGTTTCCAACGAAATCCTCAAACAGGTCCAAATATCCACTTGCAGACTTTACAAACAGAGTGTTTCCAATCTGCTCTATGAAAACAAAGGTTAAACTCTGTGAGTGGAACGCACACATCCCAAAGAGTTTGCAGAGAATGATTCACTCTAGTTTTTATACGAAGATATTTCCTTTTCTACCGTAGGCCCAAATCGCTTGAAATCTCCACTTGGAAATTCAAGAAAAAGAGGGTTTCAAATCTGCTCTGTCTAAAGGAAGGTTCAACTCTGTGAGTTGAACACACGCAGCCGAAAGAAGTTACTGACAATTCTTCTGTCTAGCGTTATATGCATAAATCCCGTTTCCAACGAAATCCTCAAAGAGGTCCAAATATCCACTTGCAGACTTTACAAACAGAGTGTTTCCAATCTGCTCTATGAAAACAAAGGTTAAACTCTGTGAGTGGAACGCACACATTACAAAGAGTTTGCAGAGAATGATTCTCTCTAGTTTTTATACGAAGATATTTCCTTTTCTACCGTAGGCCCAAATCGCTTGAAATCTCCACTTGGAAATTCAAGAAAAAGAGGGTTTCAAATCTGCTCTGTCTAAAGTAAGGTTCAACTCTGTGAGTTGAACACACGCAGCCCAAAGAAGTTACTGACAATTCTTCTGTCTAGCGTTAAATGCAGAAATCCCGTTTCCAACGATATCCTCAAAGAGGTCCAAATATCCAATTGCAGGCTTTACAAACAGAGTGTTTCCAAACTGCTCTATGAACACAAAGGTTAAACTCTGTGAGTGGAACTCACACATCCCAAAGTGGTTGCTGAGAATGATTCTCTCTAGTTTTTATACAAGATATTTCCTTTTCTTCCGTAGGCCCAAAGTCGCTTGAAATCTAGACTTGCAAATTCCATTAAAAGAGGGTTTCAAATCTGCTCTGTCTAAAGTAAGGTTCAACTCTGTGAATTGAACACACGCAGCCCAAAGAAGTTACTGAGAATTCTTCTGTCTAGCGGTATATGCAGAAATCCCGTTTCCAACGAAATCCTCAAAGAGGTCCAAATATCCACTTGCAGACTTTACAAACAGTGTTTCCAAGCTGCTCTATGAAAACAAAGGTTAAACTCTGTGAGTGGAACTCACACATCACAAAGTGGTTGCTGAGAATGATTCTCTCTAGTTTTTATACGAAGATATTTCCTTTTCTACCGTAGGCCCAAAATCGCTTGAAATCTCCACTTGGAAATTCCACAAAAAGAGGGTTTCAAATCTGCTCTGTCTAAAGTAAGGTTCAACTCTGTGAGTTGATCACAAGCAGCCGAAAGAAGTTACTGACAATTCTTCTCTCTAGCGTTATATGCAGAAATCCCGTTTCCAACGAAATCCTCAAAGAGGTCCAAATATCCACTTGCAGACTTTACAAACAGAGTGTTTCCAATCTGCTCTATGAAAACAAAGGTTAAACTCTGTGAGTGGAACGCACACATTACAAAGAGTTTGCAGAGAATGATTCTCTCTAGTTTTTATACGAAGATATTTCCTTTTCTACCGTAGGCCCAAAATCGCTTGAAATCTCCACGTGGAAATTCAAGAAAAAGAGGGTTTCAAATCTGCTCTGTCTAAAGTAAGGTTCAACTCTGTGAGTTGAACACAGGCAGCCCAAAGAAGTTACTGACAATTCTTCTGTCTAGCGTTATACGCAGATATCCCGTTTCCAACAAAATCCTCAAAGAGGTCCAAATATCCACTTGCAGATTTTACAAATAGGGTGTTTCCAAACTGCTCTATGAAAACAAAGGTTAAACTCTGTGAGTGGAACGCACACATCCCAAAGTGTTTGCTGAGAATGATTCCCTCTAGTTTTTATATGAAGATATTTCCATTTCTACCATAGGCCCAAATCTCTTGAAATCTCCACTTGCAAATTCCACAAAAAGAGGGTTTCAAATCTGCTCTGTCTAAAGGAAGGTTCAACTCTGTGAGTTGAACACACGCAGGCCAAAGAAGTTACTGAGAATTCTTCTGTCTAGCGTTATATGCAGAAATACCGTTTCCAACGATATCATCAAAGAGGTCCAAATATCCAATTGCAGGCTTTACAAACAGAGTGTTTCCAAACTGCTCTATGAACACAAAGGTTAAACTCTGTGAGTGGAACTCACACATCCCAAAGTGGTTGCTGAGAATGATTCTCTCTAGTTTTTATAGAAGATATTTACTTTTCTTCCGTAGGCCCAAAGTCGCTTGAAATCTCCACTTAGAAATTCCACTAAAAGAGGGTTTCAAATCTGCTCTGTCTAAAGTAAGGTTCAACTCTGTGAGTTGAACACACGCAGCCCAAAGAAGTTACTGAGAATTCTTCTGTCTAGCGTTATATGCAGAAATCCCTTTTCCAACGAAATCCTCAAAGAGGTCCAAATATCCACTTGCAGACTTTACAAACAGAGTGTTTCCAAACTGCTCTATGAAAACAAAGGTTAAACTCTGTGAGTGGAACTCACACATCCCAAAGTGGTTGCTGAGAATGATTCTCTCTAGTTTTTATACGAAGATATTTCCTTTTCTACCGTAGGCCCAAAATCGCTTGAAATCTCCACTTGGAAATTCCACAAAAAGAGGGTTTCAAATCTGCTCTGTGTAAAGTAAGGTTCAACTCTGTGAGTTGAAAACAGGCAGCTGAAAGAAGTTACTGACAATTCTTCTCTCTAGCGTTATATGCAGAAGTCCCGTTTCCAACGAAATCCTCAAAGAGGTCCAAATATCCACTTGCAGACTTTACAAACAGAGTGTTTCCAATCTGCTCTATGAAAACAAAGGTTAAACTCTGTGAGTGGAACGCACACATTACAAAGAGTTTGCAGAGAATGATTCTCTCTAGTTTTTATACGAAGATATTTCCTTTTCTACCGTAGGCCCAAATCGCTTGAAATCTCCACTTGGAAATTCAAGAAAAAGAGGGTTACAAATCTGCTCTGTGTAAACTATGGTTCACCTCTGTGAGTTGAACTCACGCAGCCCAAAGAAGTTACTGTCAATTCTTCTGTCTAGCGTTATATGCAGAAATCCCTTTTCCAACAAAATCCTCAAAGAGGTCCAAATATCCACTTGCAGACTTTACAAACAGAGTGTTTCCAAACTGCTCTATGAAAACAAAGGTTAAACTCTGTGAGTGGAACGCACACATCCCAAAGTGTTTGCTGAGAATGATTCTCTCTAGTTTTTATATGAAGATATTTCCTTTTCTACCGTAGCCCCAAATTTCTTGAAATCTCCACTTGCAAATTCCACGAAAAGAGGGTTTCAAATCTGTTCTTTCTAAAGGAGGGTTCAACTCTGTGAGTTGAACACAAGCAGGCCAAAGATGTTACTGAGAATTCTTCTGTCTAGCGTTATATGCAGAAATCCCGTTTCCAACGAAATCCTCAAAGAGGTCCAAATATCCAATTGCAGGTTTACAAACAGAGTGTTTCCAAACTGCTCTATGATCACAAAGGTTAAACTCTGTGAGTGGAACACACACATCCCAAAGTATTTGCTGAGAATGATTCTCTCTACTTTTAATACAAAGATATTTCCTTTTTGACCGTAGGCCCAAATCGCTTGAAATCTCCACTTGGAAATTCCACTAAAAGAGGGTTTCATATGTGCTCTGTCTAAAGGAAGGTTCAACTCTGTGAGTTGAACACACGCAGGACAAAGAAGTTACTGACAATTCTTCTGTCTAGCGTTATATGCAGAAATCACGTTTCCAACGAAATCCTCAAAGAGGTCCAAATATCCACTTGCAGACTTTACAAACAGAGTGTTTCCAAACTGCTCTATGAAAACAAAGGTTAAACTCTGTGAGTGGAACTCACACATCCAAAAGTGGTTGCTGAGAATGATTCTCTCCAGTTTTTATACGAAGATATTTCCTTTTCTACCTTAGGCCCAAAATCGCTTGAAATCTCCACTTGGAAATTCCACAAAAATAGGGTTTCAAATCTGCTCTGTCTAAAGTAGGGTTCAACTCTGTGAGTTGAACACACGCAGCCGAAAGAAGTTACTGACAATCCTTCTGTCTAGCGTTATATGCAGAAATCCCTTTTCCAACGAAATCCTCAAAGAGGTCCAAATATCCACTTGCAGACTTTACAAACAGAGTGTTTCCAAACTGCTCTATGAAAACAAAGGTTAAACTCTGTGAGTGGAACTCACACATCCCAAAGTGGTTGCTGAGAATGATTCTCTCTAGTTTTTATACGAAGATATTTCCTTTTCTACCGTAGGCCCAAAATCGCTTGAAATCTCCACTTGGAAATTCCACAAAAAGAGGGTTTCAAATCTGCTCTGTGTAAAGTAAGGTTCAACTCTGTGAGTTGAAAACAGGCAGCTGAAAGAAGTTACTGACAATTCTTCTGTCTAGCGTTATATGCAGAAGTCCCGTTTCCAACGAAATCCTCAAAGAGGTCCAAATATCCACTTGTAGACTTTACAAACAGAGTGTTTCCAATCTGCTCTATGAAAACAAAGGTTAAACTCTGTGAGTGGAACGCACACATTACAAAGAGTTTGCAGAGAATGATTCTCTCTAGTTTTTATACGAAGATATTTCCTTTTCTACCGTAGGCCCAAATCGCTTGAAATCTCCACTTGGAAATTCAAGAAAAAGAGGGTTTCAAATCTGCTCTGTGTAAAGTATGGTTCACCTCTGTGAGTTGAACTCACGCAGCCCAAAGAAGTTACTGACAATTCTTCTGTCTAGCGTTATATGCAGAAATCCCTTTTCCAACAAAATCCTCAAAGAGGTCCAAATATCCACTTGCAGACTTTACAAACAGAGTGTTTCCAAACTGCTCTATGAAAACAAAGGTTAAACTCTGTGAGTGGAACGCACACATCCCAAAGTGTTTGCTGAGAATGATTCTCTCTAGTTTTTATATGAAGATATTTCCTTTTCTACCATAGGCCCAAATCTCTTGAAATCTCCACTTGCAAATTCCACGAAAAGAGGGTTTCAAATCTGCTCTTTCTAAAGGAGGGTTCAACTCTGTGAGTTGAACACAAGCAGGCCAAAGAAGTTACTGAGAATTCTTCTGTCTAGCGTTATATGCAGAAATCCCGTTTCCAACGAAATCCTCAAAGAGGTCCAAATATCCAATTGCAGGTTTACAAACAGAGTGTTTCCAAACTGCTCTATGATCACAAAGGTTAAACTCTGTGAGTGGAACACACACATCCCAAAGTATTTGCTGAGAATGATTCTCTCTACTTTTAATACAAAGATATTTCCTTTTTGACCGTAGGCCCAAATCGCTTGAAATCTCCACTTGGAAATTCCACTAAAAGAGGGTTTCATATGTGCTCTGTCTAAAGGAAGGTTCAACTCTGTGAGTTGAACACACGCAGGCCAAAGAAGTTACTGACAATTCTTCTGTCTAGCGTTATATGCAGAAATCCCGTTTCCAACGAAATCCTCAAAGAGGTCCTAATATCCACTTGCAGACTTTACAAACAGAGTGTTTCCAAACTGCTCTATGAAAACAAAGGTTAAACTCTGTGAGTGGAACTCACACATCCAAAAGTGGTTGCTGAGAATGATTCTCTCCAGTTTTTATACGAAGATATTTCCTTTTCTACCTTAGGCCCAAAATCGCTTGAAATCTCCACTTGGAAATTCCACAAAAAGAGGGTTTCAAATCTGCTCTGTCTAAAGTAGGGTTCAACTCTGTGAGTTGAACACACGCAGCCGAAAGAAGTTACTGACAATTCTTCTGTCTAGCGTTATATGCAGAAATCCCGTTTCCAACGAAATCCTCAAAGAGGTCCAAATATCCACTTGCAGACTTTACAAACAGAGTGTTTCCAATCTCCTCTATGAAAACAAAGGTTAAACTCTGTGAGTGGAACGCACACATCCCAAAGTGTTTGCTGAGAATGATTCTCTCTAGTTTTTATATGAACATATTTCCTTTTCTACCGTAGGCCCAAATCTCTTGAAATCTCCACTTGGAAATTCAAGAAAAAGAGGGTTTCAAATCTGCTCTCTCTAAAGGAAGGTTCAACTCTGTGAGTTGAACACACGCAGGCCAAAGAAGTTACTGAGAATTCTTCTGTCTAGCGTTATATGCAGAAATCCCGTTTCCAACGATATCATCAAAGAGGTCCAAATATCCAATTGCAGGCTTTACAAACAGAGTGTTTCCAAACTGCTCTATGAACACAAAGGTTAAACTCTGTGAGTGGAACTCACACATCCCAAAGTGGTTGCTGAGAATGATTCTCTCTAGTTTTTATAGAAGATATTAACTTTTCTTCCGTAGGCCCAAAGTCGCTTGAAATCTCCACTTGGAAATTCCACTAAAAGAAGGGTTTCAAATCTGCTCTGTCTAAAGTAAGGTTCAACTCTGTGAGTTGAACACACGCAGCCCAAAGAAGTTACTGACAATTCTTCTGTCTAGCGTTATATGCAGAAATCCCGTTTCCAACGAAATCCTCAAAGAGGTCCAAATATCCACTTGCAGACTTTACAAACAGAGTGTTTCCAAACTGCTCTATGAAAACAAAGGTTAAACTCTGTGAGTGGAACTCACACATCCCAAAGTGGTTGCTGAGAATGATTCTCTCTAGTTTTTATACGAAGATATTTCCTTTTCTACCGTAGGCCCAAAATCCCTTGAAATCTCCACATGGAAATTCCACAAAAAGAGGGTTTCAAATCTGCTCTGTCTAAAGTAAGGTTCAACTCTGTGAGTTGAAAACAAGCAGCTGAAAAAGTTACTGACAATTCTTCTCTCTAGCGTTATATGCAGAAATCCCGTTTCCAACGAAATCCTCAAAGAGGTCCAAATATCCACTTGCAGACTTTACAAACAGAGTGTTTCCAATCTGCTCTATGAAAACAAAGGTTAAACTCTGTGAGTGGAACGCACACATTACAAAGAGTTTGCAAAGAATGATTCTCTCTAGTTTTTATACGAAGATATTTCCTTTTCTACCCTAGGCCCAAATCGCTTGAAATCTCCAATTGGAAATTCAAGAAAAAGAGGGTTTCAAATCTGCTCTGTCTAAAGTAAGGTTCAACTCTGTGAGTTGAACACACGCAGCCAAAAGAAGTTACTGACAATTCTTCTGTCTAGCGTTATATGCAGAAATCCCGTTTCCAACGAAATCCTCAAAGAGGTCCAAATATCCACTTGCAGACTTTACAAACAGAGTGTTTCCAATCTGCTCTATGAAAACAAAGGTTAAACTCTGTGAGTGGAACGCACACATTACAAAGAGTTTGCAGAGAATGATTCTCTCTAGTTTTTATACGAAGATATTTCCTTTTCTACCGTAGGCCCAAATCGCTTGAAATCTCCACTTGGAAATTCAAGAAAAAGAGGGTTACAAATCTGCTCTGTGTAAACTATGGTTCACCTCTGTGAGTTGAACTCACGCAGCCCAAAGAAGTTACTGTCAATTCTTCTGTCTAGCGTTATATGCAGAAATCCCTTTTCCAACAAAATCCTCAAAGAGGTCCAAATATCCACTTGCAGACTTTACAAACAGAGTGTTTCCAAACTGCTCTATGAAAACAAAGGTTAAACTCTGTGAGTGGAACGCACACATCCCAAAGTGTTTGCTGAGAATGATTCTCTCTAGTTTTTATATGAAGATATTTCCTTTTCTACCGTAGCCCCAAATTTCTTGAAATCTCCACTTGCAAATTCCACGAAAAGAGGGTTTCAAATCTGTTCTTTCTAAAGGAGGGTTCAACTCTGTGAGTTGAACACAAGCAGGCCAAAGATGTTACTGAGAATTCTTCTGTCTAGCGTTATATGCAGAAATCCCGTTTCCAACGAAATCCTCAAAGAGGTCCAAATATCCAATTGCAGGTTTACAAACAGAGTGTTTCCAAACTGCTCTATGATCACAAAGGTTAAACTCTGTGAGTGGAACACACACATCCCAAAGTATTTGCTGAGAATGATTCTCTCTACTTTTAATACAAAGATATTTCCTTTTTGACCGTAGGCCCAAATCGCTTGAAATCTCCACTTGGAAATTCCACTAAAAGAGGGTTTCATATGTGCTCTGTCTAAAGGAAGGTTCAACTCTGTGAGTTGAACACACGCAGGACAAAGAAGTTACTGACAATTCTTCTGTCTAGCGTTATATGCAGAAATCACGTTTCCAACGAAATCCTCAAAGAGGTCCAAATATCCACTTGCAGACTTTACAAACAGAGTGTTTCCAAACTGCTCTATGAAAACAAAGGTTAAACTCTGTGAGTGGAACTCACACATCCAAAAGTGGTTGCTGAGAATGATTCTCTCCAGTTTTTATACGAAGATATTTCCTTTTCTACCTTAGGCCCAAAATCGCTTGAAATCTCCACTTGGAAATTCCACAAAAATAGGGTTTCAAATCTGCTCTGTCTAAAGTAGGGTTCAACTCTGTGAGTTGAACACACGCAGCCGAAAGAAGTTACTGACAATCCTTCTGTCTAGCGTTATATGCAGAAATCCCTTTTCCAACGAAATCCTCAAAGAGGTCCAAATATCCACTTGCAGACTTTACAAACAGAGTGTTTCCAAACTGCTCTATGAAAACAAAGGTTAAACTCTGTGAGTGGAACTCACACATCCCAAAGTGGTTGCTGAGAATGATTCTCTCTAGTTTTTATACGAAGATATTTCCTTTTCTACCGTAGGCCCAAAATCGCTTGAAATCTCCACTTGGAAATTCCACAAAAAGAGGGTTTCAAATCTGCTCTGTGTAAAGTAAGGTTCAACTCTGTGAGTTGAAAACAGGCAGCTGAAAGAAGTTACTGACAATTCTTCTGTCTAGCGTTATATGCAGAAGTCCCGTTTCCAACGAAATCCTCAAAGAGGTCCAAATATCCACTTGCAGACTTTACAAACAGAGTGTTTCCAATCTGCTCTATGAAAACAAAGGTTAAACTCTGTGAGTGGAACGCACACATTACAAAGAGTTTGCAGAGAATGATTCTCTCTAGTTTTTATACGAAGATATTTCCTTTTCTACCGTAGGCCCAAATCGCTTGAAATCTCCACTTGGAAATTCAAGAAAAAGAGGGTTTCAAATCTGCTCTGTGTAAAGTATGGTTCACCTCTGTGAGTTGAACTCACGCAGCCCAAAGAAGTTACTGACAATTCTTCTGTCTAGCGTTATATGCAGAAATCCCTTTTCCAACAAAATCCTCAAAGAGGTCCAAATATCCACTTGCAGACTTTACAAACAGAGTGTTTCCAAACTGCTCTATGAAAACAAAGGTTAAACTCTGTGAGTGGAACGCACACATCCCAAAGTGTTTGCTGAGAATGATTCTCTCTAGTTTTTATATGAAGATATTTCCTTTTCTACCATAGGCCCAAATCTCTTGAAATCTCCACTTGCAAATTCCACGAAAAGAGGGTTTCAAATCTGCTCTTTCTAAAGGAGGGTTCAACTCTGTGAGTTGAACACAAGCAGGCCAAAGAAGTTACTGAGAATTCTTCTGTCTAGCGTTATATGCAGAAATCCCGTTTCCAACGAAATCCTCAAAGAGGTCCAAATATCCAATTGCAGGTTTACAAACAGAGTGTTTCCAAACTGCTCTATGATCACAAAGGTTAAACTCTGTGAGTGGAACACACACATCCCAAAGTATTTGCTGAGAATGATTCTCTCTACTTTTAATACAAAGATATTTCCTTTTTGACCGTAGGCCCAAATCGCTTGAAATCTCCACTTGGAAATTCCACTAAAAGAGGGTTTCATATGTGCTCTGTCTAAAGGAAGGTTCAACTCTGTGAGTTGAACACACGCAGGCCAAAGAAGTTACTGACAATTCTTCTGTCTAGCGTTATATGCAGAAATCCCGTTTCCAACGAAATCCTCAAAGAGGTCCTAATATCCACTTGCAGACTTTACAAACAGAGTGTTTCCAAACTGCTCTATGAAAACAAAGGTTAAACTCTGTGAGTGGAACTCACACATCCAAAAGTGGTTGCTGAGAATGATTCTCTCCAGTTTTTATACGAAGATATTTCCTTTTCTACCTTAGGCCCAAAATCGCTTGAAATCTCCACTTGGAAATTCCACAAAAAGAGGGTTTCAAATCTGCTCTGTCTAAAGTAGGGTTCAACTCTGTGAGTTGAACACACGCAGCCGAAAGAAGTTACTGACAATTCTTCTGTCTAGCGTTATATGCAGAAATCCCGTTTCCAACGAAATCCTCAAAGAGGTCCAAATATCCACTTGCAGACTTTACAAACAGAGTGTTTCCAATCTCCTCTATGAAAACAAAGGTTAAACTCTGTGAGTGGAACGCACACATCCCAAAGTGTTTGCTGAGAATGATTCTCTCTAGTTTTTATATGAACATATTTCCTTTTCTACCGTAGGCCCAAATCTCTTGAAATCTCCACTTGGAAATTCAAGAAAAAGAGGGTTTCAAATCTGCTCTCTCTAAAGGAAGGTTCAACTCTGTGAGTTGAACACACGCAGGCCAAAGAAGTTACTGAGAATTCTTCTGTCTAGCGTTATATGCAGAAATCCCGTTTCCAACGATATCATCAAAGAGGTCCAAATATCCAATTGCAGGCTTTACAAACAGAGTGTTTCCAAACTGCTCTATGAACACAAAGGTTAAACTCTGTGAGTGGAACTCACACATCCCAAAGTGGTTGCTGAGAATGATTCTCTCTAGTTTTTATAGAAGATATTAACTTTTCTTCCGTAGGCCCAAAGTCGCTTGAAATCTCCACTTGGAAATTCCACTAAAAGAGGGTTTCAAATCTGCTCTGTCTAAAGTAAGGTTCAACTCTGTGAGTTGAACACACGCAGCCCAAAGAAGTTACTGACAATTCTTCTGTCTAGCGTTATATGCAGAAATCCCGTTTCCAACGAAATCCTCAAAGAGGTCCAAATATCCACTTGCAGACTTTACAAACAGAGTGTTTCCAAACTGCTCTATGAAAACAAAGGTTAAACTCTGTGAGTGGAACTCACACATCCCAAAGTGGTTGCTGAGAATGATTCTCTCTAGTTTTTATACGAAGATATTTCCTTTTCTACCGTAGGCCCAAAATCCCTTGAAATCTCCACATGGAAATTCCACAAAAAGAGGGTTTCAAATCTGCTCTGTCTAAAGTAAGGTTCAACTCTGTGAGTTGAAAACAAGCAGCTGAAAAAGTTACTGACAATTCTTCTCTCTAGCGTTATATGCAGAAATCCCGTTTCCAACGAAATCCTCAAAGAGGTCCAAATATCCACTTGCAGACTTTACAAACAGAGTGTTTCCAATCTGCTCTATGAAAACAAAGGTTAAACTCTGTGAGTGGAACGCACACATTACAAAGAGTTTGCAAAGAATGATTCTCTCTAGTTTTTATACGAAGATATTTCCTTTTCTACCCTAGGCCCAAATCGCTTGAAATCTCCAATTGGAAATTCAAGAAAAAGAGGGTTTCAAATCTGCTCTGTCTAAAGTAAGGTTCAACTCTGTGAGTTGAACACACGCAGCCAAAAGAAGTTACTGACAATTCTTCTGTCTAGCGTTATATGCAGAAATCCCGTTTCCAACGAAATCCTCAAAGAGGTCCAAATATCCACTTGCAGACTTTACAAACAGAGTGTTTCCAATCTGCTCTATGAAAACAAAGGTTAAACTCTGTGAGTGGAACGCACACATTACAAAGAGTTTGCAGAGAATGATTCTCTCTAGTTTTTATACGAAGATATTTCCTTTTCTACCGTAGGCCCAAATCGCTTGAAATCTCCACTTGGAAATTCAAGAAAAAGAGGGTTTCAAATCTGCTCTGTGTAAACTATGGTTCAACGCTGTGAGTTGAACTCACGCAGCCCAAAGAAGTTACTGACAATTCTTCTGTCTAGCGTTATATGCAGAAATCCCTTTTCCAACAAAATCCTCAAAGAGGTCCAAATATCCACTTGCAGACTTTACAAACAGAGTGTTTCCAAACTGCTCTATGAAAACAAAGGTTAAACTCTGTGAGTGGAACGCACACATCCCAAAGTGTTTGCTGAGAATGATTCTCTCTAGTTTTTATATGAAGATATTTCCTTTTCTACCGTAGGCCCAAATCTCTTGAAATCTCCACTTGCAAATTCCACAAAAAGAGGGTTTCAAATCTGCTCTTTCTAAAGGAAGGTTCAACTCCGTGAGTTGAACACAAGCAGGCCAAAGAAGTTACTGAGAATTCTTCTGTCTAGCGTTATATGCAGAAATCCCGTTTCCAACGAAATCCTCAAAGAGGTCCAAATATCCAATTGCAGGCTTTACAAACAGAGTGTTTCCAAACTGCTCTATGAACACAAAGCTTAAACTCTGTGAGTGGAACACACACATCCCAAAGTATTTGCTGAGAATGATTCTCTCTACTTTTAATACAAAAATATTTCCTTTTTGACCGTAGGCCCAAAATCGCTTGAAATCTCCACTTGGAAATTCCACTAAAAGAGGGTTTCATATCTGCTCTGTCTAAAGGAAGGTTCAACTCTGTGAGTTGAACACAAGCAGGCCAAAGAAGTTACTGAGAATTCTTCTGTCTAGCGTTATATGCAGAAATCCCGTTTCCAACGAAATCCTCAAAGAGGTCCAAATATCCACTTGCAGGCTTTACAAACAGAGTGTTTCAAAACTGCTCAATGAAAACAAATGTTAAACTCTGTGAGTGGAACTCACACATCCCAAAGTGGTTGCTGAGAATGATTCTCTCTTTTTTTTATACGAAGATATTTCATTTTCTACCGTAGGCCCAAAATCGCTTGAAATCTCCACTTGGAAATTCCACAAAAAGAGGGTTTCAAATCTGCTCTGTCTAAAGTAAGGTTCAACTCTGTGAGTTGAACACACGCAGCCGAAAGAAGTTACTGACAATTCTTCTCTCTAGCTTTATATGCAGAAATCCCGTTTCCAACGAAATCCTCAAAGAGGTCCAAATATCCACTTGCAGACTTTACAAACAGAGTGTTTCCAATCTGCTCTATGAAAACATAGGTTAAACTCTGTGAGTGGAACGCACACATTACAAAGAGTTTGCAGAGAATGATTCTCTCTAGTTTTTATACGAAGATATTTCCTTTTCTACCGTAGGCCCAAATCGCTTGAAATCTCCACTTGGAAATTCAAGAAAAAGAGGGTTTCAAATCTGCTCTTTCTAAAGGAAGGTTCAACTCTGTGAGTTGAACACACGCAGCCCAAAGAAGTTACTGACAATTCTTCTGTCTAGCGTTATATGCAGAAATCCCGTTTCCAATGAAATCCTCAAAGAGTTCCAAATATCCACTTGCAGACTTTACAAAGAGAGTGTTTCCAAACTGCTCTATGAAAACAAAGGTTAAACTCTGTGAGTGGAACTCACACATCTCAAAGTGGTTGCTGAGAATGATTCTCTCTAGTTTTTATACGAAGATACTTCCTTTTCTACCGTAGGCCCAAAATCGCTTGAAATCTCCACTTGGAAATTCCACAAAAAGAGGGTTTCAAATCTGCTCTGTCTAAAGTAAGGTTCAACTCTGTGAGTTGAACACACGCAGCCGAAAGAAGTTACTGACAATTCTTCTGTCTAGCGTTATATGCAGAAATCCCGTTTCCAACGAAATCCTCAAAGAGGTCCAAATATCCACTTGCAGACTTTACAAACAGAGTGTTTCCAATCTGCTCTATGAAAACAAAAGTTAAACTCTGTGAGTGGAACGCACACATTACAAAGCGTTTGCAGAGAATGATTCTCTCTAGTTTTTATACGAAGATATTTTCTTTTCTACCGTAGGCCCAAATCGCTTGAAATCTCCACTTGGAAATTCAAGAAAAAGAGGGTTTCAAATCTGCTCTGTCTAAAGTAAGGTTCAACTCTGTGAGTTGAACACACGCAGCCGAAAGAAGTTACTGACAATTCTTCTGTCTAGCGTTATATGCAGAAATCCCGTTTCCAACGAAATCCTCAAAGAGGTCCAAATATCCACTTGCAGACTTTACAAACAGAGTGTTTCCAATCTGCTCTATGAAAACAAAGGTTAAACTCTGTGAGTGGAACGCACACATTACAAAGAGTTTGCAGAGAATGATTCTCTCTAGTTTTTATACGAAGATATTTCCTTTTCTACCGTAGGCCCAAATCGCTTGAAATCTCCACTTGGAAATTCAAGACAAAGAGGATTTCAAATCTGCTCTGTCTAAAGTAAGGTTCAATTCTGTGAGTTGAACACACGCAGCCCAAAGAAGTTACTGAGAATTCTTCTGTGTAGCGTTATATGCAGAAATCCCGTTTCCAACGAAATCCTCAAAGAGGTCTCAATATCCACTTGAAGACTTTACAAACAGAGTGTTTCCAGACTGCTCTATGAAAACAAAGGTTAAACACTGTGAGTGGAACTCACACATCTCAAAGTGGTTGCTGAGAATGATTCTCTCTAGTTTTTATACGAAGATACTTCCTTTTCTACCGTAGGCCCAAAATCGCTTGAAATCTCCACTTGGAAATTCCACAAAAAGAGGGTTTCAAATCTGCTCTGTCTAAATTAAGGTTCAACTCTTTCAGTTGAACACATGCAGCCCAAAGAAGTTACTGAGAATTCTTCTGTCTAGCGTTATATGCAGAAATCCCGTTTCCAACGAAATCCTCAAAGAGGTGCAAATATCCACTTGCAGGCTTTACAAACAGAGTGTTTCCAAACTGCTCTATGAAAACAAAGGTTAAACTCTGTGAGTGGAACTCACACATCCCAAAGTGGTTGCTGAGAATGATTCTCTCTAGTTTTTATACGAAGATATTTCCTTTTCTACCGTAGGCCCTAATCGCTTGAAATCTCCACTTGGAAATTCAAGAAAAAGAGGGTTTCAAATCTGCTCTGTCTAAAGTAAGGTTCAACTCTGTGAGTTGAACACACGCAGCCCAAAGAAGTTACTGACAATTCTTCTGTCTAGCGTTATACACAGAAATCCCATTTCCAACAAAATCCTCAAAGAGGTACAATTATCCACTTGCAGATTTTACAAATAGGGTGTTTCCAAACTGCTCTATGAAAACAAAGGTTAAACTCTGTGAGTGGAACGCACACATCCCAAAGTGTTTGCTGATAATGATTCCCTCTAGTTTTTATACGAAGATATTTCCTTTTCTACCATAGGCCCAAATCTCTTTAAATCTCCACTTGCAAATTCCACAAAAAGAGGGTTTCAAATCTGCTCTGTCTAAAGGAAGGTTCAACTCTGTGAGTTGAACACACGCAGGCCAAAGAAGTTACTGAGAAATCTTCTGTATAGCGTTAAATGCAGAAATCCCGTTTCCAACGATATCCTCAAAGAGGTCCAAATATCCACTTGCAGACTTTACAAATAGAGTGTTTCCAAACTGCTCTATGAAAACAAAGGTTAAACTCTGTGAGTGGAACGCACACATCCCAAAGTGTTTGCTGAGAATGATTCCCTCTAGTTTTTATACGAAGATATTTCCTTTTCTACCATAGGCCCAAATCTCTTTAAATCTCCACTTGCAAATTCCACAAAAAGAGGGTTTCAAATCTGCTCTGTCTAAAGGAAGTTTCAACTCTGTGAGTTGAACACACGCAGGCCAAAGAAGTTACTGAGAATTCTTCTGTATAGCGTTAAATGCAGAAATCCCGTTTCCAACGATATCCTCAAAGAGGTCCAAATATCCAATTGCAGGCTTTACAAACAGAGTGTTTCCAAACTGCTCTATGAACACAAAGGTTAAACTCTGTGAGTGGAACTCACACATCCCAAAGTGGTTGCTGAGAATGATTCTCTCTAGTTTTTATAGAAGATATTTCCTTTTCTTCCGTAGGCCCAAAGTCGCTTGAAATCTCCACTTGGAAATTCCACTAAAAGAGGGTTTCAAATCTGCTCTGTCTAAAGTAAGGTTCAACTCTGTGAGTTGAACACACGCAGCCCAAAGAAGTTACTGACAATTCTTCTGTCTAGCGTTATATGCAGAAATCCCGTTTCCAACGAAATCCTCAAAGAGGTCCAAATATCCACTTGCAGGCTTTACCTACAGAGTGTTTCCAAACTGCTCTATGAAAACAAAGGTTAAACTCTGTGAGTGGAACTCACACATCCCTAAGTTGTTGCTGAGAATGATTCTCTCTAGTTTTCATACGAAGATATTTCCTTTTCTACCGTAGGCCCAAATCGCTTGAAATCTCCACTTGGAAATTCAAGAAAAAGAGGGTTTCAAATCTGCTCTGTCTAAAGTATGGTTCAACTCTGTGAGTTGAACACACGCAGCCCAAAGAAGTTACTGACAATTCTTCTGTCTAGCGTTATATGCAGAAATCCCTTTTCCAACAAAATCCTCAAAGAGGTCCAAATATCCACTTGCAGACTTTACAAACAGAGTGTTTCCAAACTGCTCAATGAAAACAAAGGTTAAACTCTGTGAGTGGAACGCACACATCCCAAAGTGATTGCTGAGAATGTTTCTCTCTAGTTTTCATATGAAGATATTTCCTTTTCTACCTTAGGCCCAAATCTCTTGAAATCTCCACTTGCAAATTCCACAAAAAGAGGGTTTCAAATCTGCTCTGTCTAAAGGAAGGTTCAACTCTGTGAGTTGAACACACGCAGGCCAAAGAAGTTACTGAGAATTCTTCTGTCTAGCGTTATATGCAGAAATCCCGTTTCCAACGAAATCCTCAAAGAGGTCCAAATATCCACTTGCAGACTTTACAAATAGAGTGTTTCCAATCTGCTCTATGAAAACAAAGGTTAAACTCTGTGAGTGGAACGCACACATTACAAAGAGTTTGCAGAGAATGATTCTCTCTAGTTTTTATACGAAGATATTTCCTTTTCTACCGTAGGCCCAAATCGCTTGAAATCTCCACTTGGAAATTCAAGAAAAAGAGGGTTTCAAATCTGCTCTGTCTAAAGTAAGGTTCAACTCTGTGAGTTGAACACACGCAGCCTAAAGAAGTTACTGACAATTCTTCTGTCTAGCGTTATATGCAGAAATCCCGTTTCCAACAAAATCCTCAAAGAGGTCCAAATATCCACTTGCAGACTTTACAAACAGAGTGTTTCCAAACTGCTCTATGAAAACAAAGGTTAAACTCTGTGATGGAACTCACACATCCAAAAGTGGTTGCTGAGAATGATTCTCTCTAGTTTTTATACGAAGATATTTCCTTTTCTACCATAGGCCCAAATCGTTTGAAATCTCCACTTGGAAATTCCACAAAAAGAGGGTTTCAAATCTGCTCTTTCTAAAGGAAGGTTCAACTCTGTGAGTTGAACACACGCAGCCCAAAGAAGTTACTGAGAATTCTTCTGTGTAGCGTTATATGCAGAAATCCCGTTTCCAACGAAATCCTCAAAGAGGTCCCAATATCCACTTGCAGACTTTACAAACAGAGTGTTTCCAAACTGCTCTATGAAAACAAAGGTTAAACTCTGTGAGTGTAACTCACACATCTCAAAGTGGTTGCTGAGAATGATTCTCTCTAGTTTTTATACGAAGATATTTCCTTTTCTACCGTAGGCCCAAAATCGCTTGAAATCTCCACTTGGAAATTCCACAAAAAGAGGGTTTCAAATCTGCTCTGTCTAAAGTAAGGTTCAACTCTGTCAGTTGAACACATGCAGCCCAAAGAAGTTATTGAGAATTCTTCTGTCTAGCGTTATATGCAGAAATCCCGTTTCCAACGAAATCCTGAAAGAGGTCCAAATATCCACTTGCAGGCTTTACAAACAGAGTGTTTCCAAACTGCTCTATGAAAACAAAGGTTAAACTCGGTGAGTGGAACTCACACATCCCTAAGTTGTTGCTGAGAATGATTCTCTCTAGTTTTCATACGAAGATATTTCCTTTTCTACCGTAGGCCCAAATCGCTTGAAATCTCCACTTGGAAATTCAAGAAAAAGAGGGTTTCAAATCTGCTCTGTCTAAAGTATGGTTCAACTCTGTGAGTTGAACACACGCAGCCCAAAGAAGTTACTGACAATTCTTCTGTCTAGCGTTATATGCAGAAATCCCTTTTCCAACAAAATCCTCAAAGAGGTCCAAATATCCACTTGCAGACTTTACAAACAGAGTGTTTCCAAACTGCTCTATGAAAACAAAGGTTAAACTCTGTGAGTGGAACACACACATCCCAAAGTGATTGCTGAGAATGTTTCTCTCTAGTTTTTATATGAAGATATTTCCTTTTCTACCTTAGGCCCAAATCTCTTGAAATCTCCACTTGCAAATTCCACAAAAAGAGGGTTTCAAATCTGCTCTGTCTAAAGGAAGGTTCAACTCTGTGAGTTGAACACACGCAGGCCAAAGAAGTTACTGAGAATTCTTCTGTCTAGCGTTATATGCAGAAATCCCGTTTCCAACGAAATCCTCAAAGAGGTCCAAATATCCACTTGCAGACTTTACAAACAGAGTGTTTCCAATCTGCTCTATGAAAACAAAGGTTAAACTCTGTGAGTGGAACGCACACATCCCAAAGTGGTTGCTGAGAATGATTCTCTCTAGTTTTTATACGAAGATATTTCCTTTTCTGCCGTAGGCCCAAAATCGCTTGAAATCTCCACTTGGAAATTCCACAAAAAGAGGGTTTCAAATCTGCTCTGTCTAAAGTAAGGTTCAACTCTGTGAGTTGAACACAAGCAGCCGAAAGAAGTTACTGACAATTCTTCTGTCTAGCGTTATATGCAGAAATCCCGTTTCCAACGAAATCCTCAAAGAGGTCCAAATATCCACTTGCAGACTTTACAAACAGAGTGTTTCCAATCTGCTCTATGAAAACAAAGGTTAAACTCTGTGAGTGGAACGCACACATTACAAAGAGTTTGCAGAGAATGATTCTCTCTAGTTTTTATACGAAGATATTTCCTTTTCTACCGTAGGCCCAAATCGCTTGAAATCTCCACTTGGAAATTCAAGAAAAAGAGGGTTTCAAATCTGCTCTGTCTAAAGTAAGGTTCAACTCTGTGAGTTGAACACACGCAGCCTAAAGAAGTTACTGACAATTCTTCTGTCTAGCGTTATATGCAGAAATCCCGTTTCGAACAAAATCCTCAAAGAGGTCCAAATATCCACTTGCAGACTTTACAAACAGAGTGTTTCCAAACTGCTCTATGAAAACAAAGGTTAAACTCTGTGATGGAACTCACACATCCAAAAGTGGTTGCTGAGAATGATTCTCTCTAGTTTTTATACGAAGATATTTCCTTTTCTACCGTAGGCCCAAATCGCTTGAAATCTCCACTTGGAAATTCCACAAAAAGAGGGTTTCAAATCTGCTCTTTCTAAAGGAAGGTTCAACTCTGTGAGTTGAACACACGCAGCCCAAAGAAGTTACTGAGAATTCTTCTGTGTAGCGTTATATGCAGAAATCCCGTTTCCAACGAAATCCTCAAAGAGGTCCCAATATCCACTTGCAGACTTTACAAACAGAGTGTTTCCAAACTGCTCTATGAAAACAAAGGTTAAACTCTGTGAGTGGAACTCACACATCTCAAAGTGGTTGCTGAGAATGATTCTCTCTAGTTTTTATACGAAGATATTTCCTTTTCTACCGTAGGCCCAAAATCGCTTGAAATCTCCACTTGGAAATTCCACAAAAAGAGGGTTTCAAATCTGCTCTGTCTAAAGTAAGGTTCAACTCTGTCAGTTGAACACATGCAGCCCAAAGAAGTTATTGAGAATTCTTCTGTCTAGCGTTATATGCAGAAATCCCGTTTCCAACGAAATCCTCAAAGAGGTCCAAATATCCACTTGCAGGCTTTACAAACAGAGTGTTTCCAAACTGCTCTATGAAAACAAAGGTTAAACTCTGTGAGTGGAACTCACACATCCCTACGTTGTTGCTGAGAATGATTCTCTCTAGTTTTCATACGAAGATATTTCCTTTTCTACCGTAGGCCCAAATCGCTTGAAATCTCCACTTGGAAATTCAAGAAAAAGAGGGTTTCAAATCTGCTCTGTCTAAAGTATGGTTCAACTCTGTGACTTGAACACACGCAGCCCAAAGAAGTTACTGACAATTCTTCTGTCTAGCGTTATATGCAGAAATCCCTTTTCCAACAAAATCCTCAAAGAGGTCCAAATATCCACTTGCAGACTTTACAAACAGAGTGTTTCCAAACTGCTCTATGAAAACAAAGGTTAAACTCTGTGAGTGGAACGCACACATCCCAAAGTGATTGCTGAGAATGTTTCTCTCTAGTTTTTATATGAAGATATTTCCTTTTCTACCTTAGGCCCAAATCTCTTGAAATCTCCACTTGCAAATTCCACAAAAAGAGGGTTTCAAATATGCTCTGTCTAAAGGAAGGTTCAACTCTGTGAGTTGAACACACGCAGGCCAAAGAAGTTACTGAGAATTCTTCTGTCTAGCGTTATATGCAGAAATCCCGTTTCCAACGAAATCCTCAAAGAGGTCCAAATATCCACTTGCAGACTTTACAAACAGAGTGTTTCCAATCTGCTCTATGAAAACAAAGGTTAAACTCTGTGAGTGGAACGCACACATCCCAAAGTGGTTGCTGAGAATGATTCTCTCTAGTTTTTATACGAAGATATTTCCTTTTCTGCCGTAGGCCCAAAATCGCTTGAAATCTCCACTTGGAAATTCCACAAAAAGAGGGTTTCAAATCTGCTCTGTCTAAAGTAAGGTTCAACTCTGTGAGTTGAACACACGCAGCCCAAAGAAGTTACTGACAATTCTTCTGTCTAGCGTTATATGCAGAAATCCCGTTTCCAACGAAATCCTCAAAGAGGTCCAAATATCCACTTGCAGACTTTACAAACAGAGTGTTTCCAAACTGTTCTATGAAAACAAATGTTAAACTCTATGAGTGGAACTCACACATCCCAAAGTGGTTGCTGAGAATGATTCTCTCTAGTTTTTATACGAAGATATTTCCTTTTCTACCGTAGGCCCAATATCGCTTGAAATCTCCACTTGGAAATTCCACAAAAAGAGGGTTTCAAATCTGCTCTGTCTAAAGTAAGGTTCAACTCTGTGAGTTGAACACAAGCAGCCGAAAGAAGTTACTGACAATTCTTCTCTCTAGCGTGATATGCAGAAATCCCGTTTCCAACAAAATCCTCAAGGAGGTCCAAATATCCACTTGCAGACTTTACAAATAGAGTGTTTCCAATCTGCTCTATGAAAACAAAGGTTAAACTCTGTGAGTGGAACGCACACATTACAAAGAGTTTGCAGAGAATGATTCTCTCTAGTTTTTATACGAAGATATTTCCTTTTCTACCGTAGGCCCAAATCGCTTGAAATCTCCACTTGGAAATTCAAGAAAAAGAGGGTTTCAAATCTGCTCTGTCTAAAGTAAGGTTCAACTCTGTGAGTTGAACACACGCAGCCTAAAGAAGTTACTGACAATTCTTCTGTCTAGCGTTATATGCAGAAATCCCGTTTCGAACAAAATCCTCAAAGAGGTCCAAATATCCACTTGCAGACTTTACAAACAGAGTGTTTCCAAACTGCTCTATGAAAACAAAGGTTAAACTCTGTGATGGAACTCACACATCCAAAAGTGGTTGCTGAGAATGATTCTCTCTAGTTTTTATACGAAGATATTTCCTTTTCTACCGTAGGCCCAAATCGCTTGAAATCTCCATTGGAAATTCCACAAAAAGAGGGTTTCAAATCTGCTCTTTCTAAAGGAAGGTTCAACTCTGTGAGTTGAACACACGCAGCCCAAAGAAGTTACTGAGAATTCTTCTGTGTAGCGTTATATGCAGAAATCCCGTTTCCAACGAAATCCTCAAAGAGCTCCAAATATCCACTTGCAGACTTTACAAACAGAGTGTTTCCAAACTGCTCTATGAAAACAAAGGTTAAACTCTGTGAGTGGAACTCACACATCTCAAAGTGGTTGCTGAGAATGATTCTCTCTAGTTTTTATACGAAGATATTTCCTTTTCTACCGTAGGCCCAAAATCGCTTGAAATCTCCACTTGGAAATTCCACAAAAAGAGGGTTTCAAATCTGCTCTGTCTAAAGTAAGGTTCAACTCTGTCAGTTGAACACATGCAGCCCAAAGAAGTTATTGAGAATTCTTCTGTCTAGCGTTATATGCAGAAATCCCGTTTCCAACGAAATCCTCAAAGAGGTCCAAATATCCACTTGCAGGCTTTACAAACAGAGTGTTTCCAAACTGCTCTATGAAAACAAAGGTTAAACTCTGTGAGTGGAACTCACACATCCCTAAGTTGTTGCTGAGAATGATTCTCTCTAGTTTTCATACGAAGATATTTCCTTTTCTACCGTAGGCCCAAATCGCTTGAAATCTCCACTTGGAAATTCAAGAAAAAGAGGGTTTCAAATCTGCTCTGTCTAAAGTATGGTTCAACTCTGTGAGTTGAACACACGCAGCCCAAAGAAGTTACTGACAATTCTTCTGTCTAGCGTTACATGCAGAAATCCCTTTTCCAACACAATCCTCAAAGAGGTCCAAATATCCACTTGCAGACTTTACAAACAGAGTGTTTCCAAACTGCTCTATTAAAACAAAGGTTAAACTCTGTGAGTGGAACGCACACATCCCAAAGTGATTGCTGAGAATGTTTCTCTCTAGTTTTTATATGAAGATATTTCCTTTTCTACCTTAGGCCCAAATCTCTTGAAATCTCCACTTGCAAATTCCACAAAAAGAGGGTTTCAAATCTGCTCTGTCTAAAGGAAGGTTCAACTCTGTGAGTTGAACACACGCAGGCCAAAGAAGTTACTGAGAATTCTTCTGTCTAGCGTTATATGCAGAAATCCCGTTTCCAACGAAATCCTCAAAGAGGTCCAAATATCCACTTGCAGACTTTACAAACAGAGTGTTTCCAATCTGCTCTATGAAAACAAAGGTTAAACTCTGTGAGTGGAACGCACACATCCCAAAGTGGTTGCTGAGAATGATTCTCTCTAGTTTTTATACGAAGATATTTCCTTTTCTGCCGTAGGCCCAAAATCGCTTGAAATCTCCACTTGGAAATTCCACAAAAAGAGGGTTTCAAATCTGCTCTGTCTAAAGTAAGGTTCAACTCTGTGAGTTGAACACAAGCAGCCGAAAGAAGTTACTGACAATTCTTCTGTCTAGCGTTATATGCAGAAATCCCCTTTCCAACGAAATCCTCAAAGAGGTCCAAATATCCACTTGCAGACTTTACAAACAGAGTGTTTCCAAACTGTTCTATGAAAACAAATGTTAAACTCTATGAGTGGAACTCACACATCCCAAAGTGGTTGCTGAGAATGATTCTCTCTAGTTTTTATACGAAGATATTTCCTTTTCTACCGTAGGCCCAATATCGCTTGAAATCTCCACTTGGAAATTCCACAAAAAGAGGGTTTCAAATCTGCTCTGTCTAAAGTAAGGTTCAACTCTGTGAGTTGAACACAAGCAGCCGAAAGAAGTTACTGACAATTCTTCTCTCTAGCGTGATATGCAGAAATCCCGTTTCCAACAAAATCCTCAAGGAGGTCCAAATATCCACTTGCAGACTTTACAAATAGAGTGTTTCCAATCTGCTCTATGAAAACAAAGGTTAAACTCTGTGAGTGGAACGCACACATTACAAAGAGTTTGCAGAGAATGATTCTCTCTAGTTTTTATACGAAGATATTTCCTTTTCTACCGTAGGCCCAAATCGCTTGAAATCTCCACTTGGAAATTCAAGAAAAAGAGGGTTTCAAATCTGCTCTGTCTAAAGTAAGGTTCAACTCTGTGAGTTGAACACACGCAGCCTAAAGAAGTTACTGACAATTCTTCTGTCTAGCGTTATATGCAGAAATCCCGTTTCGAACAAAATCCTCAAAGAGGTCCAAATATCCACTTGCAGACTTTACAAACAGAGTGTTTCCAAACTGCTCTATGAAAACAAAGGTTAAACTCTGTGATGGAACTCACACATCCAAAAGTGGTTGCTGAGAATGATTCTCTCTAGTTTTTATACGAAGATATTTCCTTTTCTACCGTAGGCCCAAATCCCTTGAAATCTCCACTTGGAAATTCCACAAAAAGAGGGTTTCAAATCTGCTCTTTCTAAAGGAAGGTTCAACTCTGTGAGTTGAACACACGCAGCCCAAAGAAGTTACTGAGAATTCTTCTGTGTAGCGTTATATGCAGAAATCCCGTTTCCAACGAAATCCTCAAAGAGGTCCCAATATCCACTTGCAGACTTTACAAACTGAGTGTTTCCAAACTGCTCTATGAAAACAAAGGTTAAACTCTGTGAGTGGAACTCACACATCTCAAAGTGGTTGCTGAGAATGATTCTCTCTAGTTTTTATACGAAGATATTTCCTTTTCTACCGTAGGCCCAAAATCGCTTGAAATCTCCACTTGGAAATTCCACAAAAAGAGGGTTTCAAATCTGCTCTGTCTAAAGTAAGGTTCAACTCTGTCAGTTGAACACATGCAGCCCAAAGAAGTTATTGAGAATTCTTCTGTCTAGCATTATATGCAGAAATCCCATTTCCAACGAAATCCTCAAAGAGGTCCAAATATCCACTTGCAGGCTTTACAAACAGAGTGTTTCCAAACTGCTCTATGAAAACAAAGGTTAAACTCTGTGAGTGGAACTCACACATCCCTAAGTTGTTGCTGAGAATGATTCTCTCTAGTTTTCATACGAAGATATTTCCTTTTCTACCGTAGGCCCAAATCGCTTGAAATCTCCACTTGGAAATTCAAGAAAAAGAGGGTTTCAAATCTGCTCTGTCTAAAGTATGGTTCAACTCTGTGAGTTGAACACACGCAGCCCAAAGAAGTTACTGACAATTCTTCTGTCTAGCGTTATATGCAGAAATCCCTTTTCCAACAAAATCCTCAAAGAGGTCCAAATATCCACTTGCAGACTTTACAAACAGAGTGTTTCCAAACTGCTCTATGAAAACAAAGGTTAAACTCTGTGAGTGGAACTCACACATCCCTAAGTTGTTGCTGAGAATGATTCTCTCTAGTTTTCATACGAAGATATTTCCTTTTCTACCGTAGGCCCAAATCGCTTGAAATCTCCACTTGGAAATTCAAGAAAAAGAGGGTTTCAAATCTGCTCTGTCTAAAGTATGGTTCAACTCTGTGAGTTGAACACACGCAGCCCAAAGAAGTTACTGACAATTCTTCTGTCTAGCGTTACATGCAGAAATCCCTTTTCCAACACAATCCTCAAAGAGGTCCAAATATCCACTTGCAGACTTTACAAACAGAGTGTTTCCAAACTGCTCTATTAAAACAAAGGTTAAACTCTGTGAGTGGAACGCACACATCCCAAAGTGATTGCTGAGAATGTTTCTCTCTAGTTTTTATATGAAGATATTTCCTTTTCTACCTTAGGCCCAAATCTCTTGAAATCTCCACTTGCAAATTCCACAAAAAGAGGGTTTCAAATCTGCTCTGTCTAAAGGAAGGTTCAACTCTGTGAGTTGAACACACGCAGGCCAAAGAAGTTACTGAGAATTCTTCTGTCTAGCGTTATATGCAGAAATCCCGTTTCCAACGAAATCCTCAAAGAGGTCCAAATATCCACTTGCAGACTTTACAAACAGAGTGTTTCCAATCTGCTCTATGAAAACAAAGGTTAAACTCTGTGAGTGGAACGCACACATCCCAAAGTGGTTGCTGAGAATGATTCTCTCTAGTTTTTATACGAAGATATTTCCTTTTCTGCCGTAGGCCCAAAATCGCTTGAAATCTCCACTTGGAAATTCCACAAAAAGAGGGTTTCAAATCTGCTCTGTCTAAAGTAAGGTTCAACTCTGTGAGTTGAACACAAGCAGCCGAAAGAAGTTACTGACAATTCTTCTGTCTAGCGTTATATGCAGAAATCCCCTTTCCAACGAAATCCTCAAAGAGGTCCAAATATCCACTTGCAGACTTTACAAACAGAGTGTTTCCAAACTGTTCTATGAAAACAAATGTTAAACTCTATGAGTGGAACTCACACATCCCAAAGTGGTTGCTGAGAATGATTCTCTCTAGTTTTTATACGAAGATATTTCCTTTTCTACCGTAGGCCCAATATCGCTTGAAATCTCCACTTGGAAATTCCACAAAAAGAGGGTTTCAAATCTGCTCTGTCTAAAGTAAGGTTCAACTCTGTGAGTTGAACACAAGCAGCCGAAAGAAGTTACTGACAATTCTTCTCTCTAGCGTGATATGCAGAAATCCCGTTTCCAACAAAATCCTCAAGGAGGTCCAAATATCCACTTGCAGACTTTACAAATAGAGTGTTTCCAATCTGCTCTATGAAAACAAAGGTTAAACTCTGTGAGTGGAACGCACACATTACAAAGAGTTTGCAGAGAATGATTCTCTCTAGTTTTTATACGAAGATATTTCCTTTTCTACCGTAGGCCCAAATCGCTTGAAATCTCCACTTGGAAATTCAAGAAAAAGAGGGTTTCAAATCTGCTCTGTCTAAAGTAAGGTTCAACTCTGTGAGTTGAACACACGCAGCCTAAAGAAGTTACTGACAATTCTTCTGTCTAGCGTTATATGCAGAAATCCCGTTTCGAACAAAATCCTCAAAGAGGTCCAAATATCCACTTGCAGACTTTACAAACAGAGTGTTTCCAAACTGCTCTATGAAAACAAAGGTTAAACTCTGTGATGGAACTCACACATCCAAAAGTGGTTGCTGAGAATGATTCTCTCTAGTTTTTATACGAAGATATTTCCTTTTCTACCGTAGGCCCAAATCCCTTGAAATCTCCACTTGGAAATTCCACAAAAAGAGGGTTTCAAATCTGCTCTTTCTAAAGGAAGGTTCAACTCTGTGAGTTGAACACACGCAGCCCAAAGAAGTTACTGAGAATTCTTCTGTGTAGCGTTATATGCAGAAATCCCGTTTCCAACGAAATCCTCAAAGAGGTCCCAATATCCACTTGCAGACTTTACAAACTGAGTGTTTCCAAACTGCTCTATGAAAACAAAGGTTAAACTCTGTGAGTGGAACTCACACATCTCAAAGTGGTTGCTGAGAATGATTCTCTCTAGTTTTTATACGAAGATATTTCCTTTTCTACCGTAGGCCCAAAATCGCTTGAAATCTCCACTTGGAAATTCCACAAAAAGAGGGTTTCAAATCTGCTCTGTCTAAAGTAAGGTTCAACTCTGTCAGTTGAACACATGCAGCCCAAAGAAGTTAATGAGAATTCTTCTGTATAGCATTATATGCAGAAATCCCATTTCCAACGAAATCCTCAAAGAGGTCCAAATATCCACTTGCAGGCTTTACAAACAGAGTGTTTCCAAACTGCTCTATGAAAACAAAGGTTAAACTCTGTGAGTGGAACTCACACATCCCTAAGTTGTTGCTGAGAATGATTCTCTCTAGTTTTCATACGAAGATATTTCCTTTTCTACCGTAGGCCCAAATCGCTTGAAATCTCCACTTGGAAATTCAAGAAAAAGAGGGTTTCAAATCTGCTCTGTCTAAAGTATGGTTCAACTCTGTGAGTTGAACACACGCAGCCCAAAGAAGTTACTGACAATTCTTCTGTCTAGCGTTATATGCAGAAATCCCTTTTCCAACAAAATCCTCAAAGAGGTCCAAATATCCACTTGCAGACTTTACAAACAGAGTGTTTCCAAACTGCTCTATGAAAACAAAGGTTAAACTCTGTGAGTGGAACGCACACATCCCAAAGTGATTGCTGAGAATGTTTCTCTCTAGTTTTTATATGAAGATATTTCCTTTTCTACCTTAGGCCCAAATCTCTTGAAATCTCCACTTGCAAATTCCACAAAAAGAGGGTTTCAAATATGCTCTGTCTAAAGGAAGGTTCAACTCTGTGAGTTGAACACACGCAGGCCAAAGAAGTTACTGAGAATTCTTCTGTCTAGCGTTATATGCAGAAATCCCGTTTCCAACGAAATCCTCAAAGAGGTCCAAATATCCACTTGCAGACTTTACAAACAGAGTGTTTCCAATCTGCTCTATGAAAACAAAGGTTAAACTCTGTGAGTGGAACGCACACATCCCAAAGTGGTTGCTGAGAATGATTCTCTCTAGTTTTTATACGAAGATATTTCCTTTTCTGCCGTAGGCCCAAAATCGCTTGAAATCTCCACTTGGAAATTCCACAATAAGAGGGTTTCAAATCTGCTCTGTCTAAAGTAAGGTTCAACTCTGTGAGTTGAACACAAGCAGCCAAAAGAAGTTACTGACAATTCTTCTGTCTAGCGTTATATGCAGAAATCCCGTTTCCAACGAAATCCTCAAAGAGGTCCAAATATCCACTTGCAGACTTTACAAACAGAGTGTTTCCAAACTGTTCTATGAAAACAAATGTTAAACTCTATGAGTGGAACTCACACATCCCAAAGTGGTTGCTGAGAATGATTCTCTCTAGTTTTTATACGAAGATATTTCCTTTTCTACCGTAGGCCCAATATCGCTTGAAATCTCCACTTGGAAATTCCACAAAAAGAGGGTTTCAAATCTGCTCTGTCTAAAGTAAGGTTCAACTCTGTGAGTTGAACACAAGCAGCCGAAAGAAGTTACTGACAATTCTTCTCTCTAGCGTGATATGCAGAAATCCCGTTTCCAACAAAATCCTCAAGGAGGTCCAAATATCCACTTGCAGACTTTACAAATAGAGTGTTTCCAATCTGCTCTATGAAAACAAAGGTTAAACTCTGTGAGTGGAACGCACACATTACAAAGAGTTTGCAGAGAATGATTCTCTCTAGTTTTTATACGAAGATATTTCCTTTTCTACCGTAGGCCCAAATCGCTTGAAATCTCCACTTGGAAATTCAAGAAAAAGAGGGTTTCAAATCTGCTCTGTCTAAAGTAAGGTTCAACTCTGTGAGTTGAACACACGCAGCCTAAAGAAGTTACTGACAATTCTTCTGTCTAGCGTTATATGCAGAAATCCCGTTTCGAACAAAATCCTCAAAGAGGTCCAAATATCCACTTGCAGACTTTACAAACAGAGTGTTTCCAAACTGCTCTATGAAAACAAAGGTTAAACTCTGTGATGGAACTCACACATCCAAAAGTGGTTGCTGAGAATGATTCTCTCTAGTTTTTATACGAAGATATTTCCTTTTCTACCGTAGGCCCAAATCGCTTGAAATCTCCACTTGGAAATTCCACAAAAAGAGGGTTTCAAATCTGCTCTTTCTAAAGGAAGGTTCAACTCTGTGAGTTGAACACACGCAGCCCAAAGAAGTTACTGAGAATTCTTCTGTGTAGCGTTATATGCAGGAATCCCGTTTCCAACGAAATCCTCAAAGAGGTCCCAATATCCACTTGCAGACTTTACAAACAGAGTGTTTCCAAACTGCTCTATGAAAACAAAGGTTAAACTCAGTGAGTGGAACTCACACATCTCAAAGTGGTTGCTGAGAATGATTCTCTCTAGTTTTTATACGAAGATATTTCCTTTTCTACCGTAGGCCCAAAATCGCTTGAAATCTCCACTTGGAAATTCCACAAAAAGAGGGTTTCAAATCTGCTCTGTCTAAAGTAAGGTGCAACTCTGTCAGTTGAACACATGCAGCCCAAAGAAGTTATTGAGAATTCTTCTGTCTAGCGTTATATGCAGAAATCCCGTTTCCAACGAAATCCTCAAAGAGGTCCAAATATCCACTTGCAGGCTTTACAAACAGAGTGTTTCCAAACTGCTCTATGAAAACAAAGGTTAAACTCTGTGAGTGGAACTCACACATCCCTAAGTTGTTGCTGAGAATGATTCTCTCTAGTTTTCATACGAAGATATTTCCTTTTCTACCGTAGGCCCAAATCGCTTGAAATCTCCACTTGGAAATTCAAGAAAAAGAGGGTTTCAAATCTGCTCTGTCTAAAGTATGGTTCAACTCTGTGACTTGAACACACGCAGCCCAAAGAAGTTACTGACAATTCTTCTGTCTAGCGTTATATGCAGAAATCCCTTTTCCTACAAAATCCTCAAAGAGGTCCAAATATCCACTTGCAGACTTTACAAACAGAGTGTTTCCAAACTGCTCTATGAAAACAAAGGTTAAACTCTGTGAGTGGAACGCACACATCCCAAAGTGATTGCTGAGAATGTTTCTTTCTAGTTTTTATATGAAGATATTTCCTTTTCTACCTTAGGCCCAAATCTCTTGAAATCTCCACTTGCAAATTCCACAAAAAGAGGGTTTCAAATATGCTCTGTCTAAAGGAAGGTTCAACTCTGTGAGTTGAACACACGCAGCCCAAAGAAGTTACTGAGAATTCTTCTGTCTAGCGTTATATGCAGAAATCCCGTTTCCAACGAAATCCTCAAAGAGGTCCAAATATCCACTTGCATACTTTACAAACAGAGTGTTTCCAATCTGCTCTATGAAAACAAAGGTTAAACTCTGTGAGTGGAACGCAGACATCCCAAAGTGGTTGCTGAGAATGATTCTCTCTAGTTTTTATACGAAGATATTTCCTTTTCTGCCGTAGGCCGAAAATCGCTTGAAATCTCCACTTGGAAATTCCACAAAAAGAGGGTTTCAAATCTGCTCTGTCTAAAGTAAGGTTCAACTCTGTGAGTTGAACACAAGCAGCCGAAAGAAGTTACTGACAATTCTTCTGTCTAGCGTTATATGCAGAAATCCCGTTTCCAACGAAATCCTCAAAGAGGTCCAAATATCCACTTGCAGACTTTACAAACAGAGTGTTTCCAAACTGTTCTATGAAAACAAATGTTAAACTCTATGAGTGGAACTCACACATCCCAAAGTGGTTGCTGAGAATGATTCTCTCTAGTTTTTATACGAAGATATTTCCTTTTCTACCGTAGGCCCAATATCGCTTGAAATCTCCACTTGGAAATTCCACAAAAAGAGGGTTTCAAATCTGCTCTGCCTAAAGTAAGGTTCAACTCTGTGAGTTGAACACAAGCAGCCGAAAGAAGTTACTGACAATTCTTCTCTCTAGCGTGATATGCAGAAATCCCGTTTCCAACAAAATCCTCAAGGAGGTCCAAATATCCACTTGCAGACTTTACAAATAGAGTGTTTCCAATCTGCTCTATGAAAACAAAGGTTAAACTCTGTGAGTGGAACGCACACATTACAAAGAGTTTGCAGAGAATGATTCTCTCTAGTTTTTATACGAAGATATTTCCTTTTCTACCGTAGGCCCAAATCGCTTGAAATCTCCACTTGGAAATTCAAGAAAAGGAGGGTTTCAAATATGCTCTGTCTAAAGTAAGGTTCAACTCTGTGAGTTGAACACACGCAGCCGAAAGAAGTTACTGACAATTCTTCTGTCTAGCGTTATATGCAGAAATCCCGTTTCCAACGAAATCCTCAAAGAGGTCCAAATATCCACTTGCAGGCTTTACAAACAGAGTGTTTCCAAACTGCTCTATGAAAACAAAGGTTAAACTCTGTGAGTGGAACTCACACATCCCTAAGTTGTTGCTGAGAATGATTCTCTCTAGTTTTCATACGAAGATATTTCCTTTTCTACCGTAGGCCCAAATCGCTTGAAATCTCCACTTGGAAATTCAAGAAAAAGAGGGTTTCAAATCTGCTCTGTCTAAAGTATGGTTCAACTCTGTGACTTGAACACACGCAGCCCAAAGAAGTTACTGACAATTCTTCTGTCTAGCGTTATATGCAGAAATCCCTTTTCCAACAAAATCCTCAAAGAGCTCCAAATATCCACTTGCAGACTTTACAAACAGAGTGTTTCCAATCTGCTCTATGAAAACAAAGGTTAAACTCTGTGAGTGGAACTCACACATCTCAAAGTGGTTGCTGAGAATGATTCTCTCTAGTTTTTATACGAAGATATTTCCTTTTCTACCGTAGGCCCAAAATCGCTTGAAATCTCCACTTGGAAATTCCACAAAAAGAGGGTTTCAAATCTGCTCTGTCTAAAGTAAGGTTCAACTCTGTCAGTTGAACACATGCAGCCCAAAGAAGTTATTGAGAATTCTTCTGTCTAGCGTTATATGCAGAAATCCCGTTTCCAACGAAATCCTCAAAGAGGTCCAAATATCCACTTGCAGGCTTTACAAACAGAGTGTTTCCAAACTGCTCTATGAAAACAAAGGTTAAACTCTGTGAGTGGAACTCACACATCCCTAAGTTGTTGCTGAGAATGATTCTCTCTAGTTTTCATACGAAGATATTTCCTTTTCTACCGTAGGCCCAAATCGCTTGAAATCTCCACTTGGAAATTCAAGAAAAAGAGGGTTTCAAATCTGCTCTGTCTAAAGTATGGTTCAACTCTGTGACTTGAACACACGCAGCCCAAAGAAGTTACTGACAATTCTTCTGTCTAGCGTTATATGCAGAAATCCCTTTTCCAACAAAATCCTCAAAGAGGTCCAAATATCCACTTGCAGACTTTACAAACAGAGTGTTTCCAAACTGCTCTATGAAAACAAAGGTTAAACTCTGTGAGTGGAACGCACACATCCCAAAGTGATTGCTGAGAATGTTTCTCTCTAGTTTTTATATGAAGATATTTCCTTTTCTACCTTAGGCCCAAATCTCTTGAAATCTCCACTTGCAAATTCCACAAAAAGAGGGTTTCAAATATGCTCTGTCTGAAGGAAGGTTCAACTCTGTGAGTTGAACACACGCAGGCCAAAGAAGTTACTGAGAATTCTTCTGTCTAGCGTTATATGCAGAAATCCCGTTTCCAACGAAATCCTCAAAGAGGTCCAAATATCCACTTGCAGACTTACAAACAGAGTGTTTCCAATCTGCTCTATGAAAACAAAGGTTAAACTCTGTGAGTGGAACGCACACATCCCAAAGAGTTTGCAGAGAATGATTCTCTCTAGTTTTTATACGAAGATATTTCCTTTTCTACCATAGGCCCAAATCGCTTGAAATCTCCACTTGGAAATTCAAGAAAAAGAGGGTTTCAAATCTGCTCTGTCTAAACTAAGGTTCAACTCTGTGAGTTGAACACACGCAGTCGAAAGAAGTTACTGACAATTCTTCTCTCTAGCTTTATATGCAGAAATCCCGTTTCCAACGAAATCCTCAAAGAGGTCCAAATATCCACTTGCAGACTTTAAAAACAGAGTGTTTCCAATCTGCTCTATGAAAACAAAAGTTAAACTCTGTGAGTGGAACGCACACATTACAAAGAGTTTGCAGAGAATGAATCTCTCTAGTTTTTATACGAAGATATTTCCTTTTCTACCGTAGGCCCAAATCGCTTGAAATCTCCACTTGGAAATTCAAGAAAAAGAAGGTTTCAAATCTGCTCTGTCTAAAGTAAGGTTCAACTCTGTGAGTTGAACACAAGCAGCCGAAAGAAGTTACTGACAATTCTTCTGTCTAGCGTTATATGCAGAAATCCCATTTCCAACGAAATCCTCAAAGAGGTCCAAATATCCACTTGCAGACTTACAAACAGAGTGTTTCCAATCTGCTCTATGAAAACAAAGGTTAAACTCTGTGAGTGGAACGCACACATCCCAAAGAGTTTGCAGAGAATGTTTCTCTCTAGTTTTTATACGAAGATATTTCCTTTTCTACCATAGGCCCAAATCGCTTGAAATCTCCACTTGGAAATTCAAGAAAAAGAGGGTTTCAAATCTGCTCTGTCTAAACTAAGGTTCAACTCTGTGAGTTGAACACAAGCAGCCCAAAGTAGTTACTGACAATTCTTCTGTCTAGCGTTATATGCAGAAATCCCGTTTCCAACAAAATCCTCAAAGAGGTCTCAATATCCACTTGCAGACTTTACAAACAGAGTGTTTCCAGACTGCTCTATGAAAACAAAGGTTAAACACTGTGAGTGGAACTCACACATCTCAAAGTGGTTGCTGAGAATGATTCTCTCTAGTTTTTATACGAAGATACTTCCTTTTCTACCGTAGGCCCAAAATCGCTTGAAATCTCTACTTGGAAATTCCACAAAAAGAGGGTTTCAAATCTGCTCTGTCGAAAGTAAGGTTCAACTCTGTGAGTTGAACACACGCAGCCGAAAGAAGTTACTGACAATTCTTCTCTCTAGTGTTATATGCAGAAATCCCGTTTCCAACGAAATCCTCAAAGAGGTCCAAATATCCACTTGCAGACTTTACAAACAGAGTGTTTCCAAACTGCTCTATGAAAACAAAGGTTAAACTCTGTGAGTGGAACGCACACATCCCAAAGTGATTGCTGAGAATGTTTCTCTCTAGTTTTTATATGAAGATATTTCCTTTTCTACCTTAGGCCCAAATCTCTTGAAATCTCCACTTGCAAATTCCACAAAAAGAGGGTTTCAAATCTGCTCTGTCTAAAGGAACGTTCAACTCTGTGAGTTGAACACACGCAGGCCAAAGAAGTTACTGAGAATTCTTCTGTGTAGCGTTATATGCAGAAATCCCGTTTCCAACGAAATCCTCAATGAGGTCCAAATACCCACTTGCAGGCTTTACAAACAGAGTGTTTCCAAACTGCTCTATGAAAACAAAGGTTATACTCTGTGAGTGGAACTCACACATCCCAAAGTGGTTGCTGAGAATGATTCTCTCTAGTTTTATACGAAGATATTTCCTTTTCTACCGTAGGCCCAAATCGCTTGAAATCTCCCCTTGGAAATTCCACAAAAAGCGGGTTTCAAATCTGCTCTTTCTAAAGGAAGGTTCAACTCTGTGAGTTGAACACACGCAGCCCAAAGAAGTTACTGAGAATTCTTCTGTGTAGCGTTATATGCAGAAATCCCGTTTACAACGAAATCCTCAAAGAGGTCTCAATATCCACTTGCAGACTTTACAAACAGAGTGTTTCCAGACTGCTCTATGAAAACAAAGGTTAAACACTGTGAGTGGAACTCACACATCTCATAGTGGTTGCTGAGAATGATTCTCTCTAGTTTTTATACGAAGATATTTCCTTTTCTACCGTAGGCCCAAAATCGCTTGAAATCTCCACTTGGAAATTAGACAAAAAGAGGGTTTCAAATCTGCTCTGTCTAAAGTAAGTTTCAACTCTGTCAGTTGAACACACGCAGCCGAAAGAAGTTACTGACAATTCTTCTCTCTAGCGTTATATGCAGAAATCCCGTTTCCAACGAAATCCTCAAAGAGGTCCAAATATCCACTTGCAGACTTTACAAACAGAGTGTTTCCAATCTGCTCTATGAAAACAAAAGTTAAACTCTCTTTGTGGAACGCACACATTGCAAAGAGTTTGCAGAGAATGATTCTCTCTAGTTTTTATACGAAGATATTTCCTTTTCTACCGTAGGCCCAAATCGCTTGAAATCTCCACTTGGAAATTCCAGAAAAAGAGGGTTTCAAATCTGCTCTGTCTAAACTAAGGTTCAAATCTGTGTCTTGAACACACGCAGCCCAAAGAAGTTACAGAGAATTCTTCTGTCTATCGTTATACACAGAAATCCCGTTTCCAACAAAATCCTCAAAGAGGTCCAAATATCCACTTGCCGGCTTTACAAACAGAGTGTTTCCAAACTGCTCTATGAAAACAAAGGTTAAACTCTGTGAGTGGAACTCACACATCCCAAAGTGTTTGCTGAGAATGATTCCCTCTAGTTTTTATATGAAGATATTTCATTTTCTACCATAGGCCAAAATCTCTTGAAATCTCCACTTGCAAATTCCACAAAAAGAGGGTTTCAAATCTGCTCTGTCTAAAGGAAGGTTCAACTCTGTGAGTTGAACACACGCAGGCCAAAGAAGTTACTGAGAATTCTTCTGTCTAGCGTTATATGCAGAAATCCCGTTTCCAACGATATCCTCAAAGAGGTCCAAATATCCACATGCAGGCTTTACAAACAGAGTGTTTCCAAACTGCTCTATGAAAACAAAGGTTAAACTCTGTGAGTGGAACTCACACATCCCAAAGTGGTTGCTGAGAATGATTCTCTCTAGTTTTTATACGAAGATATTACCTTTTCTACCGTAGGCCCAAAATCTCTTGAAATCTCCACTTGGAAATTCCACAAAAAGAGGGTTTCAAATCTGCTCTGTCTAAAGTAAGGTTCAACTCTGTGAGTTGAACACAAGCAGCCGAAAGAAGTTACTGACAATTCTTCTCTCTAGCGTTATATGCAGAAATCCCGTTTCCAACGAAATCCTCAAAGAGTTCCAAATATCCACTTGCAGATTTTACAAACAGAGTGTTTCCAATCTGCTCTATGAAAACAAAGGTTAAACTCTGTGAGTGGAACGCACACATTACAAAGAGTTTGCAGAGAATGATTCTCTCTAGTTTTTATACGAAGATATTTCCTTTTCTACCGTAGGCCCAAATCGCTTGAAATCTCCACTTGGAAATTCAAGAAAAAGAGGGTTTCAAATCTGCTCTGTCTAAACTATGGTTCAACTCTGTGAGTTGAACACACGCAGCCCAAAGAAGTTACTGACAATTCTTCTGTCTAGCGTTATATGCAGAAATCCCTTTTCCAACAAAATCCTCAAAGAGGTCCAAATATCCACTTGCAGACTTTACAAACAGAGTGTTTCCAATCTGCTCTATGAAAACAAAGGATAAACTCTGTGAGTGGAACGCACACATCCCAAAGTGTTTGCTGAGAGTGATTCTCTCTAGTTTTTATATGAACATATTTCCTTTTCTACCGTAGGCCCAAATCTCTTGAAATCTCCACTTGCAAATTCCACAAAAAGAGGCTTTCAAATCTGCTCTGTCTAAAGGAAGGTTCAACTCTGTGAGTTGAACACACGCAGGCCAAAGAAGTTACTGAGAATTCTTCTGTCTAGCGTTATATGCAGAAATCCCGTTTCCAACGAAATCCTCAGAGAGGTCAAAATATCCAATTGCTGGCTTTACAAACAGAGTGTTTACAAACTGCTCTATGAACACAAAGGTTAAACTCTGTGAGTGGAACTAACACATCCGAAAGTGGTTGCTGAGAATGATTCTCTCTACTTTTTATAGAAGATATTTCCTTTTCTACCGTAGGCCCAAAGTCGCTTGAAATCTCCACTTGGAAATTCCACAAAAAAAGGGTTTCAAATCTGCTCCGTCTAAAGTAGAGTTCAACTCTGTGAGTTGAACACACGCAGCCGAAACAAGTTACTGACAATTCTTTTGTCTAGCGTTATATGCAGAAATCCCGTTTCCAACGAAATCCTCAAAGAGGTCCAAATATCCACTTGCAGACTTTACAAACAGAGTGTTTCCAAACACCTCTATGAAAACAAAGGTTAAACTCTGTGAGTGGAACTCACACATCCAAAAGTGGTTGCTGAGAATGATTCTCTATAGTTTTTATACGAAGATATTTCCTTTCCTACCGTAGGCCCAAAATCGCTTGAAACCTCCACTTGGAAATTACACAAAAAGAGGGTATCAAATCTGCTCTGTCTATAGTAAGGTTCAACTCTGTGAGTTGAACGCACGCAGCCCAAAGAAGTCACTGACAATTCTTCTGTGTAGCGTTATATGCAGAAATCCCGTTTCCAACGAAATCCTGAAAGAGGTCCAAATATCCACTTGCAGGCTTTACAAACAGAGTGTTTCCAGACTGCTCTATGAAAACAAAGGTTAAACTCTGTGAGTGGAACGCACACATCCCAAAGTGTTTGCTGAGAATGATTCTCTCTACTTTTTATACGAAGATATTTCCTTTTCTTCCGTAGGCCCATATCGCTTGAAATCTCCCCTTGGAAATTCCACAAAAAGAGGGTTTCAAATCTGCTCTTTCTAAAGGAAGGTTCAACTCTGTGAGTTGAACACAGGCAGCCCAAAGAAGTTACTGACAATTCTTCTGTCTAGCGTTATACGCAGAAATCCCGTTTCCAACAAAATCCTCAAAGAGGACCAAATATCCACTTGCAGATTTTACAAATAGGGTGTTTCCAAACTGCTCTATGAAAACAAAGGTTAAACTCTGTGAGTGGAACGCACACATCCCAAAGTGTTTGCTGAGAATGATTCCCTCTAGTTTTTATATGAAGATATTTCCTTTTCTACCATAGGCCCAAATCTCTTTAAATCTCCACTTGCAAATTCCACAAAAAGAGGGTTTCAAATCTGCTCTGTCTAAAGGAAGGTTCAACTCTGTGAGTTGAACACAGGCAGCCCAAAGAAGTTACTGACAATTCTTCTGTCTAGCGTTATACGCAGAAATCCCGTTTCCAACAAAATCCTCAAAGAGGACCAAATATCCACTTGCAGATTTTACAAATAGGGTGTTTCCAAACTGCTCTATGAAAACAAAGGTTAAACTCTGTGAGTGGAACGCACACATCCCAAAGTGTTTGCTGAGAATGATTCCCTCTAGTTTTTATATGAAGATATTTCCTTTTCTACCATAGGCCCAAATCTCTTTAAATCTCCACTTGCAAATTCCACAAAAAGAGGGTTTCAAATCTGCTCTGTCTAAAGGAAGGTTCAACTCTGTGAGTTGAACACACGCAGGCCAAAGAAGTTACTGAGAATTCTTCTGTCTAGCGTTATATGCAGAAATCCCGTTTCCAACAATATCCTCAAAGAGGTCCAAATATCCACTTGCCGGCTTTACAAACAGAGTGTTTCCAAACTGCTCTATGAAAACAAAGGTTAAACTCTGTGAGTGGAACTCACACATCCCAAAGTGGTTGCTGAGAATGATTCTCTCTAGTTTTTATACGAAGATATTTCCTTTTCTACCGTAGGCCCAAAATCGCTTGAAATCTCCACTTGGAAATTCCACAAAAAGAGGGTTTCAAATCTGCTCTGTCTAAAGTAAGGTTCAACTCTGTGAGTTGAACACACGCAGCCGAAAGAAGTTACTGACAATTCTTCTCTCTAGCGTTATATGCAGAAATCCCGTTTCCAACGAAATCCTCAAAGAGGTCCAAATATCCACTTGCAGACTTTACAAACAGAGTGTTTCCAATCTGCTCTATGAAAACAAAAGTTAAACTCTGTGAGTGGAACGCACACATTACAAAGAGTTTGCAGAGAATGATTCTCTCTAGTTTTTATACGAAGATATTTCCTTTTCTACCGTAGGCCCAAATCGCTTGAAATCTCCACTTGGAAATTCAAGAAAAAGAGGGTTTCAAATCTGCTCTGTCTAAAGTAAGGTTCAACTCTGTGAGTTGAACACACGCAGCCAAAAGAAGTTACTGACAATTCTTCTGTCTAGCGTTATATGCAGAAATCCCGTTTCCAACGAAATCCTCAAAGAGGTCCAAATATCCACTTGCAGACTTTACAAACAGAGTGTTTCCAATCTGCTCTATGAAAACATAGGTTAAATTCTGTGAGTGGAACGCACACATCCCAAAGAGTTTGCAGAGAATGATTCTCTCTAGTTTTTATACGAAGATATTTCCTTTTCTACCGTAGGCTCAAATCGCTTGAAATCTCCACTTGGAAATTCCACAAAAAGAGGGTTTCAAATCTGCTCTGTCTAAAGTAAGGTTCAACTCTGTGAGTTGAACACAGGCAGCCCAAGAAGTTACTGACAATTCTTCTGTCTAGCGTTATACGCAGAAATCCCGTTTCCAACAAAATCCTCAAAGATGTCCAAATATCCACTTGCAGACTTTACAAATAGGGTGTTTCCAAACTGCTCTATGAAAACAAAGGTTAAACTCTGTGAGTGGAACGCACACATCCCAAAGTGTTTGCTGAGAATGATTCCCTCTAGTTTTTATACGAAGATATTTCCTTTTCTACCATAGGCCCAAATCTCTTGAAATCTCCACTTGCAAATTCCACAAAAAGAGGGTTTGAAATCTGCAATGTCTAAAGGAAGATTCAACTCTGTGAGTTGAACACACGCAGGCCAAAGAAGTTACTGAGAATTCTTCTGTCTAGCGTTATACGCAGAAAACCCGTTTCCAACGATATCCTCAAAGAGGTCCAAATATCCAATTGCAGGCTTTACAAACAGAGTGTTTCCAAACTGATCTATGAACACAAAGGTTAAACTCTGTGAGTGGAACTCACACATCCCAAAGTGGTTGCTGAGAATGATTCTCTCTAGTTTTTATAGAAGATATTTCCTTTTCTTCCGTAGGCCCAAAGTCGCTTGAAATCTCCACTTGGAAATTCCACTAAAAGAGGGTTTCAAATCTGCTCTGTCTAAAGTAAGGTTCAACTCTGTGAGTTGAACACACGCAGCCCAAGGAAGTTACTGACAATTCTTCTGTCTAGCGTTATATGCAGAAATCCCGTTTCCAACGAAATCCTCAAAGAGGTCCAAATATCCACTTGCAGACTTTACAAACAGAGTGTTTCCAAACTGCTCTATGAAAACAAAGGTTAAACTATGTGAGTGGAACTCACACATCTCAAAGTGGTTGCTGAGAATGATTCTCTCTAGTTTTTATACGAAGATACTTCCTTTTCTACCGTAGGCCCAAAATCGCTTGAAATCTCCACTTGGAAATTCCACAAAAAGAGGGTTTCAAATCTGCTCTGTCTAAAGTAAGGTTCAACTCTTTCAGTTGAACACATGCTGCCCAAAGAAGTTACTGAGAATTCTTCTGTCTAGCGTTATATGCAGAAATCCCGTTTCAAACGAAATCCTCAAAGAGGTCCAAATATCCACTTGCCGGCTTTACAAACAGAGTGTTTCCAAACTGCTCTATGAAAACAAAGGTTAAACTCTGTGAGTGGAACTCACACATCCCAAAGTGGTTGCTGAGAATGATTCTCTCTAGTTTTTATACGAAGATATTTCCTTTTCTACCGTAGGCCCAAAATCGCTTGAAATCTCCACTTGGAAATTCCACAAAAAGAGGGTTTCAAATCTGCTCTGTCTAAAGTAAGGTTCAACTCTGTGAGTTGAACACACGCAGCCGAAAGAAGTTACTGACAATTCTTCTCTCTAGCGTTATATGCAGAAATCCCGTTTCCAACGAAATCCTCAAAGAGGTCCAAATATCCACTTGCAGACTTTACAAACAGAGTGTTTCCAATCTGCTCTATGAAAACAAAAGTTAAACTCTGTGAGTGGAACGCACACATTACAAAGAGTTTGCAGAGAATGATTCTCTCTAGTTTTTATACGAAGATATTTCCTTTTCTACCGTACGCCCAAATCGCTTGAAATCTCCACTTGGAAATTCAAGAAAAAGAGGGTTTCAAATCTGCTCTGTTTAAAGGAAGGTTCAACTCTGTGAGTTGAACACACGCAGCCGAAAGAAGTTACTGACAATTCTTCTGTCTAGCGTTATATGCAGAAATCCCGTTTCCAACGAAATCCTCAAAGAGGTCCAAATATCCACTTGCAGACTTTACAAACAGAGTGTTTCCAATCTGCTCTATGAAAACATAGGTTAAACTCTGTGAGTGGAACGCACACATCCCAAAGAGTTTGCAGAGAATGATTCTCTCTAGTTTTTATACGAAGATATTTCCTTTTCTACCGTAGGCTCAAATCGCTTGAAATCTCCACTTGGAAATTCCACAAAAAGAGGGTTTCAAATCTGCTCTGTCTAAAGTAAGGTTCAACTCTGTGAGTTGAACACACGCAGCCGAAAGAAGTTACTGACAATTCTTCTGTCTAGCGTTATATGCAGAAATCCCGTTTCCAACGAAATCCTCAAAGAGGTCCAAATATCCACTTGCAGACTTTACAAACAGAGTGTTTCCAATCTGCTCTATGAAAACAAAGGTTAAACTCTGTGAGTGGAACGCACACATTACAAAGAGTTTGCAGAGAATGATTCTCTCTAGTTTTTATACGAAGATAATTCCTTTTCTACCGTAGGCCCAAATCGCATGAAATCTCCACTTGGAAATTCAAGAAAAAGAGGGTTTCAAATCTGCTCTGTCTAAAGTAAGGTTCAACTCTGTGAGTTGAACACACGCAGCCCAAAGAAGTTACTGAGAATTCTTCTGTGTAGCGTTATATGCAGAAATCCCGTTTCCAACGAAATCCTCAAAGAGGTCTCAATATCCACTTGCAGACTTTACAAACAGAGTGTTTCCAGACTGCTCTATGAAAACAAAGGTTAAACACTGTGAGTGGAACTCACACATCTCAAAGTGGTTGTTGAGAATGATTCTCTCTAGTTTTTATACGAAGATACTTCCTTTTCTACCGTAGGCCCAAAATCGCTTGAAATCTCCACTTGGAAATTCCACAAAAAGAGGGTTTCAAATCTGCTCTGTCTAAAGTAAGGTTCAACTCTTTCAGTTGAACACATGCAGCCCAAAGAAGTTACTGAGAATTCTTCTGTCTAGCGTTATATGCAGAAATCCCGTATCCAACGAAATCCTCAAAGAGGTCCAAATATCCACTTGCAGACTTTACAAACAGAGTGTTTCCAAACTGCTCTATGAAAACAAAGGTTAAACTCTGTGAGTGGAACTCACACATCCCAAAGTGCTTGCTGAGAATGATTCTCTCTAGTTTTTATACGAAGATATTTCCTTTTCTACCGTAGGCCCAAAATCGCTTAAAATCTCCACTTGGAAATTCCACAAAAAGAGGGTTTCAAATCTGCTCTGTCTAAAGTAAGGTTCAACTCTGTGAGTTGAACACACGCAGCCGAAAGAAGTTACTGACAATTCTTCTGTCTAGCGTTATATGCAGAAATCCCGTTTCCAACGAAATCCTCAAACAGGTCCAAATATCCACTTGCAGACTTTACAAACAGAGTGTTTCCAATCTGCTCTATGAAAACAAAGGTTAAACTCTGTGAGTGGAACGCACACATCCAAAAGAGTTTGCAGAGAATGATTCTCTCTAGTTTTTATACGAAGATATTTCCTTTTCTAACGTAGGCCCAAATCGCTTGAAATCTCCACTTGGAAATTCAAGAAAAAGAGGGTTTCAAATCTGCTCTGTCTAAAGTAAGTTTCAACTCTGTGACTTGAACACACGCAGCTGAAAGAAGTTACTGACAATTCTTCTGTCTAGCGTTATACACAGAAATCCCGTTTCCAACAAAATCCTCAAAGAGGTCCAAATAACCACTTGCAGATTTTACAAATAGAGTGTTTCCAAACTGCTCTATGAAAACAAAGGTTAAACTCTGTGAGTGGAACGCACACATCCCAAAGTGTTTGCTGAGAATGATTCCCTCTAGTTTTTATACGAAGATATTTCCTTTTCTACCAGAGGCCCAAATCTCTTTAAATCTCCACTTGCAAATTCCACAAAAAGAGGGTTTCAAATCTGCTCTGTCTAAAGGAAGGTTCAACTCTGTGAGTTGAACACACGCAGGCCAAAGAAGTTACTGAGAATTCTTCTGTCTAGCGTTATATGCAGAAATCCCGTTTCCAACGATATCCTCAAAGAGGTCCAAATATCCAATTGCAGGCTTTACAAACAGAGTGTTTCCAAACTGCTCTATGAACACAAAGGTTAAACTCTGTGAGTGGAACTCACACATCCCAAAGTGGTTGCTGAGAATGATTCTCTCTAGTTTTTATACGAAGATATTTCCTTTTATTCCGTAGGCCCAAAGTCGCTTGAAATCTCCACTTGGAAATTCCACTAAAAGAGGGTTTCAAATCTGCTCTGTCTAAAGTAAGGTTCAACTCTGTGAGTTGAACACACGCAGCCCAAAGAAGTTACTGACAATTCTTCTGTCTAGCGTTATATGCAGAAATCCCGTTTCCAACAAAATCCTCAAAGAGGTCCAAATATCCACTTGCAGACTTTACAAACAGAGTGTTTCCAAACTGCTCTATGAAAACAAAGGTTAAACTCTGTGATGGAACTCACACATCCCAAAGTGATTGCTGAGAATGCTTCTCTCTAGTTTTCATACGAAGATATTTCCTTTTCTTCCGTAGGCCCAAAATCGCTTGAAATCTCCACTTGGAAATTCCGCAAAAAGAGGGTTTCAAATCTGCTCTGTGTAAAGCAAGGTTCAACTCTGTGAGTTGAACACAAGCAGCTGAAAGAAGTTACTGACAATTCTTCTCTCTAGCGTTATATGCAGAAATCCCGTTTCCAACGAAATCCTCAAAGAGGTCTCAATATCCACTTGCAGACTTTACAAACAGAGTGTTTCCAGACTGCTCTATGAAAACAAAGGTTAAACACTGTGAGTGGAACTCACACATCTCAAAGTGGTTGCTGAGAATGATTCTCTCTAGTTTTTATACGAAGATACTTCCTTTTCTACCGTAGGCCCAAAATCGCTTGAAATCTCCACTTGGAAATTCAAGAAAAAGAGGGTTTCAAATCTGCTCTGTCTAAAGGAAGGTTCAACTCTGTGAGTTGAACACACGCAGCCGAAAGAAGTTACTGACAATTCTTCTGTCTAGCGTTATATGCAGAAATCCCGTTTCCAACGAAATCCTCAAAGAGGTCCAAATATCCACTTGCAGACTTTACAAACAGAGTGTTTCCAATCTGCTCTATGAAAACATAGGTTAAACTCTGTGAGTGGAACGCACACATCCCAAAGAGTTTGCAGAGAATGATTCTCTCTAGTTTTTATACGAAGATATTTCCTTTTCTACCGTAGGCTCAAATCGCTTGAAATCTCCACTTGGAAATTCCACAAAAAGAGGGTTTCAAATCTGCTCTGTCTAAAGTAAGGTTCAACTCTGTGAGTTGAACACACGCAGCCGAAAGAAGTTACTGACAATTCTTCTGTCTAGCGTTATATGCAGAAATCCCGTTTCCAACGAAATCCTCAAAGAGGTCCAAATATCCACTTGCAGACTTTACAAACAGAGTGTTTCCAATCTGCTCTATGAAAACAAAGGTTAAACTCTGTGAGTGGAACGCACACATTACAAAGAGTTTGCAGAGAATGATTCTCTCTAGTTTTTATATGAAGATATTTCCTTTTCTACCGTACGCCCAAATCGCTTGAAATCTCCACTTGGAAATTCAAGAAAAAGAGGGTTTCAAATCTGCTCTGTCTAAAGGAAGGTTCAACTCTGTGAGTTGAACACACGCAGCCGAAAGAAGTTACTGACAATTCTTCTGTCTAGCGTTATATGCAGAAATCCCGTTTCCAACGAAATCCTCAAAGAGGTCCAAATATCCACTTGCAGACTTTACAAACAGAGTGTTTCCAATCTGCTCTATGAAAACATAGGTTAAACTCTGTGAGTGGAACGCACACATCCCAAAGAGTTTGCATAGAATGATTCTCTCTAGTTTTTATAGGAAGATATTTCCTTTTCTACCGTAGGCTCAAATCGCTTGAAATCTCCACTTGGAAATTCCACAAAAAGAGGGTTTCAAATCTGCTCTGTCTAAAGTAAGGTTCAACTCTGTGAGTTGAACACACGCAGCCGAAAGAAGTTACTGACAATTCTTCTGTCTAGCGTTATATGCAGAAATCCCGTTTCCAACGAAATCCTCAAAGAGGTCCAAATATCCACTTGCAGACTTTACAAACAGAGTGTTTCCAATCTGCTCTATGAAAACAAAGGTTAAACTCTGTGAGTGGAACACACACATTACAAAGAGTTTGCAGAGAATGATTCTCTCTAGTTTTTATACGAAGATAATTCCTTTTCTAACGTAGGCCCAAATCGCATGAAATCTCCACTTGGAAATTCAAGAAAAAGAGGGTTTCAAATCTGCTCTGTCTAAAGTAAGGTTCAACTCTGTGAGTTGAACACACGCAGCCCAAAGAAGTTACTGAGAATTCTTCTGTGTAGCGTTATATGCAGAAATCCCGTTTCCAACGAAATCCTCAAAGAGGTCTCAATATCCACTTGCAGACTTTACAAACAGAGTGTTTCCAGACTGCTCTATGAAAACAAAGGTTAAACACTGTGAGTGGAACTCACACATCTCAAAGTGGTTATTGAGAATGATTCTCTCTAGTTTTTATACGAAGATACTTCCTTTTCTACCGTAGGCCCAAAATCGCTTGAAATCTCCACTTGGAAATTCCACAAAAAGAGGGTTTCAAATCTGCTCTGTCTAAAGTAAGGTTCAACTCTTTCAGTTGAACACATGCAGCCCAAAGAAGTTACTGAGAATTCTTCTGTCTAGCGTTATATGCAGAAATCCCGTATCCAACGAAATCCTCAAAGAGGTCCAAATATCCACTTGCAGACTTTACAAACAGAGTGTTTCCAAACTGCTCTATGAAAACAAAGGTTAAACTCTGTGAGTGGAACTCACACATCCCAAAGTGCTTGCTGAGAATGATTCTCTCTAGTTTTTATACGAAGATATTTCCTTTTCTACCGTAGGCCCAAAATCGCTTAAAATCTCCACTTGGAAATTCCACAAAAAGAGGGTTTCAAATCTGCTCTGTCTAAAGTAAGGTTCAACTCTGTGAGTTGAACACACGCAGCCGAAAGAAGTTACTGACAATTCTTCTCTCTAGCGTTATATGCAGAAATCCCGTTTCCAACGAAATCCTCAAAGAGGTCCAAATATCCACTTGCAGACTTTACAAACAGAGTGTTTCCAATCTGCTCTATGAAAACAAAAGTTAAACTCTGTGAGTGGAACGCACACATTACAAAGAGTTTGCAGAGAATGATTCTCTCTAGTTTTTATACGAAGATATTTCCTTTTCTACCGTAGGCCCAAATCGCTTGAAATCTCCACTTGGAAATTCAAGAAAAAGAGGGTTTCAAATCTGCTCTGTCTAAAGTAAGGTTCAACTCTGTGAGTTGAACACACGCAGCCGAAAGAAGTTACTGACAATTCTTCTGTCTAGCGTTATATGCAGAAATCCCGTTTCCAACGAAATCCTCAAACAGGTCCAAATATCCACTTGCAGACTTTACAAACAGAGTGTTTCCAATCTGCTCTATGAAAACAAAGGTTAAACTCTGTGAGTGGAACGCACACATCCGAAAGAGTTTGCAGAGAATGATTCTCTCCAGTTTTTATACGAAGATATTTCCTTTTCTACCGTAGGCCCAAATCGCTTGAAATCTCCACTTGGAAATTCAAGAAAAAGAGGGTTTCAAATCTGCTCTGTCTAAAGTAAGGTTCAACTCTGTGACATGAACACACGCAGCCCAAAGAAGTTACTGACAATTCTTCTGTCTAGCGTTATACACAGAAATCCCGTTTCCAACAAAATCCTCAAAGAGGTCCAAATATCCACTTGCAGATTTTACAAATAGTGTGTTTCCAAACTGCTCTATGAAAACAAAGGTTAAACTCTGTGAGTGGAACGCACACATCCCAAAGTGTTTGCTGAGAATGATTCCCTCTAGTTTTTATACGAAGATATTTCCTTTTCAACCAGAGGCCCAAATCTCTTTAAATCTCCACTTGCAAATTCCACAAAAAGAGGGTTTCAAATCTGCTCTGTCTAAAGGAAGGTTCAACTCTGTGAGTTGAACACACGCAGCCCAAAGAAGTTACTGAGAATTCTTCTGTGTAGCGTTATATGCAGAAATCCCGTTTCCAACGAAATCCTCAAAGAGGTCTCAATATCCACTTGCAGACTTTACAAACAGAGTGTTTCCAGACTGCTCTATGAAAACAAAGGTTAAACACTGTGAGTGGAACTCACACATCTCAAAGTGGTTGTTGAGAATGATTCTCTCTAGTTTTTATACGAAGATACTTCCTTTTCTACCGTAGGCCCAAAATCGCTTGAAATCTCCACTTGGAAATTCCACAAAAAGAGGGTTTCAAAACTGCTCTGTCTAAAGTAAGGTTCAACTCTTTCAGTTGAACACATGCAGCCCAAAGAAGTTACTGAGAATTCTTCTGTCTAGCGTTATATGCAGAAATCCCGTATCCAACGAAATCCTCAAAGAGGTCCAAATATCCACTTGCAGACTTTACAAACAGAGTGTTTCCAAACTGCTCTATGAAAACAAAGGTTAAACTCTGTGAGTGGAACTCACACATCCCAAAGTGCTTGCTGAGAATGATTCTCTCTAGTTTTTATACGAAGATATTTCCTTTTCTACCGTAGGCCCAAAATCGCTTAAAATCTCCACTTGGAAATTCCACAAAAAGAGGGTTTCAAATCTGCTCTGTCTAAAGTAAGGTTCAACTCTGTGAGTTGAACACACGCAGCCGAAAGAAGTTACTGACAATTCTTCTGTGTAGCGTTATATGCAGAAATCCCGTTTCCAACGAAATCCTCAAAGAGGTCCAAATATCCACTTGCAGACTTTACAAACAGAGTGTTTCCAATCTGCTCTATGAAAACAAAGGTTAAACTCTGTGAGTGGAACGCACACATCCAAAAGAGTTTGCAGAGAATGATTCTCTCCAGTTTTTATACGAAGATATTTCCTTTTCTACCGTAGGCCCAAATCGCTTGAAATCTCCACTTGGAAATTCAAGAAAAAGAGGGTTTCAAATCTGCTCTGTCTAAAGTAAGGTTCAACTCTGTGACTTGAACACACGCAGCCCAAAGAAGTTACTGACAATTCTTCTGTCTAGCGTTATACGCAGAAATCCCGTTTCCAACAAAATCCTCAAAGAGGTCCAAATATCCACTTGCAGATTTTACAAATAGAGTGTTTCCAAACTGCTCTATGAAAACAAAGGTTAAACTCTGTGAGTGGAACGCACACATCCCAAAGTGTTTGCTGAGAATGATTCCCTCTAGTTTTTATACGAAGATATTTCCTTTTCTACCAGAGGCCCAAATCTCTTTAAATCTCCACTTGCAAATTCCACAAAAAGAGGGTTTCAAATCTGCTCTGTCTAAAGGAAGGTTCAACTCTGTGAGTTGAACACACGCAGGCCAAAGAAGTTACTGAGAATTCTTCTGTCTAGCGTTATATGCAGAAATCCCGTTTCCAACGATATCCTCAAAGAGGTCCAAATATCCAATTGCAGGCTTTACAAACAGAGTGTTTCCAAACTGCTCTATGAACACAAAGGTTAAACTCTGTGAGTGGAACTCACACATCCCAAAGTGGTTGCTGAGAATGATTCTCTCTAGTTTTTATAGAAGATATTTCCTTTTATTCCGTAGGCCCAAAGTCGCTTGAAATCTCCACTTGGAAATTCCACTAAAAGAGGGTTTCAAATCTGCTCTGTCTAAAGTAAGGTTCAACTCTGTGAGTTGAACACACGCAGCCCAAAGAAGTTACTGACAATTCTTCTGTCTAGCGTTATATGCAGAAATCCCGTTTCCAACAAAATCCTCAAAGAGGTCCAAATATCCACTTGCAGACTTTACAAACAGAGTGTTTCCAAACTGCTCTATGAAAACAAAGGTTAAACTCTGTGAGTGGAACTCACACATCCCAAAGTGGTTGCTGAGAATGCTTCTCTCTAGTTTTTATACGAAGATATTTCCTTTTCTTCCGTAGGCCCAAAATCGCTTGAAATCTCCACTTGGAAATTCCACAAAAAGAGGGTTTCAAATCTGCTCTGTCTAAAGTAAGGTTCAACTCTGTGAGTTGAACACAAGCAGCCGAAAGAAGTTACTGACAATTCTTCTCTCTAGCGTTATATGCAGAAATCCCGTTTCCAACGAAATCCTCAAAGAGGTCTCAATATCCACTTGCAGGCTTTACAAACAGAGTGTTTCCAGACTGCTCTATGAAAACAAAGGTTAAACACTGTGAGTGGAACTCACACATCTCTAAGTGGTTGTTGAGAATGATTCTCTCTAGTTTTTATACGAAGATACTTCCTTTTCTACCGTAGGCCCAAAATCGCTTGAAATCTCCACTTGGAAATTCAAGAAAAAGAGGGTTTCAAATCTGCTCTGTCTAAAGGAAGGTTCAACTCTGTGAGTTGAACACACGCAGCCGAAAGAAGTTACTGACAATTCTTCTGTCTAGCGTTATATGCAGAAATCCCGTTTCCAACGAAATCCTCAAAGAGGTCCAAATTTCCACTTGCAGACTTTACAAACAGAGTGTTTCCAATCTGCTCTATGAAAACATAGGTTAAACTCTGTGAGTGGAAGGCACATATCCCAAAGAGTTTGCAGAGAATGATTCTCTCTAGTTTTTATACGAAGATATTTCCTTTTCTACCGTAGGCTCAAATCGCTTGAAATCTCCACTTGGAAATTCCACAAAAAGAGGGTTTCAAATCTGCTCTGTCTAAAGTAAGGTTCAACTCTGTGAGTTGAACACACGCAGCCGAAAGAAGTTACTGACAATTCTTCTGTCTAGCGTTATATGCAGAAATCCCGTTTCCAACGAAATCCTCAAAGAGGTCCAAATATCCACTTGCAGACTTTACAAACAGAGTGTTTCCAATCTGCTCTATGAAAACAAAGGTTAAACTCTGTGAGTGGAACGCACACATTACAAAGAGTTTGCAGAGAATGATTCTCTCTAGTTTTTATACGAAGATATTTCCTTTTCTACCGTAGGCCCAAATCGCTTGAAATCTCCACTTGGAAATTCAAGAAAAAGAGGGTTTCAAATCTGCTCTGTCTAAAGGAAGGTTCAACTCTGTGAGTTGAACACACGCAGCCGAAAGAAGTTACTGACAATTCTTCTGTCTAGCGTTATATGCAGAAATCCCGTTTCCAACGAAATCCTCAAAGAGGTCCAAATATCCACTTGCAGACTTTACAAACAGAGTGTTTCCAATCTGCTCTATGAAAACATAGGTTAAACTCTGTGAGTGGAACGCACACATCCCAAAGAGTTTGCAGAGAATGATTCTCTCTAGTTTTTATACGAAGATATTTCCTTTTCTACCATAGGCTCAAATCGCTTGAAATCTCCACTTGGAAATTCCACAAAAAGAGGGTTTCAAATCTGCTCTGTCTAAAGTAAGGTTCAACTCTGTGAGTTGAACACAAGCAGCTGAAAGAAGTTACTGACAATTCTTCTGTCTAGCGTTATATGCAGAAATCCCGTTTCCAACGAAATCCTCAAAGAGGTCCAAATATCCACTTGCAGACTTTACAAACAGAGTGTTTCCAATCTGCTCTATGAAAACAAAGGTTAAACTCTGTGAGTGGAACGCACACATTACAAAGAGTTTGCAGAGAATGATTCTCTCTAGTTTTTATACGAAGATAATTCCTTTTCTACCGTAGGCCCAAATCGCATGAAATCTCCACTTGGAAATTCAAGAAAAAGAGGGTTTCAAATCTGCTCTGTCTAAAGTAAGGTTCAACTCTGTGAGTTGAACACACGCAGCCCAAAGAAGTTACTGACAATTCTTCTGTCTAGCGTTATATGCAGAAATCCCGTTTCCAACGAAATCCTCAAAGAGGTCTCAATATCCACTTGCAGACTTTACAAACAGAGTGTTTCCAGACTGCTCTATGAAAACAAAGGTTAAACACTGTGAGTGGAACTCACACATCTCAAAGTGGTTGTTGAGAATGATTCTCTCTAGTTTTTATACGAAGATACTTCCTTTTCTACCGTAGGCCCAAAATCGCTTGAAATCTCCACTTGGAAATTCCACAAAAAGAGGGTTTCAAATCTGCTCTGTCTAAAGTAAGGTTCAACTCTTTCAGTTGAACACATGCAGCCCAAAGAAGTTACTGAGAATTCTTCTGTCTAGCGTTATATGCAGAAATCCCGTATCCAACGAAATCCTCAAAGAGGTCCAAATATCCACTTGCAGACTTTACAAACAGAGTGTTTCCAAACTGCTCTATGAAAACAAAGGTTAAACTCTGTGAGTGGAACTCACACATCCCAAAGTGCTTGCTGAGAATGATTCTCTCTAGTTTTTATACGAAGATATTTCCTTTTCTACCGTAGGCCCAAAATCGCTTAAAATCTCCACTTGGAAATTCCACAAAAAGAGGGTTTCATATCTGCTCTGTCTAAAGTAAGGTTCAACTCTGTGAGTTGAACACACGCAGCCGAAAGAAGTTACTGACAATTCTTCTCTCTAGCGTTATATGCAGAAATCCCGTTTCCAACGAAATCCTCAAAGAGGTCCAAATATCCACTTGCAGACTTTACAAACAGAGTGTTTCCAATCTGCTCTATGAAAACAAAAGTTAAACTCTGTGAGTGGAACGCACACATTACAAAGAGTTTGCAGAGAATGATTCTCTCTAGTTTTTATACGAAGATATTTCCTTTTCTACCGTAGGCCCAAATCGCTTGAAATCTCCACTTGGAAATCCAAGAAAAAGAGGGTTTCAAATCTGCTCTGTCTAAAGTAAGGTTCAACTCTGTGAGTTGAACACACGCAGCCGAAAGAAGTTACTGACAATTCTTCTGTCTAGCGTTATATGCAGAAATCCCGTTTCCAACGAAATCCTCAAACAGGTCCAAATATCCACTTGCAGACTTTACAAACAGAGTGTTTCCAATCTGCTCTATGAAAACAAAGATTAAACTCTGTGAGTGGAACGCACACATCCAAAAGAGTTTGCAGAGAATGATTCTCTCTCGTTTTTATACGAAGATATTTCCTTTTCTACCGTAGGCCCAAATCGCTTGAAATCTCCACTTGGAAATTCAAGAAAAATAGGGTTTCAAATCTGCTCTGTCTAAAGTAAGGTTCAACTCTGTGACTTGAACACACGCAGCCCAAAGAAGTTACTGACAATTCTTCTGTCTAGCGTTATACACAGAAATCCCGTTTCCAACAAAATCCTCAAAGAGGTCCAAATATCCACTTGCAGATTTTACAAATAGAGTGTTTCCAAACTGCTCTATGAAAACAAAGGTTAAACTCTGTGAGTGGAACGCACACATCCCAAAGTGTTTGCTGAGAATGATTCCCTCTAGTTTTTATACGAAGATATTTCCTTTTCTACCAGAGGCCCAAATCTCTTTAAATCTCCACTTGCAAATTCCACAAAAAGAGGGTTTCAAATCTGCTCTGTCTAAAGGAAGGTTCAACTCTGTGAGTTGAACACACGCAGGCCAAAGAAGTTACTGAGAATTCTTCTGTCTAGCGTTATATGCAGAAATCCCGTTTCCAACGATATCCTCAAAGAGGTCCAAATATCCTATTGCATGCTTTACAAACAGAGTGTTTCCAAACTGCTCTATGAACACAAAGGTTAAACTCTGTGAGTGGAACTCACACATCCCAAAGTGGTTGCTGAGAATGATTCTCTCTAGTTTTTATAGAAGATATTTCCTTATATTCCGTAGGCCCAAAGTCGCTTGAAATCTCCACTTGGAAATTCCACTAAAAGAGGGTTTCAAATCTGCTCTGTCTAAAGTAAGGTTCAACTCTGTGAGTTGAACACACGCAGCCCAAAGAAGTTACTGACAATTCTTCTGTCTAGCGTTATATGCAGAAATCCCGTTTCCAACAAAATCCTCAAAGAGGTCCAAATATCCACTTGCAGACTTTACAAACAGAGTGTTTCCAAACTGCTCTATGAAAACAAAGGTTAAACTCTGTGAGTGGAACTCACACATCCCAAAGTGGTTGCTGAGAATGCTTCTCTCTAGTTTTTATACGAAGATATTTCCTTTTCTTCCGTAGGCCCAAAATCGCTTGAAATCTCCACTTGGAAATTCCACAAAAAGAGGGTTTCAAATCTGCTCTGTCTAAAGTAAGGTTCAACTCTGTGAGTTGAACACAAGCAGCCGAAAGAAGTTACTGACAATTCTTCTCTCTAGCGTTATATGCAGAAATCCCGTTTCCAACGAAATCCTCAAAGAGGTCCAAATATCCACTTGCAGATTTTACAAATAGAGTGTTTCCAAACTGCTCTATGAAAACAAAGGTTAAACTCTGTGAGTGGAACGCACACATCCCAAAGTGTTTGCTGAGAATGATTCCCTCTAGTTTTTATACGAAGATATTTCCTTTTCTACCAGAGGCCCAAATCTCTTTAAATCTCCACTTGCAAATTCCACAAAAAGAGGGTTTCAAATCTGCTCTGTCTAAAGGAAGGTTCAACTCTGTGAGTTGAACACACGCAGGCCAAAGAAGTTACTGAGAATTCTTCTGTCTAGCGTTATATGCAGAAATCCCGTTTCCAACGATATCCTCAAAGAGGTCCAAATATCCAATTGCAGGCTTTACAAACAGAGTGTTTCCAAACTGCTCTATGAACACAAAGGTTAAACTCTGTGAGTGGAACTCACAAATCCCAAAGTGGTTGCTGAGAATGATTCTCTCTAGTTTTTATAGAAGATATTTCCTTTTATTCCGTAGGCCCAAAGTTGCTTGAAATCTCCACTTGAAAATTCCACTAAAAGAGGGTTTCAAATCTGCTCTGTCTAAAGTAAGGTTCAACTCTGTGAGTTGAACACACGCAGCCCAAAGAAGTTACTGACAATTCTTCTGTCTAGCGTTATATGCAGAAATCCCGTTTCCAACAAAATCCTCAAAGAGGTCCAAATATCCACTTGCAGACTTTACAAACAGAGTGTTTCCAAACTGCTCTATGAAAACAAAGGTTAAACTCTGTGAATGGAACTCACACATCCCAAAGTGGTTGCTGAGAATGCTTCTCTCTAGTTTTTATACGAAGATATTTCCTTTTCTTCCGTAGGCCCAAAATCGCTTGAAATCTCCACTTGGAAATTCCACAAAAAGAGGGTTTCAAATCTGCTCTGTCTAAAGTAAGGTTCAACTCTGTGAGTTGAACACCAGCAGCCGAAAGAAGTTACTGACAATTCTTCTCTCTAGCGTTATATGCAGAAATCCCGTTTCCAACGAAATCCTCAAAGAGGTCCAAATATCCACTTGCAGAGTTTACAAACAGAGTGTTTCCAATCTGCTCTATGAAAACAAAGGTTAAACTCTGTGAGTGGAACGCACACATTACAAAGAGTTTGCAGAGAATGATTCTCTCTAGTTTTTATATGAAGATATTTCCTTTTCTACCGTAGGCCCAAATCGCTTGAAATCTCCACTTGGAAATTCAAGAAAAAGAGGGTTTCAAATCTGCTCTGTCTAAAGTAAGGTTCAACTCTGTGAGTTGAACACACGCAGCCGAAAGAAGTTACTGACAATTCTTCTGTCTAGCGTTATATGCAGAAATCCCGTTTCCAACGAAATCCTCAAAGAGGTCCAAATTTCCACTTGCAGACTTTACAAACAGAGTGTTTCCAATCTGCTCTATGAAAACATAGGTTAAACTCTGTGAGTGGAAGGCACACATCCCAAAGAGTTTGCAGAGAATGATTCTCTCTAGTTTTTATACGAAGATATTTCCTTTTCTACCGTAGGCCCAAATCGCTTGAAATCTCCACTTGGAAATTCAAGAAAAAGAGGGTTTCAAATCTGCTCTGTCTAAAGGAAGGTTCAACTCTGTGAGTTGAACACACGCAGCCGAAAGAAGTTACTGACAATTCTTCTGTCTAGCGTTATATGCAGAAATCCCGTTTCCAACGAAATCCTCAAAGAGGTCCAAATATCCACTTGCAGACTTTACAAACAGAGTGTTTCCAATCTGCTCTATGAAAACATAGGTTAAACTCTGTGAGTGGAACGCACACATCCCAAAGAGTTTGCAGAGAATGATTCTCTCTAGTTTTTATACGAAGATATTTCCTTTTCTACCGTAGGCTCAAATCGCTTGAAATCTCCACTTGGAAATTCCACAAAAAGAGGGTTTCAAATCTGCTCTGTCTAAAGTAAGGTTCAACTCTTTCAGTTGAACACATGCAGCCCAAAGAAGTTACTGAGAATTCTTCTGTCTAGCGTTATATGCAGAAATCCCGTATCCAACGAAATCCTCAAAGAGGTCCAAATATCCACTTGCAGACTTTACAAACAGAGTGTTTCCAAACTGCTCTATGAAAACAAAGGTTAAACTCTGTGAGTGGAACTCACACATCCCAAAGTGCTTGCTGAGAATGATTCTCTCTAGTTTTTATACGAAGATATTTCCTTTTCTACCGTAGGCCCAAAATCGCTTAAAATCTCCACTTGGAAATTCCACAAAAAGAGGGTTTCATATCTGCTCTGTCTAAAGGAAGGTTCAACTCTGTGAGTTGAACACACGCAGCCGAAAGAAGTTACTGACCATTCTTCTCTCTAGCGTTATATGCAGAAATCCCGTTTCCAACGAAATCCTCAAAGAGGTCCAAATATCCACTTGCAGACTTTACAAACAGAGTGTTTCCAATCTGCTCTATGAAAACAAAAGTTAAACTCTGTGAGTGGAACGCACACATTACAAAGAGTTTGCAGAGAATGATTCTCTCTAGTTTTTATACGAAGATATTTCCTTTTCTACCGTAGGCCCAAATCGCTTGAAATCTCCACTTGGAAATCCAAGAAAAAGAGGGTTTCAAATCTGCTCTGTCTAAAGTAAGGTTCAACTCTGTGAGTTGAACACACGCAGCCGAAAGAAGTTACTGACAATTCTTCTGTCTAGCGTTATATGCAGAAATCCCGTTTCCAACGAAATCCTCAAACAGGTCCAAATATCCACTTGCAGACTTTACAAACAGAGTGTTTCCAATCTGCTCTATGAAAACAAAGGTTAAACTCTGTGAGTGGAACGCACACATCCAAAAGAGTTTGCAGAGAATGATTCTCTCTCGTTTTTATACGAAGATATTTCCTTTTCTACCGTAGGCCCAAATCGCTTGAAATCTCCACTTGGAAATTCAAGAAAAATAGGGTTTCAAATCTGCTCTGTCTAAAGTAAGGTTCAACTCTGTGACTTGAACACACGCAGCCCAAAGAAGTTACTGACAATTCTTCTGTCTAGCGTTATACACAGAAATCCCGTTTCCAACAAAATCCTCAAAGAGGTCCAAATATCCACTTGCAGATTTTACAAATAGAGTGTTTCCAAACTGCTCTATGAAAACAAAGGTTAAACTCTGTGAGTGGAACGCACACATCCCAAAGTGTTTGCTGAGAATGATTCCCTCTAGTTTTTATACGAAGATATTTCCTTTTCTACCAGAGGCCCAAATCTCTTTAAATCTCCACTTGCAAATTCCACAAAAAGAGGGTTTCAAATCTGCTCTGTCTAAAGGAAGGTTCAACTCTGTGAGTTGAACACACGCAGGCCAAAGAAGTTACTGAGAATTCTTCTGTCTAGCGTTATATGCAGAAATCCCGTTTCCAACGATATCCTCAAAGAGGTCCAAATATCCTATTGCATGCTTTACAAACAGAGTGTTTCCAAACTGCTCTATGAACACAAAGGTTAAACTCTGTGAGTGGAACTCACACATCCCAAAGTGGTTGCTGAGAATGATTCTCTCTAGTTTTTATAGAAGATATTTCCTTTTATTCCGTAGGCCCAAAGTCGCTTGAAATCTCCACTTGGAAATTCCACTAAAAGAGGGTTTCAAATCTGCTCTGTCTAAAGTAAGGTTCAACTCTGTGAGTTGAACACACGCAGCCCAAAGAAGTTACTGACAATTCTTCTGTCTAGCGTTATATGCAGAAATCCCGTTTCCAACAAAATCCTCAAAGAGGTCCAAATATCCACTTGCAGACTTTACAAACAGAGTGTTTCCAAACTGCTCTATGAAAACAAAGGTTAAACTCTGTGAGTGGAACTCACACATCCCAAAGTGGTTGCTGAGAATGCTTCTCTCTAGTTTTTATACGAAGATATTTCCTTTTCTTCCGTAGGCCCAAAATCGCTTGAAATCTCCACTTGGAAATTCCACAAAAAGAGGGTTTCAAATCTGCTCTGTCTAAAGTAAGGTTCAACTCTGTGAGTTGAACACAAGCAGCCGAAAGAAGTTACTGACAATTCTTCTCTCTAGCGTTATATGCAGAAATCCCGTTTCCAACGAAATCCTCAAAGAGGTCCAAATATCCACTTGCAGATTTTACAAATAGAGTGTTTCCAAACTGCTCTATGAAAACAAAGGTTAAACTCTGTGAGTGGAACGCACACATCCCAAAGTGTTTGCTGAGAATGATTCCCTCTAGTTTTTATACGAAGATATTTCCTTTTCTACCAGAGGCCCAAATCTCTTTAAATCTCCACTTGCAAATTCCACAAAAAGAGGGTTTCAAATCTGCTCTGTCTAAAGGAAGGTTCAACTCTGTGAGTTGAACACACGCAGGCCAAAGAAGTTACTGAGAATTCTTCTGTCTAGCGTTATATGCAGAAATCCCGTTTCCAACGATATCCTCAAAGAGGTCCAAATATCCAATTGCAGGCTTTACAAACAGAGTGTTTCCAAACTGCTCTATGAACACAAAGGTTAAACTCTGTGAGTGGAACTCACACATCCCAAAGTGGTTGCTGAGAATGATTCTCTCTAGTTTTTATAGAAGATATTTCCTTTTATTCCGTAGGCCCAAAGTTGCTTGAAATCTCCACTTGAAAATTCCACTAAAAGAGGGTTTCAAATCTGCTCTGTCTAAAGTAAGGTTCAACTCTGTGAGTTGAACACACGCAGCCCAAAGAAGTTACTGACAATTCTTCTGTCTAGCGTTATATGCAGAAATCCCGTTTCCAACAAAATCCTCAAAGAGGTCCAAATATCCACTTGCAGACTTTACAAACAGAGTGTTTCCAAACTGCTCTATGAAAACAAAGGTTAAACTCTGTGAATGGAACTCACACATCCCAAAGTGGTTGCTGAGAATGCTTCTCTCTAGTTTTTATACGAAGATATTTCCTTTTCTTCCGTAGGCCCAAAATCGCTTGAAATCTCCACTTGGAAATTCCACAAAAAGAGGGTTTCAAATCTGCTCTGTCTAAAGTAAGGTTCAACTCTGTGAGTTGAACACCAGCAGCCGAAAGAAGTTACTGACAATTCTTCTCTCTAGCGTTATATGCAGAAATCCCGTTTCCAACGAAATCCTCAAAGAGGTCCAAATATCCACTTGCAGAGTTTACAAACAGAGTGTTTCCAATCTGCTCTATGAAAACAAAGGTTAAACTCTGTGAGTGGAACGCACACATTACAAAGAGTTTGCAGAGAATGATTCTCTCTAGTTTTTATATGAAGATATTTCCTTTTCTACCGTAGGCCCAAATCGCTTGAAATCTCCACTTGGAAATTCAAGAAAAAGAGGGTTTCAAATCTGCTCTGTCTAAAGTAAGGTTCAACTCTGTGAGTTGAACACACGCAGCCGAAAGAAGTTACTGACAATTCTTCTGTCTAGCGTTATATGCAGAAATCCCCTTTCCAACGAAATCCTCAAAGAGGTCCAAATATCCACTTGCAGACTTTACAAACAGAGTGTTTCCAATCTGCTCTATGAAAACAAAGGTTAAACTCTGTGAGTGGAACGCACACATCCCAAAGAGTTTGCAGAGAATGTTTCTCTCTAGTTTTTATACGAAGATATTTCCTTTTCTACCGTAGGCCCAAATCGCTTGAAATCTCCACTTGGAAATTCAAGAAAAAGAGGGTTTCAAATCTGCTCTGTCTAAAGTAAGGTTCAACTCTGTGAGTTGAACACAGGCAGCCCAAAGAAGTTACTGACAATTCTTCTGTCTAGCGTTATACGCAGAAATCCCGTTACCAACAAAATCCTCAAAGAGGTCCAAATATCCACATGCAGATTTTACAAATAGGGTGTTTCCAAACTGCTCTGTGAAAACAAAGGTTAAACTCTGTGAGTGGAACGCACAAATCCCAAAGTGTTTGCTGAGAATGATTCCCTCTAGTTTTTATATGAAGATATTTCCTTTTCTACCATAGGCCCAAATCTCTTGAAATCTCCACTTGCAAATTCAACAAAAAGAGGGTTTCAAATCTGCTCTGTCTAAAGGAAGGTTCAACTCTGTGAGTTGAACACACGCAGGCCAAAGAAGTTACTGAGAATTCTTCTGTCTAGCGTTATATGCAGAAATCCCGTTTCCAACGATATCCTCAATGAGGTCCAAATATCCAATTGCAGGCTTTACAAACAGAGTGTTTCCAAACTGCTCTATGAACACAAAGGTTAAACTCTGTGAGTGGAACTCACACATCCCAAAGTGGTTGCTGAGAATGATTCTCTCTAGTTTTTATACGAAGATATTTCCTTTTCTTCCGTAGGCCCAAAGTCGCTTGAAATCTCCACTTGGAAATTCCACTAAAAGAGGGTTTCAAATCTGCTCTTTATAAAGGAAGGTTCAACTCTGTGAGTTGAACACACGCAGCCCAAAGAAGTTACTGAGAATTCTTCTGTGTAGCGTTATATGCAGAAATCCTGTTTCCAACGAAATCCTCAAAGAGGTCTCAATATCCACTTGCAGACTTTACAAACAGAGTGTTTCCAGACTGCTCTATGAAAACAAAGGTTAAACACTGTGAGTGGAACTCACACATCTCAAAGTGGTTGCTGAGAATGATTCTCTCTAGTTTTTATAGAATATATTTCCTTTTCTTCCGTAGGCCCAAAGTCGCTTGAAATCTCCACTTGGAAATTCCACTAAAAGAGGGTTTCAAATCTGCTCTGTCTAAAGTAAGGTTCAACTCTGTGAGTTGAACACACGCAGCCCAAAGAAGTTACTGACAATTCTTCTGTCTAGCGTTATATGCAGAAATCCCGTTTCCAACGAAATCCTCAAAGAGGTCCAAATATCCACTTGCAGACTTTACAAACAGAGTGTTTCCAAACTGCTCTATGAAAACAAAGGTTAAACTCTGTGAGTGGAACTCACACATCCCAAAGTGGTTGCTGAGAATGATTCTCTCTAGTTTTTATACGAAGATATTTCCTTTTCTACCGTAGGCCCAAAATCGCTTGAAATCTCCACTTGGAAATTCCACAAAAAGAGGGTTTCAAATCTGCTCTGTCTAAAGTAAGGTTCAACTCTGTGAGTTGAACACAAGCAGCCGAAAGAAGTTACTGACAATTCTTCTCTCTAGCGTTATATGCAGAAATCCCGTTTCCAACGAAATCCTCAAAGAGGTCCAAATATCCACTTGCAGACTTTACAAACAGAGTGTTTCCAATCTGCTCTATGAAAACAAAGGTTAAACTCTGTGAGTGGAACGCACACATTACAAAGAGTTTGCAGAGAATGATTCTCTCTAGTTTTTATACGAAGATATTTCCTTTTCTACCGTAGGCCCAAATCGCTTGAAATCTCCACTTGGAAATTCAAGAAAAAGAGGGTTGCAAATCTGCTCTGTCTAAAGTAAGGTTCAACTCTGTGGGTTGAACACACGCAGCCGAAAGAAGTTACTGACAATTCTTCTCTCTAGCGTTATATGCAGAAATCCCGTTTCCAACGAAATCCTCAAAGAGGTCCAAATATCCACTTGCAGACTTTACAAACAGAGTGTTTCCAATCTGCTCTATGAAAACAAAGGTTTAACTCTGTGAGTGGAACGCACACATTACAAAGAGTTTGCAGAGAATGATTCTCTCTAGTTTTTATACGAAGATTTTTCCTTTTCTACCCTAGGCCCAAATCGCTTGAAATCTCCACTTGGAAATTCAAGAAAAAGAGGGTTTCAAATCTGCTCTGTCTAAAGGAAGGTTCAACTCTGTGAGTTGAACACACGCAGCCGAAAGAAGTTACTGACAATTCTTCTGTCTAGCGTTATATGCAGAAATCCCGTTTCCAACGAAATCCTCAAAGAGGTCCAAATATCCACTTGCAGACTTTACAAACAGAGTGTTTCCAATCTGCTCTATGAAAACAAAGGTTAAACTCTGTGAGTGGAACGCACACATCCCAAAGAGTTTGCAGAGAATGATTCTCTCTAGTTTTTATACGAAGATATTTCCTTTTCTTCCGTAGGCCCAAATCGCTTGAAATCTCCACTTGGAAATTCAAGAAAAAGAGGGTTTCAAATCTGCTCTGTCTAAAGTAAGGTTCAACTCTGTGAGTTGAACACAGGCAGCCCAAAGAAGTTACTGACAATTCTTCTGTCTAGCGTTCTACGCAGAAATCCCTTTTCCAACAAAATCCTCAAAGAGGTCCAAATATCCACTTGCAGATTTTACAAATAGGGTGTTTCCAAACTGCTCTATGAAAACAACGGTTAAACTCTGTGAGTGGAACTCACACATCCCAAAGTGTTTGCTGAGAATGATTCCCTCTAGTTTTTATATGAAGATATTTCCTTTTCTACCATAGGCCCAAATCTCTTGAATTCTCCACTTGCAAATTTCACAAAAAGAGGGTTTCAAATCTGCTCTGTCTAAAGGAAGGTTCAACTCTGTGAGGTGAACACACGCAGCCCAAAGAAGTTACTGACAATTCTTCTGTCTAGCGTTATACGCAGAAATCCCGTTACCAACAAAATCCTCAAAGAGGTCCAAATATCCACATGCAGATTTTACAAATAGGGTGTTTCCAAACTGCTCTGTGAAAACAAAGGTTAAACTCTGTGAGTGGAACGCACAAATCCCAAAGTGTTTGCTGAGAATGATTCCCTCTAGTTTTTATATGAAGATATTTCCTTTTCTACCATAGGCCCAAATCTCTTGAAATCTCCACTTGCAAATTCAACAAAAAGAGGGTTTCAAATCTGCTCTGTCTAAAGGAAGGTTCAACTCTGTGAGTTGAACACACGCAGGCCAAAGAAGTTACTGAGAATTCTTCTGTCTAGCGTTATATGCAGAAATCCCGTTTCCAACGATATCCTCAATGAGGTCCAAATATCCAATTGCAGGCTTTACAAACAGAGTGTTTCCAAACTGCTCTATGAACACAAAGGTTAAACTCTGTGAGTGGAACTCACACATCCCAAAGTGGTTGCTGAGAATGATTCTCTCTAGTTTTTATACGAAGATATTTCCTTTTCTTCCGTAGGCCCAAAGTCGCTTGAAATCTCCACTTGGAAATTCCACTAAAAGAGGGTTTCAAATCTGCTCTTTCTAAAGGAAGGTTCAACTCTGTGAGTTGAACACACGCAGCCCAAAGAAGTTACTGAGAATTCTTCTGTGTAGCGTTATATGCAGAAATCCTGTTTCCAACGAAATCCTCAAAGAGGTCTCAATATCCACTTGCAGACTTTACAAACAGAGTGTTTCCAGACTGCTCTATGAAAACAAAGGTTAAACACTGTGAGTGGAACTCACACATCTCAAAGTGGTTGCTGAGAATGATTCTCTCTAGTTTTTATAGAATATATTTCCTTTTCTTCCGTAGGCCCAAAGTCGCTTGAAATCTCCACTTGGAAATTCCACTAAAAGAGGGTTTCAAATCTGCTCTGTCTAAAGTAAGGTTCAACTCTGTGAGTTGAACACACGCAGCCCAAAGAAGTTACTGACAATTCTTCTGTCTAGCGTTATATGCAGAAATCCCGTTTCCAACGAAATCCTCAAAGAGGTCCAAATATCCACTTGCAGACTTTACAAACAGAGTGTTTCCAATCTGCTCTATGAAAACAAAGGTTTAACTCTGTGAGTGGAATGCACACATTACAAAGAGTTTGCAGAGAATGATTCTCTCTAGTTTTTATACGAAGATTTTTCCTTTTCTACCCTAGGCCCAAATCGCTTGAAATCTCCACTTGGAAATTCAAGAAAAAGAGGGTTTCAAATCTGCTCTGTCTAAAGGAAGGTTCAACTCTGTGAGTTGAACACACGCAGCCGAAAGAAGTTACTGACAATTCTTCTGTCTAGCGTTATATGCAGAAATCCCGTTTCCAACGAAATCCTCAAAGAGGTCCAAATATCCACTTGCAGACTTTACAAACAGAGTGTTTCCAATCTGCTCTATGAAAACAAAGGTTAAACTCTGTGAGTGGAACGCACACATCCCAAAGAGTTTGCAGAGAATGATTCTCTCTAGTTTTTATACGAAGATATTTCCTTTTCTTCCGTAGGCCCAAATCGCTTGAAATCTCCACTTGGAAATTCAAGAAAAAGAGGGTTTCAAATCTGCTCTGTCTAAAGTAAGGTTCAACTCTGTGAGTTGAACACAGGCAGCCCAAAGAAGTTACTGACAATTTTTCTGTCTAGCGTTCTACGCAGAAATCCCGTTTCCAACAAAATCCTCAAAGAGGTCCAAATATCCACTTGCAGATTTTACAAATAGGGTGTTTCCAAACTGCTCTATGAAAACAACGGTTAAACTCTGTGAGTGGAACTCACACATCCCAAAGTGTTTGCTGAGGATGATTCCCTCTAGTTTTTATATGAAGATATTTCCCTTTCTACCATAGGCCCAAATCTCTTGAATTCTCCACTTGCAAATTTCACAAAAAGAGGGTTTCAAATCTGCTCTGTCTAAAGGAAGGTTCAACTCTGTGAGGTGAACACACGCAGCCCAAAGAAGTTACTGACAATTCTTCTGTCTAGCGTTATATGCAGAAATCCCGTTTCCAACAAAATCCTCAAAGAGGTCCAAATATCCACTTGCAGACTTTACAAATAGAGTGTTTCCAAACTGCTCTATGAAAACAAAGGTTAAACTCTGTGAGTGGAACGCACACATCCCAAAGTGTTTGCTGAGAATGATTAACTCTAGTTTTTATATGAAGATATTTCCTTTTCTACCGTAGGCCCAAATCTCTTGAAATCTCCACTTGCAAATTCCACAAAAAGAGGGTTTCAAATCTGCTCTGTCTAAAATAAGGTTCAACTCTGTCAGTTGAACACATGCAGCCCAAAGAAGTTACTGAGAATTCTTCTGTCTAGCGTTATATGCAGAAATCCCGTTTCCAACGAAATCCACAATGAGGTCCAAATATCCACTTGCAGGCTTTACAAACAGAGTGTTTCCAAACTGCTCTATGAAAACAAAGGTTAAACTCTGTGAGTGGAACTCACACATCCCAAAGTGGTTGCTGAGAATGATTCTCTCTAGTTTTTATACGAAGATATTTCCTTTTCTACCGTAGGCCCAAATCGCTTGAAATCTCCCCTTGGAAATTCCACAAAAAGAGGGTTTCAAATCTGCTCTGTCTAAAGTAAGGTTCAACTCTGTGAGTTGAACACAAGCAGCCGAAAGAAGTTACTGACAATTCTTCTCTCTAGCGTTATATGCAGAAATCCCGTTTCCAACGAAATCCTCAAAGAGGTCCAAATATCCACTTGCAGACTTTACAAACAGAGTGTTTCCAATCTGCTCTATGAAAACAAAGGTTAAACTCTGTGAGTGGAACGCACACATCCCAAAGAGTTTGCAGAGAATGTTTCTCTCTAGTTTTTATACGAAGATATTTCCTTTTCTACCATAGGCCCAAATCGCTTGAAATCTCCACTTGGAAATTCAAGAAAAAGAGGGTTTCAAATCTGCTCTGTCTAAAGTAAGGTTCAACTCTGTGAGTTGAACACAGGCAGCCCAAAGAAGTTACTGACAATTCTTCTGTCTAGCGTTATATGCAGAAATCCCGTTACCAACAAAATCCTCAAAGAGGTCCAAATATCCACATGCAGATTTTACAAATAGGGTGTTTCCAAACTGCTCTGTGAAAACAAAGGTTAAACTCTGTGAGTGGAACGCACAAATCCCAAAGTGTTTGCTGAGAATGATTCCCTCTAGTTTTTATATGAAGATATTTCCTTTTCTACCATAGGCCCAAATCTCTTGAAATCTCCACTTGCAAATTCAACAAAAAGAGGGTTTCAAATCTGCTCTGTCTAAAGGAAGGTTCAACTCTGTGAGTTGAACACACGCAGGCCAAAGAAGTTACTGAGAATTCTTCTGTCTAGCGTTATATGCAGAAATCCCGTTTCCAACGATATCCTCAATGAGGTCCAAATATCCAATTGCAGGCTTTACAAACAGAGTGTTTCCAAACTGCTCTATGAACACAAAGGTTAAACTCTGTGAGTGGAACTCACACATCCCAAAGTGGTTGCTGAGAATGATTCTCTCTAGTTTTTATACGAAGATATTTCCTTTTCTTCCGTAGGCCCAAAGTCGCTTGAAATCTCCACTTGGAAATTCCACTAAAAGAGGGTTTCAAATCTGCTCTTTCTAAAGGAAGGTTCAACTCTGTGAGTTGAACACACGCAGCCCAAAGAAGTTACTGAAAATTCTTCTGTGTAGCGTTATATGCAGAAATCCTGTTTCCAACGAAATCCTCAAAGAGGTCTCAATATCCACTTGCAGACGTTACAAACAGAGTGTTTCCAGACTGCTCTATGAAAACAAAGGTTAAACACTGTGAGTGGAACTCACACATCTCAAAGTGGTTGCTGAGAATGATTCTCTCTAGTTTTTATAGAATATATTTCCTTTTCTTCCGTAGGCCCAAAGTCGCTTGAAATCTCCACTTGGAAATTCCACTAAAAGAGGGTTTCAAATCTGCTCTGTCTAAAGTAAGGTTCAACTCTGTGAGTTGAACACACGCAGCCCAAAGAAGTTACTGACAATTCTTCTGTCTAGCGTTATATGCAGAAATCCCGTTTCCAACGAAATCCTCAAAGAGGTCCAAATATCCACTTGCAGACTTTACAAACAGAGTGTTTCCAAACTGCTCTATGAAAACAAAGGTTAAACTCTGTGAGTGGAACTCACACATCCCAAAGTGGTTGCTGAGAATGATTCTCTCTAGTTTTTATACGAAGATATTTCCTTTTCTACCGTAGGCCCAAAATCGCTTGAAATCTCCACTTGGAAATTCCACAAAAAGAGGGTTTCAAATCTGCTCTGTCTAAAGTAAGGTTCAACTCTGTGAGTTGAACACAAGCAGCCGAAAGAAGTTACTGACAATTCTTCTCTCTAGCGTTATATGCAGAAATCCCGTTTCCAACGAAATCCTCAAAGAGGTCCAAATATCCACTTGCAGACTTTACAAACAGAGTGTTTCCAATCTGCTCTATGAAAACAAAGGTTAAACTCTGTGAGTGGAACGCACACATTACAAAGAGTTTGCAGAGAATGATTCTCTCTAGTTTTTATACGAAGATATTTCCTTTTCTACCGTAGGCCCAAATCGCTTGAAATCTCCACTTGGAAATTCAAGAAAAAGAGGGTTTCAAATATGCTCTGTCTAAAGTAAGGTTCAACTCTGTGAGTTGAACACACGCAGCCGAAAGAAGTTACTGACAATTCTTCTCTCTAGCGTTATATGCAGAAATCCCGTTTCCAACGGAATCCTCAAAGAGGTCCAAATATCCACTTGCAGACTTTACAAACAGAGTGTTTGCAATCTGCTCTATGAAAACAAAGGTTTAACTCTGTGAGTGGAACGCACACATTACAAAGAGTTTGCAGAGAATGATTCTCTCTAGTTTTTATACGAAGATTTTTCCTTTTCTACCCTAGGCCCAAATCGCTTGAAATCTCCACTTGGAAATTCAAGAAAAAGAGGGTTTCAAATCTGCTCTGTCTAAAGGAAGGTTCAACTCTGTGAGTTGAACACACGCAGCCGAAAGAAGTTACTGACAATTCTTCTGTCTAGCATTATATGCAGAAATCCGGTTTCCAACGAAATCCTCAAAGAGGTCCAAATATCCACTTGCAGACTTTACAAACAGAGTGTTTCCAATCTGCTCTATGAAAAAAAGGTTAAACTCTGTGAGTGGAACGCACACATCCCAAAGAGTTTGCAGAGAATGATTCTCTCTAGTTTTTATACGAAGATATTTCCTTTTCTTCCGTAGGCCCAAATCGCTTGAAATCTCCACTTGGAAATTCAAGAAAAAGAGGGTTTCAAATCTGCTCTGTCTAAAGTAAGGTTCAACTTTGTGAGTTGAACACAGGCAGCCCAAAGAAGTTACTGACAATTCTTCTGTCTAGCGTTCTACGCAGAAATCCCGTTTCCAACAAAATCCTCAAAGAGGTCCAAATATCCACTTGCAGATTTTACAAATAGGGTGTTTCCAAACTGCTCTATGAAAACAACGGTTAAACTCTGTGAGTGGAACTCACACATCCCAAAGTGTTTGCTGAGAATGATTCCCTCTAGTTTTTATATGAAGATATTTCCTTTTCTACCATTGGCCCAAATCTCTTGAATTCTCCACTTGCAAATTTCACAAAAAGAGGGTTTCAAATCTGCTCTGTCTAAAGGAAGGTTCAACTCTGTGAGGTGAACACACGCAGCCCAAAGAAGTTACTGACAATTCTTCTGTCTAGCGTTATATGCAGAAATCCCGTTTCCAACAAAATCCTCAAAGAGGTCCAAATATCCACTTGCAGACTTTACAAATAGAGTGTTTCCAAACTGCTCTATGAAAACAAAGGTTAAACTCTGTGAGTGGAACGCACACATCCCAAAGTGTTTGCTGAGAATGATTAACTCTAGTTTTTATATGAAGATATTTCCTTTTCTACCGTAGGCCCAAATCTCTTGAAATCTCCACTTGCAAATTCCACAAAAAGAGGGTTTCAAATCTGCTCTGTCTAAAGTAAGGTTCAACTCTGTCAGTTGAACACATGCAGCCCAAAGAAGTTACTGAGAATTCTTCTGTCTAGCGTTATATGCAGAAATCCCGTTTCCAACGAAATCCTCAATGAGGTCCAAATATCCACTTGCAGGCTTTACAAACAGAGTGTTTCCAAACTGCTCTATGAAAACAAAGGTTAAACTCTGTGAGTGGAACTCACACATCCCAAAGTGGTTGCTGAGAATGATTCTCTCTAGTTTTTATACGAAGATATTTCCTTTTCTACCGTAGGCCCAAATCGCTTGAAATCTCACCTTGGAAATTCCACAAAAAGAGGGTTTCAAATCTGCTCTGTCTAAAGTAAGGTACAACTCTGTGAGTTGAACACACGCAGCCGAAAGAAGTTACTGACAATTCTACTCTCTAGCGTTATATGCAGAAATCCCGTTTCCAACGAAATCCTCAAAGAGGTCCAAATATCCACTTGCAGACTTTACAAACAGAGTGTTTCCAATCTGCTCTACGAAAAAAAAGGTTAAACTCTGTGAGTGGAACGCACACATTACAAAGAGTTTGCAGTGAATGATTCTCTCTAGTTTTTATACGAAGATATTTCCTTTTCTACCGTAGGCCCAAAATCGCTTGAAATCTCCACTTGGAAATTCAAGAAAAAGAGGGTTTCAAATCTGCTCTGTCTAAAGTAAGGTTCAACTCTGTGAGTTGAACACACGCAGCCCAAAGAAGTTACTGACAATTCTTCTGTCTAGCGTTATACGCAGAAATCCCGTTTCCAACAAAATCCTCAAAGAGGTCCAAATATCCACTTGCATATTTTACAAATAGGGTGTTTCCAAACTGCTCTATGAAAACAAAGGTTAAACTCTGTGAGTGGAACGCACACATCCCAAAGTGTTTGCTGAGAATGATTCCCTCTAGTTTTTATATGAAGATATTTCCTTTTCTACCATAGGCCCAAATCTCTTGAAATCTCCACTTGCAAATTCCACAAAAAGAGGGTTTCAAATCTGCTCTGTCTAAAGGAAGGTTCAACTCTGTGAGTTGAACACACGCAGGCCAAAGAAGTTACTGAGAATTCTTCTGTCTAGCGTTATATGCAGAAATCCCGTTTCCAACGATATCCTCAAAGAGGTCCAAATATCCAATTGCAGGCTTTACAAACAGAGTGTTTCCAAACTGCTCTATGAACACAAAGGTTAAACTCTGTGAGTGGAACTCACACATCCCAAAGTGGTTGCTGAGAATGATTCTCTCTAGTTTTTATACGAAGATATTTCCTTTTCTACCGTAGGCCCAAAATCACTTGAAATCTCCACTTGGAAATTCCACAAAAAGAGGGTTTCAAATCTGCTCTGTCTAAAGTAAGGTTCAACTCTGTCAGTTGAACACATGCAGCCCAAAGAAGTTACTGAGAATTCTTCTGTCTAGCGTTATATGCAGAAATCCCGTTTCCAACGAAATCCTCAATGAGGTCCAAATATCCACTTGCAGGCTTTACAAACAGAGTGTTTCCAAACTGCTCTATGAAAACAAAGGTTAAACTCTGTGAGTGGAACTCACACATCCCAAAGAGGTTGGTGAGAATGATTCTCTCTAGTTTTTATACGAAGATATTTCCTTTTCTACCGTAGGCCCAAATCTCTTGAAATCTCCACTTGCAAATTCCACAAAAAGAGGGTTTCAAATCTGCTCTTTCTAAAGGAAGGTTCAACTCTGTGAGTTGTACACACGCAGCCCAAAGAAGTTACTGAGAATTCTTCTGTGTAGCGTTATATGCAGAAATCCCGTTTCCAACGAAATCCTCAAAGAGGTCTCAATATCCACTTGCAGACTTTACAAACAGAGTGTTTCCAGACTGCTCTATGAAAACAAAGGTTAAACACTGTGAGTGGAACTCACACATCTCAAAGTGGTTGCTGAGAATGATTCTCTCTAGTTTTTATACCAAGATATTTCCTTTTCTTCCGTAGGCCCAAAATCGCTTGAAATCTCCACTTGGAAATTCCACAAAAAGAGGGTTTCAAGTCTGCTCTGTCTAAAGTAAGGTTCAACTCTGTGAGTTGAACACAAGCAGCTGAAAGAAGTTACTGACAATCCTTCTCTCTAGCGTTATATGCAGAAATCCCGTTTCCAACGAAATCCTCAAAGAGGTCCAAATATCCACTTGCAGACTTTACAAACAGAGTGTTTCCAATCTGCTCTATGAAAACAAAGTTTAAACTCTGTGAGTGGAACGCACACATTACAAAGAGTTTGCAGAGAATGATTCTCTCTAGTTTTTATACGAAGATATTTCCTTTTCTACCCTAGGCCCAAATCGCTTGAAATCTCCACTTGGAAATTCAAGAAAAAGAGGGTTTCAAATCTACTCTGTCTAAAGGAAGATTCAACTCTGTGAGTTGAACACACGCAGCCAAAAGAAGTTACTGACAATTCTTCTGTCTAGCGTTATATGCAGAAATCCCGTTTCCAACGAAATCCTCAAAGAGGTCCAAATATCCACTTGCAGACTTTACAAACAGAGTGTTTCCAATCTGCTCTATGAAAACATAGGTTAAACTCTGTGAGTGGAACGCACACATCCCAAAGAGTTTGCAGAGAATGATTCTCTCTAGTTTTTATACGAAGATATTTCCTTTTCTTCCGTAGGCCCAAATCGCTTGAAATCTCCACTTGGAAATTCAAGAAAAAGAGGGTTTCAAATCTGCTCTGTCTAAAGTAAGGTTCAACTCTGTGAGTTGAACACACGCAGCCGAAAGAAGTTACTGACAATTCTTCTGTCTAGCGTTATACGCAGAAATCCCGTTTCCAACAAAATCCTCAAAGAGGTCCAAATATCCACTTGCAGATTTTACAAATAGAGTGTTTCCAAACTGCTCTATGAAAACTAAGGTTAAACGCTGTGAGTGGAACGCACACATCCCAAAGTGTTTGCTGAGAATGATTCCCTCTAGTTTTTATATGAAGATATTTCCTTTTCTACCATAGGCCCAAATCTCTTGAAATCTCCACTTGCACATTCCACAAAAAGAGGGTTTCAAATCTGCTCTGTCTAAACGTTCAACTGTGTGAGTTGAACACACGCAGGCCAAAGAAGTTACTGAGAATTCTTCTGTCTAGCGTTATATGCAGAAATCCCGTTTCCAACGATATCCTCAAAGAGGTCCAAATATCCAATTGAAGGCTTTACAAACAGAGTGTTTCCAAACTGCTCTATGAACACAAAGGTTAAACTCTGTGAGTGGAACTCACACATCCCAAAGTGGTTGCTGAGAATGATTCTCTCTAGTTTTTATAGAATATATTTCCTTTGCTTCCATAGGCCCAAAGTCGCTTGAAATCTCCACTTGCAAATTCCACTAAAAGAGGGTTTCAAATCTGCTCTGTCTAAAGTAAGGTTCAACTCTGTGAGTTGAACACACGCAGCCCAAGGAAGTTACTGACAATTCTTCTGTCTAGCGTTATATGCAGAAATCCCGTTTCCAACGAAATCCTCAAAGAGGTCCAAATATCCACTTGCAGACTTTACAAACAGTGTTTCCAAGCTGCTCTATGAAAACAAAGGTTAAACTCTGTGAGTGGAACTCACACATCCCAAAGTGGTTGCTGAGAATGATTCTCTCTAGTTTTTATACGAAGATATTTCCTTTTCTACCGTAGGCCCAAAATCGCTTGAAATCTCCACTTGGAAATTCCACAAAAAGAGGGTTTCAAATCTGCTCTGTCTAAAGTAAGGTTCAACTCTGTGAGTTGAACACAAGCAGCCGAAAGAAGTTACTGACAATTCTTCTCTCTAGCGTTATATGCAGAAATCCCGTTTCCAACGAAATCCTCAAGGAGGTCCAAGTATCCACTTGCAGACTTTACAAATAGAGTGTTTCCAATCTGCTCTACGAAAACAAAGGTTAAACTCTGTGAGTGGAACGCACACATTACAAAGAGTTTGCAGAGAATGATTCTCTCTAGTTTTTATACGAAGATATTTCCTTTTCTACCGTAGGCCCAAAATCGCTTGAAATCTCCACTTGGAAATTCAAGAAAAAGAGGGTTTCAAATCTGCTCTGTCTAAAGTAAGGTTCAACTCTGTGAGTTGAACACAGGCAGCCCAAAGAAGTTACTGACAATTCTTCTGTCTAGCGTTATACGCAGAAATCCCGTTTCCAACAAAATCCTCAAAGAGGTCCAAATATCCACTTGCAGATTTTACAAATAGGGTGTTTCCAAACTGCTCTATGAAAACAAAGGTTAAACTCTGTGAGTGGAACGCACACATCCCAAAGTGTTTGCTGAGAATGATTCCCTCTAGTTTTTATATGAAGATATTTCCTTTTCTACCATAGGCCCAAATCTCTTGAAATCTCCACTTGCAAATTCCACAAAAAGAGGGTTTCAAATCTGCTCTGTCTAAAGGAAGGTTCAACTCTGTGAGTTGAACACACGCAGGCCAAAGAAGTTACTGAGAATTCTTCTGTCTAGCGTTATATGCAGAAATCCCGTTTCCAACGATATCCTCAATGAGGTCCAAATATCCACTTGCAGGCTTTACAAACAGAGTGTTTCCAAACTGCTCTATGAAAACAAAGGTTAAACTCTGTGAGTGGAACTCACAGATCCCAAAGAGGTTGCTGAGAATGATTCTCTCTAGTTTTTATACGAAGATATTTCCTTTTCTACCGTAGGCCCAAATCTCTTGAAATCTCCACTTGCAAATTCCACAAAAAGAGGGTTTCAAATCTGCTCTTTCTAAAGGAAGGTTCAACTCTGTGAGTTGAACGCACGCAGCCCAAAGAAGTTACTGAGAATTCTTCTGTGTAGCGTTATATGCAGAAATCCCGTTTCCAACGAAATCCTCAAAGAGGTCTCAATATCCACTTGCAGACTTTACAAACAGAGTGTTTCCAGACTGCTCTATGAAAACAAAGGTTAAACACTGTGAGTGGAACTCACACATCTCAAAGTGGTTGCTGAGAATGATTCTCTCTAGTTTTTATACGAAGATATTTCCTTTTCTTCCGTAGGCCCAAAATCGCTTGAAATCTCCACTTGGAAATTCCACAAAAAGAGGGTTTCAAGTCTGCTATGTCTAAAGTAAGGTTCAACTCTGTGAGTTGAACACACGCAGCCGAAAGAAGTTACTGACAATTCTTCTCTCTAGCGTTATATGCAGAAATCCCGTTTCCAACGAAATCCTCAAAGAGGTCCAAATATCCACTTGCAGACTTTACAAACAGAGTGTTTCCAATCTGCTCTATGAAAACAAAGGTTAAACTCTGTGAGTGGAACGCACACATTACAAAGAGTTTGCAGAGAATGATTCTCTCTAGTTTTTATACGAAGATTTTTCCTTTTCTACCCTAGGCCCAAATCGCTTGAAATCTCCACTTGGAAATTCAAGAAAAAGAGGGTTTCAAATCTGCTCTGTCTAAAGTAAGGTTCAACTCTGTGAGTTGAACACACGCAGCCGAAAGAAGTTACTGACAATTCTTCTGTCTAGCGTTATATGCAGAAATCCCGTTTCCAACGAAATCCTCAAAGAGGTCCAAATATCCACTTGCAGACTTTACAAACAGAGTGTTTCCAATCTGCTCTATGAAAACAAAGGTTAAACTCTGTGAGTGGAACGCACACATCCCAAGGAGTTTGCAGAGAATGATTCTCTCTAGTTTTTATACGAAGATTTTTCCTTTTCTACCGTAGGCCCAAATCGCTTGAAATCTCCACTTGGAAATTCAAGAAAAAGAGGGTTTCAAATCTGCTCTGTCTAAAGTAAGGTTCAACTCTGTGAGTTGAACACGGGCAGCCCAAAGAAGTTACTGACAATTCTTCTGTCTAGCGTTATACGCAGAAATCCCGTTTCCAACAAAATCCTCAAAGAGGTCCAAATATCCACTTGCAGATTTTACAAATAGGGTGTTTCCAAACTGCTCTCTGAAAACAAAGGTTAAACTCTGTGAGTGGAACTCACACATCCCAAAGTGTTTGCTGAGAATGATTCCCTCTAGTTTTTATATGAAGATATTTCCTTTTCTACCATAGGCCCAAATCTCTTGAATTCTCCACTTGCAAATTCCACAAAAAGACGGTTTCAAATCTGCTCTGTCTAAAGTAAGGTTCAACTCTGTGAGTTGAACACAAGCAGCCGAAAGAAGTTACTGACAATTCTTCTCTCTAGCGTTATATGCAGAAATCCCGTTTCCAACGAAATCCTCAAAGAGGTCCAAATATCCACTTGCAGACTTTACAAACAGAGTGTTTCCAATCTGCTCTATGAAAACAAAGGTTAAACTCTGTGAGTGGAACGCACACATTACAAAGAGTTTGCAGAGAATGATTCTCTCTAGTTTTTATACGAAGATATTTCCTTTTCTACCGTAGGCCCAAAATCGCTTGAAATCTCCACTTGGAAATTCAAGAAAAAGAGGGTTTCAAATCTGCTCTGTCTAAAGTAAGGTTCAACTCAGTGAGTTGAACACACGCAGCCCAAAGAAGTTACTGACAATTCTTCTGTCTAGCGTTATACGCAGAAATCCCGTATCCAACAAAATCCTCAAAGAGGTCCAAATATCCACTTGCATATTTTACAAATAGGGTGTTTCCAAACTGCTCTATGAAAACAAAGGTTAAACTCTGTGAGTGGAACTCACACATCCCAAAGTGTTTGCTGAGAATGATTCCCTCTAGTTTTTATATGAAGATATTTCCTTTTCTACCATAGGCCCAAATCTCTTGAATTCTCCACTTGCAAATTCCACAAAAAGAGGGTTTCAAATCTGCTCTGTCTAAAGTAAGGTTCAACTCTGTGAGTTGAACACAAGCAGCCGAAAGAAGTTACTGACAATTCTTCTCTCTAGCGTTATATGCAGAAATCCCGTTTCCAACGAAATCCTCAAAGAGGTCCAAATATCCACTTGCAGACTTTACAAACAGAGTGTTTCCAATCTGCTCTATGAAAACAAAGGTTAAACTCTGTGAGTGGAACGCACACATTACAAAGAGTTTGCAGAGAATGATTCTCTCTAGTTTTTATACGAAGATATTTCCTTTTCTACCGTAGGCCCAAAATCGCTTGAAATCTCCACTTGGAAATTCAAGAAAAAGAGGGTTTCAAATCTGCTCTGTCTAAAGTAAGGTTCAACTCTGTGAGTTGAACACACGCAGCCCAAAGAAGTTACTGACAATTCTTCTGTCTAGCGTTATACGCAGAAATCCCGTATCCAACAAAATCCTCAAAGAGGTCCAAATATCCACTTGCATATTTTACAAATAGGGTGTTTCCAAACTGCTCTATGAAAACAAAGGTTAAACTCTGTGAGTGGAACGCACACATCCCAAAGTGGTTGCTGAGAATGATTCCCTCTAGTTTTTATATGAAGATATTTCCTTTTCTACCATAGGCCCAAATCTCTTGAATTCTCCACTTGCAAATTCCACAAAAAGAGGGTTTCAAATCTGCTCTGTCTAAAGTAAGGTTCAACTCTGTGAGTTGAACACACGCAGCCGAAAGAAGTTACTGACAATTCTTCTGTCTAGCGTTATATGCAGAAATCCCGTTTCCAACGAAATCCTCAAAGAGGTCCAAATATCCACTTGCAGACTTTACAAACAGAGTGTTTCCAAACTGCTCTATGAAAACAAAGGTTAAACTCTGTGAGTGGAACTCACAGATCCCAAAGAGGTTGCTGAGAATGATTCTCTCTAGTTTTTATACGAAGATATTTCCTTTTCTACCGTAGGCCCAAATCTCTTGAAATCTCCACTTGCAAATTCCACAAAAAGAGGGTTTCAAATCTGCTCTTTCTAAAGGAAGGTTCAACTCTGTGAGTTGAACGCACGCAGCCCAAAGAAGTTACTGAGAATTCTTCTGTGTAGCGTTATATGCAGAAATCCCGTTTCCAACGAAATCCTCAAAGAGGTCTCAATATCCACTTGCAGACTTTACAAACAGAGTGTTTCCAGACTGCTCTATGAAAACAAAGGTTAAACACTGTGAGTGGAACTCACACATCTCAAAGTGGTTGCTGAGAATGATTCTCTCTAGTTTTTATACGAAGATATTTCCTTTTCTTCCGTAGGCCCAAAATCGCTTGAAATCTCCACTTGGAAATTCCACAAAAAGAGGGTTTCAAGTCTGCTATGTCTAAAGTAAGGTTCAACTCTGTGAGTTGAACACACGCAGCCGAAAGAAGTTACTGACAATTCTTCTCTCTAGCGTTATATGCAGAAATCCCGTTTCCAACGAAATCCTCAAAGAGGTCCAAATATCCACTTGCAGACTTTACAAACAGAGTGTTTCCAATCTGCTCTATGAAAACAAAGGTTAAACTCTGTGAGTGGAACGCACACATTACAAAGAGTTTGCAGAGAATGATTCTCTCTAGTTTTTATACGAAGATTTTTCCTTTTCTACCCTAGGCCCAAATCGCTTGAAATCTCCACTTGGAAATTCAAGAAAAAGAGGGTTTCAAATCTGCTCTGTCTAAAGTAAGGTTCAACTCTGTGAGTTGAACACACGCAGCCGAAAGAAGTTACTGACAATTCTTCTGTCTAGCGTTATATGCAGAAATCCCGTTTCCAACGAAATCCTCAAAGAGGTCCAAATATCCACTTGCAGACTTTACAAACAGAGTGTTTCCAATCTGCTCTATGAAAACAAAGGTTAAACTCTGTGAGTGGAACGCACACATCCCAAAGAGTTTGCAGAGAATGATTCTCTCTAGTTTTTATACGAAGATTTTTCCTTTTCTACCGTAGGCCCAAATCGCTTGAAATCTCCACTTGGAAATTCAAGAAAAAGAGGGTTTCAAATCTGCTCTGTCTAAAGTAAGGTTCAACTCTGTGAGTTGAACACGGGCAGCCCAAAGAAGTTACTGACAATTCTTCTGTCTAGCGTTATACGCAGAAATCCCGTTTCCAACAAAATCCTCAAAGAGGTCCAAATATCCACTTGCAGATTTTACAAATAGGGTGTTTCCAAACTGCTCTCTGAAAACAAAGGTTAAACTCTGTGAGTGGAACTCACACATCCCAAAGTGTTTGCTGAGAATGATTCCCTCTAGTTTTTATATGAAGATATTTCCTTTTCTACCATAGGCCCAAATCTCTTGAATTCTCCACTTGCAAATTCCACAAAAAGACGGTTTCAAATCTGCTCTGTCTAAAGTAAGGTTCAACTCTGTGAGTTGAACACAAGCAGCCGAAAGAAGTTACTGACAATTCTTCTCTCTAGCGTTATATGCAGAAATCCCGTTTCCAACGAAATCCTCAAAGAGGTCCAAATATCCACTTGCAGACTTTACAAACAGAGTGTTTCCAATCTGCTCTATGAAAACAAAGGTTAAACTCTGTGAGTGGAACGCACACATTACAAAGAGTTTGCAGAGAATGATTCTCTCTAGTTTTTATACGAAGATATTTCCTTTTCTACCGTAGGCCCAAAATCGCTTGAAATCTCCACTTGGAAATTCAAGAAAAAGAGGGTTTCAAATCTGCTCTGTCTAAAGTAAGGTTCAACTCTGTGAGTTGAACACACGCAGCGCAAAGAAGTTACTGACAATTCTTCTGTCTAGCGTTATACGCAGAAATCCCGTATCCAACAAAATCCTCAAAGAGGTCCAAATATCCACTTGCATATTTTACAAATAGGGTGTTTCCAAACTGCTCTATGAAAACAAAGGTTAAACTCTGTGAGTGGAACTCACACATCCCAAAGTGTTTGCTGAGAATGATTCCCTCTAGTTTTTATATGAAGATATTTCCTTTTCTACCATAGGCCCAAATCTCTTGAATTCTCCACTTGCAAATTCCACAAAAAGAGGGTTTCAAATCTGCTCTGTCTAAAGTAAGGTTCAACTCTGTGAGTTGAACACAAGCAGCCGAAAGAAGTTACTGACAATTCTTCTCTCTAGCGTTTTATGCAGAAATCCCGTTTCCAACGAAATCCTCAAAGAGGTCCAAATATCCACTTGCAGACTTTACAAACAGAGTGTTTCCAATCTGCTCTATGAAAACAAAGGTTAAACTCTGTGAGTGGAACGCACACATTACAAAGAGTTTGCAGAGAATGATTCTCTCTAGTTTTTATACGAAGATATTTCCTTTTCTACCGTAGGCCCAAAATCGCTTGAAATCTCCACTTGGAAATTCAAGAAAAAGAGGGTTTCAAATCTGCTCTGTCTAAAGTAAGGTTCAACTCTGTGAGTTGAACACACGCAGCCCAAAGAAGTTACTGACAATTCTTCTGTCTAGCGTTATACGCAGAAATCCCGTATCCAACAAAATCCTCAAAGAGGTCCAAATATCCACTTGCATATTTTACAAATAGGGTGTTTCCAAACTGCTCTATGAAAACAAAGGTTAAACTCTGTGAGTGGAACGCACACATCCCAAAGTGGTTGCTGAGAATGATTCCCTCTAGTTTTTATATGAAGATATTTCCTTTTCTACCATAGGCCCAAATCTCTTGAATTCTCCACTTGCAAATTCCACAAAAAGAGGGTTTCAAATCTGCTCTGTCTAAAGTAAGGTTCAACTCTGTGAGTTGAACACAAGCAGCCGAAAGAAGTTACTGACAATTCTTCTCTCTAGCGTTATATGCAGAAATCCCGTTTCCAACGAAATCCTCAAAGAGGTCCAAATATCCACTTGCAGACTTTACAAACAGTGTGTTTCCAATCTGCTCTATGAAAACAAAGGTTAAACTCTGTGAGTGGAACGCACACATTACAAAGAGTTTGCAGAGAATGATTCTCTCTAGTTTTTATACGAAGATATTTCCTTTTCTACCGTAGGCCCAAAATCGCTTGAAATCTCCACTTGGAAATTCAAGAAAAAGAGGGTTTCAAATCTGCTCTGTCTAAAGTAAGGTTCAACTCTGTGAGTTGAACACACGCAGCCCAAAGAAGTTACTGACAATTCTTCTGTCTAGCGTTATACGCAGAAATCCCGTGTCCAACAAAATCCTCAAAGAGGTCCAAATATCCACTTGCATATTTTACAAATAGGGTGTTTCCAAACTGCTCTATGAAAACAAAGGTTAAACTCTGTGAGTGGAACGCACACATCCCAAAGTGTTTGCTGAGAATGATTCCCTCTAGTTTTTATATGAAGATATTTCCTTTTCTACCATAGGCCCAAATCTCTTGAAATCTCCACTTGGAAATTCCACAAAAAGAGGGTTTCAAATCTGCTCTGTCTAAAGGAAGGTTCAACTCTGTGAGTTGAACACACGCAGGCCAAAGAAGTTACTGAGAATTCTTCTGTCTAGCGTTATATGCAGAAATCCCGTTTCCAACGATATCCTCAAAGAGGTCCAAATATCCAATTGAAGGCTTTACAAACAGAGTGTTTCCAAACTGCTCTATGAACACAAAGGTTAAACTCTGTGAGTGGAACTCACACATCCCAAAGTGGTTGCTGAGAATGATTCTCTCTAGTTTTTATAGAATATATTTCCTTTTCTTCCATAGGCCCAAAGTCGCTTGAAATCTCCACTTGCAAATTCCACTAAAAGAGGGTTTCAAATCTGCTCTGTCTAAAGTAAGGTTCAACTCTGTGAGTTGAACACACGCAGCCCAAAGAAGTTACTGACAATTCTTCTGTCTAGCGTTATATGCAGAAATCCCGTTTCCAACGAAATCCTCAAAGAGGTCCAAATATCCACTTGCAGACTTTACAAACAGTGTGTTTCCAATCTGCTCTATGAAAACAAAGGTTAAACTCTGTGAGTGGAACGCACACATCCCAAAGAGTTTGCAGAGAATGATTCTCTCTAGTTTTTATACGAAGATTTTTCCTTTTCTACCCTAGGCCCAAATCGCTTGAAATCTCCACTTGGAAATTCAAGAAAAAGAGGGTTTCAAATCTGCTCTGTCTAAAGTAAGGTTCAACTCTGTGAGTTGAACACAGGCAGCCCAAAGAAGTTACTGACAATTCTTCTGTCTAGCGTTATACGCAGAAATCCCGTTTCCAACAAAATCCTCAAAGAGGTCCAAATATCCAATTGCAGATTTTACAAATAGGGTGTTTCCAAACTGCTCTATGAAAACAAAGGTTAAACTCTGTGAGTGGAACTCACACATCCCAAAGTGTTTGCTGAGAATGATTCCCTCTAGTTTTTATATGAAGATATTTCCTTTTCTACAATAGGCACAAATCTCTTGAATTCTCCACTTGCAAATTCCACAAAAAGAGGGTTTCAAATCTGCTCTGTCTAAAGTAAGGTTCAACTCTGTGAGTTGAACACAAGCAGCCGAAAGAAGTTACTGACAATTCTTCTCTCTAGCGTTATATGCAGAAATCCCGTTTCCAACGAAATCCTCAAAGAGGTCCAAATATCCACTTGCAGACTTTACAAACAGAGTGTTTCCAATCTGCTCTATGAAAACAAAGGTTAAACTCTGTGAGTGGAACGCACACATTACAAAGAGTTTGCAGAGAATGATTCTCTCTAGTTTTTATACGAAGATATTTCCTTTTCTACCGTAGGCCCAAAATCGCTTGAAATCTCCACTTGGAAATTCAAGAAAAAGAGGGTTTCAAATCTGCTCAGTCTAAAGTAAGGTTCAAGTCTGTGAGTTGAACACACGCAGCCCAAAGAAGTTACTGACAATTCTTCTGTCTAGCGTTATACGCAGAAATCCCGTTTCCAACAAAATCCTCAAAGAGGTCCAAATATCCACTTGCATATTTTACAAATAGGGTGTTTCCAAACTGCTCTATGAAAACAAAGGTTAAACTCTGTGAGTGGAACGCACACATCCCAAAGTGTTTGCTGAGAATGATTCCCTCTAGTTTTTATATGAAGATATTTCCTTTTCTACCATAGGCCCAAATCTCTTGAAATCTCCACTTGCAAATTCCACAAAAAGAGGGTTTCAAATCTGCTCTGTCTAAAGGAAGGTTCAACTCTGTGAGTTGAACACACGCAGGCCAAAGAAGTTACTGAGAATTCTTCTGTCTAGCGTTATATGCAGAAATCCCGTTTCCAACGATATCCTCAAAGAGGTCCAAATATCCAATTGCAGGCTTTACAAACAGAGTGTTTCCAAACTGCTCTATGAACACAAAGGTTAAACTCTGTGAGTGGAACTCACACATCCCAAAGAGGTTGCTGAGAATGATTCTCTCTACTTTTTATACGAAGATATTTCCTTTTCTACCGTAGGCCCAAATCTCTTGAAATCTCCACTTGCAAATTCCACAAAAAGAGGGTTTCAAATCTGCTCTTTCTAAAGGAAGGTTCAACTCTGTGAGTTGAACACACGCAGCCCAAAGAAGTTACTGAGAATTCTTCTGTGTAGCGTTATATGCAGAAATCCCGTTTCCAACGAAATCCTCAAAGAGGTCTCAATATCCACTTGCAGACTTTACAAACAGAGTGTTTCCAGACTGCTCTATGAAAACAAAGGTTAAACACTGTGAGTGGAACTCACACATCTCAAAGTGGTTGCTGAGAATCATTCTCTCTAGTTTTTATACGAAGATATTTCCTTTTCTTCCGTAGGCCCAAAATCACTTGAAATCTCCACCTGGAAATTCCACAAAAAGAGGGTTTCAAGTCTGCTCTGTCTAAAGTAAGGTTCAACTCTGTGAGTTGAACACACGCAGCCGAAAGAAGTTACTGACAATTCTTCTCTCTAGCGTTATATGCAGAAATCCCGTTTCCAACGAAATCCTCAAAGAGGTCCAAATATCCACTTGCAGACTTTACAAACAGAGTGTTTTCAATCTGCTCTATGAAAACAAAAGTTAAACTCTGTGAGTGGAATGCACACATTACAAAGAGTTTGCAGAGAATGATTCTCTCTAGTTTTTATATGAAGATTTTTCCTTTTCTACCCTAGGCCCAAATCGCTTGAAATCTCCACTTGGAAATTCAAGAAAAAGAGGGTTTCAAATCTGCTCTGTCTAAAGTAAGGTTCAACTCTGTGAGTTGAACACACGCAGCCGAAAGAAGTTACTGACAATTCTTCTGTCTAGCGTTATATGCAGAAATCCCGTTTCCAACGAAATCCTCAAAGAGGTCCAAATATCCACTTGCAGACTTTACAAACAGAGTGTTTCCAATCTGCTCTATGAAAACAAAGGTTAAACTCTGTGAGTGGAACGCACACATCCCAAAGAGTTTGCAGAGAATGATTCTCTCTAGTTTTTATACGAAGATATTTCCTTTTCTTCCGTAGGCCCAAATCGCATGAAATCTCCTCTTGGAAATTCAAGAAAAAGAGGGTTTCAAATCTGCTCTGTCTAAAGTAAGGTTCAACTCTGGGAGTTGAACACAGGCAGCCCAAAGAAGTTACTGACAATTCTTCTGTCTAGCGTTATACGCAGAAATCCCGTTTCCAACAAAATCCTCAAAGAGGTCCAAATATCCACTTGCATATTTTACAAATAGGGTGTTTCCAAACTGCTCTATGAAAACAAAGGTTAAACTCTGTGAGTGGAACGCACACATCCCAAAGTGTTTGCTGAGAATGATTCTCTCTAGTTTTTATACGAAGATATTTCCTTTTCTACCGTAGGCCCAAATCGCTTGAAATCTCCCCTTGGAAATTCCAAAAAAAGAGGGTTTCAAATCTGCTCTTTCTAAAGGAAGGTTCAACTCTGTGAGTTGAACACAGGCAGCCCAAAGAAGTTACTGAGAATTCTTCTGTGTAGCGTTATATGCAGAAATAACGTTTCCAACGAAATCCTCAAAGAGGTCTCAATATCCACTTGCAGACTTTACAAACAGAGTGTTTCCAGACTGCTCTACGAAAACAAAGGTTAAACACTGTGAGTGGAACTCACACATCTCAAAGTGGTTGCTGAGAATGATTCTCTCTAGTTTTTATACGAAGATACTTCCTTTTCTACCATAGGCCCAAAATCGCTTGAAATCTCCACTTGGAAATTCCCCAAAAGAGGGTTTCAAATCTGCTCTGTCTAAAGTAAGGTTCAACTCTGTCAGTTGAACACACGCAGCCGAAAGAAGTTACTGACAATTCTTCTCTCTAGCGTTATATGCAGAAATCCCGTTTCCAACGAAATCCTCAAAGAGGTCCAAATATCCACTTGCAGACTTTACAAACAGAGTGTTTCCAATCTGCTCTATGAAAACAAAAGTTAAACTCTCTGAGTGGAACGCACACATTACAAAGAGTTTGCAGAGAATGATTCTCTCTAGTTTTTATACGAAGATATTTCCTTTTCTACCGTAGGCCCAATTCGCTTGAAATCTCCACTTGGAAATTCAAGAAAAAGAGGGTTTCAAATCTGCTCTGTCTAAAGTAAGGTTCAACTCTGTGACTTGAACACACGCAGCCGAAAGAAGTTACTGACAATTCTTCTCTCTAGCGTTATATGCAGAAATCCCGTTTCCAACGAAATCCTCAAAGAGGTCCAAATATCCACTTGCAGACTTTACAAACAGAGTGTTTCCAATCTGCTCTATGAAAACATAGGTTAAACTCTGTGAGTGGAACGCACACATCCCAAAGAGTTTGCAGAGAATGGTTCTCTCTTGTTTTTATACGAAGATTTTTCCTTTTCTACCCTAGGCCCAAATCGCTTGAAATCTCCCCTTGGAAATTCAAGAAAAAGAGGGTTTCAAATCTGCTCTGTCTAAAGTAAGGTTCAACTCTGTGAGTTGAACACACGCAGCCGAAAGAAGTTACTGACAATTCTTCTGTCTAGCGTTATATGCAGAAATCCCGTTTCCAACGAAATCCTCAATGAGGTCCAAATATCCACTTGCAGACTTTACAAACGGAGTGTTTCCAATCTGCTCTATGAAAACAAAGGTTAAACTCTGTGAGTGGAATGCACACATCCCAAAGAGTTTGCAGAGAATGATTCTCTCTAGTTTTTATACGAAGATATTTCCTTTTCTTCCGTAGGCCCAAATCGCTTGAAATCTCCACTTGGAAATTCAAGAAAAAGAAGGTTTCAAATCTGCTCTGTCTAAAGTAAGGTTCAACTCTGTGAGTTGAACACAGGCAGCCCAAAGAAGTTACTGACAATTCTTCTGTCTAGCGTTCTACGCAGAAATCCCGTTTCCAAAAAATCCTCAAAGAGGTCCAAATATCCACTTGCAGATTTTACAAATAGAGTGTTTCCAAACTGCTCTATGAAAACAAAGGTTAAACTCTGTGAGTGGAACGCACACATCCCAAAGTGTTTGCTGAGAATGATTCCCTCTAGTTTTTATATGAAGATATTTCCTTTTCTACCATAGGCCCAAATCTCTTGAATTCTCCACTTGCAAATTTCACAAAAAGAGGGTTTCAAATCTGCTCTGTCTAAAGGAAGGTTCAACTCTGTGAGTTGAACACACGCAGCCCAAAGAAGTTACTGACAATTCTTCTGTCTAGCGTTATACGCAGAAATCCCGTTTCCAACAAAATCCTCAAAGAGGTCCAAATATCCACTTGCAGACTTTACAAATAGAGTGTTTCCAAACTGCTCTATGAAAACAAAGGTTAAACTCTGTGAGTGGAACGCACACATCCCAAAGTGTTTGCTGAGAATGATTAACTCTAGTTTTTATATGAAGATATTTCCTTTTCTACCGTAGGCCCAAATCTCTTGAAATCTCCACTTGCAAATTCCACAAAAAGAGGGTTTCAAATCTGCTCTTTCTAAAGGAAGGTTCAACTATGTGAGTTGAACACACGCAGGCCAAAGAAGTTACTGAGAATTCTTCTGTCTAGCGTTATATGCAGAAATCCGGTTTCCAACGATATCCTCAAAGAGGTCCAAATATCCAATTGCAAGCTTTACAAACAGAGTGTTTCCAAACTGCTCTATGAACACAAAGGTTAAACTCTGTGAGTGGAACTCACACATCTCAAAGTGGTTGCTGAGAATGATTCTCTCTAGTTTTTATACGAAGATATTTCCTTTTCTACCGTAGGCCCAAAATCGCTTGAAATCTCCACTTGGAAATTCCACAAAAAGAGGGTTTCAAATCTGCTCTGTCTAAAGTAAGGTTCAACTCTGTCAGTTGAACACACGCAGCCAAAAGAAGTTACTGACAATTCTTCTCTCTAGCGTTATATGCAGAAATCCCGTTTCCAACGAAATCCTCAATGAGGTCCAAATATCCACTTGCAGGCTTTACAAACAGAGTGTTTCCAAACTGCTCTATGAAAACAAAGGTTAAACTCTGTGAGTGGAACTCACACATCCCAAAGTGGTTGCTGAGAATGATTCTCTCTAGTTTTTATACGAAGATATTTCCTTTTCTACCGTAGGCCCAAATCTCTTGAAATCTCCCCTTGGAAATTCCACAAAAAGAGGGTTTCAAATCTGCTCTTTCCAAAGGAAGGTTCAACTCTGTGAGTTGAACACACGCAGCCCAAAGAAGTTACTGAGAATTCTTCTGTATAGCGTTATATGCAGAAATCCCGTTTCCAACGAAATCCTCAAAGAGGTCTCAATATCCACTTGCAGACTTTACAAACAGAGTGTTTCCAGACTGCTCTATGAAAACAAAGGTTAAACACTGTGAGTGGAACTCACACATCTCAAAGAGGTTGCTGAGAATGATTCTCTCTAGTTTTTATACGAAGATACTTCCTTTTCTACCGTAGGCCCAAAATCGCTTGAAATCTCCACTTGGAAATTAGACAAAAAGAGGGTTTCAAATCTGCTCTGTCTAAAGTAAGGTTCAACTCTGTCAGTTGAACACACGCAGCCGAAAGAAGTTACTGACAATTCTTCTCTCTTGCGTTATATGCAGAAATCCCGTTTCCAACGAAATCCTCAAAGAGGTCCAAATATCCACTTGCAGACTTTACAAATAGAGTGTTTCCAAACTGCTGTATGAAAACAAAGGTTAAACTCTCTGAGTGGAACGCACACATTACAAAGAGTTTGCAGAGAATGATTCTCTCTAGTTTTTATACGAAGATATTTCCTTTTCTACCGTAGGCCCAAATCGCTTGAAATCTCCACTTGGAAATTCAAGAAAAAGAGGGTTTCAAATCTGCTCTGTCTAAAGTAAGGTTCAACTCTGTGACTTGAACACACGCAGCCCAAAGAAGTTACTGACAATTCTTCTGTCTAGCGTTATACACAGAAATCCCGTTTCCAACAAAATCCTCAAAGAGGTCCAAATATCCACTTGCAGATTTTACAAATAGAGTGTTTCCAAACTGCTGTATGAAAACAAAGGTTAAACTCTGTGAGTGGAACGCACACATCCCAAAGTGTTTGCTGAGAATGATTCCCTCTAGTTTTCATATGAAGATATTTCCTTTTCTACCATAGGCCCAAATCTCTTGAAATCTCCACTTGCAAATTCCACAAAAAGAGGGTTTCAAATCTGCTCTGTCTAAAGGAAGGTTCAACTCTGTGAGTTGAACACACGCAGGCCAAAGAAGTTACTGAGAATTCTTCTGTCTAGCGTTATATGCAGAAATCCCGTTTACAATGATATCCTCAAAGAGGTCCAAATATCCAATTGCAGGCTTTACAAACAGAGTGTTTCCAAACTGCTCTATGAACACAAAGGTTAAACTCTGTGAGTGGAACTCACACATCCCAAAGTGGTTGCTGAGAATGATTCTCTCTAGTTTTTATAGAAGATATTTCCTTTTCTTCCGCAGGCCCAAAGTCGCTTGAAATCTCCACTTGGAAATTCCACTAAAAGAGGGTTTCAAATCTGCTCTGTCTAAAGTAAGGTTCAACTCTGTCAGTTGAACACATGCAGCCCAAAGAAGTTACTGAGAATTCTTCTGTCTAGCGTTATATGCAGAAATCCCGTTTCCAACGAAATCCTCAAAGAGGTCCAAATATCCACTTGCATGCTTTACAAACAGAGTGTTTCCAAACTGCTCTATGAAAACAAAGGTTAAACTCTGTGAGTGGAACGCACACATCCCAAAGTGTTTGCTGAGAGTGATTCTCTCTAGTTTTTATATGAACATATTTCCTTTTCTACCGTAGGCCCAAATCTCTTGAAATCTCCACTTGCAAATTCCACAAAAAGAGGGTTTCAAATCTGCTCTGTCTAAAGGAAGGTTCAACTCTGTGAGTTGAACACACGCAGGCCAAAGAAGTTACTGAGAATTCTTCTGTCTAGCGTTATATGCAGAAATCCCGTTTCCAACGAAATCCTCAAAGAGGTCAAAATATCCAATTGCTGGCTTTACAAACAGAGTGTTTCCAAACTGCTCTATGAACACAAAGGTTAAACTCTGTGAGTGGAACTAACACATCCGAAAGTGGTTGCTGAGAATGATTCTCTCTACTTTTTATAGAAGATATTTCCTTTTCTACCGTAGGCCCAAAGTCGCTTGAAATCTCCACTTGGAAATTCCACAAAAAGAGGGTTTCAAATCTGCTCCGTCTAAAGTAGAGTTCAACTCTGTGAGTTGAACACACGCAGCCGAAACAAGTTACTGACAATTCTTCTGTCTAGCGTTATATGCAGAAATCCCGTTTCCAACGAAATCCTCAAAGAGGTCCAAATATCCACTTGCAGACTTTACAAACAGAGTGTTTCCAAACAGCTCTATGAAAACAAAGGTTAAACTCTGTGAGTGGAACTCACACATCCAAAAGTGGTTGCTGAGAATGATTCTCTATAGTTTTTATACGAAGATATTTCCTTTCCTACCGTAGGCCCAAAATCGCTTGAAACCTCCACTTGGAAATTACACAAAAAGAGGGTATCAAATCTGCTCTGTCTAAAGTAAGGTTCAACTCTGTGAGTTGAACGCACGCAGCCCAAAGAAGTCACTGACAATTCTTCTGTCTAGCGTTATATGCAGAAATCCCGTTTCCAACGAAATCCTCAAAGAGGTCCAAATATCAACTTGCAGACTTTACAAACAGAGTGTTTCCAGACTGCTCTATGAAAACAAAGGTTAAACTCTGTGAGTGGAACGCACACATCCCAAAGTGTTTGCTGAGAATGATTCCCTCTAGTTTTTATATGAAGATATTTCCTTTTCTACCATAGGCCCAAATCTCTTGAAATCTCCACTTGCAAATTCCACAAAAAGAGGGTTTCAAATCTGCTCTGTCTAAAGGAAGGTTCAACTCTGTGAGTTGAACACACGCAGGCCAAAGATGTTACTGAGAATTCTTCTGTCTAGCGTTATATGCAGAAATCCCGTTTACAACGATATCCTCAAAGAGGTCCAAATATCCAATTGCAGGCTTTACAAACAGAGTGTTTCCAAACTGCTCTATGAACACAAAGGTTAAACTCTGTGAGTGGAACTCACACATCCCAAAGTGGTTGCTGAGAATGATTCTCTCTAGTTTTTATACGAAGATATTTCCTTTTCTACCGTAGGCCCAAATCGCTTGAAATCTCCACTTGGAAATTCAAGAAAAAGAGGGTTTCAAATCTGCTCTGTCTAAAGTAAGGTTCAACTCTGTGAGTTGAACACACGCAGCCCAAAGAAGTTACTGACAATTCTTCTGTCTAGCGTTATATGCAGAAATCCCGTTTCCAACGAAATCCTCAAAGAGGTCCAAATATCCACTTGCAGGCTTTACAAACAGAGTGTTTCCAATCTGCTCTATGAAAACAAAGGTTAAACTCTGTGAGTGGAACGCACACATCCCAAAGAGTTTGCAGAGAATGTTTCTCTCTAGTTTTTATACGAAGATATTTCCTTTTCTACCGTAGGCCCAAATCGCTTGAAATCTCCACTTGGAAATTCAAGAAAAAGAGGGTTTCAAATCTGCTCTGTCTAAAGTAAGGTTCAACTCTGTGAGTTGAACACAGGCAGCCCAAAGAAGTTACTGACAATTCTTCTGTCTAGCGTTATACGCAGAAATCCCGTTTCCAACAAAATCCTCAAAGAGGTCCAAATATCCACTTGCAGATTTTACAAATAGGGTGTTTCCAAACTGCTCTATGAAAACAAAGGTTAAACTCTTTGAGTGGAACGCACACTTCCCAAAGTGTTTGCTGAGAATGATTCCCTCTAGTTTTTATACGAAGATATTTCCTTTTCTACCATAGGCCCAAATCTCTTGAAATCTCCACTTGCAAATTCCACAAAAAGAGGGTTTCAAATCTGCTCTGTCTAAAGGAAGGTTCAACTCTGTGAGTTGAACACATGCAGGCCAAAGAAGTTACTGAGAATTCTTCTGTCTAGCGTTATAAACAGAAATCCCGTTTCCAACGATATCCTCAAAGAGGTCCAAATATCCAATTGCAGGCTTTACAAACAGAGTGTTTCCAAACTGCTCTATGAACACAAAGGTTAAACTCTGTGAGTGGAACTCACACATCCCAAAGTGGTTGCTGAGAATGATTCTCTCTACTTTTTATAGAAGATATTTCCTTTTCTTCCGTAGGCCCAAAGTTGCTTGAAATCTCCACTTGGAAATTCCACTAAAAGAGGGTTTCAAATCTGCTCTTTCTAAAGGAAGGTTCAACTCTGTGAGCTGAACACACGCAGCCCAAAGAAGTTACTGAGAATTCTTCTGTCTAGCGTTATATGCAGAAATCCCGTTTCCAACGAAATCCTCAATGAGGTCCAAATATCCACTTGCAGGCTTTACAAACAGAGTGTTTCCAGACTGCTCTATGAAAACAAAGGTTAAACACTGTGAGTGGAACTCACACATCTCAAAATGGTTGCTGAGAATGATTCTCTCTAGTTTTTATACGAAGATACTTCCTTTTCTACCGTAGGCCCAAAATCGCTTGAAATCTCCACTTGGAAATTCCACAAAAAGAGGGTTTCAAATCTGCTCTGTCTAAAGTAAGGTTCAACTCTGTCAGTTGAACACAAGCAGCCGAAAGAAGTTACTGACAATTCTTCTCTCTAGCGTTATATGCAGAAATCCCGTTTCCAACGAAATCCTCAAAGAGGTCCAAATATTCACTTGCAGACTTTACAAACAGAGTGTTTCCAATCTGCTCTATGAAAACAAAAGTTAAACTCTCTGAGTGGAACGCACACATTACAAAGAGTTTGCAGAGAATGATTCTCTCTAGTTTTTATACGAAGATATTTCCTTTTCTACCGTAGGCCCAAATCGCTTGAAATCTCCACTTGGAAATTCAAGAAAAAGAGGGTTTCAAATCTGCTCTGTCTAAAGTAAGGTTCAACTCTGTGACTTGAACACACGCAGCCAAAAGAAGTTACTGACAATTCTTCTCTCTAGCGTTATATGCAGAAATCCCGTTTCCAACGAAATCCTCAAAGAGGTCCAAATATCCACTTGCAGACTTTACAAACAGAGTGTTTCCAATCTGCTCTATGAAAACAAAAGTTAAACTCTGTGAGTGGAACGCACACATTACAAAGAGTTTGCAGAGAATGATTCTCTCTAGTTTTTATACGAATATTTTTCCTTTTCTACCGTAGGCCCAAATCGCTTGAAATCTCCACTTGGAAATTCAAGAAAAAGAGGGTTTCAAATCTGCTCTGTCTAAAGTAAGGTTCAACTCTGTGAGTTGAACACACGCAGCCGAAAGAAGTTACTGACAATTCTTCTGTCTAGCGTTATATGCAGAAATCCCGTTTCCAACGAAATCCTCAAAGAGGTCCAAATATCCACTTGCGGACTTTACAAACAGAGTGTTTCCAATCTGCTCTATGAAAACAAAGGTTAAACTCTGTGAGTGGAACGCACACATCCCAAAGAGTTTGCAGAGAATGATTCTCTCTAGTTTTTATACAAAGATATTTCCTTTTCTTCCTTAGGCCCAAATCGCTTGAAATCTCCACTTGGAAATTCAAGAAAAAGAGGGTTTCAAATCTGCTCTGTCTAAAGTAAGGTTCAACTCTGTGAGTTGAACACAGGCAGGCCAAAGAAGTTACTGACAATTCTTCTGTCTAGCGTTATACGCAGAAATCCCGTTTCCAACAAAATCCTCAAAGAGGTCCAAATATCCACTTGCATATTTTACAAATAGGGTGTTTCCAAACTGCTCTATGAAAACAAAGGTTAAACTCTGTGAGTGGAACGCACACATCCCAAAGTGTTTGCTGAGAATGATTCCCTCTAGTTTTTATATGAAGATATTTCCTTTTCTACCATAGGCCCAAATCTCTTGAATTCTCCACTTGCAAATTTCACAAAAAGAGGGTTTCAAATCTGCTCTGTCTAAAGGAAGGTTCAACTCTGTGAGTTGAACACACGCAGGCCAAAGAAGTTACTGAGAATTCTTCTGTCTAGCGTTATATGCAGAAATCCCGTTTCCAACGATATCCTCAAAGAGGTCCAAATATCCAATTGCAGGCTTTACAAACAGAGTGTTTCCAAACTGCTCTATGAACACAAAGGTTAAACTCTGTGAGTGGAACTCACACATCTCAAAGTTGTTGCTGAGAATGATTCTCTCTAGTTTTTATACGAAGATATTTCCTTTTCTACCGTAGGCCCAAAATCGCTTGAAATCTCCACTTGGAAATTCCACAAAAAGAGGGTTTCAAATCTGCTCTGTCTAAAGTAAGGTTCAACTCTGTCAGTTGAACACATGCAGCCCAAAGAAGTTACTGAGAATTCTTCTGTCTAGCGTTATATGCAGAAATCCCGTTTCCAACGAAATCCTCAATGAGGTCCAAATATCCACTTGCAGGCTTTACAAACAGAGTGTTTCCAAACTGCTCTATGAAAACAAATGTTAAACTCTGTGAGTGGAACTCACACATCCCAAAGTGGTTGCTGAGAATGATTCTCTCTAGTTTTTATACGAAGATATTTCCTTTTCTACCGTAGGCCCAAATCGCTTGAAATCTCCCCTTGGAAATTCCACAAAAAGAGGGTTTCAAATCTGCTCTTTCCAAAGGAAGGTTCAACTCTGTGAGTTGAACACACGCAGCCCAAAGAAGTTACTGAGAATTCTTCTGTCTAGCGTTATATGCAGAAATCCCGTTTCCAACGAAATCCTCAAAGAGGTCTCAATATCCACTTGCAGACTTTACAAACAGAGTGTTTCCAGACTGCTCTATGAAAACAAAGGTTAAACACTGTGAGTGGAACTCACACATCTCAAAGAGGTTGCTGAGAATGATTCTCTCTAGTTTTTATACGAAGATACTTCCTTTTCTACCGTAGGCCCAAAATCGCTTGAAATCTCCACTTGGAAATTCCACAAAAAGAGGGTTTCAAATCTGCTCTGTCTAAAGTAAGGTTCAACTCTGTCAGTTGAACACCCGCAGCCGAAAGAAGTTACTGACAATTCTTCTGTCTAGCGTTATACGCAGAAATCCCGTTTCCAACAAAATCCTCAAAGAGGTCCAAATATCCACTTGCAGATTTTACAAATAGGGTGTTTCCAAACTGCTCTATGAAAACAAAGGTTAAACTCTTTGAGTGGAACGCACACATCCCAAAGTGTTTGCTGAGAATGATTCCCTCTAGTTTTTATACGAAGATATTTCCTTTTCTACCATAGGCCCAAATCTCTTGAAATCTCCACTTGCAAATTCCACAAAAAGAGGGTTTCAAATCTGCTCTGTCTAAAGGAAGGTTCAACTCTGTGAGTTGAACACACGCAGGCCAAAGAAGTTACTGAGAATTCTTCTGTCTAGCGTTATAAACAGAAATCCCGTTTCCAACGATATCCTCAAAGAGGCCCAAATATCCAATTGCAGGCTTTACAAACAGAGTGTTTCCAAACTGCTCTATGAACAAAAAGGTTAAACTCTGTGAGTGGAACTCACACATCCCAAAGTGGTTGCTGAGAATGATTCTCTCTAGTTTTTATAGAAGATATTTCCTTTTCTTCCGTAGGCCCAAAGTCGCTTGAAATCTCCACTTGGAAATTCCACTAAAAGAGGGTTTCAAATCTGCTCTTTCTAAAGGAAGGTTCAACTCTGTGAGCTGAACACACGCAGCCCAAAGAAGTTACTGAGAATTCTTCTGTGTAGCGTTATATGCAGAAATCCCGTTTCCAACGAAATCCTCAATGAGGTCCAAATATCCACTTGCAGGCTTTACAAACAGAGTGTTTCCAGACTGCTCTATGAAAACAAAGGTTAAACACTGTGAGTGGAACTCACACATCTCAAAATGGTTGCTGAGAATGATTCTCTCTAGTTTTTATACGAAGATACTTCCTTTTCTACCGTAGGCCCAAAATCGCTTGAAATCTCCACTTGGAAATTCCACAAAAAGAGGGTTTCAAATCTGCTCTGTCTAAAGTAAGGTTCAACTCTGTCAGTTGAACACACGCAGCCGAAAGAAGTTACTGACAATTCTTCTCTCTAGCGTTATATGCAGAAATCCCGTTTCCAACGAAATCCTCAAAGAGGTCCAAATATTCACTTGCAGACTTTACAAACAGAGTGTTTCCAATCTGCTCTATGAAAACAAAAGTTAAACTCTGTGAGTGGAACGCACACATTACAAAGAGTTTGCAGAGAATGATTCTCTCTAGTTTTTCTACGAAGATATTTCCTTTTCTACCGTAGGCCCAAATCGCTTGAAATCTCCACTTGGAAATTCAAGAGAAAGAGGGTTTCAAATCTGCTCTGTCTAAAGTAAGGTTCAACTCTGTGACTTGAACACACGCAGCCAAAAGAAGTTACTGACAATTCTTCTCTCTAGCGTTATATGCAGAAATCCCGTTTCCAACGAAATCCTCAAAGAGGTCCAAATATCCACTTGCAGACTTTACAAACAGAGTGTTTCCAATCTGCTCTATGAAAACAAAAGTTAAACTCTGTGAGTGGAACGCACACATTACAAAGAGTTTGCAGAGAATGATTCTCTCTAGTTTTTATACGAATATTTTTCCTTTTCTACCGAAGGCCCAAATCGCTTGAAATCTCCACTTGGAAATTCAAGAAAAAGAGGGTTTCAAATCTGCTCTGTCTAAAGTAAGGTTCAACTCTGTGAGTTGAACACACGCAGCCGAAAGAAGTTACTGTCAATTCTTCTGTCTAGCGTTATATGCAGAAATCCCGTTTCCAACGAAATCCTCAAAGAGGTCCAAATATCCACTTGCGGACTTTACAAACAGAGTGTTTCCAATCTGCTCTATGAAAACAAAGGTTAAACTCTGTGAGTGGAACGCACACATCCCAAAGAGTTTGCAGAGAATGATTCTCTCTAGTTTTTATACAAAGATATTTCCTTTTCTTCCGTAGGCCCAAATCGCTTGAAATCTCCACTTGGAAATTCAAGAAAAAGAGGGTTTCAAATCTGCTCTGTCTAAAGTAAGGTTCAACTCTGTGAGTTGAACACAGGCAGCCCAAAGAAGTTACTGACAATTCTTCTGTCTAGCGTTATACGCAGAAATCCCGTTTCCAACAAAATCCTCAAAGAGGTCCAAATATCCACTTGCATATTTTACAAATAGGGTGTTTCCAAACTGCTCTATGAAAACAAAGGTTAAACTCTGTGAGTGGAACGCACACATCCCAAAGTGTTTGCTGAGAATGATTCCCTCTAGTTTTTATATGAAGATATTTCCTTTTCTACCATAGGCCCAAATCTCTTGAATTCTCCACTTGCAAATTTTACAAAAAGAGGGTTTCAAATCTGCTCTGTCTAAAGGAAGGTTCAACTCTGTGAGTTGAACACACGCAGGCCAAAGAAGTTACTGAGAATTCTTCTGTCTAGCGTTATATGCAGAAATCCCGTTTCCAACGATATCCTCAAAGAGGTCCAAATATCCAATTGCAGGCTTTACAAACAGAGTGTTTCCAAACTGCTCTATGAAAACAAAGGTTAAACTCTGTGAGTGGAACTCACACATCTCAAAGTTGTTGCTGAGAATGATTCTCTCTAGTTTTTATACGAAGATATTTCCTTTTCTAGCGTAGGCCCAAAATCGCTTGAAATCTCCACTTGGAAATTCCACAAAAAGAGGGTTTCAAATCTGCTCTGTCTAAAGTAAGTTTCAACTCTGTCAGTTGAACACCCGCAGCCGAAAGAAGTTACTGACAATTCTTCTGTCTAGCGTTATATGCAGAAATCCCGTTTCCAACGAAATCCTCAAAGAGGTCCAAATATCCACTTGCAGACTTTACAAACAGAGTGTTTCCAATCTGCTCTATGAAAACAAAAGTTAAACTCTCTGAGTGGAACGCACACATTACAAAGAGTTTGCAGAGAATGATTCTCTCTAGTTTTTATACGAACATGTTTCCTTTTCTACCGTAGGCCCAAATCGCTGGAAATCTCCACTTGGAAATTCAAGAAAAAGAGGGTTTCAAATCTGCTCTGTCTAAAGTAAGGTTCAACTCTGTGACTTGAACACACGCAGCCCAAAGAAGTTACTGACAATTCTTCTGTCTAGCGTTATACACAGAAATCCCGTTTCCAACAAAATCCTCAAACAGGTCCAAATATCCACTTGCAGATTTTACAAATAGAGTGTTTCCAAACTGCTGTATGAAAACAAAGGTTAAACTCTGTGAGTGGAACGCACACATCCCAAAGTGTTTGCTGAGAATGATTCCCTCTAGTTTTTATATGAAGATATTTCCTTTTCTACCATAGGCCCAAATCTCTTGAAATCTCCACTTGCAAATTCCACAAAAAGAGGGTTTCAAATCTGCTCTGTCTAAAGGAAGGTTCAACTCTGTGAGTTGAACACACGCAGGCCAAAGAAGATACTGAGAATTCTTCTGTCTAGCGTTATATGCAGAAATCCCGTTTCCAACGATATCCTCAAAGAGGTCCAAATATCCAATTGCAGGCTTTACAAACAGAGTGTTTCCAAACTGCTCTATGAACACAAAGGTTAAACTCTGTGAGTGGAACTCACACATCCCAAAGTGGTTGCTGAGAATGATTCTCTCTAGTTTTTATAGAAGATATTTCCTTTTCTTCCGTAGGCCCAAAGTCGCTTGAAATCTCCACTTGGAAATTCCACTAAAAGAGGGTTTCAAATCTGCTCTGTCTAAAGTAAGGTTCAACTCTGTCAGTTGAACACATGCAGCCCAAAGAAGTTACTGAGAATTCTTCTGTCTAGCGTTATATGCAGAAATCCCGTTTCCAACGAAATCCTCAAAGAGGTCCAAATATCCACTTGCATGCTTTACAAACAGAGTGTTTCCAAACTGCTCTATGAAAACAAAGGTTAAACTCTGTGAGTGGAACGCACACATCCCAAAGTGTTTGCTGAGAGTGATTCTCTCTAGTTTTTATATGAACATATTTCCTTTTCTACCGTAGGCCCAAATCTCTTGAAATCTCCACTTGCAAATTCCAAAAAAAGAGGGTTTCAAATCTGCTCTGTCTAAAGGAAGGTTCAACTCTGTGAGTTGAACACACGCAGGCCAAAGAAGTTACTGAGAATTCTTCTGTCTAGCGTTATATGCAGAAATCCCGTTTCCAACGAAATCCTCAAAGAGGTCAAAATATCCAATTGCTGGCTTTACAAACAGAGTGTTTCCAAACTGCTCTATGAACACAAAGGTTAAACTCTGTGAGTGGAACTCACACATCCAAAAGTGGTTGCTGAGAATGATTCTCTATAGTTTTTATACGAAGATATTTCCTTTCCTACCGTAGGCCCAAAATCGCTTGAAACCTCCACTTGGAAATTACACAAAAAGAGGGTATCAAATCTGCTCTGTCTAAAGTAAGGTTCAACTCTGTGAGTTGAACGCACGCAGCCCAAAGAAGTCACTGACAATTCTTCTGTCTAGCGTTATATGCAGAAATCCCGTTTCCAACGAAATCCTCAAAGAGGTCCAAATATCAACTTGCAGACTTTACAAACAGAGTGTTTCCAGACTGCTCTATGAAAACAAAGGTTAAACTCTGTGAGTGGAACGCACACATCCCAAAGTGTTTGCTGAGAATGATTCTCTCTAGTTTTTATACGAAGATATTTCCTTTTCTACCGTAGGCCCATATCGCTTGAAATCTCCCCTTGGAAATTCCACAAAAAGAGGGTTTCAAATCTGCTCTTTCTAAAGGAAGGTTCAACTCTGTGAGTTGAACACACGCAGCCCAAAGAAGTTACTGAGAATTCTTCTGTGTAGCGTTATATGCAGAAATCCCGTTTCCAACGAAATCCTCAAAGAGGTCCAAATATCCACTTGCAGACTTTACAAACAGAGTGTTTCCAATCTGCTCTATGAAAACAAAGGTTAAACTCTGTGAGTGGAACGCACACATCTCAAAGTGGTTGCTGAGAATGATTCTCTCTAGTTTTTATACGAAGATACTTCCTTTTCTACCGTAGGCCCAAAATCGCTTGAAATCTCCACTTGGAAATTAGACAAAAAGAGGGTTTCAAATCTGCTCTGTCTAAAGCAAGGTTCAACTCTGTCAGTTGAACACACGCAGCCGAAAGAAGTTACTGACAATTCTTCTCTCTAGCGTTATATGCAGAAATCCCGTTTACAACGAAATCCTCAAAGAGGTCCAAATATCCACTTGCAGACTTTACAAACAGGGTGTTTCCAATCTGCTCTATGAAAACAAAAGTTAAACTCTCTGAGTGGAACGCACACATTACAAAGACTTTGCAGAGAATGATTCTCTCTTGTTTTTATACGAAGATATTTCCTTTTCTACCGTAGGCCCAAATCGCTTGAAATCTCCACTTGGAAATTCAAGAAAAAGAGGGTTTCAAATCTGCTCTGTCTAAAGTAAGGTTCAACTCTGTGACTTGAACAAACGCAGCCCAAAGTAGTTACTGACAATTCTTCTGTCTAGCGTTATACACAGAAATCCCCTTTCCAACAAAATCCTCAAAGAGGTCCAAATATCCACTTGCAGATTTTACAAATAGAGTGTTTCCAAACTGCTCTATGAAAACAAAGGTTAAACCCTGTGAGTGGAACGCACACATCCCAAAGTGTTTGCTGAGAATGATTCCCTCTAGTTTTTATATGAAGATATTTCCTTTTCTACCATAGGCCAAAATCTCTTGAAATCTCCACTTGCAAATTCCACAAAAAGAGGGTTTCAAATCTGCTCTGTCTAAAGGAAGGTTCAACTCTGTGAGTTGAACACACGCAGGCCAAAGAAGTTACTGAGAATTCTTCTGTCTAGCGTGATATGCAGAAATCCCCTTTCCAAAGATATCCTCAAAGAGGTCCAAATATCCAATTGCAGGCTTTACAAACAGAGTGTTTCCAAACTGCTCTATGAACACAAAGGTTAAACTCTGTGAGTGGAACTCACACATCCCAAAGTGGTTGCTGAGAATGATTCTCTCTAGTTTTTATAGAAGATATTTCCTTTTCTTCCGTAGGCCCAAAGTCGCTTGAAATCTCCACTTGGAAATTCCACTAAAAGAGGGTTTCAAATCTGCTCTGTCTAAAGTAAGGTTCAACTCTGTGAGCTGAACACACGCAGCCCAAAGAAGTTACTGACAATTCTTCTGTCTAGCGTTATATGCAGAAATCCCGTTTCCAAGGAAATCCTCAAAGAGGTCCAAATATCCACTTGCAGACTTTACAAACAGAGTGTTTCCAAACTGCTCTATGAAAACAAAGGTTAAACTCTGTGAGTGGAACTCACACATCCCAAAGTGGTTGCTGAGAATGATTCTCTCTAGTTTTTATACGAAGATATTTCCTTTTCTACCGTAGGCCCAAAATCGCTTGAAATCTCCACTTGGAAATTCCACAAAAAGAGGGTTTCAAATCTGCTCTGTCTAAAGTAAGTTTCAACTCTGTGAGTTGAACACAAGCAGCCGAAAGAAGTTACTGACAATTCTTCTGTCTAGCGTTATATGCAGAAATCCCGTTTCCAACAAAATCCTCAAAGAGGTCCAAATATCCACTTGCAGACTTTACAAACAGAGTGTTTCCAATCTGCTCTCTGAAAACAAAGGTTAAACTCTGTGAGTGGAACGCACACATTACAAAGAGTTTGCAGAGAATGATTCTCTCTAGTTTTTATACGAAGATATTTCCTTTTCTACCGTAGGACCAAATCGCTTGAAATCTCCACTTGGAAATTCAAGAAAAAGAGTGTTTCAAATCTGCTCTGTCTAAAGTAAGGTTCAACTCTGTGAGTTGAACACACGCAGCCCAAAGAAGTTACTGAGAATTCTTCTGTGTAGCGTTATATGCAGAAATCCCGTTTCCAACGAAATCCTCAAAGAGGTCTCAATATCCACTTGCAGACTTTACAAACAGAGTGTTTCCAGACTGCTCTATGAAAACAAAGGTTAAACACTGTGAGTGGAACTCACACATCTCAAAGTGGTTGCTGAGAATGATTCTCTCTAGTTTTTATACGAAGATACTTCCTTTTCTACCGTAGGCCCAAAATCGCATGAAATCTCCACTTGGAAATTCCACAAAAAGAGGGTTTCAAATCTGCTCTGTCTAAAGTAAGGTTCAACTCTTTCAGTTGAACACATGCAGCCCAAAGAAGTTACTGAGAATTCTTCTGTCTAGCGTTATATGCAGAAATCCCGTTTCCAACGAAATCCTCAAAGAGGTCCAAATATCCACTTGCAGGCTTTACAAACAGAGTGTTTCCAAACTGCTCTATGAAAACAAAGGTTAAACTCTGTGAGTGGAACTCACACATCCCAAAGTGGTTGCTGAGAATGATTCTCTCTAGTTTTTATACGAAGATATTTCCTTTTCTACCGTAGGCCCAAAATCGCTTGAAATCTCCACTTGGAAATTCCACAAAAAGAGGGTTTCAAATCTGCTCTTTCAAAGTAAGGTTCAACTCTGTGAGTTGAACACACGCAGCCGAAAGAAGTTACTGACAATTCTTCTCTCTAGCGTTATATGCAGAAATCCCGTTTCCAACGAAATCCTCAAAGAGGTCCAAATATCCACTTGCAGACTTTACAAACAGAGTGTTTCCAATCTGCTCTATGAAAACAAATGTTAAACTCTGTGAGTGGAACGCACACATTACAAAGAGTTTGCAGAGAATGATTCTCTCTAGTTTTTATACAAAGATATTTCCTTTTCTACCATAGGCCCAAATCGCTTGAAATCTCCACTTGGAAATTCAAGAAAAAGAGGGTTTCAAATCTGCTCTGTCTAAAGTAAGGTTCAACTCTGTGAGTTGAACACACGCAGCCGAAAGAAGTTACTGACAATTCTTCTGTCTAGCGTTATATGCAGAAATCCCGTTTCCAACGAAATCCTCAAACAGGTCCAAATATCCACTTGCAGACTTTACAAACAGAGTGTTTCCAATCTGCTCTATGAAAACATAGGTTAAACTCTGTGAGTGGAACGCACACATCCCAAAGAGTTTGCAGAGAATGATTCTCTCTAGTTTTTATACGAAGATATTTCCTTTTCTACCGTAGGCCCAAATCGCTTGAAATCTCCACTTGCAAATTCAAGAAAAAGAGGGTTTCAAATCTGCTCTGTGTAAACTATGGTTCAACTCTGTGAGTTGAACACACGCAGCCGAAAGAAGTTACTGACAATTCTTCTGTCTAGCGTTATATGCAGAAATCCCTTTTCCAACAAAATCCTCAAAGAGGTCCAAATATCCACTTGCAGACTTTACAGAGTGTTTCCAATCTGCTCTATGAAAACAAAGGTTAAACTCTGTGAGTGGAACGCACTCATCCCAAAGTGTTTGCTGAGAGTGATTCTCTCTAGTTTTTATATGAACATATTTCCTTTTCTACCGTAGGCCCAAATCTCTTGAAATCTCCACTTGCAAATTCCACAAAAAGAGGGTTTCAAATCTGCTCTGTCTAAAGGAAGGTTCAACTCTGTGAGTTGAACACACGCAGGCCAAAGAAGTTACTGAGAATTCTTCTGTCTAGCGTTATATGCAGAAATCCCGTTTCCAACGATATCCTCAAAGAGGTCCAAATATCCAATTGCAGGCTTTACAAACAGAGTGTTTCCAAACTGCTCTATGAACACAAAGGTTAAACTCTGTGAGTGGAACTCACACATCCCAAAGTGGTTGCTGAGAATGATTCTCTCTAGTTTTTATACGAAGATATTTCCTTTTCTTCCGTAGGCCCAAAGTCGCTTGAAATCTCCACTTGGAAATTCCACTAAAATCGTCTTTCAAATCAGCTCTGTCTAAAGTAAGGTTCAACTCTGTGAGTTGAACACACGCTGCCCAAAGAAGTTACTGACAATTCTTCTGTCTAGCGTTATATGCAGAAATCCCGTTTCCAACAAAATCCTCAAAGAGGTCCAAATATCCACTTGCAGACTTTACAAACAGAGTGTTTCCAAACTGCTCTAAGAAAACAAAGGATAAACTCTGTGAGTGGAACTCACACATCTCAAAGTGGTTGCTGAGAATGATTCTCTCTAGTTTTTATACGAAGATACTTCCTTTTCTACCGTAGGCCCAAAATCGCTTGAAATCTCCACTTGGAAATTCCACAAAAAGAGGGTTTCAAATCTGCTCTGTCTAAAGTAAGGTTCAACTCTTTCAGTTGAACACATGCAGCCCAAAGAAGTTACTGACAATTCTTCTGTCTAGCGTTATATGCAGAAATCCCGTTTCCAACGAAATCCTCAAAGAGGTCCAAATATCCACTTGCAGACTTTACAAACAGAGTGTTTCCAAACTGCTCTAAGAAAACAAAGGTTAAACTCTGTGAGTGGAACTCACACATCCCAAAGTGGTTGCTGAGAATGATTCTCTCTAGTTTTTATACGAAGATATTTCCTTTTCTACCGTAGGCCCAAAATCGCTTGAAATCTCCACTTGGAAATTCCACAAAAAGAGGGTTTCAAATCTGCTCTGTCTAAAGTAAGGTTCAACTCTGTGAGTTGAACACAAGCAGCCGAAAGAAGTTACTGACAATTCTTCTCTCTAGCGTTATATGGAGAAATCCCGTTTCCAACGAAATCCTCAAAGAGGTCCAAATATCCACTTGCTGACTTTACAAACAGAGTGTTTCCAATCTGCTCTATGAAAACAAAGGTTAAACTCTGTGAGTGGAACGCACACATTACAAAGAGATTGCAGAGAATGATTCTCTCTAGTTTTTATACGAAGATATTTCCTTTTCTACCGTTGGCCCAAATCGCTTGAAATCTCCACTTGGAAATTCAAGAAAAAGAGGGTTTCAAATCTGCTCTGTCTAAAGTAAGGTTCAATTCTGTGAGTTGAACACACGCAGCCGAAAGAAGTTACTGACAATTTTTCTGTCTAGCGTTATATGCAGAAATCCCGTTTCCAATGAAATCCTCAAAGAGGTCCAAATATCCACTTGCAGACTTTACAAACAGAGTGTTTCCAATCTGCTCTATGAAAACAAAGGTTAAACTCTGTGAGTGGAACGCACACATCCCAAAGAGTTTGCAGAGAATGTTTCTCTCTAGTTTTTATACGAAGATATTTCCTTTTCTACCGTAGGCCCAAAATCGCTTGAAATCTCCACTTGGAAATTCAAGAAAAAGAGGGTTTCAAATCTGCTCTGTCTAAAGTAAGGTTCAACTCTGTGAGTTGAACTCAGGCAGCCCAAAGAAGTTACTGACAATTCTTCTATCTAGCGTTATACGCAGAAATCCCGTTTCCAACAAAATCCTCAAAGAGGTCCAAATATCCACTTGCAGATTTTACAAATAGGGTGTTTCCAAACTGATCTAGGAAAACAAAGGTTAAACTCTGTGAGTGGAACGCACACATCCCAAAGTGTTTGCTGAGAATGATTCCCTCTAGTTTTTATATGAAGATATTTCCTTTTCTACCATAGGCCCAAATCTCTTGAAATCTCCACTTGCAAATTCCACAAAAAGAGGGTTTCAAATCTGCTCTATCTAAAGGAAGTTTCAACTCTGTGAGTTGAACACACGCAGGCCAAAGAAGTTACTGAGAATTCTTCTGTCTAGCGTTATATGCAGAAATCCCGTTTCCAACGATATCCTCAAAGAGGTCCAAATATCCAATTGCAGGCTTTACAAACAGAGTGTTTCCAAACTGCTCTATGAACACAAAGGTTAAACTCTGTGAGTGGAACTCACACATCCCAAAGTGGTTGCTGAGAATGATTCTCTCTAGTTTTTATACGAAGATATTTCCTTTTCTTCCGTAGGCCCAAAGTCGCTTGAAATCTCCACTTGGAAATTCCACTAAAATCGTCTTTCAAATCAGCTCTGTCTAAAGTAAGGTTCAACTCTGTGAGTTGAACACACGCAGCCCAAAGAAGTTACTGACAATTCTTCAGTCTAGCCTTATATGCAGAAATCCCGTTTCCAATGAAATCCTCAAAGAGGTCCAAATATCCACTTGCAGGCTTTACAAACAGAGTGTTTCCAAACTGCTCTATGAAAACAAAGGTTAAACTCTGTGAGTGGAACTCACACATCCCAAAGTGGTTGCTGAGAATGATTCTCTCTAGTTTTTATACGAAGATATTTCCTTTTCTACCGTAGGCCCAAAATCGCTTGAAATCTCCACTTGGAAATTCCACAAAAAGAGGGTTTCAAATCTGCTCTGTCTAAATTAAGGTTCAACTCTGTGAGTTGAACACAAGCAGCCGAAAGAAGTTACTGACAATTCTTCTCTCTAGCGTTATATGCAGAAATCCCGTTTCCAACGAAATCCTCAAAGAGGTCCAAATATCCACTTGCAGACTTTACAAACAGAGTGTTTCCAATCTGCTCTATGAAAACAAAAGTTAAACTCTGTGAGTGGAACGCACACATTACAAAGAGTTTGCAGAGAATGATTCTCTCTAGTTTTTATACGAAGATATTTCCTTTTCTACCGTAGGCCCAAATCGCTTGAAATCTCCACTTGGAAATTCAAGAAAAAGAGGGTTTCAAATCTGCTCTGTCTAAAGTAAAGTTCAACTCTGTGAGTTGAACACACGCAGCTGAAAGAAGTTACTGACAATTCTTCTGTCTAGCGTTATACGCAGAAATCCCGTTTCCAACGAAATCCTCAAAGAGGTCCAAATATCCACTTGCAGACTTTACAAACAGAGTGTTTCCAATCTGCTCTATGAAAACATAGGTTAAACTCTGTGAGTGGAACGCACACATCCCAAAGAGTTTGCAGAGAATGATTCTCTCTAGTTTTTATACGAAGATATTTCCTTTTCTACCGTAGGCCCAAATCGCTTGAAATCTCCACTTGGAAATTCAAGAAAAAGAGGGTTTCAAATCTGCTCTGTCTAAAGTAAGGTTCAACTCTGTGAGTCGAACAAACGCAGCCGAAAGAAGTTACTGACAATTCTTCTGTCTAGCGTTATATGCAGAAATCCCGTTTCGAACAAAATCCTCAAAGAGGTCCAAATATCCACTTGCAGACTTTACAAACAGAGTGTTTCCAATCTGCTCTATGAAAACAAAGGTTAAACTCTGTGAGTGGAACGCACACATCCCAAAGAGTTTGCAGAGAATGTTTCTCTCTAGTTTTTATACGAAGATATTTCCTTTTCTACCGTAGCCCCAAATCGCTTGAAATCTCCACTTGGAAATTCAAGAAAAAGAGGGTTTCAAATCTGCACTGTCTAAAGTAAGGTTCAACTCTGTGAGTTGAACACAGGCAGCCCAAAGAAGTTACTGACAATTCTTCTGTCTAGCGTTATACGCAGAAATCCCGTTTCCAACAAAATCCTCAAAGAGGTCCAAATATCCACTTGCAGATTTTACAAATAGGGTGTTTCCAAACTGCTCTATGAAAACAAAGGTTAAACTCTGTGAGTGGAACGCACACATCCCAAAGTGTTTGCTGAGAATGATTCCCTCTAGTTTTTATACGAAGATATTTCCTTTTCTACCGTAGGCCCAAAATCGCTTGAAATCTCCACTTGGAAATTCAAGAAAAAGAGGGTTTCAAATCTGCTCTGTCTAAAGTAAGGTTCAACTCTGTGAGTTGAACACAGGCAGCCCAAAGAAGTTACTGACAATTCTTCTGTCTAGCGTTATACGCAGAAATCCCGTTTCCAACAAAATCCTCAAAGAGGTCCAAATATCCACTTGCAGATTTTACAAATAGGGTGTTTCCAAACTGCTCTAGGAAAACAAAGGTTAAACTCTGTGAGTGGAACGCACACATCCCAAAGTGTTTGCTGAGAATGATTCCCTCTAGTTTTTATATGAAGATATTTCCTTTTCTACCATAGGCCCAAATCTCTTGAAATCTCCACTTGCAAATTCCACAAAAAGAGGGTTTCAAATCTGCTCTGTCTAAAGGAAGGTTCAACTCTGTGAGTTGAACACACGCAGGCCAAAGAAGTTACTGAGAATTCTTCTGTCTAGCGTTATATGCAGAAATACCGTTTCCAACGATATCCTCAAAGAGGTCCAAATATCCAATTGCAGGCTTTACAAACAGAGTGTTTCCAAACTGCTCTATGAACACAAAGGTTAAACTCTGTGAGTGGAACTCACACATCCCAAAGTGGTTGCTGGGAATGATTCTCTCTAGTTTTTATACGAAGATATTTCCTTTTCTTCCATAGGCCCAAAGTCGCTTGAAATCTCCACTTGGAAATTCCACTAAAAGCGTCTTTCAAATCTGCTCTGTCTAAAGTAAGGTTCAACTCTGTGAGTTGAACACACGCAGCCCAAAGAAGTTACTGACAATTCTTCTGTCTAGCGTTATATGCAGAAATCCCGTTTCCAACGAAATCCTCAAAGAGGTCCAAATATCCACTTGCAGTCTTTACAAACAGAGTGTTTCCAAACTGCTCTATGAAAACAAAGGTTAAACTCTGTGAGTGGAACTCACACATCTCAAAGTGGTTGCTGAGAATGATTCTCTCTAGTTTTTATACGAAGATACTTCCTTTTCTACCGTAGGCCCAAAATCGCTTGAAATCTCCACTTGGAAATTCCACAAAAAGAGGGTTTCAAATCTGCTCTGTCTAAAGTAAGGTTCAACTCTTTCAGTTGAACACATGCAGCCCAAAGAAGTTACTGAGAATTCTTCTGTCTAGCGTTATATGCAGAAATCCCGTTTCCAACGAAATCCTCAAAGAGGTCCAAATATCCACTTGCAGGCTTTACAAACAGAGTGTTTCCAAACTGCTCTATGAAAACAAAGGTTAAACTCTGTGAGTGGAACTCACACATCCCAAAGTGGTTGCTGAGAATGATTCCCTCTAGTTTTTATACGAAGATATTTCCTTTTCTACCGTAGGCCCAAAATCGCTTGAAATCTCCACTTGGAAATTCCACAAAAAGAGGGTTTCAAATCTGCTCTTTCCAAAGTAAGGTTCAACTCTGTGAGTTGAACACACGCAGCCGAAAGAAGTTACTGACAATTCTTCTCTCTAGCGTTATATGCAGAAATCCCGTTTCCAACGAAATCCTCAAAGAGGTCCAAATATCCACTTGCAGACTTTACAATCAGAGTGTTTCCAATCTGCTCTATGAAAACAAAGGTTAAACTCTGTGAGTGGAACGCACACATTACAAAGAGTTTGCAGAGAATGATTCTCTCTAGTTTTTATACGAAGATATTTCCTTTTCTACCGTAGGCCCAAATCGCTTGAAATCTCCACTTGGAAATTCAAGAAAAAGAGGGTTTCAAATCTGCTCTGTCTAAAGGAAGGTTCAACTCTGTGAGTTGAACACACGCAGGCCAAAGAAGTTACTGAGAATTCTTCTGTCTAGCGTTATATGCAGAAATCCCGTTTCCAACGATATCCTCAAAGAGGTCCAAATATCCAATTGCAGGCTTTACAAACAGAGTGTTTCCAAACTGCTCTATGAACACAAAGGTTAAACTCTGTGAGTGGAACTCGCACATCCCAAAGTGGTTGCTGAGAATGATTCTCTCTAGTTTTTATAGAAGATATTTCCTTTTCTTCCGTAGGCCCAAAGTCGCTTGAAATCTCCACTTGGAAATTCCACTAAAAGAGGGTTTCAAATCTGCTCTGTCTAAAGTAAGGTTCAAATCTGTGAGTTGAACACACGCAGCCCAAAGAAGTTACTGACAATTCTTCTGTCTAGCGTTATATGCAGAAATCCCGTTTCCAACAAAATCCTCAAAGAGGTCAAAATATCCACTTGCAGACTTTACAAACAGAGTGTTTCCAAACTGCTCTAAGAAAACAAAGGATAAACTCTGTGAGTGGAACTCACACATCTCAAAGTGGTTGCTGAGAATGATTCTCTCTAGTTTTTATACGAAGATACTTCCTTTTCTACCGTAGGCCCAAAATCGCTTGAAATCTCCACTTGGAAATTCCACAAAAAGAGGGTTTCAAATCTGCTCTGTCTAAAGTAAGGTTCAACTCTTTCAGTTGAACACATGCAGCCCAAAGAAGTTACTGACAATTCTTCTGTCTAGCGTTATATGCAGAAATCCCGTTTCCAACGAAATCCTCAAAGAGGTCCAAATATCCACTTGCAGACTTTACAAACAGAGTGTTTCCAAACTGCTCTAAGAAAACAAAGGTTAAACTCTGTGAGTGGAACTCACACATCCCAAAGTGGTTGCTGAGAATGATTCTCTCTAGTTTTTATACGAAGATATTTCCTTTTCTACCGTAGGCCCAAAATCGCTTGAAATCTCCACTTGGAAATTCCACAAAAAGAGGGTTTGAAATCTGCTCTGTCTAAAGTAAGGTTCAACTCTGTGAGTTGAACACAAGCAGCCGAAAGAAGTTACTGACAATTCTTCTCTCTAGCGTTATATGGAGAAATCCCGTTTCCAACAAAATCCTCAAAGAGGTCCAAATATCCACCTGCAGACTTTACAAACAGAGTGTTTCCAATCTGCTCTATGAAAACAAAGGTTAAACTCTGTGAGTGGAACGCACACATTACAAAGAGTTTGCAGAGAATGATTCTCTCTAGTTTTTATACGAAGATATTTCCTTTTCTACCGTTGGCCCAAATCGCTTGAAATCTCCACTTGGAAATTCAAGAAAAAGAGGGTTTCAAATCTGCTCTTTCTAAAGTAAGGTTCAATTCTGTGAGTTGAACACACGCAGCCGAAAGAAGTTACTGACAATTCTTCTGTCTAGCGTTATATGCAGAAATCCCGTTTCCAATGAAATCCTAAAAGAGGTCCAAATATCCACTTGCAGACTTTACAAACAGAGTGTTTCCAATCTGCTCTATGAAAACAAAGGTTAAACTCTGTGAGTGGAACGCACACATCCCAAAGAGTTTGCAGAGAATGTTTCTCTCTAGTTTTTATACGAAGATATTTCCTTTTCTACCGTAGGCCCAAAATCGCTTGAAATCTCCACTTGGAAATTCAAGAAAAAGAGGGTTTCCAATCTGCTCTGTCTAAAGTAAGGTTCAACTCTGTGAGTTGAACACAGGCAGCCCAAAGAAGTTACTGACAATTCTTCTATCTAGCGTTATACGCAGAAATCCCGTTTCCAACAAAATCCTCAAAGAGGTCCAAATATCCACTTGCAGATTTTACAAATAGGGTGTTTCCAAACTGATCTAGGAAAACAAAGGTTAAACTCTGTGAGTGGAACGCACACATCCCAAAGTGTTTGCTGAGAATGATTCCCTCTAGTTTTTATATGAAGATATTTCCTTTTCTACCACAGGCCCAAATCTCTTGAAATCTCCACTTGCAAATTCCACAAAAAGAGGGTTTCAAATCTGCTCTGTCTAAAGGAAGGTTCAACTCTGTGAGTTGAACACACGCAGGCCAAAGAAGTTACTGAGAATTCTTCTGTCTAGCGTTATATGCAGAAATCCCGTTTCCAACGATATCCTCAAAGAGGTCCAAATATCCAATTGCAGGCTTTACAAACAGAGTGTTTCCAAACTGCTCTATGAACACAAAGGTTAAACTCTGTGAGTGGAACTCACACATCCCAAAGTGGTTGCTGAGAATGATTCTCTCTAGTTTTTATACGAAGATATTTCCTTTTCTTCCGTAGGCCCAAAGTCGCTTGAAATCTCCACTTGGAAATTCCACTAAAATCGTCTTTCAAATCAGCTCTGTCTAAAGTAAGGTTCAACTCTGTGAGTTGAACACACGCAGCCCAAATAAGTTACTGACAATTCTTCTGTCTAGCCTTATATGCAGAAATCCCGTTTCCAATGAAATCCTCAAAGAGGTCCAAATATCCACTTGCAGGCTTTACAAACAGAGTGTTTCCAAACTGCTCTATGAAAACAAAGGTTAAACTCTGTGAGTGGAACTCACACATCCCAAAGTGGTTGCTGAGAATGATTCTCTCTAGTTTTTATACGAAGATATTTCCTTTTCTACCGTAGGCCCAAAATCGCTTGAAATCTCCACTTGGAAATTCCACAAAAAGAGGGTTTCAAATCTGCTCTGTCTAAAGTAAGGTTCAACTCTGTGAGTTGAACACAAGCAGCCGAAAGAAGTTACTGACAATTCTTCTCTCTAGCGTTATATGCAGAAATCCCGTTTCCAACGAAATCCTCAAAGAGGTCCAAATATCCACTTGCAGACTTTACAAACAGAGTGTTTCCAATCTGCTCTATGAAAACAAAAGTTAAACTCTGTGAGTGGAACGCACACATTACAAAGAGTTTGCAGAGAATGATTCTCTCTAGTTTTTATACGAAGATATTTCCTTTTCTACCGTAGGCCCAAATCGCTTGAAATCTCCACTTGGAAATTCAAGAAAAAGAGGGTTTCAAATCTGCTCTGTCTAAAGTAAAGTTCAACTCTGTGAGTTGAACACACGCAGCTGAAAGAAGTTACTGACAATTCTTCTGTCTAGCGTTATACGCAGAAATCCCGTTTCCAACGAAATCCTCAAACAGGTCCAAATATCCACTTGCAGACTTTACAAACAGAGTGTTTCCAATCTGCTCTATGAAAACATAGGTTAAACTCTGTGAGTGGAACGCACACATCCCAAAGAGTTTGCAGAGAATGATTCTCTCTAGTTTTTATACGAAGATATTTCCTTTTCTACCGTAGGCCCAAATCGCTTGAAATCTCCACTTGGAAATTCAAGAAAAAGAGGGTTTCAAATCTGCTCTGTCTAAAGTAAGGTTCAACTCTGTGAGTTGAACAAACGCAGCCGAAAGAAGTTACTGACAATTCTTCTGTCTAGCGTTATATGCAGAAATCCCGTTTCCAACGAAATCCTCAAAGAGGTCCAAATATCCACTTGCAGACTTTACAAACAGAGTGTTTCCAATCTGCTCTATGAAAACAAAGGTTAAACTCTGTGAGTGGAACGCACACATCCCAAAGAGTTTACAGAGAATGTTTCTCTCTAGTTTTTATACGAAGATATTTCCTTTTCTACCGTAGCCCCAAATCGCTTGAAATCTCCACTTGGAAATTCAAGAAAAAGAGGGTTTCAAATCTGCACTGTCTAAAGTAAGGTTCAACTCTGTGAGTTGAACACAGGCAGCCCAAAGAAGTTACTGACAATTCTTCTGTCTAGCGTTATACGCAGAAATCCCGTTTCCAACAAAATCCTCAAAGAGGTCCAAATATCCACTTGCAGATTTTACAAATAGGGTGTTTCCAAACTGCTCTATGAAAACAAAGGTTAAACTCTGTGAGTGGAACGCACACATCCCAAAGTGTTTGCTGAGAATGATTCCCTCTAGTTTTTATATGAAGATATTTCCTTTTCTACCGTAGGCCCAAAATCGCTTGAAATCTCCACTTGGAAATTCAAGAAAAAGAGGGTTTCAAATCTGCTCTGTCTAAAGTAAGGTTCAACTCTGTGAGTTGAACACAGGCAGCCCAAAGAAGTTACTGACAATTCTTCTGTCTAGCGTTATACGCAGAAATCCCGTTTCCAACAAAATCCTCAAAGAGGTCCAAATATCCACTTGCAGATTTTACAAATAGGGTGTTTCCAAACTGCTCTAGGAAAACAAAGGTTAAACTCTGTGAGTGGAACGCACACATCCCAAAGTGTTTGCTGAGAATGATTCCCTCTTGTTTTTATATGAAGATATTTCCTTTTCTACCATAGGCCCAAATCTCTTGAAATCTCCACTTGCAAATTCCACAAAAAGAGGGTTTCAAATCTGCTCTGTCTAAAGGAAGGTTCAACTCTGTGAGTTGAACACACGCAGGCCAAAGAAGTTACTGAGAATTCTTCTGTCTAGCGTTATATGCAGAAATACCGTTTCCAACGATATCCTCAAAGAGGTCCAAATATCCAATTGCAGGCTTTACAAACAGAGTGTTTCCAAACTGCTCTATGAACACAAAGGTTAAACTCTGTGAGTGGAACTCACACATCCCAAAGTGGTTGCTGGGAATGATTCTCTCTAGTTTTTATACGAAGATATTTCCTTTTCTTCCATAGGCCCAAAGTCGCTTGAAATCTCCACTTGGAAATTCCACTAAAAGCGTCTTTCAAATCTGCTCTGTCTAAAGTAAGGTTCAACTCTGTGAGTTGAACACACGCAGCCCAAAGAAGTTACTGACAATTCTTCTGTCTAGCGTTATATGCAGAAATCCCGTTTCCAACGATATCCCCAAAGAGGTCCAAATATCCACTTGCAGTCTTTACAAACAGAGTGTTTCCAAACTGCTCTATGAAAACAAAGGTTAAACTCTGTGAGTGGAACTCACACATCTCAAAGTGGTTGCTGAGAATGATTCTCTCTAGTTTTTATACGAAGATACTTCCTTTTCTACCGTAGGCCCAAAATCGCTTGAAATCTCCACTTGGAAATTCCACAAAAAGAGGGTTTCAAATCTGCTCTGTCTAAAGTAAGGTTCAACTCTTTCAGTTGAACACATGCAGCCCAAAGAAGTTACTGAGAATTCTTCTGTCTAGCGTTATATGCAGAAATCCCGTTTCCAACGAAATCCTCAAAGAGGTCCAAATATCCACTTGCAGGCTTTACAAACAGAGTGTTTCCAAACTGCTCTATGAAAACAAAGGTTAAACTCTGTGAGTGGAACTCACACATCCCAAAGTGGTTGCTGAGAATGATTCCCTCTAGTTTTTATACGAAGATATTTCCTTTTCTACCGTAGGCCCAAAATCGCTTGAAATCTCCACTTGGAAATTCCACAAAAAGAGGGTTTCAAATCTGCTCTTTCCAAAGTAAGGTTCAACTCTGTGAGTTGAACACACGCAGCCGAAAGAAGTTACTGACAATTCTTCTCTCTAGCGTTATATGCAGAAATCCCGTTTCCAACGAAATCCTCAAAGAGGTCCAAATATCCACTTGCAGACTTTACAAACAGAGTGTTTCCAATCTGCTCTATGAAAACAAAGGTTAAACTCTGTGAGTGGAACACACACATTACAAAGAGTTTGCAGAGAATGATTCTCTCTAGTTTTTATACGAAGATATTTCCTTTTCTACCGTAGGCCCAAATCGCTTGAAATCTCCACTTGGAAATTCAAGAAAAAGAGGGTTTCAAATCTGCTCTGTCTAAAGTAAGGTTCAACTCTGTGAGTTGAACACACGCAGCCGAAAGAAGTTACTGACAATTCTTCTGTCTAGCGTTATTTGCAGAAATCCCGTTTCCAACGAAATCCTCAAAGAGGTCCAAATATCCACTTGCAGACTTTACAAACAGAGTGTTTCCAATCTGCTCTATGAAAACATAGGTTAAACTCTGTGAGTGGAACGCACACATCCCAAAGAGTTTGCAGAGAATGATTCTCTCTAGTTTTTATACGAAGATATTTCCTTTTCTACCGTAGGCCCAAATCGCTTGAAATCTCCACTTGGAAATTCAAGAAAAAGAGGGTTCCAAATCTGCTCTGTCTAAAGTAAGGTTCAACTCTGTGACTTGAACACACGCAGCGGAAAGAAGTTACTGACAATTCTTCTGTCTAGCGTTATAAACAGAAATCCCGTTTCCAACAAAATCCTCAAAGAGGTCCAAATATCCACTTGCAGATTTTACAAATAGAGTGTTTCCAAACTGCTCTATGAAAACAAAGGTTAAACTCTGTGAGTGGAACGCACACATCCCAAAGTGTTTGCTGAGAATGATTCCCTCTAGTTTTTATACGAAGATATTTCCTTTTCTACCATAGGCCCAAATCTCTTTAAATCTCCACTTGCAAATTCCACAAAAAGAGGGTTTCAAATCTGCTCTGTCTAAAGGAAGTTTCAACTCTGTGAGTTGAACACACGCAGGCCAAAGAAGTTACTGAGAATTCTTCTGTCTAGCGTTATATGCAGAAATCCCGTTTCCAACAATATCCTCAAAGAGGTCCAAATATCCAATTGCAGGCTTTACAAACAGAGTGTTTCCAAACTGCTCTATGAACACAAAGGTTAAACTCTGTGAGTGGAACTCACACATCCCAAAGTGGTTGCTGAGAATGATTCTGTCTAGTTTTTATAGAAGATATTTCCTTTTCTTCCGTAGGCCCAAAGTCGCTTGAAATCTCCACTTGGAAATTCCACTAAAAGAGGGTTTCAAATCTGCTCTGTCTAAAGTAAGGTTCAACTCTGTGAGTTGAACACACGCAGCCCAAAGAAGTTACTGACAATTCTTCTTTCTAGCGTTATATGCAGAAATCCCGTTTCCAACGAAATCCTCAAAGAGGTCCAAATATCCACTTGCAGACTTTACAAACAGAGTGTTTCCAAACTGCTCTATGAAAACAAAGGTTAAACTCTGTGAGTGGAACTCACACATCCCAAAGTGGTTGCTGAGAATGATTCTCTCTAGTTTTTATACGAAGATATTTCCTTTTCTACCGTAGGCCCAAAATCGCTTGAAATCTCCACTTGGAAATTCCACAAAAAGAGGGTTTCAAATCTGCTCTCTCTAAAGTAAGGTTCAACTCTGTGAGTTGAACACAAGCAGCCGAAAGAAGTTACTGACAATTCTTCTCTCTAGCGTTATATGCAGAAATCCCGTTTCCAACGAAATCCTCAAAGAGGTCCAAATATCCACTTGCAGACTTTACAAACAGAGTGTTTCCAATCTGCTCTATGAAAACAAAGGTTAAACTCTGTGAGTGGAACGCACACATCCCAAAGAGTTAGCAGAGAATGTTTCTCTCTAGTTTTTATACGAAGATATTTCCTTTTCTACCGTAGGCCCAAATCGCTTGAAATCTCCACTTGGAAATTCAAGAAAAAGAGGGTTTCAAATCTGCTCTGTCTAAAGTAAGGTTCAACTCTGTGAGTTGAACACAGGCAGCCCAAAGAAGTTACTGACAATTCTTCTGTCTAGCGTTATACGCAGAAATCCCGTTTCCAACAAAATCCTCAAAGAGGTCCAAATATCCACTTGCAGATTTTACAAATAGGGTGTTTCCAAACTGCTCTAGGAAAACAAAGGTTAAACTCTGTGAGTGGAACGCACACATCCCAAAGTGTTTGCTGAGAATGATTCCCTCTAGTTTTTATATGAAGATATTTCCTTTTCTACCGTAGGCCCAAATCTCTTGAAATCTCCCCTTGGAAATTCCACAAAAAGAGGGTTTCAAATCTGCTCTGTCTAAAGGAAGGTTCAACTCTGTGAGTTGAACACACGCAGGCCAAAGAAGTTACTGAGAATTCTTCTGTCTAGCGTTATATTCAGAAATACCGTTTCCAACGATATCCTCAAAGAGGTCCAAATATCCAATTGCAGGCTTTACAAACAGAGTGTTTCCAAACTGCTCTATGAACACAAAGGTTAAACTCTGTGAGTGGAACTCACACATCCCAAAGTGGTTGCTGGGAATGATTCTCTCTAGTTTTTATACGAAGATATTTCCTTTTCTTCCATAGGCCCAAAGTCGCTTGAAATCTCCACTTGGAAATTCCACTAAAAGCGTCTTTCAAATCTGCTCTGTCTAAAGTAAGGTTCAACTCTGTGAGTTGAACACACGCAGCCCAAAGAAGTTACTGACAATTCTTCTGTCTAGCGTTATATGCAGAAATCCCGTTTCCAACGAAATCCTCAAAGAGGTCCAAATATCCACTTGCAGTCTTTACAAACAGAGTGTTTCCAAACTGCTCTATGAAAACAAAGGTTAAACTCTGTGAGTGGAACTCACACATCTCAAAGTGGTTGCTGAGAATGATTCTCTCTAGTTTTTATACGAAGATACTTCCTTTTCTACCGTAGGCCCAAAATCGCTTGAAATCTCCACTTGGAAATTCCACAAAAAGAGGGTTTCAAATCTGCTCTGTCTAAAGTAAGGTTCAACTCTTTCAGTTGAACACATGCAGCCCAAAGAAGTTACTGAGAATTCTTCTGTCTAGCGTTATATGCAGAAATCCCGTTTCCAACGAAATCCTCAAAGAGGTCCAAATATCCACTTGCAGGCTTTACAAACAGAGTGTTTCCAAACTGCTCTATGAAAACAAAGGTTAAACTCTGTGAGTGGAACTCACACATTCCAAAGTGGTTGCTGAGAATGATTCTCTCTAGTTTTTATACGAAGATATTTCCTTTTCTACCGTAGGCCCAAAATCGCTTGAAATCTCCACTTGGAAATTCCACAAAAAGAGGGTTTCAAATCTGCTCTGTCTAAAGTAAGGTTCAACTCTGTGAGTTGAACACACGCAGCTGAAAGAAGTTACTGACAATTCTTCTCTCTAGCGATATATGCAGAAATCCCGTTTCCAACGAAATCCTCAAAGAGGTCCAAATATCCACTTGCAGACTTTACAAACAGAGTGTTTCCAATCTGCTCTATGAAAACAAAAGTTAAACTCTGTGAGTGGAACGCACACATTACAAAGAGTTTGCAGAGAATGATTCTCTCTAGTTTTTATACGAAGATATTTCCTTTTCTACCGTAGGCCCAAATCGCTTGAAATCTCCACTTGGAAATTCAAGAAAAAGAGGGTTTCAAATCTGCTCTGTCTAAAGTAAGGTTCAACTCTGTGAGTTGAACACAGGCAGCCCAAAGAAGTTACTGACAATTCTTCTGTCTAGCGATATACGCAGAAATCCCGTTTCCAACAAAATCCTCAAAGAGGTCCAAATATCCACTTGCAGATTTTACAAATAGGGTGTTTCCAAACTGCTCTATGAAAACAAAGGTTAAACTCTGTGAGTGGAACGCACACATCCCAAAGTGTTTGGTGAGAATGATTCTCTCTAGTTTTTATACGAAGATATTTCCTTTTCTACCGTAGGCCCAAATCGCTTGAAATCTCCACTTGGAAATTCAAGAAAAAGAGGGTTTCAAATCTGCTCTGTCTAAAGGAAGGTTCAACTGTGTGAGTTGAACACACGCAGGCCAAAGAAGTTACTGAGAATTCTTCTGTCTAGCGTTATATGCAGAAATCCCGTTTCCAACGATATCCTCAAAGAGGTCCAAATATCCAATTGAAGGCTTTACAAACAGAGTGTTTCCAAACTGCTCTATGAACACAAAGGTTAAACTCTGTGAGTGGAACTCACACATCCCAAAGTGGTTGCTGAGAATGATTCTCTCTAGTTTTCATAGAATATATTTCCTTTTCTTCCGTAGGCCCAAAGTCGCTTGAAATCTCCAGTTGCAAATTCCACTAAAAGAGGGTTTCAAATCTGCTCTGTCTAAAGTAAGGTTCAACTCTGTGAGTTGAACACACGCAGCCCAAAGAAGTTACTGACAATTCTTCTGTCTAGCGTTATATGCAGAAATCCCGTTTCCAACGAAATCCTCAAAGAGGTCGAAATATCCACTTGCAGACTTTACAAACAGAGTGTTTCCAAACTGCTCTATGAAAACAAAGGTTAAACTCTGTGAGTGGAACTCACACATCCGAAAGTGGTTGCTGAGAATGATTCTCTCTAGTTTTTATACGAAGATATTTCCTTTTCTACCGTAGGCCCAAAATCGCTTGAAATCTCCACTTGGAAATTCCACAAAAAGAGGGTTTCAAATCTGCTCTGTCTAAAGTAAGGTTCAACTCTGTGAGTTGAACACAAGCAGCCGAAAGAAGTTACTGACAATTCTTCTCTCTAGCGTTATATGCAGAAATCCTGTTTCCAACGAAATCCTCAAAGAGGTCCAAATATCCACTTGCAGACTTTACAAACAGAGTGTTTCCAATCTGCTCTATGAAAACAAAGGTTAAACTCTGTGAGTGGAACGCACACATTACAAAGAGTTTGCAGAGAATGATTCTCTCTAGTTTTTATACGAAGATATTTCCTTTTCTACCGTAGGCCCAAATCGCTTGAAATCTCCTCTTGGAAATTCAAGAAAAAGAGGGTTTCAAATCTGCTCTGTCTAAAGTAAGGTTCAACTCTGTGAGTTGAACACACGCAGCCGAAAGAAGTTACTGACAATTCTTCTGTCTAGCTTTATATGCAGAAATTCCGTTTCCAACGAAATCCTCAAACAGGTCCAAATATCCACTTGCAGACTTTACAAACAGAGTGTTTCCAATCTGCTCTATGAAAACATAGGTTTAACTCTGTGGGTGGAACGCACACATCCCAAAGAGTTTGCAGAGAATGATTCTCTCTAGTTTTTATACGAAGATATTTCCTTTTCTACCGTAGGCCCAAATCGCTTGAAATCTCCACTTGGAAATTCAAGAAAAAGAGGGTTTCAAATCTGCTCTGTCTAAAGTAAGGTTCAACTCTGTGAGTTGAACACAGGCAGCCCAAAGAAGTTACTGACAATTCTTCTGTCTAGCGTTATACGCAGAAATCCCGTTTCCAACAAAATCCTCAAAGAGGTCCAAATATCCACTTGCAGATTTTACAAATAGAGTGTTTCCAAACTGCTCTATGAAAACAAAGGTTAAACTCTGTGAGTGGAACGCACACATCCCAAAGTGTTTGCTGAGAATGATTCCCTCTAGTTTTTATATGAAGATATTTCCTTTTCTACCATAGGCCCAAATCTCTTGAAATCTCCACTTGCAAATTCCACAAAAAGAGTGTTTCAAATCTGCTCTGTCTAAAGGAAGGTTCAACTCCGTGAGTTGAACACACGCAGGCCAAAGAAGTTACTGAGAATTCTTCTGTCTAGCGTTATATGCAGAAATCCCGTTTCCAACGATATCCTCAAAGAGGTCCAAATATCCAATTGAAGGCTTTACAAACAGAGTGTTTCCAAACTGCTCTATGAACACAAAGATTAAACTCTGTGAGTGGAACTCACACATCCCAAAGTGGTTGCTGAGAATGATTCTCTCTAGTTTTTATAGAATATATTTCCTTTTCTTCCGTAGGCCGAAAGTCGCTTGAAATCTCCACTTGGAAATTCCACTAAAAGAGGGTTTCAAATCTGCTCTGTCTAAAGTAAGTTTCAACTCTGTGAGTTGAACACACGCAGCCCAAAGAAGTTACTGACAATTCTTCTCTCTAGCGTTATATGCAGAAATCCCGTTTCCAATGAAATCCTCAAAGAGGTCCAAATATCCACTTGCAGACTTTACAAACAGAGTGTTTCCAATCTGCTCTATGAAAACAAAGGTTAAACTCTGTGAGTGGAACGCACACATTACAAAGAGTTTGCAGAGAATGATTCTCTCTAGTTTTTACACGAAGATATTTCCTTTTCTACCGTAGGCCCAAAATCGCTTGAAATCTCCACTTGGAAATTCAAGAAAAAGAGGGTTTCAAATCTGCTCTGTCTAAAGTAAGGTTCAGCTCTGTGAGTTGAACACACGCAGCCGAAAGAAGTTACTGACAATTCTTCTGTCAAGCGTTATATGCAGAAATCCCGTTTACAACGTAATCCTCAAAGAGGTCCAAATATCCACTTGCAGACTTTACAAACAGAGTGTTTCCAATCTGCTCTATGAAAACAAAGGTTAAACTCTGTGAGTGGAACGCACACATCCCAATGAGTTTGCAGAGAATGATTCTCTCTAGTTTTTATACGAAGATATTTCCTTTTCTACCGTAGGCCCAAATCGCTTGAAATCTCCACATGGAAATTCAAGAAAAAGAGGGTTTCAAATCTGCTCTGTCTAAAGTAAGGTTCAACTCTGTGAGTTGAACACAGGAAGCCCAAAGAAGTTACTGACAATTCTTCTGTCTAGCGTTATACGCAGAAATCCCGTTTCCAACGAAATCCTCAAAGAGGTCCAAATATCCACTTGCAGATTTTACAAATAGGGTGTTTCCAAACTGCTCTATGAAAACAAAGGTTAAACTCTGTGAGTGGAACGCACACATCCCAAAGTGTTTGCTGAAAATGATTCCCTCTAGTTTTTATATGAAGATATTTCCTTTTCTTCCATAGGCCCAAATCTCTTGAAATCTCCACTTGCAAATTCCACAAAAAGAGGGTTTCAAATCTGCTCTGTCTAAAGGAAGGTTCAACTCTGTGAGTTGAACACACGCAGGCCAGAGAAGTTACTGAGAATTCTTCTGTCTAGCGTTATATGCAGAAATCCCGTTTCCAACGATATCCTCAAAGAGGTCCAAATATCCAATTGCAGGCTTTACAAACAGAGTGTTTCCAAACTGCTCTATGAACACAAAGGTTAAACTCTGTGAGTGGAACACACACAACCCAAAGTGGTTGCTGAGAATGATTCTCTCTACTTTTTATACGAAGATATTTCCTTTTCTTCCGTAGGCCCAAAGTCGCTTGAAATCTCCACTTGGAAATTCCACTAAAAGAGGGTTTCAAATCTGCTCTGTCTAAAGTAAGGTTCAGCTCTGCGAGTTGAACACACGCAGCCCAAAGAAGTTACTGACAATTCTTCTGTCTAGCGTTATATGCAGAAATCCCGTTTCCAACGAAATCCTCAAAGAGGTCCAAATATCCACTTGCAGACTTTACAAACAGTGTTTCCAAACTGCTCTATGAACACAAAGGTTAAACTCTGTGAGTGGAACTCACACATCCCAAAGTGGTTGCTGAGAATGATTCTCTCTAATTTTTATACGAAGTTATTTCCTTTTCTACCGTAGGCCCAAAATCGCTTGAAATCTCCACTTGGAAATTCAAGAAAAAGAGGGTTTCAAATCTGCTCTGTCTAAAGTAAGGTTCAACTCTGTGAGTTGAACACACGCAGGCCGAAGAAGTTACTGAGAATTCTTCTGTCTAGCGTTATATGCAGAAATCCCGTTTCCAACGAAATCCTCAAAGAGGTCTCAATATCCACTTGCAGACTTTACAAACAGTGTGTTTCCAGACTGCTCTATGAAAACAAAGGTTAAACACTGTGAGTGGAACTCACACATCTCAAAGTGGTTGCTGAGAATGATTCTCTCTAGTTTTTATAGAATATATTTCCTTTTCTTCCGTAGGCCCAAAGTCGCTTGAAATCTCCACTTGGAAATTCCACTAAAAGAGGGTTTCAAATCTGCTCTGTCTAAAGTAAGGTTCAACTCTGTGAGTTGAACACACGCAGCCCAAAGAAGTTACTGACAATTCTTCTCTCTAGCGTTATATGCAGAAATCCCGTTTCCAACGAAATCCTCAAAGAGGTCCAAATATCCACTTGCAGACTTTACAAACAGAGTCTTTCCAATCTGCTCTATGAAAACAAAGGTTAAACTCTGTGAGTGGAACGCACACATTACAAAGAGTTTGCAGAGAATGATTCTCTCTAGTTTTTATACGAAGATATTTCCTTTTCTACCGTAGGCCCAAACCGCTTGAAATCTCCACTTGGAAATTCAAGAAAAAGAGGGTTTCAAATCTGCTCTGTCTAAAGTAAGGTTCAAATCTGTGAGTTGAACACACACAGCCGAAAGAAGTTACTGACAATTATCTGTCTAGCGTTATATGCAGAAATCCCGTTTCCAAAGAAATCCTCAAAGAGGTCCAAATATCCACTTGCAGACTTTACAAACAGAGTGTTTCCAATCTGCTCTATGAAAACATAGGTTAAACTCTGTGAGTGGAACGCACACATCCCAAAGAGTTTGCAGAGAATGATTCTCTCTAGTTTTTATACGAAGATATTTCCTTTTCTACCGTAGGCCCAAAATCGCTTGAAATCTCCACTTGGAAATTCCACAAAAAGAGGGTTTCAAATCTGCTCTGTCTAAAGTAAGGTTCAACTCTGTCAGTTGAACACATGCAGCCCAAAGAAGTTACTGACAATTCTTCTGTCTAGCGTTATATGCAGAAATCCCGATTCCAACGAAATCCTCAATGAGGTCCAGATATCCACTTGCAGGCTTTACAAACAGAGTGTTTCCAAACTGCTCTATGAAAACAAAGGTTAAACTCTGTGAGTGGAACTCACACATCCCAAAGTGGTTGCTGAGAATGATTCTCTCTAGTTTTTATACGAAGATATTTCCTTTTCTACCGTAGGCCCAAATCGCTTGAAATCTCCCCTTGGAAATTCCACAAAAAGAGGGTTTCAAATCTGCTCTTTCTATAGGAAGGTTCAACTATGTGAGTTGAACACACGCAGGCCAAAGAAGTTACTGAAAATTCTTCTGTGTAGCGTTATATGCAGAAATCCCGTTTCCAACGAAATCCTCAAAGAGGTCTCAATATCCACTTGCAGACTTTACAAACAGAGTGTTTCCAGACTGCTCTATGAAAACAAAGGTTAAACACTGTGAGTGGAACTCACACATCTCAAAGTGGGTGCTGAGAATGATTCTCTCTAGTTTTTATACGAAGATATTTCCTTTTCTACCGTAGGCCCAAAATCGCTTGAAATCTCCACTTGGAAATTCCACAAAAAGAGGGTTTCAAATCTGCTCTGTCTAAAGTAAGGTTCAACTCTGTGAGTTGAACACACGCAGCCGAAAGAAGTTACTGACAATTCTTCTCTCTAGCGTTATATGCAGAAATCCCGTTTCCAACGAAATCCTCAAAGAGGTCCAAATATCCACTTGCAGACTTTACAAACAGAGTGTTTCCAATCTGCTCTATGAAAACAAAGGTTAAACTCTGTGAGTGGAACGCACACATCCCAAAGAGTTTGCAGAGAATGATTCTCTCTAGTTTTTATACGAAGATATTTCCTTTTCTTCCGTAGGCCCAAATCACTTGAAATCTCCACTTGGAAATTCAAGAAAAAGAGGGTTTCAAATCTGCTCTGTCTAAAGTAAGTTTCAACTCTGTGAGTTGAACACAGGCAGCCCAAAGAAGTTACTGACAATTCTTCTGTCTAGCGTTATACGCAGAAATCCCGTTTCCAACAAAATCCTCAAAGAGGTCCAAATATCCACTTGCAGAGTTTACAAATAGGGTGTTTCCAAACTGCTCTATGAAAACAAAGGTTAAACTCTGTGAGTGGAACGCACACATCCCAAAGTGTTTGCTGAGAATGATTCCCTCTAGTTTTTATATGAAGATATTTCCTTTTCTACAATAGGCCCAAATCTCTTGAATTCTCCACTTGCAAATTCCACAAAAAGAGGGTTTCAAATCTGCTCTGTCTAAAGGAAGGTTCAACTCTGTGAGTTGAACACACGCAGGCCAAAGATGTTACTGAGAATTCTTCTGTCTAGCGTTATATGCAGAAATCCCGTTTCCAACGATATCCTCAAAGAGGTCCAAATATCCAATTGCAGGCTTTACAAACAGAGTGTTTCCAAACTGCTCTATGAACACAAAGGTTAAACTCTGTGAGTGGAACTCACACATCCCAAAGTGGTTGCTGAGAATGATTCTCTCTAGTTTTTATAGAAGATATTTCCTTTTCTTCCGTAGGCCCAAAGTCACTTGAAATCTCCACTTGGAAATTCCACTAAAAGAGGGTTTCAAATCTGCTCTGTCTAAAGTAAGGTTCAACTCTGTGAGTTGAACACACGCAGCCCAAAGAAGTTACTGACAATTCTTCTGTCTAGCGTTATATGCAGAAATCCCGTTTCCAACGAAATCCTCAAAGAGGTCCAAATATCCACTTGCAGACTTTGCAAACAGAGTGTTTCCAAACTGCTCTATGAAAACAAAGGTTAAACTCTGTGAGTGGAACTCACACATCCCTAAGTGGTTGCTGAGAATGATTCTCTCTAGTTTTTATACGAAGATATTTCCTTTTATACCGTAGGCCCAAAATCGCTTGAAATCTCCACTTGGAAATTCCGCAAAAAGAGGGTTTCAAATCTACTCTGTCTAAAGTAAGGTTCAACTCTGTGAGTTGAACACACGCAGCCCAAAGAAGTTACTGACAATTCTTCTGTCTAGCGTTATATGCAGAAATCCCGTTTCCAATGAAATCCTCAAAGAGGTCCAAATATCCACTTGCAGACTCTACAAACAGTGTTTCCAAACTGCTCTATGAACACAAAGGTTAAACTCTGTGAGTGGAACTCACACATCCCAAAGTGGTTGCTGAGAATGATTCTCTCTAGTTTTTATACGAAGATATTTCCTTTTCTACCGTAGGCCCAAAATCGCTTGAAATCTCCACTTGGAAATTCAAGAAAAAGAGGGTTTCAAATCTGCTCTGTCTAAAGTAAGGTTCAACTCTGTCAGTTGAACACAGGCAGCCCAAAGAAGTTACTGACAATTCTTCTGTCTAGCGTTATACGCAGAAATCCCGTTTCCAACGAAATCCTCAAAGAGGTCCAAATATCCACTTGCAGATTTTACAAATAGGGTGTTTCCAAACTGCTCTATGAAAACAAAGGTTAAACTCTGTGAGTGGAACGCACACATCCCAAAGTGTTTGCTGAGAATGATTCCCTCTAGTTTTTATATGAAGATATTTCCTTTTCTACCATAGGCCCAAATCTCTTGAAATCTCCACTTGCAAATTCAAGAAAAAGAGGGTTTCAAATCTGCTCTGTCTAAAGGAAGGTTCAACTCTGTGAGTTGAACACACGCAGGCCGAAGAAGTTACTGAGAATTCTTCTGTCTAGCGTTATATGCAGAAATCCCGTTTCCAACGAAATCCTCAAAGAGGTCCAAATATCCACTTGCAGACTTTACAAACAGAGTGTTTCCAGACTGCTCTATGAAAACAAAGGTTAAACACTGTGAGTGGAACTCACACATCTCAAAGTGGTTGCTGAGAATGATTCTCTCTAGTTTTTATAGAATATATTTCCTTTTCTTCCGTAGGCCCAAAGTCGATTGAAATCTCCACTTGGAAATTCCACTAAAAGAGGGTTTCAAATCTGCTCTGTCTAAAGTAAGGTTCAACTCTGAGTTGAACACACGCAGCCCAAAGAAGTTACTGACAACTCTTCTCTCTAGCGTTATATGCAGAAATCCCGTTTCCAACGAAATCCTCAAAGAGGTCCAAATATCCACTTGCAGACTTTACAAACAGAGTGTTTCCAATCTGCTCTATGAAAACAAAGGTTAAACTCTGTGAGTGGAACGCACACATTACAAAGAGTTTGCAGAGAATGATTCTCTCTAGTTTTTATACGAAGATATTTCCTTTTCTACCGTAGGCCCAAATCGCTTGAAATCTCCACTTGGAAATTCAAGAAAAAGAGGGTTTCAAATCTGCTCTGTCTAAAGTAAGGTTCAACTCTGTGAGTTGAACACACACAGCCGAAAGAAGTTACTGACAATTCTTCTGTCTAGCGTTATATGCAGAAATCCCGTTTCCAACAAAATCCTCAAAGAGGTCCAAATATCCACTTGCAGACTTTACAAACAGAGTGTTTCCAATCTGCTCTATGAAAACATAGGTTAAACTCTAAGAGTGGAACGCACACATCCCAAAGAGTTTGCAGAGAATGATTCTCTCTAGTTTTTATACGAAGATATTTCCTTTTCTACCGTAGGCCCAAATCGCTTGAAATCTCCACTTGGAAATTCAAGAAAAATAGGGTTTCAAATCTGCTCTGTCTAAAGTAAGGTTCAACTCTGTGAGTTGAACACACGCAGCCCAAAGAAGTTACTGACAATTCTTCTGTCTAGCGTTATATGCAGAAATCCCGTTTCCAACGAAATCCTCAAAGAGGTCCAAATATCCACTTGCAGACTTTACAAACAGTGTTTCCAAACTGCTCTATGAACACAAAGGTTAAACTCTGTGAGTGGAACTCACACATCCCAAAGTGGTTGCTGAGAATGATTCTCTCTAGTTTTTATACGAAGATATTTCCTTTTCTACCGTAGGCCCAAAATCGCTTGAAATCTCCACTTGGAAATTCAAGAAAAAGAGGGTTTCAAATCTGCTCTGTCTAAAGTAAGGTTCAACTCTGTGAGTTGAACACAGGCAGCCCAAAGAAGTTACTGACAATTCTTCTGTCTAGCGTTATACGCAGAAATCCCGTTTCCAACAAAATCCTCAAAGAGGTCCAAATATCCACTTGCAGATTTTACAAATAGGGTGTTTCCAAACTGCTCTATGAAAACAAAGGTTAAACTCTGTGAGTGGAACGCACACATCCCAAAGTGTTTGCTGAGAATGATTCCCTCTAGTTTTTATATGAAGATATTTCCTTTTCTACAATAGGCCCAAATCTCTTGAATTCTCCACTTGCAAATTCAAGAAAAAGAGGGTTTCAAATCTGCTCTATCTAAAGGAAGGTTCAACTCTGTGAGTTGAACACACGCAGGCCAAAGATGTTACTGAGAATTCTTCTGTCTAGCGTTATATGCAGAAATCCCGTTTCCAACGATATCCTCAAAGAGGTCCAAATATCCAATTGCAGGCTTTACAAACAGAGTGTTTCCAAACTGCTCTATGAACACAAAGGTTAAACTCTGTGAGTGGAACTCACACATCCCAAAGTGGTTGCTGAGAATGATTCTCTCTAGTTTTTATAGAAGATATTTCCTTTTCTTCCGTAGGCCCAAAGTCACTTGAAATCTCCACTTGGAAATTCCACTAAAAGAGGGTTTCAAATCTGCTCTGTCTAAAGTAAGGTTCAACTCTGTGAGTTGAACACACGCAGCCCAAAGAAGTTACTGACAATTCTTCTGTCTAGCGTTATATGCAGAAATCCCGTTTCCAACGAAATCCTCAAAGAGGTCCAAATATCCACTTGCAGACTTTGCAAACAGAGTGTTTCCAAACTGCTCTATGAAAACAAAGGTTAAACTCTGTGAGTGGAACTCACACATCCCTAAGTGGTTGCTGAGAATGATTCTCTCTAGTTTTTATACGAAGATATTTCCTTTTATACCGTAGGCCCAAAATCGCTTGAAATCTCCACTTGGAAATTCCGCAAAAAGAGGGTTTCAAATCTACTCTGTCTAAAGTAAGGTTCAACTCTGTGAGTTGAACACACGCAGCCCAAAGAAGTTACTGACAATTCTTCTGTCTAGCGTTATATGCAGAAATCCCGTTTCCAACGAAATCCTCAAAGAGGTCCAAATATCCACTTGCAGACTCTACAAACAGTGTTTCCAAACTGCTCTATGAACACAAAGGTTAAACTCTGTGAGTGGAACTCACACATCCCAAAGTGGTTGCTGAGAATGATTCTCTCTAGTTTTTATACGAAGATATTTCCTTTTCTACCGTAGGCCCAAAATCGCTTGAAATCTCCACTTGGAAATTCAAGAAAAAGAGGGTTTCAAATCTGCTCTGTCTAAAGTAAGGTTCAACTCTGTCAGTTGAACACAGGCAGCCCAAAGAAGTTACTGACAATTCTTCTGTCTAGCGTTATACGCAGAAATCCCGTTTCCAACGAAATCCTCAAAGAGGTCCAAATATCCACTTGCAGATTTTACAAATAGGGTGTTTCCAAACTGCTCTATGAAAACAAAGGTTAAACTCTGTGAGTGGAACGCACACATCCCAAAGTGTTTGCTGAGAATGATTCCCTCTAGTTTTTATATGAAGATATTTCCTTTTCTACCATAGGCCCAAATCTCTTGAAATCTCCACTTGCAAATTCAAGAAAAAGAGGGTTTCAAATCTGCTCTGTCTAAAGGAAGGTTCAACTCTGTGAGTTGAACACACGCAGGCCGAAGAAGTTACTGAGAATTCTTCTGTCTAGCGTTATATGCAGAAATCCCGTTTCCAACGAAATCCTCAAAGAGGTCCAAATATCCACTTGCAGACTTTACAAAGAGAGTGTTTCCAGACTGCTCTATGAAAACAAAGGTTAAACACTGTGAGTGGAACTCACACATCTCAAAGTGGTTGCTGAGAATGATTCTCTCTAGTTTTTATAGAATATATTTCCTTTTCTTCCGTAGGCCCAAAGTCGATTGAAATCTCCACTTGGAAATTCCACTAAAAGAGGGTTTCAAATCTGCTCTGTCTAAAGTAAGGTTCAACTCTGAGTTGAACACACGCAGCCCAAAGAAGTTACTGACAACTCTTCTCTCTAGCGTTATATGCAGAAATCCCGTTTCCAACGAAATCCTCAAAGAGGTCCAAATATCCACTTGCAGACTTTACAAACAGAGTGTTTCCAATCTGCTCTATGAAAACAAAGGTTAAACTCTGTGAGTGGAACGCACACATTACAAAGAGTTTGCAGAGAATGATTCTCTCTAGTTTTTATACGAAGATATTTCCTTTTCTACCGTAGGCCCAAATCGCTTGAAATCTCCACTTGGAAATTCAAGAAAAAGAGGGTTTCAAATCTGCTCTGTCTAAAGTAAGGTTCAACTCTGTGAGTTGAACACACACAGCCGAAAGAAGTTACTGACAATTCTTCTGTCTAGCGTTATATGCAGAAATCCCGTTTCCAACAAAATCCTCAAAGAGGTCCAAATATCCACTTGCAGACTTTACAAACAGAGTGTTTCCAATCTGCTCTATGAAAACATAGGTTAAACTCTAAGAGTGGAACGCACACATCCCAAAGAGTTTGCAGAGAATGATTCTCTCTAGTTTTTATACGAAGATATTTCCTTTTCTACCGTAGGCCCAAATCGCTTGAAATCTCCACTTGGAAATTCAAGAAAAATAGGGTTTCAAATCTGCTCTGTCTAAAGTAAGGTTCAACTCTGTGAGTTGAACACACGCAGCCCAAAGAAGTTACTGACAATTCTTCTGTCTAGCGTTATATGCAGAAATCCCGTTTCCAACGAAATCCTCAAAGAGGTCCAAATATCCACTTGCAGACTTTACAAACAGTGTTTCCAAACTGCTCTATGAACACAAAGGTTAAACTCTGTGAGTGGAACTCACACATCCCAAAGTGGTTGCTGAGAATGATTCTCTCTAGTTTTTATACGAAGATATTTCCTTTTCTACCGTAGGCCCAAAATCGCTTGAAATCTCCACTTGGAAATTCAAGAAAAAGAGGGTTTCAAATCTGCTCTGTCTAAAGTAAGGTTCAACTCTGTGAGTTGAACACAGGCAGCCCAAAGAAGTTACTGACAATTCTTCTGTCTAGCGTTATACGCAGAAATCCCGTTTCCAACAAAATCCTCAAAGAGGTCCAAATATCCACTTGCAGATTTTACAAATAGGGTGTTTCCAAACTGCTCTATGAAAACAAAGGTTAAACTCTGTGAGTGGAACTCACACATCCCAAAGTGGTTGCTGAGAATGATTCTCTCTAGTTTTTATACGAAGTTATTTCCTTTTCTACCGTAGGCCCAAAATCGCTTGAAATCTCCACTTGGAAATTCAAGAAAAAGAGGGTTTCAAATCTGCTCTGTCTAAAGTAAGGTTTAACTCTGTGAGTTGAACACACGCAGGCCGAAGAAGTTACGGAGAATTCTTCTGTCTAGCGTTATATGCAGAAATCCCGTTTCCAACGAAATCCTCAAAGAGGTCTCAATATCCACTTGCAGACTTTACAAACAGTGTGTTTCCAGACTGCTCTATGAAAACAAAGGTTAAACACTGTGAGTGGAACTCACACATCTCAAAGTGGTTGCTGAGAATGATTCTCTCTAGTTTTTAAAGAATATATTTCCTTTTCTTCCGTAGGCCCAAAGTCGCTTGAAATCTCCACTTGGAAATTCCACTAAAAGAGGGTTTCAAATCTGCTCTGTCTAAAGTAAGGTTCAACTCTGTGAGTTGAACACACGCAGCCCAAAGAAGTTACTGACAATTCTTCTCTCTACCGTTATATGCAGAAATCCCGTTTCCAACGAAATCCTCAAAGAGGTCCAAATATCCACTTGCAGACTTTACAAACAGAGTCTTTCCAATCTGCTCTATGAAAACAAAGGTTAAACTCTGTGAGTGGAACGCACACATTACAAAGAGTTTGCAGAGAATGATTCTCTCTAGTTTTTATACGAAGATATTTCCTTTTCTACCGTAGGCCCAAATCGCTTGAAATCTCCACTTGGAAATTCAAGAAAAAGAGGGTTTCAAATCTGCTCTGTCTAAAGTAAGGTTCAAATCTGTGAGTTGAACACACACAGCCGAAAGAGGTTACTGACAATTCTTCTGTCTAGCGTTATATGCAGAAATCCCGTTTCCAACGAAATCCTCAAAGAGGTCCAAATATCCACTTGCAGACTTTACAAACAGAGTGTTTCCAATCTGCTCTATGAAAACATAGGTTAAACTCTGTGAGTGGAACGCACACATCCCAAAGAGTTTGCAGAGAATGATTCTCTCTAGTTTTTATACGAAGATATTTCCTTTTCTACCGTAGGCCCAAAATCGCTTGAAATCTCCACTTGGAAATTCCACAAAAAGAGGGTTTCAAATCTGCTCTGTCTAAAGTAAGGTTCAACTCTGTCAGTTGAACACATGCAGCCCAAAGAAGTTACTGACAATTCTTCTGTCTAGCGTTATATGCAGAAATCCCGATTCCAACGAAATCCTCAATGAGGTCCAAATATCCACTTGCAGGCTTTACAAACAGAGTGTTTCCAAACTGCTCTATGAAAACAAAGGTTAAACTCTGTGAGTGGAACTCACACATCCCAAAGTGGTTGCTGAGAATGATTCTCTCTAGTTTTTATACGAAGATATTTCCTTTTCTACCGTAGGCCCAAATCGCTTGAAATCTCCCCTTGGAAATTCCACAAAAAGAGGGTTTCAAATCTGCTCTTTCTATAGGAAGGTTCAACTATGTGAGTTGAACACACGCAGGCCAAAGAAGTTACTGAAAATTCTTCTGTGTAGCGTTATATGCAGAAATCCCGTTTCCAACGAAATCCTCAAAGAGGTCTCAATATCCACTTGCAGACTTTACAAACAGAGTGTTTCCAGACTGCTCTATGAAAACAAAGGTTAAACACTGTGAGTGGAACTCACACATCTCAAAGTGGGTGCTGAGAATGATTCTCTCTAGTTTTTATACGAAGATATTTCCTTTTCTACCGTAGGCGCAAAATCGCTTGAAATCTCCACTTGGAAATTCCACAAAAAGAGGGTTTCAAATCTGCTCTGTCTAAAGTAAGGTTCAACTCTGTGAGTTGAACACACGCAGCCGAAAGAAGTTACTGACAATTCTTCTCTCTAGCGTTATATGCAGAAATCCCGTTTCCAACGAAATCCTCAAAGAGGTCCAAATATCCACTTGCAGACTTTACAAACAGAGTGTTTCCAATCTGCTCTATGAAAACAAAGGTTAAACTCTGTGAGTGGAACGCACACATCCCAAAGAGTTTGCAGAGAATGATTCTCTCTAGTTTTTATACGAAGATATTTCCTTTTCTTCCGTAGGCCCAAATCGCTTGAAATCTCCACTTGGAAATTCAAGAAAAAGAGGGTTTCAAATCTGCTCTGTCTAAAGTAAGTTTCAACTCTGTGAGTTGAACACAGGCAGCCCAAAGAAGTTACTGACAATTCTTCTGTCTAGCGTTATACGCAGAAATCCCGTTTCCAACAAAATCCTCAAAGAGGTCCAAATATCCACTTGCAGATTTTACAAATAGGGTGTTTCCAAACTGCTCTATGAAAACAAAGGTTAAACTCTGTGAGTGGAACGCACACATCCCAAAGTGTTTGCTGAGAATGATTCCCTCTAGTTTTTATATGAAGATATTTCCTTTTCTACAATAGGCCCAAATCTCTTGAATTCTCCACTTGCAAATTCCACAAAAAGAGGGTTTCAAATCTGCTCTGTCTAAAGGAAGGTTCAACTCTGTGAGTTGAACACACGCAGGCCAAAGATGTTACTGAGAATTCTTCTGTCTAGCGTTATATGCAGAAATCCCGTTTCCAACGATATCCTCAAAGAGGTCCAAATATCCAATTGCAGGCTTTACAAACAGAGTGTTTCCAAACTGCTCTATGAACACAAAGGTTAAACTCTGTGAGTGGAACTCACACATCACAAAGTGGTTGCTGAGAATGATTCTCTCTAGTTTTTATAGAAGATATTTCCTTTTCTTCCGTAGGCCCAAAGTCGCTTGAAATCTCCACTTGGAAATTCCACTAAAAGAGGGTTTCAAATCTGCTCTGTCTAAAGTAAGGTTCAACTCTGTGAGTTGAACACACGCAGCCCAAAGAAGTTACTGACAATTCTTCTGTCTAGCGTTATATGCAGAAATCCCGTTTCCAACGAAATCCTCAAAGAGGTCCAAATATCCACTTGCAGACTTTGCAAACAGAGTGTTTCCAAACTGCTCTATGAAAACAAAGGTTAAACTCTGTGAGTGGAACTCACACATCCCAAAGTGGTTGCTGAGAATGATTCTCTCTAGTTTTTATACGAAGATATTTCCTTTTATACCGTAGGCCCAAAATCGCTTGAAATCTCCACTTGGAAATTCCGCAAAAATAGGGTTTCAAATCTACTCTGTCTAAAGTAAGGTTCAACTCTGTGAGTTGAACACACGCAGCCCAAAGAAGTTACTGACAATTCTTCTGTCTAGCGTTATATGCAGAAATCCCGTTTCCAACGAAATCCTCAAAGAGGTCCAAATATCCACTTGCAGACTTTACAAACAGTGTTTCCAAACTGCTCTATGAACACAAAGGTTAAACTCTGTGAGTGGAACTCACACATCCCAAAGTGGTTGCTGAGAATGATTCTCTCTAGTTTTTATACGAAGATATTTCCTTTTCTACCGTAGGCCCAAAATCGCTTGAAATCTCCACTTGGAAATTCAAGAAAAAGAGGGTTTCAAATCTGCTCTGTCTAAAGTAAGGTTCAACTCTGTGAGTTGAACACAGGCAGCCCAAAGAAGTTACTGACAATTCTTCTGTCTAGCGTTATACGCAGAAATCCCGTTTCCAACGAAATCCTCAAAGAGGTCCAAATATCCACTTGCAGATTTTACAAATAGGGTGTTTCCAAACTGCTCTATGAAAACAAAGGTTAAACTCTGTGAGTGGAACGCACACATCCCAAAGTGTTTGCTGAGAATGATTCCCTCTAGTTTTTATATGAAGATATTTCCTTTTCTACCATAGGCCCAAATCTCTTGAAATCTCCACTTGCAAATTCAAGAAAAAGAGGGTTTCAAATCTGCTCTGTCTAAAGGAAGGTTCAACTCTGTGAGTTGAACACACGCAGGCCGAAGAAGTTACTGAGAATTCTTCTGTCTAGCGTTATATGCAGAAATCCCGTTTCCAACGAAATCCTCAAAGAGGTCCAAATATCCACTTGCAGACTTTACAAACAGAGTGTTTCCAGATTGCTCTATGAAAACAAAGGTTAAACACTGTGAGTGGAACTCACACATCTCAAAGTGGTTGCTGAGAATGATTCTCTCTAGTTTTTATAGAATATATTTCCTTTTCTTCCGTAGGCCCAAAGTCGATTGAAATCTCCACATGGAAATTCCACTAAAAGAGGGTTTCAAATCTGCTCTGTCTAAAGTAAGGTTCAACTCTGAGTTGAACACACGCAGCCCAAAGAAGTTACTGACAACTCTTCTCTCTAGCGTTATATGCAGAAATCCCGTTTCCAACGAAATCCTCAAAGAGGTCCAAATATCCACTTGCAGACTTTACAAACAGAGTGTTTCCAATCTGCTCTATGAAAACAAAGGTTAAACTCTGTGAGTGGAACGCACACATTACAAAGAGTTTGCAGAGAATGATTCTCTCTAGTTTTTATACGAAGATATTTCCATTTCTACCGTAGGCCCAAATCGCTTGAAATCTCCACTTGGAAATTCAAGAAAAAGAGGGTTTCAAATCTGCTCTGTCTAAAGTAAGGTTCAACTCTGTGAGTTGAACACACACAGCCGAAAGAAGTTACTGACAATTCTTCTGTCTAGCGTTATATGCAGAAATCCCGTTTCCAACAAAATCCTCAAAGAGGTCCAAATATCCACTTGCAGACTTTACAAACAGAGTGTTTCCAATCTGCTCTATGAAAACATAGGTTAAACTCTAAGAGTGGAACGCACACATCCCAAAGAGTTTGCAGAGAATGATTCTCTCTAGTTTTTATACGAAGATATTTCCTTTTCTACCGTAGGCCCAAATCGCTTGAAATCTCCACTTGGAAATTCAAGAAAAAGAGGGTTTCAAATCTGCTCTGTCTAAAGTAAGGTTCAACTCTGTGAGTTGAACACACGCAGCCCAAAGAAGTTACTGACAATTCTTCTGTCTAGCGTTATATGCAGAAATCCCGTTTCCAACGAAATCCTCAAAGAGGTCCAAATATCCACTTGCAGACTTTACAAACAGTGTTTCCAAACTGCTCTATGAACACAAAGGTTAAACTCTGAGAGTGGAACTCACACATCCCAAAGTGGTTGCTGAGAATGATTCTCTCTAGTTTTTATACGAAGATATTTCCTTTTCTACCGTAGGCCCAAAATCGCTTGAAATCTCCACTTGGAAATTCAAGAAAAAGAGGGTTTCAAATCTGCTCTGTCTAAAGTAAGGTTCAACTCTGTGAGTTGAACACAGGCAGCCCAAAGAAGTTACTGACAATTCTTCTGTCTAGCGTTATACGCAGAAATCCCGTTTCCAACAAAATCCTCAAAGAGGTCCAAATATCCACTTGCAGATTTTACAAATAGGGTGTTTCCAAACTGCTCTATGAAAACAAAGGTTAAACTCTGTGAGTGGAACGCACACATCCCAAAGTGTTTGCTGAGAATGATTCCCTCTAGTTTTTATATGAAGATATTTCCTTTTCTACCATAGGCCCAAATCTCTTGAAATCTCCACTTGCAAATTCAAGAAAAAGAGGGTTTCAAAACTGCTCTGTCTAAAGGAAGGTTCAACTCTGTGAGTTGAACACACGCAGGCCGAAGAAGTTACTGAGAATTCTTCTGTGTAGCGTTATATGCAGAAATCCCGTTTCCAACGAAATCCTCAAAGAGGTCCAAATATCCACTTGCAGACTTTACAAACAGAGTGTTTCCAGACTGCTCTATGAAAACAAAGGTTAAACACTGTGAGTGGAACTCACACATCTCAAAGTGGTTGCTGAGAATGATTCTCTCTAGTTTTTATAGAATATATTTCCTTTTCTTCCGTAGGCCCAAAGTCGATTGAAATCTCCACTTGGAAATTCCACAAAAAGAGGGTTTCAAATCTGCTCTGTCTAAAGTAAGGTTCAACTCTGAGTTGAACACACGCAGCCCAAAGAAGTTACTGACAACTCTTCTCTCTAGCGTTATATGCAGAAATCCCGTTTCCAACGAAATCCTCAAAGAGGTCCAAATATCCACTTGCAGACTTTACAAACAGAGTGTTTCCAATCTGCTCTATTAAAACAAAGGTTAAACTCTGTGAGTGGAACGCACACATTACAAAGAGTTTGCAGAGAATGATTCTCTCTAGTTTTTATACGAAGATATTTCCTTTTCTACCGTAGGCCCAAATCGCTTGAAATCTCCACTTGGAAATTCAAGAAAAAGAGGGTTTCAAATCTGCTCTGTCTAAAGTAAGGTTCAACTCTGTGAGTTGAACACACACAGCCGAAAGAAGTTACTGACAATTCTTCTGTCTAGCGTTATATGCAGAAATCCCGTTTCCAACAAAATCCTCAAAGAGGTCCAAATATCCACTTGCAGACTTTACAAACAGAGTGTTTCCAATCTGCTCTATGAAAACATAGGTTAAACTCTGTGAGTGGAACGCACACATCCCAAAGGGTTTGCAGAGAATGATTCTCTCTAGTTTTTATACGAAGATATTTCCTTTTCTACCGTAGGCACAAATCGCTTGAAATCTCCACTTGGAAATTCAAGAAAAAGAGGTTTTCAAATCTGCTCTGTCTAAAGTAAGGTTCAACTCTGTGAGTTGAACACAGGCAGCCCAAAGAAGTTACTGACAATTCTTCTGTCTAGCGTTATACGCAGAAATCCCGTTTCCAACAAAATCCTCAAAGAGGTCCAAATATCCACTTGCAGATTTTACAAATAGAGTGTTTCCAAACTGCTGTATGAAAACAAAGGTTAAACTCTGTGAGTGGAACGCACACATCCCAAAGTGTTTGCTGAGAATGATTCCCTCTAGTTTTTATATGAAGATATTTCCTTTTCTACCATAGGCCCAAATCTCTTGAAATCTCCACTTGCAAATTCCACAAAAAGAGGGTTTCAAATCTGCTCTTTCTATAGGAAGGTTCAACTCTGTGAGTTGAGCACACGCAGGCCAAAGAAGTTACTGAGAATTCTTCTGTGTAGCGTTATATGCAGAAATCCCGTTTCCAACGAAATCCTCAAAGAGGTCTCAATATCCACTTGCAGACTTTACAAACAGAGTGTTTCCAGACTGCTCTATGAAAACAAAGGTTAAACACTGTGAGTGGAACTCACACATCTCAAAGTGGGTGCTGAGAATGATTCTCTCTAGTTTTTATACGAAGATATTTCCTTTTCTACCGAAGGCCCAAAATCGCATGAAATCTCCACTTGGAAATTCCACAAAAAGAGGGTTTCAAATCTGCTCTGTCTAAAGTAAGGTTCAACTCTGTGAGTTGAACACACGCAGCCGAAAGAAGTTACTGACAATTCTTCTCTCTAGCGTTATATGCAGAAATCCCGTTTCCAACGAAATCCTCAAAGAGGTCCAAATATCCACTTGCAGACTTTACAAACAGAGTGTTTCCAATCTGCTCTATGAAAACAAAGGTTAAACTCTGTGAGTGGAACGCACACATCGCAAAGAGTTTTCAGAGAATGATTCTCTCTAGTTTTTATACGAAGATATTTCCTTTTCTTCCGTAGGCCCAAATCGCTTGAAATCTCCACTTGGAAATTCAAGAAAAAGAGGGTTTCAAATCTGCTCTGTCTAAAGTAAGGATCAACTCTGTGAGTTGAACACAGGCAGCCCAAAGAAGTTACTGACAATTCTTCTGTCTAGCGTTATACGCAGAAATCCCGTTTCCAACAAAATCCTCAAAGAGGTCCAAATATCCACTTGCAGATTTTACAAATAGGGTGTTTCCAAACTGCTCTATGAAAACAAAGGTTAAACTCTGTGAGTGGAACGCACACATCCCAAAGTGTTTGCTGAGAATGATTCCCTCTAGTTTTTATATGAAGATATTTCCTTTTCTACCATAGGCCCAAATCTCTTGAATTCTCCACTTGCAAATTCCACAAAAAGAGGGTTTCAAATCTGCTCTGTCTAAAGGAAGGTTCAACTCTGTGAGTTGAACACACGCAGGCCAAAGAAGTTACTGAGAATTCTTCTGTCTAGCGTTATATGCAGAAATCCCGTTTCCAACGATATCCTCAAAGAGGTCCAAATATCCAATTGCAGGCTTTACAAACAGAGTGTTTCCAAACTGCTCTATGAACACAAAGGTTAAACTCTGTGAGTGGAACTCACACATCTCAAAGTGGTTGCTGAGAATGATTCTCTCTAGTTTTTATACGAAGATATTTCCTTTTCTACCGTAGGCCCAAAATCGCTTGAAATCTCCACTTGGAAATTCCACAAAAAGAGGGTTTCAAATCTGCTCTGTCTAAAGTAAGGTTCAACTCTGTCAGTTGAACACATGCAGCCCAAAGAAGTTACTGAGAATTCTTCTGTCTAGCGTTATATGCAGAAATCCCGTTTCCAACGAAATCCTCAAAGAGGTCCAAATATCCACTTGCAGACTTTACAAACAGAGTGTTTCCAATCTGCTCTATGAAAACAAAGGTTAAACTCTGTGAGTGGAATGCACACATCCCAAAGTGTTTGCTGAGAGTGATTCTCTCTAGTTTTTATATGAACATATTTCCTTTTCTACCGTAGGCCCAAATCGCTTGAAATCTCCACTTGGAAATTCAAGAAAAAGAGGGTTTCAAATCTGCTCTGTCTAAAGTAAGGTTCAACTCTGTGAGTTGAACACAGGCAGCCCAAAGAAGTTACTGACAATTCTTCTGTCTAGCGTTATACGCAGAAATCCCGTTTCCAACAAAATCCTCAAAGAGGTCCAAATATCCACTTGCAGATTTTACAAATAGGGTGTTTCCAAACTGCTCTATGAAAAAAAAGGTTAAACTCTGTGAGTGGAACGCACACATCCCAAGGTGTTTGCTGAGAATGATTCCCTCTAGTTTTTATATGAAGATATTTCCTTTTCTACCATAGGCCCAAATCTCTTGAAATCTCCACTTGCAAATTCCACAAAAGAGGGTTTCAAATCTGCTCTGTCTAAAGGAAGGTTCAACTCTGTGAGTTGAACACACGCAGGCCAAAGAAGTTACTGAGAATTCTTCTGTCTAGCGTTATATGCAGAAATCCCGTTTCCAACGATATCCTCAAAGAGGTCCAAATATCCAATTGCAGGCTTTACAAACAGAGTGTTTCCAAACTGCTCTATGAACACAAAGGTTAAACTCTGTGAGTGGAACTCACACATCCCAAAGTGGTTGCTGAGAATGATTCTCTCTAGGTTTTATACGAAGATATTTCCTTTTCTTCCGTAGGCCCAAAGTTGCTTGAAATCTCCACTTGGAAATTCCACTAAAAGAGGGTTTCAAATCTGCTCTGTCTAAAGGAAGGTTCAACTCTGTGAGTTGAACACACGCAGCCCAAAGAAGTTACTGAGAATTCTTCTGTCTAGCGTTATATGCAGAAATCCCGTTTCCACCGAAATCCTCAAAGAGGTCCAAATATCCAATTGCAGGCTTTACAAACAGAGTGTTTCCAAACTGCTCTATGAACACAAAGGTTAAACTCTGTGAGTGGAACTCACACATCCCAAAGTGGTTGCTGAGAATGATTCTCTCTAGTTTTTCTACGAAGATATTTCCTTTTCTACCGTAGGCCCAAAATCGCTTGAAATCTCCACTTGGAAATTCCACAAAAAGAGGGTTTCAAATCTGCTCTGTCTAAAGTAAGGTTCAACTCTGTGAGTTGAACACAAGCAGCCAAAAGAAGTTACTGACAATTCTTCTCTCTAGCGTTATATGCAGAAATCCCGTTTCCAACGAAATCCTCAAAGAGGTCCAAATATCCACTTGCAGACTTTACAAACAGAGTGTTTCCAATCTTCTCTATGAAAACAAAGGTTAAACTCTGTGAGTGGAACGCACACATTACAAAGAGTTTGCAGAGAATGATTCTCTCTAGTTTTTATACGAAGATATTTCCTTTTCTACCATAGGCCCAAAATCGCTTGAAATCTCCACTAGGAAATTCAAGAAAAAGAGGGTTTCAAATCTGCTCTGTCTAAAGTAAGGTTCAACTCTGTGAGTTGAACACACGCAGCCGAAAGAAGTTACTGACAATTCTTCTGTCTAGCGTTATATGCAGAAATCCCGTTTCCAACGAAATCCTCAAAGAGGTCCAAATATCCACTTGCAGACTTTACAAACAGAGTGTTTCCAATCTGCTCTATGAAAACAAAGGTTAAACTCTGTGAGTGGAACGCACACATCCCAAAGAGTTTGCAGAGAATGATTCTCTCTAGTTTTTATACGAAGATATTTCCTTTTCTTCCGTAGGCCCAAATCGCTTGAAATCTCCACTTGGAAATTCAAGAAAAAGAGGGTTTCAAATCTGCTCTGTCTAAAGTAAGGTTCAACTCTGTGAGTTGAACACAGGCAGCCCAAAGAAGTTACTGACAATTCTTCTGTCTAGCGTTATACGCAGAAATCCCGTTTCCAACAAAATCCTCAAAGAGGTCCAAATATCCACTTGCAGATTTTACAAATAGGGTGTTTCCAAACTGCTCTATGAAAACAAAGGTTAAACTCTGTGAGTGGAACGCACACATCCCAAAGTGTTTGCTGAGAATGATTCCCTCTAGTTTTTATATGAAGATATTTCCTTTTCTACCATAGGCCCAAATCTCTTGAAATCTCCACTTGCAAATTCCACAAAAAGAGGGTTTCAAATCTGCTCTGTCTAAAGGAAGGTTCAACTCTGTGAGTTGAACACACGCAGGCCAAAGAAGTTACTGAGAATTCTTCTGTCTAGCGTTATATGCAGAAATCCCGTTTCCAACGATATCCTCAAAGAGGTCCAAATATCCAATTGAAGGCTTTACAAACAGAGTGTTTCCATACTGCTCTATGAACACAAAGGTTAAACTCTGTGAGTGGAACTCACACATCCCAAAGTGGTTGCTGAGAATGATTCTCTCTAGTTTTTATACGAAGATATTTCCTTTTCTACCGTAGGCCCAAAATCGCTTGAAATCTCCACTTGGAAATTCCACAAAAAGAGGGTTTCAAATCTGCTCTGTCTAAAGTAAGGTTCAACTCTGTCAGTTGAACACATGCAGCCCAAAGAGGTTACTGAGAATTCTTCTGTCTAGCGTTATATGCAGAAATCCCGTTTCCAACGAAATCCTCAAAGAGGTCCAAATATCCACTTGCAGGCTTTACAAACAGAGTGTTTCCAAACTGCACTATGAAAACAAAGATTAAACACTTTGAGTGGAACTCACACATCCCAAAGTGGTTGCTGAGAATGATTCTCTCTAGTTTTTATACGAAGATATTTCCTTTTCTACCGTAGGCCCAAATCGCTAGAAATCTCCCCTTGGAAATTCCACAAAAAGAGGGTTTCAAATCTGCTCTTTCTAAAGGAAGGTTCAACTCTGTGAGTTGAACACATGCAGCCAAAAGAAGTTACTGAGAATTCTTCTGTGTAGCATTATATGCAGAAATCCCGTTTCCAACGAAATCCTCAAAGAGGTCTTAATATCCCCTTGCAGACTTTACAAACAGAGTGTTTCCAGACTGCTCTATGAAAACAAAGGTTAAACACTGTGAGTGGAACTCACACATCTCAAAGTGGTTGCTGTGAATGATTCTCTCTAGTTTTTATAGAATATATTTCCTTTTCTTCCGTAGGCCCAAAGTTGCTTGAAATCTCCACTTGGAAATTCCACTAAAAGAGGGTTTCAAATCTGCTCTGTCTAAAGTAAGGTTCAACTCTGTGAGTTGAACACACGCAGCCCAAAGAAGTTACTGACAATTCTTCTGTCTAGCGTTATATGCAGAAATCCCGTTTCCAACGAAATCCTCAAAGAGGTCCAAATATCCACTTGCAGACTTTACAAACAGAGTGTTTCCAAACTGCTCTATGAAAACAAAGGTTAAACTCTGTGAGTGGAACTCACACATCTCAAAGTGGTTGCTGAGAATGATTCTCTCTAGTTTTTATACGAAGATACTTCCTTTTCTACCGTAGGCCCAAAATCGCATGAAATCTCCACTTGGAAATTCCACAAAAAGAGGGTTTCAAATCTGCTCTGTCCAAAGTAAGGTTCAACTCTGTGAGTTGAACACACGCAGCCGAAAGAAGTTACTGACTATTCTTCTCTCTAGCGTTATATGCAGAAATCCCGTTTCAAACGAAATCCTCAAAGAGGTCCAAATATCCACTTGCAGACTTTACAAACAGAGTGTTTCCAATCTGCTCTATGAAAACAAAAGTTAAACTCTCTGAGTGGAACGAACACATTACAAAGAGTTTGCAGAGAATGATTCTCTCTAGTTTTTATACGAAGATATTTCCTTTTCTACCGTAGGCCCAAATCGCTTGAAATCTCCACTTGGAAATTCAAGAAAAAGAGGGTTTCAAATCTGCTCTGTCTAAAGTAAGGTTCAACTCTGTGAGTTGAACACACGCAGCTGAAAGAAGTTACTGACAATTCTTCTCTCTAGCGTTATATGCAGAAATCCCGTTTCCAACGAAATCCTCAAAGAGGTCCAAATATCCACTTGTAGACTTTACAAACAGAGTGTTTCCAATCTGCTCTATGAAAACCAAAGTTAAACTCTGTGAGTGGAACGCACACATTACAAAGAGTTTGCAGAGAATGATTCTCTCTAGTTTTTATACGAAGATTTTTCCTTTTCTACCCTAGGCCCAAATCGGTAGAAATCTCCACTTGGAAATTCAAGAAAAAGAGGTTTTCAAATCTGCTCTGTCTAAAGGAAGGTTCAAATCTGTGAGTTGAACACACGCAGCCCAAAGAAGTTACTGACAATTCTTCTGTCTAGCGTTATACGCAGAAATCCCGTTTCCAACGAAATCCTCAATGAGGTCCAAATATCCACTTGCAGGCTTTGCAAACAGAGTGTTTCCAAACTGCTCTATGAAAACAAAGGTTAAACTCTGTGAGTGGAACTCACACATCCCAAAGTGGTTGCTGAGAATGATTCTCTCTAGTTTTTATACGAAGATATTTCCTTTTCTACCGTAGGCCCAAATCGCTTGAAATCTCCCCTTGGAAATTCCACAAAAAGAGGGTTTCAAATCTGCTCTTTCTAAAGGAAGGTTCAACTCTGTGAGTTGAACACACGCAGCCCAAAGAAGTTACTGAGAATTCTTCTGTGTAGCGTTATATGCAGAAATCCCGTTTCCAACGAAATCCTCAAAGAGGTCTCAATATCCACTTGCAGACTTTACAAACAGAGTGTTTCCAGACTGCTCTATGAAAACAAAGGTTAAACACTGTGAGTGGAACTCACACATCTCAAAGTGGTTGCTGAGAATGATTCTCTCTAGTTTTTATACGAAGATACTTCCTTTTCTACCGTAGGCCCAAAATCGCTTGAAATCTCCACTTGGAAATTAGACAAAAAGAGGGTTTCAAATCTGCTCTGTCTAAAGTAAGGTTCAACTCTGTCAGTTGAACACACGCAGCCGAAAGAAGTTACTGACAATTCTCTCAAGCGTTATATGCAGAAATCCCGTTTCCAACGAAATCCTCAAAGAGGTCCAAATATCCACTTGCAGACTTTACAAACAGAGTGTTTCCAATCTGCTCTATGAAAACAAAACTTAAACACTCTGAGTGGAACGCACACATTACAAAGAGTTTGCAGAGAATGATTCTCTCTAGTTTTTATACGAAGATATTTCCTTTTCTACCGTAGGCCCAAATCGCTTGAAATCTCCACTTGGAAATTCAAGAAAAAGAGGGTTTCAAATCTGCTCTGTCTAAAGTAAGGTTCAACTCTGTGAGTTGAACACAGGCAGCCCAAAGAAGTTACTGACAATTCTTCTGTCTAGCGTTATACACAGAAATCCCGTTTCCAACAAAATCCTCAAACAGGTCCAAATATCCACTTGCAGATTTTACAAACAGAGTGTTTCCAAACTGCTCTATGAACACAAAGGTTAAACTCTGTGAGTGGAACTCACACATCCCAAAGTGGTTGCTGAGAATGATTCTCTCTAGTTTTTCTACGAAGATATTTCCTTTTCTACCGTAGGCCCAAAATCGCTTGAAATCTCCACTTGGAAATTCCACAAAAAGAGGGTTTCAAATCTGCTCTGTCTAAAGTAAGGTTCAACTCTGTGAGTTGAACACAAGCAGCCAAAAGAAGTTACTGACAATTCTTCTCTCTAGCGTTATATGCAGAAATCCCGTTTCCAACGAAATCCTCAAAGAGGTCCAAATATCCACTTGCAGACTTTACAAACAGAGTGTTTCCAATCTTCTCTATGAAAACAAAGGTTAAACTCTGTGAGTGGAACGCACACATTACAAAGAGTTTGCAGAGAATGATTCTCTCTAGTTTTTATACGAAGATATTTCCTTTTCTACCATAGGCCCAAAATCGCTTGAAATCTCCACTAGGAAATTCAAGAAAAAGAGGGTTTCAAATCTGCTCTGTCTAAAGTAAGGTTCAACTCTGTGAGTTGAACACACGCAGCCGAAAGAAGTTACTGACAATTCTTCTGTCTAGCGTTATATGCAGAAATCCCGTTTCCAACGAAATCCTCAAAGTGGTCCAAATATCCACTTGCAGACTTTACAAACAGAGTGTTTCCAATCTGCTCTATGAAAACAAAGGTTAAACTCTGTGAGTGGAACGCACACATCCCAAAGAGTTTGCAGAGAATGATTCTCTCTAGTTTTTATACGAAGATATTTCCTTTTCTTCCGTAGGCCCAAATCGCTTGAAATCTCCACTTGGAAATTCAAGAAAAAGAGGGTTTCAAATCTGCTCTGTCTAAAGTAAGGTTCAACTCTGTGAGTTGAACACAGGCAGCCCAAAGAAGTTACTGACAATTCTTCTGTCTAGCGTTATACGCAGAAATCCCGTTTCCAACAAAATCCTCAAAGAGGTCCAAATATCCACTTGCAGATTTTACAAATAGGGTGTTTCCAAACTGCTCTATGAAAACAAAGGTTAAACTCTGTGAGTGGAACGCACACATCCCAAAGTGTTTGCTGAGAATGATTCCCTCTAGTTTTTATATGAAGATATTTCCTTTTCTACCATAGGCCCAAATCTCTTGAAATCTCCACTTGCAAATTCCACAAAAAGAGGGTTTCAAATCTGCTCTGTCTAAAGGAAGGTTCAACTCTGTGAGTTGAACACACGCAGGCCAAAGAAGTTACTGAGAATTCTTCTGTCTAGCGTTATATGCAGAAATCCCGTTTCCAACGATATCCTCAAAGAGGTCCAAATATCCAATTGAAGGCTTTACAAACAGAGTGTTTCCATACTGCTCTATGAACACAAAGGTTAAACTCTGTGAGTGGAACTCACACATCCCAAAGTGGTTGCTGAGAATGATTCTCTCTAGTTTTTATACGAAGATATTTCCTTTTCTACCGTAGGCCCAAAATCGCTTGAAATCTCCACTTGGAAATTCCACAAAAAGAGGGTTTCAAATCTGCTCTGTCTAAAGTAAGGTTCAACTCTGTCAGTTGAACACATGCAGCCCAAAGAGGTTACTGAGAATTCTTCTGTCTAGCGTTATATGCAGAAATCCCGTTTCCAACGAAATCCTCAAAGAGGTCCAAATATCCACTTGCAGGCTTTACAAACAGAGTGTTTCCAAACTGCACTATGAAAACAAAGATTAAACACTTTGAGTGGAACTCACACATCCCAAAGTGGTTGCTGAGAATGATTCTCTCTAGTTTTTATACGAAGATATTTCCTTTTCTACCGTAGGCCCAAATCGCTAGAAATCTCCCCTTGGAAATTCCACAAAAAGAGGGTTTCAAATCTGCTCTTTCTAAAGGAAGGTTCAACTCTGTGAGTTGAACACATGCAGCCAAAAGAAGTTACTGAGAATTCTTCTGTGTAGCATTATATGCAGAAATCCCGTTTCCAACGAAATCCTCAAAGAGGTCTTAATATCCCCTTGCAGACTTTACAAACAGAGTGTTTCCAGACTGCTCTATGAAAACAAAGGTTAAACACTGTGAGTGGAACTCACACATCTCAAAGTGGTTGCTGTGAATGATTCTCTCTAGTTTTTATAGAATATATTTCCTTTTCTTCCGTAGGCCCAAAGTTGCTTGAAATCTCCACTTGGAAATTCCACTAAAAGAGGGTTTCAAATCTGCTCTGTCTAAAGTAAGGTTCAACTCTGTGAGTTGAACACACGCAGCCCAAAGAAGTTACTGACAATTCTTCTGTCTAGCGTTATATGCAGAAATCCCGTTTCCAACGAAATCCTCAAAGAGGTCCAAATATCCACTTGCAGACTTTACAAACAGAGTGTTTCCAAACTGCTCTATGAAAACAAAGGTTAAACTCTGTGAGTGGAACTCACACATCTCAAAGTGGTTGCTGAGAATGATTCTCTCTAGTTTTTATACGAAGATACTTCCTTTTCTACCGTAGGCCCAAAATCGCATGAAATCTCCACTTGGAAATTCCACAAAAAGAGGGTTTCAAATCTGCTCTGTCCAAAGTAAGGTTCAACTCTGTGAGTTGAACACACGCAGCCGAAAGAAGTTACTGACTATTCTTCTCTCTAGCGTTATATGCAGAAATCCCGTTTCAAACGAAATCCTCAAAGAGGTCCAAATATCCACTTGCAGACTTTACAAACAGAGTGTTTCCAATCTGCTCTATGAAAACAAAAGTTAAACTCTCTGAGTGGAACGAACACATTACAAAGAGTTTGCAGAGAATGATTCTCTCTAGTTTTTATACGAAGATATTTCCTTTTCTACCGTAGGCCCAAATCGCTTGAAATCTCCACTTGGAAATTCAAGAAAAAGAGGGTTTCAAATCTGCTCTGTCTAAAGTAAGGTTCAACTCTGTGAGTTGAACACACGCAGCTGAAAGAAGTTACTGACAATTCTTCTCTCTAGCGTTATATGCAGAAATCCCGTTTCCAACGAAATCCTCAAAGAGGTCCAAATATCCACTTGTAGACTTTACAAACAGAGTGTTTCCAATCTGCTCTATGAAAACCAAAGTTAAACTCTGTGAGTGGAACGCACACATTACAAAGAGTTTGCAGAGAATGATTCTCTCTAGTTTTTATACGAAGATTTTTCCTTTTCTACCCTAGGCCCAAATCGGTAGAAATCTCCACTTGGAAATTCAAGAAAAAGAGGTTTTCAAATCTGCTCTGTCTAAAGGAAGGTTCAAATCTGTGAGTTGAACACACGCAGCCCAAAGAAGTTACTGACAATTCTTCTGTCTAGCGTTATACGCAGAAATCCCGTTTCCAACGAAATCCTCAATGAGGTCCAAATATCCACTTGCAGGCTTTGCAAACAGAGTGTTTCCAAACTGCTCTATGAAAACAAAGGTTAAACTCTGTGAGTGGAACTCACACATCCCAAAGTGGTTGCTGAGAATGATTCTCTCTAGTTTTTATACGAAGATATTTCCTTTTCTACCGTAGGCCCAAATCGCTTGAAATCTCCCCTTGGAAATTCCACAAAAAGAGGGTTTCAAATCTGCTCTTTCTAAAGGAAGGTTCAACTCTGTGAGTTGAACACACGCAGCCCAAAGAAGTTACTGAGAATTCTTCTGTGTAGCGTTATATGCAGAAATCCCGTTTCCAACGAAATCCTCAAAGAGGTCTCAATATCCACTTGCAGACTTTACAAACAGAGTGTTTCCAGACTGCTCTATGAAAACAAAGGTTAAACACTGTGAGTGGAACTCACACATCTCAAAGTGGTTGCTGAGAATGATTCTCTCTAGTTTTTATACGAAGATACTTCCTTTTCTACCGTAGGCCCAAAATCGCTTGAAATCTCCACTTGGAAATTAGACAAAAAGAGGGTTTCAAATCTGCTCTGTCTAAAGTAAGGTTCAACTCTGTCAGTTGAACACACGCAGCCGAAAGAAGTTACTGACAATTCTCTCAAGCGTTATATGCAGAAATCCCGTTTCCAACGAAATCCTCAAAGAGGTCCAAATATCCACTTGCAGACTTTACAAACAGAGTGTTTCCAATCTGCTCTATGAAAACAAAACTTAAACACTCTGAGTGGAACGCACACATTACAAAGAGTTTGCAGAGAATGATTCTCTCTAGTTTTTATACGAAGATATTTCCTTTTCTACCGTAGGCCCAAATCGCTTGAAATCTCCACTTGGAAATTCAAGAAAAAGAGGGTTTCAAATCTGCTCTGTCTAAAGTAAGGTTCAACTCTGTGAGTTGAACACAGGCAGCCCAAAGAAGTTACTGACAATTCTTCTGTCTAGCGTTATACGCAGAAATCCCGTTTCCAACAAAATCCTCAAAGAGTTCCAAATATCCACTTGCAGATTTTACAAATAGAGTGTTTCCAAACTGCTCTATGAAAACAAAGGTTAAACTCTGTGAGTGGAACGCACACATCCCAAGGTGTTTGCTGAGAATGATTCCCTCTAGTTTTTATATGAAGATATTTCCTTTTCTACCATAGGCCCAAATCTCTTGAAATCTCCACTTGGAAATTCAAGAAAAAGAGGGTTTCAAATCTGCTCTGTCCAAAGGAAGGTTCAACTCTGTGAGTTGAACACACGCAGGCCAAAGAAGTTACTGAGAATTCTTCTGTCTAGCGTTATATGCAGAAATCCCGTTTCCAACGATATCCTCAAAGAGGTCCAAATATCCAATTGCAGGCTTTACAAACAGAGTGTTTCCAAACTGCTCTATGAACACAAAGGTTAAACTCTGTGAGTGGAACTCACACATCCCAAAGTGGTTGCTGAGAATGATTCTCTCTAGTTTTTATACGAAGATATTTCCTTTTCTTCCGTAGGCCCAAAGTCGCTTGAAATCTCCACTTGGAAATTCCACTAAAAGAGGGTTTCAAATCTGCTCTGTCTAAAGGAAGGTTCAACTCTGTGAGTTGAACACACGCAGCCCAAAGAAGTTACTGACAATTCTTCTGTCTAGCGTTATATGCAGAAATCCCGTTTCCAACGAAATCCTCAAAGAGGTCCAAATATCCACTTGCAGACTTTTCAAACAGGGTGTTTCCAAACTGCTCTATGAAAACAAAGGTTAAACTCTGTGAGTGGAACTCACACATCCCAAAGTGGTTGCTGAGAATGATTCTCTCTAGTTTTTATACGAAGATATTTCCTTTTATACCGTAGGCCCAAAATCGCTTGAAATCTCCACTTGGAAATTCCGCAAAAAGAGGGTTTCAAATCTGCTCTGTCTAAAGTAAGGTTCAACTCTGTGAGTTGAACACAAGCAGCCGAAAGAAGTTACTGACAATTCTTCTCTCTAGCGTTATATGCAGCAATCCCGTTTCCAACGAAATCCTCAAAGAGGTCCAAGTATCCACTTGCAGACTTTACAAACAGAGTGTTTCCAATCTTCTCTATGAAAACAAAGGTTAAACTCTGTAAGTGGAACGCACACATTACAAAGAGTTTGCAGAGAATGATTCTCTCTAGTTTTTATACGAAGATATTTCCTTTTCTACCGTAGGCCCAAAATCGCTTGAAATCTCCACTTGGAAATTCAAGAAAAAGAGGGTTTCAAATCTGTTCTGTCTAAAGTAAGGTTCAACTCTGTGAGTTGAACACATGCAGCCGAAAGAAGTTACTGACAATTCTTCTGTCTAGCGTTATATGAAGAAATCCCGTTTCCAACGAAATCCTCAAAGAGGTCCAAATATCCACTTGCAGACTTTACAAACAGAGTGTTTCCAATCTTCTCTATGAAAACAAAGGTTAAACTCTGTAAGTGGAACACACACATTACAAAGAGTTTGCAGAGAATGATTCTCTCTAGTTTTTATACGAAGATATTTCCTTTTCTACCGTAGGCCCAAAATCGCTTAAAATCTCCACTTGGAAATTCAAGAAAAAGAGGGTTTCAAATCTGCTCTGTCTAAAGTAAGGTTCAACTCTGTGAGTTGAACACACGCAGCCCAAAGAAGTTACTGACAATTCTTCTGACTAGCGTTATATGCAGAAATCCCGTTTCCAACGAAATCCTCAAAGAGGTCCAAATATCCACTTGCAGACTTTACAAACAGAGTGTTTCCAATCTGCTCTATGAAAACAAAGGTTAAACTCTGTGAGTGGAACGCACACATCCCAAAGAGTTTGCAGAGAATGATTCTCTCTAGTTTTTATACGAAGATATTTCCTTTTCTTCCGTAGGCCCAAATCGCTTGAAGTCTCCACTTGGAAATTCAAGAAAAAGAGGGTTTCAAATCTGCTCTGTCTAAATTAAGGTTCAACTCTCTGAGTTGAACACAGGCAGCCCAAAGAAGTTACTGACAATTCTTCTGTCTAGCGTTATATGCAGAAATCCCGTTTCCAACAAAATCCTCAAAGAGGTCCAAATATCCACTTGCAGATTTTACAAATAGGGTGTTTCCAAACTGCTCTAGTAAAACAAAGGTTAAACTCTGTGAGTGGAACGCACACATCCCAAAGTGTTTGCTGAGAATGATTCCCTCTAGTTTTTATACGAAGATATTTCCTTTTCTACCGTAGGCCCAAAATCGCTTGAAATCTCCACTTGGAAATTCCACAAAAAGAGGGTTTCAAATCTGCTCTGTCTAAAGGAAGGTTCAACTCTGTCAGTTGAACACATACAGTCCAAGGAAGTTACTGAGAATTCTTCTGTCTAGCGTTATATGCAGAAATCCCGTTTCCAACGAAATCCTCAAAGAGGTCCAAATATCCACTTGCAGGCTTTACAAACAGAGTGTTTCCAAACTGCTCTATGAAAACAAAGGTTAAACTCTGTGAGTGGAACTCACACATCCCAAAGTGGTTGCTGAGAATGATTCTCTCTAGTTTCTATACGAAGATATTTCCTTTTCTACCGTAGGCCCAAATCGTTAGAAATCTCCACTTGGAAATTCCACAAAAAGAGGGTTTCAAATCTGCTCTTTCTAAAGGAAGGTTCAACTCTGTGAGTTGAACACATGCAGCCCAAAGAAGTTACTGAGAATTCTTCTGTGTAGCGTTATATGCAGAAATCCCGTTTCCAACGAAATCCTCAAAGAGGTCTCAATATCCACTTGCAGACTTTACAAACAGAGTGTTTCCAGACTGCTCTATGAAAACAAAGGTTAAACACTGTGAGTGGAACTCACACATCTCAAAGTGGTTGCTGAGAATGATTCTCTCTAGTTTTTATAGAATATATTTCCTTTTCTTCCGTAGGCCCAAATCGCTAGAAATCTCCCCTTGGAAATTCCACTAAAAGAGGGTTTCAAATCTGCTCTGTCTAAAGTAAGGTTCAACTCTGTGAGTTGAACACAAGCAGCCGAAAGAAGTTACTGACAATTCTTCTCTCTAGCGTTATATGCAGAAAACCCGTTTCCAACGAAATCCTCAAAGAGGTCCAAATATCCACTTGCAGACTTTACAAACAGTGTTTCCAAACTGCTCTATGAAAACAAAGGTTAAACTCTGTGAGTGGAACTCACGCATCCCAAAGTGGTTGCTGAGAATGATTCTCTCTAGTTTTTATACGAAGATATTTCCTCTTCTACCGTAGGCCCAAAATCGCTTGAAATCTCCACTTGGAAATTCCACAAAAAGAGGGTTTCAAATCTGCTCTGTCTAAAGTAAGGTTCAACTCTGTGAGTTGAACACAAGCAGCCGAAAGAAGTTACTGACAATTCTTCTCTCTAGCGTTATATGCAGAAAACCCGTTTCCAACGAAATCCTCAAAGAGGTCCAAATATCCACTTGCAGACTTTACAAACAGAGTGTTTCCAATCTTCTCTATGAAAACAAAGGTTAAACTCTGTGAGTGGAACGCACACATTACAAAGAGTTTGCAGAGAATGATTCTCTCTAGTTTTTATACGAAGATATTTCCTTTTCTACCGTAGGCCCAAAATCGCTTGAAATCTCCACTTGGAAATTCAAGAAAAAGAGGGTTTCAAATCTGCTCTGTCTAAAGTAAGGTTCAACTCTGTGAGTTGAACACACGCAGCCAAAGAAGTTACTGACAATTCTTCTGTCTAGCGTTATATGCAGAAATCCCGTTTCCAACGAAATCCTCAAAGAGGTCCAAATATCCACTTGCAGACTTACAAACAGAGTGTTTCCAATCTGCTCTATGAAAACAAAGGTTAAACTCTGTGAGTGGAACGCACACATCACAAAGAGTTTGCAGAGAATGATTCTCTCTAGTTTTTATACGAAGATATTTCCTTTTCTACCGTAGGCCCAAATCGCTTGAAATCTCCACTTGGAAATTCAAGAAAAAGAGGGTTTCATATCTGCTCTGTCTAAAGTAAGGTTCAACTCTGTGAGTTGAACACAGGCAGCCCAAAGAAGTTACTGACAATTCTTCTGTCTAGCGTTATACGCAGAAATCCCGTTTCCAACAAAATCCTCAAAGAGGTCCAAATATCCACTTGCAGATTTTACAAATAGGGTGTTTCCAAACTGCTCTATGAAAACAAAGGTTAAACTCTGTGAGTGGAACGCCCACATCCCAAAGTGTTTGCTGAGAATGATTCCCTCTAGTTTTTATATGAAGATATTTCCTTTTCTACCATAGGCCCAAATCTCTTGAAATCTCCACTTGCAAATTCCACAAAAAGAGGGTTTCAAATCTGCTCTGTCTAAAGGAAGGTTCAACTCTGTGAGTTGAACACACGCAGGCCGAAGAAGTTACTGAGAATTCTTCTGTCTAGCGTTATATGCAGAAATCCCGTTTCCAACGATATCCTCAAAGAGGTCCAAATATCCAATAGCAGGCTTTACAAACAGAGTGTTTCCAAACTGCTCTATGAACACAAAGGTTAAACTCTGTGAGTGGAACTCACACATCCCAAAGTGGTTGCTGAGAATGATTCTCTCTAGTTTTTATACGAAGATATTTCCTTTTCTACCGTAGGCCCAAAATCGCTTGAAATCTCCACTTGGAAATTCCACAAAAAGACAAAAAGAGGGTTTCAAATCTGCTCTGTCTAAAGTAAGTTTCAACTCTGTCAGTTGAACACATGCAGCCCAAAGAAGTTACTGAGAATTCTTCTGTCTAGCGTTATATGCAGAAATCCCGTTTCCAACAAAATCCTCAAAGAGGTCCAAATATCCACTTGCAGATTTTACAAATAGAGTGTTTCCAAACTGCTCTATGAAAACAAAGGTTAAACTCTGTGAGTGGAACGCACACATCCCAAAGTGTTTGCTGAGAATGATTCCCTCTAGTTTTTATATGAAGATATTTCCTTTTCTACCATAGGCCCAAATCTCTCGAAATCTCCACTTGCAAATTCCACAAAAAGAGGGTTTCAAATCTGCTCTGTCTAAAGTAAGGTTCAACTCTGTGAGTTGAACACACGCAGGCCAAAGAAGTTACTGAGAATTCTTCTGTCTAGCGTTATATGCAGAAATCCCGTTTCCAACGATATCCTCAAAGAGGTCCAAATATCCAATTGAAGGCTTTACAAACAGAGTGTTTCCAAACTGCTCTATGAACACAAAGGTTAAACTCTGTGAGTGGAACTCACACATCCCAAAGTGGTTGCTGAGAATGATACTCTCTAGTTTTTATAGAATATGTTTCCTTTTCTTCCGTAGGCCCAAAGTCGCTTGAAATCTCCACTTGCAATTTCCGCTAAAAGAGGGTTTCAAATCTGCTCTGTCTAAAGTAAGGTTCAACTCTGTGAGTTGTACACACGCAGCCCAAAGAAGTTACTGACAATTCTTCTGTCTAGCGTTATATGCAGAAATCCCGTTTCCAACGAAATCCTCAAAGAGGTCCAAATATCCACTTGCAGACTTTACAAACAGTGTTTCCAAACTGCTCTATGAAAAAAAAGGTTAAACTCTGTGAGTGGAACTCACACATCCCAAAGTGGTTGCTGAGAATGATTCTCTCTAGTTTTTATACGAAGATATTTCCTTTTCTACCGTAGGCCCAAAGTCGCTTGAAATCTCCACTTGGAAATTCCACAAAAAGAGGGTTTCAAATCTGCTCCGTCTAAAGTAGGGTTCAACTCTGTGAGTTGAACACACGCAGCCGAAACAAGTTACTGACAATTCTTCTGTCTAGCGTTATATGCAGAAATCCCGTTTCCAACGAAAACCTCAAAGAGGTCCAAATATCCACTTGCAGACTTTACAAACAGAGTGTTTCCAAACAGCTCTATGAAAACAAAGGTTAAACTCTGTGAGTGGAACTCACACATCCAAAAGTGGTTGCTGAGAATGATTCTCTATAGTTTTTATACGAAGATATTTCCTTTCCTACCGTAGGCCCAAAATCGCTTGAAACCTCCACTTGGAAATTACACAAAAAGAGGGTATCAAATCTGCTCTGTCTAAAGTAAGGTTCAACTCTGTGAGTTGAACACACGCAGCCCAAAGAAGTCACTGACAATTCTTCTGTCTAGCGTTATATGCAGAAATCCCGTTTCCAACGAAATCCTCAGAGAGGTCCAAATATCAACTTGCAGACTTTACAAACAGAGTGTTTCCAGACTGCTCTATGAAAACAAAGGTTAAACTCTGTGAGTGGAACGCACACATCCCAAAGTGTTTGCTGAGAATGATTCTCTCTAGTTTTTATACGAAGATATTTCCTTTTCTACCGTAGGCCCATATCGCTTGAAATCTCCCCTTGGAAATTCCACAAAAAGAGGGTATCAAATCTGCTCTTTCTAAAGGAAGGTTCAACTCTGTGAGTTGAACACACGCAGCCCAAAGAAGTTACTGAGAATTCTTCTGTCTAGCGTTATATGCAGAAATCCCGTTTCCAACGAAATCCTCAAAGAGTTCCAAATATCCACTTGCAGACTTTACAAACAGAGTGTTTCCAATCTGCTCTATGAAAACAAAGGTTAAACTCTGTGAGTGGAACGCACACATCCCAAAGTGTTTGCTGAGAGTGATTCTCTCTAGTTTTTATACGAAGATATTTCCTTTTCTACCGTAGGCCCAAATCGCTTGAAATCTCCACTTGGAAATTCAAGAAAAAGAGGGTTTCAAATCTGCTCTGTCTAAAGTAAGGTTCAACTCTGTGAGTTGAACACACGCAGCCCAAAGAAGTTACTGACAATTCTTCTGTTTAGCGTTATATGCAGAAATCCCGTTTCCAACGAAATCCTCAAAGAGGTCCAAATATCCACTTGCAGACTTTACAAACAGTGTTTCCAAACTGCTCTATGAAAACAAAGGTTAAACTCTGTGAGTGGAACTCACACATCCCAAAGTGGTTGCTGAGAATGATTCTCTCTAGTTTTTATACGAAGATATTTCCTTTTATACCGTAGGCCCAAAATCGCTTGAAATCTCCACTTGGAAATTCCGCAAAAAGACGGTTTCAAATCTGCTCTGTCTAAAGTAAGGTTCAACTCTGTGAGTTGAACACAAGCAGCCGAAAGAAGTTACTGAGAGTTCTTCTCTCTAGCGTTATATGCAGAAAACCCGTTTCCAACGAAATCCTCAAAGAGGTCCAAATATCCACTTGCAGACTTTACAAACAGAGTGTTTCCAATCTTCTCTATGAAAACAAAGGTTAAACTCTGTGAGTGGAACGCACACATCCCAAAGAGTTTGCAGAGAATGATTCTCTCTTGTTTTTATACGAAGATATTTCCTTTTCTACCGTAGGCCCAAATCGCTTGAAATCTCCACTTGGAAATTCAAGAAAAAGAGGGTTTCAAATCTGCTCTGTTTAAAGTAAGGTTGAACTCTGTGAGTTGAACACACGCAGCCGAAAGAAGTTACTGACAATTCTTCTGTCTAGCGTTATATGCAGAAATCCCGTTTCCAACGAAATCCTCAAAGAGGTCCAAATATCCACTTGCAGATTTTACAAATAGGGTGTTTCCAAACTGCTCTATGAAAACAAAGGTTAAACTCTGTGAGTGGAACGCACACATCCCAAAGTGTTTGCTGAGAATGATTCCCTCTAGTTTTTATATGAAGATATTTCCTTTTCTACCATAGGCCCAAATCTCTTGAAATCTCCACTTGCAAATTCCACAAAAAGAGGGTTTCAAATCTGCTCTGTCTAAAGGAAGGTTCAACTCTGTGAGTTGAACACACGTAGGCCGAAGAAGTTACTGAGAATTCTTCTGTCTAGCGTTATATGCAGAAATCCCGTTTCCAATGATATCCTCAAAGAGGTCCAAATATCCAATTGCAGGCTTTACAAACAGAGTGTTTCCAAACTGCTCTATGAACACAAAGGTTAAACTCTGTGAGTGGAACTCACACATCCCAAAGTGGTTGCTGAGAATGATTCTCTCTAGTTTTTATACGAAGATATTTCCTTTTCTACCGTAGGCCCAAAATCGCTTGAAATCTCCACTTGGAAATTCCACAAAAAGAGGGTTTCAAATCTGCTCTGTCTAAAGTAAGTTTCAACTCTGTCAGTTGAACACATGCAGCCCAAAGAAGTTACTGAGAATTCTTCTGTCTAGCGTTATATGCAGAAATCCCGTTTCCAACGAAATCCTCAAAGAGGTCCAAATATCCACTTGCAGGCTTTACAAACAGAGTGTTTCCAAACTGCTGTATGAAAACAAAGGTTAAACTCTGTGAGTGGAACTCACACATCCCAAAGTGGTTGCTGAGAATGATTCTCTCTAGTTTTTATACGAAGATATTTCCTTTTCTACCGTAGGCCCAAATAGCTAGAAATCTCCCCTTGGAAATTCCACAAAAAGAGGGTTTCAAATCTGCTCTTTCTAAAGGAAGGTTCAACTCTGTGAGTTGAACACACGCAGCCCAAAGAAGTTACTGAGAAGTCTTCTGTGCAGCGTTATATGCAGAAATCCCGTTTCCAACGAAATCCTCAAAGAGGTCTCAATATCCATTGCAGACTTTACAAACAGAGTGTTTCCAGACTGCTCTATGAAAACAAAGGTTAAACTCTGTGAGTGGAACGCACACATCCCAAAGTGTTTGCTGAGAATGATTCTCTCTAGTTTTTATACGAAGATATTTCCTTTTCTACCGTAGGCCAATATCTCTTGAAATCTCCCCTTGGAAATTCCACAAAAAGAGGGTTTCAAATCTGCTCTTTCTAAAGGAAGGTTCAACTCTGTGAGTTGAACACACGCAGCCCAAAGAAGTTACTGAGAATTCTTCTGTCTAGCGTTATATGCAGAAATCCCGTTTCCAACGAAATCCTCAAAGAGGTCCAAATATCCACTTGCAGACTTTACAAACAGAGTGTTTCCAATCTGCTCTATGAAAACAAACGTTAAACTCTGTGAGTGGAACGCACACATCCCAAAGTGTTTGCTGAGAGTGATTCTCTCTAGTTTTTATACGAAGATATTTCCTTTTCTACAGTAGGCCCAAATCGCTTGAAATCTCCACTTGGAAATTCAAGAAAAAGAGGGTTTCAAATCTGCTCTGTCTAAAGTAAGGTTCAACTCTGTGAGTTGAACACAGGCAGCCCAAAGAACTTACTGACAATTCTTCTGTCTAGCGTTATACGCAGAAATCCCGTTTCCAACAAAATCCTCAAAGAGGTCCAAATATCCACTTGCAGATTTTACAAATAGGGTGTTTCCAAACTGCTCTATGAAAACAAAGGTTAAACTCTGTGAGTGGAACGCACACATCCCAAAGTGTTTGCTGAGAATGATTCCCTCTAGTTTTTATATGAAGATATTTCCTTTTCTACCATAGGCCCAAATCTCTTGAAATCTCCACTTGCAAATTCCACAAAAAGAGGGTTTCAAATCTGCTCTGTCTAAAGGAAGGTTCAACTCTGTGAGTTGAACACACGCAGGCCAAAGAAGTTACTGAGAATTCTTCTGTCTAGCGTTATATGCAGAAATCCCGTTTCCAACGATATCCTCAAAGAGGTCCAAATATCCAATTGAAGGCTTTACAAACAGAGTGTTTCCAAACTGCTCTATGAACACAAAGGTTAAACTCTGTGAGTGGAACTCACACATCCCAAAGTGGTTGCTGAGAATGATTCTCTCTAGTTTTTATAGAATATATTTCCTTTTCTTCCGTAGGCCCAAAGTCGCTTGAAATCTCCACTTGCAAATTCCACGAAAAGAGGGTTTCAAATCTGCTCTGTCTAAAGTAAGGTTCCACTCTGTGAGTTGAACCCACGCAGCCCAAAGAAGTTACTGACAATTCTTCTGTCTAGCGTTATATGCAGAAATCCCGTTTCCAACGAAATCCTCAAAGAGGTCCAAATATCCACTTGCAGACTTTACAAACAGTGTTTCCAAACTGCTTTATGAAAACAAAGGTTAAACTCTGTGAGTGGAACTCACACATCCCAAGTGGTTGCTGAGAATGATTCTCTCTAGTTTTTATACGAAGATAATTCCTTTTCTACCGTAGGCCCAAAATCGCTTGAAATCTCCACTTGGAAATTCCACAAAAAGAGGGTTTCAAATCTGCTCTGTCTAAAGTAAGGTTCAACTCTGTGAGTTGAACACAAGCAGCCGAAAGAAGTTACTGACAATTCTCTCTAGCGTTATATGCAGAAATCCCGTTTCCAACGAAATCCTCAAAGAGGTCCAAATATCCACTTGCAGACTTTACAAACAGAGTGTTTCCAATCTGCTCTATGAAAACAAAGGTTAAACTCTGTGAGTGGAACGCACACATTACAAAGAGTTTGCAGAGAATGATTCTCTCTAGTTTTTATACGAAGATATTTCCTTTTCTACCGTAGGCCCAAAATCGCTTGAAATCGCCACTTGGAAATTCAAGAAAAAGAGGGTTTCAAATCTGCTCTGTCTAAAGTAAGGTTCAGCTCTGTGAGTTGAACACACGCAGCCGAAAGAAGTTACTGACAATTCTTCTGTCTAGCGTTATATGCAGAAATCCCGTTTCCAACGAAATCCTCAAAGAGGTCCAAATATCCACTTGCAGACTTTACAAACAGAGTGTTTCCAATCTGCTCTATGAAAACAAAGGTTAAACTCTGTGAGTGGAACGCACACATCCCAAAGAGTTTGCAGAGAATGATTCTCTCTAGTTTTTATACGAAGATATTTCCTTTTCTACCGTAGGCCCAAATCGCTTGAAATCTCCACTTGGAAATTCAAGAAAAAGAGGGTTTCAAATCTGCTCTGTCTAAAGTAAGGTTCAACTCTGTGAATTGGACACAGGCAGCCCAAAGAATTTACTGACAATTCTTCTGTCTAGCGCTATATGCAGAAATCCCGTTTCCAACAAAATCCTCAAAGAGGTCCAAATATCCACTTGCAGATTTTACAAATAGGGTGTTTCCAAACTGCTCTATGAAAACAAAGGTTAAACTCTGTGAGTGGAACGCACACATCCCAAAGTGTTTGCTGAGAATGATTCCCTCTAGTTTTTATACGAAGATATTTTCTTTTCTACCATAGGCCCAAATCTCTTGAAATCTCCACTTGCAAATTCCACAAAAAGAGGGTTTCAAATCTGCTCTGTCTAAAGGAAGGTTCAACTCTGTGAGTTGAACACACGCAGGCCAAAGAAGTTACTGAGAATTCTTCTGTCTAGCGTTATATGCAGAAATCCCGTTTCCAACGATATCCTCAAAGAGGTCCAAATATCCAATTGCAGGCTTTACAAACAGAGTGTTTCCAAACTGCTCTATGAACACAAAGGTTAAACTCTGTGAGTGGAACACACACATCCCAAAGTGGTTGCTGAGAATGATTCTCTCTACTTTTTATACGAAGATATTTCCTTTTCGACCGTAGGCCCAAAATCGCTTGAAATCTCCACTTGGAAATTCCACTAAAAGAGGGTTTCATATCTGCTCTGTCTAAAGGAAGCTTCAACTCTGTGAGTTGAACACACGCAGCCGAAAGAAGTTACTGACAATTCTTCTGTGTAGCGTTATATGCAGAAATCCCGTTTCCAACGAAATCCTCAAAGAGGTCCAAATATCCACTTGCAGACTTTACAAACAGAGTGTTTCCAAACTGCTCTATGAAAACAAAGGTTAAACTCTGTGAGTGGAACTCACACATCCAAAAGTGGTTGCTGAGAATGATTCTCTCCAGTTTTCATACGAAGATATTTCCTTTTCTACCGTAGGCCCTAAATCGCTTGAAATCTCCACTTGGAAATTCCACAAAAAGAGGATTTCAAATCTGCTCTGTCTAAAGTAAGGTTCAACTCTGTGAGTTGAACACACGCAGCCAAAAGAAGTTACTGACAATTCTTCTGTCTAGCGTTATATGCAGAAATCCCGTTTCCAACGAAATCCTCAAAGAGGTCCAAATATCCACTTGCAGACTTTACAAACAGAGTGTTTCCAATCTGCTCTAAGAAAACAAAGGTTAAACTCTGTGAGTGGAATGCACACATCCCAAAGTGTTTGCTGAGAGTGATTCTCTCTAGTTTTTATATGAACTTATTTCCTTTTCTACCGTAGGCCCAAATCTCTTGAAATCTCCACTTGCAAATTCCACAAAAAGAGGGTTTCAAATCTGCTCTGTCTAAAGGAAGGTTCAACTCTGTGAGTTGAACACACGCAGGCCAAAGAAGTTACTGAGAATTCTTCTGTCTAGCGTTATATGCGGAAATCCCGTTTCCAACGAAATCCTCAAAGAGGTCCAAATATCCAATTGCTGGCTTTACAAACAGAGTGTTTCGAAACTGCTCTATGAACACAAAGGTTAAACTCTGTGACTGGAACTAACACATCCGAAAGTGGTTGCTGAGAATGATTCTCTCTACTTTTTATAGAAGATATTTCCTTTTCTACCGTAGGCCCAAAGTCGCTTGAAATCTCCACTTGGAAATTCCACAAAAAGAGGGTTTCAAATCTGCTCTGTCTAAAGTAGGGTTCAACTATGTGAGTTGAACACACGCAGCCGAAAGAATTTACTTACAATTCTTATGTCTAGCGTTATATGCAGAAATCCCGTTTCCAACGAAATCCTCAAAGAGGTCCAAATATCCACTTGCAGACTTTACAAACAGAGTGTTTCCAGACAGGACTATGAAAAGAAAGGTTAATCTCTGTGAGTGGAACTCACACATCCAAAAGTGGTTGCTGAGAATGATTCTCTATAGTTTTTATACGAAGATATTTCCTTTCCTACCGTAGGCCCAAAATCGCTTGAAGCCTCCACTTGGAAATTACACAAAAAGAGGGTATCAAATCTGCTCTGTCCAAAGTAAGGTTCAACTCTGTGAGTTGAACACACGCAGCCCAAAGAAGTCACTGACAATTCTTCTGTCTAGCGTTATATGCAGAAATCCCGTTTCCAACGAAATCCTCAAAGAGGTCCAAATATCAACTTGCAGACTTTACAAACAGAGTGTTTCCAATCTGCTCTATGAAAACAAATGTTAAACTCTGTGAGTGGAACGCACACATCCCAAAGTGTTTGCTGAGAATGATTCTCTCTAGTTTTTATACGAAGATATTTCCTTTTCTACCGTAGGCCCAAATCGCTTGAAATCTCCCCTTGGAAATTCCACAAAAAGAGGGTTTCAAATCTGCTCTGTCTAAAGGAAGGTTCAACTCTGTCAGTTGAACACACGCAGCCCAAAGAAGTTACTGACAATTCTTCTGTCTAGCGTTATATGCAGAAATCCCGTTTCCAACGATATCCTCAAAGAGGTCCAAATATCCAATTGCAGGCTTTACAAACAGAGTGTTTCCAAACTGCTCTATGAACACAAAGGTTAAACTCTGTGAGTGGAACACACACATTCCAAAGTGGTTGCTAAGAATGATTCTCTCTACTTTTTATACGAAGATATTTCCTTTTCGACCGTAGGCCCAAAATCGCTTGAAATCTCCACTTGGAAATTCCACTAAAAGAGGGTTTCATATCTGCTCTGTCTAAAGGAAGCTTCAACTCTGTGAGTTGAACACACGCAGCCGAAAGAAGTTACTGACAATTCTTCTGTGTAGCGTTATATGCAGAAATCCCGTTTCCAACGAAATCCTCAAAGAGGTCCAAATATCCACTTGCAGACTTTACAAACAGAGTGTTTCCATACTGCTCTATGAAAACAAAGGTTAAACTCTGTGAGTGGAACTCACACATCCAAAAGTGGTTGCTGAGAATGATTCTCTCCAGTTTTTATACGAAGATATTTCCTTTTCTACCGTAGGCCCAAAATCGCTTGAAATCTCCACTTGGAAATTCCACAAAAAGAGGGTTTCAAATCTGCTCTGTCTAAAGTAAGGTTCAACTCTGTGAGTTGAACGCACGCAGCCGAAAGAAGTTACTGACAATTCTTCTGTCTAGCCTTATATGCAGAAATCCCGTTTCCAACAAAATCCTCAAAGAGGTCCAAATATCCACTTGCAGACTTTACAAACAGAGTGTTTCCAATCTGCTCTATGAAAACAAAGGTTAAACTCTGTGAGTGGAACTCACACATCCCAAAGTGTTTGCTGAGAGTGATTCTCTCTAGTTTTTATATGAACATATTTCCTTTTCTACCGTAGGCCCAAATCTCTTGAAATCTCCACTTCCAAATTCCACAAAAAGAGGGTTTCAAATCTGCTCTGTCTAAAGGAAGGTTCAACTCTGTGAGTTGAACACACGCAGGCCAAAGAAGTTACTGAGAATTCTTCTGTCTAGCGTTATATGCAGAAATCCCGTTTCCAACGAAATCCTCAAAGAGGTCCAAATATCCAATTGAAGGCTTTACAAACAGAGTGTTTCCAAACTGCTCTATGAACACAAAGGTTAAACTCTGTGAGTGGAACTAACACATCCGAAAGTGGTTGCTGAGAATGATTCTCTCTACTTTTTATAGAAGATATTTCCTTTTCTACCGTAGGCCCAAAGTCGCTTGAAATCTCCACTTGGAAATTCCACAAAAAGAGGGTTTCAAATCTGCTCTGTCTAAAGTAGGGTTCAACTATGTGAGTTGAACACACGCAGCCGAAAGAAGTTACTGACAATTCTTCTGTCTAGCGTTATATGCAGAAATACCGTTTCCAACGAAATCCTCAAAGAGGTCCAAATATCCACTTACAGACTTTACAAACAGAGTGTTTCCAAACAGGACTATGAAAACAAAGGTTAAACTCTGTGAGTGGAACTCACACATCCAAAAGTGGTTGCTGAGAATGATTCTCTATAGTTTTTATACGAAGATATTTCCTTTCCTACCGTAGGCCCAAAATCGCTTGAAGCCTCCACTTGGAAATTACACAAAAAGAGGGTATCAAATCTGGTCTGTCTAAAGTAAGGTTCAACTCTGTGAGTTGAACACACGCAGCCCAAAGAAGTCACTGACAATTCTTCTGTCTAGCGTTATATGCAGAAATCCCGTTTCCGACGAAATCCTCAAAGAGGTCCAAATATCAACTTGCAGACTTTACAAACAGAGTGTTTCCAGACTGCTCTATGAAAAAAAAGGTTAAACTCTGTGAGTGGAACGCACACATCCCAAAGTGTTTGCTGAGAATGATTCTCTCTAGTTTTTATACGAAGATATTTCCTTTTCTACCGTAGGCCCATATGGCTTGAAATCTCCCCTTGGAAATTACACAAAAAGAGGGTTTCAAATCTGCTCTGTCTAAAGGACGGTTCAACTCTGTCAGGTGAACACACGCAGCCCAAAGAAGTTACTGAGAATTCTTCTGTCTAGCGTTATATGCAGAAATCCCGTTTCCAACGAAATCCTCAAAGAGGTCCAAATATCCACTTGCAGACTTTACAAACAGAATGTTTCCAATCTGCTCTATGAAAACAATGGTTAAACTCTGTGAGTGGAACTCACACATCCCAAAGTGTTTGCTGAGAGTGATTCTCTCTAGTTTTTATATTAACATATTTCCTTTTCTACCGTAGGCCCAAATCGCTTGAAATCTCTACTTGGAAATTCAAGAAAAAGAGGGTTTCAAATCTGCTCTGTCTAAAGTAAGGTTCAACTCTGTGAGTTGAACACAGGCAGCCCAAAGAAGTTACTGACAATTCTTCTGCCTAGCGTTATACGCAGAAATCCCGTTTCCAACAAAATCCTCAAAGAGGTCCAAATATCCACTTGCAGATTTTACAAATAGGGTGTTTCAAAACTGCTCTATGAAAACAAAGGTGAAACTCTGTGAGTGGAACGCACACATCCCAAAGTGTTTGCTGAGAATGATTCCCTCTAGTTTTTATATGAAGATATTTCCTTTTCTACCATAGGCCCAAATCTCTTGAAATCTCCACTTGCAAATTCCACAAAAAGAGGGTTTCAAATCTGCTCTGTCTAAAGGAAGGTTCAACTCTGTGAGTTGAACACACGCAGGCCACAGAAGTTACTGAGAATTCTTCTGTCTAGCGTTATATGCAGAAATCCCGTTTCCAACGAAATCCTCAAAGAGGTCCAAATATCCACTTGCAGACTTTACAAACAGTGTTTCCAAACTGCTCTATGAAAACAAAGGTTAAACTCTGTGAGTGGAACTCACACATCCGAAAGTGGTTGCTGAGAATGATTCTCTCTACTTTTTAAACGAAGATATTTCCTTTTCTACCGTAGGCCCAAAATCGCTTGAAATCTCCACTTGGAAATTCCACAAAAAGAGGGTTTCAAATCTGCTCTGTCTAAAGGAAGGTTCAACTCTGTGAGTTGAACACAAGCAGCCGAAAGAAGTTACTGACAATTCTTCTGTCTAGCGTTATATGCAGAAATCCCGTTTCCAACGAAATCCTCAAAGAGGTCCAAATATCCACTTGCAGACTTTACAAACAGAGTGTTTCCAATCTGCTCTATGAAAACAAAGGTTAAACTCTGTGAGTGGAACGCACACATCCCAAAGAGTTTGCAGAGAATGATTCTCTCTAGTTTTTATACGAAGATATTTCCTTTTCTACCGTAGGCCCAAATCGCTTGAAATCTCCACTTGGAAATTCAAGAAAAAGAGGGTTTCAAATCTGCTCTGTCTAAAGTAAGGTTCAACTCTGTGAGTTGAACACAGGCAGCCCAAAGAAGTTACTGACAATTCTTCTGTCTAGCGTTATACGCAGAAATCCCGTTTCCAACAAAATCCTCAAAGAGGTCCAAATATCCACTTGCAGATTTTACAAATAGGGTGTTTCCAAACTGCTCTATGAAAACAAAGGTTAAACTCTGTGAGTGGAAAGCACACATCCCAAAGTGTTTGCTGAGAATGATTCCCTCTAGTTTTTATATGAAGATATTTCCTTTTCTACAATAGGCCCAAATCTCTTGAAATCTCCACTTGCAAATTCCACAAAAAGAGGGTTTCAAATCTGCTCTGTCTAAAGGAAGGTTCAACTCTGTGAGTTGAACACACGCAGGCCAAAGAAGTTACTGAGAATTCTTCTGTCTAGCGTTATATGCAGAAATCCCTTTTCCAACGATATCCTCAAAGAGTTCCAAATATCCAATTGCAGGCTTTACAAACAGAGTGTTTCCAAACTGCTCTATGAACACAAAGGTTAAACTCTGTGAGTGGAACTCACACATCCCAAAGTGGTTGCTGAGAATGATTCTGTCTAGTTTTTATACGAAGATATTTCCTTTTCTACCGTAGGCCCAAAATCGCTTGAAATCTCCACTTGGAAATTCCACAAAAAGAGGGTTTCAAATCTGCTCTGTCTAAAGTAAGGTTCAACTCTGTGAGTTGAACACAAGCAGCCGAAAGAAGTTACTGACAATTCTTCTGTCTAGCGTTATATGCAGAAATCCCGTTTCCAACGAAATCCTCAAAGAGGTCCAAATATCCACTTGCAGACTTTACAAACAGAGTGTTTCCAATCTGCTCTATGAAAACAAAGGTTAAACTCTGTGAGTGGAACGCACACATCCCAAAGAGTTTGCAGAGAATGATTCTCTCTAGTTTTTATACGAAGATATTTCCTTTTCTACCGTAGGCCCAAATCGCTTGAAATCTCCACTTGGAAATTCAAGAAAAAGAGGGTTTCAAATCTGCTCTGTCTAAAGTAAGGTTCAACTCTGTGAGTTGAACACAGGCAGCCCAAAGAAGTTACTGACAATTCTTCTGTCTAGCGTTATACGCAGAAATCCCGTTTCCAACAAAATCCTCAAAGAGGTCCAAATATCCACTTGCAGATTTTACAAATAGGGTGTTTCCAAACTGCTCTATGAAAACAAAGGTTAAACTCTGTGAGTGGAAAGCACACATCCCAAAGTGTTTGCTGAGAATGATTCCCTCTAGTTTTTATATGAAGATATTTCCTTTTCTACAATAGGCCCAAATCTCTTGAAATCTCCACTTGCAAATTCCACAAAAAGAGGGTTTCAAATCTGCTCTGTCTAAAGGAAGGTTCAACTCTGTGAGTTGAACACACGCAGGCCAAAAAAGTTACTGAGAATTTTTCTGTCTAGCGTTATATGCAGAAATCCCTTTTCCAACGATATCCTCAAAGAGTTCCAAATATCCAATTGCAGGCTTTACAAACAGAGTGTTTCCAAACTGCTCTATGAACACAAAGGTTAAACTCTGTGAGTGGAACTCACACATCCCAAAGTGGTTGCTGAGAATGATTCTCTCTAGTTTTTATACGAAGATATTTCCTTTTCTACCGTAGGCCCAAAATCGCTTGAAATCTCCACTTGGAAATTCCACAAAAAGAGGGTTTCAAATCTGCTCTGTCTAAAGTAAGGTTCAACTCTGTGAGTTGAACACATGCAGCCCAAAGAAGTTACTGAGAATTCTTCTGTCTAGCGTTATATGCAGAAATCCCGTTTCCAACGAAATCCTCAATGAGGTCCAAATATCCACTTGCAGGCTTTACAAGCAGAGTGTTTCCAAACTGCTCTATGAAAACAAAGGTTAAACTCTGTGAGTGGAACTCACACATCCCAAAGTGGTTGCTGAGAATGATTCTCTCTAGTTTTTATACGAAGATATTTCCTTTTCTACCGTAGGCCCAAATCGCTAGAAATCTCCCCTTGGAAATTCCACAAAAAGAGGGTTTCAAATCTGCTCTTTCTAAAGGAAGGTTCAACTCTGTGAGTTGAACACACGCAGCCCAAAGAAGTTACTGAGAAGTCTTCTGTGTAGCGTTATATGCAGAAATCCCGTTTCCAACGAAATCCTGAAAGAGGTCTCAATATCCACTTGCAGACTTTACAAACAGAGTGTTTCCAGACTGCTCTATGAAAACAAAGGTTAAACACTGTGAGTGGAACTCACACATCTCAAAGTGGTTGCTGAGAATGATTCTCTCTAGTTTTTATAGAATATATTTCCTTTTCTTCCGTAGGCCCAAAGTCGCTTGAAGTCTCCACTTGGAAATTCCACTAAAAGAGGGTTTCAAATCTGCTCTGTCTAAAGTAAGGTTCAACTCTGTGAGTTGAACACACGCAGCCCAAAGAAGTTACTGACAATTCTTCTCTCTAGCGTTATATGCAGAAATCCCGTTTCCAACGAAATTCTCAAAGAGGTCCAAATATCCACTTGCAGACTTTACAAACAGAGTGTTTCCAATCTGCTCTATGAAAACAAAGGTTAAACTCTGTGAGTGGAACGCACACATTACAAAGAGTTTGCTGAGAATGATTCTCTCTAGTTTTTATACGAAGATATTTCCTTTTCTACCGTAGGCCCAAATCGCTTGAAATCTCCACTTGGAAATTCAAGAAAAACAGGGTTTCAAATCTGCTCTGTCTAAAGTAAGGTTCAACTCTGTGAGTTGAACACACACAGCCGAAAGAAGTTACTGACAATTCTTCTGTCTAGCGTTATATGCAGAAATCCCGTTTCCAACGAAATCCTCAAAGAGGTCCAAATATCCACTTGCAGACTTTACAAACAGAGTGTTTCCAATCTGCTCTATGAAAACATAGGTTAAACTCTGTTAGTGGAACGCACACATCCCAAAGAGTTTGCAGAGAATGATTCTCTCTAGTTTTTATACGAAGATATTTCCTTTTCTAGCTTAGGCCCAAATAGCTTGAAATCTCCACTTGGAAATTCAAGAAAAAGAGGGTTTCAAATCTGCTCTGTCTAAAGTAAGGTTCAACTCTGTGAGTTGAACACAGGCAGCCCAAAGAAGTTACTGACAATACTTCTGTCTAGCGTTATACGCAGAAATCCCGTTTCCAACAAAATCCTCAAAGAGGTCCAAATATCCACTTGCAGATTTTACAAATAGGGTGTTTCCAAACTGCTCTATGAAAATAAAGGTTAAACTCTGTGAGTGGAACGCACACATCCCAAAGTGTTTGCTGAGAATGACTCCCTCTAGTTTTTATATGAAGATATTTCCTTTTCTACCATAGGCCCAAATCTCTTGAATTCTCCCCTTGCAAATTCCACAAAAAGAGGGTTTCAAACCTGCTCTGTCTAAAGGAAGGTTCAACTCTGTGAGTTGAACACACGCAGCCCAAAGAAGTTGCTGACAATTCTTCTGTCTAGCGTTATACGCAGAAATCCCGTTTCCAACAAAATCCTCAAAGAGGTCCAAATATCCACTTGCAGCATTTACAAATAGAGTGTTTCCAAACTGCTCTATGAAAACAAAGGTTAAACTCTGTGAGTGGAACGCACACATCCCAAAGTGTTTGCTGAGAATGATTAACTCTAGTTTTAATATGAAGATATTTCCTTTTCTACCGTAGGCCAAAATCTCTTGAAATCTCCACTTGCAAATTCCACAAAAAGAGGGTTTCAAATCTGCTCTGTCTAAAGGAAGGTTCAACTCTGTGAGTTGAACACACGCAGGCCAAAGAAGTTACTGAGAATTCTTCTGTCTAGCGTTATATGCAGAAATCCCGTTTCCAACGATATCCTCAAAGAGGTCCAAATATCCAATTGCAGGCTTTACAAACAGAGTGTTTCCAAACTGCTCTATGAACAGAAAGGTTAAACTCTGTGAGTGGAACTCACACATCTCAAAGTGGTTGCTGAGAATGATTCTCTCTAGTTTTTATACGAAGATATTTCCTTTTCTACCGTAGGCCCAAAATCGCTTGAAATCTCCACTTGGAAATTCCACAAAAAGAGGGTTTCAAATCTGCTCTGTCTAAAGTAAGGTTCAACTCTGTCAGTTGAACACATGCAGCCCAAAGAACTTACTGAGAATTCTTCTGTCTAGCGTTATATGCAGAAATCCCGTTTCCAACGAAATCCTCAAAGAGGTCCAAATATCCACTTGCAGACTTTACAAACAGAGTGTTTCCAATCTGCTCTATGAAAACAAAGGTTAAACTCTGTGAGTGGAACGCACACATCCCAAAGTGTTTGCTGAGAGTGATTCTCTCTAGTTTTTATATGAACATATTTCCTTTTCTACCGTAGGCCCAAATCGCTTGAAATCTCCACTTGGAAATTCAAGAAAAAGAGGGTTTCAAATCTGCTCTGTCTAAAGTAAGGTTCAACTCTGTGAGTTGAACACACGCAGCCCAAAGAAGTTACTGACAATTCTTCTGTCTAGCGTTATACGCAGAAATCCCGTTTCCAACAAAATCCTCAAAGAGGTCCAAATATTCACTTGCAGATTTTACAAATAGGGTGTTTCCAAACTGCTCTATGAAAACAAAGGTTAAACTCTGTGAGTGGAACGCACACATCCCAAGGTGTTTGCTGAGAATGATTCCCTCTAGTTTTTATATGAAGATATTTCCTTTTCTACCATAGGCCCAAATCTCTTGAAATCTCCACTTGCAAATTCCACAAAAAGAGGGTTTCAAATCTGCTCTGTCTAAAGGAAGGTTCAACTCTGTGAGTTGAACACACGCAGGCCAAAGAAGTTACTGAGAATTCTTCTGTCAAGCATTATATGCAGAAATCCCGTTTCCAACGATATCCTCAAAGAGGTCCAAATATCCAATTGCAGGCTTTACAAACAGAGTGTTTCCAAACTGCTCTATGAACACAAAGGTTAAACTCTGTGAGTGGAACTCACACATCCCAAAGTGGTTGCTGAGAATGATTCTCTCTAGTTTTTATACGAAGATATTTCCTTTTATACCGTAGGCCCAAAATCGCTTGAAATCTCCACTTGGAAATTCCGCAAAAAGAGGGTTTCAAATCTGCTCTGTCTAAAGGAAGGTTCTACTCTGCGAGTTGAACACACGCAGCCCAAAGAAGTTACTGACAATTCTTCTGTCTAGCGTTATATGCAGAAATCCCGTTTCCACCGAAATCCTCAAAGAGGTCCAAATATCCAATTGCAGGCTTTACAAACACAGTGTTTCCAAACTGCTCTATGAACACAAAGGTTAAACTCTGTGAGTGGAACTCACACATCCCAAAGTGGTTGCTGAGAATGATTCTCTCTAGTTTTTATACGAAGATATTTCCTTTTCTACCGTAGGCCCAAATCGCTAGAAATCTCCCCTTGGAAATTCCACAAAAAGAGGGTTTCAAATCTGCTCTTTCTAAAGGAAGGTTCAACTCTGTGAGTTGAACACATGCAGCCCAAAGAAGTTACTGAGAATTCTTCTGTGTAGCGTTATATGCAGAAATCCCGTTTCCAACGAAATCCTCAAAGAGGTCTCAATATCCACTTGCAGACTTTACAAACAGAGTGTTTCCAGACTGCTCTATGAAAACAAAGGTTAAACACTGTGAGTGGAACTCACACATCTCAAAGTGGTTGCTGAGAATGATTCTCTCTAGTTTTTATAGAATATATTTCCTTTTCTTCCGTAGGCCCAAAGTTGCTTGAAATCTCCACTTGGAAATTCCACTAAAAGAGGGTTTCAAATCTGCTCTGTCTAAAGTAAGGTTCAACTCTGTGAGTTGAACACACGCAGCCCAAAGAAGTTACTTACAATTCTTCTGTCTAGCGTTATATGCAGAAATTCCGTTTCCAACGAAATCCTCAAAGAGGTCCAAATATCCACTTGCAGACTTTACAAACAGAGTGTTTCCAAACTGCTCTATGAAAACAAAGGTTAAACTCTGTGAGTGGAACTCACACATCCCAAAGTGGTTGCTGAGAATGATTCTCTCTAGTTTTTATACGAAGATATTTCCTTTTCTACCGTAGGCCCACAATTGCCTGAAATCTCCACTTGGAAATTCCACAAAAAGAGGGATTCAAATCTGCTCTGTCTAAAGTAAGGTTCAACTCTGTGAGTTGAACACACGCAGCCGAAAGAAGTTACTGACAATTCTTCTGTCTCGCGTTATATGCAGAAATCCCGTTTCCAACGAAATCCTCAAAGAGGTCCAAATATCCACTTGCAGACATTACAAACAGAGTGTTTCCAATCTGCTCTATGAAAACATAGGTTAAACTCTGTGAGTGGAACGCACACATCCCAAAGAGTTTGCAGAGAATGATTCTCTCTAGTTTTTATACGAAGATATTTCCTTTTCTACCGTAGGCCCAAATCGCTTGAAATCTCCACTTGGAAATTCAAGAAAAAGAGGGTTTCAAATCTGCTCTGTCTAAAGTAAGGTTCAACTCTGTGAGTTGAACACAGGCAGCCCAAGGAAGTTACTGACAATTCTTCTGTCTAGCGTTATACGCAGAAATCCCGTTTCCAACTAAATCCTCAAAGAGGTCCAAATATCCACTTGCAGATTTTACAAATAGAGTGTTTCCAAACTGCTCTATGAAAACAAAGGTTAAACTCTGTGAGTGGAACGCACACATCCCAAAGTGTTTGCTGAGAATGATTCCCTCTAGTTTTTATATGAAGATATTTCCTTTTCTACAATAGGCCCAAATCTCTTGAATTCTCCACTTGCAAATTCTACAAAAAGAGGGTTTCAAATATGCTCTGTCTAAAGGAAGGTTCAACTCTGTGAGTTGAACACACGCAGGCCAAAGAAGTTACTGAGAATTCTTCTGTCAAGCATTATATGCAGAAATCCCGTTTCCAACGATATCCTCAAAGAGGTCCAAATATCCAATTGCAGGCTTTACAAACAGAGTGTTTCCAAACTGCTCTATGAACACAAAGGTTAAACTCTGTGAGTGGAACTCACACATCCCAAAGTGGTTGCTGAGAATGATTCTCTCTAGTTTTTATACGAAGATATTTCCTTTTATACCGTAGGCCCAAAATCGCTTGAAATCTCCACTTGGAAATTCCGCAAAAAGAGGGTTTCAAATCTGCTCTGTCTAAAGGAAGGTTCTACTCTGTGAGTTGAACACACGCAGCCCAAAGAAGTTACTGACAATTCTTCTGTCTAGCGTTATATGCAGAAATCCCGTTTCCACCGAAATCCTCAAAGAGGTCCAAATATCCAATTGCAGGCTTTACAAACAGAGTGTTTCCAAACTGCTCTATGAACACAAAGGTTAAACTCTGTGAGTGGAACTCACACATCCCAAAGTGGTTGCTGAGAATGATTCTCTCTAGTTTTTATACGAAGATATTTCCTTTTCTACCGTAGGCCCAAATCGCTAGAAATCTCCCCTTGGAAATTCCACAAAAAGAGGGTTTCAAATCTGCTCTTTCTAAAGGAAGGTTCAACTCTGTGAGTTGAACACATGCAGCCCAAAGAAGTTACTGAGAATTCTTCTGTGTAGCGTTATATGCAGAAATCCCGTTTCCAACGAAATCCTCAAAGAGGTCTCAATATCCACTTGCAGACTTTACAAACAGAGTGTTTCCAGACTGCTCTATGAAAACAAAGGTTAAACACTGTGAGTGGAACTCACACATCTCAAAGTGGTTGCTGAGAATGATTCTCTCTAGTTTTTATAGAATATATTTCCTTTTCTTCCGTAGGCCCAAAGTTGCTTGAAATCTCCACTTGGAAATTCCACTAAAAGAGGGTTTCAAATCTGCTCTGTCTAAAGGAAGGTTCAACTCTGTGAGTTGAACACACGCAGCCCAAAGAAGTTACTTACAATTCTTCTGTCTAGCGTTATATGCAGAAATTCCGTTTCCAACGAAATCCTCAAAGAGGTCCAAATATCCACTTGCAGACTTTACAAACAGAGTGTTTCCAAACTGCTCTATGAAAACAAAGGTTAAACTCTGTGAGTGGAACTCACACATCCCAAAGTGGTTGCTGAGAATGATTCTCTCTAGTTTTTATACGAAGATATTTCCTTTTCTACCGTAGGCCCACAATTGCCTGAAATCTCCACTTGGAAATTCCACAAAAAGAGGGATTCAAATCTGCTCTGTCTAAAGTAAGGTTCAACTCTGTGAGTTGAACACACGCAGCCGAAAGAAGTTACTGACAATTCTTCTGTCTCGCGTTATATGCAGAAATCCCGTTTCCAACGAAATCCTCAAAGAGGTCCAAATATCCACTTGCAGACTTTACAAACAGAGTGTTTCCAATCTGCTCTATGAAAACATAGGTTAAACTCTGTGAGTGGAACGCACACATCCCAAAGAGTTTGCAGAGAATGATTCTCTCTAGTTTTTATACGAAGATATTTCCTTTTCTACCGTAGGCCCAAATCGCTTGAAATCTCCACTTGGAAATTCAAGAAAAAGAGGGTTTCAAATCTGCTCTGTCTAAAGTAAGGTTCAACTCTGTGAGTTGAACACAGGCAGCCCAAGGAAGTTACTGACAATTCTTCTGTCTAGCGTTATACGCAGAAATCCCGTTTCCAACTAAATCCTCAAAGAGGTCCAAATATCCACTTGCAGATTTTACAAATAGAGTGTTTCCAAACTGCTCTATGAAAACAAAGGTTAAACTCTGTGAGTGGAACGCACACATCCCAAAGTGTTTGCTGAGAATGATTCCCTCTAGTTTTTATATGAAGATATTTCCTTTTCTACCATAGGCCCAAATCTCTTGAAATCTCCACTTGCAAATTCCACAAAAAGAGGGTTTCAAATCTGCTCTGTCTAAAGGAAGGTTCAACTCTGTGAGTTGAACACACGCAGGCCAAAGAAGTTACTGAGAATTCTTCTGTCTAGCGTTATATGCAGAAATCCCGTTTCCAACGATATCCTCAAAGAGGTCCAAATATCCAATTGAAGGCTTTACAAACAGAGTGTTTCCAAACTGCACTATGAACACAAAGGTTAAACTCTGTGAGTGGAACTCACACATCCCAAAGTGGTTGCTGAGAATGATTCTCTCTAGTTTTTATAGAATATATTTCCTTTTCTTCCGCAGGCCCAAAGTCGCTAGAAATCTCCACTTGCAAATTCCACAAAAAGAGGGTTTCAAATCTGCTCTGTCAAAAGAAAGGTTCAACTCTGTGAGTTGAACACACGCAGCCGAAAGAAGTTACTGACAATTCTTCTCTCTAGCGTTATATGCAGAAATCCCGTTTCCAACGAAATCCTCAAAGAGGTCCAAATATCCACTTGCAGATTTTACAAACAGAGTGTTTCCAATCTGCTCTATGAAAACAAAGGTTAAACTCTGTGAGTGGAACGCACACATTACAAAGAGTTTGCAGAGAATGATTCTCTCTAGTTTTTATACGAAGATATTTCCTTTTCTACCGTTGGCCCAAAATCGCTTGAAATCTCCACTTGGAAATTCAAGAAAAAGAGGGTTTCAAATCTGCTCTGTCTAAAGTAAGGTTCAACTCTGTCAGTTGAACACATGCAGCCCAAAGAAGTTACTGAGAATTCTTCTGTCTAGCGTTATATGCAGAAATCCCGTTTCCAACGAAATCCTCAATGAGGTCCAAATATCCACTTGCAGGCTTTACAAACAGAGTGTTTCCAAACTGCTCTATGAAAACAAAGGTTAAACTCTGTGAGTGGAACTCACACATCCCAAAGTGGTTGCTGAGAATGATTCTTTCTAGTTTTTATACGAAGATATTTCCTTTTCTACCGTAGGCCCAAATCGCTTGAAATCTCCCCTTGGAAATTCCACAAAAAGAGGGTTTCAAATCTGCTCTTTCTAAAGGAAGGTTCAACTCTGTGAGTTGAACACACGCAGCCCAAAGAAGTTACTGAGAATTCTTCTGTGTAGCGTTATATGCAGAAATCCCGTTTCCGACGAAATCCTCAAAGAGGTCTCAATATCCACTTGCAGACTTTACAAACAGAGTGTTTCCAGACTGCTCTATGAAAATAAAGGTTAAACACTGTGAGTGGAACTCACACATCTCAAAGTGGTTGCTGAGAATGATTCTCTCTAGTTTTTATAGACTATATTTCCTTTTCTTCCGTAGGCCCAAAGTCGCTTGAAATCTCCACTTGCAAATTCCACTAAAAGAGGGTTTCAAATCTGCTCTGTCTAAAGTAAGGTTCAACTCTGTGAGTTGAACACACGCAGCCAAAAGAAGTTACTGACAATTCTTCTGTCTAGCGTTATATGCAGAAATCCCGTTTCCAACGAAATCCTCAAAGAGGTCCAAATATCCACTTGCAGACTTTACAAACAGTGTTTCCAAACTGCTGTATGAAAACAAAGGTTAAACTCTGTGAGTGGAACTCACACATCCGAAAGTGGTTGCTGAGAATGATTCTCTCTACTTTTTATACGAAGATATTTCCTTTTCTACCGTAGGCCCAAAATCGCTTGAAATCTCCACTTGGAAATTCCACAAAAAGAGGGTTTCAAATCTGCTCTGTCTAAAGTAAGGTTCAACTCTGTGAGTTGAACACAAGCAGCCGAAAGAAGTTACTGACAATTCTTCTCTCTAGCGTTATACGCAGAAATCCCGTTTCCAACAAAATCCTCAAAGAGGTCCAAATATTCACTTGCAGATTTTACAAATAGGGTGTTTCCAAACTGCTCTATGAAAACAAAGGTTAAACTCTGTGAGTGGAACGCACACATCCCAAGGTGTTTGCTGAGAATGATTCCCTCTAGTTTTTATATGAAGATATTTCCTTTTCTACCATAGGCCCAAATCTCTTGAAATCTCCACTTGCAAATTCCACAAAAAGAGGGTTTCAAATCTGCTCTGTCTAAAGGAAGGTTCAACTCTGTGAGTTGAACACACGCAGGCCAAAGAAGTTACTGAGAATTCTTCTGTCAAGCATTATATGCAGAAATCCCGTTTCCAACGATATCCTCAAAGAGGTCCAAATATCCAATTGCAGGCTTTACAAACAGAGTGTTTCCAAACTGCTCTATGAACACAAAGGTTAAACTCTGTGAGTGGAACTCACACATCCCAAAGTGGTTGCTGAGAATGATTCTCTCTAGTTTTTATACGAAGATATTTCCTTTTATACCGTAGGCCCAAAATCGCTTGAAATCTCCACTTGGAAATTCCGCAAAAAGAGGGTTTCAAATCTGCTCTGTCTAAAGGAAGGTTCTACTCTGTGAGTTGAACACACGCAGCCCAAAGAAGTTACTGACAATTCTTCTGTCTAGCGTTATATGCAGAAATCCCGTTTCCACCGAAATCCTCAAAGAGGTCCAAATATCCAATTGCAGGCTTTACAAACAGAGTGTTTCCAAACTGCTCTATGAACACAAAGGTTAAACTCTGTGAGTGGAACTCACACATCCCAAAGTGGTTGCTGAGAATGATTCTCTCTAGTTTTTATACGAAGATATTTCCTTTTCTACCGTAGGCCCAAATCGCTAGAAATCTCCCCTTGGAAATTCCACAAAAAGAGGGTTTCAAATCTGCTCTTTCTAAAGGAAGGTTCAACTCTGTGAGTTGAACACATGCAGCCCAAAGAAGTTACTGAGAATTCTTCTGTGTAGCGTTATATGCAGAAATCCCGTTTCCAACGAAATCCTCAAAGAGGTCTCAATATCCACTTGCAGACTTTACAAACAGAGTGTTTCCAGACTGCTCTATGAAAACAAAGGTTAAACACTGTGAGTGGAACTCACACATCTCAAAGTGGTTGCTGAGAATGATTCTCTCTAGTTTTTATAGAATATATTTCCTTTTCTTCCGTAGGCCCAAAGTTGCTTGAAATCTCCACTTGGAAATTCCACTAAAAGAGGGTTTCAAATCTGCTCTGTCTAAAGTAAGGTTCAACTCTGTGAGTTGAACACACGCAGCCGAAAGAAGTTACTGACAATTCTTCTGTCTCGCGTTATATGCAGAAATCCCGTTTCCAACGAAATCCTCAAAGAGGTCCAAATATCCACTTGCAGACTTTACAAACAGAGTGTTTCCAATCTGCTCTATGAAAACATAGGTTAAACTCTGTGAGTGGAACGCACACATCCCAAAGAGTTTGCAGAGAATGATTCTCTCTAGTTTTTATACGAAGATATTTCCTTTTCTACCGTAGGCCCAAATCGCTTGAAATCTCCACTTGGAAATTCAAGAAAAAGAGGGTTTCAAATCTGCTCTGTCTAAAGTAAGGTTCAACTCTGTGAGTTGAACACAGGCAGCCCAAGGAAGTTACTGACAATTCTTCTGTCTAGCGTTATACGCAGAAATCCCGTTTCCAACTAAATCCTCAAAGAGGTCCAAATATCCACTTGCAGATTTTACAAATAGAGTGTTTCCAAACTGCTCTATGAAAACAAAGGTTAAACTCTGTGAGTGGAACGCACACATCCCAAAGTGTTTGCTGAGAATGATTCCCTCTAGTTTTTATATGAAGATATTTCCTTTTCTACCATAGGCCCAAATCTCTTGAAATCTCCACTTGCAAATTCCACAAAAAGAGGGTTTCAAATCTGCTCTGTCTAAAGGAAGGTTCAACTCTGTGAGTTGAACACACGCAGGCCAAAGAAGTTACTGAGAATTCTTCTGTCTAGCGTTATATGCAGAAATCCCGTTTCCAACGATATCCTCAAAGAGGTCCAAATATCCAATTGAAGGCTTTACAAACAGAGTGTTTCCAAACTGCACTATGAACACAAAGGTTAAACTCTGTGAGTGGAACTCACACATCCCAAAGTGGTTGCTGAGAATGATTCTCTCTAGTTTTTATAGAATATATTTCCTTTTCTTCCGCAGGCCCAAAGTCGCTAGAAATCTCCACTTGCAAATTCCACAAAAAGAGGGTTTCAAATCTGCTCTGTCAAAAGTAAGGTTCAACTCTGTGAGTTGAACACACGCAGCCGAAAGAAGTTACTGACAATTCTTCTCTCTAGCGTTATATGCAGAAATCCCGTTTCCAACGAAATCCTCAAAGAGGTCCAAATATCCACTTGCAGATTTTACAAACAGAGTGTTTCCAATCTGCTCTATGAAAACAAAGGTTAAACTCTGTGGGTGGAACGCACACATTACAAAGAGTTTGCAGAGAATGATTCTCTCTAGTTTTTATACGAAGATATTTCCTTTTCTACCGTTGGCCCAAAATCGCTTGAAATCTCCACTTGGAAATTCAAGAAAAAGAGGGTTTCAAATCTGCTCTGTCTAAAGTAAGGTTCAACTCTGTCAGTTGAACACATGCAGCCCAAAGAAGTTACTGAGAATTCTTCTGTCTAGCGTTATATGCAGAAATCCCGTTTCCAACGAAATCCTCAATGAGGTCCAAATATCCACTTGCAGGCTTTACAAACAGAGTGTTTCCAAACTGCTCTATGAAAACAAAGGTTAAACTCTGTGAGTGGAACTCACACATCCCAAAGTGGTTGCTGAGAATGATTCTTTCTAGTTTTTATACGAAGATATTTCCTTTTCTACCGTAGGCCCAAATCGCTTGAAATCTCCCCTTGGAAATTCCACAAAAAGAGGGTTTCAAATCTGCTCTTTCTAAAGGAAGGTTCAACTCTGTGAGTTGAACACACGCAGCCCAAAGAAGTTACTGAGAATTCTTCTGTGTAGCGTTATATGCAGAAATCCCGTTTCCGACGAAATCCTCAAAGAGGTCTCAATATCCACTTGCAGACTTTACAAACAGAGTGTTTCCAGACTGCTCTACGAAAATAAAGGTTAAACACTGTGAGTGGAACTCACACATCTCAAAGTGGTTGCTGAGAATGATTCTCTCTAGTTTTTATAGACTATATTTCCTTTTCTTCCGTAGGCCCAAAGTCGCTTGAAATCTCCACTTGCAAATTCCACTAAAAGAGGGTTTCAAATCTGCTCTGTCTAAAGTAAGGTTCAACTCTGTGAGTTGAACACACGCAGCCAAAAGAAGTTACTGACAATTCTTCTGTCTAGCGTTATATGCAGAAATCCCGTTTCCAACGAAATCCTCAAAGAGGTCCAAATATCCACTTGCAGACTTTACAAACAGTGTTTCCAAACTGCTGTATGAAAACAAAGGTTAAACTCTGTGAGTGGAACTCACACATCCGAAAGTGGTTGCTGAGAATGATTCTCTCTACTTTTTATACGAAGATATTTCCTTTTCTACCGTAGGCCCAAAATCGCTTGAAATCTCCACTTGGAAATTCCACAAAAAGAGGGTTTCAAATCTGCTCTGTCTAAAGTAAGGTTCAACTCTGTGAGTTGAACACAAGCAGCCGAAAGAAGTTACTGACAATTCTTCTCTCTAGCGTTATATGCAGAAATCCCGTTTCCAACGAAATCCTCAAAGAGGTCCAAATATCCACTTGCAGACTTTACAAACAGAGTGTTTCCAATCTGCTCTATGAAAACAAAGGTTAAACTCTGTGAGTGGAACGCACACATTACAAAGAGTTTGCAGAGAATGATTCTCTCTAGTTTTTATACGAAGATATTTCCTTTTCTACCGTAGGCCCAAAATCGCTTGAAATCTCCACTTGGAAATTCCACAAAAAGAGGGTTTCAAATCTGCTCTGTCTAAAGTAAGGTTCAACTCTGTGAGTTGAACACACGCAGCCGAAAGAAGTTACTGACAATTCTTCTGTCTAGCGTTATATGCAGAAATCCCGTTTCCAACGAAATCCTCAAAGAGGTCCAAATATCCACTTGCAGATTTTACAAATAGGGTGTTTCCAAACTGCTCTATGAAAACAAAGGTTAAACTCTGTGAGTGGAACGCACACATCCCAAAGTGTTTGCTGAGAATGATTCCCTCTAGTTTTTATATGAAGATATTTCCTTTTCTACCATAGGCCCAAATCTCTTGAAATCTCCACTTGCAAATTCCACAAAAAGAGGGTTTCAAATCTGCTCTGTCAAAAGGAAGGTTCAACTGTGTGAGTTGAACACACGCAGGCCAAAGAAGTTACTGAGAATTCTTCTGTCTAGCGTTATATGCAGAAATCCCTTTTCCAACGATATCCTCAAAGAGGTCCAAATATCCAATTGCAGGCTTTACAAACAGAGTGTTTCCAAACTGCTCTATGAACACAAAGGTTAAACTCTGTGAGTGGAACTCACACATCCCAAAGTGGTTGCTGAGAATGATATTCTCTCGAGTTTTTATACGAAGATATTTCCTTTTCTACCGTAGGCCCAAAATCGCTTGAAATCTCCACTTGGAAATTCCACAAAAAGAGGGTTTCAAATCTGCTCTGTCTAAAGTAAGGTTCAACTCTGTCAGTTGAACACATGCAGCCCAAAGAAGTTACTGAGAATTCTTCTGTCTAGCGTTATATGCAGAAATCCCGTTTCCAACGATATCCTCAAAGAGGTCCAAATATCCAATTGAAGGCTTTACAAACAGAGTGTTTCCAAACTGCTCTATGAACACAAAGGTTAAACTCTGTGAGTGGAACTCACACATCCCAAAGTGGTTGCTGAGAATGATTCTCTCTAGTTTTTATAGAATATATTTCCTTTTCTTCCGCAGGCCCAAAGTCGCTAGAAATCTCCACTTGCAAATTCCACAAAAAGAGGGTTTCAAATCTGCTCTGTCAAAAGTAAGGTTCAACTCTGTGAGTTGAACACACGCAGCCGAAAGAAGTTACTGACAATTCTTCTCTCTAGCGTTATATGCAGAAATCCCGTTTCCAACGAAATCCTCAAAGAGGTCCAAATATCCTCTTGCAGACTTTACAAACAGAGTGTTTCCAATCTGCTCTATGAAAACAAAGGTTAAACTCTGTGAGTGGAACGCACACATTACAAAGAGTTTGCAGAGAATGATTCTCTCTAGTTTTTATACGAAGATATTTCCTTTTCTACCGTTGGCCCAAAATCGCTTGAAATCTCCACTTGGAAATTCAAGAAAAAGAGGGTTTCAAATCTGCTCTGTCTAAAGTAAGGTTCAACTCTGTCAGTTGAACACATGCAGCCCAAAGAAGTTACTGAGAATTCTTCTGTCTAGCGTTATATGCAGAAATCCCGTTTCCAACGAAATCCTCAATGAGGTCCAAATATCCACTTGCAGGCTTTACAAACAGAGTGTTTCCAAACTGCTCTATGAAAACAAAGGTTAAACTCTGTGAGTGGAACTCACACATCCCAAAGTGGTTGCTGAGAATGATTCTTTCTAGTTTTTATACGAAGATATTTCCTTTTCTACCGTAGGCCCAAATCGCTTGAAATCTCCCCTTGGAAATTCCACAAAAAGAGGGTTTCAAATCTGCTCTTTCTAAAGGAAGGTTCAACTCTGTGAGTTGAACACACGCAGCCCAAAGAAGTTACTGAGAATTCTTCTGTGTAGCGTTATATGCAGAAATCCCGTTTCCGACGAAATCCTCAAAGAGGTCTCAATATCCACTTGCAGACTTTACAAACAGAGTGTTTCCAGACTGCTCTATGAAAATAAAGGTTAAACACTGTGAGTGGAACTCACACATCTCAAAGTGGTTGCTGAGAATGATTCTCTCTAGTTTTTATAGACTATATTTCCTTTTCTTCCGTAGGCCCAAAGTCGCTTGAAATCTCCACTTGCAAATTCCACTAAAAGAGGGTTTCAAATCTGCTCTGTCTAAAGTAAGGTTCAACTCTGTGAGTTGAACACAAGCAGCCGAAAGAAGTTACTGACAATTCTTCTCTCTAGCGTTATATGCAGAAATCCCGTTTCCAACGAAATCCTCAAAGAGGTCCAAATATCCACTTGCAGACTTTACAAACAGAGTGTTTCCAATCTGCTCTATGAAAACAAAGGTTAAACTCTGTGAGTGGAACGCACACATTACAAAGAGTTTGCAGAGAATGATTCTCTCTAGTTTTTATACGAAGATATTTCCTTTTCTACCGTAGGCCCAAAATCGCTTGAAATCTCCACTTGGAAATTCCACAAAAAGAGGGTTTCAAATCTGCTCTGTCTAAAGTAAGGTTCAACTCTGTGAGTTGAACACACGCAGCCGAAAGAAGTTACTGACAATTCTTCTGTCTAGCGTTATATGCAGAAATCCCGTTTCCAACGAAATCCTCAAAGAGGTCCAAATATCCACTTGCAGATTTTACAAATAGGGTGTTTCCAAACTGCTCTATGAAAACAAAGGTTAAACTCTGTGAGTGGAACGCACACATCCCAAAGTGTTTGCTGAGAATGATTCCCTCTAGTTTTTATATGAAGATATTTCCTTTTCTACCATAGGCCCAAATCTCTTGAAATCTCCACTTGCAAATTCCACAAAAAGAGGGTTTCAAATCTGCTCTGTCTAAAGGAAGGTTCAACTGTGTGAGTTGAACACACGCAGGCCAAAGAAGTTACTGAGAATTCTTCTGTCTAACGTTATATGCAGAAATCCCGTTTCCAACGATATCCTCAAAGAGGTCCAAATATCCAATTGCAGGCTTTACAAACAGAGTGTTTCCAAACTGCTCTATGAACACAAAGGTTAAACTCTGTGAGTAGAACGCACACATCCCAAAGTGGTTGCTGAGAATGATATTCTCTCGAGTTTTTATACGAAGATATTTCCTTTTCTACCGTAGGCCCAAAATCGCTTGAAATCTCCACTTGGAAATTCCACAAAAAGAGGGTTTCAAATCTGCTCTGTCTAAAGTAAGGTTCAACTCTGTCAGTTGAACACATGCAGCCCAAAGAAGTTACTGAGAATTCTTCTGTCTAGCGTTATATGCAGAAATCCCGTTTCCAACGAAATCCTCAATGAGGTCCAAATATCCACTTGCAGGCTTTACAAACAGAGTGTTTCCAAACTGCTCTATGAAAACAAAGGTTAAACTCTGTGAGTGGAACTCACACATCCCAAAGTGGTTGCTGAGAATGATTCTTTCTAGTTTTTATACGAAGATATTTCCTTTTCTACCGTAGGCCCAAATCGCTTGAAATCTCCCCTTGGAAATTCCACAAAAAGAGGGTTTCAAATCTGCTCTTTCTAAAGGAAGGTTCAACTCTGTGAGTTGAACACACGCAGCCCAAAGAAGTTACTGAGAATTCTTCTGTGTAGCGTTATATGCAGAAATCCCGTTTCCAACGAAATCCTCAAAGAGGTCTCAATATCCACTTGCAGACTTTACAAACAGAGTGTTTCCAGACTGCTCTATGAAAATAAAGGTTAAACACTGTGAGTGGAACTCACACATCTCAAAGTGGTTGCTGAGAATGATTCTCTCCAGTTTTTATACGAAGATATTTCCTTTTCTACCGTAGGCCCAAAATCGCTTGAAATCTCCACTTGGAAATTCAAGAAAAAGAGGGTTTCAAATCTGCTCTGTCTAAAGTAAGGTTCAACTCTGTGAGTTGAACACACGCAGCCGAAAGAAGTTACTGACAATTCTTCTCTCTAGCGTTATATGCAGAAATCCCGTTTCCAACGAAATCCGCAAAGTGGTCCAAATATCCACTTGCAGACTTTACAAACAGAGTGTTTCCAATCTGCTGTATGAAAACAAAAGTTAAACTCTGTGAGTGGAACGCACACATTACAAAGAGTTTGCAGAGAATGATTCTCTCTAGTTTTTATACGAAGATTTTTCCTTTTCTACCCTAGGCCCAAATCACTTGAAATCTCCACTTGGAAATTCAAGAAAAAGAGGGTTCCAAATCTGCTCTGTCTAAAGTAAGGTTCAACTCTGTGAGTTGAACACACGCAGCCGAAAGAAGTTACTGACAATTCTTCTGTCTAGCGTTACATGCAGAAATCCAGTTTCCAACGAAATCCTCAAAGAGGTCCAAATATCCACTTGCAGACTTTACAAACAGAGTGTTTCCAATCTGCTCTATGAAAACAAAGGTTAAACTCTGTGAGTGGAACGCACACATCCCAAAGTGTTTGCTGAGAATGATTCCCTCTAGTTTTTATATGAAGATATTTCCTTTTCTACCATAGGCCCAAATCTCTTGAAATCTCCACTTGCAAATTCCACAAAAAGAGGGTTTCAAATCTGCTCTGTCTAAAGGAAGGTTCAACTCTGTGAGTTGAACACACGCAGGCCAAAGAAGTTACTGAGAATTCTTCTGTCTAGCGTTATATGCAGAAATCCCGTTTCCAACGATATCCTCAAAGAGGTCCAAATATCCAATTGAAGGCTTTACAAACAGAGTGTTTCCAAACTGCTCTATGAACACAAAGGTTAAACTCTGTGAGTGGAACTCACACATCCCAAAGTGGTTGCTGAGAATGATTCTCTCTAGTTTTTATAGAATATATTTCCTTTTCTTCCGTTGGCCCAAAGTCGTTTGAAATCTCCACTTGCAAATTCCACAAAAAGAGGGTTTCAAATCTGCTCTGTCTAAAGTAAGGTTCAACTCTGTGAGTTGAACACACGCAGCCGAAAGAAGTTACTGACAATTCTTCTGTCTAGCGTTATATGCAGAAATCCCGTTTCCAACGAAATCCTCAAAGAGGTCCAAATATCCACTTGCAGACTTTACAAACAGAGTGTTTCCAATCTGCTCTATGAAAACAAAGGTTAAACTCTGTGAGTGGAACGCACACATTACAAAGAGTTTGCAGAGAATGATTCTCTCTAGTTTTTATACGAAGATATTTCCTTTTCTACCGTTGGCCCAAAATCGCTTGAAATCTCCACTTGGAAATTCAAGAAAAAGAGGGTTTCAAATCTGCTCTGTCTAAAGTAAGGTTCAAATCAGTGAGTTGAACACAGGCAGCCCAAAGAAGTTACTGACAATTCTTCTGTCTAGCGTTATACGCAGAAATCCCGTTTCCAACAAAATCCTCAAAGAGGTCCAAATATCCACTTGCAGATTTTACAAATAGGGTGTTTCCAAACTGCTCTATGAAAACAAAGGTTAAACTCTGTGAGTGGAACGCACACATCCCAAAGTGTTTGCTGAGAATGATTCCCTCTAGTTTTTATATGAAGATATTTCCTTTTCTACCATAGGCCCAAATCTCTTGAAATCTCCACTTGCAAATTCCACAAAAAGAGGGTTTCAAATCTGCTCTGTCTAAAGGAAGGTTCAACTGTGTGAGTTGAACACACGCAGGCCAAAGAAGTTACTGAGAATTCTTCTGTCTAGCGTTATATGCAGAAATCCCGTTTCCAACGATATCCTCAAAGAGGTCCAAATATCCAATTGAAGGCTTTACAAACAGAGTGTTTCCAAACTGCTCTATGAACACAAAGGTTAAACTCTGTGAGTGGAACTCACACATCCCAAAGTGGTTGCTGAGAATGATTCTCTCTACTTTTTATACGAAGATATATCCTTTTCTACCGTAGGCCCAAAATCGCTTGAAATCTCCACTTGGAAATTCCACAAAAAGAGGGTTTCAAATCTGCTCTGTCTAAAGTAAGGTTCAACTCTGTGAGTTGAACACAAGCAGCCAAAAGAAGTTACTGACAATTCTTCTCTCTAGCGTTATATGCAGAAATCCCGTTTCCAACGAAATCCTCAAAGAGGTCCAAATATCCACTTGCAGACTTTACAAACAGAGTGTTTCCAATCTGCTCTATGAAAACAAAGGTTAAACTCTGTGAGTGGAACGCACACATTACAAAGAGTTTGCAGAGAATGATTCTCTCTAGTTTTTATACGAAGATATTTCCTTTTCTACCGTAGGCCCAAAATCGCTTGAAATCTCCACTTGGAAATTCAAGAAAAAGAGGGTTTCAAATCTGCTCTGTCTAAAGTAAGGTTCAACTCTGTGAGTTGAACACACGCAGCCGAAAGAAGTTACTGACAATTCTTCTGTCTAGCGTTATATGCAGAAATCCCGTTTCCAACGAAATCCTCAAAGAGGTCCAAATATCCACTTGCAGATTTTACAAATAGGGTGTTTCCAAACTGCTCTATGAAAACAAAGGTTAAACTCTGTGAGTGGAACTCACACATCCCAAAGTGGTTGCTGAGAATGATTCTCTCTAGTTTTTATACGAAGATATTTCCTTTTCTACCGCAGGCCCAAAATCGCTTGAAATCTCCACTTGGAAATTCCACAAAAAGAGGGTTTCAAATCTGCTCTGTCTAAAGTAAGGTTCAACTCTGTCAGTTGAACACATGCAGCCCAAAGAAGTTACTGAGAATTCTTCTGTCTAGCGTTATATGCAGAAATACCGTTTCCAACGAAATCCTCAATGAGGTCCAAATATCCACTTGCAGGCTTTACAAACAGAGTGTTTCCAAACTGCTCTATGAAAACAAAGGTTAAACTCTGTGAGTGGAACTCACACATCCCAAAGTGGTTGCTGAGAATGATTCTCTCTAGTTTTTATACGAAGATATTTCCTTTTCTACCGTAGGCCGAAATCGCTAGAAATCTCCCCTTGGAAATTCCACAAAAAGAGGGTTTCAAATCTGCTCTTTCTAAAGGAAGGTTCAACTCTGTGAGTTGAACACACGCAGCCCAAAGAAGTTACTGAGAATTCTTCTGTGTAGCGTTATATGCAGAAATCCCGTTTCCAACGAAATCCTCAAAGAGGTCTCAATATCCACTTGCAGACTTTACAAACAGAGTGTTTCCAGACTGCTCTATGAAAACAAAGGTTAAACACTGTGAGTGGAACTCACACATCTCAAAGTGGTTGCTGAGAATGATTCTCTCTAGTTTTTATAGAATATATTTCCTTTTCTTCCGTAGGCCCAAAGTCTCTTGAAATCTCCACTTGGAAATTCCATTAAAAGAGGGTTTCAAATCTGCTCTGTCTAAAGTAAGGTTCAACTCTGTGAGTTGAACACACGCAGCGCAAAGAAGTTACTGACAATTCTTCTCTGTAGCGTTATATGCAGAAATCCCGTTTCCAACGAAATTCTCAAAGAGGTCCAAATATCCACTTGCAGACTTTACAAACAGAGTGTTTCCAATCTGCTCTATGAAAACAAAGGTTAAACTCTGTGAGTAGAACGCACACATTACAAAGAGTTTGCAGAGAATGATTCTCTCTAGTTTTTATACGAAGATATTTCCTTTTCTACCGTAGTCCCAAAATCGCTTGAAATCTCCACTTGGAAATTCAAGAAAAAGAGGGTTTCAAATCTGCTCTGTCTAAAGTAAGGTTCAACTCTGTGAGTTGAACACAGGCAGCCCAAAGAAGTTACTGACAATTCTTCTGTCTAGCGTTATACGCAGAAATCCCGTTTCCAACAAAATCCTCAAAGAGGTTCAAATATCCACTTGCAGATTTTACAAATAGGGTGTTTCCAAACTGCTCTATGAAAACAAAGGTTAAACTCTGTGAGTGGAACTCACACATCCCAAAGTGGTTGCTGAGAATGATTCTCTCTAGTTTTTATAGAATATATTTCCTTTTCTTCCGTTGGCCCAAAGTCGTTTGAAATCTCCACTTGCAAATTCCACAAAAAGAGGGTTTCAAATCTGCTCTGTCTAAAGTAAGGTTCAACTCTGTGAGTTGAACACACGCAGCCGAAAGAAGTTACTGACAATTCTTCTGTCTAGCGTTATATGCAGAAATCCCGTTTCCAACGAAATCCTCAAAGAGGTCCAAATATCCACTTGCAGACTTTACAAACAGAGTGTTTCCAATCTGCTCTATGAAAACAAAGGTTAAACTCTGTGAGTGGAACGCACACATTACAAAGAGTTTGCAGAGAATGATTCTCTCTAGTTTTTATACGAAGATATTTCCTTTTCTACCGTTGGCCCAAAATCGCTTGAAATCTCCACTTGGAAATTCAAGAAAAAGAGGGTTTCAAATCTGCTCTGTCTAAAGTAAGGTTCAAATCAGTGAGTTGAACACAGGCAGCCCAAAGAAGTTACTGACAATTCTTCTGTCTAGCGTTATACGCAGAAATCCCGTTTCCAACAAAATCCTCAAAGAGGTCCAAATATCCACTTGCAGATTTTACAAATAGGGTGTTTCCAAACTGCTCTATGAAAACAAAGGTTAAACTCTGTGAGTGGAACGCACACATCCCAAAGTGTTTGCTGAGAATGATTCCCTCTAGTTTTTATATGAAGATATTTCCTTTTCTACCATAGGCCCAAATCTCTTGAAATCTCCACTTGCAAATTCCACAAAAAGAGGGTTTCAAATCTGCTCTGTCTAAAGGAAGGTTCAACTGTGTGAGTTGAACACACGCAGGCCAAAGAAGTTACTGAGAATTCTTCTGTCTAGCGTTATATGCAGAAATCCCGTTTCCAACGATATCCTCAAAGAGGTCCAAATATCCAATTGAAGGCTTTACAAACAGAGTGTTTCCAAACTGCTCTATGAACACAAAGGTTAAACTCTGTGAGTGGAACTCACACATCCCAAAGTGGTTGCTGAGAATGATTCTCTCTACTTTTTATACGAAGATATATCCTTTTCTACCGTAGGCCCAAAATCGCTTGAAATCTCCACTTGGAAATTCCACAAAAAGAGGGTTTCAAATCTGCTCTGTCTAAAGTAAGGTTCAACTCTGTGAGTTGAACACAAGCAGCCAAAAGAAGTTACTGACAATTCTTCTCTCTAGCGTTATATGCAGAAATCCCGTTTCCAACGAAATCCTCAAAGAGGTCCAAATATCCACTTGCAGACTTTACAAACAGAGTGTTTCCAATCTGCTCTATGAAAACAAAGGTTAAACTCTGTGAGTGGAACGCACACATTACAAAGAGTTTGCAGAGAATGATTCTCTCTAGTTTTTATACGAAGATATTTCCTTTTCTACCGTAGGCCCAAAATCGCTTGAAATCTCCACTTGGAAATTCAAGAAAAAGAGGGTTTCAAATCTGCTCTGTCTAAAGTAAGGTTCAACTCTGTGAGTTGAACACACGCAGCCGAAAGAAGTTACTGACAATTCTTCTGTCTAGCGTTATATGCAGAAATCCCGTTTCCAACGAAATCCTCAAAGAGGTCCAAATATCCACTTGCAGATTTTACAAATAGGGTGTTTCCAAACTGCTCTATGAAAACAAAGGTTAAACTCTGTGAGTGGAACTCACACATCCCAAAGTGGTTGCTGAGAATGATTCTCTCTAGTTTTTATACGAAGATATTTCCTTTTCTACCGCAGGCCCAAAATCGCTTGAAATCTCCACTTGGAAATTCCACAAAAAGAGGGTTTCAAATCTGCTCTGTCTAAAGTAAGGTTCAACTCTGTCAGTTGAACACATGCAGCCCAAAGAAGTTACTGAGAATTCTTCTGTCTAGCGTTATATGCAGAAATACCGTTTCCAACGAAATCCTCAATGAGGTCCAAATATCCACTAGCAGGCTTTACAAACAGAGTGTTTCCAAACTGCTCTATGAAAACAAAGGTTAAACTCTGTGAGTGGAACTCACACATCCCAAAGTGGTTGCTGAGAATGATTCTCTCTAGTTTTTATACGAAGATATTTCCTTTTCTACCGTAGGCCGAAATCGCTAGAAATCTCCCCTTGGAAATTCCACAAAAAGAGGGTTTCAAATCTGCTCTTTCTAAAGGAAGGTTCAACTCTGTGAGTTGAACACACGCAGCCCAAAGAAGTTACTGAGAATTCTTCTGTGTAGCGTTATATGCAGAAATCCCGTTTCCAACGAAATCCTCAAAGAGGTCTCAATATCCACTTGCAGACTTTACAAACAGAGTGTTTCCAGACTGCTCTATGAAAACAAAGGTTAAACACTGTGAGTGGAACTCACACATCTCAAAGTGGTTGCTGAGAATGATTCTCTCTAGTTTTTATAGAATATATTTCCTTTTCTTCCGTAGGCCCAAAGTCTCTTGAAATCTCCACTTGGAAATTCCATTAAAAGAGGGTTTCAAATCTGCTCTGTCTAAAGTAAGGTTCAACTCTGTGAGTTGAACACACGCAGCGCAAAGAAGTTACTGACAATTCTTCTGTCTAGCGTTATATGCAGAAATCCCTTTTCCAACGATATCCTCAAAGAGGTCCAAATATCCAATTGCAGGCTTTACAAACAGAGTGTTTCCAAACTGCTCTATGAACACAAAGGTTAAACTCTGTGAGTGGAACTCACACATCCCAAAGTGGTTGCTGAGAATGATTCTCTCTAGTTTTTATACGAAGATATTTCCTTTTCTACCGTAGGCCCAAAATCGCTTGAAATCTCCACTTGGAAATTCAAGAAAAAGAGGGTTTCAAATCTGCTCTGTCTAAAGTAAGGTTCAACTCTGTCAGTTGAACACATGCAGCCCAAAGAAGTTACTGAGAATTCTTCTGTCTAGCGTTATATGCAGAAATCCCGTTTCCAACGAAATCCTCAATGAGGTCCAAATATCCTCTTGCAGGCTTTACAAACAGAGTGTTTCCAAACTGCTCTATGAAAACAAAGGTTAAACTCTGTGAGTGGAACTCACACATCCCAAAGTGGTTGCTGAGAATGATTCCCTCTAGTTTTTATACGAAGATATTTCCTTTTCTACCGTAGGCCCAAATCGCTTGAAATCTCCCCTTGGAAATTCCACAAAAAGAGGGTTTCAAATCTGCTCTTTCTAAAGGAAGGTTCAACTCTGTGAGTTGAACACACGCAGCCCAAAGAAGTTACTGAGAATTCTTCTGTGTATCGTTATATGCAGAAATCCCGTTTCCAACGAAATCCTCAAAGAGGTCTCAATATCCACTTGCAGACTTTACAAACAGAGTGTTTAAAGACTGCTCTATGAAAACAAAGGTTAAACACTGTGAGTGGAACTCACACATCTCAAAGTGGTTGCTGAGAATGATTCTCTCTAGTTTTTATACGAAGATATTTCCTTTTCTACCGTAGGCCCAAAATCGCTTGAAATCTCCACTTGGAAATTCCACAAAAAGATGGTTTCAAATCTGCTCTGTCTAAAGTAAGGTTCAACTCTGTGAGTTGAACACACGCAGCCGAAACAAGTTACTGACAATTCTTCTTTCTAGCGTTATATGCAGAAATCCCGTTTCCAACGAAATCCTCAAAGAGGTCCAAATATCCACTTGCAGACTTTACAAACAGAGTGTTTCCAATCTGCTCTATGAAAACAAAAGTTAAACTGTGTGAGTGGAACACACACATTACAAAGAGTTTGCAGAGAATGATTCTCTCTAGTTTTTATACGAAGATTTTTCCTTTTCTACCCTAGGCCCAAATCGCTTGAAATCTCCACTTGGAAATTCCACAAAAAGAGGGTTTCAAATCTGCTCTGTCTAAAGTAAGGTTCAACTCTGTGAGTTGAACACACGCAGCCGGAAGAAGTTACTGACAATTCTTCTGTCTAGCGTTATATGCAGAAATCCAGTTTCCAACGAAATCCTCAAAGAGGTCCAAATATCCACTTGCAGACTTTACAAACAGAGTGTTTCCAATCTGCTCTATGAAAACAAAGGTTAAACTCTGTGAGTGGAATGCACACATCCCAAAGAGTTTGCAGAGAATGATTTTCTCTAGTTTTTATACGAAGATATTTCCTTTTCTTCCGTAGGCCCAAATCGCTTGAAATCTCCACTTGGAAATTCAAGAAAAAGAGGGTTTCAAATCTGCTCTGTCTAAAGTAAGGTTCAACTCTGTGAGTTGAACACAGGCAGCCCAAAGAAGTTACTGACAATTCTTCTGTCTAGCGTTATACGCAGAAATCCCGTTTCCAACAAAATCCTCAAAGAGGTCCAAATATCCACTTGCAGATTTTACAAATAGGGTGTTTCCAAACTGCTCTATGAAAACAAAGGTTAAACTCTGTGAGTGGAACGCCCACATCCCAAAGTGTTTGCTGAGAATGATTCCCTCTAGTTTTTATATGAAGATATTTCCTTTTCTACCATAGGCCCAAATCTCTTGAATCCTCCACTTGCAAATTCCACAAAAAGAGGGTTTCAAATCTGCTCTGTCTAAAGGAAGGTTCAACACTGTGAGTTGAACACACGCAGCCCAAAGAAGTTACTGACAATTCTTCTGTCTAGCGTTATACGCAGAAATCCCGTTTCCAACAAAATCCTCAAAGAGGTCCAAATATCCACTTGCAGACTTTACAAATAGAGTGTTTCCAAACTGCTCTATGAAAACAAAAGTTAAACTCTGTGAGTGGAACGCACACATCCCAAAGTGTTTGCTGAGAATGATTAACGCTAGTTTTAATATGAAGATATTTCCTTTTCTACCGTAGGCCCAAATCTCTTGAAATCTCCACTTGCAAATTCCACAAAAAGAGGGTTCAAATCTGCTCTGTCTAAAGGAAGGTTCAACTCTGTGAGTTGAACACACGCAGTCCGAAGAAGTTACTGAGAATTCTTCTGTCTAGCGTTATATGCAGAAATCCCGTTTCCAACGATATCCTCAAAGAGGTCCAAATATCCAATTGCAGGCTTTACAAACAGAGTGTTTCCAAACTGCTCTATGAACACAAAGGTTAAACTCTGTGAGTGGAACTCACACATCCCAAAGTGGTTGCTGAGAATGATTCTCTCTAGTTTTTATACGAAGATATTTCCTTTTCTACCGTAGGTCCAAAATCGCTTGAAATCTCCACTTGGAAATTCCACAAAAAGAGGGTTTCAAATCTGCTCTGTCTAAAGTAAGGTTCACCTCTGTCAGTTGAACACATGCAGCCCAAAGAAGTTACTGAGAATTCTTCTGTCTAGCGTTATATGCAGAAATCCCGTTTCCAACGAAATCCTCAAAGAGGTCCAAATATCCACTTGCAGGCTTTACAAACAGAGTGTTTCCAAACTGCTCTATGAAAACAAAGGTTAAACTCTGTGAGTGGAACTCACACATCCCAAAGTGGTTGCTGAGAATGATTCTCTCTAGTTTTTATACGAAGATATTTCCTTTTCTACCGTAGGCCGAAATCGCTAGAAATCTCCCCTTGGAAATTCCACAAAAAGAGGGTTTCAAATCTGCTCTTTCTAAAGCAAGGTTCAACTCTGTGAGTTGAACACACGCAGCCCAAAGAAGTTACTGAGAATTCTTCTGTGTAGCGTTATATGCAGAAATCCCGTTTCCAACGAAATCCTCAAAGAGGTCGCAATATCCACTTGCAGACTTTACAAACAGAGTGTTTCCAGACTGCTCTATGAAAACAAAGGTTAAACACTGTGAGTGGAACTCACACATCTCAAAGTGGTGGCTGAGAATGATTCTCTCTAGTTTTTATAGAATATATTTCCTTTTCTTCCGAAGGCCCAAAGTCGCTTGAAATCTCCACTTGGAAATTCCACTAAAAGAGGGTTTCAAATCTGCTCTGTCTAAAGTAAGGTTCAACTCTGTGAGTTGAACACACGCAGCCCAAAGAAGTTACTGACAATTCTTCTCTCTAGCGTTATATGCAGAAATCCCGTTTCCAACGAAATTCTCAAAGAGGTCCAAATATCCACTTGCAGACTTTACAAACAGAGTGTTTCCAATCTGCTCTATGAAAACAAAGGTTAAACTCTGTGAGTGGAACTCACACATCCGAAAGTGGTTGCTGAGAATGATTCTCTCTACTTTTTATATGAAGATATTTCCTTTTCTACCGTAGGCCCAAAATCGCTTGAAATCTCCACTTGGAAATTCCACAAAAAGAGGGTTTCAAATCTGCTCTGTCTAAACTAAGGTTCAACTATGTGAGTTGAACACAAGCAGCCGAAAGAAGTTACTGACAATTCTTCTCTCTAGCGTTATATGCAGAAATCCCGTTTCCAACGAAATCCTCAAAGAGGTCCAAATATCCACTTGCAGACTTTACAAACAGAGTGTTTCCAATCTGGTCTATGAAAACAAAGGTTAAACTCTGTGAGTGGAACGCACACATTACAAAGAGTTTGCAGAGAATGATTCTCTCTAGTTTTTATACGAAGATATTTCCTTTTCTACCGTAGGCCCAAAATCGCTTGAAATCTCCACTTGGAAATTCAAGAAAAAGAGGGTTTCAAATCTGCTCTGTCTAAAGTAAGGTTCAACTCTGTGAGTTGAACACACGCAGCCGAAAGAAGTTACTGACAATTCTTCTGTCTAGCGTTATATGCAGAAATCCCGTTTCCAACGAAATCCTCAAAGAGGTCCAAATATCCACTTGCAGACTTTACAAACAGAGTGTTTCCAATCTGCTCTATGAAAACAAAGGTTAAACTCTGTGAGTGGAACGCACACATCCCAAAGAGTTTGCAGAGAATGATTCTCTCTAGTTTTTATACGAAGATATTTCCTTTTCTACCGTAGGCCCAAATCGCTTGAAATCTCCACTTGGAAATTCAAGAAAAAGAGGGTTTCAAATCTGCTCTGTCTAAAGTAAGGTTCAACTCTGTGAGTTGAACACAGGCAGCCCAAAGAAGTTACTGACAATTCTTCTGTCTAGCGTTATACGCAGAAATCCCGTTTCCAACAAAATCCTCAAAGAGGTCCAAATATCCACTTGCAGATTTTACAAATAGGGTGTTTCCAAACTGCTCTATGAAAACAAAGGTTAAACTCTGTGAGTGGAACGCACACATCCCAAAGTGTTTGCTGATAATGATTCCCTCTAGTTTTTATATGAAGATATTTCCTTTTCTACCATAGGCCCAAATCTCTTGAAATCTCCACTTGCAAATTCCACAAAAAGAGGGTTTCAAATCTGCTCTGTCTAAAGGAAGGTTCAACTCTGTGAGTTGAACACACGCAGGCCAAAGAAGTTACTGAGAATTCTTCTGTCTAGTGTTATATGGAGAAATCCCATTTCCAACGATATCCTCAAAGAGGTCCAAATATCCAATTGCAGGCTTTACAAACAGAGTGTTTCCAAACTGCTCTATGAACCCAAAGGTTAAACTCTGTGAGTGGAACTCACACATCACCAAGTGGTTGCTGAGAATGATTCTCTCTAGTTTTTATACGAAGATATTTCCTTTTCTACCGTAGGCCCAAAATCGCTTGAAATCTCCACTTGGAAATTCCACAAAAAGAGGGTTTCAAATCTGCTCTGTCTAAAGAAAGGTTCAACTCTGTCAGTTGAACACATGCAGCCCAAAGAAGTTACTGAGAATTCTTCTGTCTAGCGTTATATGCAGAAATCCCGTTTCCAACGAAATCCTCAATGAGGTCCAAATATCCACTTGCAGGCTTTACAAACAGAGTGTTTCCAAACTGCTCTATGAAAACAAAGGTTAAACTCTGTGAGTGGAACTCACACATCCCAAAGTGGTTGCTGATAATGATTCTCTCTAGTTTTTATACGAAGATATTTCCTTTTCTACCATAGGCCCAAATCGCTTGAAATCTCCCCTTGGAAATTCCACAAAGAGAGGGTTTCAAATCTGCTCTTTCTAAAGGAAGGTTCAACTCTGTGAGTTGAACACACGCAGCCCAAAGAAGTTACTGAGAATTCTTCTGTGTAGCGTTATATGCAGATATCCCGTTTCCAACGAAATTCTCAAAGAGGTCGAAATATCCACTTGCAGACTTTACAAACAGAGTGTTTCCAATCTGCTCTATGAAAACAAAAGTTAAACTCTGTGAGTGGAACGCACACATTACAAAGAGTTTGCAGAGAATGATTCTCTCCAGTTTTTATACGAAGATTTTTCCTTTTCTACCCTAGGCTCAAATCGCTTGAAATCTCCACTTGAAAATTCAAGAAAAAGAGGGTTTCAAATCTGCTCTGTCTAAAGTAAGGTTCAACTCTGTGAGTTGAACACACGCAGCCGAAAGAAGTTACTGACAATTCTTCTGTCTAGCGTTACATGGAGAAATCATGTTTCCAACGAAATCCTCAAAGAGGTCCAAATATCCACTTGCAGACTTTACAAACAGAGTGTTTCCAATCTGCTCTATGAAAACAAAGGTTAAACTCTGTGAGTGGAATGCACACATCCCAAAGAGTTTGCAGAGAATGATTCTCTCTAGTTTTTATACGAAGATATTTCCTTTTCTTCCGTAGGCCCAAATCGCTTGAAATCTCCACTTGGAAATTCAAGAAAAAGAGGGTTTCAAATCTGCTCTGTCTAAAGTAAGGTTCAACTCTGTCAGTTGAACACAGGCAGCCCAAAGAAGTTACTGACAATTCTTCTGTCTAGCGTTATACGCAGAAATCCCGTTTCCAACAAAATCCTCAAAGAGGTCCAAATATCCACTTGCAGATTTTACAAATAGAGTGTTTCCAAACTGCTCTATGAAAACAAAGGTTAAACTCTGTGAGTGGAACGCACACATCCCAAAGTGTTTGCTGAGAAAGATTCCCTCTAGTTTTTATATGAAGATGTTTCCTTTTCTACCATAGGCCCAAATCTCTTGAATTCTCCACTTGCAAATTCCACAAAAAGAGGGTTTCAAATCTGCTCTGTCTAAAGGAAGGTTCAACTGTGTGAGTTGAACACACGCAGGCCAAAGAAGTTACTGAGAATTCTTCTGTCTAGCGTTATATGCAGAAATCCCGTTTCTAACGATATCCTCAAAGAGGTCCAAATATCCAATTGAAGGCTTTACAAACAGAGTGTTTCCAAACTACTCTATGAAAACAAAGGTTAAACTCTGTGAGTGGAACTCACACATCCCAAAGTGGTTGCTGAGAATGATTCTCTCTAGTTTTTATAGACTATATTTCCTTTTCTTCCGTAGGCCCAAAGTCGCTTGAAATCTCCACTTGCAAATTCCACTAAAAGAGGGATTCAAATCTGCTCTGTCTAAAGTAAGGTTCAACTCTGTGAGTTGAACACACGCAGCCCAAAGAAGTTACTGACAATTCTTCTGTCTAGCGTTATATGCAGAAATCCCGTTTCCAACGAAATCCTCAAAGAGGTCCAAATATCCACTTGCAGACTTTACAAACAGTGTTTCCAATCTGCTTTATGAAAACAGAGGTTAAACTCTGTGAGTGGAACTCACACATCCGAAAGTGGTTGCTGAGAATGATTCTCTCTACTTTTTATACGAAGATATTTCCTTTTCTACCGTAGGCCCAAAATCGATTGAAATCTCCACTTGGAAATTCCACAAAAAGAGGGTTTCAAATCTGCTCTGTCTAAAGTAAGGTTCAACTCTGTCAGTTGAACACAGGCAGCCCAAAGAAGTTACTGAGAATTCTTCTGTCTAGTGTTATATGCAGAAATCCCGTTTCCAACGAAATCCTCAAAGAGGTCCAAATATCCACTTGCAGACTTTACAAACAGAGTGTTTCCAATCTGCTCTATGAAAACAAAGGTTAAACTCTGTGAGTGGAACTCACACATCCCAAAGTGTTTGCTGAGAGTGATTCTCTCTAGTTTTTATATGAACATATTTCCTTTTCTACCGTAGGCCCAAATCGCTTGAAATCTCCACTTGGAAATTCCACAAAAAGGGGGTTTCAAATCTGCTCTGTCTAAAGGAAGGTTCAACTCTGTCAGTTGAACACACGCAGCCCAAAGAAGTTACTGAGAATTCTTCTGTGTAGCGTTATATGCAGAAATCCCGTTTCCAACGAAATCCTCAAAGAGGTCTCAATATCCACTTGCAGACTTTACAAACAGAGTGTTTCCAGACTGCTCTATGAAAACAAAGGTTAAACACTGTGAGTGGAACTCACACATCTCAAAGTGGTTGCTGAGAATGATTCTCTCTAGTTTTTATAGAATATATTTCCTTTTCTTCCGTAGGCCCAAAGTCACTTGAAATCTCCACTTGGAAATTCCACTAAAAGAGGGTTTCAAATCTGCTCTGTCTAAAGTAAGGTTCAACTCTGTGAGTTGAACACACGCAGCCCAAAGAAGTTACTGACAATTCTTCTCTCTAGCGTTATATGCAGAAATCCCGTTTCCAACGAAATCGTCAAAGAGGTCCAAATATCCACTTGCAGACTTTACAAACAGAGTGTTTCCAATCTGCTCTATGAAAACATAGGTTAAACTCTGTGAGTGGAACGCACACATCCCAAAGAGTTTGTAGAGAATGATTCTCTCTAGTTTTTATACGAAGATATTTCCTTTTCTACCGTAGGCCCAAATCGCTTGAAATCTCCACTTGGAAATTCAAGAAAAAGAGGGTTTCAAATCTGCTCTGTCTAAAGTAAGGTTCAACTCTGTGAGTTGAACACAGGCAGCCCAAAGAAGTTACTGACAATTCTTCTGTCTAGCGTTATATGCAGAAATCCCGTTTCCAACGAAATCCTCAAAGAGGTCCAAATACCAACTTGCAGACTTTACAAACAGTGTTTCCAATCTGCTCTATGAAAACAAAGGTTAAACTCTGTGAGTGGAACTCACACATCCGAAAGTGGTTGCTGAGAATGATTCTCTCTACTTTTTATACGAAGATATTTCCTTTTCTACCATAGGCCCAAAATCGCTTGAAATCTCCACTTGGAAATTCCACAAAAAGAGGGTTTCAAATCTGCTCTGTCTAAAGTAAGGTTCAACTCTGTGAATTGAACACAAGCAGCCGAGAGAAGTTACTGACAATTCTTCTGTCTAGCGTTATATGCAGAAATCCCGTTTCCAACGAAATCCTCAAAGAGGTCCAAATATCCACTTGCAGACTTTACAAACAGAGTGTTTCCAATCTGCTCTATGAAAACAAAGGTTAAACTCTGTGAGTGGAACGCACACATCCCAAAGAGTTTGCAGAGAATGATTCTCTCTAGTTTTTAAACGAAGATATTTCCTTTTCTACCGTAGGCCCAAATCGCTTGAAATCTCCACTTGGAAATTCAAGAAAAAGAGGGTTTCAAATCTGCTCTGTCTAAAGTAAGGTTCAACTCTGTGAGTTGAACACAGGCAGCCCAAAGAAGTTACTGACAATTCTTCTGTCTAGCGTTATACGCAGAAATCCCGTTTCCAACAAAATCCTCAAAGAGGTCCAAATATCCACTTGCAGATTTTACAAATAGGGTGTTTCCAAACTGCTCTATGAAAACAAAGGTTAAACTCTGTGAGTGGAACGCACACATCCCAAAGTGTTTGCTGAGAATGATTCCCTCTAGTTTTTATATGAAGATATTTCCTTTTCTACCATAGGCCCAAATCTCTTGAAATCTCCACTTGCAAATTCCACAAAAAGAGGGTTTCAAATCTGCTCTGTCTAAAGGAAGGTTCAACTCTGTGAGTTGAACACACGCAGGCCAAAGAAGTTACTGAGAATTCTTCTGTCTAGCGTTATATGCAGAAATCCCTTTTCCAACGATATCCTCAAAGAGGTCCAAATATCCAATTGCAGGCTTTACAAACAGAGTGTTTCCAAACTGCTCTATGAACACAAAGGTGAAACTCTGTGAGTGGAACTCACACATCCCAAAGTGGTTGCTGAGAATGATTCTCTCTAGTTTTTATACGAAGATATTTCCTTTTCTACCGTAGGCCCAAAATCGCTTGAAATCTCCACTTGGAAATTCCACAAAAAGAGGGTTTCAAATCTGCTCTGTCTAAAGTAAGGTTCAACTCTGTGAGTTGAACACACGCAGCTGAAAGAAGTTACTGACAATTCTTCTCTCTAGCGTTATATGCAGAAATCCCGTTTCCAACGAAATCCTCAAAGAGGTCCAAATATCCACTTGCAGACTTTACAAACAGAGTGTTTCCAATCTGCTCTATGAAAACAAAAGTTAAACTCTGTGAGTGGAACGCACACATTATAAAGAGTTTGCAGAGAATGATTCTCTCTAGTTTTTATACGAAGATTTTTCCTTTTCTACCCTAGGCCCAAATCACTTGAAATCTCCACTTGGAAATTCAAGAAAAAGAGGGTTCTAAATCTGCTCTGTCTAAAGTAAGGTTCAACTCGGTGAGTTGAACACAAGCAGCCGAAAGAAGTTACTGACAATTCTTCTGTCTAGCGTTATATGCAGAAATCCCGTTTCCAACGAAATCCTCAAAGAGGTCCAAATATCCACTTGCAGACTTTACAAACAGAGGGTTTCCAATCTGCTCTATGAAAATAAAGGTTAAACTCTGTGAGTGGAACGCACACATCCCAAAGTGTTTGCTGAGAATGATTCCCTCTAGTTTTTATATGAAGATATTTCCTTTTCTACCATAGGCCCAAATCTCTTGAAATCTCCACTTGGAAATTCAAGAAAAAGAGGGTTTCAAATCTGCTCTGTCTAAAGGAAGGTTCAACTCTGTGAGTTGAACACACGCAGCCCAAAGAAGTTACTGACAATTCTTCTGTCTAGCGTTATACGCAGAAATCCCGTTTCCAACAAAATCCTCAAAGAGGTCCAAATATCCACTTGCAGACTTTACAAATAGAGTGTTTCCAAACTGCTCTATGAAAACAAAGGTTAAACTCTGTGAGTGGAACGCACACATCCCAAAGTGTTTGCTGAGAATGATTAACTCTAGTTTTTATATTAACTTATTTCCTTTTCTACCGTAGGCCCAAATCGCTTGAAATATCCACTTGGAAATTCAAGAAAAAGAGGGTTTCAAATCTGCTCTGTCAAAAGTAAGGTTCAACTCTGTGAGTTGAACACAGGCAGCCCAAAGAAGTTACTGACAATTCTTCTGTCTAGCGTTATACGCAGAAATCCCGTTTCCAACAAAATCCTCAAAGAGGTCCAAATATCCACTTGCAGATTTTACAAATAGAGTGTTTCCAAACTGCTCTATGAAAACAAAGGTTAAACTCTGTGAGTGGAACGCACACATCCCAAGGTGTTTGCTGAGAATGATTCCCTCTAGTTTTTATATGAAGATATTTCCTTTTCTACCATAGGCCCAAATCTCTTGAAATCTCCACTTGCAAATTCCACAAAAAGAGGGTTTCAAATCTGCTCTGTCTAAAGGAAGGTTCAACTCTGTGAGTTGAACACACGCAGGCCAAAGAAGTTACTGAGAATTCTTCTGTCTAGCGTTATATGCAGAAATCCCGTTTCCAACGATATCCTCAAAGAGGTCCAAATATCCAATTGAAGGCTTTACAAACAGAGTGTTTCCAAACTGCTCTATGAACACAAAGGTTAAACTCTGTGAGTGGAACTCACACATCCCAAAGTGGTTGCTGAGAATGATTCTCTCTAGTTTTTATAGAATATATTTCCTTTTCTTCCGTAGGCCCAAAGTCGCTTGAAATCTCCACTTGCAAATTCCACAAAAAGAGGGTTTCAAATCTGCTCTGTCTAAAGTAAGGTTCAACTCTGTGAGTTGAACACACGCAGCCGAAAGAAGTTACTGACAATTCTTCTCTCTAGCGTTATATGCAGAAATCCCGTTTCCAACGAAATCCTCAAAGAGGTCCAAATATCCACTTGCAGACTTTACAAACAGAGTGTTTCCAAACTGCTCTATGAACACAAAGGTTAAACTCTGTGAGTGGAACTCACACATCCCAAAGTGGTTGCTGAGAATGATTCTCTCTAGTTTTTATACGAAGATATTTCTTTTCTTCCGTAGGCCCAAAGTCGCTTGAAATCTCCACTTGGAAATTCCACTAAAAGAGGGTTTCAAATCTGCTCTGTCTAAAGTAAGGTTCAACTCTGTGAGTTGAACACACGCAGCCCAAAGAAGTTACTGACAATTCTTCTGTCTAGCGTTATATGCAGAAATTCCGTTTCCAACGAAATCCTCAAAGAGGTCCAAATATCCACTTGCAGACTTTACAAACAGAGTGTTTCCAAACTGCTCTATGAAAACAAAGGTTAAACTCTGTGAGTGGAACTCACACATCCCAAAGTGGTTGCTGAGAATGATTCTCTCTAGTTTTTATACGAAGATATTTCCTTTTCTACCGTAGGCCCAAAATCGCCTGAAATCTCCACTTGGAAATTCCACAAAAAGAGGGTTTCAAATCTGCTCTGTCTAAAGTAAGGTTCAACTCTGTGAGTTGAACACAAGCAGCCAAAAGAAGTTACTGACAATTCTTCTCTCTAGCGTTATATGCAGAAATCCCGTTTCCAACGAAATCCTCAATGAGGTCCAAATATCCACTTGCAGACTTTACAAACAGAGTGTTTCCAATCTGCTCTATGAAAACAAAGGTTAAACTCTGTGAGTGGAACGCACACATTACAAAGAGTTTGCAGAGAATGATTCTCTCTAGTTTTTATACAAAGATATTTCCTTTTCTACCGTTGGCCCAAAATCGCTTGAAATCTCCACTTGGAAATTCAAGAAAAAGAGGGTTTCAAATCTACTCTGTCTAAAGTAAGGTTCAACTCTGTGAGTTGAACACAGGCAGCCCAAAGAAGTTACTGACAATTCTTCTGTCTCGCGTTATACGCAGAAATCCCGTTTCCAACAAAATGCTCAAAGAGGTCCAAATATCCACTTGCAGATTTTACAAATAGGGTTTTTCCAAACTGCTCTATGAAAACAAAGGTTAAACTCTGTGAGTGGAACGCACACATCCCCAAGTGTTTGCTGAGAATGATTCCCTCTAGTTTTTATATGAAGATATTTCCTTTTCTACCATAGGCCCAAAAGCGCTTGAAATCTCCACTTGCAAATTCCACAAAAAGAGGGTTTCAAATCTGCTCTGTCTAAAGGAAGGTTCAACTGTGTGAGTTGAACACACGCAGGCCAAAGAAGTTACTGAGAATTCTTCTGTCTAGCGTTATATGCAGAAATCCCGTTTCCAACGATATCCTCAAAGAGGTCCAAATATCCAATTGAAGGCTTTACAAACAGAGTGTTTCCAAACTGCTCTATGAACACAAAGGTTAAACTCTGTGAGTGGAACTCACACATCCCAAAGTGGTTGCTGAGAATGATTCTCTCTAGTTTTTATAGACTATATTTCCTTTTCTTCCGTAGGCCCAAAGTCGCTTGAAATCTCCACTTGGAAATTCCACTAAAAGAGGGTTTCAAATCTGCTCTGTCTAAGGTAAGGTTCAACTCTGTGAGTTGAACACACGCAGCCCAAAGAAGTTACTGACAATTCTTCTGTCTAGCGTTATATGCAGAAATCCCGTTTCCAACGAAATCCTCAAAGAGGTCCAAATATCCACTTGCAGACTTTACAAACAGTGTTTCCAATCTGCTCTATGTAAACAAAGGTTAAACTCTGTGAGTGGAACTCACACATCCGAAAGTGGTTGCTGAGAATGATTCTCTCTACTTTTTATACGAAGATATTTCCTTTTCTACCGTAGGCCCAAAATCGCTTGAAATCTCCACTTGGAAATTCCACAAAAAGAGGGTTTCAAATCTGCTCTGTCTAAAGTAAGGTTCAACTCTGTGAGTTGAACACAAGCAGCCGAAAGAATTTACTGACAATTCTTCTCTCTAGCGTTATATGCAGAAATCCCGTTTCCAACGAAATCCTCAAAGAGGTCCAAATATCCACTTGCAGACTTTACAAACAGAGTGTTTCCAATCTGCTCTATGAAAACAAAGGTTAAACTCTGTGAGTGGAACGCACAAATTACAAACAGTTTGCAGACAATGATTCTCTCTAGTTTTTATACGAAGATATTTCCTTTTCTACCGTAGGCCCAAAATCGCTAGAAATCTCCCCTTGGAAATTCCACAAAAAGAGGGTTTCAAATCTGCTCTTTCTAAAGGAAGGTACAACTCTGTGAGTTGAACACATGCAGCCCAAAGAAGTTACTGAGAATTCTTCTGTGTAGCGTTATATGGAGAAATCCCGTTTCCAACGAAATCCTCAAAGAGCTCTCAATATCCACTTGCCGACATTACAAACAGAGTGTTTCCAGACTGCTCTATGAAAACAAAGGTTAAACACTGTGAGTGGAACTCACACATCTCAAAGTGGTTGCTGAGAATGATTCTCTCTAGTTTTTATAGAATATATTTCCTTTTCTTCCATAGGCCCAAAGTTGCTTGAAATCTCCACTTGGAAATTCCACTAAAAGAGGGTTTCAAATCTGCTCTGTCTAAAGTAAGGTTCAACTCTGTGAGTTGAACACACGCAGCCCAAAGAAGTTACTGACAATACTTCTGTCTAGCGTTATATGCAGAAATCCCGTTTCCAACGAAATCCTCAAAGAGGTCCAAATATCCACTTGCAGACTTTACAAACAGAGTGTTTCCAAACTGCTCTATGAAAACAAAGGTTAAACTCTGTGAGTGGAACGCACACATTACAAACAGTTTGCAGACAATGATTCTCTCTAGTTTTTATACGAAGATATTTCCTTTTCAACCGTAGGCCCAAAATCGCTTGAAATCTCCACTTGGAAATTCAAGAAAAAGAGGGTTTCAAATCTGCTCTGTCTAAAGTAAGGTTCAACTCTGTGAGTTGAACACACGCAGCCGAAAGAAGTTACTGACAATTCTTCTGTCTAGCGTTATATGCAGAAATCCCGTTTCCAACGAAATCCTCAAAGAGGTCCAAATATCCACTTGCAGATTTTACAAATAGGGTGTTTCCAAACTGCTCTATGAAAACAAAGGTTAAACTCTGTGAGTGGAACGCACACATCCCAAAGTGTTTGCTGAGAATGATTCCCTCTAGTTTTTATATGAAGATATTTCCTTTTCTACCATAGGCCCAAATCTCTTGAAATCTCCACTTGCAAATTCCACAAAAAGAGGGTTTCAAATCTGCTCTGTCTAAAGGAAGGTTCAACTCTGTGAGTTGAACACACGCAGGCCAAAGAAGTTACTGAGAATTCTTCTGTCTAGCGTTATATGCAGAAATCCCTTTTCCAACGATATCCTCAAAGAGGTCCAAATATCCAATTGCAGGCTTTACAAACAGAGTGTTTCCAAACTGCTCTATGAACACAAAGGTTAAACTCTGTGAGTGGAACTCACACATCCCAAAGTGGTTGCTGAGAATGATTCTCTCTAGTTTTTATACGAAGATATTTCCTTTTCTACCGTAGGCGCAAAATCGCTTGAAATCTCCACTTGGAAATTCCACAAAAAGAGGGTTTCAAATCTGCTCTGTCTAAAGTAAGGTTCAACTCTGTCAGTTGAACACATGCAGCACAAAGAAGTTACTGAGAATTCTTCTGTCTAGCGTTATATGCAGAAATCCCGTTTCCAACGAAATCCTCAATGAGGTCCAAATATCCACTTGCAGGCTTTACAAACAGTGTTTCCAAGCTGCTCTATGAAAGCAAAGGTTAAACTCTGTGAGTGGAACTCACACATCCCAAAGTGGTTGCTGAGAATGATTCTCTCTAGTTTTTATACGAAGATATTTCCTTTTCTACCGTAGGACCAAATCGCTAGAAATCTCCCCTTGGAAATTCCACAAAAAGAGGGTTTCAAATCTGCTCTTTCTAAAGGAAGGTACAACTCTGTGAGTTGAACACATGCAGCCCAAAGAAGTTACTGAGAATTCTTCTGTGTAGCGTTATATGCAGAAATCCCGTTTCCAACGAAATCCTCAAAGAGCTCTCAATATCCACTTGCAGACTTTACAAACAGAGTGTTTCCAGACTGCTCTATGAAAACAAAGGTTAAACACTGTGAGTGGAACTCACACATCTCAAAGTGGTTGCTGAGAATGATTCTCTCTAGTTTTTATAGAATATACTTCCTTTTCTTCCGTAGGCCCAAAGTTGCTTGAAATCTCCACTTGGAAATTCCACTAAAAGAGGGTTTCAAATCTGCTCTGTCTAAAGTAAGGTTCAACTCTGTGAGTTGAACACACGCAGCCCAAAGAAGTTACTGACAATACTTCTGTCTAGCGTTATATGCAGAAATCCCGTTTCCAACGAAATCCTCAAAGAGGTCCAAATATCCACTTGCAGACTTTACAAACAGAGTGTTTCCAAACTGCTCTATGAAAACAAAGGTTAAACTCTGTGAGAGGAACTCACACATCCCAAAGTGGTTGCTGAGAATGATTCTCTCTAGTTTTTATACGAAGATATTTCCTTTTCTACCGTAGGCCCAAAATCGCTTGAAATCTCCACTTGGAAATTCCACAAAAAGAGGGTTTCAAATCTGCTCTGTCTAAAGTAAGGTTCAACTCTGTGAGTTGAACACAAGCAGCCGAAAGAAGTTACTGAAAATTCTTCTCTCTAGCGTTATATGCAGAAATCCCGTTTCCAACGAAATCCTCAAAGAGGTCCAAATATCCACTTGCAGACTTTACAAACAGAGTGTTTCCAATCTGCTCTATGAAAACAAAGGTTAAACTCTGTGAGTGGAACGCACACATTACAAAGAGTTTGCAGAGAATGATTCTCTCTAGTTTTTATACGAAGATGTTTCCTTTTCTACCGTAGGCCCAAAATCGCTTGAAATCTCCACTTGGAAATTCAAGAAAAAGAGGGTTTCAAATCTGCTCTGTCTAAAGTAAGGTTCAACTCTGTGAGTTGAACACACGCAGCTGAAAGAAGTTACTGACAATTCTTCTGTCTAGCGTTATATGCAGAAATCCCGTTTCCAACGATATCCTCAAAGAGGTCCAAATATCCAATTTCAGATTTTACAAATAGGGTGTTTCCAAACTGCTCTATGAAAACGAAGGTTAAACTCTGTGAGTGGAACGCACACATCCCAAAGTGTTTGCTGAGAATGATTCCCTCTAGTTTTTATATGAAGATATTTCCTTTTCTACCATAGGCCCAAATCTCTTGAAATCTCCACTTGCAAATTCCACAAAAAGAGGGTTTCAAATCTGCTCTGTCTAAAGGAAGGTTCAACTCTGTGAGTTGAACACACGCAGGCCAAAGAAGTTACTGAGAATTCTTCTGTCTAGCATTATATGCAGAAATCCCGTTTCCAACGATATCCTCAAAGAGGTCCAAATATCCAATTGAAGGCTTTACAAACAGAGTGTTTCCAAACTGCTCTATGAACACAAAGGTTAAACTCTGTGAGTGGAACTCACACATCCCAAAGTGGTTGCTGAGAATGATTCTCTCTAGTTTTTATAGAATATATTTCCTTTTCTTCCCTGGCCCAAAGTCGCTTGAAATCTCCACTTGCAAATTCCACAAAAACAGGGTTTCAAATCTGCTCTGTCTAAAGTAAGGTTCAACTCTGTGAGTTGAACACAGGCAGCCCAAAGAAGTTACTGACAATTCTTCTGTCTAGCGTTATATGCACAAATCCCGTTTCCAACGAAATCCTCAAAGAGGTCCAAATATCCACTTGCAGACTTTACAAACAGAGTGTTTCCAAACTGCTCTATGAAAACAAAGGTTAAACTCTGTGAGAGGAACTCACACATCCCAAAGTGGTTGCTGAGAATGATTCTCTCTAGTTTTTATACGAAGATATTTCCTTTTCTACCGTAGGCCCAAAATCGCTTGAAATCTCCACTTGGAAATTCCACAAAAAGAGGGTTTCAAATCTGCTCTGTCTAAAGTAAGGTTCAACTCTGTGAGTTGAACACAAGCAGCCGAAAGAAGTTACTGACAATTCTTCTCTATAGCGTTATATGCAGAAATCCCGTTTCCAACGAAATCCTCAAAGAGGTCCAAATATCCACTTGCAGACTTTGCAAACAGAGTGTTTCCAATCTGCTCTATGAAAACAAAGGTTAAACTCTGTGAGTGGAACGCACACATTACAAAGAGTTTGCAGAGAATGATTCTCTCTAGTTTTTATAGAATATATTTCCTTTTCTTCCGTAGGCGCAAAATCGCTTGAAATCTCCACTTGGAAATTCCACAAAAAGAGGGTTTCAAATCTGCTCTGTCTAAAGTAAGGTTCAACTCTGTCAGTTGAACACATGCAGCCCAAAGAAGTTACTGACAATTCTTCTGTCTAGCGTTATATGCAGAAATCCCGTTTCCAACGAAATCCTCAATGAGGTCCAAATATCCACTTGCAGGCTTTACAAACAGTGTTTCCAAGCTGCTCTATGAAAACAAAGGTTAAACTCTGTGAGTGGAACTCACACATCCCAAAGTGGTTGCTGAGAATGATTCTCTCTAGTTTTTATACGAAGATATTTCCTTTTCTACCGTAGGCCCAAATCGCTAGAAATCTCCCCTTGGAAATTCCACAAAAAGAGGGTTTCAAATCTGCTCTTTCTAAAGGAAGGTACAACTCTGTGAGTTGAACACATGCAGCCCAAAGAAGTTACTGAGAATTCTTCTGTGTAGCGTTATATGCAGAAATCCCGTTTCCAACGAAATCCTCAAAGAGCTCTCAATATCCACTTGCAGACTTTACAAACAGAGTGTTTCCAGACTGCTCTATGAAAACAAAGGTTAAACACTGTGAGTGGAACTCACACATCTCAAAGTGGTTGCTGAGAATGATTCTCTCTAGTTTTTATAGAATATATTTCCTTTTCTTCCGTAGGCCCAAAGTTGCTTGAAATCTCCACTTGGAAATTCCACTAAAAGAGGGTTTCAAATCTGCTCTGTCTAAAGTAAGGTTCAACTCTGTGAGTTGAACACACGCGGCCGAAAGAAGTTACTGACAATTCTTCTGTCTAGCGTTATATGCAGAAATCCCGTTTCCAACGAAATCCTCAAAGAGGTCCAAATATCCACTTGCAGACTTTACAAACAGAGTGTTTCCAAACTGCTCTATGAAAACAAAGGTTAAACTCTGTGAGAGGAACTCACACATCCCAAAGTGGTTGCTGAGAATGATTCTCTCTAGTTTTTATACGAAGATATTTCCTTTTCTACCGTAGGCCCAAAATCGCTTGAAATCTCCACTTGGAAATTCCACAACAAGAGGGTTTCAAATCGGCTCTGTCTAAAGTAAGGTTCAACTCTTTGAGTTAAACACACGCAGCCGAAAGAAGTTACTGACAATTCTTCTGTCTAGCGTTATATGCAGAAATCCCGTTTCCAACGAAATCCTCAAAGAGCTCTCAATATCCACTTGCAGACTTTACAAACAGAGTGTTTCCAGACTGCTCTATGAAAACAAAGGTTAAACACTGTGAGTGGAACTTACACATCTCAAAGTGGTTGCTGAGAATGATTCTCTCTAGTTTTTATAGAATATATTTCCTTTTCTTCCGTAGGCCCAAAGTTGCTTGAAATCTCCACTTGGAAATTCCACTAAAAGAGGGTTTCAAATCTGCTCTGTCTAAAGTAAGGTTCAACTCTGTGAGTTGAACACACACAGCCCAAAGAAGTTACTGACAATTCTTCTGTCTAGCGTTATATGCAGAAATCCCGTTTCCAACGAAATCCTCAAAGAGGTCCAAATATCCACTTGCAGACTTTACAAACAGAGTGTTTCCAAACTGCTCTATGAAAACAAAGGTTAAACTCTGTGAGAGGAACTCACACATCCCAAAGTGGTTGCTGAGAATGATTCTCTCTAGTTTTTATACGAAGATATTTCCTTTTCTACCGTAGGCCCAAAATCGCTTGAAATCTCCACTTGGAAATTCAAGAAAAAGAGGGTTTCAAATCTGCTCTGTCTAAAGTAAGGTTCAACTCTGTGAGTTGAACACACGCAGCCGAAAGAAGTTACTGACAATTCTTCCGTCTAGCGTTATATGCAGAAATCCCGTTTCCAACGAAATCCTCAAAGAGCTCTCAATATCCACTTGCAGACTTTACAAACAGAGTGTTTCCAGACTGCTCTATGAAAACAAAGGTTAAACACTGTGAGTGGAACTCACACATCTCAAAGTGGTTGCTGAGAATGATTCTCTCTAGTTTTTATAGAATATATTTCCTTTTCTTCCGTTGGCCCAAAGTTGCTTGAAATCTCCACTTGGAAATTCCACTAAAAGAGGGTTTCAAATCTGCTCTGTCTAAAGTAAGGTTCAACTCTGTGAGTTGAACACACGCAGCCCAAAGAAGTTACTGACAATTCTTCTGTCTAGCGTTATATGCAGAAATCCCGTTTCCAACGAAATCCTCAAAGAGGTCCAAATATCCACTTGCAGACTTTACAAACAGAGTGTTTCCAAACTGCTCTATGAAAACAAAGGTTAAACTCTGTGAGAGGAACTCACACATCCCAAAGTGATTGCTGAGAATGATTCTCTCTAGTTTTTATACGAAGATATTTCCTTTTCTACCGTAGGCCCAAAATCGCTTGAAATCTCCACTTGGAAATTCAAGAAAAAGAGGGTTTCAAATCTGCTCTGTCTAAAGTAAGGTTCAACTCTGTGAGTTGAACACACGCAGCCGAAAGAAGTTACTGACAATTCTTCTGTCTAGCGTTATATGCAGAAATCCCGTTTCCAACGATATCCTCAAAGAGGTCCAAATATCCAATTGCAGATTTTACAAATAGGGTGTTGCCAAACTGCTCTATGAAAACAAAGGTTAAACTCTGTGAGTCGAACGCACACATCCCAAAGTGTATGCTGAGAATGATTCCCTCTAGTTTTTATATGAAGATATTTCCTTTTCTACCATAGGCCCAAATCTCTTGAAATCTCCACTTGCAAATTCCACAAAAAGAGGGTTTCAAATCTGCTCTGTCTTAAGGAAGGTTCAAATCTGTGAGTTGAACACACGCAGGCCAAAGAAGTTACTGAGAATTCTTCTGTCTAGCGTTATATGCAGAAATCCCTTTTCCAACGATATCCTCAAAGAGGTCCAAATATCCAATTGCAGGCTTTACAAACAGAGTGTTTCCAAACTGCTCTATGAACACAAAGGTTAAACTCTGTGAGTGGAACTCACACATCCCAAAGTGGTTGCTGAGAATGATTCTCTCTAGTTTTTATACGAAGATATTTCCTTTTCTACCGTAGGCGCAAAATCGCTTGAAATCTCCACTTGGAAATTCCACAAAAAGAGGGTTTCAAATCTGCTCTGTCTAAAGTAAGGTTCAACTCTGTCAGTTGAACACATGCAGCCCAAAGAAGTTACTGAGAATTCTTCTGTCTAGCGTTATATGCAGAAATACCGTTTCCAACGAAATCCTCAATGAGGTCCAAATATCCACTAGCAGGCTTTACAAACAGTGTTTCCAAGCTGCTCTATGAAAACAAAGGTTAAACTCTGTGAGTGGAACTCACACATCGCAAAGTGGTTGCTGAGAATGATTCTCTCTAGTTTTTATACGAAGATATTTCCTTTTCTACCGTAGGCCCAAATCGCTAGAAATCTCCCCTTGGAAATTCCACAAAAAGAGGGTTTCAAATCTGCTCTTTCTAAAGGAAGGTACAACTCTGTGAGTTGAACACATGCAGCCCAAAGAAGTTACTGAGAATTCTTCTGTGTAGCGTTATATGCAGAAATCCCGTTTCCAACGAAATCCTCAAAGAGCTCTCAATATCCACATGCAGACTTTACAAACAGAGTGTTTCCAGACTGCTCTATGAAAACAAAGGTTAAACACTGTGAGTGGAACTCACACATCTCAAAGTGGTTGCTGAGAATGATTCTCTCTAGTTTTTATAGAATATATTTCCTTTTCTTCCGTAGGCCCAAAGTTGCTTGAAATCTCCACTTGGAAATTCCACTAAAAGAGGGTTTCAAATCTGCTCTGTCTAAAGTAAGGTTCAACTCTGTGAGTTGAACACACGCAGCCCAAAGAAGTTACTGACAATTCTTCTGTCTAGCGTTATATGCAGAAATCCCGTTTCCAACGAAATCCTCAAAGAGGTCCAAATATCCACTTGCAGACTTTACAAACAGAGTGTTTCCAAACTGCTCTATGAAAACAAAGGTTAAACTCTGTGAGAGGAACTCACACATCCCAAAGTGGTTGCTGAGAATGATTCTCTCTAGTTTTTATACGAAGATATTTCCTTTTCTACCGTAGGCCCAAAATCGCTTGAAATCTCCGCTTGGAAATTCCACAAAAAGGCGGTTTCAAATCTGCTCTGTCTAAAGTAAGGTTCAACTCTGTGAGTTGAACACAAGCAGCCGAAAGAAGTTACTGACAATTCTTCTCTCTAGAGTTATATGCAGAAATCCCGTTTCCAACGAAATCCTCAAAGAGGTCCAAATATCCACTTGCAGACTTTGCAAACAGAGTGTTTCCAATCTGCTCTATGAAAACAAAGGTTAAACTCTGTGAGTGGAACGCACACATTACAAAGAGTTTGCAGAGAATGATTCTCTCTAGTTTTTATAGAATATATTTCCTTTTCTTCCGTAGGCCCAAAGTCGCTTGAAATCTCCACTTGGAAATTCAAGAAAAAGAGGGTTTCAAATCTGCTCTGTCTAAAGGAAGGTTCAACTCCGTGAGTTGAACACACGCAGCCCAAAGAAGTTACTGACAATTCTTCTGTCTAGCGTTATACGCAGAAATCCCGTTTCCAACAAAATCCTCAAAGAGGTCCAAATATCCACTGGCAGATTTTACAAATAGAGTGTTTCCAAACTGCTCTATGAAAACAAAGGTTAAACTCTGTGAGTGGAACGCACACATCCCAAAGTGTTTGCTGAGAATGATTCCCTCTAGTTTTTATATGAAGATATTTCCTTTTCTACCATAGGCCCAAATCTCTTGAAATCTCCACTTGCAAATTCCACAAAAAGAGGGTTTCAAATCTGCTCTGTCTAAAGGAAGGTTCAACTCTGTGAGTTGAACACACGCAGGCCAAAGAAGTTACTGAGAATTCTTCTGTCTAGCATTATATGCAGAAATCCCGTTTCCAACGATATCCTCAAAGAGGTCCAAATATCCAATTGAAGGCTTTACAAACAGAGTGTTTCCAAACTGCTCTATGAACACAAAGGTTAAACTCTGTGAGTGGAACTCACACATCCCAAAGTGGTTGCTGAGAATGATTCTCTCTAGTTTTTATAGAATATATTTCCTTTTCTTCCCTGGCCCAAAGTCGCTTGAAATCTCCACTTGCAAATTCCACAAAAAGAGGGTTTCAAATCTGCTCTGTCTAAAGTAAGGTTCAACTCTGTGAGTTGAACACAGGCAGCCCAAAGAAGTTACTGACAATTCTTCTGTCTAGCGTTATATGCACAAATCCCGTTTCCAACGAAATCCTCAAAGAGGTCCAAATATCCACTTGCAGACTTTACAAACAGAGTGTTTCCAAACTGCTCTATGAAAACAAAGGTTAAACTCTGTGAGAGGAACTCACACATCCCAAAGTGGTTGCTGAGAATGATTCTCTCTAGTTTTTATACGAAGATATTTCCTTTTCTACCGTAGGCCCAAAATCGCTTGAAATCTCCACTTGGAAATTCCACAAAAAGAGGGTTTCAAATCTGCTCTGTCTAAAGTAAGGTTCAACTCTGTGCGTTGAACACAAGCAGCCGAAAGAAGTTACTGACAATTCTTCTCTATAGCGTTATATGCAGAAATCCCGTTTCCAACGAAATCCTCAAAGAGGTCCAAATATCCACTTGCAGACTTTGCAAACAGAGTGTTTCCAATCTGCTCTATGAAAACAAAGGTTAAACTCTGTGAGTGGAACGCACACATTACAAAGAGTTTGCAGAGAATGATTCTCTCTAGTTTTTATAGAATATAATTCCTTTTCTTCCGTAGGCGCAAAATCGCTTGAAATCTCCACTTGGAAATTCCACAAAAAGAGGGTTTCAAATCTGCTCTGTCTAAAGTAAGGTTCAACTCTGTCAGTTGAACACATGCAGCCCAAAGAAGTTACTGACAATTCTTCTGTCTAGCGTTATATGCAGAAATCCCGTTACCAACGAAATCCTCAATGAAGTCCAAATATCCACTTGCAGGCTTTACAAACAGTGTTTCCAAGCTGCTCTATGAAAACAAATGTTAAACTCTGTGAGTGGAACTCACACATCCCAAAGTGGTTGCTGAGAATGATTCTCTCTAGTTTTTATACGAAGATATTTCCTTTTCTACCGTAGGCCCAAATCGCTAGAAATCTCCCCTTGGAAATTCCACAAAAAGAGGGTTTCAAATCTGCTCTTTCTAAAGGAAGGTACAACTCTGTGAGTTGAACACATGCAGCCCAAAGAAGTTACTGAGAATTCTTCTGTGTAGCGTTATATGCAGAAATCCCGTTTCCAACGAAATCCTCAAAGAGCTCTCAATATCCACTTGCAGACTTTACAAACAGAGTGTTTCCAGACTGCTCTATGAAAACAAAGGTTAAACACTGTGAGTGGAACTCATACATCTCAAAGTGGTTGCTGAGAATGATTCTCTCTAGTTTTTATAGAATATATTTCCTTTTCTTCCGTAGGCCCAAAGTTGCTTGAAATCTCCACTTGGAAATTCCACAAAAAGAGGGTTTCAAATCTGCTCTGTCTAAAGTAAGGTTCAACTCTGTGAGTTGAACACACGCAGCCGAAAGAAGTTACTGACAATTCTTCTGTCTAGCGTTATATGCAGAAATCCCGTTTCCAACGAAATCCTCAAAGAGGTCCAAATATCCACTTGCAGACTTTACAAACAGAGTGTTTCCAAACTGCTGTATGAAAACAATGGTTAAACTCTGTGAGAGGAACTCACACATCCCAAAGTGGTTGCTGAGAATGATTCTCTCTAGTTTTTATACGAAGATATTTCCTTTTCTACCGTAGGCCCAAAATCGCTTGAAATCTCCACTTGGAAATTCCACAAAAAGAGGGTTTCAAATCTGCTCTGTCTAAAGTAAGGTTCAACTCTGTGAGTTGAACACAAGCAGCCGAAAGAAGTTACTGACAATTCTTCTCTCTAGCGTTATATGCAGAAATCCCGTTTCCAACGAAATCCTCAAAGAGGTCCAAATATCCACTTGCAGACTTTACAAACAGAGTGTTTCCAATCTGCTCTATGAAAACAAAGGTTAAACTCTGTGAGTGGAATGCACACATTACAAAGAGTTTGCAGAGAATGATTCTCTCTACTTTTTATACGAAGATATTTCCTTTTCTACCGTAGGCCCAAAATCGCTTGAAATCTCCACTTGGAAATTCAAGAAAAAGAGGTTTTCAAATCTGCTCTGTCTAAAGTAAGGTTCAACTCTGTGAGTTGAACACACGCAGCCGAAAGAATTTACTTACAATTCTTCTGTCTAGCGTTATATGCAGAAATCCCGTTTCCAACGATATCCTCAAAGAGGTCCAAATATCCAATTGCAGATTTTACAAATAGGGTGTTTCCAAACTGCTCTATGAAAACAAAGGTTAAACTCTGTGAGTGGAACGCACACATCCCAAAGTGTTTGCTGAGAATGATTCCCTCTAGTTTTTATATGAAGATATTTCCTTTTCTACCATAGGCCCAAATCTCTTGAAATCTCCACTTGCAAATTCCACAAAAAGAGGGTTTCAAATCTGCTCTGTCTAAAGGAAGGTTCAACTCTGTGAGTTGAACACACGCAGGCCAAAGAAGTTACTGAGAATTCTTCTGTCTAGCGTTATATGCAGAAATCCCTTTTCCAACTATATCCTCAAAGAGGTCCAAATATCCAATTGCAGGCTTTACAAACAGAGTGTTTCCAAACTGCTCTATGAACACAAAGGTTAAACTCTGTGAGTGGAACTCACACATCCCAAAGTGGTTGCTGAGAATGATTCTCTCTAGTTTTTATACGAAGATATTTCCTTTTCTACCGTAGGCCCAAAATCGCTTGAAATCTCCACTTGGAAATTCCACAAAAAGAGGGTTTCAAATCTGCTCTGTCTAAAGTAAGGTTCAACTCTGTCAGTTGAACACATGCAGCCCAAAGAAGTTACTGACAATTCTTCTGTCTAGCGTTATATGCAGAAATCCCGTTTCCAACGAAATCCTCAATGAGGTCGAAATATCCACTTGCAGGCTTTACAAACAGTGTTTCCAAGCTGCTCTATGAAAACAAAGGTTAAACTCTGTGAGTGGAACTCACACATCCCAAAGTGGTTGCTGAGAATGATTCTCTCTAGTTTTTATACGAAGATATTTCCTTTTCTACCGTAGGCCCAAATCGCTAGAAATCTCCCCTTGGAAATTCCACAAAAAGAGGGTTTCAAATCTGCTCTGTCTAAAGTAAGGTTCAACTCTGTGAGTTGAACACAAGCAGCCGAAAGAAGTTACTGACAATTCTTCTCTATAGCGTTATATGCAGAAATCCCGTTTCCAACGAAATCCTCAAAGAGGTCCAAATATCCACTTGCAGACTTTGCAAACAGAGTGTTTCCAATCTGCTCTATGAAAACAAAGGTTAAACTCTGTGAGTGGAACGCACACATTACAAAGAGTTTGCAGAGAATGATTCTCTCTAGTTTTTATAGAATATATTTCCTTTTCTTCCGTAGGCGCAAAATCGCTTGAAATCTCCACTTGGAAATTCCACAAAAAGAGGGTTTCAAATCTGCTCTGTCTAAAGTAAGGTTCAACTCTGTCAGTTGAACACATGCAGCCCAAAGAAGTTACTGAGAATTCTTCTGTCTAGCGTTATATGCAGAAATCCCGTTTCCAACGAAATCCTCAATGAGGTCCAAATATCCACTTGCAGGCTTTACAAACAGTGTTTCCAAGCTGCTCTATGAAAACAAAGGTTAAACTCTGTGAGTGGAACTCACACATCCCAAAGTGGTTGCTGAGAATGATTCTCTCTAGTTTTTATACGAGGATATTTCCTTTTCTACCGTGGGCCCAAATCGCTAGAAATCTCCCCTTGGAAATTCCACAAAAAGAGGGTTTCAAATCTGCTCTTTCTAAAGGAAGGTACAACTCTGTGAGTTGAACACATGCAGCCCAAAGAAGTTACTGAGAATTCTTCTGTGTAGCGTTATATGCAGAAATCCCGTTTCCAACGAAATCCTCAAAGAGCTCTCAATATCCACTTGCTGACTTTACAAACAGAGTGTTTCCAGACTGCTCTATGAAAACAAAGGTTAAACACTGTGAGTGGAACTCACACATCTCAAAGTGGTTGCTGAGAATGATTCTCTCTAGTTTTTATAGAATATATTTCCTTTTCTTCCGTAGGCCCAAAGTTGCTTGAAATCTCCACTTGGAAATTCCACTAAAAGAGGGTTTCAAATCTGCTCTGTCTAAAGTAAGGTTCAACTCTGTGAGTTGAACACACGCAGCCCAAAGAAGTTACTGACAATTCTTCTGTCTAGCGTTATATGCAGAAATCCCGTTTCCAATGAAATCCTCAAAGAGGTCCAAATATCCACTTGCAGACTTTACAAACAGAGTGTTTCCAAACTGCTGTATGAAAACAAAGGTTAAACTCTGTGAGAGGAACTCACACATCCCAAAGTGGTTGCTGAGAATGATTCTCTCAATTTTTTTATACGAAGATATTTCCTTTTCTACCGTAGGCCCAAAATCGCTTGAAATCTCCACTTGGAAATTCCACAAAAAGAGGGTTTCAAATCTGCTCTGTCTAAAGTAAGGTTCAACTCTGTGAGTTGAACACAAGCAGCCGAAAGAAGTTACTGACAATTCTTCTCTCTAGCGTAATATGCAGAAATCCCGTTTCCAACGAAATCCTCAAAGAGGTCCAAATATCCACTTGCAGACTTTACAAACAGAGTGTTTCCAATCTGCTCTATGAAAACAAAGGTTAAACTCTGTGAGTGGAATGCACACATTACAAAGAGTTTGCAGAGAATGATTCTCTCTAGTTTTTATACGAAGATATTTCCTTTTCTACCGTAGGCCCAAAATCGCTTGAAATCTCCACTTGGAAATTCAAGAAAAAGAGGTTTTCAAATCTGCTCTGTCTAAAGTAAGGTTCAACTCTGTGAGTTGAACACATGCAGCCGAAAGAAGTTACTGACAATTCTTCTGTCTAGCGTTATATGCAGAAATCCCGTTTCCAACGATATCCTCAAAGAGGTCCAAATATCCAATTGCAGATTTTACAAATAGGGTGTTTCCAAACTGCTCTATGAAAACAAAGGTTAAACTCTGTGAGTGGAACGCACACATCCCAAAGTGTTTGCTGAGAATGATTCCCTCTAGTTTTTATATGAAGATATTTCCTTTTCTACCATAGGCCCAAATCTCTTGAAATCTCCACTTGCAAATTCCACAAAAAGAGGGTTTCAAATCTACTCTGTCTAAAGGAAGGTTCAACTCTGTGAGTTGAACACATGCAGGCCAAAGAAGTTACTGAGAATTCTTCTGTCTAGCGTTATATGCAGAAATCCCTTTTCCAACGATATCCTCAAAGAGGTCCAAATATCCAATTGCAGGCTTTACAAACAGAGTGTTTCCAAACTGCTCTATGAAAACAAAGGTTAAACTCTGTGAGTGGAACTCACACATCCCAAAGTGGTTGCTGAGAATGATTCTCTCTAGTTTTTATACGAAGATATTTCCTTTTCTACCGTAGGCGCAAAATCGCTTGAAATCTCCACTTGGAAATTCCACAAAAAGAGGGTTTCAAATCTGCTCTGTCTAAAGTAAGGTTCAACTCTGTCAGTTGAACACATGCAGCCCAAAGAAGTTACTGAGAATTCTTCTGTCTAGCGTTATATGCAGAAATCCCGTTTCCAACGAAATCCTCAATGAGGTCCAAATATCCACTTGCAGGCTTTACAAACAGTGTTTCCAAGCTGCTCTATGAAAACAAAGGTTAAACTCTGTGAGTGGAACTCACACATCCCAAAGTGGTTGCTGAGAATGATTCTCTCTAGTTTTTATACGAAGATATTTCCTTTTCTACCGTAGGCCCAAATCGCTAGAAATCTCCCCTTGGAAATTCCACAAAAAGAGGGTTTCAAATCTGCTCTTTCTAAAGGAAGGTACAACTCTGTGAGTTGAACACATGCAGCCCGAAGAAGTTACTGAGAATTCTTCTGTGTAGCGTTATATGCAGAAATCCCGTTTCCAACGAAATCCTCAAAGAGCTCTCAATATCCACATGCAGACTTTACAAACAGAGTGTTTCCAGACTGCTCTATGAAAACAAAGGTTAAACACTGTGAGTGGAACTCACACATCTCAAAGTGGTTGCTGAGAATGATTCTCTCTAGTTTTTATAGAATATATTTCCTTTTCTTCCGTAGGCCCAAAGTTGCTTGAAATCTCCACTTGGAAATTCCACTAAAAGAGGGTTTCAAATCTGCTCTGTCTAAAGTAAGGTTCAACTCTGTGAGTTGAACACACGCAGCCCAAAGAAGTTACTGACAATTCTTCTGTCTAGCGTTATATGCAGAAATCCCGTTTCCAACGAAATCCTCAAAGAGGTCCAAATATCCACTTGCAGAATTTACAAACAGAGTGTTTCCAAACTGCTCTATGAAAACAAAGGTTAAACTCTGTGAGAGGAACTCACACATCCCAAAGTGGTTGCTGAGAATGATTCTCTCTAGTTTTTATACGAAGATATTTCCTTTTCTACCGTAGGCCCAAAATCGCTTGAAATCTCCACTTGGAAATTCCACAAAAAGAGGGTTTCAAATCTGCTCTGTCTAAAGTAAGGTTCAACTCTGTGAGTTGAACACAAGCAGCCGAAAGAAGTTACTGACAATTCTTCTCTCTAGCGTTATATGCAGAAATCCCGTTTCCAACGAAATCCTCAAAGAGGTCCAAATATCCACTTGCAGACTTTGCAAACAGAGTGTTTCCAATCTGCTCTATGAAAACAAAGGTTAAACTCTGTGAGTGGAACGCACACATTACAAAGAGTTTGCAGAGAATGATTCTCTCTAGTTTTTATAGAATATATTTCCTTTTCTTCCGTAGGCCTAAAGTCGCTTGAAATCTCCACTTGGAAATTCAAGAAAAAGAGGGTTTCAAATCTGCTCTGTCTAAAGTAAGGTTCACCTCCGTGAGTTGAACACACGCAGACCAAAGAAGTTACTGACAATTCTTCTGTCTAGCGTTATATGCAGAAATCCCGTTTCCAACAAAATCCTCAAAGAGGTCCAAATATCCACTGGCAGATTTTACAAATAGAGTGTTTCCAAACTGCTCTATGAAAACAAAGGTTAAACTCTGTGAGTGGAACGCACACATCCCAAAGTGTTTGCTGAGAATGATTCCCTCTATTTTTTATATGAAGATATTTCCTTTTCTACCATAGGCCCAAATCTCTTGAAATCTCCACTTGCAAATTCCACAAAAAGAGGGTTTCAAATCTGCTCTTTCTAAAGGAAGGTTCAACTCTGTGAGTTGAACACATGCAGCCCGAAGAAGTTACTGAGAATTCTTCTGTGTAGCGTTATATGCAGAAATCCCGTTTCCAACGAAATCCTCAAAGAGCTCTCAATATCCACATGCAGACTTTACAAACAGAGTGTTTCCAGACTGCTCTATGAAAACAAAGGTTAAACACTGTGAGTGGAACTCACACATCTCAAAGTGGTTGCTGAGAATGATTCTCTCTAGTTTTTATAGAATATATTTCCTTTTCTTCCGTAGGCCCAAAGTTGCTTGAAATCTCCACTTGGAAATTCCACTAAAAGAGGGTTTCAAATCTGCTCTGTCTAAAGTAAGGTTCAACTCTGTGAGTTGAACACACGCAGCCCAAAGAAGTTACTGACAATTCTTCTGTCTAGCGTTATATGCAGAAATCCCGTTTCCAACGAAATCCCCAAAGAAGTCCAAATATCCACTTGCAGACTTTACAAACAGAGTGTTTCCAAACTGCTCTATGAAAACAAAGGTTAAACTCTGTGAGAGGAACTCACACATCCCAAAGTGGTTGCTGAGAATGATTCTCTCTAGTTTTTATACGAAGGTATTTCCTTTTCTACCGTAGGCCCAAAATCGCTTGAAATCTCCACTTGGAAATTCCACAAAAAGAGGGTTTCAAATCTGCTCTGTCTAAAGTAAGGTTCAACTCTGTGAGTTGAACACAAGCAGCCGAAAGAAGTTACTGACAATTCTTCTCTCTAGCGTTATATGCAGAAATCCTGTTTCCAACGAAATCCTCAAAGAGGTCCAAATATCCACTTGCAGACTTTGCAAACAGAGTGTTTCCAATCTGCTCTATGAAAACAAAGGTTAAACTCTGTGAGTGGAACGCACACATTACAAAGAGTTTGCAGAGAATGATTCTCTCTAGTTTTTAAAGAATATATTTCCTTTTCTTCCGTAGGCCTAAAGTCGCTTGAAATCTCCACTTGGAAATTCAAGAAAAAGAGGGTTTCAAATCTGCTCTGTCTAAAGTAAGGTTCACCTCCGTGAGTTGAACACACGCAGACCAAAGAAGTTACTGACAATTCTTCTGTCTAGCGTTATATGCAGAAATCCCATTTCCAACAAAATCCTCAAAGAGGTCCAAATATCCACTGGCAGATTTTACAAATAGAGTGTTTCCAAACTGCTCTATGAAAACAAAGGTTAAACTCTGTGAGTGGAACGCACACATCCCAAAGTGTTTGCTGAGAATGATTCCCTCTATTTTTTATATGAAGATATTTCCTTTTCTACCATAGGCCCAAATCTCTTGAAATCTCCACTTGCAAATTCCACAAAAAGAGGGTTTCAAACCTGCTCTGTCTAAAGGAAGGTTCAACTCTGTGAGTTGAACACACGCAGGCCAAAGAAGTTACTGAGAATTCTTCTGTCTAGCATTATATGCAGAAATCCCGTTTCCAACGATATCCTCAAATAGGTCCAAATATCCAATTGAAGGCTTTACAAACAGAGTGTTTCCAAACTGATCTATGAACACAAAGGTTAAACTCTGTGAGTGGAACTCACACATCCCAAAGTGGTTGCAGAGAATGATTCTCTCTAGTTTTTATAGAATATATTTCCTTTTCTTCCCTGGCCCAAAGTCGCTTGAAATCTCCACTTGCAAATTCCACAAAAAGAGGGTTTCAAATCTGCTCTGTCTAAAGTAAGGTTCAACTCTGTGAGTTGAACACAGGCAGCCCAAATAAGTTACTGACAATTCTTCTGTCTAGCGTTATATGCACAAATCCCGTTTCCAACGAAATCCTCAAAGAGGTCCAAATATCCACTTGCAGACTTTACAAACAGAGTGTTTCCAAACTGCTCTATGAAAACAAAGGTTAAACTCTGTGAGTGGAACTCACACATCCCAAAGTGGTTGCTGAGAATGATTCTCTCTAGTTTTTATACGAAGATATTTCCTTTTCTACCGTAGGCCCAAATCGCTTGAAATCTCCCATTGGAAATTCAAGAAAAAGAGGGCTTCAAATCTGCTCTGTCTAAAGTAAGGTTCAACTCTGTGAGTTGAACACACGCAGCCGAAAGAAGTTACTGACAATTCTTCTGTCTAGCGTTATATGCAGAAATCCGGTTTCCAACGAAATCCTCCAAGAGGTCCAAATATCCACTTGCAGACATTACAAACAGAGTGTTTCCAATCTGCTCTATGAAAACATAGGTTAAACTCTGTGAGTGGAACTCACACATCCCAAAGTGGTTGCTGAGAATGATTCTCTCTAGTTTTTATACGAAGATATTTCCTTTTCTACCGTAGGCCAAAAATCGCTTGAAATCTCCACTTGGAAATTCCTCAAAAAGAGGGTTTCAAATCTGCTCTGTCTAAAGTAAGGTTCAACTCTGTGAGTTGAACACACGCAGCTCAAAGAAGTTACTGAGAATTCTTCTGTCTAGCGTTATATGCAGAAATCCCGTTTCCAACGAAATCCTCAAAGAGGTCCAAATATCCACTTGCAGGCTTTACAAACAGAGTGTTTCCAAACTGCTCTATGAAAACAAAGGTTAAACTCTGTGAGTGGAACTCACACATCCCAAAGTGGTTGCTGAGAATGATTCTCTCTAGTTTTTATACGAAGATATTTCCTTTTCTACCGTAGGCCCAAATCGCTTGAAATCTCCCCTTGGAAATACCACAAAAAGAGGGTTTCAAATCTGCTCTTTCTAAAGGAAGGTTCAACTCCGTGAGTTGAACACACGCAGCCCAAAGAAGTTACTGAGAATTCTTCTGTGTAGCGTTATATGCAGAAATCCCGTTTCCAACGAAATCCTCAAAGAGGTCTCAATATCCACTTGCAGACTTTACAAACAGAGTGTTTCCAGACTGCTCTATGAAAACAAAGGTTAAACACTGTGAGTGGAACTCACACATCTCAAAGTGGTTGCTGAGAATGATTCTCTCTAGTTTTTATACGAAGATACTTCCTTTTCAACCGTAGGCCCAAAATCGATTGAAATCTCCACTTGGAAATTCCACAAAAAGAGGGTTTCAAATCTGCTCTGTCTAAAGTAAGGTTCAACTCTGTCAGTTGAACACATGCAGCCCAAAGAAGTTACTGAGAATTCTTCTGTCTAGCGTTATATGCAGAAATCCCGTTTCCAACGAAATCCTCAAAGAGGTCCAAATATCCACTTGCAGGCTTTACAAACAGAGTGTTTCCAAACTGCTCTATGAACACAAAGGTTAAACTCTGTGAGTGGAACTCACACATCCCAAAGTGGTTGCTGAGAATGATTCTCTCTAGTTTTTATACGAAGATATTTCCTTTTCTACCGTAGGCCCAAAATCACTTGAAATCTCCACTTGGAAATTCCACAAAAAGAGGGTTTCAAATCTGCTCTGTCTAAAGTAAGGTTCAACTCTGTGAGTTGAACACACGCAGCCGAAAGAAGTTACTGACAATTCTTCTCTCTAGCGTTATATGCAGAAATCCCGTTTCCAACGAAATCCTCAAAGAGGTCCAAATATCCACTTGCAGGCTTTACAAACAGAGTGTTTCCAAACTGCTCTATGAACACAAAGGTTAAACTCTGTGAGTGGAACTCACACATCCCAAAGTGGTTGCTGAGAATGATTCTCTCTAGTTTTTATACGAAGATATTTCCTTTTCTACCGTAGGCCCAAAATCGCTTGAAATCTCCACTTGGAAATTCCACAAAAAGAGGGTTTCAAATCTGCTCTGTCTAAAGTAAGGTTCAACTCTGTGAGTTGAACACACGCAGCCGAAAGAAGTTACTGACAATTCTTCTGTCTAGCGTTATATGCAGAAATCCCGTTTCCAACGAAATCCTCCAAGAGGTCCAAATATCCACTTGCAGACTTTACAAACAGAGTGTTTCCAATCTGCTCTATGAAAATATAGGTTAAACTCTGTGACTGGAACGCACACATCCCAAAGAGTTTGCAGAGAATGATTCTCTCTAGTTTTTATACGAAGATATTTCCTTTTCTACCGTAGGCCCAAATCGCTTGAAATCTCCACTTGGAAATTCAAGAAAAAGAGGGTTTCAAATCTGCTCTGTCTAAAGTAAGGTTCAACTCTGTGAGTTGAACACAGGCAGCCCAAAGAAGTTACTGACAATTCTTCTGTCTAGCGTTATACGCAGAAATCCCGTTTCCAACAAAATCCTCAAAGAGGTCCAAATATCCACTTGCAGATTTTACAAATAGAGTGTTTCCAAACTGCTCTATGAAAACAAAGGTTAAACTCTGTGAGAGGAACGCACACATCCCAAAGTGTTTGCTGAGAATGATTCCCTCTAGTTTTTATATGAAGATATTTCCTTTTATACCATAGGCCCAAATCTCTTGAAATCTCCACTTCCAAATTCCACAAAAAGAGGGTTTCAAATCTGCTCTGTCTAAAGGAAGGTTCAACTCTGTCAGTTGAACACACGCAGGCCAAAGAGGTTACTGAGAATTCTTCTGTCTAGCGTTATATGCAGAAATCCCGTTTCCAACGATATCCTCAAAGAGGTCTCAATATCCACTTGCAGGCTTTACAAACAGAGTGTTTCCAAACTGCTCTATGAAAACAAAGGTTAAACACTGTGAGTGGAACTCACACATCTCAAAGTGGTTGCTGAGAATGATTCTCTCTAGTTTTTATACGAAGATACTTCCTTTTCAACCGTAGGCCCAAAATCGATTGAAATCTCCACTTGGAAATTCCACAAAAAGAGGGTTTCAAATCTGCTCTGTCTAAAGTAAGGTTCAACTCTGTCAGTTGAACACATGCAGCCCAAAGAAGTTACTGAGAATTCTTCTGTCTAGCGTTATATGCAGAAATCCCGTTTCCAACGAAATCCTCAAAGAGGTCCAAATATCCACTTGCAGGCTTTACAAACAGAGTGTTTCCAAACTGCTCTATGAACACAAAGGTTAAACTCTGTGAGTGGAACTCACACATCCCAAAGTGGTTGCTGAGAATGATTCTCTCTAGTTTTTATACGAAGATATTTCCTTTTCTACCGTAGGCCCAAAATCGCTTGAAATCTCCACTTGGAAATTCCACAAAAAGAGGGTTTCAAATCTGCTCTGTCTAAAGTAAGGTTCAACTCTGTGAGTTGAACACACACAGCCGAAAGAAGTTACTGACAATTCTTCTCTCTAGCGATATATGCAGAAATCCCGTTTCCAAAGAAATCATCAAAGAGGTCCAAATATCCACTTGCAGACTTTACAAACAGAGTGTTTCCAAACTGCTCTATGAAAACTAAAGTTAAACTCTGTGAGTGGAACTCACACATCCCAAAGTGGTTGCTGAGAATGATTCTCTCTAGTTTTTATACGAAGATATTTCCTTTTCTACCGTAGGCCAAAAATCGCTTGAAATCTCCACTTGGAAATTCCTCAAAAAGAGGGTTTCAAATCTGCTCTCTCTAAAGTAAGGTTCAACTCTGTGAGTTGAACATACGCAGCCCAAAGAAGTTACTGAGAATTCTTCTGTCTAGCGTTATATGCAGAAATCCCGTTTCCAACGAAATCCTCAAAGAGGTCCAAATATCCACTTGCAGGCTTTACAAACAGAGTGTTTCCAAACTGCTCTATGAAAACAAAGGTTAAACTCTGTGAGTGGAACTCACACATCCCAAAGTGGTTGCTGAGAATGATTCTCTCTAGTTTTTATACGAAGATATTTCCTTTTCTACCGTAGGCCCAAAATCGCTTGAAATCTCCACTTGGAAATTCCACAAAAAGAGGGTTTCAAATCTGCTCTGTCTAAAGTAAGGTTCAACTCTGTCAGTTGAACACATGCAGCCCAAAGAAGTTACTGACAATTCTTCTGTCTAGCGTTATATGCTGAAATCCCGTTTCCAACGAAATCTTCAATGAGGTCCAAATATCCACTTGCAGGCTTTACAAACAGAGTGTTTCCAAACTGCTCTATGAAAACAAAGGTTAAACTCTGTGAGTGGAACTCACACATCCCAAAGTGGTTGCTGAGAATGATTCTCTCTAGTTTTTATACGAAGATATTTCCTTTTCTACCGTAGGCCCAAATCGCTTGAAATCTCCCCTTGGAAATTCCACAAAAAGAGGGTTTCAAATCTGCTCTTTCTAAAGGAAGGTTCATCTCTGTGAGTTGAACACACGCAGCCCAAAGAAGTTACTGAGAATTCTTCTGTGTAGCATTATATGCAGAAATCCCGTTTCCAACGAAATCCTCAAAGAGGTCTCAATATCCACTTGCAGACTTTACAAACAGAGTGTTTCCAGACTGCTCTATGAAAACAAAGGTTAAACACTGTGAGTGGAACTCACACATCTCAAAGTGGTTGCTGAGAATGATTCTCTCTAGTTTTTATACGAAGATACTTCCTTTTCAACCGTAGGCCCAAAATCGATTGAAATCTCCACTTGGAAATTCCACAAAAAGAGGGTTTCAAATCTCCTCTGTCTAAAGTAAGGTTCAACTCTGTCAGTTGAACACATGCAGCCCAAAGAAGTTACTGAGAATTCTTCTGTCTAGCGTTATATGCAGAAATCCCGTTTCCAACGAAATCCTCAAAGAGGTCCAAATATCCACTTGCAGGCTTTACAAACAGAGTGTTTCCAAACTGCTCTATGAACACAAAGGTTAAACTCTGTGAGTGGAACTCACACATCCCAAAGTGGTTGCTGAGAATGATTCTCTCTAGTTTTTATACGAAGATATTTCCTTTTCTACCGTAGGCCCAAAATCGCTTGAAATCTCCACTTGGAAATTCCACAAAAAGAGGGTTTCAAATCTGCTCTGTCTAAAGTAAGGTTCAACTCTGTGAGTTGAACACACGCAGCCGAAAGAAGTTACTGACAATTCTTCTCTCTAGCGTTATATGCAGAAATCCCGTTTCCAACGAAATCCTCAAAGAGGTCCAAATATCCACTTGCAGACTTTACAAACAGAGTGTTTCCAATCTGCTCTATGAAAACAAAAGTTAAACTCTGTGAGTGGAACGCACACATTACAAAGAGTTTGCAGAGAATGGTTCTCTCTAGTTTTTATACGAAGATATTTCCTTTTCTACCGTAGGCCCAAATCGCTTGAAATCTCCACTTGGAAATTCAAGAAAAAGAGGGTTTCAAATCTGCTCTGTCTAAAGTAAGGTTCAACTCTGTGAGTTGAACACACGCAGCCGAAAGAAGTTACTGACAATTCTTCTGTCTAGCGTTATATGCAGAAATCCCGTTTCCAACGAAATCCTCCAAGAGTTCCAAATATCCACTTGCAGACTTTACAAACAGAGTGTTTCCAATCTGCTCTATGAAAACATAGGTTAAACTCTGTGAGTGGAACGCACACATCCCAAAGAGTTTGCAGAGAATGATTCTCTCTAGTTTTTATACGAAGATATTTCCTTTTCTACCGTAGGCCCAAATCGCTTGAAATCTCCACTTGGAAATTCAAGAAAAAGAGGGTTTCAAATCTGCTCTGTCTAAAGTAAGGTTCAACTCTGTGAGTTGAACACAGGCAGCCCAAAGAAGTTACTGACAATTCTTCTGTCTAGCGTTATACGCAGAAATCCCGTTTCCAACAAAATCCTCAAAGAGGTCCAAATATCCACTTGCAGATTTTACAAATAGAGTGTTTCCAAACTGCTCTATGAAAACAAAGGTTAAACTCTGTGAGAGGAACGCACACATCCCAAAGTGTTTGCTGAGAATGATTCCCTCTAGTTTTTATATGAAGATATTTCCTTTTCTACCATAGGCCCAAATCTCTTGAAATCTCCACTTGCACATTCCACAAAAAGAGGGTTTCAAATATGCTCTGTCTAAAGGAAGGTTCAACTCTGTGAGTTGAACACACGCAGGCCAAAGAAGTTACTGAGAATTCTTCTGTCTAGCGTTATATGCAGAAATCCCGTTTCCAACGATATCCTCAAAGAGGTCCAAATATCCAATTGCAGGCTTTACAAACAGAGTGTTTCCAAACTGCTCTATGAGCACAAAGGTTAAACTCTGTGAGTGGAACTCACACATCCCAAAGTGGTTGCTGAGAATGATTCTCTCTAGTTTTTATACGAAGATATTTCCTTTTCTACCGTAGGCCCAAAATCCCTTGAAATCTCCACTTGGAAATTCCACAAAAAGAGGGTTTCAAATCTGCTCTGTCTAAAGTAAGGTTCAACTCTGTCAGTTGAACACATGCAGCCCAAAAAAGTTACTGAGAATTCTTCTGTCTAGCGTTATATGCAGAAATACCGTTTACAACGAAATCCTCAAAGAGGTCCAAATATCCACTTGCAGGCTTTACAAACAGAGTGTTTCCAAACTGCTCTATGAAAACAAAGGTTAAACTCTGTGAGTGGAACTCACACATCCCAAAGTGGTTGCTGAGAATGATTCTCTCTAGTTTTTATACGAAGATATTTCCTTTTCTACCGTAGGCCCAAATCGCTTGAAATCTCCCCTTGGAAATTCCACAAAAAGAGGGTTTCAAATCTGCTCTTTCTAAAGGAAGGTTCAACTCTGTGAGTTGAACACACGCAGCCCAAAGAAGTTACTGAGAATTCTTCTGTGTAGCGTTATATGCAGAAATCCCGTATCCAACGAAATCCTCAAAGAGGTCTCAATATCCACTTGCAGACTTTACAAACAGAGTGTTTTCAGACTGCTCTATGAAAACAAAGGTTAAACACTGTGAGTGGAACTCACACATCTCAAAGTGGTTGCTGAGAATGATTCTCTCTAGTTTTTATACGAAGATACTTCCTTTTCAACCGTAGGCCCAAAATCGATTGAAATCTCCACTTGGAAATTCCACAAAAAGAGGGTTTCAAATCTGCTCTGTCTAAAGTAAGGTTCAACTCTGTCAGTTGAACACATGCAGCCCAAAGAAGTTACTGAGAATTCTTCTGTCTAGCGTTATATGCAGAAATCCCGTTTCCAACGAAATCCTCAAAGAGGTCCAAATATCCACTTGCAGTCTTTACAAACAGAGTGTTTCCAAACTGCTCTATGAACACAAAGGTTAAACTCTGTGAGTGGAACTCACACATCCCAAAGTGGTTGCTGAGAATGATTCTCTCTAGTTTTTATACGAAGATATTTCCTTTTCTACCGTAGGCCCAAAATCGCTTGAAATCTCCACTTGGAAATTCCACAAAAAGAGGGTTTCAAATCTGCTCTGTCTAAAGTAAGGTTCAACTCTGTGAGTTGAACACACGCAGCTGAAAGAAGTTACTGAGAATTCTTCTGTCTAGCGTTATATGCAGAAATCCCGTTTCCAACGAAATCCTCAAAGAGGTCCAAATATCCACTTGCAGGCTTTACAAACAGAGTGTTTCCAAACTGCTCTATGAACACAAAGGTTAAACTCTGTGAGTGGAACTCACACATCCCAAAGTGGTTGCTGAGAATGATTCTCTCTAGTTTTTATACGAAGATATTTCCTTTTCTACCGTAGGCCCAAATCGCTTGAAATCTCCCCTTGGAAATTCAAGAAAAAGAGGGTTTCAAATCTGCTCTGTCTAAAGTAAGGTTCAACTCTGTGAGTTGAACACACGCAGCCGAAAGAAGTTACTGACAATTCTTCTGTCTAGCGTTATATGCAGAAATCCCGTTTCCAACGAAATCCTCCAAGAGGTCCAAATATCCACTTGCAGACATTACAAACAGAGTGTTTCCAATCTGCTCTATGAAAACATAGGTTAAACTCTGTGAGTGGAACTCACACATCCCAAAGTGGTTGCTGAGAATGATTCTCTCTAGTTTTTATACGAAGATATTTCCTTTTCTACCGTAGGCCAAAAATCGCTTGAAATCTCCACTTGGAAATTCCTCAAAAAGAGGGTTTCAAATCTGCTCTGTCTAAAGTAAGGTTCAACTCTGTGAGTTGAACACACGCAGCCCAAAGAAGTTACTGAGAATTCTTCTGTCTAGCGTTATATGCAGAAATCCCGTTTCCAACGAAATCCTCAAAGAGGTCCAAATATCCACTTGCAGGCTTTACAAACAGAGTGTTTCCAAACTGCTCTATGAACACAAAGGTTAAACTCTGTGAGTGGAACTCACACATCCCAAAGTGGTTGCTGAGAATGATTCTCTCTAGTTTTTATACGAAGATATTTCCTTTTCTACCGTAGGCCCAAAATCGCTTGAAATCTCCACTTGGAAATTCCACAAAAAGAGGGTTTCAAATCTGCTCTGTCTAAAGTAAGGTTCAACTCTGTCAGTTGAACACACGCAGCCCAAAGAAGTTACTGACAATTCTTCTGTCTAGCGTTATATGCAGAAATCCCGTTTCCAACGAAATCCTCCAAGAGGTCCAAATATCCACTTGCAGGCTTTACAAACAGAGTGTTTCCAAACTGCTCTATGAACACAAAGGTTAAACTCTGTGAGTGGAACTCACACATCCCAAAGTGGTTGCTGAGAATGATTCTCTCTAGTTTTTATACGAAGATATTTCCTTTTCTACCGTAGGCCCAAAATCGCTTGAAATCTCCACTTGGAAATTCCACAAAAAGAGGGTTTCAAATCTGCTCTGTCTAAAGTAAGGTTCAACTCTGTGAGTTGAACACACGCAGCCGAAAGAAGTTACTGACAATTCTTCTCTCTAGCGTTATATGCAGAAATCCCGTTTCCAACGAAATCCTCAAAGAGGTCCAAATATCCACTTGCAGACTTTACAAACAGAGTGTTTCCAATCTGCTCTATGAAAACAAAAGTTAAACTCTGTGAGTGGAACGCACACATTACAAAGAGTTTGCAGAGAATGATTCTCTCTAGTTTTTATACGAAGATATTTCCTTTTCTACCGTAGGCCCAAATCGCTTGAAATCTCCACTTGGAAATTCAAGAAAAAGAGGGTTTCAAATCTGCTCTGTCTAAAGTAAGGTTCAACTCTGTGAGTTGAACACACGCAGCCGAAAGAAGTTACTGACAATTCTTCTGTCTAGCGTTATATGCAGAAATCCCGTTTCCAACGAAATCCTCCAAGAGTTCCAAATATCCACTTGCAGACTTTACAAACAGAGTGTTTCCAATCTGCTCTATGAAAACATAGGTTAAACTCTGTGAGTGGAACGCACACATCCCAAAGAGTTTGCAGAGAATGATTCTCTCTAGTTTTTATACGAAGATATTTCCTTTTCTACCGTAGGCCCAAATCGCTTGAAATCTCCACTTGGAAATTCAAGAAAAAGAGGGTTTCAAATCTGCTCTGTCTAAAGTAAGGTTCAACTCTGTGAGTTGAACACAGGCAGCCGAAAGAAGTTACTGACAATTCTTCTGTCTAGCGTTATACGCAGAAATCCCGTTTCCAACAAAATCCTCAAAGAGGTCCAAATATCCACTTGCAGATTTTACAAATAGAGTGTTTCCAAACTGCTCTATGAAAACAAAGGTTAAACTCTGTGAGAGGAACGCACACATCCCAAAGTGTTTGCTGAGAATGATTCCCTCTAGTTTTTATATGAAGATATTTCCTTTTCTACCATAGGCCCAAATCTCTTGAAATCTCCACTTGCACATTCCACAAAAAGAGGGTTTCAAATATGCTCTGTCTAAAGGAAGGTTCAACTCTGTGAGTTGAACACACGCAGGCCAAAGAAGTTACTGAGAATTCTTCTGTCTAGCGTTATATGCAGAAATCCCGTTTCCAACGATATCCTCAAAGAGGTCCAAATATCCAATTGCAGGCTTTACAAACAGAGTGTTTCCAAACTGCTCTATGAGCACAAAGGTTAAACTCTGTGAGTGGAACTCACACATCCCAAAGTGGTTGCTGAGAATGATTCTCTCTAGTTTTTATACGAAGATATTTCCTTTTCTACCGTAGGCCCAAAATCCCTTGAAATCTCCACTTGGAAATTCCACAAAAAGAGGGTTTCAAATCTGCTCTGTCTAAAGTAAGGTTCAACTCTGTCAGTTGAACACATGCAGCCCAAAAAAGTTACTGAGAATTCTTCTGTCTAGCGTTATATGCAGAAATCCCGTTTACAACGAAATCCTCAAAGAGGTCCAAATATCCACTTGCAGGCTTTACAAACAGAGTGTTTCCAAACTGCTCTATGAAAACAAAGGTTAAACTCTGTGAGTGGAACTCACACATCCCAAAGTGGTTGCTGAGAATGATTCTCTCTAGTTTTTATACGAAGATATTTCCTTTTCTACCGTAGGCCCAAATCGCTTGAAATCTCCCCTTGGAAATTCCACAAAAAGAGGGTTTCAAATCTGCTCTTTCTAAAGGAAGGTTCAACTCTGTGAGTTGAACACACGCAGCCCAAAGAAGTTACTGAGAATTCTTCTGTGTAGCGTTATATGCAGAAATCCCGTATCCAACGAAATCCTCAAAGAGGTCTCAATATCCACTTGCAGACTTTACAAACAGAGTGTTTTCAGACTGCTCTATGAAAACGAAGGTTAAACACTGTGAGTGGAACTCACACATCTCAAAGTGGTTGCTGAGAATGATTCTCTCTAGTTTTTATACGAAGATACTTCCTTTTCAACCGTAGGCCCAAAATCGATTGAAATCTCCACTTGGAAATTCCACAAAAAGAGGGTTTCAAATCTGCTCTGTCTAAAGTAAGGTTCAACTCTGTCAGTTGAACACATGCAGCCCAAAGAAGTTACTGAGAATTCTTCTGTCTAGCGTTATATGCAGAAATCCCGTTTCCAACGAAATCCTCAAAGAGGTCCAAATATCCACTTGCAGTCTTTACAAACAGAGTGTTTCCAAACTGCTCTATGAACACAAAGGTTAAACTCTGTGAGTGGAACTCACACATCCCAAAGTGGTTGCTGAGAATGATTCTCTCTAGTTTTTATACGAAGATATTTCCTTTTCTACCGTAGGCCCAAAATCGCTTGAAATCTCCACTTGGAAATTCCACAAAAAGAGGGTTTCAAATCTGCTCTGTCTAAAGTAAGGTTCAACTCTGTGAGTTGAACACACGCAGCCGAAAGAAGTTACTGACAATTCTTCTCTCTAGCGTTATATGCAGAAATCCCGTTTCCAACGAAATCCTCAAAGAGGTCCAAATATCCACTTGCAGACTTTACAAACAGAGTGTTTCCAATCTGCTCTATGAAAACAAAAGTTAAACTCTGTGAGTGGAACGCACACATTACAAAGAGTTTGCAGAGAATGATTCTCTCTAGTTTTTATACGAAGATATTTCCTTTTCTACCGTAGGCCCAAATCGCTTGAAATCTCCACTTGGAAATTCAAGAAAAAGAGGGTTTCAAATCTGCTCTGTCTAAAGTAAGGTTCAACTCTGTGAGTTGAACACACGCAGCCGAAAGAAGTTACTGACAATTCTTCTGTCTAGCGTTATATGCAGAAATCCCGTTTCCAACGAAATCCTCCAAGAGTTCCAAATATCCACTTGCAGACTTTACAAACAGAGTGTTTCCAATCTGCTCTATGAAAACATAGGTTAAACTCTGTGAGTGGAACGCACACATCCCAAAGAGTTTGCAGAGAATGATTCTCTCTAGTTTTTATACGAAGATATTTCCTTTTCTACCGTAGGCCCAAATCGCTTGAAATCTCCACTTGGAAATTCAAGAAAAAGAGGGTTTCAAATCTGCTCTGTCTAAAGTAAGGTTCAACTCTGTGAGTTGAACACAGGCAGCCCAAAGAAGTTACTGACAATTCTTCTGTCTAGCGTTATACGCAGAAATCCCGTTTCCAACAAAATCCTCAATGAGGTCCAAATATCCACTTGCAGATTTTACAAATAGAGTGTTTCCAAACTGCTCTATGAAAACAAAGGTTAAACTCTGTGAGAGGAACGCACACATCCCAAAGTGTTTGCTGAGAATGATTCCCTCTAGTTTTTATATGAAGATATTTCCTTTTCTACCATAGGCCCAAATCTCTTGAAATCTCCACTTGCACATTCCACAAAAAGAGGGTTTCAAATATGCTCTGTCTAAAGGAAGGTTCAACTCTGTGAGTTGAACACACGCAGGCCAAAGAAGTTACTGAGAATTCTTCTGTCTAGCGTTATATGCAGAAATCCCGTTTCCAACGATATCCTCAAAGAGGTCCAAATATCCAATTGCAGGCTTTACAAACAGAGTGTTTCCAAACTGCTCTATGAACACAAAGGTTAAACTCTGTGAGTGGAACTCACACATCCCAAAGTGGTTGCTGAGAATGATTCTCTCTAGTTTTTATACGAAGATATTTCCTTTTCTACCGTAGGCCCAAAATCCCTTGAAATCTCCACTTGGAAATTCCACAAAAAGAGGGTTTCAAATCTGCTCTGTCTAAAGTAAGGTTCAACTCTGTCAGTTGAACACATGCAGCCCAAAAAAGTTACTGAGAATTCTTCTGTCTAGCGTTATATGCAGAAATCCCGTTTACAACGAAATCCTCAAAGAGGTCCAAATATCCACTTGCAGGCTTTACAAACAGAGTGTTTCCAAACTGCTCTATGAAAACAAAGGTTAAACTCTGTGAGTGGAACTCACACATCCCAAAGTGGTTGCTGAGAATGATTCTCTCTAGTTTTTATACGAAGATATTTCCTTTTCTACCGTAGGCCCAAATCGCTTGAAATCTCCCCTTGGAAATTCCACAAAAAGAGGGTTTCAAATCTGCTCTTTCTAAAGGAAGGTTCAACTCTGTGAGTTGAACACACGCAGCCCAAAGAAGTTACTGAGAATTCTTCTGTGTAGCGTTATATGCAGAAATCCCGTATCCAACGAAATCCTCAAAGAGGTCTCAATATCCACTTGCAGACTTTACAAACAGAGTGTTTTCAGACTGCTCTATGAAAACAAAGGTTAAACACTGTGAGTGGAACTCACACATCTCAAAGTGGTTGCTGAGAATGATTCTCTCTAGTTTTTATACGAAGATACTTCCTTTTCAACCGTAGGCCCAAAATCGATTGAAATCTCCACTTGGAAATTCCACAAAAAGAGGGTTTCAAATCTGCTCTGTCTAAAGTAAGGTTCAACTCTGTCAGTTGAACACATGCAGCCCAAAGAAGTTACTGAGAATTCTTCTGTCTAGCGTTATATGCAGAAATCCCGTTTCCAACGAAATCCTCAAAGAGGTCCAAATATCCACTTGCAGTCTTTACAAACAGAGTGTTTCCAAACTGCTCTATGAACACAAAGGTTAAACTCTGTGAGTGGAACTCACACATCCCAAAGTGGTTGCTGAGAATGATTCTCTCTAGTTTTTATACGAAGATATTTCCTTTTCTACCGTAGGCCCAAAATCGCTTGAAATCTCCACTTGGAAATTCCACAAAAAGAGGGTTTCAAATCTGCTCTGTCTAAAGTAAGGTTCAACTCTGTGAGTTGAACACACGCAGCCGAAAGAAGTTACTGAGAATTCTTCTGTCTAGCGTTATATGCAGAAATCCCGTTTCCAACGAAATCCTCAAAGAGGTCCAAATATCCACTTGCAGGCTTTACAAACAGAGTGTTTCCAAACTGCTCTATGAACACAAAGGTTAAACTCTGTGAGTGGAACTCACACATCCCAAAGTGGTTGCTGAGAATGATTCTCTCTAGTTTTTATACGAAGATATTTCCTTTTCTACCGTAGGCCCAAATCGCTTGAAATCTCCCCTTGGAAATTCAAGAAAAAGAGGGTTTCAAATCTGCTCTGTCTAAAGTAAGGTTCAACTCTGTGAGTTGAACACACGCAGCCGAAAGAAGTTACTGACAATTCTTCTGTCTAGCGTTATGTGCAGAAATCCCGTTTCCAACGAAATCCTCCAAGAGGTCCAAATATCCACTTCCAGACATTACAAACAGAGTGTTTCCAATCTGCTCTATGAAAACATAGGTTAAACTCTGTGAGTGGAACTCACACATCCCAAAGTGGTTGCTGAGAATGATTCTCTCTAGTTTTTATACGAAGATATTTCCTTTTCTACCGTAGGCCAAAAATCGCTTGAAATCTCCACTTGGAAATTCCTCAAAAAGAGGGTTTCAAATCTGCTCTGTCTAAAGTAAGGTTCAACTCTGTGAGTTGAACACACGCAGCCCAAAGAAGTTACTGAGAATTCTTCTGTCTAGCGTTATATGCAGAAATCCCGTTTCCAACGAAATCCTCAAAGAGGTCCAAATATCCACTTGCAGGCTTTACAAACAGAGTGTTTCCAAACTGCTCTATGAACACAAAGGTTAAACTCTGTGAGTGGAACTCACACATCCCAAAGTGGTTGCTGAGAATGATTCTCTCTAGTTTTTATACGAAGATATTTCCTTTTCTACCGTAGGCCCAAAATCGCTTGAAATCTCCACTTGGAAATTCCACAAAAAGAGGGTTTCAAATCTGCTCTGTCTAAAGTAAGGTTCAACTCTGTCAGTTGAACACACGCAGCCCAAAGAAGTTACTGACAATTCTTCTGTCTAGCGTTATATGCAGAAATCCCGTTTCCAAAGAAATCCTCCAAGAGGTCCAAATATCCACTTGCAGGCTTTACAAACAGAGTGTTTCCAAACTGCTCTATGAACACAAAGGTTAAACTCTGTGAGTGGAACTCACACATCCCAAAGTGGTTGCTGAGAATGATTCTCTCTAGTTTTTATACGAAGATATTTCCTTTTCTACCGTAGGCCCAAAATCGCTTGAAATCTCCACTTGGAAATTCCACAAAAAGAGGGTTTCAAATCTGCTCTGTCTAAAGTAAGGTTCAACTCTGTGAGTTGAACACACGCAGCCGAAAGAAGTTACTGACAATTCTTCTCTCTAGCGTTATATGCAGAAATCCCGTTTCCAACGAAATCCTCAAAGAGGTCCAAATATCCACTTGCAGACTTTACAAACAGAGTGTTTCCAATCTGCTCTATGAAAACAAAAGTTAAACTCTGTGAGTGGAACGCACACATTACAAAGAGTTTGCAGAGAATGATTCTCTCTAGTTTTTATACGAAGATATTTCCTTTTCTACCGTAGGCCCAAATCGCTTGAAATCTCCACTTGGAAATTCAAGAAAAAGAGGGTTTCAAATCTGCTCTGTCTAAAGTAAGGTTCAACTCTGTGAGTTGAACACACGCAGCCGAAAGAAGTTACTGACAATTCTTCTGTCTAGCGTTATATGCAGAAATCCCGTTTCCAACGAAATCCTCCAAGAGTTCCAAATATCCACTTGCAGACTTTACAAACAGAGTGTTTCCAATCTGCTCTATGAAAACATAGGTTAAACTCTGTGAGTGGAACGCACACATCCCAAAGAGTTTGCAGAGAATGATTCTCTCTAGTTTTTATACGAAGATATTTCCTTTTCTACCGTAGGCCCAAATCGCTTGAAATCTCCACTTGGAAATTCAAGAAAAAGAGGGTTTCAAATCTGCTCTGTCTAAAGTAAGGTTCAACTCTGTGAGTTGAACACAGGCAGCCCAAAGAAGTTACTGACAATTCTTCTGTCTAGCGTTATACGCAGAAATCCCGTTTCCAACAAAATCCTCAAAGAGGTCCAAATATCCACTTGCAGATTTTACAAATAGAGTGTTTCCAAACTGCTCTATGAAAACAAAGGTTAAACTCTGTGAGAGGAACGCACACATCCCAAAGTGTTTGCTGAGAATGATTCCCTCTAGTTTTTATATGAAGATATTTCCTTTTCTACCATAGGCCCAAATCTCTTGAAATCTCCACTTGCACATTCCACAAAAAGAGGGTTTCAAATATGCTCTGTCTAAAGGAAGGTTCAACTCTGTGAGTTGAACACACGCAGGCCAAAGAAGTTACTGAGAATTCTTCTGTCTAGCGTTATATGCAGAAATCCCGTTTCCAACGATATCCTCAAAGAGGTCCAAATATCCAATTGCAGGCTTTACAAACAGAGTGTTTCCAAACTGCTCTATGAACACAAAGGTTAAACTCTGTGAGTGGAACTCACACATCCCAAAGTGGTTGCTGAGAATGATTCTCTCTAGTTTTTATACGAAGATATTTCCTTTTCTACCGTAGGCCCAAAATCCCTTGAAATCTCCACTTGGAAATTCCACAAAAAGAGGGTTTCAAATCTGCTCTGTCTAAAGTAAGGTTCAACTCTGTCAGTTGAACACATGCAGCCCAAAAAAGTTACTGAGAATTCTTCTGTCTAGCGTTATATGCAGAAATCCCGTTTACAACGAAATCCTCAAAGAGGTCCAAATATCCACTTGCAGGCTTTACAAACAGAGTGTTTCCAAACTGCTCTATGAAAACAAAGGTTAAACTCTGTGAGTGGAACTCACACATCCCAAAGTGGTTGCTGAGAATGATTCTCTCTAGTTTTTATACGAAGATATTTCCTTTTCTACCGTAGGCCCAAATCGCTTGAAATCTCCCCTTGGAAATTCCACAAAAAGAGGGTTTCAAATCTGCTCTTTCTAAAGGAAGGTTCAACTCTGTGAGTTGAACACACGCAGCCCAAAGAAGTTACTGAGAATTCTTCTGTGTAGCGTTATATGCAGAAATCCCGTATCCAACGAAATCCTCAAAGAGGTCTCAATATCCACTTGCAGACTTTACAAACAGAGTGTTTTCAGACTGCTCTATGAAAACAAAGGTTAAACACTGTGAGTGGAACTCACACATCTCAAAGTGGTTGCTGAGAATGATTCTCTCTAGTTTTTATACGAAGATACTTCCTTTTCAACCGTAGGCCCAAAATCGATTGAAATCTCCACTTGGAAATTCCACAAAAAGAGGGTTTCAAATCTGCTCTGTCTAAAGTAAGGTTCAACTCTGTCAGTTGAACACATGCAGCCCAAAGAAGTTACTGAGAATTCTTCTGTCTAGCGTTATATGCAGAAATCCCGTTTCCAACGAAATCCTCAAAGAGGTCCAAATATCCACTTGCAGTCTTTACAAACAGAGTGTTTCCAAACTGCTCTATGAACACAAAGGTTAAACTCTGTGAGTGGAACTCACACATCCCAAAGTGGTTGCTGAGAATGATTCTCTCTAGTTTTTATACGAAGATATTTCCTTTTCTACCGTAGGCCCAAAATCGCTTGAAATCTCCACTTGGAAATTCCACAAAAAGAGGGTTTCAAATCTGCTCTGTCTAAAGTAAGGTTCAACTCTGTGAGTTGAACACACGCAGCCGAAAGAAGTTACTGAGAATTCTTCTGTCTAGCGTTATATGCAGAAATCCCGTTTCCAACGAAATCCTCAAAGAGGTCCAAATATCCACTTGCAGGCTTTACAAACAGAGTGTTTCCAAACTGCTCTATGAACACAAAGGTTAAACTCTGTGAGTGGAACTCACACATCCCAAAGTGGTTGCTGAGAATGATTCTCTCTAGTTTTTATACGAAGATATTTCCTTTTCTACCGTAGGCCCAAATCGCTTGAAATCTCCCCTTGGAAATTCAAGAAAAAGAGGGTTTCAAATCTGCTCTGTCTAAAGTAAGGTTCAACTCTGTGAGTTGAACACACGCAGCCGAAAGAAGTTAATGACAATTCTTCTGTCTAGCGTTATGTGCAGAAATCCCGTTTCCAACGAAATCCTCCAAGAGGTCCAAATATCCACTTCCAGACATTACAAACAGAGTGTTTCCAATCTGCTCTATGAAAACATAGGTTAAACTCTGTGAGTGGAACTCACACATCCCAAAGTGGTTGCTGAGAATGATTCTCTCTAGTTTTTATACGAAGATATTTCCTTTTCTACCGTAGGCCAAAAATCGCTTGAAATCTCCACTTGGAAATTCCTCAAAAAGAGGGTTTCAAATCTGCTCTGTCTAAAGTAAGGTTCAACTCTGTGAGTTGAACACACGCAGCCCAAAGAAGTTACTGAGAATTCTTCTGTCTAGCGTTATATGCAGAAATCCCGTTTCCAACGAAATCCTCAAAGAGGTCCAAATATCCACTTGCAGGCTTTACAAACAGAGTGTTTCCAAACTGCTCTATGAACACAAAGGTTAAACTCTGTGAGTGGAACTCACACATCCCAAAGTGGTTGCTGAGAATGATTCTCTCTAGTTTTTATACGAAGATATTTCCTTTTCTACCGTAGGCCCAAAATCGCTTGAAATCTCCACTTGGAAATTCCACAAAAAGAGGGTTTCAAATCTGCTCTGTCTAAAGTAAGGTTCAACTCTGTCAGTTGAACACACGCAGCCCAAAGAAGTTACTGACAATTCTTCTGTCTAGCGTTATATGCAGAAATCCCGTTTCCAAAGAAATCCTCCAAGAGGTCCAAATATCCACTTGCAGGCTTTACAAACAGAGTGTTTCCAAACTGCTCTATGAACACAAAGGTTAAACTCTGTGAGTGGAACTCACACATCCCAAAGTGGTTGCTGAGAATGATTCTCTCTAGTTTTTATACGAAGATATTTCCTTTTCTACCGTAGGCCCAAAATCGCTTGAAATCTCCACTTGGAAATTCCACAAAAAGAGGGTTTCAAATCTGCTCTGTCTAAAGTAAGGTTCAACTCTGTGAGTTGAACACACGCAGCCGAAAGAAGTTACTGACAATTCTTCTCTCTAGCGTTATATGCAGAAATCCCGTTTCCAACGAAATCCTCAAAGAGGTCCAAATATCCACTTGCAGACTTTACAAACAGAGTGTTTCCAATCTGCTCTATGAAAACAAAAGTTAAACTCTGTGAGTGGAACGCACACATTACAAAGAGTTTGCAGAGAATGATTCTCTCTAGTTTTTATACGAAGATATTTCCTTTTCTACCGTAGGCCCAAATCGCTTGAAATCTCCACTTGGAAATTCAAGAAAAAGAGGGTTTCAAATCTGCTCTGTCTAAAGTAAGGTTCAACTCTGTGAGTTGAACACACGCAGCCGAAAGAAGTTACTGACAATTCTTCTGTCTAGCGTTATATGCAGAAATCCCGTTTCCAACGAAATCCTCCAAGAGTTCCAAATATCCACTTGCAGACTTTACAAACAGAGTGTTTCCAATCTGCTCTATGAAAACATAGGTTAAACTCTGTGAGTGGAACGCACACATCCCAAAGAGTTTGCAGAGAATGATTCTCTCTAGTTTTTATACGAAGATATTTCCTTTTCTACCGTAGGCCCAAATCGCTTGAAATCTCCACTTGGAAATTCAAGAAAAAGAGGGTTTCAAATCTGCTCTGTCTAAAGTAAGGTTCAACTCTGTGAGTTGAACACATGCAGCCCAAAGAAGTTACTGACAATTCTTCTGTCTAGCGTTATACGCAGAAATCCCGTTTCCAACAAAATCCTCAAAGAGGTCCAAATATCCACTTGCAGATTTTACAAATAGAGTGTTTCCAAACTGCTCTATGAAAACAAAGGTTAAACTCTGTGAGAGGAACGCACACATCCCAAAGTGTTTGCTGAGAATGATTCCCTCTAGTTTTTATATGAAGATATTTCCTTTTCTACCATAGGCCCAAATCTCTTGAAATCTCCACTTGCACATTCCACAAAAAGAGGGTTTCAAATATGCTCTGTCTAAAGGAAGGTTCAACTCTGTGAGTTGAACACACGCAGGCCAAAGAAGTTACTGAGAATTCTTCTGTCTAGCGTTATATGCAGAAATCCCGTTTCCAACGATATCCTCAAAGAGGTCCAAATATCCAATTGCAGGCTTTACAAACAGAGTGTTTCCAAACTGCTCTATGAGCACAAAGGTTAAACTCTGTGAGTGGAACTCACACATCCCAAAGTGGTTGCTGAGAATGATTCTCTCTAGTTTTTATACGAAGATATTTCCTTTTCTACCGTAGGCCCAAAATCCCTTGAAATCTCCACTTGGAAATTCCACAAAAAGAGGGTTTCAAATCTGCTCTGTCTAAAGTAAGGTTCAACTCTGTCAGTTGAACACATGCAGCCCAAAAAAGTTACTGAGAATTCTTCTGTCTAGCGTTATATGCAGAAATCCCGTATCCAACGAAATCCTCAAAGAGGTCTCAATATCCACTTGCAGACTTTACAAACAGAGTGTTTTCAGACTGCTCTATGAAAACAAATGTTAAACACTGTGAGTGGAACTCACACATCTCAAAGTGGTTGCTGAGAATGATTCTCTCTAGTTTTTATACGAAGATACTTCCTTTTCAACCGTAGGCCCAAAATCGATTGAAATCTCCACTTGGAAATTCCACAAAAAGAGGGTTTCAAATCTGCTCTGTCTAAAGGAAGGTTCAACTCTGTCAGTTGAACACATGCAGCCCAAAGAAGTTACTGAGAATTCTTCTGTCTAGCGTTATATGCAGAAATCCCGTTTCCAACGAAATCCTCAAAGAGGTCCAAATATCCACTTGCAGTCTTTACAAACAGAGTGTTTCCAAACTGCTCTATGAACACAAAGGTTAAACTCTGTGAGTGGAACTCACACATCCCAAAGTGGTTGCTGAGAATGATTCTCTCTAGTTTTTATACGAAGATATTTCCTTTTCTACCGTAGGCCCAAAATCGCTTGAAATCTCCACTTGGAAATTCCACAAAAAGAGGGTTTCAAATCTGCTCTGTCTAAAGTAAGGTTCAACTCTGTGAGTTGAACACACGCAGCCGAAAGAAGTTACTGAGAATTCTTCTGTCTAGCGTTATATGCAGAAATCCCGTTTCCAACGAAATCCTCAAAGAGGTCCAAATATCCACTTGCAGGCTTTACAAACAGAGTGTTTCCAAACTGCTCTATGAACACAAAGGTTAAACTCTGTGAGTGGAACTCACACATCCCAAAGTGGTTGCTGAGAATGATTCTCTCTAGTTTTTATACGAAGATATTTCCTTTTCTACCGTAGGCCCAAATCGCTTGAAATCTCCCCTTGGAAATTCAAGAAAAAGAGGGTTTCAAATCTGCTCTGTCTAAAGTAAGGTTCAACTCTGTGAGTTGAACACACGCAGCCGAAAGAAGTTACTGACAATTCTTCTGTCTAGCGTTATATGCAGAAATCCCGTTTCCAACGAAATCCTCCAAGAGGTCCAAATATCCACTTGCAGACATTACAAACAGAGTGTTTCCAATCTGCTCTATGAAAACATAGGTTAAACTCTGTGAGTGGAACTCACACATCCCAAAGTGGTTGCTGAGAATGATTCTCTCTAGTTTTTATACGAAGATATTTCCTTTTCTACCGTAGGCCAAAAATCGCTTGAAATCTCCACTTGGAAATTCCTCAAAAAGAGGGTTTCAAATCTGCTCTGTCTAAAGTAAGGTTCAACTCTGTGAGTTGAACACACGCAGCCCAAAGAAGTTACTGAGAATTCTTCTGTCTAGCGTTATATGCAGAAATCCCGTTTCCAACGAAATCCTCAAAGAGGTCCAAATATCCACTTGCAGGCTTTACAAACAGAGTGTTTCCAAACTGCTCTATGAACACAAAGGTTAAACTCTGTGAGTGGAACTCACACATCCCAAAGTGGTTGCTGAGAATGATTCTCTCTAGTTTTTATACGAAGATATTTCCTTTTCTACCGTAGGCCCAAAATCGCTTGAAATCTCCACTTGGAAATTCCACAAAAAGAGGGTTTCAAATCTGCTCTGTCTAAAGTAAGGTTCAACTCTGTCAGTTGAACACATGCAGCCCAAAGAAGTTACTGAGAATTCTTCTGTCTAGCGTTATATGCTGAAATCCCGTTTCCAACGAAATCCTCAATGAGGTCCAAATATCCACTTGCAGGCTTTACAAACAGAGTGTTTCCAAACTGCTCTATGAAAACAAAGGTTAAACTCTGTGAGTGGAACTCACACATCCCAAAGTGGTTGCTGAGAATGATTCTCTCTAGTTTTTATACGAAGATATTTCCTTTTCTACCGTAGGCCCAAATCGCTTGAAATCTCCCCTTGGAAATTCCACAAAAAGAGGGTTTCAAATCTGCTCTTTCTAAAGGAAGGTTCAACTCTGTGAGTTGAACACACGCAGCCCAAAGAAGTTACTGAGAATTCTTCTGTGTAGCGTTATATGCAGAAATCCCGTTTCCAACGAAATCCTCAAAGAGGTCTCAATATCCACTTGCAGATTTTACAAACAGAGTGTTTCCAGACTGCTCTAAGAAAACAAAGGTTAAACACTGTGAGTGGAACTCACACATCTCAAAGTGGTTGCTGAGAATGATTCTCTCTAGTTTTTATACGAAGATACTTCCTTTTCAACCGTAGGCCCAAAATCGATAGAAATCTCCACTTGGAAATTCCACAAAAAGAGGGTTTCAAATCTGCTCTGTCTAAAGTAAGGTTCAACTCTGTCAGTTGAACACATGCAGCCCAAAGAAGTTACTGAGAATTCTTCTGTCTAGCGTTATATGCTGAAATCCCGTTTCCAACGAAATCCTCAAAGAGGTCCAAATATCCACTTGCAGGCTTTACAAACAGAGTGTTTCCAAACTGCTCTATGAACACAAAGGTTAAACTCTGTGAGTGGAACTCACACATCCCAAAGTGGTTGCTGAGAATGATTCTCTCTAGTTTTTATACGAAGATATTTCCTTTTCTACCGTAGGCCCAAAATCGCTTGAAATCTCCACTTGGAAATTCCACAAAAAGAGGGTTTCAAATCTGCTCTGTCTAAAGTAAGGTTCAACTCTGTGAGTTGAACACACGCAGCCGAAAGAAGTTACTGACAATTCTTCTCTCTAGCATTATATGCAGAAATCCCGTTTCCAACAAAATCCTCAAAGAGGTCCAAATATCCACTTGCAGGCTTTACAAACAGAGTGTTTCCAAACTGCTCTATGAACACAAAGGTTAAACTCTGTGAGTGGAACTCACACATCCCAAAGTGGTTGCTGAGAATGATTCTCTCTAGTTTTTATATGAAGATATTTCCTTTTCTACCGTAGGCCCAAAATCCCTTGAAATCTCCACTTGGAAATTCCACAAAAAGAGGGTTTCAAATCTGCTCTGTCTAAAGTAAGGTTCAACTCTGTCAGTTGAACACATGCAGCCCAAAGAAGTTACTGACAATTCTTCTGTCTAGCGTTATATGCAGAAAACCCGTTTCCAACGAAATCCTCAAAGAGGTCCAAATATCCACTTGCAGGCTTTACAAACAGAGTGTTTCCAAACTGCTCTATGAACACCAAGGTTAAACTCTGTGAGTGGAACTCACACATCCCAAAGTGGTTGCTGAGAATGATTCTCTCTAGTTTTTATACGAAGATATTTCCTTTTCTACCGTAGGCCCAAAATCGCTTGAAATCTCCACTTGGAAATTCCACAAAAAGAGGGTTTCAAATCTGCTCTGTCTAAAGTAAGGTTCAACTCTGTGAGTTGAACACACGCAGCCGAAAGAAGTTACTGAGAATTCTTCTGTCTAGCGTTATATGCAGAAATCCCGTTTCCAACGAAATCCTCAAAGAGGTCCAAATATCCACTTGCAGGCTTTACAAACAGAGTGTTTCCAAACTGCTCTATGAACACAAAGGTTAAACTCTGTGAGTGGAACTCACACATCCCAAAGTGGTTGCTGAGAATGATTCTCTCTAGTTTTTATACGAAGATATTTCCTTTTCTACCGTAGGCCCAAATCGCTTGAAATCTCCCCTTGGAAATTCAAGAAAAAGAGGGTTTCAAATCTGCTCTGTCTAAAGTAAGGTTCAACTCTGTGAGTTGAACACACGCAGCCGAAAGAAGTTACTGACAATTCTTCTGTCTAGCGTTATATGCAGAAATCCCGTTTCCAACGAAATCCTCCAAGGGGTCCAAATATCCACTTGCAGACATTACAAACAGAGTGTTTCCAATCTGCTCTATGAAAACATAGGTTAAACTCTGTGAGTGGAACTCACACATCCCAAAGTGGTTGCTGAGAATGATTCTCTCTAGTTTTTATACGAAGATATTTCCTTTTCTACCGTAGGCCAAAAATCGCTTGAAATCTCCACTTGGAAATTCCTCAAAAAGAGGGTTTCAAATCTGCTCTGTCTAAAGTAAGGTTCAACTCTGTGAGTTGAACACACGCAGCCCAAAGAAGTTACTGAGAATTCTTCTGTCTAGCGTTATATGCAGAAATCCCGTTTCCAACGAAATCCTCAAAGAGGTCCAAATATCCACTTGCAGGCTTTACAAACAGAGTGTTTCCAAACTGCTCTATGAACACAAAGGTTAAACTCTGTGAGTGGAACTCACACATCCCAAAGTGGTTGCTGAGAATGATTCTCTCTAGTTTTTATACGAAGATATTTCCTTTTCTACCGTAGGCCCAAAATCGCTTGAAATCTCCACTTGGAAATTCCACAAAAAGAGGGTTTCAAATCTGCTCTGTCTAAAGTAAGGTTCAAATCTGTCAGTTGAACACATGCAGCCCAAAGAAGTTACTGAGAATTCTTCTGTCTAGCGTTATATGCTGAAATCCCGTTTCCAACGAAATCCTCAATGAGGTCCAAATATCCACTTGCAGGCTTTACAAACAGAGTGTTTCCAAACTGCTCTATGAAAACAAAGGTTAAACTCTGTGAGTGGAACTCACACATCCCAAAGTGGTTGCTGAGAATGATTCTCTCTAGTTTTTATACGAAGATATTTCCTTTTCTACCGTAGGCCCAAATCGCTTGAAATCTCCCCTTGGAAATTCCACAAAAAGAGGGTTTCAAATCTGCTCTTTCTAAAGGAAGGTTCAACTCTGTGAGTTGAACACACGCAGCCCAAAGAAGTTACTGAGAATTCTTCTGTCTAGCGTTATATGCGGAAATCCCGTTTCCAACGAAATCCTCAAAGAGGTCTCAATATCCACTTGCAGACTTTACAAACAGAGTGTTTCCAGACTGCTCTATGAAAACAAAGGTTAAACACTGTGAGTGGAACTCACACATCTCTAAGTGGTTGCTGAGAATGATTCTCTCTAGTTTTTATACGAAGATACTTCCTTTTCAACCGTAGGCCCAAAATCGATTGAAATCTCCACTTGGAAATTCCACAAAAAGAGGGTTTCAAATCTGCTCTGTCTAAAGTAAGGTTCAACTCTGTGAGTTGAACACAGGCAGCCCAAAGAAGTTACTGACAATTCTTCTGTCTAGCGTTATACGCAGAAATCCCGTTTCCAACAAAATCCTCAAAGAGGTCCAAATATCCACTTGCAGATTTTACAAATAGAGTGTTTCCAAACTGCTCTATGAAAACAAAGGTTAAACTCTGTGAGTGGAAGGCACACATCCCAAAGTCTTTGCTGAGAATGATTCCCTCTAGTTTTTATATGAAGATATTTCCTTTTCTACCATAGGCCCAAATCTCTTGAAATCTCCACTTGCAAATTCCACAAAAAGAGGGTTTCAAATCTGCTCTGTCTAAAGGAAGGTTCAACTCTGTGAGTTGAACACACGCAGGCCAAAGAAGTTACTGAGAATTCTTCTGTCTAGCGTTATATGCAGAAATCCCGTTTCCAACGATATCCTCAAAGAGGTCCAAATATCCAATTGCAGGCTTTACAAACAGAGTGTTTCCAAACTGCTCTATGAGCACAAAGGTTAAACTCTGTGAGTGGAACTCACACATCCCAAAGTGGTTGCTGAGAATGATTCTCTCTAGTTTTTATACGAAGATATTTCCTTTTCTACCGTAGGCCCAAATCGCTTGAAATCTCCCCTTGGAAATTCCACAAAAAGAGGGTTTCAAATCTGCTCTTTCTAAAGGAAGGTTCAACTCTGTGAGTTGAACACACGCAGCCCAAAGAAGTTACTGAGAATTCTTCTGTGTAGCGTTATATGCAGAAATCCCGTTTCCAACGAAATCCTCAAAGAGGTCTCAATATCCACTTGCAGACTTTACAAACAGAGTGTTTCCAGACTGCTCTATGAAAACAAAGGTTAAACACTGTGAGTGGAACTCACACATCTCAAAGTGGTTGCTGAGAATGATTCTCTCTAGTTTTTATACGAAGATACTTCCTTTTCTACCGTAGGCCCAAAATCGATTGAAATCTCCACTTGGAAATTCCACAAAAAGAGGGTTTCAAATCTGCTCTGTCTAAAGTAAGGTTCAACTCTGTCAGTTGAACACATGCAGCCAAAAGAAGTTACTGAGAATTCTTCTGTCTAGCGTTATATGCAGAAATCCCGTTTCCAACGATATCCTCAAAGAGGTCCAAATATCCACTTGCAGGCTTTACAAACAGAGTGTTTCCAAACTGCTCTATGAAAACAAAGGTTAAACTCTGTGAGTGGAACTCACACATCCCAAAGTGGTTGCTGAGAATGATTCTCTCTAGTTTTTATACGAAGATATTTCCTTTTCTACCGTAGGCCCAAAATCGCTTGAAATCTCCACTTGGAAATTCCACAAAAAGAGGGTTTCAAATCTGCTCTGTCTAAAGTAAGGTTCAACTCTGTCAGTTGAACACATGCAGCCCAAAGAAGTTACTGAGAATTCTTCTGTCTAGCGTTATATGCTGAAATCCCGTTTCCAAAGAAATCCTCAAAGAGGTCCAAATATCCACTTGCAGGCTTTACAAACAGAGTGTTTCCAAACTGCTCTATGAACACAAAGGTTAAACTCTGTGAGTGGAACTCACACATCCCAAAGTGGTTGCTGAGAATGATTCTCTCTAGTTTTTATACGAAGATATTTCCTTTTCTACCGTAGGCCCAAAATCGCTTGAAATCTCCACTTGGAAATTCCACAAAAAGAGGGTTTCAAATCTGCTCTGTCTAAAGTAAGGTTCAACTCTGTGAGTTGAACACACGCAGCCGAAAGAAGTTACTGACAATTCTTCTCTCTAGCGTTATATGCAGAAATCCCGTTTCCAACGAAATCCTCAAAGAGGTCCAAATATCCACTTGCAGACTTTACAAACAGAGTGTTTCCAATCTGCTCTATGAAAACAAAAGTTAAACTCTGTGAGTGGAACGCACACATTACAAAGAGTTTGCAGAGAATGATTCTAGTTTTTATACGAAGATATTTCCTTTTCTACCGTAGGCCCAAATCGCTTGAAATCTCCACTTGGAAATTCAAGAAAAAGAGGGTTTCAAATCTGCTCTGTCTAAAGTAAGGTTCAACTCTGTGAGTTGAACACACGCAGCCGAAAGAAGTTACTGACAATTCTTCTGTCTAGCGTTATATGCAGAAATCCCGTTTCCAACGAAATCCTCCAAGAGGTCCAAATATCCACTTGCAGACTTTACAAACAGAGTGTTTCCAATCTGCTCTATGAAAACATAGGTTAAACTCTGTGAGTGGAACGCACACATCCCAAAGAGTTTGCAGAGAATGATTCTCTCTAGTTTTTATACGAAGATATTTCCTTTTCTACCGTAGGCCCAAATCGCTTGAAATCTCCACTTGGAAATTCAAGAAAAAGAGGGTTTCAAATCTGCTCTGTCTAAAGTAAGGTTCAACTCTGTGAGTTGAACACAGGCAGCCCAAAGAAGTTACTGACAATTCTTCTGTCTAGCGTTATACGCAGAAATCCCGTTTCCAACAAAATCCTCAAAGAGGTCCAAATATCCACTTGCAGATTTTACAAATAGAGTGTTTCCAAACTGCTCTATGAAAACAAAGGTTAAACTCTGTGAGAGGAACGCACACATCCCAAAGTGTTTGCTGAGAATGATTCCCTCTAGTTTTTATATGAAGATATTTCCTTTTCTACCATAGGCCCAAATCTCTTGAAATCTCCACTTGCACATTCCACAAAAAGAGGGTTTCAAATATGCTCTGTCTAAAGGAAGGTTCAACTCTGTGAGTTGAACACACGCAGGCCAAAGAAGTTACTGAGAATTCTTCTGTCTAGCGTTATATGCAGAAATCCCGTTTCCAACGATATCCTCAAAGAGGTCCAAATATCCAATTGCAGGCTTTACAAACAGAGTGTTTCCAAACTGCTCTATGAGCACAAAGGTTAAACTCTGTGAGTGGAACTCACACATCCCAAAGTGGTTGCTGAGAATGATTCTCTCTAGTTTTTATACGAAGATATTTCCTTTTCTACCGTAGGCCCAAAATCCCTTGAAATCTCCACTTGGAAATTCCACAAAAAGAGGGTTTCAAATCTGCTCTGTCTAAAGTAAGGTTCAACTCTGTCAGTTGAACACATGCAGCCCAAAAAAGTTACTGAGAATTCTTCTGTCTAGCGTTATATGCAGAAATCCCGTTTACAACGAAATCCTCAAAGAGGTCCAAATATCCACTTGCAGGCTTTACAAACAGAGTGTTTCCAAACTGCTCTATGAAAACAAAGGTTAAACTCTGTGAGTGGAACTCACACATCCCAAAGTGGTTGCTGAGAATGATTCTCTCTAGTTTTTATACGAAGATATTTCCTTTTCTACCGTAGGCCCAAATCGCTTGAAATCTCCCCTTGGAAATTCCACAAAAAGAGGGTTTCAAATCTGCTCTTTCTAAAGGAAGGTTCAACTCTGTGAGTTGAACACACGCAGCCCAAAGAAGTTACTGAGAATTCTTCTGTGTAGCGTTATATGCAGAAATCCCGTATCCAACGAAATCCTCAAAGAGGTCTCAATATCCACTTGCAGACTTTACAAACAGAGTGTTTCCAGACTGCTCTATGAAAACAAAGGTTAAACACTGTGAGTGGAACTCACACATCTCAAAGTGGTTGCTGAGAATGATTCTCTCTAGTATTTATACGAAGATACTTCCTTTTCAACCGTAGGCCCAAAATCGATTGAAATCTCCACTTGGAAATTCCACAAAAAGAGGGTTTCAAATCTGCTCTGTCTAAAGTAAGGCTCAACTCTGTCAGTTGAACACATGCAGCCCAAAGAAGTTACTGAGAATTCTTCTGTCTAGCGTTATATGCAGAAATCCCGTTTCCAACGAAATCCTCAAAGAGGTCCAAATATCCACTTGCAGTCTTTACAAACAGAGTGTTTCCAAACTGCTCTATGAACACAAAGGTTAAACTCTGTGAGTGGAACTCACACATCCCAAAGTGGTTGCTGAGAATGATTCTCTCTAGTTTTTATACGAAGATATTTCCTTTTCTACCGTAGGCCCAAAATCGCTTGAAATCTCCACTTGGAAATTCCACAAAAAGAGGGTTTCAAATCTGCTCTGTCTAAAGTAAGGTTCAACTCTGTGAGTTGAACACACGCAGCCGAAAGAAGTTACTGAGAATTCTTCTGTCTAGCGTTATATGCAGAAATCCCGTTTCCAACGAAATCCTCAAAGAGGTCCAAATATCCACTTGCAGGCTTTACAAACAGAGTGTTTCCAAACTGCTCTATGAACACAAAGGTTAAACTCTGTGAGTGGAACTCACACATCCCAAAGTGGTTGCTGAGAATGATTCTCTCTAGTTTTTATACGAAGATATTTCCTTTTCTACCGTAGGCCCAAATCGCTTGAAATCTCCCCTTGGAAATTCAAGAAAAAGAGGGTTTCAAATCTGCTCTGTCTAAAGTAAGGTTCAACTCTGTGAGTTGAACACACGCAGCCGAAAGAAGTTACTGACAATTCTTCTGTCTAGCGTTATATGCAGAAATCCCGTTTCCAACGAAATCCTCCAAGAGGTCCAAATATCCACTTGCAGACATTACAAACAGAGTGTTTCCAATCTGCTCTATGAAAACATAGGTTAAACTCTGTGAGTGGAACTCACACATCCCAAAGTGGTTGCTGAGAATGATTCTCTCTAGTTTTTATACGAAGATATTTCCTTTTCTACCGTAGGCCAAAAATCGCTTGAAATCTCCACTTGGAAATTCCTCAAAAAGAGGGTTTCAAATCTGCTCTGTCTAAAGTAAGGTTCAACTCTGTGAGTTGAACACACGCAGCCCAAAGAAGTTACTGAGAATTCTTCTGTCTAGCGTTATATGCAGAAATCCCTTTTCCAACGAAATCCTTAAAGAGGTCCAAATATCCACTTGCAGGCTTTACAAACAGAGTGTTTCCAAACTGCTCTATGAACACAAAGGTTAAACTCTGTGAGTGGAACTCACACATCCCAAAGTGGTTGCTGAGAATGATTCTCTCTAGTTTTTATACGAAGATATTTCCTTTTCTACCGTAGGCCCAAAATCGCTTGAAATCTCCACTTGGAAATTCCACAAAAAGAGGGTTTCAAATCTGCTCTGTCTAAAGTAAGGTTCAACTCTGTCAGTTGAACACATGCAGCCCAAAGAAGTTACTGAGAATTCTTCTGTCTAGCGTTATATGCTGAAATCCCGTTTCCAACGAAATCCTCAAAGAGGTCCAAATATCCACTTGCAGGATTTACAAACAGAGTGTTTCCAAACTGCTCTATGAACACAAAGGTTAAACTCTGTGAGTGGAACTCACACATCCCAAAGTGGTTGCTGAGAATGATTCTCTCTAGTTTTTATACGAAGATATTTCCTTTTCTACCGTAGGCCCAAAATCGCTTGAAATCTCCACTTGGAAATTCCACAAAAAGAGGGTTTCAAATCTGCTCTGTCTAAAGTAAGGTTCAACTCTGTGAATTCAACACACGCAGCCGAAAGAAGTTACTGACAATTCTTCTCTCTAGCGTTATATGCAGAAATCACGTTTCCAACGAAATCCTCAAAGAGGTCCAAATATCCACTTGCAGGCTTTACAAACAGAGTGTTTCCAAACTGCTCTATGAAAACAAAGGTTAAACTCTGTGAGTGGAACTCACACATCCCAAAGTGGTTGCTGATAATGATTCTCTCTAGTTTTTATACGAAGATATTTCCTTTTCTACCGTAGGCCCAAATCGCTTGAAATCTCCCCTTGGAAATTCCACAAAAAGAGGGTTTCAAATCTGCTCTTTCTAAAGGAAGGTTCAACTCTGTGAGTTGAACACACGCAGCCCAAAGAAGTTACTGAGAATTCTTCTGTCTAGCGTTATATGCAGAAATCCCGTTTCCAACGAAATCCTCAAAGAGGTCTCAATATCCACTTGCAGACTTTACAAACAGAGTGTTTCCAGACTGCTCTATGAAAACAAAGGTTAAACACTGTGAGTGGAACTCACACATCTCAAAGTGGTTGCTGAGAATGATTCTCTCTAGTTTTTATACGAAGATACTTCCTTTTCAACCGTAGGCCCAAAATCGATTGAAATCTCCACTTGGAAATTCCACAAAAAGAGGGTTTCAAATCTGCTCTGTCTAAAGTAAGGTTCAACTCTGTCAGTTGAACACATGCAGCCCAAAGAAGTTACTGACAATTCTTCTGTCTAGCGTTATATGCAGAAATCCCGTTTCCAACGAAATCCTCAAAGAGGTCCAAATATCCACTTGCAGGCTTTACAAACAGAGTGTTTCCAAACTGCTCTATGAACACAAAGGTTAAACTCTGTGAGTGGAACTCACACATCCCAAAGTGGTTGCTGAGAATGATTCTCTCTAGTTTTTATACGAAGATATTTCCTTTTCTACCGTAGGCCCAAAATCGCTTGAAATCTCCACTTGGAAATTCCACAAAAAGAGGGTTTCAAATCTGCTCTGTCTAAAGTAAGGTTCAACTCTGTGAGTTGAACACACGCAGCCGAAAGAAGTTACTGAGAATTCTTCTGTCTAGCGTTATATGCAGAAATCCCGTTTCCAACGAAATCCTCAAAGAGGTCCAAATATCCACTTGCAGGCTTTACAAACAGAGTGTTTCCAAACTGCTCTATGAACACAAAGGTTAAACTCTGTGAGTGTAACTCACACATCCCAAAGTGGTTGCTGAAAATGATTCTCTCTAGTTTTTATACGAAGATATTTCCTTTTCTACCGTAGGCCCAAATCGCTTGAAATCTCCCCTTGGAAATTCAAGAAAAAGAGGGTTTCAAATCTGCTCTGTCTAAAGTAAGGTTCAACTCTGTGAGTTGAACACACGCAGCCGAAAGAAGTTACTGACAATTCTTCTGTCTAGCGTTATATGCAGAAATCCCGTTTCCAACGAAATCCTCCAAGGGGTCCAAATATCCACTTGCAGACATTACAAACAGAGTGTTTCCAATCTGCTCTATGAAAACATAGGTTAAACTCTGTGAGTGGAACTCACACATCCCAAAGTGGTTGCTGAGAATGATTCTCTCTAGTTTTTATACGAAGATATTTCCTTTTCTACCGTAGGCCAAAAATCGCTTGAAATCTCCACTTGGAAATTCCTCAAAAAGAGGGTTTCAAATCTGCTCTGTCTAAAGTAAGGTTCAACTCTGTGAGTTGAACACACGCAGCCCAAAGAAGTTACTGAGAATTCTTCTGTCTAGCGTTATATGCAGAAATCCCGTTTCCAACGAAATCCTTAAAGAGGTCCAAATATCCACTTGCAGGCTTTACAAACAGAGTGTTTCCAAACTGCTCTATGAACACAAAGGTTAAACTCTGTGAGTGGAACTCACACATCCCAAAGTGGTTGCTGAGAATGATTCTCTCTAGTTTTTATACGAAGATATTTCCTTTTCTACCGTAGGCCCAAAATCGCTTGAAATCTCCACTTCGAAATTCCACAAAAAGAGGGTTTCAAATCTGCTCTGTCTAAAGTAAGGTTCAAATCTCTCAGTTGAACACATGCAGCCCAAAGAAGTTACTGAGAATTCTTCTGTCTAGCGTTATATGCTGAAATCCCGTTTCCAACGAAATCCTCAATGAGGTCCAAATATCCACTTGCAGGCTTTACAAACAGAGTGTTTCCAAACTGCTCTATGAAAACAAAGGTTAAACTCTGTGAGTGGAACTCACACATCCCAAAGTGGTTGCTGAGAATGATTCTCTCTAGTTTTTATACGAAGATATTTCCTTTTCTACCGTAGGCCCAAATCGCTTGAAATCTCCCCTTGGAAATTCCACAAAAAGAGGGTTTCAAATCTGCTCTTTCTAAAGGAAGGTTCAACTCTGTGAGTTGAACACACGCAGCCCAAAGAAGTTACTGAGAATTCTTCTGTGTCGCGTTATATGCGGAAATCCCGTTTCCAACGAAATCCTCAAAGAGGTCTCAATATCCACTTGCAGACTTTACAAACAGAGTGTTTCCAGACTGCTCTATGAAAACAAAGGTTAAACAATGTGAGTGGAACTCACACATCTCTAAGTGGTTGCTGAGAATGATTCTCTCTAGTTTTTATACGAAGATACTTCCTTTTCAACCGTAGGCCCAAAATCGATTGAAATCTCCACTTGGAAATTCCACAAAAAGAGGGTTTCAAATCTGCTCTGTCTAAAGGAAGGTTCAACTCTGTGAGTTGAACACACGCAGCCCAAAGAAGTTACTGAGAATTCTTCTGTCTAGCGTTATATGCAGAAATCCCGTTTCCAACGAAATCCTCAAAGAGGTCTCAATATCCACTTGCAGACTTTACAAACAGAGTGTTTCCAGACTGCTCTATGAAAACAAAGGTTAAACACTGTGAGTGGAACTCACACATCTCAAAGTGGTTGCTGAGAATGATTCTCTCTAGTTTTTATACGAAGATACTTCCTTTTCAACCGTAGGCCCAAAATCGATTGAAATCTCCACTTGGAAATTCCACAAAAAGAGGGTTTCAAATCTGCTCTGTCTAAAGTAAGGTTCAACTCTGTCAGTTGAACACATGCAGCCCAAAGAAGTTACTGACAATTCTTCTGTCTAGCGTTATATGCAGAAATCCCGTTTCCAACGAAATCCTCAAAGAGGTCCAAATATCCACTTGCAGGCTTTACAAACAGAGTGTTTCCAAACTGCTCTATGAACACAAAGGTTAAACTCTGTGAGTGGAACTCACACATCCCAAAGTGGTTGCTGAGAATGATTCTCTCTAGTTTTTATACGAAGATATTTCCTTTTCTACCGTAGGCCCAAAATCGCTTGAAATCTCCACTTGGAAATTCCACAAAAAGAGGGTTTCAAATCTGCTCTGTCTAAAGTAAGGTTCAACTCTGTGAGTTGAACACACGCAGCCGAAAGAAGTTACTGAGAATTCTTCTGTCTAGCGTTATATGCAGAAATCCCGTTTCCAACGAAATCCTCAAAGAGGTCCAAATATCCACTTGCAGGCTTTACAAACAGAGTGTTTCCAAACTGCTCTATGAACACAAAGGTTAAACTCTGTGAGTGTAACTCACACATCCCAAAGTGGTTGCTGAAAATGATTCTCTCTAGTTTTTATACGAAGATATTTCCTTTTCTACCGTAGGCCCAAATCGCTTGAAATCTCCCCTTGGAAATTCAAGAAAAAGAGGGTTTCAAATCTGCTCTGTCTAAAGTAAGGTTCAACTCTGTGAGTTGAACACACGCAGCCGAAAGAAGTTACTGACAATTCTTCTGTCTAGCGTTATATGCAGAAATCCCGTTTCCAACGAAATCCTCCAAGGGGTCCAAATATCCACTTGCAGACATTACAAACAGAGTGTTTCCAATCTGCTCTATGAAAACATAGGTTAAACTCTGTGAGTGGAACTCACACATCCCAAAGTGGTTGCTGAGAATGATTCTCTCTAGTTTTTATACGAAGATATTTCCTTTTCTACCGTAGGCCAAAAATCGCTTGAAATCTCCACTTGGAAATTCCTCAAAAAGAGGGTTTCAAATCTGCTCTGTCTAAAGTAAGGTTCAACTCTGTGAGTTGAACACACGCAGCCCAAAGAAGTTACTGAGAATTCTTCTGTCTAGCGTTATATGCAGAAATCCCGTTTCCAACGAAATCCTCAAAGAGGTCCAAATATCCACTTGCAGGCTTTACAAACAGAGTGTTTCCAAACTGCTCTATGAACACAAAGGTTAAACTCTGTGAGTGGAACTCACACATCCCAAAGTGGTTGCTGAGAATGATTCTCTCTAGTTTTTATACGAAGATATTTCCTTTTCTACCGTAGGCCCAAAATCGCTTGAAATCTCCACTTCGAAATTCCACAAAAAGAGGGTTTCAAATCTGCTCTGTCTAAAGTAAGGTTCAAATCTCTCAGTTGAACACATGCAGCCCAAAGAAGTTACTGAGAATTCTTCTGTCTAGCGTTATATGCTGAAATCCCGTTTCCAACGAAATCCTCAATGAGGTCCAAATATCCACTTGCAGGCTTTACAAACAGAGTGTTTCCAAACTGCTCTATGAAAACAAAGGTTAAACTCTGTGAGTGGAACTCACACATCCCAAAGTGGTTGCTGAGAATGATTCTCTCTAGTTTTTATACGAAGATATTTCCTTTTCTACCGTAGGCCCAAATCGCTTGAAATCTCCCCTTGGAAATTCCACAAAAAGAGGGTTTCAAATCTGCTCTTTCTAAAGGAAGGTTCAACTCTGTGAGTTGAACACACGCAGCCCAAAGAAGTTACTGAGAATTCTTCTGTGTCGCGTTATATGCGGAAATCCCGTTTCCAACGAAATCCTCAAAGAGGTCTCAATATCCACTTGCAGACTTTACAAACAGAGTGTTTCCAGACTGCTCTATGAAAACAAAGGTTAAACAATGTGAGTGGAACTCACACATCTCTAAGTGGTTGCTGAGAATGATTCTCTCTAGTTTTTATACGAAGATACTTCCTTTTCAACCGTAGGCCCAAAATCGATTGAAATCTCCACTTGGAAATTCCACAAAAAGAGGGTTTCAAATCTGCTCTGTCTAAAGTAAGGTTCAACTCTGTGAGTTGAACACAGGCAGCCCAAAGAAGTTACTGACAATTCTTCTGTCTAGCGTTATACGCAGAAATCCCGTTTCCAACAAAATCCTCAAAGAGGTCCAAATATCCACTTGCAGATTTTACAAATAGAGTGTTTCCAAACTGCTCTATGAAAACAAAGGTTAAACTCTGTGAGTGGAAGGCACACATCCCAAAGTGTTTGCTGAGAATGATTCCCTCTAGTTTTTATATGAAGATATTTCCTTTTCTACCATAGGCCCAAATCTCTTGAAATCTCCACTTGCAAATTCCACAAAAAGAGGGTTTCAAATCTGCTCTGTCTAAAGGAAGGTTCAACTCTGTGAGTTGAACACACGCAGGCCAAAGAAGTTACTGAGAATTCTTCTGTCTAGCGTTATATGCAGAAATCCCGTTTCCAACGATATCCTCAAAGAGGTCCAAATATCCAATTGCAGGCTTTACAAACAGAGTGTTTCCAAACTGCTCTATGAGCACAAAGGTTAAACTCTGTGAGTGGAACTCACACATCCCAAAGTGGTTGCTGAGAATGATTCTCTCTAGTTTTTATACGAAGATATTTCCTTTTCTACCGTAGGCCCAAATCGCTTGAAATCTCCCCTTGGAAATTCCACAAAAAGAGGGTTTCAAATCTGCTCTTTCTAAAGGAAGGTTCAACTCTGTGAGTTGAACACACGCAGCCCAAAGAAGTTACTGAGAATTCTTCTGTGTAGCGTTATATGCAGAAATCCCGTTTCCAACGAAATCCTCAAAGAGGTCTCAATATCCACTTGCAGACTTTACAAACAGAGTGTTTCCAGACTGCTCTATGAAAACAAAGGTTAAACACTGTGAGTGGAACTCACACATCTCAAAGTGGTTGCTGAGAATGATTCTCTCTAGTTTTTATACGAAGATACTTCCTTTTCTACCGTAGGCCCAAAATCGATTGAAATCTCCACTTGGAAATTCCACAAAAAGAGGGTTTCAAATCTGCTCTGTCTAAAGTAAGGTTCAACTCTGTCAGTTGAACACATGCAGCCAAAAGAAGTTACTGAGAATTCTTCTGTCTAGCGTTATATGCAGAAATCCCGTTTCCAACGATATCCTCAAAGAGGTCCAAATATCCACTTGCAGGCTTTACAAACAGAGTGTTTCCAAACTGCTCTATGAAAACAAAGGTTAAACTCTGTGAGTGGAACTCACACATCCCAAAGTGGTTGCTGAGAATGATTCTCTCTAGTTTTTATACGAAGATATTTCCTTTTCTACCGTAGGCCCAAAATCGCTTGAAATCTCCACTTGGAAATTCCACAAAAAGAGGGTTTCAAATCTGCTCTGTCTAAAGTAAGGTTCAACTCTGTCAGTTGAACACATGCAGCCCAAAGAAGTTACTGAGAATTCTTCTGTCTAGCGTTATATGCTGAAATCCCGTTTCCAACGAAATCCTCAATGAGGTCCAAATATCCACTTGCAGGCTTTACAAACAGAGTGTTTCCAAACTGCTCTATGAAAACAAAGGTTAAACTCTGTGAGTGGAACTCACACATCCCAAAGTGGTTGCTGAGAATGATTCTCTCTAGTTTTTATACGAAGATATTTCCTTTTCTACCGTAGGCCCAAATCGCTTGAAATCTCCCCTTGGAAATTCCACAAAAAGAGGGTTTCAAATCTGCTCTTTCTAAAGGAAGGTTCAACTCTGTGAGTTGAACACACGCAGCCCAAAGAAGTTACTGAGAATTCTTCTGTGTAGCGTTATATGCAGAAATCCCGTTTCCAACGAAATCCTCAAAGAGGTCTCAATATCCACTTGCAGACTTTACAAACAGAGTGTTTCCAGACTGCTCTATGAAAACAAAGGTTAAACACTGTGAGTGGAACTCACACATCTCAAAGTGGTTGCTGAGAATGATTCTCTCTAGTTTTTATACGAAGATACTTCCTTTTCAACCGTAGGCCCAAAATCGATTGAAATCTCCACTTGGAAATTCCACAAAAAGAGGGTTTCAAATCTGCTCTGTCTAAAGTAAGGTTCAACTCTGTCAGTTGAACACATGCAGCCCAAAGAAGTTACTGAGAATTCTTCTGTCTAGCGTTATATGCAGAAATCCCGTTTCCAACGAAATCCTCAAAGAGGTCCAAATATCCACTTGCAGGCTTTACAAACAGAGTGTTTCCAAACTGCTCTATGAACACAAAGGTTAAACTCTGTGAGTGGAACTCACACATCCCAAAGTGGTTGCTGAGAATGATTCTCTCTAGTTTTTATACGAAGATATTTCCTTTTCTACCGTAGGCCCAAAATCGCTTGAAATCTCCACTTGGAAATTCCACAAAAAGAGGGTTTCAAATCTGCTCTGTCTAAAGTAAGGTTCAACTCTGTGAGTTGAACACAAGCAGCCGAAAGAAGTTACTGACAATTCTTCTCTCTAGCGTTATATGCAGAAATCCCGTTTCCAACGAAATCCTCAAAGAGGTCCAAATATCCACTTGCAGACTTTACAAACAGAGTGTTTCCAATCTGCTCTATGAAAACAAAAGTTAAACTCTGTGAGTGGAACGCACACATTACAAAGAGTTTGCAGAGAATGATTCTCTCTAGTTTTTATACGAAGATATTTCCTTTTCTACCGTAGGCCCAAATCGCTTGAAATCTCCACTTGGAAATTCAAGAAAAAGAGGGTTTCAAATCTGCTCTGTCTAAAGTAAGGTTCAACTCTGTGAGTTGAACACACGCAGCTGAAAGAAGTTACTGACAATTCTTCTGTCTAGCGTTATATGCAGAAATCCCGTTTCCAACGAAATCCTCCAAGAGGTCCAAATATCCACTTGCAGACTTTACAAACAGAGTGTTTCCAATCTGCTCTATGAAAACATAGGTTAAACTCTGTGAGTGGAACGCACACATCCCAAAGTGTTTGCAGAGAATGATTCTCTCTAGTTTTTATACGAAGATATTTCCTTTTCTACCGTAGGCCCAAATCGCTTGAAATCTCCACTTGGAAATTCAAGAAAAAGAGGGTTTCAAATCTGCTCTGTCTAAAGTAAGGTTCAACTCTGTGAGTTGAACACAGGCAGCCCAAAGAAGTTACTGACAATTCTTCTGTCTAGCGTTATACGCAGAAATCCCGTTTCCAACAAAATCCTCAAAGAGGTCCAAATATCCACTTGCAGATTTTACAAATAGAGTGTTTCCAAACTGCTCTATGAAAACAAAGGTTAAACTCTGTGAGAGGAACGCACACATCCCAAAGTGTTTGCTGAGAATGATTCCCTCTAGTTTTTATATGAAGATATTTCCTTTTCTACCATAGGCCCAAATCTCTTGAAATCTCCACTTGCACATTCCACAAAAAGAGGGTTTCAAATATGCTCTGTCTAAAGGAAGGTTCAACTCTGTGAGTTGAACACACGCAGGCCAAAGAAGTTACTGAGAATTCTTCTGTCTAGCGTTATATGCAGAAATCCCGTTTCCAACGATATCCTCAAAGAGGTCCAAATATCCAATTGCAGGCTTTACAAACAGAGTGTTTCCAAACTGCTCTATGAGCACAAAGGTTAAACTCTGTGAGTGGAACTCACACATCCCAAAGTGGTTGCTGAGAATGATTCTCTCTAGTTTTTATACGAAGATATTTCCTTTTCTACCGTAGGCCCAAAATCCCTTGAAATCTCCACTTGGAAATTCCACAAAAAGAGGGTTTCAAATCTGCTCTGTCTAAAGTAAGGTTCAACTCTGTCAGTTGAACACATGCAGCCCAAAAAAGTTACTGAGAATTCTTCTGTCTAGCGTTATATGCAGAAATCCCGTTTACAACGAAATCCTCAAAGAGGTCCAAATATCCACTTGCAGGCTTTACAAACAGAGTGTTTCCAAACTGCTCTATGAAAACAAAGGTTAAACTCTGTGAGTGGAACTCACACATCCCAAAGTGGTTGCTGAGAATGATTCTCTCTAGTTTTTATACGAAGATATTTCCTTTTCTACCGTAGGCCCAAATCGCTTGAAATCTCCCCTTGGAAATTCCACAAAAAGAGGGTTTCAAATCTGCTCTTTCTAAAGGAAGGTTCAACTCTGTGAGTTGAACACACGCAGCCCAAAGAAGTTACTGAGAATTCTTCTGTCTAGCGTTATATGCAGAAATCCCGTATCCAACGAAATCCTCAAAGAGGTCTCAATATCCACTTGCAGACTTTACAAACAGAGTGTTTCCAGACTGCTCTATGAAAACAAAGGTTAAACACTGTGAGTGGAACTCACACATCTCAAAGTGGTTGCTGAGAATGATTCTCTCTAGTTTTTATACGAAGATACTTCCTTTTCAACCGTAGGCCCAAAATCGATTGAAATCTCCACTTGGAAATTCCACAAAAAGAGGGTTTCAAATCTGCTCTGTCTAAAGTAAGGTTCAACTCTGTCAGTTGAACACATGCAGCCCAAAGAAGTTACTGAGAATTCTTCTGTCTAGCGTTATATGCAGAAATCCCGTTTCCAACGAAATCCTCAAAGAGGTCCAAATATCCACTTGCAGTCTTTACAAACAGAGTGTTTCCAAACTGCTCTATGAACACAAAGGTTGAACTCTGTGAGTGGAACTCACACATCCCAAAGTGGTTGCTGAGAATGATTCTCTCTAGTTTTTATACGAAGATATTTCCTTTTCTACCGTAGGCCCAAAATCGCTTGAAATCTCCACTTGGAAATTCCACAAAAAGAGGGTTTCAAATCTGCTCTGTCTAAAGTAAGGTTCAACTCTGTGAGTTGAACACACGCAGCCGAAAGAAGTTACTGAGAATTCTTCTGTCTAGCGTTATATGCAGAAATCCCGTTTCCAACGAAATCCTCAAAGAGGTCCAAATATCCACTTGCAGGCTTTACAAACAGAGTGTTTCCAAACTGCTCTATGAACACAAAGGTTAAACTCTGTGAGTGGAACTCACACATCCCAAAGTGGTTGCTGAGAATGATTCTCTCTAGTTTTTATACGAAGATATTTCCTTTTCTACCGTAGGCCCAAATCGCTTGAAATCTCCCCTTGGAAATTCAAGAAAAAGAGGGTTTCAAATCTGCTCTGTCTAAAGTAAGGTTCAACTCTGTGAGTTGAACACACGCAGCCGAAAGAAGTTACTGACAATTCTTCTGTCTAGCGTTATATGCAGAAATCCCGTTTCCAACGAAATCCTCCAAGAGGTCCAAATATCCACTTGCAGACATTACAAACAGAGTGTTTCCAATCTGCTCTATGAAAACATAGGTTAAACTCTGTGAGTGGAACTCACACATCCCAAAGTGGTTGCTGAGAATGATTCTCTCTAGTTTTTATACGAAGATATTTCCTTTTCTACCGTAGGCCAAAAATCGCTTGAAATCTCCACTTGGAAATTCCTCAAAAAGAGGGTTTCAAATCTGCTCTGTCTAAAGTAAGGTTCAACTCTGTGAGTTGAACACACGCAGCCCAAAGAAGTTACTGAGAATTCTTCTGTCTAGCGTTATATGTAGAAATCCCGTTTCCAACGAAATCCTCAAAGAGGTCCAAATATCCACTTGCAGGCTTTACAAACAGAGTGTTTCCAAACTGCTCTATGAACACAAAGGTTAAACTCTGCGAGTGGAACTCACACATCCCAAAGTGGTTGCTGAGAATGATTCTCTCTAGTTTTTATACGAAGATATTTCCTTTTCTACCGTAGGCCCAAAATCGCTTGAAATCTCCACTTGGAAATTCCACAAAAAGAGGGTTTCAAATCTGCTCTGTCTAAAGTAAGGTTCAACTCTGTCAGTTGAACACATGCAGCCCAAAGAAGTTACTGAGAATTCTTCTGTCTAGCGTTATATGCTGAAATCCCGTTTCCAACGAAATCCTCAATGAGGTCCAAATATCCACTTGCAGGCTTTACAAACAGAGTGTTTCCAAACTGCTCTATGAAAACAAAGGTTAAACTCTGTGAGTGGAACTCACACATCCCAAAGTGGTTGCTGAGAATGATTCTCTCTAGTTTTTATACGAAGATATTTCCTTTTCTACCGTAGGCCCAAATCGCTTGAAATCTCCCCTTGGAAATTCCACAAAAAGAGGGTTTCAAATCTGCTCTTTCTAAAGGAAGGTTCAACTCTGTGAGTTGAACACACGCAGCCCAAAGAAGTTACTGAGAATTCTTCTGTGTAGCGTTATATGCAGAAATCCCGTTTCCAACGAAATCCTCAAAGAGGTCTCAATATCCACTTGCAGACTTTACAAACAGAGTGTTTCCAGACTGCTCTATGAAAACAAAGGTTAAACACTGTGAGTGGAACTCACACATCTCAAAGTGGTTGCTGAGAATGATTCTCTCTAGTTTTTATACGAAGATACTTCCTTTTCAACGGTAGGCCCAAAATCGATTGAAATCTCCACTTGGAAATTCCACAAAAAGAGGGTTTCAAATCTGCTCTGTCTAAAGTAAGGTTCAACTCTGTCAGTTGAACACATGCAGCCCAAAGAAGTTACTGAGAATTCTTCTGTCTAGCGTTATATGCAGAAATCCCGTTTCCAACGAAATCCTCAAAGAGGTCCAAATATCCACTTGCAGGCTTTACAAACAGAGTGTTTCCAAACTGCTCTATGAACACAAAGGTTAAACTCTGTGAGTGGAACTCACACATCCCAAAGTGGTTGCTGAGAATGATTCTCTCTAGTTTTTATACGAAGATATTTCCTATTCTACCGTAGGCCCAAAATCGCTTGAAATCTCCACTTGGAAATTCCACAAAAAGAGGGTTTCAAATCTGCTCTGTCTAAAGTAATTTTCAACTCTGTGAGTTGAACACACGCAGCCGAAAGAAGTTACTGACAATTCTTCTCTCTAGCGTTATATGCAGAAATCCCGTTTCCAACGAAATCCTCAAAGAGGTCCAAATATCCACTTGCAGACTTTACAAACAGAGTGTTTCCAATCTGCTCTATGAAAACAAAAGTTAAACTCTGTGAGTGGAACGCACACATTACAAAGAGTTTGCAGAGAATGATTCTCTCTAGTTTTTATACGAAGATATTTCCTTTTCTACCGTAGGCCCAAATCGCTTGAAATCTCCACTTGGAAATTCAAGAAAAAGAGGGTTTCAAATCTGCTCTGTCTAAAGTAAGGTTCAACTCTGTGAGTTGAACACACGCAGCCGAAAGAAGTTACTGACAATTCTTCTGTCTAGCGTTATATGCAGAAATCCCGTTTCCAACGAAATCCTCCAAGAGGTCCAAATATCCACTTGCAGACTTTACAAACAGAGTGTTTCCAATCTGCTCTATGAAAACATAGGTTAAACTCTGTGAGTGGAACGCACACATCCCAAAGAGTTTGCAGAGAATGATTCTCTCTAGTTTTTATACGAAGATATTTCCTTTTCTACCGTAGGCCCAAATCGCTTGAAATCTCCACTTGGAAATTCAAGAAAAAGAGGGTTTCAAATCTGCTCTGTCTAAAGTAAGGTTGAACTCTGTGAGTTGAACACAGGCAGCCCAAAGAAGTTACTGACAATTCTTCTGTCTAGCGTTATACGCAGAAATCCCGTTTCCAACAAAATCCTCAAAGAGGTCCAAATATCCACTTGCAGATTTTACAAATAGAGTGTTTCCAAACTGCTCTATGAAAACAAAGGTTAAACTCTGTGAGAGGAACGCACACATCCCAAAGTGTTTGCTGAGAATGATTCCCTCTAGTTTTTATATGAAGATATTTCCTTTTCTACCATAGGCCCAAATCTCTTGAAATCTCCACTTGCACATTCCACAAAAAGAGTGTTTCAAATATGCTCTGTCTAAAGGAAGGTTCAACTCTGTGAGTTGAACACACGCAGGCCAAAGAAGTTACTGAGAATTCTTCTGTCTAGCGTTATATGCAGAAATCCCGTTTCCAACGATATCCTCAAAGAGGTCCAAATATCCAATTGCAGGCTTTACAAACAGAGTGTTTCCAAACTGCTCTATGAGCACAAAGGTTAAACTCTGTGAGTGGAACTCACACATCCCAAAGTGGTTGCTGAGAATGATTCTCTCTAGTTTTTATACGAAGATATTTCCTTTTCTACCGTAGGCCCAAAATCCCTTGAAATCTCCACTTGGAAATTCCACAAAAAGAGGGTTTCAAATCTGCTCTGTCTAAAGTAAGGTTCAACTCTGTCAGTTGAACACATGCAGCCCAAAAAAGTTACTGAGAATTCTTCTGTCTAGCGTTATATGCAGAAATCCCGTTTACAACGAAATCCTCAAAGAGGTCCAAATATCCACTTGCAGGCTTTACAAACAGAGTGTTTCCAAACTGCTCTATGAAAACAAAGGTTAAACTCTGTGAGTGGAACTCACACATCCCAAAGTGGTTGCTGAGAATGATTCTCTCTAGTTTTTATACGAAGATATTTCCTTTTCTACCGTAGGCCCAAATCGCTTGAAATCTCCCCTTGGAAATTCCACAAAAAGAGGGTTTCAAATCTGCTCTTTCTAAAGGAAGGTTCAACTCTGTGAGTTGAACACACGCAGCCCAAAGAAGTTACTGAGAATTCTTCTGTGTAGCGTTATATGCAGAAATCCCGTATCCAACGAAATCCTCAAAGAGGTCTCAATATCCACTTGCAGACTTTACAAACAGAGTGTTTCCAGACTGCTCTATGAAAACAAAGGTTAAACACTGTGAGTGGAACTCACACATCTCAAAGTGGTTGCTGAGAATGATTCTCTCTAGTTTTTATACGAAGGTACTTCCTTTTCAACCGTAGGCCCAAAATCGATTGAAATCTCCACTTGGAAATTCCACAAAAAGAGGGTTTCAAATCTGCTCTGTCTAAAGTAAGGTTCAACTCTGTCAGTTGAACACATGCAGCCCAAAGAAGTTACTGAGAATTCTTCTGTCTAGCGTTATATGCAGAAATCCCGTTTCCAACGAAATCCTCAAAGAGGTCCAAATATCCACTTGCAGTCTTTACAAACAGAGTGTTTCCAAACTGCTCTATGAACACAAAGGTTAAACTCTGTGAGTGGAACTCACACATCCCAAAGTGGTTGCTGAGAATGATTCTCTCTAGTTTTTATACGAAGATATTTCCTTTTCTACCGTAGGCCCAAAATCGCTTGAAATCTCCACTTGGAAATTCCACAAAAAGAGGGTTTCAAATCTGCTCTGTCTAAAGTAAGGTTCAACTCTGTGAGTTGAACACACGCAGCCGAAAGAAGTTACTGAGAATTCTTCTGTCTAGCGTTATATGCAGAAATCCCGTTTCCAACGAAATCCTCAAAGAGGTCCAAATATCCACTTGCAGGCTTTACAAACAGAGTGTTTCCAAACTGCTCTATGAACACAAAGGTTAAACTCTGTGAGTGGAACTCACACATCCCAAAGTGGTTGCTGAGAATGATTCTCTCTAGTTTTTATACGAAGATATTTCCTTTTCTACCGTAGGCCCAAATCGCTTGAAATCTCCCCTTGGAAATTCAAGAAAAAGAGGGTTTCAAATCTGCTCTGTCTAAAGTAAGGTTCAACTCTGTGAGTTGAACACACGCAGCCGAAAGAAGTTACTGACAATTCTTCTGTCTAGCGTTATATGCAGAAATCCCGTTTCCAACGAAATTCTCCAAGAGGTCCAAATATCCACTTGCAGACATTACAAACAGAGTGTTTCCAATCTGCTCTATGAAAACATAGGTTAAACTCTGTGAGTGGAACTCACACATCCCAAAGTGGTTGCTGAGAATGATTCTCTCTAGTTTTTATACGAAGATATTTCCTTTTCTACCGTAGGCCAAAAATCGCTTGAAATCTCCACTTGGAAACTCCTCAAAAAGAGGGTTTCAAATCTGCTCTGTCTAAAGTAAGGTTCAACTCTGTGAGTTGAACACACGCAGCCCAAAGAAGTTAGTGAGAATTCTTCTGTCTAGCGTTATATGCAGAAATCCCGTTTCCAACGAAATCCTCAAAGAGGTCCAAATATCCACTTGCAGGCTTTACAAACAGAGTGTTTCCAAACTGCTCTATGAACACAAAGGTTAAACTCTGCGAGTGGAACTCACACATCCCAAAGTGGTTGCTGAGAATGATTCTCTCTAGTTTTTATACGAAGATATTTCCTTTTCTACCGTAGGCCCAAAATCGCTTGAAATCTCCACTTGGAAATTCCACAAAAAGAGGGTTTCAAATCTGCTCTGTCTAAAGTAAGGTTCAACTCTGTCAGTTGAACACATGCAGCCCAAAGAAGTTACTGAGAATTCTTCTGTCTAGCGTTATATGCTGAAATCCCGTTTCCAACGAAATCCTCAATGAGGTCCAAATATCCACTTGCAGGCTTTACAAACAGAGTGTTTCCAAACTGCTCTATGAAAACAAAGGTTAAACTCTGTGAGTGGAACTCACACATCCCAAAGTGGTTGCTGAGAATGATTCTCTCTAGTTTTTATACGAAGATATTTCCTTTTCTACCGTAGGCCCAAATCGCTTGAAATCTCCCCTTGGAAATTCCACAAAAAGAGGGTTTCAAATCTGCTCTTTCTAAAGGAAGGTTCAACTCTGTGAGTTGAACACACGCAGTCCAAAGAAGTTACTGAGAATTCTTCTGTGCAGCGTTATATGCAGAAATCCCGTTTCCAACGAAATCCTCAAAGAGGTCTCAATATCCACTTGCAGACTTTACAAACAGAGTGTTTCCAGACTGCTCTATGAAAACAAAGGTTAAACACTGTGAGTGGAACTCACACATCTCAAAGTGGTTGCTGAGAATGATTCTCTCTAGTTTTTATACGAAGATACTTCCTTTTCAACGGTAGGCCCAAAATCGATTGAAATCTCCACTTGGAAATTCCACAAAAAGAGGGTTTCAAATCTGCTCTGTCTAAAGTAAGGTTCAACTCTGTCAGTTGAACACATGCAGCCCAAAGAAGTTACTGAGAATTCTTCTGTCTAGCGTTATATGCAGAAATCCCGTTTCCAACGAAATCCTCAAAGAGGTCCAAATATCCACTTGCAGGCTTTACAAACAGAGTGTTTCCAAACTGCTCTATGAACACAAAGGTTAAACTCTGTGAGTGGAACTCACACATCCCAAAGTGGTTGCTGAGAATGATTCTCTCTAGTTTTTATACGAAGATATTTCCTATTCTACCGTAGGCCCAAAATCGCTTGAAATCTCCACTTGGAAATTCCACAAAAAGAGGGTTTCAAATCTGCTCTGTCTAAAGTAAGGTTCAACTCTGTGAGATGAACACACGCAGCCGAAAGAAGTTACTGACAATTCTTCTCTCTAGCGTTATATGCAGAAATCCCGTTTCCAACGAAATCCTCAAAGAGGTCCAAATATCCACTTGCAGACTTTACAAACAGCGTGTTTCCAATCTGCTCTATGAAAACAAAAGTTAAACTCTGTGAGTGGAACGCACACATTACAAAGAGTTTGCAGAGAATGATTCTCTCTAGTTTTTATACGAAGATATTTCCTTTTCTACCGTAGGCCCAAATCGCTTGAAATCTCCACTTGGAAATTCAAGAAAAAGAGGGTTTCAAATCTGCTCTGTCTAAAGTAAGGTTCAACTCTGTGAGTTGAACACACGCAGCCGAAAGAAGTTACTGACAATTCTTCTGTCTAGCGTTATATGCAGAAATCCCGTTTCCAACGAAATCCTCCAAGAGGTCCAAATATCCACTTGCAGACTTTACAAACAGAGTGTTTCCAATCTGCTCTATGAAAACATAGGTTAAACTCTGTGAGTGGAACGCACACATCCCAAAGAGTTTGCAGAGAATGATTCTCTCTAGTTTTTATACGAAGATATTTCCTTTTCTACCGTAGGCCCAAATCGCTTGAAATCTCCACTTGGAAATTCAAGAAAAAGAGGGTTTCAAATCTGCTCTGTCTAAAGTAAGGTTGAACTCTGTGAGTTGAACACAGGCAGCCCAAAGAAGTTACTGACAATTCTTCTGTCTAGCGTTATACGCAGAAATCCCGTTTCCAACAAAATCCTCAAAGAGGTCCAAATATCCACTTGCAGATTTTACAAATAGAGTGTTTCCAAACTGCTCTATGAAAACAAAGGTTAAACTCTGTGAGAGGAACGCACACATCCCAAAGTGTTTGCTGAGAATGATTCCCTCTAGTTTTTATATGAAGATATTTCCTTTTCTACCATAGGCCCAAATCTCTTGAAATCTCCACTTGCACATTCCACAAAAAGAGTGTTTCAAATATGCTCTGTCTAAAGGAAGGTTCAACTCTGTGAGTTGAACACACGCAGGCCAAAGAAGTTACTGAGAATTCTTCTGTCTAGCGTTATATGCAGAAATCCCGTTTCCAACGATATCCTCAAAGAGGTCCAAATATCCAATTGCAGGCTTTACAAACAGAGTGTTTCCAAACTGCTCTATGAGCACAAAGGTTAAACTCTGTGAGTGGAACTCACACATCCCAAAGTGGTTGCTGAGAATGATTCTCTCTAGTTTTTATACGAAGATATTTCCTTTTCTACCGTAGGCCCAAAATCCCTTGAAATCTCCACTTGGAAATTCCACAAAAAGAGGGTTTCAATTCTGCTCTGTCTAAAGTAAGGTTCAACTCTGTCAGTTGAACACATGCAGCCCAAAAAAGTTACTGAGAATTCTTCTGTCTAGCGTTATATGCAGAAATCCCGTTTACAACGAAATCCTCAAAGAGGTCCAAATATCCACTTGCAGGCTTTACAAACAGAGTGTTTCCAAACTGCTCTATGAAAACAAAGGTTAAACTCTGTGAGTGGAACTCACACATCCCAAAGTGGTTGCTGAGAATGATTCTCTCTAGTTTTTATACGAAGATATTTCCTTTTCTACCGTAGGCCCAAATCGCTTGAAATCTCCCCTTGGAAATTCCACAAAAAGAGGGTTTCAAATCTGCTCTTTCTAAAGGAAGGTTCAACTCTGTGAGTTGAACACACGCAGCCCAAAGAAGTTACTGAGAATTCTTCTGTGTAGCGTTATATGCAGAAATCCCGTATCCAACGAAATCCTCAAAGAGGTCTCAATATCCACTTGCAGACTTTACAAACAGAGTGTTTCCAGACTGCTCTATGAAAACAAAGGTTAAACACTGTGAGTGGAACTCACACATCTCAAAGTGGTTGCTGAGAATGATTCTCTCTAGTTTTTATACGAAGATACTTCCTTTTCAACCGTAGGCCCAAAATCGATTGAAATCTCCACTTGGAAATTCCACAAAAAGAGGGTTTCAAATCTGCTCTGTCTAAAGTAAGGTTCAACTCTGTCAGTTGAACACATGCAGCCCAAAGAAGTTACTGAGAATTCTTCTGTCTAGCGTTATATGCAGAAATCCCGTTTCCAACGAAATCCTCAAAGAGGTCCAAATATCCACTTGCAGTCTTCACAAACAGAGTGTTTCCAAACTGCTCTATGAACACAAAGGTTAAACTCTGTGAGTGGAACTCACACATCCCAAAGTGGTTGCTGAGAATGATTCTCTCTAGTTTTTATACGAAGATATTTCCTTTTCTACCGTAGGCCCAAAATCGCTTGAAATCTCCACTTGGAAATTCCACAAAAAGAGGGTTTCAAATCTGCTCTGTCTAAAGTAAGGTTCAACTCTGTGAGTTGAACACACGCAGCCGAAAGAAGTTACTGAGAATTCTTCTGTCTAGCGTTATATGCAGAAATCCCGTTTCCAACGAAATCCTCAAAGAGGTCCAAATATCCACTTGCAGGCTTTACAAACAGAGTGTTTCCAAACTGCTCTATGAACACAAAGGTTAAACTCTGTGAGTGGAACTCACACATCCCAAAGTGGTTGCTGAGAATGATTCTCTCTAGTTTTTATACGAAGATATTTCCTTTTCTACCGTAGGCCCAAATCGCTTGAAATCTCCCCTTGGAAATTCAAGAAAAAGAGGGTTTCAAATCTGCTCTGTCTAAAGTAAGGTTCAACTCTGTGAGTTGAACACACGCAGCCGAAAGAAGTTACTGACAATTCTTCTGTCTAGCGTTATATGCAGAAATCCCGTTTCCAACGAAATCCTCCAAGAGGTCCAAATATCCACTTGCAGACATTACAAACAGAGTGTTTCCAATCTGCTCTATGAAAACATAGGTTAAACTCTGTGAGTGGAACTCACACATCCCAAAGTGGTTGCTGAGAATGATTCTCTCTAGTTTTTATACGAAGATATTTCCTTTTCTACCGTAGGCCAAAAATCGCTTGAAATCTCCACTTGGAAATTCCTCAAAAAGAGGGTTTCAAATCTGCTCTGTCTAAAGTAAGGTTCAACTCTGTGAGTTGAACACACGCAGCCCAAAGAAGTTACTGAGAATTCTTCTGTCTAGCGTTATATGCAGAAATCCCGTTTCCAACGAAATCCTCAAAGAGGTCCAAATATCCACTTGCAGGCTTTACAAACAGAGTGTTTCCAAACTGCTCTATGAACACAAAGGTTAAACTCTGCGAGTGGAACTCACACATCCCAAAGTGGTTGCTGAGAATGATTCTCTCTAGTTTTTATACGAAGATATTTCCTTTTCTACCGTAGGCCCAAAATCGCTTGAAATCTCCACTTGGAAATTCCACAAAAAGAGGGTTTCAAATCTGCTCTGTCTAAAGTAAGGTTCAACTCTGTCAGTTGAACACATGCAGCCCAAAGAAGTTACTGAGAATTCTTCTGTCTAGCGTTATATGCTGAAATCCCGTTTCCAACGAAATCCTCAATGAGGTCCAAATATCCACTTGCAGGCTTTACAAACAGAGTGTTTCCAAACTGCTCTATGAAAACAAAGGTTAAACTCTGTGAGTGGAACTCACACATCCCAAAGTGGTTGCTGAGAATGATTCTCTCTAGTTTTTATACGAAGATATTTCCTTTTCTACCGTAGGCCCAAATCGCTTGAAATCTCCCCTTGGAAATTCCACAAAAAGAGGGTTTCAAATCTGCTCTTTCTAAAGGAAGGTTCAACTCTGTGAGTTGAACACACGCAGCCCAAAGAAGTTACTGAGAATTCTTCTGTGTAGCGTTATATGCAGAAATCCCGTTTCCAACGAAATCCTCAAAGAGGTCTCAATATCCACTTGCAGACTTTACAAACAGAGTGTTTCCAGACTGCTCTATGAAAACAAAGGTTAAACACTGTGAGTGGAACTCACACATCTCAAAGTGGTTGCTGAGAATGATTCTCTCTAGTTTTTATACGAAGATACTTCCTTTTCAACCGTAGGCCCAAAATCGATTGAAATCTCCACTTGGAAATTCCACAAAAAGAGGGTTTCAAATCTGCTCTGTCTAAAGTAAGGTTCAACTCTGTCAGTTGAACACATGCAGCCCAAAGAAGTTACTGAGAATTCTTCTGTCTAGCGTTATATGCTGAAATACCGTTTCCAACGAAATCCTCAAAGAGGTCCAAATATCCACTTGCAGGCTTTACAAACAGAGTGTTTCCAAACTGCTCTATGAACACAAAGGTTAAACTCTGTGAGTGGAACTCACACATCCCAAAGTGGTTGCTGAGAATGATTCTCTCTAGTTTTTATTCGAAGATATTTCCTTTTCTACCGTAGGCCCAAAATCGCTTGAAATCTCCACTTGGAAATTCCACAAAAAGAGGGTTTCAAATCTGCTCTGTCTAAAGTAAGGTTCAACTCTGTGAGTTGAACACACGCAGCCCAAAGAAGTTACTGAGAATTCTTCTGTCTAGCGTTATATGCAGAAATCCCGTTTCCAACGAAATCCTCAAAGAGGTCCAAATATCCACTTGCAGGCTTTACAAACAGAGTGTTTCCAAACTGCTCTATGAACACAAAGGTTAAACTCTGTGAGTGTAACTCACACATCCCAAAGTGGTTGCTGAGAATGATTCTCTCTAGTTTTTATACGAAGATATTTCCTTTTCTACCGTAGGCCCAAATCGCTTGAAATCTCCCCTTGGAAATTCAAGAAAAAGAGGGTTTCAAATCTGCTCTGTCTAAAGTAAGGTTCAACTCTGTGAGTTGAACACACGCAGCCGAAAGAAGTTACTGACAATTCTTCTGTCTAGCGTTATATGCAGAAATCCCGTTTCCAACGAAATCCTCCAAGGGGTCCAAATATCCACTTGCAGACATTACAAACAGAGTGTTTCCAATCTGCTCTATGAAAACATAGGTTAAACTCTGTGAGTGGAACTCACACATCCCAAAGTGGTTGCTGAGAATGATTCTCTCTAGTTTTTATACGAAGATATTTCCTTTTCTACCGTAGGCCAAAAATCGCTTGAAATCTCCACTTGGAAATTCCTCAAAAAGAGGGTTTCAAATCTGCTCTGTCTAAAGTAAGGTTCAACTCTGTGAGTTGAACACACGCAGCCCAAAGAAGTTACTGAGAATTCTTCTGTCTAGCGTTATATGCAGAAATCCCGTTTCCAACGAAATCCTCAAAGAGGTCCAAATATCCACTTGCAGGCTTTACAAACAGAGTGTTTCCAAACTGCTCTATGAACACAAAGGTTAAACTCTGTGAGTGGAACTCACACATCCCAAAGTGGTTGCTGAGAATGATTCTCTCTAGTTTTTATACGAAGATATTTCCTTTTCTACCGTAGGCCCAAAATCGCTTGAAATCTCCACTTGGAAATTCCACAAAAAGAGGGTTTCAAATCTGCTCTGTCTAAAGTAAGGTTCAAATCTGTCAGTTGAACACATGCAGCCCAAAAAAGTTACTGAGAATTCTTCTGTCTAGCGTTATATGCTGAAATCCCGTTTCCAACGAAATCCTCAATGAGGTCCAAATATCCACTTGCAGGCTTTACAAACAGAGTGTTTCCAAACTGCTCTATGAAAACAAAGGTTAAACTCTGTGAGTGGAACTCACACATCCCAAAGTGGTTGCTGAGAATGATTCTCTCTAGTTTTTATACGAAGATATTTCCTTTTCTACCGTAGGCCCAAATCGCTTGAAATCTCCCCTTGGAAATTCCACAAAAAGAGGGTTTCAAATCTGCTCTTTCTAAAGGAAGGTTCAACTCTGTGAGTTGAACACACGCAGCCCAAAGAAGTTACTGAGAATTCTTCTGTGTAGCGTTATATGCGGAAATCCCGTTTCCAACGAAATCCTTAAAGAGGTCTCAATATCCACTTGCAGACTTTACAAACAGAGTGTTTCCAGACTGCTCTATGAAAACAAAGGTTAAACACTGTGAGTGGAACTCACACATCTCTAAGTGGTTGCTGAGAATGATTCTCTCTAGTTTTTATACGAAGATACTTCCTTTTCAACCGTAGGCCCAAAATCGATTGAAATCTCCACTTGGAAATTCCACAAAAAGAGGGTTTCAAATCTGCTCTGTCTAAAGTAAGGTTCAACTCTGTGAGTTGAACACAGGCAGCCCAAAGAAGTTACTGACAATTCTTCTGTCTAGCGTTATACGCAGAAATCCCGTTTCCAACGATATCCTCAAAGAGGTCCAAATATCCAATTGCAGGCTTTACAAACAGAGTGTTTCCAAACTGCTCTATGAGCACAAAGGTTAAACTCTGTGAGTGGAACTCACACATCCCAAAGTGGTTGCTGAGAATGATTCTCTCTAGTTTTTATACGAAGATATTTCCTTTTCTACCGTAGGCCCAAATCGCTTGAAATCTCCCCTTGGAAATTCCACAAAAAGAGGGTTTCAAATCTGCTCTTTCTAAAGGAAGGTTCAACTCTGTGAGTTGAACACACGCAGCCCAAAGAAGTTACTGAGAATTCTTCTGTGTAGCGTTATATGCAGAAATCCCGTTTCCAACGAAATCCTCAAAGAAGTCTCAATATCCACTTGCAGACTTTACAAACAGAGTGTTTCCAGACTGCTCTATGAAAACAAAGGTTAAACACTGTGAGTGGAACTCACACATCTCAAAGTGGTTGCTGAGAATGATTCTCTCTAGTTTTTATACGAAGATACTTCCTTTTCTACCGTAGGCCCAAAATCGATTGAAATCTCCACTTGGAAATTCCACAAAAAGAGGGTTTCAAATCTGCTCTGTCTAAAGTAAGGTTCAACTCTGTCAGTTGAACACATGCAGCCAAAAGAAGTTACTGAGAATTCTTCTGTCTAGCGTTATATGCAGAAATCCCGTTTCCAACGATATCCTCAAAGAGGTCCAAATATCCACTTGCAGGCTTTACAAACAGAGTGTTTCCAAACTGCTCTATGAACACAAAGGTTAAACTCTGTGAGTGGAACTCACACATCCCAAAGTGGTTGCTGAGAATGATTCTCTCTAGTTTTTATACGAAGATATTTCCTTTTCTACCGTAGGCCCAAATCGCTTGAAATCTCCACTTGGAAATTCCACAAAAAGAGGGTTTCAAATCTCCTCTGTCTAAAGTAAGGTTCAACTCTGTCAGTTGAACACATGCAGCCCAAAGAAGTTACTGAGAATTCTTCTGTCTAGCGTTATATGCTGAAATCCCGTTTCCAACGAAATCCTCAATGAGGTCCAAATATCCACTTGCAGGCTTTACAAACAGAGTGTTTCCAAACTGCTCTATGAAAACAAAGGTTAAACTCTGTGAGTGGAACTCACACATCCCAAAGTGGTTGCTGAGAATGATTCTCTCTAGTTTTTATACGAAGATATTTCCTTTTCTACCGTAGGCCCAAATCGCTTGAAATCTCCCCTTGGAAATTCCACAAAAAGAGGGTTTCAAATCTGCTCTTTCTAAAGGAAGGTTCAACTCTGTGAGTTGAACACACGCAGCCCAAAGAAGTTACTGAGAATTCTTCTGTGTAGCGTTATATGCAGAAATCCCGTTTCCAACGAAATCCTCAAAGAGGTCTCAATATCCACTTGCAGACTTTACAAACAGAGTGTTTCCAGACTGCTCTATGAAAACAAAGGTTAAACACTGTGAGTGGAACTCACACATCTCAAAGTGGTTGCTGAGAATGATTCTCTCTAGTTTTTATACGAAGATACTTCCTTTTCAACCGTAGGCCCAAAATCGATTGAAATATCCACTTGGAAATTCCACAAAAAGAGGGTTTCAAATCTGCTCTGTCTAAAGTAAGGTTCAACTCTGTCAGTTGAACACATGCAGCCCAAAGAAGTTACTGAGAATTCTTCTGTCTAGCGTTATATGCAGAAATCCCGTTTCCAACGAAATCCTCCAAGAGGTCCAAATATCCACTTGCAGACTTTACAAACAGAGTGTTTCCAATCTGCTCTATGAAAACATAGGTTAAACTCTGTGAGTGGAACGCACACATCCCAAAGAGTTTGCAGAGAATGATTCTCTCTAGTTTTTATACGAAGATATTTCCTTTTCTACCGTAGGCCCAAATCGCTTGAAATCTCCACTTGGAAATTCAAGAAAAAGAGGGTTTCAAATCTGCTCTGTCTAAAGTAAGGTTGAACTCTGTGAGTTGAACACAGGCAGCCCAAAGAAGTTACTGACAATTCTTCTGTCTAGCGTTATACGCAGAAATCCCGTTTCCAACAAAATCCTCAAAGAGGTCCAAATATCCACTTGCAGATTTTACAAATAGAGTGTTTCCAAACTGCTCTATGAAAACAAAGGTTAAACTCTGTGAGAGGAATGCACACATCCCAAAGTGTTTGCTGAGAATGATTCCCTCTAGTTTTTATATGAAGATATTTCCTTTTCTACCATAGGCCCAAATCTCTTGAAATCTCCACTTGCACATTCCACAAAAAGAGGGTTTCAAATATGCTCTGTCTAAAGGAAGGTTCAACTCTGTGAGTTGAACACACGCAGGCCAAAGAAGTTACTGAGAATTCTTCTGTCTAGCGTTATATGCAGAAATCCCGTTTCCAACGATATCCTCAAAGAGGTCCAAATATCCAATTGCAGGCTTTACAAACAGAGTGTTTCCAAACTGCTCTATGAGCACAAAGGTTAAACTCTGTGAGTGGAACTCACACATCCCAAAGTGGTTGCTGAGAATGATTCTCTCTAGTTTTTATACGAAGATATTTCCTTTTCTACCGTAGGCCCAAAATCCCTTGAAATCTCCACTTGGAAATTCCACAAAAAGAGGGTTTCAAATCTGCTCTGTCTAAAGTAAGGTTCAACTCTGTCAGTTGAACACATGCAGCCCAAAAAAGTTACTGAGAATTCTTCTGTCTAGCGTTATATGCAGAAATCCCGTTTACAACGAAATCCTCAAAGAGGTCCAAATATCCACTTGCAGGCTTTACAAACAGAGTGTTTCCAAACTGCTCTATGAAAACAAAGGTTAAACTCTGTGAGTGGAACTCACACATCCCAAAGTGGTTGCTGAGAATGATTCTCTCTAGTTTTTATACGAAGATATTTCCTTTTCTACCGTAGGCCCAAATCGCTTGAAATCTCCCCTTGGAAATTCCACAAAAAGAGGGTTTCAAATCTGCTCTTTCTAAAGGAAGGTTCAACTCTGTGAGTTGAACACACGCAGCCCAAAGAAGTTACTGAGAATTCTTCTGTGTAGCGTTATATGCAGAAATCCCGTATCCAACGAAATCCTCAAAGAGGTCTCAATATCCACTTGCAGACTTTACAAACAGAGTGTTTCCAGACTGCTCTATGAAAACAAAGGTTAAACACTGTGAGTGGAACTCACACATCTCAAAGTGGTTGCTGAGAATGATTCTCTCTAGTTTTTATACGAAGATACTTCCTTTTCAACCGTAGGCCCAAAATCGATTGAAATCTCCACTTGGAAATTCCACAAAAAGAGGGTTTCAAATCTGCTCTGTCTAAAGTAAGGTTCAACTCTGTCAGTTGAACACATGCAGCCCAAAGAAGTTACTGAGAATTCTTCTGTCTAGCGTTATATGCAGAAATCCCGTTTCCAACGAAATCCTCAAAGAGGTCCAAATATCCACTTGCAGTCTTTACAAACAGAGTGTTTCCAAACTGCTCTATGAACACAAAGGTTAAACTCTGTGAGTGGAACTCACACATCCCAAAGTGGTTGCTGAGAATGATTCTCTCTAGTTTTTATACGAAGATATTTCCTTTTCTACCGTAGGCCCAAAATCGCTTGAAATCTCCACTTGGAAATTCCACAAAAAGAGGGTTTCAAATCTGCTCTGTCTAAAGTAAGGTTCAACTCTGTGAGTTGAACACACGCAGCCGAAAGAAGTTACTGACAATTCTTCTCTCTAGCGTTACATGCAGAAATCCCGTTTCCAACGAAATCCTCAAAGAGGTCCAAATATCCACTTGCAGGCTTTACAAACAGAGTGTTTCCAAACTGCTCTATGAACACAAAGGTTAAACTCTGTGAGTGGAACTCACACATCCCAAAGTGGTTGCTGAGAATGATTCTCTCTAGTTTTTATACGAAGATATTTCCTTTTCTACCGTAGGCCCAAATCGCTTGAAATCTCCCCTTGGAAATTCCACAAAAAGAGGGTTTCAAATCTGCTCTTTCTAAAGGAAGGTTCAACTCTGTGAGTTGAACACACGCAGCCCAAAGAAGTTACTGAGAATTCTTCTGTGTAGCGTTATATGCGGAAATCCCGTTTCCAACGAAATCCTTAAAGAGGTCTCAATATCCACTTGCAGACTTTACAAACAGAGTGTTTCCAGACTGCTCTATGAAAACAAAGGTTAAACACTGTGAGTGGAACTCACACATCTCTAAGTGGTTGCTGAGAATGATTCTCTCTAGTTTTTATACGAAGATACTTCCTTTTCAACCGTAGGCCCAAAATCGATTGAAATCTCCACTTGGAAATTCCACAAAAAGAGGGTTTCAAATCTGCTCTGTCTAAAGTAAGGTTCAACTCTGTGAGTTGAACACAGGCAGCCCAAAGAAGTTACTGACAATTCTTCTGTCTAGCGTTATACGCAGAAATCCCATTTCCAACGATATCCTCAAAGAGGTCCAAATATCCAATTGCAGGCTTTACAAACAGAGTGTTTCCAAACTGCTCTATGAACACAAAGGTTAAACTCTGTGAGTGGAACTCACACATCCCAAAGTGGTTGCTGAGAATGATTCTCTCTAGTTTTTATACGAAGATATTTCCTTTTCTACCGTAGGCCCAAATCGCTTGAAATCTCCACTTGGAAATTCCACAAAAAGAGGGTTTCAAATCTCCTCTGTCTAAAGTAAGGTTCAACTCTGTCAGTTGAACACATGCAGCCCAAAGAAGTTACTGAGAATTCTTCTGTCTAGCGTTATATGCTGAAATCCCGTTTCCAACGAAATCCTCAATGAGGTCCAAATATCCACTTGCAGGCTTTACAAACAGAGTGTTTCCAAACTGCTCTATGAAAACAAAGGTTAAACTCTGTGAGTGGAACTCACACATCCCAAAGTGGTTGCTGAGAATGATTCTCTCTAGTTTTTATACGAAGATATTTCCTTTTCTACCGTAGGCCCAAATCGCTTGAAATCTCCCCTTGGAAATTCCACAAAAAGAGGGTTTCAAATCTGCTCTTTCTAAAGGAAGGTTCAACTCTGTGAGTTGAACACACGCAGCCCAAAGAAGTTACTGAGAATTCTTCTGTCTAGCGTTATATGCAGAAATCCCGTTTCCAACGAAATCCTCAAAGAGGTCTCAATATCCACTTGCAGACTTTACAAACAGAGTGTTTCCAGACTGCTCTATGAAAACAAAGGTTAAACACTGTGAGTGGAACTCACACATCTCAAAGTGGTTGCTGAGAATGATTCTCTCTAGTTTTTATACGAAGATACTTCCTTTTCAACCGTAGGCCCAAAATCGATTGAAATCTCCACTTGGAAATTCCACAAAAAGAGGGTTTCAAATCTGCTCTGTCTAAAGTAAGGTTCAACTCTGTCAGTTGAACACATGCAGCCCAAAGAAGTTACTGAGAATTCTTCTGTCTAGCGTTATATGCAGAAATCCCGTTTCCAACGAAATCCTCAAAGAGGTCCAAATATCCACTTGCAGGCTTTACAAACAGAGTGTTTCCAAACTGCTCTATAAACACAAAGGTTAAACTCTGTGAGTGGAACTCACACATCCCAAAGTGGTTGCTGAGAATGATTCTCTCTAGTTTTTATTCGAAGATATTTCCTTTTCTACCGTAGGCCCAAAATCGCTTGAAATCTCCACTTGGAAATTCCACAAAAAGAGGGTTTCAAATCTGCTCTGTCTAAAGTAAGGTTCAACTCTGTGAGTTGAACACACGCAGCCGAAAGAAGTTACTGACAATTCTTCTGTCTAGCGTTATATGCAGAAATCCCGTTTCCAACGAAATCCTCCAAGAGGTCCAAATATCCACTTGCAGACTTTACAAACAGAGTGTTTCCAATCTGCTCTATGAAAACATAGGTTAAACTCTGTGAGTGGAACGCACACATCCCAAAGAGTTTGCAGAGAATGATTCTCTCTAGTTTTTATACGAAGATATTTCCTTTTCTACCGTAGGCCCAAATCGCTTGAAATCTCCACTTGGAAATTCAAGAAAAAGAGGGTTTCAAATCTGCTCTGTCTAAAGTAAGGTTGAACTCTGTGAGTTGAACACAGGCAGCCCAAAGAAGTTACTGACAATTCTTCTGTCTAGCGTTATACGCAGAAATCCCGTTTCCAACAAAATCCTCAAAGAGGTCCAAATATCCACTTGCAGATTTTACAAATAGAGTGTTTCCAAACTGCTCTATGAAAACAAAGGTTAAACTCTGTGAGAGGAACGCACACATCCCAAAGTGTTTGCTGAGAATGATTCCCTCTAGTTTTTATATGAAGATATTTCCTTTTCTACCATAGGCCCAAATCTCTTGAAATCTCCACTTGCACATTCCACAAAAAGAGGGTTTCAAATATGCTCTGTCTAAAGGAAGGTTCAACTCTGTGAGTTGAACACACGCAGGCCAAAGAAGTTACTGAGAATTCTTCTGTCTAGCGTTATATGCAGAAATCCCGTTTCCAACGATATCCTCAAAGAGGTCCAAATATCCAATTGCAGGCTTTACAAACAGAGTGTTTCCAAACTGCTCTATGAGCACAAAGGTTAAACTCTGTGAGTGGAACTCACACATCCCAAAGTGGTTGCTGAGAATGATTCTCTCTAGTTTTTATACGAAGATATTTCCTTTTCTACCGTAGGCCCAAAATCCCTTGAAATCTCCACTTGGAAATTCCACAAAAAGAGGGTTTCAAATCTGCTCTGTCTAAAGTAAGGTTCAACTCTGTCAGTTGAACACATGCAGCCCAAAAAAGTTACTGAGAATTCTTCTGTCTAGCGTTATATGCAGAAATCCCGTTTACAACGAAATCCTCAAAGAGGTCCAAATATCCACTTGCAGGCTTTACAAACAGAGTGTTTCCAAACTGCTCTATGAAAACAAAGGTTAAACTCTGTGAGTGGAACTCACACATCCCAAAGTGGTTGCTGAGAATGATTCTCTCTAGTTTTTATACGAAGATATTTCCTTTTCTACCGTAGGCCAAAAATCGCTTGAAATCTCCACTTGGAAATTCCTCAAAAAGAGGGTTTCAAATCTGCTCTGTCTAAAGTAAGGTTCAACTCTGTGAGTTGAACAAACGCAGCCCAAAGAAGTTACTGAGAATTCTTCTGTCTAGCGTTATATGCAGAAATCCCGTTTCCAACGAAATCCTCAAAGGGGTCCAAATATCCACTTGCAGGCTTTACAAACAGAGTGTTTCCAAACTGCTCTATGAACACAAAGGTTAAACTCTGCGAGTGGAACTCACACATCCCAAAGTGGTTGCTGAGAATGATTCTCTCTAGTTTTTATACGAAGATATTTCCTTTTCTACCGTAGGCCCAAAATCGCTTGAAATCTCCACTTGGAAATTCCACAAAAAGAGGATTTCAAATCTGCTCTGTCTAAAGTAAGGTTCAACTCTGTCAGTTGAACACATGCAGCCCAAAGAAGTTACTGAGAATTCTTCTGTCTAGCGTTATATGCTGAAATCCCGTTTCCAACGAAATCCTCAATGAGGTCCAAATATCCACTTGCAGGCTTTACAAACAGAGTGTTTCCAAACTGCTCTATGAAAACAAAGGTTAAACTCTGTGAGTGGAACTCACACATCCCAAAGTGGTTGCTGAGAATGATTCTCTCTAGTTTTTATACGAAGATATTTCCTTTTCTACCGTAGGCCCAAATCGCTTGAAATCTCCCCTTGGAAATTCCACAAAAAGAGGGTTTCAAATCTGCTCTTTCTAAAGGAAGGTTCAACACTGTGAGTTGAACACACGCAGCCCAAAGAAGTTACTGAGAATTCTTCTGTGTAGCGTTATATGCAGAAATCCCGTTTCCAACGAAATCCTCAAAGAGGTCTCAATATCCACTTGCAGACTTTACAAACAGAGTGTTTCCAGACTGCTCTATGAAAACAAAGGTTAAACACTGTGAGTGGAACTCACACATCTCAAAGTGGTTGCTGAGAATGATTCTCTCTAGTTTTTATACGAAGATACTTCCTTTTCAACCGTAGGCCCAAAATCGATTGAAATCTCCACTTGGAAATTCCACAAAAAGAGGGTTTCAAATCTGCTCTGTCTAAAGTAAGGTTCAACTCTGTCAGTTGAACACATGCAGCCCAAAGAAGTTACTGAGAATTCTTCTGTCTAGCGTTATATGCTGAAATACCGTTTCCAACGAAATCCTCAAAGAGGTCCAAATATCCACTTGCAGGCTTTACAAACAGAGTGTTTCCAAACTGCTCTATGAACACAAAGGTTAAACTCTGTGAGTGGAACTCACACATCCCAAAGTGGTTGCTGAGAATGATTCTCTCTAGTTTTTATACGAAGATATTTCCTTTTCTACCGTAGGCCCAAAATCGCTTGAAATCTCCACTTGGAAATTCCACAAAAAGAGGTTTTCAAATCTGCTCTGTCTAAAGTAAGGTTCAACTCTGTGAGTTGAACACACGCAGCCGAAAGAAGTTACTGACAATTCTTCTCTCTAGCGTTATATGCAGAAATCCCGTTTCCAACGAAATCCTCAAAGAGGTCCAAATATCCACTTGCAGGCTTTACAAACAGAGTGTTTCCAAACTGCTCTATGAACACAAAGGTTAAACTCTGTGAGTGGAACTCACACATCCCAAAGTGGTTGCTGAGAATGATTCTCTGTAGTTTTTATATGAAGATATTTCCTTTTCTACCGTAGGCCCAAAATCCCTTGAAATCTCCACTTGGAAATTCCACAAAAAGAGGGTTTCAAATCTGCTCTGTCTAAAGTAAGGTTCAACTCTGTCAGTTGAACACATGCAGCCCAAAAAAGTTACTGAGAATTCTTCAGTCTAGCGTTATATGCAGAAATCCCGTTTACAACGAAATCCTCAAAGAGGTCCAAATATCCACTTGCAGGCTTTACAAACAGAGTGTTTCCAAACTGCTCTATGAAAACAAAGGTTAAACTCTGTGAGTGGAACTCACACATCCCAAAGTGGTTGCTGAGAATGATTCTCTCTAGTTTTTATACGAAGATATTTCCTTTTCTACCGTAGGCCCAAATCGCTTGAAATCTCCCCTTGGAAATTCCACAAAAAGAGGGTTTCAAATCTGCTCTTTCTAAAGGAAGGTTCAACTCTGTGAGTTGAACACACGCAGCCCAAAGAAGTTACTGAGAATTCTTCTGTGTAGCGTTATATGCAGAAATCCCGTATCCAACGAAATCCTCAAAGAGGTCTCAATATCCACTTGCAGACTTTACAAACAGAGTGTTTCCAGACTGCTCTATGAAAACAAAGGTTAAACACTGTGAGTGGAACTCACACATCTCAAAGTGGTTGCTGAGAATGATTCTCTCTAGTTTTTATACGAAGATACTTCCTTTTCAACCGTAGGCCCAAAATCGATTGAAATCTCCACTTGGAAATTCCACAAAAAGAGGGTTTCAAATCTGCTCTGTCTAAAGTAAGGTTCAACTCTGTCAGTTGAACACATGCAGCCCAAAGAAGTTACTGAGAATTCTTCTGTCTAGCGTTATATGCAGAAATCCCGTTTCCAACGAAATCCTCAAAGAGGTCCAAATATCCACTTGCAGTCTTTACAAACAGAGTGTTTCCAAACTGCTCTATGAACACAAAGGTTAAACTCTGTGAGTGGAACTCACACATCCCAAAGTGGTTGCTGAGAATGATTCTCTCTAGTTTTTATACGAAGATATTTCCTTTTCTACCGTAGGCCCAAAATCGCTTGAAATCTCCACTTGGAAAATCCACAAAAAGAGGGTTTCAAATCTGCTCTGTCTAAAGTAAGGTTCAACTCTGTGAGTTGAACACACGCAGCCGAAAGAAGTTACTGAGAATTCTTCTGTCTAGCGTTATATGCAGAAATCCCGTTTCCAACGAAATCCTCAAAGAGGTCCAAATATCCACTTGCAGGCTTTACAAACAGAGTGTTTCCAAACTGCTCTATGAACACAAAGGTTAAACTCTGTGAGTGGAACTCACACATCCCAAAGTGGTTGCTGAGAATGATTCTCTCTAGTTTTTATACGAAGATATTTCCTTTTCTACCGTAGGCCCAAATCGCTTGAAATCTCCCCTTGGAAATTCAAGAAAAAGAGGGTTTCAAATCTGCTCTGTCTAAAGTAAGGTTCAACTCTGTGAGTTGAACACACGCAGCCGAAAGAAGTTACTGACAATTCTTCTGTCTAGCGTTATATGCAGAAATCCCGTTTCCAACGAAATCCTCCAAGAGGTCCAAATATCCACTTGCAGACATTACAAACAGAGTGTTTCCAATCTGCTCTATGAAAACATAGGTTAAACTCTGTGAGTGGAACTCACACATCCCAAAGTGGTTGCTGAGAATGATTCTCTCTAGTTTTTATACGAAGATATTTCCTTTTCTACCGTAGGCCAAAAATCGCTTGAAATCTCCACTTGGAAATTCCTCAAAAAGAGGGTTTCAAATCTGCTCTGTCTAAAGTAAGGTTCAACTCTGTGAGTTGAACACACGCAGCCCAAAGAAGTTACTGAGAATTCTTCTGTCTAGCGTTATATGCAGAAATCCCGTTTCCAACGAAATCCTCAAAGAGGTCCAAATATCCACTTGCAGGCTTTACAAACAGAGTGTTTCCAAACTGCTCTATGAACACAAAGGTTAAACTCTGCGAGTGGAACTCACACATCCCAAAGTGGTTGCTGAGAATGATTCTCTCTTGTTTTTATACGAAGATATTTCCTTTTCTACCGTAGGCCCAAAATCGCTTGAAATCTCCACTTGGAAATTCCACAAAAAGAGGGTTTCAAATCTGCTCTGTCTAAAGTAAGGTTCAACTCTGTCAGTTGAACACATGCAGCCCAAAGAAGTTACTGAGAATTCTTCTGTCTAGCGTTATATGCTGAAATCCCGTTTCCAACGAAATCCTCAATGAGGTCCAAATATCCACTTGCAGGCTTTACAAACAGAGTGTTTCCAAACTGCTCTATGAAAACAAAGGTTAAACTCTGTGAGTGGAACTCACACATCCCAAAGTGGTTGCTGAGAATGATTCTCTCTAGTTTTTATACGAAGATATTTCCTTTTCTACCGTAGGCCCAAATCGCTTGAAATCTCCCCTTGGAAATTCCACAAAAAGAGGGTTTCAAATCTGCTCTTTCTAAAGGAAGGTTCAACACTGCGAGTTGAACACACGCAGCCCAAAGAAGTTACTGAGAATTCTTCTGTGTAGCGTTATATGCAGAAATCCCGTTTCCAACGAAATCCTCAAAGAGGTCTCAATATCCACTTGCAGACTTTACAAACAGAGTGTTTCCAGACTGCTCTATGAAAACAAAGGTTAAACACTGTGAGTGGAACTCACACATCTCAAAGTGGTTGCTGAGAATGATTCTCTCTAGTTTTTATACGAAGATACTTCCTTTTCAACCGTAGGCCCAAAATCGATTGAAATCTCCACTTGGAAATTCCACAAAAAGAGGGTTTCAAATCTGCTCTGTCTAAAGTAAGGTTCAACTCTGTCAGTTGAACACATGCAGCCCAAAGAAGTTACTGAGAATTCTTCTGTCTAGCGTTATATGCTGAAATCCCGTTTCCAACGAAATCCTCAAAGAGGTCCAAATATCCACTTGCAGGCTTTACAAACAGAGTGTTTCCAAACTGCTCTATGAACACAAAGGTTAAACTCTGTGAGTGGAACTCACACATCCCAAAGTGGTTGCTGAGAATGATTCTCTCTAGTTTTTATACGAAGATATTTCCTTTTCTACCGTAGGCCCAAAATCGCTTGAAATCTCCACTTGGAAATTCCACAAAAAGAGGGTTTCAAATCTGCTCTGTCTAAAGTAAGGTTCAACTCTGTGAGTTGAACACACGCAGCCGAAAGAAGTTACTGAGAATTCTTCTGTCTAGCGTTATATGCAGAAATCCCGTTTCCAACGAAATCCTCAAAGAGGTCCAAATATCCACTTGCAGGCTTTACAAACAGAGTGTTTCCAAACTGCTCTATGAAAACAAAGGTTAAACTCTGTGAGTGGAACTCACACATCCCAAAGTGGTTGCTGAGAATGATTCTCTCTAGTTTTTATACGAAGATATTTCCTTTTCTACCGTAGGCCCAAATCGCTTGAAATCTCCCCTTGGAAATTCCACAAAAAGAGGGTTTCAAATCTGCTCTTTCTAAAGGAAGGTTCAACTCTGTGAGTTGAACACACGCAGCCCAAAGAAGTTACTGAGAATTCTTCTGTCTAGCGTTATATGCAGAAATCCCGTTTCCAACGAAATCCTCAAAGAGGTCTCAATATCCACTTGCAGACTTTACAAACAGAGTGTTTCCAGACTGCTCTATGAAAACAAAGGTTAAACACTGTGAGTGGAACTCACACATCTCAAAGTGGTTGCTGAGAATGATTCTCTCTAGTTTTTATACGAAGATACTTCCTTTTCAACCGTAGGCCCAAAATCGATTGAAATCTCCACTTGGAAATTCCACAAAAAGAGGGTTTCAAATCTGCTCTGTCTAAAGTAAGGTTCAACTCTGTCAGTTGAACACATGCAGCCCAAAGAAGTTACTGAGAATTCTTCTGTCTAGCGTTATATGCAGAAATCCCGTTTCCAACGAAATCCTCAAAGAGGTCCAAATATCCACTTGCAGTCTTTACAAACAGAGTGTTTCCAAACTGCTCTATGAACACAAAGGTTAAACTCTGTGAGTGGAACTCACACATCCCAAAGTGGTTGCTGAGAATGATTCTCTCTAGTTTTTATACGAAGATATTTCCTTTTCTACCGTAGGCCCAAAATCGCTTGAAATCTCCACTTGGAAATTCCACAAAAAGAGGGTTTCAAATCTGCTCTGTCTAAAGTAAGGTTCAAATCTGTGAGTTGAACACACGCAGCCGAAAGAAGTTACTGAGAATTCTTCTGTCTAGCGTTATATGCAGAAATCCCGTTTCCAACGAAATCCTCAAAGAGGTCCAAATATCCACTTGCAGGCTTTACAAACAGAGTGTTTCCAAACTGCTCTATGAACACAAAGGTTAAACTCTGTGAGTGTAACTCACACATCCCAAAGTGGTTGCTGAGAATGATTCTCTCTAGTTTTTATACGAAGATATTTCCTTTTCTACCGTAGGCCCAAATCGCTTGAAATCTCCCCTTGGAAATTCAAGAAAAAGAGGGTTTCAAATCTGCTCTGTCTAAAGTAAGGTTCAACTCTGTGAGTTGAACACACGCAGCCGAAAGAAGTTACTGACAATTCTTCTGTCTAGCGTTATATGCAGAAATCCCGTTTCCAACGAAATCCTCCAAGGGGTCCAAATATCCACTTGCAGACATTACAAACAGAGTGTTTCCAATCTGCTCTATGAAAACATAGGTTAAACTCTGTGAGTGGAACTCACACATCCCAAAGTGGTTGCTGAGAATGATTCTCTCTAGTTTTTATACGAAGATATTTCCTTTTCTACCGTAGGCCAAAAATCGCTTGAAATCTCCACTTGGAAATTCCTCAAAAAGAGGGTTTCAAATCTGCTCTGTCTAAAGTAAGGTTCAACTCTGTGAGTTGAACACACGCAGCCCAAAGAAGTTACTGAGAATTCTTCTGTCTAGCGTTATATGCAGAAATCCCGTTTCCAACGAAATCCTCAAAGAGGTCCAAATATCCACTTGCAGGCTTTACAAACAGAGTGTTTCCAAACTGCTCTATGAACACAAAGGTTAAACTCTGTGAGTGGAACTCACACATCCCAAAGTGGTTGCTGAGAATGATTCTCTCTAGTTTTTATACGAAGATATTTCCTTTTCTACCATAGGCCCAAAATCGCTTGAAATCTCCACTTGGAAATTCCACAAAAAGAGGGTTTCAAATCTGCTCTGTCTAAAGTAAGGTTCAAATCTGTCAGTTGAACACATGCAGCCCAAAGAAGTTACTGAGAATTCTTCTGTCTAGCGTTATATGCTGAAATCCCGTTTCCAACGAAATCCTCAATGAGGTCCAAATATCCACTTGCAGGCTTTACAAACAGAGTGTTTCCAAACTGCTCTATGAAAACAAAGGTTAAACTCTGTGAGTGGAACTCACACATCCCAAAGTGGTTGCTGAGAATGATTCTCTCTAGTTTTTATACGAAGATATTTCCTTTTCTACCGTAGGCCCAAATCGCTTGAAATCTCCCCTTGGAAATTCCACAAAAAGAGGGTTTCAAATCTGCTCTTTCTAAAGGAAGGTTCAACTCTGTGAGTTGAACACACGCAGCCCAAAGAAGTTACTGAGAATTCTTCTGTGTAGCGTTATATGCGGAAATCCCGTTTCCAACGAAATCCTTAAAGAGGTCTCAATATCCACTTGCAGACTTTACAAACAGAGTGTTTCCAGACTGCTCTATGAAAACAAAGGTTAAACACTGTGAGTGGAACTCACACATCTCTAAGTGGTTGCTGAGAATGATTCTCTCTAGTTTTTATACGAAGATACTTCCTTTTCAACCGTAGGCCCAAAATCGATTGAAATCTCCACTTGGAAATTCCACAAAAAGAGGGTTTCAAATCTGCTCTGTCTAAAGTAAGGTTCAACTCTGTGAGTTGAACACAGGCAGCCCAAAGAAGTTACTGACAATTCTTCTGTCTAGCGTTATACGCAGAAATCCCGTTTCCAACGATATCCTCAAAGAGGTCCAAATATCCAATTGCAGGCTTTACAAACAGAGTGTTTCCAAACTGCTCTATGAGCACAAAGGTTAAACTCTGTGAGTGGAACTCACACATCCCAAAGTGGTTGCTGAGAATGATTCTCTCTAGTTTTTATACGAAGATATTTCCTTTTCTACCGTAGGCCCAAATCGCTTGAAATCTCCCCTTGGAAATTCCACAAAAAGAGGGTTTCAAATCTGCTCTTTCTAAAGGAAGGTTCAACTCTGTGAGTTGAACACACGCAGCCCAAAGAAGTTACTGAGAATTCTTCTGTGTAGCGTTATATGCAGAAATCCCGTTTCCAACGAAATCCTCAAAGAAGTCTCAATATCCACTTGCAGACTTTACAAACAGAGTGTTTCCAGACTGCTCTATGAAAACAAAGGTTAAACACTGTGAGTGGAACTCACACATCTCAAAGTGGTTGCTGAGAATGATTCTCTCTAGTTTTTATACGAAGATACTTCCTTTTCTACCGTAGGCCCAAAATCGATTGAAATCTCCACTTGGAAATTCCACAAAAAGAGGGTTTCAAATCTGCTCTGTCTAAAGTAAGGTTCAACTCTGTCAGTTGAACACATGCAGCCAAAAGAAGTTACTGAGAATTCTTCTGTCTAGCGTTATATGCAGAAATCCCGTTTCCAACGATATCCTCAAAGAGGTCCAAATATCCACTTGCAGGCTTTACAAACAGAGTGTTTCCAAACTGCTCTATGAACACAAAGGTTAAACTCTGTGAGTGGAACTCACACATCCCAAAGTGGTTGCTGAGAATGATTCTCTCTAGTTTTTATACGAAGATATTTCCTTTTCTACCGTAGGCCCAAATCGCTTGAAATCTCCACTTGGAAATTCCACAAAAAGAGGGTTTCAAATCTCCTCTGTCTAAAGTAAGGTTCAACTCTGTCAGTTGAACACATGCAGCCCAAAGAAGTTACTGAGAATTCTTCTGTCTAGCGTTATATGCTGAAATCCCGTTTCCAACGAAATCCTCAATGAGGTCCAAATATCCACTTGCAGGCTTTACAAACAGAGTGTTTCCAAACTGCTCTATGAAAACAAAGGTTAAACTCTGTGAGTGGAACTCACACATCCCAAAGTGGTTGCTGAGAATGATTCTCTCTAGTTTTTATACGAAGATATTTCCTTTTCTACCGTAGGCCCAAATCGCTTGAAATCTCCCCTTGGAAATTCCACAAAAAGAGGGTTTCAAATCTGCTCTTTCTAAAGGAAGGTTCAACTCTGTGAGTTGAACACACGCAGCCCAAAGAAGTTACTGAGAATTCTTCTGTCTAGCGTTATATGCAGAAATCCCGTTTCCAACGAAATCCTCAAAGAGGTCTCAATATCCACTTGCAGACTTTACAAACAGAGTGTTTCCAGACTGCTCTATGAAAACAAAGGTTAAACACTGTGAGTGGAACTCACACATCTCAAAGTGGTTGCTGAGAATGATTCTCTCTAGTTTTTATACGAAGATACTTCCTTTTCAACCGTAGGCCCAAAATCGATTGAAATCTCCACTTGGAAATTCCACAAAAAGAGGGTTTCAAATCTGCTCTGTCTAAAGTAAGGTTCAACTCTGTGAGTTGAACACATGCAGCCCAAAGAAGTTACTGAGAATTCTTCTGTCTAGCGTTATATGCAGAAATCCCGTTTCCAACGAAATCCTCAAAGAGGTCCAAATATCCACTTGCAGGCTTTACAAACAGAGTGTTTCCAAACTGCTCTATGAACACAAAGGTTAAACTCTGTGAGTGGAACTCACACATCCCAAAGTGGTTGCTGAGAATGATTCTCTCTAGTTTTTATACGAAGATATTTCCTTTTCTACCGTAGGCCCAAAATCGCTTGAAATCTCCACTTGGAAATTCCACAAAAAGAGGGTTTCAAATCTGCTCTGTCTAAAGTAAGGTTCAACTCTGTGAGTTGAACACACGCAGCCGAAAGAAGTTACTGACAATTCTTCTCTCTAGCGTTATATGCAGAAATCCCGTTTCCAACGAAATCCTCAAAGAGGTCCAAATATCCACTTGCAGACTTTACAAACAGAGTGTTTCCAATCTGCTCTATGAAAACAAAAGTTAAACTCTGTGAGTGGAACGCACACATTACAAAGAGTTTGCAGAGAATGATTCTCTCTAGTTTTTATACGAAGATATTTCCTTTTCTACCGTAGGCCCAAATCGCTTGAAATCTCCACTTGGAAATTCAAGAAAAAGAGGGTTTCAAATCTGCTCTGTCTAAAGTAAGGTTCAACTCTGTGAGTTGAACACACGCAGCCGAAAGAAGTTACTGACAATTCTTCTGTCTAGCGTTATATGCAGAAATCCCGTTTCCAACGAAATCCTCCAAGAGGTCCAAATATCCACTTGCAGACTTTACAAACAGAGTGTTTCCAATCTGCTCTATGAAAACATAGGTTAAACTCTGTGAGTGGAACGCACACATCCCAAAGAGTTTGCAGAGAATGATTCTCTCTAGTTTTTATACAAAGATATTTCCTTTTCTACCGTAGGCCCAAATCGCTTGAAATCTCCACTTGGAAATTCAAGAAAAAGAGGGTTTCAAATCTGCTCTGTCTAAAGTAAGGTTCAACTCTGTGAGTTGAACACAGGCAGCCCAAAGAAGTTACTGAGAATTCTTCTGTCTAGCGTTATACGCAGAAATCCCGTTTCCAACAAAATCCTCAAAGAGGTCCAAATATCCACTTGCAGATTTTACAAATAGAGTGTTTCCAAACTGCTCTATGAAAACAAAGGTTAAACTCTGTGAGAGGAACGCACACATCCCAAAGTGTTTGCTGAGAATGATTCCCTCTAGTTTTTATATGAAGATATTTCCTTTTCTACCATAGGCCCAAATCTCTTGAAATCTCCACTTGCAAATTCCACAAAAAGAGGGTTTCAAATCTGCTCTGTCTAAAGGAAGGTTCAACTCTGTGAGTTGAACACACGCAGGCCAAAGAAGTTACTGAGAATTCTTCTGTCTAGCGTTATATGCAGAAATCCCGTTTCCAACGATATCCTCAAAGAGGTCCAAATATCCAATTGCAGGCTTTACAAACAGAGTGTTTCCAAACTGCTCTATGAAAACAAAGGTTAAACTCTGTGAGTGGAACTCACACATCCCAAAGTGGTTGCTGAGAATGCTTCTCTCTAGTTTTTATACGAAGATATTTCCTTTTCTACCGTAGGCCCAAAATCGCTTGAAATCTCCACTTGGAAATTCCACAAAAAGAGGGTTTCAAATCTGCTCTGTCTAAAGTAAGGTTCAACTCTGTCAGTTGAACACATGCAGCCGAGAGAAGTTACTGACAATTCTTCTGTCTAGCGTTATATGCAGAAATCCCGTTTCCAACGAAATCCTCAAAGAGGTCCAAATATCCACTTGCAGGCTTTACAAACAGAGTGTTTCCAAACTGCTCTATGAACACAAAGGTTAAACTCTGTGAGTGGAACTCACACATCCCAAAGTGGTTGCTGAGAATGATTCTCTCTAGTTTTTATACGAAGATATTTCCTTTTCTACCGTAGGCCCAAATCGCTTGAAATCTCCACTTGGAAATTCAAGAAAAAGAGGGTTTCAAATCTGCTCTGTCTAGAGTAAGGTTCAACTCTGTGAGTTGAACACAGGCAGCCCAAAGAAGTTACTGACAATTCTTCTGTCTAGCGTTATACGCAGAAATCCCGTTTCCAACAAAATCCTCAAAGAGGTCCAAATATCCACTTGCAGATTTTACAAATAGAGTGTTTCCAAACTGCTCTATGAAAACAAAGGTTAAACTCTGTGAGAGGAACGCACACATCCCAAAGTGTTTGCTGAGAATGATTCCCTCTAGTTTTTATATGAAGATATTTCCTTTTCTACCATAGGCCCAAATCTCTTGAAATCTCCACTTGCAAATTCCACAAAAAGAGGGTTTCAAATCTGCTCTGTCTAAAGGAAGGTTCAACTCTGTGAGTTGAACACACGCAGGCCAAAGAAGTTACTGAGAATTCTTCTGTCTAGCGTTATATGCAGAAATCCCGTTTCCAACGATATCCTCAAAGAGGTCCAAATATCCAATTGCAGGCTTTACAAACAGAGTGTTTCCAAACTGCTCTATGAGCACAAAGGTTAAACTCTGTGAGTGGAACTCACACATCCCAAAGTGGTTGCTGAGAATGATTCTCTCTAGTTTTTATACGAAGATATTTCCTTTTCTACCGTAGGCCCAAAATCCCTTGAAATCTCCACTTGGAAATTCAAGAAAAAGAGGGTTTCAAATCTGCTGTGTCTAAAGTAAGGTTCAACTCTGTCAATTGAACACATGCAGCCGAGAGAAGTTACTGAGAATTCTTCTGTCTAGCGTTATATGCAGAAATCCCGTTTCCAACGAAATCCTCAAAGAGGTCCAAATATCCACTTGCAGGCTTTACAAACAGAGTGTTTCCAAACTGCTCTATGAAAACAAAGGTTAAACTCTGTGAGTGGAACTCACACATCCCAAAGTGGTTGCTTAGAATGATTCTCTCTAGTTTTTATACGAAGATATTTCCTTTTCTACCGTAGGCCCAAAATCGCTTGAAATCTCCACTTGGAAATTCCTCAAAAAGAGGGTTTCAAATCTGCTCTGTCTAAAGTAAGGTTCAACTCTGTGAGTTGAACACACGCAGCCCAAAGAAGTTACTGACAATTCTTCTGTCTAGCGTTATATGCAGAAATCCCGTTTCCAACGAAATCCTCAAAGAGGTCCAAATATCCACTTGCAGACTTTACAAACAGAGTGTTTCCAAACTGCTCTATGAAAACAAAGGTTAAACTCTGTGAGTGGAACTCACACATCCCAAAGTGGTTGCTGAGAATGATTCTCTCTAGTTTTTATACAAAGATATTTCCTTTCCTACCGTAGGCCCAAAATCGCTTGAAATCTCCACTTGGAAATTCCACAAAAAGAGGGTTTCAAATCTGCTCTGTCTAAAGTAAGGTTCAACTCTGTCAGTTGAACACATGCAGCCGAAAGAAGTTACTGAGAATTCTTCTGTCTAGCGTTATATGCAGAAATACCGTTTCCAACGAAATCCTCAAAGAGGTCCAAATATCCTCTTGCAGGCTTTACAAACAGAGTGTTTCCAGACTGCTCTATGAAAACAAAGGTTAAACTCTGTGAGTGCAACTCACACATCCCAAAGTGGTTGCTGAGAATGATTCTCTCTAGTATTTATACGGAGATATTTCCTTTTCTACCGTAGGCCCAAAATCGCTTGAAATCTCCACTTGGAAATTCCACAAAAAGAGGGTTTCAAATCTGCTCTGTCTAAAGGAAGGTTCAACTCTGTGAGTTGAACACACGCAGGCCAAAGAAGTTACTGAGAATTCTTCTGTCTAGCGTTATATGCAGAAATCCCGTTTCCAACGAAATCCTCAAAGAGATCCAAATATCCACTTGCAGGCTTTACAAACAGAGTGTTTCCAAACTGCTCTGTGAAAACAAAGGTTAAACTCTGTGAGTGGAACTCACACATCCCAAAGTGGTTGCTGAGAATGATTCTGTCTAGTTTTTATACGAAGATATTTCCTTTTCTACCGTAGGCCCAAATCGCTTGAATTCTCCCCTTGGAAATTCCACAAAAAGAGGGTTTCAAATCTGCTCTTTCTAAAGGAAGGTTCAACTCTGTGAGTTGAACACACGCAGGCCAAAGAAGTTACTGAGAATTCTTCTGTCTAGCGTTATATGCAGAAATCCCGTTTCCAACGATATCCTCAAAGAGGTCCAAATATCCAATTGCAAGCTTTACAAACAGAGTGTTTCCAAACTGCTCTATGAGCACAAAGGTTAAACTCTGTGAGTGGAACTCACACATCCCGAAGTGGTTGCTGAGAATGATTCTCTCTAGTTTTTATACGAAGATATTTCCTTTTCTACCGTAGGCCCAAAATCGCTTGAAATCTCCACTTGGAAATTCCACAAAAAGAGGGTTTCAAATCTGCTCTGTCTAAAGTAAGGTTCAACTCTGTCAGTTGAACACATGCAGCCGAAAGAAGTTACTGAGAATTCTTCTGTCTAGCGTTATATGCAGAAATCCCGTTTCCAATGAAATCCTCAAAGAGGTCCAAATATCCACTTGCAGGCTTTACAAACAGAGTGTTTCCAAACTGCTCTATGAAAACAAAGGTTAAACTCTGTGAGTGAAACTCACACATCCCAAAGTGGTTGCTGAGAATGATTCTCTCTAGTTTTTATACGAAGATATTTCCTTTTCTACCGTAGGCCCAAAATCGCTTGAAATCTCCACTTGGAAATTCCACAAAAAGAGGGTTTCAAATCTGCTCTGTCTAAAGTAAGGTTCAACTCTGTGAGTTGAACACACGCAGCCCAAAGAAGTTACTGAGAATTCTTTTGTCTAGCGTTATATGCAGAAATCCCGTTTCCAACGAAATCCTCAAAGAGGTCCAAATATCCACTTGCAGGCTTTACAAACAGAGTGTTTCCAAACTGCTCTATGAACACAAAGGTTAAACTCTGTGAGTGGAACTCACACATCCCAAAGTGGTTGCTGAGAATGATTCTCTCTAGTTTTTATACGAAGATATTTCCTTTTCTACCGTAGGCCCAAAATCGCTTGAAATCTCCACTTGGAAATTCCACAAAAAGAGGGTTTCAAATCTGCTCTTTCTAAAGGAAGGTTCAACTCTGTGAGTTGAACACATGCAGCCCAAAGAAGTTACTGAGAATTCTTCTGTCTAGCGTTATATGCTGAAATCCCGTTTCCAACGAAATCCTCAATGAGGTCCAAATATCCACTTGCAGGCTTTAAAAACAGAGTGTTTCCAAACTGCTCTATGAAAACAAAGGTTAAACTCTGTGAGTGGAACTCACACATCCCAAAGTGGTTGCTGAGAATGATTCTCTCTAGTTTTTATACGAAGATATTTCCTTTTCTACCGTAGGCCCAAATCGCTTGAAATCTCCCCTTGGAAATTCCACAAAAAGAGGGTTTCAAATCTGCTCTTTCTAAACGAGGTTTCAACTCTGTGAGTTGAACACACGCAGCCCAAAGAAGTTACTGAGAATTCTTCTGTGTAGCGTTATATGCAGAAATCCCGTTTCCAACGAAATCCTCAAAGAGGTCTCAATATCCACTTGCAGACTTTACAAACAGAGTGTTTCCAGACTGCTCTATGAACACAAAGGTTAAACACTGTGAGTGGAACTCACACATCTCAAAGTGGTTGCTGAGAATGATTCTCTCTAGTTTTTATACGAAGATACTTCCTTTTCAACCGTAGGCCCAAAATCGCTTGAAATCTCCACTTGGAAATTCCACAAAAAGAGGGTTTCAAATCTGCTCTGTCTAAAGTAAGGTTCAACTCTGTCAGTTGAACACATGCAGCCCAAAGAAGTTACTGACAATTCTTCTGTCTAGCGTTATATGCAGAAATCCCGTTTCCAACGAAATCCTCAAAGAGGTCCAAATATCCACTTGCAGGCTTTACAAACAGAGTGTTTCCAAACTGCTCTATGAACACAAAGGTTAAACTCTGTGAGTGGAACTCACACATCCCAAAGTGGTTGCTGAGAATGATTCTCTCTAGTTTTTATACGAAGATATTTCCTTTTCTACCGTAGGCCCAAAATCGCTTGAAATCTCCACTTGGAAATTCCACAAAAAGAGGGTTTCAAATCTGCTCTGTCTAAAGTAAGGTTCAACTCTGTGAGTTGAACACACGCAGCCGAAAGAAGTTACTGACAATTCTTCTGTCTAGCGTTATATGCAGAAATCCCGTTTCCAATGAAATCCTCCAAGAGGTCCAAATATCCACTTGCAGACTTTACAAACAGAGTGTTTCCAATCTGCTCTATGAAAACATAGGTTAAACTCTGTGAGTGGAACGCACACATCCCAAAGAGTTTGCAGAGAATGATTCTCTCTAGTTTTAATACGAAGATATTTCCTTTTCTACCGTAGGCCCAAATCGCTTGAAATCTCCACTTGGAAATTCAAGAAAAAGAGGGTTTCAAATCTGCTCTGTCTAAAGTAAGGTTGAACTCTGTGAGTTGAACACAGGCAGCCCAAAGAAGTTACTGACAATTCTTCTGTCTAGCGTTATACGCAGAAATCCCGTTTCCAACAAAATCCTCAAAGAGGTCCAAATATCCACTTGCAGATTTTACAAATAGAGTGTTTCCAAACTGCTCTATGAAAACAAAGGTTAAACTCTGTGAGAGGAACGCACACATCCCAAAGTGTTTGCTGAGAATGATTCCCTCTAGTTTTTATATGAAGATATTTCCTTTTCTACCATAGGCCCAAATCTCTTGAAATCTCCACTTGCAAATTCCACAAAAAGAGGGTTTCAAATCTGCTCTGTCTAAAGGAAGGTTCAACTCTGTGAGTTGAACACACGCAGGCCAAAGAAGTTACTGAGAATTCTTCTGTCTAGCGTTATATGCAGAAATCCCGTTTCCAACGATATCCTCAAAGAGGTCCAAATATCCAATTGCAGGCTTTACAAACAGAGTGTTTCCAAACTGCTCTATGAGCACAAAGGTTAAACTCTGTGAGTGGAACTCACACATCCCAAAGTGGTTGCTGAGAATGATTCTCTCTAGTTTTTATATGAAGATATTTCCTTTTCTACCGTAGGCCCAAATCGCTTGAAATCTCCCCTTGGAAATTCCACAAAAAGAGGGTTTCAAATCTGCTCTTTCTAAAGGAAGGTTCAACTCTGTGAGTTGAACACACGCAGGCCAAAGAAGTTACTGAGAATTCTTCTGTCTAGCGTTATATGCAGAAATCCCGTTTCCAACGATATCCTCAAAGAGGTCCAAATATCCAATTGCAGGCTTTACAAACAGAGTGTTTCCAAACTGCTCTATGAGCACAAAGGTTAAACTCTGTGAGTGGAACTCACACATCCCGAAGTGGTTGCTGAGAATGATTCTCTCTAGTTTTTATACGAAGATATTTCCTTTTCTACCGTAGGCCCAAAATCGCTTGAAATCTCCACTTGGAAATTCCACAAAAAGAGGGTTTCAAATCTGCTCTGTCTAAAGTAAGGTTCAACTCTGTCAGTTGAACACATGCAGCCGAAAGAAGTTACTGAGAATTCTTCTGTCTAGCATTATATGCAGAAATCCCGTTTCCAACGAAATCCTCAAAGAGGTCCAAATATCCACTTGCAGGCTTTGCAAACAGAGTGTTTCCAAACTGCTCTATGAAAACAAAGGTTAAACTCTGTGAGTGGAACTCACACATCCCAAAGTGGTTGCTGAGAATGATTCTCTCTAGTTTTTATACGAAGATATTTCCTTTTCTAACGTAGGCCCAAAATCGCTTGAAATCTCCACTTGGAAATTCCACAAAAAGAGGGTTTCAAATCTGCTCTGTCTAAAGTAAGGTTCAACTCTGTGAGTTGAACACACGCAGCCCAAAGAAGTTACTGAGAATTCTTTTGTCTAGCGTTATATGCAGAAATCCCGTTTCCAACGAAATCCTCAAAGAGGTCCAAATATCCACTTGCAGGCTTTACAAACAGAGTGTTTCCAAACTGCTCTATGAACACAAAGGTTAAACTCTGTGAGTGGAATCACACATCCCAAAGTGGTTGCTGAGAATGATTCTCTCTAGTTTTTATACGAAGATATTTCCTTTTCTACCGTAGGCCCAAATAGCTTGAAATCTCCCCTTGGAAATTCCACAAAAAGAGGGTTTCAAATCTGCTCTTTCTAAAGGAAGTTTCAACTCTGTGAGTTGAACACACGCAGCCCAAAGAAGTTACTGAGAATTCTTCTGTGTAGCGTTATATGCAGAAATCCCGTTTCCAACGAAATCCTCAAAGAGGTCTCAATATCCACTTGCAGACTTTACAAACAGAGTGTTTCCAGACTGCTCTATGAACACAAAGGTTAAACACTGTGAGTGGAACTCACACATCTCAAGGTGGTTGCTGAGAATGATTCTCTCTAGTTTTTATACGAAGATACTTCCTTTTCAACCGTAGGCCCAAAATCGCTTGAAATCTCCACTTGGAAATTCCACAAAAAGAGGGTTTCAAATCTGCTCTGTCTAAAGTAAGGTTCAACTCTGTCAGTTGAACACATGCAGCCCAAAGAAGTTACTGACAATTCTTCTGTCTAGCGTTATATGCAGAAATCCCGTTTCCAACGAAATCCTCAAAGAGGTCCAAATATCCACTTGCAGGCTTTACAAACAGAGTGTTTCCAAACTGCTCTATGAGCACAAAGGTTAAACTCTGTGAGTGGAACTCACACATCCCAAAGTGGTTGCTGAGAATGATTCTCTCTAGTTTTTATACGAAGATATTTCCTTTTCTACCGTAGGCCCAAATCGCTTGAAATCTCCCCTTGGAAATTCCACAAAAAGAGGGTTTCAAATCTGCTCTTTCTAAAGGAAGGTTCAACTCTGTGAGTTGAAAACACGCAGGCCAAAGAAGTTACTGAGAATTCTTCTGTCTAGCGTTATATGCAGAAATCCCGTTTCCAACGATATCCTCAAAGAGGTCCAAATATCCAATTGCAGGCTTTACAAACAGAGTGTTTCCAAACTGCTCTATGAGCACAAAGGTTAAACTCTGTGAGTGGAACTCACACATCCCGAAGTGGTTGCTGAGAATGATTCTCTCTAGTTTTTATACGAAGATATTTCCTTTTCTACCGTAGGCCCAAAATCGCTTGAAATCTCCACTTGGAAATTCCACAAAAAGAGGGTTTCAAATCTGCTCTGTCTAAAGTAAGGTTCAACTCTGTCAGTTGAACACATGCAGCCGAAAGAAGTTACTGAGAATTCTTCTGTCTAGCGTTATATGCAGAAATCCCGTTTCCAACGAAATCCTCAAAGAGGTCCAAATATCCACTTGCAGGCTTTGCAAACAGAGTGTTTCCAAACTGCTCTATGAAAACAAAGGTTAAACTCTGTGAGTGGAACTCACACATCCCAAAGTGGTTGCTGAGAATGATTCTCTCTAGTTTTTATACGAAGATATTTCCTTTTCTAACGTAGGCCCAAAATCGCTTGAAATCTCCACTTGGAAATTCCACAAAAAGAGGGTTTCAAATCTGCTCTGTCTAAAGTAAGGTTCAACTCTGTGAGTTGAACACACGCAGCCCAAAGAAGTTACTGAGAATTCTTTTGTCTAGCGTTATATGCAGAAATCCCGTTTCCAACGAAATCCTCAAAGAGGTCCAAATATCCACTTGCAGGCTTTACAAACAGAGTGTTTCCAAACTGCTCTATGAACACAAAGGTTAAACTCTGTGAGTGGAATCACACATCCCAAAGTGGTTGCTGAGAATGATTCTCTCTAGTTTTTATACGAAGATATTTCCTTTTCTACCGTAGGCCCAAACAGCTTGAAATCTCCCCTTGGAAATTCCACAAAAAGAGGGTTTCAAATCTGCTCTTTCTAAAGGAAGTTTCAACTCTGTGAGTTGAACACACGCAGCCCAAAGAAGTTACTGAGAATTCTTCTGTGTAGCGTTATATGCAGAAATCCCGTTTCCAACGAAATCCTCAAAGAGGTCTCAATATCCACTTGCAGACTTTACAAACAGAGTGTTTCCAGACTGCTCTATGAACACAAAGGTTAAACACTGTGAGTGGAACTCACACATCTCAAGGTGGTTGCTGAGAATGATTCTCTCTAGTTTTTATACGAAGATACTTCCTTTTCAACCGTAGGCCCAAAATCGCTTGAAATCTCCACTTGGAAATTCCACAAAAAGAGGGTTTCAAATCTGCTCTGTCTAAAGTAAGGTTCAACTCTGTGAGTTGAACACACGCAGCCGAAAGAAGTTACTGACAATTCTTCTGTCTAGCGTTATATGCAGAAATCCCGTTTCCAACGAAATCCTCCAAGAGGTCCAAATATCCACTTGCAGGCTTTACAAACAGAGTGTTTCCAATCTGCTCTATGAAAACATAGGTTAAACTCTGTGAGTGGAACGCACACATCCCAAAGAGTTTGCAGAGAATGATTCTCTCTAGTTTTTATACGAAGATATTTCCTTTTCTACCGTAGGCCCAAATCGCTTGAAATCTCCACTTGGAAATTCAAGAAAAAGAGGGTTTCAAATCTGCTCTGTCTAACGTAAGGTTGAACTCTGTGAGTTGAACACAGGCAGCCCAAAGAAGTTACTGACAATTCTTCTGTCTAGCGTTATACGCAGAAATCCCGTTTCCAACAAAATCCTCAAAGAGGTCCAAATATCCACTTGCAGATTTTACAAATAGAGTGTTTCCAAACTGCTCTATGAAAACAAAGGTTAAACTCTGTGAGAGGAACGCACACATCCCAAAGTGTTTGCTGAGAATGATTCCCTCTAGTTTTTATATGAAGATATTTCCTTTTCTACCATAGGCCCAAATCTCTTGAAATCTCCACTTGCAAATTCCACAAAAAGAGGGTTTCAAATCTGCTCTGTCTAAAGGAAGGTTCAACTCTGTGAGTTGAACACACGCAGCCCAAAGAAGTTACTGAGAATTCTTTTGTCTAGCGTTATATGCAGAAATCCCGTTTCCAACGAAATCCTCAAAGAGGTCCAAATATCCAATTGCAGGCTTTACAAACAGAGTGTTTCCAAACTGCTCTATGAACACAAAGGTTAAACTCTGTTAGTGGAACTCACACATCCCAAAGTGGTTGCTGAGAATGATTCTCTCTAGTTTTTATACGAAGATATTTCCTTTTCTACCGTAGGCCCAAATAGCTTGAAATCTCCCCTTGGAAATTCCACAAAAAGAGGGTTTCAAATCTGCTCTTTCTAAAGGAAGTTTCAACTCTGTGAGTTGAACACACGCAGCCCAAAGAAGTTACTGAGAACTCTTCTGTGTAGCGTTATATGCAGAAATCCCGTTTCCAACGAAATCCTCAAAGAGGTCTCAATATCCACTTGCAGACTTTACAAACAGAGTGTTTCCAGACTGCTCTATGAACACAAAGGTTAAACACTGTGAGTGGAACTCACACATCTCAAGGTGGTTGCTGAGAATGATTCTCTCTAGTTTTTATACGAAGATACTTCCTTTTCAACCGTAGGCCCAAAATCGCTTGAAATCTCCACTTGGAAATTCCACAAAAAGAGGGTTTCAAATCTGCTCTGTCTAAAGTAAGGTTCAACTCTGTCAGTTGAACACATGCAGCCCAAAGAAGTTACTGACAATTCTTCTGTCTAGCGTTATATGCAGAAATCCCGTTTCCAACGAAATCCTCAAAGAGGTCCAAATATCCACTTGCAGGCTTTACAAACAGAGTGTTTCCAAACTGCTCTATGAACACAAAGGTTAAACACTGTGAGTGGAACTCACACATCCCAAAGTGGTTGCTGAGAATGATTCTCTCTAGTTTTTATACGAAGATATTTCCTTTTCTACCGTAGGCCCAAAATCGCTTGAAATCTCCACTTGGAAATTCCACAAAAAGAGGGTTTCAAATCTGCTCTGTCTAAAGTAAGGTTCAACTCTGTGAGTTGAACACATGCAGCCGAAAGAAGTTACTGACAATTCTTCTGTCTAGCGTTATATGCAGAAATCCCGCTTCCAACGAAATCCTCCAAGAGGTCCAAATATCCACTTGCAGGCTTTACAAACAGAGTGTTTCCAATCTGCTCTATGAAAACATAGGTTAAACTCTGTGAGTGGAACGCACACATCCCAAAGAGTTTGCAGAGAATGATTCTCTCTAGTTTTTATACGAAGATATTTCCTTTTCTACCGTAGGCCCAAATCGCTTGAAATCTCCACTTGGAAATTCAAGAAAAAGAGGGTTTCAAATCTGCTCTGTCTAACGTAAGGTTGAACTCTGTGAGTTGAACACAGGCAGCCCAAAGAAGTTACTGACAATTCTTCTGTCTAGCGTTATACGCAGAAATCCCGTTTCCAACAAAATCCTCAAAGAGGTCCAAATATCCACTTGCAGATTTTACAAATAGAGTGTTTCCAAACTGCTCTATGAAAACAAAGGTTAAACTCTGTGAGAGGAACGCACACATCCCAAAGTGTTTGCTGAGAATGATTCCCTCTAGTTTTTATATGAAGATATTTCCTTTTCTACCATAGGCCCAAATCTCTTGAAATCTCCACTTGCAAATTCCACAAAAAGAGGGTTTCAAATCTGCTCTGTCTAAAGGAAGGTTCAACCCTGTGAGTTGAACACACGCAGCCCAAAGAAGTTACTGAGAATTCTTCTGTCTAGCGTTATATGCAGAAATCCCGTTTCCAACGAAATCCTCAAAGAGGTCCAAATATCCACTTGCAGGCTTTACAAACAGAGTGTTTCCAAACTGCTCTATGAACACAAAGGTTAAACTCTGTGAGTGGAACTCACACATCCCAAAGTGGTTGCTGAGAATGATTCTCTCTAGTTTTTATACGAAGATATTTCCTTTTCTACCGTAGGCCCAAAATCGCTTGAAATCTCCACTTGGAAATTCCACAAAAAGAGGGTTTCAAATCTGCTCTGTCTAAAGTAAGGTTCAAATCTGTCAGTTGAACACATGCAGCCCAAAGAAGTTACTGAGAATTCTTCTGTCTAGCGTTATATGCTGAAATCCCGTTTCCAACGAAATCCTCAATGAGGTCCAAATATCCACTTGCAGGCTTTGCAAACAGAGTGTTTCCAAACTGCTCTATGAAAACAAAGGTTAAACTCTGTGAGTGGAACTCACACATCCCAAAGTGGTTGCTGAGAATGATTCTCTCTAGTTTTTATACGAAGATATTTCCTTTTCTACCGTAGGCCCAAATCGCTTGAAATCTCCCCTTGGAAATTCCACAAAAAGAGGGTTTCAAATCTGCTCTTTCTAAAGGAAGGTTCAACTCTGTGAGTTGAACACACGCAGCCCAAAGAAGTTACTGAGAATTCTTCTGTGTAGCGTTATATGCGGAAATCCCGTTTCCAACGAAATCCTTAAAGAGGTCTCAATATCCACTTGCAGACTTTACAAACAGAGTGTTTCCAGACTGCTCTATGAAAACAAATGTTAAACACTGTGAGTGGAACTCACACATCTCTAAGTGGTTGCTGAGAATGATTCTCTCTAGTTTTTATACGAAGATACTTCCTTTTCAACCGTAGGCCCAAAATCGATTGAAATCTCCACTTGGAAATTCCACAAAAAGAGGGTTTCAAATCTGCTCTGTCTAAAGTAAGGTTCAACTCTGTGAGTTGAACACAGGCAGCCCAAAGAAGTTACTGACAATTCTTCTGTCTAGCGTTATACGCAGAAATCCCGTTTCCAACGATATCCTCAAAGTGGTCCAAATATCCAATTGCAGGCTTTACAAACAGAGTGTTTCCAAACTGCTCTATGAGCACAAAGGTTAAACTCTGTGAGTGGAACTCACACATCCCAAAGTGGTTGCTGAGAATGATTCTCTCTAGTTTTTATACGAAGATATTTCCTTTTCTACCGTAGGCCCAAATCGCTTGAAATCTCCCCTTGGAAATTCCACAAAAAGAGGGTTTCAAATCTGCTCTTTCTAAAGGAAGGTTCAACTCTGTGAGTTGAACACACGCAGCCCAAAGAAGTTACTGAGAATTCTTCTGTGTAGCGTTATATGCGGAAATCCCGTTTCCAACGAAATCCTTAAAGAGGTCTCTATATCCACTTGCAGACTTTACAAACAGAGTGTTTCCAGACTGCTCTATGAAAACAAAGGTTAAACACTGTGAGTGGAACTCACACATCTCTAAGTGGTTGCTGAGAATGATTCTCTCTAGTTTTTATACGAAGATACTTCCTTTTCAACCGTAGGCCCAAAATCGATTGAAATCTCCACTTGGAAATTCCACAAAAAGAGGGTTTCAAATCTGCTCTGTCTAAAGTAAGGTTCAACTCTGTCAGTTGAACACAGGCAGCCCAAAGAAGTTACTGACAATTCTTCTGTCTAGCGTTATACGCAGAAATCCCGTTTCCAACGATATCCTCAAAGAGGTCCAAATATCCAATTGCAGGCTTTACAAACAGAGTGTTTCCAAACTGCTCTATGAGCACAAAGGTTAAACTCGGTGAGTGGAACTCACACATCCCAAAGTGGTTGCTGAGAATGATTCTCTCTAGTTTTTATACGAAGATATTTCCTTTTCTACCGTAGGCCCAAATCGCTTGAAATCTCCCCTTGGAAATTCCACAAAAAGAGGGTTTCAAATCTGCTCTTTCTAAAGGAAGGTTCAACTCTGTGAGTTGAACACACGCAGCCCAAAGAAGTTACTGAGAATTCTTCTGTGTAGCGTTATATGCAGAAATCCCGTTTCCAACGAAATCCTCAAAGAAGTCTCAATATCCACTTGCAGACTTTACAAACAGAGTGTTTCCAGACTGCTCTATGAAAACAAAGGTTAAACACTGTGAGTGGAACTCACACATCTCAAAGTGGTTGCTGAGAATGATTCTCTCTAGTTTTTATACGAAGATACTTCCTTTTCTACCGTAGGCCCAAAATCGATTGAAATCTCCACTTGGAAATTCCACAAAAAGAGGGTTTCAAATCTGCTCTGTCTAAAGTAAGGTTCAACTCTGTCAGTTGAACACATGCAGCCAAAAGAAGTTACTGAGAATTCTTCTGTCTAGCGTTATATGCAGAAATCCCGTTTCCAACGATATCCTCAAAGAGGTCCAAATATCCACTTGCAGGCTTTACAAACAGAGTGTTTCCAAACTGCTCTATGAACACAAAGGTTAAACTCTGTGAGTGGAACTCACACATCCCAAAGTGGTTGCTGAGAATGATTCTCTCTAGTTTTTATACGAAGATATTTCCTTTTCTACCGTAGGCCCAAATCGCTTGAAATCTCCACTTGGAAATTCCACAAAAAGAGGGTTTCAAATCTCCTCTGTCTAAAGTAAGGTTCAACTCTGTCAGTTGAACACATGCAGCCCAAAGAAGTTACTGAGAATTCTTCTGTCTAGCGTTATATGCAGAAATCCCGTTTCCAACGAAATCCTCAAAGAGGTCCAAATATCCACTTGCAGGCTTTACAAACAGAGTGTTTCCAAACTGCTCTATGAACACAAAGGTTAAACTCTGTGAGTGGAACTCACACATCCCAAAGTGGTTGCTGAGAATGATTCTCTCTAGTTTTTATACGAAGATATTTCCTTTTCTACCGTAGGCCCAAAATCGCTTGAAATCTCCACTTGGAAATTCCACAAAAAGAGGGTTTCAAATCTGCTCTGTCTAAAGTAAGGTTCAACTCTGTGAGTTGAACACACGCAGCCCAAAGAAGTTACTGAGAATTCTTCTGTCTAGCGTTATACGCAGAAATCCCGTTTCCAACAAAATCCTCAAAGAGGTCCAAATATCCACTTGCAGATTTTACAAATAGAGTGTTTCCAAACTGCTCTATGAAAACAAAGGTTAAACTCTGTGAGAGGAACGCACACATCCCAAAGTGTTTGCTGAGAATGATTCCCTCTAGTTTTTATATGAAGATATTTCCTTTTCTACCATAGGCCAAAATCTCTTGAAATCTCCACTTGCAAATTCCATAAAAAGAGGGTTTCAAATCTGCTCTGTCTAAAGGAAGGTTCAACTCTGTGAGTTGAACACACGCAGGCCAAAGAAGTTACTGAGAATTCTTCTGTCTAGCGTTATATGCAGAAATCCCGTTTCCAACGAAATCCTCAAAGAGATCCAAATATCCACTTGCAGGCTTTACAAACAGAGTGTTTCCAAACTGCTCTGTGAAACAAAGGTTAAACTCTGTGAGTGGAACTCACACATCCCAAAGTGGTTGCTGAGAATGATTCTCTCTAGTTTTTATACGAAGATATTTCCTTTTCTACCGTAGGCCCAAAATCGCTTGAAATCTCCACTTGGAAATTCCTCAAAAAGAGGGTTTCAAATCTGCTCTGTCTAAAGTAAGGTTCAACTCTGTGAGTTGAACACATGCAGCCCAAAGAAGTTACTGAGAATTCTTCTGTCTAGCGTTATATGCAGAAATCCCGTTTCCAACAAAATCCTCAAAGAGGTCCAAATATCCACTTGCAGACTTTACAAACAGAGTGTTTCCAAACTGCTCTATGAAAACAAAGGTTAAACTCTGTGAGTGGAACTCACACATCCCAAAGTGGTTGCTGAGAATGATTCTGTCTAGTTTTTATACGAAGATATTTCCTTTTCTACCGTAGGCCCAAATCGCTTGAAATCTCCCCTTGGAAATTCCACAAAAAGAGGGTTTCAAATCTGCTCTTTCTAAAGGAAGGTTCAACTCTGTGAGTTGAACACACGCAGGCCAAAGAAGTTACTGAGAATTCTTCTGTCTAGCGTTATATGCAGAAATCCCGTTTCCAACGATATCCTCAAAGAGGTCCAAATATCCAATTGCAGGCTTTACAAACAGAGTGTTTCCAAACTGCTCTATGAGCACAAAGGTTAAACTCTGTGAGTGGAACTCACACATCCCGAAGTGGTTGCTGAGAATGATTCTCTCTAGTTTTTATACGAAGATATTTCCTTTTCTACCGTAGGCCCAAAATCGCTTGAAATCTCCACTTGGAAATTCCACAAAAAGAGGGTTTCAAATCTGCTCTGTCTAAAGTAAGGTTCAACTCTGTCAGTTGAACACATGCAGCCGAAAGAAGTTACTGAGAATTCTTCTGTCTAGCGTTATATGCAGAAATCCCGTTTCCAACGAAATCCTCAAAGAGGTCCAAATATCCACTTGCAGGCTTTACAAACAGAGTGTTTCCAAACTGCTCTATGAAAAAAAAGGTTAAACTCTGTGAGTGGAACTCACACATCCCAAAGTGGTTGCTGAGAATGATTCTCTCTAGTTTTTATACGAAGATATTTCCTTTTCTACCGTAGGCCCAAAATCGCTTGAAATCTCCACTTCGAAATTCCACAAAAAGAGGGTTTCAAATCTGCTCTGTCTAAAGTAAGGTTCAACTCTGTGAGTTGAACACACGCAGCCCAAAGAAGTTACTGAGAATTCTTTTGTCTAGCGTTATATGCAGAAATCCCGTTTCCAACGAAATCCTCAAAGAGGTCCAAATATCCACTTGCAGGCTTTACAAACAGAGTGTTTCCAAACTGCTCTATGAACACAAAGGTTAAACTCTGTGAGTGGAACTCACACATCCCAAAGTGGTTGCTGAGAATGATTCTCTCTAGTTTTTATACGAAGATATTTCCTTTTCTACCGTAGGCCCAAAATCGCTTGAAATCTCCACTTGGAAATTCCACAAAAAGAGGGTTTCAAATCTGCTCTTTCTAAAGGAAGGTTCAACTCTGTGAGTTGAACACATGCAGCCCAAAGAAGTTACTGAGAATTCTTCTGTCTAGCGTTATATGCTGAAATCCCGTTTCCAACGAAATCCTCAATGAGGTCCAAATATCCACTTGCAGGCTTTAAAAACAGAGTGTTTCCAAACTGCTCTATGAAAACAAAGGTTAAACTCTGTGAGTGGAACTCACACATCCCAAAGTGGTTGCTGAGAATGATTCTCTCTAGTTTTTATACGAAGATATTTCCTTTTCTACCGTAGGCCCAAATCGCTTGAAATCTCCCCTTGGAAATTCCACAAAAAGAGGGTTTCAAATCTGCTCTTTCTAAACGAAGTTTCAACTCTGTGAGTTGAACACACGCAGCCCAAAGAAGTTACTGAGAATTCTTCTGTGTAGCGTTATATGCAGAAATCCCGTTTCCAACGAAATCCTCAAAGAGGTCTCAATATCCACTTGCAGACTTTACAAACAGAGTGTTTCCAGACTGCTCTATGAACACAAAGGTTAAACACTGTGAGTGGAACTCACACATCTCAAAGTGGTTGCTGAGAATGATTCTCTCTAGTTTTTATACGAAGATACTTCCTTTTCAACCGTAGGCCCAAAATCGCTTGAAATCTCCACTTGGAAATTCCACAAAAAGAGGGTTTCAAATCTGCTCTGTCTAAAGTAAGGTTCAACTCTGTCAGTTGAACACATGCAGCCCAAAGAAGTTACTGACAATTCTTCTGTCTAGCGTTATATGCAGAAATCCCGTTTCCAACGAAATCCTCAAAGAGGTCCAAATATCCACTTGCAGGCTTTACAAACAGAGTGTTTCCAAACTGCTCTATGAACACAAAGGTTAAACTCTGTGAGTGGAACTCACACATCCCAAAGTGGTTGCTGAGAATGATTCTCTCTAGTTTTTATACGAAGATATTTCCTTTTCTACCGTAGGCCCAAAATCGCTTGAAATCTCCACTTGGAAATTCCACAAAAAGAGGGTTTCAAATCTGCTCTGTCTAAAGTAAGGTTGAACTCTGTGAGTTGAACACACGCAGCCGAAAGAAGTTACTGACAATTCTTCTGTCTAGCGTTATATGCAGAAATCCCGTTTCCAACGAAATCCTCCAAGAGGTCCAAATATCCACTTGCAGACTTTACAAACAGAGTGTTTCCAATCTGCTCTATGAAAACATAGGTTAAACTCTGTGAGTGGAACGCACACATCCCAAAGAGTTTGCAGAGAACGATTCTCTCTAGTTTTAATACGAAGATATTTCCTTTTCTACCGTAGGCCCAAATCGCTTGAAATCTCCACTTGGAAATTCAAGAAAAAGAGGGTTTCAAATCTGCTCTGTCTAAAGTAAGGTTGAACTCTGTGAGTTGAACACAGGCAGCCCAAAGAAGTTACTGACAATTCTTCTGTCTAGCGTTATACGCAGAAATCCCGTTTCCAACAAAATCCTCAAAGAGGTCCAAATATCCACTTGCAGATTTTACAAATAGAGTGTTTCCAAACTGCTCTATGAAAACAAAGGTTAAACTCTGTGAGAGGAACGCACACATCCCAAAGTGTTTGCTGAGAATGATTCCCTCTAGTTTTTATATGAAGATATTTCCTTTTCTACCATAGGCCCAAATCTCTTGAAATCTCCACTTGCAAATTCCACAAAAAGAGGGTTTCAAATCTGCTCTGTCTAAAGGAAGGTTCAACTCTGTGAGTTGAACACACGCAGGCCAAAGAAGTTACTGAGAATTCTTCTGTCTAGCGTTATATGCAGAAATCCCGTTTCCAACGATATCCTCAAAGAGGTCCAAATATCCAATTGCAGGCTTTACAAACAGAGTGTTTCCAAACTGCTCTATGAGCACAAAGGTTAAACTCTGTGAGTGGAACTCACACATCCCAAAGTGGTTGCTGAGAATGATTCTCTCTAGTTTTTATACGAAGATATTTCCTTTTCTACCGTAGGCCCAAATCGCTTGAAATCTCCCCTTGGAAATTCCACAAAAAGAGGGTTTCAAATCTGCTCTTTCTAAAGGAAGGTTCAACTCTGTGAGTTGAACACATGCAGCCCAAAGAAGTTACTGAGAATTCTTCTGTCTAGCGTTATATGCAGAAATCCCGTTTCCAACAAAATCCTCAAAGAGGTCCAAATATCCACTTGCAGACTTTACAAACAGAGTGTTTCCAAACTGCTCTATGAAAACAAAGGTTAAACTCTGTGAGTGGAACTCACACATCCCAAAGTGGTTGCTGAGAATGATTCTGTCTAGTTTTTATACGAAGATATTTCCTTTTCTACCGTAGGCCCAAATCGCTTGAAATCTCCCCTTGGAAATTCCACAAAAAGAGGGTTTCAAATCTGCTCTTTCTAAAGGAAGGTTCAACTCTGTGAGTTGAACACACGCAGGCCAAAGAAGTTACTGAGAATTCTTCTGTCTAGCGTTATATGCAGAAATCCCGTTTCCAACGATATCCTCAAAGAGGTCCAAATATCCAATTGCAGGCTTTACAAACAGAGTGTTTCCAAACTGCTCTATGAGCACAAAGGTTAAACTCTGTGAGTGGAACTCACACATCCCGAAGTGGTTGCTGAGAATGATTCTCTCTAGTTTTTATACGAAGATATTTCCTTTTCTACCGTAGGCCCAAAATCGCTTGAAATCTCCACTTGGAAATTCCACAAAAAGAGGGTTTCAAATCTGCTCTGTCTAAAGTAAGGTTCAACTCTGTCAGTTGAACACATGCAGCCGAAAGAAGTTACTGAGAATTCTTCTGTCTAGCGTTATATGCAGAAATCCCGTTTCCAACGAAATCCTCAAAGAGGTCCAAATATCCACTTGCAGGCTTTACAAACAGAGTGTTTCCAAACTGCTCTATGAAAAAAAAGGTTAAACTCTGTGAGTGGAACTCACACATCCCAAAGTGGTTGCTGAGAATGATTCTCTCTAGTTTTTATACGAAGATATTTCCTTTTCTACCGTAGGCCCAAAATCGCTTGAAATCTCCACTTGGAAATTCCACAAAAAGAGGGTTTCAAATCTGCTCTGTCTAAAGTAAGGTTCAACTCTGTGAGTTGAACACACGCAGCCCAAAGAAGTTACTGAGAATTCTTTTGTCTAGCGTTATATGCAGAAATCCCGTTTCCAACGAAATCCTCAAAGAGGTCCAAATATCCACTTGCAGGCTTTACAAACAGAGTGTTTCCAAACTGCTCTATGAACACAAAGGTTAAACTCTGTGAGTGGAACTCACACATCCCAAAGTGGTTGCTGAGAATGATTCTCTCTAGTTTTTATACGAAGATATTTCCTTTTCTACCGTAGGCCCAAAATCGCTTGAAATCTCCACTTGGAAATTCCACAAAAAGAGGGTTTCAAATCTGCTCTTTCTAAAGGAAGGTTCAACTCTGTGAGTTGAACACATGCAGCCCAAAGAAGTTACTGAGAATTCTTCTGTCTAGCGTTATATGCTGAAATCCCGTTTCCAACGAAATCCTCAATGAGGTCCAAATATCCACTTGCAGGCTTTAAAAACAGAGTGTTTCCAAACTGCTCTATGAAAACAAAGGTTAAACTCTGTGAGTGGAACTCACACATCCCAAAGTGGTTGCTGAGAATGATTCTCTCTAGTTTTTATACGAAGATATTTCCTTTTCTACCGTAGGCCCAAATCGCTTGAAATCTCCCCTTGGAAATTCCACAAAAAGAGGGTTTCAAATCTGCTCTTTCTAAACGAAGTTTCAACTCTGTGAGTTGAACACACGCAGCCCAAAGAAGTTACTGAGAATTCTTCTGTGTAGCGTTATATGCAGAAATCCCGTTTCCAACGAAATCCTCAAAGAGGTCTCAATATCCACTTGCAGACTTTACAAACAGAGTGTTTCCAGACTGCTCTATGAACACAAAGGTTAAACACTGTGAGTGGAACTCACACATCTCAAAGTGGTTGCTGAGAATGATTCTCTCTAGTTTTTATACGAAGATACTTCCTTTTCAACCGTAGGCCCAAAATCGCTTGAAATCTCCACTTGGAAATTCCACAAAAAGAGGGTTTCAAATCTGCTCTGTCTAAAGTAAGGTTCAACTCTGTCAGTTGAACACATGCAGCCCAAAGAAGTTACTGACAATTCTTCTGTCTAGCGTTATATGCAGAAATCCCGTTTCCAACGAAATCCTCAAAGAGGTCCAAATATCCACTTGCAGGCTTTACAAACAGAGTGTTTCCAAACTGCTCTATGAACACAAAGGTTAAACTCTGTGAGTGGAACTCACACATCCCAAAGTGGTTGCTGAGAATGATTCTCTCTAGTTTTTATACGAAGATATTTCCTTTTCTACCGTAGGCCCAAAATCGCTTGAAATCTCCACTTGGAAATTCCACAAAAAGAGGGTTTCAAATCTGCTCTGTCTAAAGTAAGGTTCAACTCTGTGAGTTGAACACACGCAGCCGAAAGAAGTTACTGACAATTCTTCTGTCTAGCGTTATATGCAGAAATCCCGTTTCCAACGAAATCCTCCAAGAGGTCCAAATATCCACTTGCAGACTTTACAAACAGAGTGTTTCCAATCTGCTCTATGAAAACATAGGTTAAACTCTGTGAGTGGAACGCACACATCCCAAAGAGTTTGCAGAGAATGATTCTCTCTAGTTTTAATACGAAGATATTTCCTTTTCTACCGTAGGCCCAAATCGCTTGAAATCTCCACTTGGAAATTCAAGAAAAAGAGGGTTTCAAATCTGCTCTGTCTAAAGTGAGGTTGAACTCTGTGAGTTGAACACAGGCAGCCCAAAGAAGTTACTGACAATTCTTCTGTCTAGCGTTATACGCAGAAATCCCGTTTCCAACAAAATCCTCAAAGAGGTCCAAATATCCACTTGCAGATTTTACAAATAGAGTGTTTCCAAACTGCTCTATGAAAACAAAGGTTAAACTCTGTGAGAGGAACGCACACATCCCAAAGTGTTTGCTGAGAATGATTCCCTCTAGTTTTTATATGAAGATATTTCCTTTTCTACCATAGGCCCAAATCTCTTGAAATCTCCACTTGCAAATTCCACAAAAAGAGGGTTTCAAATCTGCTCTGTCTAAAGGAAGGTTCAACTCTGTGAGTTGAACACACGCAGGCCAAAGAAGTTACTGAGAATTCTTCTGTCTAGCGTTATATGCAGAAATCCCGTTTCCAACGATATCCTCAAAGAGGTCCAAATATCCAATTGCAGGCTTTACAAACAGAGTGTTTCCAAACTGCTCTATGAGCACAAAGGTTAAACTCTGTGAGTGGAACTCACACATCCCAAAGTGGTTGCTGAGAATGATTCTCTCTAGTTTTTATACGAAGATATTTCCTTTTCTACCGTAGGCCCAAATCGCTTGAAATCTCCCCTTGGAAATTCCACAAAAAGAGGGTTTCAAATCTGCTCTTTCTAAAGGAAGGTTCAACTCTGTGAGTTGAACACACGCAGGCCAAAGAAGTTACTGAGAATACTTCTGTCTAGCGTTATATGCAGAAATCCCGTTTCCAACGAAATCCTCAAAGAGGTCCAAATATCCACTTGCAGGCTTTGCAAACAGAGTGTTTCCAAACTGCTCTATGAAAACAAAGGTTAAACTCTGTGAGTGGAACTCACACATCCCAAAGTGGTTGCTGAGAATGATTCTCTCTAGTTTTTATACGAAGATATTTCCTTTTCTACCGCAGGCCCAAAATCGCTTGAAATCTCCACTTGGAAATTCCACAAAAAGAGGGTTTCAAATCTGCTCTGTCTAAAGTAAGGTTCAACTCTGTGAGTTGAACACACGCAGCCCAAAGAAGTTACTGAGAATTCTTTTGTCTAGCGTTATATGCAGAAATCCCGTTTCCAACGAAATCCTCAAAGAGGTCCAAATATCCACTTGCAGGCTTTACAAACAGAGTGTTTCCAAACTGCTCTATGAACACAAAGGTTAAACTCTGTGAGTGGAACTCACACATCCCAAAGTGGTTGCTGAGAATGATTCTCTCTAGTTTTTATACGAAGATATTTCCTTTTCTACCGTAGGCCCAAATAGCTTGAAATCTCCCCTTGGAAATTCCACAAAAAGAGGGTTTCAAATCTGCTCTTTCTAAAGGAAGTTTCAACTCTGTGAGTTGAACACACGCAGCCCAAAGAAGTTACTGAGAATTCTTCTGTGTAGCGTTATATGCAGAAATCCCGTTTCCAACGAAATCCTCAAAGAGGTCTCAATATCCACTTGCAGACTTTACAAACAGAGTGTTTCCAGACTGCTCTATGAACACAAAGGTTAAACACTGTGAGTGGAACTCACACATCTCAAGGTGGTTGCTGAGAATGATTCTCTCTAGTTTTTATACGAAGATACTTCCTTTTCAACCGTAGGCCCAAAATCGCTTGAAATCTCCACTTGGAAATTCCACAAAAAGAGGGTTTCAAATCTGCTCTGTCTAAAGTAAGGTTCAACTCTGTCAGTTGAACACATGCAGCCCAAAGAAGTTACTGACAATTCTTCTGTCTAGCGTTATATGCAGAAATACCGTTTCCAACGAAATCCTCAAAGAGGTCCAAATATCCACTTGCAGGCTTTACAAACAGAGTGTTTCCAAACTGCTCTATGAACACAAAGGTTAAACTCTGTGAGTGGAACTCACACATCCCAAAGTGGTTGCTGAGAATGATTCTCTCTAGTTTTTATACGAAGATATTTCCTTTTCTACCGTAGGCCCAAAATCGGTTGAAATCTCCACTTGGAAATTCCACAAAAAGAGGGTTTCAAATCTGCTCTGTCTAAAGTAAGGTTCAACTCTGTGAGTTGAACACACGCAGCCGAAAGAAGTTACTGACAATTCTTCTGTCTAGCGTTATATGCAGAAATCCCGTTTCCAACGAAATCCTCCAAGAGGTCCAAATATCCACTTGCAGGCTTTACAAACAGAGTGTTTCCAATCTGCTCTATGAAAACATAGGTTAAACTCTGTGAGTGGAACGCACACATCCCAAAGAGTTTGCAGAGAATGATTCTCTCTAGTTTTTATACGAAGATATTTCCTTTTCTACCGTAGGCCCAAATCGCTTGAAATCTCCACTTGGAAATTCAAGAAAAAGAGGGTTTCAAATCTGCTCTGTCTAACGTAAGGTTGAACTCTGTGAGTTGAACACAGGCAGCCCAAAGAAGTTACTGACAATTCTTCTGTCTAGCGTTATACGCAGAAATCCCGTTTCCAACAAAATCCTCAAAGAGGTCCAAATATCCACTTGCAGATTTTACAAATAGAGTGTTTCCAAACTGCTCTATGAAAACAAAGGTTAAACTCTGTGAGAGGAACGCACACATCCCAAAGTGTTTGCTGAGAATGATTCCCTCTAGTTTTTATATGAAGATATTTCCTTTTCTACCATAGGCCCAAATCTCTTGAAATCTCCACTTGCAAATTCCACAAAAAGAGGGTTTCAAATCTGCTCTGTCTAAAGGAAGGTTCAACTCTGTGAGTTGAACACACGCAGCCCAAAGAAGTTACTGAGAATTCTTTTGTCTAGCGTTATATGCAGAAATCCCGTTTCCAACGAAATCCTCAAAGAGGTCCAAATATCCACTTGCAGGCTTTACAAACAGAGTGTTTCCAAACTGCTCTATGAACACAAAGGTTAAACTCTGTGAGTGGAACTCACACATCCCAAAGTGGTTGCTGAGAATGATTCTCTCTAGTTTTTATACGAAGATATTTCCTTTTCTACCGTAGGCCCAAATAGCTTGAAATCTCCCCTTGGAAATTCCACAAAAAGAGGGTTTCAAATCTGCTCTTTCTAAAGGAAGTTTCAACTCTGTGAGTTGAACACACGCAGCCCAAAGAAGTTACTGAGAATTCTTCTGTGTAGCGTTATATGCAGAAATCCCGTTTCCAACGAAATCCTCAAAGAGGTCTCAATATCCACTTGCAGACTTTACAAACAGAGTGTTTCCAGACTGCTCTATGAACACAAAGGTTAAACACTGTGAGTGGAACTCACACATCTCAAGGTGGTTGCTGAGAATGATTCTCTCTAGTTTTTATACGAAGATACTTCCTTTTCAACCGTAGGCCCAAAATCGCTTGAAATCTCCACTTGGAAATTCCACAAAAAGAGGGTTTCAAATCTGCTCTGTCTAAAGTAAGGTTCAACTCTGTCAGTTGAACACATGCAGCCCAAAGAAGTTACTGACAATTCTTCTGTCTAGCGTTATATGCAGAAATCCCGTTTCCAACGAAATCCTCAAAGAGGTCCAAATATCCACTTGCAGGCTTTACAAACAGAGTGTTTCCAAACTGCTCTATGAACACAAAGGTTAAACTCTGTGAGTGGAACTCACACATCCCAAAGTGGTTGCTGAGAATGATTCTCTCTAGTTTTTATACGAAGATATTTCCTTTTCTACCGTAGGCCCAAAATCGGTTGAAATCTCCACTTGGAAATTCCACAAAAAGAGGGTTTCAAATCTGCTCTGTCTAAAGTAAGGTTCAACTCTGTGAGTTGAACACACGCAGCCGAAAGAAGTTACTGACAATTCTTCTGTCTAGCGTTATATGCAGAAATCCCGTTTCCAACGAAATCCTCCAAGAGGTCCAAATATCCACTTGCAGGCTTTACAAACAGAGTGTTTCCAATCTGCTCTATGAAAACATAGGTTAAACTCTGTGAGTGGAACGCACACATCCCAAAGAGTTTGCAGAGAATGATTCTCTCTAGTTTTTATACGAAGATATTTCCTTTTCTACCGTAGGCCCAAATCGCTTGAAATCTCCACTTGGAAATTCAAGAAAAAGAGGGTTTCAAATCTGCTCTGTCTAACGTAAGGTTGAACTCTGTGAGTTGAACACAGGCAGCCCAAAGAAGTTACTGACAATTCTTCTGTCTAGCGTTATACGCAGAAATCCCGTTTCCAACAAAATCCTCAAAGAGGTCCAAATATCCACTTGCAGATTTTACAAATAGAGTGTTTCCAAACTGCTCTATGAAAACAAAGGTTAAACTCTGTGAGAGGAACGCACACATCCCAAAGTGTTTGCTGAGAATGATTCCCTCTAGTTTTTATATGAAGATATTTCCTTTTCTACCATAGGCCCAAATCTCTTGAAATCTCCACTTGCAAATTCCACAAAAAGAGGGTTTCAAATCTGCTCTGTCTAAAGGAAGGTTCAACTCTGTGAGTTGAACACACGCAGCCCAAAGAAGTTACTGAGAATTCTTTTGTCTAGCGTTATATGCAGAAATCCCGTTTCCAACGAAATCCTCAAAGAGGTCCAAATATCCACTTGCAGGCTTTACAAACAGAGTGTTTCCAAACTGCTCTATGAACACAAAGGTTAAACTCTGTGAGTGGAACTCACACATCCCAAAGTGGTTGCTGAGAATGATTCTCTCTAGTTTTTATACGAAGATATTTCCTTTTCTACCGTAGGCCCAAATCGCTTGAAATCTCCCCTTGGAAATTCCACAAAAAGAGGGTTTCAAATCTGCTCTTTCTAAAGGAAGGTTCAACTCTGTGAGTTGAACACACGCAGCCCAAAGAAGTTACTGAGAATTCTTCTGTGTAGCGTTATATGCAGAAATCCCGTTTCCAACGAAATCCTCAAAGAGGTCCAAATATCCACTTGCAGGCTTTACAAACAGAGTGTTTCCAAACTGCTCTATGAACACAAAGGTTAAACTCTGTGAGTGGAACTCACACATCCCAAAGTGGTTGCTGAGAATGATTCTCTCTAGTTTTTATACGAAGATATTTCCTTTTCTACCGTAGGCCCAAAATCGCTTGAAATCTCCACTTGGAAATTCCACAAAAAGAGGGTTTCAAATCTGCTCTGTCTAAAGTAAGGTTCAACTCTGTGAGTTGAACACACGCAGCCGAAAGAAGTTACTGACAATTCTTCTGTCTAGCGTTATATGCAGAAATCCCGTTTCCAACGAAATCCTCCAAGAGGTCCAAATATCCACTTGCATGCTTTACAAACAGAGTGTTTCCAATCTGCTCTATGAAAACATAGGTTAAACTCTGTGAGTGGAACGCACACATCCCAAAGAGTTTGCAGAGAATGATTCTCTCTAGTTTTTATACGAAGATATTTCCTTTTCTACCGTAGGCCCAAATCGCTTGAAATCTCCACTTGGAAATTCAAGAAAAAGAGGGTTTCAAATCTGATCTGTCTAACGTAAGGTTGAACTCTGTGAGTTGAACACAGGCAGCCCAAAGAAGTTACTGACAATTCTTCTGTCTAGCGTTATACGCAGAAATCCCGTTTCCAACAAAATCCTCAAAGAGGTCCAAATATCCACTTGCAGATTTTACAAATAGAGTGTTTCCAAACTGCTCTATGAAAACAAAGGTTAAACTCTGTGAGAGGAACGCACACATCCCAAAGTGTTTGCTGAGAATGATTCCCTCTAGTTTTTATATGAAGATATTTCCTTTTCTACCATAGGCCCAAATCTCTTGAAATCTCCACTTGCAAATTCCACAAAAAGAGGGTTTCAAATCTGCTCTGTCTAAAGGAAGGTTCAACTCTGTGAGTTGAACACACGCAGCCCAAAGAAGTTACTGAGAATTCTTTTGTCTAGCGTTATATGCAGAAATCCCGTTTCCAACGAAATCCTCAAAGAGGTCCAAATATCCACTTGCAGGCTTTACAAACAGAGTGTTTCCAAACTGCTCTATGAACACAAAGGTTAAATTCTGTGAGTGGAACTCACACATCCCAAAGTGGTTGCTGAGAATGATTCTCTCTAGTTTTTATACGAAGATATTTCCTTTTCTACCGTAGGCCCAAATCGCTTGAAATCTCCCCTTGGAAATTCCACAAAAAGAGGGTTTCAAATCTGCTCTTTCTAAAGGAAGTTTCAACTCTGTGAGTTGAACACACGCAGCCCAAAGAAGTTACTGAGAATTCTTCTGTGTAGCGTTATATGCAGAAATCCCGTTTCCAACGAAATCCTCAAAGAGGTCTCAATATCCACTTGCAGACTTTACAAACAGAGTGCTTCCAGACTGCTCTATGAACACAAAGGTTAAACACTGTGAGTGGAACTCACACATCTCAAGGTGGTTGCTGAGAATGATTCTCTCTAGTTTTTATACGAAGATACTTCCTTTTCAACCGTAGGCCCAAAATCGCTTGAAATCTCCACTTGGAATTTCCACAAAAAGAGGGTTTCAAATCTGCTCTGTCTAAAGTAAGGTTCAACTCTGTCAGTTGAACACATGCAGCCCAAAGAAGTTACTGACAATTCTTCTGTCTAGCGTTATATGCAGAAATCCCGTTTCCAACGAAATCCTCAAAGAGGTCCAAATATCCACTTGCAGGCTTTACAAACAGAGTGTTTCCAAACTGCTCTATGAACACAAAGGTTAAACTCTGTGAGTGGAACTCACACATCCCAAAGTGGTTGCTGAGAATGATTCTCTCTAGTTTTTATACGAAGATATTTCCTTTTCTACCGTAGGCCCAAAATCGCTTGAAATCTCCACTTGGAAATTCCACAAAAAGAGGGTTTCAAATCTGCTCTGTCTAAAGTAAGGTTCAACTCTGTGAGTTGAACACACGCAGCCGAAAGAAGTTACTGACAATTCTTCTGTCTAGCGTTATATGCAGAAATCCCGTTTCCAACGAAATCCTCCAAGAGGTCCAAATATCCACTTGCAGGCTTTACAAACAGAGTGTTTCCAATCTGCTCTATGAAAACATAGGTTAAACTCTGTGAGTGGAACGCACACATCCCAAAGAGTTTGCAGAGAATGATTCTCTCTAGTTTTTATACGAAGATATTTCCTTTTCTACCGTAGGCCCAAATCGCTTGAAATCTCCACTTGGAAATTCAAGAAAAAGAGGGTTTCAAATCTGCTCTGTCTAACGTAAGGTTGAACTCTGTGAGTTGAACACAGGCAGCCCAAAGAAGTTACTGACAATTCTTCTGTCTAGCGTTATACGCAGAAATCCCGTTTCCAACAAAATCCTCAAAGAGGTCCAAATATCCACTTGCAGATTTTACAAATAGAGTGTTTCCAAACTGCTCTATGAAAACAAAGGTTAAACTCTGTGAGAGGAACGCACACATCCCAAAGTGTTTGCTGAGAATGATTCCCTCTAGTTTTTATATGAAGATATTTCCTTTTCTACCATAGGCCCAAATCTCTTGAAATCTCCACTTGCAAATTCCACAAAAAGAGGGTTTCAAATCTGCTCTGTCTAAAGGAAGGTTCAACTCTGTGAGTTGAACACACGCAGGCCAAAGAAGTTACTGAGAATTCTTCTGTCTAGCGTTATATGCAGAAATCCCGTTTCCAACGATATCCTCAAAGAGGTCCAAATATCCAATTGCAGGCTTTACAAACAGAGTGTTTCCAAACTGCTCTATGAGCACAAAGGTTAAACTCTGTGAGTGGAACTCACACATCCCAAAGTGGTTGCTGAGAATGATTCTCTCTAGTTTTTATACGAAGATATTTCCTTTTCTACCGTAGGCCCAAAATCCCTTGAAATCTCCACTTGGAAATTCCACAAAAAGAGGGTTTCAAATCTCCTCTGTCTAAAGGAAGGTTCAACTCTGTCAGTTGAACACATGCAGCCCAAAAAAGTTACTGAGAATTCTTCTGTCTAGCATTATATGCAGAAATCCCGTTTAGAACGAAATCCTCAAAGAGGTCCAAATATCCAATTGCAGGCTTTACAAACAGAGTGTTTCCAAACTGCTCTATGAAAACAAAGGTTAAACTCTGTGAGTGGAACTCACACATCCCAAAGTGGTTGCTGAGAATGATTCTCTCTAGTTTTTATACGAAGATATTTCCTTTTCTACCGTAGGCCCAAAATCGCTTGAAATCTCCACTTGGAAATTCCACAAAAAGAGGGTTTCAAATCTGCTCTGTCTAAAGTAAGGTTCAACTCTGTCAGTTGAACACATGCAGCCGAAAGAAGTTACTGAGAATTCTTCTGTCTAGCGTTATATGCAGAAATCCCGTTTCCAACGAAATCCTCAAAGAGGTCCAAATATCCACTTGCAGGCTTTACAAACAGAGTGTTTCCAAACTGCTCTGTGAAAACAAAGGTTAAACTCTGTGAGTGGAACTCACACATCCCAAAGTGGTTGCTGAGAATGATTCTGTCTAGTTTTTATACGAAGATATTTCCTTTTCTACCGTAGGCCCAAATCGCTTGAAATCTCCCCTTGGAAATTCCACAAAAAGAGGGTTTCAAATCTGCTCTTTCTAAAGGAAGGTTCAACTCTGTGAGTTGAACACACGCAGCCCAAAGTAGTTACTGAGAATTCTTCTGTCTAGCGTTATATGCAGAAATCCCGTTTCCAACGATATCCTCAAAGAGGTCCAAATATCCAATTGCAGGCTTTACAAACAGAGTGTTTCCAAACTGCTCTATGAACACAAAGGTTAAACTCTGTGAGTGGAACTCACACATCCCAAAGTGGTTGCTGAGAATGATTCTCTCTAGTTTTTATACGAAGATATTTCCTTTTCTACCGTAGGCCCAAAATCGCTTGAAATCTCCACTTGGAAATTCCACAAAAAGAGGGTTTCAAATCTGCTCTTTCTAAGGGAAGGTTCAACTCTGTGAGTTGAACACATGCAGCCCAAAGAAGTTACTGAGAATTCTTCTGTCTAGCGTTATATGCTGAAATCCCGTTTCCAACGAAATCCTCAATGAGGTCCAAATATCCACTTGCAGGCTTTAAAAACAGAGTGTTTCCAAACTGCTCTATGAAAACAAAGGTTAAACTCTGTGAGTGGAACTCACACATCCCAAAGTGGTTGCTGAGAATGATTCTCTCTAGTTTTTATACGAAGATATTTCCTTTTCTACCGTAGGCCCAAATCGCTTGAAATCTCCCCTTGGAAATTCCACAAAAAGAGGGTTTCAAATCTGCTCTTTCTAAAGGAAGTTTCAACTCTGTGAGTTGAACACACGCAGCCCAAAGAAGTTACTGAGAATTCTTCTGTGTAGCGTTATATGCAGAAATCCCGTTTCCAACGAAATCCTCAAAGAGGTCTCAATATCCACTTGCAGACTTTACAAACAGAGTGTTTCCAGACTGCTCTATGAACACAAAGGTTAAACACTGTGAGTGGAACTCACACATCTCAAAGTGGTTGCTGAGAATGATTCTCTCTAGTTTTTATACGAAGATACTTCCTTTTCAACCGTAGGCCCAAAATCGCTTGAAATCTCCACTTGGAAATTCCACAAAAAGAGGGTTTCAAATCTGCTCTGTCTAAAGTAAGGTTCAACTCTGTCAGTTGAACACATGCAGCCCAAAGAAGTTACTGACAATTCTTCTGTCTAGCGTTATATGCAGAAATCCCGTTTCCAACAAAATCCTCAAAGAGGTCCAAATATCCACTTGCAGGCTTTACAAACAGAGTGTTTCCAAACTGCTCTATGAACACAAAGGTTAAACTCTGTGAGTGGAACTCACACATCCCAAAGTGGTTGCTGAGAATGATTCTCTCTAGTTTTTATACAAAGATATTTCCTTTTCTACCGTAGGCCCAAAATCGCTTGAAATCTCCACTTGGAAATTCCACAAAAAGAGGGTTTCAAATCTGCTCTGTCTAAAGTAAGGTTCAACTCTGTGAGTTGAACACACGCAGCCGAAAGAAGTTACTGACAATTCTTCTGTCTAGCGTTATATGCAGAAATCCCGTTTCCAACGAAATCCTCCAAGAGGTCCAAATATCCACTTGCAGACTTTACAAACAGAGTGTTTCCAATCTGCTCTATGAAAACATAGGTTAAACTCTGTGAGTGGAACGCACACATCCCAAAGAGTTTGCAGAGAATGATTCTCTCTAGTTTTAATACGAAGATATTTCCTTTTCTACCGTAGGCCCAAATCGCTTGAAATCTCCACTTGGAAATTCAAGAAAAAGAGGGTTTCAAATCTGCTCTGTCTAAAGTAAGGTTGAACTCTGTGAGTTGAACACAGGCAGCCCAAAGAAGTTACTGACAATTCTTCTGTCTAGCGTTATACGCAGAAATCCCGTTTCCAACAAAATCCTCAAAGAGGTCCAAATATCCACTTGCAGATTTTACAAATAGAGTGTTTCCAAACTGCTCTATGAAAACAAAGGTTAAACTCTGTGAGAGGAACGCACACATCCCAAAGTGTTTGCTGAGAATGATTCCCTCTAGTTTTTATATGAAGATATTTCCTTTTCTACCATAGGCCCAAATCTCTTGAAATCTCCACTTGCAAATTCCACCAAAAGAGGGTTTCAAATCTGCTCTGTCTAAAGGAAGGTTCAACTCTGTGAGTTGAACACACGCAGGCCAAAGAAGTTACTGAGAATTCTTCTGTCTAGCGTTATATGCAGAAATCCCGTTTCCAACGATATCCTCAAAGAGGTCCAAATATCCAATTGCAGGCTTTACAAACAGAGTGTTTCCAAACTGCTCTATGAGCACAAAGGTTAAACTCTGTGAGTAGAACTCACACATCCCAAAGTGGTTGCTGAGAATGATTCTCTCTAGTTTTTATACGAAGATATTTCCTTTTCTACCGTAGGCCTAAATCGCTTGAAATCTCCCCTTGGAAATTCCACAAAAAGAGGGTTTCAAATCTGCTCTTTCTAAAGGAAGGTTCAACTCTGTGAGTTGAACACATGCAGGCCAAAGAAGTTACTGAGAATTCTTCTGTCTAGCGTTATATGCAGAAATCCCGTTTCCAACGATATCCTCAAAGAGGTCCAAATATCCACTTGCAGGCTTAACAAACATAGTGTTTCCAAACTGCTCTATGAAAACAAAGGTTAAACTCTGTGAGTGGAACTCACACATCCCAAAGTGGTTGCTGAGAATGATTCTCTCTAGTTTTTATACGAAGATATTTCCTTTTCTACCGTAGGCCCAAATCGCTTGAAATCTCCACTTGGAAATTCAAGAAAAAGAGGGTTTCAAATCTGCTCTGTCTAAAGTAAGGTTGAACTCTGTGAGTTGAACACAGGCAGCCCAAAGAAGTTACTGACAATTCTTCTGTCTAGCGTTATACGCAGAAATCCCGTTTCCAACAAAATCCTCAAAGAGGTCCAAATATCCACTTGCAGATTTTACAAATAGAGTGTTTCCAAACTGCTCTATGAAAACAAAGGTTAAACTCTGTGAGAGGAACGCACACATCCCAAAGTGTTTGCTGAGAATGATTCCCTCTAGTTTTTATATGAAGATATTTCCTTTTCTACCATAGGCCCAAATCTCTTGAAATCTCCACTTGCAAATTCCACAAAAAGAGGGTTTCAAATCTGCTCTGTCTAAAGGAAGGTTCAACTCTGTGAGTTGAACACACGCAGGCCAAAGAAGTTACTGAGAATTCTTCTGTCTAGCGTTATATGCAAAAATCCCGTTTCCAACGATATCCTCAAAGAGGTCCAAATATCCAATTGCAGGCTTTACAAACAGAGTGTTTCCAAACTGCTCTATGAGCACAAAGGTTAAACTCTGTGAGTGGAACTCACACATCCCAAAGTGGTTGCTGAGAATGATTCTCTCTAGTTTTTATACGAAGATATTTCCTTTTCTACCGTAGGCGCAAAATCCCTTGAAATCTCCACTTGGAAATTCCACAAAAAGAGGGTTTCAAATCTGCTGTGTCTAAAGTAAGGTTCAACTCTGTCAGTTGAACACATGCAGCCCAAAAAAGTTACTGAGAATTCTTCTGTCTAGCGTTATATGCAGAAATCCCGTTTACAACGAAATCCTCAAAGAGGTCCAAATATCCACTTGCAGGCTTAACAAACATAGTGTTTCCAAACTGCTCTATGAAAACAAAGGTTAAACTCTGTGAGTGGAACTCACACATCCCAAAGTGGTTGCTGAGAATGATTCTCTCTAGTTTTTATACGAAGATATTTCCTTTTCTACCGTAGGCCCAAAATCGCTTGAAATCTCCACTTGGAAATTCCACAAAAAGAGGGTTTCAAATCTGCTCTGTCTAAAGTAAGGTTCAACTCTGTCAGTTGAACACATGCAGCCGAGAGAAGTTACTGAGAATTCTTCTGTCTAGCGTTATATGCAGAAATCCCGTTTCCAACGAAATCCTCAAAGAGGTCCAAATATCCACTTGCAGACTTTACAAACAGAGTGTTTCCAAACTGCTCTATGAACACAAAGGTTAAACTCTGTGAGTGGAACTCACACATCCCAAAGTGGTTGCTGAGAATGATTCTCTCTAGTTTTTATACGAAGATATTTCCTTTTCTACCGTAGGCCCAAATCGCTTGAAATCTCCCCTTGGAAATTCCACAAAAAGAGGGTTTCAAATCTGCTCTTTCTAAAGGAAGGTTCAACTCTGTGAGTTGAACTCACGCAGCCCAAAGAAGTTACTGAGAATTCTTCTGTGTAGCGTTATATGCAGAAATCCCGTTTCCAACGAAATCCTCAAAGACGTCTCAATATCCACTTGCAGACTTTACAAACAGAGTGTTTCCAGACTGCTCTATGAAAACAAAGGTTAAACACTGTGAGTGGAACTCACACATCTCAAAGTGGTTGCTGAGAATGATTCTCTCTAGTTTTTATACGAAGATACTTCCTTTTCAACCGTAGGCCCAAAATCGATTGAAATCTCCACTTGGAAATTCCTCAAAAAGAGGGTTTCAAATCTGCTCTGTCTAAAGTAAGGTTCAACTCTGTCAGTTGAACACATGCAGCCCAAAGAAGTTACTGAGAATTCTTCTGTCTAGCGTTATATGCTGAAATCCCGTTTCCAACGAAATCCTCAAAGAGGTCCAAATATCCACTTGCAGACTTTACAAACAGAGTGTTTCCAATCTGCTCTATGAAAACAAAAGTTAAACTCTGTGAGTGGAACGCACACATTACAAAGAGTTTGCAGAGAATGATTCTCTCTAGTTTTTATACGAAGATATTTCCTTTTCTACCGTAGGCCCAAATCGCTTGAAATCTCCACTTGGAAATTCAAGAAAAAGAGGGTTTCAAATCTGCTCTGTCTAAAGTAAGGTTCAACTCTGTGAGTTGAACACACGCAGCCGAAAGAAGTTACTGACAATTCTTCTGTCTAGCGTTATATGCAGAAATCCCGTTTCCAACGAAATCCTCCAAGAGGTCCAAATATCCACTTGCAGACTTTACAAACAGAGTGTTTCCAATCTGCTCTATGAAAACATAGGTTAAACTCTGTGAGTGGAACGCACACATCCCAAAGAGTTTGCAGAGAATGATTCTCTCTAGTTTTTATACGAAGATATTTCCTTTTCTACCGTAGGCCGAAATCGCTTGAAATCTCCACTTGGAAATTCAAGAAAAAGAGGGTTTCAAATCTGCTCTGTCTAAAGTAAGGTTGAACTCTGTGAGTTGAACACAGGCAGCCCAAAGAAGTTACTGACAATTCTTCTGTCTAGCGTTATACGCAGAAATCCCGTTTCCAACAAAATCCTCAAAGAGGTCCAAATATCCACTTGCAGATTTTACAAATAGAGTGTTTCCAAACTGCTCTATGAAAACAAAGGTTAAACTCTGTGAGAGGAACGCACACATCCCAAAGTGTTTGCTGAGAATGATTCCCTCTAGTTTTTATATGAAGATATTTCCTTTTCTACCATAGGCCCAAATCTCTTGAAATCTCCACTTGCAAATTCCACAAAAAGAGGGTTTCAAATCTGCTCTGTCTAAAGGAAGGTTCAACTCTGTGAGTTGAACACACGCAGGCCAAAGAAGTTACTGAGAATTCTTCTGTCTAGCGTTATATGCAGAAATCCCGTTTCCAACGATATCCTCAAAGAGGTCCAAATATCCAATTGCAGGCTTTACAAACAGAGTGTTTCCAAACTGCTCTATGAGCACAAAGGTTAAACTCTGTGAGTGGAACTCACACATCCCAAAGTGGTTGCTGAGAATGATTCTCTCTAGTTTTTATACGAAGATATTTCCTTTTCTACCGTAGGCCCAAAATCCCTTGAAATCTCCACTTGGAAATTCCACAAAAAGAGGGTTTCAAATCTGCTCTGTCTAAAGGAAGGTTCAACTCTGTCAGTTGAACACATGCAGCCCAAAAAAGTTAATGAGAATTCTTCTGTCTAGCGTTATATGCAGAAATCCCGTTTACAACGAAATCCTCAAAGAGGACCAAATATCCAATTGCAGGCTTTACAAACAGAGTGTTTCCAAACTGCTCTATGAAAACAAAGGTTAAACTCTGTGAGTGGAACTCACACATCCCAAAGTGGTTGCTGAGAATGATTCTCTCTAGTTTTTATACGAAGATATTTCCTTTTCTACCGTAGGCCCAAAATCGCTTGAAATCTCCACTTGGAAATTCCACAAAAAGAGGGTTTCAAATCTGCTCTGTCTAAAGTAAGGTTCAACTCTGTCAGTTGAACACATGCAGCCGAGAGAAGTTACTGAGAATTCTTCTGTCTAGCGTTATATGCAGAAATCCCGTTTCCAACGAAATCCTCAAAGAGGTCCAAATATCCACTTGCAGGCTTTACAAACAGAGTGTTTCCAAACTGCTCTATGAAAACAAAGGTTAAACTCTGTGAGTGGAACTCACACATCCCAAAGTGGTTGCTGAGAATGATTCTCTCTAGTTTTTATACGAAGATATTTCCTTTTCTACCGTAGGCCCAAAATCGCTTGAAATCTCCACTTGGAAATTCCTCAAAAAGAGGGTTTCAAATCTGCTCTGTCTAAAGTAAGGTTCAACTCTGTGAGTTGAACACACGCAGCCCAAAGAAGTTACTGACAATTCTTCTGTCTAGCGTTATATGCAGAAATCCCGTTTCCAACAAAATCCTCAAAGAGGTCCAAATATCCACTTGCAGACTTTACAAACAGAGTGTTTCCAAACTGCTCTATGAAAACAAAGGTTAAACTCTGTGAGTGGAACTCACACATCCCAAAGTGGTTGCTGTGAATGATTCTGTCTAGTTTTTATACGAAGATATTTCCTTTTCTACCGTAGGCCCAAATCGCTTGAAATCTCCCCTTGGAAATTCCACAAAAAGAGGGTTTCAAATCTGCTCTTTTTAAAGGAAGGTTCAACTCTGTGAGTTGAACACACGCAGGCCAAAGAAGTTACTGAGAATTCTTCTGTCTAGCGTTATATGCAGAAATCCCGTATCCAACGATATCCTAAAAGAGGTCCAAATATCCAATTGCAGGCTTTACAAACAGAGTGTTTCCAAACTGCTCTATGAGCACAAAGGTTAAACTCTGTGAGTGGAACTCACACATCCCGAAGTGGTTGCTGAGAATGATTCTCTCTAGTTTTTATACGAAGATATTTCCTTTTCTACCGTAGGCCCAAAATCGCTTGAAATCTCCACTTGGAAATTCCACAAAAAGAGGGTTTCAAATCTGCTCTGTCTAAAGTAAGGTTCAACTCTGTCAGTTGAACACATGCAGCCGAAAGAAGTTACTGAGAATTCTTCTGTCTAGCGTTATATGCAGAAATCCCGTTTACAACGAAATCCTCAAAGAGGTCCAAATATCCACTTGCAGGCTTTACAAACAGAGTGTTTCCAAACTGCTCTTTGAAAACAAAGGTTAAACTCTGTGAGTGGAACTCACACATCCCAAAGTGGTTGCTGAGAATGATTCTCTCTAGTTTTTATACGAAGATATTTCCTTTTCTACCGTAGGCCCAAAATCGCTTGAAATCTCCACTTGGAAATTCCACAAAAAGAGGGTTTCAAATCTGCTCTGTCTAAAGTAAGGTTCAACTCTGTGAGTTGAACACACGCAGCCCAAAGAAGTTACTGAGAATTCTTTTGTCTAGCGTTATATGCAGAAATCCCGTTTCCAACGAAATCCTCAAAGAGGTCCAAATATCCACTTGCAGGCTTTACAAACAGAGTGTTTCCAAACTGCTCTATGAACACAAAGGTTAAACTCTGTGAGTGGAACTCACACATCCCAAAGTGGTTGCTGAGAATGATTCTCTCTAGTTTTTATACGAAGATATTTCCTTTTCTACCGTAGGCCCAAAATCGCTTGAAATCTCCACTTGGAAATTCCACAAAAAGAGGGTTTCAAATCTGCTCTTTCTAAAGGAAGGTTCAACTCTGTGAGTTGAACACATGCAGCCCAAAGAAGTTTCTGAGAATTCTTCTGTCTAGCGTTATATGCTGAAATCCCGTTTCCAACGAAATCCTCAATTAGGTCCAAATATCCACTTGCAGGCTTTAAAAACAGAGTGTTTCCAAACTGCTCTATGAAAACAAAGGTTAAACTCTGTGAGTGGAACTCACACATCCCAAAGTGGTTGCTGAGAATGATTCTCTCTAGTTTTTATACGAAGATATTTCCTTTTCTACCGTAGGCCCAAATCGCTTGAAATCTCCCCTTGGAAATTCCACAAAAAGAGGGTTTCAAATCTGCTCTTTCTAAAGGAAGTTTCAACTCTGTGAGTTGAACACACGCAGCCCAAAGAAGTTACTGAGAATTCTTCTGTGTAGCGTTATATGCAGAAATCCCGTTTCCAACGAAATCCTCAAAGAGGTCTCAATATCCACTTGCAGACTTTACAAACAGAGTGTTTCCAGACTGCTCTATGAACACAAAGGTTAAACACTGTGAGTGGAACTCACACATCTCAAAGTGGTTGCTGAGAATGATTCTCTCTAGTTTTTATACGAAGATACTTCCTTTTCAACCGTAGGCCCAAAATCGCTTGAAATCTCCACTTGGAAATTCCACAAAAAGAGGGTTTCAAATCTGCTCTGTCTAAAGTAAGGTTCAACTCTGTCAGTTGAACACATGCAGCCCAAAGAAGTTACTGACAATTCTTCTGTCTAGCGTTATATGCAGAAATCCCGTTTCCAAAGAAATCCTCAAAGAGGTCCAAATATCCACTTGCAGGCTTTACAAACAGAGTGTTTCCAAACTGCTCTATGAACACAAAGGTTAAACTCTGTGAGTGGAACTCACACATCCCAAAGTGGTTGCTGAGAATGATTCTCTCTAGTTTTTATACGAAGATATTTCCTTTTCTACCGTAGGCCCAAAATCGCTTGAAATCTCCACTTGGAAATTCCACAAAAAGAGGGTTTCAAATCTGCTCTGTCTAAAGTAAGGTTCAACTCTGTGAGTTGAACACACGCAGCCGAAAGAAGTTACTGACAATTCTTCTCTCTAGCGTTATATGCAGAAATCCCGTTTCCAACGAAATCCTCAAAGAGGTCCAAATATCCACTTGCAGACTTTACAAACAGAGTGTTTCCAATCTGCTCTATGAAAACAAAAGTTAAACTCTGTGAGTGGAACGCACACATTACAAAGAGTTTGCAGAGAATGATTCTCTCTAGTTTTTATACGAAGATATTTCCTTTTCTACCGTAGGCCCAAATCGCTTGAAATCTCCACTTGGAAATTCAAGAAAAAGAGGGTTTCAAATCTGCTCTGTCTAAAGTAAGGTTCAACTCTGTGAGTTGAACACATGCAGCCCAAAGGAGTTACTGACAATTCTTCTGTCTAGCGTTATATGCAGAAATCCCGTTTCCAACGAAATCCTCCAAGAGGTCCAAATATCCACTTGCAGACTTTACAAACAGAGTGTTTCCAATCTGCTCTATGAAAACATAGGTTAAACTCTGTGAGTGGAACGCACACATCCCAAAGAGTTTGCAGAGAATGATTCTCTCTAGTTTTTATACGAAGATATTTCCTTTTCTACCGTAGGCCGAAATCGCTTGAAATCTCCACTTGGAAATTCAAGAAAAAGAGGGTTTCAAATCTGCTCTGTCTAAAGTAAGGTTGAACTCTGTGAGTTGAACACAGGCAGCCCAAAGAAGTTACTGACAATTCTTCTGTCTAGCGTTATACGCAGAAATCCCGTTTCCAACAAAATCCTCAAAGAGGTCCAAATATCCACTTGCAGATTTTACAAATAGAGTGTTTCCAAACTGCTCTATGAAAACAAAGGTTAAACTCTGTGAGAGGAACGCACACATCCCAAAGTGTTTGCTGAGAATGATTCCCTCTAGTTTTTATACGAAGATATTTCCTTTTCTACCATAGGCCCAAATCTCTTGAAATCTCCACTTGCAAATTCCACAAAAAGAGGGTTTCAAATCTGCTCTGTCTAAAGGAAGGTTCAACTCTGTGAGTTGAACACACGCAGGCCAAAGAAGTTACTGAGAATTCTTCTGTCTAGCGTTATATGCAGAAATCCCGTTTCCAACGATATCCTCAAAGAGGTCCAAATATCCAATTGCAGGCTTTACAAACAGAGTGTTTCCAAACTGCTCTATGAGCACAAAGGTTAAACTCTGTGAGTGGAACTCACACATCCCAAAGTGGTTGCTGAGAATGATTCTCTCTAGTTTTTATACGAAGATATTTCCTTTTCTACCGTAGGCCCAAAATCCCTTGAAATCTCCACTTGGAAATTCCACAAAAAGAGGGTTTCAAATCTGCTCTGTCTAAAGGAAGGTTCAACTCTGTCAGTTGAACACATGCAGCCCAAAAAAGTTACTGAGAATTCTTCTGTCTAGCGTTATATGCAGAAATCCCGTTTACAACGAAATCCTCAAAGAGGTCCAAATATCCAATTGCAGGCTTTACAAACAGAGTGTTTCCAAACTGCTCTATGAAAACAAAGGTTAAACTCTGTGAGTGGAACTCACACATCCCAAAGTGGTTGCTGAGAATGATTCTCTCTAGTTTTTATACGAAGATATTTCCTTTTCTACCGTAGGCCCAAAATCGCTTGAAATCTCCACTTGGAAATTCCACAAAAAGAGGGTTTCAAATCTGCTCTGTCTAAAGTAAGGTTCAACTCTGTCAGTTGAACACATGCAGCCGAGAGAAGTTACTGAGAATTCTTCTGTCTAGCGTTATATGCAGAAATCCCGTTTCCAACGAAATCCTCAAAGAGGTCCAAATATCCACTTGCAGGCTTTACAAACAGAGTGTTTCCAAACTGCTCTATGAAAACAAAGGTTAAACTCTGTGAGTGGAACTCACACATCCCAAAGTGGTTGCTGAGAATGATTCTCTCTAGTTTTTATACGAAGATATTTCCTTTTCTACCGTAGGCCCAAAATCGCTTGAAATCTCCACTTGGAAATTCCTCAAAAAGAGGGTTTCAAATCTGCTCTGTCTAAAGTAAGGTTCAACTCTGTGAGTGGAACACACGCAGCCCAAAGAAGTTACTGACAATTCTTCTGTCTAGCGTTATATGCTGAAATCCCGTTTCCAACGAAGTCCACAATGAGGTCCAAATATCCACTTGCAGGCTTTACAAACAGAGTGTTTCCAAACTGCTCTATGAAAACAAAGGTTAAACTCTGTGAGTGGAACTCACACATCCCAAAGTGGTTGCTGAGAATGATTCTCTCTAGTTTTTATACGAAGATATTTCCTTTTCTACCGTAGGCCCAAATCGCTTGAAATCTCCCCTTGGAAATTCCACAAAAAGAGGGTTTCAAATCTGCTCTTTCTAAAGGAAGGTTCAACTCTGTGAGTTGAACACACGCAGCCCAAAGAAGTTACTGAGAATTCTTCTGTCTAGCGTTATATGCAGAAATCCCGTTTCCAACGAAATCCACAAAGAGGTCTCAATATCCACTTGCAGTCTTTACAAACAGAGTGTTTCCAGACTGCTCTATGAAAACAAAGGTTAAACACTGTGAGTGGAAATCACACATCTCAAAGTGGTTGCTGAGAATGATTCTCTCTAGTTTTTATACGAAGATACTTCCTTTTCAACCGTAGGCCCAAAATCGATTGAAATCTCCACTTGGAAATTCCACAAAAAGAGGGTTTCAAATCTGCTCTGTCTAAAGTAAGGTTCAACTCTGTCAGTTGAACACATGCAGCCCAAAGAAGTTACTGAGAATTCTTCTGTCTAGCGTTATATGCAGGAATCCCGTTTCCAACGAAATCCTCAAAGAGGTCCAAATATCCACTTGCAGGCTTTACAAACAGAGTGTTTCCAAACTGCTCTATGAACACAAAGGTTAAACTCTGTGAGTGGAACTCACACATCCCAAAGTGGTTGCTGAGAATGATTCTCTCTAGTTTTTATACGAAGATATTTCCTTTTCTCCCGTAGGCCCAAAATCGCTTGAAATCTCCACTTGGAAATTCCACAAAAAGAGGGTTTCAAATCTGCTCTGTCTAAAGTAAGGTTCAACTCTGTGAGTTGAACACACGCAGCCGAAAGAAGTTACTGACAATTCTTCTCTCTAGCGTTATATGCAGAAATCCCGTTTCCAACGAAATCCTCCAAGAGGTCCAAATATCCACTTGCAGACTTTACAAACAGAGTGTTTCCAATCTGCTCTATGAAAACATAGGTTAAACTCTGTGAGTGGAACGCACACATCCCAAAGTGTTTGCTGAGAATGATTCCCTCTAGTTTTTATATGAAGATATTTCCTTTTCTACCATAGGCCCAAATCGCTTGAAATCTCCCCTTGGAAATTCCACAAAAAGAGGGTTTCAAATCTGCTCTTTCTAAAGGAAGGTTCAACTCTGTGAGTTGAACACACGCAGCCCAAAGAAGTTACTGAGAATTCTTCTGTCTAGCGTTATATGCAGAAATCCCGTTTCCAACGAAATCCACAAAGAGGTCTCAATATCCACTTGCAGTCTTTACAAACAGAGTGTTTCCAGACTGCTCTATGAAAACAAAGGTTAAACACTGTGAGTGGAAATCACACATCTCAAAGTGGTTGCTGAGAATGATTCTCTCTAGTTTTTATACGAAGATACTTCCTTTTCAACCGTAGGCCCAAAATCGATTGAAATCTCCACTTGGAAATTCCACAAAAAGAGGGTTTCAAATCTGCTCTGTCTAAAGTAAGGTTCAACTCTGTCAGTTGAACACATGCAGCCCAAAGAAGTTACTGAGAATTCTTCTGTCTAGCGTTATATGCAGGAATCCCGTTTCCAACGAAATCCTCAAAGAGGTCCAAATATCCACTTGCAGGCTTTACAAACAGAGTGTTTCCAAACTGCTCTATGAACACAAAGGTTAAACTCTGTGAGTGGAACTCACACATCCCAAAGTGGTTGCTGAGAATGATTCTCTCTAGTTTTTATACGAAGATATTTCCTTTTCTCCCGTAGGCCCAAAATCGCTTGAAATCTCCACTTGGAAATTCCACAAAAAGAGGGTTTCAAATCTGCTCTGTCTAAAGTAAGGTTCAACTCTGTGAGTTGAACACACGCAGCCGAAAGAAGTTACTGACAATTCTTCTCTCTAGCGTTATATGCAGAAATCCCGTTTCCAACGAAATCCTCCAAGAGGTCCAAATATCCACTTGCAGACTTTACAAACAGAGTGTTTCCAATCTGCTCTATGAAAACATAGGTTAAACTCTGTGAGTGGAACGCACACATCCCAAAGTGTTTGCTGAGAATGATTCCCTCTAGTTTTTATATGAAGATATTTCCTTTTCTACCATAGGCCCAAATCTCTTGAAATCTCCACTTGCAAATTCCACAAAAAGAGGGTTTCAAATCTGCTCTGTCTAAAGGAAGGTTCAACTCTGTGAGTTGAACACACGCAGCCCAAAGAAGTTACTGAGAATCTTCTGTCTAACGTTATATGCAGAAATCCCGTTTCCAACGATATCCTCAAAGAGGTCCAAATATCCAATTGCAGGCTTTACAAACAGAGTGTTTCCAAACTGCTCTATGAGTACAAAGGTTAAACTCTGTGAGTGGAACTCACACATCCCAAAGTGGTTGCTGAGAATGATTCTCTCTAGTTTTTATACGAAGATATTTCCTTTTCTACCGTAGGCCCAAAATCCCTTGAAATCTCCACTTGGAAATTCCACAAAAAGAGGGTTTCAAATCTGCTGTGTCTAAAGTAAGGTTCAACTCTGTCAGTTGAACACATGCAGCCCAAAAAAGTTACTGAGAATTCTTCTGTCTAGCGTTATATGCAGAAATCCCGTTTAAAACGAAATCCACAAAGAGGTCCAAATATCCACTTGCAGGCTTTACAAACAGAGTGTTTCCAAACTGCTCTATGAAAACAAAGGTTAAACTCTGTGAGTGGAACTCACACATCCCAAAGTGGTTGCTGAGAATGATTCTCTCTAGTTTTTATACGAAGATATTTCCTTTTCTACCGTAGGCCCAAAATCGCTTGAAATCTCCACTTGGAAATTCCACAAAAAGAGGGTTTCAAATCTGCTCTGTCTAAAGTAAGGTTCAACTCTGTCAGTTGAACACATGCAGCCGAAAGAGTTACTGAGAATTCTTCTGTCTAGCGTTATATGCAGAAATCCCGTTTCCAACGAAATCCTCAAAGAGGTCCAAATATCCACTTGCAGGCTTTACAAACAGAGTGTTTCCAAACTGCTCTATGAAAACAAAGGTTAAACTCTGTGAGTGGAACTCACACATCCCAAAGTGGTTGCTGAGAATGATTCTCTCTAGTTTTTATACGAAGATATTTCCTTTTCTACCGTAGGCCCAAAATCGCTTGAAATCTCCACTTGGAAATTCCACAAAAAGAGGGTTTCAAATCTGCTCTGTCTAAAGTAAGGTTCAACTCTGTGAGTTGAACACACGCAGCCGAAAGAAGTTACTGAGAATTCTTCTGTCTAGCGTTATATGCAGAAATCCCGTTTCCAACGAAATCCTCCAAGAGGTCCAAATATCCACTTGCAGACTTTACAAACAGAGTGTTTCCAATCTGCTCTATGAAAACATAGGTTAAACTCTGTGAGTGGAACGCACACATCCCAAAGAGTTTGCAGAGAATGATTCTCTCTAGTTTTTATACGAAGATATTTCCTTTTCTACCGTAGGCCCAAATCGCTTGAAATCTCCACTTGGAAATTCAAGAAAAAGAGGGTTTCAAATCTGCTCTGTCTAAAGTAAGGTTGAACTCTGTGAGTTGAACACAGGCAGCCCAAAGAAGTTACTGACAAGTCTTCTGTCTAGCGTTATACGCAGAAATCCCGTTTCCAACAAAATCCTCAAAGAGGTCCAAATATCCACTTGCAGATTTTACGAATAGAGTGTTTCCAAACTGCTCTATGAAAACAAAGGTTAAACTCTGTGAGAGGAACGCACACATCCCAAAGTGTTTGCTGAGAATGATTCCCTCTAGTTTTTATATGAAGATATTTCCTTTTCTACCATAGGCCCAAATCTATTGAAATCTCCACTTGCAAATTCCACAAAAAGAGGGTTTCAAATCTGCTCTGTCTAAAGGAAGGTTCAACTCTGTGAGTTGAACACACGAAGGCCAAAGAAGTTACTGAGAATTCTTCTGTCTAGCGTTATATGCAAAAATCCCGTTTCCAACGATATCCTCAAAGAGGTCCAAATATCCAATTGCAGGCTTTACAAACAGAGTGTTTCCAAACTGCTCTATGAGCACAAAGGTTAAACTCTGTGAGTGGAACTCACACATCCCAAAGTGGTTGCTGAGAATGATTCTCTCTAGTTTTTATACGAAGATATTTCCTTTTCTACCGTAGGCCCAAAATCCCTTGAAATCTCCACTTGGAAATTCCACAAAAAGAGGGTTTCAAATCTGCTCTGTCTAAAGGAAGGTTCAACTCTCTCAGTTGAACACATGCAGCCCAAAAAAGTTACTGAGAATTCTTCTGTCTAGCGTTATATGCAGAAATCCCGTTTCCAACATAATCCTCAAAGAGGTCCAAATATCCACTTGCAGACTTTACAAACAGAGTGTTTCCAAACTGCTCTATGAACACAAAGGTTAAACTCTGTGAGTGGAACTCACACATCCCAAAGTGGTTGCTGAGAATGATTCTCTCTAGTTTTTATACGAAGATATTTCCTTTTCTACCGTAGGCCCAAAATCACTTGAAATCTCCACTTGGAAATTCCACAAAAAGAGGGTTTCAAATCTGCTCTGTCTAAAGTAAGGTTCAACTCTGTCAGTTGAACACATGCAGCCGAAAGAGTTACTGAGAATTCTTCTGTCTAGCGTTATATGCAGAAATCCCGTTTCCAACGAAATCCTCAAAGAGGTCCAAATATCCACTTGCAGGCTTTACAAACAGAGTGTTTCCAAACTGCTCTATGAAAACAAAGGTTAAACTCTGTGAGTGGAACTCACACATCCCAAAGTGGTTGCTGAGAATGATTCTCTCTAGTTTTTATACGAAGATATTTCCTTTTCTACCGTAGGCCCAAAATCGCTTGAAATCTCCACTTGGAAATTCCACAAAAAGAGGGTTTCAAATCTGCTCTGTCTAAAGTAAGGTTCAACTCTGTGAGTTGAACACACGCAGCCGAAAGAAGTTACTGACAATTCTTCTGTCTAGCGTTATATGCAGAAATCCCGTTTCCAACGAAATCCTCCAAGAGGTCCAAATATCCACTTGCAGACTTTACAAACAGAGTGTTTCCAATCTGCTCTATGAAAACATAGGTTAAACTCTGTGAGTGGAACGCACACATCCCAAAGAGTTTGCAGAGAATGATTCTCTCTAGTTTTTATACGAAGATATTTCCTTTTCTACCGTAGGCCCAAATCGCTTGAAATCTCCACTTGGAAATTCAAGAAAAAGAGGGTTTCAAATCTGCTCTGTCTAAAGTAAGGTTGAACTCTGTGAGTTGAACACAGGCAGCCCAAAGAAGTTACTGACAAGTCTTCTGTCTAGCGTTATACGCAGAAATCCCGTTTCCAACAAAATCCTCAAAGAGGTCCAAATATCCACTTGCAGATTTTACGAATAGAGTGTTTCCAAACTGCTCTATGAAAACAAAGGTTAAACTCTGTGAGAGGAACGCACACATCCCAAAGTGTTTGCTGAGAATGATTCCCTCTAGTTTTTATATGAAGATATTTCCTTTTCTACCATAGGCCCAAATCTATTGAAATCTCCACTTGCAAATTCCACAAAAAGAGGGTTTCAAATCTGCTCTGTCTAAAGGAAGGTTCAACTCTGTGAGTTGAACACACGAAGGCCAAAGAAGTTACTGAGAATTCTTCTGTCTAGCGTTATATGCAAAAATCCCGTTTCCAACGATATCCTCAAAGAGGTCCAAATATCCAATTGCAGGCTTTACAAACAGAGTGTTTCCAAACTGCTCTATGAGCACAAAGGTTAAACTCTGTGAGTGGAACTCACACATCCCAAAGTGGTTGCTGAGAATGATTCTCTCTAGTTTTTATACGAAGATATTTCCTTTTCTACCGTAGGCCCAAAATCCCTTGAAATCTCCACTTGGAAATTCCACAAAAAGAGGGTTTCAAATCTGCTCTGTCTAAAGGAAGGTTCAACTCTGTCAGTTGAACACATGCAGCCCAAAAAAGTTACTGAGAATTCTTCTGTCTAGCGTTATATGCAGAAATCCCGTTTACAACGAAATCCTCAAAGAGGTCCAAATATCCACTTGCAGGCTTTACAAACAGAGTGTTTCCAAACTGCTCTATGAAAACAAAGGTTAAACTCTGTGAGTGGAACTCACACATCCCAAAGTGGTTGCTGAGAATGATTCTCTCTAGTTTTTATACGAAGATATTTCCTTTTCTACCGTAGGCCCAAAATCGCTTGAAATCTCCACTTGGAAATTCCACAAAAAGAGGGTTTCAAATCTGCTCTGTCTAAAGTAAGGTTCAACTCTGTCAGTTGAACACATGCAGCCGAGAGAAGTTACTGAGAATTCTTCTGTCTAGCGTTATATGCAGAAATCCCGTTTCCAATGAAATCCTCAAAGAGGTCCAAATATCCACTTGCAGGCTTTACAAACAGAGTGTTTCCAAACTGCTCTATGAACACAAAGGTTAAACTCTGTGAGTGGAACTCACACATCCCAAAGTGGTTGCTGAGAATGATTCTCTCTAGTTTTTATACGAAGATATTTCCTTTTCTACCGTAGGCCCAAAATCGCTTGAAATCTCCACTTGGAAATTCCTCAAAAAGAGGGTTTCAAATCTGCTCTGTCTAAAGTAAGGTTCAACTCTGTGAGTTGAACACACGCAGCCCAAAGAAGTTACTGAGAATTCTTCTGTCTAGCGTTATATGCAGAAATCCCGTTTCCAACATAATCCTCAAAGAGGTCCAAATATCCACTTGCAGACTTTACAAACAGAGTGTTTCCAAACTGCTCTATGAACACAAAGGTTAAACTCTGTGAGTGGAACTCACACATCCCAAAGTGGTTGCTGAGAATGATTCTCTCTAGTTTTTATACGAAGATATTTCCTTTTCTACCGTAGGCCCAAATCGCTTGAAATCTCCCCTTGGAAATTCCACAAAAAGAGGGTTTCAAATCTGATCTGTCTAAAGTAAGGTTCAACTCTGTGAGTTGAACACACGCAGCCCAAAGAAGTTACTGAGAATTCTTCTGTGTAGCGTTATATGCAGAAATCCCGTTTCCAACGAAATCCTCAAAGACGTCTCAATATCCACTTGCAGACTTTACAAACAGAGTGTTTCCAGACTGCTCTATGAAAACAAACGTTAAACACTCTGAGTGGAACTCACACATCTCAAAGTGGTTGCTGAGAATGATTCTCTCTAGTTTTTATACGAAGATACTTCCTTTTCAACCGTAGGCCCAAAATCGATTGAAATCTCCACTTGGAAATTCCACAAAAAGAGGGTTTCAAATCTGCTCTGTCTAAAGTAAGGTTCAACTCTGTCAGTTGAACACATGCAGCCCAAAGAAGTTACTGAGAATTCTTCTGTCTAGCGTTATATGCAGAAATCCCGTTTCCAACGAAATCCTCAAAGAGGTCCAAATATCCACTTGCAGGCTTTACAAACAGAGTGTTTCCAAACTGCTCTATGAACACAAAGGTTAAACTCTGTGAGTGGAACTCACACATCCCAAAGTGGTTGCTGAGAATGATTCTCTCTAGTTTTTATACGAAGATATTTCCTTTTCTACCGTAGGCCCAAATCGCTTGAAATCTCCACTTGGAAATTCCACAAAAAGAGGGTTTCAAATCTGCTCTGTCTAAAGTAAGGTTCAACTCTGTCAGTTGAACACATGCAGCCCAAAGAAGTTACTGAGAATTCTTCTGTCTAGCGTTATATGCTGAAATCCCGTTTCCAACGAAGTCCACAATGAGGTCCAAATATCCACTTGCAGGCTTTACAAACAGAGTGTTTCCAAACTGCTCTATGAAAACAAAGGTTAAACTCTGTGAGTGGAACTCACACATCCCAAAGTGGTTGCTGAGAATGATTCTCTCTAGTTTTTATACGAAGATATTTCCTTTTCTACCGTAGGCCCAAATCGCTTGAAATCTCCCCTTGGAAATTCCACAAAAAGAGGGTTTCAAATCTGCTCTTTCTAAAGGAAGGTTCAACTCTGTGAGTTGAACACACGCAGCCCAAAGAAGTTACTGAGAATTCTTCTGTCTAGCGTTATATGCTGAAATCCCGTTTCCAACGAAATCCTCAATGAGGTCCAAATATCCACTTGCAGGCTTTACAAACAGAGTGTTTCCAAACTGCTCTATGAAAACAAAGGTTAAACTCTGTGAGTGGAACTCACACATCCCAAAGTGGTTGCTGAGAATGATTCTCTCTAGTTTTTATACGAAGATATTTCCTTTTCTACCGTAGGCCCAAATCGCTTGAAATCTCCCCTTGGAAATTCCACAAAAAGAGGGTTTCAAATCTGCTCTTTCTAAAGGAAGGTTCAACTCTGTGAGTTGAACACACGCAGCCCAAAGAAGTTACTGAGAATTCTTCTGTGTAGCGTTATATGCAGAAATCCCGTTTCCAACGAAATCCTCAAAGAGGTCTCAATATCCACTTGCAGTCTTTACAAACAGAGTGTTTCCAGACTGCTCTATGAAAACAAAGGTTAAACACTGTGAGTGGAAATCACACATCTCAAAGTGGTTGCTGAGAATGATTCTCTCTAGTTTTTATACGAAGATACTTCCTTTTCAACCGTAGGCCCAAAATCGATTGAAATCTCCACTTGGAAATTCCACAAAAAGAGGGTTTCAAATCTGCTCTGTCTAAAGTAAGGTTCAACTCTGTCAGTTGAACACATGCAGCCCAAAGAAGTTACTGAGAATTCTTCTGTCTAGCGTTATATGCAGAAATCCCGTTTCCAACGAAATCCTCAAAGAGGTCCAAATATCCACTTGCAGGCTTTACAAACAGAGTGTTTCCAAACTGCTCTATGAACACAAAGGTTAAACTGTGTGAGTGGAACTCACACATCCCAAAGTGGTTGCTGAGAATGATTCTCTCTAGTTTTTATACGAAGATATTTCCTTTTCTCCCGTAGGCCCAAAATCGCTTGAAATCTCCACTTGGAAATTCCACAAAAAGAGGGTTTCAAATCTGCTCTGTCTAAAGTAAGGTTCAACTCTGTGAGTTGAACACACGCAGCCGAAAGAAGTTACTGACAATTCTTCTCTCTAGCGTTATATGCAGAAATCCCGTTTCCAACGAAATCCTCAAAGAGGTCCAAATATCCACTTGCAGACTTTACAAACAGAGTGTTTCCAATCTGCTCTATGAAAACAAAAGTTAAACTCTGTGAGTGGAACGCACACATTACAAAGAGTTTGCAGAGAATGATTCTCTCTAGTTTTTATACGAAGATATTTCCTTTTCTACCGTAGGCCCAAAATCGCTTGAAATCTCCACTTGGAAATTCAAGAAAAAGAGGGTTTCAAATCTGCTCTGTCTAAAGTAAGGTTCAACTCTGTGAGTTGAACACACGCAGCCGAAAGAAGTTACTGACAATTCTTCTGTCTAGCGTTATATGCAGAAATCCCGTTTCCAACGAAATCCTCCAAGAGGTCCAAATATCCACTTGCAGACTTTACAAACAGAGTGTTTCCAATCTGCTCTATGAAAACATAGGTTAAACTCTGTGAGTGGAACGCACACATCCCAAAGTGTTTGCTGAGAATGATTCCCTCTAGTTTTTATATGAAGATATTTCCTTTTCTACCATAGGCCCAAATCTCTTGAAATCTCCACTTGCAAATTCCACAAAAAGAGGGTTTCAAATCTGCTCTGTCTAAAGGAAGGTTCAACTCTGTGAGTTGAACACATGCAGGCCAAAGAAGTTACTGAGAATCTTCTGTCTAGCGTTATATGCAGAAATCCCGTTTCCAACGATATCCTCAAAGAGGTCCAAATATCCAATTGCAGGCTTTACAAACAGAGTGTTTCCAAACTGCTCTATGAGTACAAAGGTTAAACTCTGTGAGTGGAACTCACACATCCCAAAGTGGTTGCTGAGAATGATTCTCTCTAGTTTTTATACGAAGATATTTCCTTTTCTACCGTAGGCCCAAAATCCCTTGAAATCTCCACTTGGAAATTCCACAAAAAGAGGGTTTCAAATCTGCTGTGTCTAAAGTAAGGTTCAACTCTGTCAGTTGAACACATGCAGCCCAAAAAAGTTACTGAGAATTCTTCTGTCTAGCGTTATATGCAGAAATCCCGTTTAAAACGAAATCCACAAAGAGGTCCAAATATCCACTTGCAGGCTTTACAAACAGAGTGTTTCCAAACTGCTCTATGAAAACAAAGGTTAAACTCTGTGAGTGGAACTCACACATCCCAAAGTGGTTGCTGAGAATGATTCTCTCTAGTTTTTATACGAAGATATTTCCTTTTCTACCGTAGGCCCAAAATCGCTTGAAATCTCCACTTGGAAATTCCACAAAAAGAGGGTTTCAAATCTGCTCTGTCTAAAGTAAGGTTCAACTCTGTCAGTTGAACACATGCAGCCGAAAGAGTTACTGAGAATTCTTCTGTCTAGCGTTATATGCAGAAATCCCGTTTCCAACGAAATCCTCAAAGAGGTCCAAATATCCACTTGCAGGCTTTACAAACAGAGTGTTTCCAAACTGCTCTATGAAAACAAAGGTTAAACTCTGTGAGTGGAACTCACACATCCCAAAGTGGTTGCTGAGAATGATTCTCTCTAGTTTTTATACGAAGATATTTCCTTTTCTACAGTAGGCCCAAAATCGCTTGAAATCTCCACTTGGAAATTCCTCAAAAAGAGGGTTTCAAATCTGCTCTGTCTAAAGTAAGGTTCAACTCTGTGAGTTGAACACACGCAGCCCAAAGAAGTTACTGACAATTCTTCTGTCTAGCGTTATATGCAGAAATCCCGTTTCCAACAAAATCCTCAAAGAGGTCCAAATATCCACTTGCAGACTTTACAAACAGAGTGTTTCCAAACTGCTCTATGAAAACAAAGGTTAAACTCTGTGAGTGGAACTCACACATCCCAAAGTGGTTGCTGAGAATGATTCTCTCTAGTTTTTATACGAAGATATTTCCTTTTCTACCGTAGGCCCAAATCGCTTGAAATCTCCCCTTGGAAATTCCACAAAAAGAGGGTTTCAAATCTGCTATTTCTAAAGGAAGGTTCAACTCTGTGAGTTGAACACACGCAGCCCAAAGAAGTTACTGAGAATTCTTCTGTCTAGCGTTATATGCAGAAATCCCGTTTCCAACGAAATCCTCAAAGAGGTCTCAATATCCACTTGCAGACTTTACAAACAGAGTGTTTCCAGACTGCTCTATGAAAACAAAGGTTAAACACTGTGAGTGGAACTCACACATCTCAAAGTGGTTGCTGAGAATGATTCTCTCTAGTTTTTATACGAAGATACTTCCTTTTCTACCGTAGGCCCAAAATCGATTGAAATCTCCACTTGGAAATTCCACAAAAAGAGGGTTTCAAATCTGCTCTGTCTAAAGTAAGGTTCAACTCTGTCAGTTGAACACATGCAGCCCAAAGAAGTTACTGAGAATTCTTCTGTCTAGCGTTATATGCAGAAATCCCGTTTCCAATGAAATCCTCAAAGAGGTCCAAATATCCACTTGCAGGCTTTACAAACAGAGTGTTTCCAAACTGCTCTATGAACACAAAGGTTAAACTCTGTGAGTGGAACTCACACATCCCAAAGTGGTTGCTGAGAATGATTCTCTCTAGTTTTTTATACGAAGATATTTCCTTTTCTACCGTAGGCCCAAATCGCTTGAAATCTCCACTTGGAAATTCCACAAAAAGAGGGTTTCAAATCTGCTCTGTCTAAAGTAAGGTTCAACTCTGTCAGTTGAACACATGCAGCCCAAAGAAGTTACTGAGAATTCTTCTGTCTAGCGTTATATGCTGAAATCCCGTTTCCAACGAAATCCACAATGAGGTCCAAATATCCACTTGCAGGCTTTACAAACAGAGTGTTTCCAAACTGCTCTATGAAAACAAAGGTTAAACTCTGTGAGTGGAACTCACAAATCCCAAAGTGGTTGCTGAGAATGATTCTCTCTAGTTTTTATACGAAGATATTTCCTTTTCTACCGTAGGCCCAAATCGTTTGAAATCTCCCCTTGGAAATTCCACAAAAAGAGGGTTTCAAATCTGCTCTTTCTAAAGGAAGGTTCAACTCTGTGAGTTGAACACACGCAGCCCAAAGAAGTTACTGAGAATTCTTCTGTGTAGCGTTATATGCAGAAATCCCGTTTCCAACGAAATCCTCAAAGAGGTCTCAATATCCACTTGCAGACTTTACAAACAGAGTGTTTCCAGACTGCTCTATGAAAACAAAGGTTAAACACTGTGAGTGGAACTCACACATCTCAAAGTGGTTGCTGAGAATGATTCTCTCTAGTTTTTATACGAAGATACTTCCTTTTCAACCGTAGGCCCAAAATCGATTGAAATCTCCACTTGGAAATTCCACAAAAAGAGGGTTTCAAATCTGCTCTGTCTAAAGTAAGGTTCAACTCTGTCAGTTGAACACATGCAGCCCAAAGAAGTTACTGAGAATTCTTCTGTCTAGCGTTATATGCAGAAATCCCGTTTCCAACGAAATCCTCAAAGAGGTCCAAATATCCACTTGCAGGCTTTACAAACAGAGTGTTTCCAAACTGCTCTATGAACACAAAGGTTAAACTGTGTGAGTGGAACTCACACATCCCAAAGCGGTTGCTGAGAATGATTCTCTCTAGTTTTTATACGAAGATATTTCCTTTTCTACCGTAGGCCCAAAATCGCTTGAAATCTCCACTTCGAAATTCCACAAAAAGAGGGTTTCAAATCTGCTCTGTCTAAAGCAAGGTTCAACTCTGTGAGTTGAACACACGCAGCCGAAAGAAGTTACTGACAATTCTTCTCTCTAGCGTTATATGCAGAAATCCCGTTTCCAACGAAATCCTCAAAGAGGTCCAAATATCCACTTGCAGACATTACAAACAGAGTGTTTCCAATCTGCTCTATGAAAACCAAAGTTAAACTCTGTGAGTGGAACGCACACATTACAAATAGTTTGCAGAGAATGATTCTCTCTAGTTTTTATACGAAGATATTTCCTTTTCTACCGTAGGCCCAAATCGCTTGAAATCTCCACTTGGAAATTCAAGAAAAAGAGGGTTTCAAATCTGCTCTGTCTAAAGTAAGGTTCAACTCTGTGAGTTGAACACAGGCAGCCCAAAGAAGTTACTGACAATTCTTCTGTCTAGCGTTATACGCAGAAATCCCGTTTCCAACAAAATCCTCAAAGAGGTCCAAATATCCACTTGCAGATTTTACAAATAGAGTGTTTCCAAACTCCTCTATGAAAACAAAGGTTAAACTCTGTGAGAGGAACGCACACATCCCAAAGTGTTTGCTGAGAATGATTCCCTCTAGTTTTTATATGAAGATATTTCCTTTTCTACCATAGGCCCAAATCTCTTGAAATCTCCACTTCCAAATTCCACAAAAAGAGGGTTTCAAATCTGCTCTGTCTAAAGGAAGGTTCAACTCTGTCAGTTGAACACACGCAGGCCAAAGAAGTTACTGAGAATTCTTCTGTCTAGCGTTATATGCAGAAATCCCGTTTCCAACGATATCCTCAAAGAGGTCCAAATATCCAATTGCAGGCTTTAGAAACAGAGTGTTTCCAAACTGCTCTATGAAAACAAAGGTTAAACACTGTGAGTGGAACTCACACATCTCAAAGTGGTTGCTGAGAATGATTCTCTCTAGTTTTTATACGAAGATACTTCCTTTTCAACCGTAGGCCCAAAATCGCTTGAAATCTCCACTTGGAAATTCCACAAAAAGAGGGTTTCAAATCTGCTCTGTCTAAAGTAAGGTTCAACTCTGTCAGTTGAACACATGCAGCCCAAAGAGTTACTGAGAATTCTTCTGTCTAGCGTTATATGCAGAAATCCCGTTTCCAACGAAATCCTCAAAGAGGTCCAAATATCCACTTGCAGGCTTTACAAACAGAGTGTTTCCAAACTGCTCTATGAACACAAAGGTTAAACTCTGTGAGTGGAACTCACACATCCCAAAGTGGTTGCTGAGAATGATTCTCTCTAGTTTTTATACGAAGATATTTCCTTTTCTACCGTAGGCCCAAAATCGCTTGAAATCTCCACTTGGAAATTACACAAAAAGAGGGTTTCAAATCTGCTCTGTCTAAAGTAAGGTTCAACTCTGTCAGTTGAACACACGCAGCCGAAAGAAGTTACTGACAATTCTTCTGTCTAGCGTTATATGCAGAAATCCCGTTTCCAACGAAATCCTCCAAGAGGTCCAAATATCCACTTGCAGGCTTTACAAACAGAGTGTTTCCAAACTGCTCTATGAAAACAAAGGTTAAACTCTGTGAGTGGAACTCACACATCCCAAAGTGGTTGCTGAGAATGATTCTCTCTAGTTTTTATACGAAGATATTTCCTTTTCTACCGTAGGCCCAAATCGCTTGAAATCTCCCCTTGGAAATTCCACAAAAAGAGGGTTTCAAATCTGCTCTTTCTAAAGGAAGGTTCAACTCTGTGAGTTGAACACACGCAGCCCAAAGAAGTTACTGAGAATTCTTCTGTGTAGCGTTATATGCAGAAATCCCGTTTCCAACGAAATCCTCAAAGAGGTCTCAATATCCACTTGCAGACTTTACAAACAGAGTGTTTCCAGACTGCTCTATGAAAACAAAGGTTAAACACTGTGAGTGGAACTCACAGATCTCAAAGTGGTTGCTGAGAATGATTCTCTCTAGTTTTTATACGAAGATACTTCCTTTTCAACCGTAGGCCCAAAATCGATTGAAATCTCCACTTGGAAATTCCACAAAAAGAGGGTTTCAAATCTGCTCTGTCTAAAGTAAGGTTCAACTCTGTCAGTTGAACACATGCAGCCCAAAGAAGTTACTGAGAATTCTTCTGTCTAGCGTTATATGCAGAAATCCCGTTTCCAACGAAATCCTCAAAGAGGTCCAAATATCCACTTGCAGGCTTTACAAACAGAGTGTTTCCAAACTGGTCTATGAACACAAAGGTTAAACTCTGTGAGTGGAACTCACACATCCCAAAGTGGTTGCTGAGAATGATTCTCTCTAGTTTTTATACGAAGATATTTCCTTTTCTACCGTAGGCCCAAATCGCTTGAAATCTCCACTTGGAAATTCAAGAAAAAGAGGGTTTCAAATCTGCTCTGTCTAAAGTAAGGTTCAACTCTGTGAGTTGAACACACGCAGCCGAAAGAAGTTACTGACAATTCTTCTGTCTAGCGTTATATGCAGAAATCCCGTTTCCAACGAAATCCTCCAAGAGGTCCAAATATCCACTTGCAGACTTTACAAACAGAGTGTTTCTAATCTGCTCTGTGAAAACATAGGTTAAACTCTGTGAGTGGAACGCACACATCCCAAAGAGTTTGCAGAGAATGATTCTCTCTAGTTTTTATACGAAGATATTTCCTTTTCTACCGTAGGCCCAAATCGCTTGAAATCTCCACTTGGAAATTCAAGAAAAAGAGGGTTTCAAATCTGCTCTGTCTAAAGTAAGGTTCAACTCTGTGAGTTGAACACAGGCAGCCCAAAGAAGTTACTGACAATTCTTCTGTCTAGCGTTATACGCAGAAATCCCGTTTCCAACAAAATCCTCAAAGAGGTCCAAATATCCACTTGCAGATTTTACAAATAGAGTGTTTCCAAACTTCTCTATGAAAACAAAGGTAAAACTCTGTGAGAGGAACGCACACATCCCAAAGTGTTTGCTGAGAATGATTCCCTCTAGTTTTTATATGAAGATATTTCCTTTTCTACCATAGGCCCAAATCTCTTGAAATCTCCACTTGCAAATTCCACAAAAAGAGGGTTTCAAATCTGCTCTGTCTAAAGGAAGGTTCAACTCTGTGAGTTGAACACACGCAGCCCAAAGAAGTTACTGAGAATTCTTCTGTGTAGCGTTATATGCAGAAATCCCGTTTCCAACGAAATCCTCAAAGAGGTCTCAATATCCACTTGCAGACTTTACAAACAGAGTGTTTCCAGACTGCTCTATGAAAACAAAGTTTAAACACTGTGAGTGGAAATCACACATCTCAAAGTGGTTGCTGAGAATGATTCTCTCTAGTTTTTATACGAAGATACTTCCTTTTCAACCGTAGGCCCAAAATCGCTTGAAATCTCCACTTGGAAATTCAAGAAAAAGAGGGTTTCAAATCTGCTCTGTCTAAAGTAAGGTTCAACTCTGTGAGTTGAACACACGCAGCCGAAAGAAGTTACTGACAATTCTTCTGTCTAGCGTTATATGCAGAAATCCCGTTTCCAACGAAATCCTCCAAGAGGTCCAAATATCCACTTGCAGACTTTACAAACAGAGTGTTTCCAATCTGCTCTATGAAAACATAGGTTAAACTCTGTGAGTGGAACGCACACATCCCAAAGTGTTTGCTGAGAATGATTCCCTCTAGTTTTTATATGAAGATATTTCCTTTTCTACCATAGGCCCAAATCTCTTGAAATCTCCACTTGCAAATTCCACAAAAAGAGGGTTTCAAATCTGCTCTGTCTAAAGGAAGGTTCAACTCTGTGAGTTGAACACATGCAGGCCAAAGAAGTTACTGAGAATCTTCTGTCTAGCGTTATATGCAGAAATCCCGTTTCCAACGATATCCTCAAAGAGGTCCAAATATCCAATTGCAGGCTTTACAAACAGAGTGTTTCCAAACTGCTCTATGAGTACAAAGGTTAAACTCTGTGAGTGGAACTCACACATCCCAAAGTGGTTGCTGAGAATGATTCTCTCTAGTTTTTATACGAAGATATTTCCTTTTCTACCGTAGGCCCAAAATCGCTTGAAATCTCCACTTGGAAATTCCACAAAAAGAGGGTTTCAAATCTGCTCTGTCTAAAGTAAGGTTCAACTCTGTCAGTTGAACACATGCAGCCGAAAGAGTTACTGAGAATTCTTCTGTCTAGCGTTATATGCAGAAATCCCGTTTCCAACGAAATCCTCAAAGAGGTCCAAATATCCACTTGCAGGCTTTACAAACAGAGTGTTTCCAAACTGCTCTATGAAAACAAAGGTTAAACTCTGTGAGTGGAACTCACACATCCCAAAGTGGTTGCTGAGAATGATTCTCTCTAGTTTTTATACGAAGATATTTCCTTTTCTACCGTAGGCCCAAAATCGCTTGAAATCTCCACTTGGAAATTCCTCAAAAAGAGGGTTTCAAATCTGCTCTGTCTAAAGTAAGGTTCAACTCTGTGAGTTGAACACACGCAGCCCAAAGAAGTTACTGACAATTCTTCTGTCTAGCATTATATGCAGAAATCCCGTTTCCAACAAAATCCTCAAAGAGGTCCAAATATCCACTTGCAGACTTTACAAACAGAGTCTTTCCAAACTGCTCTATGAAAACAAAGGTTAAACTCTGTGAGTGGAACTCACACATCCCAAAGTGGTTGCTGAGAATGATTCTCTCTAGTTTTTATACGAAGATATTTCCTTTTCTACCGTAGGCCCAAATCGCTTGAAATCTCCCCTTGGAAATTCCACAAAAAGAGGGTTTCAAATCTGCTCTTTCTAAAGGAAGGTTCAACTCTGTGAGTTGAACACACGCAGCCCAAAGAAGTTACTGAGAATTCTTCTGTGTAGCGTTATATGCAGAAATCCCGTTTCCAACGAAATCCTCAAAGAGGTCTCAATATCCACTTGCAGACTTTACAAACAGAGTGTTTCCAGACTGCTCTATGAAAACAAAGGTTAAACACTGTGAGTGGAACTCACACATCTCAAAGTGGTTGCTGAGAATGATTCTCTCTAGTTTTTATACGAAGATACTTCCTTTTCTACCGTAGGCCCAAAATCGATTGAAATCTCCACTTGGAAATTCCACAAAAAGAGGGTTTCAAATCTGCTCTGTCTAAAGTAAGGTTCAACTCTGTCAGTTGAACACATGCAGCCCAAAGAAGTTACTGAGAATTCTTCTGTCTAGCGTTATATGCAGAAATCCCGTTTCCAACGAAATCCTCAAAGAGGTCCAAATATCCACTTGCAGGCTTTACAAACAGAGTGTTTCCAAACTGCTCTATGAACACAAAGGTTAAACTCTGTGAGTGGAACTGACACATCCCAAAGTGGTTGCTGAGAATGATTCTCTCTAGTTTTTTATACGAAGATATTTCCTTTTCTACCGTAGGCCCAAATCGCTTGAAATCTCCACGTGGAAATTCCACAAAAAGAGGGTTTCAAATCTGCTCTGTCTAAAGTAAGGTTCAACTCTGTCAGTTGAACACATGCAGCCCAAAGAAGTTACTGAGAATTCTTCTGTCTAGCGTTATATGCTGAAATCCCGTTTCCAACGAAATCCACAATGAGGTCCAAATATCCACTTGCAGGCTTTACAAACAGAGTGTTTCCAAACTGCTCTATGAAAACAAAGGTTAAACTCTGTGAGTGGAACTCACACATCCCAAAGTGGTTGCTGAGAATGATTCTCTCTAGTTTTTATACGAAGATATTTCCTTTTCTACCGTAGGCCCAAATCGTTTGAAATCTCCCCTTGGAAATTCCACAAAAAGAGGGTTTCAAATCTGCTCTTTCTAAAGGAAGGTTCAACTCTGTGAGTTGAACACACGCAGCCCAAAGAAGTTACTGAGAATTCTTCTGTGTAGCGATATATGCAGAAATCCCGTTTCCAACGAAATCCTCAAAGAGGTCTCAATATCCACTTGCAGACTTTACAAACAGAGTGTTTCCAGACTGCTCTATGAAAACAAAGGTTAAACACTGTGAGTGGAACTCACACATCTCAAAGTGGTTGCTGAGAATGATTCTCTCTAGTTTTTATACGAAGATACTTCCTTTTCTACCGTAGGCCCAAAATCGATTGAAATCTCCACTTGGAAATTCAAGAAAAAGAGGGTTTCAAATCTGCTCTGTCTAAAGTAAGGTTCAACTCTGTGAGTTGAACACACGCAGCCGAAAGGAGTTACTGACAATTCTTCTGTCTAGCGTTATATGCAGAAATCCCGTTTCCAACGAAATCCTCCAAGAGGTCCAAATATCCACTTGCAGACTTTACAAACAGAGTGTTTCCAATCTGCTCTATGAAAACATAGGTTAAACTCTGTGAGTGGAACGCACACATCCCAAAGAGTTTGCAGAGAATGATTCTCTCTAGTTTTTATACGAAGATATTTCCTTTTCTACCGTAGGCCCAAATCGCTTGAAATCTCCACTTGGAAATTCAAGAAAAAGAGGGTTTCAAATCTGCTCTGCCTAAAGTAAGGTTCAACTCTGTGAGTTGAACACAGGCAGCCCAAAGAAGTTACTGACAATTCTTCTGTCTAGCGTTATACGCAGAAATCCCGTTTCCAACAAAATCCTCAAAGAGGTCCAAATATCCACTTGCAGATTTTACAAATAGAGTGTTTCCAAACTGCTCTATGAAAACAAAGGTTAAACTCTGTGAGAGGAACGCACACATCCCAAAGTGTTTGCTGAGAATGATTCCCTCTAGTTTTTATATGAAGATATTTCCTTTTCTACCATAGGCCCAAATCTCTTGAAATCTCCACTTGCAAATTCCACAAAAAGAGGGTTTCAAATCTGCTCTGTCTAAAGGAAGGTTCAACTCTGTGAGTTGAACACACGCAGGCCAAAGAAGTTACTGAGAATTCTTCTGTCTAGCGTTATATGCAGAAATCCCGTTTCCAACGATATCCTCAAACAGGTCCAAATATCCAATTGCAGGCTTTACAAACAGAGTGTTTCCAAACTGCTCTATGAGCACAAAGGTTAAACTCTGTGAGTGGAACTCACACATCCCAAAGTGGTTGCTGAGAATGATTCTGTCTAGTTTTTATACGAAGATATTTCCTTTTCTACCGTAGGCCCAAAATCCCTTGAAATCTCCACTTGGAAATTCCACAAAAAGAGGGTTTCAAATCTGCTGTGTCTAAAGTAAGGTTCAACTCTGTCAGTTGAACACATGCAGCCCAAAAAAGTTACTGAGAATTCTTCTGTCTAGCGTTATATGCAGAAATCCCGTTTACAACGAAATCCTCAAAGAGGTCCAAATATCCACTTGCAGGCTTTACAAACAGAGTGTTTCCAAACTGCTCTATGAAAACAAAGGTTAAACTCTGTGAGTGGAACTCACACATCCCAAAGTGGTTGCTTAGAATGATTCTCTCTAGTTTTTATACGAAGATATTTCCTTTTCTACCGTAGGCCCAAAATCGCTTGAAATCTCCACTTGGAAATTCCTCAAAAAGAGGGTTTCAAATCTGCTCTGTCTAAAGTAAGGTTCAACTCTGTGAGTTGAACACACGCAGCCCAAAGAAGTTACTGACAATTCTTCTGTCTAGCGTTATATGCAGAAATCCCGTTTCCAACAAAATCCTCAAAGAGGTCCAAATATCCACTTGCAGACTTTACAAACAGAGTGTTTCCAAACTGCTCTATGAAAACATAGGTTAAACTCTGTGAGTGGAACGCACACATCCCAAAGAGTTTGCAGAGATTGATTCTCTCTAGTTTTATACGAAGATATTTCCTTTTCTACCGTAGGCCCAAATCGCTTGAAATCTCCACTTGGAAATTCAAGAAAAAGAGGGTTTCAAATCTGCTCTGTCTAAAGTAAGGTTCAACTGTGTGAGTTGAACACAGGCAGCCCAAAGAAGTTACTGACAATTCTTCTGTCTAGCGTTATACGCAGAAATCCCGTTTCCAACAAAATCCTCAAAGAGGTCCAAATATCCACTTGCAGATTTTACAAATAGAGTGTTTCCAAACTGCTCTATGAAAACAAAGGTTAAACTCTGTGAGAGGAACGCACACATCCCAAAGTGTTTGCTGAGAATGATTCCCTCTAGTTTTTATATTAAGATATTTCCTTTTCTACCATAGGCCCAAATCTCTTGAAATCTCCACTTGCAAATTCCACAAAAAGAGGGTTTCAAATCTGCTCTGTCTAAAGGAAGGTTCAACTCTGTGAGTTGAACACACGCAGGCCAAAGAAGTTACTGAGAATTCTTCTGTCTAGCGTTATATGCAGAAATCCCGTTTCCAACGAAATCCTCAAAGAGGTCTCAATATCCACTTGCAGACTTTACAAACAGAGTGTTTCCAGACTGCTCTATGAAAACAAAGGTTAAACACTGTGAGTGGAACTCACACATCTCAAAGTGGTTGCTGAGAATGATTCTCTCTAGTTTTTATACGAAGATACTTCCTTTTCAACCGTCGGCCCAAAATCGATTGAAATCTCCACTTGGAAATTCCACAAAAAGAGGGTTTCAAATCTGCTCTGTCTAAAGTAAGGTTCAACTCTGTCAGTTGAACACATGCAGCCCAAAGAAGTTACTGAGAATTCTTCTGTCTAGCGTTATATGCAGAAATCCCGTTTCCAACGAAATCCTCAAAGAGGTCCAAATATCCACTTGCAGGCTTTACAAACAGAGTGTTTCCAAACTGCTCTATGAACACAAAGGTTAAACTCTGTGAGTGGAACTCACACATCCCAAAGTGGTTGCTGAGAATGATTCTGTCTAGTTTTTATACGAAGATATTTCCTTTTCTACCGTAGGCCCAAAATCGCTTGAAATCTCCACTTGGAAATTCCACAAAAAGAGGGTTTCAAATCTGCTCTGTCTAAAGTAAGGTTCAACTCTGTGAGTTGAACACACGCAGCCGAAAGAAGTTACTGACAATTCTTCTCTCTAGCGTTATATGCAGAAATCCCGTTTCCAACGAAATCCTCAAAGAGGTCCAAATATCCACTTGCAGACTTTACAAACAGAGTGTTTCCAATCTGCTCTATGAAAACAAAAGTTAAACTCTGTGAGTGGAACGCACACATTACAAAGAGTTTGCAGAGAATGATTCTCTCTAGTTTTTATACGAAGATATTTCCTTTCCTACCGTAGGCCCAAATCGCTTGAAATCTCCACTTGGAAATTCAAGAAAAAGAGGGTTTCAAATCTGCTCTGTCTAAAGTAAGGTTCAACTCTGTGAGTTGAACACACGCAGCCGAAAGAAGTTACTGACAATTCTTCTGTCTAGCGTTATATGCAGAAATCCCGTTTCCAACGAAATCCTCCAAGAGGTCCAAATATCCACTTGCAGACTTTACAAACAGAGTGTTTCCAATCTGCTCTATGAAAACATAGGTTAAACTCTGTGAGTGGAACGCACACATCCCAAAGAGTTTGCAGAGAATGATTCTCTCTAGTTTTTATACGAAGATATTTCCTTTTCTACCGTAGGCCCAAATCGCTTGAAATCTCCACTTGGAAATTCAAGAAAAAGAGGGTTTCAAATCTGCTCTGTCTAAAGTAAGGTTCAACTCTGTGAGTTGAACACAGGCAGCCCAAAGAAGTTACTGACAATTCTTCTGTCTAGCGTTATACGCAGAAATCCCGTTTCCAACAAAATCCTCAAAGAGGTCCAAATATCCACTTGCACATTTTACAAATAGAGTGTTTCCAAACTGCTCTATGAAAACAAAGGTTAAACTCTGTGAGAGGAACGCACACATCCCAAAGTGTTTGCTGAGAATGATTCCCTCTAGTTTTTATATGAAGATATTTCCTTTTCTACCATAGGCCCAAATCTCTTGAAATCTCCACTTGCAAATTCCACAAAAAGAGGGTTTCAAATCTGCTCTGTCTAAAGGAAGGTTCAACTCTGTCAGTTGAACACATGCAGCCCAAAGAAGTTACTGAGAATTCTTCTGTCTAGCGTTATATGCAGAAATCCCGTTTCCAACGAAATCCTCAAAGAGGTCCAAATATCCACTTGCAGGCTTTACAAACAGAGTGTTTCCAAACTGCTCTATGAACACAAAGGTTAAACTCTGTGAGTGGAACTGACACATCCCAAAGTGGTTGCTGAGAATGATTCTCTCTAGTTTTTTATACGAAGATATTTCCTTTTCTACCGTAGGCCCAAATCGCTTGAAATCTCCACGTGGAAATTCCACAAAAAGAGGGTTTCAAATCTGCTCTGTCTAAAGTAAGGTTCAACTCTGTCAGTTGAACACATGCAGCCCAAAGAAGTTACTGAGAATTCTTCTGTCTAGCGTTATATGCTGAAATCCCGTTTCCAACGAAATCCACAATGAGGTCCAAATATCCACTTGCAGGCTTTACAAACAGAGTGTTTCCAAACTGCTCTATGAAAACAAAGGTTAAACTCTGTGAGTGGAACTCACACATCCCAAAGTGGTTGCTGAGAATGATTCTCTCTAGTTTTTATACGAAGATATTTCCTTTTCTACCGTAGGCCCAAATCGTTTGAAATCTCCCCTTGGAAATTCCACAAAAAGAGGGTTTCAAATCTGCTCTTTCTAAAGGAAGGTTCAACTCTGTGAGTTGAACACACGCAGCCCAAAGAAGTTACTGAGAATTCTTCTGTGTAGCGATATATGCAGAAATCCCGTTTCCAACGAAATCCTCAAAGAGGTCTCAATATCCACTTGCAGACTTTACAAACAGAGTGTTTCCAGACTGCTCTATGAAAACAAAGGTTAAACACTGTGAGTGGAACTCACACATCTCAAAGTGGTTGCTGAGAATGATTCTCTCTAGTTTTTATACGAAGATACTTCCTTTTCTACCGTAGGCCCAAAATCGATTGAAATCTCCACTTGGAAATTCAAGAAAAAGAGGGTTTCAAATCTGCTCTGTCTAAAGTAAGGTTCAACTCTGTGAGTTGAACACACGCAGCCGAAAGGAGTTACTGACAATTCTTCTGTCTAGCGTTATATGCAGAAATCCCGTTTCCAACGAAATCCTCCAAGAGGTCCAAATATCCACTTGCAGACTTTACAAACAGAGTGTTTCCAATCTGCTCTATGAAAACATAGGTTAAACTCTGTGAGTGGAACGCACACATCCCAAAGAGTTTGCAGAGAATGATTCTCTCTAGTTTTTATACGAAGATATTTCCTTTTCTACCGTAGGCCCAAATCGCTTGAAATCTCCACTTGGAAATTCAAGAAAAAGAGGGTTTCAAATCTGCTCTGCCTAAAGTAAGGTTCAACTCTGTGAGTTGAACACAGGCAGCCCAAAGAAGTTACTGACAATTCTTCTGTCTAGCGTTATACGCAGAAATCCCGTTTCCAACAAAATCCTCAAAGAGGTCCAAATATCCACTTGCAGATTTTACAAATAGAGTGTTTCCAAACTGCTCTATGAAAACAAAGGTTAAACTCTGTGAGAGGAACGCACACATCCCAAAGTGTTTGCTGAGAATGATTCCCTCTAGTTTTTATATGAAGATATTTCCTTTTCTACCATAGGCCCAAATCTCTTGAAATCTCCACTTGCAAATTCCACAAAAAGAGGGTTTCAAATCTGCTCTGTCTAAAGGAAGGTTCAACTCTGTGAGTTGAACACACGCAGGCCAAAGAAGTTACTGAGAATTCTTCTGTCTAGCGTTATATGCAGAAATCCCGTTTCCAACGATATCCTCAAACAGGTCCAAATATCCAATTGCAGGCTTTACAAACAGAGTGTTTCCAAACTGCTCTATGAGCACAAAGGTTAAACTCTGTGAGTGGAACTCACACATCCCAAAGTGGTTGCTGAGAATGATTCTGTCTAGTTTTTATACGAAGATATTTCCTTTTCTACCGTAGGCCCAAAATCCCTTGAAATCTCCACTTGGAAATTCCACAAAAAGAGGGTTTCAAATCTGCTGTGTCTAAAGTAAGGTTCAACTCTGTCAGTTGAACACATGCAGCCCAAAAAAGTTACTGAGAATTCTTCTGTCTAGCGTTATATGCAGAAATCCCGTTTACAACGAAATCCTCAAAGAGGTCCAAATATCCACTTGCAGGCTTTACAAACAGAGTGTTTCCAAACTGCTCTATGAAAACAAAGGTTAAACTCTGTGAGTGGAACTCACACATCCCAAAGTGGTTGCTTAGAATGATTCTCTCTAGTTTTTATACGAAGATATTTCCTTTTCTACCGTAGGCCCAAAATCGCTTGAAATCTCCACTTGGAAATTCCTCAAAAAGAGGGTTTCAAATCTGCTCTGTCTAAAGTAAGGTTCAACTCTGTGAGTTGAACACACGCAGCCCAAAGAAGTTACTGACAATTCTTCTGTCTAGCGTTATATGCAGAAATCCCGTTTCCAACAAAATCCTCAAAGAGGTCCAAATATCCACTTGCAGACTTTACAAACAGAGTGTTTCCAAACTGCTCTATGAAAACATAGGTTAAACTCTGTGAGTGGAACGCACACATCCCAAAGAGTTTGCAGAGATTGATTCTCTCTAGTTTTATACGAAGATATTTCCTTTTCTACCGTAGGCCCAAATCGCTTGAAATCTCCACTTGGAAATTCAAGAAAAAGAGGGTTTCAAATCTGCTCTGTCTAAAGTAAGGTTCAACTGTGTGAGTTGAACACAGGCAGCCCAAAGAAGTTACTGACAATTCTTCTGTCTAGCGTTATACGCAGAAATCCCGTTTCCAACAAAATCCTCAAAGAGGTCCAAATATCCACTTGCAGATTTTACAAATAGAGTGTTTCCAAACTGCTCTATGAAAACAAAGGTTAAACTCTGTGAGAGGAACGCACACATCCCAAAGTGTTTGCTGAGAATGATTCCCTCTAGTTTTTATATTAAGATATTTCCTTTTCTACCATAGGCCCAAATCTCTTGAAATCTCCACTTGCAAATTCCACAAAAAGAGGGTTTCAAATCTGCTCTGTCTAAAGGAAGGTTCAACTCTGTGAGTTGAACACACGCAGGCCAAAGAAGTTACTGAGAATTCTTCTGTCTAGCGTTATATGCAGAAATCCCGTTTCCAACGAAATCCTCAAAGAGGTCTCAATATCCACTTGCAGACTTTACAAACAGAGTGTTTCCAGACTGCTCTATGAAAACAAAGGTTAAACACTGTGAGTGGAACTCACACATCTCAAAGTGGTTGCTGAGAATGATTCTCTCTAGTTTTTATACGAAGATACTTCCTTTTCAACCGTCGGCCCAAGATCGATTGAAATCTCCACTTGGAAATTCCACAAAAAGAGGGTTTCAAATCTGCTCTGTCTAAAGTAAGGTTCAACTCTGTCAGTTGAACACATGCAGCCCAAAGAAGTTACTGAGAATTCTTCTGTCTAGCGTTATATGCAGAAATCCCGTTTCCAACGAAATCCTCAAAGAGGTCCAAATATCCACTTGCAGGCTTTACAAACAGAGTGTTTCCAAACTGCTCTATGAACACAAAGGTTAAACTCTGTGAGTGGAACTCACACATCCCAAAGTGGTTGCTGAGAATGATTCTGTCTAGTTTTTATACGAAGATATTTCCTTTTCTACCGTAGGCCCAAAATCGCTTGAAATCTCCACTTGGAAATTCCACAAAAAGAGGGTTTCAAATCTGCTCTGTCTAAAGTAAGGTTCAACTCTGTGAGTTGAACACACGCAGCCGAAAGAAGTTACTGACAATTCTTCTCTCTAGCGTTATATGCAGAAATCCCGTTTCCAACGAAATCCTCAAAGAGGTCCAAATATCCACTTGCAGACTTTACAAACAGAGTGTTTCCAATCTGCTCTATGAAAACAAAAGTTAAACTCTGTGAGTGGAACGCACACATTACAAAGAGTTTGCAGAGAATGATTCTCTCTAGTTTTTATACGAAGATATTTCCTTTCCTACCGTAGGCCCAAATCGCTTGAAATCTCCACTTGGAAATTCAAGAAAAAGAGGGTTTCAAATCTGCTCTGTCTAAAGTAAGGTTCAACTCTGTGAGTTGAACACACGCAGCCGAAAGAAGTTACTGACAATTCTTCTGTCTAGCGTTATATGCAGAAATCCCGTTTCCAACGAAATCCTCCAAGAGGTCCAAATATCCACTTGCAGACTTTACAAACAGAGTGTTTCCAATCTGCTCTATGAAAACATAGGTTAAACTCTGTGAGTGGAACGCACACATCCCAAAGAGTTTGCAGAGAATGATTCTCTCTAGTTTTTATACGAAGATATTTCCTTTTCTACCGTAGGCCCAAATCGCTTGAAATCTCCACTTGGAAATTCAAGAAAAAGAGGGTTTCAAATCTGCTCTGTCTAAAGTAAGGTTCAACTCTGTGAGTTGAACACAGGCAGCCCAAAGAAGTTACTGACAATTCTTCTGTCTAGCGTTATACGCAGAAATCCCGTTTCCAACAAAATCCTCAAAGAGGTCCAAATATCCACTTGCAGATTTTACAAATAGAGTGTTTCCAAACTGCTCTATGAAAACAAAGGTTAAACTCTGTGAGAGGAACGCACACATCCCAAAGTGTTTGCTGAGAATGATTCCCTCTAGTTTTTATATGAAGATATTTCCTTTTCTACCATAGGCCCAAATCTCTTGAAATCTCCACTTGCAAATTCCACAAAAAGAGGGTTTCAAATCTGCTCTGTCTAAAGGAAGGTTCAACTCTGTGAGTTGAACACACGCAGGCCAAAGAAGTTACTGAGAATTCTTCTGTCTAGCGTTATATGCAGAAATCCCGTTTCCAACGATATCCTCAAACAGGTCCAAATATCCAATTGCAGGCTTTACAAACAGAGTGTTTCCAAACTGCTCTATGAGCACAAAGGTTAAACTCTGTGAGTGGAACTCACACATCCCAAAGTGGTTGCTGAGAATGATTCTGTCTAGTTTTTATACGAAGATATTTCCTTTTCTACCGTAGGCCCAAAATCCCTTGAAATCTCCACTTGGAAATTCCACAAAAAGAGGGTTTCAAATCTGCTGTGTCTAAAGTAAGGTTCAACTCTGTCAGTTGAACACATGCAGCCCAAAAAAGTTACTGAGAATTCTTCTGTCTAGCGTTATATGCAGAAATCCCGTTTACAACGAAATCCTCAAAGAGGTCCAAATATCCACTTGCAGGCTTTACAAACAGAGTGTTTCCAAACTGCTCTATGAAAACAAAGGTTAAACTCTGTGAGTGGAACTCACACATCCCAAAGTGGTTGCTTAGAATGATTCTCTCTAGTTTTTATACGAAGATATTTCCTTTTCTACCGTAGGCCCAAAATCGCTTGAAATCTCCACTTGGAAATTCCTCAAAAAGAGGGTTTCAAATCTGTTCTGTCTAAAGTAAGGTTCAACTCTGTGAGTTGAACACACGCAGCCCAAAGAAGTTACTGACAATTCTTCTGTCTAGCGTTATATGCAGAAATCCCGTTTCCAACAAAATCCTCAAAGAGGTCCAAATATCCACTTGCAGACTTTACAAACAGAGTGTTTCCAAACTGCTCTATGAAAACATAGGTTAAACTCTGTGAGTGGAACGCACACATCCCAAAGAGTTTGCAGAGATTGATTCTCTCTAGTTTTATACGAAGATATTTCCTTTTCTACCGTAGGCCCAAATCACTTGAAATCTCCACTTGGAAATTCAAGAAAAAGAGGGTTTCAAATCTGCTCTGTCTAAAGTAAGGTTCAACTGTGTGAGTTGAACACAGGCAGCCCAAAGAAGTTACTGACAATTCTTCTGTCTAGCGTTATACGCAGAAATCCCGTTTCCAACAAAATCCTCAAAGAGGTCCAAATATCCACTTGCAGATTTTACAAATAGAGTGTTTACAAACTGCTCTATGAAAACAAAGGTTAAACTCTGTGAGAGGAACGCACACATCCCAAAGTGTTTGCTGAGAATGATTCCCTCTAGTTTTTATATTAAGATATTTCCTTTTCTACCATAGGCCCAAATCTCTTGAAATCTCCACTTGCAAATTCCACAAAAAGAGGGTTTCAAATCTGCTCTGTCTAAAGGAAGGTTCAACTCTGTGAGTTGAACACACGCAGGCCAAAGAAGTTACTGAGAATTCTTCTGTCTAGCGTTATATGCAGAAATCCCGTTTCCAACGAAATCCTCAAAGAGGTCTCAATATCCACTTGCAGACTTTACAAACAGAGTGTTTCCAGACTGCTCTATGAAAACAAAGGTTAAACACTGTGAGTGGAACTCACACATCTCAAAGTGGTTGCTGAGAATGATTCTCTCTAGTTTTTATACGAAGATACTTCCTTTTCAACCGTCGGCCCAAAATCGATTGAAATCTCCACTTGGAAATTCCACAAAAAGAGGGTTTCAAATCTGCTCTGTCTAAAGTAAGGTTCAACTCTGTCAGTTGAACACATGCAGCCCAAAGAAGTTACTGAGAATTCTTCTGTCTAGCGTTATATGCAGAAATCCCGTTTCCAACGAAATCCTCAAAGAGGTCCAAATATCCACTTGCAGGCTTTACAAACAGAGTGTTTCCAAACTGCTCTATGAACACAAAGGTTAAACTCTGTGAGTGGAACTCACACATCCCAAAGTGGTTGCTGAGAATGATTCTGTCTAGTTTTTATACGAAGATATTTCCTTTTCTACCGTAGGCCCAAAATCGCTTGAAATCTCCACTTGGAAATTCCACAAAAAGAGGGTTTCAAATCTGCTCTGTCTAAAGTAAGGTTCAACTCTGTGAGTTGAACACACGCAGCCGAAAGAAGTTACTGACAATTCTTCTCTCTAGCGTTATATGCAGAAATCCCGTTTCCAACGAAATCCTCAAAGAGGTCCAAATATCCACTTGCAGACTTTACAAACAGAGTGTTTCCAATCTGCTCTATGAAAACAAAAGTTAAACTCTGTGAGTGGAACGCACACATTACAAAGAGTTTGCAGAGAATGATTCTCTCTAGTTTTTATACGAAGATATTTCCTTTCCTACCGTAGGCCCAAATCGCTTGAAATCTCCACTTGGAAATTCAAGAAAAAGAGGGTTTCAAATCTGCTCTGTCTAAAGTAAGGTTCAACTCTGTGAGTTGAACACACGCAGCCGAAAGAAGTTACTGACAATTCTTCTGTCTAGCGTTATATGCAGAAATCCCGTTTCCAACGAAATCCTCCAAGAGGTCCAAATATCCACTTGCAGACTTTACAAACAGAGTGTTTCCAATCTGCTCTATGAAAACATAGGTTAAACTCTGTGAGTGGAACGCACACATCCCAAAGAGTTTGCAGAGAATGATTCTCTCTAGTTTTTATACGAAGATATTTCCTTTTCTACCGTAGGCCCAAATCGCTTGAAATCTCCACTTGGAAATTCAAGAAAAAGAGGGTTTCAAATCTGCTCTGTCTAAAGTAAGGTTCAACTCTGTGAGTTGAACACAGGCAGCCCAAAGAAGTTACTGACAATTCTTCTGTCTAGCGTTATACGCAGAAATCCCGTTTCCAACAAAATCCTCAAAGAGGTCCAAATATCCACTTGCACATTTTACAAATAGAGTGTTTCCAAACTGCTCTATGAAAACAAAGGTTAAACTCTGTGAGAGGAACGCACACATCCCAAAGTGTTTGCTGAGAATGATTCCCTCTAGTTTTTATATGAAGATATTTCCTTTTCTACCATAGGCCCAAATCTCTTGAAATCTCCACTTGCAAATTCCACAAAAAGAGGGTTTCAAATCTGCTCTGTCTAAAGGAAGGTTCAACTCTGTGAGTTGAACACACGCAGGCCAAAGAAGTTACTGAGAATTCTTCTGTCTAGCGTTATATGCAGAAATCCCGTTTCCAACGATATCCTCAAACAGGTCCAAATATCCAATTGCAGGCTTTACAAACAGAGTGTTTCCAAACTGCTCTATGAGCACAAAGGTTAAACTCTGTGAGTGGAACTCACACATCCCAAAGTGGTTGCTGAGAATGATTCTGTCTAGTTTTTATACGAAGATATTTCCTTTTCTACCGTAGGCCCAAAATCCCTTGAAATCTCCACTTGGAAATTCCACAAAAAGAGGGTTTCAAATCTGCTGTGTCTAAAGTAAGGTTCAACTCTGTCAGTTGAACACATGCAGCCCAAAAAAGTTACTGAGAATTCTTCTGTCTAGCGTTATATGCAGAAATCCCGTTTACAACGAAATCCTCAAAGAGGTCCAAATATCCACTTGCAGGCTTTACAAACAGAGTGTTTCCAAACTGCTCTATGAACACAAAGGTTAAACTCTGTGAGTGGAACTCACACATCCCAAAGTGGTTGCTGAGAATGATTCTCTCTAGTTTTTATACGAAGATATTTCCTTTTCTACCATAGGCCCAAAATCGCTTGAAATCTCCACTTGGAAATTCCACAAAAAGAGGGTTTCAAATCTGCTCTGTCTAAAGTAAGGTTCAACTCTGTCAGTTGAACACATGCAGCCGAGAGAAGTTACTGAGAATTCTTCTGTCTAGCGTTATATGCAGAAATCCCGTTTCCAACGAAATCCTCAAAGAGGTCCAAATATCCACTTGCAGGCTTTACAAACAGAGTGTTTCCAAACTGCTCTATGAAAACAAAGGTTAAACTCTGTGAGTGGAACTCACACATCCCAAAGTGGTTGCTTAGAATGATTCTCTCTAGTTTTTATACGAAGATATTTCCTTTTCTACCGTAGGCCCAAAATCGCTTGAAATCTCCACTTGGAAATTCCTCAAAAAGAGGGTTTCAAATCTGCTCTTTCTAAAGGAAGGTTCAACTCTGTGAGTTGAACACACGCAGCCCAAAGAAGTTACTGAGAATTCTTCTGTGTAGCGTTATATGCAGAAATCCCGTTTCCAACGAAATCCTCAAAGAGGTCTCAATATCCACTTGCAGACTTTACAAACAGAGTGTTTCCAATCTGCTCTATGAAAACATAGGTTAAACTCTGTGAGTGGAACGCACACATCCCAAAGAGATTGCAGAGAATGATTCTCTCTAGTTTTTATACGAAGATATTTCCTTTTCTACCGTAGGCCCAAATCGCTTGAAATCTCCACTTGGAAATTCAAGAAAAAGAGGGTTTCAAATCTGCTCTGTCTAAAGTAAGGTTCAACTCTGTGAGTTGAACACAGGCAGCCCAAAGAAGTTACTGACAATTCTTCTGTCTAGCGTTATACGCAGAAGTCCCGTTTCCAACAAAATCCTCAAAGAGTTCCAAATATCCACTTGCAGATTTTACAAATAGAGTGTTTCCAAACTGCTCTATGAAAACAAAGGTTAAACTCTGTGAGAGGAACGCACACATCCCAAAGTGTTTTCTGAGAATGATTCCCTCTAGTTTTTATATGAAGATATTTCCTTTTCTACCATAGGCCCAAATCTCTTGAAATCTCCACTTGCAAATTCCACAAAAAGAGGGTTTCAAATCTGCTCTGTCTAAAGGAAGGTTCAACTCTGTGAGTTGAACACACGCATGCCAAAGAAGTTACTGAGAATTCTTCTGTCTAGCGTTATATGCAGAAATCCCGTTTCCAACGATATCCTCAAAGAGGTCCAAATATCCAATTGCAGGCTTTACAAACAGAGTGTTTCCAAACTGCTCTATGAGCACAAAGGTTAAACTCTGTGAGTGGAACTCACACATCCCGAAGTGGTTGCTGAGAATGATTCTCTCTAGTTTTTATACGAAGATATTTCCTTTTCTACCGTAGGCCCAAAATCCCTTGAAATCTCCACTTGGAAATTCCACAAAAAGAGGGTTTCAAATCTGCTCTGTGTAAAGTAAGGTTCAACTCTGTGAGCTGAACACACGCAGCCCTAAGAAGTTACTGACAATTCTTCTGTCTAGCGTTATATGCAGAAATCCCGTTTCCAACAAAATCCTCAAAGAGGTCCAAATATCCACTTGCAGACTTTACAAACAGAGTGTTTCCAAACAGCTCTATGAAAACAAAGGTTAAACTCTGTGAGTGGAACTCACACATCCCAAAGTGGTTGCTGAGAATGATTCTCTCTAGTTTTTATACGAAGATATTTCCTTTTCTACCGTAGGCCCAAATCGCATGAAATCTCCCCTTGGAAATTCCACAAAAAGAGGGTTTCAAATCTGCTCTTTCTAAAGGAAGGTTCAACTCTGTGAGTTGAACACACGCAGCCCAAAGAAGTTACTGAGAATTCTTCTGTGTAGCGTTATATGCAGAAATCCCGTTTCCAACGAAATCCTCAAAGAGGTCTCAATATCCACTTGCAGACTTTACAAACAGAGTGTTTCCAGACTGCTCTATGAAAACAAAGGTTAAACACTGTGAGTGGAACTCACACATCCCAAAGTGGTTGCTGAGAATGATTCTCTCTAGTTTTTATACGAAGATACTTCCTTTTCAACCGTAGGCCCAAAATCGATTGAAATCTCCACTTGGAAATTCCACAAAAAGAGGGTTTCAAATCTGCTCTGTCTAAAGTAAGGTTCAATTCTGTCAGTTGAACACATGCAGCCCAAAGAAGTTACTGAGAATTCTTCTGTCTAGCGTTATATGTAGAAATCCCGTTTCCAACGAAATCCTCAAAGAGGTCCAAATATCCACTTGCAGGCTTTACAGAGTGTTTCCAAACTGCTCTATGAAAACAAAGGTTAAACTCTGTGAGTGGAACTCACACATCCCAAAGTGGTTGCTGAGAATGATTCTCTCTAGTTTTTATACGAAGATATTTCCTTTTCTACTGTAGGCCCAAATCGCTTGAAATCTCCCCTTGGAAATTCCACAAAAAGAGGGTTTCAAATCTGCTCTTTCTAAAGGAAGATTCAACTCTGTGAGTTGAACACACGCAGCCCAAAGAAGTTACTGAGAATTCTTCTGTGTAGCGTTATATGCAGAAATCCCGTTTCCAACGAAATCCTCAAAGAGGTCTCAATATCCACTTGCAGACTTTACAAACAGAGTGTTTCCAGACTGCTCTATGAAAACAAAGGTTAAACACTGTGAGTGGAACTCACACATCTCAAAGTGGTTGCTGAGAATGATTCTCTCTAGTTTTTATACGAAGATACTTCCTTTTCAACCGTAGGCCCAAAATCGATTGAAATCTCCACTTGGAAATTCCACAAAAAGAGGATTTCAAATCTGCTCTGTCTAAAGTAAGGTTCAACTCTGTCAGTTGAACACATGCAGCCCAAAGAAGTTACTGAGAATTCTTCTGTCTAGCGTTATATGCAGAAATCCCGTTTCCAACGAAATCCTCAAAGAGGTCCAAATATCCACTTGCAGTCTTTACAAACAGAGTGTTTCCAAACTGCTCTATGAACACAAAGGTTAAACTCTGTGAGTGGAACTCACACATCCCAAAGTGGTTGCTGAGAATGATTCTCTCTAGTTTTTATACGAAGATATTTCCTTTTCTACCGTAGGCCCAAAATCGCTTGAAATCTCCACTTGGAAATTCCACAAAAAGAGGGTTTCAAATCTGCTGTGTCTAAAGTAAGGTTCAACTCTGTCAGTTGAACACACGCTGCCGAAAGAAGTTACTGAGAATTCTTCTGTCTAGCGTTATATGCAGAAATCCCGTTTCCAACGAAATCCTCAAAGAGGTCCAAATATCCACTTGCAGGCTTTACAAACAGAGTGTTTCCAAACTGCTCTATGAACACAAAGGTTAAACTCTGTGAGTGGAACTCACACATCCCAAAGTGGTTGCTGAGAATGATTCTCTCTAGTTTTTATACGAAGATATTTCCTTTTCTACCGTAGGCCCAAATCGCTTGAAATCTCCACTTGGAAATTCAAGAAAAAGAGGGTTTCAAATCTGCTCTGTCTAAAGTTAGGTTCAACTCTGTGAGTTGAACACACGCAGCCGAAAGAAGTTACTGAGAATTCTTCTGTCTAGCGTTATATGCAGAAATCCCGTTTCCAACGAAATCCTCAAAGAGGTCCAAATATCCACTTGCAGACTTTACAAACAGAGTGTTTCCAATCTGCTCTATGAAAACATAGGTTAAACTCTGTGAGTGGAACGCACACATCCCAAAGAGTTTGCAGAGAATGATTCTCTCTAGTTTTTATACGAAGATATTTCCTTTTCTACCGTAGGCCCAAATCGCTTGAAATCTCCACTTGGAAATTCAAGAAAAAGAGGGTTTCAAATCTGCTCTGTCTAAAGTAAGGTTCAACTCTGTGAGTTGAACACAGGCAGCCCAAAGAAGTTACTGACAATTCTTCTGTCTAGCGTTATACGCAGAAATCCCGTTTCCAACAAAATCCTCAAAGAGGTCCAAATATCCACTTGCAGATTTTACAAATAGAGTGTTTCCAAACTGCTCTATGAAAACAAAGGTTAAACTCTGTGAGAGGAACGCACACATCCCAAAGTGTTTGCTGAGAATGATTCCCTCTAGTTTTTATATGAAGATATTTCCTTTTCTACCATAGGCCCAAATCACTTGAAATCTCCACTTGCAAATTCCACAAAAAGAGGGTTTCAAATCTGCTCTGTCTATAGGAAGGTTCAACTCTGTGAGTTGAACACACGCAGGCCAAAGAAGTTACTGAGAATTCTTCTGTCTAGCGTTATATGCAGAAATCCCGTTTCCAACGATATCCTCAAAGAGGTCCAAATATCCAATTGCAGGCTTTACAAACAGAGTGTTTCCAAACTGCTCTATGAGCACAAAGGTTAAACTCTGTGAGTGGAACTCACACATCCCAAAGTGGTTGCTGAGAATGATTCTCTCTAGTTTTTATACGAAGATATTTCCTTTTCTACCGTAGGCCCAAAATCCCTTGAAATCTCCACTTGGAAATTCCACAAAAAGAGGGTTTCAAATCTGCTCTGTCTAAAGTAAGGTTCAACTCTGTCAGTTGAACACATGCAGCCGAAAGAAGTTACTGAGAATTCTTCTGTCTAGCGTTATATGCAGAAATCCCGTTTCCAGCAAAATCCTCAAAGAGGTCCAAATATCCACTTGCAGACTTTACAAACAGAGTGTTTCCAAACTGCTCTATGAAAACAAAGGTTAAACTCTGTGAGTGGAACTCACACATCCCAAAGTGGTTGCTGAGAATGATTCTCTCTAGTTTTTATACGAAGATATTTCCTTTTCTACCGTAGGCCCAAATCGCTTGAAATCTCCCCTTGGAAATTTCACAAAAAGAGGGTTTCAAATCTGCTCTTTCTAAAGGAAGATTCAACTCTGTGAGTTGAACACACGCAGCCCAAAGAAGTTACTGAGAATTCTTCTGTGTAGCGTTATATGCAGAAATCCCGTTTCCAACGAAATCCTCAAAGAGGTCTCAATATCCACTTGCAGACTTTACAAACAGAGTGTTTCCAGACTGCTCTATGAAAACAAAGGTTAAACACTGTGAGTGGAACTCACACATCTCAAAGTGGTTGCTGAGAATGATTCTCTCTAGTTTTTATACGAAGATACTTCCTTTTCAACCGTAGGCCCAAAATCGCTTGAAATCTCCACTTGGAAATTCAAGAAAAAGAGGGTTTCAAATCTGCTCTGTCTAAAGTAAGGTTCAACTCTGTGAGTTGAACACACGCAGCCGAAAGAAGTTACTGACAATTCTTCTGTCTAGCGTTATATGCAGAAATCCCGTTTCCAACGAAATCCTCCAAGAGGTCCAAATATCCACTTGCAGACTTTACAAACAGAGTGTTTCCAATCTGCTCTATGAAAACATAGGTTAAACTCTGTGAGTGGAACGCACACATCCCAAAGAGATTGCAGAGAATGATTCTCTCTAGTTTTTATACGAAGATATTTCCTTTTCTACCGTAGGCCCAAATCGCTTGAAATCTCCACTTGGAAATTCAAGAAAAAGAGGGTTTCAAATCTGCTCTGTCTAAAGTAAGGTTCAACTCTGTGAGTTGAACACAGGCAGCCCAAAGAAGTTACTGACAATTCTTCTGTCTAGCGTTATACGCAGAAATCACGTTTCCAACAAAATCCTCAAAGAGGTCCAAATATCCACTTGCAGATTTTACAAATAGAGTGTTTCCAAACTGCTCTATGAAAACAAAGGTTAAACTCTGTGAGAGGAACGCACACATCCCAAAGTGTTTGCTGAGAATGATTCCCTCTAGTTTTTATATGAAGATATTTCCTTTTCTACCGTAGGCCCAAATCACTTGAAATCTCCACTTGCAAATTCCACAAAAAGAGGGTTTCAAATCTGCTCTGTCTAAAGGAAGGTTCAACTCTGTGAGTTGAACACACGCAGGCCAAAGAAGTTACTGAGAATTCTTCTGTCTAGCGTTATATGCAGAAATCCCGTTTCCAACGATATCCTCAAAGAGGTCCAAATATCCAATTGCAGGCTTTACAAACAGAGTGTTTCCAAACTGCTCTATGAGCACAAAGGTTAAACTCTGTGAGTGGAACTCACACATCCCAAAGTGGTTGCTGAGAATGATTCTCTCTAGATTTTATACGAAGATATTTCCTTTTCTACCGTAGGCCCAAAATCGCTTGAAATCTCCACTTGGAAATTCCACAAAAAGAGGGTTTCAAATCTGCTCTGTCTAAAGTAAGGTTCAACTCTGTCAGTTGAACACATGCAGCCGAAAGAAGTTACTGAGAATTCTTCTGTCTAGCGTTATATGCTGAAATCCCGTTTCCAACGAAATCCTCAAAGAGGTCCAAATATCCACTTGCAGACTTTACAAACAGTGTGTTTCCAAACTGCTCTATGAAAACAAAGGTTAAACTCTGTGAGTGGAACTCACACATCCCAAAGTGGTTGCTTAGAATGATTCTCTCTAGTTTTCATACGAAGATATTTCCTTTTCTACCGTAGGCCCAAAATCGCTTGAAATCTCCACTTGGAAATTCCTCAAAAAGAGGGTTTCAAATCTGCTCTGTCTAAAGTAAGGTTCAACTCTGTGAGTTGAACACACGCAGCCCAAAGAAGTTACTGACAATTCTTCTGTCTAGCGTTATATGCAGAAATCCCGTTTCCAACAAAATCCTCAAAGAGGTCCAAATATCCACTTGCAGACTTTACAAACAGAGTGTTTCCAAACTGCTCTATGAAAACAAAGGTTAAACTCTGTGAGTGGAACTCACACATCCCAAAGTGGTTGCTGAGAATGATTCTCTCTAGTTTTTATACGAAGATATTTCCTTTTCTACCGTAGGCCCAAATCGCTTGAAATCTCCCCTTGGAAATTCCACAAAAAGAGGGTTTCAAATCTGCTCTTTCTAAAGGAAGATTCAACTCTGTGAGTTGAACACACGCAGCCCAAAGAAGTTACTGAGAATTCTTCTGTGTAGCGTTATATGCAGAAATCCCGTTTCCAACGAAATCCTCAAAGAGGTCTCAATATCCACTTGCAGACTTTACAAACAGAGTGTTTCCAGACTGCTCTATGAAAACAAAGGTTAAACACTGTGAGTGGAACTCACACATCTCAAAGTGGTTGCTGAGAATGATTCTCTCTAGTTTTTATACGAAGATACTTCCTTTTCAACCGCAGGCCCAAAATCGATTGAAATCTCCACTTGGAAATTCCACAAAAAGAGGGTTTCAAATCTGATCTGTCTAAAGTAAGGTTCAACTCTGTCAGTTGAACACATGCAGCCCAAAGAAGTTACTGAGAATTCTTCTGTCTAGCGTTATATGCAGAAATCCCGTTTCCAACGAAATCCTCAAAGAGGTCCAAATATCCACTTGCAGTCTTTACAAACAGAGTGTTTCCAAACTGCTCTATGAACACAAAGGTTAAACTCTGTGAGTGGAACTCACACATCCCAAAGTGGTTGCTGAGAATGATTCTCTCTAGTTTTTATACGAAGATATTTCCTTTTCTACCGTAGGCCCAAAATCGCTTGAAATCTCCACTTGGAAATTCCACAAAAAGAGGGTTTCAAATCTGCTCTGTCTAAAGTAAGGTTCAACTCTGTCAGTTGAACACACGCAGCCCAAAGAAGTTACTGACAATTCTTCTGTCTAGCGTTATATGCAGAAATCCCGTTTCCAACGAAATCCTCAAAGAGGTCCAAATATCCACTTGCAGGCTTTACAAACAGAGTGTTTCCAAACTGCTCTATGAACACAAAGGTTAAACTCTGTGAGTGGAACTCACACATCCCAAAGTGGTTGCTGAGAATGATTCTCTCTAGTTTTTATACGAAGATATTTCCTTTTCTACCGTAGGCCCAAATCGCTTGAAATCTCCACTTGGAAATTCAAGAAAAAGAGGGTTTCAAATCTGCTCTGTCTAAAGTAAGGTTCAACTCTGTGAGTTGAACACAGGCAGCCCAAATAAGTTACTGACAATTCTTCTGTCTAGCGTTATACGCAGAAATCCCGTTTCCAACAAAATCCTCAAAGAGGTCCAAATATCTACTTGCAGATTTTACAAATAGAGTGTTTCCAAACTGCTCTATGAAAACAAAGGTTAAACTCTGTGAGAGGAACGCACACATCCCAAAGTGTTTGCTGAGAATGATTCCCTCTAGTTTTTATATGAAGATATTTCCTTTTCTACCATAGGCCCAAATCTCTTGAAATCTCCCCTTGGAAATTCCACAAAAAGAGGGTTTCAAATCTGCTCTTTCTAAAGGAAGGTTCAACTCTGTGAGTTGAACACACGCAGCCCAAAGAAGTTACTGAGAATTCTTCTGTGTAGCGTTATATGCAGAAATCCCGTTTCCAACGAAATCCTCAAAGAGGTCTCAATATCCACTTGCAGACTTTACAAACAGAGTGTTTCCAGACTGCTCTATGAAAACAAAGGTTAAACACTGTGAGTGGAACTCACACATCTCAAAGTGGTTGCTGAGAATGATTCTCTCTAGTTTTTATACGAAGATACTTCCTTTTCAACCGTAGGCCCAAAATCGATTGAAATCTCCACTTGGAAATTCCACAAAAAGAGGGTTTCAAATCTGCTCTTTCTAAAGGAAGGTTCAACTCTGTGAGTTGAACACACGCAGCCCAAAGAAGTTACTGAGAATTCTTCTGTGTAGCGTTATATGCAGAAATCCCGTTTCCAACGAAATCCTCAAAGAGGTCTCAATATCCACTTGCAGACTTTACAAACAGAGTGTTTCCAGACTGCTCTATGAAAACAAAGGTTAAACACTGTGAGTGGAACTCACACATCTCAAAGTGGTTGCTGAGAATGATTCTCTCTAGTTTTTATACGAAGATACTTCCTTTTCAACCGTAGGCCCAAAATCGATTGAAATCTCCACTTGGAAATTCCACAAAAAGAGGGTTTCAAATCTGCTCTGTCTAAAGTAAGGTTCAAATCTGTCAGTTGAACACATGCAGCCCAAAGAAGTTACTGAGAATTCTTCTGTCTAGCGTTATATGTAGAAATCCCGTTTCCAACGAAATCCTCAAAGAGGTCCAAATATCCACTTGCAGACTTTACAAACAGAGTGTTTCCAAACTGCTCTATGAAAACAAAGGTTAAACTCTGTGAGTGGAACTCACACATCCCAAAGTGGTTGCTGAGAATGATTCTCTCTAGTTTTTATACGAAGATATTTCCTTTTCTACCGTAGGCCCAAATCGCTTGAAATCTCCCCTTGGAAATTTCACAAAAAGAGGGTTTCAAATCTGCTCTTTCTAAAGGAAGATTCAACTCTGTGAGTTGAACACACGCAGCCCAAAGAAGTTACTGAGAATTCTTCTGTGTAGCGTTATATGCAGAAATCCCGTTTCCAACGAAATCCTCAAAGAGGTCTCAATATCCACTTGCAGACTTTACAAACAGAGTGTTTCCAGACTGCTCTATGAAAACAAAGGTTAAACACCGTGAGTGGAACTCACACATCTCAAAGTGGTTGCTGAGAATGATTCTCTCTAGTTTTTATACGAAGATACTTCCTTTTCAACCGTAGGCCCAAAGTTGCTTGAAATCTCCACTTGGAAATTCAAGAAAAAGAGGGTTTCAAATCTGCTCTGTCTAAAGTAAGGTTCAACTCTGTGAGTTGAACACACGCAGCCGAAAGAAGTTACTGACAATTCTTCTGTCTAGCGTTATATGCAGAAATCCCGTTTCCAACGAAATCCTCCAAGAGGTCCAAATATCCACTTGCAGACTTTACAAACAGAGTGTTTCCAATCTGCTCTATGAAAACATAGGTTAAACTCTGTGAGTGGAACGCACACATCCCAAAGAGATTGCAGAGAATGATTCTCTCTAGTTTTTATACGAAGATATTTCCTTTTCTACCGTAGGCCCAAATCGCTTGAAATCTCCACTTGGAAATTCAAGAAAAAGAGGGTTTCAAATCTGCTCTGTCTAAAGTAAGGTTCAACTCTGTGAGTTGAACACAGGCAGCCCAAAGAAGTTACTGACAATTCTTCTGTCTAGCGTTATACGCAGAAATCACGTTTCCAACAAAATCCTCAAAGAGGTCCAAATATCCACTTGCAGATTTTACAAATAGAGTGTTTCCAAACTGCTCTATGAAAACAAAGGTTAAACTCTGTGAGAGGAACGCACACATCCCAAAGTGTTTGCTGAGAATGATTCCCTCTAGTTTTTATATGAAGATATTTCCTTTTCTACCATAGGCCCAAATCACTTGAAATCTCCACTTGCAAATTCCACAAAAAGAGGGTTTCAAATCTGCTCTGTCTAAAGGAAGGTTCAACTCTGTGAGTTGAACACACGCAGGCCAAAGAAGTTACTGAGAATTCTTCTGTCTAGCGTTATATGCAGAAATCCCGTTTCCAACGATATCCTCAAAGAGGTCCAAATATCCAATTGCAGGCTTTACAAACAGAGTGTTTCCAAACTGCTCTATGAGCACAAAGGTTAAACTCTGTGAGTGGAACTCACACATCCCAAAGTGGTTGCTGAGAATGATTCTCTCTAGTTTTTATACGAAGATATTTCCTTTTCTACCGTAGGCCCAAAATCCCTTGAAATCTCCACTTGGAAATTCCACAAAAAGAGGGTTTCAAATCTGCTCTGTCTAAAGTAAGGTTCAACTCTGTCAGTTGAACACATGCAGCCCAAAAAAGTTACTGAGAATTCTTCTGTCTAGCGTTATATGCAGAAATCCCGTTTACAACGAAATCCTCAAAGAGGTCCAAATATCCACTTGCAGGCTTTACAAACAGAGTGTTTCCAAACTGCTCTATGAAAACAAAGGTTAAACTCTGTGAGTGGAACTCACACATCCCAAAGTGGTTGCTGAGAATGATTCTCTCTAGTTTTCATACGAAGATATTTCCTTTTCTACCGTAGGCCCAAAATCGCTTGAAATCTCCACTTGGAAATTCCTCAAAAAGAGGGTTTCAAATCTGCTCTGTCTAAAGTAAGGTTCAACTCTGTGAGTTGAACACACGCAGCCCAAAGAAGTTACTGACAATTCTTCTGTCTAGCGTTATATGCAGAAATCCCGTTTCCAACAAAATCCTCAAAGAGGTCCAAATATCCACTTGCAGACTTTACAAACAGAGTGTTTCCAAACTGCTCTATGAAAACAAAGGTTAAACTCTGTGAGTGGAACTCACACATCCCAAAGTGGTTGCTGAGAATGATTCTCTCTAGTTTATATACGAAGATATTTCCTTTTCTACCGTAGGCCCAAATCGCTTGAAATCTCCCCTTGGAAATTCCACAAAAAGAGGGTTTCAAATCTGCTCTTTCTAAAGGAAGATTCAACTCTGTGAGTTGAACACACGCAGCCCAAAGAAGTTACGGAGAATTCTTCTGTGTAGCGTTATATGCAGAAATCCCGTTTCCAACGAAATCCTCAAAGAGGTCTCAATATCCACTTGCAGACTTTACAAACAGAGTGTTTCCAGACTGCTCTATGAAAACAAAGGTTAAACACTGTGAGTGGAACTCACACATCTCAAAGTGGTTGCTGAGAATGATTCTCTCTAGTTTTTATACGAAGATACTTCCTTTTCAACCGCAGGCCCAAAATCGATTGAAATCTCCACTTGGAAATTCCACAAAAAGAGGGTTTCAAATCTGCTCTGTCTAAAGTAAGGTTCAACTCTGTCAGTTGAACACATGCAGCCCAAAGAAGTTACTGAGAATTCTTCTGTCTAGCGTTATATGCAGAAATCCCGTTTCCAACGAAATCCTCAAAGAGGTCCAAATATCCACTTGCAGGCTTTACAAACAGAGTGTTTCCAAACTGCTCTATGAACACAAAGGTTAAACTCTGTGAGTGGAACTCACACATCCCAAAGTGGTTGCTGAGAATGATTCTCTCTAGTTTTTATACGAAGATATTTCCTTTTCTACCGTAGGCCCAAATCGCTTGAAATCTCCACTTGGAAATTCAAGAAAAAGAGGGTTTCAAATCTGCTCTGTCTAAAGTAAGGTTCAACTCTGTGAGTTGAACACACGCAGCCGAAAGAAGTTACTGAGAATTCTTCTGTCTAGCGTTATATGCAGAAATCCCGTTTCCAACGAAATCCTCCAAGAGGTCCAAATATCCACTTGCAGACTTTACAAACAGAGTGTTTCCAATCTGCTCTATGAAAACATAGGTTAAACTCTGTGAGTGGAACGCACACATCCCAAAGAGTTTGCAGAGAATGATTCTCTCTAGTTTTTATACGAAGATATTTCCTTTTCTACCGTAGGCCCAAATCGCTTGAAATCTCCACTTGGAAATTCAAGAAAAAGAGGGTTTCAAATCTGCTCTGTCTAAAGTAAGGTTCAACTCTGTGAGTTGAACACAGGCAGCCCAAAGAAGTTACTGACAATTCTTCTGTCTAGCGTTATACGCAGAAATCCCGTTTCCAACAAAATCCTCAAAGAGGTCCAAATATCCACTTGCAGATTTTACAAATAGAGTGTTTCCAAACTGCTCTATGAAAACAAAGGTTAAACTCTGTGAGAGGAACGCACACATCCCAAAGTGTTTGCTGAGAATGATTCCCTCTAGTTTTTATATGAAGATATTTCCTTTTCTACCATAGGCCCAAATCACTTGAAATCTCCACTTGCAAATTCCACAAAAAGAGGGTTTCAAATCTGCTCTGTCTATAGGAAGGTTCAACTCTGTGAGTTGAACACACGCAGGCCAAAGAAGTTACTGAGAATTCTTCTGTCTAGCGTTATATGCAGAAATCCCGTTTCCAACGATATCCTCAAAGAGGTCCAAATATCCAATTGCAGGCTTTACAAACAGAGTTTTTCCAAACTGCTCTATGAGCACAAAGGTTAAACTCTGTGAGTGGAACTCACACATCCCAAAGTGGTTGCTGAGAATGATTCTCTCTAGTTTTTATACGAAGATATTTCCTTTTCTACCGTAGGCCCAATATCCCTTGAAATCTCCACTTGGAAATTCCACAAAAAGAGGGTTTCAAATCTGCTCTGTCTAAAGTAAGGTTCAACTCTGTCAGTTGAACACATGCAGCCGAAAGAAGTTACTGAGAATTCTTCTGTCTAGCGTTATATGCAGAAATCCCGTTTCCAGCAAAATCCTCAAAGAGGTCCAAATATCCACTTGCAGACTTTACAAACAGAGTGTTTCCAAACTGCTCTATGAAAACAAAGGTTAAACTCTGTGAGTGGAACTCACACATCCCAAAGTGGTTGCTGAGAATGATTCTCTCTAGTTTTTATACGAAGATATTTCCTTTTCTACCGTAGGCCCAAATCGCTTGAAATCTCCCCTTGGAAATTTCACAAAAAGAGGGTTTCAAATCTGCTCTTTCTAAAGGAAGATTCGACTCTGTGAGTTGAACACACGCAGCCCAAAGAAGTTACTGAGAATTCTTCTGTGTAGCGTTATATGCAGAAATCCCGTTTCCAACGAAATCCTCAAAGAGGTCTCAATATCCACCTGCAGACTTTACAAACAGAGTGTTTCCAGACTGCTCTATGAAAACAAAGGTTAAACACTGTGAGTGGAACTCACACATCTCAAAGTGGTTGCTGAGAATGATTCTCTCTAGTTTTTATACGAAGATAGTTCCTTTTCAACCGTAGGCCCAAAATCGCTTGAAATCTCCACTTGGAAATTCAAGAAAAAGAGGGTTTCAAATCTGCTCTGTCTAAAGTAAGGTTCAACTCTGTGAGTTGAACACACGCAGCCGAAAGAAGTTACTGACAATTCTTCTGTCTAGAGTTATATACAGAAATCCCGTTTCCAACGAAATCCTCCAAGAGGTCCAAATATCCACTTGCAGACTTTACAAACAGAGTGTTTCCAATCTGCTCTATGAAAACATAGGTTAAACTCTGTGAGTGGAACGCACACATCCCAAAGAGATTGCAGAGAATGATTCTCTCTAGTTTTTATACGAAGATATTTCCTTTTCTACCGTAGGCCCAAATCGCTTGAAATCTCCACTTGGAAATTCAAGAAAAAGAGGGTTTCAAATCTGCTCTGTCTAAAGTAAGCTTCAACTCTGTGAGTTGAACACAGGCAGCCCAAAGAAGTTACTGACAATTCTTCTGTCTAGCGTTATACGCAGAAATCACGTTTCCAACAAAATCCTCAAAGAGGTCCAAATATCCACTTGCAGATTTTACAAATAGAGTGTTTCCAAACTGCTCTATGAAAACAAAGGTTAAACTCTGTGAGAGGAACGCACACATCCCAAAGTGTTTGCTGAGAATGATTCCCTCTAGTTTTTATATGAAGATATTTCCTTTTCTACCATAGGCCCAAATCACTTGAAATCTCCACTTGCAAATTCCACAAAAAGAGGGTTTCAAATCTGCTCTGTCTAAAGGAAGGTTCAACTCTGTGAGTTGAACACACGCAGCCCAAAGAAGTTACTGAGAATTCTTCTGTCTAGCGTTATATGCAGAAATCCCGTTTCCAACGAAATCCTCAAAGAGGTCCAAATATCCACTTGCAGTCTTTACAAACAGAGTGTTTCCAAACTGCTCTATGAACACAAAGGTTAAACTCTGTGAGTGGAACTCACACATCCCAAAGTGGTTGCTGAGAATGATTCTCTCTAGTTTTTATACGAAGATATTTCCTTTTCTACCGTAGGCCCAAAATCGCTTGAAATCTCCACTTCGAAATTCCACAAAAAGAGGGTTTCAAATCTGCTCTGTCTAAAGTAAGGTTCAACTCTGTCAGTTGAACACACGCAGCCCAAAGAAGTTACTGACAATTCTTCTGTCTAGCGTTATATGCAGAAATCCCGTTTCCAACGAAATCCTCAAAGAGGTCCAAATATCCACTTGCAGGCTTTACAAACAGAGTGTTTCCAAACTGCTCTATGAACACAAACGTTAAACTCTGTGAGTGGAACTCACACATCCCAAAGTGGTTGCTGAGAATGATTCTCTCTAGTTTTTATACGAAGATATTTCCTTTTTTACCGTAGGCCCAAATCGCTTGAAATCTCCACTTGGAAATTCAAGAAAAAGAGGGTTTCAAATCTGCTCTGTCTAAAGTAAGGTTCAACTCTGTGAGTTGAACACAGGCAGCCCAAAGAAGTTACTGACAATTCTTCTGTCTAGCGTTATACGCAGAAATCCCGTTTCCAACAAAATCCTCAAAGAGGTCCAAATATCTACTTGCAGATTTTACAAATAGAGTGTTTCCAAACTGCTCTATGAAAACAAAGGTTAAACTCTGTGAGAGGAACGCACACATCCCAAAGTGTTTGCTGAGAATGATTCCCTCTAGTTTTTATATGAAGATATTTCCTTTTCTACCATAGGCCCAAATCTCTTGAAATCTCCCCTTGGAAATTCCACAAAAAGAGGGTTTCAAATCTGCTCTTTCTAAAGGAAGGTTCAACTCTGTGAGTTGAACACACGCAGCCCAAAGAAGTTACTGAGAATTCTTCTGTGTAGCGTTATATGCAGAAATCCCGTTTCCAACGATATCCTCAAAGAGGTCTCAATATCCACTTGCAGACTTTACAAACAGAGTGTTTCCAGACTGCTCTATGAAAACAAAGGTTAAACACTGTGAGTGGAACTCATACATCTCAAAGTGGTTGCTGAGAATGATTCTCTCTAGTTTTTATACGAAGATACTTCCTTTTCAACCGTAGGCCCAAAATCGATTGAAATCTCCACTTGGAAATTCCACAAAAAGAGGGTTTCAAATCTGCTCTTTCTAAAGGAAGGTTCAACTCTGTGAGTTGAACGCACGCAGCCCAAAGAAGTTACTGAGAATTCTTCTGTGTAGCGTTATATGCAGAAATCCCGTTTCCAACGAAATCCTCAAAGAGGTCTCAATATCCACTTGCAGACTTTACAAACAGAGTGTTTCCAGACTGCTCTATGAAAACAAAGGTTAAACACTGTGAGTGGAACTCACACATCTCAAAGTGGTTGCTGAGAATGATTCTCTCTAGTTTTTATACGAAGATACTTCCTTTTCAACCGTAGGCCCAAAATCGATTGAAATCTCCACTTGGAAATTCCACAAAAAGAGGGTTTCAAATCTGCTCTGTCTAAAGTAAGGTTCAACTCTGTCAGTTGAACACATGCAGCCCAAAGAAGTTACTGAGAATTCTTCTGTCTAGCGTTATATGTAGAAATCCCGTTTCCAACGATATCCTCAAAGAGGTCCAAATATCCACTTGCAGGCTTTACAGAGTGTTTCCAAACTGCTCTATGAAAACAAAGGTTAAACTCTGTCAGTGGAACTCACACATCCCAAAGTGGTTGCTGAGAATGATTCTCTCTAGTTTTTATACGAAGATATTTCCTTTTCTACCGTAGGCCCAAATCGCTTGAAATCTCCCCTTGGAAATTCCACAAAAAGAGGGTTTCAAATCTGCTCTTTCTAAAGGAAGATTCAACTCTGTGAGTTGAACACACGCAGCCCAAAGAAGTTACTGAGAATTCTTCTGTGTAGCGTTATATGCAGAAATCCCGTTTCCAACGAAATCCTCAAAGAGGTCTCAATATCCACTTGCAGACTTTACAAACAGAGTGTTTCCAGACTGCTCTATGAAAACAAAGGTTAAACACTGTGAGTGGAACTCACACATCTCAAAGTGTTTGCTGAGAATGATTCTCTCTAGTTTTTATACGAAGATACTTCCTTTTCAACCGTAGGCCCAAAATCGATTGAAATCTCCACTTGGATATTCCACAAAAAGAGGGTTTCAAATCTGCTCTGTCTAAAGTAAGGTTCAACTCTGTCAGTTGAACACATGCAGCCCAAAGAAGTTACTGAGAATTCTTCTGTCTAGCGTTATATGCAGAAATCCCGTTTCCAACGAAATCCTCAAAGAGGTCCAAATATCCACTTGCAGTCTTTACAAACAGAGTGTTTCCAAACTGCTCTATGAACACAAAGGTTAAACTCTGTGAGTGGAACTCACACATCCCAAAGTGGTTGCTGAGAATGATTCTCTCTAGTTTTTATACGAAGATATTTCCTTTTCTACCGTAGGCCCAAAATCGCTTGAAATCTCCACTTGGAAATTCCACAAAAAGAGGGTTTCAAATCTGCTGTGTCTAAAGTAAGGTTCAACTCTGTCAGTTGAACACACGCTGCCGAAAGAAGTTACTGAGAATTCTTCTGTCTAGCGTTATATGCAGAAATCCCGTTTCCAACGAAATCCTCAAAGAGGTCAAAATATCCACTTGCAGGCTTTACAAACAGAGTGTTTCCAAACTGCTCTATGAACACAAAGGTTAAACTCTGTGAGTGGAACTCACACATCCCAAAGTGGTTGCTGAGAATGATTCTCTCTAGTTTTTATACGAAGATATTTCCTTTTCTACCGTAGGCCCAAATCGCTTGAAATCTCCTCTTGGAAATTCAAGAAAAAGAGGGTTTCAAATCTGCTCTGTCTAAAGTTAGGTTCAACTCTGTGAGTTGAACACACGCAGCCGAAAGAAGTTACTGAGAATTCTTCTGTCTAGCGTTATATGCAGAAATCCCGTTTCCAACGAAATCCTCCAAGAGGTCCAAATATCCACTTGCAGACTTTACAAACAGAGTGTTTCCAATCTGCTCTATGAAAACATAGGTTAAACTCTGTGAGTGGAACGCACACATCCCAAAGAGTTTGCAGAGAATGATTCTCTCTAGTTTTTATACGAAGATATTTCCTTTTCTACCGTAGGCCCAAATCGCTTGAAATCTCCACTTGGAAATTCAAGAAAAAGAGGGTTTCAAATCTGCTCTGTCTAAAGTAAGGTTCAACTCTGTGAGTTGAACACAGGCAGCCCAAAGAAGTTACTGACAATTCTTCTGTCTAGCGTTATACGCAGAAATCCCGTTTCCAACAAAATCCTCAAAGAGGTCCAAATATCCACTTGCAGATTTTACTAATAGAGTGTTTCCAAACTGCTCTATGAAAACAAAGGTTAAACTCTGTGAGAGGAACGCACACATCCCAAAGTGTTTGCTGAGAATGATTCCCTCTAGTTTTTATATGAAGATATTTCCTTTTCTACCATAGGCCCAAATCACTTGAAATCTCCACTTGCAAATTCCACAAAAAGAGGGTTTCAAATCTGCTCTGTCTATAGGAAGGTTCAATTCTGTGAGTTGAACACACGCAGGCCAAAGAAGTTACTGAGAATTCTTCTGTCTAGCGTTATATGCAGAAATCCCGTTTCCAACGATATCCTCAAAGAGGTCCAAATATCCAATTGCAGGCTTTACAAACAGAGTGTTTCCAAACTGCTCTATGAGCACAAAGGTTAAACTCTGTGAGTGGAACTCACACATCCCAAAGTGGTTGCTGAGAATGATTCTCTCTAGTTTTTATACGAAGATATTTCCTTTTCTACCGTAGGCCCAAAATCCCTTGAAATCTCCACTTGGAAATTCCACAAAAAGAGGGTTTCAAATCTGCTCTGTCTAAAGTAAGGTTCAACTCTGTCAGTTGAACACATGCAGCCGAAAGAAGTTACTGAGAATTCTTCTGTCTAGCGTTATATGCAGAAATCCCGTTTCCAACAAAATCCTCAAAGAGGTCCAAATATCCACTTGCAGACTTTACAAACAGAGTGTTTCCAAACTGCTCTATGAAAACAAAGGTTAAACTCTGTGAGTGGAACTCACACATCCCAAAGTGGTTGCTGAGAATGATTCTCTCTAGTTTTTATACGAAGATATTTCCTTTTCTACCGTAGGCCCAAATCGCTTGAAATCTCCCCTTGGAAATTTCACAAAAAGAGGGTTTCAAATCTGCTCTTTCTAAAGGAAGATTCAACTCTGTGAGTTGAACACACGCAGCCCAAAGAAGTTACTGAGAATTCTTCTGTGTAGCGTTATATGCAGAAATCCCGTTTCCAACGAAATCCTCAAAGAGGTCTCAATATCCACTTGCAGACTTTACAAACAGAGTGTTTCCAGACTGCTCTATGAAAACAAAGGTTAAACACTGTGAGTGGAACTCACACATCTCAAAGTGGTTGCTGAGAATGATTCTCTCTAGTTTTTATACGAAGATACTTCCTTTTCAACCGTAGGCCCAAAATCGCTTGAAATCTCCACTTGGAAATTCCACAAAAAGAGGGTTTCAAATCTGCTCTGTCTAAAGTAAAGTTCAACTCTGTGAGTTGAACACACGCAGCCCAAAGAAGTTACTGAGAATTCTTCTGTCTAGCGTTATATGCAGAAATCCCGTTTCCAACGAAATCCTCAAAGAGGTCCAAATATCCACTTGCAGTCTTTACAAACAGAGTGTTTCCAAACTGCTCTATGAACACAAAGGTTAAACTCTGTGAGTGGAACTAACACATCCCAAAGTGGTTGCTGAGAATGATTCTCTCTAGTTTTTATACGAAGATATTTCCTTTTCTACCGTAGGCCCAAAATCGCTTGAAATCTCCACTTGGAAATTCCACAAAAAGAGGGTTTCAAATCTGCTCTGTCTAAAGTAAGGTTCAACTCTGTCAGTTGAACACACGCTGCCGAAAGAAGTTACTGAGAATTCTTCTGTCTAGCGTTATATGCAGAAATCCCGTTTCCAACGAAATCCTCAAAGAGGTCCAAATATCCACTTGCAGGCTTTACAAACAGAGTGTTTCCAAACTGCTCTATGAACACAAAGGTTAAACTCTGTGAGTGGAACTCACACATCCCAAAGTGGTTGCTGAGAATGATTCTCTCTAGTTTTTATACGAAGATACTTCCTTTTCAACCGTAGGCCCAAAATCGCTTGAAATCTCCACTTGGAAATTCCTCAAAAAGAGGGTTTCAAATCTGCTCTGTCTAAAGTAAGGTTCAACTCTGTGAGTTGAACACACGCAGCCCAAAGAAGTTACTGACAATTCTTCTGTCTAGCGTTATATGCAGAAATCCCGTTTCCAACAAAATCCTCAAAGAGGTCCAAATATCCACTTGCAGACTTTACAAACAGAGTGTTTCCAAACTGCTCTATGAAAACAAAGGTTAAACTCTGTGAGTGGAACTCACACATCCCAAAGTGGTTGCTGAGAATGATTCTCTCTTGTTTTTATACGAAGATATTTCCTTTTCTACCGTAGGCCCAATTCGCTTGAAATCTCCCCTTGGAAATTCCACAAAAAGAGGGTTTCAAATCTGCTCTTTCTAAAGGAAGATTCAACTCTGTGAGTTGAACACACGCAGCCCAAAGAAGTTACTGAGAATTCTTCTGTGTAGCGTTATATGCAGAAATCCCGTTTCCAACGAAATCCTCAAAGATGTCTCAATATCCACTTGCAGACTTTACAAACAGAGTGTTTCCAGACTGCTCTATGAAAACAAAGGTTAAACACTGTGAGTGGAACTCACACATCTCAAAGTGGTTGCTGAGAATGATTCTCTCTAGTTTTTATACGAAGATACTTCCTTTTCAACCGCAGGCCCAAAATCGATTGAAATCTCCACTTGGAAATTCCACAAAAAGAGGGTTTCAAATCTGCTCTGTCTAAAGTAAGGTTCAACTCTGTCAGTTGAACACATGCAGCCCAAAGAAGTTACTGAGAATTCTTCTGTCTAGCGTTATATGCAGAAATCCCGTTTCCAACGAAATCCTCAAAGAGGTCCAAATATCCACTTGCAGTCTTTACAAACAGAGTGTTTCCAAACTGCTCTATGAACACAAAGGTTAAACTCTGTGAGTGGAACTCACACATCCCAAAGTGGTTGCTGAGAATGATTCTCTCTAGTTTTTATACGAAGATATTTCCTTTTCTACCGTAGGCCCAAAATCGCTTGAAATCTCCACTTGGAAATTCCACAAAAAGAGGGTTTCAAATCTGCTCTGTCTAAAGTAAGGTTCAACTCTGTCAGTTGAACACACGCAGCCCAAAGAAGTTACTGACAATTCTTCTGTCTAGCGTTATATGCAGAAATCCCGTTTCCAACGAAATCCTCAAAGAGGTCCAAATATCCACTTGCAGGCTTTACAAACAGAGTGTTTCCAAACTGCTCTATGAACACAAAGGTTAAACTCTGTGAGTGGAACTCACACATCCCAAAGTGGTTGCTGAGAATGATTCTCTCTAGTTTTTATACGAAGATATTTCCTTATCTACCGTAGGCCAAAATCGCTTGAAATCTCCACTTGGAAATTCAAGAAAAAGAGGGTTTCAAATCTGCTCTGTCTAAAGTAAGGTTCAACTCTGTGAGTTGAACACAGGCAGCCCAAAGAAGTTACTGACAATTCTTCTGTCTAGCGTTATACGCAGAAATCCCGTTTCCAACAAAATCCTCAAAGAGGTCCAAATATCTACTTGCAGATTTTACAAATAGAGTGTTTCCAAACTGCTCTGTGAAAACAAAGGTTAAACTCTGTGAGAGGAACGCACACATCCCAAAGTGTTTGCTGAGAATGATTCCCTCTAGTTTTTATATGAAGATATTTCCTTTTCTACCATAGGCCCAAATCTCTTGAAATCTCCACTTGCAAATTCCACAAAAAGAGGGTTTCAAATCTGCTCTGTCTAAAGGAAGGTTCAACTCTGTGAGTTGAACACACGCAGGCCAAAGAAGTTACTGAGAATTCTTCTGTCTAGCGTTATATGCAGAAATCCCGTTTCCAACTATATCCTCAAAGAGGTCCAAATATCCAATTGCAGGCTTTACAAACAGAGTGTTTCCAAACTGCTCTATGAGCACAAAGGTTAAACTCTGTGAGTGGAACTCACACATCCCGAAGTGGTTGCTGAGAATGATTCTCTCTAGTTTTTATACGAAGATATTTCCTTTTCTACCGTAGGCCCAAAATCGCTTGAAATCTCCACTTGGAAATTCAAGAAAAAGAGGGTTTCAAATCTGCTCTGTCTAAAGTAAGGTTCAACTCTGTGAGTTGAACACACGCAGCCCAAAGAAGTTACTGACAATTCTTCTGTCTAGCGTTATATGCAGAAATCCCGTTTCCAACAAAATCCTCAAAGAGGTCCAAATATCCACTTGCAGACTTTACAAACAGAGTGTTTCCAAACTGCTCTATGAAAACAAAGGTTAAACTCTGTGAGTGGAACGCACACATCCCAAAGTGATTGCTGAGAATGATTCTCTCTAGTTTTTATATGAAGATATTTCCTTTTCTACCGTAGGCCCAAATCTCTTGGAATCTCCCCTTGCAAATTCCACAAAAAGAGGGTTTCAAATCTGCTCTGTCTAAAGGAAGGTTCAACTCTGTGAGTTGAACACACGCAGCCCAAAGAAGTTACTGACAATTCTTCTGTCTAGCGTTATACGCAGAAATCCCGTTTCCAACAAAATCCTCAAAGAGGTCCAAATATCCACTTGCAGACTTTACAAATAGAGTGTTTACAAACTGCTCTATGAAAACAAAGGTTAAACTGTGTGAGTGGAACGCACACATCCCAATGTGTTTGCTGAGAATGATTAACTCTAGTTTTTATATGAAGATATTTCCTTTTCTACCGTAGGCCCAAATCTCTTGAAATCTCCACTTGCAAATTCCACAAAAAGAGGGTTTCAAATCTGCTCTGTCTAAGGGAAGGTTCAACTCTGTGAGTTGAACACACGCAGGCCAAAGAAGTTACTGAGAATTCTTCTGTCTAGCGTTATATGCAGGAATCCCGTTTCCAACGATATCCTCAAAGAGGTCCAAATATCCACTTGCAGGCTTTACAAACAGAGTGTTTCCAAACTGCTCTATGAACACAAAGGTTAAACTCTGTGAGTGGAACTCACACATTTCAAAGTGGTTGCTGAGAATGATTCTCTCTAGTTTTTATACGAAGATATTTCCTTTTCTACCGTAGGCCCAAAATCGCTTGAAATCTCCACTTGGAAATTCCACAAAAAGAGGGTTTCAAATCTGCTCTGTCTAAAGTAAGGTTCAACTCTGTCAGTTGAACACATGCAGCCCAAAGAAGTTACTGAGAATTCTTCTGTCTAGCGTTATATGCAGAAATACCTTTTCCAACGAAATCCTCAATGAGGTCCAAATATCCACCTGCAGTCTTTACAATCAGAGTGTTTCCAAACTGCTCTATGAAAACAAAGGTTAAACTCTGTGAGTGGAACTCACACATCCCAAAGTGGTTGCTGAGAATGATTCTCTCTAGTTTTTATACGAAGATATTTCCTTTTCTACCGTAGGCCCAAATCGCTTGAAATCTCCACTTGGAAATTCCACAAAAAGAGGGATTCAAATCTGCTCTTTCTAAAGGAAGGTTCAACTCTGTGAGTTGAACACACGCAGCCCAAAGAAGTTACTGAGAATTCTTCTGTGTAGCGTTATACGCAGAAATCCCGTTTCAAACGAAATCCTCAAAGAGGTCCAAATATCCACTTGCAGACTTTACAAACAGAGTGTTTCCAAACTGCTCTATGAAAACAAAGGTTAAACTCTGTGAGTGGAACGCACACATCCCAAAGTGATTGCTGAGAATGATTCTCTCTAGTTTTTATATGAAGATATTTCCTTTTCTACCGTAGGCCCAAATCTCTTGGAATCTCCACTTGCAAATTCCACAAAAAGAGGGTTTCAAATCTGCTCTGTCTAAAGGAAGGTTCAACTCTGTGAGTTGAACACACGCAGCCCAAAGAAGTTGCTGACAATTCTTCTGTCTAGCGTTATACGCAGAAATCCCGTTTCCAACAAAATCCTCAAAGAGGTCCAAATATCCACTTGCAGACTTTACAAATAGAGTGTTTACAAACTGCTCTATGAAAACAAAGGTTAAACTGTGTGAGTGGAACGCACACATCCCAATGTGTTTGCTGAGAATGATTAACTCTAGTTTTTATATGAAGATATTTCCTTTTCTACCGTAGGCCCAAATCTCTTGAAATCTCCACTTGCAAATTCCACAAAAAGAGGGTTTCAAATCTGCTCTATCTAAGGGAAGGTTCAACTCTGTGAGTTGAACACACGCAGGCCAAAGAAGTTACTGAGAATTCTTCTGTCTAGCGTTATATGCAGGAATCCCGTTTCCAACGATATCCTCAAAGAGGTCCAAATATCCACTTGCAGGCTTTACAAACAGAGTGTTTCCAAACTGCTCTATGAACACAAAGGTTAAACTCTGTGAGTGGAACTCACACATCTCAAAGTGGTTGCTGAGAATGATTCTCTCTAGTTTTTATACGAAGATATTTCCTTTTCTACCGTAGGCCCAAAATCGCTTGAAATCTCCACTTGGAAATTCCACAAAAAGAGGGTTTCAAATCTGCTCTGTCTAAAGTAAGGTTCAACTCTGTCAGTTGAACACATGCAGCCCAAAGAAGTTACTGAGAATTCTTCTGTCTAGCGTTATATGCAGAAATACCTTTTCCAACGAAATCCTCAATGAGGTCCAAATATCCACCTGCAGGCTTTACAATCAGAGTGTTTCCAAACTGCTCTATGAAAACAAAGGTTAAACTCTGTGAGTGGAACTCACACATCCCAAAGTGGTTGCTGAGAATGATTCTCTCTAGTTTTTATACGAAGATATTTCCTTTTCAACCGTAGGCCCAAATCGCTTGAAATCTCCCCTTGGAAATTCCACAAAAAGAGGGTTTCAAATCTGCTCTTTCTAAAGGAAGGTTCAACTCTGTGAGTTGAACACACGCAGCCCAAAGAAGTTACTGAGAATTCTTCTGTGTAGCGTTATATGCAGAAATCCCGTTTCCGACGAAATCCTCAAAGAGGTCCCAATATCCACCTGTAGACTTTACAAAGAGAGTGTTTCCAAACTGCTCTATGAAAACAAAGGTTAAACTCTGTGAGTGGTACTCACACATCTCAAAGTGGTTGCTGAGAATGATTCTCTCTAGTTTTTATACGAAGATATTTCCTTTTCTACCGTAGGCCCAAAATCGCTTGAAATCTCCACTTGGAAATTCCTCAAAAAGAGGGTTTCAAATCTGCTCTGTCTAAAGTAAGGTTCAACTCTGTGAGTTGAACACACGCAGCCCAAAGAAGTTACTGACAATCCTTCTGTCTAGCGTTATACGCAGAAATCCCGTTTCCAACAATATCCTCAAAGAGGTCCAAATATCCACTTGCAGACTTTACAAATAGAGTGTTTCCAAACTGCTCTATGAAAACAAAGGTTAAACTGTGTGAGTGGAACGCACACATCCCAATGTGTTGGCTGAGAATGATTAACTCTAGTTTTTATATGAAGATATTTCCTTTTCTACCGTAGGCCCAAATCTCTTGAAATCTCCACTAGCAAATTCCACAAAAAGAGGGTTTCAAATCTGCTCTGTCTAAAGGAAGGTTCAACTCTGTGAGTTGAACACACGCAGGCCAAAGAAGTTGCTGAGAATTCTTCTGTCTAGCGTTATATGCAGGAATCCCGTTTCCAACGATATCCTCAAAGAGGTCCAAATATCCAATTGCAGGCTTTACAAACAGAGTGCTTCCAAACTGCTCTATGAACACAAAGGTTAAACTCTGTGAGTGGAACTCACACATCTCAAAGTGGTTGCTGAGAATGATTCTCTCTAGTTTTTATACGAAGATATTTCCTTTTCTACCGTAGGCACAAAATCGCTTGAAATCTCCACTTGGAAATTCCACAAAAAGAGGGTTTCAAATCTGCTCTGTCTAAAGTAAGGTTCAACTCTGTCAGTTGAACACATGCAGCCCAAAGAAGTTACTGAGAATTCTTCTGTCTAGCGTTATATGCAGAAATACCTTTTCCAACGAAATCCTCAATGAGGTCCAAATATCCACCTGCAGGCTTTACAATCAGAGTGTTTCCAAACTGCTCTATGAAAACAAAGGTTAAACTCTGTGAGTGGAACTCACACATCCCAAAGTGGTTGCTGAGAATGATTCTCTCTAGTTTTTATACGAAGATATTTCCTTTTCAACCGTAGGCCCAAATCGCTTGAAATCTCCCCTTGGAAATTCCACAAAAAGAGGGTTTCAAATCTGCTCTGTCTAAAGGAAGGTTCAACTCTGTGAGTTGAACACACGCAGGCCAAAGAAGTTGCTGAGAATTCTTCTGTCTAGCGTTATATGCAGGAATCCCGTTTCCAACGATATCCTCAAAGAGGTCCAAATATCCAATTGCAGGCTTTACAAACAGAGTGCTTCCAAACTGCTCTATGAACACAAAGGTTAAACTCTGTGAGTGGAACTCACACATCTCAAAGTGGTTGCTGAGAATGATTCTCTCTAGTTTTTATACGAAGATATTTCCTTTTCTACCGTAGGCCCAAAATCGCTTGAAATCTCCACTTGGAAATTCCACAAAAAGAGGGTTTCAAATCTGCTCTGTCTAAAGTAAGGTTCAACTCTGTCAGTTGAACACACGCAGCCCAAAGAAGTTACTGACAATTCTTCTGTCTAGCGTTATATGCAGGAATCCCGTTTCCAACGATATCCTCAAAGAGGTCCAAATATCCACTTGCAGGCTTTACAAACAGAGTGTTTCCAAACTGCTCTATGAACACAAAGGTTAAACTCTGTGAGTGGAACTCACACATCTCAAAGTGGTTGCTGAGAATGATTCTCTCTAGTTTTTATACGAAGATATTTCCTTTTCTACCGTAGGCCCAAAATCGCTTGAAATCTCCACTTGGAAATTCAACAAAAAGAGGGTTTCAAATCTGCTCTGTCTAAAGTAAGGTTCAACTCTGTCAGTTGAACACATGCAGCCCAAAGAAGTTACTGAGAATTCTTCTGTCTAGCGTTATATGCAGAAATACCTTTTCCAACGAAATCCTCAATGAGGTCCAAATATCCACCTGCAGGCTTTACAATCAGAGTGTTTCCAAACTGCTCTATGAAAACAAAGGTTAAACTCTGTGAGTGGAACTCACACATCCCAAAGTGGTTGCTGAGAATGATTCTCTCTAGTTTTTATACGAAGATATTTCCTTTTCAACCGTAGGCCCAAATCGCTTGAAATCTCCCCTTGGAAATTCCACAAAAAGAGGGTTTCAAATCTGCTCTTTCTAAAGGAAGGTTCAACTCTGTGAGTTGAACACACGCAGCCCAAAGAAGTTACTGAGAATTCTTCTGTGTAGCGTTATATGCAGAAATCCCGTTTCCAACGAAATCCTCAAAGAGGTCCCAATATCCACCTGTAGACTTTACAAAGAGAGTGTTTCCAAACTGCTCTATGAAAACAAAGGTTAAACTCTGTGAGTGGTACTCACACATCTCAAAGTGGTTGCTGAGAATGATTCTCTCTAGTTTTTATACGAAGATATTTCCTTTTCTACCGTAGGCCCAAAATCGCTTGAAATCTCCACTTGGAAATTCCTCAAAAAGAGGGTTTCAAATCTGCTCTGTCTAAAGTAAGGTTCAACTCTGTGAGTTGAACACACGCAGCCCAAAGAAGTTACTGACAATCCTTCTGTCTAGCGTTATACGCAGAAATCCCGTTTCCAACAATATCCTCAAAGAGGTCCAAATATCCACTTGCAGACTTTACAAATAGAGTGTTTCCAAACTGCTCTATGAAAACAAAGGTTAAACTGTGTGAGTGGAACGCACACATCCCAATGTGTTGGCTGAGAATGATTAACTCTAGTTTTTATATGAAGATATTTCCTTTTCTACCGTAGGCCCAAATCTCTTGAAATCTCCACTAGCAAATTCCACAAAAAGAGGGTTTCAAATCTGCTCTGTCTAAAGGAAGGTTCAACTCTGTGAGTTGAACACACGCAGGCCAAAGAAGTTGCTGAGAATTCTTCTGTCTAGCGTTATATGCAGGAATCCCGTTTCCAACGATATCCTCAAAGAGGTCCAAATATCCAATTGCAGGCTTTACAAACAGAGTGCTTCCAAACTGCTCTATGAACACAAAGGTTAAACTCTGTGAGTGGAACTCACACATCTCAAAGTGGTTGCTGAGAATGATTCTCTCTAGTTTTTATACGAAGATATTTCCTTTTCTACCATAGCCCCAAAATCGCTTGAAATCTCCTCTTGGAAATTCCACAAAAAGAGGGTTTCAAATCTGCTCTGTCTAAAGTAAGGTTCAACTCTGTCAGTTGAACAAATGCAGCCCAAAGAAGTTACTGAGAATTCTTCTGTCTAGCGTTATATGCAGAAATCCCGTTTCCAACGAAATCCTCAATGAGGTCCAAATATCCACTTGCAGTCTTTACAAACAGTGTGTTTCCAAACTGCTCTATGAAAACAAAGGTTAAACTCTGTGAGTGGAACTCACACATCCCAAAGAGGTTGCTGAGAATGATTCTCTCTAGTTTTTATACGAAGATATTTCCTTTTCTACCGTAGGCCCAAATCACTTGAAATCTCCCCTTGGAAATTCCACAAAAAGAGGGTTTCAAATCTGCTCTTTCTAAAGGAAGGTTCAACTCTGTGAGTTGAACACACGCAGCCCAAAGAAGTTACTGAGAATTCTTCTGTGTAGCGTTATATGCAGAAATCCCGTTTCCAACGAAATCCTCAAAGAGGTCTCAATATCCACTTGCAGACTTTACAAACAGAGTGTTTCCACACTGCTCTATGAAAACAAAGGTTAAACACTGTGAGTGGAACTCACACATCTCAAAGTGGTTGCTGAGAATGATTCTCTCTAGTTTTTATACGAAGATACTTCCTTTTCAACCGTAGGCCCAAAATCGATTGAAATCTCCACTTGGAAATTCCACAAAAAGAGGGTTTCAAATCTGCTCTGTCTAAAGTAAGGTTCAACTCTGTCAGTTGAACACATGCAGCCCAAAGAAGTTACTGAGAATTCTTCTGTCTAGCGTTATATGCAGAAATCCCGTTTCCAACGAAATCCTCAAAGAGGTCCAAATATCCAATTGCAGGCTTTACAAACAGAGTGTTTCCAAACTGCTCTATGAACACAAAGGTTAAACTCTGTGAGTGGAACTCACACATCCCAAAGTGGTTGCTGAGAATGATTCTCTCTAGTTTTTATACGAAGATATTTCCTTTTCTACCGTAGGCCCAAAATCGCTTGAAATCTCCACTTGGAAATTCCACAAAAAGAGGGTTTCAAATCTGCTCTGTCTAAAGTAAGGTTCAACTCTGTGAGTTGAACACACGCAGCCGAAAGAAGTTACTGAGAATTCTTCTGTGTAGCGTTATATGCAGAAATCCCGTTTTCAACGAAATCCTCAAAGAGGTCTCAATATCCACTTGCAGACTTTACAAACAGTGTGTTTCCTGACTGCTCTATGAAAACAAACGTTAAACACTGTGAGTGGAACTCACACATCTCAAAGTGGTTGCTGAGAATGATTCTCTCTAGTTTTTATACGAAGATATTTCCTTTTCAACCGTAAGCCCAAAATCGCTTGAAATCTCCACTTGGAAATTCCACAAAAAGAGGGTTTCAAATCTGCTCTGTCTAAAGTAAGGTTCAACTCTGTCAGTTGAACACATGCAGCCCAAAGAAGTTACTGAGAATTCTTCTGTCTAGCGTTATATGCAGAAATACCGTTTCCAACGAAATCCTCAAAGAGGTCCAAATATCCACTTGCAGGCTTTACAAACAGAGTGTTTCCAAACTGCTCTATGAACACAAAGGTTAAACTCTGTGAGTGGAACTCACACATCCCAAAGTGGTTGCTGAGAATGATTCTCTCTAGTTTTTATACGAAGATATTTCCTTTTCTACCGTAGGCCCAAAATCGCTTGAAATCTCCACTTGGAAATTCCACAAAAAGAGGGTTTCAAATCTGCTCTGTCTAAAGTAAGGTTCAACTCTGTGAGTTGAACACATGCAGCCCAAAGAAGTTACTGAGAATTCTTCTGTCTAGCGTTATATGCAGAAATCCCGTTTCCAACGAAATCCTCAAAGAGGTCCAAATATCCACTTGCAGACTTTACAAACAGAGTGTTTCCAATCTGCTCTATGAAAACCTAGGTTAAACTCTGTGAGTGGAACGCACACATCCCAAAGAGTTTGCAGAGAATGATTCTCTCTAGTTTTTATAGGAAGATATTTCCTTTTCTACCGTAGGCCCAAATCGCTTGAAATCTCCACTTGGAAATTCAAGGAAAAGAGGGTTTCAAATCTGCTCTGTCTAAAGTAAGGTTCAAATCTGTGAGTTTAACACAGGCAGCCCAAAGAAGTTACTGACAATTCTTCTGTCTAGCGTTATACGCAGAAATCCCTTTTCCAACAAAATCCTCAAAGAGGTCCAAATATCCACTTGCAGACTTTACAAATAGAGTGTTTCCAAACTGCTCTATGAAAACAAAGGTTAAACTGTGTGAGTGGAACGCACACATCCCAATGTGTTTGCTGAGAATGATTAACTCTAGTTTTTATATGAAGATATTTCCTTTTCTACCGTAGGCCCAAATCTCTTGAAATCTCCACTTGCAAATTCCACAAAAAGAGGGTTTCAAATCTGCTCTGTCTAAAGGAAGGTTCAACTCTGTGAGTTGAACACACGCAGGCCAAAGAAGTTACTGAGAATTCTTCTGTCTAGCGTTATATGCAGGAATCCCGTTTCCAACGATATCCTCAAAGAGGTCCAAATATCCAATTGCAGGCTTTACAAACAGAGTGTTTCCAAACTGCTCTGTGAACACAAAGGTTAAACTCTGTGAGTGGAACTCACACATCTCAAAGTGGTTGCTGAGAATGATTCTCTCTAGTTTTTATACGAAGATATTTCCTTTTCTACCGTAGGCCCAAAATCGCTTGAAATCTCCACTTGGAAATTCCACAAAAAGAGGGTTTCAAATCTGCTCTGTCTAAAGTAAGGTTCAACTCTGTCAGTTGAACACATGCAGCCCAAAGAAGTTACTGAGAATTCTTCTGTCTAGCGTTATATGCAGAAATCCCTTTTCCAACGAAATCCTCAATGAGGTCCAAATATCCACCTGCAGGCTTTACAATCAGAGTGTTTCCAAACTGCTCTATGAAAACAAAGGTTAAACTCTGTGAGTGGAACGCACACATCTCAAAGTGGTTGCTGAGAATGATTCTCTCTAGTTTTTATACGAAGATATTTCCTTTTCTACCGTAGGCCCAAATCGCTTGAAATCTCCCCTTGGAAATTCCACAAAAAGAGGGTTTCAAATCTGCTCTTTCTAAAGGAAGGTTCAACTCTGTGAGTTGAACACACGCAGCCCAAAGATGTTACTGAGAATTCTTCTGTCTAGCGTTATATGCAGAAATCCCGTGTCCAACGAAATCCTCAAAGAGGTCTCAATATCCACTTGCAGACTTTACAAATAGAGTGTTTCCAAACTGCTCTATGAACACAAAGGTTAAACTCTGTGAGTGGAACTCACACATCCCAAAGTGGTTGCTGAGAATGATTCTCTCTAGTTTTTATACGAAGATATTTCCTTTTCTACCGTAGGCCCAAAATCGATTGAAATCTCCACTTGGAAATTCCACAAAAAGAGGGTTTCAAATCTGCTCTGTCTAAAGTAAGGTTCAACTCTGTCAGTTGAACACATGCAGCCCAAAGAAGTTACTGAGAATTCTTCTGTCTAGCGTTATATGCAGAAATCCCGTTTCCAACGAAATCCTCAAAGAGGTCCAAATATCCACTTGCAGGCTTTACAAACAGAGTGTTTCCAAACTGCTCTATGAACACAAAGGTTAAACTCTGTGAGTGGAACTCACACATCCCAAAGTGGTTGCTGAGAATGATTCTCTCTAGTTTTTATACGAAGATATTTCCTTTTCTACCGTAGGCCCAAAATCGCTTGAAATCTCCACTTGGAAATTCCACAAAAAGAGGGTTTCAAATCTGCTCTGTCTAAAGTAAGGTTCAACTCTGTGAGTTGAACACATGCAGCCCAAAGAAGTTACTGAGAATTCTTCTGTCTAGCGTTATATGCAGAAATCCCGTTTCCATCGAAATCCTCCAAGAGGTCCAAATATCCACTTGCAGACTTTACAAACAGAGTGTTTCCAATCTGCTCTGTGAAAACATAGGTTAAACTCTGTGAGTGGAACGCACACATCCCAAAGAGTTTGCAGAGAATGATTCTCTCTAGTTTTTATAGGAAGATATTTCCTTTTCTACCGTAGGCCCAAATCGCTTGAAATCTCCACTTGGAAATTCAAGAAAAAGAGGGTTTCAAATCTGCTCTGTCTAAAGTAAGCTTCAACTCTGTGAGTTGAACACAGGCAGCCCAAAGAAGTTACTGACAATTCTTCTGTCTAGCGTTATACGCAGAAATCCCGTTTCCAACAAAATCCTCAAAGAGGTCCAAATATCCACTTGCAGATTTTACAAATAGAGTGTTTCCAAACTGCTCTATGAAAACAAAGGTTAAACTCTGTGAGAGGAACGCACACATCCCAAAGTGTTTGCTGAGAATGATTCCCTCTAGTTTTTATATGAAGATATTTCCTTTTCTACCATAGGCCCAAATCTCTTGAAATCTCCACTTGCAAATTCCACAAAAAGAGGGTTTCAAATCTGCTCTTTCTAAAGGAAGGTTCAACTCTGTGTATTGAACACACGCAGGCCAAAGAAGTTACTGAGAATTCTTCTGTCTAGCGTTATATGCAGAAATCCCGTTTCCAACGATATCCTCAAAGAGGTCCAAATATCCAATTGCAGGCTTTACAAACAGAGTGTTTCCAAACTGCTCTATGAAAACAAAGGTTAAACTCTGTGAGTGGAACTCACAAATCCCAAAGTGGTTGCTGAGAATGATTCTCTCTAGTTTTTATACGAAGATATTTCCTTTTCTACCGTAGGCCCAAAATGGCTTGAAATCTCCACTTGGAAATTCCTCAAAAAGAGGGTTTAAAATCTGCTCTGTCTAAAGTAAGGTTCAACTCTGTGAGTTGAACACACGCAGCCCAAAGAAGTTACTGACAATTCTTCTGTCTAGCGTTATATGCAGAAATCCCGTTTCCAACGAAATCCTCAAAGAGGTCTCAATATCCACTTGCAGACTTTACAAACAGAGTGTTTCCAGACTGCTCTATGAAAACAAAGGTTAAACACTGTGAGTGGAACTCACACATCTCAAAGTGGTTGCTGAGAATGATTCTCTCTAGTTTTTATACGAAGATATTTCCTTTTCAACCGTAGGCCCAAAATCGCTTGAAATCTCCACTTGGAAATTCCACAAAAAGAGGGTTTCAAATCTGCTCTGTCTAAAGTAAGGTTCAACTCTGTCAGTTGAACACATGCAGCCCAAAGAAGTTACTGAGAATTCTTCTGTCTAGCGTTATATGCAGAAATCCCGTTTCCAACGAAATCCTCAATGAGGTCCAAATATCCACCTGCAGGCTTTACAATCAGAGTGTTTCCAAACTGCTCTATGAAAACAAAGGTTAAACTCTGTGAGTGGAACTCACACATCCCAAAGTGGTTGCTGAGAATGATTCTCTCTAGTTTTTATACGAAGATATTTCCTTTTCTACCGTAGGCCCAAATCGCTTGAAATCTCCCCTTGGAAATTCCACAAAAAGAGGGTTTCAAATCTGCTCTTTCTAAAGTAAGGTTCAACTCTGTGAGTTGAACACACGCAGCCCAAAGAAGTTACTGAGAAATCTTCTGTGTAGAGTTATATGCAGAAATCCCGTTTCCAACGAAATCCTCAAAGAGGTCCAAATATCCACTTGCAGACTTTACAAACAGAGTGTTTCCAATCTGCTCTATGAAAACAAAGGTTAAACTCTGTGAGTGGAACGCACACATCTCAAAGTGGTTGCTGAGAATGATTCTCTCTAGTTTTTATACGAAGATATTTCCTTTTCTACCGTAGGCCCAAATCGCTTGAAATCTCCCCTTGGAAATTCCACAAAAAGAGGGTTTCAAATCTGCTCTTTCTAAAGGAAGGTTCAACTCTGTGAGTTGAACACACGCAGCCCAAAGATGTTACTGAGAATTCTTCTGTCTAGCGTTATATGCAGAAATCCCGTTTCCAACGAAATCCTCAAAGAGGTCTCAATATCCACTTGCAGACTTTACAAACAGAGTGTTTCCAGACTGCTCTATGAAAACAAAGGTTAAACACTGTGAGTGGAACTCACACATCTCAAAGTGGTTGCTGAGAATGATTCTCTCTAGTTTTTATACGAAGATACTTCCTTTTCAACCGTAGGCCCAAAATCGATTGAAATCTCCACTTGCAAATTCCACAAAAAGAGGGTTTCAAATCTGCTCTGTCTAAAGTAAGGTTCAACTCTGTCAGTTGAACACATGCAGCCCAAAGAAGTTACTGAGAATTCTTCTGTCTAGCGTTATATGCAGAAATCCCGTTTCCAACGAAATCCTCAAAGAGGTCTCAATATCCACTTGCAGACTTTACAAACAGAGTGTTTCCAGACTGCTCTATGAAAACAAAGGTTAAACACTGTGAGTGGAACTCACACATCCCAAAGTGGTTGCTGAGAATGATTCTCTCTAGTTTTTATACGAAGATATTTCCTTTTCAACCGTAAGCCCAAAATCGCTTGAAATCTCCACTTGGAAATTCCACAAAAAGAGGGTTTCAAATCTGCTCTGTCTAAAGTAAAGTTCAACTCTGTCAGTTGAACACATGCAGCCCAAAGCAGTTACTGAGAATTCTTCTGTCTAGCGTTATATGCAGAAATACCGTTTCCAACGAAATCCTCAAAGAGGTCCAAATATCCACTTGCAGGCTTTACAAACAGAGTGTTTCCAAACTGCTCTATGAACACAAAGGTTAAACTCTGTGAGTGGAACTCACACATCCCAAAGTGGTTGCTGAGAATGATTCTCTCTAGTTTTTATACGAAGATATTTCCTTTTCTACCGTAGGCCCAAAATCGCTTGAAATCTCCACTTGGAAATTCCACAAAAAGAGGGTTTCTAATCTGCTCTGTCTAAAGTAAGGTTCAAATCTGTCAGTTGAACACAGGCAGCCCAAAGAAGTTACTGAGAATTCTTCTGTCTAGCGTTATATGCAGAAATCCGGTTCCCAACGAAATCCTCAAAGAGGTCCAAATATCCACTTGCAGGCTTTACAAACAGAGTGTTTCCAAACTGCTCTATGAACACAAAGGTTAAACTCTGTGAGTGGAACTCACACATCCCAAAGTGGTTGCTGAGAATGATTCTCTCTAGTTTTTATACGAAGATATTTCCTTTTCTACCGTAGGCCCAAAATCGCTTGAAATATCCACTTGGAAATTCCACAAAAAGAGGGTTTCAAATCTGCTCTGTCTAAAGTAAGGTTCAACTCTGTGAGTTGAACACATGCAGCCCAAAGAAGTTACTGAGAATTCTTCTGTCTAGCGTTATATGCAGAAAACCCGTTTCCATCGAAATCCTCCAAGAGGTCCAAATATCCACTTGCAGACTTTACAAACAGAGTGTTTCCAATCTGCTCTATGAAAACAAAGGTTAAACTCTGTGAGTGGAACGCACACATCTCAAAGTGGTTGCTGAGAATGATTCTCTCTAGTTTTTATACGAAGATATTTCCTTTTCTACCGTAGGCCCAAATCGCTTGAAATCTCCCCTTGGAAATTCCACAAAAAGAGGGTTTCAAATCTGCTCTTTCTAAAGGAAGGTTCAACTCTGTGAGTTGAACACACGCAGCCCAAAGATGTTACTGAGAATTCTTCTGTCTAGCGTTATATGCAGAAATCCCGTTTCCAACGAAATCCTCAAAGAGGTCTCAATATCCACTTGCAGACTTTACAAACAGAGTGTTTCCAATCTGCTCTATGAAAACATAGGTTAAACTCTGTGAGTGGAACGCACACATCCCAAAGAGTTTGCAGAGAATGATTCTCTCTAGTTTTTATAGGAAGATATTTCCTTTTCTACCGTAGGCCCAAATCGCTTGAAATCTCCACTTGGAAATTCAAGAAAAAGAGGGTTTCAAATCTGCTCTGTCTAAAGTATGGTTCAACTCTGTGAGTTGAACACAGGCAGCCCAAAGAAGTTACTGACAATTCTTCTGTCTAGCGTTACACGCAGAAATCCCGTTTCCAACAAAATCCTCAAAGAGGTCCAAATATCCACTTGCAGATTTTACAAATAGAGTGTTTCCAAACTGCTCTATGAAAACAAAGGTTAAACTCTGTGAGAGGAACGCACACATCCCAAAGTGTTTGCTGAGAATGATTCCCTCTAGTTTTTATATGAAGATATTTCCTTTTCTACCATAGGCCCAAATCTCTTGAAATCTCCACTTGCAAATTCCACAAAAAGAGGGTTTCAAATCTGCTCTGTCTAAAGGAAGGTTCAACTCTGTGTATTGAACACACGCAGGCCAAAGAAGTTACTGAGAATTCTTCTGTCTAGCGTTATATGCAGAAATCCCGTTTCCAACGATATCCTCAAAGAGGTCCAAATATCCAATTGCAGGCTTTACAAACAGAGTGTTTCCAAACTGCTCTATGAAAACAAAGGTTAAACTCTGTGAGTGGAACTCACAAATCCCAAAGTGGTTGCTGAGAATGATTCTGTCTAGTTTTTATACGAAGATATTTCCTTTTCTACCGTAGGCCCAAAATGGCTTGAAATCTCCACTTGGAAATTCCTCAAAAAGAGGGTTTAAAATCTGCTCTGTCTAAAGTAAGGTTCAACTCTGTGAGTTGAACACACGCAGCCCAAAGAAGTTACTGACAATTCTTCTGTCTAGCGTTATATGCAGAAATCCCGTTTCCAACGAAATCCTCAAAGAGGTCTCAATATCCACTTGCAGACTTTACAAACAGAGTGTTTCCAGACTGCTCTATGAAAACAAAGGTTAAACACTGTGAGTGGAACTCACACATCTCAAAGTGGTTGCTGAGAATGATTCTCTCTAGTTTTTATACGAAGATATTTCCTTTTCAACCGTAGGCCCAAAATCGCTTGAAATCTCCACTTGGAAATTCCACAAAAAGAGGGTTTCAAATCTGCTCTGTCTAAAGTAAGGTTCAACTCTGTCAGTTGAACACATGCAGCCCAAAGAAGTTACTGAGAATTCTTCTGTCTAGCGTTATATGCAGAAATCCCGTTTCCAACGAAATCCTCAATGAGGTCCAAATATCCACCTGCAGGCTTTACAATCAGAGTGTTTCCAAACTGCTCTATGAAAACAAAGGTTAAACTCTGTGAGTGGAACTCACACATCCCAAAGTGGTTGCTGAGAATGATTCTCTCTAGTTTTTATACGAAGATATTTCCTTTTCTACCGTAGGCCCAAATCGCTTGAAATCTCCCCTTGGAAATTCCACAAAAAGAGGGTTTCAAATCTGCTCTTTCTAAAGTAAGGTTCAACTCTGTGAGTTGAACACACGCAGCCCAAAGAAGTTACTGAGAAATCTTCTGTGTAGCGTTATATGCAGAAATCCCGTTTCCAACGAAATCCTCAAAGAGGTCCAAATATCCACTTGCAGACTTTACAAACAGAGTGTTTCCAATCTGCTCTATGAAAACAAAGGTTAAACTCTGTGAGTGGAACGCACACATCTCAAAGTGGTTGCTGAGAATGATTCTCTCTAGTTTTTATACGAAGATATTTCCTTTTCTACCGTAGGCCCAAATCGCTTGAAATCTCCCCTTGGAAATTCCACAAAAAGAGGGTTTCAAATCTGCTCTTTCTAAAGGAAGGTTCAACTCTGTGAGTTGAACACACGCAGCCCAAAGATGTTACTGAGAATTCTTCTGTCTAGCGTTATATGCAGAAATCCCGTTTCCAACGAAATCCTCAAAGAGGTCTCAATATCCACTTGCAGACTTTACAAACAGAGTGTTTCCAGACTGCTCTATGAAAACAAAGGTTAAACACTGTGAGTGGAACTCACACATCTCAAAGTGGTTGCTGAGAATGATTCTCTCTAGTTTTTATACGAAGATACTTCCTTTTCAACCGTAGGCCCAAAATCGATTGAAATCTCCACTTGCAAATTCCACAAAAAGAGGGTTTCAAATCTGCTCTGTCTAAAGTAAGGTTCAACTCTGTCAGTTGAACACATGCAGCCCAAAGAAGTTACTGAGAATTCTTCTGTCTAGCGTTATATGCAGAAATCCCGTTTCCAACGAAATCCTCAAAGAGGTCTCAATATCCACTTGCAGACTTTACAAACAGAGTGTTTCCAGACTGCTCTATGAAAACAAAGGTTAAACACTGTGAGTGGAACTCACACATCCCAAAGTGGTTGCTGAGAATGATTCTCTCTAGTTTTTATACGAAGATATTTCCTTTTCAACCGTAAGCCCAAAATCGCTTGAAATCTCCACTTGGAAATTCCACAAAAAGAGGGTTTCAAATCTGCTCTGTCTAAAGTAAAGTTCAACTCTGTCAGTTGAACACATGCAGCCCAAAGCAGTTACTGAGAATTCTTCTGTCTAGCGTTATATGCAGAAATACCGTTTCCAACGAAATCCTCAAAGAGGTCCAAATATCCACTTGCAGGCTTTACAAACAGAGTGTTTCCAAACTGCTCTATGAACACAAAGGTTAAACTCTGTGAGTGGAACTCACACATCCCAAAGTGGTTGCTGAGAATGATTCTCTCTAGTTTTTATACGAAGATATTTCCTTTTCTACCGTAGGCCCAAAATCGCTTGAAATCTCCACTTGGAAATTCCACAAAAAGAGGGTTTCTAATCTGCTCTGTCTAAAGTAAGGTTCAACTCTGTCAGTTGAACACAGGCAGCCCAAAGAAGTTACTGAGAATTCTTCTGTCTAGCGTTATATGCAGAAATCCGGTTCCCAACTAAATCCTCAAAGAGGTCCAAATATCCACTTGCAGGCTTTACAAACAGAGTGTTTCCAAACTGCTCTATGAACACAAAGGTTAAACTCTGTGAGTGGAACTCACACATCCCAAAGTGGTTGCTGAGAATGATTCTCTCTAGTTTTTATACGAAGATATTTCCTTTTCTACCGTAGGCCCAAAATCGCTTGAAATCTCCACTTGGAAATTCCACAAAAAGAGGGTTTCAAATCTGCTCTGTCTAAAGTAAGGTTCAACTCTGTGAGTTGAACACATGCAGCCCAAAGAAGTTACTGAGAATTCTTCTGTCTAGCGTTATATGCAGAAAACCCGTTTCCATCGAAATCCTCCAAGAGGTCCAAATATCCACTTGCAGACTTTACAAACAGAGTGTTTCCAATCTGCTCTATGAAAACAAAGGTTAAACTCTGTGAGTGGAACGCACACATCTCAAAGTGGTTGCTGAGAATGATTCTCTCTAGTTTTTATACGAAGATATTTCCTTTTCTACCGTAGGCCCAAATCGCTTGAAATCTCCCCTTGGAAATTCCACAAAAAGAGGGTTTCAAATCTGCTCTTTCTAAAGGAAGGTTCAACTCTGTGAGTTGAACACACGCAGCCCAAAGATGTTACTGAGAATTCTTCTGTCTAGCGTTATATGCAGAAATCCCGTTTCCAACGAAATCCTCAAAGAGGTCTCAATATCCACTTGCAGACTTTACAAATAGAGTGTTTCCAAACTGCTCTATGAACACAAAGGTTAAACTCTGTGAGTGGAACTCACACATCCCAAAGTGGTTGCTGAGAATGATTCTCTCTAGTTTTTATACGAAGATATTTCCTTTTCTACCGTAGGCCCAAAATCGCTTGAAATCTCCACTTGGAAATTCCACAAAAAGAGGGTTTCAAATCTGCTCTGTCTAAAGTAAGGTTCAACTCTGTCAGTTGAACACATGCAGCCCAAAGAAGTTACTGAGAATTCTTCTGTCTAGCGTTATATGCAGAAATCCCGTTTCCAACGAAATCCTCAAAGAGGTCCAAATATCCACTTGCAGGCTTTACAAACAGAGTGTTTCCAAACTGCTCTATGAACACAAAGGTTAAACTCTGTGAGTGGAACTCACACATCCCAAAGTGGTTGCTGAGAATGATTCTCTCTAGTTTTTATACGAAGATATTTCCTTTTCTACCGTAGGCCCAAAATCGCTTGAAATCTCCACTTGGAAATTCCACAAAAAGAGGGTTTCAAATCTGCTCTGTCTAAAGTAAGGTTCAACTCTGTGAGTTGAACACATGCAGCTCAAAGAAGTTACTGAGAATTCTTCTGTCTAGCGTTATATGCAGAAATCCCGTTTCCATCGAAATCCTCCAAGAGGTCCAAATATCCACTTGCAGACTTTACAAACAGAGTGTTTCCAATCTGCTCTATGAAAACATAGGTTAAACTCTGTGAGTGGAACGCACACATCCCAAAGAGTTTGCAGAGAATGATTCTCTCTAGTTTTTATAGGAAGATATTTCCTTTTCTACCGTAGGCCCAAATCGCTTGAAATCTCCACTTGGAAATTCAAGAAAAAGAGGGTTTCAAATCTGCTGTGTCTAAAGTAAGGTTCAACTCTGTGAGTTGAACACAGGCAGCCCAAAGAAGTTACTGACAATTCTTCTGTCTAGCGTTATACGCAGAAATCCCGTTTCCAACAAAATCCTCAAAGAGGTCCAAATATCCACTTGCAGATTTTACAAATAGAGTGTTTCCAAACTGCTCTATGAAAACAAAGGTTAAACTCTGTGAGAGGAACGCACACATCCCAAAGTGTTTGCTGAGAATGATTCCCTCTAGTTTTTATATGAAGATATTTCCTTTTCTACCATAGGCCCAAATCTCCTGAAATCTCCACTTGCAAATTCCACAAAAAGAGGGTTTCAAATCTGCTCTGTCTAAAGGAAGGTTCAACTCTGTGTATTGAACACACGCAGGCCAAAGAAGTTACTGAGAATTCTTCTGTCTAGCGTTATATGCAGAAATCCCGTTTCCAACGATATCCTCAAAGAGGTCCAAATATCCAATTGCAGGCTTTACAAACAGAGTGTTTCCAAACTGCTCTATGAAAACAAAGGTTAAACTCTGTGAGTGGAACTCACAAATCCCAAAGTGGTTGCTGAGAATGATTCTCTCTAGTTTTTATACGAAGATATTTCCTTTTCTACCGTAGGCCCAAAATCGCTTGAAATCTCCACTTGGAAATTCCTCAAAAAGAGGGTTTAAAATCTGCTCTGTCTAAAGTAAGGTTCAACTCTGTGAGTTGAACACACGCAGCCCAAAGAAGTTACTGACAATTCTTCTGTCTAGCGTTATATGCAGAAATCCCGTTTCCAACGAAATCCTCAAAGAGGTCTCAATATCCACTTGCAGACTTTACAAACAGAGTGTTTCCAGACTGCTCTATGAAAACAAAGGTTAAACACTGTGAGTGGAACTCACACATCTCAAAGTGGTTGCTGAGAATGATTCTCTCTAGTTTTTATACGAAGATATTTCCTTTTCAACCGTAGGCCCAAAATCGCTTGAAATCTCCACTTGGAAATTCCACAAAAAGAGGGTTTCAAATCTGCTCTGTCTAAAGTAAGGTTCAACTCTGTCAGTTGAACACATGCAGCCCAAAGAAGTTACTGAGAATTCTTCTGTCTAGCGTTATATGCAGAAATCCCGTTTCCAACGAAATCCTCAATTAGGTCCAAATATCCACCTGCAGGCTTTACAATCAGAGTGTTTCCAAACTGCTCTATGAAAACAAAGGTTAAACTCTGTGAGTGGAACTCACACATCCCAAAGTGGTTGCTGAGAATGATTCTCTCTAGTTTTTATACGAAGATATTTCCTTTTCTACCGTAGGCCCAAATCGCTTGAAATCTCCCCTTGGAAATTCCACAAAAAGAGGGTTTCAAATCTGCTCTTTCTAAAGTAAGGTTCAACTCTGTGAGTTGAACACACGCAGCCCAAAGAAGTTACTGAGAAATCTTCTGTGTAGCGTTATATGCAGAAATCCCGTTTCCAACGAAATCCTCAAAGAGGTCCAAATATCCACTTGCAGACTTTACAAACAGAGTGTTTCCAATCTGCTCTATGAAAACAAAGGTTAAACTCTGTGAGTGGAACGCACACATCTCAAAGTGGTTGCTGAGAATGATTCTCTCTAGTTTTTATACGAAGATATTTCCTTTTCTACCGTAGGCCCAAATCGCTTGAAATCTCCCCTTGGAAATTCCACAAAAAGAGGGTTTCAAATCTGCTCTTTCTAAAGGAAGGTTCAACTCTGTGAGTTGAACACACGCAGCCCAAAGATGTTACTGAGAATTCTTCTGTCTAGCGTTATATGCAGAAATCCCGTTTCCAACGAAATCCTCAAAGAGGTCTCAATATCCACTTGCAGACTTTACAAACAGAGTGTTTCCAGACTGCTCTATGAAAACAAAGGTTAAACACTGTGAGTGGAACTCACACATCTCAAAGTGGTTGCTGAGAATGATTCTCTCTAGTTTTTATACGAAGATACTTCCTTTTCAACCGTAGGCCCAAAATCGATTGAAATCTCCACTTGCAAATTCCACAAAAAGAGGGTTTCAAATCTGCTCTGTCTAAAGTAAGGTTCAACTCTGTCAGTTGAACACATGCAGCCCAAAGAAGTTACTGAGAATTCTTCTGTCTAGCGTTATATGCAGAAATACCGTTTCCAACGAAATCCTCAAAGAGGTCCAAATATCCACTTGCAGGCTTTACAAACAGAGTGTTTCCAAACTGCTCTATGAACACAAAGGTTAAACTCTGTGAGTGGAACTCACACATCCCAAAGTGGTTGCTGAGAATGATTCTCTCTAGTTTTTATACGAAGATATTTCCTTTTCTACCGTAGGCCCAAAATCGCTTGAAATCTCCACTTGGAAATTCCACAAAAAGAGGGTTTCAAATCTGCTCTGTCTAAAGTAAGGTTCAGCTCTGTGAGTTGAACACAGGCAGCCCAAAGAAGTTACTGAGAATTCTTCTGTCTAGCGTTATATGCAGAAATCCCGTTCCCAACGAAATCCTCAAAGAGGTCCAAATATCCACTTGCAGGCTTTACAAACAGAGTGTTTCCAAACTGCTCTATGAACACAAAGGTTAAACTCTGTGAGTGGAACTCACACATCCCAAAGTGGTTGCTGAGAATGATTCTCTCTAGTTTTTATACGAAGATATTTCCTTTTCTACCGTAAGCCCAAAATCGCTTGAAATCTCCACTTGGAAATTCCACAAAAAGAGGGTTTCAAATCTGCTCTGTCTAAAGGAAGGTTCAACTCTGTGAGTTGAACACACGCAGCCCAAAGATGTTACTGAGAATTCTTCTGTCTAGCGTTATATGCAGAAATCCCGTTTCCAACGAAATCCTCAAAGAGGTCTTAATATCCACTTGCAGACTTTACAAATAGAGTGTTTCCAAACTGCTCTATGAACACAAAGGTTAAACTCTGTGAGTGGAACTCACACATCCCAAAGTGGTTGCTGAGAATGATTCTCTCTAGTTTTTATACGAAGATATTTCCTTTTCTACCGAAGGCCCAAAATCGCTTGAAATCTCCACTTGGAAATTCCACAAAAAGAGGGTTTCAAATCTGCTCTGTCTAAAGTAAGGTTCAACTCTGTGAGTTGAACACATGCAGCCCAAAGAAGTTACTGAGAATTCTTCTGTCTAGCGTTATATGCAGAAATCCCGTTTCCAACGAAATCCTCAAAGAGGTCCAAATATCCACTTGCAGGCTTTACAAACAGAGTGTTTCCAAACTGCTCTATGAACACAAAGGTTAAACTCTGTGAGTGGAACTCACACATCCCAAAGTGGTTGCTGAGAATGATTCTCTCTAGTTTTTATACGAAGATATTTCCTTTTCTACCGTAGGCCCAAAATCGCTTGAAATCTCCACTTGGAAATTCCACGAAAAGAGGGTTTCAAATCTGCTCTGTCTAAAGTAAGGTTCAACTCTGTGAGTTGAACACATGCAGCCCAAAGAAGTTACTGAGAATTCTTCTGTCTAGCGTTATATGCAGAAATCCCGTTTCCATCGAAATCCTCCAAGAGGTCCAAATATCCACTTGCAGACTTTACAAACAGAGTGTTTCCAATCTGCTCTATGAAAACATAGGTTAAACTCTGTGAGTGGAACGCACACATCCCAAAGAGTTTGCAGAGAATGATTCTCTCTAGTTTTTATAGGAAGATATTTCCTTTTCTACCGTAGGCCCAAATCGCTTGAAATCTCCACTTGGAAATTCAAGAAAAAGAGGGTTTCAAATCTGCTCTGTCTAAAGTAAGGTTCAACTCTGTGAGTTGAACACAGGCAGCCCAAAGAAGTTACTGACAATTCTTCTGTCTAGCGTTATACGCAGAAATCCCGTTTCCAACAAAATCCTCAAAGAGGTCCAAATATCCACTTGCAGATTTTACAAATAGAGTGTTTCCAAACTGCTCTATGAAAACAAAGGTTAAACTCTGTGAGAGGAACGCACACATCCCAAAGTGTTTGCTGAGAATGATTCCCTCTAGTTTTTATATGAAGATATTTCCTTTTCTACCATAGGCCCAAATCTCTTGAAATCTCCACTTGCAAATTCCACAAAAAGAGGGTTTCAAATCTGCTCTGTCTAAAGGAAGGTTCAACTCTGTGTATTGAACACACGCAGGCCAAAGAAGTTACTGAGAATTCTTCTGTCTAGCGTTATATGCAGAAATCCCGTTTCCAACGATATCCTCAAAGAGGTCCAAATATCCAATTGCAGGCTTTACAAACAGAGTGTTTCCAAACTGCTCTATGAAAACAAAGGTTAAACTCTGTGAGTGGAACTCACAAATCCCAAAGTGGTTGCTGAGAATGATTCTCTCTAGTTTTTATACGAAGATATTTCCTTTTCTACCATAGGCCCAAAATCGCTTGAAATCTCCACTTGGAAATTCCTCAAAAAGAGGGTTTAAAATCTGCTCTGTCTAAAGTAAGGTTCAACTCTGTGAGTTGAACACACGCAGCCCAAAGATGTTACTGAGAATTCTTCTGTCTAGCGTTATATGCAGAAATCCCGTTTCCAACGAAATCCTCAAAGAGGTCTCAATATCCACTTGCAGACTTTACAAACAGAGTGTTTCCAGACTGCTCTATGAAAACAAAGGTTAAACACTGTGAGTGGAACTCACACATCTCAAAGTGGTTGCTGAGAATGATTCTCTCTAGTTTTTATACGAAGATACTTCCTTTTCTACCGAAGGCCCAAAATCGCTTGAAATCTCCACTTGGAAATTCCACAAAAAGAGGGTTTCAAATCTGCTCTGTCTAAAGTAAGGTTCAACTCTGTGAGTTGAACACATGCAGCCCAAAGAAGTTACTGAGAATTCTTCTGTCTAGCGTTATATGCAGAAATCCCGTTTCCAACGAAATCCTCAAAGAGGTCCAAATATCCACTTGCAGGCTTTACAAACAGAGTGTTTCCAAACTGCTCTATGAACACAAAGGTTAAACTCTGTGAGTGGAACTCACACATCCCAAAGTGGTTGCTGAGAATGATTCTCTCTAGTTTTTATACGAAGATATTTCCTTTTCTACCGTAGGCCCAAAATCGCTTGAAATCTCCACTTGGAAATTCCACAAAAAGAGGGTTTCAAATCTGCTCTGTCTAAAGTAAGGTTCAACGCTGTGAGTTGAACACATGCAGCCCAAAGAAGTTACTGAGAATTCTTCTGTCTAGCGTTATATGCAGAAATCCCGTTTCCATCGAAATCCTCCAAGAGGTCCAAATATCCACTTGCAGACTTTACAAACAGAGTGTTTCCAATCTGCTCTATGAAAACATAGGTTAAACTCTGTGAGTGGAACGCACACATCCCAAAGAGTTTGCAGAGAATGATTCTCTCTAGTTTTTATGGGAAGATATTTCCTTTTCTACCGTAGGCCCAAATCGCTTGAAATCTCCACTTGGAAATTCAAGAAAAAGAGGGTTTCAAATCTGCTCTGTCTAAAGTAAGGTTCAACTCTGTGAGTTGAACACAGGCAGCCCAAAGAAGTTACTGACAATTCTTCTGTCTAGCGTTATACGCAGAAATCCCGTTTCCAACAAAATCCTCAAAGAGGTCCAAATATCCACTTGCAGATTTTACAAATAGAGTGTTTCCAAACTGCTCTATGAAAACAAAGGTTAAACTCTGTGAGAGGAACGCACACATCCCAAAGTGTTTGCTGAGAATGATTCCCTCTAGTTTTTATATGAAGATATTTCCTTTTCTACCATAGGCCCAAATCTCTTGAAATCTCTACTTGCAAATTCCACAAAAAGAGGGTTTCAAATCTGCTCTGTCTAAAGGAAGGTTCAACTCTGTGTATTGAACACACGCAGGCCAAAGAAGTTACTGAGAATTCTTCTGTCTAGCGTTATATGCAGAAATCCCGTTTCCAACGATATCCTCAAAGAGGTCCAAATATCCAATTGCAGGCTTTACAAACAGAGTGTTTCCAAACTGCTCTATGAAAACAAAGGTTAAACTCTGTGAGTGGAACTCACAAATCCCAAAGTGGTTGCTGAGAATGATTCTCTCTAGTTTTTATACGAAGATATTTCCTTTTCTACCGTAGGCCCAAAATCGCTTGAAATCTCCACTTGGAAATTCCTCAAAAAGAGGGTTTAAAATCTGCTCTGTCTAAAGTAAGGTTCAACTCTGTGAGTTGAACACACGCAGCCCAAAGATGTTACTGAGAATTCTTCTGTGTAGCGTTATATGCAGAAATCCCGTTTCCAACGAAATCCTCAAAGAGGTCTCAATATCCACTTGCAGACTTTACAAACAGAGTGTTTCCAGACTGCTCTATGAAAACAAAGGTTAAACACTGTGAGTGGAACTCACACATCTCAAAGTGGTTGCTGAGAATGATTCTCTCTAGTTTTTATACGAAGATACTTCCTTTTCAACCGTAGGCCCAAAATCGATTGAAATCTCCACTTGGAAATTCCACAAAAAGAGGGTTTCAAATCTGCTCTGTCTAAAGTAAGGTTCAACTCTGTCAGTTGAACATATGCAGCCCAAAGAAGTTACTGAGAATTCTTCTGTCTAGCGTTATATGCAGAAATCCCGTTTCCAACGAAATCCTCAAAGAGGTCTCAATATCCACTTGCAGACTTTACAAACAGAGTGTTTCCAGACTGCTCTATGAAAACAAAGGTTAAACACTGTGAGTGGAACTCACACATCTCAAAGTGGTTGCTGAGAATGATTCTCTCTAGTTTTTATACGAAGATATTTCCTTTTCAACCGTAAGCCCAAAATCGCTTGAAATCTCCACTTAGAAATTCCACAAAAAGAGGGTTTCAAATCTGCTCTGTCTAAAGTAAAGTTCAACTCTGTCAGTTGAACACATGCAGCCCAAAGAAGTTACTGAGAATTCTTCTGTCTAGCGTTATATGCAGAAATCCCGTTTCCAACGAAATCCTCAAAGAGGTCCAAATATCCACTTGCAGGCTTTACAAACAGAGTGTTTCCAAACTGCTCTATGAACACAAAGGTTAAACTCTGTGAGTGGAACTCACACATCCCAAAGTGGTTGCTGAGAATGATTCTCTCTAGTTTTTATACGAAGATATTTCCTTTTCTACCGTAGGCCCAAAATCGCTTGAAATCTCCACTTGGAAATTCCACAAAAAGAGGGTTTCAAATCTGCTCTGTCTAAAGTAAGGTTCAACTCTGTGAGTTGAACACAGGCAGCCCAAAGAAGTTACTGAGAATTCTTCTGTCTAGCGTTATATGCAGAAATCCCGTTTCCAACGAAATCCTCAAAGAGGTCCAAATATCCACTTGCAGGCTTTACAAACAGAGTGTTTCCAAACTGCTCTATGAACACAAAGGTTAAACTCTGTGAGTGGAACTCACACATCCCAAAGTGGTTGCTGAGAATGATTCTCTCTAGTTTTTATACGAAGATATTTCCTTTTCTACCGTAGGCCCAAAATCGCTTGAAATCTCCACTTGGAAATTCCACAAAAAGAGGGTTTCAAATCTGCTCTGTCTAAAGTAAGGTTCAACTCTGTGAGTTGAACACATGCAGCCCAAAGAAGTTACTGAGAATTCTTCTGTCTAGCGTTATATGCAGAAATCCCGTTTCCATCGAAATCCTCCAAGAGGTCCAAATATCCACTTGCAGACTTTACAAACAGAGTGTTTCCAACCTGCTCTATGAAAACATAGGTTAAACTCTGTGAGTGGAACGCACACATCCCAAAGAGTTTGCAGAGAATGATTCTCTCTAGTTTTTATAGGAAGATATTTCCTTTTCTACCGTAGGCCCAAATCGCTTGAAATCTCCACTTGGAAATTCAAGAAAAAGAGGGTTTCAAATCTGCTCTGTCTAAAGTAAGGTTCAACTCTGTGAGTTGAACACAGGCAGCCGAAAGAAGTTACTGACAATTCTTCTGTCTAGCGTTATATGCAAAAATCCCGTTTCCAACAAAATCCTCAAAGAGGTCCAAATATCCACTTGCAGATTTTACAAATAGAGTGTTTCCAAACTGCTCTATGAAAACAAAGGTTAAACTCTGTGAGAGGAACGCACACATCCCAAAGTGTTTGCTGAGAATGATTCCCTCTAGTTTTTATATGAAGATATTTCCTTTTCTACCATAGGCCCAAATCTCTTGAAATCTCCACTTGCAAATTCCACAAAAAGAGGGTTTCAAATCTGCTCTGTCTAAAGGAAGGTTCAACTCTGTGTATGGAACACACGCAGGCCAAAGAAGTTACTGAGAATTCTTCTGTCTAGCGTTATATGCAGAAATCCCGTTTCCAACGAAATCCTCAATGAGGTCCAAATATCCACTTGCAGGCTTTACCAACAGAGTGTTTCCAAACTGCTCTATGAAAACAAAGGTTAAACTCTGTGAGTGGAACTCACACATCCCAAAGTGGTTGCTGAGAATGATTCTCTCTAGTTTTTATACGAAGATATTTCCTTTTCTACCGTAGGCCCAAATCGCTTGAAATCTCCCCTTGGAAATTCCACAAAAAGAGGGTTTCAAATCTGCTCTTTCTAAAGGAAGGTTCAACTCTGTGAGTTGAACACACGCAGCCCAAAGATGTTACTGAGAATTCTTCTGTCTAGCGTTATATGCAGAAATCCCGTTTCCAACGAAATCCTCAAAGAGGTCTCAATATCCACTTGCAGACTTTACAAACAGAGTGTTTCCAGACTGCTCTATGAAAACAAAGGTTAAACACTGTGAGTGGAACTCACACATCTCAAAGTGGTTGCTGAGAATGATTCTCTCTAGTTTTTATACGAAGATACTTCCTTTTCAACCGTAGGCCCAAAATCGATTGAAATCTCCACTTGGAAATTCCACAAAAAGAGGGTTTCAAATCTGCTCTGTCTAAAGTAAGGTTCAACTCTGTCAGTTGAACACATGCAGCCCAAAGAAGTTACTGAGAATTCTTCTGTCTAGCGTTATATGCAGAAATCCCGTTTCCAACGAAATCCTCAAAGAGGTCCAAATATCCACTTGCAGGCTTTACAAACAGAGTGTTTCCAAACTGCTCTATGAACACAAAGGTTAAACTCTGTGAGTGGAACTCACACATCTCAAAGTGGTTGCTGAGAATGATTCTCTCTAGTTTTTATACGAAGATATTTCCTTTTCTACCGTAGGCCCAAAATCGCTTGAAATCTCCACTTGGAAATTCCACAAAAAGAGGGTTTCAAATCTGCTCTGTCTAAAGTAAGGTTCAACTCTGTCAGTTGAACACATGCAGCCCAAAGAAGTTACTGAGAATTCTTCTGTCTAGTGTTATATGCAGAAATCCCGTTTCCAACGAAATCCTCAAAGAGGTCCAAATATCCACTTGCAGGCTTTACAAACAGAGTGTTTCCAAACTGCTCTATGAACACAAAGGTTAAACTCTGTGAGTGCAACTCACACATCCCAAAGTGGTTGCTGAGAATGATTCTCTCTAGTTTTTATACGAAGATATTTCCTTTTCTACCGTAGGCCCAAAATCGCTTGAAATCTCCACTTGGAAATTCCACAAAAAGAGGGTTTCAAATCTGCTCTGTCTAAAGTAAGGTTCAACTCTGTGAGTTGTACACATGCAGCCCAAAGAAGTTACTGAGAATTCTTCTGTCTAGCGTTATATGCAGAAATCCCGTTTCCAACGAAATCCTCAAAGAGGTCCAAATATCCACTTGCAGACTTTACAAACAGAGTGTTTCCAATCTGCTCTATGAAAACATAGGTTAAACTCTGTGAGTGGAACGCACACATCCCAAAGAGTTTGCAGAGAATGATTCTCTCTAGTTTTTATACGAAGATATTTCCTTTTCTACCGTAGGCCCAAATCGCTTGAAATCTCCACTTGGAAATTCAAGAAAAAGAGGGTTTCAAATCTGCTCTGTCTAAAGTAAGGTTCAACTCTGTGAGTTGAACACAGGCAGCCCAAAGAAGTTACTGACAATTCTTCTGTCTAGCGTTATACGCAGAAATCCCGTTTCCAACAAAATCCTCAAAGAGGTCCAAATATCCACTTGCAGATTTTACAAATAGAGTGTTTCCAAACTGCTCTATGAAAACAAAGGTTAAACTCTGTGAGAGGAACGCACACATCCCAAAGTGTTTGCTGAGAATGATTCCCTCTAGTTTTTATATGAAGATATTTCCTTTTCTACCATAGGCCCAAATCGATTGAAATCTCCACTTGGAAATTCCACAAAAAGAGGGTTTCAAATCTGCTCTCTCTAAAGTAAGGTTCAACTCTGTGAGTGGAACACACGCAGCCCAAAGAAGTTACTGACAATTCTTCTGTCTAGCGTTATATGCAGAAATCCCGTTTCCAACGAAATCCTCAAAGAGGTCTAAATATCCACTTGCAGACTTTACAAACAGAGTGTTTCCAGACTGCTCTATGAAAACAAAGGTTAAACACTGTGAGTGGAACTCACACATCTCAAAGTGGTTGCTGAGAATGATTCTCTCTAGTTTTTATACGAAGATATTTCCTTTTCAACCGTAGGCCCAAAATCGATTGAAATCTCCACTTGGAAATTCCACAAAAAGAGGGTTTCAAATCTGCTCTGTCTAAAGTAAGGTTCAACTCTGTCAGTTGAACACATGCAGCCCAAAGAAGTTACTGAGAATTCTTCTGTCTAGCGTTATATGCAGAAATCCCGTTTCCAACGAAATCCTCAAAGAGGTCCAAATATCCACTTGCAGGCTTTACAAACAGAGTGTTTCCAAACTGCTCTATGAACACAAAGGTTAAACTCTGTGAGTGCAACTCACACATCCCAAAGTGGTTGCTGAGAATGATTCTCTCTAGTTTTTATACGAAGATATTTCCTTTTCTACCGTAGGCCCAAAATCGCTTGAAATCTCCACTTGGAAATTCCACAAAAAGAGGGTTTCAAATCTGCTCTGTCTAAAGTAAGGTTCAACTCTGTGAGTTGTACACATGCAGCCCAAAGAAGTTACTGAGAATTCTTCTGTCTAGCGTTATATGCAGAAATCCCGTTTCCAACGAAATCCTCAAAGAGGTCCAAATATCCACTTGCAGACTTTACAAACAGAGTGTTTCCAATCTGCTCTATGAAAACATAGGTTAAACTCTGTGAGTGGAACGCACACATCCCAAAGAGTTTGCAGAGAATGATTCTCTCTAGTTTTTATACGAAGATATTTCCTTTTCTACCGTAGGCCCAAATCGCTTGAAATCTCCACTTGGAAATTCAAGAAAAAGAGGGTTTCAAATCTGCTCTGTCTAAAGTAAGGTTCAACTCTGTGAGTTGAACACAGGCAGCCCAAAGAAGTTACTGACAATTCTTCTGTCTAGCGTTATACGCAGAAATCCCGTTTCCAACAAAATCCTCAAAGAGGTCCAAATATCCACTTGCAGATTTTACAAATAGAGTGTTTCCAAACTGCTCTATGAAAACAAAGGTTAAACTCTGTGAGAGGAACGCACACATCCCAAAGTGTTTGCTGAGAATGATTCCCTCTAGTTTTTATATGAAGATATTTCCTTTTCTACCATAGGCCCAAATCGATTGAAATCTCCACTTGGAAATTCCACAAAAAGAGGGTTTCAAATCTGCTCTCTCTAAAGTAAGGTTCAACTCTGTGAGTGGAACACACGCAGCCCAAAGAAGTTACTGACAATTCTTCTGTCTAGCGTTATATGCAGAAATCCCGTTTCCAACGAAATCCTCAAAGAGGTCTAAATATCCACTTGCAGACTTTACAAACAGAGTGTTTCCAGACTGCTCTATGAAAACAAAGGTTAAACACTGTGAGTGGAACTCACACATCTCAAAGTGGTTGCTGAGAATGATTCTCTCTAGTTTTTATACGAAGATATTTCCTTTTCAACCGTAGGCCCAAAATCGATTGAAATCTCCACTTGGAAATTCCACAAAAAGAGGGTTTCAAATCTGCTCTGTCTAAAGTAAGGTTCAACTCTGTCAGTTGAACACATGCAGCCCAAAGAAGTTACTGAGAATTCTTCTGTCTAGCGTTATATGCAGAAATCCCGTTTCCAACGAAATCCTCAAAGAGGTCCAAATATCCACTTGCAGGCTTTACAAACAGAGTGTTTCCAAACTGCTCTATGAACACAAAGGTTAAACTCTGTGAGTGGAACTCACACATCCCAAAGTGGTTGCTGAGAATGATTCTCTCTAGTTTTTATACGAAGATATTTCCTTTTCTACCGTAGGCCCAAAATCGCTTGAAATCTCCACTTGGAAATTCCACAAAAAGAGGGTTTCAAATCTGCTCTGTCTAAAGTAAGGTTCAACTCTGTCAGTTGAACACATGCAGCCCTACGAAGTTACTGAGAATTCTTCTGTCTAGCGTTATATGCAGAAATCCCGTTTCCAAAGAAATCCTCAATGAGGTCCAAATATCCACTTGCAGGCTTTACAAACAGAGTGTTTCCAAACTGCTCTATGAAAACAAAGGTTAAACTCTGTGAGTGGAACTCACACATCTCAAAGTGGTTGCTGAGAATGATTGTCTCTAGTTTTTATACGAAGATATTTCCTTTTCTATCATAGGCCCAAATCGCTTGAAATCTCCCCTTGGAAATTCCACAAAAAGAGGGTTTCAAATCTGCTCTTTCTAAAGGAAGGTTCAACTCTGTGAGTTGAACACATGCAGCCCAAAGATGTTACTGAGAATTCTTCTGTGTAGCGTTATATGCAGAAATCCCGTTTCCAACGAAATCCTCAAAGAGGTCTCAATATCCACTTGCAGACTTTACAAACAGAGTGTTTCCAGACTGCTCTATGAAAACAAAGGTTAAACACTGTGAGTGGAACTCACACATCTCAAAGTGGTTGCTGAGAATGATTCTCTCTAGTTTTTATACGAAGATACTTCCTTTTCAACCGTAGGCCCAAAATCGATTGAAATCTCCACTTGGAAATTCCACAAAAAGAGGGTTTCAAATCTGCTCTGTCTAAAGTAAGGTTCAACTCTGTCAGTTGAACACATGCAGCCCAAAGAAGTTACTGAGAATTCTTCTGTCTAGCGTTATATGCAGAAATCCCGTTTCCAACGAAATCCTCAAAGAGGTCCAAATATCCACTTGCAGGCTTTACAAACAGAGTGTTTCCAAACTGCTCTATGAACACAAAGGTTAAACTCTGTGAGTGGAACTCACACATCCCAAAGTGGTTGCTGAGAATGATTCTCTCTAGTTTTTATACGAAGATATTTCCTTTTCTACCATAGGCCCAAAATCGCTTGAAATCTCCACTTGGAAATTCCACAAAAAGAGGGTTTCAAATCTGCTCTGTCTAAAGTAAGGTTCAACTCTGTCAGTTGAACACATGCAGCCCAAAGAAGTTACTGAGAATTCTTCTGTCTAGCGTTATATGCAGAAATCCCGTTTCCAACGAAATCCTCAAAGAGGTCCAAATATCCACTTGCAGGCTTTACAAACAGAGTGTTTCCAAACTGCTCTATGAACACAAAGGTTAAACTCTGTGAGTGCAACTCACACATCCCAAAGTGGTTGCTGAGAATGATTCTCTCTAGTTTTTATACGAAGATATTTCCTTTTCTACCGTAGGCCCAAAACCGCTTGAAATCTCCACTTGGAAATTCCACAAAAAGAGGGTTTCAAATCTGCTCTGTCTAAAGTTAGGTTCAACTCTGTCAGTTGAACACATGCAGCCCAAAGAAGTTACTGAGAATTCTTCTGTCTAGCGTTATATGCAGAAATCCCGTTTCCAACGAAATCCTCAAAGAGGTCCAAATATCCACTTGCAGACTTTACAAACAGAGTGTTTCCAATCTGCTCTATGAAAACATAGGTTAAACTCTGTGAGTGGAACGCACACATCCCAAAGAGTTTGCAGAGAATGATTCTCTCTAGTTTTTATACGAAGATATTTCCTTTTCTACCGTAGGCCCAAATCGCTTGAAATCTCCACTTGGAAATTCAAGAAAAAGAGGGTTTCAAATCTGCTCTGTCTAAAGTAAGGTTCAACTCTGTGAGTTGAACACAGGCAGCCCAAAGAAGTTACTGACAATTCTTCTGTCTAGCGTTATACGCAGAAATCCCGTTTCCAACAAAATCCTCAAAGAGGTCCAAATATCCACTTGCAGATTTTACAAATAGAGTGTTTCCAAACTGCTCTATGAAAACAAAGGTTAAACTCTGTGAGAGGAACGCACACATCCCAAAGTGTTTGCTGAGAATGATTCCCTCTAGTTTTTAAATGAAGATATTTCCTTTTCTACCATAGGCCCAAATCGATTGAAATATCCACTTGGAAATTCCACAAAAAGAGGGTTTCAAATCTGCTCTGTCTAAAGGAAGGTTCAACTCTGTGTATTGAACACACGCAGGCCAAAGAAGTTACTGAGAATTCTTCTGTCTAGCGTTATATGCAGAAATCCCGTTTCCAACGATATCCTCAAAGAGGTCCAAATATCCAATTGCAGGCTTTACAAACAGAGTGTTTCCAAACTACTCTATGAAAACAAAGGTTAAACTCTGTGAGTGGAACTCACAAATCCCAAAGTGGTTGCTGAGAATGATTCTCTCTAGTTTTTATACGAAGATATTTCCTTTTCTACCGTAGGCCCAAAATCGCTTGAAATCTCCACTTGGAAATTCCTCAAAAAGAGGATTTCAAATCTGCTCTGTCTAAAGTAAGGTTCAACTCTGTGAGTTGAACACACGCAGCCCAAAGAAGTTACTGACAATTCTTCTGTCTAGCGTTATATGCAGAAATCCCGTTTCCAACGAAATCCTCAAAGAGGTCTCAATATCCACTTGCAGACTTTACAAACAGAGTGTTTCCAGACTGCTCTATGAAAACAAAGGTTAAACACTGTGAGTGGAACTCACACATCTCAAAGTGGTTGCTGAGAATGATTCTCTCTAGTTTTTATACGAAGATATTTCCTTTTCAACCGTAGGCCCAAAATCGATTGAAATCTCCACTTGGAAATTCCACAAAAAGAGGGTTTCAAATCTGCTCTGTCTAAAGTAAGGTTCAACTCTGTCAGTTGAACACATGCAGCCCAAAGAAGTTACTGAGAATTCTTCTGTCTAGCGTTATATGCAGAAATCCCGTTTCCAACGAAATCCTCAAAGAGGTCCAAATATCCACTTGCAGGCTTTACAAACAGAGTGTTTCCAAACTGCTCTATGAACACAAAGGTTAAACTCTGTGAGTGGAACTCACACATCCCAAAGTGGTTGCTGAGAATGATTCTCTCTAGTTTTTATACGAAGATATTTCCTTTTCTACCGTAGGCCCAAAATCGCTTGAAATCTCCACTTGGAAATTCCACAAAAAGAGGGTTTCAAATCTGCTCTGTCTAAAGTAAGGTTCAACTCTGTCAGTTGAACACATGCAGCCCTACGAAGTTACTGAGAATTCTTCTGTCTAGCGTTATATGCAGAAATCCCGTTTCCAAAGAAATCCTCAATGAGGTCCAAATATCCACTTGCAGGCTTTACAAACAGAGTGTTTCCAAACTGCTCTATGAAAACAAAGGTTAAACTCTGTGAGTGGAACTCACACATCTCAAAGTGGTTGCTGAGAATGATTCTCTCTAGTTTTTATACGAAGATATTTCCTTTTCTACCGTAGGCCCAAATCGCTTGAAATCTCCCCTTGGAAATTCCACAAAAAGAGGGTTTCAAATCTGCTCTTTCTAAAGGAAGGTTCAACTCTGTGAGTTGAACACACGCAGCCCAAAGATGTTACTGAGAATTCTTCTGTCTAGCGTTATATGCAGAAATCCCGTTTCCAACGAAATCCTCAAAGAGGTCTCAATATCCACTTGCAGACTTTACAAACAGAGTGTTTCCAGACTGCTCTATGAAAACATAGGTTAAACACTGTGAGTGGAACTCACACATCTCAAAGTGGTTGCTGAGAATGATTCTCTCTAGTTTTTATACGAAGATACTTCCTTTTCAACCGTAGGCCCAAAATCGATTGAAATCTCCACTTGGAAATTCCACAAAAAGAGGGTTTCAAATCTGCTCTGTCTAAAGTAAGGTTCAACTCTGTCAGTTGAACACATGCAGCCCAAAGAAGTTACTGAGAATTCTTCTGTGTAGCGTTATATGCAGAAATCCCGTTTCCAACGAAATCCTCAAAGAGGTCCAAATATCCACTTGCAGGCTTTACAAACAGAGTGTTTCCAAACTGCTCTATGAACACAAAGGTTAAACTCTGTGAGTGGAACTCACACATCCCAAAGTGGTTGCTGAGAATGATTCTCTCTAGTTTTTATAGGAAGATATTTCCTTTTCTACCGTAGGCCCAAAATCGCTTGAAATCTCCACTTGGAAATTCCACAAAAAGAGGGTTTCAAATCTGCTCTGTCTAAAGTAAGGTTCAACTCTGTCAGTTGAACACATGCAGCCCAAAGAAGTTACTGAGAATTCTTCTGTCTAGCGTTATATGCAGAAATCCCGTTTCCAACGAAATCCTCAAAGAGGTCCAAATATCCACTTGCAGACTTTACAAAGAGAGTGTTTCCAATCTGCTCTATGAAAACATAGGTTAAACTCTGTGAGTGGAACGCACACATCCCAAAGAGTTTGCAGAGAATGATTCTCTCTAGTTTTTATACGAAGATATTTCCTTTTCTACCGTAGGCCCAAATCGCTTGAAATCTCCACTTGGAAATTCAAGAAAAAGAGGGTTTCAAATCTGCTCTGTCTAAAGTAAGGTTCAACTCTGTGAGTTGAACACAGGCAGCCCAAAGAAGTTACTGACAATTCTTCTGTCTAGCGTTATACGCAGAAATCCCGTTTCCAACAAAATCCTCAAAGAGGTCCAAATATCCACTTGCAGATTTTACAAATAGAGTGTTTCCAAACTGCTCTATGAAAACAAAGGTTAAACTCTGTGAGAGGAACGCACACATCCCAAAGTGTTTGCTGAGAATGATTCCCTCTAGTTTTTATATGAAGATATTTCCTTTTCTACCATAGGCCCAAATCTCTTGAAATCTCCACTTGCAAATTCCACAAAAAGAGGGTTTCAAATCTGCTCTGTCTAAAGGAAGGTTCAACTCTGTGTATTGAACACACGCAGGCCAAAGAAGTTACTGAGAATTCTTCTGTCTAGCGTTATATGCAGAAATCCCGTTTCCAACGATATCCTCAAAGAGGTCCAAATATCCAATTGCAGGCTTTACAAACAGAGTGTTTCCAAACTGCTCTATGAAAACAAAGGTTAAACTCTGTGAGTGGAACTCACACATCCCAAAGTGGTTGCTGAGAATGATTCTCTCTAGTTTTTATACGAAGATATTTCCTTTTCTACCGTAGGCCCAAAATCGCTTGAAATCTCCACTTGGAAATTCCTCAAAAAGAGGGTTTCAAATCTGCTCTGTCTAAAGTAAGGTTCAACTCTGTGAGTTGAACACACGCAGCCCAAAGAAGTTACTGACAATTCTTCTGTCTAGCGTTATATGCAGAAATCCCGTTTCCAACGAAATCCTCAAAGAGGTCTCAATATCCACTTGCAGACTTTACAAACAGAGTGTTTCCAGACTGCTCTATGAAAACAAAGGTTAAACACTGTGAGTGGAACTCACACATCTCAAAGTGGTTGCTGAGAATGATTCTCTCTAGTTTTTATACGAAGATATTTCCTTTTCAACCGTAGGCCCAAAATTGATTGAAATCTCCACTTGGAAATTCCACAAAAAGAGGGTTTCAAATCTGCTCTGTCTAAAGTAAGGTTCAACTCTGTGAGTTGAACACATGCAGCCCAAAGAAGTTACTGAGAATTCTTCTGTCTAGCGTTATATGCAGAAATCCCGTTTCCGAAGAAATCCTCAAAGAGGTCCAAATATCCACTTGCAGGCTTTACAAACAGAGTGTTTCCAAACTGCTCTATGAACACAAAGGTTAAACTCTGTGAGTGAAACTCACACATCCCAAAGTGGTTGCTGAGAATGATTCTCTCTTGTTTTTATACGAAGATATTTCCTTTTCTACCGTAGTCCCAAAATCGCTTGAAATCTCCACTTGGAAATTCCACAAAAAGAGGGTTTCAAATCTGCTCTGTCTAAAGTAAGGTTCAACTCTGTCAGTTGAACACATGCAGCCCTAAGAAGTTACTGAGAATTCTTCTGTCTAGCGTTATATGCAGAAATCCCGTTTCCAACGAAATCCTCAATGAGGTCCAAATATCCACTTGCAGGCTTTACAAACAGAGTGTTTCCAAACTGCTCTATGAAAACAAAGGTTAAACTCTGTGAGTGGAACTCACACATCCCAAAGTGGTTGCTGAGAATGATTCTCTCTAGTTTTTATACGAAGATATTTCCTTTTCTACCGTAGGCCCAAATCGCTTGAAATCTCCCCTTGGAAATTCCACAAAAAGAGGGTTTCAAATCTGCTCTTTCTAAAGGAAGGTTCAACTCTGTGAGTTGAACACACGCAGCCCAAAGATGTTACTGAGAATTCTTCTGTCTAGCGTTATATGCAGAAATCCCGTTTCCAACGAAATCCTCAAAGAGGTCTCAATATCCACTTGCAGACTTTACAAACAGAGTGTTTCCAGACTGCTCTATGAAACCAAAGGTTAAACACTGTGAGTGGAACTCACACATCTCAAAGTGGTTGCTGAGAATGATTCTCTCTAGTTTTTATACGAAGATACTTCCTTTTCAACCGTAGGCCCAAAATCGATTGAAATCTCCACTTGGAAATTCCACAAAAAGAGGGTTTCAAATCTGCTCTGTCTAAAGTAAGGTTCAACTCTGTGAGTTGAACACAGGCAGCCCAAAGAAGTTACTGACAATTCTTCTGTCTAGCGTTATATGCAGAAATCCCGTTTCCAACAAAATCCTCAAAGAGGTCCAAATATCCACTTGCAGATTTTACAAATAGAGTGTTTCCAAACTGCTCTATGAAAACAAAGGTTAAACTCTGTGAGAGGAACGCACACATCCCAAAGTGTTTGCTGAGAATGATTCCCTCTAGTTTTTATATGAAGATATTTCCTTTTCTACCATAGGCCCAAATCTCTTGAAATCTCCACTTGCAAATTCCACAAAAAGAGGGTTTCAAATCTGCTCTGTCTAAAGGAAGGTTCAACTCTGTGAGTTGAACACACGCAGGCCAAAGAAGTTACTGACAATTCTTCTGTCTAGCGTTATATGCAGAAATCCCGTTTCCAACGATATCCTCAAAGAGGTCCAAATATCCAATTGCAGGCTTTACAAACAGAGTGTTTCCAAACTGCTCTATGAGCACAAAGGTTAAACTCTGTGAGTGGAACTCACACATCCCGAAGTGGTTGCTGAGAATGATTCTCTCTAGTTTTTATACGAAGATGTTTCCTTTTCTACCGTAGGCCCAAATCGCTTGAAATCTCCACTTGGAAATTCAAGAAAAAGAGGGTTTCAAATCTGCTCTGTCTAAAGTAAGGTTCAACTCTGTGAGTTGAACACAGGCAGCCCAAAGAAGTTACTGACAATTCTTCTGTCTAGCGTTATACGCAGAAATCCCGTTTCCAACAAAATCCTCAAAGAGGTCCAAATATCCACTTGCAGATTTTACAAATAGAGTGTTTCCAAACTGCTCTATGAAAACAAAGGTTAAACTCTGTGAGAGGAACGCACACATCCCAAAGTGTTTGCTGAGAATGATTCCCTCTAGTTTTTATATGAAGATATTTCCTTTTCTACCATAGGCCCAAATCGATTGAAATCTCCACTTGGAAATTCCACAAAAAGAGGGTTTCAAATCTGCTCTGTCTAAAGGAAGGTTCAACTCTGTGTATTGAACACACGCAGGCCAAAGAAGTTACTGAGAATTCTTCTGTCTAGCGTTATATGCAGAAATCCCGTTTCCAACGATATCCTCAAAGAGGTCCAAATATCCAATTGCAGGCTTTACAAACAGAGTGTTTCCAAACTGCTCTATGAAAACAAAGGTTAAACTCTGTGAGTGGAACTCACAAATCCCAAAGTGGTTGCTGAGAATGATTCTCTCTAGTTTTTATACGAAGATATTTCCTTTTCTACCGTAGGCCCAAAATCGCTTGAAATCTCCACTTGGAAATTCCTCAAAAAGAGGGTTTCAAATCTGCTCTGTCTAAAGTAAGGTTCAACTCTGTGAGTTGAACACACGCAGCCCAAAGAAGTTACTGACAATTCTTCTGTCTAGCGTTATATGCAGAAATCCCGTTTCCAACGAAATCCTCAAAGAGGTCCAAATATCCACTTGCAGATTTTACAAATAGAGTGTTTCCAAACTGCTCTATGAAAACAAAGGTTAAACTCTGTGAGAGGAACGCACACATCCCAAAGTGTTTGCTGAGAATGATTCCCTCTAGTTTTTATATGAAGATATTTCCTTTTCTACCATAGGCCCAAATCTCTTGAAATCTCCACTTGCAAATTCCACAAAAAGAGGGTTTCAAATCTGCTCTGTCTAAAGGAAGGTTCAACTCTGTGAGTTGAACACACGCAGGCCAAAGAAGTTACTGACAATTCTTCTGTCTAGCGTTATATGCAGAAATCCCGTTTCCAACGATATCCTCAAAGAGGTCCAAATATCCAATTGCAGGCTTTACAAACAGAGTGTTTCCAAACTGCTCTATGAGCACAAAGGTTAAACTCTGTGAGTGGAACTCACACATCCCGAAGTGGTTGCTGAGAATGATTCTCTCTAGTTTTTATACGAAGATGTTTCCTTTTCTACCGTAGGCCCAAATCGCTTGAAATCTCCACTTGGAAATTCAAGAAAAAGAGGGTTTCAAATCTGCTCTGTCTAAAGTAAGGTTCAACTCTGTGAGTTGAACACAGGCAGCCCAAAGAAGTTACTGACAATTCTTCTGTCTAGCGTTATACGCAGAAATCCCGTTTCCAACAAAATCCTCAAAGAGGTCCAAATATCCACTTGCAGATTTTACAAATAGAGTGTTTCCAAACTGCTCTATGAAAACAAAGGTTAAACTCTGTGAGAGGAACGCACACATCCCAAAGTGTTTGCTGAGAATGATTCCCTCTAGTTTTTATATGAAGATATTTCCTTTTCTACCATAGGCCCAAATCGATTGAAATCTCCACTTGGAAATTCCACAAAAAGAGGGTTTCAAATCTGCTCTGTCTAAAGGAAGGTTCAACTCTGTGTATTGAACACACGCAGGCCAAAGAAGTTACTGAGAATTCTTCTGTCTAGCGTTATATGCAGAAATCCCGTTTCCAACGATATCCTCAAAGAGGTCCAAATATCCAATTGCAGGCTTTACAAACAGAGTGTTTCCAAACTGCTCTATGAAAACAAAGGTTAAACTCTGTGAGTGGAACTCACAAATCCCAAAGTGGTTGCTGAGAATGATTCTCTCTAGTTTTTATACGAAGATATTTCCTTTTCTACCGTAGGCCCAAAATCGCTTGAAATCTCCACTTGGAAATTCCTCAAAAAGAGGGTTTCAAATCTGCTCTGTCTAAAGTAAGGTTCAACTCTGTGAGTTGAACACACGCAGCCCAAAGAAGTTACTGACAATTCTTCTGTCTAGCGTTATATGCAGAAATCCCGTTTCCAACGAAATCCTCAAAGAGGTCTCAATATCCACTTGCAGACTTTACAAACAGAGTGTTTCCAGACTGCTCTATGAAAACAAAGGTTAAACACTGTGAGTGGAACTCACACATCTCAAAGTGGTTGCTGAGAATGATTCTCTCTAGTTTTTATACGAAGATATTTCCTTTTCAAACGTAGGCCCAAAATCGATTGAAATCTCCACTTGGAAATTCCACAAAAAGAGGGTTTCAAATCTGCTCTGTCTAAAGTAAGGTTCAACTCTGTCAGTTGAACACATGCAGCCCAAAGAAGTTACTGAGAATTCTTCTGTCTAGCGTTATATGCAGAAATCCCGTTTCCAACGAAATCCTCAAAGAGGTCCAAATATCCACTTGCAGGCTTTACAAACAGAGTGTTTCCAAACTGCTCTATGAACACAAAGGTTAAACTCTGTGAGTGGAACTCACACATCCCAAAGTGGTTGCTGAGAATGATTCTCTCTAGTTTTTATACGAAGATATTACCTTTTCTACCGTAGGCCGAAAATCGCTTGAAATCTCCACTTGGAAATTCCACAAAAAGAGGGTTTCAAATCTGCTCTGTCTAAAGTAAGGTTCAACTCTGTCAGTTGAACACATGCAGCCCTACGAAGTTACTGAGAATTCTTCTGTCTAGCGTTATATGCAGAAATCCCGTTTCCAAAGAAATCCTCAATGAGGTCCAAATATCCACTTGCAGGCTTTACAAATAGAGTGTTTCCAAACTGCTCTATGAAAACAAAGGTTAAACTCTGTGAGTGGAACTCACACATCTCAAAGTGGTTGCTGAGAATGATTCTCTCTAGTTTTTATACGAAGATATTTCCTTTTCTACCGTAGGCCCAAATCGTTTGAAATCTCCCCTTGGAAATTCCACAAAAAGAGGGTTTCAAATCTGCTCTTTCTAAAGGAAGGTTCAACTCCGTGAGTTGAACACACGCAGCCCAAAGATGTTACTGAGAATTCTTCTGTGTAGCGTTATATGCAGAAATCCCGTTTCCAACGAAATCCTCAAAGAGGTCTCAATATCCACTTGCAGACTTTACAAACAGAGTGTTTCCAGACTGCTCTATGAAAACAAAGGTTAAACACTGTGAGTGGAACTCACACATCTCAAAGTGGTTGCTGAGAATGATTCTCTCTAGTTTTTATACGAAGATACTTCCTTTTCAACCGTAGGCCCAAAATCGATTGAAATCTCCACTTGGAAATTCCACAAAAAGAGGGTTTCAAATCGGCTCTGTCTAAAGTAAGGTTCAACTCTGTCAGTTGAACACATGCAGCCCAAAGAAGTTACTGAGAATTCTTCTGTCTAGCGTTATATGCAGAAATCCCGTTTCCAACGAAATCCTCAAAGAGGTCCAAATATCCACTTGCAGGCTTTACAAACAGAGTGTTTCCAAACTGCTCTATGAACACAAAGGTTAAACTCTGTGAGTGGAACTCACACATCCCTAAGTGGTTGCTGAGAATGATTCTCTCTAGTTTTTATACGAAGATATTTCCTTTTCTACCGTAGGCCCAAAATCGCTTGAAATCTCCACTTGGAAATTCCACAAAAAGAGGGTTTCAAATCTGCTCTGTCTAAAGTAAGGTTCAACTCTGTCAGTTGAACACATGCAGCCCAAAGAAGTTACTGAGAATTCTTCTGTCTAGCGTTATATGCAGAAATCCCGTTTCCAACGAAATCCTCAAAGAGGTCCAAATATCCACTTGCAGGCTTTACAAACAGAGTGTTTCCAAACTGCTCTATGAACACAAAGGTTAAACTCTGTGAGTGCAACTCACACATCCCAAAGTGGTTGCTGAGAATGATTCTCTCTAGTTTTTATACGAAGATATTTCCTTTTCTACCGTAGGCCCAAAACCGCTTGAAATCTCCACTTGGAAATTCCACAAAAAGAGGGTTTCAAATCTGCTCTGTCTAAAGTAAGGTTCAACTCTGTGAGTTGAACACATGCAGCCCAAAGAAGTTACTGAGAATTCTTCTGTCTAGCGTTATATGCAGAAATCCCGTTTCCAACGAAATCCTCAAAGAGGTCCAAATATCCACTTGCAGACTTTACAAATAGAGTGTTTCCAAACTGCTCTATGAAAACAAAGGTTAAACTCTGTGAGAGGAACGCACACATCCCAAAGTGTTTGCTGAGAATGATTCCCTCTAGTTTTTATATGAAGATATTTCCTTTTCTACCATAGGCCCAAATCTCTTGAAATCTCCACTTGCAAATTCCACAAAAAGAGGGTTTCAAATCTGCTCTGTCTAAAGGAAGGTTCAACTCTGTGTATTGAACACACGCAGGCCAAAGAAGTTACTGAGAATTCTTCTGTCTAGCGTTATATGCAGAAATCCCGTTTCCAACGATATCCTCAAAGAGGTCCAAATATCCACTTGCAGATTTTACAAATAGAGTGTTTCCAAACTGCTCTATGAAAACAAAGGTTAAACTCTGTGAGAGGAACGCACACATCCCAAAGTGTTTGCTGAGAATGATTCCCTCTAGTTTTTATATGAAGATATTTCCTTTTCTACCATAGGCCCAAATCTCTTGAAATCTCCACTTGCAAATTCCACAAAAAGAGGGTTTCAAATCTGCTCTGTCTAAAGGAAGGTTCAACTCTGTGAGTTGAACACACGCAGGCCAAAGAAGTTACTGAGAATTCTTCTGTCTAGCGTTATATGCAGAAATCCCGTTTCCAACGATATCCTCAAAGAGGTCCAAATATCCAATTGCAGGCTTTACAAACAGAGTGTTTCCAAACTGCTCTATGAGCACAAAGGTTAAACTCTGTGAGTGGAACTCACACATCCCGAAGTGGTTGCTGAGAATGATTCTCTCTAGTTTTTATACGAAGATGTTTCCTTTTCTACCGTAGGCCCAAGTCGCTTGAAATCTCCACTTGGAAATTCAAGAAAAAGAGGGTTTCAAATCTGCTCTGTCTAAAGTAAGGTTCAACTCTGTGAGTTGAACACAGGCAGCCCAAAGAAGTTACTGACAATTCTTCTGTCTAGCGTTATACGCAGAAATCCCGTTTCCAACAAAATCCTCAAAGAGGTCCAAATATCCACTTGCAGATTTTACAAATAGAGTGTTTCCAAACTGCTCTATGAAAACAAAGGTTAAACTCTGTGAGAGGAACGCACACATCCCAAAGTGTTTGCTGAGAATGATTCCCTCTAGTTTTTATATGAAGATATTTCCTTTTCTACCATAGGCCCAAATCGATTGAAATCTCCACTTGGAAATTCCACAAAAAGAGGGTTTCAAATCTGCTCTGTCTAAAGGAAGGTTCAACTCTGTGTATTGAACACACGCAGGCCAAAGAAGTTACTGAGAATTCTTCTGTCTAGCGTTATATGCAGAAATCCCGTTTCCAACGATATCCTCAAAGAGGTCCAAATATCCAATTGCAGGCTTTACAAACAGAGTGTTTCCAAACTGCTCTATGAAAACAAAGGTTAAACTCTGTGAGTGGAACTCACAAATCCCAAAGTGGTTGCTGAGAATGATTCTCTCTAGTTTTTATACGAAGATATTTCCTTTTCTACCGTAGGCCCAAAATCGCTTGAAATCTCCACTTGGAAATTCCTCAAAAAGAGGGTTTCAAATCTGCTCTGTCTAAAGTAAGGTTCAACTCTGTGAGTTGAACACACGCAGCCCAAAGAAGTTACTGACAATTCTTCTGTCTAGCGTTATATGCAGAAATCCCGTTTCCAACGAAATCCTCAAAGAGGTCCAAATATCCACTTGCAGACTTTACAAATAGAGTGTTTCCAAACTGCTCTATGAAAACAAAGGTTAAACTCTGTGAGAGGAACGCACACATCCCAAAGTGTTTGCTGAGAATGATTCCCTCTAGTTTTTATATGAAGATATTTCCTTTTCTACCATAGGCCCAAATCTCTTGAAATCTCCACTTGCAAATTCCACAAAAAGAGGGTTTCAAATCTGCTCTGTCTAAAGGAAGGTTCAACTCTGTGAGTTGAACACACGCAGGCCAAAGAAGTTACTGAGAATTCTTCTGTCTAGCGTTATATGCAGAAATCCCGTTTCCAACGATATCCTCAAAGAGGTCCAAATATCCAATTGCAGGCTTTACAAACAGAGTGTTTCCAAACTGCTCTATGAGCACAAAGGTTAAACTCTGTGAGTGGAACTCACACATCCCGAAGTGGTTGCTGAGAATGATTCTCTCTAGTTTTTATACGAAGATGTTTCCTTTTCTACCGTAGGCCCAAGTCGCTTGAAATCTCCACTTGGAAATTCAAGAAAAAGAGGGTTTCAAATCTGCTCTGTCTAAAGTAAGGTTCAACTCTGTGAGTTGAACACAGGCAGCCCAAAGAAGTTACTGACAATTCTTCTGTCTAGCGTTATACGCAGAAATCCCGTTTCCAACAAAATCCTCAAAGAGGTCCAAATATCCACTTGCAGATTTTACAAATAGAGTGTTTCCAAACTGCTCTATGAAAACAAAGGTTAAACTCTGTGAGAGGAACGCACACATCCCAAAGTGTTTGCTGAGAATGATTCCCTCTAGTTTTTATATGAAGATATTTCCTTTTCTACCATAGGCCCAAATCGATTGAAATCTCCACTTGGAAATTCCACAAAAAGAGGGTTTCAAATCTGCTCTGTCTAAAGGAAGGTTCAACTCTGTGTATTGAACACACGCAGGCCAAAGAAGTTACTGAGAATTCTTCTGTCTAGCGTTATATGCAGAAATCCCGTTTCCAACGATATCCTCAAAGAGGTCCAAATATCCAATTGCAGGCTTTACAAACAGAGTGTTTCCAAACTGCTCTATGAAAACAAAGGTTAAACTCTGTGAGTGGAACTCACAAATCCCAAAGTGGTTGCTGAGAATGATTCTCTCTAGTTTTTATACGAAGATATTTCCTTTTCTACCGTAGGCCCAAAATCGCTTGAAATCTCCACTTGGAAATTCCTCAAAAAGAGGGTTTCAAATCTGCTCTGTCTAAAGTAAGGTTCAACTCTGTGAGTTGAACACACGCAGCCCAAAGAAGTTACTGACAATTCTTCTGTCTAGCGTTATATGCAGAAATCCCGTTTCCAAAGAAATCCTCAAAGAGGTCTCAATATCCACTTGCAGACTTTACAAACAGAGTGTTTCCAGACTGCTCTATGAAAACAAAGGTTAAACACTGTGAGTGGAACTCACACATCTCAAAGTGGTTGCTGAGAATGATTCTCTCTAGTTTTTATACGAAGATATTTCCTTTTCAACCGTAGGCCCAAAATCGCTTGAAATCTCCACTTGGAAATTCCACAAAAAGAGGGTTTCAAATCTGCTCTGTCTAAAGTAAGGTTCAACTCTGTCAGTTGAACACATGCAGCCCAAAGAAGTTACTGAGAATTCTTCTGTCTAGCGTTATATGCAGAAATCCCGTTTCCAACGAAATCCTCAAAGAGGTCCAAATATCCACTTGCAGGCTTTACAAACAGAGTGTTTCCAAACTGCTCTATGAACACAAAGGTTAAACTCTGTGAGTGGAACTCACACATCCCAAAGTGGTTGCTGAGAATGATTCTCTCTAGTTTTTATACGAAGATATTTCCTTTTCTACCGTAGGCCGAAAATCGCTTGAAATCTCCACTTGGAAATTCCACAAAAAGAGGGTTTCAAATCTGCTCTGTCTAAAGTAAGGTTCAACTCTGTCAGTTGAACACATGCAGCCCTACGAAGTTACTGAGAATTCTTCTGTCTAGCGTTATATGCAGAAATCCCGTTTCCAAAGAAATCCTCAATGAGGTCCAAATATCCACTTGCAGGCTTTACAAACAGAGTGTTTCCAAACTGCTCTATGAAAACAAAGGTTAAACTCTGTGAGTGGAACTCACACATCTCAAAGTGGTTGCTGAGAATGATTCTCTCTAGTTTTTATACGAAGATATTTCCTTTTCTACCGTAGGCCCAAATCGCTTGAAATCTCCCCTTGGAAATTCCACAAAAAGAGGGTTTCAAATCTGCTCTTTCTAAAGGAAGGTTCAACTCCGTGAGTTGAACACACGCAGCCCAAAGATGTTACTGAGAATTCTTCTGTGTAGCGTTATATGCAGAAATCCCGTTTCCAACGAAATCCTCAAAGAGGTCTCAATATCCACTTGCAGACTTTACAAACAGAGTGTTTCCAGACTGCTCTATGAAAACAAAGGTTAAACACTGTGAGTGGAACTCACACATCTCAAAGTGGTTGCTGAGAATGATTCTCTCTAGTTTTTATACGAAGATACTTCCTTTTCAACCGTAGGCCCAAAATCGATTGAAATCTCCACTTGGAAATTCCACAAAAAGAGGGTTTCAAATCTGCTCTGTCTAAAGTAAGGTTCAACTCTGTCAGTTGAACACATGCAGCCCAAAGAAGTTACTGAGAATTCTTCTGTCTAGCGTTATATGCAGAAATCCCGTTTCCAACGAAATCCTCAAAGAGGTCCAAATATCCACTTGCAGGCTTTACAAACAGAGTGTTTCCAAACTGCTCTATGAACACAAAGGTTAAACTCTGTGAGTGGAACTCACACATCCCTAAGTGGTTGCTGAGAATGATTCTCTCTAGTTTTTATACGAAGATATTTCCTTTTCTACCGTAGGCCCAAATCGCTTGAAATCTCCACTTGGAAATTCAAGAAAAAGAGGGTTTCAAATCTGCTCTGTCTAAAGTAAGGTTCAACTCTGTGAGTTGAACACAGGCAGCCCAAAGAAGTTACTGACAATTCTTCTGTCTAGCGTTATACGCAGAAATCCCGTTTCCAACAAAATCCTCAAAGAGGTCCAAATATCCACTTGCAGATTTTACAAATAGAGTGTTTCCAAACTGCTCTATGAAAACAAAGGTTAAACTCTGTGAGAGGAACGCACACATCCCAAAGTGTTTGCTGAGAATGATTCCCTCTAGTTTTTATATGAAGATATTTCCTTTTCTACCATAGGCCCAAATCGATTGAAATCTCCACTTGGAAATTCCACAAAAAGAGGGTTTCAAATCTGCTCTGTCTAAAGGAAGGTTCAACTCTGTGTATTGAACACACGCAGGCCAAAGAAGTTACTGAGAATTCTTCTGTCTAGCGTTATATGCAGAAATCCTGTTTCCAACGATATCCTCAAAGAGGTCCAAATATCAAATTGCAGGCTTTACAAACAGAGTGTTTCCAAACTGCTCTATGAAAACAAAGGTTAAACTCTGTGAGTGGAACTCACAAATCCCAAAGTGGTTGCTGAGAATGATTCTCTCTAGTTTTTATACGAAGATATTTCCTTTTCTACCGTAGGCCCAAAATCGCTTGAAATCTCCACTTGGAAATTCCTCAAAAAGAGGGCTTCAAATCTGCTCTGTCTAAAGTAAGGTTCAACTCTGTGAGTTGAACACACGCAGCCCAAAGAAGTTACTGACAATTCTTCTGTCTAGCGTTATATGCAGAAATCCCGTTTCCAACGAAATCCTCAAAGAGGTCTCAATATCCACTTGCAGACTTTACAAACAGAGTGTTTCCAGACTGCTCTATGAAAACAAAGGTTAAAAACTGTGAGTGGAACTCACACATCTCAAAGTGGTTGCTGAGAATGATTCTCTCTAGTTTTTATACGAAGATATTTCCTTTTCAACCGTAGGCCCAAAATCGCTTGAAATCTCCACTTGGAAATTCCACAAAAAGAGGGTTTCAAATCTGCTCTGTCTAAAGTAAGGTTCAACTCTGTCAGTTGAACACATGCAGCCCAAAGAAGTTACTGAGAATTCTTCTGTCTAGCGTTATATGCAGAAATCCCGTTTCCAACGAAATCCTCAAAGAGGTCCAAATATCCACTTGCAGGCTTTACAAACAGAGTGTTTCCAAACTGCTCTATGAACACAAAGGTTAAACTCTGTGAGTGGAACTCACACATCCCAAAGTGGTTGCTGAGAATGATTCTCTCTAGTTTTTATACGAAGATATTTCCTTTTCTACCGTAGGCCCAAAATCGCTTGAAATCTCCACTTGGAAATTCCACAAAAAGAGGGTTTCAAATCTGCTCTGTCTAAAGTAAGGTTCAACTCTGTCAGTTGAACACATGCAGCCCTACGAAGTTACTGAGAATTCTTCTGTCTAGCGTTATATGCAGAAATCCCGTTTCCAAAGAAATCCTCAATGAGGTCCAAATATCCACTTGCAGGCTTTACAAACAGAGTGTTTCCAAACTGCTCTATGAAAACAAAGGTTAAACTCTGTGAGTGGAACTCACACATCTCAAAGTGGTTGCTTAGAATGATTCTCTCTAGTTTTTATACGAAGATATTTCCTTTTCTACCGTAGGCCCAAATCGCTTGAAATATCCCCTTGGAAATTCCACAAAAAGAGGGTTTCAAATCTGCTCTTTCTAAAGGAAGGTTCAACTCTGTGAGTTGAACACACGCAGCCCAAAGATGTTACTGAGAATTCTTCTGTCTAGCGTTATATGCAGAAATCCCGTTTCCAACGAAATCCTCAAAGAGGTCTCAATATCCACTTGCAGACTTTACAAACAGAGTGTTTCCAGACTGCTCTATGAAAACAAAGGTTAAACACTGTGAGTGGAACTCACACATCTCAAAGTGGTTGCTGAGAATGATTCTCTCTAGTTTTTATACGAAGATACTTCCTTTTCAACCGTAGGCCCAAAATCGATTGAAATCTCCACTTGGAAATTCCACAAAAAGAGGGTTTCAAATCTGCTCTGTCTAAAGTAAGGTTCAACTCTGTCAGTTGAACACATGCAGCCCAAAGAAGTTACTGAGAATTCTTCTGTCTAGCGTTATATGCAGAAATCCCGTTTCCAACGAAATCCTCAAAGAGGTCCAAATATCCACTTGCAGGCTTTACAAACAGAGTGTTTCCAAACTGCTCTATGAACACAAAGGTTAAACTCTGTGAGTGGAACTCACACATCCCAAAGTGGTTGCTGAGAATGATTCTCTCTAGTTTTTATACGAAGATATTTCCTTTTCTACCGTAGGCCCAAAATCGCTTGAAATCTCCACTTGGAAATTCCACAAAAAGAGGGTTTCAAATCTGCTCTGTCTAAAGTAAGGTTCAACTCTGTGAGTTGAACACATGCAGCCCAAAGAAGTTACTGAGAATTCTTCTGTCTAGCGTTATATGCAGAAATCCCGTTTCCAACGAAATCCTCAATGAGGTCCAAATATCCACCTGTAGGCTTTACAATCAGAGTGTTTCCAAACTGCTCTATGAAAACAAAGGTTAAACTCTGTGAGTGGAACTCACACATCCCAAAGTGGTTGCTGAGAATGATTCTCTCTAGTTTTTATACGAAGATATTTCCTTTTCAACCGTAAGCCCAAAATCGCTTGAAATCTCCACTTGGAAATTCCACAAAAAGAGGGTTTCAAATCTGCTCTGTCTAAAGTAAGGTTCAACTCTGTCAGTTGAACACATGCAGCCCAAAGAAGTTACTGAGAATTCTTCTGTCTAGCGTTATATGCAGAAATACCGTTTCCAACTAAATCCTCAAAGAGGTCCAAATATCCACTTGCAGGCTTTACGAACAGAGTGTTTCCAAACTGCTTTATGAACACAAAGGTTAAACTCTGTGAGTGGAACTCACACATCCCAAAGTGGTTGCTGAGAATGATTCTCTCTAGTTTTTATACGAAGATATTTCCTTTTCTACCGTAGGCCCAAAATCGCTTGAAATCTCCACTTGGAAATTCCACAAAAAGAGGGTTTCAAATCTGCTCTGTCTAAAGTAAGGTTCAACTCTGTCAGTTGAACACATGCAGCCCATAGAAGTTACTGAGAATTCTTCTGTCTAGCGTTATATGCAGAAATACCGTTTCCAACGAAATCCTCAAAGAGGTCCAAATATCCTCTTGCAGGCTTTACAAACAGAGTGTTTCCAAACTGCTCTATGAAAACATAGGTTAAACTCTGTGAGTGGAACGCACACATCCCAAAGAGTTTGCAGAGAATGATTCTCTCTAGTTTTTATACGAAGATATTTCCTTTTCTACCGTAGGCCCAAATCGCTTGAAATCTCCACTTGGAAATTCAAGAAAAAGAGGGTTTCAAATCTGCTCTGTCTAAAGTAAGGTTCAACTCTGTGAGTTGAACACAGGCAGCCCAAAGAAGTTACTGACAATTCTTCTGTCTAGCGTTATACGCAGAAATCCCGTTTCCAACAAAATCCTCAAAGAGGTCCAAATATCCACTTGCAGATTTTACAAATAGAGTGTTTCCAAACTGCTCTATGAAAACAAAGGTTAAACTCTGTGAGAGGAACGCACACATCCCAAAGTGTTTGCTGAGAATGATTCCCTCTAGTTTTTATATGAAGATATTTCCTTTTCTACCATAGGCCCAAATCTCTTGAAATCTCCACTTGCAAATTCCACAAAAAGAGGGTTTCAAATCTGCTCTGTCTAAAGGAAGGTTCAACTCTGTGTATTGAACACACGCAGGGCAAAGAAGTTACTGAGAATTCTTCTGTCTAGCGTTATATGCAGAAATCCCGTTTCCAACGATATCCTCAAAGAGGTCCAAATATCCAATTGCAGGCTTTACAAACAGAGTGTTTCCAAACTGCTCTATGAAAACAAAGGTTAAACTCTGTGAGTGGAACTCACACATCTCAAAGTGGTTGCTGAGAATGATTCTCTCTAGTTTTTATACGAAGATATTTCCTTTTCAACCGTAGGCCCAAAATCGATTGAAATCTCCACTTGGAAATTCCACAAAAAGAGGGTTTCAAATCTGCTCTGTCTAAAGTAAGGTTCAACTCTGTGAGTTGAACACATGCAGCCCAAAGAAGTTACTGAGAATTCTTCTGTCTAGCGTTTTATGCAGAAATCCCGTTTCCGAAGAAATCCTCAAAGAGGTCCAAATATCCACTTGCAGGCTTTACAAACAGAGTGTTTCCAAACTGCTCTATGAACACAAAGGTTAAACTCTGTGAGTGAATCTCACACATCCCAAAGTGGTTGCTGAGAATGATTCTCTCTAGTTTTTATACGAAGATATTTCCTTTTCTACCGTAGTCCCAAAATCGCTTGAAATCTCAACTTCGAAATTCCACAAAAAGAGGGTTTCAAATCTGCTCTGTCTAAAGTAAGGTTCAACTCTGTCAGTTGAACACATGCAGCCCTAAGAAGTTACTGAGAATTCTTCTGTCTAGCGTTATATGCAGAAATCCCGTTTCCAACGAAATCCTCAATGAGGTCCAAATATCCACTTGCAGGCTTTACAAACAGAGTGTTTCCAAACTGCTCTATGAAAACAAAGGTTAAACTCTGTGAGTGGAACTCACACATCCCAAAGTGGTTGCTGAGAATGATTCTCTCTAGTTTTTATACGAAGATATTTCCTTTTCTACCGTAGGCCCAAATCGCTTGAAATCTCCCCTTGGAAACTCCACAAAAAGAGGGTTTCAAATCTGCTCTTTCTAAAGGAAGGTTCAACTCTGTGAGTTGAACACACGCAGCCCAAAGATGTTACTGAGAATTCTTCTGTCTAGCGTTATATGCAGAAAACCCGTTTCCAACGAAATCCTCGAAGAGGTCCCAATATCCACTTGCAGACTTTACAAACAGAGTGTTTCCAAACTGCTCTATGAAAACAAAGGTTAAACTCTGTGAGTGGAACGCACACATCCCAAAGTGATTGCTGAGAATGATTCTCTCTAGTTATTATATGAAGATATTTCCTTTTCTAACGCAGGCCCAAATCTCTTGGAATCTCCACTTGCAAATTCCACAAAAAGAGGGTTTCAAATCTGCTCTGTCTAAAGGAAGCTTCAACTCTGTGAGTTGAACACACGCAGCCCAAAGAAGTTACTGACAATTCTTCTGTCTAGCGTTATACGCAGAAATCCCGTTTCCAACAAAATCCTCAAAGAGGTCCAAATATCCACTTGCAGACTTTACAAATAGAGTGTTTACAAACTGCTCTATGAAAACAAAGGTTAAACTCTGTGAGAGGAACGCACACATCCCAAAGTGTTTGCTGAGAATGATTCCCTCTAGTTTTTATATGAAGATATTTCCTTTTCTACCGTAGGCCCAAATCTCTTGAAATCTCCACTTGCAAATTCCACAAAAAGAGGGTTTCAAATCTGCTCTGTCTAAAGGAAGGTTCAACTCTGTGAGTTGAACACACGCAGGCCAAAGAAGTTACTGAGAATTCTTCTGTCTAGCGTTATATGCAGGAATCCCGTTTCCAACGATATCCTCAAAGAGGTCCAAATATCCACTTGCAGGCTTTACAAACAGAGTGTTTCCAAACTGCTCTATGAACACAAAGGTTAAACTCTGTGAGTGGAACTCACACATCTCAAAGTGGTTGCTGAGAATGATTCTCTCTAGTTTTTATACGAAGATATTTCCTTTTCTACCATAGGACCAAAATCGCTTGAAATCTCCACTTGGAAATTCCACAAAAAGAGTGTTTCAAATCTGCTCTGTCTAAAGTAAGGTTCAACTCTGTCAGTTGAACACATGCAGCCCAAAGAAGTTACTGAGAATTCTTCTGTCTAGCGTTATATGCAGAAATACCTTTTCCAACGAAATCCTCAATGAGGTCCAAATATCCACCTGCAGGCTTTACAATCAGAGTGTTTCCAAACTGCTCTATGAAAACAAAGGTTAAACTCTGTGAGTGGAACTCACACATCCCAAAGTGGTTGCTGAGAATGATTCTCTCTAGTTTTTATACGAAGATATTTCCTTTTCAACTGTAGGCCCAAATCGCTTGAAATCTCCCCTTGGAAATTCCACAAAAAGAGGGTTTCAAATCTGCTCTTTCTAAAGGAAGGTTCAACTCTGTGAGTTGAACACACGCAGCCCAAAGAAGTTACTGAGAATTCTTCTGTGTAGCGTTATATGCAGAAATCCCGTTTCCAACGAAATCCTCAAAGAGGTCCCAATATCCACCTGTAGACTTTACAAAGAGAGTGTTTCCAAACTGCTCTATGAAAACAAAGGTTAAACTCTGTGAGTGGTACTCACACATCTCAAAGTGGTTGCTGAGAATGATTCTCTCTAGTTTTTATACGAAGATATTTCCTTTTCTACCGTAGGCCCAAAATCGCTTGAAATCTCCACTTGGAAATTCCTCAAAAAGAGGGTTTCAAATCTGCTCTGTCTAAAGTAAGGTTCAACTCTGTGAGTTGAACACACGCAGCCCAAAGAAGTTACTGACAATCCTTCTGTCTAGCATTATACGCAGAAATCCCGTTTCCAACAATATCCTCAAAGAGGTCCAAATATCCACTTGCAGACTTTACAAATAGAGTGTTTCCAAACTGCTCTATGAAAACAAAGGTTAAACTGTGTGAGTGGAACTCACACATCCCAAAGTGGTTGCTGAGAATGATTCTCTCTAGTTTTTATACGAAGATATTTCCTTTTCTACCGTAGGCCCAAAATCGCTTGAAATCTCCACTTGGAAATTCCACAAAAAGAGGGTTTCAAATCTGCTCTGTCTAAAGTAAGGTTCAACTCTGTGAGTTGAACACATGCAGCCCAAAGAAGTTACTGAGAATTCTTCTGTCTAGCGTTATATGCAGAAATCCCGTTTCCAACGAAATCCTCAATGAGGTCCAAATATCCACCTGCAGGCTTTACAATCAGAGTGTTTCCAAACTGCTCTATGAAAACAAAGGTTAAACTCTGTGAGTGGAACTCACACATCCCAAAGTGGTTGCTGAGAATGATTCTCTCTAGTTTTTATACGAAGATATTTCCTTTTCAACCGTAAGCCCAAAATCGCTTGAAATCTCCACTTGGAAATTCCACAAAAAGAGGGTTTCAAATCTGCTCTGTCTAAAGTAAGGTTCAACTCTGTCAGTTGAACACATGCAGCCCAAAGAAGTTACTGAGAATTCTTCTGTCTAGCGTTATATGCAGAAATACCGTTTCCAACTAAATCCTCAAAGAGGTCCAAATATCCACTTGCAGGCTTTACGAACAGAGTGTTTCCAAACTGCTCTATGAACACAAAGGTTAAACTCGGTGAGTGGAACTCACACATCCCAAAGTGGTTGCTGAGAATGATTCTCTCTAGTTTTTATACGAAGATATTTCCTTTTCTACCGTAGGCCCAAAATCGCTTGAAATCTCCACTTGGAAATTCCACAAAAAGAGGGTTTCAAATCTGCTCTGTCTAAAGTAAGGTTCAACTCTGTCAGTTGAACACATGCAGCCCATAGAAGTTACTGAGAATTCTTCTGTCTAGCGTTATATGCAGAAATACCGTTTCCAACGAAATCCTCAAAGAGGTCCAAATATCCTCTTGCAGGCTTTACAAACAGAGTGTTTCCAAACTGCTCTATGAAAACATAGGTTAAACTCTGTGAGTGGAACGCACACATCCCAAAGAGTTTGCAGAGAATGATTCTCTCTAGTTTTTATACGAAGATATTTCCTTTTCTACCGTAGGCCCAAATCGCTTGAAATCTCCACTTGGAAATTCAAGAAAAAGAGGGTTTCAAATCTGCTCTGTCTAAAGTAAGGTTCAACTCTGTGAGTTGAACACAGGCAGCCCAAAGAAGTTACTGACAATTCTTCTGTCTAGCGTTATACGCAGAAATCCCGTTTCCAACAAAATCCTCAAAGAGGTCCAAATATCCACTTGCAGATTTTACAAATAGAGTGTTTCCAAACTGCTCTATGAAAACAAAGGTTAAACTCTGTGAGAGGAACGCACACATCCCAAAGTGTTTGCTGAGAATGATTCCCTCTAGTTTTTATATGAAGATATTTCCTTTTCTACCATAGGCCCAAATCTCTTCAAATCTCCACTTGCAAATTCCACAAAAAGAGGGTTTCAAATCTGCTCTGTCTAAAGGAAGGTTCAACTCTGTGTATTGAACACACGCAGGCCAAAGAAGTTACTGAGAAATCTTCTGTCTAGCGTTATATGCAGAAATCCCGTTTCCAACGATATCCTCAAAGAGGTCCAAATATCCAATTGCAGGCTTTACAAACAGAGTGTTTCCAAACTGCTCTATGAAAACAAAGGTTAAACTCTGTGAGTGGAACTCACACATCTCAAAGTGGTTGCTGAGAATGATTCTCTCTAGTTTTTATACGAAGATATTTCCTTTTCAACCGTAGGCCCAAAATCGATTGAAATCTCCACTTGGAAATTCCACAAAAAGAGGGTTTCAAATCTGCTCTGTCTAAAGTAAGGTTCAACTCTGTGAGTTGAACACATGCAGCCCAAAGAAGTTACTGAGAATTCTTCTGTCTAGCGTTATATGCAGAAATCCCGTTTCCGAAGAAATCCTCAAAGAGGTCCAAATATCCACTTGCAGGCTTTACAAACAGAGTGTTTCCAAACTGCTCTATGAACACAAAGGTTAAACTCTGTGAGTGAATCTCACACATCCCAAAGTGGTTGCTGAGAATGATTCTCTCTAGTTTTTATACGAAGATATTTCCTTTTCTACCGTAGTCCCAAAATCGCTTGAAATCTCCACTTCGAAATTCCACAAAAAGAGGGTTTCAAATCTGCTCTGTCTAAAGTAAGGTTCAACTCTGTCAGTTGAACACATGCAGCCCTAAGAAGTTACTGAGAATTCTTCTGTCTAGCGTTATATGCAGAAATCCCGTTTCCAATGAAATCCTCAATGAGGTCCAAATATCCACTTGCAGGCTTTACAAACAGAGTGTTTCCAAACTGCTCTATGAAAACAAAGGTTAAACTCTGTGAGTGGAACTCACACATCCCAAAGTGGTTGCTGAGAATGATTCTCTCTAGTTTTTATACGAAGATATTTCCTTTTCTACCGTAGGCCCAAATCGCTTGAAATCTCCCCTTGGAAACTCCACAAAAAGAGGGTTTCAAATCTGCTCTTTCTAAAGGAAGGTTCAACTCTGTGAGTTGAACACACGCAGCCCAAAGATGTTACTGAGAATTCTTCTGTCTAGCGTTATATGCAGAAAACCCGTTTCCAACGAAATCCTCGAAGAGGTCCCAATATCCACTTGCAGACTTTACAAACAGAGTGTTTCCAAACTGCTCTATGAAAACAAAGGTTAAACTCTGTGAGTGGAACGCACACATCCCAAAGTGATTGCTGAGAATGATTCTCTCTAGTTATTATATGAAGATATTTCCTTTTCTAACGCAGGCCCAAATCTCTTGGAATCTCCACTTGCAAATTCCACAAAAAGAGGGTTTCAAATCTGCTCTGTCTAAAGGAAGCTTCAACTCTGTGAGTTGAACACACGCAGCCCAAAGAAGTTACTGACAATTCTTCTGTCTAGCGTTATACGCAGAAATCCCGTTTCCAACAAAATCCTCAAAGAGGTCCAAATATCCACTTGCAGACTTTACAAATAGAGTGTTTACAAACTGCTCTATGAAAACAAAGGTTAAACTCTGTGAGAGGAACGCACACATCCCAAAGTGTTTGCTGAGAATGATTCCCTCTAGTTTTTATATGAAGATATTTCCTTTTCTACCGTAGGCCCAAATCTCTTGAAATCTCCACTTGCAAATTCCACAAAAAGAGGGTTTCAAATCTGCTCTGTCTAAAGGAAGGTTCAACTCTGTGAGTTGAACACACGCAGGCCAAAGAAGTTACTGAGAATTCTTCTGTCTAGCGTTATATGCAGGAATCCCGTTTCCAACGATATCCTCAAAGAGGTCCAAATATCCACTTGCAGGCTTTACAAACAGAGTGTTTCCAAACTGCTCTATGAACACAAAGGTTAAACTCTGTGAGTGGAACTCACACATCTCAAAGTGGTTGCTGAGAATGATTCTCTCTAGTTTTTATACGAAGATATTTCCTTTTCTACCATAGGACCAAAATCGCTTGAAATCTCCACTTGGAAATTCCACAAAAAGAGTGTTTCAAATCTGCTCTGTCTAAAGTAAGGTTCAACTCTGTCAGTTGAACACATGCAGCCCAAAGAAGTTACTGAGAATTCTTCTGTCTAGCGTTATATGCAGAAATACCTTTTCCAACGAAATCCTCAATGAGGTCCAAATATCCACCTGCAGGCTTTACAATCAGAGTGTTTCCAAACTGCTCTATGAAAACAAAGGTTAAACTCTGTGAGTGGAACTCACACATCCCAAAGTGGTTGCTGAGAATGATTCTCTCTAGTTTTTATACGAAGATATTTCCTTTTCAACTGTAGGCCCAAATCGCTTGAAATCTCCCCTTGGAAATTCCACAAAAAGAGGGTTTCAAATCTGCTCTTTCTAAAGGAAGGTTCAACTCTGTGAGTTGAACACACGCAGCCCAAAGAAGTTACTGAGAATTCTTCTGTGTAGCGTTATATGCAGAAATCCCGTTTCCAACGAAATCCTCAAAGAGGTCCCAATATCCACCTGTAGACTTTACAAAGAGAGTGTTTCCAAACTGCTCTATGAAAACAAAGGTTAAACTCTGTGAGTGGTACTCACACATCTCAAAGTGGTTGCTGAGAATGATTCTCTCTAGTTTTTATACGAAGATATTTCCTTTTCTACCGTAGGCCCAAAATCGCTTGAAATCTCCACTTGGAAATTCCTCAAAAAGAGGGTTTCAAATCTGCTCTGTCTAAAGTAAGGTTCAACTCTGTGAGTTGAACACACGCAGCCCAAAGAAGTTACTGACAATCCTTCTGTCTAGCATTATACGCAGAAATCCCGTTTCCAACAATATCCTCAAAGAGGTCCAAATATCCACTTGCAGACTTTACAAATAGAGTGTTTCCAAACTGCTCTATGAAAACAAAGGTTAAACTGTGTGAGTGGAATGCACACATCCCAATGTGTTGGCTGAGAATGATTAACTCTAGTTTTTATATGAAGATATTTCCTTTTCTACCGTAGGCCCAAATCTCTTGAAATCTCCACTAGCAAATTCCACAAAAAGAGGGTTTCAAATCTGCTCTGTCTAAAGGAAGGTTCAACTCTGTGAGTTGAACACACGCAGGCCAAAGAAGTTGCTGAGAATTCTTCTGTCTAGCGTTATATGCAGGAATCCCGTTTCCAACGATATCCTCAAAGAGGTCCAAATATCCAATTGCAGGCTTTACAAACAGAGTGCTTCCAAACTGCTCTATGAACACAAAGGTTAAACTCTGTGAGTGGAACTCACACATCTCAAAGTGGTTGCTGAGAATGATTCTCTCTAGTTTTTATACGAAGATATTTCCTTTTCAACCGTAGGCCCAAAATCGATTGAAATCTCCACTTGGAAATTCCACAAAAAGAGGGTTTCAAATCTGCTCTGTCTAAAGTAAGGTTCAACTCTGTGAGTTGAACACATGCAGCCCAAAGAAGTTACTGAGAATTCTTCTGTCTAGCGTTATATGCAGAAATCCCGTTTCCGAAGAAATCCTCAAAGAGGTCCAAATATCCACTTGCAGGCTTTACAAACAGAGTGTTTCCAAACTGCTCTATGAACACAAAGGTTAAACTCTGTGAGTGAATCTCACACATCCCAAAGTGGTTGCTGAGAATGATTCTCTCTAGTTTTTATACGAAGATATTTCCTTTTCTACCGTAGTCCCAAAATCGCTTGAAATCTCCACTTCGAAATTCCACAAAAAGAGGGTTTCAAATCTGCTCTGTCTAAAGTAAGGTTCAACTCTGTCAGTTGAACACATGCAGCCCTAAGAAGTTACTGAGAATTCTTCTGTCTAGCGTTATATGCAGAAATCCCGTTTCCAACGAAATCCTCAATGAGGTCCAAATATCCACTTGCAGGCTTTACAAACAGAGTGTTTCCAAACTGCTCTATGAAAACAAAGGTTAAACTCTGTGAGTGGAACTCACACATCCCAAAGTGGTTGCTGAGAATGATTCTCTCTAGTTTTTATACGAAGATATTTCCTTTTCTACCGTAGGCCCAAATCGCTTGAAATCTCCCCTTGGAAACTCCACAAAAAGAGGGTTTCAAATCTGCTCTTTCTAAAGGAAGGTTCAACTCTGTGAGTTGAACACACGCAGCCCAAAGATGTTACTGAGAATTCTTCTGTCTAGCGTTATATGCAGAAAACCCGTTTCCAACGAAATCCTCGAAGAGGTCCCAATATCCACTTGCAGACTTTACAAACAGAGTGTTTCCAAACTGCTCTATGAAAACAAAGGTTAAACTCTGTGAGTGGAACGCACACATCCCAAAGTGATTGCTGAGAATGATTCTCTCTAGTTATTATATGAAGATATTTCCTTTTCTAACGCAGGCCCAAATCTCTTGGAATCTCCACTTGCAAATTCCACAAAAAGAGGGTTTCAAATCTGCTCTGTCTAAAGGAAGCTTCAACTCTGTGAGTTGAACACACGCAGCCCAAAGAAGTTACTGACAATTCTTCTGTCTAGCGTTATACGCAGAAATCCCGTTTCCAACAAAATCCTCAAAGAGGTCCAAATATCCACTTGCAGACTTTACAAATAGAGTGTTTACAAACTGCTCTATGAAAACAAAGGTTAAACTCTGTGAGAGGAACGCACACATCCCAAAGTGTTTGCTGAGAATGATTCCCTCTAGTTTTTATATGAAGATATTTCCTTTTCTACCGTAGGCCCAAATCTCTTGAAATCTCCACTTGCAAATTCCACAAAAAGAGGGTTTCAAATCTGCTCTGTCTAAAGGAAGGTTCAACTCTGTGAGTTGAACACACGCAGGCCAAAGAAGTTACTGAGAATTCTTCTGTCTAGCGTTATATGCAGGAATCCCGTTTCCAACGATATCCTCAAAGAGGTCCAAATATCCACTTGCAGGCTTTACAAACAGAGTGTTTCCAAACTGCTCTATGAACACAAAGGTTAAACTCTGTGAGTGGAACTCACACATCTCAAAGTGGTTGCTGAGAATGATTCTCTCTAGTTTTTATACGAAGATATTTCCTTTTCTACCATAGGACCAAAATCGCTTGAAATCTCCACTTGGAAATTCCACAAAAAGAGTGTTTCAAATCTGCTCTGTCTAAAGTAAGGTTCAACTCTGTCAGTTGAACACATGCAGCCCAAAGAAGTTACTGAGAATTCTTCTGTCTAGCGTTATATGCAGAAATACCTTTTCCAACGAAATCCTCAATGAGGTCCAAATATCCACCTGCAGGCTTTACAATCAGAGTGTTTCCAAACTGCTCTATGAAAACAAAGGTTAAACTCTGTGAGTGGAACTCACACATCCCAAAGTGGTTGCTGAGAATGATTCTCTCTAGTTTTTATACGAAGATATTTCCTTTTCAACTGTAGGCCCAAATCGCTTGAAATCTCCCCTTGGAAATTCCACAAAAAGAGGGTTTCAAATCTGCTCTTTCTAAAGGAAGGTTCAACTCTGTGAGTTGAACACACGCAGCCCAAAGAAGTTACTGAGAATTCTTCTGTGTAGCGTTATATGCAGAAATCCCGTTTCCAACGAAATCCTCAAAGAGGTCCCAATATCCACCTGTAGACTTTACAAAGAGAGTGTTTCCAAACTGCTCTATGAAAACAAAGGTTAAACTCTGTGAGTGGTACTCACACATCTCAAAGTGGTTGCTGAGAATGATTCTCTCTAGTTTTTATACGAAGATATTTCCTTTTCTACCGTAGGCCCAAAATCGCTTGAAATCTCCACTTGGAAATTCCTCAAAAAGAGGGTTTCAAATCTGCTCTGTCTAAAGTAAGGTTCAACTCTGTGAGTTGAACACACGCAGCCCAAAGAAGTTACTGACAATCCTTCTGTCTAGCATTATACGCAGAAATCCCGTTTCCAACAATATCCTCAAAGAGGTCCAAATATCCACTTGCAGACTTTACAAATAGAGTGTTTCCAAACTGCTCTATGAAAACAAAGGTTAAACTGTGTGAGTGGAATGCACACATCCCAATGTGTTGGCTGAGAATGATTAACTCTAGTTTTTATATGAAGATATTTCCTTTTCTACCGTAGGCCCAAATCTCTTGAAATCTCCACTAGCAAATTCCACAAAAAGAGGGTTTCAAATCTGCTCTGTCTAAAGGAAGGTTCAACTCTGTGAGTTGAACACACGCAGGCCAAAGAAGTTGCTGAGAATTCTTCTGTCTAGCGTTATATGCAGGAATCCCGTTTCCAACGATATCCTCAAAGAGGTCCAAATATCCAATTGCAGGCTTTACAAACAGAGTGCTTCCAAACTGCTCTATGAACACAAAGGTTAAACTCTGTGAGTGGAACTCACACATCTCAAAGTGGTTGCTGAGAATGATTCTCTCTAGTTTTTATACGAAGATATTTCCTTTTCTACCGTAGCCCCAAAATCGATTGAAATCTCCACTTGGAAATTCCACAAAAAGAGGGTTTCAAATCTGCTCTGTCTAAAGTAAGGTTCAACTCTGTCAGTTGAACAAATGCTGCCCAAAGAAGTTACTGAGAATTCTTCTGTCTATCGTTATATGCAGAAATCCCGTTTCCAACGAAATCCTCAATGAGGTCCAAATATCCACTTGCAGTCTTTACAAACAGTGTGTTTCCAAACTGCTCTATGAAAACAAAGGTTAAACTCTGTGAGTGGAACTCACACATCCCAAAGTGGTTGCTGAGAATGATTCTCTCTAGTTTTTATACGAAGATATTTCCTTTTCTACCGTAGGCCCAAATCGCTTGAAATCTCCCCTTGGAAATTCCACAAAAAGAGGGTTTCAAATCTGCTCTTTCTAAAGGAAGGTTCAACTCTGTGAGTTGAACACATGCAGCCCAAAGAAGTTACTGAGAATTCTTCTGTGTAGCGTTATATGCAGAAATCCCGTTTCCAACGAAATCCTCAAAGAGGTCTCAATATCCACTTGCAGACTTTACAAACAGAGTGTTTCCAGACTGCTCTATGAAAACAAAGGTTAAACACTGTGAGTGGAACTCACACATCTCAAAGTGGTTGCTGAGAATGATTCTCTCTAGTTTTTATACGAAGATACTTCCTTTTCAACCGTAGGCCCAAAATCGATTGAAATCTCCACTTGGAAATTCCACAAAAAGAGGGTTTCAAATCTGCTCTGTCTAAAGTAAGGTTCAACTCTGTCAGTTGAACACATGCAGCCCGAAGAAGTTACTGAGAATTCTTCTGTCTAGCGTTATATGCAGAAATCCCGTTTCCAACGAAATCCTCAAAGAGGTCCAAATATCCAATTGCAGGCTTTACAAACAGAGTGTTTCCAAACTGCTCTATGAACACAAAGGTTAAACTCTGTGAGTGGAACTCACACATCCCAAAGTGGTTGCTGAGAATGATTCTCTCTAGTTTTTATACGAAGATATTTCCTTTTCTACCGTAGGCCCAAAATCGCTTGAAATCTCCACTTGGAAATTCCACAAAAAGAGGGTTTCAAATCTGCTCTGTCTAAAGTAAGGTTCAACTCTGTGAGTTGAACACACGCAGCCGAAAGAAGTTACTGAGAATTCTTCTGTGTAGCGTTATATGCAGAAATCCCGTTTCCAACGAAATCCTCAAAGAGGTCTCAATATCCACTTGCAGACTTTACAAACAGAGTGTTTCCTGACTGCTCTATGAAAACAAACGTTAAACACTGTGAGTGGAACTCACACATCTCAAAGTGGTTGCTGAGAATGATTCTCTCTAGTTTTTATACGAAGATATTTCCTTTACAACCGTAAGCCCAAAATCGCTTGAAATCTCCACTTGGAAATTCCACAAAAAGAGGGTTTCAAATCTGCTCTGTCTACAGTAAAGTTCAACTCTGTCAGTTGAACACATGCAGCCCAAAGAAGTTACTGAGAATTCTTCTGTCTAGCGTTATATGCAGAAATACCGTTTCCAACGAAATCCTCAAAGAGGTCCAAATATCCACTTGCAGGCTTTACAAACAGAGTTTTTCCAAACTGCTCTATGAACACAAAGGTTAAACTCTGTGAGTGGAACTCACACATCCCAAAGTGGTTGCTGAGAATGATTCTCTCTAGTTTTTATACGAAGATATTTCCTTTTCTACCGTAGGCCCAAAATCGCTTGAAATCTCCACTTGGAAATTCCACAAAAAGAGGGTTTCAAATCTGCTCTGTCTAAAGTAAGTTTCAACTCTGTGAGTTGAACACAGGCAGCCCAAAGAAGTTACTGAGAATTCTTCTGTCTAGCGTTATATGCAGAAATCCCGTTTCCAACGAAATCCTCAAAGAGGTCCAAATATCCACTTGCAGGCTTTACAAACAGAGTGTTTCCAAACTGCTCTATGAACACAAAGGTTAAACTCTGTGAGTGGAACTCACACATCCCAAAGTGGTTGCTGAGAATGATTCTCTCTAGTTTTTATACGAAGATATTTCCTTTTCTACCGTAGGCCCAAAATCGCTTGAAATCTCCACTTGGAAATTCCACAAAAAGAGGGTTTCAAATCTGCTCTGTCTAAAGTAAGGTTCAACTCTGTGAGTTGAACACATGCAGCCCAAAGAAGTTACTGAGAATTCTTCTGTCTAGCGTTATATGCAGAAATCCCGTTTCCATCGAAATCCTCCAAGAGGTCCAAATATCCACTTGCAGACTTTACAAACAGAGTGTTTCCAATCTGCTCTATGAAAACATAGGTTAAACTCTGTGAGTGGAACGCACACATCCCAAAGAGTTTGCAGAGAATGATTGTCTCTAGTTTTTATAGGAAGATATTTCCTTTTCTACCGTAGGCCCAAATCGCTTGAAATCTCCACTTGGAAATTCAAGAAAAAGAGGGTTTCAAATCTGCTCTGTCTAAAGTAAGGTTCAACTCTGTGAGTTGAACACAGGCAGCCCAAAGAAGTTACTGACAATTCTTCTGTCTAGCGTTATACGCAGAAATCCCGTTTCCAACAAAATCCTCAAAGTGGTCCAAATATCCACTTGCAGATTTTACAAATAGAGTGTTTCCAAACTGCTCTATGAAAACAAAGGTTAAACTCTGTGAGAGGAACGCACACATCCCAAAGTGTTTGCTGAGAATGATTCCCTCTAGTTTTTATATGAAGATATTTCCTTTTCTACCATAGGCCCAAATCTCTTGAAATCTCCACTTGCAAATTCCACAAAAAGAGGGTTTCAAATCTGCTCTGTCTAAAGGAAGGTTCAACTCTGTGTATTGAACACACGCAGGCCAAAGAAGTTACTGAAAATTCTTCTGTCTAGCGTTATATGCAGAAATCCCGTTTCCAACGAAATCCTCAAAGAGGTCTCAATATCCACTTGCAGACTTTACAAACAGAGTGTTTCCAGACTGCTCTATGAAAACAAAGGTTAAACACTGTGAGTGGAACTCACACATCTCAAAGTGGTTGCTGAGAATGATTCTCTCTAGTTTTTATACGAAGATATTTCCTTTTCAACCGTAGGCCCAAAATCGCTTGAAATCTCCACTTGGAAATTCCACAAAAAGAGGGTTTCAAATCTGCTCTGTCTAAAGTAAGGTTCAACTCTGTCAGTTGAACACATGCAGCCCAAAGAAGTTACTGAGAATTCTTCTGTCTAGCGTTATATGCAGAAATCCCGTTTCCAACGAAATCCTCAATGAGGTCCAAATACCCACCTGCAGGCTTTACAATCAGAGTGTTTCCAAACTGCTCTATGAGCACAAAGGTTAAACTCTGTGAGTGGAACTCACACATCCCAAAGTGGTTGCTGAGAATGATTCTCTCTAGTTTTTATACGAAGATATTTCCTTTTCTACCGTAGGCCCAAATAGCTTGAAATCTCCCCTTGGAAATTCCACAAAAAGAGGGTTTCAAATCTGCTCTTTCTAAAGTAAGGTTCAACTCTGTGAGTTGAACACACGCAGCCCAAAGAAGTTACTGAGAATTCTTCTGTGTAGCGTTATATGCAGAAATCCCGTTTCCAACGAAATCCTCAAAGAGGTCCAAATATCCACTTGCAGACTTTACAAACAGAGTGTTTCCAATCTGCTATATGAAAACAAAGGTTAAACTCTGTGAGTGGAACGCACACATCTCAAAGTGGTTGCTGAGAATGATTCTCTCTAGTTTTTATACGAAGATATTTCCTTTTCTACCGTAGGCCCAAATCGCTTGAAATCTCCCCTTGGAAATTCCACAAAAAGAGGGTTTCAAATCTGCTCTTTCTAAAGGAAGGTTCAACTCTGTGAGTTGAACACACGCAGCCCAAAGATGTTACTGAGAATTCTTCTGTCTAGCGTTATATGCAGAAATCCCGTTTCCAACGAAATCCTCAAAGAGGTCTCAATATCCACTTGCAGACTTTAAAAACAGAGTGTTTCCAGACTGCTCTATGAAAACAAAGGTTAAACACTGTGAGTGGAACTCACACATCTCAAAGTGGTTGCTGAGAATGATTCTCTCTAGTTTTTATACGAAGATACTTCCTTTTCAACCGTAGGCCCAAAATCGCTTGAAATCTCCACTTGGAAATTCCACAAAAAGAGGGTTTCAAATCTGCTCTGTCTAAAGGAAGGTTCAACTCTGTGAGTTGAACACACGCAGGCCAAAGAAGTTGCTGAGAATTCTTCTGTCTAGCGTTATATGCAGGAATCCCGTTTCCAACGATATCCTCAAAGAGGTCCAAATATCCAATTGCAGGCTTTACAAACAGAGTGCTTCCAAACTGCTCTATGAACACAAAGGTTAAACTCTGTGAGTGGAACTCACACATCTCAAAGTGGTTGCTGAGAATGATTCTCTCTAGTTTTTATACGAAGATATTTCCTTTTCTACCGTAGCCCCAAAATCGATTGAAATCTCCACTTGGAAATTCCACAAAAAGAGGGTTTCAAATCTGCTCTGTCTAAAGTAAGGTTCAACTCTGTCAGTTGAACAAATGCTGCCCAAAGAAGTTACTGAGAATTCTTCTGTCTATCGTTATATGCAGAAATCCCGTTTCCAACGAAATCCTCAATGAGGTCCAAATATCCACTTGCAGTCTTTACAAACAGTGTGTTTCCAAACTGCTCTATGAAAACAAAGGTTAAATTCTGTGAGTGGAACTCACACATCCCAAAGTGGTTGCTGAGAATGATTCTCTCTAGTTTTTATACGAAGATATTTCCTTTTCTACCGTAGGCCCAAATCGCTTGAAATCTCCCCTTGGAAATTCCACAAAAAGAGGGTTTCAAATCTGCTCTTTCTAAAGGAAGGTTCAACTCTGTGAGTTGAACACATGCAGCCCAAAGAAGTTACTGAGAATTCTTCTGTGTAGCGTTATATGCAGAAATCCCGTTTCCAACGAAATCCTCAAAGAGGTCTCAATATCCACTTGCAGACTTTACAAACAGAGTGTTTCCAGACTGCTCTATGAAAACAAAGGTTAAACACTGTGAGTGGAACTCACACATCTCAAAGTGGTTGCTGAGAATGATTCTCTCTAGTTTTTATACGAAGATACTTCCTTTTCAACCGTAGGCCCAAAATCGATTGAAATCTCCACTTGGAAATTCCACAAAAAGAGGGTTTCAAATCTGCTCTGTCTAAAGTAAGGTTCAACTCTGTCAGTTGAACACATGCAGCCCGAAGAAGTTACTGAGAATTCTTCTGTCTAGCGTTATATGCAGAAATCCCGTTTCCAACGAAATCCTCAAAGAGGTCCAAATATCCAATTGCAGGCTTTACAAACAGAGTGTTTCCAAACTGCTCTATGAACACAAAGGTTAAACTCTGTGAGTGGAACTCACACATCCCAAAGTGGTTGCTGAGAATGATTCTCTCTAGTTTTTATACGAAGATATTTCCTTTTCTACCGTAGGCCCAAAATCGCTTGAAATCTCCACTTGGAAATTCCACAAAAAGAGGGTTTCAAATCTGCTCTGTCTAAAGTAAGGTTCAACTCTGTGAGTTGAACACACGCAGCCGAAAGAAGTTACTGAGAATTCTTCTGTGTAGCGTTATATGCAGAAATCCCGTTTCCAACGAAATCCTCAAAGAGGTCTCAATATCCACTTGCAGACTTTACAAACAGAGTGTTTCCTGACTGCTCTATGAAAACAAACGTTAAACACTGTGAGTGGAACTCACACATCTCAAAGTGGTTGCTGAGAATGATTCTCTCTAGTTTTTATACGAAGATATTTCCTTTACAACCGTAAGCCCAAAATCGCTTGAAATCTCCACTTGGAAATTCCACAAAAAGAGGGTTTCAAATCTGCTCTGTCTAAAGTAAAGTTCAACTCTGTCAGTTGAACACATGCAGCCCAAAGAAGTTACTGAGAATTCTTCTGTCTAGCGTTATATGCAGAAATACCGTTTCCAACGAAATCCTCAAAGAGGTCCAAATATCCACTTGCAGGCTTTACAAACAGAGTTTTTCCAAACTGCTCTATGAACACAAAGGTTAAACTCTGTGAGTGGAACTCACACATCCCAAAGTGGTTGCTGAGAATGATTCTCTCTAGTTTTTATACGAAGATATTTCCTTTTCTACCGTAGGCCCAAAATCGCTTGAAATCTCCACTTGGAAATTCCACAAAAAGAGGGTTTCAAATCTGCTCTGTCTAAAGTAAGTTTCAACTCTGTGAGTTGAACACAGGCAGCCCAAAGAAGTTACTGAGAATTCTTCTGTCTAGCGTTATATGCAGAAATCCCGTTTCCAACGAAATCCTCAAAGAGGTCCAAATATCCACTTGCAGGCTTTACAAACAGAGTGTTTCCAAACTGCTCTATGAACACAAAGGTTAAACTCTGTGAGTGGAACTCACACATCCCAAAGTGGTTGCTGAGAATGATTCTCTCTAGTTTTTATACGAAGATATTTCCTTTTCTACCGTAGGCCCAAAATCGCTTGAAATCTCCACTTGGAAATTCCACAAAAAGAGGGTTTCAAATCTGCTCTGTCTAAAGTAAGGTTCAACTCTGTGAGTTGAACACATGCAGCCCAAAGAAGTTACTGAGAATTCTTCTGTCTAGCGTTATATGCAGAAATCCCGTTTCCATCGAAATCCTCCAAGAGGTCCAAATATCCACTTGCAGACTTTACAAACAGAGTGTTTCCAATCTGCTCTATGAAAACATAGGTTAAACTCTGTGAGTGGAACGCACACATCCCAAAGAGTTTGCAGAGAATGATTGTCTCTAGTTTTTATAGGAAGATATTTCCTTTTCTACCGTAGGCCCAAATCGCTTGAAATCTCCACTTGGAAATTCAAGAAAAAGAGGGTTTCAAATCTGCTCTGTCTAAAGTAAGGTTCAACTCTGTGAGTTGAACACAGGCAGCCCAAAGAAGTTACTGACAATTCTTCTGTCTAGCGTTATACGCAGAAATCCCGTTTCCAACAAAATCCTCAAAGTGGTCCAAATATCCACTTGCAGATTTTACAAATAGAGTGTTTCCAAACTGCTCTATGAAAACAAAGGTTAAACTCTGTGAGAGGAACGCACACATCCCAAAGTGTTTGCTGAGAATGATTCCCTCTAGTTTTTATATGAAGATATTTCCTTTTCTACCATAGGCCCAAATCTCTTGAAATCTCCACTTGCAAATTCCACAAAAAGAGGGTTTCAAATCTGCTCTGTCTAAAGGAAGGTTCAACTCTGTGTATTGAACACACGCAGGCCAAAGAAGTTACTGAAAATTCTTCTGTCTAGCGTTATATGCAGAAATCCCGTTTCCAACGATATCCTCAAAGAGGTCCAAATATCCAATTGCAGGCTTTACAAACAGAGTGTTTCCAAACTGCTCTATGAAAACAAAGGTTAAACTCTGTGAGTGGAACTCACAAATCCCAAAGTGGTTGCTGAGAATGATTCTCTCTAGTTTTTATACGAAGATATTTCCTTTTCTACCGTAGGCCCAAAATCGCTTGAAATCTCCACTTGGAAATTCCTCAAAAAGAGGGTTTAAAATCTGCTCTGTCTAAAGTAAGGTTCAACTCTGTGAGTTGAACACACGCAGCCCAAAGAAGTTACTGACAATTCTTCTGTCTAGCGTTATATGCAGAAATCCCGTTTCCAACGAAATCCTCAAAGAGGTCTCAATATCCACTTGCAGACTTTACAAACAGAGTGTTTCCAGACTGCTCTATGAAAACAAAGGTTAAACACTGTGAGTGGAACTCACACATCTCAAAGTGGTTGCTGAGAATGATTCTCTCTAGTTTTTATACGAAGATATTTCCTTTTCAACCGTAGGCCCAAAATCGCTTGAAATCTCCACTTGGAAATTCCACAAAAAGAGGGTTTCAAATCTGCTCTGTCTAAAGTAAGGTTCAACTCTGTCAGTTGAACACATGCAGCCCAAAGAAGTTACTGAGAATTCTTCTGTCTAGCGTTATATGCAGAAATCCCGTTTCCAACGAAATCCTCAATGAGGTCCAAATACCCACCTGCAGGCTTTACAATCAGAGTGTTTCCAAACTGCTCTATGAGCACAAAGGTTAAACTCTGTGAGTGGAACTCACACATCCCAAAGTGGTTGCTGAGAATGATTCTCTCTAGTTTTTATACGAAGATATTTCCTTTTCTACCGTAGGCCCAAATAGCTTGAAATCTCCCCTTGGAAATTCCACAAAAAGAGGGTTTCAAATCTGCTCTTTCTAAAGTAAGGTTCAACTCTGTGAGTTGAACACACGCAGCCCAAAGAAGTTACTGAGAATTCTTCTGTGTAGCGTTATATGCAGAAATCCCGTTTCCAACGAAATCCTCAAAGAGGTCCAAATATCCACTTGCAGACTTTACAAACAGAGTGTTTCCAATCTGCTATATGAAAACAAAGGTTAAACTCTGTGAGTGGAACGCACACATCTCAAAGTGGTTGCTGAGAATGATTCTCTCTAGTTTTTATACGAAGATATTTCCTTTTCTACCGTAGGCCCAAATCGCTTGAAATCTCCCCTTGGAAATTCCACAAAAAGAGGGTTTCAAATCTGCTCTTTCTAAAGGAAGGTTCAACTCTGTGAGTTGAACACACGCAGCCCAAAGATGTTACTGAGAATTCTTCTGTCTAGCGTTATATGCAGAAATCCCGTTTCCAACGAAATCCTCAAAGAGGTCTCAATATCCACTTGCAGACTTTACAAACAGAGTGTTTCCAGACTGCTCTATGAAAACAAAGGTTAAACACTGTGAGTGGAACTCACACATCTCAAAGTGGTTGCTGAGAATGATTCTCTCTAGTTTTTATACGAAGATACTTCCTTTTCAACCGTAGGCCCAAAATCGATTGAAATCTCCACTTGGAAATTCCACAAAAAGAGGGTTTCAAATCTGCTCTGTCTAAAGTAAGGTTCAACTCTGTCAGTTGAAAACATGCAGCCCAAAGAAGTTACTGAGAATTCTTCTGTCTAGCGTTATATGCAGAAATCCCGTTTCCAACGAAATCCTCAAAGAGGTCCAAATATCCAATTGCAGGCTTTACAAACAGAGTGTTTCCAAACTGCTCTATGAACACAAAGGTTAAACTCTGTGAGTGGAACTCACACATCCCAAAGTGGTTGCTGAGAATGATTCTCTCTAGTTTTTATACGAAGATATTTCCTTTTCTACCGTAGGCCCAAAATCGCTTGAAATCTCCACTTGGAAATTCCACAAAAAGAGGGTTTCAAATCTGCTCTGTCTAAAGTAAGGTTCAACTCTGTGAGTTGAACACACGCAGCCGAAAGAAGTTACTGAGAATTCTTCTGTGTAGCGTTATATGCAGAAATCCCGTTTCCAACGAAATCCTCAAAGAGGTCTCAATATCCACTTGCAGACTTTACAAACAGAGTGTTTCCTGACTGCTCTATGAAAACAAACGTTAAACACTGTGAGTGGAACTCACACATCTCAAAGTGGTTGCTGAGAATGATTCTCTCTAGTTTTTATACGAAGATATTTCCTTTACAACCGTAAGCCCAAAATCGCTTGAAATCTCCACTTGGAAATTCCACAAAAAGAGGGTTTCAAATCTGCTCTGTCTAAAGTAAAGTTCAACTCTGTCAGTTGAACACATGCAGCCCAAAGAAGTTACTGAGAATTCTTCTGTCTAGCGTTATATGCAGAAATACCGTTTCCAACGAAATCCTCAAAGAGGTCCAAATATCCACTTGCAGGCTTTACAAACAGAGTTTTTCCAAACTGCTCTATGAACACAAAGGTTAAACTCTGTGAGTGGAACTCACACATCCCAAAGTGGTTGCTGAGAATGATTCTCTCTAGTTTTTATACGAAGATATTTCCTTTTCTACCGTAGGCCCAAAATCGCTTGAAATCTCCACTTGGAAATTCCACAAAAAGAGGGTTTCAAATCTGCTCTGTCTAAAGTAAGTTTCAACTCTGTGAGTTGAACACAGGCAGCCCAAAGAAGTTACTGAGAATTCTTCTGTCTAGCGTTATATGCAGAAATCCCGTTTCCAACGAAATCCTCAAAGAGGTCCAAATATCCACTTGCAGGCTTTACAAACAGAGTGTTTCCAAACTGCTCTATGAACACAAAGGTTAAACTCTGTGAGTGGAACTCACACATCCCAAAGTGGTTGCTGAGAATGATTCTCTCTAGTTTTTATACGAAGATATTTCCTTTTCTACCGTAGGCCCAAAATCGCTTGAAATCTCCACTTGGAAATTCCACAAAAAGAGGGTTTCAAATCTGCTCTGTCTAAAGTAGGGTTCAACTCTGTGAGTTGAACACATGCAGCCCAAAGAAGTTACTGAGAATTCTTCTGTCTAGCGTTATATGCAGAAATCCCGTTTCCATCGAAATCCTCCAAGAGGTCCAAATATCCACTTGCAGACTTTACAAACAGAGTGTTTCCAATCTGCTCTATGAAAACATAGGTTAAACTCTGTGAGTGGAACGCACACATCCCAAAGAGTTTGCAGAGAATGATTGTCTCTAGTTTTTATAGGAAGATATTTCCTTTTCTACCGTAGGCCCAAATCGCTTGAAATCTCCACTTGGAAATTCAAGAAAAAGAGGGTTTCAAATCTGCTCTGTCTAAAGTAAGGTTCAACTCTGTGAGTTGAACACAGGCAGCCCAAAGAAGTTACTGACAATTCTTCTGTCTAGCGTTATACGCAGAAATCCCGTTTCCAACAAAATCCTCAAAGTGGTCCAAATATCCACTTGCAGATTTTACAAATAGAGTGTTTCCAAACTGCTCTATGAAAACAAAGGTTAAACTCTGTGAGAGGAACGCACACATCCCAAAGTGTTTGCTGAGAATGATTCCCTCTAGTTTTTATATGAAGATATTTCCTTTTCTACCATAGGCCCAAATCTCTTGAAATCTCCACTTGCAAATTCCACAAAAAGAGGGTTTCAAATCTGTTCTGTCTAAAGGAAGGTTCAACTCTGTGTATTGAACACACGCAGGCCAAAGAAGTTACTGAGAATTCTTCTGTCTAGCGTTATATGCAGAAATCCCGTTTCCAACGATATCCTCAAAGAGGTCCAAATATCCAATTGCAGGCTTTACAAACAGAGTGTTTCCAAACTGCTCTATGAAAACAAAGGTTAAACACTGTGAGTGGAACTCACACATCTCAAAGTGGTTGCTGAGAATGATTCTCTCTAGTTTTTATACGAAGATATTTCCTTTTCAACCGTAGGCCCAAAATCGCTTGAAATCTCCACTTGGAAATTCCACAAAAAGAGGGTTTCAAATCTGCTCTGTCTAAAGTAAGGTTCAACTCTGTCAGTTGAACACATGCAGCCCAAAGAAGTTACTGAGAATTCTTCTGTCTAGCGTTATATGCAGAAATCCCGTTTCCAACGAAATCCTCAATGAGGTCCAAATATCCACCTGCAGGCTTTACAATCAGAGTGTTTCAAAACTGCTCTATGAGCACAAAGGTTAAACTCTGTGAGTGGAACTCACACATCCCAAAGTGGTTGCTGAGAATGATTCTCTCTAGTTTTTATACGAAGATATTTCCTTTTCTACCGTATGCCCAAATAGCTTGAAATCTCCCCTTGGAAATTCCACAAAAAGAGGGTTTCAAATCTGCTCTTTCTAAAGTAAGGTTCAACTCTGTGAGTTGAACACACGCAGCCCAAAGAAGTTACTGAGAATTCTTCTGTGTAGCGTTATATGCAGAAATCCCGTTTCCAACGAAATCCTCAAAGAGGTCCAAATATCCACTTGCAGACTTTACAAACAGAGGGTTTCCAATCTGCTATATGAAAACAAAGGTTAAACTCTGTGAGTGGAACGCACACATCTCAAAGTGGTTGCTGAGAATGATTCTCTCTAGTTTTTATACGAAGATATTTCCTTTTCTACCGTAGGCCCAAATCGCTTGAAATCTCCCCTTGGAAATTCCACAAAAAGAGGGTTTCAAATCTGCTCTTTCTAAAGGAAAGTTCAACTCTGTGAGTTGAACACACGCAGCCCAAAGATGTTACTGAGAATTCTTCTGTCTAGCGTTATATGCAGAAATCCCGTTTCCAACGAAATCCTCAAAGAGGTCTCAATATCCACTTGCAGACTTTACAAACAGAGTGTTTCCAGACTGCTCTATGAAAACAAAGGTTAAACACTGTGAGTGGAACTCACACATCTCAAAGTGGTTGCTGAGAATGATTCTCTCTAGTTTTTATACGAAGATACTTCCTTTTCAACCGTAGGCCCAAAATCGATTGAAATCTCCACTTGGAAATTCCACAAAAAGAGGGTTTCAAATCTGCTCTGTCAAAAGTAAGGTTCAACTCTGTCAGTTGAACACATGCAGCCCAAAGAAGTTACTGAGAATTCTTCTGTCTAGCGTTATATGCAGAAATCCCGTTTCCAACGAAATCCTCAAAGAGGTCTCAATATCCACTTGCAGACGTTACAAACAGAGTGTTTCCAGACTGCTCTATGAAAACAAAGGTTAAACACTGTGAGTGGAACTCACACATCTCAAAGTGGTTGCTGAGAATGATTCTCTCTAGTTTTTATACGAAGATATTTCCTTTTCAACCGTAAGCCCAAAATCGCTTGAAATCTCCACTTGGAAATTCCACAAAAAGAGGGTTTCAAATCTGCTCTGTCTAAAGTAAAGTTCAACTCTGTCAGTTGAACACATGCAGCCCAAAGAATTTACTGAGAATTCTTCTGTCTAGCGTTATATGCAGAAATACCGTTTCCAACGAAATCCTCAAAGAGGTCCAAATATCCACTTGCAGGCTTTACAAACAGAGTGTTTCCAAACTGCTCTATGAACACAAAGGTTAAACTCTGTGAGTGGAACTCACACATCCCAAAGTGGTTGCTGAGAATGATTCTCTCTAGTTTTTATACGAAGATATTTCCTTTTCTACCGTAGGCCCAAAATCGCTTGAAATCTCCACTTGGAAATTCCACAAAAAGAGGGTTTCAAATCTGCTCTGTCTAAAGTAAGGTTCAACTCTGTGAGTTGAACACATGCAGCCCAAAGAAGTTACTGAGAATTCTTCTGTCTAGCGTTATATGCAGAAATCCCGTTTCCGAAGAAATCCTCAAAGAGGTCCAAATATCCACTTGCAGGCTTTACAAACAGAGTGTTTCCAAACTGCTCTATGAAAACAAAGGTTAAACTCTGTGAGTGGAACTCACACATCCCAAAGTGGTTGCTGAGAATGATTCTCTCTAGTTTTTATACGAAGATATTTCCTTTTCTACCGTAGGCCCAAAATCGCTTGAAATCTCCACTTGGAAATTCCACAAAAAGAGGGTTTCAAATCTGCTCTGTCTAAAGTAAGGTTCAACTCTGTGAGTTGAACACATGCAGCCCAAAGAAGTTACTGAGAATTCTTCTGTCTAGCGTTATATGCAGAAATCCCGTTTCCATCGAAATCCTCCAAGAGGTCCAAATATCCACTTGCAGACTTTACAAACAGAGTGTTTCCAATCTGCTCTATGAAAACATAGGTTAAACTCTGTGAGTGGAACGCACACATCCCAAAGAGTTTGCAGAGAATGATTGTCTCTAGTTTTTATAGGAAGATATTTCCTTTTCTACCGTAGGCCCAAATCGCTTGAAATCTCCACTTGGAAATTCAAGAAAAAGAGGGTTTCAAATCTGCTCTGTCTAAAGTAAGGTTCAACTCTGTGAGTTGAACACAGGCAGCCCAAAGAAGTTACTGACAATTCTTCTGTCTAGCGTTATACGCAGAAATCCCGTTTCCAACAAAATCCTCAAAGAGGTCCAAATATCCACTTGCAGATTTTACAAATAGAGTGTTTCCAAACTGCTCTATGAAAACAAAGGTTAAACTCTGTGAGAGGAACGCACACATCCCAAAGTGTTTGCTGAGAATGATTCCCTCTAGTTTTTATATGAAGATATTTCCTTTTCTACCATAGGCCCAAATCTCTTGAAATCTCCACTTGCAAATTCCACAAAAAGAGGGTTTCAAATCTGCTCTGTCTAAAGGAAGGTTCAACTCTGTGTATTGAACACACGCAGGCCAAAGAAGTTACTGAGAATTCTTCTGTCTAGCGTTATATGCAGAAATCCCGTTTCCAACGATATCCTCAAAGAGGTCCAAATATCCAATTGCAGGCTTTACAAACAGAGTGTTTCCAAACTGCTCTATGAAAACAAAGGTTAAACTCTGTGAGTGGAACTCACAAATCCCAAAGTGCTTGCTGAGAATGATTCTCTCTAGTTTTTATACGAAGATATTTCCTTTTCTACCGTAGGCCCAAAATCGCTTGAAATCTCCACTTGGAAATTCCTCAAAAAGAGGGTTTCAAATCTGCTCTGTCTAAAGTAAGGTTCAACTCTGTGAGTTGAACACACGCAGCCCAAAGAAGTTACTGACAATTCTTCTGTCTAGCGTTATATGCAGAAATCCCGTTTCCAACGAAATCCTCAAAGAGGTCTCAATATCCACTTGCAGACTTTACAAACAGAGTGTTTCCAGACTGCTCTATGAAAACAAAGGTTAAACACTGTGAGTGGAACTCACACATCTCAAAGTGGTTGCTGAGAATGATTCTCTCTAGTTTTTATACGAAGATATTTCCTTTTCAACCGTAGGCCCAAAATCGATTGAAATCTCCACTTGGAAATTCCACAAAAAGAGGGTTTCAAATCTGCTCTGTCTAAAGTAAGGTTCAACTCTGTCAGTTGAACACATGCAGCCCAAAGAAGTTACTGAGAATTCTTCTGTCTAGCGTTATATGCAGAAATCCCGTTTCCAACGAAATCCTCAATGAGGTCCAAATACCCACCTGCAGGCTTTACAATCAGAGTGTTTCCAAACTGCTCTATGAAAACAAAGGTTAAACTCTGTGAGTGGAACTCACACATCCCAAAGTGGTTGCTGAGAATGATTCTCTCTAGTTTTTATACGAAGATATTTCCTTTTCTACCGTAGGCCCAAATCGCTTGAAATCTCCCCTTGGAAATTCCACAAAAAGAGGGTTTCAAATCTGCTCTTTCTAAAGGAAGGTTCAACTCTGTGAGTTGAACACACGCAGCCCAAAGAAGTTACTGAGAATTCTTCTGTGTAGCGTTATATGCAGAAATCCCGTTTCCAACGAAATCCTCAAAGAGGTCCAAATATCCACTTGCAGACTTTACAAACAGAGTGTTTCCAATCTGCTATATGAAAACAAAGGTTAAACTCTGTGAGTGGAACGCACACATCTCAAAGTGGTTGCTGAGAATGATTCTCTCTAGTTTTTATACGAAGATATTTCCTTTTCTACCGTAGGCCCAAATCGCTTGAAATCTCCCCTTGGAAATTCCACAAAAAGAGGGTTTCAAATCTGCTCTTTCTAAAGGAAGGTTCAACTCTGTGAGTTGAACACACGCAGCCCAAAGATGTTACTGAGAATTCTTCTGTCTAGCGTTATATGCAGAAATCCCGTTTCCAACGAAATCCTCAAAGAGGTCTCAATATCCACTTGCAGACTTTAAAAACAGAGTGTTTCCAGACTGCTCTATGAAAACAAAGGTTAAACACTGTGAGTGGAACTCACACATCTCAAAGTGGTTGCTGAGAATGATTCTCTCTAGTTTTTATACGAAGATACTTCCTTTTCAACCGTAGGCCCAAAATCGCTTGAAATCTCCACTTGGAAATTCCACAAAAAGAGGGTTTCAAATCTGCTCTGTCTAAAGTAAGGTTCAACTCTGTCAGTTGAACACATGCAGCCCAAAGAAGTTACTGAGAATTCTTCTGTCTAGCGTTATATGCAGAAATCCCGTTTCCAACGAAATCCTCAAAGAGGTCTCAATATCCACTTGCAGACTTTACAAACAGAGTGTTTCCAGACTGCTCTATGAAAACAAAGGTTAAACACTGTGAGTGGAACTCACACATCTCAAAGTGGTTGCTGAGTATGATTCTCTCTAGTTTTTATACGAAGATATTTCCTTTTCAACCGTAAGCCCAAAATCGCTTGAAATCTCCACTTGGAAATTCCACAAAAAGAGGGTTTCAAATCTGCTCTGTCTAAAGTAAAGTTCAACTCTGTCAGTTGAACACATGCAGCCCAAAGAAGTTACTGAGAATTCTTCTGTCTAGCGTTATATGCAGAAATACCGTTTCCAACGAAATCCTCCAAGAGGTCCAAATATCCACTTGCAGGCTTTACAAACAGAGTGTTTCCAAACTGCTCTATGAACACAAAGGTTAAACTCTGTGAGTGGAACTCACACATCCCAAAGTGGTTGCTGAGAATGATTCTCTCTAGTTTTTATACGAAGATATTTCCTTTTCTACCGTAGGCCCAAAATCGCTTGAAATCTCCACTTGGAAATTCCACAAAAAGAGGGTTTCAAATCTGCTCTGTCTAAAGTAAGGTTCAACTCTGTGAGTTGAACACATGCAGCCCAAAGAAGTTACTGAGAATTCTTCTGTCTAGCGTTATATGCAGAAATCCCGTTTCCAACGAAATCCTCAAAGAGGTCCAAATATCCACTTGCAGGCTTTACAAACAGAGTGTTTCCAAACTGCTCTATGAACACAAAGGTTAAACTCTGTGAGTGGAACTCACACATCCCAAAGTGGTTGCTGAGAATGATTCTCTCTAGTTTTTATACGAAGATATTTCCTTTTCTACCGTAGGCCCAAAATCGCTTGAAATCTCCACTTGGAAATTCCACAAAAAGAGGGTTTCAAATCTGCTCTGTCTAAAGTAAGGTTCTACTCTGTGAGTTGAACACATGCAGCCCAAAGAAGTTACTGAGAATTCTTCTGTCTAGCGTTATATGCAGAAATCCCGTTTCCATCGAAATCCTCCAAGAGGTCCAAATATCCACTTGCAGACTTTACAAACAGAGTGTTTCCAATCTGCTCTATGAAAACATAGGTTAAACTCTGTGAGTGGAACGCACACATCCCAAAGAGTTTGCAGAGAATGATTCTCTCTAGTTTTTATAGGAAGATATTTCCTTTTCTACCGTAGGCCCAAATCGCTTGAAATCTCCACTTGGAAATTCAAAAAAAAGAGGGTTTCAAATCTGCTCTGTCTAAAGTAAGGTTCAACTCCGTGAGTTGAACACAGGCAGCCTAAAGAAGTTACTGACAATTCTTCTGTCTAGCGTTATACGCAGAAATCCCGTTTCCAACAAAATCCTCAAAGAGGTCCAAATATCCACTTGCAGATTTTACAAATAGAGTGTTTCCAAACTGCTCTATGAAAACAAAGGTTAAACTCTGTGAGAAGAACGCACACATCCCAAAGTGTTTGCTGAGAATGATTCCCTCTAGTTTTTATATGAAGATATTTCCTTTTCTACCATAGGCCCAAATCTCTTGAAATCTCCACTTGCAAATTCCACAAAAAGAGGGTTTCAAATCTGCTCTGTCTAAAGGAAGGTTCAACTCTGTGTATTGAACACACGCAGGCCAAAGAAGTTACTGAGAATTCTTCTGTCTAGCGTTATATGCAGAAATCCCGTTTCCAACGATATCCTCAAAGAGGTCCAAATATCCAATTGCAGGCTTTACAAACAGAGTGTTTCCAAACTGCTCTATGAAAACAAAGGTTAAACTCTGTGAGTGGAACTCACAAATCCCAAAGTGGTTGCTGAGAATGATTCTCTCTAGTTTTTATACGAAGATATTTCCTTTTCTACCGTAGGCCCAAAATCGCTTGAAATCTCCACTTGGAAATTCCTCAAAAAGAGGGTTTAAAATCTGCTCTGTCTAAAGTAAGGTTCAACTCTGTGAGTTGAACACACGCAGCCCAAAGAAGTTACTGACAATTCTTCTGTCTAGCGTTATATGCAGAAATCCCGTTTCCAACGAAATCCTCAAAGAGGTCTCAATATCCACTTGCAGACTTTACAAACAGAGTGTTTCCAGACTGCTCTATGAAAACAAAGGTTAAACACTGTGAGTGGAACTCACACATCTCAAAGTGGTTGCTGAGAATGATTCTCTCTAGTTTTTATACGAAGATATTTCCTTTTCAACCGTAAGCCCAAAATCGCTTGAAATCTCCACTTGGAAATTCCACAAAAAGAGGGTTTCAAATCTGCTCTGTCTAAAGTAAAGTTCAACTCTGTCAGTTGAACACATGCAGCCCAAAGAAGTTACTGAGAATTCTTCTGTCTAGCGTTATATTCAGAAATACCGTTTCCGAAGAAATCCTCAAAGAGGTCCAAATATCCACTTGCAGGCTTTACAAACAGAGTGTTTCCAAACTGCTCTATGAACACAAAGGTTAAACTCTGTGAGTGGAACTCACACATCCCAAAGTGGTTGCTGAGAATGATTCTCTCTAGTTTTTATACGAAGATATTTCCTTTTCTACCGTAGGCCCAAAATCGCTTGAAATCTCCACTTGGAAATTCCACAAAAAGAGGGTTTCAAATCTGCTCTGTCTAAAGTAAGGTTTAACTCTGTGAGTTGAACACATGCAGCCCAAAGAAGTTACTGAGAATTCTTCTGTCTAGCGTTATATGCAGAAATCCCGTTTCCAACGAAATCCTCAAAGAGGTCCAAATATCCACTTGCAGGCTTTACAAACAGAGTGTTTCCAAACTGCTCTATGAACACAAAGGTTAAACTCTGTGAGTGGAACTCACACATCCCAAAGTGGTTGCTGAGAATGATTATCTCTAGTTTTTATACGAAGATATTTCCTTTTCTACCGTAGGCCCAAAATCGCTTGAAATCTCCACTTGGAAATTCCACAAAAAGAGGGTTTCAAATCTGCTCTGTCTAAAGTAAGGTTCAACTCTGTGAGTTGAACACATGCAGCCCAAAGAAGTTACTGAGAATTCTTCTGTCTAGCGTTATATGCAGAAATCCCGTTTCCATCGAAATCCTCCAAGAGGTCCAAATATCCACTTGCAGACTTTACAAACAGAGTGTTTCCAATCTGCTCTATGAAAACATAGGTTAAACTCTGTGAGTGGAACGCACACATCCCAAAGAGTTTGCAGAGAATGATTCTCTCTAGTTTTTATAGGAAGATATTTCCTTTTCTACCGTAGGCCCAAATCGCTTGAAATCTCCACTTGGAAATTCAAGAAAAAGAGGGTTTCAAATCTGCTCTGTCTAAAGTAAGGTTCAACTCTGTGAGTTGAACACAGGCAGCCCAAAGAAGTTACTGACAATTCTTCTGTCTAGCGTTATACGCAGAAATCCCGTTTCCAACAAAATCCTCAAAGAGGTCCAAATATCCACTTGCAGATTTTACAAATAGAGTGTTTCCAAACTGCTCTATGAAAACAAAGGTTAAACTCTGTGAGAGGAACGCACACATCCCAAAGTGTTTGCTGAGAATGATTCCCTCTAGTTTTTATATGAAGATATTTCCTTTTCTACCATAGGCCAAAATCTCTTGAAATCTCCACTTGCAAATTCCACAAAAAGAGGGTTTCAAATCTGCTCTGTCTAAAGGAAGGTTCAACTCTGTGTATTGAACACACGCAGGCCAAAGAAGTTACTGAGAATTCTTCTGTCTAGCGTTATATGCAGAAATCCCGTTTCCAACGATATCCTCAAAGAGGTCCAAATATCCAATTGCAGGCTTTACAAACAGAGTGTTTCCAAACTGCTCTATGAAAACAAAGGTTAAACTCTGTGAGTGGAACTCACACATCCCAAAGTGGTTGCTGAGAATGATTCTCTCTAGTTTTTATACGAAGATATTTCCTTTTCTACCGTAGGCCCAAATCGCTTGAAATCTCCCCTTGGAAATTCCACAAAAAGAGGGTTTCAAATCTGCTCTTTCTAAAGGAAGGTTCAACTCTGTGAGTTGAACACACGCAGCCCAAAGATGTTACTGAGAATTCTTCTGTCTAGCGTTATATGCAGAAATCCCGTTTCCAACGAAATCCTCAAAGAGGTCTCAATATCCACTTGCAGACTTTACAAACAGAGTGTTTCCAGACTGCTCTATGAAAACAAAGGTTAAACACTGTGCGTGGAACTCACACATCTCAAAGTGGTTGCTGAGAATGATTCTCTCTAGTTTTTATACGAAGATACTTCCTTTTCAACCGTAGGCCCAAAATCGATTGAAATCTCCACGTGGAAATTCCACAAAAAGAGGGTTTCAAATCTGCTCTGTCTAAAGTAAGGTTCAACTCTGTCAGTTGAACACATGCAGCCCAAAGAAGTTACTGAGAATTCTTCTGTCTAGCGTTATATGCAGAAATCCCGTTTCCAACGAAATCCTCAAAGAGGTCTCAATATCCACTTGCAGACTTTACAAACAGAGTGTTTCCAGACTGCTCTATGAAAACAAAGGTTAAACACTGTGAGTGGAACTCACACATCTCAAAGTGGTTGCTGAGAATGATTCTCTCTAGTTTTTATACGAAGATATTTCCTTTTCAACCGTAAGCCCAAATCGCTTGAAATCTCCACTTGGAAATTCCACAAAAAGAGGGTTTCAAATCTGCTCTGTCTAAAGTAAGGTTCAACTCTGTCAGCTGAACACATGCAGCCCAAAGAAGTTACTGAGAATTCTTCTGTCTAGCGTTATATGCAGAAATACCGTTTCCAACGAAATCCTCAAAGAGGTCCAAATATCCACTTGCAGGCTTTACAAACAGAGTGTTTCCAAACTGCTCTATGAACACAAAGGTTAAACTCTGTGAGTGGAACTCACACATCCCAAAGTGGTTGCTCAGAATGATTCTCTCTAGTTTTTATACGAAGATATTTCCTTTTCTACCGTAGGCCCAAAATCGCTTGAAATCTCCACTTGGAAATTCCACAAAAAGAGGGTTTCAAATCTGCTCTGTCTAAAGTAAGGTTCAACTCTGTCAGTTGAACACATGCAGCCCAAAGAAGTTACTGAGAATTCTTCTGTCTAGCGTTATATGCAGAAATCCCGTTTCCAACGAAATCCTCAAAGAGGTCCAAATATCCACTTGCAGGCTTTACAAACAGAGTGTTTCCAAACTGCTCTATGAACACAAAGGTTAAACTCTGTGAGTGCAACTCACACATCCCAAAGTGGTTGCTGAGAATGATTCTCTCTAGTTTTTATACGAAGATATTTCCTTTTCTACCGTAGGCCCAAAATCGCTTGAAATCTCCACTTGGAAATTCCACAAAAAGAGGGTTTCAAATCTGCTCTGTCTAAAGTAAGGTTCAACTCTGTGAGTTGAACACATGCAGCCCAAAGAAGTTACTGAGAATTCTTCTGTCTAGCGTTATATGCAGAAATCCCGTTTCCAACGAAATCCTCAAAGAGGTCCAAATATCCACTTGCAGACTTTACAGAGTGTTTCCAATCTGCTCTATGAAAACATAGGTTAAACTCTGTGAGTGGAACGCACACATCCCAAAGAGTTTGCAGAGAATGATTCTCTCTAGTTTTTATACGAAGATATTTCCTTTTCTACCGTAGGCCCAAATCGCTTGAAATCTCCACTTGGAAATTCAAGAAAAAGAGGGTTTCAAATCTGCTCTGTCTAAAGTAAGGTTCAACTCTGTGAGTTGAACACAGGCAGCCCAAAGAAGTTACTGACAATTCTTCTGTCTAGCGTTATACGCAGAAATCCCGTTTCCAACAAAATCCTCAAAGAGGTCCAAATATCCACTTGCAGATTTTACAAATAGAGTGTTTCCAAACTGCTCTATGAAAACGAAGGTTAAACTCTGTGAGAGGAACGCACACATCCCAAAGTGTTTGCTGAGAATGATTCCCTCTAGTTTTTATATGAAGATATTTCCTTTTCTACAATAGGCCCAAATCGATTGAAATCTCCACTTGGAAATTTCACAAAAAGAGGGTTTCAAATCTGCTCTGTCTAAAGGAAGGTTCAACTCTGTGTATTGAACACACGCAGGCCAAAGAAGTTACTGAGAATTCTTCTGTCTAGCGTTATATGCAGAAATCCCGTTTCCAACGATATCCTCAAAGAGGTCCAAATATCCAATTGCAGGCTTTACAAACAGAGTGTTTCCAAACTGCTCTATGAAAACAAAGGTTAAACTCTGTGAGTGGAACTCACACATCCCAAAGTGGTTGCTGAGAATGATTCTCTCTAGTTTTTATACGAAGATATTTCCTTTTCTACCGTAGGCCCAAAATCGCTTGAAATCTCCACTTGGAAATTCCTCAAAAAGAGGGTTTCAAATCTGCTCTGTCTAAAGGAAGGTTCAACTCTGTGAGTTGAACACACGCAGCCCAAAGATGTTACTGAGAATTCTTCTGTCTAGCGTTATATGCAGAAATCCCGTTTCCAACGAAATCCTCAAAGAGGTCTCAATATCCACTTGCAGACTTTACAAACAGAGTGTTTCCAGACTGCTCTATGAAAACAAAGGTTAAACACTGTGAGTGGAACTCACAAATCTCAAAGTGGTTGCTGAGAATGATTCTCTCTAGTTTTTATACGAAGATACTTCCTTTTCAACCGTAGGCCCAAAATCGATTGAAATCTCCACTTGGAAATTCCACAAAAAGAGGGTTTCAAATCTGCTCTGTCTAAAGTAAGGTTCAACTCTGTCAGTTGAACACATGCAGCCCAAAGAAGTTACTGAGAATTCTTCTGTCTAGCGTTATATGCAGAAATCCCGTTTCCAACGAAATCCTCAAAGAGGTCCAAATATCCACTTGCAGGCTTTACAAACAGAGTGTTTCCAAACTGCTCTATGAACACAAAGGTTAAACTCTGTGAGTGGAACTCACACATCCCAAAGTGGTTGCTGAGAATGATTCTCTCTAGTTTTTATACGAAGATATTTCCTTTTCTACCGTAGGCCCAAAATCGCTTGAAATCTCCACTTGGAAATTCCACAAAAAGAGGGTTTCAAATCTGCTCTGTCTAAAGTAAGGTTCAACTCCGTCAGTTGAACACATGCAGCCCAAAGAAGTTACTGAGAATTCTTCTGTCTAGCGTTATATGCATAAATCCCGTTTCCAACGAAATCCTCAATGAGGTCCAAATATCCACCTGCAGGCTTTACAATCAGAGTGTTTCCAAACTGCTCTATGAAAACAAAGGTTAAACTCTGTGAGTGGAACTCACACATCCCAAAGTGGTTGCTGAGAATGATTCTCTCTAGTTTTTATACGAAGATATTTCCTTTTCAACCGTAAGCCCAAAATCGCTTGAAATCTCCACTTGGAAATTCCACAAAAAGAGGGTTTCAAATCTGCTCTGTCTAAAGTAAGGTTCAACTCTGTCAGTTGAACACATGCAGCCCAAAGAAGTTACTGAGAATTCTTCTGTCTAGCGTTATATGCAGAAATACCGTTTCCAACTAAATCCTCAAAGAGGTCCAAATATCCACTTGCAGGCTTTACGAACAGAGTGTTTCCAAACTGCTCTATGAACACAAAGGTTAAACTCTGTGAGTGGAACTCACACATCCCAAAGTGGTTGCTGAGAATGATTCTCTCTAGTTTTTATACGAAGATATTTCCTTTTCTACCGTAGGCCCAAAATCGCTTGAAATCTCCACTTGGAAATTCCACAAAAAGAGGGTTTCAAATCTGCTCTGTCTAAAGTAAGGTTCAACTCTGTCAGTTGAACACATGCAGCCAAAAGAAGTTACTGAGAATTCTTCTGTCTAGCGTTATATGCAGAAATACCGTTTCCAACGAAATCCTCAAAGAGGTCCAAATATCCTCTTGCAGGCTTTACAAACAGAGTGTTTCCAAACTGCTCTATGAACACAAAGGTTAAACTCTGTGAGTGGAACTCACACATCCCAAAGTGGTTGCTGAGAATGATTCTCTCTAGTTTTTATACGAAGATATTTCCTTTTCTACCGTAGGCCCAAAATCGCTTGAAATCTCCACTTGGAAATTCCACAAAAAGAGGGTTTCAAATCTGCTCTGTCTAAAGTAAGGTTCAACTCTGTCAGTTGAACACATGCAGCCCAAAGAAGTTACTGAGAATTCTTCTGTCTAGCGTTATATGCAGAAATCCCGTTTCCAACGAAATCCTCAAAGAGGTCCAAATATCCACTTGCAGACGTTACAAACAGAGTGTTTCCAATCTGCTCTATGAAAACATAGGTTAAACTCTGTGAGTGGAACGCACACATCCCAAAGAGTTTGCAGAGAATGATTCTCTCTAGTTTTTATACGAAGATATTTCCTTTTCTACCGTAGGCCCAAATCGCTTGAAATCTCCACTTGGAAATTCAAGAAAAAGAGGGTTTCAAATCTGCTCTGTCTAAAGTAAGGTTCAACTCTGTGAGTTGAACACAGGCAGCCCAAAGAAGTTACTGACAATTCTTCTGTCTAGCGTTATACGCAGAAATCCCGTTTCCAACAAAATCCTCAAAGAGGTCCAAATATCCACTTGCAGATTTTACAAATAGAGTGTTTCCAAACTGCTCTATGAAAACAAAGGTTAAACTCTGTGAGAGGAACGCACACATCCCAAAGTGTTTGCTGAGAATGATTCCCTCTAGTTTTTATATGAAGATATTTCCTTTTCTACCATAGGCCCAAATCTCTTGAAATCTCCACTTGCAAATTCCACAAAAAGAGGGTTTCAAATCTGCTCTGTCTAAAGGAAGGTTCAACTCTGTGTATTGAACACACGCAGGCCAAAGAAGTTACTGAGAATTCTTCTGTCTAGCGTTATATGCAGAAATCCCGTTTCCAACGATATCCTCAAAGAGGTCCAAATATCCAATTGCAGGCTTTACAAACAGAGTGTTTCCAAACTGCTCTATGAAAACAAAGGTTAAACTCTGTGAGTGGAACTCACACATCCCAAAGTGGTTGCTGAGAATGATTCTCTCTAGTTTTTATACGAAGATATTTCCTTTTCTACCGAAGGCCCAAAATCGCTTGAAATCTCCACTTGGAAATTCCTCAAAAAGAGGGTTTCAAATCTGCTCTGTTTAAAGTAAGGTTCAACTCTGTGAGTTGAACACACGCAGCCCAAAGAAGTTACTGACAATTCTTCTGTCTAGCGTTATATGCAGAAATCCCGTTTCCAACGAAATCCTCAAAGAGGTCTCAATATCCACTTGCAGACTTTACAAACAGAGTGTTTCCAGACTGCTCTATGAAAACAAAGTTTAAACACTGTGAGTGGAACTCACACATCTCAAAGTGGTTGCTGAGAATGATTCTCTCTAGTTTTTATACGAAGATATTTCCTTTTCAACCGTAGGCCCAAAATCGATTGAAATCTCCACTTGGAAATTCCACAAAAAGAGGGTTTCAAATCTGCTCTGTCTAAAGTAAGGTTCAACTCTGTGAGTTGAACACATGCAGCCCAAAGAAGTTACTGAGAATTCTTCTGTCTAGCGTTATATGCAGAAATCCCGTTTCCGAAGAAATCCTCAAAGAGGTCCAAATATCCACTTGCAGGCTTTACAAACAGAGTGTTTCCAAACTGCTCTATGAACACAAAGGTTAAACTCTGTGAGTGGAACTCACACATCCCAAAGTGGTTGCTGAGAATGATTCTCTCTAGTTTTTATACGAAGATATTTCCTTTTTTACCGTAGTCCCAAAATCGCTTGAAATCTCCACTTGGAAATTCCACAAAAAGAGGGTTTCAAATCTGCTCTGTCTAAAGTAAGGTTGAACTCTGTCAGTTGAACACATGCAGCCCTAAGAAGTTACTGAGAATTCTTCTGTCTAGCGTTACATGCAGAAATCCCGTTTCCAAAGAAATCCTCAATGAGGTCCAAATATCCACTTGCAGGCTTTACAAACAGAGTGTTTCCAAACTGCTCTATGAAAACAAAGGTTAAACTCTGTGAGTGGAACTCACACATCCCAAAGTGGTTGCTGAGAATGATTCTCTCTAGTTTTTATACGAAGATATTTCCTTTTCTACCGTAGGCCCAAATCGCTTGAAATCTCCCCTTGGAAATTCAAGAAAAAGAGGGTTTCAAATCTGCTCTGTCTAAAGTAAGGTTCAACTCTGTGAGTTGAACACAGGCAGCCCAAAGAAGTTACTGACAATTCTTCTGTCTAGCGTTATATGCAGAAATCCCGTTTCCAACAAAATCCTCAAAGAGGTCCAAATATCCACTTGCAGATTTTACAAATAGAGTGTTTCCAAACTGCTCTATGAAAACAAAGGTTAAACTCTGTGAGAGGAACGCACACATCCCAAAGTGTTTGCTGAGAATGATTCCCTCTAGTTTTTATATGAAGATATTTCCTTTTCTACCATAGGCCCAAATCACTTGAAATCTCCACTTGCAAATTCCACAAAAAGAGGGTTTCAAATCTGCTCTGTCTAAAGGAAGGTTCAACTCTGTGAGTTGAACACACGCAGGCCAAAGAAGTTACTGAGAATTCTTCTGTCTAGCGTTATATGCAGAAATCCCGTTTCCAACGATATCCTCAAAGAGGTCCAAATATCCAATTGCAGGCTTTACAAACAGAGTGTTTCCAAACTGCTCTATGAGCACAAAGGTTAAATTCTGTGAGTGGAACTCACACATCCCAAAGTGGTTGCTGAGAATGATTCTCTCTAGTTTTTATACGAAGATATTTCCTTTTCTTCCGTAGGCCCAAAATCCCTTGAAATCTCCACTTGGAAATTCCACAAAAAGAGGGTTTCAAATCTGCTCTGTCTAAAGTAAGGTTCAACTCTGTCAGTTGAACACATGCAGCCCAAAAAAGTTACTGAGAATTCTTCTGTCTAGCGTTATATGCAGAAATCCCGTTTACAACGAAATCTTCAAAGAGGTCCAAATATCCACTTGCAGGCTTTACAAACAGAGTGTTTCCAAACTGCTCTATGAAAACAAAGGTTAAACTCTGTGAGTGGAACTCACACATCCCAAAGTGGTTGCTGAGAATGATTCTCTCTAGATTTTATACGAAGATATTTCCTTTTCTACCGTAGGCCCAAAATCGCTTGAAATCTCCACTTGGAAATTCCACAAAAAGAGGGTTTCAAATCTGCTCTGTCTAAAGTAAGGTTCAACTCTGTCAGTTGAACACATGCAGCCGAAAGAAGTTACTGAGAATTCTTCTGTCTAGCGTTATATGCTGAAATCCCGTTTCCAACGAAATCCTCAAAGAGGTCCAAATATCCACTTGCAGACTTTACAAACAGAGTGTTTCCAAACTGCTCTATGAAAACAAAGGTTAAACTCTGTGAGTGGAACTCACACATCCCAAAGTGGTTGCTTAGAATGATTCTCTCTAGTTTTTATACGAAGATATTTCCTTTTCCACCGTAGGCCCAAAATCGCTTGAAATCTCCACTTGGAAATTCCTCAAAAAGAGGGTTTCAAATCTGCTCTGTCTAAAGTAAGGTTCAACTCTGTGAGTTGAACACACGCAGCCCAAAGAAGTTACTGACAATTCTTCTGTCTAGCGTTATATGCAGAAATCCCGTTTCCAACAAAATCCTCAAAGAGGTCCAAATATCCACTTGCAGACTTTACAAACAGAGTGTTTCCAAACTGCTCTATGAAAACAAAGGTTAAACTCTGTGAGTGGAACTCACACATCCCAAAGTGGTTGCTGAGAATGATTCTCTCTAGTTTTTATACGAAGATATTTCCTTTTCTACCGTAGGCCCAAATCGCTTGAAATCTCCCCTTGGAAATTCCACAAAAAGAGGGTTTCAAATCTGCTCTTTCTAAAGGAAGATTCAACTCTGTGAGTTGAACACACGCAGCCCAAAGAAGTTACTGAGAATTCTTCTGTGTAGCGTTATATGCAGAAATCCCGTTTCCAACGAAATCCTCAAAGAGGTCTCAATATCCACTTGCAGACATTACAAACAGAGTGTTTCCAGACTGCTCTATGAAAACAAAGGTTAAACACTGTGAGTGGAACTCACACATCTCAAAGTGGTTGCTGAGAATGATTCTCTCTAGTTTTTATACGAAGATATTTCCTTTTCTACCGTAGGCCCAAATCGCTTGAAATCTCCACTTGGAAATTCAAGAAAAAGAGGGTTTCAAATCTGCTCTGTCTAAAGTAAGGTTCAACTCTGTGAGTTGAACACAGGCAGCCCAAAGAAGTTACTGACAATTCTTCTGTCTAGCGTTATACGCAGAAATCCCGTTTCCAACAAAATCCTCAAAGAGGTCCAAATATCCACTTGCAGATTTTACAAATAGAGTGTTTCCAAACTGCTCTATGAAAACAAAGGTTAAACTCTGTGAGAGGAACGCACACATCCCAAAGTGTTTGCTGAGAATGATTCCCTCTAGTTTTTATATGAAGATATTTCCTTTTCTACCATAGGCCCAAATCTCTTGAAATCTCCACTTGCAAATTCCACAAAAAGAGGGTTTCAAATCTGCTCTGTCTAAAGGAAGGTTCAACTCTGTGTATTGAACACACGCAGGCCAAAGAAGTTACTGAGAATTCTTCTGTCTAACGTTATATGCAGAAATCCCGTTTCCAACGATATCCTCAAAGAGGTCCAAATATCCAATTGCAGGCTTTACAAACAGAGTGTTTCCAAACTGCTCTATGAAAACAAAGGTTAAACTCTGTGAGTGGAACTCACAAATCCCAAAGTGGTTGCTGAGAATGATTCTCTCTAGTTTTTATACGAAGATATTTCCTTTTCTACCGTAGGCCCAAAATCGCTTGAAATCTCCACTTGGAAATTCCTCAAAAAGAGGGTTTCAAATCTGCTCTGTCTAAAGTAAGGTTCAACTCTGTGAGTTGAACACACGCAGCCCAAAGAAGTTACTGACAATTCTTCTGTCTAGCGTTATATGCAGAAATCCCGTTTACAACAAAATCCTCAAAGAGGTCTCAATATCCACTTGCAGACTTTACAAACAGAGTGTTTCCAGACTGCTCTATGAAAACAAAGGTTAAACACTGTGAGTGGAATTCACACATCTCAAGGTGGTTGCTGAGAATGATTCTCTCTAGTTTTTATACGAAGATATTTCCTTTTCAACCGTAGGCCCAAAATCGATTGAAATCTCCACTTGGAAATTCCACAAAAAGAGGGTTTCAAATCTGCTCTGTCTAAAGTAAGGTTCAACTCTGTCAGTTGAACACATGCAGCCCAAAGAAGTTACTGAGAATTCTTCTGTCTAGCGTTATATGCAGAAATCCCGTTTCCAACGAAATCCTCAAAGAGGTCCAAATATCCACTTGCAGGCTTTACAAACAGAGTGTTTCCAAACTGCTCTATGAACACAAAGGTTAAACTCTGTGAGTGGAACTCACACATCCCAAAGTGGTTGCTGAGAAAGATTCTCTCTAGTTTTTATACGAAGATATTTCCTTTTCTACCGTAGTCCCAAAATCGCTTGAAATCTCCACTTGGAAATTCCACAAAAAGAGGGTTTCAAATCTGCTCTGTCTAAAGTAAGGTTCAACTCTGTCAGTTGAACACATGCAGCCCTAAGAAGTTACTGAGAATTCTTCTGTCTAGCGTTATATGCAGAAATCCCGTTTCCAACGAAATCCTCAATGAGGTCCAAATATCCACTTGAAGGCTTTACAAACAGAGTGTTTCCAAACTGCTCTATGAAAACAAAGGTTAAACACTGTGAGTGGAACTCACACATCTCAAAGTGGTTGCTGAGAATGATTCTCTCTAGTTTTTATACGAAGATATTTCCTTTTCAACCGTAAGCCCAAATCGCTTGAAATCTCCACTTGGAAATTCCACAAAAAGAGGGTTTCAAATCTGCTCTGTCTAAAGTAAGGTTCAACTCTGTCAGTTGAACACATTCAGCCCAAAGAAGTTACTGAGAATTCTTCTGTCTAGCGTTATATGCAGAAATACCGTTTCCAACGAAATCCTCAAAGAGGTCCAAATATCCACTTGCAGGCTTTACAAACAGAGTGTTTCCAAACTGCTCTATGAACACAAAGGTTAAACTCTGTGAGTGGAACTCACACATCCCAAACTGGTTGCTGAGAATGATTCTCTCTAGTTTTTATACGAAGATATTTCCTTTTCTACCGTAGGCCCAAAATCGCTTGAAATCTCCACTTGGAAATTCCACAAAAAGAGGATTTCAAATCTGCTCTGTCTAAAGTAAGGTTCAACTCTGTCAGTTGAACACATGCAGCCCAAAGAAGTTACTGAGAATTCTTCTGTCTAGCGTTATATGCAGAAATCCCGTTTCCAATGAAATCCTCAAAGAGGTCCAAATATCCACTTGCAGGCTTTACAAACAGAGTGTTTCCAAACTGCTCTATGAACACAAAGGTTAAACTCTGTGAGTGCAACTCACACATCCCAAAGTGGTTGCTGAGAATGATTCTCTCTAGTTTTTATACGAAGATATTTCCTTTTCTACCGTAGGCCCAAAATCGCTTGAAATCTCCACTTGGAAATTCCACAAAAAGAGGGTTTCAAATCTGCTCTGTCTAAAGTAAGGTTCAACTCTGTGAGTTGAACACATGCAGCCCAAAGAAGTTACTGAGAATTCTTCTGTCTAGCGTTATATGCAGAAATCCCGTTTCCAACGAAATCCTCAAAGAGGTCCAAATATCCACTTGCAGACTTTACAAACAGAGTGTTTCCAATCTGCTCTATGAAAACATAGGTTAAACTCTGTGAGTGGAACGCACACATCCCAAAGAGTTTGCAGAGAATGATTCTCTCTAGTTTTTATACGAAGATATTTCCTTTTCTACCGTAGGCCCAAATCGCTTGAAATCTCCACTTGGAAATTCAAGAAAAAGAGGGTTTCAAATCTGCTCTGTCTAAAGTAAGGTTCAACTCTGTGAGTTGAACACAGGCAGCCCAAAGAAGTTACTGACAATTCTTCTGTCTAGCGTTATACGCAGAAATCCCGTTTCCAACAAAATCCTCAAAGAGGTCCAAATATCCACTTGCAGATTTTACAAATAGAGTGTTTCCAAACTGCTCTATGAAAACAAAGGTTAAACTCTGTGAGTGGAACTCACAAATCCCAAAGTGGTTGCTGATAATGATTCTCTCTAGTTTTTATACGAAGATATTTCCTTTTCTACCGTAGGCCCAAAATCGCTTGAAATCTCCACTTGGAAATTCCTCAAAAAGAGGGTTTCAAATCTGCTCTGTCTAAAGTAAGGTTCAACTCTGTGAGTTGAACACACGCAGCCCAAAGAAGTTACTGACAATTCTTCTGTCTAGCGTTATATGCAGAAATCCCGTTTCCAACGAAATCCTCAAAGAGGTCCAAATATCCACTTGCAGACTTTACAAACAGAGTGTTTCCAATCTGCTCTATGAAAACATAGGTTAAACTCTGTGAGTGGAACGCACACATCCCAAAGAGTTTGCAGAGAATGATTCTCTCTAGTTTTTATACGAAGATATTTCCTTTTCTACCGTAGGCCCAAATCGCTTGAAATCTCCACTTGGAAATTCAAGAAAAAGAGGGTTTCAAATCTGCTCTGTCTAAAGTAAGGTTCAACTCTGTGAGTTGAACACAGGCAGCCCAAAGAAGTTAGTGACAATTCTTCTGTCTAGCGTTATACGCAGAAATCCCGTTTCCAACAAAATCCTCAAAGAGGTCCAAATATCCACTTGCAGATTTTACAAATAGAGTGTTTCCAAACTGCTCTATGAAAACAAAGGTTAAACTCTGTGAGAGGAACGCACACATCCCAAAGTGTTTGCTGAGAATGATTCCCTCTAGTTTTTATATGAAGATATTTCCTTTTCTACCATAGGCCCAAATCGATTGAAATCTCCACTTGGAAATTGAACAAAAAGAGGGTTTCAAATCTGCTCTGTCTAAAGGAAGGTTCAACTCTGTGTATTGAACACACGCAGGCCAAAGAAGTTACTGAGAATTCTTCTGTCTAGCGTTATATGCAGAAATCCCGTTTCCAACGAAATCCTCAAAGAGGTCCAAATATCCACTTGCAGGCTTTACAAACAGAGTGTTTCCAAACTGCTCTATGAAAACAAAGGTTAAACTCTGTGAGTGGAACTCACACATCCCAAAGTGGTTGCTGAGAATGATTCTCTCTAGTTTTTATACGAAGATATTTCCTTTTCTACCGTAGGCCCAAAATCGCTTGAAATCTCCACTTGGAAATTCCACAAAAAGAGGGTTTCAAATCTGCTCTGTCTAAAGTAAGGTTCAACTCTGTCAGTTGAACACATGCAGCCCTAAGAAGTTACTGAGAATTCTTCTGTCTAGCGTTATATGCAGAAATCCCGTTTCCAAAGAAATCCTCAATGAGGTCCAAATATCCACTTGCAGGCTTTACAAACAGAGTGTTTCCAAACTGCTCTATGAAAACAAAGGTTAAACTCTGTGAGTGGAACTCACACATCTCAAAGTGGTTGCTGAGAATGATTCTCTCTAGTTTTTATACGAAGATATTTCCTTTTCTACCGTAGGCCCAAATCGCTTGAAATCTCCCCTTGGAAATTCCACAAAAAGAGGGTTTCAAATCTGCTCTTTCTAAAGGAAGGTTCAACTCTGTGAGTTGAACACACGCAGCCCAAAGATGTTACTGAGAATTCTTCTGTCTAGCGTTATATGCAGAAATCCCGTTTCCAACGAAATCCTCAAAGAGGTCTCAATATCCACTTGCAGACTTTACAAACAGAGTGTTTCCAGACTGCTCTATGAAAACAAAGGTTAAACACTGTGAGTGGAACTCACAAATCTCAAAGTGGTTGCTGAGAATGATTCTCTCTAGTTTTTATACGAAGATACTTCCTTTTCAACCGTAGGCCCAAAATCGATTGAAATCTCCACTTGGAAATTCCACAAAAAGAGGGTTTCAAATCTGCTCTGTCTAAAGTAAGGTTCAACTCTGTGAGTTAAACACATGCAGCCCAAAGAAGTTACTGAGAATTCTTCTGTCTAGCGTTATATGCAGAAATCCCGTTTCCAACGAAATCCTCAAAGAGGTCCAAATATCCACTTGCAGGCTTTACAAACAGAGTGTTTCCAAACTGCTCTATGAACACAAAGGTTAAACTCTGTGAGTGGAACTCACACATCCCAAAGTGGTTGCTGAGAATGATTCTCTCTAGTTTTTATACGAAGATATTTCCTTTTCTACCGTAGGCCCAAAATCGCTTGAAATCTCCACTTGGAAATTCCACAAAAAGAGGGTTTCAAATCTGCTCTGTCTAAAGTAAGGTTCAACTCTGTCAGTTGAACACATGCAGCCCAAAGAAGTTACTGAGAATTCTTCTGTCTAGCGTTATATGCATAAATCCCGTTTCCAACGAAATCCTCAATGAGGTCCAAATATCCACCTGCAGGCTTTACAATCAGAGTGTTTCCAAACTGCTCTATGAAAACAAAGGTTAAACTCTGTGAGTGGAACTCACACATCCCAAAGTGGTTGCTGAGAATGATTCTCTCTAGTTTTTATACGAAGATATTTCCTTTTCAACCGTAAGCCCAAAATCGCTTGAAATCTCCACTTGGAAATTCCACAAAAAGAGGGTTTCAAATCTGCTCTGTCTAAAGTAAGGTTCAACTCTGTCAGTTGAACACATGCAGCCCAAAGAAGTTACTGAGAATTCTTCTGTCTAGCGTTATATGCAGAAATACCGTTTCCAACTAAATCCTCAAAGAGGTCCAAATATCCACTTGCAGGCTTTACGAACAGAGTGTTTCCAAACTGCTCTATGAACACAAAGGTTAAACTCTGTGAGTGGAACTCACACATCCCAAAGTGGTTGCTGAGAATGATTCTCTCTAGTTTTTATACGAAGATATTTCCTTTTCTACCGTAGGCCCAAAATCGCTTGAAATCTCCACTTGGAAATTCCACAAAAAGAGGGTTTAATATCTGCTCTGTCTAAAGTAAGGTTCAACTCTGTCAGTTGAACACATGCAGCCAAAAGAAGTTACTGAGAATTCTTCTGTCTAGCGTTATATGCAGAAATACCGTTTCCAACGAAATCCTCAAAGAGGTCCAAATATCCTCTTGCAGGCTTTACAAACAGAGTGTTTCCAAACTGCTCTATGAACACAAAGGTTAAACTCTGTGAGTGGAACTCACACATCCCAAAGTGGTTGCTGAGAATGATTCTCTCTAGTTTTTATACGAAGATATTTCCTTTTCTACCGTAGGCCCAAAATCGCTTGAAATCTCCACTTGGAAATTCCACAAAAAGAGGGTTTCAAATCTGCTCTGTCTAAAGTAAGGTTCAACTCTGTCAGTTGAACACATGCAGCCCAAAGAAGTTACTGAGAATTCTTCTGTCTAGCGTTATATGCAGAAATCCCGTTTCCAACGAAATCCTCAAAGAGGTCCAAATATCCACTTGCAGACTTTACAAACAGAGTGTTTCCAATCTGCTCTATGAAAACATAGGTTAAACTCTGTGAGTGGAACGCACACATCCCAAAGAGTTTGCAGAGAATGATTCTCTCTAGTTTTTATAGGAAGATATTTCCTTTTCTACCGTAGGCCCAAATCGCTTGAAATCTCCACTTGGAAATTCAAGAAAAAGAGGGTTTCAAATCTGCTCTGTCTAAAGTAAGGTTCAACTCTGTGAGTTGAACACAGGCAGCCCAAAGAAGTTACTGACAATTCTTCTGTCTAGCGTTATACGCAGAAATCCCGTTTCCAACAAAATCCTCAAAGAGGTCCAAATATCCACTTGCAGATTTTACAAATAGAGTGTTTCCAAACTGCTCTATGAAAACAAAGGTTAAACTCTGTGAGAGGAACGCACACATCCCAAAGTGTTTGCTGAGAATGATTCCCTCTAGTTTTTATATGAAGATATTTCCTTTTCTACCATAGGCCCAAATCTCTTGAAATCTCCACTTGCAAATTCCACAAAAAGAGGGTTTCAAATCTGCTCTGTCTAAAGGAAGGTTCAACTCTGTGTATTGAACACACGCAGGCCAAAGAAGTTACTGAGAATTCTTCTGTCTAGCGTTATATGCAGAAATCCCGTTTCCAACGATATCCTCAAAGAGGTCCAAATATCCAATTGCAGGCTTTACAAACAGAGTGTTTCCAAACTGCTCTATGAAAACAAAGGTTAAACTCTGTGAGTGGAACTCACACATCCCAAAGTGGTTGCTGAGAATGATTCTCTCTAGTTTTTATACGAAGATATTTCCTTTTCTACCGAAGGCCCAAAATCGCTTGAAATCTCCACTTGGAAATTCCTCAAAAAGAGGGTTTCAAATCTGCTCTCTCTAAAGTAAGGTTCAACTCTGTGAGTTGAACACACGCAGCCCAAAGAAGTTACTGACAATTCTTCTGTCTAGCGTTATATGCAGAAATCCCGTTTCCAACGAAATCCTCAAAGAGGTCTCAATATCCACTTGCAGACTTTACAAACAGAGTGTTTCCAGACTGCTCTATGAAAACAAAGTTTAAACACTGTGAGTGGAACTCACACATCTCAAAGTGGTTGCTGAGAATGATTCTCTCTAGTTTTTATACGAAGATATTTCCTTTTCAACCGTAGGCCCAAAATCGATTGAAATCTCCACTTGGAAATTCCACAAAAAGAGGGTTTCAAATCTGCTCTGTCTAAAGTAAGGTTCAACTCTGTGAGTTGAACACATGCAGCCCAAAGAAGTTACTGAGAATTCTTCTGTCTAGCGTTATATGCAGAAATCCCGTTTCCGAAGAAATCCTCAAAGAGGTCCAAATATCCACTTGCAGGCTTTACAAACAGAGTGTTTCCAAACTGCTCTATGAACACAAAGGTTAAACTCTGTGAGTGGAACTCACACATCCCAAAGTGGTTGCTGAGAATGATTCTCTCTAGTTTTTATACGAAGATATTTCCTTTTCTACCGTAGTCCCAAAATCGCTTGAAATCTCCACTTGGAAATTCCACAAAAAGAGGGTTTCAAATCTGCTCTGTCTAAAGTAGGGTTCAACTCTGTCAGTTGAACACATGCAGCCCTAAGAAGTTACTGAGAATTCTTCTGTCTAGCGTTACATGCAAAAATCCCGTTTCCAAAGAAATCCTCAATGAGGTCCAAATATCCACTTGCAGGCTTTACAAACAGAGTGTTTCCAAACTGCTCTATGAAAACAAAGGTTAAACTCTGTGAGTGGAACTCACACATCCCAAAGTGGTTGCTGAGAATGATTCTCTCTAGTTTTTATACGAAGATATTTCCTTTTCTACCGTAGGCCCAAATCGCTTGAAATCTCCACTTGGAAATTCAAGAAAAAGAGGGTTTCAAATCTGCTCTGTCTAAAGTAAGGTTCAACTCTGTGAGTTGAACACAGGCAGCCCAAAGAAGTTACTGACAATTCTTCTGTCTAGCGTTATACGCAGAAATCCCGTTTCCAACAAAATCCTCAAAGAGGTCCAAATATCCACTTGCAGATTTTACAAATAGAGTGTTTCCAAACTGCTCTATGAAAACAAAGGTTAAACTCTGTGAGAGGAACGCACACATCCCAAAGTGTTTGCTGAGAATGATTCCCTCTAGTTTTTATATGAAGATATTTCCTTTTCTACCATAGGCCCAAATCACTTGAAATCTCCACTTGCAAATTCCACAAAAAGAGGGTTTCAAATCTGCTCTGTCTAAAGGAAGGTTCAACTCTGTGAGTTGAACACACGCAGGCCAAAGAAGTTACTGAGAATTCTTCTGTCTAGCGTTATATGCAGGAATCCCGTTTCCAACGATATCCTCAAAGAGGTCCAAATATCCAATTGCAGGCTTTACAAACAGAGTGTTTCCAAACTGCTCTATGAGCACAAAGGTTAAATTCTGTGAGTGGAACTCACACATCCCAAAGTGGTTGCTGAGAATGATTCTCTCTAGTTTTTATACGAAGATATTTCCTTTTCTTCCGTAGGCCCAAAATCCCTTGAAATCTCCACTTGGAAATTCCACAAAAAGAGGGTTTCAAATCTGCTCTGTCTAAAGTAAGGTTCAACTCTGTCAGTTGAACACATGCAGCCCAAAAAAGTTACTGAGAATTCTTCTGTCTAGCGTTATATGCAGAAATCCCGTTTACAACGAAATCTTCAAAGAGGTCCAAATATCCACTTGCAGGCTTTACAAACAGAGTGTTTCCAAACTGCTCTATGAAAACAAAGGTTAAACTCTGTGAGTGGAACTCACACATCCCAAAGTGGTTGCTGAGAATGATTCTCTCTAGATTTTATACGAAGATATTTCCTTTTCTACCGTAGGCCCAAAATCGCTTGAAATCTCCACTTGGAAATTCCACAAAAAGAGGGTTTCAAATCTGCTCTGTCTAAAGTAAGGTTCAACTCTGTCAGTTGAACACATGCAGCCCAAAGAAGTTACTGAGAATTCTTCTGTCTAGCGTTATATGCTGAAATCCCGTTTCCAACGAAATCCTCAAAGAGGTCCAAATATCCACTTGCAGACTTTACAAACAGAGTGTTTCCAAACTGCTCTATGAAAACAAAGGTTAAACTCTGTGAGTGGAACTCACACATCCCAAAGTGGTTGCTTAGAATGATTCTCTCTAGTTTTTATACGAAGATATTTCCTTTTCTACCGTAGGCCCAAAATCGCTTGAAATCTCCACTTGGAAATTCCTCAAAAAGAGGGTTTCAAATCTGCTCTGTCTAAAGTAAGGTTCAACTCTGTGAGTTGAACACACGCAGCCCAAAGAAGTTACTGACAATTCTTCTGTCTAGCGTTATATGCAGAAATCCCGTTTCCAACGAAATCCTCAAAGAGGTCCAAATATCCACTTGCAGACTTTACAAACAGAGTGTTTCCAAACTGCTCTATGAAAACAAAGGTTAAACTCTGTGAGTGGAACTCACACATCCCAAAGTGGTTGCTGAGAATGATTCTCTCTAGTTTTTATACAAAGATATTTCCTTTTCTACCGTAGGCCCAAATCGCTTGAAATCTCCCCTTGGAAATTCCACAAAAAGAGGGTTTCAAATCTGCTCTTTCTAAAGGAAGATTCAACTCTGTGAGTTGAACACACGCAGCCCAAAGAAGTTACTGAGAATTCTTCTGTGTAGCGTTATATGCAGAAATCCCGTTTCCAACGAAATCCTCAAAGAGGTCTCAATATCCACTTGCAGACATTACAAACAGAGTGTTTCCAGACTGCTCTATGAAAACAAAAGTTAAACACTGTGAGTGGAACTCACACATCTCAAAGTGGTTGCTGAGAATGATTCTCTCTAGTTTTTATACGAAGATACTTCCTTTTCAACCGTAGGCCCAAAATCGATTGAAATCTCCACTTGGAAATTCCACAAAAAGAGGGTTTCAAATCTGCTCTGTCTAAAGTAAGGTTCAACTCTGTCAGTTGAACACATGCAGCCCAAAGAAGTTACTGAGAATTCTTCTGTCTAGCGTTATATGCAGAAATACCGTTTCCAACGAAATCCTCAAAGAGGTCCAAATATCCACTTGCAGGCTTTACAAACAGAGTGTTTCCAAACTGCTCTATGAACACAAAGGTTAAACTCTGTGAGTGGAACTCACACATCCCAAAGTGGTTGCTGAGAATGATTCTCTCTAGTTTTTATACGAAGATATTTCCTTTTCTACCGTAGGCCCAAAATCGCTTGAAATCTCCACTTGGAAATTCCACAAAAAGAGGGTTTCAAATCTGCTCTGTCTAAAGTAAGGTTCAACTCTGTGAGTTGAACACATGCAGCCCAAAGAAGTTACTGAGAATTCTTCTGTCTAGCGTTATATGCAGAAATCCCGTTTCCATCGAAATCCTCCAAGAGGTCCAAATATCCACTTGCAGACTTTACAAACAGAGTGTTTCCAATCTGCTCTATGAAAACATAGGTTAAACTCTGTGAGTGGAACGCACACATCCCAAAGAGTTTGCAGAGAATGATTCTCTCTAGTTTTTATACGAAGATATTTCCTTTTCTACCGTAGGCCCAAATCGCTTGAAATCTCCACTTGGAAATTCAAGAAAAAGAGGGTTTCAAATCTGCTCTGTCTAAAGTAAGGTTCAACTCTGTGAGTTGAACACAGGCAGCCCAAAAAAGTTACTGACAATTCTTCTGTCTAGCGTTATACGCAGAAATCCCGTTTCCAACAAAATCCTCAAAGAGGTCCAAATATCCACTTGCAGATTTTACAAATAGAGTGTTTCCAAACTGCTCTATGAAAACAAAGGTTAAACTCTGTGAGAGGAACGCACACATCCCAAAGTGTTTGCTGAGAATGATTCCCTCTAGTTTTTATATGAAGATATTTCCTTTTCTACCATAGGCCCAAATCTCTTGAAATCTCCACTTGCAAATTCCACAAAAAGAGGGTTTCAAATCTGCTCTGTCTAAAGGAAGGTTCAACTCTGTGTATTGAACACACGCAGGCCAAAGAAGTTACTGAGAATTCTTCTGTCTAACGTTATATGCAGAAATCCCGTTTCCAACGATATCCTCAAAGAGGTCCAAATATCCAATTGCAGGCTTTACAAACAGAGTGTTTCCAAACTGCTCTATGAAAACAAAGGTTAAACTCTGTGAGTGGAACTCACACATCCCAAAGTGGTTGCTGAGAATGATTCTCTCTAGTTTTTATACGAAGATATTTCCTTTTCTACCGTAGGCCCAAAATCGCTTGAAATCTCCACTTGGAAATTCCTCAAAAAGAGGGTTTCAAATCTGCTCTGTCTAAAGTAAGGTTCAACTCTGTGAGTTGAACACACGCAGCCCAAAGAAGTTACTGACAATTCTTCTGTCTAGCGTTATATGCAGAAATCCCGTTTACAACAAAATCCTCAAAGAGGTCTCAATATCCACTTGCAGACTTTACAAACAGAGTGTTTCCAGACTGCTCTATGAAAACAAAGGTTAAACACTGTGAGTGGAACTCACACATCTCAAGGTGGTTGCTGAGAATGATTCTCTCTAGTTTTTATACGAAGATATTTCCTTTTCAACCGTAGGCCCAAAATCGATTGAAATCTCCACTTGGAAATTCCACAAAAAGAGGGTTTCAAATCTGCTCTGTCTAAAGTAAGGTTCAACTCTGTCAGTTGAACACATGCAGCCCAAAGAAGTTACTGAGAATTCTTCTGTCTAGCGTTATATGCAGAAATCCCGTTTCCAACGAAATCCTCAAAGAGGTCCAAATATCCACTTGCAGGCTTTACAAACAGAGTGTTTCCAAACTGCTCTATGAACACAAATGTTAAACTCTGTGAGTGGAACTCACACATCCCAAAGTGGTTGCTGAGAAAGATTCTCTCTAGTTTTTATACGAAGATATTTCCTTTTCTACTGTAGTCCCAAAATAGCTTGAAATCTCCACTTGGAAATTCCACAAAAAGAGGGTTTCAAATCTGCTCTGTCTAAAGTAAGGTTCAACTATGTCAGTTGAACACATGCAGCCCTAAGAAGTTACTGAGAATTCTTCTGTCTAGCGTTATATGCAGAAATCCCGTTTCCAACGAAATCCTCAATGAGGTCCAAATATCCACTTGCAGGCTTTACAAACAGAGTGTTTCCAAACTGCTCTATGAAAACAAAGGTTAAACTCTGTGAGTGGAACTCACACATCCCAAAGTGGTTGCTGAGAATGATTCTCTCTAGTTTTTATACGAAGATATTTCCTTTTCTACCGTAGGCCCAAATCGCTTGAAATCTCCCCTTGGAAATTCCACAAAAAGAGGGTTTCAAATCTGCTCTTTCTAAAGTAAGGTTCAACTCTGTGAGTTGAACACACGCAGCCCAAAGATGTTACTGAGAATTCTTCTGTCTAGCGTTATATGCAGAAATCCCGTTTCCAACGAAATCCTCAATGAGGTCCAAATATCCACCTGCAGGCTTTACAATCAGAGTGTTTCCAAACTGCTCTATGAAAACAAAGGTTAAACTCTGTGAGTGGAACTCACACATCCCAAAGTGGTTGCTGAGAATGATTCTCTCTAGTTTTTATACGAAGATATTTCCTTTTCAACCGTAAGCCCAAAATCGCTTGAAATCTCCACTTGGAAATTCCACAAAAAGAGGGTTTCAAATCTGCTCTGTCTAAAGTAAGGTTCAACTCTGTCAGTTGAACACATGCAGCCCAAAGAAGTTACTGAGAATTCTTCTGTATAGCGTTATATGCAGAAATACCGTTTCCAACGAAATCCTCAATGAGGTCCAAATATCCACTTGCAGGCTTTACAAACAGAGTGTTTCCAAACTGCTCTATGAACACAAAGGTTAAACTCTGTGAGTGGAACTCACACATTCCAAAGTGGTTGCTGAGAATGATTCTCTCTAGTTTTTATACGAAGATATTTCCTTTTCTACCGTAGGCCCAAAATCGCTTGAAATCTCCACTTGGAAATTCCACAAAAAGAGGGTTTCAAATCTGCTCTGTCTAAAGTAAGGTTCAACTCTGTCAGTTGAACACATGCAGCCCAAAGAAGTTACTGAGAATTCTTCTGTCTAGCGTTATATGCAGAAATACCGTTTCCAACGAAATCCTCAAAGAGGTCCAAATATCCTCTTGCAGGCTTTACAAACAGAGTGTTTCCAAACTGCTCTATGAACACAAAGGTTAAACTCTGTGAGTGGAACTCACACATCCCAAAGTGGTTGCTGAGAATGATTCTCTCTAGTTTTTATACGAAGATATTTCCTTTTCTACCGTAGGCCCAAAATCGCTTGAAATCTCCACTTGGAAATTCCACAAAAAGAGGGTTTCAAATCTGCTCTGTCTAAAGTAAGGTTCAACTCTGTGAGTTGAACACATGCAGCCCAAAGAAGTTACTGAGAATTCTTCTGTCTAGCGTTATATGCAGAAATCCCGTTTCCAACGAAATCCTCAAAGAGGTCCAAATATCCACTTGCAGACTTTACAAACAGAGTGTTTCCAATCTGCTCTATGAAAACATAGGTTAAACTCTGTGAGTGGAACGCACACATCCCAAAGAGTTTGCAGAGAATGATTCTCTCTAGTTTTTATACGAAGATATTTCCTTTTCTACCGTAGGCCCAAATCGCTTGAAATCTCCACTTGGAAATTCAAGAAAAAGAGGGTTTCAAATCTGCTCTGTCTAAAGTAAGGTTCAACTCTGTGAGTTGAACACAGGCAGCCCAAAGAAGTTACTGACAATTCTTCTGTCTAGCGTTATACGCAGAAATCCCGTTTCCAACAAAATCCTCAAAGAGGTCCAAATATCCACTTGCAGATTTTACAAATAGAGTGTTTCCAAACTGCTCTATGAAAACAAAGGTTAAACTCTGTGAGAGGAACGCACACATCCCAAAGTGTTTGCTGAGAATGATTCCCTCTAGTTTTTATATGAAGATATTTCCTTTTCTACCATAGGCCCAAATCTCTTGAAATCTCCACTTGCAAATTCCACAAAAAGAGGGTTTCAAATCTGCTCTGTCTAAAGGAAGGTTCAACTCTGTGTATTGAACACACGCAGGCCAAAGAAGTTACTGAGAATTCTTCTGTCTAGCGTTATATGCAGAAATCCCGTTTCCAACGATATCCTCAAAGAGGTCCAAATATCCAATTGTAGGCTTTACAAACAGAGTGTTTCCAGACTGCTCTATGAAAACAAAGGTTAAACTCTGTGATTGGAACTCACAAATCCCAAAGTGGTTGCTGAGAATGATTCTCTCTAGTTTTTATACGAAGATATTTCCTTTTCTACCGTAGGCCCAAAATCGCTTGAAATCTCCACTTGGAAATTCCTCAAAAAGAGGGTTTCAAATCTGCTCTGTCTAAAGTAAGGTTCAACTCTGTGAGTTGAACACACGCAGCCCAAAGAAGTTACTGACAATTCTTCTGTCTAGCGTTATATGCAGAAATCCCGTTTCCAACGAAATCCTCAAAGAGGTCTCAATATCCACTTGCTGACTTTACAAACAGAGTGTTTCCAGACTGCTCTATGAAAACAAAAGTTAAACACTGTGAGTGGAACTCACACATCTCAAAGTGGTTGCTGAGAATGATTCTCTCTAGTTTTTATACGAAGATATTTCCTTTTCTACCGTAGTCCCAAAATCGCTTGAAATCTCCACTTGGAAATTCCACAAAAAGAGGGTTTCAAATCTGCTCTGTCTAAAGTAAGGTTCAACTCTGTCAGTTGAACACATGCAGCCCTAAGAAGTTACAGAGAATTCTTCTGTCTAGCGTTATATGCAGAAATCCCGTTTCCAACGAAATCCTCAATGAGGTCCAAATATCCACTTGCAGGCTTTACAAACAGAGTGTTTCCAAACTGCTCTATGAAAACAAAGGTTAAACTCTGTGAGTGGAACTCACACATCCCAAAGTGGTTGCTGAGAATGATTCTCTCTAGTTTTTATACGAAGATACTTCCTTTTCAACCGTAGGCCCAAAACCGATTGAAATCTCCACTTGGAAATTCCACAAAAAGAGGGTTTCAAATCTGCTCTGTCTAAAGTAAGGTTCAACTCTGTGAGTTGAACACAGGCAGCCCAAAGAAGTTACTGACAATTCTTCTGTCTAGCGTTATACGCAGAAATCCCGTTTCCAACAAAATCCTCAAAGAGGTCCAAATATCCACTTGCAGATTTTACAAATAGAGTGTTTCCAAACTGCTCTATGAAAACAAAGGTTAAACACTGTGAGAGGAACGCACACATCCCAAAGTGTTTGCTGAGAATGATTCCCTCTAGTTTTTATATGAAGATATTTCCTTTTCTACCATAGGCCCAAATCTCTTGAAATCTCCACTTGCAAATTCCACAAAAAGAGGGTTTCAAATCTGCTCTGTCTAAAGGAAGGTTCAACTCTGTGAGTTGAACACACGCAGGCCAAAGAAGTTACTGAGAATTCTTCTGTCTAGCGTTATATGCAGAAATCCCGTTTCCAATGATATCCTCAAAGAGGTCCAAATATCCAATTACAGGCTTTACAAACAGAGTGTTTCCAAACTGCTCTATGAGCACAAAGGTTAAACTCTGTGAGTGGAACTCACACATCCCGAAGTGGTTGCTGAGAATGATTCTCTCTAGTTTTTATACGAAGATATTTCCTTTTCTACCGTAGGCCCAAATCGCTTGAAATCTCCACTTGGAAATTCAAGAAAAAGAGGGTTTCAAATCTGCTCTGTCTAAAGTAAGGTTCAACTCTGTGAGTTGAACACAGGCAGCCCAAAGAAGTTACTGACAATTCTTCTGTCTAGCGTTATACACAGAAATCCCGTTTCCAACAAAATCCTCAAAGAGGTCCAAATATCCACTTGCAGATTTTACAAATAGAGTGTTTCCAAACTGCTCTATGAATACAAAGGTTAAACTCTGTGAGAGGAACGCACACATCCCAAAGTGTTTGCTGAGAATGATTCCCTCTAGTTTTTATATGAAGATATTTCCTTTTCTACCATAGGCCCAAATCACTTGAAATCTCCACTTGCAAATTCCACAAAAAGAGGGTTTCAAATCTGCTCTGTCTAAAGGAATGTTCAACTCTGTGAGTTGAACACACGCAGGCCAAAGAAGTTACTGAGAATTCTTCTGTCTAGCGTTATATGCAGAAATCCCGTTTCCAACGATATCCTCAAAGAGGTCCAAATATCCAATTGCAGGCTTTACAAACAGAGTGTTTCCAAACTGCTCTATGAGCACAAAGGTTAAACTCTGTGAGTGGAACTCACACATCCCAAAGTGGTTGCTGAGAATGATTCTCTCTAGTTTTTATACGAAGATATTTCCTTTTCTACAGCAGGCCCAAAATCCCTTGAAATCTCCACTTGGAAATTCCACAAAAAGAGGGATTCAAATCTGCTCTGTCTAAAGTAAGGTTCAACTCTGTCAGTTGAACACATGCAGCCGAAAGAAGTTACTGAGAATTCTTCTCTCTAGCGTTATATGCTGAAATCCCGTTTCCAACGAAATCCTCAAAGAGGTCCAAATATCCACTTGAAGACTTTACAAACAGAGTGTTTCCAAACTGCTCTATGAAAACAAAGGTTAAACTCTGTGAGTGGAACTCACACATCCCAAAGTGGTTGCTTAGAATGATTCTCTCTAGTTTTTATACGAAGATATTTCCTTTTCTACCGTAGGCCCAAAATCGCTTGAAATCTCCACTTGGAAATTCCTCAAAAAGAGGGTTTCAAATCTGCTCTGTCTAAAGTAAGGTTCAACTCTGTGAGTTGAACACACGCAGCCCAAAGAAGTTACTGACAATTCTTCTGTCTAGCGTTATATGCAGAAATCCCGTTTCCAACAAAATCGTCAAAGAGGTCCAAATATCCACTTGCAGACTTTACAAACAGAGTGTTTCCAAACTGCTCTATGAAAACAAAGGTTAAACTCTGTGAGTGGAACTCACACATCCCAAAGTGGTTGCTGAGAATGATTCTCTCTAGTTTTTATACGAAGATATTTCCTTTTCTACCGTAGGCCCAAATCGCTTGAAATCTCCCCTTGGAAATTCCACAAAAAGAGGGTTTCAAATCTGCTCTTTCTAAAGGAAGATTCAACTCTGTGAGTTGAACACATGCAGCCCAAAGAAGTTACTGAGAATTCTTCTGTGTAGCGTTATATGCAGAAATCCCGTTTCCAACGAAATCCTCTAAGAGGTCTCAATATCCACTTGCAGACTTTACAAACAGAGTGTTTCCAGACTGCTCTATGAAAACAAAGGTTAAACACTGTGAGTGGAACTCACACATCTCAAAGTGGTTGCTGAGAATGATTCTCTCTAGTTTTTATACGAAGATACTTCCTTTTCAACCGTAGGCCCAAAATCGATTGAAATCTCCACTTGGAAATTCCACAAAAAGAGGGTTTCAAATCTGCTCTGTCTAAAGTAAGGTTCAACTCTGTCAGTTGAACACATGCAGCCCAAAGAAGTTACTGAGAATTCTTCTGTCTAGCGTTATATGCAGAAATCCCGTTTCCAACGAAATCCTCAAAGAGGTCCAAATATCCACTTGCAGTCTTTACAAACAGAGTGTTTCCAAACTGCTCTATGAACACAAAGGTTAAACTCTGTGAGTGGAACTCACACATCCCAAAGTGGTTGCTGAGAATGATTCTCTCTAGTTTTTATACGAAGATATTTCCTTTTCTACCGTAGGCCCAAAATCGCTTGAAATCTCCACTTGGAAATTCCACAAAAAGAGGGTTTCAAATCTGCTCTGTCTAAAGTAAGGTTCAACTCTGTCAGTTGAACACACGCTGCCGAAAGAAGATACTGAGAATTCTTCTGTCTAGCGTTATAAGCAGAAATCCCGTTTCCAACGAAATCCTCAAAGAGGTCCAAATATCCACTTGCAGGCTTTACAAACAGAGTGTTTCCAAACTGCTCTATGAACACAAAGGTTAAACTCTGTGAGTGGAACTCACACATCCCAAAGTGGTTGCTGAGAATGATTCTCTCTAGTTTTAATACGAAGATATTTCCTTTTCTACCGTAGGCCCAAATCGCTTGAAATCTCCACTTGGAAATTCAAGAAAAAGAGGGTTTCAAATCTGCTCTGTCTAAAGTAAGGTTCAACTCTGTGAGTTGAACACAGGCAGCCCAAAGAAGTTACTGACAATTCTTCTGTCTAGCGTTATACGCAGAAATCCCGTTTCCAACAAAATCCTCAAAGAGGTCCAAATATCCACTTGCAGATTTTACAAATAGAGTGTTTCCAAACTGCTCTATGAAAACAAAGGTTAAACTCTGTGAGAGGAACGCACACATCCCAAAGTGTTTGCTGAGAATGATTCCCTCTAGTTTTTATATGAAGATATTTCCTTTTCTACCATAGGCCCAAATCGATTGAAATCTCCACTTGGAAATTCCACAAAAAGAGGGTTTCAAATCTGCTCTGTCTAAAGGAAGGTTCAACTCTGTGTATTGAACACACGCAGGCCAAAGAAGTTACTGAGAATTCTTCTGTCTAGCGTTATATGCAGAAATCCCGTTTCCAACGATATCCTCAAAGAGGTCCAAATATCCAATTGCAGGCTTTACAAACAGAGTGTTTCCAAACTGCTCTATGAAAACAAAGGTTAAACTCTGTGAGTGGAACTCACAAATCCCAAAGTGGTTGCTGAGAATGATTCTCTCTAGTTTTTATACGAAGATATTTCCTTTTCTACCGTAGGCCCAAAATCGCTTGAAATCTCCACTTGGAAATTCCTCAAAAAGAGGGTTTCAAATCTGCTCTGTCTAAAGTAAGGTTCAACTCTGTGAGTTGAACACACGCAGCCCAAAGAAGTTACTGACAATTCTTCTGTCTAGCGTTATATGCAGAAATCCCGTTTCCAACGAAATCCTCAAAGAGGTCTCAATATCCACTTGCAGACTTTACAAACAGAGTGTTTCCAGACTGCTCTATGAAAACAAAGGTTAAACACTGTGAGTGGAACTCACACATCTCAAAGTGGTTGCTGAGAATGATTCTCTCTAGTTTTTATACGAAGATATTTCCTTTTCTACCGTAGGCCCAAAATCGCTTGAAATCTCCACTTGGAAATTCCACAAAAAGAGGGTTTCAAATCTGCTCTGTCTAAAGTAAGGTTCAACTCTGTGAGTTGAACACATGCAGCCCAAAGAAGTTACTGAGAATTCTTCTGTCTAGCGTTATATGCAGAAATCCCGTTTCCATCGAAATCCTCCAAGAGGTCCAAATATCCACTTGCAGACTTTACAAACAGAGTGTTTCCAATCTGCTCTATGAAAACATAGGTTAAACTCTGTGAGTGGAACGCACACATCCCAAAGAGTTTGCAGAGAATGATTCTCTCTAGTTTTTATACGAAGATATTTCCTTTTCTACCGTAGGCCCAAATCGCTTGAAATCTCCACTTGGAAATTCAAGAAAAAGAGGGTTTCAAATCTGCTCTGTCTAAAGTAAAGTTCAACTCTGTGAGTTGAACACAGGCAGCCCAAAGAAGTTACTGACAATTCTTCTGTCTAGCGTTATACGCAGAAATCCCGTTTCCAACAAAATCCTCAAAGAGGTCCAAATATCCACTTGCAGATTTTACAAATAGAGTGTTTCCAAACTGCTCTATGAAAACAAAGGTTAAACTCTGTGAGAGGAACGCACACATCCCAAAGTGTTTGCTGAGAATGATTCCCTCTAGTTTTTATATGAAGATATTTCCTTTTCTACCATAGGCCCAAATCGATTGAAATCTCCACTTGGAAATTCCACAAAAAGAGGGTTTCAAATCTGCTCTGTCTAAAGGAAGGTTCAACTCTGTGTATTGAACACACGCAGGCCAAAGAAGTTACTGAGAATTCTTCTGTCTAACGTTATATGCAGAAATCCCGTTTCCAACGATATCCTCAAAGAGGTCCAAATATCCAATTGCAGGCTTTACAAACAGAGTGTTTCCAAACTGCTCTATGAAAACAAAGGTTAAACTCTGTGAGTGGAACTCACACATCCCAAAGTGGTTGCTGAGAATGATTCTCTCTAGTTTTTATACGAAGATATTTCCTTTTCTACCGTAGGCCCAAAATCGCTTGAAATCTCCACTTGGAAATTCCTCAAAAAGAGGGTTTCAAATCTGCTCTGTCTAAAGTAAGGTTCAACTCTGTGAGTTGAACACACGCAGCCCAAAGAAGTTACTGACAATTCTTCTGTCTAGCGTTATATGCAGAAATCCCGTTTACAACAAAATCCTCAAAGAGGTCTCAATATCCACTTGCAGACTTTACAAACAGAGTGTTTCCAGACTGCTCTATGAAAACAAAGGTTAAACACTGTGAGTGGAACTCACACATCTCAAGGTGGTTGCTGAGAATGATTCTCTCTAGTTTTTATACGAAGATATTTCCTTTTCAACCGTAGGCCCAAAATCGATTGAAATCTCCACTTGGAAATTCCACAAAAAGAGGGTTTCAAATCTGCTCTGTCTAAAGTAAGGTTCAACTCTGTCAGTTGAACACATGCAGCCCAAAGAAGTTACTGAGAATTCTTCTGTCTAGCGTTATATGCAGAAATCCCGTTTCCAACGAAATCCTCAAAGAGGTCCAAATATCCACTTGCAGGCTTTACAAACAGAGTGTTTCCAAACTGCTCTATGAACACAAATGTTAAACTCTGTGAGTGGAACTCACACATCCCAAAGTGGTTGCTGAGAAAGATTCTCTCTAGTTTTTATACGAAGATATTTCCTTTTCTACTGTAGTCCCAAAATAGCTTGAAATCTCCACTTGGAAATTCCACAAAAAGAGGGTTTCAAATCTGCTCTGTCTAAAGTAAGGTTCAACTCTGTCAGTTGAACACATGCAGCCCTAAGAAGTTACTGAGAATTCTTCTGTCTAGCGTTATATGCAGAAATCCCGTTTCCAACGAAATCCTCAATGAGGTCCAAATATCCACTTGCAGGCTTTACAAACAGAGTGTTTCCAAACTGCTCTATGAAAACAAAGGTTAAACTCTGTGAGTGGAACTCACACATCCCAAAGTGGTTGCTGAGAATGATTCTCTCTAGTTTTTATACGAAGATATTTCCTTTTCTACCGTAGGCCCAAATCGCTTGAAATCTCCCCTTGGAAATTCCACAAAAAGAGGGTTTCAAATCTGCTCTTTCTAAAGTAAGGTTCAACTCTGTGAGTTGAACACACGCAGCCCAAAGATGTTACTGAGAATTCTTCTGTCTAGCGTTATATGCAGAAATCCCGTTTCCAACGAAATCCTCAATGATGTCCAAATATCCACCTGCAGGCTTTACAATCAGAGTGTTTCCAAACTGCTCTATGAAAACAAAGGTTAAACTCTGTGAGTGGAACTCACACATCCCAAAGTGGTTGCTGAGAATGATTCTCTCTAGTTTTTATACGAAGATATTTCCTTTTCAACCGTAAGCCCAAAATCGCTTGAAATCTCCACTTGGAAATTCCACAAAAAGAGGGTTTCAAATCTGCTCTGTCTAAAGTAAGGTTCAACTCTGTCAGTTGAACACATGCAGCCCAAAGAAGTTACTGAGAATTCTTCTGTATAGCGTTATATGCAGAAATACCGTTTCCAACGAAATCCTCAATGAGGTCCAAATATCCACTTGCAGGCTTTACAAACAGAGTGTTTCCAAACTGCTCTATGAACACAAAGGTTAAACTCTGTGAGTGGAACTCACACATCCCAAAGTGGTTGCTGAGAATGATTCTCTCTAGTTTTTATACGAAGATATTTCCTTTTCTACCGTAGGCCCAAAATCGCTTGAAATCTCCACTTGGAAATTCCACAAAAAGAGGGTTTCAAATCTGCTCTGTCTAAAGTAAGGTTCAACTCTGTCAGTTGAACACATGCAGCCCAAAGAAGTTACTGAGAATTCTTCTGTCTAGCGTTATATGCAGAAATACCGTTTCCAACGAAATCCTCAAAGAGGTCCAAATATCCTCTTGCAGGCTTTACAAACAGAGTGTTTCCAAACTGCTCTATGAACACAAAGGTTAAACTCTGTGAGTGGAACTCACACATCCCAAAGTGGTTGCTGAGAATGATTCTCTCTAGTTTTTATACGAAGATATTTCCTTTTCTACCGTAGGCCCAAAATCGCTTGAAATCTCCACTTGGAAATTCCACAAAAAGAGGGTTTCAAATCTGCTCTGTCTAAAGTAAGGTTCAACTCTGTGAGTTGAACACATGCAGCCCAAAGAAGTTACTGAGAATTCTTCTGTCTAGCGTTATATGCAGAAATCCCGTTTCCAATGAAATCCTCAAAGAGGTCCAAATATCCACTTGCAGACTTTACAAACAGAGTGTTTCCAATCTGCTCTATGAAAACATAGGTTAAACTCTGTGAGTGGAACGCACACATCCCAAAGAGTTTGCAGAGAATGATTCTCTCTAGTTTTTATACGAAGATATTTCCTTTTCTACCGTAGGCCCAAATCGCTTGAAATCTCCACTTGGAAATTCAAGAAAAAGAGGGTTTCAAATCTGCTCTGTCTAAAGTAAGGTTCAACTCTGTGAGTTGAACACAGGCAGCCCAAAGAAGTTACTGACAATTCTTCTGTCTAGCGTTATACGCAGAAATCCCGTTTCCAACAAAATCCTCAAAGAGGTCCAAATATCCACTTGCAGATTTTACAAATAGAGTGTTTCCAAACTGCTCTATGAAAACAAAGGTTAAACTCTGTGAGAGGAACGCACACATCCCAAAGTGTTTGCTGAGAATGATTCCCTCTAGTTTTTATATGAAGATATTTCCTTTTCTACCATAGGCCCAAATCTCTTGAAATCTCCACTTGCAAATTCCACAAAAAGAGGGTTTCAAATCTGCTCTGTCTAAAGGAAGGTTCAACTCTGTGTATTGAACACACGCAGGCCAAAGAAGTTACTGAGAATTCTTCTGTCTAGCGTTATATGCAGAAATCCCGTTTCCAACGATATCCTCAAAGAGGTCCAAATATCCAATTGTAGGCTTTACAAACAGAGTGTTTCCAGACTGCTCTATGAAAACAAAGGTTAAACTCTGTGATTGGAACTCACAAATCCCAAAGTGGTTGCTGAGAATGATTCTCTCTAGTTTTTATACGAAGATATTTCCTTTTCTACCGTAGGCCCAAAATCGCTTGAAATCTCCACTTGGAAATTCCTCAAAAAGAGGGTTTCAAATCTGCTCTGTCTAAAGTAAGGTTCAACTCTGTGAGTTGAACACACGCAGCCCAAAGAAGTTACTGACAATTCTTCTGTCTAGCGTTATATGCAGAAATCCCGTTTCCAACGAAATCCTCAAAGAGGTCTCAATATCCACTTGCTGACTTTACAAACAGAGTGTTTCCAGACTGCTCTATGAAAACAAAAGTTAAACACTGTGAGTGGAACTCACACATCTCAAAGTGGTTGCTGAGAATGATTCTCTCTAGTTTTTATACGAAGATATTTCCTTTTCTACCGTAGTCCCAAAATCGCTTGAAATCTCCACTTGGAAATTCCACAAAAAGAGGGTTTCAAATCTGCTCTGTCTAAAGTAAGGTTCAACTCTGTCAGTTGAACACATGCAGCCCTAAGAAGTTACAGAGAATTCTTCTGTCTAGCGTTATATGCAGAAATCCCGTTTCCAACGAAATCCTCAATGAGGTCCAAATATCCACTTGCAGGCTTTACAAACAGAGTGTTTCCAAACTGCTCTATGAAAACAAAGGTTAAACTCTGTGAGTGGAACTCACACATCCCAAAGTGGTTGCTGAGAATGATTCTCTCTAGTTTTTATACGAAGATACTTCCTTTTCAACCGTAGGCCCAAAACCGATTGAAATCTCCACTTGGAAATTCCACAAAAAGAGGGTTTCAAATCTGCTCTGTCTAAAGTAAGGTTCAACTCTGTGAGTTGAACACAGGCAGCCCAAAGAAGTTACTGACAATTCTTCTGTCTAGCGTTATACGCAGAAATCCCGTTTCCAACAAAATCCTCAAAGAGGTCCAAATATCCACTTGCAGATTTTACAAATAGAGTGTTTCCAAACTGTTCTATGAAAACAAAGGTTAAACACTGTGAGAGGAACGCACACATCCCAAAGTGTTTGCTGAGAATGATTCCCTCTAGTTTTTATATGAAGATATTTCCTTTTCTACCATAGGCCCAAATCTCTTGAAATCTCCACTTGCAAATTCCACAAAAAGAGGGTTTCAAATCTGCTCTGTCTAAAGGAAGGTTCAACTCTGTGAGTTGAACACACGCAGGCCAAAGAAGTTACTGAGAATTCTTCTGTCTAGCGTTATATGCAGAAATCCCGTTTCCAACGTTATCCTCAAAGAGGTCCAAATATCCAATTACAGGCTTTACAAACAGAGTGTTTCCAAACTGCTCTATGAGCACAAAGGTTAAACTCTGTGAGTGGAACTCACACATCCCGAAGTGGTTGCTGAGAATGATTCTCTCTAGTTTTTATACGAAGATATTTCCTTTTCTACCGTAGGCCCAAATCGCTTGAAATCTCCACTTGGAAATTCAAGAAAAAGAGGGTTTCAAATCTGCTCTGTCTAAAGTAAGGTTCAACTCTGTGAGTTGAACACAGGCAGCCCAAAGAAGTTACTGACAATTCTTCTGTCTAGCGTTATACACAGAAATCCCGTTTCCAACAAAATCCTCAAAGAGGTCCAAATATCCACTTGCAGATTTTACAAATAGAGTGTTTCCAAACTGCTCTATGAATACAAAGGTAAAACTCTGTGAGAGGAACGCACACATCCCAAAGTGTTTGCTGAGAATGATTCCCTCTAGTTTTTATATGAAGATATTTCCTTTTCTACCATAGGCCCAAATCACTTGAAATCTCCACTTGCAAATTCCACAAAAAGAGGGTTTCAAATCTGCTCTGTCTAAAGGAATGTTCAACTCTGTGAGTTGAACACACGCAGGCCAAAGAAGTTACTGAGAATTCTTCTGTCTAGCGTTATATGCAGAAATCCCGTTTCCAACGATATCCTCAAAGAGGTCCAAATATCCAATTGCAGGCTTTACAAACAGAGTGTTTCCAAACTGCTCTATGAGCACAAAGGTTAAACTCTGTGAGTGGAACTCACACATCCCAAAGTGGTTGCTGAGAATGATTCTCTCTAGTTTTTATACGAAGATATTTCCTTTTCTACAGCAGGCCCAAAATCCCTTGAAATCTCCACTTGGAAATTCCACAAAAAGAGGGATTCAAATCTGCTCTGTCTAAAGTAAGGTTCAACTCTGTCAGTTGAACACATGCAGCCGAAAGAAGTTACTGAGAATTCTTCTGTCTAGCGTTATATGCTGAAATCCCGTTTCCAACGAAATCCTCAAAGAGGTCCAAATATCCACTTGCAGACTTTACAAACAGAGTGTTTCCAAACTGCTCTATGAAAACAAAGGTTAAACTCTGTGAGTGGAACTCACACATCCCAAAGTGGTTGCTTAGAATGATTCTCTCTAGTTTTTATACGAAGATATTTCCTTTTCTACCGTAGGCCCAAAATCGCTTGAAATCTCCACTTGGAAATTCCTCAAAAAGAGGGTTTCAAATCTGCTCTGTCTAAAGTAAGGTTCAACTCTGTGAGTTGAACACACGCAGCCCAAAGAAGTTACTGACAATTCTTCTGTCTAGCGTTATATGCAGAAATCCCGTTTCCAACAAAATCGTCAAAGAGGTCCAAATATCCACTTGCAGACTTTACAAACAGAGTGTTTCCAAACTGCTCTATGAAAACAAAGGTTAAACTCTGTGAGTGGAACTCACACATCCCAAAGTGGTTGCTGAGAATGATTCTCTCTAGTTTTTATACGAAGATATTTCCTTTTCTACCGTAGGCCCAAATCGCTTGAAATCTCCCCTTGGAAATTCCACAAAAAGAGGGTTTCAAATCTGCTCTTTCTAAAGGAAGATTCAACTCTGTGAGTTGAACACACGCAGCCCAAAGAAGTTACTGAGAATTCTTCTGTGTAGCGTTATATGCAGAAATCCCGTTTCCAACGAAATCCTCTAAGAGGTCTCAATATCCACTTGCAGACTTTACAAACAGAGTGTTTCCAGACTGCTCTATGAAAACAAAGGTTAAACACTGTGAGTGGAACTCACACATCTCAAAGTGGTTGCTGAGAATGATTCTCTCTAGTTTTTATACGAAGATACTTCCTTTTCAACCGTAGGCCCAAAATCGATTGAAATCTCCACTTGGAAATTCCACAAAAAGAGGGTTTCAAATCTGCTCTGTCTAAAGTAAGGTTCAACTCTGTCAGTTGAACACATGCAGCCCAAAGAAGTTACTGAGAATTCTTCTGTCTAGCGTTATATGCAGAAATCCCGTTTCCAACGAAATCCTCAAAGAGGTCCAAATATCCACTTGCAGTCTTTACAAACAGAGTGTTTCCAAACTGCTCTATGAACACAAAGGTTAAACTCTGTGAGTGGAACTCACACATCCCAAAGTGGTTGCTGAGAATGATTCTCTCTAGTTTTTATACGAAGATATTTCCTTTTCTACCGTAGGCCCAAAATCGCTTGAAATCTCCACTTGGAAATTCCACAAAAAGAGGGTTTCAAATCTGCTCTGTCTAAAGTAAGGTTCAACTCTGTCAGTTGAACACACGCTGCCGAAAGAAGTTACTGAGAATTCTTCTGTCTAGCGTTATATGCAGAAATCCCGTTTCCAACGAAATCCTCAAAGAGGTCCAAATATCCACTTGCAGGCTTTACAAACCGAGTGTTTCCAAACTGCTCTATGAACACAAAGGTTAAACTCTGTGAGTGGAACTCACACATCCCAAAGTGGTTGCTGAGAATGATTCTCTCTAGTTTTTATACGAAGATATTTCCTTTTCTACCGTAGGCCCAAATCGCTTGAAATCTCCACTTGGAAATTCAAGAAAAAGAGGGTTTCAAATCTGCTCTGTCTAAAGTAAGGTTCAACTCTGTGAGTTGAACACAGGCAGCCCAAAGAAGTTACTGACAATTCTTCTGTCTAGCGTTATACGCAGAAATCCCGTTTCCAACAAAATCCTCAAAGAGGTCCAAATATCCACTTGCAGATTTTACAAATAGAGTGTTTCCAAACTGCTCTATGAAAACAAAGGTTAAACTCTGTGAGAGGAACGCACACATCCCAAAGTGTTTGCTGAGAATGATTCCCTCTAGTTTTTATATGAAGATATTTCCTTTTCTACCATAGGCCCAAATCGATTGAAATCTCCACTTGGAAATTCCACAAAAAGAGGGTTTCAAATCTGCTCTGTCTAAAGGAAGGTTCAACTCTGTGTATTGAACACACGCAGGCCAAAGAAGTTACTGAGAATTCTTCTGTCTAGCGTTATATGCAGAAATCCCGTTTCCAACGATATCCTCAAAGAGGTCCAAATATCCAATTGCAGGCTTTACAAACAGAGTGTTTCCAAACTGCTCTATGAAAACAAAGGTTAAACTCTGTGAGTGGAACTCACAAATCCCAAAGTGGTTGCTGAGAATGATTCTCTCTAGTTTTTATACGAAGATATTTCCTTTTCAACCGTAGGCCCAAAATCGATTGAAATCTCCACTTGGAAATTCCACAAAAAGAGGGTTTCAAATCTGCTCTGTCTAAAGTAAGGTTCAACTCTGTCAGTTGAACACATGCAGCCCAAAGAAGTTACTGAGAATTCTTCTGTCTAGCGTTATATGCAGAAATCCCGTTTCCAACGAAATCCTCAAAGAGGTCCAAATATCCACTTGCAGGCTTTACAAACAGAGTGTTTCCAAACTGCTCTATGAACACAAAGGTTAAACTCTGTGAGTGGAACTCACACATCCCAAAGTGGTTGCTGAGAATGATTCTCTCTAGTTTTTATACGAAGATATTTCCTTTTCTACCGTAGGCCCAAAATCGCTTGAAATCTCCACTTGGAAATTCCACAAAAAGAGGGTTTCAAATCTGCTCTGTCTAAAGTAAGGTTCAACTCTGTCAGTTGAACACATGCAGCCCTAAGAAGTTACTGAGAATTCTTCTGTCTAGCGTTATATGCAGAAATCCCGTTTCCAAAGAAATCCTCAATGAGGTCCAAATATCCACTTGCAGGCTTTACAAACAGAGTGTTTCCAAACTGCTCTATGAAAACAAAGGTTAAACTCTGTGAGTGGAACTCACACATCTCAAAGTGGTTGCTGAGAATGATTCTCTCTAGTTTTTATACGAAGATATTTCCTTTTCTACCGTAGGCCCAAATCGCTTGAAATCTCCCCTTGGAAATTCCACAAAAAGAGGGTTTCAAATCTGCTCTTTCTAAAGGAAGGTTCAACTCTGTGAGTTGAACACACGCAGCCCAAAGAAGTTACTGACAATTCTTCTGTCTAGCGTTATATGCAGAAATCCCGTTTCCAACAAAATCGTCAAAGAGGTCCAAATATCCACTTGCAGACTTTACAAACAGAGTGTTTCCAAACTGCTCTATGAAAACAAAGGTTAAACTCTGTGAGTGGAACTCACACATCCCAAAGTGGTTGCTGAGAATGATTCTCTCTAGTTTTTATACGAAGATATTTCCTTTTCTACCGTAGGCCCAAATCGCTTGAAATCTCCCCTTGGAAATTCCACAAAAAGAGGGTTTCAAATCTGCTCTTTCTAAAGGAAGATTCAACTCTGTGAGTTGAACACACGCAGCCCAAAGAAGTTACTGAGAATTCTTCTGTGTAGCGTTATATGCAGAAATCCCGTTTCCAACGAAATCCTCAAAGAGGTCTCAATATCCACTTGCAGACTTTACAAACAGAGTGTTTCCAGACTGCTCTATGAAAACAAAGGTTAAACACTGTGAGTGGAACTCACACATCTCAAAGTGGTTGCTGAGAATGATTCTCTCTAGTTTTTATACGAAGATACTTCCTTTTCATCCGTAGGCCCAAAATCGATTGAAATCTCCACTTGGAAATTCCACAAAAAGAGGGTTTCAAATCTGCTCTGTCTAAAGTAAGGTTCAACTCTGTCAGTTGAACACATGCAGCCCAAAGAAGTTACTGAGAATTCTTCTGTCTAGCGTTATATGCAGAAATCCCGTTTCCAACGAAATCCTCAAAGAAGTCCAAATATCCACTTGCAGGCTTTACAAACAGAGTGTTTCCAAACTGCTCTATGAACACAAAGGTTAAACTCTGTGAGTGGAACTCACACATCCCAAAGTGGTTGCTGAGAATGATTCTCTCTAGTTTTTATACGAAGATATTTCCTTTTCTACCGTAGGCCCAAATCGCTTGAAATCTCCACTTGGAAATTCAAGACAAAGAGGGTTTCAAATCTGCTCTGTCTAAAGTAAGGTTCAACTCTATGAGTTGAACACAGGCAGCCCAAAGAAGTTACTGACAATTCTTCTGTCTAGCGTTATACGCAGAAATCCCGTTTCCAACAAAATCCTCAAAGAGGTCCAAATATCCACTTGCAGATTTTACAAATAGAGTGTTTCCAAACTGCTCTATGAAAACAAAGGTTAAACTCTGTGAGAGGAACGCACACATCCCAAAGTGTTTGCTGAGAATGATTCCCTCTAGTTTTTATATGAAGATATTTCCTTTTCTACCATAGGCCCAAATCGATTGAAATCTCCACTTGGAAATTCCACAAAAAGAGGGTTTCAAATCTGCTCTGTCTAAAGGAAGGTTCAACTCTGTGTATTGAACACACGCAGGCCAAAGAAGTTACTGAGAATTCTTCTGTCTAGCGTTATATGCAGAAATCCCGTTTCCAACGAAATCCTCAAAGAGGTCCAAATATCCAATTGCAGGCTTTACAAACAGAGTGTTTCCAAACTGCTCTATGAAAACAAAGGTTAAACTCTGTGAGTGGAACTCACAAATCCCAAAGTGGTTGCTGAGAATGATTCTCTCTAGTTTTTATACGAAGATATTTCCTTTTCTACCGTAGGCCCAAAATCGCTTGAAATCTCCACTTGGAAATTCCTCAAAAAGAGGGTTTCAAATCTGCTCTGTCTAAAGTAAGGTTCAACTCTGTGAGTTGAACACACGCAGCCCAAAGAAGTTACTGACAATTCTTCTGTCTAGCGTTATATGCAGAAATCCCATTTCCAACGAATTCCTCAAAGAGGTCTCAATATCCACTTGCAGACTTTACAAACAGAGTGTTTCAAGACTGCTCTATGAAAACAAAGGTTAAACACTGTGAGTGGAACTCACACATCTCAAAGTGGTTGCTGAGAATGATTCTCTCTAGTTTTTATACGAAGATATTTCCTTTTCAACCGTAGGCCCAAAATCGATTGAAATCTCCACTTGGAAATTCCACAAAAAGAGGGTTTCAAATCTGCTCTGTCTAAAGTAAGGTTCAACTCTGTCAGTTGAACACATGCAGCCCAAAGAAGTTACTGAGAATTCTTCTGTCTAGCGTTATATGCAGAAATCCCGTTTCCAACGAAATCCTCAAAGAGGTCCAAATATCCACTTGCAGGCTTTACAAACAGAGTGTTTCCAAACTGCTCTATGAACACAAAGGTTAAACTCTGTGAGTGGAACTCACACATCCCAAAGCGGTTGCTGAGAATGATTCTCTCTAGTTTTTATACGAAGATATTTCCTTTTCTACCGTAGGCCCAAAATCGCTTGAAATCTCCACTTGGAAATTCCACAAAAAGAGGGTTTCAAATCTGCTCTGTCTAAAGTAAGGTTCAACTCTGTCAGTTGAACACATGCAGCCCTAAGAAGTTACTGAGAATTCTTCTGTCTAGCGTTATATGCAGAAATCCCGTTTGCAAAGAAATCCTCAATGAGGTCCAAATATCCACTTGCAGGCTTTACAAACAGAGCGTTTCCAAACTGCTCAATGAAAACAAAGGTTAAACTCTGTGAGTGGAACTCACACATCTCAAAGTGGTTGCTGAGAATGATTCTCTCTAGTTTTTATACGAAGATATTTCCTTTTCTACCGTAGGCCCAAATCGCTTGAAATCTCCCCTTGGAAATTCCACAAAAAGAGGGTTTCAAATCTGCTCTTTCTAAAGGAAGGTGCAACTCTGTGAGTTGAACACACGCAGCCCAAAGATGTTACTGAGAATTCTTCTGTCTAGCGTTATATGCAGAAATCCCGTTTCCAACGAAATCCACAAAGAGGTCTCAATATCCACTTGTAGACTTTACAAACAGAGTGTTTCCAAACTGCTCTATGAAAACAAAGGTTAAACACTGTGAGTGGAACTCACACATCTCAAAGTGGTTGCTGAGAATGATTCTCTCTAGTTTTTATACGAAGATACTTCCTTTTCAACCGTAGGCCCAAAATCGATTGAAATCTCCACTTGGAAATTCCACAAAAAGAGGGTTTCAAATATGCTCTGTCTAAAGTAAGGTTCAACTCTGTCAGTTGAACACATGCAGCCCAAAGAAGTTACTGAGAATTCTTCTGTCTAGCGTTATATGCAGAAATCCCGTTTCCAACGAAATCCTCAAAGAGGTCCAAATATCCACTTGCAGGCTTTACAAACAGAGTGTTTCCAAATTGCTCTATGAACACAAAGGTTAAACTCTGTGAGTGGAACTCACACATCCCAAAGTGGTTGCTGAGAATGATTCTCTCTAGTTTTTATACGAAGATATTTCCTTTTCTACCGTAGGCCCAAAATCGCTTGAAATCTCCACTTGGAAATTCAAGAAAAAGAGGGTTTCAAATCTGCTCTGTCTAAAGTAAGGTTCAACTCTGTCAGTTGAACACATGCAGCCCAAAGAAGTTACTGAGAATTCTTCTGTCTAGCGTTATATGCAGAAATCCCGTTTCCAACGAAATCCTCAATGAGGTCCAAATATCCACCTGCAGGCTTTACAATCAGAGTGTTTCCAAACTGCTCTATGAAAACAAAGGTTAAACTCTGTGAGTGGAACTCACACATCCCAAAGTGGTTGCTGAGAATGATTCTCTCTAGTTTTTATACGAAGATATTTCCTTTTCAACCGTAAGCCCAAAATCGCTTGAAATCTCCACTTGGAAATTCCACAAAAAGAGGGTTTCAAATCTGCTCTGTCTAAAGTAAGGTTCAACTCTGTCAGTTGAACACATGCAGCCCAAAGAAGTTACTGAGAATTCTTCTGTCTAGCGTTATATGCAGAAATCCCGTTTCCAACGAAATCCTCAATGAGGTCCAAATATCCACTTGCAGGCTTTACAAACAGAGTGTTTCCAAACTGCTCTATGAACACAAAGGTTAAACTCTGTGAGTGGAACTCACACATCCCAAAGTGGTTGCTGAGAATGATTCTCTCTAGTTTTTATACGAAGATATTTCTTTTTCTACCGTAGGCCCAAAATCGCTCGAAATCTCCACTTGGAAATTCCACAAAAAGAGGGTTTCAAATCTGCTCTGTCTAAAGGAAGGTTCAACTCTGTGTATTGAACACACGCAGGCCAAAGAAGTTACTGAGAATTCTTCTGTCTAGCGTTATATGCAGAAATCCCGTTTCCAACGATATCCTCAAAGAGGTCCAAATATCCAATTGCAGGCTTTACAAACAGAGTGTTTCCAGACTGCTCTATGAAAACAAAGGTTAAACTCTGTGAGTGGAACTCACAAATCCCAAAGTGGTTGCTGAGAATGATTCTCTCTAGTTTTTATACGAAGATATTTCCTTTTCTACCGTAGGCTCAAAATCGCTTGAAATCTCCACTTGGAAATTCCTCAAAAAGAGGGTTTCAAATCTGCTCTGTCTAAAGTAAGGTTCAACTCTGTGAGTTGAACACACGCAGCCCAAAGAAGTTACTGACAATTCTTCTGTCTAGCGTTATATGCAGAAATCCCGTTTCCAACGAAATCCTCAAAGAGGTCTCAATATCCACTTGCAGACTTTACAAACAGAGTGTTTCCAGACTGCTCTATGAAAACAAAGGTTAAACACTGTGAGTGGAACTCACACATCTCAAAGTGGTTGCTGAGAATGATTCTCTCTAGTTTTTATACGAAGATATTTCCTTTTCAACAGTAGGCCCAAAATCGATTGAAATCTCCACTTGGAAATTCCACAAAAAGAGGGTTTCAAATCTGCTCTGTCTAAAGTAAGGTTCAACTCTGTGAGTTGAACACATGCAGCCCAAAGAAGTTACTGAGAATTCTTCTGTCTAGCGTTATATGCAGAAATCCCGTTTCCGAAGAAATCCTCAAAAAGGTCCAAATATCCACTTGCAGGCTTTACAAACAGAGTGTTTCCAAACTGCTCTATGAACACAAAGATTAAACTCTGTGAGTGGAACTCACACATCCCAAAGTGGTTGCTGAGAATGATTCTCTCTAGTTTTTATACGAAGATATTTCCTTTTCTACCATAGGCCCAAAATCGCTTGAAATCTCCACTTGGAAATTCCACAAAAACAGGGTTTCAAATCTGCTCTGTCTAAAGTAAGGTTCTACTCTGTCAGTTGAACACATGCAGCCCTAAGAAGTTACTGAGAATTCTTCTGTCTAGCGTTATATGCAGAAATCCCGTTTCCAAAGAAATCCTCAATGAGGTCCAAATATCCACTTGCAGGCTTTACAAACAGAGTGTTTCCAAACTGCTCTATGAAAACAAAGGTTAAACTCTGTGAGTGGAACTCACACATCCCAAAGTGGTTGCTGAGAATGATTCTCTCTAGTTTTTATACGAAGATATTTCCTTTTCTACCATAGGCCCAAATCGCTTGAAATCTCCCCTTGGAAATTCCACAAAAAGAGGGTTTCAAATCTGCTCTTTCTAAAGGAAGGTTCAACTCTGTGAGTTGAACACACGCAGCCCAAAGATGTTACTGAGAATTCTTCTGTCTAGCGTTATATGCAGAAATCCCGTTTCCAACGAAATCCTCAAAGAGGTCTCAATATCCACTTGCAGACTTTACAAACAGAGTGTTTCCAGACTGCTCTATGAAAACAAAGGTTAAACACTGTGAGTGGAACTCACACATCTCAAAGTGGTTGCTGAGAATGATTCTCTCTAGTTTTTATACGAAGATACTTCCTTTTCAACCGTAGGCCCAAAATCGATTGAAATCTCCACTTGGAAATTCCACAAAAAGAGGGTTTCAAATCTGCTCTGTCTAAAGTAAGGTTCAACTCTGTGAGTTGAACACAGGCAGCCTAAAGAAGTTACTGACAATTCTTCTGTCTAGCGTTATACGCAGAAATCCCGTTTCCAACAAAATCCTCAAAGAGGTCCAAATATCCACTTGCAGATTTCACAAATAGAGTGTTTCCAAACTGCTCTATGAAAACAAAGGTTAAACTCTGTGAGAGGAACGCACACATCCCAAAGTGTTTGCTGAGAATGATTCCCTCTAGTTTTTATATGAAGATATTTCCTTTTCTACCATAGGCCCAAATCTCTTGAAATCTCCACTTGCAAATTCCACAAAAAGAGGGTTTCAAATCTGCTCTGTCTAAAGGAAGGTTCAACTCTGTGAGTTGAACACACGCAGGCCAAAGAAGTTACTGAGAATTCTTCTGTCTAGCGTTATATGCAGAAATCCCGTTTCCAACGATATCCTCAAAGAGGTCCAAATATCCAATTGCAGGCTTTACAAACAGAGTGTTTCCAAACTGCTCTATGAGCACAAAGGTTAAACTCTGTGAGTGGAACTCACACATCCCGAAGTGGTTGCTGAGAATGATTCTCTCTAGTTTTTATACGAAGATATTTCCTTTTCTACCGTAGGCCCAAATCGCTTGAAATCTCCACTTGGAAATTCAAGAAAAAGAGGGTTTCAAATCTGCTCTGTCTAAAGTAAGGTTCAACTCTGTGAGTTGAACACAGGCAGCCCAAAGAAGTTACTGACAATTCTTCTTTCTAGCGTTATACACAGAAATCCCGTTTCCAACAAAATGCTCAAAGAGGTCCAAATATCCACTTGCAGATTTTACAAATAGAGTGTTTCCAAACTGCTCTATGAAAAGAAAGGTTAAACTCTGTGAGAGGAACGCACACATCCCAAAGTGTTTGCTGAGAATGATTCCCTCTAGTTTTTATACGAAGATATTTCCTTTTCTACCATAGGCCCAAATCACTTGAAATCTCCACTTGCAAATTCCACAAAAAGAGGGTTTCAAATCTGCTCTGTCTAAAGGAAGGTTCAACTCTGTGAGTTGAACACACGCAGGCCAAAGAAGTTACTGAGAATTCTTCTGTCTAGCGTTATATGCAGAAATCCCGTTTCCAACGATATCCTCAAAGAGGTCCAAATATCCAATTGCAGGCTTTACAAACAGAGTGTTTCCAAACTGCTCTATGAGCACAAAGGTTAAACTCTGTGAGTGGAACTCACACATCCCAAAGTGGTTGCTGAGAATGATTCTCTCTAGTTTTTATACGAAGATATTTCCTTTTCTACCGTAGGCCCAAAATCCCTTGAAATCTCCACTTGGAAATTCCACAAAAAGAGGGTTTCAAATCTGCTCTGTCTAAAGTAAGGTTCAACTCTGTCAGTTGAACACATGCAGCCCAAAAAAGTTACTGAGAATTCTTCTGTCTAGCGTTATATGCAGAAATCCCGTTTACAACGAAATCTTCAAAGAGGTCCAAATATCCACTTGCAGGCTTTACAAACAGAGTGTTTCCAAACTGCTCTATGAAAACAAAGGTTAAACTCTGTGAGTGGAACTCACACATCCCAAAGTGGTTGCTGAGAATGATTCTCTCTAGATTTTATACGAAGATATTTCCTTTTCTACCGTAGGCCCAAAATCGCTTGAAATCTCCACTTGGAAATTCCACAAAAAGAGGGTTTCAAATCTGCTCTGTCTAAAGTAAGGTTCAACTCTGTCAGTTGAACACATGCAGCCCAAAGAAGTTACTGAGAATTCTTCTGTCTAGCGTTATATGCAGAAATCCCGTTTCCAACGAAATCCTCAAAGAGGTCCAAATATCCACTTGCAGACTTTACAAACAGAGTGTTTCCAAACTGCTCTATGAAAACAAAGGTTAAACTCTGTGAGTGGAACTCACACATCCCAAAGTGGTTGCTTAGAATGATTCTCTCTAGTTTTTATACGAAGATATTTCCTTTTCTACCGTAGGCCCAAAATCGCTTGAAATCTCCACTTGGAAATTCCTCAAAAAGAGGGTTTCAAATCTGCTCTGTCTAAAGTAAGGTTCAACTCTGTGAGTTGAACACACGCAGCCCAAAGAAGTTACTGACAATTCTTCTGTCTAGCGTTATATGCAGAAATCCCGTTTCCAACAAAATCCTCAAAGAGGTCCAAATATCCACTTGCAGACTTTACAAACAGAGTGTTTCCAAACTGCTCTATGAAAACAAAGGTTAAACTCTGTGAGTGGAACTCACACATCCCAAAGTGGTTGCTGAGAATGATTCTCTCTAGTTTTTATACGAAGATATTTCCTTTTCTACCGCAGGCCCAAATCGCTTGAAATCTCCCCTTGGAAATTCCACAAAAAGAGGGTTTCAAATCTGTTCTTTCTAAAGGAAGATTCAACTCTGTGAGTTGAACACACGCAGCCCAAAGAAGTTACTGAGAATTCTTCTGTGTAGCGTTATATGCAGAAATCCCGTTTCCAACGAAATCCTCAAAGAGGTCTCAATATCCACTTGCAGACTTTACAAACAGAGTGTTTCCAGACTGCTCTATGAAAACAAAGGTTAAACACTGTGAGTGGAACTCACACATCTCAAAGTGGTTGCTGAGAATGATTCTCTCTAGTTTTTATACGAAGATACTTCCTTTTCAACCGTAGGCCCAAAATCGATTGAAATCTCCACTTGGAAATTCCACAAAAAGAGGGTTTCAAATCTGCTCTGTCTAAAGTAAGGTTCAACTCTGTCAGTTGAACACATGCAGCCCAAAGAAGTTACTGAGAATTCTTCTGTCTAGCGTTATATGCAGAAAACCCGTTTCCAACGAAATCCTCAAAGAGGTCCAAATATCCACTTGCAGGCTTTACAAACAGAGTGTTTCCAAACTGCTCTATGAACACAAAGGTTAAATTCTGTGAGTGGAACTCACACATCCCAAAGTGGTTGCTGAGGAAGATTCTCTCTAGTTTTTATACGAAGATATTTCCTTTTCTACCGTAGGCCGAAATCGCTTGAAATCTCCCCTTGGAAATTCCACAAAAAGAGGGTTTCAAATCTGCTCTTTCTAAAGGAAGGTTCAACTCTGTGAGTTGAACACACGCAGCCCAAAGAAGTTACTGAGAATTCTTCTGTGTAGCGTTATATGCAGAAATCCCGTTTCCAACGAAATCCTCAAAGAGGTCCCAATATCCACCTGTAGACTTTACAAAGAGAGTGTTTCCAAACTGCTCTATGAAAACAAAGTTTAAACTCTGTGAGTGGTACTCACACATCTCAAAGTGGTTGCTGAGAATGATTCTCTCTAGTTTTTATACGAAGATATTTCCTTTTCTACCGTAGGCCCAAAATCGCTTGAAATCTCCACTTGGAAATTCCTCAAAAAGAGGGTTTCAAATCTGCTCTGTCTAAAGTAAGGTTCAACTCTGTGAGTTGAACACACGCAGCCCAAAGAAGTTACTGACAATCCTTCTGTCTAGCGTTATACGCAGAAATCCCGTTTCCAACAATATCCTCAAAGAGGTCCAAATATCCACTTGCAGACTTTACAAATAGAGTGTTTCCAAACTGCTCTATGAAAACAAAGGTTAAACTGTGTGAGTGGAACGCACACATCCCAATGTGTTGGCTGAGAATGATTAACTCTAGTTTTTATATGAAGATATTTCCTTTTCTACCGTAGGCCCAAATCTCTTGAAATCTCCACTAGCAAATTCCACAAAAAGAGGGTTTCAAATCTGCTCTGTCTAAAGGAAGGTTCAACTCTGTCAGTTGAACACACGCAGGCCAAAGAAGTTGCTGGGAATTCTTCTGTCTAGCGTTATATGCAGGAATCCCGTTTCCAACGATATCCTCAAAGAGGTCCAAATATCCAATTGCAGGCTTTACAAACAGAGTGCTTCCAAACTGCTCTATGAACACAAAGGTTAAACTCTGTGAGTGGAACTCACACATCTCAAAGTGGTTGCTGAGAATGATTCTCTCTAGTTTTTATACGAAGATATTTCCTTTCCTACCGTAGGCCCAAAATCGCTTGAAATCTCCACTTGGAAATTCCACAAAAAGAGGGTTTCAAATCTGCTCTGTCTAAAGTAAGGTTCAACTCTGTCAGTTGAACACATGCAGCCCAAAGAAGTTACTGAGAATTCTTCTGTCTAGCGTTATATGCAGAAATCCCGTTTCCAACGAAATCCTCAATGAGGTCCAAATATCCACTTGCAGGCTTTACAAACAGTGTGTTTCCAAACTGCTCTATGAAAACAAAGGTTAAACTCTGTGAGTGGAACTCACACATCCCAAAGTGGTTGCTGAGAATGATTCTCTCTAGTTTTTATACGAACATATTTCCTTTTCTACCGTAGGCCCAAATCGCTTGAAATCTCCCCTTGGAAATTCCACAAAAAGAGGGTTTCAAATCTGCTCTTTCTAAAGGAAGGTTCAACTCTGTGAGTTGAACACAAGCAGCCCAAAGAAGTTACTGAGAATTCTTCTGTGTAGCGTTATATGCAGAAATCCCGTTTCCAACGAAATCCTCAAAGAGGTCTCAATATCCACTTGCAGACTTTACAAACAGAGTGTTTCCAGACTGCTCTATGAAAACAAAGGTTAAACACTGTGAGTGGAACTCACACATCTCAAAGTGGTTGCTGAGAATGATTCTCTCTAGTTTTTATACGAAGATACTTCCTTTTCAACCGTAGGCCCAAAATCGATTGAAATCTCCACTTGGAAATTCCACAAAAAGAGGGTTTCAAATCTGCTCTGTCTAAAGTAAGGCTCAACTCTGTCAGTTGAACACATGCAGCCCAAAGAAGTTACTGAGAATTCTTCTGTCTAGCGTTATATGCAGAAATCCCGTTTCCAACGAAATCCTCAAAGAGGTCCAAATATCCAATTGCAGGCTTTACAAACAGAGTGTTTCCAAACTGCTCTATGAACACAAAGGTTAAACTCTGTGAGTGGAACTCACACATCCCAAAGTGGTTGCTGAGAATGATTCTCTCTAGTTTTTATACGAAGATATTTCCTTTTCTACCGTAGGCCCAAAATCGCTTGAAATCTCCACTTGGAAATTCCACAAAAAGAGTGTTTCAAATCTGCTCTGTCTAAAGTAAGGTTCAACTCTGTGAGTTGAACACACGCAGCCGAAAGAAGTTACTGAGAATTCTTCTGTGTAGCGTTATATGCAGAAATCCCGTTTCCAACGAAATCCTCAAAGAGGTCTCAATATCCACTTGCAGACTTTACAAACAGAGTGTTTCCTGACTGCTCTATGAAAACAAACGTTAAACACTGTGAGTGGAACTCACACATCTCAAAGTGGTTGCTGAGAATGATTCTCTCTAGTTTTTATACGAAGATATTTCCTTTTCAACCGTAAGCCCAAAATCGCTTGAAATCTCCACTTGGAAATTCCACAAAAAGAGGGTTTCAAATCTGCTCTGTCTAAAGTAAGGTTCAACTCTGTCAGTTGAACACATGCAGCCCAAAGAAGTTACTGAGAATTCTTCTGTCTAGCGTTATATGCAGAAATACTGTTTCCAACGAAATCCTCAAAGAGGTCCAAATATCCACTTGCAGGCTTTACAAACAGAGTGTTTCCAAACTGCTCTATGAACACAAAGGTTAAACTCTGTGAGTGGAACTCACACATCCCAATGTGGTTGCTGAGAATGATTCTCTCTAGTTTTTATACGAAGATATTTCCTTTTCAACCATAAGCCCAAAATCGCTTGAAATCTCCACTTGGAAATTCCACAAAAAGAGGGTTTCAAATCTGCTCTGTCTAAAGTAAGGTTCAACTCTGTCAGTTGAACACATGCAGCCCAAAGAAGTTACTGAGAATTCTTCTGTCTAGCGTTATATGCAGAAATACCGTTTCCAATGAAATCCTCAAAGAGGTCCAAATATCCACTTGCAGGCTTTACAAACAGAGTGTTTCCAAACTGCTCTATGAACACAAAGGTTAAACTCTGTGAGTGGAACTCACACATCCCAAAGTGGTTGCTGAGAATGATTCTCTCTAGTTTTTATACGAAGATATTTCCTTTTCTACCGTAGGCCCAAAATCGCTTGAAATCTCCACTTGGAAATTCCACAAAAAGAGGGTTTCAAATCTGCTCTGTCTAAAGTAAGGTTCAACTCTGTCAGTTGAACACATGCAGCCCAAAGAAGTTACTGAGAATTCTTCTGTCTAGCGTTATATGCAGAAATCCCGTTTCCAACGAAATCCTCAAAGAGGTCCAAATATCCACTTGCAGACTTTACAAACAGAGTGTTTCCAATCTGCTCTATGAAAACATAGGTTAAACTCTGTGAGTGGAACGCACACATCCCAAAGAGTTTGCAGAGAATGATTCTCTCTAGTTTTTATAGGAAGATATTTCCTTTTCTACCGTAGGCCCAAATCGCTTGAAATCTCCACTTGGAAATTCAAGAAAAAGAGGGTTTCAAATCTGCTCTGTCTAAAGTAAGGTTCAACTCTGTGAGTTGAACACAGGCAGCCCAAAGAAGTTACTGACAATTCTTCTGTCTAGCGTTATACGCAGAAATCCCGTTTCCAACAAAATCCTCAAAGAGGTCCAAATATCCACTTGCAGACTTTACAAATAGAGTGTTTACAAACTGCTCTATGAAAACAAAGGTTAAACTGTGTGAGTGGAACGCACACATCCCAATGTGTTTGCTGAGAATGATTAACTCTAGTTTTTATATGAAGATATTTCCTTTTCTACCGTAGGCCCAAATCTCTTGAAATCTCCACTTGCAAATTCCACAAAAAGAGGGTTTCAAATCTGCTCTGTCTAAAGGAAGGTTCAACTCTGTCAGTTGAACACATGCAGCCCTAAGAAGTTACTGAGAATTCTTCTGTCTAGCGTTATATGCAGAAATCCCGTTTCCAACGAAATCCTCAAAGAGGTCCAAATATCCACTTGCAGGCTTTACAAACAGAGTGTTTCCAAACTGCTCTATGAACACAAAGGTTAAACTCTGTGAGTGGAACTCACACATCCCAAAGTGGTTGCTGAGAATGATTCTCTCTAGTTTTTATACGAAGATATTTCCTTTTCTACCGTAGGCCCAAATCGCTTGAAATCTCCACTTGGAAATTCAAGAAAAAGAGGGTTTCAAATCTGCTCTTTCTAAAGGAAGGTTCAACTCTGTGAGTTGAACACACGCAGCCGAAAGAAATTACTGACAATTCTTCTGTCTAGCGTTATATGCAGAAATCCCGTTTCCAACGAAATCCTCAAAGAGGTCCAAATATCCACTTGCAGACTTTACAAACAGAGTGTTTCCAATCTGCTCTATGAAAACAAAGGTTAAACTCTGTGAGAGGAACGCACACATCCCAAAGTGTTTGCTGAGAATGATTCCCTCTAGTTTTTATATGAAGATATTTCCTTTTCTACCATAGGCCCAAATCTCTTGAAATCTCCACTTGCAAATTCCACAAAAAGAGGGTTTCAAATCTGCTCTGTATAAAGGAAGGTTCAACTCTGTGAGTTGAACACACGCAGGCCAAAGAAGTTACTGAGAATTCTTCTGTCTAGCGTTATATGCAGAAATCCCGTTTCCAACGATATCCTCAAAGAGGTCCAAATATCCAATTGCAGGCTTTACAAAGAGAGTGTTTCCAAACTGCTCTATGAGCACAAAGGTTAAACTCTGTGAGTGGAACTCACACATCCCGAAGTGGTTGCTGAGAATGATTCTCTCTAGTTTTTATACGAAGATATTTCCTTTTCTACCGTAGGCCCAAAATCGCTTGAAATCTCCACTTGGAAATTCCACAAAAAGAGGGTTTCAAATCTGCTCTGTCTAAAGTAAGGTTCAACTCTGTCAGTTGAACACATGCAGCCCAAAGAAGTTACTGAGAATTCTTCTGTCTAGCGTTATATGCCGAAATCCCGTTTCCAACGAAATCCTCAAAGAGGTCCAAATATCCACTTGCAGGCTTTACAAACAGAGTGTTTCCAAACTGGTCTATGAAAACAAAGGTTAAACTCTGTGAGTGGAACTCACACATCCCAAAGTGGTTGCTGAGAATGATTCTCTCTAGTTTTTATACGAAGATATTTCCTTTTCTACCGTAGGCCCAAAATCGCTTGAAATCTCCACTTGGAAATTCCTCAAAAAGAGGGTTTCAAATCTGCTCTGTCTAAAGTAAGGTTCAAATCTGTGAGTTGAACACACGCAGCCCAAAGAAGTTACTGACAATCCTTCTGTCTAGCGTTATACGCAGAAATCCCGTTTCCAACAATATCCTCAAAGAGGTCCAAATATCCACTTGCAGACTTTACAAATAGAGTGTTTCCAAACTGCTCTATGAAAACAAAGGTTAAACTGTGTGAGTGGAACGCACACATCCCAATGTGTTGGCTGAGAATGATTAACTCTAGTTTTTTTATGAAGATATTTCCTTTTCTACCGTAGGCCCAAATCTCTTGAAATCTCCACTAGCAAATTCCACAAAAAGAGGGTTTCAAATCTGCTCTGTCTAAAGGAAGGTTCAACTCTGTGAGTTGAACACACGCAGGCCAAAGAACTTGCTGAGAATTCTTCTGTCTAGCGTTATATGCAGGAATCCCGTTTCCAACGATATCCTCAAAGAGGTCCAAATATCCAATTGCAGGCTTTACAAACAGAGTGCTTCCAACCTGCTCTATGAACACAAAGGTTAAACTCTGTGAGTGGAACTCACACATCTCAAAGTGGTTGCTGAGAATGATTCTCTCTAGTTTTTATACGAAGATATTTCCTTTTATACCGTAGGCCCAAAATCGCTTGAAATCTCCACTTGGAAATTCCACAAAAGAGGGTTTCAAATCTGCTCTGTCTAAAGTAAGGTTCAACTCTGTCAGTTGAACAAATGCAGCCCAAAGAAGTTACTGAGAATTCTTCTGTCTAGCGTTATATGCAGAAATCCCGTTTCCAACGAAATCCTCAATGAGGTCCAAATATCCACTTGCAGGCTTTACAAACAGTGTGTTTCCAGACTGCTCTATGAAAACAAAGGTTAAACTCTGTGAGTGGAACTCACACATCCCAAAGTGGTTGCTGAGAATGATTCTCTCTAGTTTTTATACGAAGATATTTCCTTTTCTACCGTAGGCCCAAATCGCTTGAAATCTCCCCTTGGAAATTCCACAAAAAGAGGGTTTCAAATCTGCTCTTTCTAAAGGAAGGTTCAACTCTGTGAGTTGAACACACGCAGCCCAAAGAAGTTACTGAGAATTCTTCTGTGTAGCGTTATATGCAGAAATCCCGTTTCCAACGAAATCCTCAAAGAGGTCCAAATATCCAATTGCAGGCTTTACAAACAGAGTGTTTCCAAACTGCTCTATGAACACAAAGGTTAAACTCTGTGAGTGGAACTCACACATCCCAAAGTGGTTGCTGAGAATGATTCTCTCTAGTTTTTATACGAAGATATTTCCTTTTCTACCGTAGGCCCAAAATCGCTTGAAATCTCCACTTGGAAATTCCACAAAAAGAGGGTTTCAAATCTGCTCTGTCTAAAGTAAGGTTCAACTCTGTGAGTTGAACACACGCAGCCGAAAGAAGTTACTGAGAATTCTTCTGTGTAGCGTTATATGCAGAAATCCCGTTTACAACGAAATCCTCAAAGAGGTCTCAATATCCACTTGCAGACTTTACAAACAGAGTGTTTCCTGACTGCTCTATGAAAACAAACGTTAAACACTGTGAGTGGAACTCACACATCTCAAAGTGGTTGCTGAGAATGATTCTCTCTAGTTTTTATACGAAGATATTTCCTTTTCAACCGTAAGCCCAAAATCGCTTGAAATCTCCACTTGGAAATTCCACAAAAAGAGGGTTTCAAATCTGCTCTGTCTAAAGTAAGGTTCAACTCTGTCAGTTGAACACATGCAGCCCAAAGAAGTTACTGAGAATTCTTCTGTCTAGCCTTATATGCAGAAATCCCGTTTCCAACAAAATCCTCAAAGAGGTCCAAATATCCACTTGCAGACTTTACAAACAGAGTGTTTCCAATCTGCTCTATGAAAACATAGGTTAAACTCTGTGAGTGGAACGCACACATCCCAAAGAGTTTGCAGAGAATGATTCTCTCTAGTTTTTATAGGAAGATATTTCCTTTTCTACCGTAGGCCCTAATCGCTTGAAATCTCCACTTGGAAATTCAAGAAAAAGAGGGTTTCAAATCTGCTCTGTCTAAAGTAAGGTTCAACTCTGTGAGTTGAACACAGGCAGCCCAAAGAAGTTACTGACAATTCTTCTGTCTAGCGTTATACGCAGAAATCCCGTTTCCAACAAAATCCTCAAAGAGGTCCAAATATCCACTTGCAGACTTTACAAATAGAGTGTTTACAAACTGCTCTATGAAAACAAAGGTTAAACTGTGTGAGTGGAACGCACACATCCCAATGTGTTTGCTGAGAATGATTAACTCTAGTTTTTATATGAAGATATTTCCTTTTCTACCGTAGGCCCAAATCTCTTGAAATCTCCACTTGCAAATCCCACAAAAAGAGGGTTTCAAATCTGCTCTGTCTAAAGGAAGGTTCAACTCTGTGAGTTGAACACACGCAGGCCAAAGAAGTTACTGAGAATTCTTCTGTCTAGCGTTATATGCAGGAATCCCGTTTCCAACGATATCCTCAAAGAGGTCCAAATATCCACTTGCAGGCTTTACAAACAGAGTGTTTCCAAACTGCTCTATGAACACAAAGGTTAAACTCTGTGAGTGGAACTCACACATCTCAAAGTGGTTGCTGAGAATGATTCTCTCTAGTTTTTATACGAAGATATTTCCTTTTCTACCGTAGGCCCAAAATCGCTTGAAATCTCCACTTGGAAATTCCACAAAAAGAGGGTTTCAAATCTGCTCTGTCTAAAGTAAGGTTCAACTCTGTCAGTTGAACACATGCAGCCCAAAGAAGTTACTGAGAATTCTTCTGTCTAGCGTTATATGCAGAAATACCTTTTCCAACGAAATCCTCAATGAGGTCCAAATATCCACCTGCAGGCTTTACAATCAGAGTGTTTCCAAACTGCTCTATGAAAACAAAGGTTAAACTCTGTGAGTGGAACTCACACATCCCAAAGTGGTTGCTGAGAATGATTCTCTCTAGTTTTTATACGAAGATATTTCCTTTTCTACCGTAGGCCCAAATCGCTTGAAATCTCCCCTTGGAACTTCCACAAAAAGAGGGTTTCAAATCTGCTCTTTCTAAAGGAAGGTTCAACTCTGTGAGTTGAACACACGCAGCCCAAAGAAGTTACTGAGAATTCTTCTGTCTAGCGTTATATGCAGAAATCCCGTTTCCAACGAAATCCTCAAAGAGGTCCCAATATCCACCTGTAGACTTTACAAAGAGAGTGTTTCCAAACTGCTCTATGAAAACAAAGGTTAAACTCTGTGAGTGGTACTCACACATCTCAAAGTGGTTGCTGAGAATGATTCTCTCTAGTTTTTATACGAAGATATTTCCTTTTCTACCGTAGGCCCAAAATCGCTTGAAATCTCCACTTGGAAATTCCTCAAAAAGAGGGTTTCAAATCTGCTCTGTCTAAAGTAAGGTTCAACTCTGTGAGTTGAACACACGCAGCCCAAAGAAGTTACTGACAATCCTTCTGTCTAGCGTTATACGCAGAAATCCCGTTTCCAACAATATCCTCAAAGAGGTCCAAATATCCACTTGCAGACTTTACAAATAGAGTGTTTCCAAACTGCTCTATGAAAACAAAGGTTAAACTGTGTGAGTGGAACGCACACATCCCAATGTGTTGTCTGAGAATGATTAACTCTAGTTTTTATATGAAGATATTTCCTTTTCTACAGTAGGCCCAAATCTCTTGAAATCTCCACTAGCAAATTCCACAAAAAGAGGGTTTCAAATCTGCTCTGTCTAAAGGAAGGTTCAACTCTGTGAGTTGAACACACGCAGGCCAAAGAAGTTGCTGAGAATTCTTCTGTCTAGCGTTATATGCAGGAATCCCGTTTCCAACGATATCCTCAAAGAGGTCCAAATATCCAATTGCAGGCCTTACAAACAGAGTGCTTCCAAACTGCTCTATGAACACAAAGGTTAAACTCTGTGAGTGGAACTCACACATCTCAAAGTGGTTGCTGAGAATGATTCTCTCTAGTTTTTATACGAAGATATTTCCTTTTCTACCGTAGGCCCAAAATCGCTTGAAATCTCCACTTGGAAATTCCACAAAAAGAGGGTTTCAAATCTGCTCTGTCTAAAGTAAGGTTCAACTCTGTCAGTTGAACAAATGCAGCCCAAAGAAGTTACTGAGAATTCTTCTGTCTAGCGTTATATGCAGAAATCCCGTTTCCAACGAAATCCTCAATGAGGTCCAAATATCCACTTGCAGGCTTTACAAACAGTGTGTTTCCAAACTGCTCTATGAAAACAAAGGTTAAACTCTGTGAGTGGAACTCACACATCCCAAAGTGGTTGCTGAGAATGATTCTCTCTAGTTTTTATACGAAGATATTTCCTTTTCTACTGTAGGCCCAAATCGCTTGAAATCTCCCCTTGGAAATTCCACAAAAAGAGGGTTTCAAATCTGCTCTTTCTAAAGGAAGGTTCAACTCTGTGAGTTGAACACAAGCAGCCCAAAGAAGTTACTGAGAATTCTTCTGTGTAGCGTTATATGCAGAAATCCCGTTTCCAACGAAATCCTCAAAGAGGTGTCAATATCCACTTGCAGACTTTACAAACAGAGTGTTTCCAGACTGCTCTATGAAAACAAAGGTTAAACACTGTGAGTGGAACTCACACATCTCAAAGTGGTTGCTGAGAATGATTCTCTCTAGTTTTTATACGAAGATACTTCCTTTTCAACCGTAGGCCCAAAATCGATTGAAATCTCCACTTGGAAATTCCACAAAAAGAGGGTTTCAAATCTGCTCTGTCTAAAGTAAGGCTCAACTCTGTCAGTTGAACACATGCAGCCCAAAGAAGTTACTGAGAATTCTTCTGTCTAGCGTTATATGCAGAAATCCCATTTCCAACGAAATCCTCAAAGAGGTCCAAATATCCAATTGCAGGCTTTACAAACAGAGTGTTTCCAAACTGCTCTATGAACACAAAGGTTAAACTTTGTGAGTGGAACTCACACATCCCAAAGTGGTTGCTGAGAATGATTCTCTCTAGTTTTTATACGAAGATATTTCCTTTTCTACCGTAGGCCCAAAATCGCTTGAAATCTCCACTTGGAAATTCCACAAAAAGAGGGTTTCAAATCTGCTCTGTCTAAAGTAAGGTTCAACTCTGTGAGTTGAACACACGCAGCCGAAAGAAGTTACTGAGAATTCTTCTGTGTAGCGTTATATGCAGAAATCCCGTTTCCAACGAAATCCTCAAAGAGGTCCAAATATCCACTTGCAGACTTTACAAACAGAGTGTTTCCAATCTCCTCTATGAAAACATAGGTTAAACTCTGTGAGTGGAACGCACACATCCCAAAGAGTTTGCAGAGAATGATTCTCTCTAGTTTTTATACGAAGATATTTCCTTTTCTACCGTAGGCCCAAATCGCTTGAAATCTCCACTTGGAAATTCAAGAAAAAGAGGGTTTCAAATCTGCTCTGTCTAAAGTAAGGTTCAACTCTGTGAGTTGAACACAGGCAGCCCAAAGAAGTTACTGACAATTCTTCTGTCTAGCGTTATACGCAGAAATCCCGTTTCCAACAAAATCCTCAAAGAGGTCCAAATATCCACTTGCAGATTTTACAAATAGAGTGTTTCCAAACTGCTCTATGAAAACAAAGGTTAAACTCTGTGAGAGGAACGCACACATCCCATAGTGTTTGCTGAGAATGATTCCCTCTAGTTTTTATATGAAGATATTTCCTTTTCTACCATAGGCCCAAATCTCTTGAAATCTCCACTTGCAAATTCCACAAAAAGAGGGTTTCAAATCTGCTCTGTCTAAAGGAAGGTTCAACTCTGTGTATTGAACACACGCAGGCCAAAGAAGTTACTGAGAATTCTTCTGTCTAGCGTTATATGCAGAAATCACGTTTCCAACGATATCCTCAAAGAGGTCCAAATATCCAATTGCAGGCTTTACAAACAGAGTGTTTCCAAACTGCTCTATGAAAACAAAGGTTAAACTCTGTGAGTGGAACTCACAAATCCCAAAGTGGTTGCTGAGAATGATTCTCTCTAGTTTTTATACGAAGATATTTCCTTTTCTACCGTAGGCCCAAAATCGCTTGAAATCTCCACTTGGAAATTCCACAAAAAGAGGGTTTCAAATCTGCTCTGTCTAAAGTAAGGTTCAACTCTGTGAGTTGAACACACGCAGCCTAAAGAAGTTACTGACAATTCTTCTGTCTAGCGTTATATGCAGAAATCCCGTTTCCAACGAAATCCTCAAAGAGGTCTCAATATCCACTTGCAGACTTTACAAACAGAGTGTTTCCAGACTGCTCTATGAAAACAAAGGTTAAACACTGTGAGTGGAACTCACACATCTCAAAGTGGTTGCTGAGAATGATTCTCTCTAGTTTTAATACGAAGATATTTCCTTTTCAACCGTAGGCTCAAAATCGATTGAAATCTCCACTTGGAAATTTCACAAAAAGAGGGTTTCAAATCTGCTCTGTCTAAAGTAAGGTTCAACTCTGTCAGTTGAACACATGCAGCCCAAAGAAGTTACTGAGAATTCTTCTGTCTAGCGTTATATGCAGAAATCCCGTTTCCAACGAAATCCTCAAAGAGGTCCAAATATCCACTTGCAGGCTTTACAAACAGAGTGTTTCCAAACTGCTCTATGAACACAAAGGTTAAACTCTGTGAGTGGAACTCACACATCCCAAAGTGGTTGCTGAGAATGATTCTCTCTAGTTTTTATACGAAGATATTTCCTTTTCTACCGTAGGCCCAAAATCGCTTGAAATCTCCACTTGGAAATTCCACAAAAAGAGGGTTTCAAATCTGCTCTGTCTAAAGTAAGGTTCAACTCTGTCAGTTGAACACATGCAGCCCTAAGAAGTTACTGAGAATTCTTCTGTCTAGCGTTATATGCAGAAATCCCGTTTCCAACGAAATCCTCAAAGAGGTCCAAATATCCACTTGCAGGCTTTACAAACAGAGTGTTTCCAAACTGCTCTATGAACACAAAGGTTAAACTCTGTGAGTGGAACTCACACATCCCAAAGTGGTTGCTGAGAATGATTCTCTCTAGTTTTTATACGAAGATATTTCCTTTTCTACCGTAGGCCCACATCGCTTGAAATCTCCACTTGGAAATTCAAGAAAAAGAGGGTTTCAAATCTGCTCTGTCTAAAGTAAGGTTCAACTCTGTGAGTTGAACACACGCAGCCGAAAGAAGTTACTGACAATTCTTCTGTCTAGCGTTATATGCAGAAAACCCGTTTCCAACGAAATCCTCCAAGACGTCCAAATATCCACTTGCAGACTTTACAAACAGAGTGTTTCCAATCTGCTCTATGAAAACATAGGTTAAACTCTGTGAGTGGAATGCACACATCCCAAAGAGATTGCAGAGAATGATTCTCTCTAGTTTTTATACGAAGATATTTCCTTTTCTACCGTAGGCCCAAATCGCTTGAAATCTCCACTTGGAAATTCAAGAAAAAGAGGGTTTCAAATCTGCTCTGTCTAAAGTAAGGTTCAACTCTGTGAGTTGAACACAGGCAGCCCAAAGAAGTTACTGACAATTCTTCTGTCTAGCGTTATACGCAGAAATCCCGTTTCCAACAAAATCCTCAAAGAGGTCCAAATATCCACTTGCAGATTTTACAAATAGAGTGTTTCCAAACTGCTCTATGAAAACAAAGGTTAAACTCTGTGAGAGGAACGCACACATCCCAAAGTGTTTGCTGAGAATGATTCCCTCTTGTTTTTATATGAAGATATTTCCTTTTCTACCATAGGCCCAAATCTCTTGAAATCTCCACTTGCAAATTCCACAAAAAGAGGGTTTCAAATCTGCTCTGTCTAAAGGAAGGTTCAACTCTGTGAGTTGAACACACGCAGGCCAAAGAAGTTACTGAGAATTCTTCTGTCTAGCGTTATATGCAGAAATCCCATTTCCAACGATATCCTCAAAGAGGTCCAAATATCCAATTGCAGGCTTTACAAACAGAGTGTTTCCAAACTGCTCTATGAACACAAAGGTTAAACTCTGTGAGTGGAACTCACACATCTCAAAGTGGTTGCTGAGAATGATTCTCTCTAGTTTTTATACGAAGATATTTCCTTTTCTACCGTAGGCCCAAAATCGCTTGAAATCTCCACTTGGAAATTCCACAAAAAGAGGGTTTCAAATCTGCTCTGTCTAAAGTAAGGTTCAACTCTGTCAGTTGAACACATGCAGCCCAAAGAAGTTACTGAGAATTCTTCTGTCTAGCGTTATATGCAGAAATCCCGTTTCCAACGAAATCCTCAATGAGGTCCAAATATCCACCTGCAGGCTTTACAATCAGAGTGTTTCCAAACTGCTCTATGAAAACAAAGGTTAAACTCTGTGAGTGGAACTCACACATCCCAAAGTGGTTGCTGAGAATGATTCTCTCTAGTTTTTATACGAAGATATTTCCTTTTCTACCGTAGGCCCAAATCGCTTGAAATCTCCCCTTGGAAATTCCACAAAAAGAGGGTTTCAAATCTGCTCTTTCTAAAGGAAGGTTCAACTCTGTGAGTTGAACACACGCAGCCCAAAGAAGTTACTGAGAATTCTTCTGTGTAGCGTTATATGCAGAAATCCCGTTTCCAACGAAATCCTCAAAGAGGTCCAAATATCCACTTGCAGACTTTACAAACAGAGTGTTTCCAATCTGCTCTATGAAAACAAAGGTTAAACACTGTGAGTGGAACGCACACATCTCAAAGTGGTTGCTGAGAATGATTCTCTCTAGTTTTTATACGAAGATATTTCCTTTTCTACCGTAGGCCCAAATCGCTTGAAATCTCCCCTTGGAAATTCCACAAAAAGAGGGTTTCAAATCTGCTCTTTCTAAAGGAAGGTTCAACTCTGTGAGTTGAACACACGCAGCCCAAAGATGTTACTGAGAATTCTTCTGTCTAGCGTTATATGCAGAAATCCCGTTTCCAACGAAATCCTCAAAGAGGTCTCAATATCCACTTGCAGACTTTACAAACAGAGTGTTTCCAGACTGCTCTATGAAAACAAAGGTTAAACACTGTGAGTGGAACTCACACATCTCAAATTGGTTGCTGAGAATGATTCTCTCTAGTTTTTATACGAAGATACTTCCTTTTCAACCGTAGGCCCAAAATTGATTGAAATCTCCACTTGGAAATTCCACAAAAAGAGGGTTTCAAATCTGCTCTGTCTAAAGTAAGGTTCAACTCTGTCAGTTGAACACATGCAGCCCAAAGAAGTTACTGAGAATTCTTCTGTCTAGCGTTATATGCAGAAATCCCGTTTCCAACGAAATCCTCAAAGAGGTCTCAATATCCACTTGCAGACTTTACAAACAGAGTGTTTCCAGACTGCTCTATGAAAACAAAGGTTAAACTCTGTGAGTGGAACTCACACATCTCAAAGTGGTTGCTGAGAATGATTCTCTCTAGTTTTTATACGAAGATATTTCCTTTTCAACCGTAAGCCCAAAATCGCTTGAAATCTCCACTTGGAAATTCCACAAAAAGAGGGTTTCAAATCTGCTCTGTCTAAAGTAAGGTTCAGCTCTGTCAGTTGAACACATGCAGCCCAAAGAAGTTACTGAGAATTCTTCTGTCTAGCGTTATATGCAGAAATACCGTTTCCAACGAAATCCTCAAAGAGCTCCAAATATCCACTTGCAGGCTTTACAAACAGAGTGTTTCCAAACTGCTCTATGAACACAAAGGTTAAACTCTGTGAGTGGAACTCACACATCCCAAAGTGGTTGCTGAGAATGATTCTCTCTAGTTTTTATACGAAGATATTTCCTTTTCTACCGTAGGCCCAAAATCGCTTGAAATCTCCACTTGGAAACTCCACAAAAAGAGGGTTTCAAATCTGCTCTGTCTAAAGTAAGGTTCAACTCTGTGAGTTGAACACATGCAGCCCAAAGAAGTTACTGAGAATTCTTCTGTCTAGCGTTATATGCAGAAATCCCGTTTCCAACGAAATCCTCAAAGAGGTCCAAATATCCACTTGCAGTCTTTACAAACAGAGTGTTTCCAAACTGCTCTATGAACACAAAGGTTAAACTCTGTGAGTGGAACTCACACATCCCAAAGTGGTTGCTGAGAATGATTCTCTCTAGTTTTTATACGAAGATATTTCCTTTTCTACCGTAGGCCCAAAATCGCTTGAAATCTCCACTTGGAAATTCCACAAAAAGAGGGTTTCAAATCTGCTCTGTCTAAAGTAAGGTTCAACTCTGTGAGTTGAACACATGCAGCCCAAAGAAGTTACTGAGAATTCTTCTGTCTAGCGTTATATGCAGAAATCCCGTTTCCAACGAAATCCTCCAAGAGGTCCAAATATCCACTTGCAGACTTTACAAACAGAGTGTTTCCAATCTGCTCTATGAAAACATAGGTTAAACTCTGTGAGTGGAACGCACACATCCCAAAGAGTTTGCAGAGAATGATTCTCTCTAGTTTTTATAGGAAGATATTTCCTTTTCTACCGTAGGCCCAAATCGCTTGAAATCTCCACTTGGAAATTCAAGAAAAAGAGGGTTTCAAATCTGCTCTGTCTAAAGGAAGGTTCAACTCTGTGAGTTGAACACAGGCAGCCCAAAGAAGTTACTGACAATTCTTCTGTCTAGCGTTATACGCAGAAATCCCGTTTCCAACAAAATCCTCAAAGAGGTCCAAATATCCACTTGCAGATTTTACAAATAGAGTGTTTCCAAACTGCTCTATGAAAACAAAGGTTAAACTCTGTGAGAGGAACGCACACATCCCAAAGTGTTTGCTGAGAATGATTCCCTCTAGTTTTTATATGAAGATATTTCCTTTTCTACCATAGGCCCAAATCTCTTGAAATCTCCACTTGCAAATTCCACAAAAAGAGGGTTTCAAATCTGCTCTGTCTAAAGGAAGGTTCAACTCTGTGTATTGAACACACGCAGGCCAAAGAAGTTACTGAGAATTCTTCTGTCTAGCGTTATATGCAGAAATCCCGTTTCCAACGATATCCTCAAAGAGGTCAAAATATCCAATTGCAGGCTTTACAAACAGAGTGTTTCCAGACTGCTCTATGAAAACAAAGGTTAAACTCTGTGAGTGGAACTCACAAATCCCAAAGTGGTTGCTGAGAATGATTCTCTCTAGTTTTTATACGAAGATATTTCCTTTTCTACCGTAGGCCCAAAATCGCTTGAAATCTCCACTTGGAAATTCCTCAAAAAGAGGGTTTCAAATCTGCTCTGTCTAAAGTAAGGTTCAACTCTGTGAGTTGAACACACGCAGCCCAAAGAAGTTACTGACAATTCTTCTGTCTAGCGTTATATGCAGAAATCCCGTTTCCAACGAAATCCTCAAAGAGGTCTCAATATCCACTTGCAGACTTTACAAACAGAGTGTTTCCAGACTGCTCTATGAAAACAAAGGTTAAACACTGTGAGTGGAACTCACACATCTCAAAGTGGTTGCTGAGAATGATTCTCTCTAGTTTTTATACGAAGATATTTCCTTTTCAACCGTAAGCCCAAAATCGCTTGAAATCTCCACTTGGAAATTCCACAAAAAGAGGGTTTCAAATCTGCTCTGTCTAAAGTAAGGTTCAACTCTGTCAGTTGAACACATGCAGCCCAAAGAAGTTACTGAGAATTCTTCTGTCTAGCGTTATATGCAGAAATACCGTTTCCAACGAAATCCTCAAAGAGGTCCAAATATCCACTTGCAGGCTTTACAAACAGAGTGTTTCCAAACTGCTCTATGAACACAAAGGTTAAACTCTGTGAGTGGAACTCACACATCCCAAAGTGGTTGCTGAGAATGATTCTCTCTAGTTTTTATACGAAGATATTTCCTTTTCTACCGTAGGCCCAAATCGCTTGAAATCTCCACTTGGAAATTCAAGAAAAAGAGGGTTTCAAATCTGCTCTGTCTAAAGTAAGGTTCAACTCTGTGAGTTGAACACAGGCAGCCCAAAGAAGTTACTGACAATTCTTCTGTCTAGCGTTATACGCAGAAATCCCGTTTCCAACAAAATCCTCAAAGAGGTCCAAATATCCACTTGCAGATTTTACAAATAGAGTGTTTCCAAACTGCTCTATGAAAACAAAGGTTAAACTCTGTGAGAGGAACGCACACATCCCAAAGTGTTTGCTGAGAATGATTCCCTCTAGTTTTTATATGAAGATATTTCCTTTTCTACCATAGGCCAAAATCTCTTGAAATCTCCACTTGCAAATTCCACAAAAAGAGGGTTTCAAATCTGCTCTGTCTAAAGGAAGGTTCAACTCTGTGTATTGAACACACGCAGGCCAAAGAAGTTACTGAGAATTCTTCTGTCTAGCGTTATATGCAGAAATCCCGTTTCCAACGATATCCTCAAAGAGGTCCAAATATCCAATTGCAGGCTTTACAAACAGAGTGTTTCCAAACTGCTCTATGAAAACAAAGGTTAAACTCTGTGAGTGGAACTCACAAATCCCAAAGTGGTTGCTGAGAATGATTCTCTCTAGTTTTTATACGAAGATATTTCTTTTTCTACCGTAGGCCCAAAATCGCTTGAAATCTCCACTTGGAAATTCCTCAAAAAGAGGGTTTCAAATCTGCTCTCTCTAAAGTAAGGTTCAACCCTGTGAGTTGAACACACGCAGCCCAAGGAAGTTACTGACAATTCTTCTGTCTAGCGTTATATGCAGAAATCCCGTTTCCAACGAAATCCTCAAAGAGGTCTCAATATCCACTTGAAGACTTTACAAACAGAGTGTTTCCAGACTGCTCTATGAAAACAAAGGTTATACACTGTGAGTGGAACTCACACATCTCAAAGTGGTTGCTGAGAATGATTCTCTCTAGTTTTTATACGAAGATATTTCCTTTTCAACCGTAGGCCCAAAATCGATTGAAATCTCCACTTGGAAATTCCACAAAAAGAGGGTTTCAAATCTGCTCTGTCTAAAGTAAGGTTCAACTCTGTCAGTTGAACACATGCAGCCCAAAGAAGTTACTGAGAATTCTTCTGTCTAGCGTTATATGCAGAAATCCCGTTTCCAACGAAATCCTCAAAGAGGTCCAAATATCCACTTGCAGGCTTTACAAACAGAGTGTTTCCAAACTGCTCTATGAACACAAAGGTTAAACTCTGTGAGTGGAACTCACACATCCCAAAGTGGTTGCTGAGAAAGATTCTCTCTAGTTTTTATACGAAGATATTTCCTTTTCTACCGTAGTCCCAAAATCGCTTGAAATCTCCACTTGGAAATTCCACAAAAAGAGGGTTTCAAATCTGCTCTGTCTAAAGTAAGGTTCAACTCTGTCAGTTGAACACATGCAGCCCTAAGAAGTTACTGAGAATTCTTCTGTCTAGCGTTATATGCAGAAATCCCGTTTCCAACGACATCCACAATGAGGTCCAAATATCCACTTGCAGGCTTTACAAACAGAGTGTTTCCAAACTGCTCTATGAAAACAAAGGTTAAACTCTGTGAGTGGAACTCACACATCCCAAAGTGGTTGCTGAGAATGATTCTCTCTAGTTTTTATACGAAGATATTTCCTTTTCTACCGTAGGCCCAAATCGCTTGAAATCTCCCCTTGGAAATTCCACAAAAAGAGGGTTTCAAATCTGCTCTTTCTAAAGGAAGGTTCAACTCTGTGAGTTGAACACACGCAGCCCAAAGATGTTACTGAGAATTCTTCTGTGTAGCGTTATATGCAGAAATCCCGTTTCCAACGAAATCCTCAAAGAGGTCTCAATATCCACTTGCAGACTTTACAAACAGAGTGTTTCCAGACTGCTCTATGAAAACAAAGGTTAAACACTGTGAGTGGAACTCACACATCTGAAAGTGGTTGCTGAGAATGATTCTCTCTAGTTTTTATACGAAAATACTTCCTTTTCAACCGTAGGCCCAAAATCGATTGAAATCTCCACTTGGAAATTCCACAAAAAGAGGGTTTCAAATCTGCTCTGTCTAAAGTAAGGTTCAACTCTGTGAGTTGAACACATGCAGCCCAAAGAAGTTACTGAGAATTCTTCTGTCTAGCGTTATATGCAGAAATCCCGTTTCCAACGAAATCCTCAAAGAGGTCCAAATATCCTCTTGCAGGCTTTACAAACAGAGTGTTTCCAAACTGCTCTATGAACACAAAGGTTAAACTCTGTGAGTGGAACTCACACATCCCAAAGTGGTTGCTGAGAATGATTCTCTCTAGTTTTTATACGAAGATATTTCCTTTTCTACCGTAGTCCCAAAATCGCTTGAAATCTCCACTTGGAAATTCCACAAAAAGAGGGTTTCAAATCTGCTCTGTCTAAAGTAAGGTTCAACTCTGTCAGTTGAACACATGCAGCCCTAAGAAGTTACTGAGAATTCTTCTGTCTAGCGTTATAAGCAGAAATCCCGTTTCCAACGAAATCCTCAATGAGGTCCAAATATCCACTTGCAGGCTTTACAAACAGAGTGTTTCCAAACTGCTCTATGAAAACAAAGGTTAAACTCTGTGAGTGGAACTCACACATCCCAAAGTGGTTGCTGAGAATGATTCTCTCTAGTTTTTATACGAAGATATTTCCTTTTCTACCGTAGGCCCAAATCGCTTGAAATCTCCCCTTGGAAATTCCACAAAAAGAGGGTTTCAAATCTGCTCTTTCTAAAGGAAGGTTCAACTCTGTGAGTTGAACACACGCAGCCCAAAGATGTTACTGAGAATTCTTCTGTCTAGCGTTATATGCAGAAATCCCGTTTCCAACGAAATCCTCAAAGAGGTCTCAATATCCACTTGCAGACTTTACAAACAGAGTGTTTCCAGACTGCTCTATGAAAACAAAGGTTAAACACTGTGAGTGGAACTCACACATCTCAAAGTGGTTGCTGAGAATGATTCTCTCTAGTTTTTATACGAAGATATTTCCTTTTCAACCGTAGGCCCAAAATCGATTGAAATCTCCACTTGGAAATTCCACAAAAAGAGGGTTTCAAATCTGCTCTGTCTAAAGTAAGGTTCAACTCTGTGAGTTGAACACATGCAGCCCAAAGAAGACACTGAGAATTCTTCTGTCAAGCGTTATATGCAGAAATCCCGTTTCCAACGAAATCCTCAAAGAGGTCCAAATATCCACTTGCAGGCTTTACAAACAGAGTGTTTCCAAACTGCTCTATGAACACAAAGGTTAAACTCTGTGAGTGGAACTCACACATCCCAAAGTGGTTGCTGAGAAAGATTCTCTCTAGTTTTTATACGAAGATATTTCCTTTTCTACCGTAGTCCCAAAATCGCTTGAAATCTCCACTTGGAAATTCCACAAAAAGAGGGTTTCAAATCTGCTCTGTCTAAAGTAAGGTTCAACTCTGTCAGTTGAACACATGCAGCCCTAAGAAGTTACTGAGAATTCTTCTGTCTAGCGTTATATGCAGAAATCCCGTTTCCAACGAAATCCTCAATGAGGTCCAAATATCCACTTGCAGGCTTTACAAACAGAGTGTTTCCAAACTGCTCTATGAAAACAAAGGTTAAACTCTGTTAGTGGAACTCACACATCCCAAAGTGGTTGCTGAGAATGATTCTCTCTAGTTTTTATACGAAGATATTTCCTTTTCTACCGTAGGCCCAAATCGCTTGAAATCTCCCCTTGGAAATTCCACAAAAAGAGGGTTTCAAATCTGCTCTTTCTAAAGGAAGGTTCAACTCTGTGAGTTGAACACACGCAGCCCAAAGATGTTACTGAGAATTCTTCTGTCTAGCGTTATATGCAGAAATCCCGTTTCCAACGAAATCCTCAAAGAGGTCTCAATATCCACTTGCAGACTTTACAAACAGAGTGTTTCCAGACTGCTCTATGAAAACAAAGGTTAAACACTGTGAGTGGAACTCACACATCTCAAAGTGGTTGCTGAGAATGATTCTCTCTAGTTTTTATACGAAGATACTTCCTTTTCAACCGTAGGCCCAAAATCGATTGAAATCTCCACTTGGAAATTCCACAAAAAGAGGGTTTCAAATCTGCTCTGTCTAAAGTAAGGTTCAACTCTGTCAGTTGAACACATGCAGCCCAAAGAAGTTACTGAGAATTCTTCTGTCTAGCGTTATATGCAGAAATCCCGTTTCCAACGAAATCCTCAAAGAGGTCTCAATATCCACTTGCAGACTTTACAAACAGAGTGTTTCCAGACTGCTCTATGAAAACAAAGGTTAAACACTGTGAGTGGAACTCACACATCTCAAAGTGGTTGCTGAGAATGATTCTCTCTAGTTTTTATACGAAGATATTTCCTTTTCAACCGTAAGCCCAAAATCGCTTGAAATCTCCACTTGGAAATTCCACAAAAAGAGGGTTTCAAATCTGCTCTGTCTAAAGTAAGGTTCAACTCTGTCAGTTGAACACATGCAGCCCAAAGAAGTTACTGAGAATTCTTCTGTCTAGCGTTATATGCAGAAATACCGTTTCCAACGAAATCCTCAAAGAGGTCCAAATATCCACTTGCAGGCTTTACAAACAGAGTGTTTCCAAACTGCTCTATGAACACAAAGGTTAAACTCTGTGAGTGGAACTCACACATCCCAAAGTGGTTGCTGAGAATGATTCTCTCTAGTTTTTATACGAAGATATTTCCTTTTCTACCGTAGGCCCAAATCGCTTGAAATCTCCACTTGGAAATTCAAGAAAAAGAGGGTTTCAAATCTGCTCTGTCTAAAGTAAGGTTCAACTCTGTGAGTTGAACACAGGCAGCCCAAAGAAGTTACTGACAATTCTTCTGTCTAGCGTTATACGCAGAAATCCCGTTTCCAACAAAATCCTCAAAGAGGTCCAAATATCCACTTGCAGATTTTACAAATAGAGTGTTTCCAAACTGCTCTATGAAAACAAAGGTTAAACTCTGTGAGAGGAACGCACACATCCCAAAGTGTTTGCTGAGAATGATTCCCTCTAGTTTTTATATGAAGATATTTCCTTTTCTACCATAGGCCCAAATCTCTTGAAATCTCCACTTGCAAATTCCACAAAAAGAGGGTTTCAAATCTGCTCTGTCTAAAGGAAGGTTCAACTCTGTGTATTGAACACACGCAGGCCAAAGAAGTTACTGAGAATTCTTCTGTCTAGCGTTATATGCAGAAATCCCGTTTCCAACGATATCCTCAAAGAGGTCCAAATATCCAATTGCAGGCTTTACAAACAGAGTGTTTCCAAACTGCTCTATGAAAACAAAGGTTAAACTCTGTGAGTGGAACTCACAAATCCCAAAGTGGTTGCTGAGAATGATTCTCTCTAGTTTTTATACGAAGATATTTCCTTTTCTACCGTAGGCCCAAAATCGCTTGAAATCTCCACTTGGAAATTCCTCAAAAAGAGGGTTTCAAATCTGCTCTGTCTAAAGTAAGGTTCAACTCTGTGAGTTGAACACACGCAGCCCAAAGAAGTTACTGACAATTCTTCTGTCTAGCGTTATATGCAGAAATCCCGTTTCCAACGAAATCCTCAAAGAGGTCTCAATATCCACTTGAAGACTTTACAAACAGAGTGTTTCCAGACTGCTCTATGAAAACAAAGGTTAAACACTGTGAGTGGAACTCACACATCTCAAAGTGGTTGCTGAGAATGATTCTCTCTAGTTTTTATACGAAGATATTTCCTTTTCAACCGTAGGCCCAAAATCGATTGAAATCTCCACTTGGAAATTCCACAAAAAGAGGGTTTCAAATCTGCTCTGTCTAAAGTAAGGTTCAACTCTGTCAGTTGAACACATGCAGCCCAAAGAAGTTACTGAGAATTCTTCTGTCTAGCGTTATATGCAGAAATCCCGTTTCCAACGAAATCCTCAAAGAGGTCCAAATATCCACTTGCAGGCTTTACAAACAGAGTGTTTCCAAACTGCTCTATGAACACAAAGGTTAAACTCTGTGAGTGGAACTCACACATCCCAAAGTGGTTGCTGAGAAAGATTCTCTCTAGTTTTTATACGAAGATATTTCCTTTTCTACCGTAGTCCCAAAATCGCTTGAAATCTCCACTTGGAAATTCCACAAAAAGAGGGTTTCAAATCTGCTCTGTCTAAAGGAAGGTTCAACTCTGTCAGTTGAACACATGCAGCCCTAAGAAGTTACTGAGAATTCTTCTGTCTAGCGTTATATGCAGAAATCCCGTTTCCAACGAAATCCTCAATGAGGTCCAAATATCCACTTGCAGGCTTTACAAACAGAGTGTTTCCAAACTGCTCTATGAAAACAAAGGTTAAACTCTGTGAGTGGAACTCACACATCCCAAAGTGTTTGCTGAGAATGATTCCCTCTAGTTTTTATATGAAGATATTTCCTTTTCTACCATAGGCCCAAATCTCTTGAAATCTCCACTTGCAAATTCCACAAAAAGAGGGTTTCAAATCTGCTCTGTCTAAAGGAAGGTTCAACTCTGTGTATTGAACACACGCAGGCCAAAGAAGTTACTGAGAATTCTTCTGTCTAGCGTTATATGCAGAAATCCCGTTTCCAACGATATCCTCAAAGAGGTCCAAATATCCAATTGCAGGCTTTACAAACAGAGTGTTTCCAAACTGCTCTATGAAAACAAAGGTTAAACTCTGTGAGTGGAACTCACAAATCCCAAAGTGGTTGCTGAGAATGATTCTCTCTAGTTTTTATACGAAGATATTTCCTTTTCTACCGTAGGCCCAAAATCGCTTGAAATCTCCACTTGGAAATTCCTCAAAAAGAGGGTTTAAAATCTGCTCTGTCTAAAGTAAGGTTCAACTCTGTGAGTTGAACACAGGCAGCGCAAAGAAGTTACTGACAATTCTTCTGTCTAGCGTTATATGCAGAAATCCCGTTTCCAACGAAATCCTCAAAGAGGTCTCAATATCCACTTGCAGACTTTACAAACAGAGTGTTTCCAGACTGCTCTATGAAAACAAAGGTTAAACACTGTGAGTGGAACTCACACATCTCAAAGTGGTTGCTGAGAATGATTCTCTCTAGTTTTTATACGAAGATATTTCCTTTTCAACCGTAGGCCCAAAATCGATTGAAATCTCCACTTGGAAATTCCACAAAAAGATGGTTTCAAATCTGCTCTGTCTAAAGTAAGGTTCAACTCTGTCAGTTGAACACATGCAGCCCAAAGAAGTTACTGAGAATTCTTCTGTCTAGCGTTATATGCAGAAATCCCGTTTCCAACGAAATCCTCAAAGAGGTCCAAATATCCACTTGCAGGCTTTACAAACAGAGTGTTTCCAAACTGCTCTATGAACACAAAGGTTAAACTCTGTGAGTGGAACTCACACATCCCAAAGTGGTTGCTGAGAAAGATTCTCTCTAGTTTTTATACGAAGATATTTCCTTTTCTACCGTTGTCCCAAAATCGCTTGAAATCTCCACTTGGAAATTCCACAAAAAGAGGGTTTCAAATCTGCTCTGTCTAAAGTAAGGTTCAACTCTGTCAGTTGAACACATGCAGCCCTAAGAAGTTACTGAGAATTCTTCTGTCTAGCGTTATATGCAGAAATCCCGTTTCCAACGAAATCCTCAATGAGGTCCAAATATCCACTTGCAGGCTTTACAAACAGAGTGTTTCCAAACTGCTCTATGAAAACAAAGGTTAAACTCTGTGAGTGGAACTCACACATCCCAAAGTGGTTGCTGAGAATGATTCTCTCTAGTTTTTATACGAAGATATTTCCTTTTCTACCGTAGGCCCAAATCGCTTGAAATCTCCCCTTGGAAATTCCACAAAAAGAGGGTTTCAAATCTGCTCTTTCTAAAGGAAGGTTCAACTCTGTGAGTTGAACACACGCAGCCCAAAGATGTTACTGAGAATTCTTCTGTGTAGCGTTATATGCAGAAATCCCGTTTCCAACGAAATCCTCAAAGAGGTCTCAATATCCACTTGCAGACTTTACAAACAGAGTGTTTCCAGACTGCTCTATGAAAACAAAGGTTAAACACTGTGAGTGGAACTCACACATCTCAAAGTGGTTGCTGAGAATGATTCTCTCTAGTTTTTATACGAAGATACTTCCTTTTCAACCGTAGGCCCAAAATCGATTGAAATCTCCACTTGGAAATTCCACAAAAAGAGGGTTTCAAATCTGCTCTGTCTAAAGTAAGGTTCAACTCTGTCAGTTGAACACATGCAGCCCAAAGAAGTTACTGAGAATTCTTCTGTCTAGCGTTATATGCAGAAATCCCGTTTCCAACGAAATCCTCAAAGAGGTCTCAATATCCTCTTGCAGACTTTACAAACAGAGTGTTTCCAGACTGCTCTATGAAAACAAAGGTTAAACACTGTGAGTGGAACTCACACATCTCAAAGTGGTTGCTGAGAATGATTCTCTCTAGTTTTTATACGAAGATATTTCCTTTTCAACCGTAAGCCCAAAATCGCTTGAAATCTCCACTTGGAAATTCCACAAAAAGAGGGTTTCAAATCTGCTCTGTCTAAAGTAAGGTTCAACTCTGTCAGTTGAACACATGCAGCCCAAAGAAGTTACTGAGAATTCTTCTGTCTAGCGTTATATGCAGAAATACCGTTTCCAACGAAATCCTCAAAGAGGTCCAAATATCCACTTGCAGGCTTTACAAACAGAGTGTTTCCAAACTGCTCTATGAACACAAAGGTTAAACTCTGTGAGTGGAACTCACACATCCCAAAGTGGTTGCTGAGAATGATTCTCTCTAGTTTTTATACGAAGATATTTCCTTTTCTACCGTAGGCCCAAATCGCTTGAAATCTCCACTTGGAAATTCAAGAAAAAGAGGGTTTCAAATCTGCTCTGTCTAAAGTAAGGTTCAACTCTGTGAGTTGAACACAGGCAGCCCAAAGAAGTTACTGACAATTCTTCTGTCTAGCGTTATACGCAGAAATCCCGTTTCCAACAAAATCCTCAAAGAGGTCCAAATATCCACTTGCAGATTTTACAAATAGAGTGTTTCCAAACTGCTCTATGAAAACAAAGGTTAAACTCTGTGAGAGGAACGCACACATCCCAAAGTGTTTGCTGAGAATGATTCCCTCTAGTTTTTATATGAAGATATTTCCTTTTCTCCGTAGGCCCAAATCTCTTGAAATCTCCACTTGCAAATTCCACAAAAAGAGGGTTTCAAATCTGCTCTGTCTAAAGGAAGGTTCAACTCTGTGTATTGAACACACGCAGGCCAAAGAAGTTACTGAGAATTCTTCTGTCTAGCGTTATATGCAGAAATCCCGTTTCCAACGATATCCTCAAAGAGGTCCAAATATCCAATTGCAGGCTTTACAAACAGAGTGTTTCCAAACTGCTCTATGAAAACAAAGGTTAAACTCTGTGAGTGGAACTCACAAATCCCAAAGTGGTTGCTGAGAATGATTCTCTCTAGTTTTTATACGAAGATATTTCCTTTTCTACCGTAGGCCCCAAATCGCTTGAAATCTCCACTTGGAAATTCCTCAAAAAGAGGGTTTCAAATCTGCTCTGTCTAAAGTAAGGTTCAACTCTGTGAGTTGAACACACGCAGCCCAAAGAAGTTACTGACAATTCTTCTGTCTAGCGTTATATGCAGAAATCCCGTTTCCAACAAAATCCTCAAAGAGGTCTCAATATCCACTTGAAGACTTTACAAACAGAGTGTTTCCAGACTGCTCTATGAAAACAAAGGTTAAACACTGTGAGTGGAACTCACACATCTCAAAGTGGTTGCTGAGAATGATTCTCTCTAGTTTTTATACGAAGATATTTCCTTTTCAACCGTAGGCCCAAAATCGATTGAAATCTCCACTTGGAAATTCCACAAAAAGAGGGTTTCAAATCTGCTCTGTCTAAAGTAAGGTTCAACTCTGTCAGTTGAACACATGCAGCCCAAAGAAGTTACTGAGAATTCTTCTGTCTAGCGTTATATGCAGAAATCCCGTTTCCAACGAAATCCTCAAAGAGGTCCAAATATCCACTTGCAGGCTTTACAAACAGAGTGTTTCCAAACTGCTCTATGAACACAAAGGTTAAACTCTGTGAGTGGAACTCACACATCCCAAAGTGGTTGCTGAGAAAGATTCTCTCTAGTTTTTATACGAAGATATTTCCTTTTCTACCGTAGTCCCAAAATCGCTTGAAATCTCCACTTGGAAATTCCACAAAAAGAGGGTTTCAAATCTGCTCTGTCTAAAGTAAGGTTCAACTCTGTCAGTTGAACACATGCAGCCCTAAGAGGTTACTGAGAATTCTTCTGTCTAGCGTTATATGCAGAAATCCCGTTTCCAACGAAATCCTCAATGAGGTCCAAATATCCACTTGCAGGCTTTACAAACAGAGTGTTTCCAAACTGCTCTATGAAAACAAAGGTTAAACTCTGTGAGTGGAACTCACACATCTCAAAGTGGTTGCTGAGAATGATTCTCTCTAGTTTTTATACGAAGATATTTCCTTTTCTACCGTAGGCCCAAATCGCTTGAAATCTCCCCTTGGAAATTCCACAAAAAGAGGGTTTCAAATCTGCTCTTTCTAAAGGAAGGTTCAACTCTGTGAGTTGAACACACGCAGCCCAAAGATGTTACTGAGAATTCTTCTGTGTAGCGTTATATGCAGAAATCCCGTTTCCAACGAAATCCTCAAAGAGGTCTCAATATCCACTTGCAGACTTTACAAACAGAGTGTTTCCAGACTGCTCTATGAAAACAAAGGTTAAACACTGTGAGTGGAACTCACACATCTCAAAGTGGTTGCTGAGAATGATTCTCTCTAGTTTTTATACGAAGATACTTCCTTTTCTACCGTTGTCCCAAAATCGCTTGAAATCTCCACTTGGATATTCCACAAAAAGAGGGTTTCAAATCTGCTCTGTCTAAAGGAAGGTTCAACTCTGTCAGTTGAACACATGCAGCCCTAAGAAGTTACTGAGAATTCTTCTGTCTAGCGTTATATGCAGAAATCCCGTTTCCAACGAAATCCTCAATGAGGTCCAAATATCCACTTGCAGGCTTTACAAACAGAGTGTTTCCAAAATGCTCTATGAAAACAAAGGTTAAACTCTGTGAGTGGAACTCACACATCCCAAAGTGGTTGCTGAGAATGATTCTCTCTAGTTTTTATACGAAGATATTTCCTTTTCTACCGTAGGCCCAAATCGCTTGAAATCTCCCCTTGGAAATTCCACAAAAAGAGGGTTTCAAATCTGCTCTTTCTAAAGGAAGGTTCAACTCTGTGAGTTGAACACACGCAGCCCAAAGATGTTACTGAGAATTCTTCTGTCTAGCGTTATATGCAGAAATCCCGTTTCCAACGAAATCCTCAAAGAGGTCTCAATATCCACTTGCAGACTTTACAAACAGAGTGTTTCCAGACTGCTCTATGAAAACAAAGGTTAAACACTGTGAGTGGAACTCACACATCTCAAAGTGGTTGCTGAGAATGATTCTCTCTAGTTTTTATACGAAGATACTTCCTTTTCAACCGTAGGCCCAAAATCGATTGAAATCTCCACTTGGAAATTCCACAAAAAGAGGGTTTCAAATCTGCTCTGTCTAAAGTAAGGTTCAACTCTGTCAGTTGAACACATGCAGCCCAAAGAAGTTACTGAGAATTCTTCTGTCTAGCGTTATATTGAGAAATACCGTTTCCAACGAAATCCTCAAAGAGGTCCAAATATCCACTTGCAGGCTTTACAAACAGAGTGTTTCCAAACTGCTCTATGAACACAAAGGTTAAACTCTGTGAGTGGAACTCACACATCCCAAAGTGGTTGCTGAGAATGATTCTCTCTAGCTTTTATACGAAGATATTTCCTTTTCTACCGTAGGCCCAAATCGCTTGAAATCTCCACTTGGAAATTCAAGAAAAAGAGGGTTTCAAATCTGCTCTGTCTAAAGTAAGGTTCAACTCTGTGAGTTGAACACAGGCAGCCCAAAGAAGTTACTGACAATTCTTCTGTCTAGCGTTATACGCAGAAATCCCGTTTCCAACAAAATCCTCAAAGAGGTCCAAATATCCACTTGCAGATTTTACAAATAGAGTGTTTCCAAACTGCTCTATGAAAACAAAGGTTAAACTCTGTGAGAGGAACGCACACATCCCAAAGTGTTTGCTGAGAATGATTCCCTCTAGTTTTTATATGAAGATATTTCCTTTTCTACCATAGGCCCAAATCTCTTGAAATCTCCACTTGCAAATTCCACAAAAAGAGGGTTTCAAATCTGCTCTGTCTAAAGGAAGGTTCAACTCTGTGTATTGAACACACGCAGGCCAAAGAAGTTACTGAGAATTCTTCTGTCTAGCGTTATATGCAGAAATCCCGTTTCCAACGATATCCTCAAAGAGGTCCAAATATCCAATTGCAGGCTTTACAAACAGAGTGTTTCCAAACTGCTCTATGAAAACAAAGGTTAAACTCTGTGAGTGGAACTCACAAATCCCAAAGTGGTTGCTGAGAATGATTCTCTCTAGTTTTTATACGAAGATATTTCCTTTTCTACCGTAGGCCCAAAATCGCTTGAAATCTCCACTTGGAAATTCCTCAAAAAGAGGGTTTAAAATCTGCTCTGTCTAAAGTAAGGTTCAACTCTGTGAGTTGAACACAGGCAGCCCAAAGAAGTTACTGACAATTCTTCTGTCTAGCGTTATATGCAGAAATCCCGTTTCCAACGAAATCCTCAAAGAGGTCTCAATATCCACTTGAAGACTTTACAAACAGAGTGTTTCCAGACTGCTCTATGAAAACAAAGGTTAAACACTGTGAGTGGAACTCACACATCTCAAAGTGGTTGCTGAGAATGATTCTCTCTACTTTTTATACGAAGATATTTCCTTTTCAACCGTAGGCCCAAAATCGATTGAAATCTCCACTTGGAAATTCCACAAAAAGAGGGTTTCAAATCTGCTCTGTCTAAAGTAAGGTTCAACTCTGTCAGTTGAACACATGCAGCCCAAAGAAGTTACTGAGAATTCTTCTGTCTAGCGTTATATGCAGAAATCCCGTTTCCAACGAAATCCTCAAAGAGGTCCAAATATCCACTTGCAGGCTTTACAAACAGAGTGTTTCCAAACTGCTCTATGAACACAAAGGTTAAACTCTGTGAGTGGAACTCACACATCCCAAAGTGGTTGCTGAGAAAGATTCTCTCTAGTTTTTATACGAAGATATTTCCTTTTCTACCGTAGTCCCAAAATCGCTTGAAATCTCCACTTGGAAATTCCACAAAAAGAGGGTTTCAAATCTGCTCTGTCTAAAGTAAGGTTCAACTCTGTCAGTTGAACACATGCAGCCCTAAGAGGTTACTGAGAATTCTTCTGTCTAGCGTTATATGCAGAAATCCCGTTTCCAACGAAATCCTCAATGAGGTCCAAATATCCACTTGCAGGCTTTACAAACAGAGTGTTTCCAAACTGCTCTATGAAAACAAAGGTTAAACTCTGTGAGTGGAACTCACACATCTCAAAGTGGTTGCTGAGAATGATTCTCTCTAGTTTTTATACGAAGATATTTCCTTTTCTACCGTAGGCCCAAATCGCTTGAAATCTCCCCTTGGAAATTCCACAAAAAGAGGGTTTCAAATCTGCTCTTTCTAAAGGAAGGTTCAACTCTGTGAGTTGAACACACGCAGCCCAAAGATGTTACTGAGAATTCTTCTGTGTAGCGTTATATGCAGAAATCCCGTTTCCAACGAAATCCTCAAAGAGGTCTCAATATCCACTTGCAGACTTTACAAACAGAGTGTTTCCAGACTGCTCTATGAAAACAAAGGTTAAACACTGTGAGTGGAACTCACACATCTCAAAGTGGTTGCTGAGAATGATTCTCTCTAGTTTTTATACGAAGATACTTCCTTTTCTACCGTTGTCCCAAAATCGCTTGAAATCTCCACTTGGATATTCCACAAAAAGAGGGTTTCAAATCTGCTCTGTCTAAAGGAAGGTTCAACTCTGTCAGTTGAACACATGCAGCCCTAAGAAGTTACTGAGAATTCTTCTGTCTAGCGTTATATGCAGAAATCCCGTTTCCAACGAAATCCTCAATGAGGTCCAAATATCCACTTGCAGGCTTTACAAACAGAGTGTTTCCAAAATGCTCTATGAAAACAAAGGTTAAACTCTGTGAGTGGAACTCACACATCCCAAAGTGGTTGCTGAGAATGATTCTCTCTAGTTTTTATACGAAGATATTTCCTTTTCTACCGTAGGCCCAAATCGCTTGAAATCTCCCCTTGGAAATTCCACAAAAAGAGGGTTTCAAATCTGCTCTTTCTAAAGGAAGGTTCAACTCTGTGAGTTGAACACACGCAGCCCAAAGATGTTACTGAGAATTCTTCTGTCTAGCGTTATATGCAGAAATCCCGTTTCCAACGAAATCCTCAAAGAGGTCTCAATATCCACTTGCAGACTTTACAAACAGAGTGTTTCCAGACTGCTCTATGAAAACAAAGGTTAAACACTGTGAGTGGAACTCACACATCTCAAAGTGGTTGCTGAGAATGATTCTCTCTAGTTTTTATACGAAGATACTTCCTTTTCAACCGTAGGCCCAAAATCGATTGAAATCTCCACTTGGAAATTCCACAAAAAGAGGGTTTCAAATCTGCTCTGTCTAAAGTAAGGTTCAACTCTGTCAGTTGAACACATGCAGCCCAAAGAAGTTACTGAGAATTCTTCTGTCTAGCGTTATATTGAGAAATACCGTTTCCAACGAAATCCTCAAAGAGGTCCAAATATCCACTTGCAGGCTTTACAAACAGAGTGTTTCCAAACTGCTCTATGAACACAAAGGTTAAACTCTGTGAGTGGAACTCACACATCCCAAAGTGGTTGCTGAGAATGATTCTCTCTAGCTTTTATACGAAGATATTTCCTTTTCTACCGTAGGCCCAAATCGCTTGAAATCTCCACTTGGAAATTCAAGAAAAAGAGGGTTTCAAATCTGCTCTGTCTAAAGTAAGGTTCAACTCTGTGAGTTGAACACAGGCAGCCCAAAGAAGTTACTGACAATTCTTCTGTCTAGCGTTATACGCAGAAATCCCGTTTCCAACAAAATCCTCAAAGAGGTCCAAATATCCACTTGCAGATTTTACAAATAGAGTGTTTCCAAACTGCTCTATGAACACAAAGGTTAAACTCTGTGAGTGGAACTCACACATCCCAAAGTGGTTGCTGAGAAAGATTCTCTCTAGTTTTTATACGAAGATATTTCCTTTTCTACCGTAGTCCCAAAATCGCTTGAAATCTCCACTTGGAAATTCCACAAAAAGAGGGTTTCAAATCTGCTCTGTCTAAAGTAAGGTTCAACTCTGTCAGTTGAACACATGCAGCCCTAAGAGGTTACTGAGAATTCTTCTGTCTAGCGTTATATGCAGAAATCCCGTTTCCAACGAAATCCTCAAAGAGGTCCAAATATCCACTTGCAGGCTTTACAAACAGAGTGTTTCCAAACTGCTCTATGAAAACAAAGGTTAAACTCTGTGAGTGGAACTCACACATCTCAAAGTGGTTGCTGAGAATGATTCTCTCTAGTTTTTATACGAAGATATTTCCTTTTCTACCGTAGGCCCAAATCGCTTGAAATCTCCCCTTGGAAATTCCACAAAAAGAGGGTTTCAAATCTGCTCTTTCTAAAGGAAGGTTCAACTCTGTGAGTTGAACACACGCAGCCCAAAGATGTTACTGAGAATTCTTCTGTGTAGCGTTATATGCAGAAATCCCGTTTCCAACGAAATCCTCAAAGAGGTCTCAATATCCACTTGCAGACTTTACAAACAGAGTGTTTCCAGACTGCTCTATGAAAACAAAGGTTAAACACTGTGAGTGGAACTCACACATCTCAAAGTGGTTGCTGAGAATGATTCTCTCTAGTTTTTATACGAAGATACTTCCTTTTCTACCGTTGTCCCAAAATCGCTTGAAATCTCCACTTGGATATTCCACAAAAAGAGGGTTTCAAATCTGCTCTGTCTAAAGGAAGGTTCAACTCTGTCAGTTGAACACATGCAGCCCTAAGAAGTTACTGAGAATTCTTCTGTCTAGCGTTATATGCAGAAATCCCGTTTCCAACGAAATCCTCAATGAGGTCCAAATATCCACTTGCAGGCTTTACAAACAGAGTGTTTCCAAAATGCTCTATGAAAACAAAGGTTAAACTCTGTGAGTGGAACTCACACATCCCAAAGTGGTTGCTGAGAATGATTCTCTCTAGTTTTTATACGAAGATATTTCCTTTTCTACCGTAGGCCCAAATCGCTTGAAATCTCCCCTTGGAAATTCCACAAAAAGAGGGTTTCAAATCTGCTCTTTCTAAAGGAAGGTTCAACTCTGTGAGTTGAACACACGCAGCCCAAAGATGTTACTGAGAATTCTTCTGTCTAGCGTTATATGCAGAAATCCCGTTTCCAACGAAATCCTCAAAGAGGTCTCAATATCCACTTGCAGACTTTACAAACAGAGTGTTTCCAGACTGCTCTATGAAAACAAAGGTTAAACACTGTGAGTGGAACTCACACATCTCAAAGTGGTTGCTGAGAATGATTCTCTCTAGTTTTTATACGAAGATACTTCCTTTTCAACCGTAGGCCCAAAATCGATTGAAATCTCCACTTGGAAATTCCACAAAAAGAGGGTTTCAAATCTGCTCTGTCTAAAGTAAGGTTCAACTCTGTCAGTTGAACACATGCAGCCCAAAGAAGTTACTGAGAATTCTTCTGTCTAGCGTTATATGCAGAAATCCCGTTTCCAACGAAATCCTCAAAGAGGTCCAAATATCCACTTGCAGGCTTTACAAACAGAGTGTTTCCAAACTGCTCTATGAACACAAAGGTTAAACTCTGTGAGTGGAACTCACACATCCCAAAGTGGTTGCTGAGAATGATTCTCTCTAGCTTTTATACGAAGATATTTCCTTTTCTACCGTAGGCCCAAATCGCTTGAAATCTCCACTTGGAAATTCAAGAAAAAGAGGGTTTCAAATCTGCTCTGTCTAAAGTAAGGTTCAACTCTGTGAGTTGAACACAGGCAGCCCAAAGAAGTTACTGACAATTCTTCTGTCTAGCGTTATACGCAGAAATCCCGTTTCCAACAAAATCCTCAAAGAGGTCCAAATATCCACTTGCAGATTTTACAAATAGAGTGTTTCCAAACTGCTCTATGAAAACAAAGGTTAAACTCTGTGAGAGGAACGCACACATCCCAAAGTGTTTGCTGAGAATGATTCCCTCTAGTTTTTATATGAAGATATTTCCTTTTCTACCATAGGCCCAAATCTCTTGAAATCTCCACTTGCAAATTCCACAAAAAGAGGGTTTCAAATCTGCTCTGTCTAAAGGAAGGTTCAACTCTGTGTATTGAACACACGCAGGCCAAAGAAGTTACTGAGAATTCTTCTGTCTAGCGTTATATGCAGAAATCCCGTTTCCAACGATATCCTCAAAGAGGTCCAAATATCCAATTGCAGGCTTTACAAACAGAGTGTTTCCAAACTGCTCTATGAAAACAAAGGTTAAACTCTGTGAGTGGAACTCACAAATCCCAAAGTGGTTGCTGAGAATGATTCTCTCTAGTTTTTATACGAAGATATTTCCTTTTCTACCGTAGGCCCAAAATCGCTTGAAATCTCCACTTGGAAATTCCTCAAAAAGAGGGTTTAAAATCTGCTCTGTCTAAAGTAAGGTTCAACTCTGTGAGTTGAACACAGGCAGCCCAAAGAAGTTACTGACAATTCTTCTGTCTAGCGTTATATGCAGAAATCCCGTTTCCAACGAAATCCTCAAAGAGGTCTCAATATCCACTTGCAGACTTTACAAACAGAGTGTTTCCAGACTGCTCTATGAAAACAAAGGTTAAACACTGTGAGTGGAACTCACACATCTCAAAGTGGTTGCTGAGAATGATTCTCTCTAGTTTTTATACGAAGATATTTCCTTTTCAACCGTAGGCCCAAAATCGATTGAAATCTCCGCTTGGAAATTCCACAAAAAGAGGGTTTCAAATCTGCTCTGTCTAAAGTAAGGTTCAACTCTGTCAGTTGAACACATGCAGCCCAAAGAAGTTACTGAGAATTCTTCTGTCTAGCGTTATATGCAGAAATCCCGTTTCCAACGAAATCCTCAAAGAGGTCCAAATATCCACTTGCAGGCTTTACAAACAGAGTGTTTCCAAACTGCTCTATGAACACAAAGGTTAAACTCTGTGAGTGGAACTCACACATCCCAAAGTGGTTGCTGAGAAAGATTCTCTCTAGTTTTTATACGAAGATATTTCCTTTTCTACCGTAGTCCCAAAATCGCTTGAAATCTCCACTTGGAAATTCCACAAAAAGAGGGTTTCAAATCTGCTCTGTCTAAAGTAAGGTTCAACTCTGTCAGTTGAACACATGCAGCCCTAAGAAGTTACTGAGAATTCTTCTGTCTAGCGTTATATGCAGAAATCCCGTTTCCAACGAAATCCTCAATGAGGTCCAAATATCCACTTGCAGGCTTTACAAACAGAGTGTTTCCAAACTGCTCTATGAAAACAAAGGTTAAACTCTGTGAGTGGAACTCACACATCCCAAAGTGGTTGCTGAGAATGATTCTCTCTAGTTTTTATACGAAGATATTTCCTTTTCTACCGTAGGCCCAAATCGCTTGAAATCTCCCCTTGGAAATTCCACAAAAAGAGGGTTTCAAATCTGCTCTTTCTAAAGGAAGGTTCAACTCTGTGAGTTGAACACACGCAGCCCAAAGATGTTACTGAGAATTCTTCTGTCTAGCGTTATATGCAGAAATCCCGTTTCCAACGAAATCCTCAAAGAGGTCTCAATATCCACTTGCAGACTTTACAAACAGAGTGTTTCCAGACTGCTCTATGAAAACAAAGGTTAAACACTGTGAGTGGAACTCACACATCTCAAAGTGGTTGCTGAGAATGATTCTCTCTAGTTTTTATACGAAGATACTTCCTTTTCAACCGTAGGCCCAAAATCGATTGAAATCTCCACTTGGAAATTCCACAAAAAGAGGGTTTCAAATCTGCTCTGTCTAAAGTAAGGTTCAACTCTGTCAGTTGAACACATGCAGCCCAAAGAAGTTACTGAGAATTCTTCTGTCTAGCGTTATATGCAGAAATCCCGTTTCCAACGAAATCCTCAAAGAGGTCTCAATATCCACTTGCAGACTTTACAAACAGAGTGTTTCCAGAGTGCTCTATGAAAACAAAGGTTAAACACTGTGAGTGGAACTCACACATCTCAAAGTGGTTGCTGAGAATGATTCTCTCTAGTTTTTATACGAAGATATTTCCTTTTCAACCGTAAGCCCAAAATCGCTTGAAATCTCCACTTGGAAATTCCACAAAAAGAGGGTTTCAAATCTGCTCTGTCTAAAGTAAGGTTCAACTCTGTCAGTTGAACACATGCAGCCCAAAGAAGTTACTGAGAATTCTTCTGTCTAGCGTTATATGCAGAAATACCGTTTCCAACGAAATCCTCAAAGAGGTCCAAATATCCACTTGCAGGCTTTACAAACAGAGTGTTTCCAAACTGCTCTATGAACACAAAGGTTAAACTCTGTGAGTGGAACTCACACATCCCAAAGTGGTTGCTGAGAATGATTCTCTCTAGTTTTTATACGAAGATGTTTCCTTTTCTACCGTAGGCCCAAATCGCTTGAAATCTCCACTTGGAAATTCAAGAAAAAGAGGGTTTCAAATCTGCTCTGTCTAAAGTAAGGTTCAAATCTGTGAGTTGAACACAGGCAGCCCAAAGTAGTTACTGACAATTCTTCTGTCTAGCGTTATACGCAGAAATCCCGTTTCCAACAAAATCCTCAAAGAGGTCCAAATATCCACTTGCAGATTTTACAAATAGAGTGTTTCCAAACTGCTCTATGAAAACAAAGGTTAAACTCTGTGAGAGGAACGCACACATCCCAAAGTGTTTGCTGAGAATGATTCCCTCTAGTTTTTATATGAAGATATTTCCTTTTCTACCATAGGCCCAAATCTCTTGAAATCTCCACTTGCAAATTCCACAAAAAGAGGGTTTCAAATCTGCTCTGTCTAAAGGAAGGTTCAACTCTGTGTATTGAACACACGCAGGCCAAAGAAGTTACTGAGAATTCTTCTGTCTAGCGTTATATGCAGAAATCCCGTTTCCAACGATACCCTCAAAGAGGTCCAAATATCCAATTGCAGGCTTTACAAACAGAGTGTTTCCAAACTGCTCTATGAAAACAAAGGTTAAACTCTGTGAGTGGAACTCACAAATCCCAAAGTGGTTGCTGAGAATGATTCTCTCTAGTTTTTATACGAAGATATTTCCTTTTCTACCGTAGGCCCAAAATCGCTTGAAATCTCCACTTGGAAATTCCTCAAAAAGAGGGTTTCAAATCTGCTCTCTCTAAAGTAAGGTTCAACTCTGTGAGTTGAACACACGCAGCCCAAAGAAGTTACTGACAACTCTTCTGTCTAGCGTTATATGCAGAAATCCCGTTTCCAACGAAATCCTCAAAGAGGTCTCAATATCCACTTGCAGACTTTACAAACAGAGTGTTTCCAGACTGCTCTATGAAAACAAAGGTTAAACACTGTGAGTGGAACTCACACATCTCAAAGTGGTTGCTGAGAATGATTCTCTCTAGTTTTTATACGAAGATATTTCCTTTTCAACCGTAGGCCCAAAATCGATTGAAATCTCCACTTGGAAATTCCACAAAAAGAGGGTTTCAAATCTGCTCTGTCTAAAGTAAGGTTCAACTCTGTCAGTTGAACACATGCAGCCCAAAGAAGTTACTGAGAATTCTTCTGTCTAGCGTTATATGCAGAAATCCCGTTTCCAACGAAATCCTCAAAGAGGTCCAAATATCCACTTGCAGGCTTTACAAACAGAGTGTTTCCAAACTGCTCTATGAACACAAAGGTTAAACTCTGTGAGTGGAACTCACACATCCCAAAGTGGTTGCTGAGAATGATTCTCTCTAGTTTTTATACGAAGATATTTCCTTTTCTACCGTAGGCCCAAAATCGCTTGAAATCTCCACTTGGAAATTCCACAAAAAGAGGGTTTCAAATCTGCTCTGTCTAAAGTAAGGTTCAACTCTGTCAGTTGAACACATGCAGCCCTAAGAAGTTACTGAGAATTCTTCTGAATAGCGTTATATGCAGAAATCCCGTTTCCAAAGAAATCCTCAATGAGGTCCAAATATCCACTTGCAGGCTTTACAAACAGAGTGTTTCCAAACTGCTCTATGAAAACAAAGGTTAAACTCTGTGAGTGGAACTCACACATCTCAAAGTGGTTGCTGAGAATGATTCTCTCTAGTTTTTATACGAAGATATTTCCTTTTCTACCGTAGGCCCAAATCGCTTGAAATCTCCCCTTGGAAATTCCACAAAAAGAGGGTTTCAAATCTGCTCTTTCTAAAGGAAGGTTCAACTCTGTGAGTTGAACACACGCAGCCCAAAGATGTTACTGAGAATTCTTCTGTCTAGCGTTATATGCAGAAATCCCGTTTCCAACGAAATCCTCAAAGAGGTCTCAATATCCACTTGCAGACTTTACAAACAGAGTGTTTCCAGACTGCTCTATGAAAACAAAGGTTAAACACTGTGAGTGGAACTCAGACATCTCAAAGTGGTTGCTGAGAATGATTCTCTATAGTTTTTATACGAAGATACTTCCTTTTCAACCGTAGGCCCAAAATCGATTGAAATCTCCACTTGGAAATTCCACAAAAAGAGGGTTTCAAATCTGCTCTGTCTAAAGTAAGGTTCAACTCTGTCAGTTGAACACATGCAGCCCAAAGAAGTTACTGAGAATTCTTCTGTCTAGCGTTATATGCAGAAATCCCGTTTCCAACGAAATCCTCAAAGAGGTCCAAATATCCACTTGCAGGCTTTACAAACAGAGTGTTTCCAAACTGCTCTATGAACACAAAGGTTAAACTCTGTGAGTGGAACTCACACATCCCAAAGTGGTTGCTGAGAATGATTCTCTCTAGTTTTTATACGAAGATATTTCCTTTTCTACCGTAGGCCCAAAATCGCTTGAAATCTCCACTTGGAAATTCCACAAAAAGAGGGTTTCAAATCTGCTCTGTCTAAAGTAAGGTTCAACTCTGTCAGTTGAACACATGCAGCCCAAAGAAGTTACTGAGAATTCTTCTGTCTAGCGTTATATGCAGAAATCCCGTTTCCAACGAAATCCTCAATGAGGTCCAAATATCCACCTGCAGGCTTTACAATCAGAGTGTTTCCAAACTGCTCTATGAAAACAAAGGTTAAACTCTGTGAGTGGAACTCACACATCCCAAAGTGGTTGCTGAGAATGATTCTCTCTAGTTTTTATACGAAGATATTTCCTTTTCAACCGTAAGCCCAAAATCGCTTGAAATCTCCACTTGGAAATTCCACAAAAAGAGGGTTTCAAATCTGCTCTGTCTAAAGTAAGGTTCAACTCTGTCAGTTGAACACATGCAGCCCAAAGAAGTTACTGAGAATTCTTCTGTCTAGCGTTATATGCAGAAATACCGTTTCCAACTAAATCCTCAAAGAGGTCCAAATATCCACTTGCAGGCTTTACGAACAGAGTGTTTCCAAACTGCTCTATGAACACAAAGGTTAAACTCTGTGAGTGGAACTCACACATCCCAAAGTGGTTGCTGAGAATGATTCTCTCTAGTTTTTATACGAAGATATTTCCTTTTCTACCGTAGGCCCAAAATCGCTTGAAATCTCCACTTGGAAATTCCACAAAAAGAGGGTTTCAAATCTGCTCTGTCTAAAGTAAGGTTCAACTCTGTCAGTTGAACACATGCAGCCCAAAGAAGTTACTGAGAATTCTTCTGTCTAGCGTTATATGCAGAAATACCGTTTCCAACGAAATCCTCAAAGAGGTCCAAATATCCTCTTGCAGGCTTTACAAACAGAGTGTTTCCAAACTGCTCTATTAACACAAAGGTTAAACTCTGTGAGTGGAACTCACACATCCCAACGTGGTTGCTGAGAATGATTCTCTCTAGTTTTTATTCGAAGATATTTCCTTTTCTACCGTAGGCCCAAAATCGCTTGAAATCTCCACTTGGAAATTCCACAAAAAGAGGGTTTCAAATCTGCTCTGTCTAAAGTAAGGTTCAACTCTGTGAGTTGAACACATGCAGCCCTAAGAAGTTACTGAGAATTCTTCTGTCTAGCGTTATATGCAGAAATCCCGTTTCCAACGAAATCCTCAAAGAGGTCCAAATATCCACTTGCAGACTTTACAAACAGAGTGTTTCCAATCTGCTCTATGAAAACATAGGTTAAACTCTGTGAGTGGAACGCACACATCCCAAAGAGTTTGCAGAGAATGATTCTCTCTAGTTTTTATACGAAGATATTTCCTTTTCTACCGTAGGCCCAAATCGCTTGAAATCTCCACTTGGAAATTCAAGAAAAAGAGGGTTTCAAATCTGCTCTGTCTAAAGTAAGGTTCAACTCTGTCAGTTGAACACATGCAGCCCAAAGAAGTTACTGAGAATTCTTCTGTCTAGCGTTATATGCAGAAATACCGTTTCCAACGAAATCCTCAAAGAGGTCCAAATATCCACTTGCAGGCTTTACAAACAGAGTGTTTCCAAACTGCTCTATGAACACAAAGGTTAAACTCTGTGAGTGGAACTCACACATCCCAAAGTGGTTGCTGAGAATGATTCTCTCTAGTTTTTATACGAAGATATTTCCTTTTCTACCGTAGGCCCAAATCGCTTGAAATCTCCACTTGGAAATTCAAGACAAAGAGGGTTTCAAATCTGCTCTGTCTAAAGTAAGGTTCAACGCTGTGAGTTGAACACAGGCAGCCCAAAGAAGTTACTGACAATTCTTCTGTCTAGCGTTATACGCAGAAATCCCGTTTCCAACAAAATCCTCAAAGAGGTCCAAATATCCACTTGCAGATTTTACAAATAGAGTGTTTCCAAACTGCTCTATGAAAACAAAGGTTAAACTCTGTGAGAGGAACGCACACATCCCAAAGTGTTTGCTGAGAAAGATTCCCTCTAGTTTTTATATGAAGATATTTCCTTTTCTACCATAGGCCCAAATCGATTGAAATCTCCACTTGCAAATTCCACAAAAAGAGGGTTTCAAATCTGCTCTGTCTAAAGGAAGGTTCAACTCTGTGTATTGAACACACGCAGGCCAAAGAAGTTACTGAGAATTCTTCTGTCTAGCGTTATATGCAGAAATCCCGTTTCCAACGATATCCTCAAAGAGGTCCAAATATCCAATTGCAGGCTTTACAAACAGAGTGTTTCCAAACTGCTCTATGAAAACAAAGGTTAAACTCTGTGAGTGGAACTCACAAATCCCAAAGTGGTTGCTGAGAATGATTCTCTCTAGTTTTTATACGAAGATATTTCCTTTTCTACCGTAGGCCCAAAATCGCTTGAAATCTCCACTTGGAAATTCCTCAAAAAGAGGGTTTAAAATCTGCTCTGTCTAAAGGAAGGTTCAACTCTGTGAGTTGAACACAGGCAGCCCAAAGAAGTTACTGACAATTCTTCTGTCTAGCGTTATATGCAGAAATCCCGTTTCCAACGAAATCCTCAAAGAGGTCTCAATATCCACTTGCAGACTTTACAAACAGAGTGTTTCCAGACTGCTCTATGAAAACAAAGGTTAAACACTGTGAGTGGAACTCACACATCTCAAAGTGGTTGCTGAGAATGATTCTCTCTAGTTTTTATACGAAGATATTTCCTTTTCAACCGTAGGCCCAAAATCGATTGAAATCTCCGCTTGGAAATTCCACAAAAAGAGGGTTTCAAATCTGCTCTGTCTAAAGTAAGGTTCAACTCTGTCAGTTGAACACATGCAGCCCAAAGAAGTTACTGAGAATTCTTCTGTCTAGCGTTATATGCAGAAATCCCGTTTCCAACGAAATCCTCAAAGAGGTCCAAATATCCACTTGCAGGCTTTACAAACAGAGTGTTTCCAAACTGCTCTATGAACACAAAGGTTAAACTCTGTGAGTGGAACTCACACATCCCAAAGTGGTTGCTGAGAAAGATTCTCTCTAGTTTTTATACGAAGATATTTCCTTTTCTACCGTAGTCCCAAAATCGCTTGAAATCTCCACTTGGAAATTCCACAAAAAGAGGGTTTCAAATCTGCTCTGTCTAAAGTAAGGTTCAACTCTGTCAGTTGAACACATGCAGCCCTAAGAAGTTACTGAGAATTCTTCTGTCTAGCGTTATATGCAGAAATCCCGTTTCCAACGAAATCCTCAATGAGGTCCAAATATCCACTTGCAGGCTTTACAAACAGAGTGTTTCCAAACTGCTCTATGAAAACAAAGGTTAAACTCTGTGAGTGGAACTCACACATCCCAAAGTGGTTGCTGAGAATGATTCTCTCTAGTTTTTATACGAAGATATTTCCTTTTCTACCGTAGGCCCAAATCGCTTGAAATCTCCCCTTGGAAATTCCACAAAAAGAGGGTTTCAAATCTGCTCTTTCTAAAGGAAGGTTCAACTCTGTGAGTTGAACACACGCAGCCCAAAGATGTTACTGAGAATTCTTCTGTCTAGCGTTATATGCAGAAATCCCGTTTCCAACGAAATCCTCAAAGAGGTCTCAATATCCACTTGCAGACTTTACAAACAGAGTGTTTCCAGACTGCTCTATGAATACAAAGGTTAAACACTGTGAGTGGAACTCACACATCTCAAAGTGGTTGCTGAGAATGATTCTCTCTAGTTTTTATACGAAGATACTTCCTTTTCAACCGTAGGCCCAAAATCGATTGAAATCTCCACTTGGAAATTCCACAAAAAGAGGGTTTCAAATCTGCTCTGTCTAAAGTAAGGTTCAACTCTGTCAGTTGAACACATGCAGCCCAAAGAAGTTACTGAGAATTCTTCTGTCTAGCGTTATATGCAGAAATCCCGTTTCCAACGAAATCCTCAAAGAGGTCTCAATATCCACTTGCAGACTTTACAAACAGAGTGTTTCCAGAGTGCTCTATGAAAACAAAGGTTAAACACTGTGAGTGGAACTCACACATCTCAAAGTGGTTGCTGAGAATGATTCTCTCTAGTTTTTATACGAAGATATTTCCTTTTCTACCGTAAGCCCAAAATCGCTTGAAATCTCCACTTGGAAATTCCACAAAAAGAGGGTTTCAAATCTGCTCTGTCTAAAGTAAGGTTCAACTCTGTCAGTTGAACACATGCAGCCCAAAGAAGTTACTGAGAATTCTTCTGTCTAGCGTTATATGCAGAAATACCGTTTCCAACGAAATCCTCAAAGAGGTCCAAATATCCACTTGCAGGCTTTACAAACAGAGTGTTTCCAAACTGCTCTATGAACACAAAGGTTAAACTCTGTGAGTGGAACTCACACATCCCAAAGTGGTTGCTGAGAATGATTCTCTCTAGTTTTTATACGAAGATATTTCCTTTTCTACCGTAGGCCCAAATCGCTTGAAATCTCCACTTGGAAATTCAAGAAAAAGAGGGTTTCAAATCTGCTCTGTCTAAAGTAAGGTTCAAATCTGTGAGTTGAACACAGGCAGCCCAAAGAAGTTACTGACAATTCTTCTGTCTAGCGTTATACGCAGAAATCCCGTTTCCAACAAAATCCTCAAAGAGATCCAAATATCCACTTGCAGATTTTACAAATAGAGTGTTTCCAAACTGCTCTATGAAAACAAAGGTTAAACTCTGTGAGAGGAACGCACACATCCCAAAGTGTTTGCTGAGAATGATTCCCTCTAGTTTTTATATGAAGATATTTCCTTTTCTACCATAGGCCCAAATCTCTTGAAATCTCCACTTGCAAATTCCACAAAAAGAGGGTTTCAAATCTGCTCTGTCTAAAGGAAGGTTCAACTCTGTGTATTGAACACACGCAGGCCAAAGAAGTTACTGAGAATTCTTCTGTCTAGCGTTATATGCAGAAATCCCGTTTCCAACGATACCCTCAAAGAGGTCCAAATATCCAATTGCAGGCTTTACAAACAGAGTGTTTCCAAACTGCTCTATGAAAACAAAGGTTAAACTCTGTGAGTGGAACTCACAAATCCCAAAGTGGTTGCTGAGAATGATTCTCTCTAGTTTTTATACGAAGATATTTCCTTTTCTACCGTAGGCCCAAAATCGCTTGAAATCTCCACTTGGAAATTCCTCAAAAAGAGGGTTTCAAATCTGCTCTCTCTAAAGTAAGGTTCAACTCTGTGAGTTGAACACACGCAGCCCAAAGAAGTTACTGACAACTCTTCTGTCTAGCGTTATATGCAGAAATCCCGTTTCCAACGAAATCCTCAAAGAGGTCTCAATATCCACTTGCAGACTTTACAAACAGAGTGTTTCCAGACTGCTCTATGAAAACAAAGGTTAAACACTGTGAGTGGAACTCACACATCTCAAAGTGGTTGCTGAGAATGATTCTCTCTAGTTTTTATACGAAGATATTTCCTTTTCAACCGTAGGCCCAAAATCGATTGAAATCTCCACTTGGAAATTCCACAAAAAGAGGGTTTCAAATCTGCTCTGTCTAAAGTAAGGTTCAACTCTGTCAGTTGAACACATGCAGCCCAAAGAAGTTACTGAGAATTCTTCTGTCTAGCGTTATATGCAGAAATCCCGTTTCCAACGAAATCCTCAAAGAGGTCCAAATATCCACTTGCAGGCTTTACAAACAGAGTGTTTCCAAACTGCTCTATGAACACAAAGGTTAAACTCTGTGAGTGGAACTCACACATCCCAAAGTGGTTGCTGAGAATGATTCTCTCTAGTTTTTATACGAAGATATTTCCTTTTCTACCGTAGGCCCAAAATCGCTTGAAATCTCCACTTGGAAATTCCACAAAAAGAGGGTTTCAAATCTGCTCTGTCTAAAGTAAGGTTCAACTCTGTCAGTTGAACACATGCAGCCCTAAGAAGTTACTGAGAATTCTTCTGAATAGCGTTATATGCAGAAATCCCGTTTCCAAAGAAATCCTCAATGAGGTCCAAATATCCACTTGCAGGCTTTACAAACAGAGTGTTTCCAAACTGCTCTATGAAAACAAAGGTTAAACTCTGTGAGTGGAACTCACACATCTCAAAGTGGTTGCTGAGAATGATTCTCTCTACTTTTTATACGAAGATATTTCCTTTTCTACCGTAGGCCCAAATCGCTTGAAATCTCCCCTTGGAAATTCCACAAAAAGAGGGTTTCAAATCTGCTCTTTCTAAAGGAAGGTTCAACTCTGTGAGTTGAACACACGCAGCCCAAAGATGTTACTGAGAATTCTTCTGTCTAGCGTTATATGCAGAAATCCCGTTTCCAACGAAATCCTCAAAGAGGTCTCAATATCCACTTGCAGACTTTACAAACAGAGTGTTTCCAGACTGCTCTATGAAAACAAAGGTTAAACACTGTGAGTGGAACTCACACATCTCAAAGTGGTTGCTGAGAATGATTCTCTCTAGTTTTTATACGAAGATACTTCCTTTTCAACCGTAGGCCCAAAATCGATTGAAATCTCCACTTGGAAATTCCACAAAAAGAGGGTTTCAAATCTGCTCTGTCTAAAGTAAGGTTCAACTCTGTCAGTTGAACACATGCAGCCCAAAGAAGTTACTGAGAATTCTTCTGTCTAGCGTTATATGCAGAAATCCCGTTTCCAACGAAATCCTCAAAGAGGTCCAAATATCCACTTGCAGGCTTTACAAACAGAGTGTTTCCAAACTGCTCTATGAACACAAAGGTTAAACTCTGTGAGTGGAACTCACACATCCCAAAGTGGTTGCTGAGAATGATTCTCTCTAGTTTTTATACGAAGATATTTCCTTTTCTACCGTAGGCCCAAAATCGCTTGAAATCTCCACTTGGAAATTCCACAAAAAGAGGGTTTCAAATCTGCTCTGTCTAAAGTAAGGTTCAACTCTGTCAGTTGAACACATGCAGCCCAAAGAAGTTACTGAGAATTCTTCTGTCTAGCGTTATATGCAGAAATCCCGTTTCCAACGAAATCCTCAATGAGGTCCAAATATCCACCTGCAGGCTTTACAATCAGAGTGTTTCCAAACTGCTCTATGAAAACAAAGGTTAAACTCTGTGAGTGGAACTCACACATCCCAAAGTGGTTGCTGAGAATGATTCTCTCTAGTTTTTATACGAAGATATTTCCTTTTCAACCGTAAGCCCAAAATCGCTTGAAATCTCCACTTGGAAATTCCACAAAAAGAGGGTTTCAAATCTGCTCTGTCTAAAGTAAGGTTCAACTCTGTCAGTTGAACACATGCAGCCCAAAGAAGTTACTGAGAATTCTTCTGTCTAGCGTTATATGCAGAAATACCGTTTCCAACTAAATCCTCAAAGAGGTCCAAATATCCACTTGCAGGCTTTACGAACAGAGTGTTTCCAAACTGCTCTATGAACACAAAGGTTAAACTCTGTGAGTGGAACTCACACATCCCAAAGTGGTTGCTGAGAATGATTCTCTCTAGTTTTTATACGAAGATATTTCCTTTTCTACCATAGGCCCAAAATCGCTTGAAATCTCCACTTGGAAATTCCACAAAAAGAGGGTTTCAAATCTGCTCTGTCTAAAGTAAGGTTCAACTCTGTCAGTTGAACACATGCAGCCCAAAGAAGTTACTGAGAATTCTTCTGTCTAGCGTTATATGCAGAAATCCCGTTTCCAACGAAATCCTCAATGAGGTCCAAATATCCTCTTGCAGGCTTTACAAACAGAGTGTTTCCAAACTGCTCTATTAACACAAAGGTTAAACTCTGTGAGTGGAACTCACACATCCCAACGTGGTTGCTGAGAATGATTCTCTCTAGTTTTTATACGAAGATATTTCCTTTTCTACCGTAGGCCCAAAATCGCTTGAAATCTCCACTTGGAAATTCCACAAAAAGAGGGTTTCAAATCTGCTCTGTCTAAAGTAAGGTTCAACTCTGTGAGTTGAACACATGCAGCCCTAAGAAGTTACTGAGAATTCTTCTGTCTAGCGTTATATGCAGAAATCCCGTTTCCAACGAAATCCTCAAAGAGGTCCAAATATCCACTTGCAGACTTTACAAACAGAGTGTTTCCAATCTGCTCTATGAAAACATAGGTTAAACTCTGTGAGTGGAACGCACACATCCCAAAGAGTTTGCAGAGAATGATTCTCTCTAGTTTTTATACGAAGATATTTCCTTTTCTACCGTAGGCCCAAATCGCTTGAAATCTCCACTTGGAAATTCAAGAAAAAGAGGGTTTCAAATCTGCTCTGTCTAAAGTAAGGTTCAACTCTGTCAGTTGAACACATGCAGCCCAAAGAAGTTACTGAGAATTCTTCTGTCTAGCGTTATATGCAGAAATACCGTTTCCAACGAAATCCTCAAAGAGGTCCAAATATCCACTTGCAGGCTTTACAAACAGAGTGTTTCCAAACTGCTCTATGAACACAAAGGTTAAACTCTGTGAGTGGAACTCACACATCCCAAAGTGGTTGCTGAGAATGATTCTCTCTAGTTTTTATACGAAGATATTTCCTTTTCTACCGTAGGCCCAAATCGCTTGAAATCTCCACTTGGAAATTCAAGACAAAGAGGGTTTCAAATCTGCTCTGTCTAAAGTAAGGTTCAACGCTGTGAGTTGAACACAGGCAGCCCAAAGAAGTTACTGACAATTCTTCTGTCTAGCGTTATACGCAGAAATCCCGTTTCCAACAAAATCCTCAAAGAAGTCCAAATATCCACTTGCAGATTTTACAAATAGAGTGTTTCCAAACTGCTCTATGAAAACAAAGGTTAAACTCTGTGAGAGGAACGCACACATCCCAAAGTGTTTGCTGAGAATGATTCCCTCTAGTTTTTATATGAAGATATTTCCTTTTCTACCATAGGCCCAAATCGATTGAAATCTCCACTTGCAAATTCCACAAAAAGAGGGTTTCAAATCTGCTCTGTCTAAAGGAAGGTTCAACTCTGTGTATTGAACACACGCAGGCCAAAGAAGTTACTGAGAATTCTTCTGTCTAGCGTTATATGCAGAAATCCCGTTTCCAACGATATCCTCAAAGAGGTCCAAATATCCAATTGCAGGCTTTACAAACAGAGTGTTTCCAAACTTCTCTATGAAAACAAAGGTTAAACTCTGTGAGTGGAACTCACAAATCCCAAAGTGGTTGCTGAGAATGATTCTCTCTAGTTTTTATACGAAGATATTTCCTTTTCTACCGTAGGCCCAAAATCGCTTGAAATCTCCACTTGGAAATTCCTCAAAAAGAGGGTTTAAAATCTGCTCTGTCTAAAGTAAGGTTCAACTCTGTGAGTTGAACACACGCAGCCCAAAGAAGTTACTGACAATTCTTCTGTCTAGCGTTATATGCAGAAATCCCGTTTCCAACGAAATCCTCAAAGAGGTCTCAATATCCACTTGCAGACTTTACAAACAGAGTGTTTCCAGACTGCTCTATGAAAACAAAGGTTAAACACTGTGAGTGGAACTCACACATCTCAAAGTGGTTGCTGAGAATGATTCTCTCTAGTTTTTATACGAAGATATTTCCTTTTCAACCGTAGGCCCAAAATCGCTTGAAATCTCCACTTGGAAATTCCACAAAAAGAGGGTTTCAAATCTGCTCTGTCTAAAGTAAGGTTCAACTCTGTGAGTTGAACACATGCAGCCCAAAGAAGTTACTGAGAATTCTTCTGTCTAGCGTTATATGCAGAAATCCCGTTTCCAACGAAATCCTCAAAGAGGTCCAAATATCCACTTGCAGGCTTTACAAACAGAGTGTTTCCAATCTGCTCTATGAAAACATAGGTTAAACTCTGTGAGTGGAACGCACACATCCCAAAGAGTTTGCAGAGAATGATTCTCTCTAGTTTTTATACGAAGATATTTCCTTTTCTACCGTAGGCCCAAATCGCTTGAAATCTCCACTTGGAAATTCAAGAAAAAGAGGGTTTCAAATCTGCTCTGTCTAAAGTAAGGTTCAACTCTGTCAGTTGAACACATGCAGCCCAAAGAAGTTACTGAGAATTCTTCTGTCTAGCGTTATATGCAGAAATACCGTTTCCAACGAAATCCTCAAAGAGGTCCAAATATCCACTTGCAGGCTTTACAAACAGAGTGTTTCCAAACTGCTCTATGAACACAAAGGTTAAACTCTGTGAGTGGAACTCACACATCCCAGAGTGGTTGCTGAGAATGATTCTCTCTAGCTTTTATACGAAGATATTTCCTTTTCTACCGTAGGCCCAAATCGCTTGAAATCTCCACTTGGAAATTCAAGAAAAAGAGGTTTTCAAATCTGCTCTGTCTAAAGTAAGGTTCAACTCTGTGAGTTGAACACAGGCAGCCCAAAGAAGTTACTGACAATTCTTCTGTCTAGCGTTATACGCAGAAATCCCGTTTCCAACAAAATCCTCAAAGAGGTCCAAATATCCACTTGCAGATTTTACAAATAGAGTGTTTCCAAACTGCTCTATGAAAACAAAGGTTAAACTCTGTGAGAGGAACGCACACATCCCAAAGTGTTTGCTGAGAATGATTCCCTCTAGTTTTTATATGAAGATATTTCCTTTTCTACCATAGGCCCAAATCTCTTGAAATCTCCACTTGCAAATTCCACAAAAAGAGGGTTTCAAATCTGCTCTGTCTAAAGGAAGGTTCAACTCTGTGTATTGAACACACGCAGGCCAAAGAAGTTACTGAGAATTCTTCTGTCTAGCGTTATATGCAGAAATCCCGTTTCCAACGATATCCTCAAAGAGGTCCAAATATCCAATTGCAGGCTTTACAAACAGAGTGTTTCCAAACTGCTCTATGAAAACAAAGGTTAAACTCTGTGAGTGGAACTCACAAATCCCAAAGTGGTTGCTGAGAATGATTCTCTCTAGTTTTTATACGAAGATATTTCCTTTTCTACCGTAGGCCCAAAATCGCTTGAAATCTCCACTTGGAAATTCCTCAAAAAGAGGGTTTAAAATCTGCTCTGTCTAAAGTAAGGTTCAACTCTGTGAGTTGAACACACGCAGCCCAGAGAAGTTACTGACAATTCTTCTGTCTAGCGTTATATGCAGAAATCCCGTTTCCAACGAAATCCTCAAAGAGGTCTCAATATCCACTTGCAGACTTTACAAACAGAGTGTTTCCAGACTGCTCTATGAAAACAAAGGTTAAACACTGTGAGTGGAACTCACACATCTCAAAGTGGTTGCTGAGAATGATTCTCTCTAGTTTTTATACGAAGATATTTCCTTTTCAACCGTAGGCCCAAAATCGATTGAAATCTCCACTTGGAAATTCCACAAAAAGAGGGTTTCAAATCTGCTCTGTCTAAAGTAAGGTTCAACTCTGTCAGTTGAACACATGCAGCCCAAAGAAGTTACTGAGAATTCTTCTGTCTAGCGTTATATGCAGAAATCCCGTTTCCAACGAAATCCTCAAAGAGGTCCAAATATCCACTTGCAGGCTTTACAAACAGTGTGTTTCCAAACTGCTCTATGAACACAAAGGTTAAACTCTGTGAGTGGAACTCACACATCCCAAAGTGGTTGCTGAGAATGATTCTCTCTAGTTTTTATACGAAGATATTTCCTTTTCTACCGTAGGCCCAAAATCGCTTGAAATCTCCACTTGGAAATTCCACAAAAAGAGGGTTTCAAATCTGCTCTGTCTAAAGTAAGGTTCAACTCTGTCAGTTGAACACATGCAGCCCTAAGAAGTTACTGAGAATTCTTCTGTCTAGCGTTATATGCAGAAATCCCGTTTCCAAAGAAATCCTCAATGAGGTCCAAATATCCACTTGCAGGCTTTACAAACAGAGTGTTTCCAAACTGCTCTATGAAAACAAAGGTTAAACACTGTGAGTGGAACTCACACATCTCAAAGTGGTTGCTGAGAATGATTCTCTCTTGTTTTTATACGAAGATATTTCCTTTTCAACCGTAGGCCCAAAATCGATTGAAATCTCCACTTGGAAATTCCACAAAAAGAGGGTTTCAAATCTGCTCTGTCTAAAGTAAGGTTCAACTCTGTCAGTTGAACACATGCAGCCCAAAGAAGTTACTGAGAATTCTTCTGTCTAGCGTTATATGCAGAAATCCCGTTTCCAACGAAATCCTCAAAGAGGTCCAAATATCCACTTGCAGGCTTTACAAACAGTGTGTTTCCAAACTGCTCTATGAACACAAAGGTTAAACTCTGTGAGTGGAACTCACACATCCCAAAGTGGTTGCTGAGAATGATTCTCTCTAGTTTTTATACGAAGATATTTCCTTTTCTACCGTAGGCCCAAAATCGCTTGAAATCTCCACTTGGAAATTCCACAAAAAGAGGGTTTCAAATCTGCTCTGTCTAAAGTAAGGTTCAACTCTGTCAGTTGAACACATGCAGCCCTAAGAAGTTACTGAGAATTCTTCTGTCTAGCGTTATATGCAGAAATCCCGTTTCCAAAGAAATCCTCAATGAGGTCCAAATATCCACTTGCAGGCTTTACAAACAGAGTGTTTCCAAACTGCTCTATGAAAACAAAGGTTAAACTCTGTGAGTGGAACTCACACATCTCAAAGTGGTTGCTGAGAATGATTCTCTCTAGTTTTTATACGAAGATATTTCCTTTTCTACCGTAGGCCCAAATCGCTTGAAATCTCCCCTTGGAAATTCCACAAAAAGAGGGTTTCAAATCTGCTCTTTCTAAAGGAAGGTTCAACTCTGTGAGTTGAACACACGCAGCCCAAAGATGTTACTGAGAATTCTTCTGTCTAGCGTTATATGCAGAAATCCCGTTTCCAACGAAATCCTCAAAGAGGTCTCAATATCCACTTGCAGACTTTACAAACAGAGTGTTTCCAGACTGCTCTATGAAAACAAAGGTTAAACACTGTGAGTGGAACTCACACATCTCAAAGTGGTTGCTGAGAATGATTCTCTCTAGTTTTTATACGAAGATACTTCCTTTTCAACCGTAGGCCCAAAATCGATTGAAATCTCCACTTGGAAATTCCACAAAAAGAGGGTTTCAAATCTGCTCTGTCTAAAGTAAGGTTCAACTCTGTCAGTTGAACACATGCAGCCCAAAGAAGTTACTGAGAATTCTTCTGTCTAGCGTTATATGCAGAAATCCCGTTTCCAACGAAATCCTCAAAGAGGTCCAAATATCCACTTGCAGGCTTTACAAACAGAGTGTTTCCAAACTGCTCTATGAACACAAAGGTTAAACTCTGTGAGTGGAACTCACACATCCCAAAGTGGTTGCTGAGAATGATTCTCTCTAGTTTTTATACGAAGATATTTCCTTTTCTACCGTAGGCCCAAAATCGCTTGAAATCTCCACTTGGAAATTCCACAAAAAGAGGGTTTCAAATCTGCTCTGTCTAAAGTAAGGTTCAACTCTGTCAGTTGAACACATGCAGCCCAAAGAAGTTACTGAGAATTCTTCTGTCTAGCGTTATATGCAGAAATCCCGTTTCCAACGAAATCCTCAATGAGGTCCAAATATCCACCTGCAGGCTTTACAATCAGAGTGTTTCCAAACTGCTCTATGAAAACAAAGGTTAAACTCTGTGAGTGGAACTCACACATCCCAAAGTGGTTGCTGAGAATGATTCTCTCTAGTTTTTATACGAAGATATTTCCTTTTCAACCGTAAGCCCAAAATCGCTTGAAATCTCCACTTGGAAATTCCACAAAAAGAGGGTTTCAAATCTGCTCTGTCTAAAGTAAGGTTCAACTCTGTCAGTTGAACACATGCAGCCCAAAGAAGTTACTGAGAATTCTTCTGTCTAGCGTTATATGCAGAAATACCGTTTCCAACTAAATCCTCAAAGAGGTCCAAATATCCACTTGCAGGCTTTACGAACAGAGTGTTTCCAAACTGCTCTATGAACACAAAGGTTAAACTCTGTGAGTGGAACTCACACATCCCAAAGTGGTTGCTGAGAATGATTCTCTCTAGTTTTTATACGAAGATATTTCCTTTTCTACCGTAGGCCCAAAATCGCTTGAAATCTCCACTTGGAAATTCCACAAAAAGAGGGTTTCAAATCTGCTCTGTCTAAAGTAAGGTTCAACTCTGTCAGTTGAACACATGCAGCCCAAAGAAGTTACTGAGAATTCTTCTGTCTAGCGTTATATGCAGAAATACCGTTTCCAACGAAATCCTCAAAGAGGTCCAAATATCCTCTTGCAGGCTTTACAAACAGAGTGTTGCCAAACTGCTCTATTAACACAAAGGTTAAACTCTGTGAGTGCAACTCACACATCCCAAAGTGGTTGCTGAGAATGATTCTCTCTAGTTTTTATACGAAGATATTTCCTTTTCTACCGTAGGCCCAAAATCGCTTGAAATCTCCACTTGGAAATTCCACAAAAAGAGGGTTTCAAATCTGCTCTGTCTAAAGTAAGGTTCAACTCTGTGAGTTGAACACATGCAGCCCTAAGAAGTTACTGAGAATTCTTCTGTCTAGCGTTATATGCAGAAATCCCGTTTCCAACTAAATCCTCAAAGAGGTCCAAATATCCACTTGCGGACTTTACAAACAGAGTGTTTCCAATCTGCTCTATGAAAACATAGGTTAAACTCTGTGAGTGGAACGCACACATCCCAAAGAGTTTGCAGAGAATGATTCTCTCTAGTTTTTATACGAAGATATTTCCTTTTCTACCGTAGGCACAAATCGCTTGAAATCTCCACTTGGAAATTCAAGAAAAAGAGGGTTTCAAATCTGCTCTGTCTAAAGTAAGGTTCAACTCTGTCAGTTGAACACATGCAGCCCAAAGAAGTTACTGAGAATTCTTCTGTCTATCGTTATATGCAGAAATACCGTTTCCAACGAAATCCTCAAAGAGGTCCAAATATCCACTTGCAGGCTTTACAAACAGAGTGTTTCCAAACTGCTCTATGAACACAAAGGTTAAACTCTGTGAGTGGAACTCACACATCCCAAAGTGGTTGCTGAGAATGATTCTCTCTAGTTTTTATACGAAGATATTTCCTTTTCTACCGTAGGCCCAAATCGGTGAAATCTCCACTTGGAAATTCAAGACAAAGAGGGTTTCAAATCTGCTCTGTCTAAAGTAAGGTTCAACGCTGTGAGTTGAACACAGGCAGCCCAAAGAAGTTACTGACAATTCTTCTGTCTAGCGTTATACGCAGAAATCCCGTTTCCAACAAAATCCTCAAAGAGGTCCAAATATCCACTTGCAGATTTTACAAATAGAGTGTTTCCAAACTGCTCTATGAAAACAAAGGTTAAACTCTGTGAGAGGAACGCACACATCCCAAAGTGTTTGCTGAGAATGATTCCCTCTAGTTTTTATATGAAGATATTTCCTTTTCTACCATAGGCCCAAATCTCTTGAAATCTCCACTTGCAAATTCCACAAAAAGAGGGTTTCAAATCTGCTCTGTCTAAAGGAAGGTTCAACTCTGTGTATTGAACACACGCAGGCCAAAGAAGTTACTGAGAATTCTTCTGTCTAGCGTTATATGCAGAAATCCCGTTTCCAACGATATCCTCAAAGAGGTCCAAATATCCAATTGCAGGCTTTACAAACAGAGTGTTTCCAAACTGCTCTATGAAAACAAAGGTTAAACTCTGTGAGTGGAACTCACAAATCCCAAAGTGGTTGCTGAGAATGATTCTCTCTAGTTTTTATACGAAGATATTTCCTTTTCTACCGTAGGCCCAAAATCGCTTGAAATCTCCACTTGGAAATTCCTCAAAAAGAGGGTTTAAAATCTGCTCTGTCTAAAGTAAGGTTCAACTCTGTGAGTTGAACACACGCAGCCCAAAGAAGTTACTGAGAATTCTTCTGTCTAGCGTTATATGCAGAAATACCGTTTCCAACTAAATCCTCAAAGAGGTCCAAATATCCACTTGCAGGCTTTACGAACAGAGTGTTTCCAAACTGCTCTATGAACACAAAGGTTAAACTCTGTGAGTGGAACTCACACATCCCAAAGTGGTTGCTGAGAATGATTCTCTCTAGTTTTTATACGAAGATATTTCCTTTTCTACCGTAGGCCCAAAATCGCTTGAAATCTCCACTTGGAAATTCCACAAAAAGAGGGTTTCAAATCTGCTCTGTCTAAAGTAAGGTTCAACTCTGTCAGTTGAACACATGCAGCCCAAAGAAGTTACTGAGAATTCTTCTGTCTAGCGTTATATGCAGAAATACCGTTTCCAACGAAATCCTCAAAGAGGTCCAAATATCCTCTTGCAGGCTTTACAAACAGAGTGTTGCCAAACTGCTCTATTAACACAAAGGTTAAACTCTGTGAGTGGAACTCACACATCCCAAAGTGGTTGCTGAGAATGATTCTCTCTAGTTTTTATACGAAGATATTTCCTTTTCTACCGTAGGCCCAAAATCGCTTGAAATCTCCACTTGGAAATTCCACAAAAAGAGGGTTTCAAATCTGCTCTGTCTAAAGTAAGGTTCAACTCTGTGAGTTGAACACATGCAGCCCTAAGAAGTTACTGAGAATTCTTCTGTCTAGCGTTATATGCAGAAATCCCGTTTCCAACTAAATCCTCAAAGAGGTCCAAATATCCACTTGCGGACTTTACAAACAGAGTGTTTCCAATCTGCTCTATGAAAACATAGGTTAAACTCTGTGAGTGGAACGCACACATCCCAAAGAGTTTGCAGAGAATGATTCTCTCTAGTTTTTATACGAAGATATTTCCTTTTCTACCGTAGGCACAAATCGCTTGAAATCTCCACTTGGAAATTCAAGAAAAAGAGGGTTTCAAATCTGCTCTGTCTAAAGTAAGGTTCAACTCTGTCAGTTGAACACATGCAGCCCAAAGAAGTTACTGAGAATTCTTCTGTCTATCGTTATATGCAGAAATACCGTTTCCAACGAAATCCTCAAAGAGGTCCAAATATCCACTTGCAGGCTTTACAAACAGAGTGTTTCCAAACTGCTCTATGAACACAAAGGTTAAACTCTGTGAGTGGAACTCACACATCCCAAAGTGGTTGCTGAGAATGATTCTCTCTAGTTTTTATACGAAGATATTTCCTTTTCTACCGTAGGCCCAAATCGGTGAAATCTCCACTTGGAAATTCAAGACAAAGAGGGTTTCAAATCTGCTCTGTCTAAAGTAAGGTTCAACGCTGTGAGTTGAACACAGGCAGCCCAAAGAAGTTACTGACAATTCTTCTGTCTAGCGTTATACGCAGAAATCCCGTTTCCAACAAAATCCTCAAAGAGGTCCAAATATCCACTTGCAGATTTTACAAATAGAGTGTTTCCAAACTGCTCTATGAAAACAAAGGTTAAACTCTGTGAGAGGAACGCACACATCCCAAAGTGTTTGCTGAGAATGATTCCCTCTAGTTTTTATATGAAGATATTTCCTTTTCTACCATAGGCCCAAATCTCTTGAAATCTCCACTTGCAAATTCCACAAAAAGAGGGTTTCAAATCTGCTCTGTCTAAAGGAAGGTTCAACTCTGTGTATTGAACACACGCAGGCCAAAGAAGTTACTGAGAATTCTTCTGTCTAGCGTTATATGCAGAAATCCCGTTTCCAACGATATCCTCAAAGAGGTCCAAATATCCAATTGCAGGCTTTACAAACAGAGTGTTTCCAAACTGCTCTATGAAAACAAAGGTTAAACTCTGTGAGTGGAACTCACAAATCCCAAAGTGGTTGCTGAGAATGATTCTCTCTAGTTTTTATACGAAGATATTTCCTTTTCTACCGTAGGCCCAAAATCGCTTGAAATCTCCACTTGGAAATTCCTCAAAAAGAGGGTTTAAAATCTGCTCTGTCTAAAGTAAGGTTCAACTCTGTGAGTTGAACACACGCAGCCCAAAGAAGTTACTGACAATTCTTCTGTCTAGCGTTATATGCAGAAATCCCGTTTCCAACGAAATCCTCAAAGAGGTCTCAATATCCACTTGAAGACTTTACAAACAGAGTGTTTCCAGACTGCTCTATGAAAACAAAGGTTAAACACTGTGAGTGGAACTCACACATCTCAAAGTGGTTGCTGAGAATGATTCTCTCTAGTTTTTATACGAAGATATTTCCTTTTCAACCGTAGGCCCAAAATCGCTTGAAATCTCCACTTGGAAATTCCACAAAAAGAGGGTTTCAAATCTGCTCTGTCTAAAGTAAGGTTCAACTCTGTGAGTTGAACACATGCAGCCCAAAGAAGTTACTGAGAATTCTTCTGTCTAGCGTTATATGCAGAAATCCCGTTTCCAACGAAATCCTCAAAGAGGTCCAAATATCCACTTGCAGGCTTTACAAACAGAGTGTATCCAATCTGCTCTATGAAAACATAGGTTAAACTCTGTGAGTGGAACGCACACATCCCAAAGAGTTTGCAGAGAATGATTCTCTCTAGTTTTTATACGAAGATATTTCCTTTTCTACCGTAGGCCCAAATCGCTTGAAATCTCCACTTGGAAATTCAAGAAAAAGAGGGTTTCAAATCTGCTCTGTCTAAAGTAAGGTTCAACTCTGTCAGTTGAACACATGCAGCCCAAAGAAGTTACTGAGAATTCTTCTGTCTAGCGTTATATGCAGAAATACCGTTTCCAACGAAATCCTCAAAGAGGTCCAAATATCCACTTGCAGGCTTTACAAACAGAGTGTTTCCAAACTGCTCTATGAACACAAAGGTTAAACTCTGTGAGTGGAACTCACACATCCCAAAGTGGTTGCTGAGAATGATTCTCTCTAGCTTTTATACGAAGATATTTCCTTTTCTACCGTAGGCCCAAATCGCTTGAAATCTCCACTTGGAAATTCAAGAAAAAGAGGGTTTCAAATCTGCTCTGTCTAAAGTAAGGTTCAACTCTGTGAGTTGAACACAGGCAGCCCAAAGAAGTTACTGACAATTCTTCTGTCTAGCGTTATACGCAGAAATCCCGTTTCCAACAAAATCCTCAAAGAGGTCCAAATATCCACTTGCAGATTTTACAAATAGAGTGTTTCCAAACTGCTCTATGAAAACAAAGGTTAAACTCTGTGAGAGGAACGCACACATCCCAAAGTGTTTGCTGAGAATGATTCCCTCTAGTTTTTATATGAAGATATTTCCTTTTCTACCATAGGCCCAAATCTCTTGAAATCTCCACTTGAAAATTCCACAAAAAGAGGGTTTCAAATCTGCTCTGTCTAAAGGAAGGTTCAACTCTGTGTATTGAACACACGCAGGCCAAAGAAGTTACTGAGAATTCTTCTGTCTAGCGTTATATGCAGAAATCCCGTTTCCAACGATATCCTCAAAGAGGTCCAAATATCCAATTGCAGGCTTTACAAACAGAGTGTTTCCAAACTGCTCTATGAAAACAAAGGTTAAACTCTGTGAGTGGAACTCACAAATCCCAAAGTGGTTGCTGAGAATGATTCTCTCTAGTTTTTATACGAAGATATTTCCTTTTCTACCGTAGGCCCAAAATCGCTTGAAATCTCCACTTGGAAATTCCTCAAAAAGAGGGTTTAAAATCTGCTCTGTCTAAAGTAAGGTTCAACTCTGTGAGTTGAACACACGCAGCCCAAAGAAGTTACTGACAATTCTTCTGTCTAGCGTTATATGCAGAAATCCCGTTTCCAACGAAATCCTCAAAGAGGTCTCAATATCCACTTGCAGACTTTACAAACAGAGTGTTTCCAGACTGCTCTATGAAAACAAAGGTTAAACACTGTGAGTGGAACTCACACATCTCAAAGTGGTTGCTGAGAATGATTCTCTCTAGTTTTTATACGAAGATATTTCCTTTTCAACCGTAGGCCCAAAATCGATTGAAATCTCCACTTGGAAATTCCACAAAAAGAGGGTTTCAAATCTGCTCTGTCTAAAGTAAGGTTCAACTCTGTCAGTTGAACACATGCAGCCCAAAGAAGTTACTGAGAATTCTTCTGTCTAGCGTTATATGCAGAAATCCCGTTTCCAACGAAATCCTCAAAGAGGTCCAAATATCCACTTGCAGGCTTTACAAACAGAGTGTTTCCAAACTGCTCTATGAACACAAAGGTTAAACTCTGTGAGTGGAACTCACACATCCCAAAGTGGTTGCTGAGAAAGATTCTCTCTAGTTTTTATACGAAGATATTTCCTTTTCTACCATAGGCCCAAAATCGCTTGAAATCTCCACTTGGAAATTCCACAAAAAGAGGGTTTCAAATCTGCTCTGTCTAAAGTAAGGTTCAACTCTGTCAGTTGAACACATGCAGCCCTAAGAGGTTACTGAGAATTCTTCTGTCTAGCGTTATATGCAGAAATCCCGTTTCCAACGAAATCCTCAATGAGGTCCAAATATCCACTTGCAGGCTTTACAAACAGAGTGTTTCCAAACTGCTCTATGAAAACAAAGGTTAAACTCTGTGAGTGGAACTCACACATCCCAAAGTGGTTGCTGAGAATGATTCTCTCTAGTTTTTATACGAAGATATTTCCTTTTCTACCGTAGGCCCAAATCGCTTGAAATCTCCCCTTGGAAATTCCACAAAAAGAGGGTTTCAAATCTGCTCTTTCTAAAGGAAGGTTCAACTCTGTGAGTTGAACACACGCAGCCCAAAGATGTTACTGAGAATTCTTCTGTCTAGCGTAATATGCAGAAATCCCGTTTCCAACGAAATCCTCAAAGAGGTCTCAATATCCACTTGCAGACTTTACAAACAGAGTGTTTCCAGACTGCTCTATGAAAACAAAGGTTAAACACTGTGAGTGGAACTCACACATCTCAAAGTGGTTGCTGAGAATGATTCTCTCTAGTTTTTATACGAAGATACTTCCTTTTCAACCGTAGGCCCAAAATCGATTGAAATCTCCACTTGGAAATTCCACAAAAAGAGGGTTTCAAATCTGCTCTTTCTAAAGGAAGGTTCAACTCTGTCAGTTGAACACATGCAGCCCAAAGAAGTTACTGAGAATTCTTCTGTCTAGCGTTATATGCAGAAATCCCGTTTCCAACGAAATCCTCAAAGAGGTCTCAATATCCACTTGCAGACTTTACAAACAGAGTGTTTCCAGACTGCTCTATGAAAACAAAGGTTAAACACTGTGAGTGGAACTCACACATCTCAAAGTGGTTGCTGAGAATGATTCTCTCTAGTTTTTATACGAAGATATTTCCTTTTCAACCGTAAGCCCAAATCGCTTGAAATCTCCACTTGGAAATTCCACAAAAAGAGGGTTTCAAATCTGCTCTGTCTAAAGTAAGGTTCAACTCTGTCAGTTGAACACATGCAGCCCAAAGAAGTTACTGAGAATTCTTCTGTCTAGCGTTATATGCAGAAATACCGTTTCCAACGAAATCCTCAAAGAGGTCCAAATATCCACTTGCAGGCTTTACAAACAGAGTGTTTCCAAACTGCTCTATGAACACAAAGGTTAAACTCTGTGAGTGGAACTCACACATCCCAAAGTGGTTGCTGAGAATGATTCTCTCTAGTTTTTATACGAAGATATTTCCTTTTCTACCGTAGGCCCAAAATCGCTTGAAATCTCCACTTGGAAATTCCACAAAAAGAGGGTTTCAAATCTGCTCTGTCTAAAGTAAGGTTCAACTCTGTCAGTTGAACACATGCAGCCCAAAGAAGTTACTGAGAATTCTTCTGTCTAGCGTTATATGCAGAAATCCCGTTTCCAACGAAATCCTCAAAGAGGTCCAAATATCCACTTGCAGGCTTTACAAACAGAGTGTTTCCAAACTGCTCTATGAACACAAAGGTTAAACTCTGTGAGTGCAACTCACACATCCCAAAGTGGTTGCTGAGAATGATTCTCTCTAGTTTTTATACGAAGATATTTCCTTTTCTACCGTAGGCCCAAAATCGCTTGAAATCTCCACTTGGAAATTCCACAAAAAGAGGGTTTCAAATCTGCTCTGTCTAAAGTAAGGTTCAACTCTGTGAGTTGAACACATGCAGCCCAAAGAAGTTACTGAGAATTCTTCTGTCTAGCGTTATATGCAGAAATCCCGTTTCCAACGAAATCCTCAAAGAGGTCCAAATATCCACTTGCAGGCTTTACAAACAGAGTGTTTCCAAACTGCTCTATGAACACAAAGGTTAAACTCTGTGAGTGGAACTCACACATCCCAAAGTGGTTGCTGAGAATGATTCTCTCTAGTTTTTATACGAAGATATTTCCTTTTCTACCGTAGGCCCAAAATCGCTTGAAATCTCCACTTGGAAATTCCACAAAAAGAGGGTTTCAAATCTGCTCTGTCTAAAGTAAGGTTCAACTCTGTCAGTTGAACACATGCAGCCCAAAGAAGTTACTGAGAATTCTTCTGTCTAGCGTTATATGCAGAAATACCGTTTCCAACGAAATCCTCAAAGAGGTCCAAATATCCTCTTGCAGGCTTTACAAACAGAGTGTTTCCAAACTGCTCTATTAACACAAAGGTTAAACTCTGTGAGTGGAACTCACACATCCCAAAGTGGTTGCTGAGAATGATTCTCTCTAGTTTTTATACGAAGATATTTCCTTTTCTACCATAGGCCCAAAATCGCTTGAAATCTCCACTTGGAAATTCCACAAAAAGAGGGTTTCAAATCTGCTCTGTCTAAAGTAAGGTTCAACTCTGTGAGTTGAACACATGCAGCCCTAAGAAGTTACTGAGAATTCTTCTGTCTAGCGTTATATGCAGAAATCCCGTTTCCAACGAAATCCTCAAAGAGGTCCAAATATCCACTTGCAGACTTTACAAACAGAGTGTTTCCAATCTGCTCTATGAAAACATAGGTTAAACTCTGTGAGTGGAACGCACACATCCCAAAGAGTTTGCAGAGAATGATTCTCTCTAGTTTTTATACGAAGATATTTCCTTTTCTACCGTAGGCCCAAATCGCTTGAAATCTCCACTTGGAAATTCAAGAAAAAGAGGGTTTCAAATCTGCTCTGTCTAAAGTAAGGTTCAACTCTGTCAGTTGAACACATGCAGCCCAAAGAAGTTACTGAGAATTCTTCTGTCTAGCGTTATATGCAGAAATACCGTTTCCAACGAAATCCTCAAAGAGGTCCAAATATCCACTTGCAGGCTTTACAAACAGAGTGTTTCCAAACTGCTCTATGAACACAAAGGTTAAACTCTGTGAGTGGAACTCACACATCCCAAAGTGGTTGCTGAGAATGATTCTCTCTAGTTTTTATACGAAGATATTTCCTTTTCTACCGTAGGCCCAAATCGCTTGAAATCTCCACTTGGAAATTCAAGAAAAAGAGGGTTTCAAATCTGCTCTGTCTAAAGTAAGGTTCAACTCTGTGAGTTGAACACAGGCAGCCCAAAGAAGTTACTGACAATTCTTCTGTCTAGCGTTATACGCAGAAATCCCGTTTCCAACAAAATCCTCAAAGAGGTCCAAATATCCACTTGCAGATTTTACAAATAGAGTGTTTCCAAACTGCTCCATGAAAACAAAGGTTAAACTCTGTGAGAGGAACGCACACATCCCAAAGTGTTTGCTGAGAATGATTCCCTCTAGTTTTTATATGAAGATATTTCCTTTTCTACCATAGGCCCAAATCTCTTGAAATCTCCACTTGCAAATTCCACAAAAAGAGGGTTTCAAATCTGTTCTGTCTAAAGGAAGGTTCAACTCTGTGTATTGAACACACGCAGGCCAAAGAAGTTACTGAGAATTCTTCTGTCTAGCGTTATATGCAGAAAACCCGTTTCCAACGATATCCTCAAAGAGGTCCAAATATCCAATTGCAGGCTTTACAAACAGAGTGTTTCCAAACTGCTCTATGAAAACAAAGGTTAAACTCTGTGAGTGGAACTCACAAATCCCAAAGTGGTTGCTGAGAATGATTCTCTCTAGTTTTTATACGAAGATATTTCCTTTTCTACCGTAGGCCCAAAATCGCTTGAAATCTCCACTTGGAAATTCCTCAAAAAGAGGGTTTCAAATCTGCTCTCTCTAAAGTAAGGTTCAACTCTGTGAGTTGAACACACGCAGCCCAAAGAAGTTACTGACAACTCTTCTGTCTAGCGTTATATGCAGAAATCCCGTTTCCAACGAAATCCTCAAAGAGGTCTCAATATCCACTTGCAGACTTTACAAACAGAGTGTTTCCAGACTGCTCTATGAAAACAAAGGTTAAACACTGTGAGTGGCACTCACACATCTCAAAGTGGTTGCTGAGAATGATTCTCTCTAGTTTTTATACGAAGATATTTCCTTTTCAACCGTAGGCCCAAAATCGATTGAAATCTCCACTTGGAAATTCCACAAAAAGAGGGTTTCAAATCTGCTCTGTCTAAAGTAAGGTTCAACTCTGTCAGTTGAACACATGCAGCCCAAAGAAGTTACTGAGAATTCTTCTGTCTAGCGTTATATGCAGAAATCCCGTTTCCAACGAAATCCTCAAAGAGGTCCAAATATCCACTTGCAGGCTTTACAAACAGAGTGTTTCCAAACTGCTCTATGAACACAAAGGTTAAACTCTGTGAGTGGAACTCGCACATCCCAAAGTGGTTGCTGAGAATGATTCTCTCTAGTTTTTATACGAAGATATTTCCTTTTCTACCGTAGTCCCAAAATCGCTTGAAATCTCCACTTGGAAATTCCACAAAAAGAGGGTTTCAAATCTGCTCTGTCTAAAGTAAGGTTCAACTCTGTCAGTTGAACACATGCAGCCCTAAGAAGTTACTGAGAATTCTTCTGTCTAGCGTTATATGCAGAAATCCCGTTTCCAAAGAAATCCTCAATGAGGTCCAAATATCCACTTGCAGGCTTTACAAACAGAGTGTTTCCAAACTGCTCTATGAAAACAAAGGTTAAACTCTGTGAGTGGAACTCACACATCTCAAAGTGGTTGCTGAGAATGATTCTCTCTAGTTTTTATACGAAGATATTTCCTTTTCTACCGTAGGCCCAAATCGCTTGAAATCTCCCCTTGGAAATTCCACAAAAAGAGGGTTTCAAATCTGCTCTTTCTAAAGGAAGGTTCAACTCTGTGAGTTGAACACACGCAGCCCAAAGATGTTACTGAGAATTCTTCTGTCTAGCGTTATATGCAGAAATCCCGTTTCCAACGAAATCCTCAAAGAGGTCTCAATATCCACTTGCAGACTTTACAAACAGAGTGTTTCCAGACTGCTCTATGAAAACAAAGGTTAAACACTGTGAGTGGAACTCACACATCTCAAAGTGGTTGCTGAGAATGATTCTCTCTAGTTTTTATACGAAGATACTTCCTTTTCAACCGTAGGCCCAAAATCGATTGAAATCTCCACTTGGAAATTCCACAAAAAGAGGGTTTCAAATCTGCTCTGTCTAAAGTAAGGTTCAACTCTGTCAGTTGAACACATGCAGCCCAAAGAAGTTACTGAGAATTCTTCTGTCTAGCGTTATATGCAGAAATCCCGTTTCCAACGAAATCCTCAAAGAGGTCCAAATATCCACTTGCAGGCTTTACAAACAGAGTGTTTCCAAACTGCTCTATGAACACAAAGGTTAAACTCTGTGAGTGGAACTCACACATCCCAAAGTGGTTGCTGAGAATGATTCTCTCTAGTTTTTATACGAAGATATTTCCTTTTCTACCGTAGGCCCAAAATCGCTTGAAATCTCCACTTGGAAATTCCACAAAAAGAGGGTTTCAAATCTGCTCTGTCTAAAGTAAGGTTCAATTCTGTCAGTTGAACACATGCAGCCCAAAGAAGTTACTGAGAATTCTTCTGTCTAGCGTTATATGCAGAAATCCCGTTTCCAACGAAATCCTCAATGAGGTCCAAATATCCACCTGCAGGCTTTACAATCAGAGTGTTTCCAAACTGCTCTATGAAAACAAAGGTTAAACTCTGTGAGTGGAACTCACACATCCCAAAGTGGTTGCTGAGAATGATTCTCTCTAGTTTTTATACGAAGATATTTCCTTTTCAACCGTAAGCCCAAAATCGCTTGAAATCTCCACTTGGAAATTCCACAAAAAGAGGGTTTCAAATCTGCTCTGTCTAAAGTAAGGTTCAACTCTGTCAGTTGAACACATGCAGCCCAAAGAAGTTACTGAGAATTCTTCTGTCTGGCGTTATATGCAGAAATACCGTTTCCAACGAAATCCTCAAAGAGGTCCAAATATCCACTTGCAGGCTTTACGAACAGAGTGTTTCCAAACTGCTCTATGAACACAAAGGTTAAACTCTGTGAGTGGAACTCACACATCCCAAAGTGGTTGCTGAGAATGATTCTCTCTAGTTTTTATACGAAGATATTTCCTTTTCTACCGTAGGCCCAAAATCGCTTGAAATCTCCACTTGGAAATTCCACAAAAAGAGGGTTTCAAATCTGCTCTGTCTAAAGTAAGGTTCAACTCTGTGAGTTGAACACATGCAGCCCTAAGAAGTTACTGAGAATTCTTCTGTCTAGCGTTATATGCAGAAATCACGTTTCCAACGAAATCCACAAAGAGGTCCAAATATCCACTTGCAGACTTTACAAACAGAGTGTTTCCAATCTGCTCTATGAAAACATAGGTTAAACTCTGTGAGTGGAACGCACACATCCCAAAGAGTTTGCAGAGAATGATTCTCTCTAGTTTTTATACGAAGATATTTCCTTTTCTACCGTAGGCCCAAATCGCTTGAAATCTCCACTTGGAAATTCAAGAAAAAGAGGGTTTCAAATCTGCTCTGTCTAAAGTAAGGTTCAACTCTGTCAGTTGAACACATGCAGCCCAAAGAAGTTACTGAGAATTCTTCTGTCTAGCGTTATATGCAGAAATCCCGTTTCCAACGAAATCCTCAAAGAGGTCCAAATATCCACTTGCAGGCTTTACAAACAGAGTGTTTCCAAACTGCTCTATGAACACAAAAGTTAAACTCTGTGAGTGGAACTCACACATCCCAATGTGGTTGCTGAGAATGATTCTCTCTAGTTTTTATACGAAGATATTTCCTTTTCTACCGTAGGCCCAAATCGCTTGAAATCTCCACTTGGAAATTCAAGAAAAAGAGGGTTTCAAATCTGCTCTGTCTAAAGTAAGGTTCAACTCTGTGAGTTGAACACAGGCAGCCCAAAGAAGTTACTGACAATTCTTCTGTCTAGCGTTATACGCAGAAATCCCGTTTCCAACAATATCCTCAAAGAGGTCCAAATATCCACTTGCAGATTTTACAAATAGAGTGTTTCCAAACTGCTCTATGAAAACAAAGGTTAAACTCTGTGAGAGGAACGCACACATCCCAAAGTGTTTGCTGAGAATGACTCCCTCTAGTTTTTATATGAAGATATTTCCTTTTCTACCATAGGCCCAAATCTCTTGAAATCTCCACTTGCAAATTCCACAAAAAGAGGGTTTCAAATCTGCTCTGTCTAAAAGAAGGTTCAACTCTGTGTATTGAACACACGCAGGCCAAAGAAGTTACTGAGAATTCTTCTGTCTAGCGTAATATGCAGAAATCCCGTTTCCAACGATATCCTCAAAGAGGTCCAAATATCCAATTGCAGGCTTTACAAACAGAGTGTTTCCAAACTGCTCTATGAAAACAAAGGTTAAACTCTGTGAGTGGAACTCACAAATCCCAAAGTGGTTGCTGAGAATGATTCTCTCTAGTTTTTATACGAAGATATTTCCTTTTCTACCGTAGGCCCAAAATCGCTTGAAATCTCCACTTGGAAATTCCTCAAAAAGAGGGTTTCAAATCTGCTCTGTCTAAAGTAAGGTTCAACTCTGTGAGTTGAACACACGCAGCCCAAAGAAGTTACTGACAATTCTTCTGTCTAGCGTTATATGCAGAAATCCCGTTTCCAACGAAATCCTCAAAGAGGTCTCAATATCCACTTGCAGACTTTACAAACAGAGTGTTTCCAGACTGCTCTATGAAAACAAAGGTTAAACACTGTGAGTGGAACTCACACATCTCAAAGTGGTTGCTGAGAATGATTCTCTCTAGTTTTTATACGAAGATATTTCCTTTTCAACCGTAGGCCCAAAATCGCTTGAAATCTCCACTTGGAAATTCCACAAAAAGAGGGTTTCAAATCTGCTCTGTCTAAAGTAAGGTTCAACTCTGTGAGTTGAACACATGCAGCCCAAAGAAGTTACTGAGAATTCTTCTGTCTAGCGTTATATGCAGAAATCCCGTTTCCAACGAAATCCTCAAAGAGGTCCAAATATTCACTTGCTGGCTTTACAAACAGAGTGTTTCCAATCTGCTCTATGTAAACATAGGTTAAACTCTGTGAGTGGAACGCACACATCCCAAAGAGTTTGCAGAGAATGATTCTCTCTAGTTTTTATACGAAGATATTTCCTTTTCTACCGTAGGCCCAAATCGCTTGAAATCTCCACTTGGAAATTCAAGAAAAAGAGGGTTTCAAATCTGCTCTGTCTAAAGTAAGGTTCAACTCTGTCAGTTGAACACATGCAGCCCAAAGAAGTTACTGAGAATTCTTCTGTCTAGCGTTATATGCAGAAATCCCGTTTCCAACGAAATCCTCAAAGAGGTCCAAATATCCACTTGCAGGCTTTACAAACAGAGTGTTTCCAAACTGCTCTATGAACACAAAGGTTAAACTCTGTGAGTGCAACTCACACATCCCAAAGTGGTTGCTGAGAATGATTCTCTCTAGTTTTTATACGAAGATATTTCCTTTTCTACCGTAGGCCCAAAATCGCTTGAAATCTCCACTTGGAAATTCCACAAAAAGAGGGTTTCAAATCTGCTCTGTCTAAAGTAAGGTTCAACTCTGTGAGTTAAACACATGCAGCCCAAAGAAGTTACTGACAATTCTTCTGTCTAGCGTTATATGCAGAAATCCCGTTTCCAAAGAAATCCTCAAAGAGGTCTCAATATCTACTTGAAGACTTTACAAACAGAGTGTTTCCAGACTGCTCTATGAAAACAAAGGTTAAACACTCTGAGTGGAACGCACACATCCCAAAGAGTTTGCAGAGAATGATTATCTCTAGTTTTTATACGAAGATATTTCCTTTTCTACCGTAGGCCCAAATCGCTTGAAATCTCCACTTGGAAATTCAAGAAAAAGAGGGTTTCAAATCTGCTCTGTCTAAAGTAAGGTTCAACTCTGTCAGTTGAACACATGCAGCCCAAAGAAGTTACTGAGAATTCTTCTGTCTAGCGTTATATGCAGAAATCCCGTTTCCAACGAAATCCTCAAAGAGGTCCAAATATCCACTTGCAGGCTTTACAAACAGAGTGTTTCCAAACTGCTCTATGAACACAAAGGTTAAACTCTGTGAGTGGAACTCACACATCCCAAAGTGGTTGCTGAGAATGATTCTCTCTAGCTTTTATACGAAGATATTTCCTTTTCTACCGTAGGCCCAAATCGCTTGAAATCTCCACTTGGAAATTCAAGAAAAAGAGGGTTTCAAATCTGCTCTGTCTAAAGTAAGGTTCAACTCTGTGAGTTGAACACAGGCAGCCCAAAGAAGTTACTGACAATTCTTCTGTCTAGCGTTATACGCAGAAATCCCGTTTCCAACAAAATCCTCAAAGAGGTCCAAATATCCACTTGCAGATTTTACAAATAGAGTGTTTCCAAACTGCTCTATGAAAACAAAGGTTAAACTCTGTTAGAGGAACGCACACATCCCAAAGTGTTTGCTGAGAATGATTCCCTCTAGTTTTTATATGAAGATATTTCCTTTTCTACCATAGGCCCAAATCTCTTGAAATCTCCACTTGCAAATTCCACAAAAAGAGGGTTTCAAATCTGCTCTTTCTAAAGGAAGGTTCAACTCTGTGTATTGAACACACGCAGGCCAAAGAAGTTACTGAGAATTCTTCTGTCTAGCGTTATATGCAGAAATCCCGTTTCCAACGATATCCTCAAAGAGGTCCAAATATCCAATTGCAGGCTTTACAAACAGAGTGTTTCCAAACTGCTCTATGAAAACAAAGGTTAAACTCTGTGAGTGGAACTCACAAATCCCAAAGTGGTTGCTGAGAATGATTCTCTCTAGTTTTTATACGAAGATATTTCCTTTTCTACCGTAGGCCCAAAATCGCTTGAAATCTCCACTTGGAAATTCCTCAAAAAGAGGGTTTCAAATCTGCTCTGTCTAAAGTAAGGTTCAACTCTGTGAGTTGAACACACGCAGCCCAAAGAAGTTACTGACAATTCTTCTGTCTAGCGTTATATGCAGAAATCCCGTTTCCAACGAAATCCTCAAAGAGGTCTCAATATCCACTTGCAGACTTTACAAACAGAGTGTTTCCAGACTGCTCTATGAAAACAAAGGTTAAACACTGTGAGTGGAACTCACACATCTCAAAGTGGTTGCTGAGAATGATTCTCTCTAGTTTTTATACGAAGATATTTCCTTTTCAACCGTAGGCCCAAAATCGCTTGAAATCTCCACTTGGAAATTCCACAAAAAGAGGGTTTCAAATCTGCTCTGTCTAAAGTAAGGTTCAACTCTGTGAGTTGAACACATGCAGCCCAAAGAAGTTACTGAGAATTCTTCTGTCTAGCGTTATATGCAGAAATCCCGTTTCCAACGAAATCCTCAAAGAGGTCCAAATATTCACTTGCTGGCTTTACAAACAGAGTGTTTCCAATCTGCTCTATGTAAACATAGGTTAAACTCTGTGAGTGGAACGCACACATCCCAAAGAGTTTGCAGAGAATGATTCTCTCTAGTTTTTATACGAAGATATTTCCTTTTCTACCGTAGGCCCAAATTGCTTGAAATCTCCACTTGGAAATTCAAGAAAAAGAGGGTTTCAAATCTGCTCTGTCTAAAGTAAGGTTCAACTCTGTCAGTTGAACACATGCAGCCCAAAGAAGTTACTGAGAATTCTTCTGTCTAGCGTTATATGCAGAAATCCCGTTTCCAACGAAATCCTCAAAGAGGTCCAAATATCCACTTGCAGGCTTTACAAACAGAGTGTTTCCAAACTGCTCTATGAACACAAAGGTTAAACTCTGTGAGTGCAACTCACACATCCCAAAGTGGTTGCTGAGAATGATTCTCTCTAGTTTTTATACGAAGATATTTCCTTTTCTACCGTAGGCCCAAAATCGCTTGAAATCTCCACTTGGAAATTCCACAAAAAGAGGGTTTCAAATCTGCTCTGTCTAAAGTAAGGTTCAACTCTGTGAGTTAAACACATGCAGCCCAAAGAAGTTACTGACAATTCTTCTGTCTAGCGTTATATGCAGAAATCCCGTTTCCAAAGAAATCCTCAAAGAGGTCTCAATATCTACTTGAAGACTTTACAAACAGAGTGTTTCCAGACTGCTCTATGAAAACAAAGGTTAAACACTGTGAGTGGAACGCACACATCCCAAAGAGTTTGCAGAGAATGATTCTCTCTAGTTTTTATACGAAGATATTTCCTTTTCTACCGTAGGCCCAAATCGCTTGAAATCTCCACTTGGAAATTCAACAAAAAGAGGGTTTCAAATCTGCTCTGTCTAAAGTAAGGTTCAACTCTGTCAGTTGAACACATGCAGCCCAAAGAAGTTACTGAGAATTCTTCTGTCTAGCGTTATATGCAGAAATACCGTTTCCAACGAAATCCTCAAAGAGGTCCAAATATCCACTTGCAGGCTTTACAAACAGAGTGTTTCCAAACTGCACTATGAACACAAAGGTTAAACTCTGTGAGTGGAACTCACACATCCCAAAGTGGTTGCTGAGAATGATTCTCTCTAGCTTTTATACGAAGATATTTCCTTTTCTACCGTAGGCCCAAATCGCTTGAAATCTCCACTTGGAAATTCAAGAAAAAGAGGGTTTCAAATCTGCTCTGTCTAAAGTAAGGTTCAACTCTGTGAGTTGAACACAGGCAGCCCAAAGAAGTTACTGACAATTCTTCTGTCTAGCGTTATACGCAGAAATCCCGTTTCCAACAAAATCCTCAAAGAGGTCCAAATATCCACTTGCAGATTTTACAAATAGAGTGTTTCCAAACTGCTCTATGAAAACAAAGGTTAAACTCTGTGAGAGGAACGCACACATCCCAAAGTGTTTGCTGAGAATGATTCCCTCTAGTTTTTATATGAAGATATTTCCTTTTCTACCATAGGCCCAAATCTCTTGAAATCTCCACTTGCAAATTCCACAAAAAGAGGGTTTCAAATCTGCTCTGTCTAAAGGAAGGTTCAACTCTGTGTATTGAACACACGCAGGCCAAAGAAGTTACTGAGAATTCTTCTGTCTAGCGTTATATGCAGAAATCCCGTTTCCAACGATATCCTCAAAGAGGTCCAAATATCCAATTGCAGGCTTTACAAACAGAGTGTTTCCAAACTGCTCTATGAAAACAAAGGTTAAACTCTGTGAGTGGAACTCACAAATCCCAAAGTGGTTGCTGAGAATGATTCTCTCTAGTTTTTATACGAAGATATTTCCTTTTCTACCGTAGGCCCAAAATCGCTTGAAATCTCCACTTGGAAATTCCTCAAAAAGAGGGTTTAAAATCTGCTCTGTCTAAAGTAAGGTTCAACTCTGTGAGTTGAACACACGCAGCCCAAAGAAGTTACTGACAATTCTTCTGTCTAGCGTTATATGCAGAAATCCCGTTTCCAACGAAATCCTCAAAGAGGTCTCAATATCCACTTGAAGACTTTACAAACAGAGTGTTTCCAGACTGCTCTATGAAAACAAAGGTTAAACACTGTGAGTGGAACTCACACATCTCAAAGTGGTTGCTGAGAATGATTCTCTCTAGTTTTTATACGAAGATATTTCCTTTTCAACCGTAGGCCCAAAATCGATTGAAATCTCCACTTGGAAATTCCACAAAAAGAGGGTTTCAAATCTGCTCTGTCTAAAGTAAGGTTCAACTCTGTCAGTTGAACACATGCAGCCCAAAGAAGTTACTGAGAATTCTTCTGTCTAGCGTTATATGCAGAAATCCCGTTTCCAACGAAATCCTCAAAGAGGTCCAAATATCCACTTGCAGGCTTTACAAACAGAGTGTTTCCAAACTGCTCTATGAACACAAAGGTTAAACTCTGTGAGTGGAACTCACACATCCCAAAGTGGTTGCTGAGAAAGATTCTCTCTAGTTTTTATACGAAGATATTTCCTTTTCTACCGTAGTCCCAAAATCGCTTGAAATCTCCACTTGGAAATTCCACAAAAAGAGGGTTTCAAATCTGCTCTGTCTAAAGTAAGGTTCAACTCTGTCAGTTGAACACATGCAGCCCTAAGAGGTTACTGAGAATTCTTCTGTCTAGCGTTATATGCAGAAATCCCGTTTACAACGAAATCCTCAATGAGGTCCAAATATCCACTTGCAGGCTTTACAAACAGAGTGTTTCCAAACTGCTCTATGAAAACAAAGGTTAAACTCTGTGAGTGGAACTCACACATCCCAAAGTGGTTGCTGAGAATGATTCTCTCTAGTTTTTATACGAAGATATTTCCTTTTCTACCGTAGGCCCAAATCGCTTGAAATCTCCCCTTGGAAATTCCACAAAAAGAGGGTTTCAAATCTGCTCTTTCTAAAGGAAGGTTCAACTCTGTGAGTTGAACACAGGCAGCCCAAAGATGTTACTGAGAATTCTTCTGTCTAGCGTTATATGCAGAAATCCCGTTTCCAACGAAATCCTCAAAGAGGTCTCAATATCCACTTGCAGACTTTACAAACAGAGTGTTTCCAGACTCCTCTATGAAAACAAAGGTTAAACACTGTGAGTGGAACTCACACATCTCAAAGTGGTTGCTGAGAATGATTCTCTCTAGTTTTTATACGAAGATACTTCCTTTTCAACCGTAGGCCCAAAATCGATTGAAATCTCCACTTGGAAATTCCACAAAAAGAGGGTTTCAAATCTGCTCTGTCTAAAGTAAGGTTCAACTCTGTGAGTTGAACACATGCAGCCCAAAGAAGTTACTGAGAATTCTTCTGTCTAGCGTTATATGCAGAAATCCCGTTTCCAACGAAATCCTCAAAGAGGTCCAAATATCCACTTGCAGGCTTTACAAACAGAGTGTTTCCAAACTGCTCTATGAACACAAAGGTTAAACTCTGTGAGTGCAACTCACACATCCCAAAGTGGTTGCTGAGAATGATTCTCTCTAGTTTTTATACGAAGATATTTCCTTTTCTACCGTAGGCCCAAAATCGCTTGAAATCTCCACTTGGAAATTCCACAAAAAGAGGGTTTCAAATCTGCTCTGTCTAAAGTAAGGTTCAACTCTGTGAGTTGAACACATGCAGCCCAAAGAAGTTACTGAGAATTCTTCTGTCTAGCGTTATATGCAGAAATCCCGTTTCCAACGAAATCCTCAAAGAGGTCCAAATATCCACTTGCAGACTTTACAAACAGAGTGTTTCCAATCTGCTCTATGAAAACATAGGTTAAACTCTGTGAGTGGAACGCACACATCCCAAAGAGTTTGCAGAGAATGATTCTCTCTAGTTTTTATACGAAGATATTTCCTTTTCTACCGTAGGCCCAAATCGCTTGAAATCTCCACTTGGAAATTCAAGAAAAAGAGGGTTTCAAATCTGCTCTGTCTAAAGTAAGGTTCAACTCTGTCAGTTGAACACATGCAGCCCAAAGAAGTTACTGAGAATTCTTCTGTCTAGCGTTATATGCAGAAATCCCGTTTCCAACGAAATCCTCAAAGAGGTCCAAATATCCACTTGCAGGCTTTACAAACAGAGTGTTTCCAAACTGCTCTATGAACACAAAGGTTAAACTCTGTGAGTGCAACTCACACATCCCAAAGTGGTTGCTGAGAATGATTCTCTCTAGTTTTTATACGAAGATATTTCCTTTTCTACCGTAGGCCCAAAATCGCTTGAAATCTCCACTTGGAAATTCCACAAAAAGAGGGTTTCAAATCTGCTCTGTCTAAAGTAAGGTTCAACTCTGTGAGTTAAACACATGCAGCCCAAAGAAGTTACTGACAATTCTTCTGTCTAGCGTTATATGCAGAAATCCCGTTTCCAAAGAAATCCTCAAAGAGGTCTCAATATCTACTTGAAGACTTTACAAACAGAGTGTTTCCAGACTGCTCTATGAAAACAAAGGTTAAACACTGTGAGTGGAACGCACACATCCCAAAGAGTTTGCAGAGAATGATTCTCTCTAGTTTTTATACGAAGATATTTCCTTTTCTACCGTAGGCCCAAATCGCTTGAAATCTCCACTTGGAAATTCAACAAAAAGAGGGTTTCAAATCTGCTCTGTCTAAAGTAAGGTTCAACTCTGTCAGTTGAACACATGCAGCCCAAAGAAGTTACTGAGAATTCTTCTGTCTAGCGTTATATGCAGAAATGCCGTTTCCAACGAAATCCTCAAAGAGGTCCAAATATCCACTTGCAGGCTTTACAAACAGAGTGTTTCCAAACTGCTCTATGAACACAAAGGTTAAACTCTGTGAGTGGAACTCACACATCCCAAAGTGGTTGCTGAGAATGATTCTCTCTAGCTTTTATACGAAGATATTTCCTTTTCTACCGTAGGCCCAAATCATTTGAAATCTCCACTTGGAAATTCAAGAAAAAGAGGGTTTCAAATCTGCTCTGTCTAAAGTAAGGTTCAACTCTGTGAGTTGAACACAGGCAGCCCAAAGAAGTTACTGACAATTCTTCTGTCTAGCGTTATACGCAGAAATCCCGTTTCCAACAAAAGCCTCAAAGAGGTCCAAATATCCACTTGCAGATTTTACAAATAGAGTGTTTCCAAACTGCTCTATGAAAACAAAGGTTAAACTCTGTGAGAGGAACGCACACATCCCAAAGTGTTTGCTGAGAATGATTCCCTCTAGTTTTTATATGAAGATATTTCCTTTTCTACCATAGGCCCAAATCTCTTGAAATCTCCACTTGCAAATTCCACAAAAAGAGGGTTTCAAATCTGCTCTGTCTAAAGGAAGGTTCAACTCTGTGTATTGAACACACGCAGGCCAAAGAAGTTACTGAGAATTCTTCTGTCTAGCGTTATATGCAGAAATCCCGTTTCCAACGATATCCTCAAAGAGGTCCAAATATCCAATTGCAGGCTTTACAAACAGAGTGTTTCCAAACTGCTCTATGAAAACAAAGGTTAAACTCTGTGAGTGGAACTCACAAATCCCAAAGTGGTTGCTGAGAATGATTCTCTCTAGTTTTTATACGAAGATATTTCCTTTTCTACCGTAGGCCCAAAATCGCTTGAAATCTCCACTTGGAAATTCCTCAAAAAGAGGGTTTAAAATCTGCTCTGTCTAAAGTAAGGTTCAACTCTGTGAGTTGAACACACGCAGCCCAAAGAAGTTACTGACAATTCTTCTGTCTAGCGTTATATGCAGAAATCCCGTTTCCAACGAAATCCTCAAAGAGGTCTCAATATCCACTTGAAGACTTTACAAACAGAGTGTTTCCAGACTGCTCTATGAAAACAAAGGTTAAACACTGTGAGTGGAACTCACACATCTCAAAGTGGTTGCTGAGAATGATTCTCTCTAGTTTTTATACGAAGATATTTCCTTTTCAACCGTAGGCCCAAAATCGATTGAAATCTCCACTTGGAAATTCCACAAAAAGAGGGTTTCAAATCTGCTCTGTCTAAAGTAAGGTTCAACTCTGTCAGTTGAACACATGCAGCCCAAAGAAGTTACTGAGAATTCTTCTGTCTAGCGTTATATGCAGAAATCCCGTTTCCAACGAAATCCTCAAAGAGGTCCAAATATCCACTTGCAGGCTTTACAAACAGAGTGTTTCCAAACTGCTCTATGAACACAAAGGTTAAACTCTGTGAGTGGAACTCACACATCCCAAAGTGGTTGCTGAGAAAGATTCTCTCTAGTTTTTATACGAAGATATTTCCTTTTCTACCGTAGTCCCAAAATCGCTTGAAATCTCCACTTGGAAATTCCACAAAAAGAGGGTTTCAAATCTGCTCTGTCTAAAGTAAGGTTCAACTCTGTCAGTTGAACACATGCAGCCCTAAGAGGTTACTGAGAATTCTTCTGTCTAGCGTTATATGCAGAAATCCCGTTTCCAACGAAATCCTCAATGAGGTCCAAATATCCACTTGCAGGCTTTACAAACAGAGTGTTTCCAAACTGCTCTATGAAAACAAAGGTTAAACTCTGTGAGTGTAACTCACACATCCCAAAGTGGTTGCTGAGAATGATTCTCTCTAGTTTTTATACGAAGATATTTCCTTTTCTACCGTAGGCCCAAATCGCTTGAAATCTCCCCTTGGAAATTCCACAAAAAGAGGGTTTCAAATCTGCTCTTTCTAAAGGAAGGTTCAACTCTGTGAGTTGAACACAGGCAGCCCAAAGATGTTACTGAGAATTCTTCTGTCTAGCGTTATATGCAGAAATCCCGTTTCCAACGAAATCCTCAAAGAGGTCTCAATATCCACTTGCAGACTTTACAAACAGAGTGTTTCCAGACTCCTCTATGAAAACAAAGGTTAAACACTGTGAGTGGAACTCACACATCTCAAAGTGGTTGCTGAGAATGATTCTCTCTAGTTTTTATACGAAGATACTTCCTTTTCAACCGTAGGCCCAAAATCGATTGAAATCTCCACTTGGAAATTCCACAAAAAGAGGGTTTCAAATCTGCTCTGTCTAAAGTAAGGTTCAACTCTGTGAGTTGAACACATGCAGCCCAAAGAAGTTACTGAGAATTCTTCTGTCTAGCGTTATATGCAGAAATCCCGTTTCCAACGAAATCCTCAAAGAGGTCCAAATATCCACTTGCAGGCTTTACAAACAGAGTGTTTCCAAACTGCTCTATGAACACAAAGGTTAAACTCTGTGAGTGCAACTCACACATCCCAAAGTGGTTGCTGAGAATGATTCTCTCTAGTTTTTATACGAAGATATTTCCTTTTCTACCGTAGGCCCAAAATCGCTTGAAATCTCCACTTGGAAATTCCACAAAAAGAGGGTTTCAAATCTGCTCTGTCTAAAGGAAGGTTCAACTCTGTGTATTGAACACACGCAGGCCAAAGAAGTTACTGAGAATTCTTCTGTCTAGCGTTATATGCAGAAATCCCGTTTCCAACGATATCCTCAAAGAGGTCCAAATATCCAATTGCAGGCTTTACAAACAGAGTGTTTCCAAACTGCTCTATGAAAACAAAGGTTAAACTCTGTGAGTGGAACTCACAAATCCCAAAGTGGTTGCTGAGAATGATTCTCTCTAGTTTTTATACGAAGATATTTCCTTTTCTACCGTAGGCCCAAAATCGCTTGAAATCTCCACTTGGAAATTCCTCAAAAAGAGGGTTTAAAATCTGCTCTGTCTAAAGTAAGGTTCAACTCTGTGAGTTGAACACACGCAGCCCAAAGAAGTTACTGACAATTCTTCTGTCTAGCGTTATATGCAGAAATCCCGTTTCCAACGAAATCCTCAAAGAGGTCTCAATATCCACTTGAAGACTTTACAAACAGAGTGTTTCCAGACTGCTCTATGAAAACAAAGGTTAAACACTGTGAGTGGAACTCACACATCTCAAAGTGGTTGCTGAGAATGATTCTCTCTAGTTTTTATACGAAGATATTTCCTTTTCAACCGTAGGCCCAAAATCGCTTGAAATCTCCACTTGGAAATTCCACAAAAAGAGGGTTTCAAATCTGCTCTGTCTAAAGTAAGGTTCAACTCTGTCAGTTGAACACATGCAGCCCAAAGAAGTTACTGAGAATTCTTCTGTCTAGCGTTATATGCAGAAATCCCGTTTCCAACGAAATCCTCAAAGAGGTCCAAATATCCACTTGCAGACTTTACAAACAGAGTGTTTCCAATCTGCTCTATGAAAACATAGGTTAAACTCTGTGAGTGGAACGCACACATCCCAAAGAGTTTGCAGAGAATGATTCTCTCTAGTTTTTATACGAAGATATTTCCTTTTCTACCGTAGGCCCAAATCGCTTGAAATCTCCACTTGGAAATTCAAGAAAAAGAGGGTTTCAAATCTGCTCTGTCTAAAGTAAGGTTCAACTCTGTCAGTTGAACACATGCAGCCCAAAGAAGTTACTGAGAATTCTTCTGTCTAGCGTTATATGCAGAAATCCCGTTTCCAACGAAATCCTCAAAGAGGTCCAAATATCCACTTGCAGGCTTTACAAACAGAGTGTTTCCAAACTGCTCTATGAACACAAAGGTTAAACTCTGTGAGTGCAACTCACACATCCCAAAGTGGTTGCTGAGAATGATTCTCTCTAGTTTTTATACGAAGATATTTCCTTTTCTACCGTAGGCCCAAAATCGCTTGAAATCTCCACTTGGAAATTCCACAAAAAGAGGGTTTCAAATCTGCTCTGTCTAAAGTAAGGTTCAACTCTGTGAGTTAAACACATGCAGCCCAAAGAAGTTACTGACAATTCTTCTGTCTAGCGTTATATGCAGAAATCCCGTTTCCAAAGAAATCCTCAAAGAGGTCTCAATATCTACTTGAAGACTTTACAAACAGAGTGTTTCCAGACTGCTCTATGAAAACAAAGGTTAAACACTGTGAGTGGAACGCACACATCCCAAAGAGTTTGCAGAGAATGATTCTCTCTAGTTTTTATACGAAGATATTTCCTTTTCTACCGTAGGCCCAAATCGCTTGAAATCTCCACTTGGAAATTCAACAAAAAGAGGGTTTCAAATCTGCTCTGTCTAAAGTAAGGTTCAACTCTGTCAGTTGAACACATGCAGCCCAAAGAAGTTACTGAGAATTCTTCTGTCTAGCGTTATATGCAGAAATGCCGTTTCCAACGAAATCCTCAAAGAGGTCCAAATATCCACTTGCAGGCTTTACAAACAGAGTGTTTCCAAACTGCTCTATGAACACAAAGGTTAAACTCTGTGAGTGGAACTCACACATCCCAAAGTGGTTGCTGAGAATGATTCTCTCTAGCTTTTATACGAAGATATTTCCTTTTCTACCGTAGTCCCAAAATCGCTTGAAATCTCCACTTGGAAATTCAAGAAAAAGAGGGTTTCAAATCTGCTCTGTCTAAAGTAAGGTTCAACTCTGTGAGTTGAACACAGGCAGCCCAAAGAAGTTACTGACAATTCTTCTGTCTAGCGTTATATGCAGAAATCCCGTTTCCAACGAAATCCTCAAAGAGGTCCAAATATCCACTTGCAGGCTTTACAAACAGAGTGTTTCCAAACTGCTCTATGAACACAAAGGTTAAACTCTGTGAGTGCAACTCACACATCCCAAAGTGGTTGCTGAGAATGATTCTCTCTAGTTTTTATACGAAGATATTTCCTTTTCTACCGTAGGCCCAAAATCGCTTGAAATCTCCACTTGGAAATTCCACAAAAAGAGGGTTTCAAATCTGCTCTGTCTAAAGTAAGGTTCAACTCTGTGAGTTAAACACATGCAGCCCAAAGAAGTTACTGACAATTCTTCTGTCTAGCGTTATATGCAGAAATCCCGTTTCCAAAGAAATCCTCAAAGAGGTCTCAATATCTACTTGAAGACTTTACAAACAGAGTGTTTCCAGACTGCTCTATGAAAACAAAGGTTAAACTCTGTGAGTGGAACTCACAAATCCCAAAGTGGTTGCTGAGAATGATTCTCTCTAGTTTTTATACGAAGATATTTCCTTTTCTACCGTAGGCCCAAAATCGCTTGAAATCTCCACTTGGAAATTCCTCAAAAAGAGGGTTTAAAATCTGCTCTGTCTAAAGTAAGGTTCAACTCTGTGAGTTGAACACACGCAGCCCAAAGAAGTTACTGACAATTCTTCTGTCTAGCGTTATATACAGAAATCCCGTTTCCAACGAAATCCTCAAAGAGGTCTCAATATCCACTTGAAGACTTTACAAACAGAGTGTTTCCAGACTGCTCTATGAAAACAAAGGTTAAACACTGTGAGTGGAACTCACACATCTCAAAGTGGTTGCTGAGAATGATTCTCTCTAGTTTTTATACGAAGATATTTCCTTTTCAACCGTAGGCCCAAAATCGATTGAAATCTCCACTTGGAAATTCCACAAAAAGAGGGTTTCAAATCTGCTCTGTCTAAAGTAAGGTTCAACTCTGTCAGTTGAACACATGCAGCCCAAAGAAGTTACTGAGAATTCTTCTGTCTAGCGTTATATGCAGAAATCCCGTTTCCAACGAAATCCTCAAAGAGGTCCAAATATCCACTTGCAGGCTTTACAAACAGAGTGTTTCCAAACTGCTCTATGAACACAAAGGTTAAACTCTGTGAGTGGAACTCACACATCCCAAAGTGGTTGCTGAGAAAGATTCTCTCTAGTTTTTATACGAAGATATTTCCTTTTCTACCGTAGTCCCAAAATCGCTTGAAATCTCCACTTGGAAATTCCACAAAAAGAGGGTTTCAAATCTGCTCTGTCTAAAGTAAGGTTCAACTCTGTCAGTTGAACACATGCAGCCCTAAGAGGTTACTGAGAATTCTTCTGTCTAGCGTTATATGCAGAAATCCCGTTTCCAACGAAATCCTCAATGAGGTCCAAATATCCACTTGCAGGCTTTACAAACAGAGTGTTTCCAAACTGCTCTATGAAAACAAAGGTTAAACTCTGTGAGTGGAACTCACACATCCCAAAGTGGTTGCTGAGAATGATTCTCTCTAGTTTTTATACGAAGATATTTCCTTTTCTACCGTAGGCCCAAATCGCTTGAAATCTCCCCTTGGAAATTCCACAAAAAGAGGGTTTCAAATCTGCTCTTTCTAAAGGAAGGTTCAACTCTGTGAGTTGAACACAGGCAGCCCAAAGATGTTACTGAGAATTCTTCTGTCTAGCGTTATATGCAGAAATCCCGTTTCCAACGAAATCCTCAAAGAGGTCTCAATATCCACTTGCAGACTTTACAAACAGAGTGTTTCCAGACTCCTCTATGAAAACAAAGGTTAAACACTGTGAGTGGAACTCACACATCTCAAAGTGGTTGCTGAGAATGATTCTCTCTAGTTTTTATACGAAGATACTTCCTTTTCAACCGTAGGCCCAAAATCGATTGAAATCTCCACTTGGAAATTCCACAAAAAGAGGGTTTCAAATCTGCTCTGTCTAAAGTAAGGTTCAACTCTGTGAGTTGAACACATGCAGCCCAAAGAAGTTACTGAGAATTCTTCTGTCTAGCGTTATATGCAGAAATCCCGTTTCCAACGAAATCCTCAAAGAGGTCCAAATATCCACTTGCAGGCTTTACAAACAGAGTGTTTCCAAACTGCTCTATGAACACAAAGGTTAAACTCTGTGAGTGCAACTCACACATCCCAAAGTGGTTGCTGAGAATGATTCTCTCTAGTTTTTATACGAAGATATTTCCTTTTCTACCGTAGGCCCAAAATCGCTTGAAATCTCCACTTGGAAATTCCACAAAAAGAGGGTTTCAAATCTGCTCTGTCTAAAGTAAGGTTCAACTCTGTGAGTTGAACACATGCAGCCCAAAGAAGTTACTGAGAATTCTTCTGTCTAGCGTTATATGCAGAAATCCCGTTTCCAACGAAATCCTCAAAGAGGTCCAAATATCCACTTGCAGACTTTACAAACAGAGTGTTTCCAATCTGCTCTATGAAAACATAGGTTAAACTCTGTGAGTGGAACGCACACATCCCAAAGAGTTTGCAGAGAATGATTCTCTCTAGTTTTTATACGAAGATATTTCCTTTTCTACCGTAGGCCCAAATCGCTTGAAATCTCCACTTGGAAATTCAAGAAAAAGAGGGTTTCAAATCTGCTCTGTCTAAAGTGAGGTTCAACTCTGTGAGTTGAACACAGGCAGCCCAAAGAAGTTACTGACAATTCTTCTGTCTAGCGTTATACGCAGAAATCCCGTTTCCAACAAAATCCTCAAAGAGGTCCAAATATCCACTTGCAGATTTTACAAATAGAGTGTTTCCAAACTGCTCTATGAAAACAAAGGTTAAACTCTGTGAGAGGAACGCACACATCCCAAAGTGTTTGCTGAGAATGATTCCCTATAGTTTTTATATGAAGATATTTCCTTTTCTACCATAGGCCCAAATCGATTGAAATCTCCACTTGGAAATTCCACAAAAAGAGGGTTTCAAATCTGCTCTGTCTAAAGGAAGGTTCAACTCTGTGTATTGAACACACGCAGGCCAAAGAAGTTACTGAGAATTCTTCTGTCTAGCGTTATATGCAGAAATCCCGTTTCCAACGATACCCTCAAAGAGGTCCAAATATCCAATTGCAGGCTTTACAAACAGAGTGTTTCCAAACTGCTCTATGAAAACAAAGGTTAAACTCTGTGAGTGGAACTCACACATCCCAAAGTGGTTGCTGAGAATGATTCTCTCTAGTTTTTATACGAAGATATTTCCTTTTCTACCGTAGGCCCAAATCGATTGAAATCTCCACTTGGAAATTCCTCAAAAAGAGGGTTTCAAATCTGCTCTCTCTAAAGTAAGGTTCAACTCTGTGAGTTGAACACACGCAGCCCAAAGAAGTTACTGACAACTCTTCTGTCTAGCGTTATATGCAGAAATCCCGTTTCCAACGAAATCCTCAAAGAGGTCTCAATATCCACTTGCAGACTTTACAAACAGAGTGTTTCCAGACTGCTCTATGAAAACAAAGGTTAAACACTGTGAGTGGAACTCACACATCTCAAAGTGGTTGCTGAGAATGATTCTCTCTAGTTTTTATACGAAGATATTTCCTTTTCAACCGTAGGCCCAAAATCGCTTGAAATCTCCACTTGGAAATTCCACAAAAAGAGGGTTTCAAATCTGCTCTGTCTAAAGTAAGGTTCAACTCTGTGAGTTGAACACATGCAGCCCAAAGAAGTTACTGAGAATTCTTCTGTCTAGCGTTATATGCAGAAATCCCGTTTCCAACGAAATCCTCAAAGAGGTCCAAATATTCACTTGCTGGCTTTACAAACAGAGTGTTTCCAATCTGCTCTATGAAAACATAGGTTAAACTCTGTGAGTGGAACGCACACATCCCAAAGAGTTTGCAGAGAATGATTCTCTCTAGTTTTTATACGAAGATATTTCCTTTTCTACCGTAGGCCCAAATCGCTTGAAATCTCCACTTGGAAATTCAAGAAAAAGAGGGTTTCAAATCTGCTCTGTCTAAAGTAAGGTTCAACTCTGTCAGTTGAACACATGCAGCCCAAAGAAGTTACTGAGAATTCTTCTGTCTAGCGTTATATGCAGAAATCCCGTTTCCAACGAAATCCTCAAAGAGGTCCAAATATCCACTTGCAGGCTTTACAAACAGAGTGTTTCCAAACTGCTCTATGAACACAAAGGTTAAACTCTGTGAGTGCAACTCACACATCCCAAAGTGGTTGCTGAGAATGATTCTCTCTAGTTTTTATACGAAGATATTTCCTTTTCTACCGTAGGCCCAAAATCGCTTGAAATCTCCACTTGGAAATTCCACAAAAAGAGGGTTTCAAATCTGCTCTGTCTAAAGTAAGGTTCAACTCTGTGAGTTAAACACATGCAGCCCAAAGAAGTTACTGACAATTCTTCTGTCTAGCGTTACATGCAGAAATCCCGTTTCCAAAGAAATCCTCAAAGAGGTCTCAATATCTACTTGAAGACTTTACAAACAGAGTGTTTCCAGACTGCTCTATGAAAACAAAGGTTAAACACTGTGAGTGGAACGCACACATCCCAAAGAGTTTGCAGAGAATGATTCTCTCTAGTTTTTATACGAAGATATTTCCTTTTCTACCGTAGGCCCAAATCGCTTGAAATCTCCACTTGGAAATTCAACAAAAAGAGGGTTTCAAATCTGCTCTGTCTAAAGTAAGGTTCAACTCTGTCAGTTGAACACATGCAGCCCAAAGAAGTTACTGAGAATTCTTCTGTCTAGCGTTATATGCAGAAATACCGTTTCCAACGAAATCCTCAAAGAGGTCCAAATATCCACTTGCAGGCTTTACAAACAGAGTGTTTCCAAACTGCTCTATGAACACAAAGGTTAAACTCTGTGAGTGGAACTCACACATCCCAAAGTGGTTGCTGAGAATGATTCTCTCTAGCTTTTATACGAAGATATTTCCTTTTCTACCGTAGGCCCAAATCGCTTGAAATCTCCACTTGGAAATTCAAGAAAAAGAGGGTTTCAAATCTGCTCTGTCTAAAGTAAGGTTCAACTCTGTGAGTTGAACACAGGCAGCCCAAAGAAGTTACTGACAATTCTTCTGTCTAGCGTTATACGCAGAAATCCCGTTTCCAACAAAATCCTCAAAGAGGTCCAAATATCCACTTGCAGATTTTACAAATAGAGTGTTTCCAAACTGCTCTATGAAAACAAAGGTTAAACTCTGTGAGAGGAACGCACACATCCCAAAGTGTTTGCTGAGAATGATTCCCTCTAGTTTTTATATGAAGATATTTCCTTTTCTACCATAGGCCCAAATCTCTTGAAATCTCCACTTGCAAATTCCACAAAAAGAGGGTTTCAAATCTGCTCTGTCTAAAGGAAGGTTCAACTCTGTGTATTGAACACACGCAGGCCAAAGAAGTTACTGAGAATTCTTCTGTCTAGCGTTATATGCAGAAATCCCGTTTCCAACGATATCCTCAAAGAGGTCCAAATATCCAATTGCAGGCTTTACAAACAGAGTGTTTCCAAACTGCTCTATGAAAACAAAGGTTAAACTCTGTGAGTGGAACTCACAAATCCCAAAGTGGTTGCTGAGAATGATTCTCTCTAGTTTTTATACGAAGATATTTCCTTTTCTACCGTAGGCCCAAAATCGCTTGAAATCTCCACTTGGAAATTCCTCAAAAAGAGGGTTTAAAATCTGCTCTGTCTAAAGTAAGGTTCAACTCTGTGAGTTGAACACACGCAGCCCAAAGAAGTTACTGACAATTCTTCTGTCTAGCGTTATATGCAGAAATCCCGTTTCCAACGAAATCCTCAAAGAGGTCTCAATATCCACTTGAAGACTTTACAAACAGAGTGTTTCCAGACTGCTCTATGAAAACAAAGGTTAAACACTGTGAGTGGAACTCACACATCTCAAAGTGGTTGCTGAGAATGATTCTCTCTAGTTTTTATACGAAGATATTTCCTTTTCAACCGTAGGCCCAAAATCGATTGAAATCTCCACTTGGAAATTCCACAAAAAGAGGGTTTCAAATCTGCTCTGTCTAAAGTAAGGTTCAACTCTGTCAGTTGAACACATGCAGCCAAAAGAAGTTACTGAGAATTCTTCTGTCTAGCGTTATATGCAGAAATCCCGTTTCCAACGAAATCCTCAAAGAGGTCCAAATATCCACTTGCAGGCTTTACAAACAGAGTGTTTCCAAACTGCTCTATGAACACAAAGGTTAAACTCTGTGAGTGGAACTCACACATCCCAAAGTGGTTGCTGAGAAAGATTCTCTCTAGTTTTTATACGAAGATATTTCCTTTTCTACCGTAGGCCCAAAATCGCTTGAAATCTCCACTTGGAAATTCCACAAAAAGAGGGTTTCAAATCTGCTCTGTCTAAAGTAAGGTTCAACTCTGTCAGTTGAACACATGCAGCCCTAAGAGGTTACTGAGAATTCTTCTGTCTAGCGTTATATGCAGAAATCCCGTTTCCAACGAAATCCTCAATGAGGTCCAAATATCCACTTGCAGGCTTTACAAACAGAGTGTTTCCAAACTGCTCTATGAAAACAAAGGTTAAACTCTGTGAGTGGAACTCACACATCCCAAAGTGGTTGCTGAGAATGATTCTCTCTAGTTTTTATACGAAGATATTTCCTTTTCTACCGTAGGCCCAAATCGCTTGAAATCTCCCCTTGGAAAATCCACAAAAAGAGGGTTTCAAATCTGCTCTTTCTAAAGGAAGGTTCAACTCTGTGAGTTGAACACAGGCAGCCCAAAGATGTTACTGAGAATTCTTCTGTCTAGCGTTATATGCAGAAATCCCGTTTCCAACGAAATCCTCAAAGAGGTCTCAATATCCACTTGCAGACTTTACAAACAGAGTGTTTCCAGACTCCTCTATGAAAACAAAGGTTAAACACTGTGAGTGGAACTCACACATCTCAAAGTGGTTGCTGAGAATGATTCTCTCTAGTTTTTATACGAAGATACTTCCTTTTCAACCGTAGGCCCAAAATCGATTGAAATCTCCACTTGGAAATTCCACAAAAAGAGGGTTTCAAATCTGCTCTGTCTAAAGTAAGGTTCAACTCTGTGAGTTGAACACATGCAGCCCAAAGAAGTTACTGAGAATTCTTCTGTCTAGCGTTATATGCAGAAATCCCGTTTCCAACGAAATCCTCAAAGAGGTCCAAATATCCACTTGCAGGCTTTATAAACAGAGTGTTTCCAAACTGCTCTATGAACACAAAGGTTAAACTCTGTGAGTGCAACTCACACATCCCAAAGTGGTTGCTGAGAATGATTCTCTCTAGTTTTTATACGAAGATATTTCCTTTTCTACCGTAGGCCCAAAATCGCTTGAAATCTCCACTTGGAAATTCCACAAAAAGAGGGTTTCAAATCTGCTCTGTCTAAAGTAAGGTTCAACTCTGTGAGTTGAACACATGCAGCCCAAAGAAGTTACTGAGAATTCTTCTGTCTAGCGTTATATGCAGAAATCCCGTTTCCAACGAAATCCTCAAAGAGGTCCAAATATCCACTTGCAGACTTTACAAACAGAGTGTTTCCAATCTGCTCTATGAAAACATAGGTTAAACTCTGTGAGTGGAACGCACACATCCCAAAGAGTTTGCAGAGAATGATTCTCTCTAGTTTTTATACGAAGATATTTCCTTTTCTACCGTAGGCCCAAATCGCTTGAAATCTCCACTTGGAAATTCAAGAAAAAGAGGGTTTCAAATCTGCTCTGTCTAAAGTGAGGTTCAACTCTGTGAGTTGAACACAGGCAGCCCAAAGAAGTTACTGACAATTCTTCTGTCTAGCGTTATACGCAGAAATCCCGTTTCCAACAAAATCCTCAAAGAGGTCCAAATATCCACTTGCAGATTTTACAAATAGAGTGTTTCCAAACTGCTCTATGAAAACAAAGGTTAAACTCTGTGAGAGGAACGCACACATCCCAAAGTGTTTGCTGAGAATGATTCCCTATAGTTTTTATATGAAGATATTTCCTTTTCTACCATAGGCCCAAATCGATTGAAATCTCCACTTGGAAATTCCACAAAAAGAGGGTTTCAAATCTGCTCTGTCTAAAGGAAGGTTCAACTCTGTGTATTGAACACACGCAGGCCAAAGAAGTTACTGAGAATTCTTCTGTCTAGCGTTATATGCAGAAATCCCGTTTCCAACGATACCCTCAAAGAGGTCCAAATATCCAATTGCAGGCTTTACAAACAGAGTGTTTCCAAACTGCTCTATGAAAACAAAGGTTAAACTCTGTGAGTGGAACTCACAAATCCCAAAGTGGTTGCTGAGAATGATTCTCTCTAGTTTTTATACGAAGATATTTCCTTTTCTACCGTAGGCCCAAAATCGCTTGAAATCTCCACTTGGAAATTCCTCAAAAAGAGGGTTTCAAATCTGCTCTCTCTAAAGTAAGGTTCAACTCTGTGAGTTGAAAACACGCAGCCCAAAGAAGTTACTGACAACTCTTCTGTCTAGCGTTATATGCAGAAATCCCGTTTCCAACGAAATCCTCAAAGAGGTCTCAATATCCACTTGCAGACTTTACAAACAGAGTGTTTCCAGACTGCTCTATGAAAACAAAGGTTAAACACTGTGAGTGGAATTCACACATCTCAAAGTGGTTGCTGAGAATGATTCTCTCTAGTTTTCATACGAAGATATTTCCTTTTCAACCGTAGGCCCAAAATCGATTGAAATCTCCACTTGGAAATTCCACAAAAAGAGGGTTTCAAATCTGCTCTGTCTAAAGTAAGGTTCAACTCTGTCAGTTGAACACATGCAGCCCAAAGAAGTTACTGAGAATTCTTCTGTCTAGCGTTATATGCAGAAATACCGTTTCCAACGAAATCCTCAAAGAGGTCCAAATATCCTCTTGCAGGCTTTACAAACAGAGTGTTTCCAAACTGCTCTATTAACACAAAGGTTAAACTCTGTGAGTGGAACTCACACATCCCAAAGTGGTTGCTGAGAATGATTCTCTCTAGTTTTTATACGAAGATATTTCCTTTTCTACCGTAGGCCCAAAATCGCTTGAAATCTCCACTTGGAAATTCCACAAAAAGAGGGTTTCAAATCTGCTCTGTCTAAAGTAAGGTTCAACTCTGTGAGTTGAACACATGCAGCCCTAAGAAGTTACTGAGAATTCTTCTGTCTAGCGTTATATGCAGAAATCCCGTTTCCAACGAAATCCTCAAAGAGGTCCAAATATCCACTTGCAGACTTTACAAACAGAGTGTTTCCAATCTGCTCTATGAAAACATAGGTTAAACTCTGTGAGTGGAACGCACACATCCCAAAGAGTTTGCAGAGAATGATTCTCTCTAGTTTTTATACGAAGATATTTCCTTTTCTACCGTAGGCCCAAATCGCTTGAAATCTCCACTTGGAAATTCAAGAAAAAGAGGGTTTCAAATCTGCTCTGTCTAAAGTAAGGTTCAACTCTGTCAGTTGAACACATGCAGCCCAAAGAAGTTACTGAGAATTCTTCTGTCTAGCGTTATATGCAGAAATCCCGTTTCCAACGAAATCCTCAATGAGGTCCAAATATCCACTTGCAGGCTTTACAAACAGAGTGTTTCCAAACTGCTCTATGAAAACAAAGGTTAAACTCTGTGAGTGGAACTCACACATCCCAAAGTGGTTGCTGAGAATGATTCTCTCTAGTTTTTATACGAAGATATTTCCTTTTCTACCGTAGGCCCAAATCGCTTGAAATCTCCCCTTGCAAATTCCACAAAAAGAGGGTTTCAAATCTGCTCTTTCTAAAGGAAGGTTCAACTCTGTGAGTTGAACACAGGCAGCCCAAAGATGTTACTGAGAATTCTTCTGTCTAGCGTTATATGCAGAAATCCCGTTTCCAACGAAATCCTCAAAGAGGTCTCAATATCCACTTGCAGACTTTACAAACAGAGTGTTTCCAGACTCCTCTATGAAAACAAAGGTTAAACACTGTGAGTGGAACTCACACATCTCAAAGTGGTTGCTGAGAATGATTCTCTCTAGTTTTTATACGAAGATACTTCCTTTTCAACCGTAGGCCCAAAATCGATTGAAATCTCCACTTGGAAATTCCACAAAAAGAGGGTTTCAAATCTGCTCTGTCTAAAGTAAGGTTCAACTCTGTGAGTTGAACACATGCAGCCCAAAGAAGTTACTGAGAATTCTTCTGTCTAGCGTTATATGCAGAAATCCCGTTTCCAACGAAATCCTCAAAGAGGTCCAAATATCCACTTGCAGGCTTTACAAACAGAGTGTTTCCAAACTGCTCTATGAACACAAAGGTTAAACTCTGTGAGTGCAACTCACACATCCCAAAGTGGTTGCTGAGAATGATTCTCTCTAGTTTTTATACGAAGATATTTCCTTTTCTACCGTAGGCCCAAAATCGCTTGAAATCTCCACTTGGAAATTCCACAAAAAGAGGGTTTCAAATCTGCTCTGTCTAAAGTAAGGTTCAACTCTGTGAGTTGAACACATGCAGCCCAAAGAAGTTACTGAGAATTCTTCTGTCTAGCGTTATATGCAGAAATCCCGTTTCCAACGAAATCCTCAAAGAGGTCCAAATATCCACTTGCAGACTTTACAAACAGAGTGTTTCCAATCTGCTCTATGAAAACATAGGTTAAACTCTGTGAGTGGAACGCACACATCCCAAAGAGTTTGCAGAGAATGATTCTCTCTAGTTTTTATACGAAGATATTTCCTTTTCTACCGTAGGCCCAAATCGCTTGAAATCTCCACTTGGAAATTCAAGAAAAAGAGGGTTTCAAATCTGCTCTGTCTAAAGTGAGGTTCAACTCTGTGAGTTGAACACAGGCAGCCCAAAGAAGTTACTGACAATTCTTCTGTCTAGCGTTATACGCAGAAATCCCGTTTCCAACAAAATCCTCAAAGAGGTCCAAATATCCACTTGCAGATTTTACAAATAGAGTGTTTCCAAACTGCTCTATGAAAACAAAGGTTAAACTCTGTGAGAGGAACGCACACATCCCAAAGTGTTTGCTGAGAATGATTCCCTATAGTTTTTATATGAAGATATATCCTTTTCTACCATAGGCCCAAATCGATTGAAATCTCCACTTGGAAATTCCACAAAAAGAGGGTTTCAAATCTGCTCTGTCTAAAGGAAGGTTCAACTCTGTGTATTGAACACACGCAGGCCAAAGAAGTTACTGAGAATTCTTCTGTCTAGCGTTATATGCAGAAATACCGTTTCCAACTAAATCCTCAAAGAGGTCCAAATATCCACTTGCAGGCTTTACGAACAGAGTGTTTCCAAACTGCTCTATGAACACAAAGGTTAAACTCTGTGAGTGGAACTCACACATCCCAAAGTGGTTGCTGAGAATGATTCTCTCTAGTTTTTATACGAAGATATTTCCTTTTCTACCGTAGGCCCAAAATCGCTTGAAATCTCCACTTGGAAATTCCACAAAAAGAGGGTTTCAAATCTGCTCTGTCTAAAGTAAGGTTCAACTCTGTCAGTTGAACACATGCAGCCCAAAGAAGTTACTGAGAATTCTTCTGTCTAGCGTTATATGCAGAAATACCGTTTCCAACGAAATCCTCAAAGAGGTCCAAATATCCTCTTGCAGGCTTTACAAACAGAGTGTTTCCAAACTGCTCTATTAACACAAAGGTTAAACACTGTGAGTGGAACTCACACATCCCAAAGTGGTTGCTGAGAATGATTCTCTCTAGTTTTTATACGAAGATATTTCCTTTTCTACCGTAGGCCCAAAATCGCTTGAAATCTCCACTTGGAAATTCCACAAAAAGAGGGTTTCAAATCTGCTCTGTCTAAAGTAAGGTTCAACTCTGTCAGTTGAACACAAGCAGCCCTAAGAAGTTACTGAGAATTCTTCTGTCTAGCGTTATATGCAGAAATCCCGTTTCCAACGAAATCCTCAAAGAGGTCCAAATATCCACTTGCAGACTTTACAAACAGAGTGTTTCCAATCTGCTCTATGAAAACATAGGTTAAACTCTGTGAGTGGAACGCACACATCCCAAAGAGTTTGCAGAGAATGATTCTCTCTAGTTTTTATACGAAGATATTTCCTTTTCTACCGTAGGCCCAAATCGCTTGAAATCTCCACTTGGAAATTCAAGAAAAAGAGGGTTTCAAATCTGCTCTGTCTAAAGTAAGGTTCAACTCTGTCAGTTGAACACATGCAGCCCAAAGAAGTTACTGAGAATTCTTCTGTCTAGCGTTATATGCAGAAATCCCGTTTCCAACGAAATCCTCAATGAGGTCCAAATATCCACTTGCAGGCTTTACAAACAGAGTGTTTCCAAACTGCTCTATGAAAACAAAGGTTAAACTCTGTGAGTGGAACTCACACATCCCAAAGTGGTTGCTGAGAATGATTCTCTCTAGTTTTTATACGAAGATATTTCCTTTTCTACCGTAGGCCCAAATCGCTTGAAATCTCCCCTTGGAAATTCCACAAAAAGAGGGTTTCAAATCTGCTCTTTCTAAAGGAAGGTTCAACTCTGTGAGTTGAACACAGGCAGCCCAAAGATGTTACTGAGAATTCTTCTGTCTAGCGTTATATGCAGAAATCCCGTTTCCAACGAAATCCTCAAAGAGGTCTCAATATCCACTTGCAGACTTTACAAACAGAGTGTTTCCAGACTCCTCTATGAAAACAAAGGTTAAACACTGTGAGTGGAACTCACACATCTCAAAGTGGTTGCTGAGAATGATTCTCTCTAGTTTTTATACGAAGATACTTCCTTTTCAACCGTAGGCCCAAAATCGATTGAAATCTCCACTTGGAAATTCCACAAAAAGAGGGTTTCAAATCTGCTCTGTCTAAAGTAAGGTTCAACTCTGTGAGTTGAACACATGCAGCCCAAAGAAGTTACTGAGAATTCTTCTGTCTAGCGTTATATGCAGAAATCCCGTTTCCAACGAAATCCTCAAAGAGGTCCAAATATCCACTTGCAGGCTTTACAAACAGAGTGTTTCCAAACTGCTCTATGAACACAAAGGTTAAACTCTGTGAGTGCAACTCACACATCCCAAAGTGGTTGCTGAGAATGATTCTCTCTAGTTTTTATACGAAGATATTTCCTTTTCTACCGTAGGCCCAAAATCGCTTGAAATCTCCACTTGGAAATTCCACAAAAAGAGGGTTTCAAATCTGCTCTGTCTAAAGTAAGGTTCAACTCTGTGAGTTGAACACATGCAGCCCAAAGAAGTTACTGAGAATTCTTCTGTCTAGCGTTATATGCAGAAATCCCGTTTCCAACGAAATCCTCAAAGAGGTCCAAATATCCACTTGCAGACTTTACAAACAGAGTGTTTCCAATCTGCTCTATGAAAACATAGGTTAAACTCTGTGAGTGGAACGCACACATCCCAAAGAGTTTGCAGAGAATGATTCTCTCTAGTTTTTATACGAAGATATTTCCTTTTCTACCGTAGGCCCAAATCGCTTGAAATCTCCACTTGGAAATTCAAGAAAAAGAGGGTTTCAAATCTGCTCTGTCTAAAGTGAGGTTCAACTCTGTGAGTTGAACACAGGCAGCCCAAAGAAGTTACTGACAATTCTTCTGTCTAGCGTTATACGCAGAAATCCCGTTTCCAACAAAATCCTCAAAGAGGTCCAAATATCCACTTGCAGATTTTACAAATAGAGTGTTTCCAAACTGCTCTATGAAAACAAAGGTTAAACTCTGTGAGAGGAACGCACACATCCCAAAGTGTTTGCTGAGAATGATTCCCTATAGTTTTTATATGAAGATATTTCCTTTTCTACCATAGGCCCAAATCGATTGAAATCTCCACTTGGAAATTCCACAAAAAGAGGGTTTCAAATCTGCTCTGTCTAAAGGAAGGTTCAACTCTGTGTATTGAACACACGCAGGCCAAAGAAGTTACTGAGAATTCTTCTGTCTAGCGTTATATGCAGAAATCCCGTTTCCAACGATACCCTCAAAGAGGTCCAAATATCCAATTGCAGGCTTTACAAACAGAGTGTTTCCAAACTGCTCTATGAAAACAAAGGTTAAACTCTGTGAGTGGAACTCACAAATCCCAAAGTGGTTGCTGAGAATGATTCTCTCTAGTTTTTATATGAAGATATTTCCTTTTCTACCGTAGGCCCAAAATCGCTTGAAATCTCCACTTGGAAATTCCTCAAAAAGAGGGTTTCAAATCTGCTCTCTCTAAAGTAAGGTTCAACTCTGTGAGTTGAACACACGCAGCCCAAAGAAGTTACTGACAACTCTTCTGTCTAGCGTTATATGCAGAAATCCCGTTTCCAACGAAATCCTCAAAGAGGTCTCAATATCCACTTGCAGACTTTACAAACAGAGTGTTTCCAGACTGCTCTATGAAAACAAAGGTTAAACACTGTGAGTGGAACTCACACATCTCAAAGTGGTTGCTGAGAATGATTCTCTCTAGTTTTTATACGAAGATATTTCCTTTTCAACCGTAGGCCCAAAATCGCTGGAAATCTCCACTTGGAAATTCCACAAAAAGAGGGTTTCAAATCTGCTCTGTCTAAAGTAAGGTTCAACTCTGTGAGTTGAACACATGCAGCCCAAAGAAGTTACTGAGAATTCTTCTGTCTAGCGTTATATGCAGAAATCCCGTTTCCAACGAAATCCTCAAAGAGGTCCAAATATTCACTTGCTGGCTTTACAAACAGAGTGTTTCCAATCTGCTCTATGAAAACATAGGTTAAACTCTGTGAGTGGAACGCACACATCCCAAAGAGTTTGCAGAGAATGATTCTCTCTAGTTTTTATACGAAGATATTTCCTTTTCTACCGTAGGCCCAAATCGCTTGAAATCTCCACTTGGAAATTCAAGAAAAAGAGGGTTTCAAATCTGCTCTGTCTAAAGTAAGGTTCAACTCTGTCAGTTGAACACATGCAGCCCAAAGAAGTTACTGAGAATTCTTCTGTCTAGCGTTATATGCAGAAATCCCGTTTCCAACGAAATCCTCAAAGAGGTCCAAATATCCACTTGCAGACTTTACAAACAGAGTGTTTCCAGACTGCTCTATGAACACAAAGGTTAAACTCTGTGAGTGGAACTCACACATCTCAAAGTGGTTGCTGAGAATGATTCTCTCTAGTTTTTATACGAAGATATTTCCTTTTCTACCGTAGGCCCAAATCGCTTGAAATCTCCCCTTGGAAATTCCACAAAAAGAGGGTTTCAAATCTGCTCTTTCTAAAGGAAGGTTCAACTCTGTGAGTTGAACACACGCAGCCCAAAGATGTTACTGAGAATTCTTCTGTCTAGCGTTATATGCAGAAATCCCGTTTCCAACGAAATCCTCAAAGAGGTCTCAATATCCACTTGCAGACTTTACAAACAGAGTGTTTCCAGACTGCTCTATGAAAACAAAGGTTAAACTCTGTGAGTGGAACTCACACATCTCAAGGTGGTTGCTGAGAATGATTCTCTCTAGTTTTTATACGAAGATACTTCCTTTTCAACCGTAGGCCCAAAATCGATTGAACTCTCCACTTGGAAATTCCACAAAAAGAGGGTTTCAAATCTGCTCTGTCTAAAGTAAGGTTCAACTCTGTCAGTTGAACACATGCAGCCCAAAGAAGTTACTGAGAATTCTTCTGTCTAGCGTTATATGCAGAAATCCCGTTTCCAACGAAATCCTCAAAGAGGTCCAAATATCCACTTGCAGGCTTTACAAACAGAGTGTTTCCAAACTGCTCTATGAACACAAAGGTTAAACTCTGTGAGTGGAACTCACACATCCCAAAGTGGTTGCTGAGAATGATTCTCTCTAGTTTTTATACGAAGATATTTCCTTTTCTACCGTAGGCCCAAAATCGCTTGAAATCTCCACTTGGAAATTCCACAAAAAGAGGGTTTCAAATCTGCTCTGTCTAAAGTAAGGTTCAACTCTGTCAGTTGAACACATGCAGCCCAAAGAAGTTACTGAGAATTCTTCTGTCTAGCGTTATATGCAGAAATCCCGTTTCCAACGAAATCCTCAATGAGGTCCAAATATCCACCTGCAGGCTTTACAATCAGAGTGTTTCCAAACTGCTCTATGAAAACAAAGGTTAAACTCTGTGAGTGGAACTCACACATCCCAAAGTGGTTGCTGAGAATGATTCTCTCTAGTTTTTATACGAAGATATTTCCTTTTCAACCGTAAGCCCAAAATCGCTTGAAATCTCCACTTGGAAATTCCACAAAAAGAGGGTTTCAAATCTGCTCTGTCTAAAGTAAGGTTCAACTCTGTCAGTTGAACACATGCAGCCCAAAGAAGTTACTGAGAATTCTTCTGTCTAGCGTTATATGCAGAAATACCGTTTCCAACTAAATCCTCAAAGAGGTCCAAATATCCACTTGCAGGCTTTACGAACAGAGTGTTTCCAAACTGCTCTATGAACACAAAGGTTAAACTCTGTGAGTGGAACTCACACATCCCAAAGTGGTTGCTGAGAATGATTCTCTCTAGTTTTTATACGAAGATATTTCCTTTTCTACCGTAGGCCCAAAATCGCTTGAAATCTCCACTTGGAAATTCCACAAAAAGAGGGTTTCAAATCTGCTCTGTCTAAAGTAAGGTTCAACTCTGTCAGTTGAACACATGCAGCCCAAAGAAGTTACTGAGAATTCTTCTGTCTAGCGTTATATGCAGAAATACCGTTTCCAACGAAATCCTCAAAGAGGTCCAAATATCCTCTTGCAGGCTTTACAAACAGAGTGTTTCCAAACTGCTCTATTAACACAAAGGTTAAACTCTGTGAGTGGAACTCACACATCCCAACGTGGTTGCTGAGAATGATTCTCTCTAGTTTTTATACGAAGATATTTCCTTTTCTACCGTAGGCCCAAAATCGCTTGAAATCTCCACTTGGAAATTCCACAAAAAGAGGGTTTCAAATCTGCTCTGTCTAAAGTAAGGTTCAACTCTGTGAGTTGAACACATGCAGCCCTAAGAAGTTACTGAGAATTCTTCTGTCTAGCGTTATATGCAGAAATCCCGTTTCCAACTAAATCCTCAAAGAGGTCCAAATATCCACTTGCAGACTTTACAAACAGAGTGTTTCCAATCTGCTCTATGAAAACATAGGTTAAACTCTGTGAGTGGAACGCACACATCCCAAAGAGTTTGCAGAGAATGATTCTCTCTAGTTTTTATACGAAGATATTTCCTTTTCTACCGTAGGCCCAAATCGCTTGAAATCTCCACTTGGAAATTCAAGAAAAAGAGGGTTTCAAATCTGCTCTGTCTAAAGTAAGGTTCAACTCTGTCAGTTGAACACATGCAGCCCAAAGAAGTTACTGAGAATTCTTCTGTCTAGCGTTGTATGCAGAAATACCGTTTCCAACGAAATCCTCCAAGAGGTCCAAATATCCACTTGCAGACTTTACAAACAGAGTGTTTCCAAACTGCTCTATGAACACAAAGGTTAAACTCTGTGAGTGGAACTCACACATCCCAAAGTGGTTGCTGAGAATGATTCTCTCTAGTTTTTATACGAAGATATTTCCTTTTCTACCGTAGGCCCAAATCGCTTGAAATCTCCACTTGGAAATTCAAGACAAAGAGGGTTTCAAATCTGCTCTGTCTAAAGTAAGGTTCAACGCTGTGAGTTGAACACAGGCAGCCCAAAGAAGTTACTGACAATTCTTCTGTCTAGCGTTATACGCAGAAATCCCGTTTCCAACAAAATCCTCAAAGAGGTCCAAATATCCACTTGCAGATTTTACAAATAGAGTGTTTCCAAACTGCTCTATGAAAACAAAGGTTAAACTCTGTGAGAGGAACGCACACATCCCAAAGTGTTTGCTGAGAATGATTCCCTCTAGTTTTTATATGAAGATATTTCCTTTTCTACCATAGGCCCAAATCTCTTGAAATCTCCACTTGCAAATTCCACAAAAAGAGGGTTTCAAATCTGCTCTGTCTAAAGGAAGGTTCAACTCTGTGTATTGAACACACGCAGGCCAAAGAAGTTACTGAGAATTCTTCTGTCTAGCGTTATATGCAGAAATCCCGTTTCCAACGATATCCTCAAAGAGGTCCAAATATCCAATTGCAGGCTTTACAAACAGAGTGTTTCCAAACTGCTCTATGAAAACAAAGGTTAAACTCTGTGAGTGGAACTCACAAATCCCAAAGTGGTTGCTGAGAATGATTCTCTCTAGTTTTTATACGAAGATATTTCCTTTTCTACCGTAGGCCCAAAATCGCTTGAAATCTCCACTTGGAAATTCCTCAAAAAGAGGGTTTAAAATCTGCTCTGTCTAAAGTAAGGTTCAACTCTGTGAGTTGAACACACGCAGCCCAAAGAAGTTACTGACAATTCTTCTGTCTAGCGTTATATGCAGAAATCCCGTTTCCAACGAAATCCTCAAAGAGGTCTCAATATCCACTTGAAGACTTTACAAACAGAGTGTTTCCAGACTGCTCTATGAAAACAAAGGTTAAACACTGTGAGTGGAACTCACACATCTCAAAGTGGTTGCTGAGAATGATTCTCTCTAGTTTTTATACGAAGATATTTCCTTTTCAACCGTAGGCCCAAAATCGCTTGAAATCTCCACTTGGAAATTCCACAAAAAGAGGGTTTCAAATCTGCTCTGTCTAAAGTAAGGTTCAACTCTGTGAGTTGAACACATGCAGCCCAAAGAAGTTACTGAGAATTCTTCTGTCTAGCGTTATATGCAGAAATCCCGTTTCCAACGAAATCCTCAAAGAGGTCCAAATATCCACTTGCAGGCTTTAAAACAGAGTGTTTCCAATCTGCTCTATGAAAACATAGGTTAAACTCTGTGAGTGGAACGCACACATCCCAAAGAGTTTGCAGAGAATGATTCTCTCTAGTTTTTATACGAAGATATTTCCTTTTCTACCGTAGGCCCAAATCGCTTGAAATCTCCACTTGGAAATTCAAGAAAAAGAGGGTTTCAAATCTGCTCTGTCTAAAGTAAGGTTCAACTCTGTCAGTTGAACACATGCAGCCCAAAGAAGTTACTGAGAATTCTTCTGTCTAGCGTTATATGCAGAAATACCGTTTCCAACGAAATCCTCAAAGAGGTCCAAATATCCACTTGCAGGCATTACAAACAGAGTGTTTCCAAACTGCTCTATGAACACAAAGGTTAAACTCTGTGAGTGGAACTCACACATCCCAAAGTGGTTGCTGAGAATGATTCTCTCTAGCTTTTATACGAAGATATTTCCTTTTCTACCGTAGGCCCAAATCGCTTGAAATCTCCACTTGGAAATTCAAGAAAAAGAGGGTTTCAAATCTGCTCTGTCTAAAGAAAGGTTCAACTCTGTGAGTTGAACACAGGCAGCCCAAAGAAGTTACTGACAATTCTTCTGTCTAGCGTTATACGCAGAAATCCCGTTTCCAACAAAATCCTCAAAGAGGTCCAAATATCCACTTGCAGATTTTACAAATAGAGTGTTTCCAAACTGCTCTATGAAAACAAAGGTTAAACTCTGTGAGAGGAACGCACACATCCCAAAGTGTTTGCTGAGAATGATTCCCTCTAGTTTTTATATGAAGATATTTCCTTTTCTACCATAGGCCCAAATCTCTTGAAATCTCCACTTGAAAATTCCACAAAAAGAGGGTTTCAAATCTGCTCTGTCTAAAGGAAGGTTCAACTCTGTGTATTGAACACACGCAGGCCAAAGAAGTTACTGAGAATTCTTCTGTCTAGCGTTATATGCAGAAATCCCGTTTCCAACGATATCCTCAAAGAGGTCCAAATATCCAATTGCAGGCTTTACAAACAGAGTGTTTCCAAACTGCTCTATGAAAACAAAGGTTAAACTCTGTGAGTGGAACTCACAAATCCCAAAGTGGTTGCTGAGAATGATTCTCTCTAGTTTTTATACGAAGATATTTCCTTTTCTACCGTAGGCCCAAAATCGCTTGAAATCTCCACTTGGAAATTCCTCAAAAAGAGGGTTTAAAATCTGCTCTGTCTAAAGTAAGGTTCAAATCTGTGAGTTGAACACACGCAGCCCAGAGAAGTTACTGACAATTCTTCTGTCTAGCGTTATATGCAGAAATCCCGTTTCCAACGAAATCCTCAAAGAGGTCTCAATATCCACTTGCAGACTTTACAAACAGAGTGTTTCCAGACTGCTCTATGAAAACAAAGGTTAAACACTGTGAGTGGAACTCACACATCTCAAAGTGGTTGCTGAGAATGATTCTCTCTAGTTTTTATACGAAGATATTTCCTTTTCAACCGTAGGCCCAAAATCGATTGAAATCTCCACTTGGAAATTCCACAAAAAGAGGGTTTCAAATCTGCTCTGTCTAAAGTAAGGTTCAACTCTGTCAGTTGAACACATGCAGCCCAAAGAAGTTACTGAGAATTCTTCTGTCTAGCGTTATATGCAGAAATCCCGTTTCCAACGAAATCCTCAAAGAGGTCCAAATATCCACTTGCAGGCTTTACAAACAGTGTGTTTCCAAACTGCTCTATGAACACAAAGGTTAAACTCTGTGAGTGGAACTCACACATCCCAAAGTGGTTGCTGAGAATGATTCTCTCTAGTTTTTATACGAAGATATTTCCTTTTCTACCGTAGGCCCAAAATCGCTTGAAATCTCCACTTGGAAATTCCACAAAAAGAGGGTTTCAAATCTGCTCTGTCTAAAGTAAGGTTCAACTCTGTCAGTTGAACACATGCAGCCCTAAGAAGTTACTGAGAATTCTTCTGTCTAGCGTTATATGCAGAAATCCCGTTTCCAAAGAAATCCTCAATGAGGTCCAAATATCCACTTGCAGGCTTTACAAACAGAGTGTTTCCAAACTGCTCTATGAAAACAAAGGTTAAACACTGTGAGTGGAACTCACACATCTCAAAGTGGTTGCTGAGAATGATTCTCTCTTGTTTTTATACGAAGATATTTCCTTTTCAACCGTAGGCCCAAAATCGATTGAAATCTCCACTTGGAAATTCCACAAAAAGAGGGTTTCAAATCTGCTCTGTCTAAAGTAAGGTTCAACTCTGTCAGTTGAACACATGCAGCCCTAAGAAGTTACTGAGAATTCTTCTGTCTAGCGTTATATGCAGAAATCCCGTTTCCAAAGAAATCCTCAATGAGGTCCAAATATCCACTTGCAAGCTTTACAAACAGAGTGTTTCCAAACTGCTCTATGAAAACAAAGGTTAAACTCTGTGAGTGGAACTCACACATCTCAAAGTGGTTGCTGAGAATGATTCTCTCTAGTTTTTATACGAAGATATTTCCTTTTCTACCGTAGGCCCAAATCGCTTGAAATCTCCCCTTGGAAATTCCACAAAAAGAGGGTTTCAAATCTGCTCTTTCTAAAGGAAGGTTCAACTCTGTGAGTTGAACACTCGCAGCCCAAAGATGTTACTGAGAATTCTTCTGTCTAGCGTTATATGCAGAAATCCCGTTTCCAACGAAATCCTCAAAGAGGTCTCAATATCCACTTGCAGACTTTACAAACAGAGTGTTTCCAGACTGCTCTATGAAAACAAAGGTTAAACACTGTGAGTGGAACTCACACATCTCAAAGTGGTTGCTGAGAATGATTCTCTCTAGTTTTTATACGAAGATACTTCCTTTTCAACCGTAGGCCCAAAATCGATTGAAATCTCCACTTGGAAATTCCACAAAAAGAGGGTTTCAAATCTGCTCTGTCTAAAGTAAGGTTCAACTCTGTCAGTTGAACACATGCAGCCCAAAGAAGTTACTGAGAATTCTTCTGTCTAGCGTTATATGCAGAAATCCCGTTTCCAACGAAATCCTCAAAGAGGTCCAAATATCCACTTGCAGGCTTTACAAACAGAGTGTTTCCAAACTGCTCTATGAACACAAAGGTTAAACTCTGTGAGTGGAACTCACACATCCCAAAGTGGTTGCTGAGAATGATTCTCTCTAGTTTTTATACGAAGATATTTCCTTTTCTACCGTAGGCCCAAAATCGCTTGAAATCTCCACTTGGAAATTCCACAAAAAGAGGGTTTCAAATCTGCTCTGTCTAAAGTAAGGTTCAACTCTGTCAGTTGAACACATGCAGCCCAAAGAAGTTACTGAGAATTCTTCTGTCTAGCGTTATATGCAGAAATCCCGTTTCCAACGAAATCCTCAATGAGGTCCAAATATCCACCTGCAGGCTTTACAATCAGAGTGTTTCCAAACTGCTCTATGAAAACAAAGGTTAAACTCTGTGAGTGGAACTCACACATCCCAAAGTGGTTGCTGAGAATGATTCTCTCTAGTTTTTATACGAAGATATTTCCTTTTCAACCGTAAGCCCAAAATCGCTTGAAATCTCCACTTTGAAATTCCACAAAAAGAGGGTTTCAAATCTGCTCTGTCTAAAGTAAGGTTCAACTCTGTCAGTTGAACACATGCAGCCCAAAGATGTTACTGAGAATTCTTCTGTCTAGCGTTATATGCAGAAATACCGTTTCCAACTAAATCCTCAAGGAGGTCCAAATATCCACTTGCAGGCTTTACGAACAGAGTGTTTCCAAACTGCTCTATGAACACAAAGGTTAAACTCTGTGAGTGGAACTCACACATCCCAAAGTGGTTGCTGAGAATGATTCTCTCTAGTTTTTATACGAAGATATTTCCTTTTCTACCGTAGGCCCAAAATCGCTTGAAATCTCCACTTGGAAATTCCACAAAAAGAGGGTTTCAAATCTGCTCTGTCTAAAGTAAGGTTCAACTCTGTCAGTTGAACACATGCAGCCCAAAGAAGTTACTGAGAATTCTTCTGTCTAGCGTTATATGCAGAAATACCGTTTCCAACGAAATCCTCAAAGAGGTCCAAATATCCTCTTGCAGGCTTTACAAACAGAGTGTTGCCAAACTGCTCTATTAACACAAAGGTTAAACTCTGTGAGTGGAACTCACACATCCCAAAGTGGTTGCTGAGAATGATTCTCTCTAGTTTTTATACGAAGATATTTCCTTTTCTACCGTAGGCCCAAAATCGCTTGAAATCTCCACTTGGAAATTCCACAAAAAGAGGGTTTCAAATCTGCTCTGTCTAAAGTAAGGTTCAACTCTGTGAGTTGAACACATGCAGCCCTAAGAAGTTACTGAGAATTCTTCTGTCTAGCGTTATATGCAGAAATCCCGTTTCCAACTAAATCCTCAAAGAGGTCCAAATATCCACTTGCAGACTTTACAAACAGAGTGTTTCCAATCTGCTCTATGAAAACATAGGTTAAACTCTGTGAGTGGAACGCACACATCCCAAAGAGTTTGCAGAGAATGATTCTCTCTTGTTTTTATACGAAGATACTTCCTTTTCAACCGTAGGCCCAAATCGCTTGAAATCTCCACTTGGAAATTCAAGAAAAAGAGGGTTTCAAATCTGCTCTGTCTAAAGTAAGGTTCAACTCTGTCAGTTGAACACATGCAGCCCAAAGAAGTTACTGAGAATTCTTCTGTCTATCGTTATATGCAGAAATACCGTTTCCAACGAAATCCTCAAAGAGGTCCAAATATCCACTTGCAGGCTTTACAAACAGAGTGTTTCCAAACTGCTCTATGAACACAAAGGTTAAACTCTGTGAGTGGAACTCACACATCCCAAAGTGGTTGCTGAGAATGATTCTCTCTAGTTTTTATACGAAGATATTTCCTTTTCTACCGTAGGCCCAAATCGCTTGAAATCTCCACTTGGAAATTCAAGACAAAGAGGGTTTCAAATCTGCTCTGTCTAAAGTAAGGTTCAACGCTGTGAGTTGAACACAGGCAGCCCAAAGAAGTTACTGACAATTCTTCTGTCTAGCGTTATACGCAGAAATCCCGTTTCCAACAAAATCCTCAAAGAGGTCCAAATATCCACTTGCAGATTTTACAAATAGAGTGTTTCCAAACTGCTCTATGAAAACAAAGGTTAAACTCTGTGAGAGGAACGCACACATCCCAAAGTGTTTGCTGAGAATGATTCCCTCTAGTTTTTATATGAAGATATTTCCTTTTCTACCATAGGCCCAAATCTCTTGAAATCTCCACTTGCAAATTCCACAAAAAGAGGGTTTCAAATCTGCTCTGTCTAAAGGAAGGTTCAACTCTGTGTATTGAACACACGCAGGCCAAAGAAGTTACTGAGAATTCTTCTGTCTAGCGTTATATGCAGAAATCCCGTTTCCAACGATATCCTCAAAGAGGTCCAAATATCCAATTGCAGGCTTTACAAACAGAGTGTTTCCAAACTGCTCTATGAAAACAAAGGTTAAACTCTGTGAGTGGAACTCACAAATCCCAAAGTGGTTGCTGAGAATGATTCTCTCTAGTTTTTATACGAAGATATTTCCTTTTCTACCGTAGGCCCAAAATCGCTTGAAATCTCCACTTGGAAATTCCTCAAAAAGAGGGTTTAAAATCTGCTCTGTCTAAAGTAAGGTTCAACTCTGTGAGTTGAACACACGCAGCCCAAAGAAGTTACTGACAATTCTTCTGTCTAGCGTTATATGCAGAAATCCAGTTTCCAACGAAATCCTCAAAGAGGTCTCAATATCCACTTGAAGACTTTACAAACAGAGTGTTTCCAGACTGCTCTATGAAAACAAAGGTTAAACACTGTGAGTGGAACTCACACATCTCAAAGTGGTTGCTGAGAATGATTCTCTCTAGTTTTTATACGAAGATATTTCCTTTTCAACCGTAGGCCCAAAATCGCTTGAAATCTCCACTTGGAAATTCCACAAAAAGAGGGTTTCAAATCTGCTCTGTCTAAAGTAAGGTTCAACTCTGTGAGTTGAACACATGCAGCCCAAAGAAGTTACTGAGAATTCTTCTGTCTAGCGTTATATGCAGAAATCCCGTTTCCAACGAAATCCTCAAAGAGGTCCAAATATCCACTTGCAGGCTTTACAAACAGAGTGTATCCAATCTGCTCTATGAAAACATAGGTTAAACTCTGTGAGTGGAACGCACACATCCCAAAGAGTTTGCAGAGAATGATTCTCTCTAGTTTTTATACGAAGATATTTCCTTTTCTACCGTAGGCCCAAATCGCTTGAAATCTCCACTTGGAAATTCAAGAAAAAGAGGGTTTCAAATCTGCTCTGTCTAAAGTAAGGTTCAACTCTGTCAGTTGAACACATGCAGCCCAAAGAAGTTACTGAGAATTCTTCTGTCTAGCGTTATATGCAGAAATACCGTTTCCAAAGAAATCCTCAAAGAGGTCCAAATATCCACTTGCAGGCTTTACAAACAGAGTGTTTCCAAACTGCTCTATGAACACAAAGGTTAAACTCTGTGAGTGGAACTCACACATCCCAAAGTGGTTGCTGAGAATGATTCTCTCTAGCTTTTATACGAAGATATTTCCTTTTCTACCGTAGGCCCAAATCGCTTGAAATCTCCACTTGGAAATTCAAGAAAAAGAGGGTTTCAAATCTGCTCTGTCTAAAGTAAGGTTCAACTCTGTGAGGTGAACACAGGCAGCCCAAAGAAGTTACTGACAATTCTTCTGTCTAGCGTTATACGCAGAAATCCCGTTTCCAACAAAATCCTCAAAGAGGTCCAAATATCCACTTGCAGATTTTACAAATAGAGTGTTTCCAAACTGCTCTATGAAAACAAAGGTTAAACTCTGTGAGAGGAACGCACACATCCCAAAGTGTTTGCTGAGAATGATTCCCTCTAGTTTTTATATGAAGATATTTCCTTTTCTACCATAGGCCCAAATCTCTTGAAATCTCCACTTGCAAATTCCACAAAAAGAGGGTTTCAAATCTGCTCTGTCTAAAGGAAGGTTCAACTCTGTGTATTGAACACACGCAGGCCAAAGAAGTTACTGAGAATTCTTCTGTCTAGCGTTATATGCAGAAATCCCGTTTCCAACGATATCCTCAAAGAGGTCCAAATATCCAATTGCAGGCTTTACAAACAGAGTGTTTCCAAACTGCTCTATGAAAACAAAGGTTAAACTCTGTGAGTGGAACTCACAAATCCCAAAGTGGTTGCTGAGAATGATTCTCTCTAGTTTTTATACGAAGATATTTCCTTTTCTACCGTAGGCCCAAAATCGCTTGAAATCTCCACTTGGAAATTCCTCAAAAAGAGGGTTTAAAATCTGCTCTGTCTAAAGTAAGGTTCAACTCTGTGAGTTGAACACACGCAGCCCAAAGAAGTTACTGACAATTCTTCTGTCTAGCGTTATATGCAGAAATCCCGTTTCCAACGAAATCCTCAAAGAGGTCTCAATATCCACTTGCAGACTTTACAAACAGAGTGTTTCCAGACTGCTCTATGAAAACAAAGGTTAAACACTGTGAGTGGAACTCACACATCTCAAAGTGGTTGCTGAGAATGATTCTCTCTAGTTTTTATACGAAGATATTTCCTTTTCTACCGTAGGCCCAAATCGCTTGAAATCTCCCCTTGGAAATTCCACAAAAAGAGGGTTTCTAATCTGCTCTTTCTAAAGGAAGGTTCAACTCTGTGAGTTGAACACACGCAGCCCAAAGATGTTACTGAGAATTCTTCTGTCTAGCGTTATATGCAGAAATCCCGTTTCCAACGAAATCCTCAAAGAGGTCTCAATATCCACTTGCAGACTTTACAAACAGAGTGTTTCCAGACTGCTCTATGAAAACAAAGGTTAAACACTGTGAGTGGAACTCACACATCTCAAAGTGGTTGCTGAGAATGATTCTCTCTAGTTTTTATACGAAGATACTTCCTTTTCAACCGTAGGCCCAAAATCGATTGAAATCTCCACTTGGAAATTCCACAAAAAGAGGGTTTCAAATCTCCTCTTTCTAAAGGAAGGTTCAACTCTGTCAGTTGAACACATGCAGCCCAAAGAAGTTACTGAGAATTCTTCTGTCTAGCGTTATATGCAGAAATCCCGTTTCCAACGAAATCCTCAAAGAGGTCTCAATATCCACTTGCAGACTTTGCAAACAGAGTGTTTCCAGACTGCTCTATGAAAACAAAGGTTAAACACTGTGAGTGGAACTCACACATCTCAAAGTGGTTGCTGAGAATGATTCTCTCTAGTTTTTATACGAAGATATTTCCTTTTCAACCGTAAGCCCAAATCGCTTGAAATCTCCACTTGGAAATTCCACAAAAAGAGGGTTTCAAATCTGCTCTGTCTAAAGTAAGGTTCAACTCTGTCAGTTGAACACATGCAGCCCAAAGAAGTTACTGAGAATTCTTCTGTCTAGCGTTATATGCAGAAATACCGTTTCCAACGAAATCCTCAAAGAGGTCCAAATATCCACTTGCAGGCTTTACAAACAGAGTGTTTCCAAACTGCTCTATGAACACAAAGGTTAAACTCTGTGAGTGGAACTCACACATCCCAAAGTGGTTGCTGAGAATGATTCTCTCTAGTTTTTATACGAAGATATTTCCTTTTCTACCGTAGGCCCAAAATCGCTTGAAATCTCCACTTGGAAATTCCACAAAAAGAGGGTTTCAAATCTGCTCTGTCTAAAGTAAGGTTCAACTCTGTCAGTTGAACACTTGCAGCCCAAAGAAGTTACTGAGAATTCTTCTGTCTAGCGTTATATGCAGAAATCCCGTTTCCAACGAAATCCTCAAAGAGGTCCAAATATCCACTTGCAGGCTTTACAAACAGAGTGTTTCCAAACTGCTCTATGAACACAAAGGTTAAACTCTGTGAGTGCAACTCACACATCCCAAAGTGGTTGCTGAGAATGATTCTCTCTAGTTTTTATACGAAGATATTTCCTTTTCTACCGTAGGCCCAAAATCGCTTGAAATCTCCACTTGGAAATTCCACAAAAAGAGGGTTTCAAATCTGCTCTGTCTAAAGTAAGGTTCAACTCTGTGAGTTGAACACATGCAGCCCAAAGAAGTTACTGAGAATTCTTCTGTCTAGCGTTATATGCAGAAATCGCGTTTCCAACGAAATCCTCAAAGAGGTCCAAATATCCACTTGCAGGCTTTACAAACAGAGTGTTTCCAAACTGCTCTATGAACACAAAGGTTAAACTCTGTGAGTGGAACTCACACATCCCAAAGTGGTTGCTGAGAATGATTCTCTCTAGTTTTTATACGAAGATATTTCCTTTTCTACCGTAGGCCCAAAATCGCTTGAAATCTCCACTTGGAAATTCCACAAAAAGAGGGTTTCAAATCTGCTCTGTCTAAAGTAAGGTTCAACTCTGTCAGTTGAACACATGCAGCCCAAAGAAGTTACTGAGAATTCTTCTGTCTAGCGTTATATGCAGAAATACCGTTTCCAACGAAATCCTCAAAGAGGTCCAAATATCCTCTTGCAGGCTTTACAAACAGAGTGTTTCCAAACTGCTCTATTAACACAAAGGTTAAACTCTGTGAGTGGAACTCACACATCCCAAAGTGGTTGCTGAGAATGATTCTCTCTAGTTTTTATACGAAGATATTTCCTTTTCTACCATAGGCCCAAAATCGCTTGAAATCTCCACTTGGAAATTCCACAAAAAGAGGGTTTCAAATCTGCTCTGTCTAAAGTAAGGTTCAACTCTGTGAGTTGAACACATGCAGCCCTAAGAAGTTACTGAGAATTCTTCTGTCTAGCGTTATATGCAGAAATCCCGTTTCCAACGAAATCCTCAAAGAGGTCCAAATATCCACTTGCAGACTTTACAAACAGAGTGTTTCCAATCTGCTCTATGAAAACATAGGTTAAACTCTGTGAGTGGAACGCACACATCCCAAAGAGTTTGCAGAGAATGATTCTCTCTAGTTTTTATACGAAGATATTTCCTTTTCTACCGTAGGCCCAAATCGCTTGAAATCTCCACTTGGAAATTCAAGAAAAAGAGGGTTTCAAATCTGCTCTGTCTAAAGTAAGGTTCAACTCTGTCAGTTGAACACATGCAGCCCAAAGAAGTTACTGAGAATTCTTCTGTCTAGCGTTATATGCAGAAATACCGTTTCCAACGAAATCCTCAAAGAGGTCCAAATATCCACTTGCAGGCTTTACAAACAGAGTGTTTCCAAACTGCTCTATGAACACAAAGGTTAAACTCTGTGAGTGGAACTCACACATCCCAAAGTGGTTGCTGAGAATGATTCTCTCTAGTTTTTATACGAAGATATTTCCTTTTCTACCGTAGGCCCAAATCGCTTGAAATCTCCACTTGGAAATTCAAGAAAAAGAGGGTTTCAAATCTGCTCTGTCTAAAGTAAGGTTCAACTCTGTGAGTTGAACACAGGCAGCCCAAAGAAGTTACTGACAATTCTTCTGTCTAGCGTTATACGCAGAAATCCCGTTTCCAACAAAATCCTCAAAGAGGTCCAAATATCCACTTGCAGATTTTACAAATAGAGTGTTTCCAAACTGCTCCATGAAAACAAAGGTTAAACTCTGTGAGAGGAACGCACACATCCCAAAGTGTTTGCTGAGAATGATTCCCTCTAGTTTTTATATGAAGATATTTCCTTTTCTACCATAGGCCCAAATCTCTTGAAATCTCCACTTGCAAATTCCACAAAAAGAGGGTTTCAAATGTGCTCTGTCTAAAGGAAGGTTCAACTCTGTGTATTGAACACACGCAGGCCAAAGAAGTTACTGAGAATTCTTCTGTCTAGCGTTATATGCAGAAAACCCGTTTCCAACGATATCCTCAAAGAGGTCCAAATATCCAATTGCAGGCTTTACAAACAGAGTGTTTCCAAACTGCTCTATGAAAACAAAGGTTAAACTCTGTGAGTGGAACTCACAAATCCCAAAGTGGTTGCTGAGAATGATTCTCTCTAGTTTTTATACGAAGATATTTCCTTTTCTACCGTAGGCCCAAAATCGCTTGAAATCTCCACTTGGAAATTCCTCAAAAAGAGGGTTTCAAATCTGCTCTCTCTAAAGTAAGGTTCAACTCTGTGAGTTGAACACACGCAGCCCAAAGAAGTTACTGACAACTCTTCTGTCTAGCGTTATATGCAGAAATCCCGTTTCCAACGAAATCCTCAAAGAGGTCTCAATATCCACTTGCAGACTTTACAAACAGAGTGTTTCCAGACTGCTCTATGAAAACAAAGGTTAAACACTGTGAGTGGCACTCACACATCTCAAAGTGGTTGCTGAGAATGATTCTCTCTAGTTTTTATACGAAGATATTTCCTTTTCAACCGTAGGCCCAAAATCGATTGAAATCTCCACTTGGAAATTCCACAAAAAGAGGGTTTCAAATCTGCTCTGTCTAAAGTAAGGTTCAACTCTGTCAGTTGAACACATGCAGCCCAAAGAAGTTACTGAGAATTCTTCTGTCTAGCGTTATATGCAGAAATCCCGTTTCCAACGAAATCCTCAAAGAGGTCCAAATATCCACTTGCAGGCTTTACAAACAGAGTGTTTCCAAACTGCTCTATGAACACAAAGGTTAAACTCTGTGAGTGGAACTCGCACATCCCAAAGTGGTTGCTGAGAATGATTCTCTCTAGTTTTTATACGAAGATATTTCCTTTTCTACCGTAGGCCCAAAATCGCTTGAAATCTCCACTTGGAAATTCCACAAAAAGAGGGTTTTAAATCTGCTCTGTCTAAAGTAAGGTTCAACTCTGTCAGTTGAACACATGCAGCCCTAAGAAGTTACTGAGAATTCTTCTGTCTAGCGTTATATGCAGAAATCCCGTTTCCAAAGAAATCCTCAATGAGGTCCAAATATCCACTTGCAGGCTTTACAAACAGAGTGTTTCCAAACTGCTCTATGAAAAGAAAGGTTAAACTCTGTGAGTGGAACTCACACATCTCAAAGTGGTTGCTGAGAATGATTCTCTCTAGTTTTTATACGAAGATATTTCCTTTTCTACCGTAGGCCCAAATCGCTTGAAATCTCCACTTGGAAATTCAAGAAAAAGAGGGTTTCAAATCTGCTCTGTCTAAAGTAAGGTTCAACTCTGTCAGTTGAACACATGCAGCCCTAAGAAGTTACTGAGAATTCTTCTGTCTAGCGTTATATGCAGAAATCCCGTTTCCAACGAAATCCTCAAAGAGGTCCAAATATCCACTTGCAGACTTTACAAACAGAGTGTTTCCAATCTGCTCTATGAAAACATAGGTTAAACTCTGTGAGTGGAACGCACACATCCCAAAGAGTTTGCAGAGAATGATTCTCTCTAGTTTTTATACGAAGATATTTCCTTTTCTACCGTAGGCCCAAATCGCTTGAAATCTCCACTTGGAAATTCAAGAAAAAGAGGGTTTCAAATCTGCTCTGTCTAAAGTAAGGTTCAACTCTGTCAGTTGAACACATGCAGCCCAAAGAAGTTACTGAGAATTCTTCTGTCTAGCGTTATATGCAGAAATACCGTTTCCAACGAAATCCTCAAAGAGGTCCAAATATCCACTTGCAGGCTTTACAAACAGAGTGTTTCCAAACTGCTCTATGAACACAAAGGTTAAACTCTGTGAGTGGAACTCACACATCCCAAAGTGGTTGCTGAGAATGATTCTCTCTAGTTTTTATACGAAGATATTTCCTTTTCTACCGTAGGCCCAAATCGCTTGAAATCTCCACTTGGAAATTCAAGAAAAAGAGGGTTTCAAATCTGCTCTGTCTAAAGTAAGGTTCAACTCTGTGAGTTGAACACAGGCAGCCCAAAGAAGTTACTGACAATTCTTCTGTCTAGCGTTATACGCAGAAATCCCGTTTCCAACAAAATCCTCAAAGAGGTCCAAATATCCACTTGCAGATTTTACAAATAGAGTGTTTCCAAACTGCTCCATGAAAACAAAGGTTAAACTCTGTGAGAGGAACGCACACATCCCAAAGTGTTTGCTGAGAATGATTCCCTCTAGTTTTTATATGAAGATATTTCCTTTTCTACCATAGGCCCAAATCTCTTGAAATCTCCACTTGCAAATTCCACAAAAAGAGGGTTTCAAATGTGCTCTGTCTAAAGGAAGGTTCAACTCTGTGTATTGAACACACGCAGGCCAAAGAAGTTACTGAGAATTCTTCTGTCTAGCGTTATATGCAGAAAACCCGTTTCCAACGATATCCTCAAAGAGGTCCAAATATCCAATTGCAGGCTTTACAAACAGAGTGTTTCCAAACTGCTCTATGAAAACAAAGGTTAAACTCTGTGAGTGGAACTCACAAATCCCAAAGTGGTTGCTGAGAATGATTCTCTCTAGTTTTTATACGAAGATATTTCCTTTTCTACCGTAGGCCCAAAATCGCTTGAAAAATCCCCTTGGAAATTCCTCAAAAAGAGGGTTTCAAATCTGCTCTCTCTAAAGTAAGGTTCAACTCTGTGAGTTGAACACACGCAGCCCAAAGATGTTACTGACAACTCTTCTGTCTAGCGTTATATGCAGAAATCCCGTTTCCAACGAAATCCTCAAAGAGGTCTCAATATCCACTTGCAGACTTTACAAACAGAGTGTTTCCAGACTGCTCTATGAAAACAAAGTTTAAACACTGTGAGTGGCACTCACACATCTCAAAGTGGTTGCTGAGAATGATTCTCTCTAGTTTTTATACGAAGATATTTCCTTTTCAACCGTAGGCCCAAAATCGATTGAAATCTCCACTTGGAAATTCCACAAAAAGAGGGTTTCAAATCTGCTCTGTCTAAAGTAAGGTTCAACTCTGTCAGTTGAACACATGCAGCCCAAAGAAGTTACTGAGAATTCTTCTGTCTAGCGTTATATGCAGAAATCCCGTTTCCAACGAAATCCTCAAAGAGGTCCAAATATCCACTTGCAGGCTTTACAAACAGAGTGTTTCCAAACTGCTCTATGAACACAAAGGTTAAACTCTGTGAGTGGAACTCGCACATCCCAAAGTGGTTGCTGAGAATGATTCTCTCTAGTTTTTATACGAAGATATTTCCTTTTCTACCGTAGTCCCAAAATCGCTTGAAATCTCCACTTGGAAATTCCACAAAAAGAGGGTTTCAAATCTGCTCTGTCTAAAGTAAGGTTCAAATCTGTCAGTTGAACACATGCAGCCCTAAGAAGTTACTGAGAATTCTTCTGTCTAGCGTTATATGCAGAAATCCCGTTTCCAAAGAAATCCTCAATGAGGTCCAAATATCCACTTGCAGGCTTTACAAACAGAGTGTTTCCAAACTGCTCTATGAAAAGAAAGGTTAAACTCTGTGAGTGGAACTCACACATCTCAAAGTGGTTGCTGAGAATGATTCTCTCTAGTTTTTATACGAAGATATTTCCTTTTCTACCGTAGGCCCAAATCGCTTGAAATCTCCCCTTGGAAATTCCACAAAAAGAGGGTTTCAAATCTGCTCTTTCTAAAGGAAGGTTCAACTCTGTGAGTTGAACACACGCAGCCCAAAGATGTTACTGAGAATTCTTCTGTCTAGCGTTATATGCAGAAATCCCGTTTCCAACGAAATCCTCAAAGAGGTCTCAATATCCACTTGCAGACTTTACAAACAGAGTGTTTCCAGACTGCTCTATGAAAACAAAGGTTAAACACTGTGAGTGGAACTCACACATCTCAAAGTGGTTGCAGAGAATGATTCTCTCTAGTTTTTATACGAAGATATTTCCTTTTCTACCGTAGGCCCAAATCGCTTGAAATCTCCACTTGGAAATTCAAGAAAAAGAGGGTTTCAAATCTTCTCTGTCTAAAGTAAGGTTCAACTCTGTCAGTTGAACACATGCAGCCCAAAGAAGTTACTGAGAATTCTTCTGTCTAGCGTTATATGCAGAAATACCGTTTCCAACGAAATCCTCAAAGAGGTCCAAATATCCACTTGCAGGCTTTACAAACAGAGTGTTTCCAAACTGCTCTATGAACACAAAGGTTAAACTCTGTGAGTGGAACTCACACATCCCAAAGTGGTTGCTGAGAATGATTCTCTCTAGTTTTTATACGAAGATATTTCCTTTTCTACCGTAGGCCCAAATCGCTTGAAATCTCCACTTGGAAATTCAAGAAAAAGAGGGTTTCAAATCTGCTCTGTCTAAAGTAAGGTTCAACTCTGTGAGTTGAACACAGGCAGCCCAAAGAAGTTACTGACAATTCTTCTGTCTAGCGTTATACGCAGAAATCCCGTTTCCAACAAAATCCTCAAAGAGGTCCACATATCCACTTGCAGATTTTACAAATAGAGTGTTTCCAAACTGCTCCATGAAAACAAAGGTTAAACTCTGTGAGAGGAACGCACACATCCCAAAGTGTTTGCTGAGAATGATTCCCTCTAGTTTTTATATGAAGATATTTCCTTTTCTACCATAGGCCCAAATCTCTTGAAATCTCCACTTGCAAATTCCACAAAAAGAGGGTTTCAAATCTGCTCTGTCTAAAGGAAGGTTCAACTCTGTGTATTGAACACACGCAGGCCAAAGAAGTTACTGAGAATTCTTCTGTCTAGCGTTATATGCAGAAAACCCGTTTCCAACGATATCCTCAAAGAGGTCCAAATATCCAATTGCAGGCTTTACAAACAGAGTGTTTCCAAACTGCTCTATGAAAACAAAGGTTAAACTCTGTGAGTGGAACTCACAAATCCCAAAGTGGTTGCTGAGAATGATTCTCTCTAGTTTTTATACGAAGATATTTCCTTTTCTACCGTAGGCCCAAAATCGCTTGAAATCTCCACTTGGAAATTCCTCAAAAAGAGGGTTTCAAATCTGCTCTCTCTAAAGTAAGGTTCAACTCTGTGAGTTGAACACACGCAGCCCAAAGAAGTTACTGACAACTCTTCTGTCTAGCGTTATATGCAGAAATCCCGTTTCCAACGAAATCCTCAAAGAGGTCTCAATATCCACTTGCAGACTTTACAAACAGAGTGTTTCCAGACTGCTCTATGAAAACAAAGGTTAAACACTGTGAGTGGCACTCACACATCTCAAAGTGGTTGCTGAGAATGATTCTCTCTAGTTTTTATACGAAGATATTTCCTTTTCAACCGTAGGCCCAAAATCGATTGAAATCTCCACTTGGAAATTCCACAAAAAGAGGGTTTCAAATCTGCTCTGTCTAAAGTAAGGTTCAACTCTGTCAGTTGAACACATGCAGCCCAAAGAAGTTACTGAGAATTCTTCTGTCTAGCGTTATATGCAGAAATCCCGTTTCCAACGAAATCCTCAAAGAGGTCCAAATATCCACTTGCAGGCTTTACAAACAGAGTGTTTCCAAACTGCTCTATGAACACAAAGGTTAAACTCTGTGAGTGGAACTCGCACATCCCAAAGTGGTTGCTGAGAATGATTCTCTCTAGTTTTTATACGAAGATATTTCCTTTTCTACCGTAGTCCCAAAATCGCTTGAAATCTCCACTTGGAAATTCCACAAAAAGAGGGTTTCAAATCTGCTCTGTCTAAAGTAAGGTTCAACTCTGTCAGTTGAACACATGCAGCCCTAAGAAGTTACTGAGAATTCTTCTGTCTAGCGTTATATGCAGAAATCCCGTTTCCAAAGAAATCCTCAATGAGGTCCAAATATCCACTTGCAGGCTTTACAAACAGAGTGTTTCCAAACTGCTCTATGAAAACAAAGGTTAAACTCTGTGAGTGGAACTCACACATCTCAAAGTGGTTGCTGAGAATGATTCTCTCTAGTTTTTATACGAAGATATTTCCTTTTCTACCGTAGGCCCAAATCGCTTGAAATCTCCCCTTGGAAATTCCACAAAAAGAGGGTTTCAAATCTGCTCTTTCTAAAGGAAGGTTCAACTCTGTGAGTTGAACACACGCAGCCCAAAGATGTTACTGAGAATTCTTCTGTCTAGCGTTATATGCAGAAATCCCGTTTCCAACGAAATCCTCAAAGAGGTCTCAATATCCACTTGCAGACTTTACAAACAGAGTGTTTCCAGACTGCTCTATGAAAACAAAGGTTAAACACTGTGAGTGGAACTCACACATCTCAAAGTGGTTGCTGAGAATGATTCTCTCTAGTTTTTATACGAAGATACTTCCTTTTCAACCGTAGGCCCAAAATCGATTGAAATCTCCACTTGGAAATTCCACAAAAAGAGGGTTTCAAATCTGCTCTGTCTAAAGTAAGGTTCAACTCTGTCAGTTGAACACATGCAGCCCAAAGAAGTTACTGAGAATTCTTCTGTCTAGCGTTATATGCAGAAATCCCGTTTCCAACGAAATCCTCAAAGAGGTCCAAATATCCACTTGCAGGCTTTACAAACAGAGTGTTTCCAAACTGCTCTATGAACACAAAGGTTAAACTCTGTGAGTGGAACTCACACATCCCAAAGTGGTTGCTGAGAATGATTCTCTCTAGTTTTTATACGAAGATATTTCCTTTTCTACCGTAGGCCCAAAATCGCTTGAAATCTCCACTTGGAAATTCCACAAAAAGAGGGTTTCAAATCTGCTCTGTATAAAGTAAGGTTCAATTCTGTCAGTTGAACACATGCAGCCCAAAGAAGTTACTGAGAATTCTTCTGTCTAGCGTTATATGCAGAAATCCCGTTTCCAACGAAATCCTAAATGAGGTCCAAATATCCACCTGCAGGCTTTAAAATCAGAGTGTTTCCAAACTGCTCTATGAAAACAAAGGTTAAACTCTGTGAGTGGAACTCACACATCCCAAAGTGGTTGCTGAGAATGATTCTCTCTAGTTTTTATACGAAGATATTTCCTTTTCAACCGTAAGCCCAAAATCGCTTGAAATCTCCACTTGGAAATTCCACAAAAAGAGGGTTTCAAATCTGCTCTGTCTAAAGTAAGGTTCAACTCTGTCAGTTGAACACATGCAGCCCAAAGAAGTTACTGAGAATTCTTCTGTCTGGCGTTATATGCAGAAATACCGTTTCCAACTAAATCCTCAAAGAGGTCCAAATATCCACTTGCAGGCTTTACGAACAGAGTGTTTCCAAACTGCTCTATGAACACAAAGGTTAAACTCTGTGAGTGGAACTCACACATCCCAAAGTGGTTGCTGAGAATGATTCTCTCTAGTTTTTATACGAAGATATTTCCTTTTCTACCGTAGGCCCAAAATCGCTTGAAATCTCCACTTGGAAATTCCACAAAAAGAGGGTTTCAAATCTGCTCTGTCTAAAGTAAGGTTCAACTCTGTCAGTTGAACACATGCAGCCCAAAGAAGTTACTGAGAATTCTTCTGTCTAGCGTTATATGCAGAAATACCGTTTCCAACGAAATCCTCAAAGAGGTCCAAATATCCTCTTGCAGGCTTTACAAACAGAGTGTTTCCAAACTGCTCTATTAACACAAAGGTTAAACTCTGTGAGTGGAACTCACACATCCCAAAGTGGTTGCTGAGAATGATTCTCTCTAGTTTTTATACGAAGATATTTCCTTTTCTACCGTAGGCCCAAAATCGCTTGAAATCTCCACTTGGAAATTCCACAAAAAGAGGGCTTCAAATCTGCTCTGTCTAAAGTAAGGTTCAACTCTGTGAGTTGAACACATGCAGCCCTAAGAAGTTACTGAGAATTCTTCTGTCTAGCGTTATATGCAGAAATCCCGTTTCCAACGAAATCCTCAAAGAGGTCCAAATATCCACTTGCAGACTTTACAAACAGAGTGTTTCCAATCTGCTCTATGAAAACATAGGTTAAACTCTGTGAGTGGAACGCACACATCCCAAAGAGTTTGCAGAGAATGATTCTCTCTAGTTTTTATACGAAGATATTTCCTTTTCTACCGTAGGCCCAAATCGCTTGAAATCTCCACTTGGAAATTCAAGAAAAAGAGGGTTTCAAATCTGCTCTGTCTAAAGTAAGGTTCAACTCTGTCAGTTGAACACATGCAGCCCAAAGAAGTTACTGAGAATTCTTCTGTCTAGCGTTATATGCAGAAATACCGTTTCCAACGAAATCCTCAAAGAGGTCCAAATATCCACTTGCAGGCTTGACAAACAGAGTGTTTCCAAACTGCTCTATGAACACAAAGGTTAAACTCTGTGAGTGGAACTCACACATCCCAAAGTGGTTGCTGAGAATGATTCTCTCTAGTTTTTATACGAAGATATTTCCTTTTCTACCGTAGGCCCAAATCGCTTGAAATCTCCACTTGGAAATTCAAGAAAAAAGGGTTTCAAATCTGCTCTGTCTAAAGTAAGGTTCAACTCTGTGAGTTGAACACAGGCAGCCCAAAGAAGTTACTGACAATTCTTCTGTCTAGCGTTATACGCAGAAATCCCGTTTCCAACAAAATCCTCAAAGAGGTCCAAATATCCACTTGCAGATTTTACAAATAGAGTGTTTCCAAACTGCTCTATGAAAACAAAGGTTAAACTCTGTGAGAGGAACGCACACATCCCAAAGTGTTTGCTGAGAATGACTCCCTCTAGTTTTTATATGAAGATATTTCCTTTTCTACCATAGGCCCAAATCTCTTGAAATCTCCACTTGCAAATTCCACAAAAAGAGGGTTTCAAATCTGCTCTGTCTAAAGGAAGGTTCAACTCTGTGTATTGAACACACGCAGGCCAAAGAAGTTACTGAGAATTCTTCTGTCTAGCGTTATATGCAGAAATCCCGTTTCCAACGATATCCTCAAAGAGGTCCAAATATCCAATTGCAGGCTTTACAAACAGAGTGTTTCCAAACTGCTCTATGAAAACAAAGGTTAAACTCTGTGAGTGGAACTCACAAATCCCAAAGTGGTTGCTGAGAATGATTCTCTCTAGTTTTTATACGAAGATATTTCCTTTTCTACCGTAGGCCCAAAATCGCTTGAAATCTCCACTTGGAAATTCCTCAAAAAGAGGGTTTCAAATCTGCTCTGTCTAAAGTAAGGTTCAACTCTGTGAGTTGAACACACGCAGCCCAAAGAAGTTACTGACAATTCTTCTGTCTAGCGTTATATGCAGAAATCCCGTTTCCAACGAAATCCTCAAAGAGGTCTCAATATCCACTTGCAGACTTTACAAACAGAGTGTTTCCAGACTGCTCTATGAAAACAAAGGTTAAACACTGTGAGTGGAACTCACACATCTCAAAGTGGTTGCTGAGAATGATTCTCTCTAGTTTTTATACGAAGATATTTCCTTTTCAACCGTAGGCCCAAAATCGCTTGAAATCTCCACTTGGAAATTCCACAAAAAGAGGGTTTCAAATCTGCTCTGTCTAAAGTAAGGTTCAACTCTGTGAGTTGAACACATGCAGCCCAAAGAAGTTACTGAGAATTCTTCTGTCTAGCGTTATATGCAGAAATCCCGTTTCCAACGAAATCCTCAAAGAGGTCCAAATATTCACTTGCTGGCTTTACAAACAGAGTGTTTCCAATCTGCTCTATGAAAACATAGGTTAAACTCTGTGAGTGGAACGCACACATCCCAAAGAGTTTGCAGAGAATGATTCTCTCTAGTTTTTATACGAAGATATTTCCTTTTCTACCGTAGGCCCAAATCGCTTGAAATCTCCACTTGGAAATTCAAGAAAAAGAGGGTTTCAAATCTGCTCTGTCTAAAGTAAGGTTCAACTCTGTCAGTTGAACACATGCAGCCCAAAGAAGTTACTGAGAATTCTTCTGTCTAGCGTTATATGCAGAAATACCGTTTCCAACGAAATCCTCAAAGAGGTCCAAATATCCTCTTGCAGGCTTTACAAACAGAGTGTTTCCAAACTGCTCTATGAACACAAAGGTTAAACTCTGTGAGTGGAACTCACACATCCCAAAGTGGTTGCTGAGAATGATTCTCTCTAGCTTTTATACGAAGATATTTCCTTTTCTACCGTAGGCCCAAATCGCTTGAAATCTCCACTTGGAAATTCAAGAAAAAGAGGGTTTCAAATCTGCTCTTTCTAAAGGAAGGTTCAACTCTGTGAGTTGAACACACGCAGCCCAAAGATGTTACTGAGAATTCTTCTGTCTAGCGTTATATGCAGAAATCCCGTATCCAACGAAATCCTCAAAGAGGTCTCAATATCCACTTGCAGACTTTACAAACAGAGTGTTTCCAGACTGCTCTATGAAAACAAAGGTTAAACACTGTGAGTGGAACTCACACATCTCAAAGTGGTTGCTGAGAATGATTCTCTCTAGTTTTTATACGAAGATACTTCCTTTTCAACCGTAGGCCCAAAATCGATTGAAATCTCCACTTGGAAATTCCACAAAAAGAGGGTTTCAAATCTGCTCTGTCTAAAGTAAGGTTCAACTCTGTCAGTTGAACACATGCAGCCCAAAGAAGTTACTGAGAATTCTTCTGTCTAGCGTTATATGCAGAAATCCCGTTTCCAACGAAATCCTCAAAGAGGTCTCAATATCCACTTGCAGACTTTACAAACAGAGTGTTTCCAGACTGCTCTATGAAAACAAAGGTTAAACACTGTGAGTGGAACTCACACATCTCAAAGTGGTTGCTGAGAATGATTCTCTCTAGTTTTTATACGAAGATATTTCCTTTTCAACCGTAAGCCCAAATCGCTTGAAATCTCCACTTGGAAATTCCACAAAAAGAGGGTTTCAAATCTGCTCTGTCTAAAGTAAGGTTCAACTCTGTCAGTTGAACACATGCAGCCCAAAGAAGTTACTGAGAATTCTTCTGTCTAGCGTTATATGCAGAAATACCGTTTCCAACGAAATCCTCAAAGAGGTCCAAATATCCACTTGCAGGCTTTACAAACAGAGTGTTTCCAAACTGCTCTATGAACACAAAGGTTAAACTCTGTGAGTGGAACTCACACATCCCAAAGTGGTTGCTGAGAATGATTCTCTCTAGTTTTTATACGAAGATATTTCCTTTTCTACCGTAGGCTCAAAATCGCTTGAAATCTCCACTTGGAAATTCCACAAAAAGAGGGTTTCAAATCTGCTCTGTCTAAAGGAAGGTTCAACTCTGTCAGTTGAACACATGCAGCCCAAAGAAGTTACTGAGAATTCTTCTGTCTAGCGTTATATGCAGAAATCCCGTTTCCAACGAAATCCTCAAAGAGGTCCAAATATCCACTTGCAGGCTTTACAAACAGAGTGTTTCCAAACTGCTCTATGAACACAAAGGGTAAACTCTGTGAGTGCAACTCACACATCCCAAAGTGGTTGCTGAGAATGATTCTCTCTAGTTTTTATACGAAGATATTTCCTTTTCTACCGTAGGCCCAAAATCGCTTGAAATCTCCACTTGGAAATTCCACAAAAAGAGGGTTTCAAATCTGCTCTGTCTAAAGTAAGGTTCAACTCTGTCAGTTGAACACATGCAGCCCAAAGAAGTTACTGAGAATTCTTCTGTCTAGCGTTATATGCAGAAATCCCGTTTCCAACGAAATCCTCAAAGAGGTCCAAATATCCACTTGCAGGCTTTACAAACAGAGTGTTTCCAAACTGCTCTATGAACACAAAGGTTAAACTCTGTGAGTGGAACTCACACATCCCAATGTGGTTGCTGAGAATGATTCTCTCTAGTTTTTATACGAAGATATTTCCTTTTCTACCGTAGGCCCAAAATTGCTTGAAATCTCCACTTGGAAATTCCACAAAAAGAGGGTTTCAAATCTGCTCTGTCTAAAGTAAGGTTGAACTCTGTCAGTTGAACACATGCAGCCCAAAGAAGTTACTGAGAATTCTTCTGTCTAGCGTTATATGCAGAAATCACGTTTCCAACGAAATCCTCAAAGAGGTCCAAATATCCACTTGCAGGCTTTACAAACAGAGTGTTTCCAAACTGCTCTATGAACACAAAGGTTAAACTCTGTGAGTGGAACTCACACATCCCAAAGTGGTTGCTGAGAATGATTCTCTCTAGTTTTTATACGAAGATATTTCCTTTTCTACCGTAGGCCCAAATCGCTTGAAATCTCCACTTGGAAATTCAAGAAAAAGAGGGTTTCAAATCTGCTCTGTCTAAAGTAAGGTTCAACTCTGTGAGTTGAACACAGGCAGCCCAAAGAAGTTACTGACAATTCTTCTGTCTAGCGTTATACGCAGAAATCCCGTTTCCAACAAAATCCTCAAAGAGGTCCAAATATCCACTTGCAGATTTTACAAATAGAGTGTTTCCAAACTGCTCTATGAAAACAAAGGTTAAACTCTGTGAGAGGAACGCACACATCCCAAAGTGTTTGCTGAGAATGATTCCCTCTAGTTTTTATATGAAGATATTTCCTTTTCTACCATAGGCCCAAATCTCTTGAAATCTCCACTTGCAAATTCCACAAAAAGAGGGTTTCAAATCTGCTCTGTCTAAAGGAAGGTGCAACTCTGTGTATTGAACACACGCAGGCCAAAGAAGTTACTGAGAATTCTTCTGTCTAGCGTTATATGCAGAAATCCCGTTTCCAACGATATCCTCAAAGAGGTCCAAATATCCAATTGCAGGCTTTACAAACAGAGTGTTTCCAAACTGCTCTATGAAAACAAAGGTTAAACTCTGTGAGGGGAACTCACAAATCCCAAAGTGGTTGCTGAGAATGATTCTCTCTAGTTTTTATATGAAGATATTTCCTTTTCTACCGTAGGCCCAAAATCGCTTGAAATCTCCACTTGGAAATTCCTCAAAAAGAGGGTTTAAAATCTGCTCTGTCTAGAGTAAGGTTCAACTCTGTGAGTTGAACACACGCAGCCCAAAGAAGTTACTGACAATTCTTCTGTCTAGCGTTATATGCAGAAATCCCGTTTCCAACGAAATCCTCAAAGAGGTCTCAATATCCACTTGCAGACTTTACAAACAGAGTGTTTCCAGACTGCTCTATGAACACAGAGGTTAAACTCTGTGAGTGGAACTCACACATCCCAAAGTGGTTGCTGAGAATGATTCTCTCTAGTTTTTATACGAAGATATTTCCTTTTCTACCGTAGGCCCAAAATCGCTTGAAATCTCCACTTGGAAATTCCACAAAAAGAGGGTTTCAAATCTGCTCTGTCTAAAGTAAGGTTCAACTCTGTGAGTTGAACACATGCAGCCCAAAGAAGTTACTGAGAATTCTTCTGTCTAGCGTTATATGCAGAAATCCCGTTTCCAACGAAATCCTCAAAGAGGTCCAAATATCCACCTGCAGGCTTTACAAACAGAGTGTTTCCAAACTGCTCTATGAACACAAAGGTTAAACTCTGTGAGTGGAACTCACACATCCCAAAGTGGTTGCTGAGAATGATTCTCTCTAGTTTTTATACGAAGATATTTCCTTTTCTACCGTAGGCCCAAAATTGCTTGAAATCTCCACTTGGAAATTCCACAAAAAGAGGGTTTCAAATCTGCTCTGTCTAAAGTAAGGTTCAACTCTGTCAGTTGAACACATGCAGCCCTAAGAAGTTACTGAGAATTCTTCTGTCTAGCGTTATATGCAGAAACCCCGTTTCCAAAGAAATCCTCAATGAGGTCCAAATATCCACTTGCAGGCTTTACAAACAGAGTGTTTCCAAACTGCTCTATGAAAACAAAGGTTAAACTCTGTGAGTGGAACTCACACATCTCAAAGTGGTTGCTGAGAATGATTCTCTCTAGTTTTTATACGAAGATATTTCCTTTTCTACCGTAGGCCCAAATCGCTTGAAATCTCCCCTTGGAAATTCTACAAAAAGAGGGTTTCAAATCTGCTCTTTCTAAAGGAAGGTTCAACTCTGTGAGTTGAACACACGCAGCCCAAAGATGTTACTGAGAATTCTTCTGTCTAGCGTTATATGCAGAAATCCCGTTTCCAACGAAATCCTCAAAGAGGTCTCAATATCCACTTGCAGACTTTACAAACAGAGTGTTTCCAGACTGCTCTATGAAAACAAAGGTTAAACACTGTGAGTGGAACTCACACATCTCAAAGTGGTTGCTGAGGATGATTCTCTCTAGTTTTTATACGAAGATACTTCCTTTTCAACCGTAGGCCCAAAATCGATTGAAATCTCCACTTGGAAATTCCACAAAAAGAGGGTTTCAAATCTGCTCTGTCTAAAGTAAGGTTCAACTCTGTCAGTTGAACACATGCAGCCCAAAGAAGTTACTGAGAATTCTTCTGTCTAGCGTTATATGCAGAAATACCGTTTCCAACGAAATCCTCAAAGAGGTCCAAATATCCACTTGCAGGCTTTACAAACAGAGTGTTTCCAAACTGCTCTATGAACACAAAGGTTAAACTCTGTGAGTGGAACTCACACATCCCAAAGTGGTTGCTGAGAATGATTCTCTCTAGTTTTTATACGAAGATATTTCCTTTTCTACCGTAGGCCCAAAATCGCTTGAAATCTCCACTTGGAAATTCCACAAAAAGAGGGTTTCAAATCTGCTCTGTCTAAAGTAAGGTTCAACTCTGTCAGTTGAACACATGCAGCCCAAAGAAGTTACTGAGAATTCTTCTGTCTAGCGTTATATGCAGAAATCCCGTTTCCAACGAAATCCTCAATTAGGTCCAAATATCCACCTGCAGGCTTTACAATCAGAGTGTTTCCAAACTGCTCTATGAACACAAAGGTTAAACTCTGTGAGTGGAACTCACACATCCCAAAGTGGTTGCTGAGAATGATTCTCTCTAGTTTTTATACGAAGATATTTCCTTTTCTACCGTAGGCCCAAATCGCTTGAAATCTCCACTTGGAAATTCAAGAAAAAGAGGGTTTCAAATCTGCTCTGTCTAAAGTAAGGTTCAACTCTGTGAGTTGAACACAGGCAGCCCAAAGAAGTTACTGACAATTCTTCTGTCTAGCGTTATACGCAGAAATCCCGTTTCCAACAAAATCCTCAAAGAGGTCCAAATATCCACTTGCAGATTTTACAAATAGAGTGTTTCCAAACTGCTCTATGAAAACAAAGGTTAAACTCTGTGAGAGGAACGCACACATCCCAAAGTGTTTGCTGAGAATGATTCCCTCTAGTTTTTATATGAAGATATTTCCTTTTCTACCATAGGCCCAAATCTCTTGAAATCTCCACTTGCAAATTCCACAAAAAGAGGGTTTCAAATCTGCTCTGTCTAAAGGAAGGTGCAACTCTGTGTATTGAACACACGCAGGCCAAAGAAGTTACTGAGAATTCTTCTGTCTAGCGTTATATGCAGAAATCCCGTTTCCAACGATATCCTCAAAGAGGTCCAAATATCCAATTGCAGGCTTTACAAACAGAGTGTTTCCAAACTGCTCTATGAAAACAAAGGTTAAACTCTGTGAGGGGAACTCACAAATCCCAAAGTGGTTGCTGAGAATGATTCTCTCTAGTTTTTATATGAAGATATTTCCTTTTCTACCGTAGGCCCAAAATCGCTTGAAATCTCCACTTGGAAATTCCTCAAAAAGAGGGTTTAAAATCTGCTCTGTCTAGAGTAAGGTTCAACTCTGTGAGTTGAACACACGCAGCCCAAAGAAGTTACTGACAATTCTTCTGTCTAGCGTTATATGCAGAAATCCCGTTTCCAACGAAATCCTCAAAGAGGTCTCAATATCCACTTGCAGACTTTACAAACAGAGTGTTTCCAGACTGCTCTATGAACACAGAGGTTAAACTCTGTGAGTGGAACTCACACATCCCAAAGTGGTTGCTGAGAATGATTCTCTCTAGTTTTTATACGAAGATATTTCCTTTTCTACCGTAGGCCCAAAATCGCTTGAAATCTCCACTTGGAAATTCCACAAAAAGAGGGTTTCAAATCTGCTCTGTCTAAAGTAAGGTTCAACTCTGTGAGTTGAACACATGCAGCCCAAAGAAGTTACTGAGAATTCTTCTGTCTAGCGTTATATGCAGAAATCCCGTTTCCAACGAAATCCTCAAAGAGGTCCAAATATCCACCTGCAGGCTTTACAAACAGAGTGTTTCCAAACTGCTCTATGAACACAAAGGTTAAACTCTGTGAGTGGAACTCACACATCCCAAAGTGGTTGCTGAGAATGATTCTCTCTAGTTTTTATACGAAGATATTTCCTTTTCTACCGTAGGCCCAAAATTGCTTGAAATCTCCACTTGGAAATTCCACAAAAAGAGGGTTTCAAATCTGCTCTGTCTAAAGTAAGGTTCAACTCTGTCAGTTGAACACATGCAGCCCTAAGAAGTTACTGAGAATTCTTCTGTCTAGCGTTATATGCAGAAACCCCGTTTCCAAAGAAATCCTCAATGAGGTCCAAATATCCACTTGCAGGCTTTACAAACAGAGTGTTTCCAAACTGCTCTATGAAAACAAAGGTTAAACTCTGTGAGTGGAACTCACACATCTCAAAGTGGTTGCTGAGAATGATTCTCTCTAGTTTTTATACGAAGATATTTCCTTTTCTACCGTAGGCCCAAATCGCTTGAAATCTCCCCTTGGAAATTCTACAAAAAGAGGGTTTCAAATCTGCTCTTTCTAAAGGAAGGTTCAACTCTGTGAGTTGAACACACGCAGCCCAAAGATGTTACTGAGAATTCTTCTGTCTAGCGTTATATGCAGAAATCCCGTTTCCAACGAAATCCTCAAAGAGGTCTCAATATCCACTTGCAGACTTTACAAACAGAGTGTTTCCAGACTGCTCTATGAAAACAAAGGTTAAACACTGTGAGTGGAACTCACACATCTCAAAGTGGTTGCTGAGGATGATTCTCTCTAGTTTTTATACGAAGATACTTCCTTTTCAACCGTAGGCCCAAAATCGATTGAAATCTCCACTTGGAAATTCCACAAAAAGAGGGTTTCAAATCTGCTCTGTCTAAAGTAAGGTTCAACTCTGTCAGTTGAACACATGCAGCCCAAAGAAGTTACTGAGAATTCTTCTGTCTAGCGTTATATGCAGAAATACCGTTTCCAACGAAATCCTCAAAGAGGTCCAAATATCCACTTGCAGGCTTTACAAACAGAGTGTTTCCAAACTGCTCTATGAACACAAAGGTTAAACTCTGTGAGTGGAACTCACACATCCCAAAGTGGTTGCTGAGAATGATTCTCTCTAGTTTTTATACGAAGATATTTCCTTTTCTACCGTAGGCCCAAAATCGCTTGAAATCTCCACTTGGAAATTCCACAAAAAGAGGGTTTCAAATCTGCTCTGTCTAAAGTAAGGTTCAACTCTGTCAGTTGAACACATGCAGCCCAAAGAAGTTACTGAGAATTCTTCTGTCTAGCGTTATATGCAGAAATCCCGTTTCCAACGAAATCCTCAATTAGGTCCAAATATCCACCTGCAGGCTTTACAATCAGAGTGTTTCCAAACTGCTCTATGAAAACAAAGGTTAAACTCTGTGAGTGGAACTCACACATCCCAAAGTGGTTGCTGAGAATGATTCTCTCTAGTTTTTATACGAAGATATTTCCTTTTCAACCGTAAGCCCAAAATCGCTTGAAATCTCCACTTGGAAATTCCACAAAAAGAGGGTTTCAAATCTGCTCTGTCTAAAGTAAGGTTCAACTCTGTCAGTTGAACACATGCAGCCCAAAGAAGTTACTGAGAATTCTTCTGTCTAGCGTTATATGCAGAAATACCGTTTCCAACTAAATCCTCAAAGAGGTCCAAATATCCACTTGCAGGCTTTACGAACAGAGTGTTTCCAAACTGCTCTATGAACACAAAGGTTAAACTCTGTGAGTGGAACTCACACATCCCAAAGTGGTTGCTGAGAATGATTCTCTCTAGTTTTTATACGAAGATATTTCCTTTACTACCGTAGGCCCAAAATCGCTTGAAATCTCCACTTGGAAATTCCACAAAAAGAGGGTTTCAAATCTGCTCTGTCTAAAGTAAGGTTCAACTCTGTCAGTTGAACACATGCAGCCCAAAGAAGTTACTGAGAATTCTTCTGTCTAGCGTTATATGCAGAAATACCGTTTCCAACGAAATCCTCAAAGAGGTCCAAATATCCTCTTGCAGGCTTTACAAACAGAGTGTTTCCAAACTGCTCTATGAAAACAAAGGTTAAACTCTGTGAGTGGAACTCGCACATCCCAAAGTGGTTGCTGAGAATGATTCTCTCTAGTTTTTATACGAAGATATTTCCTTTTCTACCGTAGGCCCAAATCGCTTGAAATCTCCCCTTGGAAATTCCACAAAAAGAGGGTTTCAAATCTGCTCTTTCTAAAGGAAGGTTCAACTCTGTGAGTTGAACACACGAAGCCCAAAGATGTTACTGAGAATTCTTCTGTCTAGCGTTATATGCAGAAATCCCGTTTCCAACGAAATCCTCAAAGAGGTCTCAATATCCACTTGCAGACTTTACAAACAGAGTGTTTCCAGACTGCTCTATGAAAACAAAGGTTAAACACTGTGAGTGGAACTCACACATCTCAAAGTGGTTGCTGAGAATGATTCTCTCTAGTTTTTATACGAAGATACTTCCTTTTCAACCGTAGGCCCAAAATCGATTGAAATCTCCACTTGGAAATTCCACAAAAAGAGGGTTTCAATTCTGCTCTGTCTAAAGTAAGGTTCAACTCTGTCAGTTGAACACATGCAGCCCAAAGAAGTTACTGAGAATTCTTCTGTCTAGCGTTATATGCAGAAATCCCGTTTCCAACGAAATCCTCAAAGAGGTCTAAATATCCACTTGCAGACTTTACAAACAGAGTGTTTCCAGACTGCTCTATGAAAACAAAGGTTAAACACTGTGAGTGGAACTCACACATCTCAAAGTGGTTGCTGAGAATGATTCTCTCTAGTTTTTATACGAAGATATTTCCTTTTCTACCGTAGGCCCAAATCGCTTGAAATCTCCACTTGGAAATTCAAGAAAAAGAGGGTTTCAAATCTGCTCTGTCTAAAGTAAGGTTCAACTCTGTGAGTTGAACACAGGCAGGCCAAAGAAGTTACTGACAATTCTTCTGTCTAGCGTTATACGCAGAAATCCCGTTTCCAACAAAATCCTCAAAGAGGTCCAAATATCCACTTGCAGATTTTACAAATACAGTGTTTCCAAACTGCTCTATGAAAACAAAGGTTAAACTCTGTGAGAGGAACGCACACATCCCAAAGTGTTTGCTGAGAATGATTCCCTCTAGTTTTTATATGAAGATATTTCCTTTTCTACCATAGGCCCAATTCGATTGAAATCTCCACTTGGAAATTCCACAAAAAGAGGGTTTCAAATCTGCTCTGTCTAAAGGAAGGTTCAACTCTGTGTATTGAACACACGCAGGCCAAAGAAGTTACTGAGAATTCTTCTGTCTAGCGTTATATGCAGAAATCCCGTTTCCAACGATATCCTCAAAGAGGTCCAAATATCCAATTGCAGGCTTTACAAACAGAGTGTTTCCAAACTGCTCTATGAAAACAAAGGTTAAACTCTGTGAGTGGAACTCACAAATCCCAAAGTGGTTGCTGAGAATGATTCTCTCTAGTTTTTATACGAAGATATTTCCTTTTCTACCGTAGGCCCAAAATCGCTTGAAATCTCCACTTGGAAATTCCTCAAAAAGAGGGTTTCAAATCTGCTCTCTCTAAAGTAAGGTTCAACTCTGTGAGTTGAACACACGCAGCCCAAAGAAGTTACTGACAACTCTTCTGTCTAGCGTTATATGCAGAAATCCCGTTTCCAACGAAATCCTCAAAGAGTTCTCAATATCCACTTGCAGACTTTACAAACAGAGTGTTTCCAGACTGCTCTATGAAAACAAAGGTTAAACACTGTGAGTGGAACTCACACATCTCAAAGTGGTTGCTGAGAATGATTCTCTCTAGTTTTTATACGAAGATATTTCCTTTTCAACCGTAGGCCCAAAATCGATTGAAATCTCCACTTGGAAATTCCACAAAAAGAGGGTTTCAAATCTGCTCTGTCTAAAGTAAGGTTCAACTCTGTGAGTTGAACACATGCAGCCCAAAGAAGTTACTGAGAATTCTTCTGTCTAGCGTTATATGCAGAAATCCCGTTTCCAACGAAATCCTCAAAGAGGTCCAAATATCCACTTGCAGGCTTTACAAACAGAGTGTTTCCAAACTGCTCTATGAACACAAAGGTTAAACTCTGTGAGTGGAACGCACACATCCCAAAGTGGTTGCTGAGAATGATTCTCTCTAGTTTTTATATGAAGATATTTCCTTTTCTACCGTAGGCCCAAAATCGCTTGAAATCTCCACTTGGAAATTCCACAAAAAGAGGGTTTCAAATCTGCTCTGTCTAAAGTAAGGTTCAACTCTGTCAGTTGAACACATGCAGCCCAAAGAAGTTACTGAGAATTCTTCTGTCTAGCGTTATATGCAGAAATCCCGTTTCCAACGAAATCCTCAATTAGGTCCAAATATCCACCTGCAGGCTTTACAATCAGAGTGTTTCCAAACTGCTCTATGAAAACAAAGGTTAAACTCTGTGAGTGGAACTCACACATCCCAAAGTGGTTGCTGAGAATGATTCTCTCTAGTTTTTATACGAAGATATTTCCTTTTCAACCGTAAGCCCAAAATCGCTTGAAATCTCCACTTGGAAATTCCACAAAAAGAGGGTTTCAAATCTGCTCTGTCTAAAGTAAGGTTCAACTCTGTCAGTTGAACACATGCAGCCCAAAGAAGTTACTGAGAATTCTTCTGTCTAGCGTTATATGCAGAAATACCGTTTCCAACGAAATCCTCAAAGAGGTCCAAATATCCACTTGCAGGCTTTACGAACAGAGTGTTTCCAAACTGCTCTATGAACACAAAGGTTAAACTCTGTGAGTGGAACTCACACATCCCAAAGTGGTTGCTGAGAATGATTCTCTCTAGTTTTTATACGAAGATATTTCCTTTACTACCGTAGGCCCAAAATCGCTTGAAATCTCCACTTGGAAATTCCACAAAAAGAGGGTTTCAAATCTGCTCTGTCTAAAGTAAGGTTCAACTCTGTCAGTTGAACACATGCAGCCCAAAGAAGTTACTGAGAATTCTTCTGTCTAGCGTTATATGCAGAAATACCGTTTCCAACGAAATCCTCAAAGAGGTCCAAATATCCTCTTGCAGGCTTTACAAACAGAGTGTTTCCAAACTGCTCTATGAAAACAAAGGTTAAACTCTGTGAGTGGAACTCACACATCCCAAAGTGGTTGCTGAGAATGATTCTCTCTAGTTTTTATACGAAGATATTTCCTTTTCTACCGTAGGCCCAAATCGCTTGAAATCTCCCCTTGGAAATTCCACAAAAAGAGGGTTTCAAATCTGCTCTTTCTAAAGGAAGGTTCAACTCTGTGAGTTGAACACACGAAGCCCAAAGATGTTACTGAGAATTCTTCTGTCTAGCGTTATATGCAGAAATCCCGTTTCCAACGAAATCCTCAAAGAGGTCTCAATATCCACTTGCAGACTTTACAAACAGAGTGTTTCCAGACTGCTCTATGAAAACAAAGGTTAAACACTGTGAGTGGAACTCACACATCTCAAAGTGGTTGCTGAGAATGATTCTCTCTAGTTTTTATACGAAGATACTTCCTTTTCAACCGTAGGCCCAAAATCGATTGAAATCTCCACTTGGAAATTCCACAAAAAGAGGGTTTCAATTCTGCTCTGTCTAAAGTAAGGTTCAACTCTGTCAGTTGAACACATGCAGCCCAAAGAAGTTACTGAGAATTCTTCTGTCTAGCGTTATATGCAGAAATCCCGTTTCCAACGAAATCCTCAAAGAGGTCTAAATATCCACTTGCAGACTTTACAAACAGAGTGTTTCCAGACTGCTCTATGAAAACAAAGGTTAAACACTGTGAGTGGAACTCACACATCTCAAAGTGGTTGCTGAGAATGATTCTCTCTAGTGTTTATACGAAGATATTTCCTTTTCTACCGTAGGCCCAAATCGCTTGAAATCTCCACTTGGAAATTCAAGAAAAAGAGGGTTTCAAATCTGCTCTGTCTAAAGTAAGGTTCAACTCTGTGAGTTGAACACAGGCAGGCCAAAGAAGTTACTGACAATTCTTCTGTCTAGCGTTATACGCAGAAATCCCGTTTCCAACAAAATCCTCAAAGAGGTCCAAATATCCACTTGCAGATTTTACAAATACAGTGTTTCCAAACTGCTCTATGAAAACAAAGGTTAAACTCTGTGAGAGGAACGCACACATCCCAAAGTGTTTGCTGAGAATGATTCCCTCTAGTTTTTATATGAAGATATTTCCTTTTCTACCATAGGCCCAATTCGATTGAAATCTCCACTTGGAAATTCCACAAAAAGAGGGTTTCAAATCTGCTCTGTCTAAAGGAAGGTTCAACTCTGTGTATTGAACACACGCAGGCCAAAGAAGTTACTGAGAATTCTTCTGTCTAGCGTTATATGCAGAAATCCCGTTTCCAACGATATCCTCAAAGAGGTCCAAATATCCAATTGCAGGCTTTACAAACAGAGTGTTTCCAAACTGCTCTATGAAAACAAAGGTTAAACTCTGTGAGTGGAACTCACAAATCCCAAAGTGGTTGCTGAGAATGATTCTCTCTAGTTTTTATACGAAGATATTTCCTTTTCTACCGTAGGCCCAAAATCGCTTGAAATCTCCACTTGGAAATTCCTCAAAAAGAGGGTTTCAAATCTGCTCTCTCTAAAGTAAGGTTCAACTCTGTGAGTTGAACACACGCAGCCCAAAGAAGTTACTGACAACTCTTCTGTCTAGCGTTATATGCAGAAATCCCGTTTCCAACGAAATCCTCAAAGAGGTCTCAATATCCACTTGCAGACTTTACAAACAGAGTGTTTCCAGACTGCTCTATGAAAACAAAGGTTAAACACTGTGAGTGGAACTCACACATCTCAAAGTGGTTGCTGAGAATGATTCTCTCTAGTTTTTATACGAAGATATTTCCTTTTCAACCGTAGGCCCAAAATCGATTGAAATCTCCACTTGGAAATTCCACAAAAAGAGGGTTTCAAATCTGCTCTGTCTAAAGTAAGGTTCAACTCTGTCAGTTGAACACATGCAGCCCAAAGAAGTTACTGAGAATTCTTCTGTCTAGCGTTATATGCAGAAATCCCGTTTCCAACGAAATCCTCAAAGAGGTCCAAATATCCACTTGCAGGCTTTACAAACAGAGTGTTTCCAAACTGCTCTATGAACACAAAGGTTAAACTCTGTGAGTGGAACGCACACATCCCAAAGTGGTTGCTGAGAATGATTCTCTCTAGTTTTTATATGAAGATATTTCCTTTTCTACCGTAGGCCCAAAATCGCTTGAAATCTCCACTTGGAAATTCCACAAAAAGAGGGTTTCAAATCTGCTCTGTCTAAAGTAAGGTTCAACTCTGTCAGTTGAACACATGCAGCCCAAAGAAGTTACTGAGAATTCTTCTGTCTAGCGTTATATGCAGAAATCCCGTTTCCAACGAAATCCTCAATTAGGTCCAAATATCCACCTGCAGGCTTTACAATCAGAGTGTTTCCAAACTGCTCTATGAAAACAAAGGTTAAACTCTGTGAGTGGAACTCACACATCCCAAAGTGGTTGCTGAGAATGATTCTCTCTAGTTTTTATACGAAGATATTTCCTTTTCAACCGTAAGCCCAAAATCGCTTGAAATCTCCACTTGGAAATTCCACAAAAAGAGGGTTTCAAATCTGCTCTGTCTAAAGTAAGGTTCAACTCTGTCAGTTGAACACATGCAGCCCAAAGAAGTTACTGAGAATTCTTCTGTCTAGCGTTATATGCAGAAATACCGTTTCCAACTAAATCCTCAAAGAGGTCCAAATATCCACTTGCAGGCTTTACGAACAGAGTGTTTCCAAACTGCTCTATGAACACAAAGGTTAAACTCTGTGAGTGGAACTCACACATCCCAAAGTGGTTGCTGAGAATGATTCTCTCTAGTTTTTATACGAAGATATTTCCTTTACTACCGTAGGCCCAAAATCGCTTGAAATCTCCACTTGGAAATTCCACAAAAAGAGGGTTTCAAATCTGCTCTGTCTAAAGTAAGGTTCAACTCTGTCAGTTGAACACATGCAGCCCAAAGAAGTTACTGAGAATTCTTCTGTCTAGCGTTATATGCAGAAATACCGTTTCCAACGAAATCCTCAAAGAGGTCCAAATATCCTCTTGCAGGCTTTACAAACAGAGTGTTTCCAAACTGCTCTATGAAAACAAAGGTTAAACACTGTGAGTGGAACTCACACATCCCAAAGTGGTTGCTGAGAATGATTCTCTCTAGTTTTTATACGAAGATATTTCCTTTTCTACCGTAGGCCCAAATCCCTTGAAATCTCCCCTTGGAAATTCCACAAAAAGAGGGTTTCAAATCTGCTCTTTCTAAAGGAAGGTTCAACTCTGTGAGTTGAACACACGAAGCCCAAAGATGTTACTGAGAATTCTTCTGTCTAGCGTTATATGCAGAAATCCCGTTTCCAACGAAATCCTCAAAGAGGTCTCAATATCCACTTGCAGACTTTACAAACAGAGTGTTTCCAGACTGCTCTATGAAAACAAAGGTTAAACACTGTGAGTGGAACTCACACATCTCAAAGTGGTTGCTGAGAATGATTCTCTCTAGTTTTTATACGAAGATACTTCCTTTTCAACCGTAGGCCCAAAATCGATTGAAATCTCCACTTGGAAATTCCACAAAAAGAGGGTTTCAAATCTGCTCTGTCTAAAGTAAGGTTCAACTCTGTCAGTTGAACACATGCAGCCCAAAGAAGTTACTGAGAATTCTTCTGTCTAGCGTTATATGCAGAAATCCCGTTTCCAACGAAATCCTCAAAGAGGTCTAAATATCCACTTGCAGACTTTACAAACAGAGTGTTTCCAGACTGCTCTATGAAAACAAAGGTTAAACACTGTGAGTGGAACTCACACATCTCAAAGTGGTTGCTGAGAATGATTCTCTCTAGTTTTTATACGAAGATATTTCCTTTTCTACCGTAGGCCCAAATCGCTTGAAATCTCCACTTGGAAATTCAAGAAAAAGAGGGTTTCAAATCTGCTCTGTCTAAAGTAAGGTTCAACTCTGTGAGTTGAACACAGGCAGGCCAAAGAAGTTACTGACAATTCTTCTGTCTAGCGTTATACGCAGAAATCCCGTTTCCAACAAAATCCTCAAAGAGGTCCAAATATCCACTTGCAGATTTTACAAATACAGTGTTTCCAAACTGCTCTATGAAAACAAAGGTTAAACTCTGTGAGAGGAACGCACACATCCCAAAGTGTTTGCTGAGAATGATTCCCTCTAGTTTTTATATGAAGATATTTCCTTTTCTACCATAGGCCCAATTCGATTGAAATCTCCACTTGGAAATTCCACAAAAAGAGGGTTTCAAATCTGCTCTGTCTAAAGGAAGGTTCAACTCTGTGTATTGAACACACGCAGGCCAAAGAAGTTACTGAGAATTCTTCTGTCTAGCGTTATATGCAGAAATCCCGTTTCCAACGATATCCTCAAAGAGGTCCAAATATCCAATTGCAGGCTTTACAAACAGAGTGTTTCCAAACTGCTCTATGAAAACAAAGGTTAAACTCTGTGAGTGGAACTCACAAATCCCAAAGTGGTTGCTGAGAATGATTCTCTCTAGTTTTTATACGAAGATATTTCCTTTTCTACCGTAGGCCCAAAATCGCTTGAAATCTCCACTTGGAAATTCCTCAAAAAGAGGGTTTCAAATCTGCTCTCTCTAAAGTAAGGTTCAACTCTGTGAGTTGAACACACGCAGCCCAAAGAAGTTACTGACAACTCTTCTGTCTAGCGTTATATGCAGAAATCCCGTTTCCAACGAAATCCTCAAAGAGGTCTCAATATCCACTTGCAGACTTTACAAACAGAGTGTTTCCAGACTGCTCTATGAAAACAAAGGTTAAACACTGTGAGTGGAACTCACACATCTCAAAGTGGTTGCTGAGAATGATTCTCTCTAGTTTTTATACGAAGATATTTCCTTTTCAACCGTAGGCCCAAAATCGATTGAAATCTCCACTTGGAAATTCCACAAAAAGAGGGTTTCAAATCTGCTCTGTCTAAAGTAAGGTTCAACTCTGTGAGTTGAACACATGCAGCCCAAAGAAGTTACTGAGAATTCTTCTGTCTAGCGTTATATGCAGAAATCCCGTTTCCAACGAAATCCTCAAAGAGGTCCAAATATCCACTTGCAGGCTTTACAAACAGAGTGTTTCCAAACTGCTCTATGAACACAAAGGTTAAACTCTGTGAGTGGAACTCACACATCCCAAAGTGGTTGCTGAGAATGATTCTCTCTAGTTTTTATATGAAGATATTTCCTTTTCTACCGTAGGCCCAAAATCGCTTGAAATCTCCACTTGGAAATTCCACAAAAAGAGGGTTTCAAATCTGCTCTGTCTAAAGTAAGGTTCAACTCTGTCAGTTGAACACATGCAGCCCTAAGAAGTTACTGAGAATTCTTCTGTCTAGCGTTATATGCAGAAATCCCGTTTCCAAAGAAATCCTCAATGAGGTCCAAATATCCACTTGCAGGGTTTACAAACAGAGTGTTTCCAAACTGCTCTATGAAAACAAAGGTTAAACTCTGTGAGTGGAACTCACACATCTCAAAGTGGTTGCTGAGAATGATTCTCTCTAGTTTTTATACGAAGATATTTCCTTTTCTACCGTAGGCCCAAATCGCTTGAAATCTCCCCTTGGAAATTCCACAAAAAGAGGGTTTCAAATCTGCTCTTTCTAAAGGAAGGTTCAACTCTGTGAGTTGAACACACGCAGCCCAAAGATGTTACTGAGAATTCTTCTGTCTAGCGTTATATGCAGAAATCCCGTTTCCAACGAAATCCTCAAAGAGGTCTCAATATCCACTTGCAGACTTTACAAACAGAGTGTTTCCAGACTGCTCTATGAAAACAAAGGTTAAACACTGTGAGTGGAACTCACACATCTCAAAGTGGTTGCTGAGAATGATTCTCTCTAGTTTTTATACGAAGATACTTCCTTTTCAACCGTAGGCCCAAAATCGATTGAAATCTCCACTTGGAAATTCCACAAAAAGAGGGTTTCAAATCTGCTCTGTCTAAAGTAAGGTTCAACTCTGTCAGTTGAACACATGCAGCCCAAAGAAGTTACTGAGAATTCTTCTGTCTAGCGTTATATGCAGAAATCCCGTTTCCAACGAAATCCTCAAAGAGGTCCAAATATCCACTTGCAGGCTTTACAAACAGAGTGTTTCCAAACTGCTCTATGAACACAAAGGTTAAACTCTGTGAGTGGAACTCACACATCCCAAAGTGGTTGCTGAGAATGATTCTCTCTAGTTTTTATACGAAGATATTTCCTTTTCTACCGTAGTCCCAAAATCGCTTGAAATCTCCACTTGGAAATTCCACAAAAAGAGGGTTTCAAATCTGCTCTGTCTAAAGTAAGGTTCAACTCTGTCAGTTGAACACATGCAGCCCTAAGAAGTTACTGAGAATTCTTCTGTCTAGCGTTATATGCAGAAATACCGTTTCCAACTAAATCCTCAAAGAGGTCCAAATATCCACTTGCAGGCTTTACGAACAGAGTGTTTCCAAACTGCTCTATGAACACAAAGGTTAAACTCTGTGAGTGGAACTCACACATCCCAAAGTGGTTGCTGAGAATGATTCTCTCTAGTTTTTATACGAAGATATTTCCTTTACTACCGTAGGCCCAAAATCGCTTGAAATCTCCACTTGGAAATTCCACAAAAAGAGGGTTTCAAATCTGCTCTGTCTAAAGTAAGGTTCAACTCTGTCAGTTGAACACATGCAGCCCAAAGAAGTTACTGAGAATTCTTCTGTCTAGCGTTATATGCAGAAATACCGTTTCCAACGAAATCCTCAAAGAGGTCCAAATATCCTCTTGCAGGCTTTACAAACAGAGTGTTTCCAAACTGCTCTATTAACACAAAGGTTAAACTCTGTGAGTGGAACTCACACATCCCAAAGTGGTTGCTGAGAATGATTCTCTCTAGTTTTTATACGAAGATATTTCCTTTTCTACCGTAGGCCCAAAATCGCTTGAAATCTCCACTTGGAAATTCCACAAAAAGAGGGTTTCAAATCTGCTCTGTCTAAAGTAAGGTTCAACTCTGTGAGTTGAACACATGCAGCCCAAAGAAGTTACTGAGAATTCTTCTGTCTAGCGTTATATGCAGAAATCCCGTTTCCAACGAAATCCTCAAAGAGGTCCAAATATCCACTTGCAGACTTTACAAACAGAGTGTTTCCAATCTGCTCTATGAAAACATAGGTTAAACTCTGTGAGTGGAACGCACACATCCCAAAGAGTTTGCAGAGAATGATTCTCTCTAGTTTTTATACGAAGATATTTCCTTTTCTACCGTAGGCCCAAATCGCTTGAAATCTCCACTTGGAAATTCAAGAAAAAGAGGGTTTCAAATCTGCTCTGTCTAAAGTAAGGTTCAACTCTGTGAGTTGAACACAGGCAGCCCAAAGAAGTTACTGACAATTCTTCTGTCTAGCGTTATACGCAGAAATCCCGTTTCCAACAAAATCCTCAAAGAGTTCCAAATATCCACTTGCAGATTTTACAAATAGAGTGTTTCCAAACTGCTCTATGAAAGCAAAGGTTAAACTCTGTGAGAGGAACGCACACATCCCAAAGTGTTTGCTGAGAATGATTCCCTCTAGTTTTTATATGAAGATATTTCCTTTTCTACCATAGGCCCAAATCTCTTGAAATCTCCACTTGCAAATTCCACAAAAAGAGGGTTTCAAATCTGCTCTGTCTAAAGGAAGGTTCAACTCTGTGTATTGAACACATGCAGGCCAAAGAAGTTACTGAGAATTCTTCTGTCTAGCGTTATATGCAGAAATCCCGTTTCCAACGATATCCTCAAAGAGGTCCAAATATCCAATTGCAGGCTTTACAAACAGAGTGTTTCCAAACTGCTCTATGAAAACAAAGGTTAAACTCTGTGAGTGGAACTCACAAATCCCAAAGTGGTTGCTGAGAATGATTCTCTCTAGTTTTTATACGAAGATATTTCCTTTTCTACCGTAGGCCCAAAATCGCTTGAAATCTCCACTTGGAAATTCCTCAAAAAGAGGGTTTCAAATCTGCTCTGTCTAAAGTAAGGTTCAACTCTGTGAGTTGAACACACGCAGCCCAAAGAAGTTACTGACAATTCTTCTGTCTAGCGTTATATGCAGAAATCCCGTTTCCAACGAAATCCTCAAAGAGGTCTCAATATCCACTTGCAGACTTTACAAACAGAGTGTTTCCAGACTGCTCTATGAAAACAAAGGTTAAACACTGTGAGTGGAACTCACACATCTCAAAGTGGTTGCTGAGAATGATTCTCTCTAGTTTTTATACGAAGATATTTCCTTTTCAACCGTAGGCCCAAAATCGATTGAAATCTCCACTTGGAAATTCCACAAAAAGAGGGTTTCAAATCTGCTCTGTCTAAAGTAAGGTTCAACTCTGTGAGTTGAACACATGCAGCCCAAAGAAGTTACTGAGAATTCTTCTGTCTAGCGTTATATGCAGAAATCCCGTTTCCAACGAAATCCTCAAAGAGGTCCAAATATCCACTTGCAGGCTTTACAAACAGAGTGTTTCCAAACTGCTCTATGAACACAAAGGTTAAACTCTGTGAGTGGAACTCACACATCCCAAAGTGGTTGCTGAGAATGATTCTCTCTAGTTTTTATACGAAGATATTTCCTTTTCTACCGTAGGCCCAAATCGCTTGAAATCTCCCCTTGGAAATTCCACAAAAAGAGGGTTTCAAATCTGCTCTTTCTAAAGGAAGGTTCAACTCTGTGAGTTGAACACAGGCAGCCCAAAGATGTTACTGAGAATTCTTCTGTCTAGCGTTATATGCAGAAATCCCGTTTCCAACGAAATCCTCAAAGAGGTCTCAATATCCACTTGCAGACTTTACAAACAGAGTGTTTCCAGACTGCTCTATGAACACAAAGGTTAAACTCTGTGAGTGGAACTCACACATCCCAAAGTGGTTGCTGAGAATGATTCTCTCTAGTTTTTATACGAAGATATTTCCTTTTCTACCGTAGGCCCAAAATCGCTTGAAATCTCCACTTGGAAATTCCACAAAAAGAGGGTTTCAAATCTGCTCTGTCTAAAGTAAGGTTCAACTCTGTGAGTTGAACACAAGCAGCCGAAAGAAGTTACTGACAATTCTTCTCTCTAGCGTTATAGGCAGAAATCCCGTTTCCAACGAAATCCTCAAAGAGGTCTCAATATCCACTTGCAGACTTTACAAACAGAGTGTTTCCAGACTGCTCTATGAAAACAAAGGTTAAACACTGTGAGTGGAACTCACACATCTCAAAGTGGTTGCTGAGAATGATTCTCTCTAGTTTTTATACGAAGATACTTCCTTTTCAACCGTAGGCCCAAAATCGATTGAAATCTCCACTTGGAAATTCCACAAAAAGAGGGTTTCAAATCTGCTCTGTCTAAAGTAAGGTTCAACTCTGTCAGTTGAACACATGTAGCCCAAAGAAGTTACTGAGAATTCTTCTGTCTAGCGTTATATGCAGAAATCCCGTTTCCAACGAAATCCTCAAAGAGGTCCAAATATCCACTTGCAGGCTTTACAAACAGAGTGTTTCCAAACTGCTCTATGAACACAAAGGTTAAACTCTGTGAGTGGAACTCGCACATCCCAAAGTGGTTGCTGAGAATGATTCTCTCTAGTTTTTATACGAAGATATTTCCTTTTCTACCGTAGTCCCAAAATCGCTTGAAATCTCCACTTGGAAATTCCACAAAAAGAGGGTTTCAAATCTGCTCTGTCTAAAGTAAGGTTCAACTCTGTCAGTTGAACACATGCAGCCCAAAGAAGTTACTGAGAATTCTTCTGTCTAGGGTTATATGCAGAAATCCCGTTTCCAACGAAATCCTCAATGAGGTCCAAATATCCACCTGCAGGCTTTACAATCAGAGTGTTTCCAAACTGCTCTATGAAAACAAAGGTTAAACTCTGTGAGTGGAACTCACACATCCCAAAGTGGTTGCTGAGAATGATTCTCTCTAGTTTTTATACGAAGATATTTCCTTTTCAACCGTAAGCCCAAAATCGCTTGAAATCTCCACTTGGAAATTCCACAAAAAGAGGGTTTCAAATCTGCTCTGTCTAAAGTAAGGTTCAACTCTGTCAGTTGAACACATGCAGCCCAAAGAAGTTACTGAGAATTCTTCTGTCTAGCGTTATATGCAGAAATACCGTTTCCAACTAAATCCTCAAAGAGGTTCAAATATCCACTTGCAGGCTTTACGAACAGAGTGTTTCCAAACTGCTCTATGAACACAAAGGTTAAACTCTGTGAGTGGAACTCACACATCCCAAAGTGGTTGCTGAGAATGATTCTCTCTAGTTTTTATACGAAGATATTTCCTTTACTACCGTAGGCCCAAAATCGCTTGAAATCTCCACTTGGAAATTCCACAAAAAGAGGGTTTCAAATCTGCTCTGTCTAAAGTAAGGTTCAACTCTGTCAGTTGAACACATGCAGCCCAAAGAAGTTACTGAGAATTCTTCTGTCTAGCGTTATATGCAGAAATACCGTTTCCAACGAAATCCTCAAAGAGGTCCAAATATCCTCTTGCAGGCTTTACAAACAGAGTGTTTCCAAACTGCTCTATTAACACAAAGGTTAAACTCTGTGAGTGGAACTCACACATCCCAAAGTGGTTGCTGAGAATGATTCTCTCTAGTTTTTATACGAAGATATTTCCTTTTCTACCGTAGGCCCAAAATCGCTTGAAATCTCCACTTGGAAATTCCACAAAAAGAGGGTTTCAAATCTGCTCTGTCTAAAGTAAGGTTCAACTCTGTGAGTTGAACACATGCAGCCCAAAGAAGTTACTGAGAATTCTTCTGTCTAGCGTTATATGCAGAAATCCCGTTTCCAACGAAATCCTCAAAGAGGTCCAAATATCCACTTGCAGACTTTACAAACAGAGTGTTTCCAATCTGCTCTATGAAAACATAGGTTAAACTCTGTGAGTGGAACGCACACATCCCAAAGAGTTTGCAGAGAATGATTCTCTCTAGTTTTTGTACGAAGATATTTCCTTTTCTACCGTAGGCCCAAATCGCTTGAAATCTCCACTTGGAAATTCAAGAAAAAGAGGGTTTCAAATCTGCTCTGTCTAAAGTAAGGTTCAACTCTGTGAGTTGAACACAGGCAGCCCAAAGAAGTTACTGACAATTCTTCTGTCTAGCGTTATACGCAGAAATCCCGTTTCCAACAAAATCCTCAAAGAGGTCCAAATATCCACTTGCAGATTTTACAAATGGAGTGTTTCCAAACTGCTCTATGAAAACAAAGGTTAAACTCTGTGAGAGGAACGCACACATCCCAAAGTGTTTGCTGAGAATGATTCCCTCTAGTTTTTATATGAAGATATTTCCTTTTCTACCATAGGCCCAAATCTCTTGAAATCTCCACTTGCAAATTCCACAAAAAGAGGGTTTCAAATCTGCTCTGTCTAAAGGAAGGTTCAACTCTGTGTATTGAACACACGCAGGCCAAAGAAGTTACTGAGAATTCTTCTGTCTAGCGTTATATGCAGAAATCCCGTTTCCAACGAAATCCTCAATGAGGTCCAAATATCCACCTGCAGGCTTTACAATCAGAGTGTTTCCAAACTGCTCTATGAAAACAAAGGTTAAACTCTGTGAGTGGAACTCACACATCCCAAAGTGGTTGCTGAGAATGATTCTCTCTAGTTTTTATACGAAGATATTTCCTTTTCAACCGTAAGCCCAAAATCGCTTGAAATCTCCACTTGGAAATTCCACAAAAAGAGGGTTTCAAATCTGCTCTGTCTAAAGTAAGGTTCAACTCTGTCAGTTGAACACATGCAGCCCAAAGAAGTTACTGAGAATTCTTCTGTCTAGCGTTATATGCAGAAATACCGTTTCCAACGAAATCCTCAAAGAGTTCCAAATATCCTCTTGCAGGCTTTACAAACAGAGTGTTTCCAAACTGCTCTATGAACACAAAGGTTAAACTCTGTGAGTGGAACTCACACATCCCAAAGTGGTTGCTGAGAATGATTCTCTCTAGTTTTTATACGAAGATATTTCCTTTTCTACCGTAGGCCCAAAATCGCTTGAAATCTCCACTTGGAAATTCCACAAAAAGAGGGTTTCAAATCTGCTCTGTCTAAAGTAAGGTGCAACTCTGTGAGTTGAACACATGCAGCCCAAAGAAGTTACTGAGAATTATTCTGTCTAGCGTTATATGCAGAAATCCCGTTTCCAACGAAATCCTCAAAGAGGTCCAAATATCCACTTGCAGACTTTACAAACAGAGTGTTTCCAATCTGCTCTATGAAAACATAGGTTAAACTCTGTGAGTGGAACGCACACATCCCAAAGAGTTTGCAGAGAATGATTCTCTCTCGTTTTTATACGAAGATATTTCCTTTTCTACCGTAGGCCCAAATCGCTTGAAATCTCCACTTGGAAATTCAAGAAAAAGAGGGTTTCAAATCTGCTCTGTCTAAAGTAAGGTTCAACTCTGTGAGTTGAACACAGGCAGCCCAAAGAAGTTACTGACAATTCTTCTGTCTAGCGTTATACGCAGAAATCCCGTTTCCAACAAAATCCTCAAAGAGGTCCAAATATCCACTTGCAGATTTTACAAATAGAGTGTTTCCAAACTGCTCTATGAAAACAAAGGTTAAACTCTGTGAGAGGAACGCACACATCCCAAAGTGTTTGCTGAGAATGATTCCCTCTAGTTTTTATATGAAGATATTTCCTTTTCTACCATAGGCCCAAATCTCTTGAAATCTCCACTTGCAAATTCCACAAAAAGAGGGTTTCAAATCTGCTCTGTCTAAAGGAAGGTTCAACTCTGTGTATTGAACACACGCAGGCCAAAGAAGTTACTGAGAATTCTTCTGTCTAGCGTTATATGCAGAAATCCCGTTTCCAACGATATCCTCAAAGAGGTCCAAATATCCAATTGCAGGCTTTACAAACAGAGTGTTTCCAAACTGCTCTATGAAAACAAAGGTTAAACTCTGTGAGTGGAACTCACAAATCCCAAAGTGGTTGCTGAGAATGATTCTCTCTAGTTTTTATACGAAGATATTTCCTTTTCTACCGTAGGCCCAAAATCGCTTGAAATCTCCACTTGGAAATTCAAGAAAAAGAGGGTTTCAAATCTGCTCTGTCTAAAGTAAGGTTCAACTCTGTGAGTTGAACACAGGCAGCCCAAAGAAGTTACTGACAATTCTTCTGTCTAGCGTTATACGCAGAAATCCCGTTTCCAACAAAATCCTCAAAGAGGTCCAAATATCCACTTGCAGATTTTACAAATGGAGTGTTTCCAAACTGCTCTATGAAAACAAAGGTTAAACTCTGTGAGAGGAACGCACACATCCCAAAGTGTTTGCTGAGAATGATTCCCTCTAGTTTTTATATGAAGATATTTCCTTTTCTACCATAGGCCCAAATCTCTTGAAATCTCCACTTGCAAATTCCACAAAAAGAGGGTTTCAAATCTGCTCTGTCTAAAGGAAGGTTCAACTCTGTGTATTGAACACACGCAGGCCAAAGAAGTTACTGAGAATTCTTCTGTCTAGCGTTATATGCAGAAATCCCGTTTCCAACGAAATCCTCAATGAGGTCCAAATATCCACCTGCAGGCTTTACAATCAGAGTGTTTCCAAACTGCTCTATGAAAACAAAGGTTAAACTCTGTGAGTGGAACTCACACATCCCAAAGTGGTTGCTGAGAATGATTCTCTCTAGTTTTTATACGAAGATATTTCCTTTTCAACCGTAAGCCCAAAATCGCTTGAAATCTCCACTTGGAAATTCCACAAAAAGAGGGTTTCAAATCTGCTCTGTCTAAAGTAAGGTTCAACTCTGTCAGTTGAACACATGCAGCCCAAAGAAGTTACTGAGAATTCTTCTGTCTAGCGTTATATGCAGAAATACCGTTTCCAACGAAATCCTCAAAGAGTTCCAAATATCCTCTTGCAGGCTTTACAAACAGAGTGTTTCCAAACTGCTCTATGAACACAAAGGTTAAACTCTGTGAGTGGAACTCACACATCCCAAAGTGGTTGCTGAGAATGATTCTCTCTAGTTTTTATACGAAGATATTTCCTTTTCTACCGTAGGCCCAAAATCGCTTGAAATCTCCACTTGGAAATTCCACAAAAAGAGGGTTTCAAATCTGCTCTGTCTAAAGTAAGGTGCAACTCTGTGAGTTGAACACATGCAGCCCAAAGAAGTTACTGAGAATTATTCTGTCTAGCGTTATATGCAGAAATCCCGTTTCCAACGAAATCCTCAAAGAGGTCCAAATATCCACTTGCAGACTTTACAAACAGAGTGTTTCCAATCTGCTCTATGAAAACATAGGTTAAACTCTGTGAGTGGAACGCACACATCCCAAAGAGTTTGCAGAGAATGATTCTCTCTCGTTTTTATACGAAGATATTTCCTTTTCTACCGTAGGCCCAAATCGCTTGAAATCTCCACTTGGAAATTCAAGAAAAAGAGGGTTTCAAATCTGCTCTGTCTAAAGTAAGGTTCAACTCTGTGAGTTGAACACAGGCAGCCCAAAGAAGTTACTGACAATTCTTCTGTCTAGCGTTATACGCAGAAATCCCGTTTCCAACAAAATCCTCAAAGAGGTCCAAATATCCACTTGCAGATTTTACAAATAGAGTGTTTCCAAACTGCTCTATGAAAACAAAGGTTAAACTCTGTGAGAGGAACGCACACATCCCAAAGTGTTTGCTGAGAATGATTCCCTCTAGTTTTTATATGAAGATATTTCCTTTTCTACCATAGGCCCAAATCTCTTGAAATCTCCACTTGCAAATTCCACAAAAAGAGGGTTTCAAATCTGCTCTGTCTAAAGGAAGGTTCAACTCTGTGTATTGAACACATGCAGGCCAAAGAAGTTACTGAGAATTCTTCTGTCTAGCGTTATATGCAGAAATCCCGTTTCCAACGATATCCTCAAAGAGGTCCAAATATCCAATTGCAGGCTTTACAAACAGAGTGTTTCCAAACTGCTCTATGAAAACAAAGGTTAAACTCTGTGAGTGGAACTCACAAATCCCAAAGTGGTTGCTGAGAATGATTCTCTCTAGTTTTTATACGAAGATATTTCCTTTTCTACCGTAGGCCCAAAATCGCTTGAAATCTCCACTTGGAAATTCCTCAAAAAGAGGGTTTCAAATCTGCTCTGTCTAAAGTAAGGTTCAACTCTGTGAGTTGAACACACGCAGCCCAAAGAAGTTACTGACAATTCTTCTGTCTAGCGTTATATGCAGAAATCCCGTTTCCAACGAAATCCTCAAAGAGGTCTCAATATCCACTTGCAGACTTTACAAACAGAGTGTTTCCAGACTGCTCTATGAAAACAAAGGTTAAACACTGTGAGTGGAACTCACACATCTCAAAGTGGTTGCTGAGAATGATTCTCTCTAGTTTTTATACGAAGATATTTCCTTTTCAACCGTAGGCCCAAAATCGATTGAAATCTCCACTTGGAAATTCCACAAAAAGAGGGTTTCAAATCTGCTCTGTCTAAAGTAAGGTTCAACTCTGTGAGTTGAACACATGCAGCCCAAAGAAGTTACTGAGAATTCTTCTGTCTAGCGTTATATGCAGAAATCCCGTTTCCAACGAAATCCTCAAAGAGGTCCAAATATCCACTTGCAGGCTTTACAAACAGAGTGTTTCCAAACTGCTCTATGAACACAAAGGTTAAACTCTGTGAGTGGAACTCACACATCCCAAAGTGGTTGCTGAGAATGATTCTCTCTAGTTTTTATACGAAGATATTTCCTTTTCTACCGTAGTCCCAAAATCGCTTGAAATCTCCACTTGGAAATTCCACAAAAAGAGGGTTTCAAATCTGCTCTGTCTAAAGTAAGGTTCAACTCTGTCAGTTGAACACATGCAGCCCTAAGAAGTTACTGAGAATTCTTCTGTCTAGCGTTATATGCAGAAATCCCGTTTCCAACGAAATCCTCAATGAGGTCCAAATATCCACTTGCAGGCTTTACAAACAGAGTGTTTCCAAACTGCTCTATGAAAACAAAGGTTAAACTCTGTGAGTGGAACTCACACATCCCAAAGTGGTTGCTGAGAATGATTCTCTCTAGTTTTTATACGAAGATATTTCATTTTCTACCGTAGGCCCAAATCGCTTGAAATCTCCCCTTGGAAATTCCACAAAAAGAGGGTTTCAAATCTGCTCTTTCTAAAGGAAGGTTCAACTCTGTGAGTTGAACACACGCAGCCCAAAGATGTTACTGAGAATTCTTCTGTCTAGCGTTATATGCAGAAATCCCGTTTCCAACGAAATCCTCAAAGAGGTCTCAATATCCACTTGCAGACTTTACAAACAGAGTGTTTCCAGACTGCTCTATGAACACAAAGGTTAAACTCTGTGAGTGGAAATCACACATCCCAAAGTGGTTGCTGAGAATGATTCTCTCTAGTTTTTATACGAAGATATTTCCTTTTCTACCGTAGGCCCAAAATCGCTTGAAATCTCCACTTGGAAATTCCACAAAAAGAGGGTTTCAAATCTGCTCTGTCTAAAGTAAGGTTCAACTCTGTGAGTTGAACACATGCAGCCCAAAGAAGTTACTGAGAATTCTTCTGTCTAGCGTTATATGCAGAAATCCCGTTTCCAACGAAATCCTCAAAGAGGTCCAAATATCCACCTGCAGGCTTTACAAACAGAGTGTTTCCAAACTGCTCTATGAACACAAAGGTTAAACTCTGTGAGTGGAACTCACACATCCCAAAGTGGTTGCTGAGAATGATTCTCTCTAGTTTTTATACGAAGATATTTCCTTTTCTACCGTAGGCCCAAAATCGCTTGAAATCTCCACTTGGAAATTCCACAAAAAGAGGGTTTCAAATCTGCTCTGTCTAAAGTAAGGTTCAACTCTGTGAGTTGAACACACGCAGCCCAAAGAAGTTACTGAGAATTCTTCTGTCTAGCGTTATATGCAGAAATCCCGTTTCCAACGAAATCCTCAAAGAGGTCCAAATATCCACTTGCAGACTTTACAAACAGGGTGTTTCCAATCTGCTCTATGAAAACATAGGTTAAACTCGGTGAGTGGAACGCACACATCCCAAAGAGTTTGCAGAGAATGATTCTCTCTAGTTTTTATAGGAAGATATTTCCTTTTCTACCGTAGGCCCAAATCGCTTGAAATCTCCACTTGGAAATTCAAGAAAAAGAGGGTTTCAAATCTGCTCTGTCTAAAGTAAGGTTCAACTCTGTGAGTTGAACACAGGCAGCCCAAAGAAGTTACTGCCAATTCTTCTGTCTAGCGTTATACGCAGAAATCCCGTTTCCAACAAAATCCTCAAAGAGGTCCAGATATCCACTTGCAGATTTTACAAATAGAGTGTTTCCAAACTGCTCTATGAAAACAAAGGTTAAACTCTGTGAGAGGAACGCACACATCCCAAAGTGTTTGCTGAGAATGATTCCCTCTAGTTTTTATATGAAGATATTTCCTTTTCTACCATAGGCCCAAATCTCTTGAAATCTCCACTTGCAAATTCCACAAAAAGAGGGTTTCAAATCTGCTCTGTCTAAAGGAAGGTTCAACTCTGTGTATTGAACACACGCAGGCCAAAGAAGTTACTGAGAATTCTTCTGTCTAGCGTTATATGCAGAAATCCCGTTTCCAACGATATCCTCAAAGAGGTGCAAATATCCAATTGCAGGCTTTACAAACAGAGTGTTTCCAAACTGCTCTATGAAAACAAAGTTTAAACTCTGTGAGTGGAACTCACAAATCCCAAAGTGGTTGCTGAGAATGATTCTCTCTAGTTTTTATACGAAGATATTTCCTTTTCTACTGTAGGCCCAAAATCGCTTGAAATCTCCACTTGGAAATTCCACAAAAAGAGGGTTTCAAATCTGCTCTGTCTAAAGTAAGGTTCAACTCTGTGAGTTGAACACACGCAGCCCAAAGAAGTTACTGACAATTCTTCTGTCTAGCGTTATATGCAGAAATACCGTTTCCAACTAAATCCTCAAAGAGGTCTCAATATCCACTTGCAGACTTTACAAACAGAGTGTTTCCAGACTGCTCTATGAAAACAAAGGTTAAACACTGTGAGTGGAACTCACACATCTCAAAGTGGTTGCTGAGAATGATTCTCTCTGGTTTTTATACGAAGATATTTCCTTTTCAACCGTAGGCCCAAAATCGATTGAAATCTCCACTTGGAAATTCCACAAAAAGAGGGTTTCAAATCTGCTCTGTCTAAAGTAAGGTTCAACTCTGTGAGTTGAACACATGCAGCCCAAAGAAGTTACTGAGAATTCTTCTGTCTAGCGTTATATGCAGAAATCCCGTTTCCAACGAAATCCTCAAAGAGGTCCAAATATCCACTTGCAGGCTTTACAAACAGAGTGTTTCCAAACTGCTCTATGAACACAAAGGTTAAACTCTGTGAGTGGAACTCACACATCCCAAAGTGGTTGCTGAGAATGATTCTCTCTAGTTTTTATACGAAGATATTTCCTTTTCTACCGTAGGCCCAAAATCGCTTGAAATCTCCACTTGGAAATTCCACAAAAAGAGGGTTTCAAATCTGCTCTGTCTAAAGTAAGGTTCAACTCTGTCAGTTGAACACATGCAGCCCTAAGATGTTACTGAGAATTCTTCTGTCTAGCGTTATATGCAGAAATCCCGTTTCCAAAGAAATCCTCAATGAGGTCCAAATATCCACTTGCAGGCTTTACAAACAGAGTGTTTCCAAACTGCTCTATGAAAACAAAGGTTAAACTCTGTGAGTGGAACTCACACATCTCAAAGTGGTTGCTGAGAATGATTCTCTCTAGTTTTTATACGAAGATATTTCCTTTTCTACCGTAGGCCCAAATCGCTTGAAATCTCCACTTGGAAATTCCACAAAAAGAGGGTTTCAAATCTGCTCTGTCTAAAGTAAGGTTCAACTCTGTCAGTTGAACACATGCAGCCCAAAGAAGTTACTGAGAATTCTTCTGTCTAGCGTTATATGCAGAAATCCCGTTTCCAACGAAATCCTCAAAGAGGTCCAAATATCCTCTTGCAGGCTTTACAAACAGAGTGTTTCCAAACTGCTCTATTAACACAAAGGTTAAACTCTGTGAGTGGAACTCAGACATCCCAAAGTGGTTGCTGAGAATGATTCTCTCTAGTTTTTATACGAAGATATTTCCTTTTCTACCGTAGGCCCAAAATCGCTTGAAATCTCCACTTGGAAATTCCACAAAAAGAGGGTTTCAAATCTGCTCTGTCTAAAGGAAGGTTCAACTCTGTGAGTTGAACACATGCAGCCCAAAGAAGTTACTGAGAATTCTTCTGTCTAGCGTTATATGCAGAAATCCCGTTTCCAACGAAATCCTCAAAGAGGTCCAAATATCCACTTGCAGACTTTACAAACAGAATGTTTCCAATCTGCTCTATGAAAACATAGGTTAAACTCTGTGAGTGGAACGCACACATCCCAAAGAGTTTGCAGAGAATGATTCTCTCTAGTTTTTATACGAAGATATTTCCTTTTCTACCGTAGGCCCAAATCGCTTGAAATCTCCACTTGGAAATTCAAGAAAAAGAGGGTTTCAAATCTGCTCTGTCTAAAGTAAGGTTCAACTCTGTGAGTTGAACACAGGCAGCCCAAAGAAGTTACTGACAATTCTTCTGTCTAGCGTTATACGCAGAAATCCCGTTTCCAACAAAATCCTCAAAGAGGTCCAAATATCCACTTGCAGATTTTACAAATAGAGTGTTTCCAAACTGCTCTATGAAAACAAAGGTTAAACTCTGTGAGAGGAACGCACACATCCCAAAGTGTTTGCTGAGAATGATTCCCTCTAGTTTTTATATGAAGATATTTCCTTTTCTACCATAGGCCCAAATCTCTTGAAATCTCCACTTGCAAATTCCACAAAAAGAGGGTTTCAAATCTGCTCTGTCTAAAGGAAGGTTCAACTCTGTGTATTGAACACACGCAGGCCAAAGAAGTTACTGAGAATTCTTCTGTCTAGCGTTATATGCAGAAATCCCGTTTCCAACGATATCCTCAAAGAGGTCCAAATATACAATTGCAGGCTTTACAAACAGAGTGTTTCCAAACTGCTCTATGAAAACAAAGGTTAAACTCTGTGAGTGGAACTCACAAATCCCAAAGTGGTTGCTGAGAATGATTCTCTCTAGTTTTTATACGAAGATATTTCCTTTTCTACCGTAGGCCCAAAATCGCTTGAAATCTCCACTTGGAAATTCCTCAAAAAGAGGGTTTCAAATCTGCTCTGTCTAAAGTAAGGTTCAACTCTGTGAGTTGAACACACGCAGCCCAAAGAAGTTACTGACAATTCTTCTGTCTAGCGTTATATGCAGAAATCCCGTTTCCAACGAAATCCTCAAAGAGGTCTCAATATCCACTTGCAGACTTTACAAACAGAGTGTTTCCAGACTGCTCTATGAAAACAAAGGTTAAACACTGTGAGTGGAACTCACACATCTCAAAGTGGTTGCTGAGAATGATTCTCTCTAGTTTTTATACGAAGATATTTCCTTTTCAACCGTAGGCCCAAAATCGATTGAAATCTCCACTTGGAAATTCCACAAAAAGAGGGTTTCAAATCTGCTCTGTCTAAAGTAAGGTTCAACTCTGTGAGTTGAACACATGCAGCCCAAAGAAGTTACTGAGAATTCTTCTGTCTAGCGTTATATGCAGAAATCCCGTTTCCAACGAAATCCTCAAAGAGGTCCAAATATCCACTTGCAGGCTTTACAAACAGAGTGTTTCCAAACTGCTCTATGAACACAAAGGTTAAACTCTGTGAGTGGAACTCACACATCCCAAAGTGGTTGCTGAGAATGATTCTCTCTAGTTTTTATACGAAGATATTTCCTTTTCTACCGTAGTCCCAAAATCGCTTGAAATCTCCACTTGGAAATTCCACAAAAAGAGGGTTTCAAATCTGCTCTGTCTAAAGTAAGGTTCAACTCTGTCAGTTGAACACATGCAGCCCTAAGAAGTTACTGAGAATTCTTCTGTCTAGCGTTATATGCAGAAATCCCGTTTCCAACGAAATCCTCAATGAGGTCCAAATATCCACTTGCAGGTTTTACAAACAGAGTGTTTCCAAACTGCTCTATGAAAACAAAGGTTAAACTCTGTGAGTGGAACTCACACATCCCAAAGTGGTTGCTGAGAATGATTCTCTCTAGTTTTTATACGAAGATATTTCCTTTTCTACCGTAGGCCCAAATCGCTTGAAATCTCCCCTTGGAAATTCCACAAAAAGAGGGTTTCAAATCTGCTCTTTCTAAAGGAAGGTTCAACTCTGTGAGTTGAACACACGCAGCCCAAAGATGTTACTGAGAATTCTTCTGTCTAGCGTTATATGCAGAAATCCCGTTTCCAACGAAATCCTCAAAGAGGTCTCAATATCCACTTGCAGACTTTACAAACAGAGTGTTTCCAGACTGCTCTATGAACACAAAGGTTAAACTCTGTGAGTGGAACTCACACATCCCAAAGTGGTTGCTGAGAATGATTCTCTCTAGTTTTTATACGAAGATATTTCCTTTTCTACCGTAGGCCCAAAATCGCTTGAAATCTCCACTTGGAAATTCCACAAAAAGAGGGTTTCAAATCTGCTCTGTCTAAAGTAAGGTTCAACTCTGTGAGTTGAACACATGCAGCCCAAAGAAGTTACTGAGAATTCTTCTGTCTAGCGTTATATGCAGAAATCCCGTTTCCAACGAAATCCTCAAAGAGGTCCAAATATCCACCTGCAGGCTTTACAAACAGAGTGTTTCCAAACTGCTCTATGAACACAAAGGTTAAACTCTGTGAGTGGAACTCACACATCCCAAAGTGGTTGCTGAGAATGATTCTCTCTAGTTTTTATACGAAGATATTTCCTTTTCTACCGTAGGCCCAAAATCGCTTGAAATCTCCACTTGGAAATTCCACAAAAAGAGGGTTTCAAATCTGCTCTGTCGAAAGTAAGGTTCAACTCTGTGAGTTGAACACACGCAGCCCAAAGAAGTTACTGAGAATTCTTCTGTCTAGCGTTATATGCAGAAATCCCGTTTCCAACGAAATCCTCAAAGAGGTCCAAATATCCACTTGCAGACTTTACAAACAGGGTGTTTCCAATCTGCTCTATGAAAACATAGGTTAAACTCTGTGAGTGGAACGCACACATCCCAAAGAGTTTGCAGAGAATGATTCTCTCTAGTTTTTATAGGAAGATATTTCCTTTTCTACCGTAGGCCCAAATCGCTTGAAATCTCCACTTGGAAATTCAAGAAAAAGAGTGTTTCAAATCTGCTCTGTCTAAAGTAAGGTTCAACTCTGTGAGTTGAACACAGGCAGCCCAAAGAAGTTACTGACAATTCTTCTGTCTAGCGTTATACGCAGAAATCCCGTTTCCAACAAAATCCTCAAAGAGGTCCAGATATCCACTTGCAGATTTTACAAATAGAGTGTTTCCAAACTGCTCTATGAAAACAAAGGTTAAACTCTGTGAGAGGAACGCACACATCCCAAAGTGTTTGCTGAGAATGATTCCCTCTAGTTTTTATATGAAGATATTTCCTTTTCTACCATAGGCCCAAATCTCTTGAAATCTCCACTTGCAAATTCCACAAAAAGAGGGTTTCAAATCTGCTCTGTCTAAAGGAAGGTTCAACTCTGTGTATTGAACACACGCAGGCCAAAGAAGTTACTGAGAATTCTTCTGTCTAGCGTTATATGCAGAAATCCCGTTTCCAACGATATCCTCAAAGAGGTGCAAATATCCAATTGCAGGCTTTACAAACAGAGTGTTTCCAAACTGCTCTATGAAAACAAAGGTTAAACTCTGTGAGTGGAACTCACAAATCCCAAAGTGGTTGCTGAGAATGATTCTCTCTAGTTTTTATACGAAGATATTTCCTTTTCTACCGTAGGCCCAAAATCGCTTGAAATCTCCACTTGGAAATTCCTCAAAAAGAGGGTTTCAAATCTGCTCTGTCTAAAGTAAGGTTCAACTCTGTGAGTTGAACACACGCAGCCCAAAGAAGTTACTGACAATTCTTCTGTCTAGCGTTATATGCAGAAATCCCGTTTCCAACGAAATCCTCAAAGAGGTCTCAATATCCACTTGCAGACTTTACAAACAGAGTGTTTCCAGACTGCTCTATGAAAACAAAGGTTAAACACTGTGAGTGGAACTCACACATCTCAAAGTGGTTGCTGAGAATGATTCTCTCTAGTTTTTATACGAAGATATTTCCTTTTCAACCGTAGGCCCAAAATCGATTGAAATCTCCACTTGGAAATTCCACAAAAAGAGGGTTTCAAATCTGCTCTGTCTAAAGTAAGGTTCATCTCCGTCAGTTGAACACATGCAGCCCAAAGAAGTTACTGAGAATTCTTCTGTCTAGCGTTATATGCAGAAATCCCGTTTCCAACGAAATCCTCAAAGAGGTCCAAATATCCACTTGCAGGCTTTACAAACAGAGTGTTTCCAAACTGCTCTATGAACACAAAGGTTAAACTCTGTGAGTGGAACTCACACATCCCAAAGTGGTTGCTGAGAATGATTCTCTCTAGTTTTTATACGAAGATATTTCCTTTTCTACCGTAGGCCCAAAATCGCTTGAAATCTCCACTTGGAAATTCCACAAAAAGAGGGTTTCAAATCTGCTCTGTCTAAAGGAAGGTTCAACTCTGTCAGTTGAACACATGCAGCCCTAAGAAGTTACTGAGAATTCTTCTGTCTAGCGTTATATGCAGAAATCCCGTTTCCAAAGAAATCCTCAATGAGGTCCAAATATCCACTTGCAGGCTTTACAAACAGAGTGTTTCCAAACTGCTCTATGAAAACAAAGGTTAAACTCTGTGAGTGGAACTCACACATCTGAAAGTGGTTGCTGAGAATGATTCTCTCTAGTTTTTATACGAAGATATTTCCTTTTCTACCGTAGGCCCAAATCGCTTGAAATCTCCCCTTGGAAATTCCACAAAAAGAGGGTTTCAAATCTGCTCTTTCTAAAGGAAGGTTCAACTCTGTGAGTTGAACACACGCAGCCCAAAGATGTTACTGAGAATTCTTCTGTCTAGCGTTATATGCAGAAATCCCGTTTCCAACGAAATCCTCAAAGAGGTCTCAATATCCACTTGCAGACTTTACAAACAGAGTGTTTCCAGACTGCTCTATGAAAACAAAGGTTAAACACTGTGAGTGGAACTCACACATCTCAAAGTGGTTGCTGAGAATGATTCTCTCTAGTTTTTATACGAAGATACTTCCTTTTCAACCGTAGGCCCAAAATCGATTGAAATCTCCACTTGGAAATTCCACAAAAAGAGGGTTTCAAATCTGCTCTGTCTAAAGTAAGGTTCAACTCTGTCAGTTGAACACATGCAGCCCAAAGAAGTTACTGAGAATTCTTCTGTCTAGCGTTATATGCAGAAATCCCGTTTCCAACGAAATCCTCAAAGAGGTCCAAATATCCACTTGCAGGCTTTACAAACAGAGTGTTTCCAAACTGCTCTATGAACACAAAGGTTAAACTCTGTGAGTGGAACTCACACATCCCAAAGTGGTTGCTGAGAATGATTCTCTCTAGTTTTTATACGAAGATATTTCCTTTTCTACCGTAGGCCCAAAATCGCTTGAAATCTCCACTTGGAAATTCCACAAAAAGAGGGTTTCAAATCTGCTCTGTCTAAAGTAAGGTTCAACTCTGTCAGTTGAACACATGCAGCCCAAAGAAGTTACTGAGAATTCTTCTGTCTAGCGTTATATGCAGAAATCCCGTTTCCAACGAAATCCTCTAAGAGGTCCAAATATCCACTTGCAGACTTTACAAACAGAGTGTTTCCAATCTGCTCTATGAAAACATAGGTTAAACTCTGTGAGTGGAACGCACACATCCCAAAGAGTTTGCAGAGAATGATTCTCTCTAGTTTTTATAGGAAGATATTTCCTTTTCTACCGTAGGCCCAAATCGCTTGAAATCTCCACTTGCAAATTCCACAAAAAGAGGGTTTCAAATCTGCTCTGTCTAAAGGAAGGTTCAACTCTGTGTATTGAACACACGCAGGCCAAAGAAGTTACTGAGAATTCTTCTGTCTAGCGTTATATGCAGAAATCCCGTTTCCAACGATATCCTCAAAGAGGTCCAAATATCCAATTGCAGGCTTTACAAACAGAGTGTTTCCAAACTGCTCTATGAAAACAAAGGTTAAACTCTGTGAGTGGAACTCACAAATCCCAAAGTGGTTGCTGAGAATGATTCTCTCTAGTTTTTATACGAAGATATTTCCTTTTCTACCGTAGGCCCAAAATCGCTTGAAATCTCCACTTGGAAATTCCACAAAAAGAGGGTTTCAAATCTGCTCTGTCTAAAGTAAGGTTCAACTCTGTGAGTTGAACACACGCAGCCCAAAGAAGTTACTGAGAATTCTTCTGTCTAGCGTTATATGCAGAAATCCCGTTTCCAACGAAATCCTCAAAGAGGTCTCAATATCCACTTGCAGACTTTACAAACAGAGTGTTTCCAGACTGCTCTATGAAAACAAAGGTTAAACACTGTGAGTGGAACTCACACATCTCAAAGTGGTTGCTGAGAATGATTCTCTGTAGTTTTTATACGAAGATATTTCCTTTTCAACCGTAGGCCCAAAATCGATTGAAATCTCCACTTGGAAATTCCACAAAAAGAGGGTTTCAAATCTGCTCTGTCTAAAGTAAGGTTCAACTCTGTCAGTTGAACACATGCAGCCCAAAGAAGTTACTGAGAATTCTTCTGTCTAGCGTTATATGAAGAAATCCCGTTTCCAACGAAATCCTCAAAGAGGTCCAAATATCCACTTGCAGGCTTTACAAACAGAGTGTTTCCAAACTGCTCTATGAACACAAAGGTTAAACTCTGTGAGTGGAACTCACACATCCCAAAGTGGTTGCTGAGAATGATTCTCTCTAGTTTTTATACGAAGATATTTCCTTTTCTACCGTAGGCCCAAAATCGCTTGAAATCTCCACTTGGAAATTCCACAAAAAGAGGGTTTCAAATCTGCTCTGTCTAAAGTAAGGTTCAACTCTGTCAGTTGAACACATGCAGCCCTAAGAAGTTACTGAGAATTCTTCTGTCTAGCGTTATATGCAGAAATCCCGTTTCCAAAGAAATCCTCAATGAGGTCCAAATATCCACTTGCAGGCTTTACAAACAGAGTGTTTCCAAACTACTCTATGAAAACAAAGGTTAAAATCTGTGAGTGGAACTCACACATCTCAAAGTGGTTGCTGAGAATGATTCTCTCTAGTTTTTATAGGAAGATATTTCCTTTTCTACCGTAGGCCCAAATCGCTTGAAATCTCCACTTGGAAATTCAAGAAAAAGAGGGTTTCAAATCTGCTCTGTCTAAAGTAAGGTTCAACTCTGTGAGTTGAACACAGGCAGCCCAAAGAAGTTACTGACAATTCTTCTGTCTAGCGTTATACGCAGAAATCCCGTTTCCAACAAAATCCTCAAAGAGGTCCAGATATCCACTTGCAGATTTTACAAATAGAGTGTTTCCAAACTGCTCTATGAAAACAAAGGTTAAACTCTGTGAGAGGAACGCACACATCCCAAAGTGTTTGCTGAGAATGATTCCCTCTAGTTTTTATATGAAGATATTTCCTTTTCTACCATAGGCCCAAATCTCTTGAAATCTCCACTTGCAAATTCCACAAAAAGAGGGTTTCAAATCTGCTCTGTCTAAAGGAAGGTTCAACTCTGTGTATTGAACACACGCAGGCCAAAGAAGTTACTGAGAATTCTTCTGTCTAGCGTTATATGCAGAAATCCCGTTTCCAACGATATCCTCAAAGAGGTCCAAATATCCAATTGCAGGCTTTACAAACAGAGTGTTTCCAAACTGCTCTATGAAAACAAAGGTTAAACTCTGTGAGTGGAACTCACAAATCCCAAAGTGGTTGCTGAGAATGATTCTCTCTAGTTTTTATACGAAGATATTTCCTTTTCTACCGTAGGCCCAAAATCGCTTGAAATCTCCACTTGGAAATTCCTCAAAAAGAGGGTTTCAAATCTGCTCTGTCTAAAGTAAGGTTCAACTCTGTGAGTTGAACACACGCAGCCCAAAGAAGTTACTGACAATTCTTCTGTCTAGCGTTATATGCAGAAATCCCGTTTCCAACGAAATCCTCAAAGAGGTCTCAATATCCACTTGCAGACTTTACAAACAGAGTGTTTCCAGACTGCTCTATGAAAACAAAGGTTAAACACTGTGAGTGGAACTCACACATCCCAAAGTGGTTGCTGAGAATGATTCTCTCTAGTTTTTATACGAAGATATTTCCTTTTCTACCGTAGGCCCAAATCGCTTGAAATCTCCCCTTGGAAATTCCACAAAAAGAGGGTTTCTAATCTGCTCTTTCTAAAGGAAGGTTCAACTCTGTGAGTTGAACACACGCAGCCCAAAGAAGTTACTGAGAATTCTTCTGTCTAGCGTTATATGCAGAAATCCCGTTTCCAACGAAATCCTCTAAGAGGTCCAAATATCCACTTGCAGACTTTACAAACAGAGTGTTTCCAATCTGCTCTATGAAAACATAGGTTAAACTCTGTGAGTGGAACGCACACATCCCAAAGAGTTTGCAGAGAATGATTCTCTCTAGTTTTTATAGGAAGATATTTCCTTTTCTACCGTAGGCCCAAATCGCTTGAAATCTCCACTTGGAAATTCAAGAAAAAGAGGGTTTCAAATCTGCTCTGTCTAAAGTAAGGTTCAACTCTGTGAGTTGAACACAGGCAGCCCAAAGAAGTTACTGACAATTCTTCTGTCTAGCGTTATATGCAGAAATCCCGTTTCCAACAAAATCCTCAAAGAGGTCCAGATATCCACTTGCAGATTTTACAAATAGAGTGTTTCCAAACTGCTCTATGAAAACAAAGGTTAAACTCTGTGAGAGGAACGCACACATCCCAAAGTGTTTGCTGAGAATGATTCCCTCTAGTTTTTATATGAAGATATTTCCTTTTCTACCATAGGCCCAAATCTCTTGAAATCTCCACTTGCAAATTCCACAAAAAGAGGGTTTCAAATCTGCTCTGTCTAAAGGAAGGTTCAACTCTGTGTATTGAACACACGCAGGCCAAAGAAGTTACTGAGAATTCTTCTGTCTAGCGTTATATGCAGAAATCCCGTTTCCAACGATATCCTCAAAGAGGTCCAAATATCCAATTGCAGGCTTTACAAACAGAGTGTTTCCAAACTGCTCTATGAAAACAAAGGTTAAACTCTGTGAGTGGAACTCACAAATCCCAAAGTGGTTGCTGAGAATGATTCTCTCTAGTTTTTATACGAAGATATTTCCTTTTCTACCGTAGGCCCAAAATCGCTTGAAATCTCCACTTGGAAATTCCACAAAAAGAGGGTTTCAAATCTGCTCTGTCTAAAGTAAGGTTCAACTCTGTGAGTTGAACACACGCAGCCCAAAGAAGTTACTGAGAATTCTTCTGTCTAGCGTTATATGCAGAAATCCCGTTTCCTACGAAATCCTCAAAGAGGTCTCAATATCCACTTGCAGACTTTACAAACAGAGTGTTTCCAGACTGCTCTATGAAAACAAAGGTTAAACACTGTGAGTGGAACTCACACATCTCAAAGTGGTTGCTGAGAATGATTCTCTCTAGTTTTTATACGAAGATATTTCCTTTTCAACCGTAGGCCCAAAATCGATTGAAATCTCCACTTGGAAATTCCACAAAAAGAGGGTTTCAAATCTGCTCTGTCTAAAGTAAGGTTCAACTCTGTCAGTTGAACACATGCAGCCCAAAGAAGTTACTGAGAATTCTTCTGTCTAGCGTTATATGAAGAAATCCCGTTTCCAACGAAATCCTCAAAGAGGTCCAAATATCCACTTGCAGGCTTTACAAACAGAGTGTTTCCAAACTGCTCTATGAACACAAAGGTTAAACTCTGTGAGTGGAACTCACACATCCCAAAGTGGTTGCTGAGAATGATTCTCTCTAGTTTTTATACGAAGATATTTCCTTTTCTACCGTAGGCCCAAAATCGCTTGAAATCTCCACTTGGAAATTCCACAAAAAGAGGGTTTCAAATCTGCTCTGTCTAAAGTAAGGTTCAACTCTGTCAGTTGAACACATGCAGCCCTAAGAAGTTACTGAGAATTCTTCTGTCTAGCGTTATATGCAGAAATCCCGTTTCCAAAGAAATCCTCAATGAGGTCCAAATATCCACTTGCAGGCTTTACAAACAGAGTGTTTCCAAACTACTCTATGAAAACAAAGGTTAAACTCTGTGAGTGGAACTCACACATCTCAAAGTGGTTGCTGAGAATGATTCTCTCTAGTTTTTATAGGAAGATATTTCCTTTTCTACCGTAGGCCCAAATCGCTTGAAATCTCCACTTGGAAATTCAAGAAAAAGAGGGTTTCAAATCTGCTCTGTCTAAAGTAAGGTTCAACTCTGTGAGTTGAACACAGGCAGCCCAAAGAAGTTACTGACAATTCTTCTGTCTAGCGTTATACGCAGAAATCCCGTTTCCAAAAAAATCCTCAAAGAGGTCCAAATATCCACTTGCAGATTTTACAAATAGAGTGTTTCCAAACTGCTCTATGAAAACAAAGGTTAAACTCTGTGAGAGGAACGCACACATCCCAAAGTGTTTGCTGAGAATGATTCCCTCTAGTTTTTATATGAAGATATTTCCTTTTCTACCATAGGCCCAAATCTCTTGAAATCTCCACTTGCAAATTCCACAAAAAGAGGGTTTCAAATCTGCTCTGTCTAAAGGAAGGTTCAACTCTGTGTATTGAACACACGCAGGCCAAAGAAGTTACTGAGAATTCTTCTGTCTAGCGTTATATGCAGAAATCCCGTTTCCAACGATATCCTCAAAGAGGTCCAAATATCCAATTGCAGGCTTTACAAACAGAGTGTTTCCAAACTGCTCTATGAAAACAAAGGTTAAACTCTGTGAGTGGAACTCACAAATCCCAAAGTGGTTGCTGAGAATGATTCTCTCTAGTTTTTATACGAAGATATTTCCTTTTCTACCGTAGGCCCAAAATCGCTTGAAATCTCCACTTGGAAATTCCTCAAAAAGAGGGTTTAAAATCTGCTCTGTCTAAAGTAAGGTTCAACTCTGTGAGTTGAACACACGCAGCCCAAAGAAGTTACTGACAATTCTTCTGTCTAGCGTTATATGCAGAAATCCCGTTTCCAACGAAATCCTCAAAGAGGTCTCAATATCCACTTGCAGACTTTACAAACAGAGTGTTTCCAGACTGCTCTATGAAAACAAAGGTTAAACACTGTGAGTGGAACTCACACATCTCAAAGTGGTTGCTGAGAATGATTCTCTCTAGTTTTTATACGAAGATATTTCCTTTTCAACCGTAGGCCCAAAATCGATTGAAATCTCCACTTGGAAATTCCACAAAAAGAGGGTTTCAAATCTGCTCTGTCTAAAGTAAGGTTCAACTCTGTCAGTTGAACACATGCAGCCCAAAGAAGTTACTGAGAATTCTTCTGTCTAGCGTTATATGCAGAAATCCCGTTTCCAACGAAATCCTCAAAGAGGTCCAAATATCCACTTGCAGGCTTTACAAACAGAGTGTTTCCAAACTGCTCTATGAACACAAAGGTTAAACTCTGTGAGTGGAACTCACACATCCCAAAGTGGTTGCTGAGAATGATTCTCTCTAGTTTTTATACGAAGATATTTCCTTTTCTACCGTAGGCCCAAAATCGCTTGAAATCTCCACTTGGAAATTCCACAAAAAGAGGGTTTCAAATCTGCTCTGTCTAAAGTAAGGTTCAACTCTGTCAGTTGAACACATGCAGCCCTAAGAAGTTACTGAGAATTCTTCTGTCTAGCGTTATATGCAGAAATCCCGTTTCCAAAGAAATCCTCAATGAGGTACAAATATCCACTTGCAGGCTTTACAAACAGAGTGTTTCCAAACTGCTCTATGAAAACAAAGGTTAAACTCTGTGAGTGGAACTCACACATCTCAAAGTGGTTGCTGAGAATGATTCTCTCTAGTTTTTATACGAAGATATTTCCTTTTCTACCGTAGGCCCAAATCGCTTGAAATCTCCCCTTGGAAATTCCACAAAAAGAGGGTTTCAAATCTGCTCTTTCTAAAGGAAGGTTCAACTCTGTGAGTTGAACACACGCAGCCCAAAGATGTTACTGAGAATTCTTCTGTCTAGCGTTATATGCAGAAATCCCGTTTCCAACGAAATCCTCAAAGAGGTCTCAATATCCACTTGCAGACTTTACAAACAGAGTGTTTCCAGACTGCTCTATGAAAACAAAGGTTAAACACTGTGAGTGGAACTCACACATCTCAAAGTGGTTGCTGAGAATGATTCTCTCTAGTTTTTATACGAAGATACTTCCTTTTCAACCGTAGGCCCAAAATCGATTGAAATCTCCACTTGGAAATTCCACAAAAAGAGGGTTTCAAATCTGCTCTGTCTAAAGTAAGGTTCAACTCTGTCAGTTGAACACATGCAGCCCAAAGAAGTTACTGAGAATTCTTCTGTCTAGCGTTATATGCAGAAATCCCGTTTCCAACGAAATCCTCAAAGAGGTCCAAATATCCACTTGCAGGCTTTACAAACAGAGTGTTTCCAAACTGCTCTATGAACACAAAGGTTAAACTCTGTGAGTGGAACTCACACATCCCAAAGTGGTTGCTGAGAATGATTCTCTCTAGTTTTTATACGAAGATATTTCCTTTTCTACCGTAGGCCCAAAATCGCTTGAAATCTCCACTTGGAAATTCCACAAAAAGAGGGTTTCAAATCTGCTCTGTCTAAAGTAAGGTTCAACTCTGTCAGTTGAACACATGCAGCCCAAAGAAGTTACTGAGAATTCTTCTGTCTAGCGTTATATGCAGAAATCCCGTTTCCAACGAAATCCTCAATGAGGTCCAAATATCCACCTGCAGGCTTTACAATCAGAGTGTCTCCAAACTGCTCTATGAAAACAAAGGTTAAACTCTGTGAGTGGAACTCACACATCCCAAAGTGGTTGCTGAGAATGATTCTCTCTAGTTTTTATACGAAGATATTTCCTTTTCAACCGTAAGCCCAAAATCGCTTGAAATCTCCACTTGGAAATTCCACAAAAAGAGGGTTTCAAATCTGCTCTGTCTAAAGTAAGGTTCAACTCTGTCAGTTGAACACATGCAGCCCAAAGAAGTTACTGAGAATTCTTCTGTCTAGCGTTATATGCAGAAATACCGTTTCCAACGAAATCCTCAAAGAGGTCCAAATATCCTCTTGCAGGCTTTACAAACAGAGTGTTTCCAAACTGCTCTATTAACACAAAGGTTAAACTCTGTGAGTGGAACTCACACATCCCAAAGTGGTTGCTGAGAATGATTCTCTCTAGTTTTTATACGAAGATATTTCCTTTTCTACCGTAGGCCCAAAATCGCTTGAAATCTCCACTTGGAAATTCCACAAAAAGAGGGTTTCAAATCTGCTCTGTCTAAAGTAAGGTTCAACTCTGTGAGTTGAACACATGCAGCCCAAAGAAGTTACTGAGAATTCTTCTGTCTAGCGTTATATGCAGAAATCCCGTTTCCAACGAAATCCTCAAAGAGGTCCAAATATCCACTTGCAGACTTTACAAACAGAGTGTTTCCAATCTGCTCTATGAAAACATAGGTTAAACTCTGTGAGTGGAACGCACACATCCCAAAGAGTTTGCAGAGAATGATTCTCTCTAGTTTTTATACGAAGATATTTCCTTTTCTACCGTAGGCCCAAATCGCTTGAAATCTCCACTTGGAAATTCAAGAAAAAGAGGGTTTCAAATCTGCTCTGTCTAAAGTAAGGTTCAACTCTGTGAGTTGAACACAGGCAGCCCAAAGAAGTTACTGACAATTCTTCTGTCTAGCGTTATACGCAGAAATCCCGTTTCCAACAAAATCCTCAAAGAGGTCCAAATATCCACTTGCAGATTTTACAAATAGAGTGTTTCCAAACTGCTCTATGAAAACAAAGGTTAAACTCTGTGAGAGGAACGCACACATCCCAAAGTGTTTGCTGAGAATGATTCCCTCTAGTTTTTATATGAAGATATTTCCTTTTCTACCATAGGCCCAAATCTCTTGAAATCTCCACTTGCAAATTCCACAAAAAGAGGGTTTCAAATCTGCTCTGTCTAAAGGAAGGTTCAACTCTGTGTATTGAACACACGCAGGCCAAAGAAGTTACTGAGAATTCTTCTGTCTAGCGTTATATGCAGAAATCCCGTTTCCAACGATATCCTCAAAGAGGTCCAAATATCCAATTGCAGGCTTTACAAACAGAGTGTTTCCAAACTGCTCTATGAAAACAAAGGTTAAACTCTGTGAGTGGAACTCACAAATCCCAAAGTGGTTGCTGAGAATGATTCTCTCTAGTTTTTATACGAAGATATTTCCTTTTCTACCGTAGGCCCAAAATCGCTTGAAATCTCCACTTGGAAATTCCTCAAAAAGAGGGTTTCAAATCTGCTCTGTCTAAAGTAAGGTTCAACTCTGTGAGTTGAACACACGCAGCCCAAAGAAGTTACTGACAATTCTTCTGTCTAGCGTTATATGCAGAAATACCGTTTCCAACTAAATCCTCAAAGAGGTCCAAATATCCACTTGCAGGCTTTACGAACAGAGTGTTTCCAAACTGCTCTATGAACACAAAGGTTAAACTCTGTGAGTGGAACTCACACATCCCAAAGTGGTTGCTGAGAATGATTCTCTCTAGTTTTTATACGAAGATATTTCCTTTACTACCGTAGGCCCAAAATCGCTTGAAATCTCCACTTGGAAATTCCACAAAAAGAGGGTTTCAAATCTGCTCTGTCTAAAGTAAGGTTCAACTCTGTCAGTTGAACACATGCAGCCCAAAGAAGTTACTGAGAATTCTTCTGTCTAGCGTTATATGCAGAAATACCGTTTCCAACGAAATCCTCAAAGAGGTCCAAATATCCTCTTGCAGGCTTTACAAACAGAGTGTTTCCAAACTGCTCTATTAACACAAAGGTTAAACTCTGTGAGTGGAACTCACACATCCCAAAGTGGTTGCTGAGAATGATTCTCTCTAGTTTTTATACGAAGATATTTCCTTTTCTACCGTAGGCCCAAAATCGCTTGAAATCTCCACTTGGAAATTCCACAAAAAGAGGGTTTCAAATCTGCTCTGTCAAAAGTAAGGTTCAACTCTGTGAGTTGAACACATGCAGCCCAAAGAAGTTACTGAGAATTCTTCTGTCTAGCGTTATATGCAGAAATCCCGTTTCCAACGAAATCCTCAAAGAGGTCCAAATATCCACTTGCAGACTTTACAAACAGAGTGTTTCCAATCTGCTCTATGAAAACATAGGTTAAACTCTGTGAGTGGAACGCACACATCCCAAAGAGTTTGCAGAGAATGATTCTCTCTAGTTTTTATACGAAGATATTTCCTTTTCTACCGTAGGCCCAAATCTCTTGAAATCTCCACTTGCAAATTCCACAAAAAGAGGGTTTCAAATCTGCTCTGTCTAAAGGAAGGTTCAACTCTGTGTATTGAACACACGCAGGCCAAAGAAGTTACTGAGAATTCTTCTGTCTAGCGTTATATGCAGAAATCCCGTTTCCAACGATATCCTCAAAGAGGTCCAAATATCCAATTGCAGGCTTTACAAACAGAGTGTTTCCAAACTGCTCTATGAAAACAAAGGTTAAACTCTGTGAGTGGAACTCACAAATCCCAAAGTGGTTGCTGAGAATGATTCTCTCTAGTTTTTATACGAAGATATTTCCTTTTCTACCGTAGGCCCAAAATCGCTTGAAATCTCCACTTGGAAATTCCTCAAAAAGAGGGTTTCAAATCTGCTCTGTCTAAAGTAAGGTTCAACTCTGTGAGTTGAACACACGCAGCCCAAAGAAGTTACTGACAATTCTTCTGTCTAGCGTTATATGCAGAAATCCCGTTTCCAACGAAATCCTCAAAGAGGTCTCAATATCCACTTGCAGACTTTACAAACAGAGTGTTTCCAGACTGCTCTATGAAAACAAAGGTTAAACACTGTGAGTGGAACTCACACATCTCAAAGTGGTTGCTGAGAATGATTCTCTCTAGTTTTTATACGAAGATATTTCCTTTTCAACCGTAGGCCCAAAATCGATTGAAATCTCCACTTGGAAATTCCACAAAAAGAGGGTTTCAAATCTGCTCTGTCTAAAGTAAGGTTCAACTCTGTGAGTTGAACACACGCAGCCCAAAGAAGTTACTGACAATTCTTCTGTCTAGCGTTATATGCAGAAATACCGTTTCCAACTAAATCCTCAAAGAGGTCCAAATATCCACTTGCAGGCTTTACGAACAGAGTGTTTCCAAACTGCTCTATGAACACAAAGGTTAAACTCTGTGAGTGGAACTCACACATCCCAAAGTGGTTGCTGAGAATGATTCTCTCTAGTTTTTATACGAAGATATTTCCTTTACTACCGTAGGCCCAAAATCGCTTGAAATCTCCACTTGGAAATTCCACAAAAAGAGGGTTTCAAATCTGCTCTGTCTAAAGTAAGGTTCAACTCTGTCAGTTGAACACATGCAGCCCAAAGAAGTTACTGAGAATTCTTCTGTCTAGCGTTATATGCAGAAATACCGTTTCCAACGAAATCCTCAAAGAGGTCCAAATATCCTCTTGCAGGCTTTACAAACAGAGTGTTTCCAAACTGCTCTATTAACACAAAGGTTAAACTCTGTGAGTGGAACTCACACATCCCAAAGTGGTTGCTGAGAATGATTCTCTCTAGTTTTTATACGAAGATATTTCCTTTTCTACCGTAGGCCCAAAATCGCTTGAAATCTCCACTTGGAAATTCCACAAAAAGAGGGTTTCAAATCTGCTCTGTCAAAAGTAAGGTTCAACTCTGTGAGTTGAACACATGCAGCCCAAAGAAGTTACTGAGAATTCTTCTGTCTAGCGTTATATGCAGAAATCCCGTTTCCAAAGAAATCCTCAATGAGGTCCAAATATCCACTTGCAGGCTTTACAAACAGAGTGTTTCCAAACTGCCCTATGAAAACAAAGGTTAAACTCTGTGAGTGGAACTCACACATCTCAAAGTGGTTGCTGAGAATGATTCTCTCTAGTTTTTATACGAAGATATTTCCTTTTCTACCGTAGGCCCAAATCGCTTGAAATCTCACCTTGGAAATTCCACAAAAAGAGGGTTTCAAATCTGCTCTTTCTAAAGGAAGGTTCAACTCTGTGAGTTGAACACACGCAGCCCAAAGATGTTACTGAGAATTCTTCTGTCTAGCGTTATATGCAGAAATCCCGTTTCCAACGAAATCCTCAAAGAGGTCTCAATATCCACTTGCAGACTTTACAAACAGAGTGTTTCCAGACTGCTCTATGAAAACAAAGGTTAAACACTGTGAGTGGAACTCACACATCTCAAAGTGGTTGCTGAGAATGATTCTCTCTAGTTTTTATACGAAGATACTTCCTTTTCAACCGTAGGCCCAAAATCGATTGAAATCTCCACTTGGAAATTCCACAAAAAGAGGGTTTCAAATCTGCTCTGTCTAAAGTAAGGTTCAACTCTGTCAGTTGAACACATGCAGCCCAAAGAAGTTACTGAGAATTCTTCTGTCTAGCGTTATATGCAGAAATCCCGTTTCCAACGAAATCCTCAAAGAGGTCCAAATATCCACTTGCAGGCTTTACAAACAGAGTGTTTCCAAACTGCTCTATGAACACAAAGGTTAAACTCTGTGAGTGGAACTCACACATCCCAAAGTGGTTGCTGAGAATGATTCTCTCTAGTTTTTATACGAAGATATTTCCTTTTCTACCGTAGGCCCAAAATCGCTTGAAATCTCCACTTGGAAATTCCACAAAAAGAGGGTTTCAAATCTGCTCTGTCTAAAGTAAGGTTCAACTCTGTCAGTTGAACACATGCAGCCCAAAGAAGTTACTGAGAATTCTTCTGTCTAGCGTTATATGCAGAAATACCGTTTCCAACGAAATCCTCAATGAGGTCCAAATATCCACCTGCAGGCTTTACAATCAGAGTGTTTCCAAACTGCTCTATGAACACAAAGGTTAAACTCTGTGAGTGGAACTCACACATCCCAAAGTGGTTGCTGAGAATGATTCTCTCTAGTTTTTATACGAAGATATTTCCTTTTCTACCGTAGGCCCAAATCGCTTGAAATCTCCCCTTGGAAATTCCACAAAAAGAGGGTTTCTAATCTGCTCTTTCTAAAGGAAGGTTCAACTCTGTGAGTTGAACACACGCAGCCCAAATAAGTTACTGAGAATTCTTCTGTCTAGCGTTATATGCAGAAATCCCGTTTCCAACGAAATCCTCCAAGAGGTCCAAATATCCACTTGCAGACTTTACAAACAGAGTGTTTCCAATCTGCTCTATGAAAACATAAGTTAAACTCTGTGAGTGGAACGCACACATCCCAAAGAGTTTGCAGAGAATGATTCTCTCTAGTTTTTATAGGAAGATATTTCCTTTTCTACCGTAGGCCCAAATCGCTTAAAATCTCCACTTGGAAATTCAAGAAAAAGAGGGTTTCAAATCTGCTCTGTCTAAAGTAAGGTTCAACTCTGTGAGTTGAACACAGGCAGCCCAAAGAAGTTACTGACAATTCTTCTGTCTAGCGTTATACGCAGAAATCCCGTTTCCAACAAAATCCTCAAAGAGGTCCAGATATCCACTTGCAGATTTTACAAATAGAGTGTTTCCAAACTGCTCTATGAAAACAAAGGTTAAACTCTGTGAGAGGAACGCACACATCCCAAAGTGTTTGCTGAGAATGATTCCCTCTAGTTTTTATATGAAGATATTTCCTTTTCTGCCATAGGTCCAAATCTCTTGAAATCTCCACTTGCAAATTCCACAAAAAGAGGGTTTCAAATCTGCTCTGTCTAAAGGAAGGTTCAACTCTGTGTATTGAACACACGCAGGCCAAAGAAGTTACTGAGAATTCTTCTGTCTAGCGTTATATGCAGAAATCCCGTTTCCAACGATATCCTCAAAGAGGTCCAAATATCCAATTGCAGGCTTTACAAACACAGTGTTTCCAAACTGCTCTATGAAAACAAAGGTTAAACTCTGTGAGTGGAACTCACAAATCCCAAAGTGGTTGCTGAGAATGATTCTCTCTAGTTTTTATACGAAGATATTTCCTTTTCTACCGTAGGCCCAAAATCGCTTGAAATCTCCACTTGGAAATTCCTCAAAAAGAGGGTTTCAAATCTGCTCTGTCTAAAGTAAGGTTCAACTCTGTGAGTTGAACACACGCAGCCCAAAGAAGTTACTGACAATTCTTCTGTCTAGCGTTATATGCAGAAATCCCGTTTCCAACGAAATCCTCAAAGAGGTCTCAATATCCACTTGCAGACTTTACAAACAGAGTGTTTCCAGACTGCTCTATGAAAACAAAGGTTAAACACTGTGAGTGGAACTCACACATCTCAAAGTGGTTGCTGAGAATGATTCTCTCTAGTTTTTATACGAAGATATTTCCTTTTCAACCGTAGGCCCAAAATCGATTGAAATCTCCACTTGGAAATTCCACAAAAAGAGGGTTTCAAATCTGCTCTGTCTAAAGTAAGGTTCAACTCTGTCAGTTGAACACATGCAGCCCAAAGAAGTTACTGAGAATTCTTCTGTCTAGCGTTATATGCAGAAATCCCGTTTCCAACGAAATCCTCAAAGAGGTCCAAATATCCACTTGCAGGCTTTACAAACAGAGTGTTTCCAAACTGCTCTATGAACACAAAGGTTAAACTCTGTGAGTGGAACTCACACATCCCAAAGTGGTTGCTGAGAATGATTCTCTCTAGTTTTTATACGAAGATATTTCCTTTTCTACCGTAGGCCCAAAATCGCTTGAAATCTCCACTTGGAAATTCCACAAAAAGAGGGTTTCAAATCTGCTCTGTCTAAAGTAAGGTTCAACTCTGTCAGTTGAACACATGCAGCCCTAAGAAGTTACTGAGAATTCTTCTGTCTAGCGTTATATGCAGAAATCCCGTTTCCAAAGAAATCCTCAATGAGGTCCAAATATCCACTTGCAGGCTTTACAAACAGAATGTTTCCAAACTGCTCTATGAAAACAAAGGTTAAACTCTGTGAGTGGAACTCACACATCTCAAAGTGGTTGCTGAGAATGATTCTCTCTAGTTTTTATACGAAGATATTTCCTTTTCTACCGTAGGCCCAAATCGCTTGAAATCCCCCTTGGAAATTCCACAAAAAGAGGGTTTCAAATCTTCTCTTTCTAAAGGAAGGTTCAACTCTGTGAGTTGAACACACGCAGCCCAAAGATGTTACTGAGAATTCTTCTGTCTAGCGTTATATGCAGAAATCCCGTTTCCAACGAAATCCTCCAAGAGGTCCAAATATCCACTTGCAGACTTTACAAACAGAGTGTTTCCAATCTGCTCTATGAAAACATAGGTTAAACTCTGTGAGTGGAACGCACACATCCCAAAGAGTTTGCAGAGAATGATTCTCTCTAGTTTTTATACGAAGATATTTCCTTTTCTACCGTAGGCCCAAATCGCTTGAAATCTCCACTTGGAAATTCAAGAAAAAGAGGGTTTCAAATCTGCTCTGTCTAAAGTAAGGTTCAACTCTGTGAGTTGAACACAGGCAGCCCAAAGAAGTTACTGACAATTCTTCTGTCTAGCGTTATACGCAGAAATCCCGTTTCCAACAAAATCCTCAAAGAGGTCCAGATATCCACTTGCAGATTTTACAAATAGAGTGTTTCCAAACTGCTCTATGAAAACAAAGGTTAAACTCTGTGAGAGGAACGCACACATCCCAAAGTGTTTGCTGAGAATGATTCCCTCTAGTTTTTATATGAAGATATTTCCTTTTCTACCATAGGCCCAAATCTCTTGAAATCTCCACTTGCAAATTCCACAAAAAGAGGGTTTCAAATCTGCTCTGTCTAAAGGAAGGTTCAACTCTGTGTATTGAACACACGCAGGCCAAAGAAGTTACTGAGAATTCTTCTGTCTAGCGTTATATGCAGAAATCCCGTTTCCAACGATATCCTCAAAGAGGTCCAAATATCCAATTGCAGGCTTTACAAACAGAGTGTTTCCAAACTGCTCTATGAAAACAAAGGTTAAACTCTGTGAGTGGAACTCACAAATCCCAAAGTGGTTGCTGAGAATGATTCTCTCTAGTTTTTATAGGAAGATATTTCCTTTTCTACCGTAGGCCCAAAATAGCTTGAAATCTCCACTTGGAAATTCCTCAAAAAGAGGGTTTCAAAACTGCTCTGTCTAAAGTAAGGTTCAACTCTGTGAGTTGAACACACGCAGCCCAAAGAAGTTACTGACAATTCTTCTGTCTAGCGTTATATGCAGAAATCCCGTTTCCAACGAAATCCTCAAAGAGGTCTCAATATCCACTTGCAGACTTTACAAACAGAGTGTTTCCAGACTGCTCTATGAACACAAAGGTTAAACTCTGTGAGTGGAACTCACACATCCCAAAGTGGTTGCTGAGAATGATTCTCTCTAGTTTTTATACGAAGATATTTCCTTTTCTACCGTAGGCCCAAAATCGCTTGAAATCTCCACTTGGAAATTCCACAAAAAGAGGGTTTCAAATCTGCTCTGTCTAAAGTAAGGTTCAACTCTGTCAGTTGAACACATGCAGCCCTAAGAAGTTACTGAGAATTCTTCTGTCTAGCGTTATATGCAGAAATCCCGTTTCCAACGAAATCCTCAAAGAGGTCTCAATATCCACTTGCAGACTTTACAAACAGAGTGTTTCCAGACTGCTCTATGAAAACAAAGGTTAAAATCTGTGAGTGGAACTCACACATCCCAAAGTGGTTGCTGAGAATGATTCTCTCTAGTTTTTATACGAAGATACTTCCTTTTCAACCGTAGGCCCAAAATCGATTGAAATCTCCACTTGGAAATTCCACAAAAAGAGGGTTTCAAATCTGCTCTGTCTAAAGTAAGGTTCAACTCTGTCAGTTGAACACATGCAGCCCAAAGAAGTTACTGAGAATTCTTCTGTCTAGCGTTATATGCAGAAATCCCGTTTCCAACGAAATCCTCAAAGAGGTCCAAATATCCACTTGCAGGCTTTACAAACAGAGTGTTTCCAAACTGCTCTATGAACACAAAGGTTAAACTCTGTGAGTGGAACTCACACATCCCAAAGTGGTTGCTGAGAATGATTCTCTCTAGTTTTTATACGAAGATATTTCCTTTTCTACCGTAGGCCCAAAATCGCTTGAAATCTCCACTTGGAAATTCCACAAAAAGAGGGTTTCAAATCTGCTCTGTCTAAAGTAAGGTTCAACTCTGTCAGTTGAACACATGCAGCCCTAAGAAGTTACTGAGAATTCTTCTGTCTAGCGTTATATGCAGAAATCCCGTTTCCAACGAAATCCTCAAAGAGGTCTCAATATCCACTTGCAGACTTTACAAACAGAGTGTTTCCAGACTGCTCTATGAAAACAAAGGTTAAAATCTGTGAGTGGAACTCACACATCCCAAAGTGGTTGCTGAGAATGATTCTCTCTAGTTTTTATACGAAGATACTTCCTTTTCAACCGTAGGCCCAAAATCGATTGAAATCTCCACTTGGAAATTCCACAAAAAGAGGGTTTCAAATCTGCTCTGTCTAAAGTAAGGTTCAACTCTGTCAGTTGAACACATGCAGCCCAAAGAAGTTACTGAGAATTCTTCTGTCTAGCGTTATATGCAGAAATCCCGTTTCCAACGAAATCCTCAAAGAGGTCCAAATATCCACTTGCAGGCTTTACAAACAGAGTGTTTCCAAACTGCTCTATGAACACAAAGGTTAAACTCTGTGAGTGGAACTCACACATCCCAAAGTGGTTGCTGAGAATGATTCTCTCTAGTTTTTATACGAAGATATTTCCTTTTCTACCGTAGGCCCAAAATCGCTTGAAATCTCCACTTGGAAATTCCACAAAAAGAGGGTTTAAAATCTGCTCTGTCTAAAGTAAGGTTCAACTCTGTCAGTTGAACACATGCAGCCCAAAGAAGTTACTGAGAATTCTTCTGTCTAGCGTTATATGCAGAAATCCCGTTTCCAACGAAATCCTCAAAGAGGTCCAAATATCCACCTGCAGGCTTTACAATCAGAGTGTTTCCAAACTGCTCTATGAAAACAAAGGTTAAACTCTGTGAGTGGAACTCACACATCCCAAAGTGGTTGCTGAGAATGATTCTCTCTAGTTTTTATACGAAGATATTTCCTTTTCAACCGTAAGCCCAAAATCGCTTGAAATCTCCACTTGGAAATTCCACAAAAAGAGGGTTTCAAATCTGCTCTGTCTAAAGTAAGGTTCAACTCTGTCAGTTGAACACATGCAGCCCAAAGAAGTTACTGAGAATTCTTCTGTCTAGCGTTATATGCAGAAATACCGTTTCCAACGAAATCCTCAAAGACGTCCAAATATCCACTTGCAGGCTTTACGAACAGAGTGTTTCCAAACTGCTCTATGAACACAAAGGTTAAACTCTGTGAGTGGAACTCACACATCCCAAAGTGATTGCTGAGAATGATTCTCTCTAGTTTTTATACGAAGATATTTCCTTTTCTACCGTAGGCCCAAAATCGCTTGAAATCTCCACTTGGAAATTCCACAAAAAGAGGGTTTCAAATCTGCTCTGTCTAAAGTAAGGTTCAACTCTGTCAGTTGAACACATGCAGCCCAAAGAAGTTACTGAGAATTCTTCTGTCTAGCGTTATATGCAGAAATACCGTTTCCTACGAAATCCTCAAAGAGGTCCAAATATCCTCTTGCAGGCTTTACAAACAGAGTGTTTCCAAACTGCTCAATGAACACAAAGGTTAAACTCTGTGAGTGGAACTCACACATCCCAAAGTGGTTGCTGAGAATGATTCTCTCTAGTTTTTATACGAAGATATTTCCTTTTCTACCGTAGGCCCAAAATCGCTTGAAATCTCCACTTGGAAATTCCACAAAAAGAGGGTTTCAAATCTGCTCTGTCTGAAGTAAGGTTCAACTCTGTCAGTTGAACACATGCAGCCCTAAGAAGTTACTGAGAATTCTTCTGTCTAGCGTTATATACAGAAATCCCGTTTCCAAAGAAATCCTCAATGAGGTCCAAATATCCACTTGCAGGCTTTACAAACAGAGTCTTTCCAAACTGCTCTATGAAAACAAAGGTTAAACTCTGTGAGTGGAACTCACACATCTCAAAGTGGTTGCTGAGAATGATTCTCTCTAGTTTTTATACGAAGATATTTCCTTTTCTACCGTAGGCCCAAATCGCTTGAAATCTCCCCTTGGAAATTCCACAAAAAGAGGGTTTCAAATCTGCTCTTTCTAAAGGAAGGTTCAACTCTGTGAGTTGAACACACGCAGCCCAAAGATGTTACTGAAAATTCTTCTGTCTAGCGTTATATGCAGAAATCCCGTTTCCAACGAAATCCTCAAAGAGGTCTCAATATCCACTTGCAGACTTTACAAACAGAGTGTTTCCAGACTGCTCTATGAAAACAAAGGTTAAACACTGTGAGTGGAACTCACACATCTCAAAGTGGTTGCTGAGAATGATTCTCTCTAGTTTTTATATGAAGAAACTTCCTTTTCAACCGTAGGCCCAAAATCGATTGAAATCTCCACTTGGAAATTCAAGAAAAAGAGGGTTTCAAATCTGCTCTGTCTAAAGTAAAGTTCAACTCTGTGAGTTGAACACAGGCAGCCCAAAGAAGTTACTGACAATTCTTCTGTCTAGCGTTATACGCAGAAATCCCGTTTCCAACAAAATCCTCAAAGAGGTCCAGATATCCACTTGCAGATTTTACAAATAGAGTGTTTCCAAACTGCTCTATGAAAACAAAGGTTAAACTCTGTGAGAGGAATGCACACATCCCAAAGTGTTTGCTGAGAATGATTCCCTCTAGTTTTTATATGAAGATATTTCCTTTTCTACCATAGGCCCAAATCTCTTGAAATCTCCACTTGCAAATTCCACAAAAAGGGGGTTTCAAATCTGCTCTGTCTAAAGGAAGGTTCAACTCTGTGTATTGAACACACGCAGGCCAAAGAAGTTACTGAGAATTCTTCTGTCTAGCGTTATATGCAGAAATCCCGTTTCCAACGATATCCTCAAAGAGGTCCAAATATCCAATTGCAGGCTTTACAAACAGAGTGTTTCCAAACTGCTCTATGAAAACAAAGGTTAAACTCTGTGAGTGGAACTCACAAATCCCAAAGTGGTTGCTGAGAATGATTCTCTCTAGTTTTTATACGAAGATATTTCCTTTTCTACCGTAGGCCCAAAATAGCTTGAAATCTCCACTTGGAAATTCCTCAAAAAGAGGGTTTCAAATCTGCTCTGTCTAAAGTAAGGTTCAACTCTGTGAGTTGAACACACGCAGCCCAAAGAAGTTACTGACAATTCTTCTGTCTAGCGTTATATGCAGAAATCCCGTTTCCAACGAAATCCTCAAAGAGGTCTCAATATCCACTTGCAGACTTTACAAACAGAGTGTTTCCAGACTGCTCTATGAAAACAAAGGTTAAACTCTGTGAGTGGAACTCACACATCTCAAAGTGGTTGCTGAGAATGATTCTCTCTAGTTTTTATACGAAGATATTTCCTTTTCTACCGTAGGCCCAAATCGCTTGAAATCTCCCCTTGGAAATTCCACAAAAAGAGGGTTTCAAATCTGCTCTTTCTGAAGGAAGGTTCAACTCTGTGAGTTGAACACACGCAGCCCAAAGATGTTACTGAAAATTCTTCTGTCTAGCGTTATATGCAGAAATCCCGTTTCCAACGAAATCCTCAAAGAGGTCTCAATATCCACTTGCAGACTTTACAAACAGAGTGTTTCCAGACTGCTCTATGAAAACAAAGGTTAAACACTGTGAGTGGAACTCACACATCTCAAAGTGGTTGCTGAGAATGATTCTCTCTAGTTTTTATACGAAGATACTTCCTTTTCAACCGTAGGCCCAAAATCGATTGAAATCTCCACTTGGAAATTCCACAAAAAGAGGGTTTCAAATCTGCTCTGTCTAAAGTAAGGTTCAACTCTGTCAGTTGAACACATGCAGCCCAAAGAAGTTACTGAGAATTCTTCTGTCTAGCGTTATATGCAGAAATCCCGTTTCCAACGAAATCCTCAAAGAGGTCCAAATATCCACTTGCAGGCTTTACAAACAGAGTGTTTCCAAACTGCTCTATGAACACAAAGGTTAAACTCTGTGAGTGGAACTCACACATCCCAAAGTGGTTGCTGAGAATGATTCTCTCTAGTTTTTATACGAAGATATTTCCTTTTCTACCGTAGGCCCAAAATCGCTTGAAATCTCCACTTGGAAATTCCACAAAAAGAGGGTTTCAAATCTGCTCTGTCTAAAGTAAGGTTCAACTCTGTCAGTTGAACACATGCAGCCCAAAGAAGTTACTGAGAATTCTTCTGTCTAGCGTTATATGCAGAAATCCCGTTTCCAACGAAATCCTCAATGAGGTCCAAATATCCACCTGCAGGCTTTACAATCAGAGTGTTTCCAAACTGCTCTATGAAAACAAAGGTTAAACTCTGTGAGTGGAACTCACACATCCCAAAGTGGTTGCTGAGAATGATTCTCTCTAGTTTTTATACGAAGATATTTCCTTTTCTACCGTAGGCCCAAATCGCTTGAAATCTCCCCTTGGAAATTCCACAAAAAGAGGGTTTCTAATCTGCTCTTTCTAAAGGAAGGTTCAACTCTGTGAGTTGAACACACGCAGCCCAAAGAAGTTACTGAGAATTCTTCTGTCTAGCGTTATATGCAGAAATCCCGTTTCCAACGAAATCCTCAAAGAGGTCCAAATATCCACTTGCAGACTTTACAAACAGAGTGTTTCCAATCTGCTCTATGAAAACATAGGTTAAACTCTGTGAGTGGAACGCACACATCCCAAAGAGTTTGCAGAGAATGATTCTCTCTAGTTTTTATAGGAAGATATTTCCTTGTCTACCGTAGGCCCAAATCGCTTGAAATCTCCACTTGGAAATTCAAGAAAAAGAGGGTTTCAAATCTGCTCTGTCTAAAGTAAGGTTCAACTCTGTGAGTTGAACACAGGCAGCCCAAAGAAGTTACTGACAATTCTTCTGTCTAGCGTTATACGCAGAAATCCCGTTTCCAACAAAATCCTCAAAGAGGTCCAGATATCCACTTGCAGATTTTACAAATAGAGTGTTTCCAAACTGCTCTATGAAAACAAAGGTTAAACTCTGTGAGAGGAACGCACACATCCCAAAGTGTTTGCTGAGAATGATTCCCTCTAGTTTTTATATGAAGATATTTCCTTTTCTACCATAGGCCCAAATCTCTTGAAATCTCCACTTGCAAATTCCACAAAAAGAGGGTTTCAAATCTGCTCTGTCTAAAGGAAGGTTCAACTCTGTGTATTGAACTCACGCAGGCCAAAGAAGTTACTGAGAATTCTTCTGTCTAGCGTTATATGCAGAAATCCCGTTTCCAACGATATCCTCAAAGAGGTCCAAATATCCAATTGCAGGCTTTACAAACAGAGTGTTTCCAAACTGCTCTATGAAAACAAAGGTTAAACTCTGTGAGTGGAACTCACAAATCCCAAAGTGGTTGCTGAGAATGATTCTCTCTAGTTTTTATACGAAGATATTTCCTTTTCTACCGTAGGCCCAAAATCGCTTGAAATCTCCACTTGGAAATTCCTCAAAAAGAGGGTTTCAAATCTGCTCTGTCTAAAGTAAGGTTCAACTCTGTGAGTTGAACACACGCAGCCCAAAGAAGTTACTGACAATTCTTCTGTCTAGCGTTATATGCAGAAATCCCGTTTCCAACTAAATCCTCAAAGAGGTCTCAATATCCACTTGCAGACTTTACAAACAGAGTGTTTCCAGACTGCTCTATGAAAACAAAGGTTAAACACTGTGAGTGGAACTCACACATCTCAAAGTGGTTGCTGAGAATGATTCTCTCTAGTTTCTATACGAAGATACTTCCTTTTCAACCGTAGGCCCAAAATCGATTGAAATCTCCACTTGGAAATTCCACAAAAAGAGGGTTTCAAATCTGCCCTGTCTAAAGTAAGGTTCAACTCTGTCAGTTGAACACATGCAGCCCAAAGAAGTTACTGAGAATTCTTCTGTCTAGCGTTATATGCAGAAATCCCGTTTCCAACGAAATCCTCAAAGAGGTCCAAATATCCACTTGCAGGCTTTACAAACAGAGTGTTTCCAAACTGCTCTATGAACACAAAGGTTAAACTCTGTGAGTGGAACTCACACATCCCAAAGTGGTTGCTGAGAATGATTCTCTCTAGTTTTTATACGAAGATATTTCCTTTTCTACCGTAAGCCCAAAATCGCTTGAAATCTCCACTAGGAAATTCCACAAAAAGAGGGTTTCAAATCTGCTCTGTCTAAAGTAAGGTTCAACTCTGTCAGTTGAACACATGCAGCCCAAAGATGTTACTGAGAATTCTTCTGTCTAGCGTTATATGCAGAAATCCCGTTTCCAACGAAATTCTCAAAGAGGTCCAAATATCCACCTGCAGGCTTTACAATCAGAGTGTTTCCAAACTGCTCTATGAAAACAAAGGTTAAACTCTGTGAGTGGAACTCACACATCCCAAAGTGGTTGCTGAGAATGATTCTCTCTAGTTTTTATACGAAGATATTTCCTTTTCAACCGTAAGCCCAAAATCGCTTGAAATCTCCACTTGGAAATTCCACAAAAAGAGGGTTTCAAATCTGCTCTGTCTAAAGTAAGGTTCAACTCTGTCAGTTGAACACATGCAGCCCAAAGAAGTTACTGAGAATTCTTCTGTCTAGCGTTATATGCAGAAATACCGTTTCCAACGAAATCCTCAAAGAGGTCCAAATATCCACTTGCAGGCTTTACGAACAGAGTGTTTCCAATCTGCTCTATGAAAACATAGGTTAAACTCTGTGAGTGGAACGCACACATCCCAAAGAGTTTGCAGAGAATGATTCTCTCTAGTTTTTATAGGAAGATATTTCCTTGTCTACCGTAGGCCCAAATCGCTTTAAATCTCCACTTGGAAATTCAAGAAAAAGAGGGTTTCAAATCTGCTCTGTCTAAAGTAAGGTTCAACTCTGTGAGTTGAACACAGGCAGCCCAAAGAAGTTACTGACAATTCTTCTGTCTAGCGTTATACGCAGAAATCCCGTTTCCAACAAAATCCTCAAAGAGGTCCAGATATCCACTTGCAGATTTTACAAATAGAGTGTTTCCAAACTGCTCTATGAAAACAAAGGTTAAACTCTGTGAGAGGAACGCACACATCCCAAAGTGTTTGCTGAGAATGATTCCCTCTAGTTTTTATATGAAGATATTTCCTTTTCTACCATAGGCCCAAATCTCTTGAAATCTCCACTTGCAAATTCCACAAAAAGAGGGTTTCAAATCTGCTCTGTCTAAAGGAAGGTTCAACTCTGTGTATTGAACTCACGCAGGCCAAAGAAGTTACTGAGAATTCTTCTGTCTAGCGTTATATGCAGAAATCCCGTTTCCAACGATATCCTCAAAGAGGTCCAAATATCCAATTGCAGGCTTTACAAACAGAGTGTTTCCAAACTGCTCTATGAAAACAAAGGTTAAACTCTGTGAGTGGAACTCACAAATCCCAAAGTGGTTGCTGAGAATGATTCTCTCTAGTTTTTATACGAAGATATTTCCTTTTCTACCGTAGGCCCAAAATCGCTTGAAATCTCCACTTGGAAATTCCTCAAAAAGAGGGTTTCAAATCTGCTCTGTCTAAAGTAAGGTTCAACTCTGTGAGTTGAACACACGCAGCCCAAAGAAGTTACTGACAATTCTTCTGTCTAGCGTTATATGCAGAAATCCCGTTTCCAACGAAATCCTCAAAGAGGTCTCAATATCCACTTGCAGACTTTACAAACAGAGTGTTTCCAGACTGCTCTATGAAAACAAAGGTTAAACACTGTGAGTGGAACTCACACATCTCAAAGTGGTTGCTGAGAATGATTCTCTCTAGTTTCTATACGAAGATACTTCCTTTTCAACCGTAGGCCCAAAATCGATTGAAATCTCCACTTGGAAATTCCACAAAAAGAGGGTTTCAAATCTGCTCTGTCTAAAGTAAGGTTCAACTCTGTGAGTTGAACACATGCAGCCCAAAGAAGTTACTGAGAATTCTTCTGTCTAGCGTTATATGCAGAAATCCCGTTTCCAACGAAATCCTCAAAGAGGTCCAAATATCCAATTGCAGGCTTTACAAACAGAGTGTTTCCAAACTGCTCTATGAACACAAAGGTTAAACTCTGTGAGTGGAACTCACACATCCCAAAGTGGTTGCTGAGAATGATTCTCTCTAGTTTTTATACGAAGATATTTCCTTTTCTACCGTAGGCCCAAAATCGCTTGAAATCTCCACTTGGAAATTCCACAAAAAGAGGGTTTCCAATCTGCTCTGTCTAAAGTAAGGTTCAACTCTGTCAGTTGAACACATGCAGCCCAAAGATGTTACTGAGAATTCTTCTGTCTAGCGTTATATGCAGAAATCCCGTTTCCAACGAAATTCTCAAAGAGGTCCAAATATCCACCTGCAGGCTTTACAATCAGAGTGTTTCCAAACTGCTCTATGAAAACAAAGGTTAAACTCTGTGAGTGGAACTCACACATCCCAAAGTGGTTGCTGAGAATGATTCTCTCTAGTTTTTATACGAAGATATTTCCTTTTCAACCGTAAGCCCAAAATCGCTTGAAATCTCCACTTGGAAATTCCACAAAAAGAGGGTTTCAAATCTGCTCTGTCTAAAGTAAGGTTCAACTCTGTCAGTTGAACACATGCAGCCCAAAGAAGTTACTGAGAATTCTTCTGTCTAGCGTTATATGCAGAAATACCGTTTCCAACGAAATCCTCAAAGAGGTCCAAATATCCACTTGCAGGCTTTACGAACAGAGTGTTTCCAAACTGCTCTATGAACACAAAGGTTAAACTCTGTGAGTGGAACTCACACATCCCAAAGTGGTTGCTGAGAATGATTCTCTCTAGTTTTTATACGAAGATATTTCCTTTTCTACCGTAGGCCCAAAATCGCTTGAAATCTCCACTTGGAAATTCCACAAAAAGAGGGTTTCAAATCTGCTCTGTCTAAAGTAAGGTTCAACTCTGTCAGTTGAACACATGCAGCCCAAAGAAGTTACTGAGAATTCTTCTGTCTAGCGTTATATGCAGAAATACCGTTTCCAACGAAATCCTCAAAGAGGTCCAAATATCCTCTTGCAGGCTTTACAAACAGAGTGTTTCCAAACTGCTCTATGAACACAAAGGTTAAACTCTGTGAGTGGAACTCACACATCCCAAAGTGGTTGCTGAGAATGATTCTCTCTAGTTTTTATACGAAGATATTTCCTTTTCTACCGTAGGCCCAAAATCGCTTGAAATCTCCACTTGGAAATTCCTCAAAAAGAGGGTTTCAAATCTGCTCTGTCTAAAGTAAGGTTCAACTCTGTGAGTTGAACACATGCAGCCCAAAGAAGTTACTGAGAATTCTTCTGTCTAGCGTTATATGCAGAAATCCCGTTTCCAACGAAATCCTCCAAGAGGTCCAAATATCCACTTGCAGACTTTACAAACAGAGTGTTTCCAATCTGCTCTATGAAAACATAGGTTAAACTCTGTGAGTGGAACGCACACATCCCAAAGAGTTTGCAGAGAATGATTCTCTCTAGTTTTTATAGGAAGATATTTCCTTTTCTACCGTAGGCCCAAATCGCTTGAAATCTCCACTTGGAAATTCAAGAAAAAGAGGGTTTCAAATCTGCTCTGTCTAAAGTAAGGTTCAACTCTGTCAGTTGAACACATGCAGCCCAAAGAAGTTACTGAGAATTCTTCTGTCTAGCGTTATATGCAGAAATCCCGTTTCCAACGAAATCCTCAAAGAGGTCTCAATATCCACTTGCAGACTTTACAAACAGAGTGTTTCCAGACTGCTCTATGAAAACAAAGGTTAAACACTGTGAGTGGAACTCACACATCTCAATGTGGTTGCTGAGAATGATTCTCTCTAGTTTTTATACGAAGATATTTCCTTTTCAACAGTAAGCCCAAAATCGCTTGAAATCTCCACTTGGAAATTCCACAAAAAGAGGGTTTCAAATCTGCTCTGTCTAAAGTAAGGTTCAACTCTGTGAGTTGTTTACATGCAGCCCAAAGAAGTTACTGAGAATTCTTCTGTCTAGCGTTATATGCAGAAATCCCGTTTCCAACGAAATCCTCAAAGAGGTCCAAATATCCACTTTCAGGCTTTACAAACAGAGTGTTTCCAAACTGCTCTATGAACACAAAAGTTAAACTCTGTGAGTGGAACTCACACATCCCAAAGTGGTTGCTGAGAATGATTCTCTCTAGTTTTTATACGAAGATATTTCCTTTTCTACCGTAGGCCCAAAATCGCTTGAAATCTCCACTTGGAAACTCCACAAAAAGAGGGTTTCAAATCTGCTCTGTCTAAAGTAAGGTTCAACTCTGTGAGTTGAACACATGCAGCCCAAAGAAGTTACTGAGAATTCTTCTGTCTAGCGTTATATGCAGAAATCCCGTTTCCAACGAAATCCTCCAAGAGGTCCAAATATCCACGTGCAGACTTTACAAACAGAGTGTTTCCAATCTGCTCTATGAAAACATAGGTTAAACTCTGTGAGTGGAACGCACACATCCCAAAGTGGTTGCTGAGAATGATTCTCTCTAGTTTTTATAGGAAGATATTTCCTTTTCTACTGTAGGCCCAAATCGCTTGAAATCTCCACTTGGAAATTCCACAAAAAGAGGGTTTCAAATCTGCTCTGTCTAAAGTAAGGTTCAACTCTGTGAGTTGAACACAGGCAGCCCAAAGAAGTTACTGACAATTCTTCTGTCTAGCGTTATACGCAGAAATCCCGTTTCCAACAAAATCCTCAAAGAGGTCTCAATATCCACTTGCAGACTTTACAAACAGAGTGTTTCCAGACTGCTCTATGAAAACAAAGGTTAAACACTGTGAGTGGAACTCACACATCTCAAAGTGGTTGCTGAGAATGATTCTCTCTAGTTTTTATACGAAGATATTTCCTTTTCAACCGTAAGCCCAAAATCGCTTGAAATCTCCACTTGCAAATTCCACAAAAAGAGGGTTTCAAATCTGCTCTGTCTAAAGGAAGGTTCAACTCTGTGTATTGAACACACGCAGGCCAAAGAAGTTACTGAGAATTCTTCTGTCTAGCGTTATATGCAGAAATCCCGTTTCCAACGATATCCTCAAAGAGGTCCAAATATCCACTTGCAGGCTTTACAAACAGAGTGTTTCCAAACTGCTCTATGAAAACAAAGGTTAAACTCTGTGAGTGGAACTCACAAATCCCAAAGTGGTTGCTGAGAATGATTCTCTCTAGTTTTTATACGAAGATATTTCCTTTTCTACCGTAGGCCCAAAATCGCTTGAAATCTCCACTTGGAAATTCCTCAAAAAGAGGGTTTCATATCTGCTCTGTCTAAAGTAAGGTTCAACTCTGTGAGTTGAACACACGCAGCCCAAAGAAGTTACTGACAATTCTTCTGTCTAGCGTTATATGCAGAAATCCCGTTTCCAACGAAATCCTCAAAGAGGTCTCAATATCCACTTGCAGACTTTACAAACAGAGTGTTTCCAGACTGCTCTATGAAAACAAAGGTTAAACACTGTGAGTGGAACTCACACATCTCAAAGTGGTTGCTGAGAATGATTCTCTCTAGTTTTTATACGAAGATATTTCCTTTTCAACCGTAGGCCCAAAATCGATTGAAATCTCCACTTGGAAATTCCACAAAAAGAGGGTTTCAAATCTGCTCTGTCTAAAGTAAGGTTCAAATCTGTGAGTTGAACACATGCAGCCCAAAGAAGTTACTGAGAATTCTTCTGTCTAGCGTTATATGCAGAAATCCCGTTTCCAACGAAATCCTCAAAGAGGTCCAAATATCCACTTGCAGGCTTTACAAACAGAGTGTTTCCAAACTGCTCTATGAACACAAAGGTTAAACTCTGTGAGTGGAACTCACACATCCCAAAGTGGTTGCTGAGAAAGATTCTCTCTAGTTTTTATACGAAGATATTTCCTTTTCTACCGTAGTCACAAAATCGCTTGAAATCTCCACTTGCAAATTCCACAAAAAGAGGGTTTCAAATCTGCTCTGTCTAAAGGAAGGTTCAACTCTGTCAGTTGAACACATGCAGCCCTAAGAAGTTACTGAGAATTCTTCTGTCTAGCGTTATATGCAGAAATCCCGTTTCCAACGAAATCCTCAATGAGGTCCAAATATCCACTTGCAGGCTTTACAAACAGAGTGTTTCCAAACTGCTCTATGAACACAAAGGTTAAACTCTGTGAGTGGAACTCACACATCCCAAAGTGGTTGCTGAGAATGATTCTCTCTAGTTTTTATACGAAGATATTTCCTTTTCTACCGTAGGCCCAAATCGCTTGAAATCTCCCCTTGGAAATTCCACAAAAAGAGGGTTTCAAATCTGCTCTTTCTAAAGGAAGGTTCAACTCTGTGAGTTGAACACACGCAGCCCAAAGATGTTACTGAGAATTCTTCTGTCTAGCGTTATATGCAGAAATCCCGTTTCCAACGAAATCCTCAAAGAGGTCTCAATATCCACTTGCAGACTTTACAAACAGAGTTTTTCCAGACTGCTCTATGAAAACAAAGGTTAAACACTGTGAGTGGAACTCACACATCTCAAAGTGGTTGCTGAGAATGATTCTCTCTAGTTTTTATACGAAGATACTTCCTTTTCAACCGTAGGCCCAAAATCGATTGAAATCTCCACTTGGAAATTCCACAAAAAGAGGGTTTCAAATCTGCTCTGTCTAAAGTAAGGTTCAAATCTGTGAGTTGAACACATGCAGCCCAAAGAAGTTACTGAGAATTCTTCTGTCTAGCGTTATATGCAGAAATACCGTTTCCAACGAAATCCTCAAAGAGGTCCAAATATCCACTTGCAGGCTTTACAAACAGAGTGTTTCCAAACTGCTCTATGAACACAAAGGTTAAACTCTGTGAGTGGAACTCACACATCCCAAAGTGGTTGCTGAGAATGATTCTCTATAGTTTTTATACGAAGATATTTCCTTTTCTACCGTAGGCCCAAAATCGCTTGAAATCTCCACTTGGAAATTCCACAAAAAGAGGGTTTCAAATCTGCTCTGTCTAAAGTAAGGTTCAACTCTGTGAGTTGAACACATGCAGCCCAAAGAAGTTACTGAGAATTCTTCTGTCTAGCGTTATATGCAGAAATCCCGTTTCCAACGAAATCCTCCAAGAGGTCCAAATATCCACTTGCAGACTTTACAAACAGAGTTTTTCCAATCTGCTCTATGAAAACAAAGGTTAAACTCTGTGAGTGGAACGCACATATCCCAAAGAGTTTGCAGAGAATGATTCTCTCAAGTTTTTATAGGAAGATATTTCCTTTTCTACCGTAGGCCCAAATCGCTTGAAATCTCCACTTGGAAATTCAAGAAAAAGAGGGTTTCAAATCTGCTCTGTCTAAAGTAAGGTTCAACTCTGTGAGTTGAACACAGGCAGCCCAAAGAAGTTACTGACAATTCTTCTGTCTAGCGTTATACGCAGAAATCCCGTTTCCAACAAAATCCTCAAAGAGGTCCAAATATCCACTTGCAGATTTTACAAATAGAGTGTTTCCAAACTGCTCTATGAAAACAAAGGTTAAACTCTGTGAGAGGAACGCACACATCCCAAAGTGTTTGCTGAGAATGATTCCCTCTAGTTTTTATATGAAGATATTTCCTTTTCTACCATAGGCCCAAATCTCTTGAAATCTCCAATTGCAAATTCCACAAAAAGAGGGTTTCAAATCTGCTCTTTCTAAAGGAAGGTTCAACTCTGTGTATTGAACACACGCAGGCCAAAGAAGTTACTGAGAATTCTTCTGTCTAGCGTTATATGCAGAAATCCCGTTTCCAACGAAATCCTCAAAGAGGTCTCAATATCCACTTGCAGACTTTACAAACAGAGTGTTTCCAGACTGCTCTATGAAAACAAAGGTTAAACACTGTGAGTGGAACTCACACATCTCAAAGTGGTTGCTGAGAATGATTCTCTCTAGTTTTTATACGAAGATATTTCCTTTTCAACCGTAGGCCCAAAATCGATTGAAATCTCCACTTGGAAATTCCACAAAAAGAGGGTTTCAAATCTGCTCTGTCTAAAGTAAGGTTCAACTCTGTCAGTTGAACACATGCAGCCCAAAGAAGTTACTGAGAATTCTTCTGTCTAGCGTTATATGCAGAAATCCCGTTTCCAACGAAATCCTCAAAGAGGTCCAAATATCCACTTGCAGGCTTTACAAACAGAGTGTTTCCAAACTGCTCTATGAACACAAAGGTTAAACTCTGTGAGTGGAACTCACACATCCCAAAGTGGTTGCTGAGAAAGATTCTCTCTAGTTTTTATACGAAGATATTTCCTTTTCTACCGTAGTCCCAAAATCGCTTGAAATCTCCACTTGGAAATTCCACAAAAAGAGGGTTTCAAATCTGCTCTGTCTAAAGTAAGGTTCAACTCTGTCAGTTGAACACATGCAGCCCTAAGAAGTTACTGAGAATTCTTCTGTCTAGCGTTATATGCAGAAATCCCGTTTCCAACGAAATCCTCAATGAGGTCCAAATATCCACTTGCAGGCTTTACAAACAGAGTGTTTCCAAACTGCTCTATGAAAACAAAGGTTAAACTCTGTGAGTGGAACTCACACATCCCAAAGTGGGTGCTGAGAATGATTCTCTCTAGTTTTTATACGAAGATATTTCCTTTTCTACCGTAGGCCCAAATCGCTTGAAATCTCCCCTTGGAAATTCCACAAAAAGAGGGTTTCAAATCTGCTCTTTCTAAAGGAAGGTTCAACTCTGTGAGTTGAACACACGCAGCCCAAAGATGTTACTGAGAATTCTTCTGTCTAGCGTTATATGCAGAAATCCCGTTTCCAACGAAATCCTCAAAGAGGTCTCAATATCCACTTGCAGACTTTACAAACAGAGTGTTTCCAGACTGCTCTATGAAAACAAAGGTTAAACCCTGTGAGTGGAACTCACACATCTCAAAGTGGTTGCTGAGAATGATTCTCTCTAGTTTTTATACGAAGATACTTCCTTTTCAACCGTAGGCCCAAAATCGATTGAAATCTCCACTTGGAAATTCCACAAAAAGAGGGTTTCAAATCTGCTCTGTCTAAAGTAAGGTTCAACTCTGTCAGTTGAACACATGCAGCCCAAAGAAGTTACTGAGAATTCTTCTGTCTAGCGTTATATGCAGAAATCCCGTTTCCAACGAAATCCTCAAAGAGGTCCAAATATCCACTTGCAGGCTTTACAAACAGAGTGTTTCCAAACTTCTCTATGAACACAAAGGTTAAACTCTGTGAGTGGAACTCACACATCCCAAAGTGGTTGCTGAGAATGATTTTCTCTAGTTTTTATACGAAGATATTTCCTTTTCTACCGTAGGCCCAAAATCGCTTGAAATCTCCACTTGGAAATTCCACAAAAAGAGGGTTTCAAATCTGCTCTGTCTAAAGTAAGGTTCAACTCTGTGAGTTGAACACATGCAGCCCAAAGAAGTTACTGAGAATTCTTCTGTCTAGCGTTATATGCAGAAATCCCGTTTCCAACGAAATCCTCCAAGAGGTCCAAATATCCACTTGCAGACTTTACAAACAGAGTGTTTCCAATCTGCTCTATGAAAACATAGGTTAAACTCTGTGAGTGGAACGCACACATCCCAAAGAGTTTGCAGAGAATGATTCTCTCTAGTTTTTATACGAAGATATTTCCTTTTCTACCGTAGGCCCAAATCGCTTGAAATCTCCACTTGGAAATTCAAGAAAAAGAGGGTTTCAAATCTGCTCTGTCTAAAGTAAGGTTCAACTCTGTGAGTTGAACACAGGCAGCCCAAAGAAGTTACTGACAATTCTTCTGTCTAGCGTTATACGCAGAAATCCCGTTTCCAACAAAATCCTCAAAGAGGTCCAAATATCCACTTGCAGATTTTACAAATAGAGTGTTTCCAAACTGCTCTATGAAAGCAAAGGTTAAACTCTGTGAGAGGAACGCACACATCCCAAAGTGTTTGCTGAGAATGATTCCCTCTAGTTTTTATATGAAGATATTTCCTTTTCTACCATAGGCCCAAATCTCTTGAAATCTCCACTTGCAAATTCCACAAAAAGAGGGTTTCAAATCTGCTCTGTCTAAAGGAAGGTTCAACTCTGTGTATTGAACACACGCAGGCCAAAGAAGTTACTGAGAATTCTTCTGTCTAGCGTTATATGCAGAAATCCCGTTTCCAACGATATCCTCAAAGAGGTCCAAATATCCAATTGCAGGCTTTACAAACAGAGTGTTTCCAAACTGCTCTATGAAAACAAAGGTTAAACTCTGTGAGTGGAACTCACAAATCCCAAAGTGGTTGCTGAGAATGATTCTCTCTAGTTTTTATACGAAGATATTTCCTTTTCTACCGTAGGCCCAAAATCGCTTGAAATCTCCACTTGGAAATTCCTCAAAAAGAGGGTTTCAAATCTGCTCTGTCTAAAGTAAGGTTCAACTCTGTGAGTTGAACACACGCAGCCCAAAGAAGTTACTGACAATTCTTCTGTCTAGCGTTATATGCAGAAATCCCGTTTCCAACGAAATCCTCAAAGAGGTCTCAATATCCACTTGCAGACTTTACAAACAGAGTGTTTCCAGACTGCTCTATGAAAACAAAGGTTAAACACTGTGAGTGGATCTCACACATCTCAAAGTGGTTGCTGAGAATGATTCTCTCTAGTTTTTATACGAAGATATTTCCTTTTCAACCGTAGGCCCAAAATCGATTGAAATCTCCACTTGGAAATTCCACAAAAAGAGGGTTTCAAATCTGCTCTGTCTAAAGAAAGGTTCAACTCTGTGAGTTGAACACATGCAGCCCAAAGAAGTTACTGAGAATTCTTCTGTCTAGCGTTATATGCAGAAATCCCGTTTCCAACGAAATCCTCAAAGAGGTCCAAATATCCACTTGCAGGCTTTACAAACAGAGTGTTTCCAAACTGCTCTATGAACACAAAGGTTAAACTCTGTGAGTGGAACTCACACATCCCAAAGTGGTTGCTGAGAAAGATTCTCTCTAGTTTTTATACGAAGATATTTCCTTTTCTACCGTAGTCCCAAAATCGCTTGAAATCTCCACTTGCAAATTCCACAAAAAGAGGGTTTCAAATCTGCTCTGTCTAAAGGAAGGTTCAACTCTGTCAGTTGAACACATGCAGCCCTAAGAAGTTACTGAGAATTCTTCTGTCTAGCGTTATATGCAGAAATCCCGTTTCCAACGAAATCCTCAATGAGGTCCAAATATCCACTTGCAGGCTTTACAAACAGAGTGTTTCCAAACTGCTCTATGAAAACAAAGGTTAAACTCTGTGAGTGGAACTCACACATCCCAAAGTGGTTGCTGAGAATGATTCTCTCTAGTTTTTATACGAAGATATTTCCTTTTCTACCGTAGGCCCAAATCGCTTGAAATCTCCCCTTGGAAATTCCACAAAAAGAGGGTTTCAAATCTGCTCTTTCTAAAGGAAGGTTCAACTCTGTGAGTTGAACACACGCAGCCCAAAGATGTTACTGAGAATTCTTCTGTCTAGCGTTATATGCAGAAATCCCGTTTCCAACGAAATCCTCAAAGAGGTCTCAATATCCACTTGCAGACTTTACAAACAGAGTGTTTCCAGACTGCTCTATGAAAACAAAGGTTAAACACTGTGAGTGGAACTCACACATCTCAAAGTGGTTGCTGAGAATGATTCTCTCTAGTTTTTATACGAAGATATTTCCTTTTCAACCGTAAGCCCAAAATCGCTTGAAATCTCCACTTGGAAATTCCACAAAAAGAGGGTTTCAAATCTGCTCTGTCTAAAGTAAGGTTCAACTCTGTGAGTTGAACACATGCAGCCCAAAGAAGTTACTGAGAATTCTTCTGTCTAGCGTTATATGCAGAAATACCGTTTCCAACGAAATCCTCCAATAGGTCCAAATATCCACTTGCAGGCTTTACAAACAGAGTGTTTCCAAACTGCTCTATGAACACAAAGGTTAAACTCTGTGAGTGGAACTCACACATCCCAAAGTGGTTGCTGAGAATGATTCTCTCTAGTTTTTATACGAAGATATTTCCTTTTCTACCGTAGGCCCAAAATCGCTTGAAATCTCCACTTGGAAATTCCACAAAAAGAGGGTTTCAAATCTGCTCTGTCTAAAGTAAGGTTCAACTCTGTGAGTTGAACACATGCAGCCCAAAGAAGTTACTGAGAATTCTTCTGTCTAGCGTTATATGCAGAAATCCCGTTTCCAACGAAATCCTCCAAGAGGTCCAAATATCCACTTGCAGACTTTACAAACAGAGTGTTTCCAATCTGCTCTATGAAAACAAAGGTTAAACTCTGTGAGTGGAACGCACACATCCCAAAGAGTTTGCAGAGAATGATTCTCTCTAGTTTTTATAGGAAGATATTTCCTTTTCTACCGTAGGCCCAAATCGCTTGAAATCTCCACTTGGAAATTCAAGAAAAAGAGGGTTTCAAATCTGCTCTGTCTAAAGTAAGGTTCTACTCTGTCAGTTGAACACATGCAGCCCAAAGAAGTTACTGAGAATTCTTCTGTCTAGCGTTATACGCAGAAATCCCGTTTCCAACAAAATCCTCAAAGAGGTCCAAATATCCACTTGCAGATTTTACAAATAGAGTGTTTCCAAACTGCTCTATGAAAACAAAGGTTAAACTCTGTGAGAGGAACGCACACATCCCAAAGTGTTTGCTGAGAATGATTCCCTCTAGTTTTTATATGAAGATATTTCCTTTTCTACCATAGGCCCAAATCTCTTGAAATCTCCACTTGCAAATTACACAAAAAGAGGGTTTCAAATCTGCTCTGTCTAAAGGAAGGTTCAACTCTGTGTATTGAACACACGCAGGCCAAAGAAGTTACTGAGAATTCTTCTGTCTAGCGTTATATGCAGAAATCCCGTTTCCAACGAAATCCTCAAAGAGGTCCAAATATCCAATTGCAGGCTTTTCAAACAGAGTGTTTCCAAACTGCTCTATGAAAACAAAGGTTAAACTCTGTGAGTGGAACTCACAAATCCCAAAGTGGTTGCTGAGAATGATTCTCTCTAGTTTTTATACGAAGATATTTCCTTTTCTACCGTAGGCCCAAAATCGCTTGAAATCTCCACTTGGAAATTCCTCAAAAAGAGGGTTTCAAATCTGCTCTGTCTAAAGTAAGGTTCAACTCTGTGAGTTGAACACACGCAGCCCAAAGAAGTTACTGAGAATTCTTCTGTCTAGCGTTATATGCAGAAATCCCGTTTCCAACGAAATCCTCCAAGAGGTCCAAATATCCACTTGCAGACTTTACAAACAGAGTGTTTCCAATCTGCTCTATGAAAACAAAGGTTAAACTCTGTGAGTGGAACGCACACATCCCAAAGAGTTTGCAGAGAATGATTCTCTCTAGTTTTTATAGGAAGATATTTCCTTTTCTACCGTAGGCCCAAATCGCTTGAAATCTCCACTTGGAAATTCAAGAAAAAGAGGGTTTCAAATCTGCTCTGTCTAAAGTAAGGTTCTACTCTGTCAGTTGAACACATGCAGCCCAAAGAAGTTACTGAGAATTCTTCTGTCTAGCGTTATACGCAGAAATCCCGTTTCCAACAAAATCCTCAAAGAGGTCCAAATATCCACTTGCAGATTTTACAAATAGAGTGTTTCCAAACTGCTCTATGAAAACAAAGGTTAAACTCTGTGAGAGGAACGCACACATCCCAAAGTGTTTGCTGAGAATGATTCCCTCTAGTTTTTATATGAAGATATTTCCTTTTCTACCATAGGCCCAAATCTCTTGAAATCTCCACTTGCAAATTACACAAAAAGAGGGTTTCAAATCTGCTCTGTCTAAAGGAAGGTTCAACTCTGTGTATTGAACACACGCAGGCCAAAGAAGTTACTGAGAATTCTTCTGTCTAGCGTTATATGCAGAAATCCCGTTTCCAACGAAATCCTCAAAGAGGTCCAAATATCCAATTGCAGGCTTTTCAAACAGAGTGTTTCCAAACTGCTCTATGAAAACAAAGGTTAAACTCTGTGAGTGGAACTCACAAATCCCAAAGTGGTTGCTGAGAATGATTCTCTCTAGTTTTTATACGAAGATATTTCCTTTTCTACCGTAGGCCCAAAATCGCTTGAAATCTCCACTTGGAAATTCCTCAAAAAGAGGGTTTCAAATCTGCTCTGTCTAAAGTAAGGTTCAACTCTGTGAGTTGAACACACGCAGCCCAAAGAAGTTACTGACAATTCTTCTGTCTAGCGTTATATGCAGAAATCCCGTTTCCAACGAAATCCTCAAAGAGGTCTCAATATCCACTTGCAGACTTTACAAACAGAGTGTTTCCAGACTGCTCTATGAAAACAAAGGTTAAACACTGTGAGTGGAACTCACACATCTCAAAGTGGTTGCTGAGAATGATTCTCTCTAGTTTTTATACGAAGATATTTCCTTTTCAACCGTAGGCCCAAAATCGATTGAAATCTCCACTTGGAAATTCCACAAAAAGAGGGTTTCAAATCTGCTCTGTCTAAAGTAAGGTTCAACTCTGTGAGTTGAACACATGCAGCCCAAAGAAGTTACTGAGAATTCTTCTGTCTAGCGTTATATGCAGAAATCCCGTTTCCAACGAAATCCTCAAAGAGGTCCAAATATCCACTTGCAGGCTTTACAAACAGAGTGTTTCCAAACTGCTCTATGAACACAAAGGTTAAACTCTGTGAGTGGAACTCACACATCCCAAAGTGGTTGCTGAGAATGATTCTCTCTAGTTTTTATACGAAGATATTTCCTTTTCTACCGTAGTCCCAAAATCGCTTGAAATCTCCACTTGGAAATTCCACAAAAAGAGGGTTTCAAATCTGCTCTGTCTAAAGTAAGGTTCAACTCTGTCAGTTGAACACATGCAGCCCTAAGAAGTTACTGAGAATTCTTCTGTCTAGCGTTATATGCAGAAATCCCGTTTCCAACGAAATCCTCAAAGAGGTCCAAATGTCCACTTGCAGGCTTTACAAACAGAGTGTTTCCAAACTGCTCTATGAACACAAAGGTTAAACTCTGTGAGTGGAACTCACACATCCCAAAGTGGTTGCTGAGAATGATTCTCTCTAGTTTTTATACGAAGATATTTCCTTTTCTACCGTAGTCCCAAAATCGCTTGAAATCTCCACTTGGAAATTCCACAAAAAGAGGGTTTCAAATCTGCTCTGTCTAAAGTAAGGTTCAACTCTGTCAGTTGAACACATGCAGCCCTAAGAAGTTACTGAGAATTCTTCTGTCTAGCGTTATATGCAGAAATCCCGTTTCCAACGAAATCCTCAAAGAGGTCCAAATATCCACTTGCAGGCTTTACAAACAGAGTGTTTCCAAACTGCTCTATGAACACAAAGGTTAAACTCTGTGAGTGGAACTCACACATCCCAAAGTGGTTGCTGAGAAAGATTCTCTCTAGTTTTTATACGAAGATATTTCCTTTTCTACCGTAGTCCCAAAATCGCTTGAAATCTCCACTTGGAAATTCCACAAAAAGAGGGTTTCAAATCTGCTCTGTCTAAAGTAAGGTTCAACTCTGTCAGTTGAACACATGCAGCCCTAAGAAGTTACTGAGAATTCTTCTGTCTAGCGTTATATGCAGAAATCCCGTTTCCAACGAAATCCTCAAAGAGGTCCAAATATCCACTTGCAGGCTTTACAAACAGAGTGTTTCCAAACTGCTCTATGAACACAAAGGTTAAACTCTGTGAGTGGAACTCACACATCCCAAAGTGGTTGCTGAGAATGATTCTCTTTAGTTTTTATACGAAGATATTTCCTTTTCTACCGTAGTCCCAAAATCGCTTGAAATCTCCACTTGGAAATTCCACAAAAAGAGGGTTTCAAATCTGCTCTGTCTAAAGTAAGGTTCAACTCTGTCAGTTGAACACATGCAGCCCTAAGAAGTTACTGAGAATTCTTCTGTCTAGCGTTATATGCAGAAATCCCGTTTCCAACGAAATCCTCAAAGAGGTCCAAATATCCACCTGCAGGCTTTACAAACAGAGTGTTTCCAAACTTCTCTATGAACACAAAGGTTAAACTCTGTGAGTGGAACTCACACATCCCAAAGTGGTTGCTGAGAATGATTCTCTCTAGTTTTTATACGAAGATATTTCCTTTTCTACCGTAGGCCCAAAATCGCTTGAAATCTCCACTTGGAAATTCCACAAAAAGAGGGTTTCAAATCTGCTCTGTCTAAAGTAAGGTTCAACTCTGTGAGTTGAACACATGCAGCCCAAAGAAGTTACTGAGAATTCTTCTGTCTAGCGTTATATGCAGAAATCCCGTTTCCAACGAAATCCTCAAAGAGGTCCAAATATCCACTTGCAGACTTTACAAACAGAGTGTTTCCAATCTGCTCTATGAAAACATAGGTTAAACTCTGTGAGTGGAACGCACACATCCCAAAGAGTTTGCAGAGAATGATTCTCTCTAGTTTTTATACGAAGATATTTCCTTTTCTACCGTAGGCCCAAATCGCTTGAAATCTCCACTTGGAAATTCAAGAAAAAGAGTGTTTCAAATCTGCTCTGTCTAAAGTAAGGTTCAACTCTGTGAGTTGAACACAGGCAGCCCAAAGAAGTTACTGACAATTCTTCTGTCTAGCGTTATACGCAGAAATCCCGTTTCCAACAAAATCCTCAAAGAGGTCCAAATATCCACTTGCAGATTTTACAAATAGAGTGTTTCCAAACTGCTCTATGAAAACAAAGGTTAAACTCTGTGAGAGGAACGCACACATCCCAAAGTGTTTGCTGAGAATGATTCCCTCTAGTTTTTATATGAAGATATTTCCTTTTCTACCATAGGCCCAAATCTCTTGAAATCTCCACTTGGAAATTCCACAAAAAGAGGGTTTCAAATCTGCTCTGTCTAAAGGAAGGTTCAACTCTGTGTATTGAACACACGCAGGCCAAAGAAGTTACTGAGAATTCTTCTGTCTAGCGTTATATGCAGAAATCCCGTTTCCAACGATATCCTCAAAGAGGTCCAAATATCCAATTGCAGGCTTTACAAACAGAGTGTTTCCAAACTGCTCTATGAAAACAAAGGTTAAACTCTGTGAGTGGAACTCACAAATCCCAAAGTGGTTGCTGAGAATGATTCTCTCTAGTTTTTATAGGAAGATATTTCCTTTTCTACCGTAGGCCCAAAATAGCTTGAAATCTCCACTTGGAAATTCCTCAAAAAGAGGGTTTCAAATCTGCTCTGTCTAAAGTAAGGTTCAACTCTGTGAGTTGAACACACGCAGCCCAAAGAAGTTACTGACAATTCTTCTGTCTAGCGTTATATGCAGAAATCCCGTTTCCAACGAAATCCTCAAAGAGGTCCAAATATCCACTTGCAGACTTTACAAACAGAGTGTTTCCAGACTGCTCTATGAAAACAAAGGTTAAACACTGTGAGTGGAACTCACACATCTCAAAGTGGTTGCTGAGAATGATTCTCTCTAGTTTTTATACGAAGATATTTCCTTTTCAACCGTAGTCCCAAAATCGATTGAAATCTCCACTTGGAAATTCCACAAAAAGAGGGTTTCAAATCTGCTCTGTCTAAAGTAAGGTTCAACTCTCTGAGTTGAACACATGCAGCCCAAAGAAGTTACTGAGAATTCTTCTGTCTAGCGTTATATGCAGAAATCCCGTTTCCAACGAAATCCTCAAAGAGGTCCAAATATCCACTTGCAGGCTTTACAAACAGAGTGTTTCCAAACTGCTCTATGAACACAAAGGTTAAACTCTGTGAGTGGAACTCACACATCCCAAAGTGGTTGCTGAGAATGATTCTCTCTAGTTTTTATACGAAGATATTTCCTTTTCTACCGTAGGCCAAAATCGCTTGAAATCTCCACTTGGAAATTCCACAAAAAGAGGGTTTCAAATCTGCTCTTTCTAAAGGAAGGTTCAACTCTGTGAGTTGAACACACGCAGCCCAAAGATGTTACTGAGAATTCTTCTGTCTAGCGTTATATGCAGAAATCCCGTTTCCAACGAAATCCTCAAAGAGGTCTCAATATCCACTTGCAGACTTTACAAACAGAGTGTTTCCAGACTGCTCTATGAACACAAAGGTTAAACTCTGTGAGTGGAACTCACACATCCCAAAGTGGTTGCTGAGAATGATTCTCTCTAGTTTTTATACGAAGATATTTCCTTTTCTACCGTAGGCCCAAAATCGCTTGAAATCTCCACTTGGAAATTCCACAAAAAGAGGGTTTCAAATCTGCTCTGTCTAAAGTAAGGTTCAACTCTGTGAGTTGAACACATGCAGCCCAAAGAAGTTACTGAGAATTCTTCTGTCTAGCGTTATATGCAGAAATCCCGTTTCCAACGAAATCCTCAAAGAGGTCCAAATATCCACCTGCAGGCTTTACAAACAGAGTGTTTCCAAACTGCTCTATGAACACAAAGGTTAAACTCTGTGAGTGGAACTCACACATCCCAAAGTGGTTGCTGAGAATGATTCTCTCTAGTTTTTATACGAAGATATTTCCTTTTCTACCGTAGGCCCAAAATCGCTTGAAATCTCCACTTGGAAATTCCACAAAAAGAGGGTTTCAAATCTGCTCTGTCTAAAGTAAGGTTCAACTCTGTGAGTTGAACACATGCAGCCCAAAGAAGTTACTGAGAATTCTTCTGTCTAGCGTTATATGCAGAAATCCCGTTTCCAACGAAATCCTCAAAGAGGTCCAAATATCCACTTGCAGACTTTACAAACAGTGTGTTTCCAATCTGCTCTATGAAAACATAGGTTAAACTCTGTGAGTGGAACGCACACATCCCAAAGAGTTTGCAGAGAATGATTCTCTCTAGTTTTTATACGAAGATATTTCCTTTTCTACCGTAGGCCCAAATCGCTTGAAATCTCCACTTGGAAATTCAAGAAAAAGAGGGTTTCAAATCTGCTCTGTCTAAAGTAAGGTTCAACTCTGTGAGTTGAACACAGGCAGCCCAAAGAAGTTACTGACAATTCTTCTGTCTAGCGTTATACGCAGAAATCCCGTTTCCAACAAAATCCTCAAAGAGGTCCAAATATCCACCTGCAGGCTTTACAAACAGAGTGTTTCCAAACTTCTCTATGAACACAAAGGTTAAACTCTGTGAGTGGAACTCACACATCCCAAAGTGGTTGCTGAGAATGATTCTCTCTAGTTTTTATACGAAGATATTTCCTTTTCTACCGTAGGCCCAAAATCGCTTGAAATCTCCACTTGGAAATTCCACAAAAAGAGGGTTTCAAATCTGCTCTGTCTAAAGTAAGGTTCAACTCTGTGAGTTGAACACATGCAGCCCAAAGAAGTTACTGAGAATTCTTCTGTCTAGCGTTATATGCAGAAATCCCGTTTCCAACGAAATCCTCAAAGAGGTCCAAATATCCACTTGCAGACTTTACAAACAGAGTGTTTCCAATCTGCTCTATGAAAACATAGGTTAAACTCTGTGAGTGGAACGCACACATCCCAAAGAGTTTGCAGAGAATGATTCTCTCTAGTTTTTATACGAAGATATTTCCTTTTCTACCGTAGGCCCAAATCGCTTGAAATCTCCACTTGGAAATTCAAGAAAAAGAGTGTTTCAAATCTGCTCTGTCTAAAGTAAGGTTCAACTCTGTGAGTTGAACACAGGCAGCCCAAAGAAGTTACTGACAATTCTTCTGTCTAGCGTTATACGCAGAAATCCCGTTTCCAACAAAATCCTCAAAGAGGTCCAAATATCCACTTGCAGATTTTACAAATAGAGTGTTTCCAAACTGCTCTATGAAAACAAAGGTTAAACTCTGTGAGAGGAACGCACACATCCCAAAGTGTTTGCTGAGAATGATTCCCTCTAGTTTTTATATGAAGATATTTCCTTTTCTACCATAGGCCCAAATCTCTTGAAATCTCCACTTGGAAATTCCACAAAAAGAGGGTTTCAAATCTGCTCTGTCTAAAGGAAGGTTCAACTCTGTGTATTGAACACACGCAGGCCAAAGAAGTTACTGAGAATTCTTCTGTCTAGCGTTATATGCAGAAATCCCGTTTCCAACGATATCCTCAAAGAGGTCCAAATATCCAATTGCAGGCTTTACAAACAGAGTGTTTCCAAACTGCTCTATGAAAACAAAGGTTAAACTCTGTGAGTGGAACTCACAAATCCCAAAGTGGTTGCTGAGAATGATTCTCTCTAGTTTTTATAGGAAGATATTTCCTTTTCTACCGTAGGCCCAAAATAGCTTGAAATCTCCACTTGGAAATTCCTCAAAAAGAGGGTTTCAAATCTGCTCTGTCTAAAGTAAGGTTCAACTCTGTGAGTTGAACACACGCAGCCCAAAGAAGTTACTGACAATTCTTCTGTCTAGCGTTATATGCAGAAATCCCGTTTCCAACGAAATCCTCAAAGAGGTCCAAATATCCACTTGCAGACTTTACAAACAGAGTGTTTCCAGACTGCTCTATGAAAACAAAGGTTAAACACTGTGAGTGGAACTCACACATCTCAAAGTGGTTGCTGAGAATGATTCTCTCTAGTTTTTATACGAAGATATTTCCTTTTCAACCGTAGTCCCAAAATCGATTGAAATCTCCACTTGGAAATTCCACAAAAAGAGGGTTTCAAATCTGCTCTGTCTAAAGTAAGGTTCAACTCTCTGAGTTGAACACATGCAGCCCAAAGAAGTTACTGAGAATTCTTCTGTCTAGCGTTATATGCAGAAATCCCGTTTCCAACGAAATCCTCAAAGAGGTCCAAATATCCACTTGCAGGCTTTACAAACAGAGTGTTTCCAAACTGCTCTATGAACACAAAGGTTAAACTCTGTGAGTGGAACTCACACATCCCAAAGTGGTTGCTGAGAATGATTCTCTCTAGTTTTTATACGAAGATATTTCCTTTTCTACCGTAGGCCAAAATCGCTTGAAATCTCCACTTGGAAATTCCACAAAAAGAGGGTTTCAAATCTGCTCTTTCTAAAGGAAGGTTCAACTCTGTGAGTTGAACACACGCAGCCCAAAGATGTTACTGAGAATTCTTCTGTCTAGCGTTATATGCAGAAATCCCGTTTCCAACGAAATCCTCAAAGAGGTCTCAATATCCACTTGCAGACTTTACAAACAGAGTGTTTCCAGACTGCTCTATGAACACAAAGGTTAAACTCTGTGAGTGGAACTCACACATCCCAAAGTGGTTGCTGAGAATGATTCTCTCTAGTTTTTATACGAAGATATTTCCTTTTCTACCGTAGGCCCAAAATCGCTTGAAATCTCCACTTGGAAATTCCACAAAAAGAGGGTTTCAAATCTGCTCTGTCTAAAGTAAGGTTCAACTCTGTGAGTTGAACACATGCAGCCCAAAGAAGTTACTGAGAATTCTTCTGTCTAGCGTTATATGCAGAAATCCCGTTTCCAACGAAATCCTCAAAGAGGTCCAAATATCCACCTGCAGGCTTTACAAACAGAGTGTTTCCAAACTGCTCTATGAACACAAAGGTTAAACTCTGTGAGTGGAACTCACACATCCCAAAGTGGTTGCTGAGAATGATTCTCTCTAGTTTTTATACGAAGATATTTCCTTTTCTACCGTAGGCCCAAAATCGCTTGAAATCTCCACTTGGAAATTCCACAAAAAGAGGGTTTCAAATCTGCTCTGTCTAAAGTAAGGTTCAACTCTGTCAGTTGAACACATGCAGCCCAAAGAAGTTACTGAGAATTCTTCTGTCTAGCGTTATATGCAGAAATCCCGTTTCCAACGAAATCCTCAAAGAGGTCCAAATATCCACTTGCAGACTTTACAAACAGTGTGTTTCCAATCTGCTCTATGAAAACATAGGTTAAACTCTGTGAGTGGAACGCACACATCCCAAAGAGTTTGCAGAGAATGATTCTCTCTAGTTTTTATACGAAGATATTTCCTTTTCTACCGTAGGCCCAAATCGCTTGAAATCTCCACTTGGAAATTCAAGAAAAAGAGGGTTTCAAATCTGCTCTGTCTAAAGTAAGGTTCAACTCTGTGAGTTGAACACAGGCAGCCCAAAGAAGTTACTGACAATTCTTCTGTCTAGCGTTATACGCAGAAATCCCGTTTCCAACAAAATCCTCAAAGAGGTCCAAATATCCACTTGCAGATTTTACAAATAGAGTGTTTCCAAACTGCTCTATGAAAACAAAGGTTAAACTCTGTGAGAGGAACGCACACATCCCAAAGTGTTTGCTGAGAATGATTCCCTCTAGTTTTTATATGAAGATATTTCCTTTTCTACCATAGGCCCAAATCTCTTGAAATCTCCACTTGGAAATTCCACAAAAAGAGGGTTTCAAATCTGCTCTGTCTAAAGGAAGGTTCAACTCTGTGTATTGAACACACGCAGGCCAAAGAAGTTACTGAGAATTCTTCTGTCTAGCGTTATATGCAGAAATCCCGTTTCCAACGATATCCTCAAAGAGGTCCAAATATCCAATTGCAGGCTTTACAAACAGAGTGTTTCCAAACTGCTCTATGAAAACAAAGGTTAAACTCTGTGAGTGGAACTCACAAATCCCAAAGTGGTTGCTGAGAATGATTCTCTCTAGTTTTTATAGGAAGATATTTCCTTTTCTACCGTAGGCCCAAAATAGCTTGAAATCTCCACTTGGAAATTCCTCAAAAAGAGGGTTTCAAATCTGCTCTGTCTAAAGTAAGGTTCAACTCTGTGAGTTGAACACACGCAGCCCAAAGAAGTTACTGACAATTCTTCTGTCTAGCGTTATATGCAGAAATCCCGTTTCCAACGAAATCCTCAAAGAGGTCCAAATATCCACTTGCAGACTTTACAAACAGAGTGTTTCCAGACTGCTCTATGAAAACAAAGGTTAAACACTGTGAGTGGAACTCACACATCTCAAAGTGGTTGCTGAGAATGATTCTCTCTAGTTTTTATACGAAGATATTTCCTTTTCAACCGTAGTCCCAAAATCGATTGAAATCTCCACTTGGAAATTCCACAAAAAGAGGGTTTCAAATCTGCTCTGTCTAAAGTAAGGTTCAACTCTCTGAGTTGAACACATGCAGCCCAAAGAAGTTACTGAGAATTCTTCTGTCTAGCGTTATATGCAGAAATCCCGTTTCCAACGAAATCCTCAAAGAGGTCCAAATATCCACTTGCAGGCTTTACAAACAGAGTGTTTCCAAACTGCTCTATGAACACAAAGGTTAAACTCTGTGAGTGGAACTCACACATCCCAAAGTGGTTGCTGAGAATGATTCTCTCTAGTTTTTATACGAAGATATTTCCTTTTCTACCGTAGGCCAAAATCGCTTGAAATCTCCACTTGGAAATTCCACAAAAAGAGGGTTTCAAATCTGCTCTTTCTAAAGGAAGGTTCAACTCTGTGAGTTGAACACACGCAGCCCAAAGATGTTACTGAGAATTCTTCTGTCTAGCGTTATATGCAGAAATCCCGTTTCCAACGAAATCCTCAAAGAGGTCTCAATATCCACTTGCAGACTTTACAAACAGAGTGTTTCCAGACTGCTCTATGAACACAAAGGTTAAACTCTGTGAGTGGAACTCACACATCCCAAAGTGGTTGCTGAGAATGATTCTCTCTAGTTTTTATACGAAGATATTTCCTTTTCTACCGTAGGCCCAAAATCGCTTGAAATCTCCACTTGGAAATTCCACAAAAAGAGGGTTTCAAATCTGCTCTGTCTAAAGTAAGGTTCAACTCTGTGAGTTGAACACATGCAGCCCAAAGAAGTTACTGAGAATTCTTCTGTCTAGCGTTATATGCAGAAATCCCGTTTCCAACGAAATCCTCAAAGAGGTCCAAATATCCACCTGCAGGCTTTACAAACAGAGTGTTTCCAAACTGCTCTATGAACACAAAGGTTAAACTCTGTGAGTGGAACTCACACATCCCAAAGTGGTTGCTGAGAATGATTCTCTCTAGTTTTTATACGAAGATATTTCCTTTTCTACCGTAGGCCCAAAATCGCTTGAAATCTCCACTTGGAAATTCCACAAAAAGAGGGTTTCAAATCTGCTCTGTCTAAAGTAAGGTTCAACTCTGTGAGTTGAACACACGCAGCCCAAAGAAGTTACTGAGAATTCTTCTGTCTAGCGTTATATGCAGAAATCCCGTTTCCAACGAAATCCTCAAAGAGGTCCAAATATCCACTTGCAGACTTTACAAACAGGGTGTTTCCAATCTGCTCTATGAAAACATAGGTTAAACTCTGTGAGTGGAACGCACACATCCCAAAGAGTTTGCAGAGAATGATTCTCTCTAGTTTTTATAGGAAGATATTTCCTTTTCTACCGTAGGCCCAAATCGCTTGAAATCTCCACTTGGAAATTCAAGAAAAAGAGGGTTTCAAATCTGCTCTGTCTAAAGTAAGGTTCAACTCTGTGAGTTGAACACAGGCAGCCCAAAGAAGTTACTGAGAATTCTTCTGTCTAGCGTTATACGCAGAAATCCCGTTTCCAACAAAATCCTCAAAGAGGTCCAGATATCCACTTGCAGATTTTACAAATAGAGTGTTTCCAAACTGCTCTATGAAAACAAAGGTTAAACTCTGTGAGAGGAACGCACACATCCCAAAGTGTTTGCTGAGAATGATTCCCTCTAGTTTTTATATGAAGATATTTCCTTTTCTACCATAGGCCCAAATCTCTTGAAATCTCCACTTGGAAATTCCACAAAAAGAGGGTTTCAAATCTGCTCTGTCTAAAGGAAGGTTCAACTCTGTGTATTGAACACACGCAGGCCAAAGAAGTTACTGAGAATTCTTCTGTCTAGCGTTATATGCAGAAATCCCGTTTCCAACGATATCCTCAAAGAGGTCCAAATATCCAATTGCAGGCTTTACAAACAGAGTGTTTCCAAACTGCTCTATGAAAACAAAGGTTAAACTCTGTGAGTGGAACTCACAAATCCCAAAGTGGTTGCTGAGAATGATTCTCTCTAGTTTTTATACGAAGATATTTCCTTTTCTTCCGTAGTCCCAAAATAGCTTGAAATCTCCACTTGGAAATTCCTCAAAAAGAGGGTTTCAAATCTGCTCTGTCTAAAGTAAGGTTCAACTCTGTGAGTTGAACACACGCAGCCCAAAGAAGTTACTGACAATTCTTCTGTCTAGCGTTATATGCAGAAATCCCGTTTCCAACGAAATCCTCAAAGAGGTCTCAATATCCACTTGCAGACTTTACAAACAGAGTGTTTCCAGACTGCTCTATGAAAACAAAGGTTAAACACTGTGAGTGGAACTCACACATCTCAAAGTGGTTGCTGAGAATGATTCTCTCTAGTTTTTATACGAAGATATTTCCTTTTCAACCGTAGGCCCAAAATCGATTGAAATCTCCACTTGGAAATTCCACAAAAAGAGGGTTTCAAATCTGCTCTGTCTAAAGTAAGGTTCAACTCTGTCAGTTGAACACATGCAGCCCAAAGAAGTTACTGAGAATCCTTCTGTCTAGCGTTATATGCAGAAATCCCGTTTCCAACGAAATCCTCAAAGAGGTCCAAATATCCACTTGCAGGCTTTACAAACAGAGTGTTTCCAAACTGCTCTATGAACACAAAGGTTAAACTCTGTGAGTGGAACTCACACATCCCAAAGTGGTTGCTGAGAATGATTCTCTCTAGTTTTTATACGAAGATATTTCCTTTTCTACCGTAGGCCCAAAATCGCTTGAAATCTCCACTTGGAAATTCCACAAAAAGAGGGTTTCAAATCTGCTCTGTCTAAAGTAAGGTTCAACTCTGTCAGTTGAACACATGCAGCCCTAAGAAGTTACTGAGAATTCTTCTGTCTAGCGTTATATGCAGAAATCCCGTTTCCAAAGAAATCCTCAATGAGGTCCAAATATCCACTTGCAGGCTTTACAAACAGAGTGTTTCCAAACTGCTCTATGAAAACAAAGGTTAAACTCTGTGAGTGGAACTCACACATCTCAAAGTGGTTGCTGAGAATGATTCTCTCTAGTTTTTATACGAAGATATTTCCTTTTCTACCGTAGGCCCAAATCGCTTGAAATCTCCCCTTGGAAATTCCACAAAAAGAGGGTTTCAAATCTGCTCTTTCTAAAGGAAGGTTCAACTCTGTGAGTTGAACACACGCAGCCCAAAGATGTTACTGAAAATTCTTCTGTCTAGCGTTATATGCAGAAATCCCGTTTCCAACGAAATCCTCAAAGAGGTCTCAATATCCACTTGCAGACTTTACAAACAGAGTGTTTCCAGACTGCTCTATGAAAACAAAGGTTAAAAACTGTGAGTGGAACTCACACATCTCAAAGTGGTTGCTGAGAATGATTCTCTCTAGTTTTTATACGAAGATACTTCCTTTTCAACCGTAGGCCCAAAATCGATTGAAATCTCCACTTGGAAATTCCACAAAAAGAGGGTTTCAAATCTGCTCTGTCTAAAGGAAGGTTCAACTCTGTCAGTTGAACACATGCAGCCCAAAGAAGTTACTGAGAATTCTTCTGTCTAGCGTTATATGCAGAAATCCCGTTTCCAACGAAATCCTCAAAGAGGTCCAAATATCCACTTGCAGGCTTTACAAACAGAGTGTTTCCAAACTGCTCTATGAACACAAAGGTTAAACTCTGTGAGTGGAACTCACACATCCCAAAGTGGTTGCTGAGAATGATTCTCTCTAGTTTTTATACGAAGATATTTCCTTTTCTACCGTAGGCCCAAAATCGCTTGAAATCTCCACTTGGAAATTCCACAAAAAGAGGGTTTCAAATCTGCTCTGTCTAAAGTAAGGTTCAACTCTGTCAGTTGAACACATGCAGCCCAAAGAAGTTACTGAGAATTCTTCTGTCTAGCGTTATATGCAGAAATCCCGTTTCCAACGAAATCCTCAATGAGGTCCAAATATCCACCTGCAGGCTTTACAATCAGAGTGTTTCCAAACTGCTCTATGAAAACAAAGGTTAAACTCTGTGAGTGGAACTCACACATCCCAAAGTGGTTGCTGAGAATGATTCTCTCTAGTTTTTATACGAAGATATTTCCTTTTCTACCGTAGGCCCAAATCGCTTGAAATCTCCCCTTGGAAATTCCACAAAAAGAGGGTTTCTAATCTGCTCTTTCTAAAGGAAGGTTCAACTCTGTGAGTTGAACACACGCAGCCCAAAGAAGTTACTCAGAATTCTTCTGTCTAGCGTTATAGGCAGAAATCCCGTTTCCAACGAAATCCTCAAAGAGGTCCAAATATCCACTTGCAGACTTTACAAACAGAGTGTTTCCAATCTGCTCTATGAAAACATAGGTTAAACTCTGTGAGTGGAACGCACACATCCCAAAGAGTTTGCAGAGAATGATTCTCTCTAGTTTTTATAGGAAGATATTTCCTTTTCTACCGTAGGCCCAAATCGCTTGAAATCTCCACTTGGAAATTCAAGAAAAAGAGGGTTTCAAATCTGCTCTGTCTAAAGTAAGGTTCAACTCTGTGAGTTGAACACAGGCAGCCCAAAGAAGTTACTGACAATTCTTCTGTCTAGCGTTATACGCAGAAATCCCGTTTCCAACAAAATCCTCAAAGAGGTCCAGATATCCACTTGCAGATTTTACAAATAGAGTGTTTCCAAACTGCTCTATGAAAACAAAGGTTAAACTCTGTGAGAGGAACGCACACATCCCAAAGTGTTTGCTGAGAATGATTCCCTCTAGTTTTTATATGAAGATATTTCCTTTTCTACCATAGGCCCAAATCTCTTGAAATCTCCACTTGCAAATTCCACAAAAAGAGGGTTTCAAATCTGCTCTGTCTAAAGGAAGGTTCAACTCGGTGTATTGAACACACGCAGGCCAAAGAAGTTACTGAGAATTCTTCTGTCTAGCGTTATATGCAGAAATCCCGTTTCCAACGATATCCTCAAAGAGGTCCAAATATCCAATTGCAGGCTTTACAAACAGAGTGTTTCCAAACTGCTCTATGAAAACAAAGGTTAAACTCTGTGAGTGGAACTCACAAATCCCAAAGTGGTTGCTGAGAATGATTCTCTCTAGTTTTTATACGAAGATATTTCCTTTTCTACCGTAGGCCCAAAATCGCTTGAAATCTCCACTTGGAAATTCCTCAAAAAGAGGGTTTCAAATCTGCTCTGTCTAAAGTAAGGTTCAACTCTGTGAGTTGAACACACGCAGCCCAAGCAAGTTACTGACAATTCTTCTGTCTAGCGTTATATGCAGAAATCCCGTTTCCAACGAAATCCTCAAAGAGGTCTCAATATCCACTTGCAGACTTTACAAACAGAGTGTTTCCAGACTGCTCTATGAAAACAAAGGTTAAACACTGTGAGTGGAACTCACACATCTCAAAGTAGTTGCTGAGAATGATTCTCTCTAGTTTTTATACGAAGATACTTCCTTTTCAACCGTAGGCCCAAAATCGATTGAAATCTCCACTTGGAAATTCCACAAAAAGAGGGTTTCAAATCTGCTCTGTCTAAAGTAAGGTTCAACTCTGTCAGTTGAACACATGCAGCCCAAAGAAGTTACTGAGAAATCTTCTGTCTAGCGTTATATGCAGAAATCCCGTTTCCAACGAAATCCTCAAAGAGGTCCAAATATCCACTTGCAGGCTTTACAAACAGAGTGTTTCCAAACTGCTCTATGAACACAAAGGTTAAACTCTGTGAGTGGAACTCACACATCCCAAAGTGGTTGCTGAGTATGATTCTCTCTAGTTTTTATACAAAGATATTTCCTTTTCTACCGTAGGCCCAAAATCGCTTGAAATCTCCACTTGGAAATTCCACAAAAAGAGGGTTTCAAATCTGCTCTGTCTAAAGTAAGGTTCAACTCTGTCAGTTGAACACATGCAGCCCAAAGAAGTTACTGAGAATTCTTCTGTCTAGCGTTATATGCAGAAATCCCGTTTCCAACGAAATCCTCAAAGAGGTCCAAATATCCACCTGCAGGCTTTACAATCAGAGTGTTTCCAAACTGCTCTACGAAAACAAAGGTTAAACTCTGTGAGTGGAACTCACACATCCCAAAGTGGTTGCTGAGAATGATTCTCTCTAGTTTTTATACGAAGATATTTCCTTTTCAACCGTAAGCCCAAAATCGCTTGAAATCTCCACTTGGAAATTCCACAAAAAGAGGGTTTCAAATCTGCTCTGTCTAAAGTAAGGTTCAACTCTGTCAGTTGAACACATGCAGCCCAAAGAAGTTACTGAGAATTCTTCTGTCTAGCGTTATATGCAGAAATACCGTTTCCAACGAAATCCTCAAAGAGGTCCAAATATCCACTTGCAGGCTTTACGAACAGAGTGTTTCCAAACTGCTCTATGAACACAAAGGTTAAACTCTGTGAGTGGAACTCACACATCCCAAAGTGGTTGCTGAGAATGATTCTCTCTAGTTTTTATACGAAGATATTTCCTTTTCTACCGTAGGCCCAAAATCGCTTGAAATCTCCACTTGGAAATTCCACAAAAAGAGGGTTTCAAATCTGCTCTGTCTAAAGTAAGGTTCAACTCTGTCAGTTGAACACATGCAGCCCAAAGAAGTTACTGAGAATTCTTCTGTCTAGCGTTATATGCAGAAATACCGTTTCCAACGAAATCCTCAAAGAGTTCCAAATATCCTCTTGCAGGCTTTACAAACAGAGTGTTTCCAAACTGCTCTATGAACACAAAGGTTAAACTCTGTGAGTGGAACTCACACATCCCAAAGTGGTTGCTGAGAATGATTCTCTCTAGTTTTTATACGAAGATATTTCCTTTTCTACCGTAGGCCCAAAATCGCTTGAAATCTCCACTTGGAAATTCCACAAAAAGAGGGTTTCAAATCTGCTCTGTCTAAAGTAAGGTTCAACTCTGTGAGTTGAACACATGCAGCCCAAAGAAGTTACTGAGAATTCTTCTGTCTAGCGTTATATGCAGAAATCCCGTTTCCAACGAAATCCTCCAAGAGGTCCAAATATCCACTTGCAGACTTTACAAACAGAGTGTTTCCAATCTGCTCTATGAAAACATAGGTTAAACTCTGTGAGTGGAACGCACACATCCCAAAGAGTTTGCAGAGAATGATTCTCTCTAGTTTTTATAGGAAGATATTTCCTTTTCTACCGTAGGCCCAAATCGCTTGAAATCTCCACTTGGAAATTCAAGAAAAAGAGGGTTTCAAATCTGCTCTGTCTAAAGTAAGGTTCAACTCTGTGAGTTGAACACAGGCAGCCCAAAGAAGTTACTGACAATTCTTCTGTCTAGCGTTATACGCAGAAATCCCGTTTCCAACAAAATCCTCAAAGAGGTCCAAATATCCACTTGCAGATTTTACAAATAGAGTGTTTCCAAACTGCTCTATGAAAACAAAGGTTAAACTCTGTGAGAGGAACGCACACATCCCAAAGTGTTTGCTGAGAATGATTCCCTCTAGTTTTTATATGAAGATATTTCCTTTTCTACCATAGGCCCAAATCTCTTGAAATCTCCACTTGCAAATTCCACAAAAAGAGGGTTTCAAATCTGCTCTGTCTAAAGGAAGGTTCAACTCTGTGTATTGAACACACGCAGGCCAAAGAAGTTACTGAGAATTCTTCTGTCTAGCGTTATATGCAGAAATCCCGTTTCCAACGATATCCTCAAAGAGGTCCAAATATCCAATTGCAGGCTTTACAAACAGAGTGTTTCCAAACTGCTCTATGAAAACAAAGGTTAAACTCTGTGAGTGGAACTCACAAATCCCAAAGTGGTTGCTGAGAATGATTCTCTCTAGTTTTTATACGAAGATATTTCCTTTTCTACCGTAGGCCCAAAATCGCTTGAAATCTCCACTTGGAAATTCCTCAAAAAGAGGGTTTCAAATCTGCTCTGTCTAAAGTAAGGTTCAACTCTGTGAGTTGAACACACGCAGCCCAAAGAAGTTACTGACAATTCTTCTGTCTAGCGTTATATGCAGAAATCCCGTTTCCAACGAAATCCTCAAAGAGGTCTCAATATCCACTTGCAGACTTTACAAACAGAGTGTTTCCAGACTGCTCTATGAAAACAAAGGTTAAACACTGTAAGTGGAACTCACACATCTCAAAGTGGTTGCTGAGAATGATTCTCTCTAGTTTTTATACGAAGATATTTCCTTTTCAACCGTAGGCCCAAAATCGATTGAAATCTCCACTTGGAAATTCCACAAAAAGAGGGTTTCAAATCTGCTCTGTCTAAAGTAAGGTTCAACTCTGTCAGTTGAACACATGCAGCCCAAAGAAGTTACTGAGAATTCTTCTGTCTAGCGTTATATGCAGAAATCCCGTTTCCAACGAAATCCTCAAAGAGGTCCAAATATCCACCTGCAGGCTTTACAATCAGAGTGTTTCCAAACTGCTCTATGAAAACAAAGGTTAAACTCTGTGAGTGGAACTCACACATCCCAAAGTGGTTGCTGAGAATGATTCTCTCTAGTTTTTATACGAAGATATTTCCTTTTCAACCGTAAGCCCAAAATCGCTTGAAATCTCCACTTGGAAATTCCACAAAAAGAGGGTTTCAAATCTGCTCTGTCTAAAGTAAGGTTCAACTCTGTGAGTTGAACACATGCAGCCCAAAGAAGTTACTGAGAATTCTTCTGTCTAGCGTTATATGCAGAAATACCGTTTCCAACGAAATCCTCAAAGAGGTCCAAATATCCACTTGCAGGCTTTACGAACAGAGTGTTTCCAAACTGCTCTATGAACACAAAGGTTAAACTCTGTGAGTGGAACTCACACATCCCAAAGTGGTTGCTGAGAATGATTCTCTCTAGTTTTTATACGAAGATATTTCCTTTTCTACCGTAGGCCCAAAATCGCTTGAAATCTCCACTTGGAAATTCCACAAAAAGAGGGTTTCAAATCTGCTCTGTCTAAAGTAAGGTTCAACTCTGTCAGTTGAACACATGCAGCCCAAAGAAGTTACTGAGAATTCTTCTGTCTAGCGTTATATGCAGAAATACCGTTTCCAACGAAATCCTCAAAGAGTTCCAAATATCCTCTTGCAGGCTTTACAAACAGAGTGTTTCGAAACTGCTCTATGAACACAAAGGTTAAACTCTGTGAGTGGAACTCACACATCCCAAAGTGGTTGCTGAGAATGATTCTCTCTAGTTTTTATACGAAGATATTTCCTTTTCTACCGTAGGCCCAAAATCGCTTGAAATCTCCACTTGGAAATTCCACAAAAAGAGGGTTTCAAATCTGCTCTGTCTAAAGTAAGGTTCAACTCTGTGAGTTGAACACATGCAGCCCAAAGAAGTTACTGAGAATTATTCTGTCTAGCGTTATATGCAGAAATCCCGTTTCCAACGAAATCCTCCAAGAGGTCCAAATATCCACTTGCAGACTTTACAAACAGAGTGTTTCCATTCTGCTCTATGAAAACATAGGTTAAACTCTGTGAGTGGAACGCACACATCCCAAAGAGTTTGCAGAGAATGATTCTCTCTAGTTTTTATAGGAAGATATTTCCTTTTCTACCGTAGGCCCAAATCGCTTGAAATCTCCACTTGGAAATTCAAGAAAAAGAGGGTTTCAAATCTGCTCTGTCTAAAGTAAGGTTCAACTCTGTGAGTTGAACACAGGCAGCCCAAAGAAGTTACTGACAATTCTTCTGTCTAGCGTTATATGCAGAAATCCCGTTTCCAACAAAATCCTCAAAGAGGTCCAAATATCCACTTGCAGATTTTACAAATAGAGTGTTTCCAAACTGCTCTATGAAAACAAAGGTTAAACTCTGTGAGAGGAACGCACACATCCCAAAGTGTTTGCTGAGAATGATTCCCTCTAGTTTTTATATGAAGATATTTCCTTTTCTACCATAGGCCCAAATCTCTTGAAATCTCCACTTGCAAATTCCACAAAAAGAGGGTTTCAAATCTGCTCTGTCTAAAGGAAGGTTCAACTCTGTGTATTGAACACACGCAGGCCAAAGAAGTTACTGAGAATTCTTCTGTCTAGCGTTATATGCAGAAATCCCGTTTCCAACGATATCCTCAAAGAGGTCCAAATATCCAATTGCAGGCTTTACAAACAGAGTGTTTCCAAACTGCTCTATGAAAACAAAGGTTAAACTCTGTGAGTGGAACTCACAAATCCCAAAGTGGTTGCTGAGAATGATTCTCTCTAGTTTTTATACGAAGATATTTCCTTTTCTACCGTAGGCCCAAATCGCTTGAAATCTCCCCTTGGAAATTCCACAAAAAGAGGGTTTCAAATCTGCTCTTTCTAAAGGAAGGTTCAACTCTGTGAGTTGAACACACGCAGCCCAAAGATGTTACTGAGAATTCTTCTGTCTAGCGTTATATGCAGAAATCCCGTTTCCAACGAAATCCTCAAAGAGGTCTCAATATCCACTTGCAGACTTTACAAACAGAGTGTTTCCAGACTGCTCTATGAAAACAAAGGTTAAACACTGTGAGTGGAACTCACACATCTCAAAGTGGTTGCTGAGAATGATTCTCTCTAGTTTTTATACGAAGATACTTCCTTTTCAACCGTAGGCCCAAAATCGATTGAAATCTCCACTTGGAAATTCCACAAAAAGAGGGTTTCAAATCTGCTCTGTCTAAAGTAAGGTTCAACTCTGTCAGTTGAACACATGCAGCCCAAAGAAGTTACTGAGAATTCTTCTGTCTAGCGTTATATGCAGAAATCCCGTTTCCAACGAAATCCTCAAAGAGGTCCAAATATCCACTTGCAGGCTTTACAAACAGAGTGTTTCCAAACTGCTCTATAAACACAAAGGTTAAACTCTGTGAGTGGAACTCACACATCCCAAAGTGGTTGCTGAGAATGATTCTCTCTAGTTTTTATACGAAGATATTTCCTTTTCTACCGTAGGCCCAAAATCGCTTGAAATCTCCACTTGGAAATTCCACAAAAAGAGGGTTTCAAATCTGCTCTGTCTAAAGTAAGGTTCAACTCTGTGAGTTGAACACATGCAGCCCAAAGAAGTTACTGAGAATTCTTCTGTCTAGCGTTATATGCAGAAATCCCGTTTCCAACGAAATCCTCCAAGAGGTCCAAATATCCACTTGCAGACTTTACAAACAGAGTGTTTCCAATCTGCTCTATGAAAACATAGGTTAAACTCTGTGAGTGGAACGCACACATCCCAAAGAGTTTGCAGAGAATGATTCTCTCTAGTTTTTATAGGAAGATATTTCCTTTTCTACCGTAGGCCCAAATCGCTTGAAATCTCCACTTGGAAATTCAAGAAAAAGAGGGTTTCAAATCTGCTCTGTCTAAAGTAAGGTTCAACTCTGTGAGTTGAACACAGGCAGCCCAAAGAAGTTACTGACAATTCTTCTGTCTAGCGTTATACGCAGAAATCCCGTTTCCAACAAAATCCTCAAAGAGGTCCAAATATCCACTTGCAGATTTTACAAATAGAGTGTTTCCAAACTGCTCTATGAAAACAAAGGTTAAACTCTGTGAGAGGAACGCACACATCCCAAAGTGTTTGCTGAGAATGATTCCCTGTAGTTTTTATATGAAGATATTTCCTTTTCTACCATAGGCCCAAATCTCTTGAAATCTCCACTTGCAAATTCCACAAAAAGAGGGTTTCAAATCTGCTCTGTCTAAAGGAAGGTTCAACTCTGTGTATTGAACACACGCAGGACAAAGAAGTTACTGAGAATTCTTCTGTCTAGAGTTATATGCAGAAATCCCGTTTCCAACGATATCCTCAAAGAGGTCCAAATATCCAATTGCAGGCTTTACAAACAGAGTGTTTCCAAACTGCTCTATGAAAACAAAGGTTAAACTCTGTGAGTGGAACTCACAAATCCCAAAGTGGTTGCTGAGAATGATTCTCTCTAGTTTTTATACGAAGATATTTCCTTTTCTACCGTAGGCCCAAAATCGCTTGAAATCTCCACTTGGAAATTCCTCAAAAAGAGGGTTTCAAATCTGCTCTGTCTAAAGTAAGGTTCAACTCTGTGAGTTGAACACACGCAGCCCAAAGAAGTTACTGACAATTCTTCTGTCTAGCGTTATATGCAGAAATCCCGTTTCCAACGAAATCCTCAAAGAGGTCTCAATATCCACTTGCAGACTTTACAAACAGAGTGTTTCCAGACTGCTCTATGAAAACAAAGGTTAAACACTGTGAGTGGAACTCACACATCTCAAAGTGGTTGCTGAGAATGATTCTCTCTAGTTTTTATACGAAGATATTTCCTTTTCAACCGTAGGCCCAAAATCGATTGAAATCTCCACTTGGAAATTCCACAAAAAGAGGGTTTCAAATCTGCTCTGTCTAAAGTAAGGTTCAACTCTGTCAGTTGAACACATGCAGCCCAAAGAAGTTACTGAGAATCCTTCTGTCTAGCGTTATATGCAGAAATCCCGTTTCCAACGAAATCCTCAAAGAGGTCCAAATATCCACTTGCAGGCTTTACAAACAGAGTGTTTCCAAACTGCTCTATGAACACAAAGGTTACACTCTGTGAGTGGAACTCACACATCCCAAAGTGGTTGCTGAGAATGATTCTCTCTAGTTTTTATACGAAGATATTTCCTTTTCTACCGTAGGCCCAAAATCGCTTGAAATCTCCACTTGGAAATTCCACAAAAAGAGGGTTTCAAATCTGCTCTGTCTAAAGTAAGGTTCAACTCTGTCAGTTGAACACATGCAGCCCTAAGAAGTTACTGAGAATTCTTCTGTCTAGCGTTATATGCAGAAATCCCGTTTCCAAAGAAATCCTCAATGAGGTCCAAATATCCACTTGCAGGCTTTACAAACAGAGTGTTTCCAAACTGCTCTATGAAAACAAAGGTTAAACTCTGTGAGTGGAACTCACACATCTCAAAGTGGTTGCTGAGAATGATTCTCTCTAGTTTTTATACGAAGATATTTCCTTTTCTACCGTAGGCCCAAATCGCTTGAAATCTCCCCTTGGAAATTCCACAAAAAGAGGGTTTCAAATCTGCTCTTTCTAAAGGAAGGTTCAACTCTGTGAGTTGAACACACGCAGCCCAAAGATGTTACTGAAAATTCTTCTGTCTAGCGTTATATGCAGAAATCCCGTTTCCAACGAAATCCTCAAAGAGGTCTCAATATCCACTTGCAGACTTTACAAACAGAGTGTTTCCAGACTGCTCTATGAAAACAAAGGTTAAAAACTGTGAGTGGAACTCACACATCTCAAAGTGGTTGCTGAGAATGATTCTCTCTAGTTTTTATACGAAGATACTTCCTTTTCAACCGTAGGCCCAAAATCGATTGAAATCTCCACTTGGAAATTCCACAAAAAGAGGGTTTCAAATCTGCTCTGTCTAAAGTAAGGTTCAACTCTGTCAGTTGAACACATGCAGCCCAAAGAAGTTACTGAGAATTCTTCTGTCTAGCGTTATATGCAGAAATCCCGTTTCCAACGAAATCCTCAAAGAGGTCCAAATATCCACTTGCAGGCTTTACAAACAGAGTGTTTCCAAACTGCTCTATGAACACAAAGGTTAAACTCTGTGAGTGGAACTCACACATCCCAAAGTGGTTGCTGAGAATGATTCTCTCTAGTTTTTATACGAAGATATTTCCTTTTCTACCGTAGGCCCAAAATCGCTTGAAATCTCCACTTGGAAATTCCACAAAAAGAGGGTTTCAAATCTGCTCTGTCTAAAGTAAGGTTCAACTCTGTCAGTTGAACACATGCAGCCCAAAGAAGTTACTGAGAATTCTTCTGTCTAGCGTTATATGCAGAAATCCCGTTTCCAACGAAATCCTCAATGAGGTCCAAATATCCACCTGCAGGCTTTACAATCAGAGTGTTTCCAAACTGCTCTATGAAAACAAAGGTTAAACTCTGTGAGTGGAACTCACACATCCCAAAGTGGTTGCTGAGAATGATTCTCTCTAGTTTTTATACGAAGATATTTCCTTTTCTACCGTAGGCCCAAATCGCTTGAAATCTCCCCTTGGAAATTCCACAAAAAGAGGGTTTCTAATCTGCTCTTTCTAAAGGAAGGTTCAACTCTGTGAGTTGAACACACGCAGCCCAAAGAAGTTACTCAGAATTCTTCTGTCTAGCGTTATAGGCAGAAATCCCGTTTCCAACGAAATCCTCAAAGAGGTCCAAATATCCACTTGCAGACTTTACAAACAGAGTGTTTCCAATCTGCTCTATGAAAACATAGGTTAAACTCTGTGAGTGGAACGCACACATCCCAAAGAGTTTGCAGAGAATGATTCTCTCTAGTTTTTATAGGAAGATATTTCCTTTTCTACCGTAGGCCCAAATCGCTTGAAATCTCCACTTGGAAATTCAAGAAAAAGAGGGTTTCAAATCTGCTCTGTCTAAAGTAAGGTTCAACTCTGTGAGTTGAACACAGGCAGCCCAAAGAAGTTACTGACAATTCTTCTGTCTAGCGTTATACGCAGAAATCCCGTTTCCAACAAAATCCTCAAAGAGGTCCAGATATCCACTTGCAGATTTTACAAATAGAGTGTTTCCAAACTGCTCTATGAAAACAAAGGTTAAACTCTGTGAGAGGAACGCACACATCCCAAAGTGTTTGCTGAGAATGATTCCCTCTAGTTTTTATATGAAGATATTTCCTTTTCTACCATAGGCCCAAATCTCTTGAAATCTCCACTTGCAAATTCCACAAAAAGAGGGTTTCAAATCTGCTCTGTCTAAAGGAAGGTTCAACTCTGTGTATTGAACACACGCAGGCCAAAGAAGTTACTGAGAATTCTTCTGTCTAGCGTTATATGCAGAAATCCCGTTTCCAACGATATCCTCAATGAGGTCCAAATATCCAATTGCAGGCTTTACAAACAGAGTGTTTCCAAACTGCTCTATGAAAACAAAGGTTAAACTCTGTGAGTGGAACTCACAAATCCCAAAGTGGTTGCTGAGAATGATTCTCTCTAGTTTTTATACGAAGATATTTCCTTTTCTACCGTAGGCCCAAAATCGCTTGAAATCTCCACTTGGAAATTCCTCAAAAAGAGGGTTTCAAATCTGCTCTGTCTAAAGTAAGGTTCAACTCTGTGAGTTGAACACACGCAGCCCAAGCAAGTTACTGACAATTCTTCTGTCTAGCGTTATATGCAGAAATCCCGTTTCCAACGAAATCCTCAAAGAGGTCTCAATATCCACTTGCAGACTTTACAAACAGAGTGTTTCCAGACTGCTCTATGAAAACAAAGGTTAAACACTGTGAGTGGAACTCACACATCTCAAAGTAGTTGCTGAGAATGATTCTCTCTAGTTTTTATACGAAGATACTTCCTTTTCAACCGTAGGCCCAAAATCGATTGAAATCTCCACTTGGAAATTCCACAAAAAGAGGGTTTCAAATCTGCTCTGTCTAAAGTAAGGTTCAACTCTGTCAGTTGAACACATGCAGCCCAAAGAAGTTACTGAGAAATCTTCTGTCTAGCGTTATATGCAGAAATCCCGTTTCCAACGAAATCCTCAAAGAGGTCCAAATATCCACTTGCAGGCTTTACAAACAGAGTGTTTCCAAACTGCTCTATGAACACAAAGGTTAAACTCTGTGAGTGGAACTCACACATCCCAAAGTGGTTGCTGAGTATGATTCTCTCTAGTTTTTATACGAAGATATTTCCTTTTCTACCGTAGGCCCAAAATCGCTTGAAATCTCCACTTGGAAATTCCACAAAAAGAGGGTTTCAAATCTGCTCTGTCTAAAGTAAGGTTCAACTCTGTCAGTTGAACACATGCAGCCCAAAGAAGTTACTGAGAATTCTTCTGTCTAGCGTTATATGCAGAAATCCCGTTTCCAACGAAATCCTCAAAGAGGTCCAAATATCCACCTGCAGGCTTTACAATCAGAGTGTTTCCAAACTGCTCTACGAAAACAAAGGTTAAACTCTGTGAGTGGAACTCACACATCCCAAAGTGGTTGCTGAGAATGATTCTCTCTAGTTTTTATACGAAGATATTTCCTTTTCAACCGTAAGCCCAAAATCGCTTGAAATCTCCACTTGGAAATTCCACAAAAAGAGGGTTTCAAATCTGCTCTGTCTAAAGTAAGGTTCAACTCTGTCAGTTGAACACATGCAGCCCAAAGAAGTTACTGAGAATTCTTCTGTCTAGCGTTATATGCAGAAATACCGTTTCCAACGAAATCCTCAAAGAGGTCCAAATATCCACTTGCAGGCTTTACGAACAGAGTGTTTCCAAACTGCTCTATGAACACAAAGGTTAAACTCTGTGAGTGGAACTCACACATCCCAAAGTGGTTGCTGAGAATGATTCTCTCTAGTTTTTATACGAAGATATTTCCTTTTCTACCGTAGGCCCAAAATCGCCTGAAATCTCCACTTGGAAATTCCACAAAAAGAGGGTTTCAAATCTGCTCTGTCTAAAGTAAGGTTCAACTCTGTCAGTTGAACACATGCAGCCCAAAGAAGTTACTGAGAATTCTTCTGTCTAGCGTTATATGCAGAAATACCGTTTCCAACGAAATCCTCAAAGAGTTCCAAATATCCTCTTGCAGGCTTTACAAACAGAGTGTTTCCAAACTGCTCTATGAACACAAAGGTTAAACTCTGTGAGTGGAACTCACACATCCCAAAGTGGTTGCTGAGAATGATTCTCTCTAGTTTTTATACGAAGATATTTCCTTTTCTACCGTAGGCCCAAAATCGCTTGAAATCTCCACTTGGAAATTCCACAAAAAGAGGGTTTCAAATCTGCTCTGTCTAAAGTAAGGTTCAACTCTGTGAGTTGAACACATGCAGCCCAAAGAAGTTACTGAGAATTATTCTGTCTAGCGTTATATGCAGAAATCCCGTTTCCAACGAAATCCTCCAAGAGGTCCAAATATCCACTTGCAGACTTTACAAACAGAGTGTTTCCAATCTGCTCTATGAAAACATAGGTTAAACTCTGTGAGTGGAACGCACACATCCCAAAGAGTTTGCAGAGAATGATTCTCTCTAGTTTTTATAGGAAGATATTTCCTTTTCTACCGTAGGCCCAAATCGCTTGAAATCTCCACTTGGAAATTCAAGAAAAAGAGGGTTTCAAATCTGCTCTGTCTAAAGTAAGGTTCAACTCTGTGAGTTGAACACAGGCAGCCCAAAGAAGTTACTGACAATTCTTCTGTCTAGCGTTATACGCAGAAATCCCGTTTCCAACAAAATCCTCAAAGAGGTCCAAATATCCACTTGCAGATTTTACAAATAGAGTGTTTCCAAACTGCTCTATGAAAACAAAGGTTAAACTCTGTGAGAGGAACGCACACATCCCAAAGTGTTTGCTGAGAATGATTCCCTCTAGTTTTTATATGAAGATATTTCCTTTTCTACCATAGGCCCAAATCTCTTGAAATCTCCACTTGCAAATTCCACAAAAAGAGGGTTTCAAATCTGCTCTGTCTAAAGGAAGGTTCAACTCTGTGTATTGAACACACGCAGGCCAAAGAAGTTACTGAGAATTCTTCTGTCTAGCGTTATATGCAGAAATCCCGTTTCCAACGATATCCTCAAAGAGGTCCAAATATCCAATTGCAGGCTTTACAAACAGAGTGTTTCCAAACTGCTCTATGAAAACAAAGGTTAAACTCTGTGAGTGGAACTCACAAATCCCAAAGTGGTTGCTGAGAATGATTCTCTCTAGTTTTTATACGAAGATATTTCCTTTTCTACCGTAGGCCCAAAATCGCTTGAAATCTCCACTTGGAAATTCCTCAAAAAGAGGGTTTCAAATCTGCTCTGTCTAAAGTAAGGTTCAACTCTGTGAGTTGAACACACGCAGCCCAAAGAAGTTACTGACAATTCTTCTGTCTAGCGTTATATGCAGAAATCCCGTTTCCAACGAAATCCTCAAAGAGGTCTCAATATCCACTTGCAGACTTTACAAACAGAGTGTTTCCAGACTGCTCTATGAAAACAAAGGTTAAACACTGTGAGTGGAACTCACACATCTCAAAGTGGTTGCTGAGAATGATTCTCTCTAGTTTTTATACGAAGATATTTCCTTTTCAACCGTAGGCCCAAAATCGATTGAAATCTCCACTTGGAAATTCCACAAAAAGAGGGTTTCAAATCTGCTCTGTCTAAAGTAAGGTTCAACTCTGTCAGTTGAACACATGCAGCCCAAAGAAGTTACTGAGAATTCTTCTGTCTAGCGTTATATGCAGAAATCCCGTTTCCAACGAAATCCTCAAAGAGGTCCAAATATCCACCTGCAGGCTTTACAATCAGAGTGTTTCCAAACTGCTCTATGAAAACAAAGGTTAAACTCTGTGAGTGGAACTCACACATCCCAAAGTGGTTGCTGAGAATGATTCTCTCTAGTTTTTATACGAAGATATTTCCTTTTCAACCGTAAGCCCAAAATCGCTTGAAATCTCCACTTGGAAATTCCACAAAAAGAGGGTTTCAAATCTGCTCTGTCTAAAGTAAGGTTCAACTCTGTGAGTTGAACACATGCAGCCCAAAGAAGTTACTGAGAATTCTTCTGTCTAGCGTTATATGCAGAAATACCGTTTCCAACGAAATCCTCAAAGAGGTCCAAATATCCACTTGCAGGCTTTACGAACAGAGTGTTTCCAAACTGCTCTATGAACACAAAGGTTAAACTCTGTGAGTGGAACTCACACATCCCAAAGTGGTTGCTGAGAATGATTCTCTCTAGTTTTTATACGAAGATATTTCCTTTTCTACCGTAGGCCCAAAATCGCTTGAAATCTCCACTTGGAAATTCCACAAAAAGAGGGTTTCAAATCTGCTCTGTCTAAAGTAAGGTTCAACTCTGTCAGTTGAACACATGCAGCCCAAAGAAGTTACTGAGAATTCTTCTGTCTAGCGTTATATGCAGAAATACCGTTTCCAACGAAATCCTCAAAGAGTTCCAAATATCCTCTTGCAGGCTTTACAAACAGAGTGTTTCCAAACTGCTCTATGAACACAAAGGTTAAACTCTGTGAGTGGAACTCACACATCCCAAAGTGGTTGCTGAGAATGATTCTCTCTAGTTTTTATACGAAGATATTTCCTTTTCTACCGTAGGCCCAAAATCGCTTGAAATCTCCACTTGGAAATTCCACAAAAAGAGGGTTTCAAATCTGCTCTGTCTAAAGTAAGGTTCAACTCTGTGAGTTGAACACATGCAGCCCAAAGAAGTTACTGAGAATTATTCTGTCTAGCGTTATATGCAGAAATCCCGTTTCCAACGAAATCCTCCAAGAGGTCCAAATATCCACTTGCAGACTTTACAAACAGAGTGTTTCCATTCTGCTCTATGAAAACATAGGTTAAACTCTGTGAGTGGAACGCACACATCCCAAAGAGTTTGCAGAGAATGATTCTCTCTAGTTTTTATAGGAAGATATTTCCTTTTCTACCGTAGGCCCAAATCGCTTGAAATCTCCACTTGGAAATTCAAGAAAAAGAGGGTTTCAAATCTGCTCTGTCTAAAGTAAGGTTCAACTCTGTGAGTTGAACACAGGCAGCCCAAAGAAGTTACTGACAATTCTTCTGTCTAGCGTTATATGCAGAAATCCCGTTTCCAACAAAATCCTCAAAGAGGTCCAAATATCCACTTGCAGATTTTACAAATAGAGTGTTTCCAAACTGCTCTATGAAAACAAAGGTTAAACTCTGTGAGAGGAACGCACACATCCCAAAGTGTTTGCTGAGAATGATTCCCTCTAGTTTTTATATGAAGATATTTCCTTTTCTACCATAGGCCCAAATCTCTTGAAATCTCCACTTGCAAATTCCACAAAAAGAGGGTTTCAAATCTGCTCTGTCTAAAGGAAGGTTCAACTCTGTGTATTGAACACACGCAGGCCAAAGAAGTTACTGAGAATTCTTCTGTCTAGCGTTATATGCAGAAATCCCGTTTCCAACGATATCCTCAAAGAGGTCCAAATATCCAATTGCAGGCTTTACAAACAGAGTGTTTCCAAACTGCTCTATGAAAACAAAGGTTAAACTCTGTGAGTGGAACTCACAAATCCCAAAGTGGTTGCTGAGAATGATTCTCTCTAGTTTTTATACGAAGATATTTCCTTTTCTACCGTAGGCCCAAATCGCTTGAAATCTCCCCTTGGAAATTCCACAAAAAGAGGGTTTCAAATCTGCTCTTTCTAAAGGAAGGTTCAACTCTGTGAGTTGAACACACGCAGCCCAAAGATGTTACTGAGAATTCTTCTGTCTAGCGTTATATGCAGAAATCCCGTTTCCAACGAAATCCTCAAAGAGGTCTCAATATCCACTTGCAGACTTTACAAACAGAGTGTTTCCAGACTGCTCTATGAAAACAAAGGTTAAACACTGTGAGTGGAACTCACACATCTCAAAGTGGTTGCTGAGAATGATTCTCTCTAGTTTTTATACGAAGATACTTCCTTTTCAACCGTAGGCCCAAAATCGATTGAAATCTCCACTTGGAAATTCCACAAAAAGAGGGTTTCAAATCTGCTCTGTCTAAAGTAAGGTTCAACTCTGTCAGTTGAACACATGCAGCCCAAAGAAGTTACTGAGAATTCTTCTGTCTAGCGTTATATGCAGAAATCCCGTTTCCAACGAAATCCTCAAAGAGGTCCAAATATCCACTTGCAGGCTTTACAAACAGAGTGTTTCCAAACTGCTCTATAAACACAAAGGTTAAACTCTGTGAGTGGAACTCACACATCCCAAAGTGGTTGCTGAGAATGATTCTCTCTAGTTTTTATACGAAGATATTTCCTTTTCTACCGTAGGCCCAAAATCGCTTGAAATCTCCACTTGGAAATTCCACAAAAAGAGGGTTTCAAATCTGCTCTGTCTAAAGTAAGGTTCAACTCTGTGAGTTGAACACATGCAGCCCAAAGAAGTTACTGAGAATTCTTCTGTCTAGCGTTATATGCAGAAATCCCGTTTCCAACGAAATCCTCCAAGAGGTCCAAATATCCACTTGCAGACTTTACAAACAGAGTGTTTCCAATCTGCTCTATGAAAACATAGGTTAAACTCTGTGAGTGGAACGCACACATCCCAAAGAGTTTGCAGAGAATGATTCTCTCTAGTTTTTATAGGAAGATATTTCCTTTTCTACCGTAGGCCCAAATCGCTTGAAATCTCCACTTGGAAATTCAAGAAAAAGAGGGTTTCAAATCTGCTCTGTCTAAAGTAAGGTTCAACTCTGTGAGTTGAACACAGGCAGCCCAAAGAAGTTACTGACAATTCTTCTGTCTAGCGTTATACGCAGAAATCCCGTTTCCAACAAAATCCTCAAAGAGGTCCAAATATCCACTTGCAGATTTTACAAATAGAGTGTTTCCAAACTGCTCTATGAAAACAAAGGTTAAACTCTGTGAGAGGAACGCACACATCCCAAAGTGTTTGCTGAGAATGATTCCCTGTAGTTTTTATATGAAGATATTTCCTTTTCTACCATAGGCCCAAATCTCTTGAAATCTCCACTTGCAAATTCCACAAAAAGAGGGTTTCAAATCTGCTCTGTCTAAAGGAAGGTTCAACTCTGTGTATTGAACACACGCAGGACAAAGAAGTTACTGAGAATTCTTCTGTTTAGAGTTATATGCAGAAATCCCGTTTCCAACGATATCCTCAAAGAGGTCCAAATATCCAATTGCAGGCTTTACAAACAGAGTGTTTCCAAACTGCTCTATGAAAACAAAGGTTAAACTCTGTGAGTGGAACTCACAAATCCCAAAGTGGTTGCTGAGAATGATTCTCTCTAGTTTTTATACGAAGATATTTCCTTTTCTACCGTAGGCCCAAAATCGCTTGAAATCTCCACTTGGAAATTCCTCAAAAAGAGGGTTTCAAATCTGCTCTGTCTAAAGTAAGGTTCAACTCTGTGAGTTGAACACACGCAGCCCAAAGAAGTTACTGACAATTCTTCTGTCTAGCGTTATATGCAGAAATCCCGTTTCCAACGAAATCCTCAAAGAGGTCTCAATATCCACTTGCAGACTTTACAAACAGAGTGTTTCCAGACTGCTCTATGAAAACAAAGGTTGAACACTGTGAGTGGAACTCACACATCTCAAAGTGGTTGCTGAGAATGATTCTCTCTAGTTTTTATACGAAGATACTTCCTTTTCAACCGTAGGCCCAAAATCGATTGAAATCTCCACTTGGAAATTCCACAAAAAGAGGGTTTCAAATCTGCTCTGTCTAAAGTAAGGTTCAGCTCTGTCAGTTGAACACATGCAGCCCAAAGAAGTTACTGAGAATTCTTCTGTCTAGCGTTATATGCAGAAATACCGTTTCCAACGAAATCCTCAAAGAGGTCCAAATATCCACTTGCAGGCTTTACAAACAGAGTGTTTCCAAACTGCTCTATGAACACAAAGGTTAAACTCTGTGAGTGGAACTCACACATCCCAAAGTGGTTGCTGAGAAAGATTCTCTCTAGTTTTTATACGAAGATATTTCCTTTTCTACCGTAGTCCCAAAATCGCTTGAAATCTCCACTTGCAAATTCCACAAAAAGAGGGTTTCAAATCTGCTCTGTCTAAAGTAAGGTTCAACTCTGTCAGTTGAACACATGCAGCCCAAAGAAGTTACTGAGAATTCTTCTGTCTAGCGTTATATGCAGAAATACCGTTTCCAATGAAATCCTCACAGAGGTCCAAATATCCACTTGCAGGCTTTACAAACAGAGTGTTTCCAAACTGCTCTATGAACACAAAGGTTAAACTCTGTGAGTGGAACTCACACATCCCAAAGTGGTTGCTGAGAATGATTCTCTCTAATTTTTATACGAAGATATTTCCTTTTCTACCGTAGGCCCAAAATCGCTTGAAATCTCCACTTGGAAATTCCACAAAAAGAGGGTTTCAAATCTGCTCTGTCTAAAGTAAGGTTCAACTCTGTGAGTTGAACACATGCAGCCCAAAGAAGTTACTGAGAATTCTTCTGTCTAGCGTTATATGCAGAAATCCCGTTTCCAACGAAATCCTCCAAGAGGTCCAAATATCCACTTGCAGACTTTACAAACAGAGTGTTTCCAATCTGCTCTATGAAAACAAAGGTTAAACTCTGTGAGTGGAACGCACACATCCCAAAGAGTTTGCAGAGAATGATTCCCTCTAGTTTTTATATGAAGATATTTCCTTTTCTACCATAGGCCCAAATCTCTTGAAATCTCCAATTGCAAATTCCACAAAAAGAGGGTTTCAAATCTGCTCTGTCTAAAGGAAGGTTCAACTCTGTGTATTGAACACACGCAGGCCAAAGAAGTTACTGAGAATTCTTCTGTCTAGCGTTATATGCAGAAATCCCGTTTCCAACGAAATCCTCAAAGAGGTCTCAATATCCACTTGCAGACTTTACAAACAGAGTGTTTCCAGACTGCTCTATGAAAACAAAGGTTAAACACTGTGAGTGGAACTCACACATCTCAAAGTGGTTGCTGAGAATGATTCTCTCTAGTTTTTATACGAAGATATTTCCTTTTCAACCGTAGGCCCAAAATCGATTGAAATCTCCACTTGGAAATTCCACAAAAAGAGGGTTTCAAATCTGCTCTGTCTAAAGTAAGGTTCAACTCTGTCAGTTGAACACATGCAGCCCAAAGAAGTTACTGAGAATTCTTCTGTCTAGCGTTATATGCAGAAATCCCGTTTCCAACGAAATCCTCAAAGAGGTCCAAATATCCACTTGCAGGCTTTACAAACAGAGTGTTTCCAAACTGCTCTATTAACACAAAGGTTAAACTCTGTGAGTGGAACTCACACATCCCAAAGTGGTTGCTGAGAAAGATTCTCTCTAGTTTTTATACGAAGATATTTCCTTTTCTACCGTAGTCCCAAAATCGCTTGAAATCTCCACTTGGAAATTCCACAAAAAGAGAGTTTCAAATCTGCTCTGTCTAAAGTAAGGTTCAACTCTGTCAGTTGAACACATGCAGCCCTAAGAAGTTACTGAGAATTCTTCTGTCTAGCGTTATATGCAGAAATCCCGTTTCCAACGAAATCCTCAATGAGGTCCAAATATCCACTTGCAGGCTTTACAAACAGAGTGTTTCCAAACTGCTCTATGAAAACAAAGGTTAAACTCTGTGAGTGGAACTCACACATCCCAAAGTGGTTGCTGAGAATGATTCTCTCTAGTTTTTATACGAAGATATTTCCTTTTCTACCGTAGGCCCAAATCGCTTGAAATCTCCCCTTGGAAATTCCACAAAAAGAGGGTTTCAAATCTGCTCTTTCTAAAGGAAGGTTCAACTCTGTGAGTTGAACACACGCAGCCCAAAGATGTTACTGAGAATTCTTCTGTCTAGCGTTATATGCAGAAATCCCGTTTCCAACGAAATCCTCAAAGAGGTCTCAATATCCACTTGCAGACTTTACAAACAGAGTGTTTCCAGACTGCTCTATGAAAACAAAGGTTAAACACTGTGAGTGGAACTCACACATCTCAAAGTGGTTGCTGAGAATGATTCTCTCTAGTTTTTATACGAAGATACTTCCTTTTCAACCGTAGGCCCAAAATCGATTGAAATCTCCACTTGGAAATTCCACAAAAAGAGGGTTTCAAATCTGCTCTGTCTAAAGTAAGGTTCAACTCTGTCAGTTGAACACATGCAGCCCAAAGAAGTTACTGAGAATTCTTCTGTCTAGCGTTATATGCAGAAATCCCGTTTCCAACGAAATCCTCAAAGAGGTCCAAATATCCACTTGCAGGCTTTACAAACAGAGTGTTTCCAAACTGCTCTATGAACACAAAGGTTAAACTCTGTGAGTGGAACTCACACATCCCAAAGTGGTTGCTGAGAAAGATTCTCTCTAGTTTTTATACGAAGATATTTCCTTTTCTACCGTAGTCCCAAAATCGCTTGAAATCTCCACTTGGAAATTCCACAAAAAGAGGGTTTCAAATCTGCTCTGTCTAAAGTAAGGTTCAACTCTGTCAGTTGAACACATGCAGCCCTAAGAAGTTACTGAGAATTCTTCTGTCTAGCGTTATATGCAGAAATCCCGTTTCCAACGAAATCCTCAATGAGGTCCAAATATCCACTTGCAGGCTTTACAAACAGAGTGTTTCCAAACTGCTCTATGAAAACAAAGGTTAAACTCTGTGAGTGGAACTCACACATCCCAAAGTGGTTGCTGAGAATGATTCTCTCTAGTTTTTATACGAAGATATTTCCTTTTCTACCGTAGGCCCAAATCGCTTGAAATCTCCCCTTGGAAATTCCACAAAAAGAGGGTTTCAAATCTGCTCTTTCCAAAGGAAGGTTCAACTCTGTGAGTTGAACACACGCAGCCCAAAGATGTTACTGAGAATTCTTCTGTCTAGCGTTATATGCAGAAATCCCGTTTCCAACGAAATCCTCAAAGAGGTCTCAATATCCACTTGCAGACTTTACAAACAGAGTGTTTCCAGACTGCTCTATGAAAACAAAGGTTAAACACTGTGAGTGGAACTCACACATCTCAAAGTGGTTGCTGAGAATGATTCTCTCTAGTTTTTATACGAAGATATTTCCTTTTCAACCGTAGGCCCAAAATCGATTGAAATCTCCACTTGGAAATTCCACAAAAAGAGGGTTTCAAATCTGCTCTGTCTAAAGTAAGGTTCAACTCTGTCAGTTGAACACATGCAGCCCAAAGAAGTTACTGAGAATTCTTCTGTCTAGCGTTATATGCAGAAATCCCGTTTCCAACGAAATCCTCAAAGAGGTCCAAATATCCACTTGCAGGCTTTACAAACAGAGTGTTTCCAAACTGCTCTATTAACACAAAGGTTAAACTCTGTGAGTGGAACTCACACATCCCAAAGTGGTTGCTGAGAAAGATTCTCTCTAGTTTTTATACGAAGATATTTCCTTTTCTACCGTAGTCCCAAAATCGCTTGAAATCTCCACTTGGAAATTCCACAAAAAGAGAGTTTCAAATCTGCTCTGTCTAAAGTAAGGTTCAACTCTGTCAGTTGAACACATGCAGCCCTAAGAAGTTACTGAGAATTCTTCTGTCTAGCGTTATATGCAGAAATCCCGTTTCCAACGAAATCCTCAATGAGGTCCAAATATCCACTTGCAGGCTTTACAAACAGAGTGTTTCCAAACTGCTCTATGAAAACAAAGGTTAAACTCTGTGAGTGGAACTCACACATCCCAAAGTGGTTGCTGAGAAAGATTCTCTCTAGTTTTTATACGAAGATATTTCCTTTTCTACCGTAGTCCCAAAATCGCTTGAAATCTCCACTTGGAAATTCCACAAAAAGAGAGTTTCAAATCTGCTCTGTCTAAAGTAAGGTTCAACTCTGTCAGTTGAACACATGCAGCCCTAAGAAGTTACTGAGAATTCTTCTGTCTAGCGTTATATGCAGAAATCCCGTTTCCAACGAAATCCTCAATGAGGTCCAAATATCCACTTGCAGGCTTTACAAACAGAGTGTTTCCAAACTGCTCTATGAAAACAAAGGTTAAACTCTGTGAGTGGAACTCACACATCCCAAAGTGGTGGCTGAGAATGATTCTCTCTAGTTTTTATACGAAGATATTTCCTTTTCTACCGTAGGCCCAAATCGCTTGAAATCTCCCCTTGGAAATTCCACAAAAAGAGGGTTTCAAATCTGCTCTTTCTAAAGGAAGGTTCAACTCTGTGAGTTGAACACACGCAGCCCAAAGATGTTACTGAGAATTCTTCTGTCTAGCGTTATATGCAGAAATCCCGTTTCCAACGAAATCCTCAAAGAGGTCTCAATATCCACTTGCAGACTTTACAAACAGAGTGTTTCCAGACTGCTCTATGAAAACAAAGGTTAAACACTGTGAGTGGAACTCACACATCTCAAAGTGGTTGCTGAGAATGATTCTCTCTAGTTTTTATACGAAGATACTTCCTTTTCAACCGTAGGCCCAAAATCGATTGAAATCTCCACTTGGAAATTCCACAAAAAGAGGGTTTCAAATCTGCTCTGTCTAAAGTAAGGTTCAACTCTGTCAGTTGAACACATGCAGCCCAAAGAAGTTACTGAGAATTCTTCTGTCTAGCGTTATATGCAGAAATCCCGTTTCCAACGAAATCCTCAAAGAGGTCCAAATATCCACTTGCAGGCTTTACAAACAGAGTGTTTCCAAACTGCTCTATGAACACAAAGGTTAAACTCTGTGAGTGGAACTCACACATCCCAAAGTGGTTGCTGAGAAAGATTCTCTCTAGTTTTTATACGAAGATATTTCCTTTTCTACCGTAGTCCCAAAATCGCTTGAAATCTCCACTTGGAAATTCCACAAAAAGAGGGTTTCAAATCTGCTCTGTCTAAAGTAAGGTTCAACTCTGTCAGTTGAACACATGCAGCCCTAAGAAGTTACTGAGAATTCTTCTGTCTAGCGTTATATGCAGAAATTCCGTTTCCAACGAAATCCTCAATGAGGTCCAAATATCCACTTGCAGGCTTTACAAACAGAGTGTTTCCAAACTGCTCTATGAAAACAAAGGTTAAACTCTGTGAGTGGAACTCACACATCCCAAAGTGGTTGCTGAGAATGATTCTCTCTAGTTTTTATACGAAGATATTTCCTTTTCTACCGTAGGCCCAAATCGCTTGAAATCTCCCCTTGGAAATTCCACAAAAAGAGGGTTTCAAATCTGCTCTTTCCAAAGGAAGGTTCAACTCTGTGAGTTGAACACACGCAGCCCAAAGATGTTACTGAGAATTCTTCTGTCTAGCGTTATATGCAGAAATCCCGTTTCCAACGAAATCCTCAAAGAGGTCTCAATATCCACTTGCAGACTTTACAAACAGAGTGTTTCCAGACTGCTCTATGAAAACAAAGGTTAAACACTGTGAGTGGAACTCACACATCTCAAAGTGGTTGCTGAGAATGATTCTCTCTAGTTTTTATACGAAGATATTTCCTTTTCAACCGTAAGCCCAAAAACGCTTGAAATCTCCACTTGGAAATTCCACAAAAAGAGGGTTTCAAATCTGCTCTGTCTAAAGTAAGGTTCAACTCTGTGAGTTGAACACATGCAGCCCAAAGAAGTTACTGAGAATTCTTCTGTCTAGCGTTATATGCAGAAATCCCGTTTCCAACGAAATCCTCAAAGAGGTCCAAATATCCACTTGCAGGCTTTACAAACAGAGTGTTTCCAAACTGCTCTATGAACACAAAAGTTAAACTCTGTGAGTGGAACTCACACATCCCAAAGTGGTTGCTGAGAATGATTCTCTCTAGTTTTTATACGAAGATATTTCCTTTTCTACCGTAGTCCCAAAATCGCTTGAAATCTCCACTTGGAAATTCCACAAAAAGAGGGTTTCAAATCTGCTCTGTCTAAAGTAAGGTTCAACTCTGTGAGTTGAACACATGCAGCCCAAAGAAGTTACTGAGAATTCTTCTGTCTAGCGTTATATGCAGAAATCCCGTTTCCAACGAAATCCTCAAAGAGGTCCAAATATCCACTTGCAGACTTTACAAACAGAGTGTTTCCAATCTGCTCTATGAAAACATAGGTTAAACTCTGTGAGTGGAACGCACACATCCCAAAGAGTTTGCAGAGAATGATTCTCTCTAGTTTTTATAGGAAGATATTTCCTTTTCTACCGTAGGCCCAAATCTCTTGAAATCTCCACTTGGAAATTCAAGAAAAAGAGGGTTTCAAATCTGCTCTGTCTAAAGTAAGGTTCAACTCTGTGAGTTGAACACAGGCAGCCCAAAGAAGTTACTGACAATTCTTCTGTCTAGCGTTATACGCAGAAATCCCGTTTCCAACAAAATCATCAAAGAGGTCCAAATATCCACTTGCAGATTTTACAAATAGAGTGTTTCCAAACTGCTCTATGAAAACAAAGGTTAAACTCTGTGAGAGGAACGCACACATCCCAAAGTGTTTGCTGAGAATGATTCCCTCTAGTTTTTATATGAAGATATTTCCTTTTCTACCATAGGCCCAAATCTCTTGAAATCTCCACTTGCAAATTCCACAAAAAGAGGGTTTCAAATCTACTCTGTCTAAAGGAAGGTTCAACTCTGTGTATTGAACACACGCAGGCCAAAGAAGTTACTGAGAATTCTTCTGTCTAGCGTTATATGCAGAAATCCCGTTTCCAACGATATCCTCAAAGAGGTCCAAATATCCAATTGCAGGCTTTACAAACAGAGTGTTTCCAAACTGCTCTATGAAAACAAAGGTTAAACTCTGTGAGTGGAACTCACAAATCCCAAAGTGGTTGCTGAGAATGATTCTCTCTAGTTTTTATACGAAGATATTTCCTTTTCTACCGTAGGCCCAAAATCGCTTGAAATCTCCACTTGGAAATTCCTCAAAAAGAGGGTTTCAAATCTGCTCTGTCTAAAGTAAGGTTCAACTCTGTGAGTTGAACACACGCAGCCCAAAGAAGTTACTGACAATTCTTCTGTCTAGCGTTATATGCAGAAATCCCGTTTCCAACGAAATCCTCAAAGAGGTCTCAATATCCACTTGCAGACTTTACAAACAGAGTGTTTCCAGACTGCTCTATGAAAACAAAGGTTAAACACTGTGAGTGGAACTCACACATCTCAAAGTGGTTGCTGAGAATGATTCTCTCTAGTTTTTATACGAAGATATTTCCTTTTCAACCGTAGGCCCAAAATCGATTGAAATCTCCACTTGGAAATTCCACAAAAAGAGGGTTTCAAATCTGCTCTGTCTAAAGTAAGGTTCAACTCTGTGAGTTGAACACATGCAGCCCAAAGAAGTTACTGAGAATTCTTCTGTCTAGCGTTATATGCAGAAATCCCGTTTCCAACGAAATCCTCAAAGAGGTCCAAATATCCACTTGCAGGCTTTACAAACAGAGTGTTTCCAAACTGCTCTATGAACACAAAGGTTAAACTCTGTGAGTGGAACTCACACATCCCAAAGTGGTTGCTGAGAAAGATTCTCTCTAGTTTTTATACGAAGATATTTCCTTTTCTACCGTAGGCCCAAAATCGCTTGAAATCTCCACTTGCAAATTCCACAAAAAGAGGGTTTCAAATCTGCTCTGTCTAAAGGAAGGTTCAACTCTGTCAGTTGAACACATGCAGCCCTAAGAAGTTACTGAGAATTCTTCTGTCTAGCGTTATATGCAGAAATCCCGTTTCCAACGAAATCCTCAATGAGGTCCAAATATCCACTTGCAGGCTTTACAAACAGAGTGTTTCCAAACTGCTCTATGAAAACAAAGGTTAAACTCTGTGAGTGGAACTCACACATCCCAAAGTGGTTGCTGAGAATGATTCTCTCTAGTTTTTATACGAAGATATTTCCTTTTCTACCGTAGGCCCAAATCGCTTGAAATCTCCCCTTGGAAATTCCACAAAAAGAGGGTTTCAAATCTGCTCTTTCTAAAGGAAGGCTCAACTCTGTGAGTTGAACACACGCAGCCCAAAGATGTTACTGAGAATTCTTCTGTCTAGCGTTATATGCAGAAATCCCGTTTCCAACGAAATCCTCAAAGAGGTCTCAATATCCACTTGCAGACTTTACAAACAGAGTGTTTCCAGACTGCTCTATGAAAACAAAGGTTAAACACTGTGAGTGGAACTCACACATCTCAAAGTGGTTGCTGAGAATGATTCTCTCTAGTTTTTATACGAAGATACTTCCTTTTCAACCGTAGGCCCAAAATCGATTGAAATCTCCACTTGGAAATTCCACAAAAAGAGGGTTTCAAATCTGCTCTGTCTAAAGTAAGGTTCAACTCTGTGAGTTGAACACATGCAGCCCAAAGAAGTTACTGAGAATTCTTCTGTCTAGCGTTATATGCAGAAATCCCGTTTCCAACGAAATCCTCAAAGAGGTCTCAATATCCACTTGCAGACTTTACAAACAGAGTGTTTCCAGACTGCTCTATGAAAACAAAGGTTAAACACTGTGAGTGGAACTCACACATCCCAAAGTGGTTGCTGAGAATGATTCTCTCTTGTTTTTATACGAAGATATTTCCTTTTCTACCGTAGGCCCAAAATCGCTTGAAATCTCCACTTGGAAATTCCACAAAAAGAGGGTTTCAAATCTGCTCTGTCTAAAGTAAGGTTCAACTCTGTGAGTTGAACACATGCAGCCCAAAGAAGTTACTGAGAATTCTTCTGTCTAGCGTTATATGCAGAAATACCGTTTCCAACGAAATCCTCAAAGAGGTCCAAATATCCACTTGCAGGCTTTACAAACAGAGTGTTTCCAAACTGCTCTATGAACACAAAGGTTAAACTCTGTGAGTGGAACTCACACATCCCAAAGTGGTTGCTGAGAATGATTCTCTCTAGTTTTTATACGAAGATATTTCCTTTTCTACCGTAGGCCCAAAATCGCTTGAAATCTCCACTTGGAAATTCCACAAAAAGAGGGTTTCAAATCTGCTCTGTCTAAAGTAAGGTTCAACTCTGTGAGTTGAACACATGCAGCCCTAAGAAGTTACTGAGAATTCTTCTGTCTAGCGTTATATGCAGAAATCCCGTTTCCAACGAAATCCTCCAAGAGGTCCAAATATCCACTTGCAGACTTTACAAACAGAGTGTTTCCAATCTGCTCTATGAAAACAAAGGTTAAACTCTGTGAGTGGAACGCACACATCCCAAAGAGTTTGCAGAGAATGATTCTCTCTTGTTTTTATAGGAAGATATTTCCTTTTCTACCGTAGGCCCAAATCGCTTGAAATCTCCACTTGGAAATTCAAGAAAAAGAGGGTTTCAAATCTGCTCTGTCTAAAGTAAGGTTCAACTCTGTGAGTTGAACACAGGCAGCCCAAAGAAGTTACTGACAATTCTTCTGTCTAGCGTTATACGCAGAAATCCCGTTTCCAACAAAATCCTCAAAGAGGTCCAAATATCCACTTGCAGATTTTACAAATAGAGTGTTTCCAAACTGCTCTATGAAAACAAAGGTTAAACTCTGTGAGAGGAACGCACACATCCCAAAGTGTTTGCTGAGAATGATTCCCTCTAGTTTTTATATGAAGATATTTCCTTTTCTACCGTAGGCCCAAATCTCTTGAAATCTCCAATTGCAAATTCCACAAAAAGAGGGTTTCAAATCTGCTCTGTCTAAAGGAAGGTTCAACTCTGTGTATTGAACACACGCAGGCCAAAGAAGTTACTGAGAATTCTTCTGTCTAGCGTTATATGCAGAAATCCCGTTTCCAACGAAATCCTCAAAGAGGTCTCAATATCCACTTGCAGACTTTACAAACAGAGTGTTTCCACACTGCTCTATGAAAACAAAGGTTAAACACTGTGAGTGGAACTCACACATCTCAAAGTGGTTGCTGAGAATGATTCTCTCTAGTTTTTATACGAAGATATTTCCTTTTCAACCATAGGCCCAAAATCGATTGAAATCTCCACTTGGAAATTCCACAAAAAGAGGGTTTCAAATCTGCTCTGTCTAAAGTAAGGTTCAACTCTGTCAGTTGAACACATGCAGCCCTAAGAAGTTACTGAGAATTCTTCTGTCTAGCGTTATATGCAGAAATCCCGTGTCCAACGAAATCCTCAATGAGGTCCAAATATCCACTTGCAGGCTTTACAAACAGAGTGTTTCCAAACTGCTCTATGAAAACAAAGGTTAAACTCTGTGAGTGGAACTCACACATCCCAAAGTGGTTGCTGAGAATGATTCTCTCTAGTTTTTATACGAAGATATTTCCTTTTCTACCGTAGGCCCAAATCGCTTGAAATCTCCCCTTGGAAATTCCACAAAAAGAGGGTTTCAAATCTGCTCTTTCTAAAGGAAGGTTCAACTCTGTGAGTTGAACACACGCAGCCCAAAGATGTTACTGAGAATTCTTCTGTCTAGCGTTATATGCAGAAATCCCGTTTCCAACGAAATCCTCAAAGAGGTCTCAATATCCACTTGCAGACTTTACAAACAGAGTGTTTCCAGACTGCTCTATGAAAACAAAGGTTAAACACTGTGAGTGGAACTCACACATCTCAAAGTGGTTGCTGAGAATGATTCTCTCTAGTTTTTATACGAAGATACTTCCTTTTCAACCGTAGGCCCAAAATCGATTGAAATCTCCACTTGGAAATTCCACAAAAAGAGGGTTTCAAATCTGCTCTGTCTAAAGTAAGGTTCAACTCTGTGAGTTGAACACATGCAGCCCAAAGAAGTTACTGAGAATTCTTCTGTCTAGCGTTATATGCAGAAATCCCGTTTCCAACGAAATCCTCAAAGAGGTCCAAATATCCACTTGCAGACTTTACAAACAGAGTGTTTCCAATCTGCTCTATGAAAACATAGGTTAAACTCTGTGAGTGGAACGCACACATCCCAAAGAGTTTGCAGAGAATGATTCTCTCTAGTTTTTATACGAAGATATTTCCTTTTCTACCGTAGGCCCAAATCGCTTGAAATCTCCACTTGGAAATTCAAGAAAAAGAGGGTTTCAAATCTGCTCTGTCAAAAGTAAGGTTCAACTCTGTGAGTTGAACACAGGCAGCCCAAAGAAGTTACTGACAATTCTTCTGTCTAGCGTTATACGCAGAAATCCCGTTTCCAACAAAATCCTCAAAGAGGTCCAAATATCCACTTGCAGATTTTACAAATAGAGTGTTTCCAAACTGCTCTATGAAAACAAAGGTTAAACTCTGTGAGAGGAACGCACACATCCCAAAGTGTTTGCTGAGAATGATTCCCTCTAGTTTTTACATGAAGATATTTCCTTTTCTACCATAGGCCCAAATCTCTTGAAATCTCCACTTGCAAATTCCACAAAAAGAGGGTTTCAAATCTGCTCTGTCTAAAGGAAGGTTCAACTCTGTGTATTGAACACACGCAGGCCAAAGAAGTTACTGAGAATTCTTCTGTCTAGCGTTATATGCAGAAATCCCGTTTCCAACGATATCCTCAAAGAGGTCCAAATATCCAATTGCAGGCTTTACAAACAGAGTGTTTCCAAACTGCTCTATGAAAACAAAGGTTAAACTCTGTGAGTGGAACTCACAAATCCCAAAGTGGTTGCTGAGAATGATTCTCTCTAGTTTTTATACGAAGATATTTCCTTTTCTACCGTAGGCCCAAAATCGCTTGAAATCTCCACTTGGAAATTCCACAAAAAGAGGGTTTCAAATCTGCTCTTTCCAAAGGAAGGTTCAACTCTGTGAGTTGAACACACGCAGCCCAAAGAAGTTACTGACAATTCTTCTGTCTAGCGTTATATGCAGAAATCCCGTTTCCAACGAAATCCTCAAAGAGGTCTCAATATCCACTTGCAGACTTTACAAACAGAGTGTTTCCAGACTGCTCTATGAAAACAAAGGTTAAACACTGTGAGTGGAACTCACACATCTCAAAGTGGTTGCTGAGAATGATTCTCTCTAGTTTTTATACGAAGATACTTCCTTTTCAACCGTAGGCCCAAAATCGATTGAAATCTCCACTTGGAAATTCCACAAAAAGAGGGTTTCAAATCTGCTCTGTCTAAAGTAAGGTTCAACTCTGTGAGTTGAACACATGCAGCCCAAAGAAGTTACTGAGAATTCTTCTGTCTAGCGTTATATGCAGAAATCCCGTTTCCAACGAAATCCTCAAAGAGGTCCAAATATCCACTTGCAGGCTTTACAAACAGAGTGTTTCCAAACTGCTCTATGAACACAAAGGTTAAACTCTGTGAGCGGAACTCACACATCCCAAAGTGGTTGCTGAGAAAGATTCTCTCTAGTTTTTATACGAAGATATTTCCTTTTCTACCGTAGTCCCAAAATGTCTTGAAATCTCCACTTGCAAATTCCACAAAAAGAGGGTTTCAAATCTGCTCTGTCTAAAGGAAGGTTCAACTCTGTCTGTTGAACACATGCAGCCCTAAGAAGTTACTGAGAATACTTCTGTCTAGCGTTATATGCAGAAATCCCGTTTCCAACGAAATCCTCAATGAGGTCCAAATATCCACTTGCAGGCTTTACAAACAGAGTGTTTCCAAACTGCTCTATGAAAACAAAGGTTAAACTCTGTGAGTGGAACTCACACATCCCAAAGTGGTTGCTGAGAATGATTCTCTCTAGTTTTTATACGAAGATATTTCCTTTTCTACCGTAGGCCCAAATCGCTTGAAATCTCCCCTTGGAAATTCCACAAAAAGAGGGTTTCAAATCTGCTCTTTCTAAAGGAAGGTTCAACTCTGTGAGTTGAACACACGCAGCCCAAAGATGTTACTGAGAATTCTTCTGTCTAGCGTTATATGCAGAAATCCCGTTTCCAACGAAATCCTCAAAGAGGTCTCAATATCCACTTGCAGACTTTACAAACAGAGTGTTTCCAGACTGCTCTATGAAAACAAAGGTTAAACACTGTGAGTGGAACTCACACATCTCAAAGTGGTTGCTGAGAATGATTCTCTCTAGTTTTTATACGAAGATATTTCCTTTTCAACCGTAAGCCCAAAATCGCTTGAAATCTCCACTTGGAAATTCCACAAAAAGAGGGTTTCAAATCTGCTCTGTCTAAAGTAAGGTTCAACTCTGTCAGTTGAACACATGCAGCCCTAAGAAGTTACTGAGAATTCTTCTGTCTAGCGTTATATGCAGAAATCCCGTGTCCAACGAAATCCTCAATGAGGTCCAAATATCCACTTGCAGGCTTTACAAACAGAGTGTTTCCAAACTGCTCTATGAAAACAAAGGTTAAACTCTGTGAGTGGAACTCACAAATCCCAAAGTGGTTGCTGAGAATGATTCTCTCTAGTTTTTATACGAAGATATTTCCTTTTCTACCGTAGGCCCAAAATCGCTTGAAATCTCCACTTGGAAATTCCTCAAAAAGAGGGTTTCAAATCTGCTCTTTCCAAAGGAAGGTTCAACTCTGTGAGTTGAACACACGCAGCCCAAAGAAGTTACTGACAATTCTTCTGTCTAGCGTTATATGGAGAAATCCCGTTTCCAACAAAATCCTCAAAGAGGTCTCAATATCCACTTGCAGACTTTACAAACAGAGTGTTTCCAGACTGCTCTATGAAAACAAAGGTTAAACACTGTGAGTGGAACTCACACATCTCAAAGTGGTTGCTGAGAATGATTCTCTCTAGTTTTTATACGAAGATACTTCCTTTTCAACCGTAGGCCCAAAATCGATTGAAATCTCCACTTGGAAATTCCACAAAAAGAGGGTTTCAAATCTGCTCTGTCTAAAGTAAGGTTCAACTCTGTGAGTTGAACACATGCAGCCCAAAGAAGTTACTGAGAATTCTTCTGTCTAGCGTTATATGCAGAAATCCCGTTTCCAACGAAATCCTCAAAGAGGTCCAAATATCCACTTGCAGGCTTTACAAACAGAGTGTTTCCAAACTGCTCTATGAACACAAAGGTTAAACTCTGTGAGCGGAACTCACACATCCCAAAGTGGTTGCTGAGAAAGATTCTCTCTAGTTTTTATACGAAGATATTTCCTTTTCTACCGTAGTCCCAAAATGTCTTGAAATCTCCACTTGCAAATTCCACAAAAAGAGGGTTTCAAATCTGCTCTGTCTAAAGGAAGGTTCAACTCTGTCTGTTGAACACATGCAGCCCTAAGAAGTTACTGAGAATACTTCTGTCTAGCGTTATATGCAGAAATCCCGTTTCCAACGAAATCCTCAATGAGGTCCAAATATCCACTTGCAGGCTTTACAAACAGAGTGTTTCCAAACTGCTCTATGAAAACAAAGGTTAAACTCTGTGAGTGGAACTCACACATCCCAAAGTGGTTGCTGAGAATGATTCTCTCTAGTTTTTATACGAAGATATTTCCTTTTCTACCGTAGGCCCAAATCGCTTGAAATCTCCCCTTGGAAATTCCACAAAAAGAGGGTTTCAAATCTGCTCTTTCTAAAGGAAGGTTCAACTCTGTGAGTTGAACACACGCAGCCCAAAGATGTTACTGAGAATTCTTCTGTCTAGCGTTATATGCAGAAATCCCGTTTCCAACGAAATCCTCAAAGAGGTCTCAATATCCACTTGCAGACTTTACAAACAGAGTGTTTCCAGACTGCTCTATGAAAACAAAGGTTAAACACTGTGAGTGGAACTCACACATCTCAAAGTGGTTGCTGAGAATGATTCTCTCTAGTTTTTATACGAAGATATTTCCTTTTCAACCGTAAGCCCAAAATCGCTTGAAATCTCCACTTGGAAATTCCACAAAAAGAGGGTTTCAAATCTGCTCTGTCTAAAGTAAGGTTCAACTCTGTGAGTTGAACACATGCAGCCCAAAGAAGTTACTGAGAATTCTTCTGTCTAGCGTTATATGCAGAAATCCCGTTTCCAACGAAATCCTCAAAGAGGTCCAAATATCCACTTGCAGGCTTTACAAACAGAGTGTTTCCAAACTGCTCTATGAACACAAAGGTTAAACTCTGTGAGTGGAACTCACACATCCCAAAGTGGTTGCTGAGAATGATTCTCTCTAGTTTTTATACGAAGATATTTCCTTTTCTACCGTAGGCCCAAAATCGCTTGAAATCTCCACTTGGAAATTCCACAAAAAGAGGGTTTCAAATCTGCTCTGTCTAAAGTAAGGTTCAACTCTGTGAGTTGAACACATGCAGCCCAAAGAAGTTACTGAGAATTCTTCTGTCCAGCGTTATATGCAGAAATCCCGTTTCCAACGAAATCCTCCAAGAGGTCCAAATATCCACTTGCAGACTTTACAAACAGAGTGTTTCCAATCTGCTCTATGAAAACAAAGGTTAAACTCTGTGAGTGGAACGCACACATCCCAAAGAGTTTGCAGAGAATGATTCTCTCTAGTTTTTATAGGAAGATATTTCCTTTTGTACCGTAGGCCCAAATCGCTTGAAATCTCCACTTGGAAATTCAAGAAAAAGAGGGTTTCAAATCTGCTCTGTCTAAAGTAAGGTTCAACTCTGTGAGTTGAACACAGGCAGCCCAAAGAAGTTACTGACAATTCTTCTGTCTAGCGTTATACGCAGAAATCCCGTTTCCAACAAAATCCTCAAAGAGGTCCAAATATCCACTTGCAGATTTTACAAATAGAGTGTTTCCAAACTGCTCTATGAAAACAAAGGTTAAACTCTGTGAGAGGAACGCACACATCCCAAAGTGTTTGCTGAGAATGATTCCCTCTAGTTTTTATATGAAGATATTTCCTTTTCTACCATAGGCCCAAATCTCTTGAAATCTCCACTTGCAAATTCCACAAAAAGAGGGTTTCAAATCTGCTCTGTCTAAAGGAAGGTTCAACTCTGTGTATTGAACACACGCAGGCCAAAGAAGTTACTGAGAATTCTTCTGTCTAGCGTTATATGCAGAAATCCAGTTTCCAACGAAATCCTCAAAGAGGTCTCAATATCCACTTGCAGACTTTACAAACAGAGTGTTTCCAGACTGCTCTATGAAAACAAAGGTTAAACACTGTGAGTGGAACTCACACATCCCAAAGTGGTTGCTGAGAATGATTCTCTCTAGTTTTTATACGAAGATATTTCCTTTTCTACCGTAGGCCCAAATCGCTTGAAATCTCCCATTGGAAATTCCACAAAAAGAGGGTTTCAAATCTGCTCTTTCTAAAGGAAGGTTCAACTCTGTGAGTTGAACACACGCAGCCCAAAGATGTTACTGAGAATTCTTCTGTCTAGCGTTATATGCAGAAATCCCGTTTCCAACGAAATCCTCAAAGAGGTCTCAATATCCACTTGCAGACTTTACAAACAGAGTGTTTCCAGACTGCTCTATGAAAACAAAGGTTAAACACTGTGAGTGGAACTCACACATCTCATAGTGGTTGCTGAGAATGATTCTCTCTAGTTTTTATACAAAGATATTTCCTTTTCAACCGTAAGCCCAAAATCGCTTGAAATCTCCACTTGGAAATTCCACAAAAAGAGGGTTTCAAATCTGCTCTGTCTAAAGTAAGGTTCAACTCTGTGAGTTGAACACATGCAGCCCAAAGAAGTTACTGAGAATTCTTCTGTCTAGCGTTATATGCAGAAATACCGTTTCCAACGAAATCCTCAAAGAGGTCCAAATATCCACTTGCAGGCTTTACAAACAGAGTGTTTCCAAACTGCTCTATGAACACAAAGGTTAAACTCTGTGAGTGGAACTCACACATCCCAAAGTGGTTGCTGAGAATGATTCTCTCTAGTTTTTATACGAAGATATTTCCTTTTCTACCGTAGGCCCAAAATCGCTTGAAATCTCCACTTGGAAATTCCACAAAAAGAGGGTTTCAAATCTGCTCTGTCTAAAGTAAGGTTCAACTCTGTGAGTTGAACACATGCAGCCCTAAGAAGTTACTGAGAATTCTTCTGTCTAGCGTTATATGCAGAAATCCCGTTTCCAACGAAATCCTCCAAGAGGTCCAAATATCCACTTGCAGACTTTACAAACAGAGTGTTTCCAATCTGCTCTATGAAAACAAAGGTTAAACTCTGTGAGTGGAACGCACACATCCCAAAGAGTTTGCAGAGAATGATTCTCTCTAGTTTTTATAGGAAGATATTTCCTTTTCTACCGTAGGCCCAAATCGCTTGAAATCTCCACTTGGAAATTCAAGAAAAAGAGGGTTTCAAATCTGCTCTGTCTAAAGTAAGGTTCAACTCTGTGAGTTGAACACAGGCAGCCCAAAGAAGTTACTGACAATTCTTCTGTCTAGCGTTATACGCAGAAATCCCGTTTCCAACAAAATCCTCAAAGAGGTCCAAATATCCACTTGCAGATTTTACAAATAGAGTGTTTCCAAACTGCTCTATGAAAACAAAGGTTAAACTCTGTGAGAGGAACGCACACATCCCAAAGTGTTTGCTGAGAATGATTCCCTCTAGTTTTTATATGAAGATATTTCCTTTTCTACCATAGGCCCAAATCTCTTGAAATCTCCACTTGCAAATTCCACAAAAAGAGGGTTTCAAATCTGCTCTGTCTAAAAGAAGGTTCAACTCTGTGTATTGAACACACGCAGCCCAAAGATGTTACTGAGAATTCTTCTGTCTAGCGTTATATGCAGAAATCCCGTTTCCAACGAAATCCTCAAAGAGGTCTCAATATCCACTTGCAGACTTTACAAACAGAGTGTTTCCAGACTGCTCTATGAAAACAAAGGTTAAACACTGTGAGTGGAACTCACACATCTCAAAGTGGTTGCTGAGAATGATTCTCTCTAGTTTTTATACGAAGATACTTCCTTTTCAACCGTAGGCCCAAAATCGATTGAAATCTCCACTTGGAAATTCCACAAAAAGAGGGTTTCAAATCTGCTCTGTCTAAAGTAAGGTTCAACTCTGTCAGTTGAACACATGCAGCCCAAAGAAGTTACTGAGAATTCTTCTGTCTAGCGTTATATGCAGAAATCCCGTTTCCAACGAAATCCTCCAAGAGGTCCAAATATCCACTTGCAGACTTTACAAACAGAGTGTTTCCAATCTGCTCTATGAAAACATAGGTTAAACTCTGTGAGTGGAACGCACACATCCCAAAGAGTTTGCAGAGAATGATTCTCTCTAGTTTTTATAGGAAGATATTTCCTTTTCTACCGTAGGCCCAAATCGCTTGAAATCTCCACTTGGAAATTCAAGAAAAAGAGGGTTTCAAATCTGCTCTGTCTAAAGTAAGGTTCAACTCTGTGAGTTGAACACAGGCAGCCCAAAGAAGTTACTGACAATTCTTCTGTCTAGCGTTATACGCAGAAATCCCGTTTCCAACAAAATCCTCAAAGAGGTCCAAATATCCACTTGCAGATTTTACAAATAGAGTGTTTCCAAACTGCTCTATGAAAACAAAGGTTAAACTCTGTGAGAGGAACGCACACATCCCAAAGTGTTTGCTGAGAATGATTCCCTCTAGTTTTTATATGAAGCTATTTCCTTTTCTACCATAGGCCCAAATCTCTTGAAATCTCCACTTGCAAATTCCACAAAAAGAGGGTTTCAAATCTGCTCTGTCTAAAGGAAGGTTCAACTCTGTGTATTGAACACACGCAGGCCAAAGAAGTTACTGAGAATTCTTCTGTCTAGCGTTATATGCAGAAATCCCGTTTCCAACGATATCCTCAAAGAGGTCCAAATATCCAATTGCAGGCTTTACAAACAGAGTGTTTCCAAACTGCTCTATGAAAACAAAGGTTAAACTCTGTGAGTGGAACTCACAAATCCCAAAGTGGTTGCTGAGAATGATTCTCTCTAGTTTTTATACGAAGATATTTCCTTTTCTACCGTAGGCCCAAAATCGCTTGAAATCTCCACTTGGAAATTCCTCAAAAAGAGGGTTTCAAATCTGCTCTGTCTAAAGTAAGGTTCAACTCTGTGAGTTGAACACACGCAGCCCAAAGAAGTTACTGACAATTCTTCTGTCTAGCGTTATATGCAGAAATCCCGTTTCCAACGAAATCCTCAAAGAGGTCTCAATATCCACTTGCAGACTTTACAAACAGAGTGTTTCCAGACTGCTCTATGAAAACAAAGGTTAAACACTGTGAGTGGAACTCACACATCTCAAAGTGGTTGCTGAGAATGATTCTCTCTAGTTTTTATACGAAGATATTTCCTTTTCAACCGTAGGCCCAAAATCGATTGAAATCTCCACTTGGAAATTCCACAAAAAGAGGGTTTCAAATCTGCTCTGTCTAAAGTAAGGTTCAACTCTGTGAGTTGAACACATGCAGCCCAAAGAAGTTACTGAGAATTCTTCTGTCTAGCGTTATATGCAGAAATCCCGTTTCCAACGAAATCCTCAAAGAGGTCCAAATATCCACTTGCAGGCTTTACAAACAGAGTGTTTCCAAACTGCTCTATGAACACAAAGGTTAAACTCTGTGAGTGGAACTCACACATCCCAAAGTGGTTGCTGAGAAAGATTCTCTCTAGTTTTTATACGAAGATATTTCCTTTTCTACCGTAGTCCCAAAATCGCTTGAAATCTCCACTTGCAAATTCCACAAAAAGAGGGTTTCAAATCTGCTCTGTCTAAAGGAAGGTTCAACTCTGTGAGTTGAACACATGCAGCCCTAAGAAGTTACTGAGAATTCTTCTGTCTAGCGTTATATGCAGAAATCCCGTTTCCAACGAAATCCTCAATGAGGTCCAAATATCCACTTGCAGGCTTTACAAACAGAGTGTTTCCAAACTGCTCTATGAAAACAAAGGTTAAACTCTGTGAGTGGAACTCACACATCCCAAAGTGGTTGCTGAGAATGATTCTCTCTAGTTTTTATACGAAGATATTTCCTTTTCTACCGTAGGCCCAAATCGCTTGAAATCTCCCCTTGGAAATACCACAAAAAGAGGGTTTCAAATCTGCTCTTTCTAAAGGAAGGTTCAACTCTGTGAGTTGAACACACGCAGCCCAAAGATGTTACTGAGAATTCTTCTGTCTAGCGTTATATGCAGAAATCCCGTTTCCAACGAAATCCTCAAAGAGGTCTCAATATCCACTTGCAGACTTTACAAACAGAGTGTTTCCAGACTGCTCTATGAAAACAAAGGTTAAACACTGTGAGTGGAACTCACACATCTCAAAGTGGTTGCTGAGAATGATTCTCTCTAGTTTTTATACGAAGATACTTCCTTTTCAACCGTAGGCCCAAAATCGCTTGAAATCTCCCCTTGGAAATTCCACAAAAAGAGGGTTTCAAATCTGCTCTGTCTAAAGTAAGGTTCAACTCTGTCAGTTGAACACATGCAGCCCAAAGAAGTTACTGAGAATTCTTCTGTCTAGCGTTATATGCAGAAATCCCGTTTCCAACGAAATCCTCAAAGAGGTCTCAATATCCACTTGCAGACTTTACAAACAGAGTGTTTCCAGACTGCTCTATGAAAACAAAGGTTAAACACTGTGAGTGGAACTCACACATCTCAAAGTGGTTGCTGAGAATGATTCTCTCTAGTTTTTATACGAAGATATTTCCTTTTCAACCGTAAGCCCAAAATCGCTTGAAATCTCCACTTGGAAATTCCACAAAAAGAGGGTTTCAAATCTGCTCTGTCTAAAGTAAGGTTCAACTCTGTGAGTTGAACACATGCAGCCCAAAGAAGTTACTGAGAATTCTTCTGTCTAGCGTTATATGCAGAAATCTCGTTTCCAACGAAATCCTCAAAGAGGTCCAAATATCCACTTGCAGGCTTTACAAACAGAGTGTTTCCAAACTGCTCTATGAACACAAACGTTAAACTCTGTGAGTGGAACTCACACATCCCAAAGTGGTTGCTGAGAATGATTCTCTCTAGTTTTTATACGAAGATATTTCCTTTTCAACCGTAGGCCCAAAATCGATTGAAATCTCCACTTGGAAATTCCACAAAAAGAGGGTTTCAAATCTGCTCTGTCTAAAGTAAGGTTCAACTCTGTGAGTTGAACACATGCAGCCCAAAGAAGTTACTGAGAATTCTTCTGTCTAGCGTTATATGCAGAAATCCCGTTTCCAACGAAATCCTCCAAGAGGTCCAAATATCCACTTGCAGACTTTACAAACAGAGTGTTTCCAATCTGCTCTATGAAAACATAGGTTAAACTCTGTGAGTGGAACGCACACATCCCAAAGAGTTTGCAGAGAATGATTCTCTCTAGTTTTTATAGGAAGATATTTCCTTTTCTACCGTAGGCCCAAATCGCTTGAAATCTCCACTTGGAAATTCAAGAAAAAGAGGGTTTCAAATCTGCTCTGTCTAAAGTAAGGTTCAACTCTGTGAGTTGAACACAGGCAGCCCAAAGAAGTTACTGACAATTCTTCTGTCTAGCGTTATACGCAGAAATCCCGTTTCCAACAAAATCCTCAAAGAGGTCCAAATATCCACTTGCAGATTTTACAAATAGAGTGTTTCCAAACTGCTCTATGAAAACAAAGGTTAAACTCTGTGAGAGGAACGCACACATCCCAAAGTGTTTGCTGAGAATGATTCCCTCTAGTTTTTATATGAAGATATTTCCTTTTCTACCGTAGGCCCAAATCTCTTGAAATCTCCACTTGCAAATTCCACAAAAAGAGGGTTTCAAATCTGCTCTGTCTAAAGGAAGGTTCAACTCTGTGTATTGAACACACGCAGGCCAAAGAAGTTACTGAGAATTCTTCTGTCTAGCGTTATATGCAGAAATCCCGTTTCCAACGATATCTTCAAAGAGGTCCAAATATCCAATTGCAGGCTTTACAAACAGAGTGTTTCCAGACTGCTCTATGAAAACAAAGGTTAAACACTGTGAGTGGAACTCACACATCTCAAAGTGGTTGCTGAGAATGATTCTCTCTAGTTTTTATACGAAGATATTTCCTTTTCAACCGTAGGCCCAAAATCGATTGAAATCTCCACTTGGAAATTCCACAAAAAGAGGGTTTCAAATCTGCTCTGTCTAAAGTAAGGTTCAACTCTGTGAGTTGAACACATGCAGCCCAAAGAAGTTACTGAGAATTCTTCTGTCTAGCGTTATATGCAGAAATCCCGTTTCCAACGAAATCCTCAAAGAGGTCCAAATATCCACTTGCAGGCTTTACAAACAGAGTGTTTCCAAACTGCTCTATGAACACAAAGGTTAAACTCTGTGAGTGGAACTCACACATCCCAAAGTGGTTGCTGAGAAAGATTCTCTCTAGTTTTTATACGAAGATATTTCCTTTTCTACCGTAGTCCCAAAATCTCTTGAAATCTCCACTTGCAAATTCCACAAAAAGAGGGTTTCAAATCTGCTCTGTCTAAAGGAAGGTTCAACTCTGTCAGTTGAACACATGCAGCCCTAAGAAGTTACTGAGAATTCTTCTGTCTAGCGTTATATGCAGAAATCCCGTTTCCAACGAAATCCTCAATGAGGTCCAAATATCCACTTGCAGGCTTTACAAACAGAGTGTTTCCAAACTGCTCTATGAAAACAAAGGTTAAACTCTGTGAGTGGAACTCACACATCCCAAAGTGGTTGCTGAGAATGATTCTCTCTAGTTTTTATACGAAGATATTTCCTTTTCTACCGTAGGCCCAAATCGCTTGAAATCTCCCCTTGGAAATTCCACAAAAAGAGGGTTTCAAATCTGCTCTGTCTAAAGTAAGGTTCAACTCTGTGAGTTGAACACACGCAGCCCAAAGAAGTTACTGAGAATTCTTCTGTCTAGCGTTATATGCAGAAATCCCGTTTCCAACGAAATCCTCCAAGAGGTCCAAATATCCACTTGCAGACTTTACAAACAGAGTGTTTCCAATCTGCTCTATGAAAACATAGGTTAAACTCTGTGAGTGGAACGCACACATCCCAAAGAGTTTGCAGAGAATGATTCTCTCTAGTTTTTATAGGAAGATATTTCCTTTTCTACCGTAGGCCCAAATCGCTTGAAATCTCCACTTGGAAATTCAAGAAAAAGAGGGTTTCAAATCTGCTCTGTCTAAAGTAAGGTTCAACTCTGTGAGTTGAACACAGGCAGCCCAAAGAAGTTACTGACAATTCTTCTGTCTAGCGTTATACGCAGAAATCCCGTTTCCAACAAAATCCTCAAAGAGTTCCAAATATCCACTTGCAGATTTTACAAATAGAGTGTTTCCAAACTGCTCTATGAAAACAAAGGTTAAACTCTGTGAGAGGAACGCACACATCCCAAAGTGTTTGCTGAGAATGATTCCCTCTAGTTTTTATATGAAGATATTTCCTTTTCTACCATAGGCCCAAATCGATTGAAATCTCCACTTGCAAATTCCACAAAAAGAGGGTTTCAAATCTGCTCTGTCTAAAGGAAGGTTCAACTCTGTGTATTGAACACACGCAGGCCAAAGAAGTTACTGAGAATTCTTCTGTCTAGCGTTATATGCAGAAATCCCGTTTCTAACGATATCCTCAAAGAGGTCCAAATATCCAATTGCAGGCTTTACAAACAGAGTGTTTCCAAACTGCTATATGAAAACAAAGGTTAAACTCTGTGAGTGGAACTCACAAATCCCAAAGTGGTTGCTGAGAATGATTCTCTCTAGTTTTTATACGAAGATATTTCCTTTTCTACCGTAGGCCCAAAATCGCTTGAAATCTCCACTTGGAAATTCCTCAAAAAGAGGGTTTCAAATCTGCTCTGTCTAAAGTAAGGTTCAACTCTGTGAGTTGAACACACGCAGCCCAAAGAAGTTACTGACAATTCTTCTGTCTAGCGTTATATGCAGAAATCCCGTTTCCAACGAAATCCTCAAAGAGGTCTCAATATCCACTTGCAGACTTTACAAACAGAGTGTTTCCAGACTGCTCTATGAAAACAAAGGTTAAACACTGTGAGTGGAACTCACACATCTCAAAGTGGTTGCTGAGAATGATTCTCTCTAGTTTTTATACGAAGATATTTCCTTTTCAACCGTAGGCCCAAAATCGATTGAAATCTCCAGTTGGAAATTCCACAAAAAGAGGGTTTTAAATCTGCTCTGTCTAAAGTAAGGTTCAACTCTGTGAGTTGAACACATGCAGCCCAAAGAAGTTACTGAGAATTCTTCTGTCTAGCGTTATATGCAGAAATCCCGTTTCCAACGAAATCCTCAAAGAGGTCCAAATATCCACTTGCAGGCTTTACAAACAGAGTGTTTCCAAACTGCTCTATGAACACAAAGGTTAAACTCTGTGAGTGGAACTCACACATCCCAAAGTGGTTGCTGAGAAAGATTTTCTCTAGTTTTTATACGAAGATATTTCCTTTTCTACCGTAGTCCCAAAATCGCTTGAAATCTCCACTTGCAAATTCCACAAAAAGAGGGTTTCAAATCTGCTCTTTCTAAAGGAAGGTTCAACTCTGTGAGTTGAACACACGCAGCCCAAAGATGTTACTGAGAATTCTTCTGTCTAGCGTTATATGCAGAAATCCCGTTTCCAACGAAATCCTCAAAGAGGTCTCAATATCCACTTGCAGACTTTACAAACAGAGTGTTTCCAGACTGCTCTATGAAAACAAAGGTTAAACACTGTGAGTGGAACTCACACATCTCAAAGTGGTTGCTGAGAATGATTCTCTCTAGTTTTTATACGAAGATATTTCCTTTTCAACCATAAGCCCAAAATCGCTTGAAATCTCCACTTGGAAATTCCACAAAAAGAGGGTTTCAAATCTGCTCTGTCTAAAGTAAGGTTCAACTGTGTGAGTTGAACACATGCAGCCCAAAGAAGTTACTGAGAATTCTTCTGTCTAGCGTTATATGCAGAAATCTCGTTTCCAACGAAATCCTCAAAGAGGTCCAAATATCCACTTGCAGGCTTTACAAACAGAGTGTTTCCAAACTGCTCTATGAACACAAACGTTAAACTCTGTGAGTGGAACTCACACATCCCAAAGTGGTTGCTGAGAATGATTCTCTCTAGTTTTTATACGAAGATATTTCCTTTTCTACCGTAGGCCCAAAATCGCTTGAAATCTCCACTTGGAAATTCCACAAAAAGAGGGTTTCAAATCTGCTCTGTCTAAAGTAAGGTTCAACTCTGTGAGTTGAACACATGCAGCCCAAAGAAGTTACTGAGAATTCTTCTGTCTAGCGTTATATGCAGAAATCCCGTTTCCAACGAAATCCTCCAAGAGGTCCAAATATCCACTTGCAGACTTTACAAACAGAGTGTTTCCAATCTGCTCTATGAAAACATAGGTTAAACTCTGTGAGTGGAACGCACACATCCCAAAGAGTTTGCAGAGAATGATTCTCTCTAGTTTTTATAGGAAGATATTTCCTTTTCTACCGTAGGCCCAAATCGCTTGAAATCTCCACTTGGAAATTCAAGAAAAAGAGGGTTTCAAATCTGCTCTGTCTAAAGTAAGGTTCAACTCTGTGAGTTGAACACAGGCAGCCCAAAGAAGTTACTGACAATTCTTCTGTCTAGCGTTATACGCAGAAATCCCGTTTCCAACAAAATCCTCAAAGAGGTCCAAATATCCACTTGCAGATTTTACAAATAGAGTGTTTCCAAACTGCTCTATGAAAACAAAGGTTAAACTCTGTGAGAGGAACGCACACATCCCAAAGTGTTTGCTGAGAATGATTCCCTCTAGTTTTTATATGAAGATATTTCCTTTTCTACCATAGGCCCAAATCTCTTGAAATCTCCACTTGCAAATTCCACAAAAAGAGGGTTTCAAATCTGCTCTGTCTAAAGGAAGGTTCAACTCTGTGTATTGAACACACGCAGGCCAAAGAAGTTACTGAGAATTCTTCTGTCTGCGTTATATGCAGAAATCCCGTTTCCAAAGATATCCTCAAAGAGGTCCAAATATCCAATTGCAGGCTTTACAAACAGAGTGTTTCCAAACTGCTCTATGAAAACAAAGGTTAAACTCTGTGAGTGGAACTCACAAATCCCAAAGTGGTTGCTGAGAATGATTCTCTCTAGTTTTTATACGAAGATATTTCCTTTTCTACCGTAGGCCCAAAATCGCTTGAAATCTCCACTTGGAAATTCCTCAAAAAGAGGGTTTCAAATCTGCTCTGTCTAAAGTAAGGTTCAACTCTGTGAGTTGAACACACGCAGCCCAAAGAAGTTACTGACAATTCTTCTGTCTAGCGTTATATGCAGAAATCCCGTTTCCAACGAAATCCTCAAAGAGGTCTCAATATCCACTTGCAGACTTTACAAACAGAGTGTTTCCAGACTGCTCTATGAAAACAAAGGTTAAACACTGTGAGTGGAACTCACACATCTCAAAGTGGTTGCTGAGAATGATTCTCTCTAGTTTTTATACGAAGATATTTCCTTTTCAACCGTAGGCCCAAAATCGATTGAAATCTCCACTTGGAAATTCCACAAAAAGAGGGTTTCAAATCTGCTCTGTCTAAAGTAAGGTTCAACTCTGTGAGTTGAACACATGCAGCCCAAAGAAGTTACTGAGAATTCTTCTTTCTAGAGTTATATGCAGAAATCCCGTTTCCAACGAAATCCTCAAAGAGGTCCAAATATCCACTTGCAGGCTTTACAAACAGAGTGTTTCCAAACTGCTCTATGAACACAAAGGTTAAACTCTGTGAGTGGAACTCACACATCCCAAAGTGGTTGCTGAGAAAGATTCTCTCTAGTTTTTATACGAAGATATTTCCTTTTCTACCGTAATCCCAAAATCTCTTGAAATCTCCACTTGCAAATTCCACAAAAAGAGGGTTTCAAATCTGCTCTGTCTAAAGGAAGGTTCAACTCTGTCAGTTGAACACATGCAGCCCTAAGAAGTTACTGAGAATTCTTCTGTCTAGCGTTATATGCAGAAATCCCGTTTCCAACGAAATCCTCAATGAGGTCCAAATATCCACTTGCAGGCTTTACAAACAGAGTGTTTCCAAACTGCTCTATGAAAACAAAGGTTAAACTCTGTGAGTGGAACTCACACATCCCAAAGTGGTTGCTGAGAATGATTCTCTCTAGTTTTTATACGAAGATATTTCCTTTTCTACCGTAGGCCCAAATCGCTTGAAATCTCCCCTTGGAAATTCCACAAAAAGAGGGTTTCAAATCTGCTCTTTCTAAAGGAAGGTTCAACTCTGTGAGTTGAACACACGCAGCCCAAAGATGTTACTGTGAATTCTTCTGTCTAGCGTTATATGCAGAAATCCCGTTTCCAACGAAATCCTCAAAGAGGTCTCAATATCCACTTGCAGACTTTACAAACAGAGTGTTTCCAGACTGCTCTATGAAAACAAAGGTTAAACACTGTGAGTGGAACTCACACATCTCAAAGTGGTTGCTGAGAATGATTCTCTCTAGTTTTTATACGAAGATACTTCCTTTTCAACCGTTGGCCCAAAATCGATTGAAATCTCCACTTGGAAATTCCACAAAAAGAGGGTTTCAAATCTGCTCTGTCTAAAGTAAGGTTCAACTCTGTGAGTTGAACACATGCAGCCCAAAGAAGTTACTGAGAATTCTTCTGTCTAGCGTTATATGCAGAAATCCCGTTTCCAACGAAATCCTCAAAGAGGTCTCAATATCCACTTGCAGACTTTACAAACAGAGTGTTTCCAGACTGCTCTATGAAAACAAAGGTTAAACACTGTGAGTGGAACTCACACATCTCAAAGTGGTTGCTGAGAATGATTCTCTCTAGTTTTTATACGAAGATATTTCCTTTTCAACCGTAAGCCCAAAATCGCTTTGAATCTCCACTTGGAAATTCCACAAAAAGAGGGTTTCAAATCTGCTCTGTCTAAAGTAAGGTTCAACTCTGTGAGTTGAACACATGTAGCCCAAAGAAGTTACTGAGAATTCTTCTGTCTAGCGTTATATGCAGAAATACCGTTTCCAACGAAATCCTCAAAGAGGTCCAAATATCCACTTGCAGGCTTTACAAACAGAGTGTTTCCAAACTGCTCTATGAACACAAAGGTTAAACTCTGTGAGTGGAACTCACACATCCCAAAGTGGTTGCTGAGAATGATTCTCTCTAGTTTTTATACGAAGATATTTCCTTTTCTACCGTAGGCCCAAAATCGCTTGAAATCTCCACTTGGAAATTCCACAAAAAGAGGGTTTCAAATCTGCTCTGTCTAAAGTAAGGTTCAACTCTGTGAGTTGAACACATGCAGCCCAAAGAAGTTACTGAGAATTCTTCTGTCTAGCGTTATATGCAGAAATCCCGTTTCCAACGAAATCCTCCAAGAGGTCCAAATATCCACTTGCAGACTTTACAAACAGAGTGTTTCCAATCTGCTCTATGAAAACAAAGGTTAAACTCTGTGAGTGGAACGCACACATCCCAAAGAGTTTGCAGAGAATGATTCTCTCTAGTTTTTATAGGAAGATATTTCCTTTTCTACCGTAGGCCCAAATCGCTTGAAATCTCCACTTGGAAATTCAAGAAAAAGAGGGTTTCAAATCTGCTCTGTCTAAAGTAAGGTTCAACTCTGTGAGTTGAACACAGGCAGCCCAAAGAAGTTACTGACAATTCTTCTGTCTAGCGTTATACGCAGAAATCCCGTTTCCAACAAAATCCTCAAAGAGGTCCAAATATCCACTTGCAGATATTACAAATAGAGTGTTTCCAAACTGCTCGATGAAAACAAAGGTTAAACTCTGTGAGAGGAACGCACACATCCCAAAGTGTTTGCTGAGAATGATTCCCTCTAGTTTTTATATGAAGATATTTCCTTTTCTACCATAGGCCCAAATCTCTTGAAATCTCCACTTGCAAATTCCACAAAAAGAGGGTTTCAAATCTGCTCTGTCTAAAGGAAGGTTCAACTCTGTGTATTGAACACACGCAGGCCAAAGAAGTTACTGAGAATTCTTCTGTCTAGCGTTATATGCAGAAATCCCGTTTCCAACGAAATCCTCAAAGAGGTCTCAATATCCACTTGCAGACTTTACAAACAGAGTGTTTCCAGACTGCTCTATGAAAACAAAGGTTAAACACTGTGAGTGGAACTCACACATCTCAAAGTGGTTGCTGAGAATGATTCTCTCTAGTTTTTATACGAAGATATTTCCTTTTCAACCGTAGGCCCAAAATCGATTGAAATCTCCACTTGGAAATTCCACAAAAAGAGGGTTTCAAATCTGCTCTGTCTAAAGTAAGGTTCAACTCTGTCAGTTGAACACATGCAGCCCAAAGAAGTTACTGAGAATTCTTCTGTCTAGCGTTATACGCAGAAATCCCGTTTCCAACAAAATCCTCAAAGAGGTCCAAATATCCACTTGCAGATTTTACAAATAGAGTGTTTCCAAACTGCTCTATGAAAACAAAGGTTAAACTCTGTGAGAGGAACGCACACATCCCAAAGTGTTTGCTGAGAATGATTCCCTCTAGTTTTTATATGAAGATATTTCCTTTTCTACCATAGGCCCAAATCTCTTGAAATCTCCACTTGCAAATTCCACAAAAAGAGGGTTTCAAATCTGCTCTGTCTAAAGGAAGGTTCAACTCTGTGTATTGAACACACGCAGGCCAAAGAAGTTACTGAGAATTCTTCTGTCTAGCGTTATATGCAGAAATCCCGTTTCCAACGATATCCTCAAAGAGGTCCAAATATCCAATTGCAGGCTTTACAAACAGAGTGTTTCCAAACTGCTCTATGAAAACAAAGGTTAAACTCTGTGAGTGGAACTCACAAATCCTAAAGTGGTTGCTGAGAATGATTCTCTCTAGTTTTTATACGAAGATATTTCCTTTTCTACCGTAGGCCCAAAATCGCTTGAAATCTCCACTTGGAAATTCCTCAAAAAGAGGGTTTCAAATCTGCTCTGTCTAAAGTAAGGTTCAACTCTGTGAGTTGAACACACGCAGCCCAAAGAAGTTACTGACAATTCTTCTGTCTAGCGTTATATGCAGAAATCACGTTTCCAACGAAATCCTCAAAGAGGTCTCAATATCCACTTGCAGACTTTACAAACAGAGTGTTTCCAGACTGCTCTATGAAAACAAAGGTTAAACACTGTGAGTGGAACTCACACATCTCAAAGTGGTTGCTGAGAATGATTCTCTCTAGTTTTTATACGAAGATATTTCCTTTTCAACCATAGTCCCAAAATCGATTGAAATCTCCACTTGGAAATTCCACAAAAAGAGGGTTTCAAATCTGCTCTGTCTAAAGTAAGGTTCAACTCTGTGAGCTGAACACATGCAGCCCAAAGAAGTTACTGAGAATTCTTCTGTCTAGCGTTATATGCAGAAATCCCGTTTCCAACGAAATCCTCAAAGAGGTCCAAATATCCACTTGCAGGCTTTACAAACAGAGTGTTTCCAAACTGCTCTATGAACACAAAGGTTAAACTCTGTGAGTGGAACTCACACATCCCAAAGTGGTTGCTGAGAATGATTCTCTCTAGTTTTTATACGAAGATATTTCCTTTTCTACCGTAGTCCCAAAATCGCTTGAAATCTCCACTTGGAAATTCCACAAAAAGAGGGTTTCAAATCTGCTCTGTCTAAAGTAAGGTTCAACTCTGTCAGTTGAACACAAGCAGCCCTAAGAAGTTACTGAGAATTCTTCTGTCTAGCGTTATATGCAGAAATCCTGTTTCCAACGAAATCCTCAATGAGGTCCAAATATCCACTTGCAGGCTTTACAAACAGAGTGTTTCCAAACTGCTCTATGAAAACAAAGGTTAAACTCTGTGAGTGGAACTCACACATCCCAAAGTGGTTGCTGAGAATGATTCTCTCTAGTTTTTATACGAAGATATTTCCTTTTCTACCGTAGTCCCAAAATCGCTTGAAATCTCCACTTGGAAATTCCACAAAAAGAGGGTTTCAAATCTGCTCTGTCTAAAGTAAGGTTCAACTCTGTCAGTTGAACACATGCAGCCCTAAGAAGTTACTGAGAATTCTTCTGTCTAGCGTTATATGCAGAAATCCCGTTTCCAAAGAAATCCTCAATGAGGTCCAAATATCCACTTGCAGGCTTTACAAACAGAGTGTTTCCAAACTGCTCTATGAAAACAAAGGTTAAACTCTGTGAGTGGAACTCACACATCCCAAAGTGGTGGCTGAGAATGATTCTCTCTAGTTTTTATACGAAGATATTTCCTTTTCTACCGTAGGCCCAAATCGCTTGAAATCTCCCCTTGCAAATTCCACAAAAAGAGGGTTTCAAATCTGCTCTTTCTAAAGGAAGGTTCAACTCTGTGAGTTGAACACACGCAGCTCAAAGATGTTACTGAGAATTCTTCTGTCTAGCGTTATATGCAGAAATCCCGTTTCCAACGAAATCCTCAAAGAGGTCTCAATATCCACTTGCAGACTTTACAAACAGAGTGTTTCCAGACTGCTCTATGAAAACAAAGGTTAAACACTGTGAGTGGAACTCACACATCCCAAAGTGGTTGCTGAGAATGATTCTCTCTAGTTTTTATACGAAGATATTTCCTTTTCTACCGTAGTCCCAAAATCGCTTGAAATCTCCACTTGGAAATTCCACAAAAAGAGGGTTTCAAATCTGCTCTGTCTAAAGTAAGGTTCAACTCTGTCAGTTGAACACAAGCAGCCCTAAGAAGTTACTGAGAATTCTTCTGTCTAGCGTTATATGCAGAAATCCTGTTTCCAACGAAATCCTCAATGAGGTCCAAATATCCACTTGCAGGCTTTACAAACAGAGTGTTTCCAAACTGCTCTATGAAAACAAAGGTTAAACTCTGTGAGTGGAACTCACACATCCCAAAGTGGTTGCTGAGAATGATTCTCTCTAGTTTTTATACGAAGATATTTCCTTTTCTACCGTAGTCCCAAAATCGCTTGAAATCTCCACTTGGAAATTCCACAAAAAGAGGGTTTCAAATCTGCTCTGTCTAAAGTAAGGTTCAACTCTGTCAGTTGAACACATGCAGCCCTAAGAAGTTACTGAGAATTCTTCTGTCTAGCGTTATATGCAGAAATCCCGTTTCCAAAGAAATCCTCAATGAGGTCCAAATATCCACTTGCAGGCTTTACAAACAGAGTGTTTCCAAACTGCTCTATGAAAACAAAGGTTAAACTCTGTGAGTGGAACTCACACATCCCAAAGTGGTGGCTGAGAATGATTCTCTCTAGTTTTTATACGAAGATATTTCCTTTTCTACCGTAGGCCCAAATCGCTTGAAATCTCCCCTTGCAAATTCCACAAAAAGAGGGTTTCAAATCTGCTCTTTCTAAAGGAAGGTTCAACTCTGTGAGTTGAACACACGCAGCTCAAAGATGTTACTGAGAATTCTTCTGTCTAGCGTTATATGCAGAAATCCCGTTTCCAACGAAATCCTCAAAGAGGTCTCAATATCCACTTGCAGACTTTACAAACAGAGTGTTTCCAGACTGCTCTATGAAAACAAAGGTTAAACACTGTGAGTGGAACTCACACATCTCAAAGTGGTTGCTGAGAATGATTCTCTCTAGTTTTTATACGAAGATACTTCCTTTTCAACCGTAGGCCCAAAATCGATTGAAATCTCCACTTGGAAATTCCACAAAAAGAGGGTTTCAAATCTGCTCTGTCTAAAGTAAGGTTCAACTCTGTCAGTTGAACACATGCAGCCCAAAGAAGTTACTGAGAATTCTTCTGTCTAGCGTTATATGCAGAAATCCCGTTTCCAACGAAATCCTCCAAGAGGTCCAAATATCCACTTGCAGACTTTACAAACAGAGTGTTTCCAATCTGCTCTATGAAAACATAGGTTAAACTCCGTGAGTGGAACGCACACATCCCAAAGAGTTTGCAGAGAATGATTCTCTCTAGTTTTTATAGGAAGATATTTCCTTTTCTACCGTAGGCCCAAATCGCTTGAAATCTCCACTTGGAAATTCAAGAAAAAGAGGGTTTCAAATCTGCTCTGTCTAAAGTAAGGTTCAACTCTGTGAGTTGAACACAGGCAGCCCAAAGAAGTTACTGACAATTCTTCTGTCTAGCGTTATACGCAGAAATCCCGTTTCCAACAAAATCCTCAAAGAGGTCCAAATATCCACTTGCAGATTTTACAAATAGAGTGTTTCCAAACTGCTCTATGAAAACAAAGGTTAAACTCTGTGAGAGGAACGCACACATCCCAAAGTGTTTGCTGAGAATGATTCCCTCTAGTTTTTATATGAAGATATTTCCTTTTCTACCATAGGCCCAAATCTCTTGAAATCTCCACTTGCAAATTCCACAAAAAGAGGGTTTCAAATCTGCTATGTCTAAAGGAAGGTTCAACTCTGTGTATTGAACACACGCAGGCCAAAGAAGTTACTGAGAATTCTTCTGTCTAGCGTTATATGCAGAAATCCCGTTTCCAACGATATCCTCAAAGAGGTCCAAATATCCAATTGCAGGCTTTACAAACAGAGTGTTTCCAAACTGCTCTATGAAAACAAAGGTTAAACTCTGTGAGTGGAACTCACAAATCCCAAAGTGGTTGCTGAGAATGATTCTCTCTAGTTTTTATACGAAGATATTTCCTTTTCTACCGTAGGCCCAAAATCGCTTGAAATCTCCACTTGGAAATTCCTCAAAAAGAGGGTTTCAAATCTGCTCTGTCTAAAGTAAGGTTCAACTCTGTGAGTTGAACACACGCAGCCCAAAGAAGTTACTGACAATTCTTCTGTCTAGCGTTATATGCAGAAATCCCGTTTCCAACGAAATCCTCAAAGAGGTCTCAATATCCACTTGCAGACTTTACAAACAGAGTGTTTCCAGACTGCTCTATGAAAACAAAGGTTAAACACTGTGAGTGGAACTCACACATCTCAAAGTGGTTGCTGAGAATGATTCTCTCTAGTTTTTATACGAAGATATTTCCTTTTCAACCGTAGGCCCAAAATCGATTGAAATCTCCACTTGGAAATTCCACAAAAAGAGGGTTTTAAATCTGCTCTGTCTAAAGGAAGGTTCAACTCTGTGAGTTGAACACATGCAGCCCAAAGAAGTTACTGAGAATTCTTCTGTCTAGCGTTATATGCAGAAATCCCGTTTCCAACGAAATCCTCAAAGAGGTCCAAATATCCACTTGCAGGCTTTACAAACAGAGTGTTTCCAAACTGCTCTATGAACACAAAGGTTAAACTCTGTGAGTGGAACTCACACATCCCAAAGTGGTTGCTGAGAAAGATTCTCTCTAGTTTTTATACGAAGATATTTCCTTTTCTACCGTAGTCCCAAAATCGCTTGAAATCTCCACTTGCAAATTCCACAAAAAGAGGGTTTCAAATCTGCTCTGTCTAAAGGAAGGTTCAACTCTGTGAGTTGAACACATGCAGCCCTAAGAAGTTACTGAGAATTCTTCTGTCTAGCGTTATATGCAGAAATCCCGTTTCCAACGAAATCCTCAATGAGGTCCAAATATCCACTTGCAGGCTTTACAAACAGAGTGTTTCCAAACTGCTCTATGAAAACAAAGGTTAAACTCTGTGAGTGGAACTCACACATCCCAAAGTGGTTGCTGAGAATGATTCTCTCTAGTTTTTATACGAAGATATTTCCTTTTCTACCGTAGGCCCAAATCGCTTGAAATCTCCCCTTGGAAATACCACAAAACGAGGGTTTCAAATCTGCTCTTTCTAAAGGAAGGTTCAACTCTGTGAGTTGAACACACGCAGCCCAAAGATGTTACTGAGAATTCTTCTGTCTAGCGTTATATGCAGAAATCCCGTTTCCAACGAAATCCTCAAAGAGGTCTCAATATCCACTTGCAGACTTTACAAACAGAGTGTTTCCAGACTGCTCTATGAAAACAAAGGTTAAACACTGTGAGTGGAACTCACACATCTCAAAGTGGTTGCTGAGAATGATTCTCTCTAGTTTTTATACGAAGATACTTCCTTTTCAACCGTAGGCCCAAAATCGATTGAAATCTCCACTTGGAAATTCCACAAAAAGAGGGTTTCAAATCTGCTCTGTCTAAAGTAAGGTTCAACTCTGTCAGTTGAACACATGCAGCCCAAAGAAGTTACTGAGAATTCTTCTGTCTAGCGTTATATGCAGAAATCCCGTTTCCAACGAAATCCTCAAAGAGGTCTCAATATCCACTTGCAGACTTTACAAACAGAGTGTTTCCAGACTGCTCTATGAAAACAAAGGTTAAACACTGTGAGTGGAACTCACACATCTCAAAGTGGTTGCTGAGAATGATTCTCTCTAGTTTTTATACGAAGATATTTCCTTTTCTACCGTAGGCCCAAAATCGCTTGAAATCTCCACTTGGAAAATCCACAAAAAGAGGGTTTCAAATCTGCTCTGTCTAAAGTAAGGTTCAACTCTGTGAGTTGAACACATGCAGCCCAAAGAAGTTACTGAGAATTCTTCTGTCTAGCGTTATATGCAGAAATCCCGTTTCCAACGAAATCCTCCAAGAGGTCCAAATATCCACTTGCAGACTTTACAAACAGAGTGTTTCCAATCTGCTCTATGAAAACATAGGTTAAACTCTGTGAGTGGAACGCACACATCCCAAAGAGTTTGCAGAGAATGATTCTCTCTAGTTTTTATACTAAGATATTTCCTTTTCTACCGTAGGCCCAAATCGCTTGAAATCTCCACTTGGAAATTCAAGAAAAAGAGGGTTTCAAATCTGCTCTGTCTAAAGTATGGTTCAACTCTGTGAGTTGAACACAGGCAGCCCAAAGAAGTTACTGACAATTCTTCTGTCTAGCGTTATACGCAGAAATCCCGTTTCCAACAAAATCCTCAAAGAGGTCCAAATATCCACTTGCAGATTTTACAAATAGAGTTTTTCCAAACTGCTCTATGAAAACAAAGGTTAAACTCTGTGAGAGGAACGCACACATCCCAAAGTGTTTGCTGAGAATGATTCCCTCTAGTTTTTACATGAAGATATTTCCTTTTCTACCATAGGCCCAAATCTCTTGAAATCTCCACTTGCAAATTCCACAAAAAGAGGGTTTCAAATCTGCTCTGTCTAAAGGAAGGTTCAACTCTGTGTATTGAACACACGCAGGCCAAAGAAGTTACTGAGAATTCTTCTGTCTAGCGTTATATGCAGAAATCCCGTTTCCAACGATATCCTCAAAGAGGTCCAAATATCCAATTGCAGGCTTTACAGAGTGTTTCCAAACTGCTCTATGAAAACAAAGGTTAAACTCTCTGAGTGGAACTCACAAATCCCAAAGTGGTTGCTGAGAATGATTCTCTCTAGTTTTTATATGAAGATATTTCCTTTTCTACCGTAGGCCCAAAATCGCTTGAAATCTCCACTTGGAAATTCCTCAAAAAGAGGGTTTCAAATCTGCTCTGTCTAAAGTAAGGTTCAACTCTGTGAGTTGAGCACACGCAGCCCAAAGAAGTTACTGACAATTCTTCTGTCTAGTGTTATATGCAGAAAACCCATTTCCAACGAAATCCTCAAAGAGGTCTCAATATCCACTTGCAGACTTTACAAACAGAGTGTTTCCAGACTGCTCTATGAAAACAAAGGTTAAACACTGTGAGTGGAACTCACACATCTCAAAGTGGTTGCTGAGAATGATTCTCTCTAGTTTTTATACGAAGATATTTCCTTTTCAACCGTAGGCCCAAAATCGATTGAAATCTCCACTTGGAAATTCCACAAAAAGAGGGTTTCAAATCTGCTCTGTCTAAAGTAAGGTTCAACTCTGTGAGTTGAACACATGCAGCCCAAAGAAGTTACTGAGAATTCTTCTGTCTAGCGTTATATGCAGAAATCCCGTTTCCAACGAAATCCTCAAAGAGGTCCAAATATCCACTTGCAGGCTTTACAAACAGAGTGTTTCCAAACTGCTCTATGAACACAAAGGTTAAACTCTGTGAGTGGAACTCACACATCCCAAAGTGGTTGCTGAGAAAGATTCTCTCTAGTTTTTATACGAAGATATTTCCTTTTCTACCGTAGTCCCAAAATCTCTTGAAATCTCCACTTGCAAATTCCACAAAAAGAGGGTTTCAAATCTGCTCTCTCTAAAGGAAGGTTCAACTCTGTCAGTTGAACACATGCAGCCCTAAGAAGTTACTGAGAATTCTTCTGTCTAGCGTTATATGCAGAAAACCCGTTTCCAACGAAATCCTCAATGAGGTCCAAATATCCACTTGCAGGCTTTACAAACAGAGTGTTTCCAGACTGCTCTATGAAAACAAAGGTTAAACACTGTGAGTGGAACTCACACATCTCAAAGTGGTTGCTGAGAATGATTCTCTCTAGTTTTTATACGAAGATACTTCCTTTTCAACCGTAGGCCCAAAATCGATTGAAATCTCCACTTGGAAATTCCACAAAAAGAGGGTTTCAAATCTGCTCTGTCTAAAGTAAGGTTCAACTCTGTGAGTTGAACACATGCAGCCCAAAGAAGTTACTGAGAATTCTTCTGTCTAGCGTTATATGCAGAAATCCCGTTTCCAACGAAATCCTCAAAGAGGTCTCAATATCCACTTGCAGACTTTACAAACAGAGTGTTTCCAGACTGCTCTATGAAAACAAAGGTTAAACACTGTGAGTGGAACTCACACATCTCAAAGTGGTTGCTGAGAATGATTCTCTCTAGTTTTTATACGAAGATATTTCCTTTTCAACCGTAAGCCCAAAATCGCTTGAAATCTCCACTTGGAAATTCCACAAAAAGAGGGTTTCAAATCTGCTCTGTCTAAAGTAAGGTTCAACTCTGTGAGTTGAACACATGCAGCCCAAAGAAGTTACTGAGAATTCTTCTGTCTAGCGTTATATGCAGAAATACCGTTTCCAACGAAATCCTCAAAGAGGTCCAAATATCCACTTGCAGGCTTTACAAACAGAGTGTTTCCAAACTGCTCTATGAACACAAAGGTTAAACTCTGTGAGTGGAACTCACACATCCCAAAGTGGTTGCTGAGAATGATTCTCTCTAGTTTTTATACGAAGATATTTCCTTTTCTACCGTAGGCCCAAAATCGCTTGAAATCTCCACTTGGAAATTCCACAAAAAGAGGGTTTCAAATCTGCTCTGTCTAAAGTAAGGTTCAACTCTGTGAGTTGAACACATGCAGCCCAAAGAAGTTACTGAGAATTCTTCTGTCTAGCGTTATATGCAGAAATCCCGTTTCCAACGAAATCCTCCAAGAGGTCCAAATATCCACTTGCAGACTTTACAAACAGAGTGTTTCCAATCTGCTCTATGAAAACAAAGGTTAAACTCTGTGAGTGGAACGCACACATCCCAAAGAGTTTGCAGAGAATGATTCTCTCTAGTTTTTATAGGAAGATATTTCCTTTTCTACCATAGGCCCAAATCGCTTGAAATCTCCACTTGGAAATTCAAGAAAAAGAGGGTTTCAAATCTGCTCTGTCTAAAGTAAGGTTCAACTCTGTGAGTTGAACACAGGCAGCCCAAAGAAGTTACTGACAATTCTTCTGTCTAGCGTTATACGCAGAAATCCCGTTTCCAACAAAATCCTCAAAGAGGTCCAAATATCCACTTGCAGATTTTACAAATAGAGTGTTTCCAAACTGCTCTATGAAAACAAAGGTTAAACTCTGTGAGAGGAACGCACACATCCCAAAGTGTTTGCTGAGAATGATTCCCTCTAGTTTTTATATGAAGATATTTCCTTTTCTACCATAGGCCCAAATCTCTTGAAATCTCCACTTGCAAATTCCACAAAAAGAGGGTTTCAAATCTGCTCTGTCTAAAGGAAGGTTCAACTCTGTGTATTGAACACACGCAGGCCAAAGAAGTTACTGAGAATTCTTCTGTCTAGCGTTATATGCAGAAATCCCGTTTCCAACGAAATCCTCAAAGAGGTCTCAATATCCACTTGCAGACTTTACAAACAGAGTGTTTCCAGACTGCTCTATGAAAACAAAGGTTAAACACTGTGAGTGGAACTCACACATCTCAAAGTGGTTGCTGAGAATGATTCTCTCTAGTTTTTATACGAAGATACTTCCTTTTCAACCGTAGGCCCAAAATCGATTGAAATCTCCACTTGGAAATTCCACAAAAAGAGGGTTTCAAATCTGCTCTGTCTAAAGTAAGGTTCAACTCTGTCAGTTGAACACATGCAGCCCAAAGAAGTTACTGAGAATTCTTCTGTCTAGCGTTATATGCAGAAATCCCGTTTCCAACGAAATCCTCAAAGAGGTCCAAATATCCACTTGCAGGCTTTACAAACAGAGTGTTTCCAAACTGCTCTATGAACACAAAGGTTAAACTCTGTGAGTGGAACTCACACATCCCAAAGTGGTTGCTGAGAAAGATTCTCTCTAGTTTTTATACGAAGATATTTCCTTTTCTTCCGTAGTCCCAAAATCGCTTGAAATCTCCACTTGGAAATTCCACAAAAAGAGGGTTTCAAATCTGCTCTGTCTAAAGTAAGGTTCAACTCTGTCAGTTGAACACATGCAGCCCTAAGAAGTTACTGAGAATTCTTCTGTCTAGCGTTATATGCAGAAATCCCGTTTCCAACGAAATCCTCAATGAGGTCCAAATATCCACTTGCAGGCTTTACAAACAGAGTGTTTCCAAACTGCTCTATGAAAACAAAGGTTAAACTCTGTGAGTGGAACTCACACATCCCAAAGTGGTGGCTGAGAATGATTCTCTCTAGTTTTTATACGAAGATATTTCCTTTTCTACCGTAGGCCCAAATCGCTTGAAATCTCCCCTTGGAAATTCCACAAAAAGAGGGTTTCAAATCTGCTCTTTCTAAAGGAAGGTTCAACTCTGTGAGTTGAACACACGCAGCCCAAAGATGTTACTGAGAATTCTTCTGTCTAGCGTTATATGCAGAAATCCCGTTTCCAACGAAATCCTCAAAGAGGTCTCAATATCCACTTGCAGACTTTACAAACAGAGTGTTTCCAGACTGCTCTATGAAAACAAAGGTTAAACACTGTGAGTGGAACTCACACATCTCAAAGTGGTTGCTGAGAATGATTCTCTCTAGTTTTTATACGAAGATACTTCCTTTTCAACCGTAGGCCCAAAATCGATTGAAATCTCCACTTGGAAATTCCACAAAAAGAGGGTTTCAAATCTGCTCTGTCTAAAGTAAGGTTCAACTCTGTGAGTTGAACACATGCAGCCCAAAGAAGTTACTGAGAATTCTTCTGTCTAGCGTTATATGCAGAAATCCCGTTTCCAACGAAATCCTCAAAGAGGTCCAAATATCCACTTGCAGGCTTTACAAACAGAGTGTTTCCAAACTGCTCTATGAACACAAAGGTTAAACTCTGTGAGTGGAACTCACACATCCCAAAGTGGTTGCTGAGAAAGATTCTCTCTAGTTTTTATACGAAGATATTTCCTTTTCTACCGTAGTCCCAAAATCGCTTGAAATCTCCACTTGGAAATTCCACAAAAAGAGGGTTTCAAATCTGCTCTGTCTAAAGTAAGGTTCAACTCTGTCAGTTGAACACATGCAGCCCTAAGAAGTTACTGAGAATTCTTCTGTCTAGCGTTATATGCAGAAATCCCGTTTCCAACGAAATCCTCAATGAGGTCCAAATATCCACTTGCAGGCTTTACAAACAGAGTGTTTCCAAACTGCTCTATGAAAACAAAGGTTAAACTCTGTGAGTGGAACTCACACATCCCAAAGTGGTTGCTGAGAATGATTCTCTCTAGTTTTTATACGAAGATATTTCCTTTTCTACCGTAGGCCCAAATCGCTTGAAATCTCCCCTTGGAAATTCCACAAAAAGAGGGTTTCAAATCTGCTCTTTCTAAAGGAAGGTTCAACTCTGTGAGTTGAACACACGCAGCCCAAAGATGTTACTGAGAATTCTTCTGTCTAGCGTTATATGCAGAAATCCCGTTTCCAACGAAATCCTCAAAGAGGTCTCAATATCCACTTGCAGACTTTACAAACAGAGTGTTTCCAGACTGCTCTATGAAAACAAAGGTTAAACACTGTGAGTGGAACTCACACATCTCAAAGTGGTTGCTGAGAATGATTCTCTCTAGTTTTTATACGAAGATACTTCCTTTTCAACCGTAGGCCCAAAATCGATTGAAATCTCCACTGGGAAATTCCACAAAAAGAGGGTTTCAAATCTGCTCTGTCTAAAGTAAGGTTCAACTCTGTCAGTTGAACACATGCAGCCCAAAGAAGTTACTGAGAATTCTTCTGTCTAGCGTTATATGCAGAAATCCCGTTTCCAACGAAATCCTCAAAGAGGTCCAAATATCCACTTGCAGGCTTTACAAACAGAGTGTTTCCAAACTTCTCTATGTACACAAAGGTTAAACTCTGTGAGTGGAACTCACACATCCCAAAGTGGTTGCTGAGAATGATTTTCTCTAGTTTTTATACGAAGATATTTCCTTTTCTACTGTAGGCCCAAAATCGCTTGAAATCTCCACTTGGAAATTCCACAAAAAGAGGGTTTCAAATCTGCTCTGTCTAAAGTAAGGTTCAACTCTGTGAGTTGAACACATGCAGCCCAAAGAAGTTACTGAGAATTCTTCTGTCTAGCGTTATATGCAGAAATCCCGTTTCCAACGAAATCCTCAAAGAGGTCCAAATATCCACTTGCAGACTTTACAAACAGAGTGTTTCCAATCTCCTCTATGAAAACATAGGTTAAACTCTGTGAGTGGAACGCACACATCCCAAAGAGTTTGCAGAGAATGATTCTCTCTAGTTTTTATACGAAGATATTTCCTTTTCTACCGTAGGCCCAAATCGCTTGAAATCTCCACTTGGAAATTCAAGAAAAAGAGGGTTTCAAATCTGCTCTGTCTAAAGTAAGGTTCAACTCTGTGAGTTGAACACAGGCAGAACAAAGAAGTTACTGACAATTCTTCTGTCTAGCGTTATACGCAGAAATCCCGTTTCCAACAAAATCCTCAAAGAGGTCCAAATATCCACTTGCAGATTTTACAAATAGAGTGTTTCCAAACTGCTCTATGAAAGCAAAGGTTAAACTCTGTGAGAGGAACGCACACATCCCAAAGTGTTTGCTGAGAATGATTCCCTCTAGTTTTTATATGAAGATATTTCCTTTTCTACCATAGGCCCAAATCTCTTGAAATCTCCACTTGCAAATTCCACAAAAAGAGGGTTTCAAATCTGCTCTGTCTAAAGGAAGGTTCAACTCTGTGTATTGAACACACGCAGGCCAAAGAAGTTACTGAGAATTCTTCTGTCTAGCGTTATATGCAGAAATCCCGTTTCCAACGATATCCTCAAAGAGGTCCAAATATCCAATTGCAGGCTTTACAAACAGAGTGTTTCCAAACTGCTCTATGAAAACAAAGGTTAAACTCTGTGAGTGGAACTCACAAATCCCAAAGTGGTTGCTGAGAATGATTCTCTCTAGTTTTTATATGAAGATATTTCCTTTTCTACCGTAGGCCCAAAATCGCTTGAAATCTCCACTTGGAAATTCCTCAAAAAGAGGGTTTCAAATCTGCTCTGTCTAAAGTAAGGTTCAACTCTGTGAGTTGAACACACGCAGCCCAAAGAAGTTACTGACAATTCTTCTGTCTAGCGTTATATGCAGAAATCCCGTTTCCAACGAAATCCTCAAAGAGGTCTCAATATCCACTTGCAGACTTTACAAACAGAGTGTTTCCAGACTGCTCTATGAAAACAAAGGTTAAACACTGTGAGTGGAACTCACACATCTCAAAGTGGTTGCTGAGAATGATTCTCTCTAGTTTTTATACGAAGATATTTCCTTTTCAACCGTAGGCCCAAAATCGATTGAAATCTCCACTTGGAAATTCCACAAAAAGAGGGTTTCAAATCTGCTCTGTCTAAAGTAAGGTTCAACTCTGTGAGTTGAACACATGCAGCCCAAAGAAGTTACTGAGAATTCTTCTGTCTAGCGTTATATGCAGAAATCCCGTTTCAAACGAAATCCTCAAAGAGGTCCAAATATCCACTTGCAGGCTTTACAAACAGAGTGTTTCCAAACTGCTCTATGAACACAAAGGTTAAACTCTGTGAGTGGAACTCACACATCCCAAAGTGGTTGCTGAGAAAGATTCTCTCTAGTTTTTATACGAAGATATTTCCTTTTCTACCGTAGTCCCAAAATCTCTTGAAATCTCCACTTGCAAATTCCACAAAAAGAGGGTTTCAAATCTGCTCTGTCTAAAGGAAGGTTCAACTCTGTCAGTTGAACACATGCAGCCCTAAGAAGTTACTGAGAATTCTTCTGTCTAGCGTTATATGCAGAAATCCCGTTTCCAACGAAATCCTCAATGAGGTCCAAATATCCACTTGCAGGCTTTACAAACAGAGTGTTTCCAAACTGCTCTATGAAAACAAAGGTTAAACTCTGTGAGTGGAACTCACACATCCCAAAGTGGTTGCTGAGAATGATTCTCTCTAGTTTTTATACGAAGATATTTCCTTTTCTACCGTAGGCCCAAATCGCTTGAAATCTCCCCTTGGAAATTCCACAAAAAGAGGGTTTCAAATCTGCTCTTTCTAAAGGAAGGTTCAACTCTGTGAGTTGAACACATGCAGCCCAAAGATGTTACTGAGAATTCTTCTGTCTAGCGTTATATGCAGAAATCCCGTTTCCAACGAAATCCTCAAAGAGGTCTCAATATCCACTTGCAGACTTTACAAACAGAGTGTTTCCAGACTGCTCTATGAAAACAAAGGTTAAACACTGTGAGTGGAACTCACACATCTCAAAGTGGTTGCTGAGAATGATTCTCTCTAGTTTTTATACGAAGATACTTCCTTTTCAACCGTAGGCCCAAAATCGATTGAAATCTCCACTTGGAAATTCCACAAAAAGAGGGTTTCAAATCTGCTCTGTCTAAAGTAAGGTTCAACTCTGTGAGTTGAACACATGCAGCCCAAAGAAGTTACTGAGAATTCTTCTGTCTAGCGTTATATGCAGAAATCCCGTTTCCAACGAAATCCTCAAAGAGGTCTCAATATCCACTTGCAGACTTTACAAACAGAGTGTTTCCAGACTGCTCTATGAAAACAAAGGTTAAACACTGTGAGTGGAACTCACACATCTCAAAGTGGTTGCTGAGAATGATTCTCTCTAGTTTTTATACGAAGATATTTCCTTTTCAACCGTAAGCCCAAAATCGCTTTGAATCTCCACTTGGAAATTCCACAAAAAGAGGGTTTCAAATCTGCTCTGTCTAAAGTAAGGTTCAACTCTGTGAGTTGAACACATGCAGCCCAAAGAAGTTACTGAGAATTCTTCTGTCTAGCGTTATATGCAGAAATACCGTTTCCAACGAAATCCTCAAAGAGGTCCAAATATCCACTTGCAGGCTTTACAAACAGAGTGTTTCCAAACTGCTCTATGAACACAAAGGTTAAACTCTGTGAGTGGAACTCACACATCCCAAAGTGGTTGCTGAGAATGATTCTCTCTAGTTTTTATACGAAGATATTTCCTTTTCTACCGTAGGCCCAAAATCGCTTGAAATCTCCACTTGGAAATTCCACAAAAAGAGGGTTTCAAATCTGCTCTGTCTAAAGGAAGGTTCAACTCTGTGTATTGAACACACGCAGGCCAAAGAAGTTACTGAGAATTCTTCTGTCTAGCGTTATATGCAGAAATCCCGTTTCCAACGAAATCCTCAAAGAGGTCTCAATATCCACTTGCAGACTTTACAAACAGAGTGTTTCCAGACTGCTCTATGAAAACAAAGGTTAAACACTGTGAGTGGAACTCACACATCTCAAAGTGGTTGCTGAGAATGATTCTCTCTAGTTTTTATACGAAGATATTTCCTTTTCAACCGTAGGCCCAAAATCGATTGAAATCTCCACTTGGAAATTCCACAAAAAGAGGGTTTCAAATCTGCTCTGTCTAAAGTAAGGTTCAACTCTGTCAGTTGAACACATGCAGCCCAAAGAAGTTACTGAGAATTCTTCTGTCTAGCGTTATACGCAGAAATCCCGTTTCCAACAAAATCCTCAAAGAGGTCCAAATATCCACTTGCAGATTTTACAAATAGAGTGTTTCCAAACTGCTCTATGAAAACAAAGGTTAAACTCTGTGAGAGGAACGCACACATCCCAAAGTGTTTGCTGAGAATGATTCCCTCTAGTTTTTATATGAAGATATTTCCTTTTCTACCATAGGCCCAAATCTCTTGAAATCTCCACTTGCAAATTCCACAAAAAGAGGGTTTCAAATCTGCTCTGTCTAAAGGAAGGTTCAACTCTGTGTATTGAACACACGCAGGCCAAAGAAGTTACTGAGAATTCTTCTGTCTAGCGTTATATGCAGAAATCCCGTTTCCAACGATATCCTCAAAGAGGTCCAAATATCCAATTGCAGGCTTTACAAACAGAGTGTTTCCAAACTGCTCTATGAAAACAAAGGTTAAACTCTGTGAGTGGAACTCACAAATCCCAAAGTGGTTGCTGAGAATGATTCTCTCTAGTTTTTATACGAAGATATTTCCTTTTCTACCGTAGGCCCAAAATCGCTTGAAATCTCCACTTGGAAATTCCTCAAAAAGAGGGTTTCAAATCTGCTCTGTCTAAAGTAAGGTTCAACTCTGTGAGTTGAACACACGCAGCCCAAAGAAGTTACTGACAATTCTTCTGTCTAGCGTTATATGCAGAAATCCCGTTTCCAACGAAATCCTCAAAGAGGTCTCAATATCCACTTGCAGACTTTACAAACAGAGTGTTTCCAGACTGCTCTATGAAAACAAAGGTTAAACACTGTGAGTGGAACTCACACATCTCAAAGTGGTTGCTGAGAATGATTCTCTCTAGTTTTTATACGAAGATATTTCCTTTTCAACCGTAGGCCCAAAATCGATTGAAATCTCCACTTGGAAATTCCACAAAAAGAGGGTTTCAAATCTGCTCTGTCTAAAGTAAGGTTCAACTCTGTGAGTTGAACACATGCAGCCCAAAGAAGTTACTGAGAATTCTTCTGTCTAGCGTTATATGCAGAAATCCCGTTTCAAACGAAATCCTCAAAGAGGTCCAAATATCCACTTGCAGGCTTTACAAACAGAGTGTTTCCAAACTGCTCTATGAACACAAAGGTTAAACTCTGTGAGTGGAACTCACACATCCCAAAGTGGTTGCTGAGAAAGATTCTCTCTAGTTTTTATACGAAGATATTTCCTTTTCTACCGTAGTCCCAAAATCTCTTGAAATCTCCACTTGCAAATTCCACAAAAAGAGGGTTTCAAATCTGCTCTGTCTAAAGGAAGGTTCAACTCTGTCAGTTGAACACATGCAGCCCTAAGAAGTTACTGAGAATTCTTCTGTCTAGCGTTATATGCAGAAATCCCGTTTCCAACGAAATCCTCAATGAGGTCCAAATATCCACTTGCAGGCTTTACAAACAGAGTGTTTCCAAACTGCTCTATGAAAACAAAGGTTAAACTCTGTGAGTGGAACTCACACATCCCAAAGTGGTTGCTGAGAATGATTCTCTCTAGTTTTTATACGAAGATATTTCCTTTTCTACCGTAGGCCCAAATCGCTTGAAATCTCCCCTTGGAAATTCCACAAAAAGAGGGTTTCAAATCTGCTCTTTCTAAAGGAAGGTTCAACTCTGTGAGTTGAACACACGCAGCCCAAAGATGTTACTGAGAATTCTTCTGTCTAGCGTTATATGCAGAAATCCCGTTTCCAACGAAATCCTCAAAGAGGTCTCAATATCCACTTGCAGACTTTACAAACAGAGTGTTTCCAGACTGCTCTATGAAAACAAAGGTTAAACACTGTGAGTGGAACTCACACATCTCAAAGTGGTTGCTGAGAATGATTCTCTCTAGTTTTTATACGAAGATACTTCCTTTTCAACCGTAGGCCCAAAATCGATTGAAATCTCCACTTGGAAATTCCACAAAAAGAGGGTTTCAAATCTGCTCTGTCTAAAGTAAGGTTCAACTCTGTGAGTTGAACACATGCAGCCCAAAGAAGTTACTGAGAATTCTTCTGTCTAGCGTTATATGCAGAAATCCCGTTTCCAACGAAATCCTCAAAGAGGTCTCAATATCCACTTGCAGACTTTACAAACAGAGTGTTTCCAGACTGCTCTATGAAAACAAAGGTTAAACACTGTGAGTGGAACTCACACATCTCAAAGTGGTTGCTGAGAATGATTCTCTCTAGTTTTTATACGAAGATATTTCCTTTTCAACCGTAAGCCCAAAATCGCTTTGAATCTCCACTTGGAAATTCCACAAAAAGAGGGTTTCAAATCTGCTCTGTCTAAAGTAAGGTTCAACTCTGTGAGTTGAACACATGCAGCCCAAAGAAGTTACTGAGAATTCTTCTGTCTAGCGTTATATGCAGAAATACCGTTTCCAACGAAATCCTCAAAGAGGTCCAAATATCCACTTGCAGGCTTTACAAACAGAGTGTTTCCAAACTGCTCTATGAACACAAAGGTTAAACTCTGTGAGTGGAACTCACACATCCCAAAGTGGTTGCTGAGAATGATTCTCTCTAGTTTTTATACGAAGATATTTCCTTTTCTACCGTAGTCCCAAAATCGCTTGAAATCTCCACTTGGAAATTCCACAAAAAGAGGGTTTCAAATCTGCTCTGTCTAAAGGAAGGTTCAACTCTGTGTATTGAACACACGCAGGCCAAAGAAGTTACTGAGAATTCTTCTGTCTAGCGTTATATGCAGAAATCCCGTTTCCAACGAAATCCTCAAAGAGGTCTCAATATCCACTTGCAGACTTTACAAACAGAGTGTTTCCAGACTGCTCTATGAAAACAAAGGTTAAACACTGTGAGTGGAACTCACACATCTCAAAGTGGTTGCTGAGAATGATTCTCTCTAGTTTTTATACGAAGATATTTCCTTTTCAACCGTAGGCCCAAAATCGATTGAAATCTCCACTTGGAAATTCCACAAAAAGAGGGTTTCAAATCTGCTCTGTCTAAAGTAAGGTTCAACTCTGTCAGTTGAACACATGCAGCCCAAAGAAGTTACTGAGAATTCTTCTGTCTAGCGTTATACGCAGAAATCCCGTTTCCAACAAAATCCTCAAAGAGGTCCAAATATCCACTTGCAGATTTTACAAATAGAGTGTTTCCAAACTGCTCTATGAAAACAAAGGTTAAACTCTGTGAGAGGAACGCACACATCCCAAAGTGTTTGCTGAGAATGATTCCCTCTTGTTTTTATATGAAGATATTTCCTTTTCTACCATAGGCCCAAATCTCTTGAAATCTCCACTTGCAAATTCCACAAAAAGAGGGTTTCAAATCTGCTCTGTCTAAAGGAAGGTTCAACTCTGTGTATTGAACACACGCAGGCCAAAGAAGTTACTGAGAATTCTTCTGTCTAGCGTTATATGCAGAAATCCCGTTTCCAACGATATCCTCAAAGAGGTCCAAATATCCAATTGCAGGCTTTACAAACAGAGTGTTTCCAAACTGCTCTATGAAAACAAAGGTTAAACTCTGTGAGTGGAACTCACAAATCCCAAAGTGGTTGCTGAGAATGATTCTCTCTAGTTTTTATACGAAGATATTTCCTTTTCTACCGTAGGCCCAAAATCGCTTGAAATCTCCACTTGGAAATTCCTCAAAAAGAGGGTTTCAAATCTGCTCTGTCTAAAGTAAGGTTCAACTCTGTGAGTTGAACACACGCAGCCCAAAGAAGTTACTGACAATTCTTCTGTCTAGCGTTATATGCAGAAATCCCGTTTCCAACGAAATCCTCAAAGAGGTCTCAATATCCACTTGCAGACTTTACAAACAGAGTGTTTCCAGACTGCTCTATGAAAACAAAGGTTAAACACTGTGAGTGGAACTCACACATCTCAAAGTGGTTGCTGAGAATGATTCTCTCTAGTTTTTATACGAAGATATTTCCTTTTCAACCATAGTCCCAAAATCGATTGAAATCTCCACTTGGAAATTCCACAAAAAGAGGGTTTCAAATCTGCTCTGTCTAAAGTAAGGTTCAACTCTGTGAGTTGAACACATGCAGCCCAAAGAAGTTACTGAGAATTCTTCTGTCTAGCGTTATATGCAGAAATCCCGTTTCCAACGAAATCCTCAAAGAGGTCCAAATATCCACTTGCAGGCTTTACAAACAGAGTGTTTCCAAACTGCTCTATGAACACAAAGGTTAAACTCTGTGAGTGGAACTCACACATCCCAAAGTGGTTGCTGAGAATGATTCTCTCTAGTTTTTATACGAAGATATTTCCTTTTCTACCGTAGTCCCAAAATCGCTTGAAATCTCCACTTGGAAATTCCACAAAAAGAGGGTTTCAAATCTGCTCTGTCTAAAGTAAGGTTCAACTCTGTCAGTTGAACACACGCAGCCCTAAGAAGTTACTGAGAATTCTTCTGTCTAGCGTTATATGCAGAAATCCCGTTTCCAACGAAATCCTCAATGAGGTCCAAATATCCACTTGCAGGCTTTACAAACAGAGTGTTTCCAAACTGCTCTATGAAAACAAAGGTTAAACTCTGTGAGTGGAACTCACACATCCCAAAGTGGTTGCTGAGAATGATTCTCTCTAGTTTTTATACGAAGATATTTCCTTTTCTACCGTAGGCCAAAATCGCTTGAAATCTCCACTTGGAAATTCCACAAAAAGAGGGTTTCAAATCTGCTCTTTCTAAAGGAAGGTTCATCTCTGTGAGTTGAACACACGCAGCCCAAAGATGTTACTGAGAATTCTTCTGTCTAGCGTTATATGCAGAAATCCCGTTTCCAACGAAATCCTCAAAGAGGTCTCAATATCCACTTGCAGACTTTACAAACAGAGTGTTTCCAGACTGCTCTATGAACACAAAGGTTAAACTCTGTGAGTGGAACTCACACATCCCAAAGTGGTTGCTGAGAATGATTCTCTCTAGTTTTTATACGAAGATATTTCCTTTTCTACCGTAGGCCCAAAATCGCTTGAAATCTCCACTTGGAAATTCCACAAAAAGAGGGTTTCAAATCTGCTCTGTCTAAAGTAAGGTTCAACTCTGTGAGTTGAACACATGCAGCCCAAAGAAGTTACTGAGAATTCTTCTGTCTAGCGTTATATGCAGAAATCCCGTTTCCAACGAAATCCTCAAAGAGGTCCAAATATCCACCTTCAGGCTTTACAAACAGAGTGTTTCCAAACTTCTCTATGAACACAAAGGTTAAACTCTGTGAGTGGAACTCACACATCCCAAAGTGGTTGCTGAGAATGATTCTCTCTAGTTTTTATACGAAGATATTTCCTTTTCTACCGTAGGCCCAAAATCGCTTGAAATCTCCACTTGGAAATTCCACAAAAAGAGGGTTTCAAATCTGCTCTGTCTAAAGTAAGGTTCAACTCTGTGAGTTGAACACATGCAGCCCAAAGAAGTTACTGAGAATTCTTCTGTCTAGCGTTATATGCAGAAATCCCGTTTCCAACGAAATCCTCAAAGAGGTCCAAATATCCACTTGCAGACTTTACAAACAGAGTGTTTCCAATCTGCTCTATGAAAACATAGGTTAAACTCTGTGAGTGGAACGCACACATCCCAAAGAGTTTGCAGAGAATGATTCTCTCTAGTTTTTATACGAAGATATTTCCTTTTCTACCGTAGGCCCAAATCGCTTGAAATCTCCACTTGGAAATTCAAGAAAAAGAGGGTTTCAAATCTGCTCTGTCTAAAGTAAGGTTCAACTCTGTGAGTTGAACACAGGCAGCCCAAAGAAGTTACTGACAATTCCTCTGTCTAGCGTTATACGCAGAAATCCCGTTTCCAACAAAATCCTCAAAGAGGTCCAAATATCCACTTGCAGATTTTACAAATAGAGTGTTTCCAAACTGCTCTATGAAAACAAAGGTTAAACTCTGTGAGAGGAACGCACACATCCCAAAGTGTTTGCTGAGAATGATTCCCTCTAGTTTTTATATGAAGATATTTCCTTTTCTACCATAGGCCCAAATCTCTTGAAATCTCCACTTGGAAATTCCACAAAAAGAGGGTTTCAAATCTGCTCTGTCTAAAGGAAGGTTCAACTCTGTGTATTGAACACACGCAGGCCAAAGAAGTTACTGAGAATTCTTCTGTCTAGCGTTATATGCAGAAATCCCGTTTCCAACGATATCCTCAAAGAGGTCCAAATATCCAATTGCAGGCTTTACAAACAGAGTGTTTCCAAACTGCTCTATGAAAACAAAGGTTAAACTCTGTGAGTGGAACTCACAAATCCCAAAGTGGTTGCTGAGAATGATTCTCTCTAGTTTTTATACGAAGATATTTCCTTTTCTACCGTAGGCCCAAAATCGCATGAAATCTCCACTTGGAAATTCCTCAAAAAGAGGGTTTCAAATCTGCTCTGTCAAAAGTAAGGTTCAACTCTGTGAGTTGAACACACGCAGCCCAAAGAAGTTACTGACAATTCTTCTGTCTAGCGTTATATGCAGAAATCCCGTTTCCAACGAAATCCTCAAAGAGGTCTCAATATCCACTTGCAGACTTTACAAACAGAGTGTTTCCAGACTGCTCTATGAAAACAAAGGTTAAACACTGTGAGTGGAACTCACACATCTCAAAGTGGTTGCTGAGAATGATTCTCTCTAGTTTTTATACGAAGATATTTCCTTTTCAACCGTAGTCCCAAAATCGATTGAAATCTCCACTTGGAAATTCCACAAAAAGAGGGTTTCAAATCTGCTCTGTCTAAAGTAAGGTTCAACTCTGTGAGTTGAACACATGCAGCCCAAAGAAGTTACTGAGAATTCTTCTGTCTAGCGTTATATGCAGAAATCCCGTTTCCAACGAAATCCTCAAAGAGGTCCAAATATCCACTTGCAGGCTTTACAAACAGAGTGTTTCCAAACTGCTCTATGAACACAAAGGTTAAACTCTGTGAGTGGAACTCACACATCCCAAAGTGGTTGCTGAGAATGATTCTCTCTAGTTTTTATACGAAGATATTTCCTTTTCTACCGTAGTCCCAAAATCGCTTGAAATCTCCACTTGGAAATTCCACAAAAAGAGGGTTTCAAATCTGCTCTGTCTAAAGTAAGGTTCAACTCTGTGAGTTGAACACACGCAGCCCAAAGAAGTTACTGAGAATTCTTCTGTCTAGCGTTATATGCAGAAATCCCGTTTCCAACGAAATCCTCAAAGAGGTCCAAATATCCACTTGCAGACTTTACAAACAGGGTGTTTCCAATCTGCTCTATGAAAACATAGGTTAAACTCGGTGAGTGGAACGCACACATCCCAAAGAGTTTGCAGAGAATGATTCTCTCTAGTTTTTATAGGAAGATATTTCCTTTTCTACCGTAGGCCCAAAATCGCTTGAAATCTCCACTTGGAAATTCAAGAAAAAGAGGGTTTCAAATCTGCTCTGTCTAAAGTAAGGTTCAACTCTGTGAGTTGAACACAGGCAGCCCAAAGAAGTTACTGACAATTCTTCTGTCTAGCGTTATACGCAGAAATCCCGTTTCCAACAAAATCCTCAAAGAGGTCCAGATATCCACTTGCAGATTTTACAAATAGAGTGTTTCCAAACTGCTCTATGAAAACAAAGGTTAAACTCTGTGAGAGGAACGCACACATCCCAAAGTGTTTGCTGAGAATGATTCCCTCTAGTTTTTATATGAAGATATTTCCTTTTCTACCATAGGCCCAAATCTCTTGAAATCTCCACTTGGAAATTCCACAAAAAGAGGGTTTCAAATCTGCTCTGTCTAAAGGAAGGTTCAACTCTGTGTATTGAACACACGCAGGCCAAAGAAGTTACTGAGAATTCTTCTGTCTAGCGTTATATGCAGAAATCCCGTTTCCAACGATATCCTCAAAGAGGTCCAAATATCCAATTGCAGGCTTTACAAACAGAGTGTTTCCAAACTGCTCTATGAAAACAAAGGTTAAACTCTGTGAGTGGAACTCACAAATTCCAAAGTGGTTGCTGAGAATGATTCTCTCTAGTTTTTATACGAAGATATTTCCTTTTCTTCCGTAGTCCCAAAATAGCTTGAAATCTCCACTTGGAAATTCCTCAAAAAGAGGGTTTCAAATCTGCTCTGTCTAAAGTAAGGTTCAACTCTGTGAGTTGAACACACGCAGCCCAAAGAAGTTACTGACAATTCTTCTGTCTAGCGTTATATGCAGAAATCCCGTTTCCAACGAAATCCTCAAAGAGGTCTCAATATCCACTTGCAGACTTTACAAACAGAGTGTTTCCAGACTGCTCTATGAAAACAAAGGTTAAACACTGTGAGTGGAACTCACACATCCCAAAGTGGTTGCTGAGAATGATTCTCTCTAGTTTTTATACGAAGATATTTCCTTTTCTACCGTAGGCCCAAAATCGCTTGAAATCTCCACTTGGAAATTCCACAAAAAGAGGGTTTCAAATCTGCTCTGTCTAAAGTAAGGTTCAACTCTGTCAGTTGAACACATGCAGCCCAAAGAAGTTACTGAGAATTCTTCTGTCTAGCGTTATATGCAGAAATCCCGTTTCCAACGAAATCCTCAATGAGGTCCAAATATCCACCTGCAGGCTTTACAATCAGAGTGTTTCCAAACTGCTCTATGAAAACAAAGGTTAAACTCTGTGAGTGGAACTCACACATCTCAAAGTGGTTGCTGAGAATGATTCTCTCTAGTTTTTATACGAAGATATTTCCTTTTCTACCGTAGGCCCAAATCGCTTGAAATCTCCCCTTGGAAATTCCACAAAAAGAGGGTTTCTAATCTGCTCTTTCTAAAGGAAGGTTCAACTCTGTGAGTTGAACACACGCAGCCCAAAGAAGTTACTGAGAATTCTTCTGTCTAGCGTTATATGCAGAAATCCCGTTTCCAACGAAATCCTCCAAGAGGTCCAAATATCCACTTGCAGACTTTACAAACAGAGTGTTTCCAATCTGCTCTATGAAAACATAGGTTAAACTCTGTGAGTGGAACGCACACATCCCAAAGAGTTTGCAGAGAATGATTCTCTCTAGTTTTTATAGGAAGATATTTCCTTTTCTACCGTAGGCCCAAATCGCTTGAAATCTCCACTTGGAAATTCAAGAAAAAGAGGGTTTCAAATCTGCTCTGTCTAAAGTAAGGTTCAACTCTGTGAGTTGAACACAGGCAGCCCAAAGAAGTTACGGACAATTCTTCTGTCTAGCGTTATACGCAGAAATCCCGTTTCCAACAAAATCCTCAAAGAGGTCCAGATATCCACTTGCAGATTTTACAAATAGAGTGTTTCCAAACTGCTCTATGAAAACAAAGGTTAAACTCTGTGAGAGGAACGCACACATCCCAAAGTGTTTGCTGAGAATGATTCCCTCTAGTTTTTATATGAAGATATTTCCTTTTCTACCATAGGCCCAAATCTCTTGAAATCTCCACTTGCAAATTCCACAAAAAGAGGGTTTCAAATCTGCTCTGTCTAAAGGAAGGTTCAACTCTGTGTATTGAACACACGCAGGCCAAAGAAGTTACTGAGAATTCTTCTGTCTAGCGTTATATGCAGAAATCCCGTTTCCAACGATATCCTCAAAGAGGTCCAAATATCCAATTGCAGGCTTTACAAACAGAGTGTTTCCAAACTGCTCTATGAAAACAAAGGTTAAACTCTGTGAGTGGAACTCACAAATCCCAAAGTGGTTGATGAGAATGATTCTCTCTAGTTTTTATACGAAGATATTTCCTTTTCTACCGTAGGCCCAAAATAGCTTGAAATCTCCACTTGGAAATTCCACAAAAAGAGGGTTTCAAATCTGCTCTGTCTAAAGTAAGGTTCAACTCTGTGAGTTGAACACACACAGCCCAAAGAAGTTACTGACAATTCTTCTGTCTAGCGTTATATGCAGAAATCCCGTTTCCAACGAAATCCTCAAAGAGGTCTCAATATCCACTTGCAGACTTTACAAACAGAGTGTTTCCAGACTGCTCTATGAAAACAAAGGTTAAACACTGTGAGTGGAACTCACACATCTCAAAGTGGTTGCTGAGAATGATTCTCTCTAGTTTTTATACGAAGATATTTCCTTTTCAACCGTAGGCCCAAAATCGATTGAAATCTCCACTTGGAAATTCCACAAAAAGAGGGTTTCAAATCTGCTCTGTCTAAAGTAAGGTTCAACTCTGTCAGTTGAACACATGCAGCCCAAAGAAGTTACTGAGAATTCTTCTGTCTAGCGTTATATGCAGAAATCCCGTTTCCAACGAAATCCTCAATGAGGTCCAAATATCCACCTGCAGGCTTTACAATCAGAGTGTTTCCAAACTGCTCTATGAAAACAAAGGTTAAACTCTGTGAGTGGAACTCACACATCCCAAAGTGGTTGCTGAGAATGATTCTCTCTAGTTTTTATACGAAGATATTTCCTTTTCTACCGTAGGCCCAAATCGCTTGAAATCTCCCCTTGGAAATTCCACAAAAAGAGGGTTTCTAATCTGCTCTTTCTAAAGGAAGGTTCAACTCTGTGAGTTGAACACACGCAGCCCAAAGAAGTTACTGAGAATTCTTCTGTCTAGCGTTATATGCAGAAATCCCGTTTCCAACGAAATCCTCCAAGAGGTCCAAATATCCACTTGCAGACTTTACAAACAGAGTGTTTCCAATCTGCTCTATGAAAACATAGGTTAAACTCTGTGAGTGGAACGCACACATCCCAAAGAGGTTGCAGAGAATGATTCTCTCTAGTTTTTATAGGAAGATATTTCCTTTTCTACCGTAGGCCCAAATCGCTTGAAATCTCCACTTGGAAATTCAAGAAAAAGAGGGTTTCAAATCTGCTCTGTCTAAAGTAAGGTTCAACTCTGTGAGTTGAACACAGGCAGCCCAAAGAAGTTACGGACAATTCTTCTGTCTAGCGTTATACGCAGAAATCCCGTTTCCAACAAAATCCTCAAAGAGGTCCAGATATCCACTTGCAGATTTTACAAATAGAGTGTTTCCAAACTGCTCTATGAAAACAAAGGTTAAACTCTGTGAGAGGAACGCACACATCCCAAAGTGTTTGCTGAGAATGATTCCCTCTAGTTTTTATATGAAGATATTTCCTTTTCTACCATAGGCCCAAATCTCTTGAAATCTCCACTTGCAAATTCCACAAAAAGAGGGTTTCAAATCTGCTCTGTCTAAAGGAAGGTTCAACTCTGTGTATTGAACACACGCAGGCCAAAGAAGTTACTGAGAATTCTTCTGTCTAGCGTTATATGCAGAAATCCCGTTTCCAACGATATCCTCAAAGAGGTCCAAATATCCAATTGCAGGCTTTACAAACAGAGTGTTTCCAAACTGCTCTATGAAAACAAAGGTTAAACTCTGTGAGTGGAACTCACAAATCCCAAAGTGGTTGATGAGAATGATTCTCTCTAGTTTTTATACGAAGATATTTCCTTTTCTACCGTAGGCCCAAAATAGCTTGAAATCTCCACTTGGAAATTCCACAAAAAGAGGGTTTCAAATCTGCTCTGTCTAAAGTAAGGTTCAACTCTGTGAGTTGAACACACGCAGCCCAAAGAAGTTACTGACAATTCTTCTGTCTAGCGTTATATGCAGAAATCCCGTTTCCAACGAAATCCTCAAAGAGGTCTCAATATCCACTTGCAGACTTTACAAACAGAGTGTTTCCAGACTGCTCTATGAAAACAAAGGTTAAACACTGTGAGTGGAACTCACACATCTCAAAGTGGTTGCTGAGAATGATTCTCTCTAGTTTTTATACGAAGATATTTCCTTTTCAACCGTAGGCCCAAAATCGATTGAAATCTCCACTTGGAAATTCCACAAAAAGAGGGTTTCAAATCTGCTCTGTCTAAAGTAAGGTTCAACTCTGTCAGTTGAACACATGCAGCCCAAAGAAGTTACTGAGAATTCTTCTGTCTAGCGTTATATGCAGAAATCCCGTTTCCAACGAAATCCTCAAAGAGGTCCAAATATCCACTTGCAGGCTTTACAAACAGAGTGTTTCCAAACTGCTCAATGAACACAAAGGTTAAACTCTGTGAGTGGAACTCACACATCCCAAAGTGGTTGCTGAGAATGATTCTCTCTAGTTTTTATACGAAGATATTTCCTTTTCTACCGTAGGCCCAAAATCGCTTGAAATCTCCACTTGGAAATTCCACAAAAAGAGGGTTTCAAATCTGCTCTGTCTAAAGTAAGGTTCAACTCTGTCAGTTGAACACATGCAGCCCTAAGAAGTTACTGAGAATTCTTCTGTCTAGCGTTATATGCAGAAATCCCGTTTCCAAAGAAATCCTCAATGAGGTCCAAATATCCACTTGCAGGCTTTACAAACAGAGTGTTTCCAAACTGCTCTATGAAAACAAAGGTTAAACTCTGTGAGTGGAACTCACACATCTCAAAGTGGTTGCTGAGAATGATTCTCTCTAGTTTTTATACGAAGATATTTCCTTTTCTACCGTAGGCCCAAATCGCTTGAAATCTCCCCTTGGAAATTCCACAAAAAGAGGGTTTCAAATCTGCTCTTTCTAAAGGAAGGTTCAACTCTGCGAGTTGAACACACGCAGCCCAAAGATGTTACTGAAAATTCTTCTGTCTAGCGTTATATGCAGAAATCCCGTTTCCAACGAAATCCTCAAAGAGGTCTCAATATCCACTTGCAGACTTTACAAACAGAGTGTTTCTAGACTGCTCTATGAAAACAAAGGTTAAACACTGTGAGTGGAACTCACACATCTCAAAGTGGTTGCTGAGAATGATTCTCTCTAGTTTTTATACGAAGATACTTCCTTTTCAACCGTAGGCCCAAAATCGATTGAAATCTCCACTTGGAAATTCCACAAAAAGAGGGTTTCAAGTCTGCTCTGTCTAAAGTAAGGTTCAACTCTGTCAGTTGAACACATGCAGCCCAAAGAAGTTACTGAGAATTCTTCTGTCTAGCGTTATATGCAGAAATCCCGTTTCCAACGAAATCCTCAAAGAGGTCCAAATATCCACTTGCAGGCTTTACAAACAGAGTGTTTCCAAACTGCTCTATGAACACAAAGGTTAAACTCTGTGAGTGGAACTCACACATCCCAAAGTGGTTGCTGAGAATGATTCTCTCTAGTTTTTATACGAAGATATTTCCTTTTCTACCGTAGGCCCAAAATCGCTTGAAATCTCCACTTGGAAATTCCACAAAAAGAGGGTTTCAAATCTGCTCTGTCTAAAGTAAGGTTCAACTCTGTCAGTTGAACACATGCAGCCCAAAGAAGTTACTGAGAATTCTTCTGTCTAGCGTTATATGCAGAAATCCCGTTTCCAACGAAATCCTCAATGAGGTCCAAATATCCACCTGCAGGCTTTACAATCAGAGTGTTTCCAAACTGCTCTATGAAAACAAAGGTTAAACTCTGTGAGTGGAACTCACACATCCCAAAGTGGTTGCTGAGAATGATTCTCTCTAGTTTTTATACGAAGATATTTCCTTTTCTACCGTAGGCCCAAATCGCTTGAAATCTCCACTTGGAAATTCCACAAAAAGAGGGTTTCTAATCTGCTCTTTCTAAAGGAAGGTTCAACTCTGTGAGTTGAACACACGCAGCCCAAAGAAGTTACTGAGAATTCTTCTGTCTAGCGTTATATGCAGAAATCCCGTTTCCAACGAAATCCTCAAAGAGGTCCAAATATCCACTTGCAGACTTTACAAACAGAGTGTTTCCAATCTGCTCTATGAAAACATAGGTTAAACTCTGTGAGTGGAACGCACACATCCCAAAGAGTTTGCAGAGAATGATTCTCTCTAGTTTTTATAGGAAGATATTTCCTTTTCTACCGTAGGCCCAAATCGCTTGAAATCTCCACTTGGAAATTCAAGAAAAAGAGGGTTTCAAATCTGCTCTGTCTAAAGTAAGGTTCAACTCTGTGAGTTGAACACAGGCAGCCCAAAGAAGTTACTGACAATTCTTCTGTCTAGCGTTATACGCAGAAATCCCGTTTCCTACAAAATCCTCAAAGAGGTCCAGATATCCACTTGCAGATTTTACAAATAGAGTGTTTCCAAACTGCTCTATGAAAACAAAGGTTAAACTCTGTGAGAGGAACGCACACATCCCAAAGTGTTTGCTGAGAATGATTCCCTCTAGTTTTTATATGAAGATATTTCCTTTTCTACCATAGGCCCAAATCTCTTGAAATCTCCACTTGCAAATTCCACAAAAAGAGGGTTTCAAATCTACTCTGTCTAAAGGAAGGTTCAACTCTGTGTATTGAACACACGCAGGCCAAAGAAGTTACTGAGAATTCTTCTGTCTAGCGTTATATGCAGAAATCCCGTTTCCAACGATATCCTAAAAGAGGTCCAAATATCCAATTGCAGGCTTTACAAACAGAGTGTTTCCAAACTGCTCTATGAAAACAAAGGTTAAACTCTGTGAGTGGAACTCACAAATAGCAAAGTGGTTGCTGAGAATGATTCTCTCTAGTTTTTATACGAAGATATTTCCTTTTCTACCGTAGGCCCAAAATCGCTTGAAATCTCCACTTGGAAATTCCTCAAAAAGAGGGTTTCAAATCTGCTCTGTCTAAAGTAAGGTTCAACTCTGTGAGTTGAACACACGCAGCCCAAACAAGTTACTGACAATTCTTCTGTCTAGCGTTATATGCAGAAATCCCGTTTCCAACGAAATCCTCAAAGAGGTCTCAATATCCACTTGCAGACTTTACAAACAGAGTGTTTCCAGACTGCTCTATGAAAACAAAGGTTAAACACTGTGAGTGGAACTCACACATCTCAAAGTAGTTGCTGAGAATGATTCTCTCTAGTTTTTATACGAAGATACTTCCTTTTCAACCGTAGGCCCAAAATCGATTGAAATCTCCACTTGGAAATTCCACAAAAAGAGGGTTTCAAATCTGCTCTGTCTAAAGTAAGGTTCAACTCTGTCAGTTGAACACATGCAGCCCAAAGAAGTTACTGAGAAATCTTCTGTCTAGCGTTATATGCAGAAATCCCGTTTCCAACGAAATCCTCAAAGAGGTCCAAATATCCACTTGCAGGCTTTACAAACAGAGTGTTTCCAAACTGCTCTATGAACACAAAGGTTAAACTCTGTGAGTGGAACTCACACATCCCAAAGTGGTTGCTGAGAATGATTCTCTCTAGTTTTTATACGAAGATATTTCCTTTTCTACCGTAGGCCCAAAATCGCTTGAAATCTCCACTTGGAAATTCCACAAAAAGAGGGTTTCAAATCTGCTCTGTCTAAAGTAAGGTTCAACTCTGTCAGTTGAACACATGCAGCCCAAAGAAGTTACTGAGAATTCTTCTGTCTAGCGTTATATGCAGAAATCCCGTTTCCAACGAAATCCTCAAAGAGGTCCAAATATCCACCTGCAGGCTTTACAATCAGAGTGTTTCCAAACTGCTCTATGAAAACAAAGGTTAAACTCTGTGAGTGGAACTCACACATCCCAAAGTGGTTGCTGAGAATGATTCTCTCTAGTTTTTATACGAAGATATTTCCTTTTCTACCGTAGGCCCAAAATCGCTTGAAATATCCACTTGGAAATTCCACAAAAAGAGGGTTTCAAATCTGCTCTGTCTAAAGTAAGGTTCAACTCTGTCAGTTGAACACATGCAGCCCAAAGAAGTTACTGAGAATTCTTCTGTCTAGCGTTATATGCAGAAATCCCGTTTCCAACGAAATCCTCAAAGAGGTCCAAATATCCTCTTGCAGGCTTTACAAACAGAGTGTTTCCAAACTGCTCTATGAACACAAAGGTTAAACTCTGTGAGTGGAACTCACACATCCCAAAGTGGTTGCTGAGAATGATTCTCTCTAGTTTTTATACGAAGATATTTCCTTTTCTACCGTAGGCCCAAAATCGCTTGAAATCTCCACTTGGAAATTCCACAAAAAGAGGGTTTCAAATCTGCTCTGTCTAAAGTAAGGTTCAACTCTGTGAGTTGAACACATGCAGCCCAAAGAAGTTACTGAGAATTCTTCTGTCTAGCGTTATATGCAGAAATCCCGTTTCCAACGAAATCCTCCAAGAGGTCCAAATATCCACTTGCAGGCTTTACAAACAGAGTGTTTCCAAACTGCTCTATGAACACAAAGGTTAAACTCTGTGAGTGGAACTCACACATCCCAAAGTGGTTGCTGAGAATGATTCTCTCTAGTTTTTATACGAAGATATTTCCTTTTCTACCGTAGGCCCAAAATCGCTTGAAATCTCCACTTGGAAATTCCACAAAAAGAGGGTTTCAAATCTGCTCTGTCTAAAGTAAGGTTCAACTCTGTCAGTTGAACACATGCAGCCCAAAGAAGTTACTGAGAATTCTTCTGTCTAGCGTTATATGCAGAAATCCCGTTTCCAACGAAATCCTCAAAGAGGTCCAAATATCCACCTGCAGGCTTTACAATCAGAGTGTTTCCAAACTGCTCTATGAAAACAAAGGTTAAACTCTCTGAGTGGAATTCACACATCCCAAAGTGGTTGCTGAGAATGATTCTCTCTAGTTTTTATACGAAGATATTTCCTTTTCTACCGTAGGCCCAAAATCGCTTGAAATCTCCACTTGGAAATTCCACAAAAAGAGGGTTTCAAATCTGCTCTGTCTAAAGTAAGGTTCAACTCTGTCAGTTGAACACATGCAGCCCAAAGAAGTTACTGAGAATTCTTCTGTCTAGCGTTATATGCAGAAATACCGTTTCCAACGAAATCCTCAAAGAGGTCCAAATATCCTCTTGCAGGCTTTACAAACAGAGTGTTTCCAAACTGCTCTATGAACACAAAGGTTAAACTCTGTGAGTGGAACTCACACATCCCAAAGTGGTTGCTGAGAATGATTCTCTCTAGTTTTTATACGAAGATATTTCCTTTTCTACCGTAGGCCCAAAATCGCTTGAAATCTCCACTTGGAAATTCCACAAAAAGAGGGTTTCAAATCTGCTCTGTCTAAAGTAAGGTGCAACTCTGTGAGTTGAACACATGCAGCCCAAAGAAGTTACTGAGAATTCTTCTGTCTAGCGTTATATGCAGAAATCCCGTTTCCAACGAAATCCTCCAAGAGGTCCAAATATCCACTTGCAGACTTTACAAACAGAGTGTTTCCAATCTGCTCTATGAAAACATAGGTTAAACTCTGTGAGTGGAACGCACACATCCCAAAGAGTTTGCAGAGAATGATTCTCTCTAGTTTTTATACGAAGATATTTCCTTTTCTACCGTAGGCCCAAATCGCTTGAAATCTCCACTTGGAAATTCAAGAAAAAGAGGGTTTCAAATCTGCTCTGTCTAAAGTAAGGTTCAACTCTGTGAGTTGAACACAGGCAGCCCAAAGAAGTTACTGACAATTCTTCTGTCTAGCGTTATACGCAGAAATCCCGTTTCCAACAAAATCCTCAAAGAGGTCCAAATATCCACTTGCAGATTTTACAAATAGAGTGTTTCCAAACTGCTCTATGAAAACAAAGGTTAAACTCTGTGAGAGGAACGCACACATCCCAAAGTGTTTGCTGAGAATGATTCCCTCTAGTTTTTATATGAAGATATTTCCTTTTCTACCATAGGCCCAAATCTCTTGAAATCTCCACTTGCAAATTCCACAAAAAGAGGGTTTCAAATCTGCTCTGTCTAAAGGAAGGTTCAACTCTGTGTATTGAACACACGCAGGCCAAAGAAGTTACTGAGAATTCTTCTGTCTAGCGTTATATGCAGAAATCCCGTTTCCAACGATATCCTCAAAGAGGTCCAAATATCCAATTGCAGGCTTTACAAACAGAGTGTTTCCAAACTGCTCTATGAAAACAAAGGTTAAACTCTGTGAGTGGAACTCACAAATCCCAAAGTGGTTGCTGAGAATGATTCTCTCTAGTTTTTATACGAAGATATTTCCTTTTCTACCGTAGGCCCAAAATCGCTTGAAATCTCCACTTGGAAATTCCTCAAAAAGAGGGTTTCAAATCTGCTCTGTCTAAAGTAAGGTTCAACTCTGTGAGTTGAACACACGCAGCCCAAAGAAGTTACTGACAATTCTTCTGTCTAGCGTTATATGCAGAAATCCCGTTTCCAACGAAATCCTCAAAGAGGTCTCAATATCCACTTGCAGACTTTACAAACAGAGTGTTTCCAGACTGCTCTATGAAAACAAAGGTTAAACACTGTGAGTGGAACTCACACATCTCAAAGTGGTTGCTGAGAATGATTCTCTCTAGTTTTTATACGAAGATATTTCCTTTTCAACCGTAGGCCCAAAATCGATTGAAATCTCCACTTGGAAATTCCACAAAAAGAGGGTTTCAAATCTGCTCTGTCTAAAGTAAGGTTCAACTCTGTCAGTTGAACACATGCAGCCCAAAGAAGTTACTGAGAATTCTTCTGTCTAGCGTTATATGCAGAAATCCCGTTTCCAACGAAATCCTCAAAGAGGTCCAAATATCCACTTGCAGGCTTTACAAACAGAGTGTTTCCAAACTGCTCTATGAACACAAAGGTTAAACTCTGTGAGTGGAACTCACACATCCCAAAGTGGTTGCTGAGAAAGATTCTCTCTAGTTTTTATACGAAGATATTTCCTTTTCTACCGTAGTCCCAAAATCACTTGAAATCTCCACTTGGAAATTCCACAAAAAGAGGGTTTCAAATCTGCTCTGTCTAAAGTAAGGTTCAACTCTGTCAGTTGAACACATGCAGCCCTAAGTAGTTACTGAGAATTCTTCTGTCTAGCGTTATATGCAGAAATCCCGTTTCCAAGGAAATCCTCAATGAGGTCCAAATATCCACTTGCAGGCTTTACAAACAGAGTGTTTCCAAACTGCTCTATGAAAACAAAGGTTAAACTCTGTGAGTGGAACTCACACATCCCAAAGTGGTTGCTGAGAATGATTCTCTCTAGTTTTTATATGAAGATATTTCCTTTTCTACCGTAGGCCCAAATCGCTTGAAATCTCCCCTTGGAAATTCCACAAAAAGAGGGTTTCAAATCTGCTCTTTCTAAAGGAAGGTTCTACTCTGTGAGTTGAACACACGCAGGCCAAAGAAGTTACTGAGAATTCTTCTGTGTAGCGTTATATGCAGAAATCCCGTTTCCAACGAAATCCTCAAAGAGGTCTCAATATCCACTTGGAGACTTTACAAACAGAGTGTTTCCAGACTGCTCTATGAAAACAAAGGTTAAACACTGTGAGTGGAACTCACACATCTCAAAGTGGTTGCTGAGAATGATTCTCTCTAGTTTTTATACGAAGATACTTCCTTTTCAACCGTAGGCCCAAAATCGATTGAAATCTCCACTTGGAAATTCCACAAAAAGAGGGTTTCAAATCTGCTCTGTCTAAAGTAAGGTTCAACTCTGTCAGTTGAACACATGCAGCCCAAAGAAGTTACTGAGAATTCTTCTGTCTAGCGTTATATGCAGAAATCCCTTTTCCAACGAAATCCTCAAAGAGGTCTCAATATCCACTTGCAGACTTTACAAACAGAGTGTTTCCAGACTGCTCTATGAAAACAAAGGTTAAACACTGTGAGTGGAACTCACACATCTCAAAGTGGTTGCTGAGAATGATTCTCTCTAGTTTTTATACGAAGATATTTCCTTTTCAACCGTAAGCCCAAAATCGCTTGAAATCTCCACTTGGAAATTCCACAAAAAGAGGGTTTCAAATCTGCTCTGTCTAAAGTAAGGTTCAACTCTGTGAGTTGAACACATGCAGCCCAAAGAAGTTACTGAGAATTCTTCTGTCTAGCGTTATATGCAGAAATCCCGTTTCCAACGAAATCCTCAAAGAGGTCCAAATATCCACTTGCAGGCTTTACAAACAGAGTGTTTCCAAACTGCTCTATGAACACAAAGGTTAAACTCTGTGAGTGGAACTCACACATCCCAAAGTGGTTGCTGAGAATGATTCTCTCTAGTTTTTATACGAAGATATTTCCTTTTCTACCGTAGGCCCAAATCGCTTGAAATCTCCACTTGGAAATTCAAGAAAAAGAGGGTTTCAAATCTGCTCTGTCTAAAGTAAGGTTCAACTCTGTGAGTTGAACACATGCAGCCCAAAGAAGTTACTGACAATTCTTCTGTCTAGCGTTATACGCAGAAATCCCGTTTCCAACAAAATCCTCAAAGAGGTCCAAATATCCACTTGCAGATTTTACAAATAGAGTGTTTCCAAACTGCTCTATGAAAACAAAGGTTAAACTCTGTGAGAGGAACGCACACATCCCAAAGTGTTTGCTGAGAATGATTCCCTCTAGTTTTTATATGAAGATATTTCCTTTTCTACCATAGGCCCAAATCTCTTGAAATCTCCACTTGCAAATTCCACAAAAAGAGGGTTTCAAATCTGCTCTGTCTAAAGTAAGGTTCAACTCTGTGAGTTGAACACACGCAGCCCAAAGAAGTTACTGACAATTCTTCTGTCTAGCGTTATATGCAGAAATCCCGTTTCCAACGAAATCCTCAAAGAGGTCTCAATATCCACTTGCAGACTTTACAAACAGAGTGTTTCCAGACTGCTCTATGAAAACAAAGGTTAAACACTGTGAGTGGAACTCACACATCTCAAAGTGGTTGCTGAGAATGATTCTCTCTAGTTTTTATACGAAGATACTTCCTTTTCAACCGTAGGCCCAAAATCGATTGAAATCTCCACTTGGAAATTCCACAAAAAGAGGGTTTCAAATCTGCTCTGTCTAAAGTAAGGTTCAACTCTGTCAGTTGAACACATGCAGCCCAAAGAAGTTATTGAGAATTCTTTTGTCTAGCGTTATATGCAGAAATCCCGTTTCCAACGAAATCCTCAAAGAGGTCTCAATATCCACTTGCAGACTTTACAAACAGAGTGTTTCCAGACTGCTCTATGAAAACAAAGGTTAAACACTGTGAGTGGAACTCACACATCTCAAAGTGGTTGCTGAGAATGATTCTCTCTAGTTTTTATACGAAGATATTTCCTTTTCAACCGTAAGCCCAAAATCGCTTGAAATCTCCACTTGGAAATTCCACAAAAAGAGGGTTTCAAATCTGCTCTGTCTAAAGTAAGGTTCAACTCTGTGAGTTGAACACATGCAGCCCAAAGAAGTTACTGAGAATTCTTCTGTCTAGCGTTATATGCAGAAATCCCGTTTCCAACAAAATCCTCAAAGAGGTCCAAATATCCACTTGCAGGCTTTACAAACAGAGTGTTTCCAAACTGCTCTATGAACACAAAGGTTAAACTCTGTGAGTGGAACTCACACATCCCAAAGTGGTTGCTGAGAAAGATTCTCTCTAGTTTTTATACGAAGATATTTCCTTTTCTACCGTAGTCCCAAAATCGCTTGAAATCTCCACTTGCAAATTCCACAAAAAGAGGGTTTCAAATCTGCTCTGTCTAAAGGAAGGTTCAACTCTGTCAGTTGAACACATGCAGCCCTAAGAAGTTACTGAGAATTCTTCTGTCTAGCGTTATATGCAGAAATCCCGTTTCCAACGAAATCCTCAATGAGGTCCAAATATCCACTTGCAGGCTTTACAAACAGAGTGTTTCCAAACTGCTCTATGAAAACAAAGGTTAAACTCTGTGAGTGGAACTCACACATCCCAAAGTGGTTGCTGAGAATGATTCTCTCTAGTTTTTATACGAAGATATTTCCTTTTCTACCGTAGGCACAAATCGCTTGAAATCTCCCCTTGGAAATTCCACAAAAAGAGGGTTTCAAATCTGCTCTTTCTAAAGGAAGGTTCAACTCTGTGAGTTGAACACACGCAGCCCAAAGATGTTACTGAGAATTCTTCTGTCTAGCGTTATATGCAGAAATCCCGTTTCCAACGAAATCCTCAAAGAGTTCTCAATATCCACTTGCAGACTTTACAAACAGAGTGTTTCCAGACTGCTCTATGAAAACAAAGGTTAAACACTGTGAGTGGAACTCACACATCTCAAAGTGGTTGCTGAGAATGATTCTCTCTAGTTTTTATACGAAGATACTTCCTTTTCAACCGTAGGCCCAAAATCGATTGAAATCTCCACTTGGAAATTCCACAAAAAGAGGGTTTCAAATCTGCTCTGTCTAAAGTAAAGTTCAACTCTGTCAGTTGAACACGTGCAGCCCAAAGAAGTTACTGAGAATTCTTCTGTCTAGCGTTATATGCAGAAATCCCGTTTCCAACGAAATCCTCAAAGAGGTCTCAATATCCACTTGCAGACTTTACAAACAGGGTGTTTCCAGACTGCTCTATGAAAACAAAGGTTAAACACTGTGAGTGGAACTCACACATCTCAAAGTGGTTGCTGAGAATGATTCTCTCTAGTTTTTATTCGAAGATATTTCCTTTTCAACCGTAAGCCCAAAATCGCTTGAAATCTCCACTTGGAAATTCCACAAAAAGAGGGTTTCAAATCTGCTCTGTCTAAAGTAAGGTTCAACTCTGTGAGTTGAATACATGCAGCCCAAAGAAGTTACTGAGAATTCTTCTGTCTAGCGTTATATGCAGAAATACCGTTTCCAACGAAATCCTCAAAGAGGTCCAAATATCCACTTGCAGGCTTTACAAACAGAGTGTTTCCAAACTGCTCTATGAACACAAAGGTTAAACTCTGTGAGTGGAACTCACACATCCCAAAGTGGTTGCTGAGAATGATTCTCTCTAGTTTTTATACAAAGATATTTCCTTTTCTACCGTAGGCCCAAAATCGCTTGAAATCTCCACTTGGAAATTCCACAAAAAGAGGGTTTCAAATCTGCTCTGTCTAAAGTAAGGTTCAACTCTGTGAGTTGAACACATGCAGCCCAAAGAAGTTACTGAGAATTCTTCTGTCTAGCGTTATATGCAGAAATCCCGTTTCCAACGAAATCTTCCAAGAGGTCCAAATATCCACTTGCAGACTTTACAAACAGAGTGTTTCCAATCTACTCTATGAAAACAAAGGTTAAACTCTGTGAGTGGAACGCACACATCCCAAAGAGTTTGCAGAGAATGATTCTCTCTAGTTTTTATAGGAAGATATTTCCTTTTCTACCGTAGGCCCAAATCGCTTGAAATCTCCACTTGGAAATTCAAGAAAAAGAGGGTTTCAAATCTGCTCTGTCTAAAGTAAGGTTCAACTCTGTGAGTTGAACACAGGCAGCCCAAAGAAGTTACTGACAATTCTTCTGTCTAGCGTTATACGCAGAAATCCCGTTTCCAACAAAATCCTCAAAGAGGTCCAAATATCCACTTGCAGATTTTACAAATAGAGTGTTTCCAAACTGCTCTATGAAAACAAAGGTTAAACTCTGTGAGAGGAACGCACACATCCCAAAGTGTTTGCTGAGAATGATTCCCTCTAGTTTTTATATGAAGATATTTCCTTTTCTACCATAGGCCCAAATCTCTTGAAATCTCCAATTGCAAATTCCACAAAAAGAGGGTTTCAAATCTGCTCTGTCTAAAGGAAGGTTCAACTCTGTGTATTGAACACACGCAGGCCAAAGAAGTTACTGAGAATTCTTCTGTCTAGCGTTATATGCAGAAATCCCGTTTCCAACGAAATCCTCAAAGAGGTCTCAATATCCACTTGCAGACTTTTCAAACAGAGTGTTTCCAGACTGCTCTATGAAAACAAAGGTTAAACACTGTGAGTGGAACTCACACATCTCAAAGTGGTTGCTGAGAATGATTCTCTCTAGTTTTTATACGAAGATATTTCCTTTTCAACCGTAGGCCCAAAATCGATTGAAATCTCCACTTGGAAATTCCACAAAAAGAGGGTTTCAAATCTGCTCTGTCTAAAGTAAGGTTCAACTCTGTCAGTTGAACACATGCAGCCCAAAGATGTTACTGAGAATTCTTCTGTCTAGCGTTATATGCAGAAATCCCGTTTCCAACGAAATCCTCAAAGAGGTCTCAATATCCACTTGCAGACTTTACAAACAGAGTGTTTCCAGACTGCTCTATGAAAACAAAGGTTAAACACTGTGAGTGGAACTCACACATCTCAAAGTGGTTGCTGAGAATGATTCTCTCTAGTTTTTATACGAAGATACTTCCTTTTCAACCGTAGGCCCAAAATCGATTGAAATCTCCACTTGGAAATTCCACAAAAAGAGGGTTTCAAATCTGCTCTGTCTAAAGTAAGGTTCAACTCTGTCAGTTGAACACATGCAGCCCAAAGAAGTTACTGAGAATTCTTCTGTCTAGCGTTATATGCAGAAATCCCGTTTCCAACGAAATCCTCAAAGAGGTCCAAATATCCACTTGCAGGCTTTACAAACAGAGTGTTTCCAAACTGCTCTATGAACACAAAGGTTAAACTCTGTGAGTGGAACTCACACATCCCAAAGTGGTTGCTGAGAAAGATTCTCTCTAGTTTTTATACGAAGATATTTCCTTTTCTACCGTAGTCCCAAAATCGCTTGAAATCTCCACTTGGAAATTCCACAAAAAGAGGGTTTCAAATCTGCTCTGTGTAAAGTAAGGTTCAACTCTGTGAGTTGAACACACGCAGCCCAAAGATGTTACTGAGAATTCTTCTGTCTAGCGTTATATGCAGAAATCCCGTTTCCAACGAAATCCTCAATGAGGTCCAAATATCCACTTGCAGGCTTTACAAACAGAGTGTTTCCAAACTGCTCTATGAAAACAAAGGTTAAACTCTGTGAGTGGAACTCACACATCCCAAAGTGGTTGCTGAGAATGATTCTCTCTAGTTTTTATACGAAGATATTTCCTTTTCTACCGTAGGCCCAAATCGCTTGAAATCTCCCCTTGGAAATTCCACAAAAAGAGGGTTTCAAATCTGCTCTTTCTAAAGGAAGGTTCAACTCTGTGAGTTGAACACACGCAGCCCAAAGATGTTACTGAGAATTCTTCTGTCTAGATTTATATGCAGAAATCCCGTTTCCAACGAAATCCTCAAAGAGGTCCAAATATCCACTTGCAGGCTTTACAAACAGAGTGTTTCCAAACTGCTCTATGAACACAAAAGTTAAACTCTGTGAGTGGAACTCACACATCCCAAAGTGGTTGCTGAGAATGATTCTCTCTAGTTTTTATACGAAGATATTTCCTTTTCTACAGTAGGCCCAAAATCGCTTGAAATCTCCACTTGGAAATTCCACAAAAAGAGGGTTTCAAATCTGCTCTGTCTAAAGTAAGGTTCAACTCTGTGAGTTGAACACATGCAGCCCAAAGAAGTTACTGAGAATTCTTCTGTCTAGCGTTATATGCAGAAATCCCGTTTCCAACGAAATCCTCCAAGAGGTCCAAATATCCACTTGCAGACTTTACAAACAGAGTGTTTCCAATCTGCTCTATGAAAACATAGGTTAAACTCTGTGAGTGGAACGCACACATCCCAAAGAGTTTGCAGAGAATGATTCTCTCTAGTTTTTATAGGAAGATATTTCCTTTTCTACCGTAGGCCCAAATCGCTTGAAATCTCCACTTGGAAATTCAAGAAAAAGAGGGTTTCAAATCTGCTCTGTCTAAAGTAAGGTTCAACTCTGTGAGTTGAACACAGGCAGCCCAAAGAAGTTACTGACAATTCTTCTGTCTAGCGTTATACGCAGAAATCCCGTTTCCAACAAAATCCTCAAAGAGGTCCAAATATCCACTTGCAGATTTTACAAATAGAGTGTTTCCAAACTGCTCTATGAAAACAAAGGTTAAACTCTGTGAGAGGAACGCACACATCCCAAAGTGTTTGCTGAGAATGATTCCCTCTAGTTTTTATATGAAGATATTTCCTTTTCTACCATAGGCCCAAATCTCTTGAAATCTCCACTTGCAAATTCCACAAAAAGAGGGTTTCAAATCTGCTCTGTCTAAAGGAAGGTTCAACTCTGTGTATTGAACACACGCAGGCCAAAGAAGTTACTGAGAATTCTTCTGTCTAGCGTTATATGCAGAAATCCCGTTTCCAACGATATCCTCAAAGAGGTCCAAATATCCAATTGCAGGCTTTACAAACAGAGTGTTTCCAAACTGCTCTATGAAAACAAAGGTTAAACTCTGTGAGTGGAACTCACAAATCCCAAAGTGGTTGCTGAGAATGATTCTCTATAGTTTTTATACGAAGATATTTCCTTTTCTACCGTAGGCCCAAAATCGCTTGAAATCTCCACTTGGAAATTCCTCAAAAAGAGGGTTTCAAATCTGCTCTGTCTAAAGTAAGGTTCAACTCTGTGAGTTGAACACACGCAGCCCAAAGAAGTTACTGACAATTCTTCTGTCTAGCGTTATATGCAGAAATCCCGTTTCCAACGAAATCCTCAAAGAGGTCCAAATATCCACTTGCAGGCTTTACAAACAGAGTGTTTCCTAACTGCTCTATGAACACAAAGGTTAAACTCTGTGAGTGGAACTCACACATCCCAAAGTGGTTGCTGAGAAAGATTCTCTCTAGTTTTTATACGAAGATATTTCCTTTTCTACCGTAGTCCCAAAATCGCTTGAAATCTCCACTTGCAAATTCCACAAAAAGAGGGTTTCAAATCTGCTCTGTCTAAAGGAAGGTTCAACTCTGTCAGTTGAACACATGCAGCCCTAAGAAGTTACTGAGAATTCTTCTGTCTAGCGTTATATGCAGAAATCCCGTTTCCAACGAAATCCTCAATGAGGTCCAAATATCCACTTGCAGGCTTTACAAACAGAGTGTTTCCAAACTGCTCTATGAAAACAAAGGTTAAACTCTGTGAGTGGAACTCACACATCCCAAAGTGGTTGCTGAGAATGATTCTCTCTAGTTTTTATACGAAGATATTTCCTTTTCTACCGTAGGCCCAAATCGCTTGAAATCTCCCCTTGGAAATTCCACAAAAAGAGGGTTTCAAATCTGCTCTTTCTAAAGGAAGGTTCAACTCTGTGAGTTGAACACACGCAGCCCAAAGATGTTACTGAGAATTCTTCTGTCTAGCGTTATATGCAGAAATCCCGTTTCCAACGAAATCCTCAAAGAGGTCTCAATATCCACTTGCAGACTTTACAAACAGAGTGTTTCCAGACTGCTCTATGAAAACAAAGGTTAAACACTGTGAGTGGAACTCACACATCTCAAAGTGGTTGCTGAGAATGATTCTCTCTAGTTTTTATACGAAGATACTTCCTTTTCAACCGTAGGCCCAAAATCGATTGAAATCTCCACTTGGAAATTCCACAAAAAGAGGGTTTCAAATCTGCTCTGTCTAAAGTAAGGTTCAACTCTGTCAGTTGAACACATGCAGCCCAAAGAAGTTATTGAGAATTCTTCTGTCTAGCGTTATATGCAGAAATCCCGTTTCCAACGAAATCCTCAAAGAGGTCTCAATATCCACTTGCAGACTTTACAAACAGAGTGTTTCCAGACTGCTCTATGAAAACAAAGGTTAAACACTGTGAGTGGAACTCACACATCTCAAAGTGGTTGCTGAGAATGATTCTCTCTAGTTTTTATACGAAGATATTTCCTTTTCAACCGTAAGCCCAAAATCGCTTGAAATCTCCACTTGGAAATTCCACAAAAAGAGGGTTTCAAATCTGCTCTGTCTAAAGTAAGGTTCAACTCTGTGAGTTGAACACATGCAGCCCAAAGAAGTTACTGAGAATTCTTCTGTCTAGCGTTATATGCAGAAATCCCGTTTCCAACGAAATCCTCAAAGAGGTCCAAATATCCACTTGCAGGCTTTACAAACAGAGTGTTTCCAAACTGCTCTATGAACACAAAAGTTAAACTCTGTGAGTGGAACTCACACATCCCAAAGTGGTTGCTGAGAATGATTCTCTCTAGTTTTTATACGAAGATATTTCCTTTTCTACCGTAGGCCCAAAATCGCTTGAAATCTCCACTTGGAAATTCCACAAAAAGAGGGTTTCAAATCTGCTCTGTCTAAAGTAAGGTTCAACTCTGTGAGTTGAACACATGCAGCCCAAAGAAGTTACTGAGAATTCTTCTGTCTAGCGTTATATGCAGAAATCCCGTTTCCAACGAAATCCTCCAAGAGGTCCAAATATCCACTTGCAGACTTTACAAACAGAGTGTTTCCAATCTGCTCTCTGAAAACATAGGTTAAACTCCGTGAGTGGAACGCACACATCCCAAAGAGTTTGCAGAGAATGATTCTCTCTAGTTTTTATAGGAAGATATTTCCTTTTCCACCGTAGGCCCAAATCGCTTGAAATCTCCACTTGGAAATTCAAGAAAAAGATGGTTTCAAATCTGCTCTGTCTAAAGTAAGGTTCAACTCTGTGAGTTGAACACAGGCAGCCCAAAGAAGTTACTGACAATTCTTCTGTCTAGCGTTATACGCAGAAATCCCGTTTCCAACAAAATCCTCAAAGAGGTCCAAATATCCACTTGCAGATTTTACAAATAGAGTGTTTCCAAACTGCTCTATGAAAACAAAGGTTAAACTCTGTGAGAGGAACGCACACATCCCAAAGTGTTTGCTGAGAATGATTCCCTCTAGTTTTTATATGAAGATACTTCCTTTTCTACCATAGGCCCAAATCTCTTGAAATCTCCACTTGCAAATTCCACAAAAAGAGGGTTTCAAATCTGCTCTGTCTAAAGGAAGCTTCAACTCTGTGTATTGAACACACGCAGGCCAAAGAAGTTACTGAGAATTCTTCTGTCTAGCGTTATATGCAGAAATCCCGTTTCCAACGATATCCTCAAAGAGGTGCAAATATCCAATTGCAGGCTTTACAAACAGAGTGTTTCCAAACTGCTCTATGAAAACAAAGGTTAAACTCTGTGAGTGGAACTCACAAATCCCAAAGTGGTTGCTGAGAATGATTCTCTCTAGTTTTTATACGAAGATATTTCCTTTTCTACCGTAGGCCCAAAATCGCTTGAAATCTCCACTTGGAAATTCCTCAAAAAGAGGGTTTCAAATCTGCTCTGTCTAAAGTAAGGTTCAACTCTGTGAGTTGAACACACGCAGCCCAAAGAAGTTACTGACAATTCTTCTGTCTAGCGTTATATGCAGAAATCCCGTTTCCAACGAAATCCTCAAAGAGGTCTCAATATCCACTTGCAGACTTTACAAACAGAGTGTTTCCAGACTGCTCTATGAAAACAAAGGTTAAACACTGTGAGTGGAACTCACACATCTCAAAGTGGTTGCTGAGAATGATTCTCTCTAGTTTTTATACGAAGATATTTCCTTTTCAACCGTAGGCCCAAAATCGATTGAAATCTCCACTTGGAAATTCCACAAAAAGAGGGTTTCAAATCTGCTCTGTCTAAAGTAAGGTTCAACTCTGTCAGTTGAACACATGCAGCCCAAAGAAGTTACTGAGAATTCTTCTGTCTAGCGTTATATGCAGAAATCCCGTTTCCAACGAAATCCTCAAAGAGGTCCAAATATCCACTTGCAGGCTTTACAAACAGAGTGTTTCCAAACTGCTCTATGAACACAAAGGTTAAACTCTGTGAGTGGAACTCACACATCCCAAAGTGGTTGCTGAGAAAGATTCTCTCTAGTTTTTATACGAAGATATTTCCTTTTCTACAGTAGTCCCAAAATCGCTTGAAATCTCCACTTGGAAATTCCACAAAAAGAGGGTTTCAAATCTGCTCTGTGTAAAGTAAGGTTCAACTCTGTCAGTTGAACACATGCAGCCCTAAGAAGTTACTGAGAATTCTTCTGTCTATCGTTATATGCAGAAATCCCGTTTCCAACGAAATCCTCAATAAGGTCCAAATATCCACTTGCAGGCTTTACAAACAGAGTGTTTCCAAACTGCTCTATGAAAACAAAGGTTAAACTCTGTGAGTGGAACTCACACATCCAAAAGTGGTGGCTGAGAATGATTCTCTCTAGTTTTTATACGAAGATATTTCCTTTTCTACCGTAGGCCCAAATCGCTTGAAATCTCCCCTTGGAAATTCCACAAAAAGAGGGTTTCAAATCTGCTCTTTCTAAAGGAAGGTTCAACTCTGTGAGTTGAACACACGCAGCCCAAAGATGTTACTGAGAATTCTTCTGTCTAGCGTTATATGCAGAAATCCCGTTTCCAACGAAATCCTCAAAGAGGTCTCAATATCCACTTGCAGACTTTACAAACAGAGTGTTTCCAGACTGCTCTATGAAAACAAAGGTTAAACACTGTGAGTGGAACTCACACATCTCAAAGTGGTTGCTGAGAATGATTCTCTCTAGTTTTTATACGAAGATACTTCCTTTTCAACCGTAGGCCCAAAATCGATTGAAATCTCCACTTGGAAATTCCACAAAAAGAGGGTTTCAAATCTGCTCTGTCTAAAGTAAGGTTCAACTCTGTCAGTTCAACACCTGCAGCCCAAAGAAGTTACTGAGAATTCTTCTGTCTAGCGTTATATGCAGAAATCCCGTTTCCAACGAAATCCTCAAAGAGGTCCAAATATCCACTTGCAGGCTTTACAAACAGAGTGTTTCCAAACTGCTCTATGAACACAAAGGTTAAACTCTGTGAGTGGAACTCACACATCCCAAAGTGGTTGCTGAGAAAGATTCTCTCTAGTTTTTATACAAAGATATTTCCTTTTCTACCGTAGTCCCAAAATCGCTTGAAATCTCCACTTGGAAATTCCACAAAAAGAGGGTTTCAAATCTGCTCTGTCTAAAGTAAGGTTCAACTCTGTCAGTTGAACACATGCAGCCCTAAGAAGTTACTGAGAATTCTTCTGTCTAGCGTTATATGCAGAAATCCCGTTTCCAACGAAATCCTCAATGAGGTCCAAATATCCACTTGCAGGCTTTACAAACAGAGTGTTTCCAAACTGCTCTATGAAAACAAAGGTTAAACTCTGAGAGTGGAACTCACACATCCCAAAGTGGTTGCTGAGAATGATTCTCTCTAGTTTTTATACGAAGATATTTCCTTTTCTACCGTAGGCCCAAATCGCTTGAAATCTCCCCTTGGAAATTCCACAAAAAGAGGGTTTCAAATCTGCTCTTTCTAAAGTAAGGTTCAACTCTGTGAGTTGAACACATGCAGCCCAAAGAAGTTACTGAGAATTCTTCTGTCTAGCGTTATATGCAGAAATCCCGTTTCCAACGAAATCCTCAAAGAGGTCCAAATATCCACTTGCAGACTTTACAAACAGAGTGTTTCCAATCTGCTCTATGAAAACATAGGTTAAACTCTGTGAGTGGAACGCACACATCCCAAAGAGTTTGCAGAGAATGATTCTCTCTAGTTTTTATACGAAGATATTTCCTTTTCTACCGTAGGCCCAAATCGCTTGAAATCTCCACTTGGAAATTCAAGAAAAAGAGGGTTTCAAATCTGCTCTGTCTAAAGTAAGGTTCAACTCTGTGAGTTGAACACAGGCAGCCCAAAGAAGTTACTGACAATTCTTCTGTCTAGCGTTATACGCAGAAATCCCGTTTCCAACAAAATCCTCAAAGAGGTCCAAATATCCACTTGCAGATTTTACAAATAGAGTGTTTCCAAACTGCTCTATGAAAACAAAGGTTAAACTCTGTGAGAGGAACGCACACATCCCAAAGTGTTTGCTGAGAATGATTCCCTCTAGTTTTTACATGAAGATATTTCCTTTTCTACCATAGGCCCAAATCTCTTGAAATCTCCACTTGCAAATTCCACAAAAAGAGGGTTTCAAATCTGCTCTGTCTAAAGGAAGGTTCAACTCTGTGTATTGAACACACGCAGGCCAAAGAACTTACTGAGAATTCTTCTGTCTAGCGTTATATGCAGAAATCCCGTTTCCAACGATATCCTCAAAGAGGTCCAAATATCCAATTGCAGGCTTTACAAACAGAGTGTTTCCAAACTGCTCTATGAAAACAAAGGTTAAACTCTGTGAGTGGAACTCACAAATCCCAAAGTGGTTGCTGAGAATGATTCTCTCTAGTTTTTATACGAAGATATTTCCTTATCTACTTTAGGCCCAAAATCGCTTGAAATCTCCACTTGGAAATTCCTCAAAAAGAGGGTTTCAAATCTGCTCTGTCTAAAGTAAGGTTCAACTCTGTGAGTTGAAAACACGCAGCCCAAAGAAGTTACTGACAATTCTTCTGTCTAGCGTTATATGCAGAAATCCCGTTTCCAACGAAATCCTCAAAGAGGTCTCAATATCCACTTGCAGACTTTACAAACAGAGTGTTTCCAGACTGCTCTATGAAAACAAAGGTTAAACACTGTGAGTGGAACTCACACATCTCAAAGTGGTTGCTGAGAATGATTCTCTCTAGTTTTTATACGAAGATATTTCCTTTTCAACCGTAGGCCCAAAATCGATTGAAATCTCCACTTGGAAATTCCACAAAAAGAGGGTTTCAAATCTGCTCTGTCTAAAGTAAGGTTCAACTCTGTGAGTTGAACACATGCAGCCCAAAGAAGTTACTGAGAATTCTTCTGTCTAGCGTTATATGCAGAAATCCCGTTTCCAACGAAATCCTCAAAGAGGTCCAAATATCCACTTGCAGGCTTTACAAACAGAGTGTTTCCAAACTGCTCTATAAACACAAAGGTTAAACTCTGTGAGTGGAACTCACACATCCCAAAGTGGTTGCTGAGAAAGATTCTCTCTAGTTTTTATACGAAGATATTTCCTTTTCTACCGTAGTCCCAAAATCGCTTGAAATCTCCACTTGGAAATTCCACAAAAAGAGGGTTTCAAATCTGCTCTGTCTAAAGTAAGGTTCAACTCTGTCAGTTGAACACATGCAGCCCTAAGAAGTTACTGAGAATTCTTCTGTCTAGCGTTATATGCAGAAATCCCGTTTCCAACGAAATCCTCAATGAGGTCCAAATATCCACTTGCAGGCTTTACAAACAGAGTGTTTCCAAACTGCTCTATGAAAACAAAGGTTAAACTCTGTGAGTGGAACTTACACATCCAAAAGTGGTGGCTGAGAATGATTCTCTCTAGTTTTTATACGAAGATATTTCCTTTTCTACCGTAGGCCCAAATCGCTTGAAATCTCCCCTTGGAAATTCCACAAAAAGAGGGTTTCAAATCTGCTCTTTCTAAAGTAAGGTTCAACTCTGTGAGTTGAACACACGCAGCCCAAAGAAGTTACTGAGAATTCTTCTGTCTAGCGTTATATGCAGAAATCCCGTTTCCAACGAAATCCTCAAAGAGGTCCATATATCCACTTGCAGACTTTACAAACAGGGTGTTTCCAATCTGCTCTATGAAAACATAGGTTAAACTCGGTGAGTGGAACGACACATCCCAAAGAGTTTGCAGAGAATGATTCTCTCTAGTTTTTATAGGAAGATATTTCCTTTTCTACCGTAGGCCCAAATCGCTTGAAATCTCCACTTGGAAATTCAAGAAAAAGAGGGTTTCAAATCTGCTCTGTCTAAAGTAAGGTTCAACTCTGTGAGTTGAACACAGGCAGCCCAAAGAAGTTACTGACAATTCTTCTGTCTAGCGTTATACGCAGAAATCCCGTTTCCAACAAAATCCTCAAAGTGGTCCAGATATCCACTTGCAGATTTTACAAATAGAGTGTTTCCAAACTGCTCTATGAAAACAAAGGTTAAACTCTGTGAGAGGAACGCACACATCCCAAAGTGTTTGCTGAGAATGATTCCCTCTAGTTTTTATATGAAGATATTTCCTTTTCTACCATAGGCCCAAATCTCTTGAAATCTCCACTTGGAAATTCCACAAAAAGAGGGTTTCAAATCTGCTCTGTCTAAAGGAAGGTTCAACTCTGTGTATTGAACACACGCAGGCCAAAGAAGTTACTGAGAATTCTTCTGTCTAGCGTTATATGCAGAAATCCCGTTTCCAACGATATCCTCAAAGAGGTCCAAATATCCAATTGCAGGCTTTACAAACAGAGTGTTTCCAAACTGCTCTATGAAAACAAAGGTTAAACTCTGTGAGTGGAACTCACAAATCCCAAAGTGGTTGCTGAGAATGATTCTCTCTAGTTTTTATACGAAGATATTTCCTTTTCTTCCGTAGGCCCAAAATAGCTTGAAATCTCCACTTGGAAATTCCTCAAAAAGAGGGTTTCAAATCTGCTCTGTCTAAAGTAAGGTTCAACTCTGTGAGTTGAACACACGCAGCCCAAAGAAGTTACTGACAATTCTTCTGTCTAGCGTTATATGCAGAAATCCCGTTTCCAACGAAATCCTCAAAGAGGTCTCAATATCCACTTGCAGACTTTACAAACAGAGTGTTTCCAGACTGCTCTATGAAAACAAAGGTTAAACACTGTGAGTGGAACTCACACATCCCAAAGTGGTTGCTGAGAATGATTCTCTCTAGTTTTTATACGAAGATATTTCCTTTTCTACCGTAGGCCCAAAATCGCTTGAAATCTCCACTTGGAAATTCCACAAAAAGAGGGTTTCAAATCTGCTCTGTCTAAAGTAAGGTTCAACTCTGTCAGTTGAACACATGCAGCCCAAAGAAGTTACTGAGAATTCTTCTGTCTAGCGTTATATGCAGAAATCCCGTTTCCAACGAAATCCTCAATGAGGTCCAAATATCCACCTGCAGGCTTTACAATCAGAGTGTTTCCAAACTGCTCTAAGAAAACAAAGGTTAAACTCTGTGAGTGGAACTCACACATCCCAAAGTGGTTGCTGAGAATGATTCTCTCTAGTTTTTATACGAAGATATTTCCTTTTCTACCGTAGGCCCAAATCGCTTGAAATCTCCCCTTGGAAATTCCACAAAAAGAGGGTTTCTAATCTGCTCTGTCTAAAGGAAGGTTCAACTCTGTGAGTTGAACACACGCAGCCCAAAGAAGTTACTGAGAATTCTTCTGTCTAGCGTTATATGCAGAAATCCCGTTTCCAACGAAATCCTCCAAGAGGTCCAAATATCCACTTGCAGACTTTACAAACAGAGTGTTTCCAATCTGCTCTATGAAAACATAGGTTAAACTCTGTGAGTGGAACGCACACATCCCAAAGAGTTTGCAGAGAATGATTCTCTCTAGTTTTTATAGGAAGATATTTCCTTTTCTACCGTAGGCCCAAATCGCTTGAAATCTCCACTTGGAAATTCAAGAAAAAGAGGGTTTCAAATCTGCTCTGTCTAAAGTAAGGTTCAACTCTGTGAGTTGAACACAGGCAGCCCAAAGAAGTTACTGACAATTCTTCTGTCTAGCGTTATACGCAGAAATCCCGTTTCCAACAAAATCCTCAAAGAGGTCCAGATATCCACTTGCAGATTTTACAAATAGAGTGTTTCCAAACTGCTCTATGAAAACAAAGGTTAAACTCTGTGAGAGGAACGCACACATCCCAAAGTGTTTGCTGAGAATGATTCCCTCTAGTTTTTATATGAAGATATTTCCTTTTCTACCATAGGCCCAAATCTCTTGAAATCTCCACTTGCAAATTCCACAAAAAGAGGGTTTCAAATCTGCTCTGTCTAAAGGAAGGTTCAACTCTGTGTATTGAACACACGCAGGCCAAAGAAGTTACTGAGAATTCTTCTGTCTAGCGTTATATGCAGAAATCCCGTTTCCAACGATATCCTCAAAGAGGTCCAAATATCCAATTGCAGGCTTTACAAACAGAGTGTTTCCAAACTGCTCTATGAAAACAAAGGTTAAACTCTGTGAGTGGAACTCACAAATCCCAAAGTGGTTGCTGAGAATGATTCTCTCTAGTTTTTATACGAAGATATTTCCTTTTCTACCGTAGGCCCAAAATAGCTTGAAATCTCCACTTGGAAATTCAAGAAAAAGAGGGTTTCAAATCTGCTCTGTCTAAAGTAAGGTTCAACTCTGTCAGTTGAACACATGCAGCCCAAAGAAGTTACTGAGAATTCTTCTGTCTAGCGTTATATGCAGAAATCCCGTTTCCAACGAAATCCTCAAAGAGGTCCAAATATCCAATTGCAGGCTTTACAAACAGAGTGTTTCCAAACTGCTCTATGAACACAAAGGTTAAACTCTGTGAGTGGAACTCACACATCCCAAAGTGGTTGCTGAGAATGATTCTCTCTAGTTTTTATACGAAGATATTTCCTTTTCTACCGTAGGCCCAAAATCGCTTGAAATCTCCACTTGGAAATTCCACAAAAAGAGGGTTTCAAATCTGCTCTGTCTAAAGTAAGGTTCAAATCTGTCAGTTGAACACATGCAGCCCTAAGAAGTTACTGAGAATTCTTCTGTCTAGCGTTATATGCAGAAATCCCGTTTCCAAAGAAATCCTCAATGAGGTCCAAATATCCACTTGCAGGCTTTACAAACAGAGTGTTTCCAAACTGCTCTATGAAAACAAAGGTTAAACTCTGTGAGTGGAACTCACACATCTCAAAGTGGTTGCTGAGAATGATTCTCTCTAGTTTTTATACGAAGATATTTCCTTTTCTACCGTAGGCCCAAATCGCTTGAAATCTCCCCTTGGAAATTCCACAAAAAGAGGGTTTCAAATCTGCTCTTTCTAAAGGAAGGTTCAACTCTGTGAGTTGAACACACGCAGCCCAAAGATGTTACTGAAAATTCTTCTGTCTAGCGTTATATGCAGAAATCCCGTTTCCAACGAAATCCTCAAAGAGGTCTCAATATCCACTTGCAGACTTTACAAACAGAGTGTTTCCAGACTGCTCTATGAAAACAAAGGTTAAACACTGTGAGTGGAACTCACACATCTCAAAGTGGTTGCTGAGAATGATTCTCTCTAGTTTTTATACGAAGATACTTCCTTTTCAACCGTAGGCCCAAAATCGATTGAAATCTCCACTTGGAAATTCCACAAAAAGAGGGTTTCAAATCTGCTCTGTCTAAAGTAAGGTTCAACTCTGTCAGTTGAACACATGCAGCCCAAAGAAGTTACTGAGAATTCTTCTGTCTAGCGTTATATGCAGAAATCCCGTTTCCAACGAAATCCTCAAAGAGGTCCAAATATCCACTTGCAGGCTTTACAAACAGAATGTTTCCAAACTGCTCTATGAACACAAAGGTTAAACTCTGTGAGTGGAACTCACACATCCCAAAGTGGTTGCTGAGAATGATTCTCTCTAGTTTTTATAAGAAGATATTTCCTTTTCTACCGTAGGCCCAAAATCGCTTGAAATCTCCACTTGGAAATTCCACAAAAAGAGGGTTTCAAATCTGCTCTGTCTAAAGTAAGGTTCAACTCTGTGAGTTGAACACATGCAGCCCAAAGAAGTTACTGAGAATTCTTCTGTCTAGCGTTATATGCAGAAATCCCGTTTCCAACGAAATCCTCAATGAGGTCCAAATATCCACCTGCAGGCTTTACAATCAGAGTGTTTCCAAACTGCTCTATGAAAACAAAGGTTAAACTCTGTGAGTGGAACTCACACATCCCAAAGTGGTTGCTGAGAATGATTCCCTCTAGTTTTTATATGAAGATATTTCCTTTTCTACCATAGGCCCAAATCTCTTGAAATCTCCACTTGCAAATTCCACAAAAAGAGGGTTTCAAATCTGCTCTGCCTAAAGGAAGGTTCAACTCTGTGTATTGAACACACGCAGGCCAAAGAAGTTACTGAGAATTCTTCTGTCTAGCGTTATATGCAGAAATCCCGTTTCCAACGATATCCTCAAAGAGGTCCAAATATCCAATTGCAGGCTTTACAAACAGAGTGTTTCCAAACTGCTCTATGAAAACAAAGGTTAAACTCTGTGAGTGGAACTCACAAATCCCAAAGTGGTTGCTGAGAATGATTCTCTCTAGTTTTTATACGAAGATATTTCCTTTTCTACCGTAGGCCCAAAATCGCTTGAAATCTCCACTTGGAAATTCCTCAAAAAGAGGGTTTCAAATCTGCTCTGTCTAAAGTAAGGTTCAACTCTGTGAGTTGAACACACGCAGCCCAAACAAGTTACTGACAATTCTTCTGTCTAGCGTTATATGCAGAAATCCCGTTTCCAACGAAATCCTCAAAGAGGTCTCAATATCCACTGGCAGACTTTACAAACAGAGTGTTTCCAGACTGCTCTATGAAAACAAAGGTTAAACACTGTGAGTGGAACTCACACATCTCAAAGTGGTTGCTGAGAATGATTCTCTCTAGTTTTTATACGAAGATACTTCCTTTTCAACCGTAGGCCCAAAATCGATTGAAATCTCCACTTGGAAATTCCACAAAAAGAGGGTTTCAAATCTGCTCTGTCTAAAGTAAGGTTCAACTCTGTCAGTTGAACACATGCAGCCCAAAGAAGTTACTGAGAAACCTTCTGTCTAGCATTATATGCAGAAATCCCGTTTCCAACGAAATCCTCAAAGAGGTCCAAATATCCACTTGCAGGCTTTACAAACAGAGTGTTTCCAAACTGCTCTATGAACACAAAGGTTAAACTCTGTGAGTGGAACTCACACATCCCAAAGTGGTTGCTGAGAATGATTCTCTCTAGTTTTTATACGAAGATATTTCCTTTTCTACCGTAGGCCCAAAATCGCTTGAAATCTCCACTTGGAAATTCCACAAAAAGAGGGTTTCAAATCTGCTCTGTCTAAAGTAAGGTTCAACTCTGTCAGTTGAACACATGCAGCCCAAAGAAGTTACTGAGAATTCTTCTGTCTAGCGTTATATGCAGAAATCCCGTTTCCAACGAAATCCTCAAAGAGGTCCAAATATCCACCTGCAGGCTTTACAATCAGAGTGTTTCCAAACTGCTCTATGAAAACAAAGTTAAACTCTGTGAGTGGAACTCACACATCCCAAAGTGGTTGTTGAGAATGATTCTCTCTAGTTTTTATACGAAGATATTTCCTTTTCAACCGTAAGCCCAAAATCGCTTAAAATCTCCACTTGGAAATTCCACAAAAAGAGGGTTTCAAATCTGCTCTGTCTAAAGTAAGGTTCAACTCTGTTAGTTGAACACATGCAGCCCAAAGAAGTTACTGAGAATTCTTCTGTCTAGCGTTATATGCAGAAATACCGTTTCCAACGAAATCCTCAAAGAGGTCCAAATATCCACTTGCAGGCTTTACGAACAGAGTGTTTCCAAACTGCTCTATGAACACAAAGGTTAAACTCTGTGAGTGGAACTCACACATCCCAAAGTGGTTGCTGAGAATGATTCTCTCTAGTTTTTATACGAAGATATTTCCTTTTCTACCGTAGGCCCAAAATCGCTTGAAATCTCCACTTGGAAATTCCACAAAAAGAGGGTTTCAAATCTGCTCTGTCTAAAGTAAGGTTCAACTCTGTCAGTTGAACACATGCAGCCCAAAGAAGTTACTGAGAATTCTTCTGTCTAGCGTTATATGCAGAAATACCGTTTCCAACGAAATCCTCAAAGAGGTCCAAATATCCTCTTGCAGGCTTTACGAACAGAGTGTTTCCAAACTGCTCTATGAACACAAAGGTTAAACTCTGTGAGTGGAACTCACACATCCCAAAGTGGTTGCTGAGAATGATTCTCTCTAGTTTTTATACGAAGATATTTCCTTTTCTACCGTAGGCCCAAAATCGCTTGAAATCTCCACTTGGAAATTCCACAAAAAGAGGGTTTCAAATCTGCTCTGTCTAAAGTAAGGTTCAACTCTGTGAGTTGAACACATGCAGCCCAAAGAAGTTACTGAGAATTCTTCTGTCTAGCGTTATATGCAGAAATCCCGTTTCCAACGAAATCCTCCAAGAGGTCCAAATATCCACTTGCAGACTTTACAAACAGAGTGTTTCCAATCTGCTCTATGAAAACATAGGTTAAACTCTGTGAGTGGAACGCACACATCCCAAAGAGTTTGCAGAGAATGATTCTCTCTAGTTTTTATAGGATGATATTTCCTTTTCTACCGTAGGCCCAAATCGCTTGAAATCTCCACTTGGAAATTCAAGAAAAAGAGGGTTTCAAATCTGCTCTGTCTAAAGTAAGGTTCAACTCTGTGAGTTGAACACAGGCAGCCCAAAGAAGTTACTGACAATTCTTCTGTCTAGCGTTATACGCAGAAATCCCGTTTCCAACAAAATCCTCAAAGAGGTCCAAATATCCACTTGCAGATTTTACAAATAGAGTGTTTCCAAACTGCTCTATGAAAACAAAGGTTAAACTCTGTGAGAGGAACGCACACATCCCAAAGTGTTTGCTGAGAATGATTCCCTCTAGTTTTTATATGAAGATATTTCCTTTTCTACCATAGGCCCAAATCTCTTGAAATCTCCACTTGCAAATTCCACAAAAAGAGGGTTTCAAATCTGCTCTGTCTAAAGGAAGGTTCAACTCTGTGTATTGAACACACGCAGGCCAAAGAAGTTACTGAGAATTCTTCTGTCTAGCGTTATATGCAGAAATCCCGTTTCCAACGATATCCTCAAAGAGGTCCAAATATCCAATTGCAGGCTTTACAAACAGAGTGTTTCCAAACTGCTCTATGAAAACAAAGGTTAAACTCTGTGAGTGGAACTCACAAATCCCAAAGTGGTTGCTGAGAATGATTCTCTCTAGTTTTTATACGAAGATATTTCCTTTTCTACCGTAGGCCCAAAATCGCTTGAAATCTCCACTTGGAAATTCCTCAAAAAGAGGGTTTCAAATCTGCTCTGTCTAAAGTAAGGTTCAACTCTGTGAGTTGAACACACGCAGCCCAAAGAAGTTACTGACAATTCTTCTGTCTAGCGTTATATGCAGAAATCCCGTTTCCAACGAAATCCTCAAAGAGGTCTCAATATCCACTTGCAGACTTTACAAACAGAGTGTTTCCAGACTGCTCTATGAAAACAAAGGTTAAACACTGTGAGTGGAACTCACACATCTCAAAGTGGTTGCTGAGAATGATTCTCTCTAGTTTTTATACGAAGATATTTCCTTTTCAACCGTAGGCCCAAAATCGATTGAAATCTCCACTTGGAAATTCCACAAAAAGAGGGTTTCAAATCTGCTCTGTCTAAAGTAAGGTTCAACTCTGTCAGTTGAACACATGCAGCCCAAAGAAGTTACTGAGAATTCTTCTGTCTAGCGTTATATGCAGAAATCCCGTTTCCAACGAAATCCTCAAAGAGGTCCAAATATCCACTTGCAGGCTTTACAAACAGAGTGTTTCCAAACTGCTCTATGAACACAAAGGTTAAACTCTGTGAGTGGAACTCACACATCCCAAAGTGGTTGCTGAGAAAGATTCTCTCTAGTTTTTATACGAAGATATTTCCTTTTCTACCGTAGTCCCAAAATCGCTTGAAATCTCCACTTGGAAATTCCACAAAAAGAGGGTTTCAAATCTGCTCTGTCTAAAGTAAGGTTCAACTCTGTCAGTTGAACACATGCAGCCCTAAGTAGTTACTGAGAATTCTTCTGTCTAGCGTTATATGCAGAAATCCCGTTTCCAACGAAATCCTCAATGAGGTCCAAATATCCACTTGCAGGCTTTACAAACAGAGTGTTTCCAAACTGCTCTATGAAAACAAAGGTTAAACTCTGTGAGTGGAACTCACACATCCCAAAGTGGTTGCTGAGAATGATTCTCTCTAGTTTTTATACGAAGATATTTCCTTTTCTACCGTAGGCCCAAATCGCTTGAAATCTCCCCTTGGAAATTCCACAAAAAGAGGGTTTCAAATCTGCTCTTTCTAAAGGAAGGTTCAACTCTGTGAGTTGAACACACGCAGCCCAAAGATGTTACTGAGAATTCTTCTGTCTAGCGTTATATGCAGAAATCCCGTTTCCAACGAAATCCTCAAAGAGGTCTCAATATCCACTTGCAGACTTTACAAACAGAGTGTTTCCAGACTGCTCTATGAAAACATAGGTTAAACACTGTGAGTGGAACTCACACATCTCAAAGTGGTTGCTGAGAATGATTCTCTCTAGTTTTTATACGAAGATACTTCCTTTTCAACCGTAGGCCCAAAATCGATTGAAATCTCCACTTGGAAATTCCACAAAAAGAGGGTTTCAAATCTGCTCTGTCTAAAGTAAGGTTCAACTCTGTCAGTTGAACACATGCAGCCCAAAGAAGTTACTGAGAATTCTTCTGTGTAGCGTTATATGCAGAAATCCCGTTTCCAACGAAATCCTCAAAGAGGTCCAAATATCCACTTGCAGGCTTTACAAACAGAGTGTTTCCAAACTGCTCTATGAACACAAAGGTTAAACTCTGTGAGTGGAACTCACACATCCCAAAGTGGTTGCTGAGAATGATTCTCTCTAGTTTTTATAGGAAGATATTTCCTTTTCTACCGTAGGCCCAAAATCGCTTGAAATCTCCACTTGGAAATTCCACAAAAAGAGGGTTTCAAATCTGCTCTGTCTAAAGTAAGGTTCAACTCTGTCAGTTGAACACATGCAGCCCAAAGAAGTTACTGAGAATTCTTCTGTCTAGCGTTACATGCAGAAATCCCGTTTCCAACGAAATCCTCAAAGAGGTCCAAATATCCACTTGCAGACTTTACAAAGAGAGTGTTTCCAATCTGCTCTATGAAAACATAGGTTAAACTCTGTGAGTGGAACGCACACATCCCAAAGAGTTTGCAGAGAATGATTCTCTCTAGTTTTTATACGAAGATATTTCCTTTTCTACCGTAGGCCCAAATCGCTTGAAATCTCCACTTGGAAATTCAAGAAAAAGAGGGTTTCAAATCTGCTCTGTCTAAAGTAAGGTTCAACTCTGTGAGTTGAACACAGGCAGCCCAAAGAAGTTACTGACAATTCTTCTGTCTAGCGTTATACGCAGAAATCCCGTTTCCAACAAAATCCTCAAAGAGGTCCAAATATCCACTTGCAGATTTTACAAATAGAGTGTTTCCAAACTGCTCTATGAAAACAAAGGTTAAACTCTGTGAGAGGAACGCACACATCCCAAAGTGTTTGCTGAGAATGATTCCCTCTAGTTTTTATATGAAGATATTTCCTTTTCTACCATAGGCCCAAATCTCTTGAAATCTCCACTTGCAAATTCCACAAAAAGAGGGTTTCAAATCTGCTCTGTCTAAAGGAAGGTTCAACTCTGTGTATTGAACACACGCAGGCCAAAGAAGTTACTGAGAATTCTTCTGTCTAGCGTTATATGCAGAAATCCCGTTTCCAACGATATCCTCAAAGAGGTCCAAATATCCAATTGCAGGCTTTACAAACAGAGTGTTTCCAAACTGCTCTATGAAAACAAAGGTTAAACTCTGTGAGTGGAACTCACACATCCCAAAGTGGTTGCTGAGAATGATTCTCTCTAGTTTTTATACGAAGATATTTCCTTTTCTACCGTAGGCCCAAAATCGCTTGAAATCTCCACTTGGAAATTCCTCAAAAAGAGGGTTTCAAATCTGCTCTGTCTAAAGTAAGGTTCAACTCTGTGAGTTGAACACACGCAGCCCAAAGAAGTTACTGACAATTCTTCTGTCTAGCGTTATATGCAGAAATCCCGTTTCCAACGAAATCCTCAAAGAGGTCTCAATATCCACTTGCAGACTTTACAAACAGAGTGTTTCCAGACTGCTCTATGAAAACAAAGGTTAAACACTGTGAGTGGAACTCACACATCTCAAAGTGGTTGCTGAGAATGATTCTCTCTAGTTTTTATACGAAGATATTTCCTTTTCAACCGTAGGCCCAAAATTGATTGAAATCTCCACTTGGAAATTCCACAAAAAGAGGGTTTCAAATCTGCTCTGTCTAAAGTAAGGTTCAACTCTGTGAGTTGAACACATGCAGCCCAAAGAAGTTACTGAGAATTCTTCTGTCTAGCGTTATATGCAGAAATCCCGTTTCCGAAGAAATCCTCAAAGAGGTCCAAATATCCACTTGCAGGCTTTACAAACAGAGTGTTTCCAGACTGCTCTATGAACACAAAGGTTAAACTCTGTGAGTGAAACTCACACATCCCAAAGTGGTTGCTGAGAATGATTCTCTCTTGTTTTTATACGAAGATATTTCCTTTTCTACCGTAGTCCCAAAATCGCTTGAAATCTCCACTTGGAAATTCCACAAAAAGAGGGTTTCAAATCTGCTCTGTCTAAAGTAAGGTTCAACTCTGTCAGTTGAACACATGCAGCCCTAAGAAGTTACTGAGAATTCTTCTGTCTAGCGTTATATGCAGAAATCCCGTTTCCAACGAAATCCTCAATGAGGTCCAAATATCCACTTGCAGGCTTTACAAACAGAGTGTTTCCAAACTGCTCTATGAAAACAAAGGTTAAACTCTGTGAGTGGAACTCACACATCCCAAAGTGGTTGCTGAGAATGATTCTCTCTAGTTTTTATACGAAGATATTTCCTTTTCTACCGTAGGCCCAAATCGCTTGAAATCTCCCCTTGGAAATTCCACAAAAAGAGGGTTTCAAATCTGCTCTTTCTAAAGGAAGGTTCAACTCTGTGAGTTGAACACACGCAGCCCAAAGATGTTACTGAGAATTCTTCTGTCTAGCGTTATATGCAGAAATCCCGTTTCCAACGAAATCCTCAAAGAGGTCTCAATATCCACTTGCAGACTTTACAAACAGAGTGTTTCCAGACTGCTCTATGAAACCAAAGGTTAAACACTGTGAGTGGAACTCACACATCTCAAAGTGGTTGCTGAGAATGATTCTCTCTAGTTTTTATACGAAGATACTTCCTTTTCAACCGTAGGCCCAAAATCGATTGAAATCTCCACTTGGAAATTCCACAAAAAGAGGGTTTCAAATCTGCTCTGTCTAAAGTAAGGTTCAACTCTGTGAGTTGAACACAGGCAGCCCAAAGAAGTTACTGACAATTCTTCTGTGTAGCGTTATATGCAGAAATCCCGTTTCCAACAAAATCCTCAAAGAGGTCCAAATATCCACTTGCAGATTTTACAAATAGAGTGTTTCCAAACTGCTCTATGAAAACAAAGGTTAAACTCTGTGAGAGGAACGCACACATCCCAAAGTGTTTGCTGAGAATGATTCCCTCTAGTTTTTATATGAAGATATTTCCTTTTCTACCATAGGCCCAAATCTCTTGAAATCTCCACTTGCAAATTCCACAAAAAGAGGGTTTCAAATCTGCTCTGTCTAAAGGAAGGTTCAACTCTGTGAGTTGAACACACGCAGGCCAAAGAAGTTACTGAGAATTCTTCTGTCTAGCGTTATATGCAGAAATCCCGTTTCCAACGATATCCTCAAAGAGGTCCAAATATCCAATTGCAGGCTTTACAAACAGAGTGTTTCCAAACTGCTCTATGAGCACAAAGGTTAAACTCTGTGAGTGGAACTCACACATCCCGAAGTGGTTGCTGAGAATGATTCTCTCTAGTTTTTATACGAAGATGTTTCCTTTTCTACCGTAGGCCCAAATCGCTTGAAATCTCCACTTGGAAATTCAAGAAAAAGAGGGTTTCAAATCTGCTCTGTCTAAAGTAAGGTTCAACTCTGTGAGTTGAACACAGGCAGCCCAAAGAAGTTACTGACAATTCTTCTGTCTAGCGTTATACGCAGAAATCCCGTTTCCAACAAAATCCTCAAAGAGGTCCAAATATCCACTTGCAGATTTTACAAATAGAGTGTTTCCAAACTGCTCTATGAAAACAAAGGTTAAACTCTGTGAGAGGAACGCACACATCCCAAAGTGTTTGCTGAGAATGATTCCCTCTAGTTTTTATATGAAGATATTTCCTTTTCTACCATAGGCCCAAATCGATTGAAATCACCACTTGGAAATTCCACAAAAAGAGGGTTTCAAATCTGCTCTGTCTAAAGGAAGGTTCAACTCTGTGTATTGAACACACGCAGGCCAAAGAAGTTACTGAGAATTCTTCTGTCTAGCGTTATATGCAGAAATCCCGTTTCCAACGATATCCTCAAAGAGGTCCAAATATCCAATTGCAGGCTTTACAAACAGAGTGTTTCCAAACTGCTCTATGAAAACAAAGGTTAAACTCTGTGAGTGGAACTCACAAATCCCAAAGTGGTTGCTGAGAATGATTCTCTCTAGTTTTTATACGAAGATATTTCCTTTTCTACCGTAGGCCCAAAATCGCTTGAAATCTCCACTTGGAAATTCCTCAAAAAGAGGGTTTCAAATCTGCTCTGTCTAAAGTAAGGTTCAACTCTGTGAGTTGAACACACGCAGCCCAAAGAAGTTACTGACAATTCTTCTGTCTAGCGTTATATGCAGAAATCCCGTTTCCAACGAAATCCTCAAAGAGGTCTCAATATCCACTTGCAGACTTTACAAACAGAGTGTTTCCAGACTGCTCTATGAAAACAAAGGTTAAACACTGTGAGTGGAACTCACACATCTCAAAGTGGTTGCTGAGAATGATTCTCTCTAGTTTTTATACGAAGATATTTCCTTTTCAAACGTAGGCCCAAAATCGATTGAAATCTCCACTTGGAAATTCCACAAAAAGAGGGTTTCAAATCTGCTCTGTCTAAAGTAAGGTTCAACTCTGTCAGTTGAACACATGCAGCCCAAAGAAGTTACTGAGAATTCTTCTGTCTAGCGTTATATGCAGAAATCCCGTTTCCAACGAAATCCTCAAAGAGGTCCAAATATCCACTTGCAGGCTTTACAAACAGAGTGTTTCCAAACTGCTCTATGAACACAAAGGTTAAACTCTGTGAGTGGAACTCACACATCCCAAAGTGGTTGCTGAGAATGATTCTCTCTAGTTTTTATACGAAGATATTACCTTTTCTACCGTAGGCCGAAAATCGCTTGAAATCTCCACTTGGAAATTCCACAAAAAGAGGGTTTCAAATCTGCTCTGTCTAAAGTAAGGTTCAACTCTGTCAGTTGAACACATGCAGCCCTACGAAGTTACTGAGAATTCTTCTGTCTAGCGTTATATGCAGAAATCCCGTTTCCAAAGAAATCCTCAATGAGGTCCAAATATCCACTTGCAGGCTTTACAAATAGAGTGTTTCCAAACTGCTCTATGAAAACAAAGGTTAAACTCTGTGAGTGGAACTCACACATCTCAAAGTGGTTGCTGAGAATGATTCTCTCTAGTTTTTATACGAAGATATTTCCTTTTCTACCGTAGGCCCAAATCGTTTGAAATCTCCCCTTGGAAATTCCACAAAAAGAGGGTTTCAAATCTGCTCTTTCTAAAGGAAGGTTCAACTCCGTGAGTTGAACACACGCAGCCCAAAGATGTTACTGAGAATTCTTCTGTGTAGCGTTATATGCAGAAATCCCGTTTCCAACGAAATCCTCAAAGAGGTCTCAATATCCACTTGCAGACTTTACAAACAGAGTGTTTCCAGACTGCTCTATGAAAACAAAGGTTAAACACTGTGAGTGGAACTCACACATCTCAAAGTGGTTGCTGAGAATGATTCTCTCTAGTTTTTATACGAAGATACTTCCTTTTCAACCGTAGGCCCAAAATCGATTGAAATCTCCACTTGGAAATTCCACAAAAAGAGGGTTTCAAATCTGCTCTGTCTAAAGTAAGGTTCAACTCTGTCAGTTGAACACATGCAGCCCAAAGAAGTTACTGAGAATTCTTCTGTCTAGCGTTATATGCAGAAATCCCGTTTCCAACGAAATCTTCAAAGAGGTCCAAATATCCACTTGCAGGCTTTACAAACAGAGTGTTTCCAAACTGCTCTATGAACACAAAGGTTAAACTCTGTGAGTGGAACTCACACATCCCTAAGTGGTTGCTGAGAATGATTCTCTCTAGTTTTTATACGAAGATATTTCCTTTTCTACCGTAGGCCCAAAATCGCTTGAAATCTCCACTTGGAAATTCCACAAAAAGAGGGTTTCAAATCTGCTCTGTCTAAAGTAAGGTTCAACTCTGTCAGTTGAACACATGCAGCCCAAAGAAGTTACTGAGAATTCTTCTGTCTAGCGTTATATGCAGAAATCCCGTTTCCAACGAAATCCTCAAAGAGGTCCAAATATCCACTTGCAGGCTTTACAAACAGAGTGTTTCCAAACTGCTCTATGAACACAAAGGTTAAACTCTGTGAGTGCAACTCACACATCCCAAAGTGGTTGCTGAGAATGATTCTCTCTAGTTTTTATACGAAGATATTTCCTTTTCTACCGTAGGCCCAAAACCGCTTGAAATCTCCACTTGGAAATTCCACAAAAAGAGGGTTTCAAATCTGCTCTGTCTAAAGTAAGGTTCAACTCTGTGAGTTGAACACATGCAGCCCAAAGAAGTTACTGAGAATTCTTCTGTCTAGCGTTATATGCAGAAATCCCGTTTCCAACGAAATCCTCAAAGGGGTCCAAATATCCACTTGCAGACTTTACAAATAGAGTGTTTCCAAACTGCTCTATGAAAACAAAGGTTAAACTCTGTGAGAGGAACGCACACATCCCAAAGTGTTTGCTGAGAATGATTCCCTCTAGTTTTTATATGAAGATATTTCCTTTTCTACCATAGGCCCAAATCTCTTGAAATCTCCACTTGCAAATTCCACAAAAAGAGGGTTTCAAATCTGCTCTGTCTAAAGGAAGGTTCAACTCTGTGTATTGAACACACGCAGGCCAAAGAAGTTACTGAGAATTCTTCTGTCTAGCGTTATATGCAGAAATCCCGTTTCCAACGATATCCTCAAAGAGGTCCAAATATCCACTTGCAGATTTTACAAATAGAGTGTTTCCAAACTGCTCTATGAAAACAAAGGTTAAACTCTGTGAGAGGAACGCACACATCCCAAAGTGTTTGCTGAGAATGATTCCCTCTAGTTTTTATATGAAGATATTTCCTTTTCTACCATAGGCCCAAATCTCTTGAAATCTCCACTTGCAAATTCCACAAAAAGAGGGTTTCAAATCTGCTCTGTCTAAAGGAAGGTTCAACTCTGTGAGTTGAACACACGCAGGCCAAAGAAGTTACTGAGAATTCTTCTGTCTAGCGTTATATGCAGAAATCCCGTTTCCAACGATATCCTCAAAGAGGTCCAAATATCCAATTGCAGGCTTTACAAACAGAGTGTTTCCAAACTGCTCTATGAGCACAAAGGTTAAACTCTGTGAGTGGAACTCACACATCCCGAAGTGGTTGCTGAGAATGATTCTCTCTAGTTTTTATACGAAGATGTTTCCTTTTCTACCGTAGGCCCAAGTCGCTTGAAATCTCCACTTGGAAATTCAAGAAAAAGAGGGTTTCAAATCTGCTCTGTCTAAAGTAAGGTTCAACTCTGTGAGTTGAACACAGGCAGCCCAAAGAAGTTACTGACAATTCTTCTGTCTAGCGTTATACGCAGAAATCCCGTTTCCAACAAAATCCTCAAAGAGGTCCAAATATCCACTTGCAGATTTTACAAATAGAGTGTTTCCAAACTGCTCTATGAAAACAAAGGTTAAACTCTGTGAGAGGAACGCACACATCCCAAAGTGTTTGCTGAGAATGATTCCCTCTAGTTTTTATATGAAGATATTTCCTTTTCTACCATAGGCCCAAATCGATTGAAATCTCCACTTGGAAATTCCACAAAAAGAGGGTTTCAAATCTGCTCTGTCTAAAGGAAGGTTCAACTCTGTGTATTGAACACACGCAGGCCAAAGAAGTTACTGAGAATTCTTCTGTCTAGCGTTATATGCAGAAATCCCGTTTCCAACGATATCCTCAAAGAGGTCCAAATATCCAATTGCAGGCTTTACAAACAGAGTGTTTCCAAACTGCTCTATGAAAACAAAGGTTAAACTCTGTGAGTGGAACTCACAAATCCCAAAGTGGTTGCTGAGAATGATTCTCTCTAGTTTTTATACGAAGATATTTCCTTTTCTACCGTAGGCCCAAAATCGCTTGAAATCTCCACTTGGAAATTCCTCAAAAAGAGGGTTTCAAATCTGCTCTGTCTAAAGTAAGGTTCAACTCTGTGAGTTGAACACACGCAGCCCAAAGAAGTTACTGACAATTCTTCTGTCTAGCGTTATATGCAGAAATCCCGTTTCCAAAGAAATCCTCAAAGAGGTCTCAATATCCACTTGCAGACTTTACAAACAGAGTGTTTCCAGACTGCTCTATGAAAACAAAGGTTAAACACTGTGAGTGGAACTCACACATCTCAAAGTGGTTGCTGAGAATGATTCTCTCTAGTTTTTATACGAAGATATTTCCTTTTCAACCGTAGGCCCAAAATCGCTTGAAATCTCCACTTGGAAATTCCACAAAAAGAGGGTTTCAAATCTGCTCTGTCTAAAGTAAGGTTCAACTCTGTCAGTTGAACACATGCAGCCCAAAGAAGTTACTGAGAATTCTTCTGTCTAGCGTTATATGCAGAAATCCCGTTTCCAACGAAATCCTCAAAGAGGTCCAAATATCCACTTGCAGGCTTTACAAACAGAGTGTTTCCAAACTGCTCTATGAACACAAAGGTTAAACTCTGTGAGTGGAACTCACACATCCCAAAGTGGTTGCTGAGAATGATTCTCTCTAGTTTTTATACGAAGATATTTCCTTTTCTACCGTAGGCCGAAAATCGCTTGAAATCTCCACTTGGAAATTCCACAAAAAGAGGGTTTCAAATCTGCTCTGTCTAAAGTAAGGTTCAACTCTGTCAGTTGAACACATGCAGCCCTACGAAGTTACTGAGAATTCTTCTGTCTAGCGTTATATGCAGAAATCCCGTTTCCAAAGAAATCCTCAATGAGGTCCAAATATCCACTTGCAGGCTTTACAAACAGAGTGTTTCCAAACTGCTCTATGAAAACAAAGGTTAAACTCTGTGAGTGGAACTCACACATCTCAAAGTGGTTGCTGAGAATGATTCTCTCTAGTTTTTATACGAAGATATTTCCTTTTCTACCGTAGGCCCAAATCGCTTGAAATCTCCCCTTGGAAATTCCACAAAAAGAGGGTTTCAAATCTGCTCTTTCTAAAGGAAGGTTCAACTCCGTGAGTTGAACACACGCAGCCCAAAGATGTTACTGAGAATTCTTCTGTGTAGCGTTATATGCAGAAATCCCGTTTCCAACGAAATCCTCAAAGAGGTCTCAATATCCACTTGCAGACTTTACAAACAGAGTGTTTCCAGACTGCTCTATGAAAACAAAGGTTAAACACTGTGAGTGGAACTCACACATCTCAAAGTGGTTGCTGAGAATGATTCTCTCTAGTTTTTATACGAAGATACTTCCTTTTCAACCGTAGGCCCAAAATCGATTGAAATCTCCACTTGGAAATTCCACAAAAAGAGGGTTTCAAATCTGCTCTGTCTAAAGGAAGGTTCAACTCTGTCAGTTGAACACATGCAGCCCAAAGAAGTTACTGAGAATTCTTCTGTCTAGCGTTATATGCAGAAATCCCGTTTCCAACGAAATCCTCAAAGAGGTCCAAATATCCACTTGCAGGCTTTACAAACAGAGTGTTTCCAAACTGCTCTATGAACACAAAGGTTAAACTCTGTGAGTGGAACTCACACATCCCTAAGTGGTTGCTGAGAATGATTCTCTCTAGTTTTTATACGAAGATATTTCCTTTTCTACCGTAGGCCGAAAATCGCTTGAAATCTCCACTTGGAAATTCCACAAAAAGAGGGTTTCAAATCTGCTCTGTCTAAAGTAAGGTTCAACTCTGTCAGTTGAACACATGCAGCCCAAAGAAGTTACTGAGAATTCTTCTGTCTAGCGTTATATGCAGAAATCCCGTTTCCAACGAAATCCTCAAAGAGGTCCAAATATCCACTTGCAGGCTTTACAAACAGAGTGTTTCCAAACTGCTCTATGAACACAAAGGTTAAACTCTGTGAGTGCAACTCACACATCCCAAAGTGGTTGCTGAGAATGATTCTCTCTAGTTTTTATACGAAGATATTTCCTTTTCTACCGTAGGCCCAAAACCGCTTGAAATCTCCACTTGGAAATTCCACAAAAAGAGGGTTTCAAATCTGCTCTGTCTAAAGTAAGGTTCAACTCTGTGAGTTGAACACATGCAGCCCAAAGAAGTTACTGAGAATACTTCTGTCTAGCGTTATATGCAGAAATCCCGTTTCCAACGAAATCCTCAAAGAGGTCCAAATATCCACTTGCAGACTTTACAAACAGAGTGTTTCCAATCTGCTCTATGAAAACATAGGTTAAACTCTGTGAGTGGAACGCACACATCCCAAAGAGTTTGCAGAGAATGATTCTCTCTAGTTTTTATACGAAGATATTTCCTTTTCTACCGTAGGCCCAAATCGCTTGAAATCTCCACTTGGAAATTCAAGAAAAAGAGGGTTTCAAATCTGCTCTGTCTAAAGTAAGGTTCAACTCTGTGAGTTGAACACAGGCAGCCCAAAGAAGTTACTGACAATTCTTCTGTCTAGCGTTATACGCAGAAATCCCGTTTCCAACAAAATCCTCAAAGAGGTCCAAATATCCACTTGCAGATTTTACAAATAGAGTGTTTCCAAACTGCTCTATGAAAACAAAGGTTAAACTCTGTGAGAGGAACGCACACATCCCAAAGTGTTTGCTGAGAATGATTCCCTCTAGTTTTTATATGAAGATATTTCCTTTTCTACCATAGGCCCAAATCTCTTGAAATCTCCACTTGCAAATTCCACAAAAAGAGGGTTTCAAATCTGCTCTGTCTAAAGGAAGGTTCAACTCTGTGTATTGAACACACGCAGGCCAAAGAAGTTACTGAGAATTCTTCTGTCTAGCGTTATATGCAGAAATCCCGTTTCCAACGATATCCTCAAAGAGGTCCAAATATCCAATTGCAGGCTTTACAAACAGAGTGTTTCCAAACTACTCTATGAAAACAAAGGTTAAACTCTGTGAGTGGAACTCACAAATCCCAAAGTGGTTGCTGAGAATGATTCTCTCTAGTTTTTATACGAAGATATTTCCTTTTCAACCGTAGGCCCAAAATCGATTGAAATCTCCACTTGGAAATTCCACAAAAAGAGGGTTTCAAATCTGCTCTGTCTAAAGTAAGGTTCAACTCTGTCAGTTGAACACATGCAGCCCAAAGAAGTTACTGAGAATTCTTCTGTCTAGCGTTATATGCAGAAATCCCGTTTCCAACGAAATCCTCAAAGAGGTCCAAATATCCACTTGCAGGCTTTACAAACAGAGTGTTTCCAAACTGCTCTATGAACACAAAGGTTAAACTCTGTGAGTGGAACTCACACATCCCAAAGTGGTTGCTGAGAATGATTCTCTCTAGTTTTTATACGAAGATATTTCCTTTTCTACCGTAGGCCCAAAATCGCTTGAAATCTCCACTTGGAAATTCCACAAAAAGAGGGTTTCAAATCTGCTCTGTCTAAAGTAAGGTTCAACTCTGTCAGTGGAACACATGCAGCCCTACGAAGTTACTGAGAATTCTTCTGTCTAGCGTTATATGCAGAAATCCCGTTTCCAAAGAAATCCTCAATGAGGTCCAAATATCCACTTGCAGGCTTTACAAACAGAGTGTTTCCAAACTGCTCTATGAAAACAAAGGTTAAACTCTGTGAGTGGAACTCACACATCTCAAAGTGGTTGCTGAGAATGATTCTCTCTAGTTTTTATACAAAGATATTTCCTTTTCTACCGTAGGCCCAAATCGCTTGAAATCTCCCCTTGGAAATTCCACAAAAAGAGGGTTTCAGATCTGCTCTTTCTAAAGGAAGGTTCAACTCTGTGAGTTGAACACACGCAGCCCAAAGATGTTACTGAGAATTCTTCTGTCTAGCGTTATATGCAGAAATCCCGTTTCCAACGAAATCCTCAAAGAGGTCTCAATATCCACTTGCAGACTTTACAAACAGAGTGTTTCCAGACTGCTCTATGAAAACAAAGGTTAAACACTGTGAGTGGAACTCACACATCTCAAAGTGGTTGCTGAGAATGATTCTCTCTAGTTTTTATACGAAGATACTTCCTTTTCAACCGTAGGCCCAAAATCGATTGAAATCTCCACTTGGAAATTCCACAAAAAGAGGGTTTCAAATCTGCTCTGTCTAAAGTAAGGTTCAAATCTGTCAGTTGAACACATGCAGCCCAAAGAAGTTACTGAGAATTCTTCTGTCTAGCGTTATATGCAGAAATCCCGTTTCCAACGAAATCCTCAAAGAAGTCCAAATATCCACTTGCAGGCTTTACAAACAGAGTGTTTCCAAACTGCTCTATGAACACAAAGGTTAAACTCTGTGAGTGGAACTCACACATCCCAAAGTGGTTGCTGAGAATGATTCTCTCTAGTTTTTATACGAAGATATTTCCTTTTCTACCGTAGGCCCAAAATCGCTTGAAATCTCCACTTGGAAATTCCACAAAAAGAGGGTTTCAAATCTGCTCTGTCTAAAGTAAGGTTCAACTCTGTCAGTTGAACACATGCAGCCCAAAGAAGTTACTGAGAATTCTTCTGTCTAGCGTTATATGCAGAAATCCCGTTTCCAACGAAATCCTCAATGAGGTCCAAATATCCACCTGCAGCCTTTACAATCAGAGTGTTTCCAAACTGCTCTATGAAAACAAAGGTTAAACTCTGTGAGTGGAACTCACACATCCCAAAGTGGTTGCTGAGAATGATTCTCTCTAGTTTTTATACGAAGATATTTCCTTTTCAACCGTAAGCCCAAAATCGCTTGAAATCTCCACTTGGAAATTCCACAAAAAGAGGGTTTCAAATCTGCTCTGTCTAAAGTAAGGTTCAACTCTGTCAGTTGAACACATGCAGCCCAAAGAAGTTACTGAGAATTCTTCTGTCTAGCGTTATATGCAGAAATACCGTTTCCAACTAAATCCTCAAAGAGGTCCAAATATCCACTTGCAGGCTTTACGAACAGAGTGTTTCCAAACTGCTCTATGAACACAAAGGTTAAACTCTGTGAGTGGAACTCACACATCCCAAAGTGGTTGCTGAGAATGATTCTCTCTAGTTTTTATACGAAGATATTTCCTTTTCTACCGTAGGCCCAAAATCGCTTGAAATCTCCACTTGGAAATTCCACAAAAAGAGGGTTTCAAATCTGCTCTGTCTAAAGTAAGGTTCAACTCTGTCAGTTGAACACATGCAGCCCATAGAAGTTACTGAGAATTCTTCTGTCTAGCGTTATATGCAGAAATACCGTTTCCAACGAAATCCTCAAAGAGGTCCAAATATCCTCTTGCAGGCTTTACAAACAGAGTGTTTCCAAACTGCTCTATGAACACAAAGGTTAAACTCTGTTAGTGGAACTCACACATCCCAAAGTGGTTGCTGAGAATGATTCTCTCTAGTTTTTATACGAAGATATTTCCTTTTCTACCGTAGGCCCAAAATCGCTTGAAATCTCCACTTGGAAATTCCACAAAAAGAGGGTTTCAAATCTGCTCTGTCTAAAGTAAGGTTCAACTCTGTGAGTTGAACACATGCAGCCCAAAGAAGTTACTGAGAATTCTTCTGTCTAGCGTTATATGCAGAAATCCCGTTTCCAACGAAATCCTCAAAGAGGTCCATATATCCACTTGCAGACTTTACAAAGAGAGTGTTTCCAATCTGCTCTATGAAAACATAGGTTAAACTCTGTGAGTGGAACGCACACATCCCAAAGAGTTTGCAGAGAATGATTCTCTCTAGTTTTTATACGAAGATATTTCCTTTTCTACCGTAGGCCCAAATCGCTTGAAATCTCCACTTGGAAATTCAAGAAAAAGAGGGTTTCAAATCTGCTCTGTCTAAAGTAAGGTTCAACTCTGTGAGTTGAACACAGGCAGCCCAAAGAAGTTACTGACAATTCTTCTGTCTAGCGTTATACGCAGAAATCCCGTTTCCAACAAAATCCTCAAAGAGGTCCAAATATCCACTTGCAGATTTTACAAATAGAGTGTTTCCAAACTGCTCTATGAAAACAAAGGTTAAACTCTGTGAGAGGAACGCACACATCCCAAAGTGTTTGCTGAGAATGATTCCCTCTAGTTTTTATGTGAAGATATTTCCTTTTCTACCATAGGCCCAAATCTCTTGAAATCTCCACTTGCAAATTCCACAAAAAGAGGGTTTCAAATCTGCTCTGTCTAAAGTAAGGTTCAACTCTGTGTATTGAACACACGCAGGCCAAAGAAGTTACTGAGAATTCTTCTGTCTAGCGTTATATGCAGAAATCCCGTTTCCAACGATATCCTCAAAGAGGTCCAAATATCCAATTGCAGGCTTTACAAACAGAGTGTTTCCAAACTGCTCTATGAAAACAAAGGTTAAACTCTGTGAGTGGAACTCACACATCCCAAAGTGGTTGCTGAGAATGATTCTCTCTAGTTTTTATACGAAGATATTTCCTTTTCAACCGTAGGCCCAAAATCGCTTGAAATCTCCACTTGGAAATTCCTCAAAAAGAGGGTTTCAAATCTGCTCTGTCTAAAGTAAGGTTCAACTCTGTGAGTTGAACACACGCAGCCCAAAGAAGTTACTGACAATTCTTCTGTCTAGCGTTATATGCAGAAATCCCGTTTCCAACGAAATCCTCAAAGAGGTCTCAATATCCACTTGCAGACTTTACAAACAGAGTGTTTCCAGACTGCTCTATGAAAACAAAGGTTAAACACTGTGAGTGGAACTCACACATCTCAAAGTGGTTGCTGAGAATGATTCTCTCTAGTTTTTATACGAAGATATTTCCTTTTCAACCGTAGGCCCAAAATCGATTGAAATCTCCACTTGGAAATTCCACAAAAAGAGGGTTTCAAATCTGCTCTGTCTAAAGTAAGGTTCAACTCTGTGAGTTGAACACATGCAGCCCAAAGAAGTTACTGAGAATTCTTCTGTCAAGCGTTATATGCAGAAATCCCGTTTCCGAAGAAATCCTCAAAGAGGTCCAAATATCCACTTGCAGGCTTTACAAACAGAGTGTTTCCAAACTGCTCTATGAACACAAAGGTTAAACTCTGTGAGTGGAACTCACACATCCCAAAGTGGTTGCTGAGAATGATTCTCTCTAGTTTTTATACGAAGATATTTCCTTTTCTACCGTAGGCCGAAATCGCTTGAAATCTCCCCTTGGAAATTCCACAAAAAGAGGGTTTCAAATCTGCTCTTTCTAAAGGAAGGTTCAACTCTGTGAGTTGAACACACGCAGCCCAAAGAAGTTACTGAGAATTCTTCTGTCTAGCGTTATATGCAGAAATCCCGTTTCCAACGAAATCCTCAAAGAGGTCTCAATATCCACTTGCAGACTTTACAAACAGAGTGTTTCCAGACTGCTCTATGAAAACAAAGGTTAAACACTGTGAGTGGAACTCACACATCTCAAAGTGGTTGCTGAGAATGATTCTCTCTAGTTTTTATACGAAGATACTTCCTTTTCAACCGTAGGCCCAAAATCGATTGAAATCTCCACTTGGAAATTCCACAAAAAGAGGGTTTCAAATCTGCTCTGTCTAAAGTAAGGTTCAACTCTGTGAGTTGAACACAGGCAGCCCAAAGAAGTTACTGACAATTCTTCTGTCTAGCGTTATATGCAGAAATCCCGTTTCCAACGATATCCTCAAAGAGGTCCAAATATCCAATTGCAGGCTTTACAAACAGAGTGTTTCCAAACTGCTCTATGAGCACAAAGGTTAAACTCTGTGAGTGGAACTCACACATCCCGAAGTGGTTGCTGAGAATGATTCTCTCTAGTTTTTATACGAAGATATTTCCTTTTCTACCGTAGGCCCAAATCGCTTGAAATCTCCACTTGGAAATTCAAGAAAAAGAGGGTTTCAAATCTGCTCTGTCTAAAGTAAGGTTCAACTCTGTGAGTTGAACACAGGCAGCCCAAAGAAGTTACTGACAATTCTCCTGTCTAGCGTTATACGCAGAAATCCCGTTTCCAACAAAATCCTCAAAGAGGTCCAAATATCCACTTGCAGATTTTACAAATAGAGTGTTTCCAGACTGCTCTATGAAAACAAAGGTTAAACTCTGTGAGAGGAACGCACACATCCCAAAGTGTTTGCTGAGAATGATTCCCTCTAGTTTTTATATGAAGATATTTCCTTTTCTACCATAGGCCCAAATCACTTGAAATCTCCACTTGCAAATTCCACAAAAAGAGGGTTTCAAATCTGCTCTGTCTAAAGGAAGGTTCAACTCTGTGAGTTGAACACAAGCAGCCCAAAGATGTTACTGAGAATTCTTCTGTCTAGCGTTATATGCAGAAATCCCGTTTCCAACGAAATCCTCAAAGAGGTCTCAATATCCACTTGCAGACTTTACAAACAGAGTGTTTCCAGACTGCTCTATGAAAACAAAGGTTAAACACTGTGAGTGGAACTCACACATCTCAAAGTGGTTGCTGAGAATGATTCTCTCTAGTTTTTATACGAAGATACTTCCTTTTCAACCGTAGGCCCAAAATCGATTGAAATCTCCACTTGGAAATTCCACAAAAAGAGGGTTTCAAATCTGCTCTGTCTAAAGTAAGGTTCAACTCTGTCAGTTGAACACATGCAGCCCAAAGAAGTTACTGAGAATTCTTCTGTCTAGCGTTATATGCAGAAATCCCGTTTCCAACGAAATCCTCAAAGAGGTCCAAATATCCACTTGCAGGCTTTACAAACAGAGTGTTTCCAAACTGCTCTATGAACACAAAGGTTAAACTCTGTGAGTGGAACTCACACATCCCAAAGTGGTTGCTGAGAATGATTCTCTCTAGTTTTTATACGAAGATATTTCCTTTTCTACCGTAGGCCCAAAATCGCTTGAAATCTCCACTTGGAAATTCCACAAAAAGAGGGTTTCAAATCTGCTCTGTCTAAAGTAAGGTTCAACTCTGTCAGTTGAACACATGCAGCCCAAAGAAGTTACTGAGAATTCTTCTGTCTAGCGTTATATGCAGAAATCCCGTTTCCAACGAAATCCTCAAAGAGGTCCAAATATCCACTTGCAGGCTTTACAAACAGAGTGTTTCCAAACTGCTCTATGAACACAAAGGTTAAACTCTGTGAGTGCAACTCACACATCCCAAAGTGGTTGCTGAGAATGATTCTCTCTAGTTTTTATACGAAGATATTTCCTTTTCTACCGTAGGCCCAAAATCGCTTGAAATCTCCACTTGGAAATTCCACAAAAAGAGGGTTTCAAATCTGCTCTGTCTAAAGTAAGGTTCAACTCTGTGAGTTGAACACATGCAGCCCAAAGAAGTTACTGAGAATTCTTCTGTCTAGCGTTATATGCAGAAATCCCGTTTCCAACGAAATCCTCAAAGAGGTCCAAATATCCACTTGCAGACTTTACAAACAGAGTGTTTCCAATCTGCTCTATGAAAACATAGGTTAAACTCTGTGAGTGGAACGCACACATCCCAAAGAGTTTGCAGAGAATGATTCTCTCTAGTTTTTATACGAAGATATTTCCTTTTCTACCGTAGGCCCAAATCGCTTGAAATCTCCACTTGGAAATTCAAGAAAAAGAGGGTTTCAAATCTGCTCTGTCTAAAGTAAGGTTCAACTCTGTGAGTTGAACACAGGCAGCCCAAAGAAGTTACTGACAATTCTTCTGTCTAGCGTTATACGCAGAAATCCCGTTTCCAACAAAATCCTCAAAGAGGTCCAAATATCCACTTGCAGATTTTACAAATAGAGTGTTTCCAAACTGCTCTATGAAAACAAAGGTTAAACTCTGTGAGAGGAACGCACACATCCCAAAGTGTTTGCTGAGAATGATTCCCTCTAGTTTTTATATGAAGATATTTCCTTTTCTACCATAGGCCCAAATCGATTGAAATCTCCACTTGGAAATTCCACAAAAAGAGGGTTTCAAATCTGCTCTGTCTAAAGGAAGGTTCAACTCTGTGTATTGAACACACGCAGGCCAAAGAAGTTACTGAGAATTCTTCTGTCTAGCGTTATATGCAGAAATCCTGTTTCCAACGATATCCTCAAAGAGGTCCAAATATCAAATTGCAGGCTTTACAAACAGAGTGTTTCCAAACTGCTCTATGAAAACAAAGGTTAAACTCTGTGAGTGGAACTCACAAATCCCAAAGTGGTTGCTGAGAATGATTCTCTCTAGTTTTTATACGAAGATATTTCCTTTTCTACCGTAGGCCCAAAATCGCTTGAAATCTCCACTTGGAAATTCCTCAAAAAGAGGGCTTCAAATCTGCTCTGTCTAAAGTAAGGTTCAACTCTGTGAGTTGAACACACGCAGCCCAAAGAAGTTACTGACAATTCTTCTGTCTAGCGTTATATGCAGAAATCCCGTTTCCAACGAAATCCTCAAAGAGGTCTCAATATCCACTTGCAGACTTTACAAACAGAGTGTTTCCAGACTGCTCTATGAAAACAAAGGTTAAAAACTGTGAGTGGAACTCACACATCTCAAAGTGGTTGCTGAGAATGATTCTCTCTAGTTTTTATACGAAGATATTTCCTTTTCAACCGTAGGCCCAAAATCGCTTGAAATCTCCACTTGGAAATTCCACAAAAAGAGGGTTTCAAATCTGCTCTGTCTAAAGTAAGGTTCAACTCTGTCAGTTGAACACATGCAGCCCAAAGAAGTTACTGAGAATTCTTCTGTCTAGCGTTATATGCAGAAATCCCGTTTCCAACGAAATCCTCAAAGAGGTCCAAATATCCACTTGCAGGCTTTACAAACAGAGTGTTTCCAAACTGCTCTATGAACACAAAGGTTAAACTCTGTGAGTGGAACTCACACATCCCAAAGTGGTTGCTGAGAATGATTCTCTCTAGTTTTTATACGAAGATATTTCCTTTTCTACCGTAGGCCCAAAATCGCTTGAAATCTCCACTTGGAAATTCCACAAAAAGAGGGTTTCAAATCTGCTCTGTCTAAAGTAAGGTTCAACTCTGTCAGTTGAACACATGCAGCCCTACGAAGTTACTGAGAATTCTTCTGTCTAGCGTTATATGCAGAAATCCCGTTTCCAAAGAAATCCTCAATGAGGTCCAAATATCCACTTGCAGGCTTTACAAACAGAGTGTTTCCAAACTGCTCTATGAAAACAAAGGTTAAACTCTGTGAGTGGAACTCACACATCTCAAAGTGGTTGCTTAGAATGATTCTCTCTAGTTTTTATACGAAGATATTTCCTTTTCTACCGTAGGCCCAAATCGCTTGAAATATCCCCTTGGAAATTCCACAAAAAGAGGGTTTCAAATCTGCTCTTTCTAAAGGAAGGTTCAACTCTGTGAGTTGAACACACGCAGCCCAAAGATGTTACTGAGAATTCTTCTGTCTAGCGTTATATGCAGAAATCCCGTTTCCAACGAAATCCTCAAAGAGGTCTCAATATCCACTTGCAGACTTTACAAACAGAGTGTTTCCAGACTGCTCTATGAAAACAAAGGTTAAACACTGTGAGTGGAACTCACACATCTCAAAGTGGTTGCTGAGAATGATTCTCTCTAGTTTTTATACGAAGATACTTCCTTTTCAACCGTAGGCCCAAAATCGATTGAAATCTCCACTTGGAAATTCCACAAAAAGAGGGTTTCAAATCTGCTCTGTCTAAAGTAAGGTTCAACTCTGTCAGTTGAACACATGCAGCCCAAAGAAGTTACTGAGAATTCTTCTGTCTAGCGTTATATGCAGAAATCCCGTTTCCAACGAAATCCTCAAAGAGGTCCAAATATCCACTTGCAGGCTTTACAAACAGAGTGTTTCCAAACTGCTCTATGAACACAAAGGTTAAACTCTGTGAGTGGAACTCACACATCCCAAAGTGGTTGCTGAGAATGATTCTCTCTAGTTTTTATACGAAGATATTTCCTTTTCTACCGTAGGCCCAAAATCGCTTGAAATCTCCACTTGGAAATTCCACAAAAAGAGGGTTTCAAATCTGCTCTGTCTAAAGTAAGGTTCAACTCTGTGAGTTGAACACATGCAGCCCAAAGAAGTTACTGAGAATTCTTCTGTCTAGCGTTATATGCAGAAATCCCGTTTCCAACGAAATCCTCAATGAGGTCCAAATATCCACCTGCAGGCTTTACAATCAGAGTGTTTCCAAACTGCTCTATGAAAACAAAGGTTAAACTCTGTGAGTGGAACTCACACATCCCAAAGTGGTTGCTGAGAATGATTCTCTCTAGTTTTTATACGAAGATATTTCCTTTTCAACCGTAAGCCCAAAATCGCTTGAAATCTCCACTTGGAAATTCCACAAAAAGAGGGTTTCAAATCTGCTCTGTCTAAAGTAAGGTTCAACTCTGTCAGTTGAACACATGCAGCCCAAAGAAGTTACTGAGAATTCTTCTGTCTAGCGTTATATGCAGAAATACCGTTTCCAACTAAATCCTCAAAGAGGTCCAAATATCCACTTGCAGGCTTTACGAACAGAGTGTTTCCAAACTGCTCTATGAACACAAAGGTTAAACTCTGTGAGTGGAACTCACACATCCCAAAGTGGTTGCTGAGAATGATTCTCTCTAGTTTTTATACGAAGATATTTCCTTTTCTACCGTAGGCCCAAAATCGCTTGAAATCTCCACTTGGAAATTCCACAAAAAGAGGGTTTCAAATCTGCTCTGTCTAAAGTAAGGTTCAACTCTGTCAGTTGAACACATGCAGCCCATAGAAGTTACTGAGAATTCTTCTGTCTAGCGTTATATGCAGAAATACCGTTTCCAACGAAATCCTCAAAGAGGTCCAAATATCCTCTTGCAGGCTTTACAAACAGAGTGTTTCCAAACTGCTCTATGAAAACATAGGTTAAACTCTGTGAGTGGAACGCACACATCCCAAAGAGTTTGCAGAGAATGATTCTCTCTAGTTTTTATACGAAGATATTTCCTTTTCTACCGTAGGCCCAAATCGCTTGAAATCTCCACTTGGAAATTCAAGAAAAAGAGGGTTTCAAATCTGCTCTGTCTAAAGTAAGGTTCAACTCTGTGAGTTGAACACAGGCAGCCCAAAGAAGTTACTGACAATTCTTCTGTCTAGCGTTATACGCAGAAATCCCGTTTCCAACAAAATCCTCAAAGAGGTCCAAATATCCACTTGCAGATTTTACAAATAGAGTGTTTCCAAACTGCTCTATGAAAACAAAGGTTAAACTCTGTGAGAGGAACGCACACATCCCAAAGTGTTTGCTGAGAATGATTCCCTCTAGTTTTTATATGAAGATATTTCCTTTTCTACCATAGGCCCAAATCTCTTGAAATCTCCACTTGCAAATTCCACAAAAAGAGGGTTTCAAATCTGCTCTGTCTAAAGGAAGGTTCAACTCTGTGTATTGAACACACGCAGGCCAAAGAAGTTACTGAGAATTCTTCTGTCTAGCGTTATATGCAGAAATCCCGTTTCCAACGATATCCTCAAAGAGGTCCAAATATCCAATTGCAGGCTTTACAAACAGAGTGTTTCCAAACTGCTCTATGAACACAAAGGTTAAACTCTGTGAGTGAATCTCACACATCCCAAAGTGGTTGCTGAGAATGATTCTCTCTAGTTTTTATACGAAGATATTTCCTTTTCTACCGTAGTCCCAAAATCGCTTGAAATCTCCACTTCGAAATTCCACAAAAAGAGGGTTTCAAATCTGCTCTGTCTAAAGTAAGGTTCAACTCTGTCAGTTGAACACATGCAGCCCTAAGAAGTTACTGAGAATTCTTCTGTCTAGCGTTATATGCAGAAATCCCGTTTCCAACGAAATCCTCAATGAGGTCCAAATATCCACTTGCAGGCTTTACAAACAGAGTGTTTCCAAACTGCTCTATGAAAACAAAGGTTAAACTCTGTGAGTGGAACTCACACATCCCAAAGTGGTTGCTGAGAATGATTCTCTCTAGTTTTTATACGAAGATATTTCCTTTTCTACCGTAGGCCCAAATCGCTTGAAATCTCCCCTTGGAAACTCCACAAAAAGAGGGTTTCAAATCTGCTCTTTCTAAAGGAAGGTTCAACTCTGTGAGTTGAACACACGCAGCCCAAAGATGTTACTGAGAATTCTTCTGTCTAGCGTTATATGCAGAAAACCCGTTTCCAACGAAATCCTCGAAGAGGTCCCAATATCCACTTGCAGACTTTACAAACAGAGTGTTTCCAAACTGCTCTATGAAAACAAAGGTTAAACTCTGTGAGTGGAACGCACACATCCCAAGGTGATTGCTGAGAATGATTCTCTCTAGTTATTATATGAAGATATTTCCTTTTCTAACGCAGGCCCAAATCTCTTGGAATCTCCACTTGCAAATTCCACAAAAAGAGGGTTTCAAATCTGCTCTGTCTAAAGGAAGCTTCAACTCTGTGAGTTGAACACACGCAGCCCAAAGAAGTTACTGACAATTCTTCTGTCTAGCGTTATACGCAGAAATCCCGTTTCCAACAAAATCCTCAAAGAGGTCCAAATATCCACTTGCAGACTTTACAAATAGAGTGTTTACAAACTGCTCTATGAAAACAAAGGTTAAACTCTGTGAGAGGAACGCACACATCCCAAAGTGTTTGCTGAGAATGATTCCCTCTAGTTTTTATATGAAGATATTTCCTTTTCTACCGTAGGCCCAAATCTCTTGAAATCTCCACTTGCAAATTCCACAAAAAGAGGGTTTCAAATCTGCTCTGTCTAAAGGAAGGTTCAACTCTGTGAGTTGAACACACGCAGGCCAAAGAAGTTACTGAGAATTCTTCTGTCTAGCGTTATATGCAGGAATCCCGTTTCCAACGATATCCTCAAAGAGGTCCAAATATCCACTTGCAGGCTTTACAAACAGAGTGTTTCCAAACTGCTCTATGAACACAAAGGTTAAACTCTGTGAGTGGAACTCACACATCTCAAAGTGGTTGCTGAGAATGATTCTCTCTAGTTTTTATACGAAGATATTTCCTTTTCTACCATAGGACCAAAATCGCTTGAAATCTCCACTTGGAAATTCCACAAAAAGAGTGTTTCAAATCTGCTCTGTCTAAAGTAAGGTTCAACTCTGTCAGTTGAACACATGCAGCCCAAAGAAGTTACTGAGAATTCTTCTGTCTAGCGTTATATGCAGAAATACCTTTTCCAACGAAATCCTCAATGAGGTCCAAATATCCACCTGCAGGCTTTACAATCAGAGTGTTTCCAAACTGCTCTATGAAAACAAAGGTTAAACTCTGTGAGTGGAACTCACACATCCCAAAGTGGTTGCTGAGAATGATTCTCTCTAGTTTTTATACGAAGATATTTCCTTTTCAACTGTAGGCCCAAATCGCTTGAAATCTCCCCTTGGAAATTCCACAAAAAGAGGGTTTCAAATCTGCTCTTTCTAAAGGAAGGTTCAACTCTGTGAGTTGAACACACGCAGCCCAAAGAAGTTACTGAGAATTCTTCTGTGTAGCGTTATATGCAGAAATCCCGTTTCCAACGAAATCCTCAAAGAGGTCCCAATATCCACCTGTAGACTTTACAAAGAGAGTGTTTCCAAACTGCTCTATGAAAACAAAGGTTAAACTCTGTGAGTGGTACTCACACATCTCAAAGTGGTTGCTGAGAATGATTCTCTCTAGTTTTTATACGAAGATATTTCCTTTTCTACCGTAGGCCCAAAATCGCTTGAAATCTCCACTTGGAAATTCCTCAAAAAGAGGGTTTCAAATCTGCTCTGTCTAAAGTAAGGTTCAACTCTGTGAGTTGAACACACGCAGCCCAAAGAAGTTACTGACAATCCTTCTGTCTAGCATTATACGCAGAAATCCCGTTTCCAACAATATCCTCAAAGAGGTCCAAATATCCACTTGCAGACTTTACAAATAGAGTGTTTCCAAACTGCTCTATGAAAACAAAGGTTAAACTGTGTGAGTGGAATGCACACATCCCAATGTGTTGGCTGAGAATGATTAACTCTAGTTTTTATATGAAGATATTTCCTTTTCTACCGTAGGCCCAAATCTCTTGAAATCTCCACTAGCAAATTCCACAAAAAGAGGGTTTCAAATCTGCTCTGTCTAAAGGAAGGTTCAACTCTGTGAGTTGAACACACGCAGGCCAAAGAAGTTGCTGAGAATTCTTCTGTCTAGCGTTATATGCAGGAATCCCGTTTCCAACGATATCCTCAAAGAGGTCCAAATATCCAATTGCAGGCTTTACAAACAGAGTGCTTCCAAACTGCTCTATGAACACAAAGGTTAAACTCTGTGAGTGGAACTCACACATCTCAAAGTGGTTGCTGAGAATGATTCTCTCTAGTTTTTATACGAAGATATTTCCTTTTCTACCGTAGCCCCAAAATCGATTGAAATCTCCACTTGGAAATTCCACAAAAAGAGGGTTTCAAATCTGCTCTGTCTAAAGTAAGGTTCAACTCTGTCAGTTGAACAAATGCTGCCCAAAGAAGTTACTGAGAATTCTTCTGTCTATCGTTATATGCAGAAATCCCGTTTCCAACGAAATCCTCAATGAGGTCCAAATATCCACTTGCAGTCTTTACAAACAGTGTGTTTCCAAACTGCTCTATGAAAACAAAGGTTAAACTCTGTGAGTGGAACTCACACATCCCAAAGTGGTTGCTGAGAATGATTCTCTCTAGTTTTTATACGAAGATATTTCCTTTTCTACCGTAGGCCCAAATCGCTTGAAATCTCCCCTTGGAAATTCCACAAAAAGAGGGTTTCAAATCTGCTCTTTCTAAAGGAAGGTTCAACTCTGTGAGTTGAACACATGCAGCCCAAAGAAGTTACTGAGAATTCTTCTGTGTAGCGTTATATGCAGAAATCCCGTTTCCAACGAAATCCTCAAAGAGGTCTCAATATCCACTTGCAGACTTTACAAACAGAGTGTTTCCAGACTGCTCTATGAAAACAAAGGTTAAACACTGTGAGTGGAACTCACACATCTCAAAGTGGTTGCTGAGAATGATTCTCTCTAGTTTTTATACGAAGATACTTCCTTTTCAACCGTAGGCCCAAAATCGATTGAAATCTCCACTTGGAAATTCCACAAAAAGAGGGTTTCAAATCTGCTCTGTCTAAAGTAAGGTTCAACTCTGTCAGTTGAACACATGCAGCCCGAAGAAGTTACTGAGAATTCTTCTGTCTAGCGTTATATGCAGAAATCCCGTTTCCAACGAAATCCTCAAAGAGGTCCAAATATCCAATTGCAGGCTTTACAAACAGAGTGTTTCCAAACTGCTCTATGAACACAAAGGTTAAACTCTGTGAGTGGAACTCACACATCCCAAAGTGGTTGCTGAGAATGATTCTCTCTAGTTTTTATACGAAGATATTTCCTTTTCTACCGTAGGCCCAAAATCGCTTGAAATCTCCACTTGGAAATTCCACAAAAAGAGGGTTTCAAATCTGCTCTGTCTAAAGTAAGGTTCAACTCTGTGAGTTGAACACACGCAGCCGAAAGAAGTTACTGAGAATTCTTCTGTGTAGCGTTATATGCAGAAATCCCGTTTCCAACGAAATCCTCAAAGAGGTCTCAATATCCACTTGCAGACTTTACAAACAGAGTGTTTCCTGACTGCTCTATGAAAACAAACGTTAAACACTGTGAGTGGAACTCACACATCTCAAAGTGGTTGCTGAGAATGATTCTCTCTAGTTTTTATACGAAGATATTTCCTTTACAACCGTAAGCCCAAAATCGCTTGAAATCTCCACTTGGAAATTCCACAAAAAGAGGGTTTCAAATCTGCTCTGTCTAAAGTAAAGTTCAACTCTGTCAGTTGAACACATGCAGCCCAAAGAAGTTACTGAGAATTCTTCTGTCTAGCGTTATATGCAGAAATACCGTTTCCAACGAAATCCTCAAAGAGGTCCAAATATCCACTTGCAGGCTTTACAAACAGAGTTTTTCCAAACTGCTCTATGAACACAAAGGTTAAACTCTGTGAGTGGAACTCACACATCCCAAAGTGGTTGCTGAGAATGATTCTCTCTAGTTTTTATACGAAGATATTTCCTTTTCTACCGTAGGCCCAAAATCGCTTGAAATCTCCACTTGGAAATTCCACAAAAAGAGGGTTTCAAATCTGCTCTGTCTAAAGTAAGTTTCAACTCTGTGAGTTGAACACAGGCAGCCCAAAGAAGTTACTGAGAATTCTTCTGTCTAGCGTTATATGCAGAAATCCCGTTTCCAACGAAATCCTCAAAGAGGTCCAAATATCCACTTGCAGGCTTTACAAACAGAGTGTTTCCAAACTGCTCTATGAACACAAAGGTTAAACTCTGTGAGTGGAACTCACACATCCCAAAGTGGTTGCTGAGAATGATTCTCTCTAGTTTTTATACGAAGATATTTCCTTTTCTACCGTAGGCCCAAAATCGCTTGAAATCTCCACTTGGAAATTCCACAAAAAGAGGGTTTCAAATCTGCTCTGTCTAAAGTAAGGTTCAACTCTGTGAGTTGAACACATGCAGCCCAAAGAAGTTACTGAGAATTCTTCTGTCTAGCGTTATATGCAGAAATCCCGTTTCCATCGAAATCCTCCAAGAGGTCCAAATATCCACTTGCAGACTTTACAAACAGAGTGTTTCCAATCTGCTCTATGAAAACATAGGTTAAACTCTGTGAGTGGAACGCACACATCCCAAAGAGTTTGCAGAGAATGATTGTCTCTAGTTTTTATAGGAAGATATTTCCTTTTCTACCGTAGGCCCAAATCGCTTGAAATCTCCACTTGGAAATTCAAGAAAAAGAGGGTTTCAAATCTGCTCTGTCTAAAGTAAGGTTCAACTCTGTGAGTTGAACACAGGCAGCCCAAAGAAGTTACTGACAATTCTTCTGTCTAGCGTTATACGCAGAAATCCCGTTTCCAACAAAATCCTCAAAGTGGTCCAAATATCCACTTGCAGATTTTACAAATAGAGTGTTTCCAAACTGCTCTATGAAAACAAAGGTTAAACTCTGTGAGAGGAACGCACACATCCCAAAGTGTTTGCTGAGAATGATTCCCTCTAGTTTTTATATGAAGATATTTCCTTTTCTACCATAGGCCCAAATCTCTTGAAATCTCCACTTGCAAATTCCACAAAAAGAGGGTTTCAAATCTGCTCTGTCTAAAGGAAGGTTCAACTCTGTGTATTGAACACACGCAGGCCAAAGAAGTTACTGAGAATTCTTCTGTCTAGCGTTATATGCAGAAATCCCGTTTCCAACGATATCCTCAAAGAGGTCGAAATATCCAATTGCAGGCTTTACAAACAGAGTGTTTCCAAACTGCTCTATGAAAACAAAGGTTAAACTCTGTGAGTGGAACTCACAAATCCCAAAGTGGTTGCTGAGAATGATTCTCTCTAGTTTTTATACGAAGATATTTCCTTTTCTACCGTAGGCCCAAAATCGCTTGAAATCTCCACTTGGAAATTCCTCAAAAAGAGGGTTTAAAATCTGCTCTGTCTAAAGTAAGGTTCAACTCTGTGAGTTGAACACACGCAGCCCAAAGAAGTTACTGACAATTCTTCTGTCTAGCGTTATATGCAGAAATCCCGTTTCCAACGAAATCCTCAAAGAGGTCTCAATATCCACTTGCAGACTTTACAAACAGAGTGTTTCCAGACTGCTCTATGAAAACAAAGGTTAAACACTGTGAGTGGAACTCACACATCTCAAAGTGGTTGCTGAGAATGATTCTCTCTAGTTTTTATACGAAGATATTTCCTTTTCAACCGTAGGCCCAAAATCGCTTGAAATCTCCACTTGGAAATTCCACAAAAAGAGGGTTTCAAATCTGCTCTGTCTAAAGTAAGGTTCAACTCTGTCAGTTGAACACATGCAGCCCAAAGAAGTTACTGAGAATTCTTCTGTCTAGCGTTATATGCAGAAATCCCGTTTCCAACGAAATCCTCAATGAGGTCCAAATACCCACCTGCAGGCTTTACAATCAGAGTGTTTCCAAACTGCTCTATGAGCACAAAGGTTAAACTCTGTGAGTGGAACTCACACATCCCAAAGTGGTTGCTGAGAATGATTCTCTCTAGTTTTTATACGAAGATATTTCCTTTTCTACCGTAGGCCCAAATAGCTTGAAATCTCCCCTTGGAAATTCCACAAAAAGAGGGTTTCAAATCTGCTCTTTCTAAAGTAAGGTTCAACTCTGTGAGTTGAACACACGCAGCCCAAAGAAGTTACTGAGAATTCTTCTGTGTAGCGTTATATGCAGAAATCCCGTTTCCAACGAAATCCTCAAAGAGGTCCAAATATCCACTTGCAGACTTTACAAACAGAGTGTTTCCAATCTGCTATATGAAAACAAAGGTTAAACTCTGTGAGTGGAACGCACACATCTCAAAGTGGTTGCTGAGAATGATTCTCTCTAGTTTTTATACGAAGATATTTCCTTTTCTACCGTAGGCCCAAATCGCTTGAAATCTCCCCTTGGAAATTCCACAAAAAGAGGGTTTCAAATCTGCTCTTTCTAAAGGAAGGTTCAACTCTGTGAGTTGAACACACGCAGCCCAAAGATGTTACTGAGAATTCTTCTGTCTAGCGTTATATGCAGAAATCCCGTTTCCAACGAAATCCTCAAAGAGGTCTCAATATCCACTTGCAGACTTTACAAACAGAGTGTTTCCAGACTGCTCTATGAAAACAAAGGTTAAACACTGTGAGTGGAACTCACACATCTCAAAGTGGTTGCTGAGAATGATTCTCTCTAGTTTTTATACGAAGATACTTCCTTTTCAACCGTAGGCCCAAAATCGATTGAAATCTCCACTTGGAAATTCCACAAAAAGAGGGTTTCAAATCTGCTCTGTCTAAAGTAAGGTTCAACTCTGTCAGTTGAAAACATGCAGCCCAAAGAAGTTACTGAGAATTCTTCTGTCTAGCGTTATATGCAGAAATCCCGTTTCCAACGAAATCCTCAAAGAGGTCCAAATATCCAATTGCAGGCTTTACAAACAGAGTGTTTCCAAACTGCTCTATGAACACAAAGGTTAAACTCTGTGAGTGGAACTCACACATCCCAAAGTGGTTGCTGAGAATGATTCTCTCTAGTTTTTATACGAAGATATTTCCTTTTCTACCGTAGGCCCAAAATCGCTTGAAATCTCCACTTGGAAATTCCACAAAAAGAGGGTTTCAAATCTGCTCTGTCTAAAGTAAGGTTCAACTCTGTGAGTTGAACACACGCAGCCGAAAGAAGTTACTGAGAATTCTTCTGTGTAGCGTTATATGCAGAAATCCCGTTTCCAACGAAATCCTCAAAGAGGTCTCAATATCCACTTGCAGACTTTACAAACAGAGTGTTTCCTGACTGCTCTATGAAAACAAACGTTAAACACTGTGAGTGGAACTCACACATCTCAAAGTGGTTGCTGAGAATGATTCTCTCTAGTTTTTATACGAAGATATTTCCTTTACAACCGTAAGCCCAAAATCGCTTGAAATCTCCACTTGGAAATTCCACAAAAAGAGGGTTTCAAATCTGCTCTGTCTAAAGTAAAGTTCAACTCTGTCAGTTGAACACATGCAGCCCAAAGAAGTTACTGAGAATTCTTCTGTCTAGCGTTATATGCAGAAATACCGTTTCCAACGAAATCCTCAAAGAGGTCCAAATATCCACTTGCAGGCTTTACAAACAGAGTTTTTCCAAACTGCTCTATGAACACAAAGGTTAAACTCTGTGAGTGGAACTCACACATCCCAAAGTGGTTGCTGAGAATGATTCTCTCTAGTTTTTATACGAAGATATTTCCTTTTCTACCGTAGGCCCAAAATCGCTTGAAATCTCCACTTGGAAATTCCACAAAAAGAGGGTTTCAAATCTGCTCTGTCTAAAGTAAGTTTCAACTCTGTGAGTTGAACACAGGCAGCCCAAAGAAGTTACTGAGAATTCTTCTGTCTAGCGTTATATGCAGAAATCCCGTTTCCAACGAAATCCTCAAAGAGGTCCAAATATCCACTTGCAGGCTTTACAAACAGAGTGTTTCCAAACTGCTCTATGAACACAAAGGTTAAACTCTGTGAGTGGAACTCACACATCCCAAAGTGGTTGCTGAGAATGATTCTCTCTAGTTTTTATACGAAGATATTTCCTTTTCTACCGTAGGCCCAAAATCGCTTGAAATCTCCACTTGGAAATTCCACAAAAAGAGGGTTTCAAATCTGCTCTGTCTAAAGTAGGGTTCAACTCTGTGAGTTGAACACATGCAGCCCAAAGAAGTTACTGAGAATTCTTCTGTCTAGCGTTATATGCAGAAATCCCGTTTCCATCGAAATCCTCCAAGAGGTCCAAATATCCACTTGCAGACTTTACAAACAGAGTGTTTCCAATCTGCTCTATGAAAACATAGGTTAAACTCTGTGAGTGGAACGCACACATCCCAAAGAGTTTGCAGAGAATGATTGTCTCTAGTTTTTATAGGAAGATATTTCCTTTTCTACCGTAGGCCCAAATCGCTTGAAATCTCCACTTGGAAATTCAAGAAAAAGAGGGTTTCAAATCTGCTCTGTCTAAAGTAAGGTTCAACTCTGTGAGTTGAACACAGGCAGCCCAAAGAAGTTACTGACAATTCTTCTGTCTAGCGTTATACGCAGAAATCCCGTTTCCAACAAAATCCTCAAAGTGGTCCAAATATCCACTTGCAGATTTTACAAATAGAGTGTTTCCAAACTGCTCTATGAAAACAAAGGTTAAACTCTGTGAGAGGAACGCACACATCCCAAAGTGTTTGCTGAGAATGATTCCCTCTAGTTTTTATATGAAGATATTTCCTTTTCTACCATAGGCCCAAATCTCTTGAAATCTCCACTTGCAAATTCCACAAAAAGAGGGTTTCAAATCTGTTCTGTCTAAAGGAAGGTTCAACTCTGTGTATTGAACACACGCAGGCCAAAGAAGTTACTGAGAATTCTTCTGTCTAGCGTTATATGCAGAAATCCCGTTTCCAACGATATCCTCAAAGAGGTCCAAATATCCAATTGCAGGCTTTACAAACAGAGTGTTTCCAAACTGCTCTATGAAAACAAAGGTTAAACACTGTGAGTGGAACTCACACATCTCAAAGTGGTTGCTGAGAATGATTCTCTCTAGTTTTTATACGAAGATATTTCCTTTTCAACCGTAGGCCCAAAATCGCTTGAAATCTCCACTTGGAAATTCCACAAAAAGAGGGTTTCAAATCTGCTCTGTCTAAAGTAAGGTTCAACTCTGTCAGTTGAACACATGCAGCCCAAAGAAGTTACTGAGAATTCTTCTGTCTAGCGTTATATGCAGAAATCCCGTTTCCAACGAAATCCTCAATGAGGTCCAAATATCCACCTGCAGGCTTTACAATCAGAGTGTTTCAAAACTGCTCTATGAGCACAAAGGTTAAACTCTGTGAGTGGAACTCACACATCCCAAAGTGGTTGCTGAGAATGATTCTCTCTAGTTTTTATACGAAGATATTTCCTTTTCTACCGTATGCCCAAATAGCTTGAAATCTCCCCTTGGAAATTCCACAAAAAGAGGGTTTCAAATCTGCTCTTTCTAAAGTAAGGTTCAACTCTGTGAGTTGAACACACGCAGCCCAAAGAAGTTACTGAGAATTCTTCTGTGTAGCGTTATATGCAGAAATCCCGTTTCCAACGAAATCCTCAAAGAGGTCCAAATATCCACTTGCAGACTTTACAAACAGAGTGTTTCCAATCTGCTATATGAAAACAAAGGTTAAACTCTGTGAGTGGAACGCACACATCTCAAAGTGGTTGCTGAGAATGATTCTCTCTAGTTTTTATACGAAGATATTTCCTTTTCTACCGTAGGCCCAAATCGCTTGAAATCTCCCCTTGGAAATTCCACAAAAAGAGGGTTTCAAATCTGCTCTTTCTAAAGGAAAGTTCAACTCTGTGAGTTGAACACACGCAGCCCAAAGATGTTACTGAGAATTCTTCTGTCTAGCGTTATATGCAGAAATCCCGTTTCCAACGAAATCCTCAAAGAGGTCTCAATATCCACTTGCAGACTTTACAAACAGAGTGTTTCCAGACTGCTCTATGAAAACAAAGGTTAAACACTGTGAGTGGAACTCACACATCTCAAAGTGGTTGCTGAGAATGATTCTCTCTAGTTTTTATACGAAGATACTTCCTTTTCAACCGTAGGCCCAAAATCGATTGAAATCTCCACTTGGAAATTCCACAAAAAGAGGGTTTCAAATCTGCTCTGTCAAAAGTAAGGTTCAACTCTGTCAGTTGAACACATGCAGCCCAAAGAAGTTACTGAGAATTCTTCTGTCTAGCGTTATATGCAGAAATCCCGTTTCCAACGAAATCCTCAAAGAGGTCTCAATATCCACTTGCAGACGTTACAAACAGAGTGTTTCCAGACTGCTCTATGAAAACAAAGGTTAAACACTGTGAGTGGAACTCACACATCTCAAAGTGGTTGCTGAGAATGATTCTCTCTAGTTTTTATACGAAGATATTTCCTTTTCAACCGTAAGCCCAAAATCGCTTGAAATCTCCACTTGGAAATTCCACAAAAAGAGGGTTTCAAATCTGCTCTGTCTAAAGTAAAGTTCAACTCTGTCAGTTGAACACATGCAGCCCAAAGAATTTACTGAGAATTCTTCTGTCTAGCGTTATATGCAGAAATACCGTTTCCAACGAAATCCTCAAAGAGGTCCAAATATCCACTTGCAGGCTTTACAAACAGAGTGTTTCCAAACTGCTCTATGAACACAAAGGTTAAACTCTGTGAGTGGAACTCACACATCCCAAAGTGGTTGCTGAGAATGATTCTCTCTAGTTTTTATACGAAGATATTTCCTTTTCTACCGTAGGCCCAAAATCGCTTGAAATCTCCACTTGGAAATTCCACAAAAAGAGGGTTTCAAATCTGCTCTGTCTAAAGTAAGGTTCAACTCTGTGAGTTGAACACATGCAGCCCAAAGAAGTTACTGAGAATTCTTCTGTCTAGCGTTATATGCAGAAATCCCGTTTCCGAAGAAATCCTCAAAGAGGTCCAAATATCCACTTGCAGGCTTTACAAACAGAGTGTTTCCAAACTGCTCTATGAAAACAAAGGTTAAACTCTGTGAGTGGAACTCACACATCCCAAAGTGGTTGCTGAGAATGATTCTCTCTAGTTTTTATACGAAGATATTTCCTTTTCTACCGTAGGCCCAAAATCGCTTGAAATCTCCACTTGGAAATTCCACAAAAAGAGGGTTTCAAATCTGCTCTGTCTAAAGTAAGGTTCAACTCTGTGAGTTGAACACATGCAGCCCAAAGAAGTTACTGAGAATTCTTCTGTCTAGCGTTATATGCAGAAATCCCGTTTCCATCGAAATCCTCCAAGAGGTCCAAATATCCACTTGCAGACTTTACAAACAGAGTGTTTCCAATCTGCTCTATGAAAACATAGGTTAAACTCTGTGAGTGGAACGCACACATCCCAAAGAGTTTGCAGAGAATGATTGTCTCTAGTTTTTATAGGAAGATATTTCCTTTTCTACCGTAGGCCCAAATCGCTTGAAATCTCCACTTGGAAATTCAAGAAAAAGAGGGTTTCAAATCTGCTCTGTCTAAAGTAAGGTTCAACTCTGTGAGTTGAACACAGGCAGCCCAAAGAAGTTACTGACAATTCTTCTGTCTAGCGTTATACGCAGAAATCCCGTTTCCAACAAAATCCTCAAAGAGGTCCAAATATCCACTTGCAGATTTTACAAATAGAGTGTTTCCAAACTGCTCTATGAAAACAAAGGTTAAACTCTGTGAGAGGAACGCACACATCCCAAAGTGTTTGCTGAGAATGATTCCCTCTAGTTTTTATATGAAGATATTTCCTTTTCTACCATAGGCCCAAATCTCTTGAAATCTCCACTTGCAAATTCCACAAAAAGAGGGTTTCAAATCTGCTCTGTCTAAAGGAAGGTTCAACTCTGTGTATTGAACACACGCAGGCCAAAGAAGTTACTGAGAATTCTTCTGTCTAGCGTTATATGCAGAAATCCCGTTTCCAACGATATCCTCAAAGAGGTCCAAATATCCAATTGCAGGCTTTACAAACAGAGTGTTTCCAAACTGCTCTATGAAAACAAAGGTTAAACTCTGTGAGTGGAACTCACAAATCCCAAAGTGGTTGCTGAGAATGATTCTCTCTAGTTTTTATACGAAGATATTTCCTTTTCTACCGTAGGCCCAAAATCGCTTGAAATCTCCACTTGGAAATTCCTCAAAAAGAGGGTTTCAAATCTGCTCTGTCTAAAGTAAGGTTCAACTCTGTGAGTTGAACACACGCAGCCCAAAGAAGTTACTGACAATTCTTCTGTCTAGCGTTATATGCAGAAATCCCGTTTCCAACGAAATCCTCAAAGAGGTCTCAATATCCACTTGCAGACTTTACAAACAGAGTGTTTCCAGACTGCTCTATGAAAACAAAGGTTAAACACTGTGAGTGGAACTCACACATCTCAAAGTGGTTGCTGAGAATGATTCTCTCTAGTTTTTATACGAAGATATTTCCTTTTCAACCGTAGGCCCAAAATCGATTGAAATCTCCACTTGGAAATTCCACAAAAAGAGGGTTTCAAATCTGCTCTGTCTAAAGTAAGGTTCAACTCTGTCAGTTGAACACATGCAGCCCAAAGAAGTTACTGAGAATTCTTCTGTCTAGCGTTATATGCAGAAATCCCGTTTCCAACGAAATCCTCAATGAGGTCCAAATACCCACCTGCAGGCTTTACAATCAGAGTGTTTCCAAACTGCTCTATGAAAACAAAGGTTAAACTCTGTGAGTGGAACTCACACATCCCAAAGTGGTTGCTGAGAATGATTCTCTCTAGTTTTTATACGAAGATATTTCCTTTTCTACCGTAGGCCCAAATCGCTTGAAATCTCCCCTTGGAAATTCCACAAAAAGAGGGTTTCAAATCTGCTCTTTCTAAAGGAAGGTTCAACTCTGTGAGTTGAACACACGCAGCCCAAAGAAGTTACTGAGAATTCTTCTGTGTAGCGTTATATGCAGAAATCCCGTTTCCAACGAAATCCTCAAAGAGGTCCAAATATCCACTTGCAGACTTTACAAACAGAGTGTTTCCAATCTGCTATATGAAAACAAAGGTTAAACTCTGTGAGTGGAACGCACACATCTCAAAGTGGTTGCTGAGAATGATTCTCTCTAGTTTTTATACGAAGATATTTCCTTTTCTACCGTAGGCCCAAATCGCTTGAAATCTCCCCTTGGAAATTCCACAAAAAGAGGGTTTCAAATCTGCTCTTTCTAAAGGAAGGTTCAACTCTGTGAGTTGAACACACGCAGCCCAAAGATGTTACTGAGAATTCTTCTGTCTAGCGTTATATGCAGAAATCCCGTTTCCAACGAAATCCTCAAAGAGGTCTCAATATCCACTTGCAGACTTTAAAAACAGAGTGTTTCCAGACTGCTCTATGAAAACAAAGGTTAAACACTGTGAGTGGAACTCACACATCTCAAAGTGGTTGCTGAGAATGATTCTCTCTAGTTTTTATACGAAGATACTTCCTTTTCAACCGTAGGCCCAAAATCGCTTGAAATCTCCACTTGGAAATTCCACAAAAAGAGGGTTTCAAATCTGCTCTGTCTAAAGTAAGGTTCAACTCTGTCAGTTGAACACATGCAGCCCAAAGAAGTTACTGAGAATTCTTCTGTCTAGCGTTATATGCAGAAATCCCGTTTCCAACGAAATCCTCAAAGAGGTCTCAATATCCACTTGCAGACTTTACAAACAGAGTGTTTCCAGACTGCTCTATGAAAACAAAGGTTAAACACTGTGAGTGGAACTCACACATCTCAAAGTGGTTGCTGAGTATGATTCTCTCTAGTTTTTATACGAAGATATTTCCTTTTCAACCGTAAGCCCAAAATCGCTTGAAATCTCCACTTGGAAATTCCACAAAAAGAGGGTTTCAAATCTGCTCTGTCTAAAGTAAAGTTCAACTCTGTCAGTTGAACACATGCAGCCCAAAGAAGTTACTGAGAATTCTTCTGTCTAGCGTTATATGCAGAAATACCGTTTCCAACGAAATCCTCCAAGAGGTCCAAATATCCACTTGCAGGCTTTACAAACAGAGTGTTTCCAAACTGCTCTATGAACACAAAGGTTAAACTCTGTGAGTGGAACTCACACATCCCAAAGTGGTTGCTGAGAATGATTCTCTCTAGTTTTTATACGAAGATATTTCCTTTTCTACCGTAGGCCCAAAATCGCTTGAAATCTCCACTTGGAAATTCCACAAAAAGAGGGTTTCAAATCTGCTCTGTCTAAAGTAAGGTTCAACTCTGTGAGTTGAACACATGCAGCCCAAAGAAGTTACTGAGAATTCTTCTGTCTAGCGTTATATGCAGAAATCCCGTTTCCAACGAAATCCTCAAAGAGGTCCAAATATCCACTTGCAGGCTTTACAAACAGAGTGTTTCCAAACTGCTCTATGAACACAAAGGTTAAACTCTGTGAGTGGAACTCACACATCCCAAAGTGGTTGCTGAGAATGATTCTCTCTAGTTTTTATACGAAGATATTTCCTTTTCTACCGTAGGCCCAAAATTGCTTGAAATCTCCACTTGGAAATTCCACAAAAAGAGGGTTTCAAATCTGCTCTGTCTAAAGTAAGGTTCTACTCTGTGAGTTGAACACATGCAGCCCAAAGAAGTTACTGAGAATTCTTCTGTCTAGCGTTATATGCAGAAATCCCGTTTCCATCGAAATCCTCCAAGAGGTCCAAATATCCACTTGCAGACTTTACAAACAGAGTGTTTCCAATCTGCTCTATGAAAACATAGGTTAAACTCTGTGAGTGGAACGCACACATCCCAAAGAGTTTGCAGAGAATGATTCTCTCTAGTTTTTATAGGAAGATATTTCCTTTTCTACCGTAGGCCCAAATCGCTTGAAATCTCCACTTGGAAATTCAAGAAAAAGAGGGTTTCAAATCTGCTCTGTCTAAAGTAAGGTTCAACTCCGTGAGTTGAACACAGGCAGCCTAAAGAAGTTACTGACAATTCTTCTGTCTAGCGTTATACGCAGAAATCCCGTTTCCAACAAAATCCTCAAAGAGGTCCAAATATCCACTTGCAGATTTTACAAATAGAGTGTTTCCAAACTGCTCTATGAAAACAAAGGTTAAACTCTGTGAGAAGAACGCACACATCCCAAAGTGTTTGCTGAGAATGATTCCCTCTAGTTTTTATATGAAGATATTTCCTTTTCTACCATAGGCCCAAATCTCTTGAAATCTCCACTTGCAAATTCCACAAAAAGAGGGTTTCAAATCTGCTCTGTCTAAAGGAAGGTTCAACTCTGTGTATTGAACACACGCAGGCCAAAGAAGTTACTGAGAATTCTTCTGTCTAGCGTTATATGCAGAAATCCCGTTTCCAACGATATCCTCAAAGAGGTCCAAATATCCAATTGCAGGCTTTACAAACAGAGTGTTTCCAAACTGCTCTATGAAAACAAAGGTTAAACTCTGTGAGTGGAACTCACAAATCCCAAAGTGGTTGCTGAGAATGATTCTCTCTAGTTTTTATACGAAGATATTTCCTTTTCTACCGTAGGCCCAAAATCGCTTGAAATCTCCACTTGGAAATTCCTCAAAAAGAGGGTTTCAAATCTGCTCTGTCTAAAGTAAGGTTCAACTCTGTGAGTTGAACACACGCAGCCCAAAGAAGTTACTGACAATTCTTCTGTCTAGCGTTATATGCAGAAATCCCGTTTCCAACGAAATCCTCAAAGAGGTCTCAATATCCACTTGCAGACTTTACAAACAGAGTGTTTCCAGACTGCTCTATGAAAACAAAGGTTAAACACTGTGAGTGGAACTCACACATCTCAAAGTGGTTGCTGAGAATGATTCTCTCTAGTTTTTATACGAAGATATTTCCTTTTCAACCGTAAGCCCAAAATCGCTTGAAATCTCCACTTGGAAATTCCACAAAAAGAGGGTTTCAAATCTGCTCTGTCTAAAGTAAAGTTCAACTCTGTCAGTTGAACACATGCAGCCCAAAGAAGTTACTGAGAATTCTTCTGTCTAGCGTTATATGCAGAAATACCGTTTCCGAAGAAATCCTCAAAGAGGTCCAAATATCCACTTGCAGGCTTTACAAACAGAGTGTTTCCAAACTGCTCTATGAACACAAAGGTTAAACTCTGTGAGTGGAACTCACACATCCCAAAGTGGTTGCTGAGAATGATTCTCTCTAGTTTTTATACGAAGATATTTCCTTTTCTACCGTAGGGCCAAAATCGCTTGAAATCTCCACTTGGAAATTCCACAAAAAGAGGGTTTCAAATCTGCTCTGTCTAAAGTAAGGTTTAACTCTGTGAGTTGAACACATGCAGCCCAAAGAAGTTACTGAGAATTCTTCTGTCTAGCGTTATATGCAGAAATCCCGTTTCCAACGAAATCCTCAAAGAGGTCCAAATATCCACTTGCAGGCTTTACAAACAGAGTGTTTCCAAACTGCTCTATGAACACAAAGGTTAAACTCTGTGAGTGGAACTCACACATCCCAAAGTGGTTGCTGAGAATGATTCTCTCTAGTTTTTATACGAAGATATTTCCTTTTCTACCGTAGGCCCAAAATCGCTTGAAATCTCCACTTGGAAATTCCACAAAAAGAGGGTTTCAAATCTGCTCTGTCTAAAGTAAGGTTCTACTCTGTGAGTTGAACACATGCAGCCCAAAGAAGTTACTGAGAATTCTTCTGTCTAGCGTTATATGCAGAAATCCCGTTTCCATCGAAATCCTCCAAGAGGTCCAAATATCCACTTGCAGACTTTACAAACAGAGTGTTTCCAATCTGCTCTATGAAAACATAGGTTAAACTCTGTGAGTGGAACGCACACATCCCAAAGAGTTTGCAGAGAATGATTCTCTCTAGTTTTTATAGGAAGATATTTCCTTTTCTACCGTAGGCCCAAATCGCTTGAAATCTCCACTTGGAAATTCAAGAAAAAGAGGGTTTCAAATCTGCTCTGTCTAAAGTAAGGTTCAACTCCGTGAGTTGAACACAGGCAGCCTAAAGAAGTTACTGACAATTCTTCTGTCTAGCGTTATACGCAGAAATCCCGTTTCCAACAAAATCCTCAAAGAGGTCCAAATATCCACTTGCAGATTTTACAAATAGAGTGTTTCCAAACTGCTCTATGAAAACAAAGGTTAAACTCTGTGAGAAGAACGCACACATCCCAAAGTGTTTGCTGAGAATGATTCCCTCTAGTTTTTATATGAAGATATTTCCTTTTCTACCATAGGCCCAAATCTCTTGAAATCTCCACTTGCAAATTCCACAAAAAGAGGGTTTCAAATCTGCTCTGTCTAAAGGAAGGTTCAACTCTGTGTATTGAACACACGCAGGCCAAAGAAGTTACTGAGAATTCTTCTGTCTAGCGTTATATGCAGAAATCCCGTTTCCAACGATATCCTCAAAGAGGTCCAAATATCCAATTGCAGGCTTTACAAACAGAGTGTTTCCAAACTGCTCTATGAAAACAAAGGTTAAACTCTGTGAGTGGAACTCACAAATCCCAAAGTGGTTGCTGAGAATGATTCTCTCTAGTTTTTATACGAAGATATTTCCTTTTCTACCGTAGGCCCAAAATCGCTTGAAATCTCCACTTGGAAATTCCTCAAAAAGAGGGTTTAAAATCTGCTCTGTCTAAAGTAAGGTTCAACTCTGTGAGTTGAACACACGCAGCCCAAAGAAGTTACTGACAATTCTTCTGTCTAGCGTTATATGCAGAAATCCCGTTTCCAACGAAATCCTCAAAGAGGTCTCAATATCCACTTGCAGACTTTACAAACAGAGTGTTTCCAGACTGCTCTATGAAAACAAAGGTTAAACACTGTGAGTGGAACTCACACATCTCAAAGTGGTTGCTGAGAATGATTCTCTCTAGTTTTTATACGAAGATATTTCCTTTTCAACCGTAAGCCCAAAATCGCTTGAAATCTCCACTTGGAAATTCCACAAAAAGAGGGTTTCAAATCTGCTCTGTCTAAAGTAAAGTTCAACTCTGTCAGTTGAACACATGCAGCCCAAAGAAGTTACTGAGAATTCTTCTGTCTAGCGTTATATGCAGAAATACCGTTTCCGAAGAAATCCTCAAAGAGGTCCAAATATCCACTTGCAGGCTTTACAAACAGAGTGTTTCCAAACTGCTCTATGAACACAAAGGTTAAACTCTGTGAGTGGAACTCACACATCCCAAAGTGGTTGCTGAGAATGATTCTCTCTAGTTTTTATACGAAGATATTTCCTTTTCTACCGTAGGCCCAAAATCGCTTGAAATCTCCACTTGGAAATTCCACAAAAAGAGGGTTTCAAATCTGCTCTGTCTAAAGTAAGGTTTAACTCTGTGAGTTGAACACATGCAGCCCAAAGAAGTTACTGAGAATTCTTCTGTCTAGCGTTATATGCAGAAATCCCGTTTCCAACGAAATCCTCAAAGAGGTCCAAATATCCACTTGCAGGCTTTACAAACAGAGTGTTTCCAAACTGCTCTATGAACACAAAGGTTAAACTCTGTGAGTGGAACTCACACATCCCAAAGTGGTTGCTGAGAATGATTATCTCTAGTTTTTATACGAAGATATTTCCTTTTCTACCGTAGGCCCAAAATCGCTTGAAATCTCCACTTGGAAATTCCACAAAAAGAGGGTTTCAAATCTGCTCTGTCTAAAGTAAGGTTCAACTCTGTGAGTTGAACACATGCAGCCCAAAGAAGTTACTGAGAATTCTTCTGTCTAGCGTTATATGCAGAAATCCCGTTTCCATCGAAATCCTCCAAGAGGTCCAAATATCCACTTGCAGACTTTACAAACAGAGTGTTTCCAATCTGCTCTATGAAAACATAGGTTAAACTCTGTGAGTGGAACGCACACATCCCAAAGAGTTTGCAGAGAATGATTCTCTCTAGTTTTTATAGGAAGATATTTCCTTTTCTACCGTAGGCCCAAATCGCTTGAAATCTCCACTTGGAAATTCAAGAAAAAGAGGGTTTCAAATCTGCTCTGTCTAAAGTAAGGTTCAACTCTGTGAGTTGAACACAGGCAGCCCAAAGAAGTTACTGACAATTCTTCTGTCTAGCGTTATACGCAGAAATCCCGTTTCCAACAAAATCCTCAAAGAGGTCCAAATATCCACTTGCAGATTTTACAAATAGAGTGTTTCCAAACTGCTCTATGAAAACAAAGGTTAAACTCTGTGAGAGGAACGCACACATCCCAAAGTGTTTGCTGAGAATGATTCCCTCTAGTTTTTATATGAAGATATTTCCTTTTCAACCATAGGCCAAAATCTCTTGAAATCTCCACTTGCAAATTCCACAAAAAGAGGGTTTCAAATCTGCTCTGTCTAAAGGAAGGTTCAACTCTGTGTATTGAACACACGCAGGCCAAAGAAGTTACTGAGAATTCTTCTGTCTAGCGTTATATGCAGAAATCCCGTTTCCAACGATATCCTCAAAGAGGTCCAAATATCCAATTGCAGGCTTTACAAACAGAGTGTTTCCAAACTGCTCTATGAAAACAAAGGTTAAACTCTGTGAGTGGAACTCACACATCCCAAAGTGGTTGCTGAGAATGATTCTCTCTAGTTTTTATACGAAGATATTTCCTTTTCTACCGTAGGCCCAAATCGCTTGAAATCTCCCCTTGGAAATTCCACAAAAAGAGGGTTTCAAATCTGCTCTTTCTAAAGGAAGGTTCAACTCTGTGAGTTGAACACACGCAGCCCAAAGATGTTACTGAGAATTCTTCTGTCTAGCGTTATATGCAGAAATCCCGTTTCCAACGAAATCCTCAAAGAGGTCTCAATATCCACTTGCAGACTTTACAAACAGAGTGTTTCCAGACTGCTCTATGAAAACAAAGGTTAAACACTGTGCGTGGAACTCACACATCTCAAAGTGGTTGCTGAGAATGATTCTCTCTAGTTTTTATACGAAGATACTTCCTTTTCAACCGTAGGCCCAAAATCGATTGAAATCTCCACTTGGAAATTCCACAAAAAGAGGGTTTCAAATCTGCTCTGTCTAAAGTAAGGTTCAACTCTGTCAGTTGAACACATGCAGCCCAAAGAAGTTACTGAGAATTATTCTGTCTAGCGTTATATGCAGAAATCCCGTTTCCAACGAAATCCTCAAAGAGGTCTCAATATCCACTTGCAGACTTTACAAACAGAGTGTTTCCAGACTGCTCTATGAAAACAAAGGTTAAACACTGTGAGTGGAACTCACACATCTCAAAGTGGTTGCTGAGAATGATTCTCTCTAGTTTTTATACGAAGATATTTCCTTTTCAACCGTAAGCCCAAATCGCTTGAAATCTCCACTTGGAAATTCCACAAAAAGAGGGTTTCAAATCTGCTCTGTCTAAAGTAAGGTTCAACTCTGTCAGCTGAACACATGCAGCCCAAAGAAGTTACTGAGAATTCTTCTGTCTAGCGTTATATGCAGAAATACCGTTTCCAACGAAATCCTCAAAGAGGTCCAAATATCCACTTGCAGGCTTTACAAACAGAGTGTTTCCAAACTGCTCTATGAACACAAAGGTTAAACTCTGTGAGTGGAACTCACACATCCCAAAGTGGTTGCTCAGAATGATTCTCTCTAGTTTTTATACGAAGATATTTCCTTTTCTACCGTAGGCCCAAAATCGCTTGAAATCTCCACTTGGAAATTCCACAAAAAGAGGGTTTCAAATCTGCTCTGTCTAAAGTAAGGTTCAACTCTGTCAGTTGAACACATGCAGCCCAAAGAAGTTACTGAGAATTCTTCTGTCTAGCGTTATATGCAGAAATCCCGTTTCCAACGAAATCCTCAAAGAGGTCCAAATATCCACTTGCAGGCTTTACAAACAGAGTGTTTCCAAACTGCTCTATGAACACAAAGGTTAAACTCTGTGAGTGCAACTCACACATCCCAAAGTGGTTGCTGAGAATGATTCTCTCTAGTTTTTATACGAAGATATTTCCTTTTCTACCGTAGGCCCAAAATCGCTTGAAATCTCCACTTGGAAATTCCACAAAAAGAGGGTTTCAAATCTGCTCTGTCTAAAGTAAGGTTCAACTCTGTGAGTTGAACACATGCAGCCCAAAGAAGTTACTGAGAATTCTTCTGTCTAGCGTTATATGCAGAAATCCCGTTTCCAACGAAATCCTCAAAGAGGTCCAAATATCCACTTGCAGACTTTACAGAGTGTTTCCAATCTGCTCTATGAAAACATAGGTTAAACTCTGTGAGTGGAACGCACACATCCCAAAGAGTTTGCAGAGAATGATTCTCTCTAGTTTTTATACGAAGATATTTCCTTTTCTACCGTAGGCCCAAATCGCTTGAAATCTCCACTTGGAAATTCAAGAAAAAGAGGGTTTCAAATCTGCTCTGTCTAAAGTAAGGTTCAACTCTGTGAGTTGAACACAGGCAGCCCAAAGAAGTTACTGACAATTCTTCTGTCTAGCGTTATACGCAGAAATCCCGTTTCCAACAAAATCCTCAAAGAGGTCCAAATATCCACTTGCAGATTTTACAAATAGAGTGTTTCCAAACTGCTCTATGAAAACAAAGGTTAAACTCTGTGAGAGGAACGCACACATCCCAAAGTGTTTGCTGAGAATGATTCCCTCTAGTTTTTATATGAAGATATTTCCTTTTCTACAATAGGCCCAAATCGATTGAAATCTCCACTTGGAAATTTCACAAAAAGAGGGTTTCAAATCTGCTCTGTCTAAAGGAAGGTTCAACTCTGTGTATTGAACACACGCAGGCCAAAGAAGTTACTGAGAATTCTTCTGTCTAGCGTTATATGCAGAAATCCCGTTTCCAACGATATCCTCAAAGAGGTCCAAATATCCAATTGCAGGCTTTACAAACAGAGTGTTTCCAAACTGCTCTATGAAAACAAAGGTTAAACTCTGTGAGTGGAACTCACACATCCCAAAGTGGTTGCTGAGAATGATTCTCTCTAGTTTTTATACGAAGATATTTCCTTTTCTACCGTAGGCCCAAAATCGCTTGAAATCTCCACTTGGAAATTCCTCAAAAAGAGGGTTTCAAATCTGCTCTGTCTAAAGGAAGGTTCAACTCTGTGAGTTGAACACACGCAGCCCAAAGATGTTACTGAGAATTCTTCTGTCTAGCGTTATATGCAGAAATCCCGTTTCCAACGAAATCCTCAAAGAGGTCTCAATATCCACTTGCAGACTTTACAAACAGAGTGTTTCCAGACTGCTCTATGAAAACAAAGGTTAAACACTGTGAGTGGAACTCACAAATCTCAAAGTGGTTGCTGAGAATGATTCTCTCTAGTTTTTATACGAAGATACTTCCTTTTCAACCGTAGGCCCAAAATCGATTGAAATCTCCACTTGGAAATTCCACAAAAAGAGGGTTTCAAATCTGCTCTGTCTAAAGTAAGGTTCAACTTTGTCAGTTGAACACATGCAGCCCAAAGAAGTTACTGAGAATTCTTCTGTCTAGCGTTATATGCAGAAATCCCGTTTCCAACGAAATCCTCAAAGAGGTCCAAATATCCACTTGCAGGCTTTACAAACAGAGTGTTTCCAAACTGCTCTATGAACACAAAGGTTAAACTCTGTGAGTGGAACTCACACATCCCAAAGTGGTTGCTGAGAATGATTCTCTCTAGTTTTTATACGAAGATATTTCCTTTTCTACCGTAGGCCCAAAATCGCTTGAAATCTCCACTTGGAAATTCCACAAAAAGAGGGTTTCAAATCTGCTCTGTCTAAAGTAAGGTTCAACTCTGTCAGTTGAACACATGCAGCCCAAAGAAGTTACTGAGAATTCTTCTGTCTAGCGTTATATGCAGAAATCCCGTTTCCAACGAAATCCTCAATGAGGTCCAAATATCCACCTGCAGGCTTTACAATCAGAGTGTTTCCAAACTGCTCTATGAAAACAAAGGTTAAACTCTGTGAGTGGAACTCACACATCCCAAAGTGGTTGCTGAGAATGATTCTCTCTAGTTTTTATACGAAGATATTTCCTTTTCAACCGTAAGCCCAAAATCGCTTGAAATCTCCACTTGGAAATTCCACAAAAAGAGGGTTTCAAATCTGCTCTGTCTAAAGTAAGGTTCAACTCTGTCAGTTGAACACATGCAGCCCAAAGAAGTTACTGAGAATTCTTCTGTCTAGCGTTATATGCAGAAATACCGTTTCCAACTAAATCCTCAAAGAGGTCCAAATATCCACTTGCAGGCTTTACGAACAGAGTGTTTCCAAACTGCTCTATGAACACAAAGGTTAAACTCTGTGAGTGGAACTCACACATCCCAAAGTGGTTGCTGAGAATGATTCTCTCTAGTTTTTATACGAAGATATTTCCTTTTCTACCGTAGGCCCAAAATCGCTTGAAATCTCCACTTGGAAATTCCACAAAAAGAGGGTTTCAAATCTGCTCTGTCTAAAGTAAGGTTCAACTCTGTCAGTTGAACACATGCAGCCCAAAGAAGTTACTGAGAATTCTTCTGTCTAGCGTTATATGCAGAAATACCGTTTCCAACGAAATCCTCAAAGAGGTCCAAATATCCTCTTGCAGGCTTTACAAACAGAGTGTTTCCAAACTGCTCTATGAACACAAAGGTTAAACTCTGTGAGTGGAACTCACACATCCCAAAGTGGTTGCTGAGAATGATTCTCTCTAGTTTTTATACGAAGATATTTCCTTTTCTACCGTAGGCCCAAAATCGCTTGAAATCTCCACTTGGAAATTCCACAAAAAGAGGGTTTCAAATCTGCTCTGTCTAAAGTAAGGTTCAACTCTGTCAGTTGAACACATGCAGCCCAAAGAAGTTACTGAGAATTCTTCTGTCTAGCGTTATATGCAGAAATCCCGTTTCCAACGAAATCCTCAAAGAGGTCCAAATATCCACTTGCAGACGTTACAAACAGAGTGTTTCCAATCTGCTCTATGAAAACATAGGTTAAACTCTGTGAGTGGAACGCACACATCCCAAAGAGTTTGCAGAGAATGATTCTCTCTAGTTTTTATACGAAGATATTTCCTTTTCTACCGTAGGCCCAAATCGCTTGAAATCTCCACTTGGAAATTCAAGAAAAAGAGGGTTTCAAATCTGCTCTGTCTAAAGTAAGGTTCAACTCTGTGAGTTGAACACAGGCAGCCCAAAGAAGTTACTGACAATTCTTCTGTCTAGCGTTATACGCAGAAATCCCGTTTCCAACAAAATCCTCAAAGAGGTCCAAATATCCACTTGCAGATTTTACAAATAGAGTGTTTCCAAACTGCTCTATGAAAACAAAGGTTAAACTCTGTGAGAGGAACGCACACATCCCAAAGTGTTTGCTGAGAATGATTCCCTCTAGTTTTTATATGAAGATATTTCCTTTTCTACCATAGGCCCAAATCTCTTGAAATCTCCACTTGCAAATTCCACAAAAAGAGGGTTTCAAATCTGCTCTGTCTAAAGGAAGGTTCAACTCTGTGTATTGAACACACGCAGGCCAAAGAAGTTACTGAGAATTCTTCTGTCTAGCGTTATATGCAGAAATCCCGTTTCCAACGATATCCTCAAAGAGGTCCAAATATCCAATTGCAGGCTTTACAAACAGAGTGTTTCCAAACTGCTCTATGAAAACAAAGGTTAAACTCTGTGAGTGGAACTCACACATCCCAAAGTGGTTGCTGAGAATGATTCTCTCTAGTTTTTATACGAAGATATTTCCTTTTCTACCGAAGGCCCAAAATCGCTTGAAATCTCCACTTGGAAATTCCTCAAAAAGAGGGTTTCAAATCTGCTCTGTTTAAAGTAAGGTTCAACTCTGTGAGTTGAACACACGCAGCCCAAAGAAGTTACTGACAATTCTTCTGTCTAGCGTTATATGCAGAAATCCCGTTTCCAACGAAATCCTCAAAGAGGTCTCAATATCCACTTGCAGACTTTACAAACAGAGTGTTTCCAGACTGCTCTATGAAAACAAAGTTTAAACACTGTGAGTGGAACTCACACATCTCAAAGTGGTTGCTGAGAATGATTCTCTCTAGTTTTTATACGAAGATATTTCCTTTTCAACCGTAGGCCCAAAATCGATTGAAATCTCCACTTGGAAATTCCACAAAAAGAGGGTTTCAAATCTGCTCTGTCTAAAGTAAGGTTCAACTCTGTGAGTTGAACACATGCAGCCCAAAGGAGTTACTGAGAATTCTTCTGTCTAGCGTTATATGCAGAAATCCCGTTTCCGAAGAAATCCTCAAAGAGGTCCAAATATCCACTTGCAGGCTTTACAAACAGAGTGTTTCCAAACTGCTCTATGAACACAAAGGTTAAACTCTGTGAGTGGAACTCACACATCCCAAAGTGGTTGCTGAGAATGATTCTCTCTAGTTTTTATACGAAGATATTTCCTTTTCTACCGTAGTCCCAAAATCGCTTGAAATCTCCACTTGGAAATTCCACAAAAAGAGGGTTTCAAATCTGCTCTGTCTAAAGTAAGGTTCAACTCTGTCAGTTGAACACATGCAGCCCTAAGAAGTTACTGAGAATTCTTCTGTCTAGCGTTACATGCAGAAATCCCGTTTCCAAAGAAATCCTCAATGAGGTCCAAATATCCACTTGCAGGCTTTACAAACAGAGTGTTTCCAAACTGCTCTATGAAAACAAAGGTTAAACTCTGTGAGTGGAACTCACACATCCCAAAGTGGTTGCTGAGAATGATTCTCTCTAGTTTTTATACGAAGATATTTCCTTTTCTACCGTAGGCCCAAATCGCTTGAAATCTCCCCTTGGAAATTCAAGAAAAAGAGGGTTTCAAATCTGCTCTGTCTAAAGTAAGGTTCAACTCTGTGAGTTGAACACAGGCAGCCCAAAGAAGTTACTGACAATTCTTCTGTCTAGCGTTATATGCAGAAATCCCGTTTCCAACAAAATCCTCAAAGAGGTCCAAATATCCACTTGCAGATTTTACAAATAGAGTGTTTCCAAACTGCTCTATGAAAACAAAGGTTAAACTCTGTGAGAGGAACGCACACATCCCAAAGTGTTTGCTGAGAATGATTCCCTCTAGTTTTTATATGAAGATATTTCCTTTTCTACCATAGGCCCAAATCACTTGAAATCTCCACTTGCAAATTCCACAAAAAGAGGGTTTCAAATCTGCTCTGTCTAAAGGAAGGTTCAACTCTGTGAGTTGAACACACGCAGGCCAAAGAAGTTACTGAGAATTCTTCTGTCTAGCGTTATATGCAGAAATCCCGTTTCCAACGATATCCTCAAAGAGGTCCAAATATCCAATTGCAGGCTTTACAAACAGAGTGTTTCCAAACTGCTCTATGAGCACAAAGGTTAAATTCTGTGAGTGGAACTCACACATCCCAAAGTGGTTGCTGAGAATGATTCTCTCTAGTTTTTATACGAAGATATTTCCTTTTCTTCCGTAGGCCCAAAATCCCTTGAAATCTCCACTTGGAAATTCCACAAAAAGAGGGTTTCAAATCTGCTCTGTCTAAAGTAAGGTTCAACTCTGTCAGTTGAACACATGCAGCCCAAAAAAGTTACTGAGAATTCTTCTGTCTAGCGTTATATGCAGAAATCCCGTTTACAACGAAATCTTCAAAGAGGTCCAAATATCCACTTGCAGGCTTTACAAACAGAGTGTTTCCAAACTGCTCTATGAAAACAAAGGTTAAACTCTGTGAGTGGAACTCACACATCCCAAAGTGGTTGCTGAGAATGATTCTCTCTAGATTTTATACGAAGATATTTCCTTTTCTACCGTAGGCCCAAAATCGCTTGAAATCTCCACTTGGAAATTCCACAAAAAGAGGGTTTCAAATCTGCTCTGTCTAAAGTAAGGTTCAACTCTGTCAGTTGAACACATGCAGCCGAAAGAAGTTACTGAGAATTCTTCTGTCTAGCGTTATATGCTGAAATCCCGTTTCCAACGAAATCCTCAAAGAGGTCCAAATATCCACTTGCAGACTTTACAAACAGAGTGTTTCCAAACTGCTCTATGAAAACAAAGGTTAAACTCTGTGAGTGGAACTCACACATCCCAAAGTGGTTGCTTAGAATGATTCTCTCTAGTTTTTATACGAAGATATTTCCTTTTCCACCGTAGGCCCAAAATCGCTTGAAATCTCCACTTGGAAATTCCTCAAAAAGAGGGTTTCAAATCTGCTCTGTCTAAAGTAAGGTTCAACTCTGTGAGTTGAACACACGCAGCCCAAAGAAGTTACTGACAATTCTTCTGTCTAGCGTTATATGCAGAAATCCCGTTTCCAACAAAATCCTCAAAGAGGTCCAAATATCCACTTGCAGACTTTACAAACAGAGTGTTTCCAAACTGCTCTATGAAAACAAAGGTTAAACTCTGTGAGTGGAACTCACACATCCCAAAGTGGTTGCTGAGAATGATTCTCTCTAGTTTTTATACGAAGATATTTCCTTTTCTACCGTAGGCCCAAATCGCTTGAAATCTCCCCTTGGAAATTCCACAAAAAGAGGGTTTCAAATCTGCTCTTTCTAAAGGAAGATTCAACTCTGTGAGTTGAACACACGCAGCCCAAAGAAGTTACTGAGAATTCTTCTGTGTAGCGTTATATGCAGAAATCCCGTTTCCAACGAAATCCTCAAAGAGGTCTCAATATCCACTTGCAGACATTACAAACAGAGTGTTTCCAGACTGCTCTATGAAAACAAAGGTTAAACACTGTGAGTGGAACTCACACATCTCAAAGTGGTTGCTGAGAATGATTCTCTCTAGTTTTTATACGAAGATACTTCCTTTTCAACCGTAGGCCCAAAATCGATTGAAATCTCCACTTGGAAATTCCACAAAAAGAGGGTTTCAAATCTGCTCTGTCTAAAGTAAGGTTCAACTCTGTCAGTTGAACACATGCAGCCCAAAGAAGTTACTGAGAATTCTTCTGTCTAGCGTTATATGCAGAAATACCGTTTCCAACGAAATCCTCAAAGAGGTCCAAATATCCACTTGCAGGCTTTACAAACAGAGTGTTTCCAAACTGCTCTATGAACACAAAGGTTAAACTCTGTGAGTGGAACTCACACATCCCAAAGTGGTTGCTGAGAATGATTCTCTCTAGTTTTTATACGAAGATATTTCCTTTTCTACCGTAGGCCCAAAATCGCTTGAAATCTCCACTTGGAAATTCCACAAAAAGAGGGTTTCAAATCTGCTCTGTCTAAAGTAAGGTTCAACTCTGTGAGTTGAACACATGCAGCCCAAAGAAGTTACTGAGAATTCTTCTGTCTAGCGTTATATGCAGAAATCCCGTTTACAACGAAATCTTCAAAGAGGTCCAAATATCCACTTGCAGACTTTACAAACAGAGTGTTTCCAATCTGCTCTATGAAAACATAGGTTAAACTCTGTGAGTGGAATGCACACATCCCAAAGAGTTTGCAGAGAATGATTCTCTCTAGTTTTTATACGAAGATATTTCCTTTTCTACCGTAGGCCCAAATCGCTTGAAATCTCCACTTGGAAATTCAAGAAAAAGAGGGTTTCAAATCTGCTCTGTCTAAAGTAAGGTTCAACTCTGTGAGTTGAACACAGGCAGCCCAAAGAAGTTACTGACAATTCTTCTGTCTAGCGTTATACGCAGAAATCCCGTTTCCAACAAAATCCTCAAAGAGGTCCAAATATCCACTTGCAGATTTTACAAATAGAGTGTTTCCAAACTGCTCTATGAAAACAAAGGTTAAACTCTGTGAGAGGAACGCACACATCCCAAAGTGTTTGCTGAGAATGATTCCCTCTAGTTTTTATATGAAGATATTTCCTTTTCTACCATAGGCCCAAATCTCTTGAAATCTCCACTTGCAAATTCCACAAAAAGAGGGTTTCAAATCTGCTCTGTCTAAAGGAAGGTTCAACTCTGTGTATTGAACACACGCAGGCCAAAGAAGTTACTGAGAATTCTTCTGTCTAACGTTATATGCAGAAATCCCGTTTCCAACGATATCCTCAAAGAGGTCCAAATATCCAATTGCAGGCTTTACAAACAGAGTGTTTCCAAACTGCTCTATGAAAACAAAGGTTAAACTCTGTGAGTGGAACTCACAAATCCCAAAGTGGTTGCTGAGAATGATTCTCTCTAGTTTTTATACGAAGATATTTCCTTTTCTACCGTAGGCCCAAAATCGCTTGAAATCTCCACTTGGAAATTCCACAAAAAGAGGGTTTCAAATCTGCTCTGTCTAAAGTAAGGTTCAACTCTGTCAGTTGAACACATGCAGCCCTAAGAAGTTACTGAGAATTCTTCTGTCTAGCGTTATATGCAGAAATCCCGTTTCCAAAGAAATCATCAATGAGGTCCAAATATCCACTTGCAGGCTTTACAAACAGAGTGTTTCCAAACTGCTCTATGAAAACAAAGGTTAAACTCTGTGAGTGGAACTCACACATCTCAAAGTGGTTGCTGAGAATGATTCTCTCTAGTTTTTATACGAAGATATTTCCTTTTCTACCGTAGGCCCAAATCGCTTGAAATCTCCCCTTGGAAATTCCACAAAAAGAGGGTTTCAAATCTGCTCTTTCTAAAGGAAGGTTCAACTCTGTGAGTTGAACACACGCAGCCCAAAGATGTTACTGAGAATTCTTCTGTCTAGCGTTATATGCAGAAATCCCGTTTCCAACGAAATCCTCAAAGAGGTCTCAATATCCACTTGCAGACTTTACAAACAGAGTGTTTCCAGACTGCTCTATGAAAACAAAGGTTAAACACTGTGAGTGGAACTCACAAATCTCAAAGTGGTTGCTGAGAATGATTCTCTCTAGTTTTTATACGAAGATACTTCCTTTTCAACCGTAGGCCCAAAATCGATTGAAATCTCCACTTGGAAATTCCACAAAAAGAGGGTTTCAAATCTGCTCTGTCTAAAGTAAGGTTCAACTCTGTGAGTTAAACACATGCAGCCCAAAGAAGTTACTGAGAATTCTTCTGTCTAGCGTTATATGCAGAAATCCCGTTTCCAACGAAATCCTCAAAGAGGTCCAAATATCCACTTGCAGGCTTTACAAACAGAGTGTTTCCAAACTGCTCTATGAACACAAAGGTTAAACTCTGTGAGTGGAACTCACACATCCCAAAGTGGTTGCTGAGAATGATTCTCTCTAGTTTTTATACGAAGATATTTCCTTTTCTACCGTAGGCCCAAAATCGCTTGAAATCTCCACTTGGAAATTCCACAAAAAGAGGGTTTCAAATCTGCTCTGTCTAAAGTAAGGTTCAACTCTGTCAGTTGAACACATGCAGCCCAAAGAAGTTACTGAGAATTCTTCTGTCTAGCGTTATATGCATAAATCCCGTTTCCAACGAAATCCTCAATGAGGTCCAAATATCCACCTGCAGGCTTTACAATCAGAGTGTTTCCAAACTGCTCTATGAAAACAAAGGTTAAACTCTGTGAGTGGAACTCACACATCCCAAAGTGGTTGCTGAGAATGATTCTCTCTAGTTTTTATACGAAGATATTTCCTTTTCAACCGTAAGCCCAAAATCGCTTGAAATCTCCACTTGGAAATTCCACAAAAAGAGGGTTTCAAATCTGCTCTGTCTAAAGTAAGGTTCAACTCTGTCAGTTGAACACATGCAGCCCAAAGAAGTTACTGAGAATTCTTCTGTCTAGCGTTATATGCAGAAATACCGTTTCCAACTAAATCCTCAAAGAGGTCCAAATATCCACTTGCAGGCTTTACGAACAGAGTGTTTCCAAACTGCTCTATGAACACAAAGGTTAAACTCTGTGAGTGGAACTCACACATCCCAAAGTGGTTGCTGAGAATGATTCTCTCTAGTTTTTATACGAAGATATTTCCTTTTCTACCGTAGGCCCAAAATCGCTTGAAATCTCCACTTGGAAATTCCACAAAAAGAGGGTTTCAAATCTGCTCTGTCTAAAGTAGGGTTCAACTCTGTCAGTTGAACACATGCAGCCCTAAGAAGTTACTGAGAATTCTTCTGTCTAGCGTTACATGCAAAAATCCCGTTTCCAAAGAAATCCTCAATGAGGTCCAAATATCCACTTGCAGGCTTTACAAACAGAGTGTTTCCAAACTGCTCTATGAAAACAAAGGTTAAACTCTGTGAGTGGAACTCACACATCCCAAAGTGGTTGCTGAGAATGATTCTCTCTAGTTTTTATACGAAGATATTTCCTTTTCTACCGTAGGCCCAAATCGCTTGAAATCTCCACTTGGAAATTCAAGAAAAAGAGGGTTTCAAATCTGCTCTGTCTAAAGTAAGGTTCAACTCTGTGAGTTGAACACAGGCAGCCCAAAGAAGTTACTGACAATTCTTCTGTCTAGCGTTATACGCAGAAATCCCGTTTCCAACAAAATCCTCAAAGAGGTCCAAATATCCACTTGCAGATTTTACAAATAGAGTGTTTCCAAACTGCTCTATGAAAACAAAGGTTAAACTCTGTGAGAGGAACGCACACATCCCAAAGTGTTTGCTGAGAATGATTCCCTCTAGTTTTTATATGAAGATATTTCCTTTTCTACCATAGGCCCAAATCACTTGAAATCTCCACTTGCAAATTCCACAAAAAGAGGGTTTCAAATCTGCTCTGTCTAAAGGAAGGTTCAACTCTGTGTGTTGAACACACGCAGGCCAAAGAAGTTACTGAGAATTCTTCTGTCTAGCGTTATATGCAGGAATCCCGTTTCCAACGATATCCTCAAAGAGGTCCAAATATCCAATTGCAGGCTTTACAAACAGAGTGTTTCCAAACTGCTCTATGAGCACAAAGGTTAAATTCTGTGAGTGGAACTCACACATCCCAAAATGGTTGCTGAGAATGATTCTCTCTAGTTTTTATACGAAGATATTTCCTTTTCTTCCGTAGGCCCAAAATCCCTTGAAATCTCCACTTGGAAATTCCACAAAAAGAGGGTTTCAAATCTGCTCTGTCTAAAGTAAGGTTCAACTCTGTCAGTTGAACACATGCAGCCCAAAAAAGTTACTGAGAATTCTTCTGTCTAGCGTTATATGCAGAAATCCCGTTTACAACGAAATCTTCAAAGAGGTCCAAATATCCACTTGCAGGCTTTACAAACAGAGTGTTTCCAAACTGCTCTATGAAAACAAAGGTTAAACTCTGTGAGTGGAACTCACACATCCCAAAGTGGTTGCTGAGAATGATTCTCTCTAGATTTTATACGAAGATATTTCCTTTTCTACCGTAGGCCCAAAATCGCTTGAAATCTCCACTTGGAAATTCCACAAAAAGAGGGTTTCAAATCTGCTCTGTCTAAAGTAAGGTTCAACTCTGTCAGTTGAACACATGCAGCCGAAAGAAGTTACTGAGAATTCTTCTGTCTAGCGTTATATGCTGAAATCCCGTTTCCAACGAAATCCTCAAAGAGGTCCAAATATCCACTTGCAGACTTTACAAACAGAGTGTTTCCAAACTGCTCTATGAAAACAAAGGTTAAACTCTGTGAGTGGAACTCACACATCCCAAAGTGGTTGCTTAGAATGATTCTCTCTAGTTTTTATACGAAGATATTTCCTTTTCTACCGTAGGCCCAAAATCGCTTGAAATCTCCACTTGGAAATTCCTCAAAAAGAGGGTTTCAAATCTGCTCTGTCTAAAGTAAGGTTCAACTCTGTGAGTTGAACACACGCAGCCCAAAGAAGTTACTGACAATTCTTCTGTCTAGCGTTATATGCAGAAATCCCGTTTCCAACGAAATCCTCAAAGAGGTCCAAATATCCACTTGCAGACTTTACAAACAGAGTGTTTCCAAACTGCTCTATGAAAACAAAGGTTAAACTCTGTGAGTGGAACTCACACATCCCAAAGTGGTTGCTGAGAATGATTCTCTCTAGTTTTTATACAAAGATATTTCCTTTTCTACCGTAGGCCCAAATCGCTTGAAATCTCCCCTTGGAAATTCCACAAAAAGAGGGTTTCAAATCTGCTCTTTCTAAAGGAAGATTCAACTCTGTGAGTTGAACACACGCAGCCCAAAGAAGTTACTGAGAATTCTTCTGTGTAGCGTTATATGCAGAAATCCCGTTTCCAACGAAATCCTCAAAGAGGTCTCAATATCCACTTGCAGACATTACAAACAGAGTGTTTCCAGACTGCTCTATGAAAACAAAAGTTAAACACTGTGAGTGGAACTCACACATCTCAAAGTGGTTGCTGAGAATGATTCTCTCTAGTTTTTATACGAAGATACTTCCTTTTCAACCGTAGGCCCAAAATCGATTGAAATCTCCACTTGGAAATTCCACAAAAAGAGGGTTTCAAATCTGCTCTGTCTAAAGTAAGGTTCAACTCTGTCAGTTGAACACATGCAGCCCAAAGAAGTTACTGAGAATTCTTCTGTCTAGCGTTATATGCAGAAATACCGTTTCCAACGAAATCCTCAAAGAGGTCCAAATATCCACTTGCAGGCTTTACAAACAGAGTGTTTCCAAACTGCTCTATGAACACAAAGGTTAAACTCTGTGAGTGGAACTCACACATCCCAAAGTGGTTGCTGAGAATGATTCTCTCTAGTTTTTATACGAAGATATTTCCTTTTCTACCGTAGGCCCAAAATCGCTTGAAATCTCCACTTGGAAATTCCACAAAAAGAGGGTTTCAAATCTGCTCTGTCTAAAGTAAGGTTCAACTCTGTCAGTTGAACACATGCAGCCCAAAGAAGTTACTGAGAATTCTTCTGTCTAGCGTTATATGCAGAAATCCCGTTTCCAACGAAATCCTCAAAGAGGTCCAAATATCCACTTGCAGGCTTTACAAACAGAGTGTTTCCAAACTGCTCTATGAACACAAAGGTTAAACTCTGTGAGTGGAACTCACACATCCCAAAGTGGTTGCTGAGAATGATTCTCTCTAGTTTTTATACGAAGATATTTCCTTTTCTACCGTAGGCCCAAAATCGCTTGAAATCTCCACTTGGAAATTCCACAAAAAGAGGGTTTCAAATCTGCTCTGTCTAAAGTAAGGTTCAACTCTGTGAGTTGAACACATGCAGCCCAAAGAAGTTACTGAGAATTCTTCTGTCTAGCGTTATATGCAGAAATCCCGTTTCCATCGAAATCCTCCAAGAGGTCCAAATATCCACTTGCAGACTTTACAAACAGAGTGTTTCCAATCTGCTCTATGAAAACATAGGTTAAACTCTGTGAGTGGAACGCACACATCCCAAAGAGTTTGCAGAGAATGATTCTCTCTAGTTTTTATACGAAGATATTTCCTTTTCTACCGTAGGCCCAAATCGCTTGAAATCTCCACTTGGAAATTCAAGAAAAAGAGGGTTTCAAATCTGCTCTGTCTAAAGTAAAGTTCAACTCTGTGAGTTGAACACAGGCAGCCCAAAGAAGTTACTGACAATTCTTCTGTCTAGCGTTATACGCAGAAATCCCGTTTCCAACAAAATCCTCAAAGAGGTCCAAATATCCACTTGCAGATTTTACAAATAGAGTGTTTCCAAACTGCTCTATGAAAACAAAGGTTAAACTCTGTGAGAGGAACGCACACATCCCAAAGTGTTTGCTGAGAATGATTCCCTCTAGTTTTTATATGAAGATATTTCCTTTTCTACCATAGGCCCAAATCTCTTGAAATCTCCACTTGCAAATTCCACAAAAAGAGGGTTTCAAATCTGCTCTGTCTAAAGGAAGGTTCAACTCTGTGTATTGAACACACGCAGGCCAAAGAAGTTACTGAGAATTCTTCTGTCTAACGTTATATGCAGAAATCCCGTTTCCAACGATATCCTCAAAGAGGTCCAAATATCCAATTGCAGGCTTTACAAACAGAGTGTTTCCAAACTGCTCTATGAAAACAAAGGTTAAACTCTGTGAGTGGAACTCACACATCCCAAAGTGGTTGCTGAGAATGATTCTCTCTAGTTTTTATACGAAGATATTTCCTTTTCTACCGTAGGCCCAAAATCGCTTGAAATCTCCACTTGGAAATTCCTCAAAAAGAGGGTTTCAAATCTGCTCTGTCTAAAGTAAGGTTCAACTCTGTGAGTTGAACACACGCAGCCCAAAGAAGTTACTGACAATTCTTCTGTCTAGCGTTATATGCAGAAATCCCGTTTACAACAAAATCCTCAAAGAGGTCTCAATATCCACTTGCAGACTTTACAAACAGAGTGTTTCCAGACTGCTCTATGAAAACAAAGGTTAAACACTGTGAGTGGAACTCACACATCTCAAGGTGGTTGCTGAGAATGATTCTCTCTAGTTTTTATACGAAGATATTTCCTTTTCAACCGTAGGCCCAAAATCGATTGAAATCTCCACTTGGAAATTCCACAAAAAGAGGGTTTCAAATCTGCTCTGTCTAAAGTAAGGTTCAACTCTGTCAGTTGAACACATGCAGCCCAAAGAAGTTACTGAGAATTCTTCTGTCTAGCGTTATATGCAGAAATCCCGTTTCCAACGAAATCCTCAAAGAGGTCCAAATATCCACTTGCAGGCTTTACAAACAGAGTGTTTCCAAACTGCTCTATGAACACAAATGTTAAACTCTGTGAGTGGAACTCACACATCCCAAAGTGGTTGCTGAGAAAGATTCTCTCTAGTTTTTATACGAAGATATTTCCTTTTCTACTGTAGTCCCAAAATAGCTTGAAATCTCCACTTGGAAATTCCACAAAAAGAGGGTTTCAAATCTGCTCTGTCTAAAGTAAGGTTCAACTCTGTCAGTTGAACACATGCAGCCCTAAGAAGTTACTGAGAATTCTTCTGTCTAGCGTTATATGCAGAAATCCCGTTTCCAACGAAATCCTCAATGAGGTCCAAATATCCACTTGCAGGCTTTACAAACAGAGTGTTTCCAAACTGCTCTATGAAAACAAAGGTTAAACTCTGTGAGTGGAACTCACACATCCCAAAGTGGTTGCTGAGAATGATTCTCTCTAGTTTTTATACGAAGATATTTCCTTTTCTACCGTAGGCCCAAATCGCTTGAAATCTCCCCTTGGAAATTCCACAAAAAGAGGGTTTCAAATCTGCTCTTTCTAAAGTAAGGTTCAACTCTGTGAGTTGAACACACGCAGCCCAAAGATGTTACTGAGAATTCTTCTGTCTAGCGTTATATGCAGAAATCCCGTTTCCAACGAAATCCTCAATGAGGTCCAAATATCCACCTGCAGGCTTTACAATCAGAGTGTTTCCAAACTGCTCTATGAAAACAAAGGTTAAACTCTGTGAGTGGAACTCACACATCCCAAAGTGGTTGCTGAGAATGATTCTCTCTAGTTTTTATACGAAGATATTTCCTTTTCAACCGTAAGCCCAAAATCGCTTGAAATCTCCACTTGGAAATTCCACAAAAAGAGGGTTTCAAATCTGCTCTGTCTAAAGTAAGGTTCAACTCTGTCAGTTGAACACATGCAGCCCAAAGAAGTTACTGAGAATTCTTCTGTATAGCGTTATATGCAGAAATACCGTTTCCAACGAAATCCTCAATGAGGTCCAAATATCCACTTGCAGGCTTTACAAACAGAGTGTTTCCAAACTGCTCTATGAACACAAAGGTTAAACTCTGTGAGTGGAACTCACACATCCCAAAGTGGTTGCTGAGAATGATTCTCTCTAGTTTTTATACGAAGATATTTCCTTTTCTACCGTAGGCCCAAAATCGCTTGAAATCTCCACTTGGAAATTCCACAAAAAGAGGGTTTCAAATCTGCTCTGTCTAAAGTAAGGTTCAACTCTGTCAGTTGAACACATGCAGCCCAAAGAAGTTACTGAGAATTCTTCTGTCTAGCGTTATATGCAGAAATACCGTTTCCAACGAAATCCTCAAAGAGGTCCAAATATCCTCTTGCAGGCTTTACAAACAGAGTGTTTCCAAACTGCTCTATGAACACAAAGGTTAAACTCTGTGAGTGGAACTCACACATCCCAAAGTGGTTGCTGAGAATGATTCTCTCTAGTTTTTATACGAAGATATTTCCTTTTCTACCGTAGGCCCAAAATCGCTTGAAATCTCCACTTGGAAATTCCACAAAAAGAGGGTTTCAAATCTGCTCTGTCTAAAGTAAGGTTCAACTCTGTGAGTTGAACACATGCAGCCCAAAGAAGTTACTGAGAATTCTTCTGTCTAGCGTTATATGCAGAAATCCCGTTTCCAACGAAATCCTCAAAGAGGTCCAAATATCCACTTGCAGACTTTACAAACAGAGTGTTTCCAATCTGCTCTATGAAAACATAGGTTAAACTCTGTGAGTGGAACGCACACATCCCAAAGAGTTTGCAGAGAATGATTCTCTCTAGTTTTTATACGAAGATATTTCCTTTTCTACCGTAGGCCCAAATCGCTTGAAATCTCCACTTGGAAATTCAAGAAAAAGAGGGTTTCAAATCTGCTCTGTCTAAAGTAAGGTTCAACTCTGTGAGTTGAACACAGGCAGCCCAAAGAAGTTACTGACAATTCTTCTGTCTAGCGTTATACGCAGAAATCCCGTTTCCAACAAAATCCTCAAAGAGGTCCAAATATCCACTTGCAGATTTTACAAATAGAGTGTTTCCAAACTGCTCTATGAAAACAAAGGTTAAACTCTGTGAGAGGAACGCACACATCCCAAAGTGTTTGCTGAGAATGATTCCCTCTAGTTTTTATATGAAGATATTTCCTTTTCTACCATAGGCCCAAATCTCTTGAAATCTCCACTTGCAAATTCCACAAAAAGAGGGTTTCAAATCTGCTCTGTCTAAAGGAAGGTTCAACTCTGTGTATTGAACACACGCAGGCCAAAGAAGTTACTGAGAATTCTTCTGTCTAGCGTTATATGCAGAAATCCCGTTTCCAACGATATCCTCAAAGAGGTCCAAATATCCAATTGTAGGCTTTACAAACAGAGTGTTTCCAGACTGCTCTATGAAAACAAAGGTTAAACTCTGTGATTGGAACTCACAAATCCCAAAGTGGTTGCTGAGAATGATTCTCTCTAGTTTTTATACGAAGATATTTCCTTTTCTACCGTAGGCCCAAAATCGCTTGAAATCTCCACTTGGAAATTCCTCAAAAAGAGGGTTTCAAATCTGCTCTGTCTAAAGTAAGGTTCAACTCTGTGAGTTGAACACACGCAGCCCAAAGAAGTTACTGACAATTCTTCTGTCTAGCGTTATATGCAGAAATCCCGTTTCCAACGAAATCCTCAAAGAGGTCTCAATATCCACTTGCTGACTTTACAAACAGAGTGTTTCCAGACTGCTCTATGAAAACAAAAGTTAAACACTGTGAGTGGAACTCACACATCTCAAAGTGGTTGCTGAGAATGATTCTCTCTAGTTTTTATACGAAGATATTTCCTTTTCTACCGTAGTCCCAAAATCGCTTGAAATCTCCACTTGGAAATTCCACAAAAAGAGGGTTTCAAATCTGCTCTGTCTAAAGTAAGGTTCAACTCTGTCAGTTGAACACATGCAGCCCTAAGAAGTTACAGAGAATTCTTCTGTCTAGCGTTATATGCAGAAATCCCGTTTCCAACGAAATCCTCAATGAGGTCCAAATATCCACTTGCAGGCTTTACAAACAGAGTGTTTCCAAACTGCTCTATGAAAACAAAGGTTAAACTCTGTGAGTGGAACTCACACATCCCAAAGTGGTTGCTGAGAATGATTCTCTCTAGTTTTTATACGAAGATACTTCCTTTTCAACCGTAGGCCCAAAACCGATTGAAATCTCCACTTGGAAATTCCACAAAAAGAGGGTTTCAAATCTGCTCTGTCTAAAGTAAGGTTCAACTCTGTGAGTTGAACACAGGCAGCCCAAAGAAGTTACTGACAATTCTTCTGTCTAGCGTTATACGCAGAAATCCCGTTTCCAACAAAATCCTCAAAGAGGTCCAAATATCCACTTGCAGATTTTACAAATAGAGTGTTTCCAAACTGCTCTATGAAAACAAAGGTTAAACACTGTGAGAGGAACGCACACATCCCAAAGTGTTTGCTGAGAATGATTCCCTCTAGTTTTTATATGAAGATATTTCCTTTTCTACCATAGGCCCAAATCTCTTGAAATCTCCACTTGCAAATTCCACAAAAAGAGGGTTTCAAATCTGCTCTGTCTAAAGGAAGGTTCAACTCTGTGAGTTGAACACACGCAGGCCAAAGAAGTTACTGAGAATTCTTCTGTCTAGCGTTATATGCAGAAATCCCGTTTCCAATGATATCCTCAAAGAGGTCCAAATATCCAATTACAGGCTTTACAAACAGAGTGTTTCCAAACTGCTCTATGAGCACAAAGGTTAAACTCTGTGAGTGGAACTCACACATCCCGAAGTGGTTGCTGAGAATGATTCTCTCTAGTTTTTATACGAAGATATTTCCTTTTCTACCGTAGGCCCAAATCGCTTGAAATCTCCACTTGGAAATTCAAGAAAAAGAGGGTTTCAAATCTGCTCTGTCTAAAGTAAGGTTCAACTCTGTGAGTTGAACACAGGCAGCCCAAAGAAGTTACTGACAATTCTTCTTTCTAGCGTTATACACAGAAATCCCGTTTCCAACAAAATCCTCAAAGAGGTCCAAATATCCACTTGCAGATTTTACAAATAGAGTGTTTCCAAACTGCTCTATGAATACAAAGGTTAAACTCTGTGAGAGGAACGCACACATCCCAAAGTGTTTGCTGAGAATGATTCCCTCTAGTTTTTATATGAAGATATTTCCTTTTCTACCATAGGCCCAAATCACTTGAAATCTCCACTTGCAAATTCCACAAAAAGAGGGTTTCAAATCTGCTCTGTCTAAAGGAATGTTCAACTCTGTGAGTTGAACACACGCAGGCCAAAGAAGTTACTGAGAATTCTTCTGTCTAGCGTTATATGCAGAAATCCCGTTTCCAACGATATCCTCAAAGAGGTCCAAATATCCAATTGCAGGCTTTACAAACAGAGTGTTTCCAAACTGCTCTATGAGCACAAAGGTTAAACTCTGTGAGTGGAACTCACACATCCCAAAGTGGTTGCTGAGAATGATTCTCTCTAGTTTTTATACGAAGATATTTCCTTTTCTACAGCAGGCCCAAAATCCCTTGAAATCTCCACTTGGAAATTCCACAAAAAGAGGGATTCAAATCTGCTCTGTCTAAAGTAAGGTTCAACTCTGTCAGTTGAACACATGCAGCCGAAAGAAGTTACTGAGAATTCTTCTGTCTAGCGTTATATGCTGAAATCCCGTTTCCAACGAAATCCTCAAAGAGGTCCAAATATCCACTTGAAGACTTTACAAACAGAGTGTTTCCAAACTGCTCTATGAAAACAAAGGTTAAACTCTGTGAGTGGAACTCACACATCCCAAAGTGGTTGCTTAGAATGATTCTCTCTAGTTTTTATACGAAGATATTTCCTTTTCTACCGTAGGCCCAAAATCGCTTGAAATCTCCACTTGGAAATTCCTCAAAAAGAGGGTTTCAAATCTGCTCTGTCTAAAGTAAGGTTCAACTCTGTGAGTTGAACACACGCAGCCCAAAGAAGTTACTGACAATTCTTCTGTCTAGCGTTATATGCAGAAATCCCGTTTCCAACAAAATCGTCAAAGAGGTCCAAATATCCACTTGCAGACTTTACAAACAGAGTGTTTCCAAACTGCTCTATGAAAACAAAGGTTAAACTCTGTGAGTGGAACTCACACATCCCAAAGTGGTTGCTGAGAATGATTCTCTCTAGTTTTTATACGAAGATATTTCCTTTTCTACCGTAGGCCCAAATCGCTTGAAATCTCCCCTTGGAAATTCCACAAAAAGAGGGTTTCAAATCTGCTCTTTCTAAAGGAAGATTCAACTCTGTGAGTTGAACACACGCAGCCCAAAGAAGTTACTGAGAATTCTTCTGTGTAGCGTTATATGCAGAAATCCCGTTTCCAACGAAATCCTCTAAGAGGTCTCAATATCCACTTGCAGACTTTACAAACAGAGTGTTTCCAGACTGCTCTATGAAAACAAAGGTTAAACACTGTGAGTGGAACTCACACATCTCAAAGTGGTTGCTGAGAATGATTCTCTCTAGTTTTTATACGAAGATACTTCCTTTTCAACCGTAGGCCCAAAATCGATTGAAATCTCCACTTGGAAATTCCACAAAAAGAGGGTTTCAAATCTGCTCTGTCTAAAGTAAGGTTCAACTCTGTCAGTTGAACACATGCAGCCCAAAGAAGTTACTGAGAATTCTTCTGTCTAGCGTTATATGCAGAAATCCCGTTTCCAACGAAATCCTCAAAGAGGTCCAAATATCCACTTGCAGTCTTTACAAACAGAGTGTTTCCAAACTGCTCTATGAACACAAAGGTTAAACTCTGTGAGTGGAACTCACACATCCCAAAGTGGTTGCTGAGAATGATTCTCTCTAGTTTTTATACGAAGATATTTCCTTTTCTACCGTAGGCCCAAAATCGCTTGAAATCTCCACTTGGAAATTCCACAAAAAGAGGGTTTCAAATCTGCTCTGTCTAAAGTAAGGTTCAACTCTGTCAGTTGAACACACGCTGCCGAAAGAAGTTACTGAGAATTCTTCTGTCTAGCGTTATATGCAGAAATCCCGTTTCCAACGAAATCCTCAAAGAGGTCCAAATATCCACTTGCAGGCTTTACAAACAGAGTGTTTCCAAACTGCTCTATGAACACAAAGGTTAAACTCTGTGAGTGGAACTCACACATCCCAAAGTGGTTGCTGAGAATGATTCTCTCTAGTTTTAATACGAAGATATTTCCTTTTCTACCGTAGGCCCAAATCGCTTGAAATCTCCACTTGGAAATTCAAGAAAAAGAGGGTTTCAAATCTGCTCTGTCTAAAGTAAGGTTCAACTCTGTGAGTTGAACACAGGCAGCCCAAAGAAGTTACTGACAATTCTTCTGTCTAGCGTTATACGCAGAAATCCCGTTTCCAACAAAATCCTCAAAGAGGTCCAAATATCCACTTGCAGATTTTACAAATAGAGTGTTTCCAAACTGCTCTATGAAAACAAAGGTTAAACTCTGTGAGAGGAACGCACACATCCCAAAGTGTTTGCTGAGAATGATTCCCTCTAGTTTTTATATGAAGATATTTCCTTTTCTACCATAGGCCCAAATCGATTGAAATCTCCACTTGGAAATTCCACAAAAAGAGGGTTTCAAATCTGCTCTGTCTAAAGGAAGGTTCAACTCTGTGTATTGAACACACGCAGGCCAAAGAAGTTACTGAGAATTCTTCTGTCTAGCGTTATATGCAGAAATCCCGTTTCCAACGATATCCTCAAAGAGGTCCAAATATCCAATTGCAGGCTTTACAAACAGAGTGTTTCCAAACTGCTCTATGAAAACAAAGGTTAAACTCTGTGAGTGGAACTCACAAATCCCAAAGTGGTTGCTGAGAATGATTCTCTCTAGTTTTTATACGAAGATATTTCCTTTTCTACCGTAGGCCCAAAATCGCTTGAAATCTCCACTTGGAAATTCCTCAAAAAGAGGGTTTCAAATCTGCTCTGTCTAAAGTAAGGTTCAACTCTGTGAGTTGAACACACGCAGCCCAAAGAAGTTACTGACAATTCTTCTGTCTAGCGTTATATGCAGAAATCCCGTTTCCAACGAAATCCTCAAAGAGGTCTCAATATCCACTTGCAGACTTTACAAACAGAGTGTTTCCAGACTGCTCTATGAAAACAAAGGTTAAACACTGTGAGTGGAACTCACACATCTCAAAGTGGTTGCTGAGAATGATTCTCTCTAGTTTTTATACGAAGATATTTCCTTTTCTACCGTAGGCCCAAAATCGCTTGAAATCTCCACTTGGAAATTCCACAAAAAGAGGGTTTCAAATCTGCTCTGTCTAAAGTAAGGTTCAACTCTGTGAGTTGAACACATGCAGCCCAAAGAAGTTACTGAGAATTCTTCTGTCTAGCGTTATATGCAGAAATCCCGTTTCCATCGAAATCCTCCAAGAGGTCCAAATATCCACTTGCAGACTTTACAAACAGAGTGTTTCCAATCTGCTCTATGAAAACATAGGTTAAACTCTGTGAGTGGAACGCACACATCCCAAAGAGTTTGCAGAGAATGATTCTCTCTAGTTTTTATACGAAGATATTTCCTTTTCTACCGTAGGCCCAAATCGCTTGAAATCTCCACTTGGAAATTCAAGAAAAAGAGGGTTTCAAATCTGCTCTGTCTAAAGTAAAGTTCAACTCTGTGAGTTGAACACAGGCAGCCCAAAGAAGTTACTGACAATTCTTCTGTCTAGCGTTATACGCAGAAATCCCGTTTCCAACAAAATCCTCAAAGAGGTCCAAATATCCACTTGCAGATTTTACAAATAGAGTGTTTCCAAACTGCTCTATGAAAACAAAGGTTAAACTCTGTGAGAGGAACGCACACATCCCAAAGTGTTTGCTGAGAATGATTCCCTCTAGTTTTTATATGAAGATATTTCCTTTTCTACCATAGGCCCAAATCGATTGAAATCTCCACTTGGAAATTCCACAAAAAGAGGGTTTCAAATCTGCTCTGTCTAAAGGAAGGTTCAACTCTGTGTATTGAACACACGCAGGCCAAAGAAGTTACTGAGAATTCTTCTGTCTAACGTTATATGCAGAAATCCCGTTTCCAACGATATCCTCAAAGAGGTCCAAATATCCAATTGCAGGCTTTACAAACAGAGTGTTTCCAAACTGCTCTATGAAAACAAAGGTTAAACTCTGTGAGTGGAACTCACACATCCCAAAGTGGTTGCTGAGAATGATTCTCTCTAGTTTTTATACGAAGATATTTCCTTTTCTACCGTAGGCCCAAAATCGCTTGAAATCTCCACTTGGAAATTCCTCAAAAAGAGGGTTTCAAATCTGCTCTGTCTAAAGTAAGGTTCAACTCTGTGAGTTGAACACACGCAGCCCAAAGAAGTTACTGACAATTCTTCTGTCTAGCGTTATATGCAGAAATCCCGTTTACAACAAAATCCTCAAAGAGGTCTCAATATCCACTTGCAGACTTTACAAACAGAGTGTTTCCAGACTGCTCTATGAAAACAAAGGTTAAACACTGTGAGTGGAACTCACACATCTCAAGGTGGTTGCTGAGAATGATTCTCTCTAGTTTTTATACGAAGATATTTCCTTTTCAACCGTAGGCCCAAAATCGATTGAAATCTCCACTTGGAAATTCCACAAAAAGAGGGTTTCAAATCTGCTCTGTCTAAAGTAAGGTTCAACTCTGTCAGTTGAACACATGCAGCCCAAAGAAGTTACTGAGAATTCTTCTGTCTAGCGTTATATGCAGAAATCCCGTTTCCAACGAAATCCTCAAAGAGGTCCAAATATCCACTTGCAGGCTTTACAAACAGAGTGTTTCCAAACTGCTCTATGAACACAAATGTTAAACTCTGTGAGTGGAACTCACACATCCCAAAGTGGTTGCTGAGAAAGATTCTCTCTAGTTTTTATACGAAGATATTTCCTTTTCTACTGTAGTCCCAAAATAGCTTGAAATCTCCACTTGGAAATTCCACAAAAAGAGGGTTTCAAATCTGCTCTGTCTAAAGTAAGGTTCAACTCTGTCAGTTGAACACATGCAGCCCTAAGAAGTTACTGAGAATTCTTCTGTCTAGCGTTATATGCAGAAATCCCGTTTCCAACGAAATCCTCAATGAGGTCCAAATATCCACTTGCAGGCTTTACAAACAGAGTGTTTCCAAACTGCTCTATGAAAACAAAGGTTAAACTCTGTGAGTGGAACTCACACATCCCAAAGTGGTTGCTGAGAATGATTCTCTCTAGTTTTTATACGAAGATATTTCCTTTTCTACCGTAGGCCCAAATCGCTTGAAATCTCCCCTTGGAAATTCCACAAAAAGAGGGTTTCAAATCTGCTCTTTCTAAAGTAAGGTTCAACTCTGTGAGTTGAACACACGCAGCCCAAAGATGTTACTGAGAATTCTTCTGTCTAGCGTTATATGCAGAAATCCCGTTTCCAACGAAATCCTCAATGATGTCCAAATATCCACCTGCAGGCTTTACAATCAGAGTGTTTCCAAACTGCTCTATGAAAACAAAGGTTAAACTCTGTGAGTGGAACTCACACATCCCAAAGTGGTTGCTGAGAATGATTCTCTCTAGTTTTTATACGAAGATATTTCCTTTTCAACCGTAAGCCCAAAATCGCTTGAAATCTCCACTTGGAAATTCCACAAAAAGAGGGTTTCAAATCTGCTCTGTCTAAAGTAAGGTTCAACTCTGTCAGTTGAACACATGCAGCCCAAAGAAGTTACTGAGAATTCTTCTGTATAGCGTTATATGCAGAAATACCGTTTCCAACGAAATCCTCAATGAGGTCCAAATATCCACTTGCAGGCTTTACAAACAGAGTGTTTCCAAACTGCTCTATGAACACAAAGGTTAAACTCTGTGAGTGGAACTCACACATCCCAAAGTGGTTGCTGAGAATGATTCTCTCTAGTTTTTATACGAAGATATTTCCTTTTCTACCGTAGGCCCAAAATCGCTTGAAATCTCCACTTGGAAATTCCACAAAAAGAGGGTTTCAAATCTGCTCTGTCTAAAGTAAGGTTCAACTCTGTCAGTTGAACACATGCAGCCCAAAGAAGTTACTGAGAATTCTTCTGTCTAGCGTTATATGCAGAAATACCGTTTCCAACGAAATCCTCAAAGAGGTCCAAATATCCTCTTGCAGGCTTTACAAACAGAGTGTTTCCAAACTGCTCTATGAACACAAAGGTTAAACTCTGTGAGTGGAACTCACACATCCCAAAGTGGTTGCTGAGAATGATTCTCTCTAGTTTTTATACGAAGATATTTCCTTTTCTACCGTAGGCCCAAAATCGCTTGAAATCTCCACTTGGAAATTCCACAAAAAGAGGGTTTCAAATCTGCTCTGTCTAAAGTAAGGTTCAACTCTGTGAGTTGAACACATGCAGCCCAAAGAAGTTACTGAGAATTCTTCTGTCTAGCGTTATATGCAGAAATCCCGTTTCCAACGAAATCCTCAAAGAGGTCCAAATATCCACTTGCAGACTTTACAAACAGAGTGTTTCCAATCTGCTCTATGAAAACATAGGTTAAACTCTGTGAGTGGAACGCACACATCCCAAAGAGTTTGCAGAGAATGATTCTCTCTAGTTTTTATACGAAGATATTTCCTTTTCTACCGTAGGCCCAAATCGCTTGAAATCTCCACTTGGAAATTCAAGAAAAAGAGGGTTTCAAATCTGCTCTGTCTAAAGTAAGGTTCAACTCTGTGAGTTGAACACAGGCAGCCCAAAGAAGTTACTGACAATTCTTCTGTCTAGCGTTATACGCAGAAATCCCGTTTCCAACAAAATCCTCAAAGAGGTCCAAATATCCACTTGCAGATTTTACAAATAGAGTGTTTCCAAACTGCTCTATGAAAACAAAGGTTAAACTCTGTGAGAGGAACGCACACATCCCAAAGTGTTTGCTGAGAATGATTCCCTCTAGTTTTTATATGAAGATATTTCCTTTTCTAGCATAGGCCCATATCTCTTGAAATCTCCACTTGCAAATTCCACAAAAAGAGGGTTTCAAATCTGCTCTGTCTAAAGGAAGGTTCAACTCTGTGTATTGAACACACGCAGGCCAAAGAAGTTACTGAGAATTCTTCTGTCTAGCGTTATATGCAGAAATCCCGTTTCCAACGATATCCTCAAAGAGGTCCAAATATCCAATTGTAGGCTTTACAAACAGAGTGTTTCCAGACTGCTCTATGAAAACAAAGGTTAAACTCTGTGATTGGAACTCACAAATCCCAAAGTGGTTGCTGAGAATGATTCTCTCTAGTTTTTATACGAAGATATTTCCTTTTCTACCGTAGTCCCAAAATCGCTTGAAATCTCCACTTGGAAATTCCACAAAAAGAGGGTTTCAAATCTGCTCTGTCTAAAGTAAGGTTCAACTCTGTCAGTTGAACACATGCAGCCCTAAGAAGTTACAGAGAATTCTTCTGTCTAGCGTTATATGCAGAAATCCCGTTTCCAACGAAATCCTCAATGAGGTCCAAATATCCACTTGCAGGCTTTACAAACAGAGTGTTTCCAAACTGCTCTATGAAAACAAAGGTTAAACTCTGTGAGTGGAACTCACACATCCCAAAGTGGTTGCTGAGAATGATTCTCTCTAGTTTTTATACGAAGATACTTCCTTTTCAACCGTAGGCCCAAAACCGATTGAAATCTCCACTTGGAAATTCCACAAAAAGAGGGTTTCAAATCTGCTCTGTCTAAAGTAAGGTTCAACTCTGTGAGTTGAACACAGGCAGCCCAAAGAAGTTACTGACAATTCTTCCGTCTAGCGTTATACGCAGGAATCCCGTTTCCAACAAAATCCTCAAAGAGGTCCAAATATCCACTTGCAGATTTTACAAATAGAGTGTTTCCAAACTGCTCTATGAAAACAAAGGTTAAACACTGTGAGAGGAACGCACACATCCCAAAGTGTTTGCTGAGAATGATTCCCTCTAGTTTTTATATGAAGATATTTCCTTTTCTACCATAGGCCCAAATCTCTTGAAATCTCCACTTGCAAATTCCACAAAAAGAGGGTTTCAAATCTGCTCTGTCTAAAGGAAGGTTCAACTCTGTGAGTTGAACACACGCAGGCCAAAGAAGTTACTGAGAATTCTTCTGTCTAGCGTTATATGCAGAAATCCCGTTTCCAACGATATCCTCAAAGAGGTCCAAATATCCAATTACAGGCTTTACAAACAGAGTGTTTCCAAACTGCTCTATGAGCACAAAGGTTAAACTCTGTGAGTGGAACTCACACATCCCGAAGTGGTTGCTGAGAATGATTCTCTCTAGTTTTTATACGAAGATATTTCCTTTTCTACCGTAGGCCCAAATCGCTTGAAATCTCCACTTGGAAATTCAAGAAAAAGAGGGTTTCAAATCTGCTCTGTCTAAAGTAAGGTTCAACTCTGTGAGTTGAACACAGGCAGCCCAAAGAAGTTACTGACAATTCTTCTGTCTAGCGTTATACACAGAAATCCCGTTTCCAACAAAATCCTCAAAGAGGTCCAAATATCCACTTGCAGATTTTACAAATAGAGTGTTTCCAAACTGCTCTATGAATACAAAGGTTAAACTCTGTGAGAGGAACGCACACATCCCAAAGTGTTTGCTGAGAATGATTCCCTCTAGTTTTTATATGAAGATATTTCCTTTTCTACCATAGGCCCAAATCACTTGAAATCTCCACTTGCAAATTCCACAAAAAGAGGGTTTCAAATCTGCTCTGTCTAAAGGAATGTTCAACTCTGTGAGTTGAACACACGCAGGCCAAAGAAGTTACTGAGAATTCTTCTGTCTAGCGTTATATGCAGAAATCCCGTTTCCAACTATATCCTCAAAGAGGTCCAAATATCCAATTGCAGGCTTTACAAACAGAGTGTTTCCAAACTGCTCTATGAGCACAAAGGTTAAACTCTGTGAGTGGAACTCACACATCCCAAAGTGGTTGCTGAGAATGATTCTCTCTAGTTTTTATACGAAGATATTTCCTTTTCTACAGCAGGCCCAAAATCCCTTGAAATCTCCACTTGGAAATTCCACAAAAAGAGGGATTCAAATCTGCTCTGTCTAAAGTAAGGTTCAACTCTGTCAGTTGAACACATGCAGCCGAAAGAAGTTACTGAGAATTCTTCTGTCTAGCGTTATATGCTGAAATCCCGTTTCCAACGAAATCCTCAAAGAGGTCCAAATATCCACTTGCAGACTTTACAAACAGAGTGTTTCCAAACTGCTCTATGAAAACAAAGGTTAAACTCTGTGAGTTGAACTCACACATCCCAAAGTGGTTGCTTAGAATGATTCTCTCTAGTTTTTATACGAAGATATTTCCTTTTCTACCGTAGGCCCAAAATCGCTTGAAATCTCCACTTGGAAATTCCTCAAAAAGAGGGTTTCAAATCTGCTCTGTCTAAAGTAAGGTTCAACTCTGTGAGTTGAACACACGCAGCCCAAAGAAGTTACTGACAATTCTTCTGTCTAGCGTTATATGCAGAAATCCCGTTTCCAACAAAATCGTCAAAGAGGTCCAAATATCCACTTGCAGACTTTACAAACAGAGTGTTTCCAAACTGCTCTATGAAAACAAAGGTTAAACTCTGTGAGTGGAACTCACACATCCCAAAGTGGTTGCTGAGAATGATTCTCTCTAGTTTTTATACGAAGATATTTCCTTTTCTACCGTAGGCCCAAATCGCTTGAAATCTCCCCTTGGAAATTCCACAAAAAGAGGGTTTCAAATCTGCTCTTTCTAAAGGAAGATTCAACTCTGTGAGTTGAACACACGCAGCCCAAAGAAGTTACTGAGAATTCTTCTGTGTAGCGTTATATGCAGAAATCCCGTTTCCAACGAAATCCTCTAAGAGGTCTCAATATCCACTTGCAGACTTTACAAACAGAGTGTTTCCAGACTGCTCTATGAAAACAAAGGTTAAACACTGTGAGTGGAACTCACACATCTCAAAGTGGTTGCTGAGAATGATTCTCTCTAGTTTTTATACGAAGATACTTCCTTTTCAACCGTAGGCCCAAAATCGATTGAAATCTCCACTTGGAAATTCCACAAAAAGAGGGTTTCAAATCTGCTCTGTCTAAAGTAAGGTTCAACTCTGTCAGTTGAACACATGCAGCCCAAAGAAGTTACTGAGAATTCTTCTGTCTAGCGTTATATGCAGAAATCCCGTTTCCAACGAAATCCTCAAAGAGGTCCAAATATCCACTTGCAGTCTTTACAAACAGAGTGTTTCCAAACTGCTTTATGAACACAAAGGTTAAACTCTGTGAGTGGAACTCACACATCCCAAAGTGGTTGCTGAGAATGATTCTCTCTAGTTTTTATACGAAGATATTTCCTTTTCTACCGTAGGCCCAAAATCGCTTGAAATCTCCACTTGGAAATTCCACAAAAAGAGGGTTTCAAATCTGCTCTGTCTAAAGTAAGGTTCAACTCTGTCAGTTGAACACACGCTGCCGAAAGAAGTTACTGAGAATTCTTCTGTCTAGCGTTATATGCAGAAATCCCGTTTCCAACGAAATCCTCAAAGAGGTCCAAATATCCACTTGCAGGCTTTACAAACCGAGTGTTTCCAAACTGCTCTATGAACACAAAGGTTAAACTCTGTGAGTGGAACTCACACATCCCAAAGTGGTTGCTGAGAATGATTCTCTCTAGTTTTTATACGAAGATATTTCCTTTTCTACCGTAGGCCCAAATCGCTTGAAATCTCCACTTGGAAATTCAAGAAAAAGAGGGTTTCAAATCTGCTCTGTCTAAAGTAAGGTTCAACTCTGTGAGTTGAACACAGGCAGCCCAAAGAAGTTACTGACAATTCTTCTGTCTAGCGTTATACGCAGAAATCCCGTTTCCAACAAAATCCTCAAAGAGGTCCAAATATCCACTTGCAGATTTTACAAATAGAGTGTTTCCAAACTGCTCTATGAAAACAAAGGTTAAACTCTGTGAGAGGAACGCACACATCCCAAAGTGTTTGCTGAGAATGATTCCCTCTAGTTTTTATATGAAGATATTTCCTTTTCTACCATAGGCCCAAATCGATTGAAATCTCCACTTGGAAATTCCACAAAAAGAGGGTTTCAAATCTGCTCTGTCTAAAGGAAGGTTCAACTCTGTGTATTGAACACACGCAGGCCAAAGAAGTTACTGAGAATTCTTCTGTCTAGCGTTATATGCAGAAATCCCGTTTCCAACGATATCCTCAAAGAGGTCCAAATATCCAATTGCAGGCTTTACAAACAGAGTGTTTCCAAACTGCTCTATGAAAACAAAGGTTAAACTCTGTGAGTGGAACTCACAAATCCCAAAGTGGTTGCTGAGAATGATTCTCTCTAGTTTTTATACGAAGATATTTCCTTTTCTACCGTAGGCCCAAAATCGCTTGAAATCTCCACTTGGAAATTCCTCAAAAAGAGGGTTTCAAATCTGCTCTGTCTAAAGTAAGGTTCAACTCTGTGAGTTGAACACACGCAGCCCAAAGAAGTTACTGACAATTCTTCTGTCTAGCGTTATATGCAGAAATCCCGTTTCCAACGAAATCCTCAAAGAGGTCTCAATATCCACTTGCAGACTTTACAAACAGAGTGTTTCCAGACTGCTCTATGAAAACAAAGGTTAAACACTGTGAGTGGAACTCACACATCTCAAAGTGGTTGCTGAGAATGATTCTCTCTAGTTTTTATACGAAGATATTTCCTTTTCAACCGTAGGCCCAAAATGGATTGAAATCTCCCCTTGGAAATTCCACAAAAAGAGGGTTTCAAATCTGCTCTGTCTAAAGTAAGGTTCAACTCTGTCAGTTGAACACATGCAGCCCAAAGAAGTTACTGAGAATTCTTCTGTCTAGCGTTATATGCAGAAATACCGTTTCCAACGAAATCCTCAAAGAGGTCCAAATATCCACTTGCAGGCTTTACAAACAGAGTGTTTCCAAACTGCTCTATGAACACAAAGGTTAAACTCTGTGAGTGGAACTCACACATCCCAAAGTGGTTGCTGAGAATGATTCTCTCTAGTTTTTATACGAAGATATTTCCTTTTCTACCGTAGGCCCAAAATCGCTTGAAATCTCCACTTGGAAATTCCACAAAAAGAGGGTTTCAAATCTGCTCTGTCTAAAGTAAGGTTCAACTCTGTCAGTTGAACACATGCAGCCCTAAGAAGTTACTGAGAATTCTTCTGTCTAGCGTTATATGCAGAAATCCCGTTTCCAAAGAAATCCTCAATGAGGTCCAAATATCCACTTGCAGGCTTTACAAACAGAGTGTTTCCAAACTGCTCTATGAAAACAAAGGTTAAACTCTGTGAGTGGAACTCACACATCTCAAAGTGGTTGCTGAGAATGATTCTCTCTAGTTTTTATACGAAGATATTTCCTTTTCTACCGTAGGCCCAAATCGCTTGAAATCTCCCCTTGGAAATTCCACAAAAAGAGGGTTTCAAATCTGCTCTGTCTAAAGTAAGGTTCAACTCTGTCAGTTGAACACATGCATCCCAAAGAAGTTACTGAGAATTCTTCTGTCTAGCGTTATATGCAGAAATCCCGTTTCCAACGAAATCCTCAAAGAGGTCCAAATATCCACTTGCAGTCTTTACAAACAGAGTGTTTCCAAACTGCTCTATGAACACAAAGGTTAAACTCTGTGAGTGGAACTCACACATCCCAAAGTGGTTGCTGAGAATGATTCTCTCTAGTTTTTATACGAAGATATTTCCTTTTCTACCGTAGGCCCAAAATCGCTTGAAATCTCCACTTGGAAATTCCACAAAAAGAGGGTTTCAAATCTGCTCTGTCTAAAGTAAGGTTCAACTCTGTCAGTTGAACACACGCTGCCGAAAGAAGTTACTGAGAATTCTTCTGTCTAGCGTTATATGCAGAAATCCCGTTTCCAACGAAATCCTCAAAGAGGTCCAAATATCCACTTGCAGGCTTTACAAACAGAGTGTTTCCAAACTGCTCTATGAACACAAAGGTTAAACTCTGTGAGTGGAACTCACACATCCCAAAGTGGTTGCTGAGAATGATTCTCTCTAGTTTTTATACGAAGATATTTCCTTTTCTACCGTAGGCCCAAATCGCTTGAAATCTCCACTTGGAAATTCAAGACAAAGAGGGTTTCAAATCTGCTCTGTCTAAAGTAAGGTTCAACTCTGTGAGTTGAACACAGGCAGCCCAAAGAAGTTACTGACAATTCTTCTGTCTAGCGTTATACGCAGAAATCCCGTTTCCAACAAAATCCTCAAAGAGGTCCAAATATCCACTTGCAGATTTTACAAATAGAGTGTTTCCAAACTGCTCTATGAAAACAAAGGTTAAACTCTGTGAGAGGAACGCACACATCCCAAAGTGTTTGCTGAGAATGATTCCCTCTAGTTTTTATATGAAGATATTTCCTTTTCTACCATAGGCCCAAATCTCTTGAAATCTCCACTTGGAAATTCCACAAAAAGAGGGTTTCAAATCTGCTCTGTCTAAAGGAAGGTTCAACTCTGTGTATTGAACACACGCAGGCCAAAGAAGTTACTGGGAATTCTTCTGTCTAGCGTTATATGCAGAAATCCCGTTTCCAACGATATCCTCAAAGAGGTCCAAATATCCAATTGCAGGCTTTACAAACAGAGTGTTTCCAAACTGCTCTATGAAAACAAAGGTTAAACTCTGTGAGTGGAACTCACAAATCCCAAAGTGGTTGCTGAGAATGATTCTCTCTAGTTTTTATACGAAGATATTTCCTTTTCTACCGTAGGCCCAAAATCGCTTGAAATCTCCACTTGGAAATTCCTCAAAAAGAGGGTTTCAAATCTGCTCTGTCTAAAGTAAGGTTCAACTCTGTGAGTTGAACACACGCAGCCCAAAGAAGTTACTGACAATTCTTCTGTCTAGCGTTATATGCAGAAATCCCGTTTCCAACGAAATCCTCAAAGAGGTCTCAATATCCACTTGCAGACTTTACAAACAGAGTGTTTCCAGACTGCTCTATGAAAACAAAGGTTAAACACTGTGAGTGGAACTCACACATCTCAAAGTGGTTGCTGAGAATGATTCTCTCTAGTTTTTATACGAAGATATTTCCTTTTCAACCGTAGGCCCAAAATCGATTGAAATCTCCACTTGGAAATTCCACAAAAAGAGGGTTTCAAATCTGCTCTGTCTAAAGTAAGGTTCAAATCTGTCAGTTGAACACATGCAGCCCAAAGAAGTTACTGAGAATTCTTCTGTCTAGCGTTATATGCAGAAATCCCGTTTCCAACGAAATCCTCAAAGAGGTCCAAATATCCACTTGCAGGCTTTACAAACAGAGTGTTTCCAAACTGCTCTATGAACACAAAGGTTAAACTCTGTGAGTGGAACTCACACATCCCAAAGCGGTTGCTGAGAATGATTCTCTCTAGTTTTTATACGAAGATATTTCCTTTTCTACCGTAGGCCCAAAATCGCTTGAAATCTCCACTTGGAAATTCCACAAAAAGAGGGTTTCAAATCTGCTCTGTCTAAAGTAAGGTTCAACTCTGTCAGTTGAACACATGCAGCCCTAAGAAGTTACTGAGAATTCTTCTGTCTAGCGTTATATGCAGAAATCCCGTTTGCAAAGAAATCCTCAATGAGGTCCAAATATCCACTTGCAGGCTTTACAAACAGAGCGTTTCCAAACTGCTCAATGAAAACAAAGGTTAAACTCTGTGAGTGGAACTCACACATCTCAAAGTGGTTGCTGAGAATGATTCTCTCTAGTTTTTATACGAAGATATTTCCTTTTCTACCGTAGGCCCAAATCGCTTGAAATCTCCCCTTGGAAATTCCACAAAAAGAGGGTTTCAAATCTGCTCTTTCTAAAGGAAGGTGCAACTCTGTGAGTTGAACACACGCAGCCCAAAGATGTTACTGAGAATTCTTCTGTCTAGCGTTATATGCAGAAATCCCGTTTCCAACGAAATCCACAAAGAGGTCTCAATATCCACTTGTAGACTTTACAAACAGAGTGTTTCCAAACTGCTCTATGAAAACAAAGGTTAAACACTGTGAGTGGAACTCACACATCTCAAAGTGGTTGCTGAGAATGATTCTCTCTAGTTTTTATACGAAGATACTTCCTTTTCAACCGTAGGCCCAAAATCGATTGAAATCTCCACTTGGAAATTCCACAAAAAGAGGGTTTCAAATATGCTCTGTCTAAAGTAAGGTTCAACTCTGTCAGTTGAACACATGCAGCCCAAAGAAGTTACTGAGAATTCTTCTGTCTAGCGTTATATGCAGAAATCCCGTTTCCAACGAAATCCTCAAAGAGGTCCAAATATCCACTTGCAGGCTTTACAAACAGAGTGTTTCCAAATTGCTCTATGAACACAAAGGTTAAACTCTGTGAGTGGAACTCACACATCCCAAAGTGGTTGCTGAGAATGATTCTCTCTAGTTTTTATACGAAGATATTTCCTTTTCTACCGTAGGCCCAAAATCGCTTGAAATCTCCACTTGGAAATTCAAGAAAAAGAGGGTTTCAAATCTGCTCTGTCTAAAGTAAGGTTCAACTCTGTCAGTTGAACACATGCAGCCCAAAGAAGTTACTGAGAATTCTTCTGTCTAGCGTTATATGCAGAAATCCCGTTTCCAACGAAATCCTCAATGAGGTCCAAATATCCACCTGCAGGCTTTACAATCAGAGTGTTTCCAAACTGCTCTATGAAAACAAAGGTTAAACTCTGTGAGTGGAACTCACACATCCCAAAGTGGTTGCTGAGAATGATTCTCTCTAGTTTTTATACGAAGATATTTCCTTTTCAACCGTAAGCCCAAAATCGCTTGAAATCTCCACTTGGAAATTCCACAAAAAGAGGGTTTCAAATCTGCTCTGTCTAAAGTAAGGTTCAACTCTGTCAGTTGAACACATGCAGCCCAAAGAAGTTACTGAGAATTCTTCTGTCTAGCGTTATATGCAGAAATCCCGTTTCCAACGAAATCCTCAATGAGGTCCAAATATCCACTTGCAGGCTTTACAAACAGAGTGTTTCCAAACTGCTCTATGAAAACAAAGGTTAAACTCTGTGAGTGGAACTCACACATCCCAAAGTGGTTGCTGAGAATGATTCTCTCTAGTTTTTATACGAAGATATTTCTTTTTCTACCGTAGGCCCAAAATCGCTCGAAATCTCCACTTGGAAATTCCACAAAAAGAGGGTTTCAAATCTGCTCTGTCTAAAGGAAGGTTCAACTCTGTGTATTGAACACACGCAGGCCAAAGAAGTTACTGAGAATTCTTCTGTCTAGCGTTATATGCAGAAATCCCGTTTCCAACGATATCCTCAAAGAGGTCCAAATATCCAATTGCAGGCTTTACAAACAGAGTGTTTCCAGACTGCTCTATGAAAACAAAGGTTAAACTCTGTGAGTGGAACTCACAAATCCCAAAGTGGTTGCTGAGAATGATTCTCTCTAGTTTTTATACGAAGATATTTCCTTTTCTACCGTAGGCTCAAAATCGCTTGAAATCTCCACTTGGAAATTCCTCAAAAAGAGGGTTTCAAATCTGCTCTGTCTAAAGTAAGGTTCAACTCTGTGAGTTGAACACACGCAGCCCAAAGAAGTTACTGACAATTCTTCTGTCTAGCGTTATATGCAGAAATCCCGTTTCCAACGAAATCCTCAAAGAGGTCTCAATATCCACTTGCAGACTTTACAAACAGAGTGTTTCCAGACTGCTCTATGAAAACAAAGGTTAAACACTGTGAGTGGAACTCACACATCTCAAAGTGGTTGCTGAGAATGATTCTCTCTAGTTTTTATACGAAGATATTTCCTTTTCAACAGTAGGCCCAAAATCGATTGAAATCTCCACTTGGAAATTCCACAAAAAGAGGGTTTCAAATCTGCTCTGTCTAAAGTAAGGTTCAACTCTGTGAGTTGAACACATGCAGCCCAAAGAAGTTACTGAGAATTCTTCTGTCTAGCGTTATATGCAGAAATCCCGTTTCCGAAGAAATCCTCAAAAAGGTCCAAATATCCACTTGCAGGCTTTACAAACAGAGTGTTTCCAAACTGCTCTATGAACACAAAGATTAAACTCTGTGAGTGGAACTCACACATCCCAAAGTGGTTGCTGAGAATGATTCTCTCTAGTTTTTATACGAAGATATTTCCTTTTCTACCGTAGTCCCAAAATCGCTTGAAATCTCCACTTGGAAATTCCACAAAAACAGGGTTTCAAATCTGCTCTGTCTAAAGTAAGGTTCTACTCTGTCAGTTGAACACATGCAGCCCTAAGAAGTTACTGAGAATTCTTCTGTCTAGCGTTATATGCAGAAATCCCGTTTCCAAAGAAATCCTCAATGAGGTCCAAATATCCACTTGCAGGCTTTACAAACAGAGTGTTTCCAAACTGCTCTATGAAAACAAAGGTTAAACTCTGTGAGTGGAACTCACACATCCCAAAGTGGTTGCTGAGAATGATTCTCTCTAGTTTTTATACGAAGATATTTCCTTTTCTACCGTAGGCCCAAATCGCTTGAAATCTCCCCTTGGAAATTCCACAAAAAGAGGGTTTCAAATCTGCTCTTTCTAAAGGAAGGTTCAACTCTGTGAGTTGAACACACGCAGCCCAAAGATGTTACTGAGAATTCTTCTGTCTAGCGTTATATGCAGAAATCCCGTTTCCAACGAAATCCTCAAAGAGGTCTCAATATCCACTTGCAGACTTTACAAACAGAGTGTTTCCAGACTGCTCTATGAAAACAAAGGTTAAACACTGTGAGTGGAACTCACACATCTCAAAGTGGTTGCTGAGAATGATTCTCTCTAGTTTTTATACGAAGATACTTCCTTTTCAACCGTAGGCCCAAAATCGATTGAAATCTCCACTTGGAAATTCCACAAAAAGAGGGTTTCAAATCTGCTCTGTCTAAAGTAAGGTTCAACTCTGTGAGTTGAACACAGGCAGCCTAAAGAAGTTACTGACAATTCTTCTGTCTAGCGTTATACGCAGAAATCCCGTTTCCAACAAAATCCTCAAAGAGGTCCAAATATCCACTTGCAGATTTCACAAATAGAGTGTTTCCAAACTGCTCTATGAAAACAAAGGTTAAACTCTGTGAGAGGAACGCACACATCCCAAAGTGTTTGCTGAGAATGATTCCCTCTAGTTTTTATATGAAGATATTTCCTTTTCTACCATAGGCCCAAATCTCTTGAAATCTCCACTTGCAAATTCCACAAAAAGAGGGTTTCAAATCTGCTCTGTCTAAAGGAAGGTTCAACTCTGTGAGTTGAACACACGCAGGCCAAAGAAGTTACTGAGAATTCTTCTGTCTAGCGTTATATGCAGAAATCCCGTTTCCAACGATATCCTCAAAGAGGTCCAAATATCCAATTGCAGGCTTTACAAACAGAGTGTTTCCAAACTGCTCTATGAGCACAAAGGTTAAACTCTGTGAGTGGAACTCACACATCCCGAAGTGGTTGCTGAGAATGATTCTCTCTAGTTTTTATACGAAGATATTTCCTTTTCTACCGTAGGCCCAAATCGCTTGAAATCTCCACTTGGAAATTCAAGAAAAAGAGGGTTTCAAATCTGCTCTGTCTAAAGTAAGGTTCAACTCTGTGAGTTGAACACAGGCAGCCCAAAGAAGTTACTGACAATTCTTCTGTCTAGCGTTATACACAGAAATCCCGTTTCCAACAAAATGCTCAAAGAGGTCCAAATATCCACTTGCAGATTTTACAAATAGAGTGTTTCCAAACTGCTCTATGAAAACAAAGGTTAAACTCTGTGAGAGGAACGCACACATCCCAAAGTGTTTGCTGAGAATGATTCCCTCTAGTTTTTATACGAAGATATTTCCTTTTCTACCATAGGCCCAAATCACTTGAAATCTCCACTTGCAAATTCCACAAAAAGAGGGTTTCAAATCTGCTCTGTCTAAAGGAAGGTTCAACTCTGTGAGTTGAACACACGCAGGCCAAAGAAGTTACTGAGAATTCTTCTGTCTAGCGTTATATGCAGAAATCCCGTTTCCAACGATATCCTCAAAGAGGTCCAAATATCCAATTGCAGGCTTTACAAACAGAGTGTTTCCAAACTGCTCTATGAGCACAAAGGTTAAACTCTGTGAGTGGAACTCACACATCCCAAAGTGGTTGCTGAGAATGATTCTCTCTAGTTTTTATACGAAGATATTTCCTTTTCTACCGTAGGCCCAAAATCGCTTGAAATCTCCACTTGGAAATTCCTCAAAAAGAGGGTTTCAAATCTGCTCTGTCTAAAGTAAGGTTCAACTCTGTGAGTTGAACACACGCAGCCCAAAGAAGTTACTGACAATTCTTCTGTCTAGCGTTATATGCAGAAATCCCGTTTCCAACAAAATCCTCAAAGAGGTCCAAATATCCACTTGCAGACTTTACAAACAGAGTGTTTCCAAACTGCTCTATGAAAACAAAGGTTAAACTCTGTGAGTGGAACTCACACATCCCAAAGTGGTTGCTGAGAATGATTCTCTCTAGTTTTTATACGAAGATATTTCCTTTTCTACCGCAGGCCCAAATCGCTTGAAATCTCCCCTTGGAAATTCCACAAAAAGAGGGTTTCAAATCTGCTCTTTCTAAAGGAAGATTCAACTCTGTGAGTTGAACACACGCAGCCCAAAGAAGTTACTGAGAATTCTTCTGTGTAGCGTTATATGCAGAAATCCCGTTTCCAACGAAATCCTCAAAGAGGTCTCAATATCCACTTGCAGACTTTACAAACAGAGTGTTTCCAGACTGCTCTATGAAAACAAAGGTTAAACACTGTGAGTGGAACTCACACATCTCAAAGTGGTTGCTGAGAATGATTCTCTCTAGTTTTTATACGAAGATACTTCCTTTTCAACCGTAGGCCCAAAATCGATTGAAATCTCCACTTGGAAATTCCACAAAAAGAGGGTTTCAAATCTGCTCTGTCTAAAGTAAGGTTCAACTCTGTCAGTTGAACACATGCAGCCCAAAGAAGTTACTGAGAATTCTTCTGTCTAGCGTTATATGCAGAAATCCCGTTTCCAACGAAATCCTCAAAGAGGTCCAAATATCCACTTGCAGGCTTTACAAACAGAGTGTTTCCAAACTGCTCTATGAACACAAAGGTTAAATTCTGTGAGTGGAACTCACACATCCCAAAGTGGTTGCTGAGGAAGATTCTCTCTAGTTTTTATACGAAGATATTTCCTTTTCTACCGTAGGCCGAAATCGCTTGAAATCTCCCCTTGGAAATTCCACAAAAAGAGGGTTTCAAATCTGCTCTTTCTAAAGGAAGGTTCAACTCTGTGAGTTGAACACACGCAGCCCAAAGAAGTTACTGAGAATTCTTCTGTGTAGCGTTATATGCAGAAATCCCGTTTCCAACGAAATCCTCAAAGAGGTCCCAATATCCACCTGTAGACTTTACAAAGAGAGTGTTTCCAAACTGCTCTATGAAAACAAAGTTTAAACTCTGTGAGTGGTACTCACACATCTCAAAGTGGTTGCTGAGAATGATTCTCTCTAGTTTTTATACGAAGATATTTCCTTTTCTACCGTAGGCCCAAAATCGCTTGAAATCTCCACTTGGAAATTCCTCAAAAAGAGGGTTTCAAATCTGCTCTGTCTAAAGTAAGGTTCAACTCTGTGAGTTGAACACACGCAGCCCAAAGAAGTTACTGACAATCCTTCTGTCTAGCGTTATACGCAGAAATCCCGTTTCCAACAATATCCTCAAAGAGGACCAAATATCCACTTGCAGACTTTACAAATAGAGTGTTTCCAAACTGCTCTATGAAAACAAAGGTTAAACTGTGTGAGTGGAACGCACACATCCCAATGTGTTGGCTGAGAATGATTAACTCTAGTTTTTATATGAAGATATTTCCTTTTCTACCGTAGGCCCAAATCTCTTGAAATCTCCACTAGCAAATTCCACAAAAAGAGGGTTTCAAATCTGCTCTGTCTAAAGGAAGGTTCAACTCTGTCAGTTGAACACACGCAGGCCAAAGAAGTTGCTGGGAATTCTTCTGTCTAGCGTTATATGCAGGAATCCCGTTTCCAACGATATCCTCAAAGAGGTCCAAATATCCAATTGCAGGCTTTACAAACAGAGTGCTTCCAAACTGCTCTATGAACACAAAGGTTAAACTCTGTGAGTGGAACTCACACATCTCAAAGTGGTTGCTGAGAATGATTCTCTCTAGTTTTTATACGAAGATATTTCCTTTCCTACCGTAGGCCCAAAATCGATTGAAATCTCCACTTGGAAATTCCACAAAAAGAGGGTTTCAAATCTGCTCTGTCTAAAGTAAGGTTCAACTCTGTCAGTTGAACACATGCAGCCCAAAGAAGTTACTGAGAATTCTTCTGTCTAGCGTTATATGCAGAAATCCCGTTTCCAACGAAATCCTCAATGAGGTCCAAATATCCACTTGCAGGCTTTACAAACAGTGTGTTTCCAAACTGCTCTATGAAAACAAAGGTTAAACTCTGTGAGTGGAACTCACACATCCCAAAGTGGTTGCTGAGAATGATTCTCTCTAGTTTTTATACGAACATATTTCCTTTTCTACCGTAGGCCCAAATCGCTTGAAATCTCCCCTTGGAAATTCCACAAAAAGAGGGTTTCAAATCTGCTCTTTCTAAAGGAAGGTTCAACTCTGTGAGTTGAACACAAGCAGCCCAAAGAAGTTACTGAGAATTCTTCTGTGTAGCGTTATATGCAGAAATCCCGTTTCCAACGAAATCCTCAAAGAGGTCTCAATATCCACTTGCAGACTTTACAAACAGAGTGTTTCCAGACTGCTCTATGAAAACAAAGGTTAAACACTGTGAGTGGAACTCACACATCTCAAAGTGGTTGCTGAGAATGATTCTCTCTAGTTTTTATACGAAGATACTTCCTTTTCAACCGTAGGCCCAAAATCGATTGAAATCTCCACTTGGAAATTCCACAAAAAGAGGGTTTCAAATCTGCTCTGTCTAAAGTAAGGCTCAACTCTGTCAGTTGAACACATGCAGCCCAAAGAAGTTACTGAGAATTCTTCTGTCTAGCGTTATATGCAGAAATCCCGTTTCCAACGAAATCCTCAATGAGGTCCAAATATCCACCTGCAGGCTTTACAATCAGAGTGTTTCCAAACTGCTCTATGAAAACAAAGGTTAAACTCTGTGAGTGGAACTCACACATCCCAAAGTGGTTGCTGAGAATGATTCTCTCTAGTTTTTATACGAAGATATTTCCTTTTCTACCGTAGGCCCAAAATCGCTTGAAATCTCCACTTGGAAATTCCACAAAAAGAGTGTTTCAAATCTGCTCTGTCTAAAGTAAGGTTCAACTCTGTGAGTTGAACACACGCAGCCGAAAGAAGTTACTGAGAATTCTTCTGTGTAGCGTTATATGCAGAAATCCCGTTTCCAACGAAATCCTCAAAGAGGTCTCAATATCCACTTGCAGACTTTACAAACAGAGTGTTTCCTGACTGCTCTATGAAAACAAACGTTAAACACTGTGAGTGGAACTCACACATCTCAAAGTGGTTGCTGAGAATGATTCTCTCTAGTTTTTATACGAAGATATTTCCTTTTCAACCGTAAGCCCAAAATCGCTTGAAATCTCCACTTGGAAATTCCACAAAAAGAGGGTTTCAAATCTGCTCTGTCTAAAGTAAGGTTCAACTCTGTCAGTTGAACACATGCAGCCCAAAGAAGTTACTGAGAATTCTTCTGTCTAGCGTTATATGCAGAAATACTGTTTCCAACGAAATCCTCAAAGAGGTCCAAATATCCACTTGCAGGCTTTACAAACAGAGTGTTTCCAAACTGCTCTATGAACACAAAGGTTAAACTCTGTGAGTGGAACTCACACATCCCAAAGTGGTTGCTGAGAATGATTCTCTCTAGTTTTTATACGAAGATATTTCCTTTTCAACCGTAAGCCCAAAATCGCTTGAAATCTCCACTTGGAAATTCCACAAAAAGAGGGTTTCAAATCTGCTCTGTCTAAAGTAAGGTTCAACTCTGTCAGTTGAACACATGCAGCCCAAAGAAGTTACTGAGAATTCTTCTGTCTAGCGTTATATGCAGAAATACCGTTTCCAATGAAATCCTCAAAGAGGTCCAAATATCCACTTGCAGGCTTTACAAACAGAGTGTTTCCAAACTGCTCTATGAACACAAAGGTTAAACTCTGTGAGTGGAACTCACACATCCCAAAGTGGTTGCTGAGAATGATTCTCTCTAGTTTTTATACGAAGATATTTCCTTTTCTACCGTAGGCCCAAAATCGCTTGAAATCTCCACTTGGAAATTCCACAAAAAGAGGGTTTCAAATCTGCTCTGTCTAAAGTAAGGTTCAACTCTGTCAGTTGAACACATGCAGCCCAAAGAAGTTACTGAGAATTCTTCTGTCTAGCGTTATATGCAGAAATCCCGTTTCCAACGAAATCCTCAAAGAGGTCCAAATATCCACTTGCAGACTTTACAAACAGAGTGTTTCCAATCTGCTCTATGAAAACATAGGTTAAACTCTGTGAGTGGAACGCACACATCCCAAAGAGTTTGCAGAGAATGATTCTCTCTAGTTTTTATAGGAAGATATTTCCTTTTCTACCGTAGGCCCAAATCGCTTGAAATCTCCACTTGGAAATTCAAGAAAAAGAGGGTTTCAAATCTGCTCTGTCTAAAGTAAGGTTCAACTCTGTGAGTTGAACACAGGCAGCCCAAAGAAGTTACTGACAATTCTTCTGTCTAGCGTTATACGCAGAAATCCCGTTTCCAACAAAATCCTCAAAGAGGTCCAAATATCCACTTGCAGACTTTACAAATAGAGTGTTTACAAACTGCTCTATGAAAACAAAGGTTAAACTGTGTGAGTGGAACGCACACATCCCAATGTGTTTGCTGAGAATGATTAACTCTAGTTTTTATATGAAGATATTTCCTTTTCTACCGTAGGCCCAAATCTCTTGAAATCTCCACTTGCAAATTCCACAAAAAGAGGGTTTCAAATCTGCTCTGTCTAAAGGAAGGTTCAACTCTGTCAGTTGAACACATGCAGCCCTAAGAAGTTACTGAGAATTCTTCTGTCTAGCGTTATATGCAGAAATCCCGTTTCCAACGAAATCCTCAAAGAGGTCCAAATATCCACTTGCAGGCTTTACAAACAGAGTGTTTCCAAACTGCTCTATGAACACAAAGGTTAAACTCTGTGAGTGGAACTCACACATCCCAAAGTGGTTGCTGAGAATGATTCTCTCTAGTTTTTATACGAAGATATTTCCTTTTCTACCGTAGGCCCAAATCGCTTGAAATCTCCACTTGGAAATTCAAGAAAAAGAGGGTTTCAAATCTGCTCTTTCTAAAGGAAGGTTCAACTCTGTGAGTTGAACACACGCAGCCGAAAGAAATTACTGACAATTCTTCTGTCTAGCGTTATATGCAGAAATCCCGTTTCCAACGAAATCCTCAAAGAGGTCCAAATATCCACTTGCAGACTTTACAAACAGAGTGTTTCCAATCTGCTCTATGAAAACAAAGGTTAAACTCTGTGAGAGGAACGCACACATCCCAAAGTGTTTGCTGAGAATGATTCCCTCTAGTTTTTATATGAAGATATTTCCTTTTCTACCATAGGCCCAAATCTCTTGAAATCTCCACTTGCAAATTCCACAAAAAGAGGGTTTCAAATCTGCTCTGTATAAAGGAAGGTTCAACTCTGTGAGTTGAACACACGCAGGCCAAAGAAGTTACTGAGAATTCTTCTGTCTAGCGTTATATGCAGAAATCCCGTTTCCAACGATATCCTCAAAGAGGTCCAAATATCCAATTGCAGGCTTTACAAAGAGAGTGTTTCCAAACTGCTCTATGAGCACAAAGGTTAAACTCTGTGAGTGGAACTCACACATCCCGAAGTGGTTGCTGAGAATGATTCTCTCTAGTTTTTATACGAAGATATTTCCTTTTCTACCGTAGGCCCAAAATCGCTTGAAATCTCCACTTGGAAATTCCACAAAAAGAGGGTTTCAAATCTGCTCTGTCTAAAGTAAGGTTCAACTCTGTCAGTTGAACACATGCAGCCCAAAGAAGTTACTGAGAATTCTTCTGTCTAGCGTTATATGCCGAAATCCCGTTTCCAACGAAATCCTCAAAGAGGTCCAAATATCCACTTGCAGGCTTTACAAACAGAGTGTTTCCAAACTGGTCTATGAAAACAAAGGTTAAACTCTGTGAGTGGAACTCACACATCCCAAAGTGGTTGCTGAGAATGATTCTCTCTAGTTTTTATACGAAGATATTTCCTTTTCTACCGTAGGCCCAAAATCGCTTGAAATCTCCACTTGGAAATTCCTCAAAAAGAGGGTTTCAAATCTGCTCTGTCTAAAGTAAGGTTCAAATCTGTGAGTTGAACACACGCAGCCCAAAGAAGTTACTGACAATCCTTCTGTCTAGCGTTATACGCAGAAATCCCGTTTCCAACAATATCCTCAAAGAGGTCCAAATATCCACTTGCAGACTTTACAAATAGAGTGTTTCCAAACTGCTCTATGAAAACAAAGGTTAAACTGTGTGAGTGGAACGCACACATCCCAATGTGTTGGCTGAGAATGATTAACTCTAGTTTTTTTATGAAGATATTTCCTTTTCTACCGTAGGCCCAAATCTCTTGAAATCTCCACTAGCAAATTCCACAAAAAGAGGGTTTCAAATCTGCTCTGTCTAAAGGAAGGTTCAACTCTGTGAGTTGAACACACGCAGGCCAAAGAACTTGCTGAGAATTCTTCTGTCTAGCGTTATATGCAGGAATCCCGTTTCCAACGATATCCTCAAAGAGGTCCAAATATCCAATTGCAGGCTTTACAAACAGAGTGCTTCCAACCTGCTCTATGAACACAAAGGTTAAACTCTGTGAGTGGAACTCACACATCTCAAAGTGGTTGCTGAGAATGATTCTCTCTAGTTTTTATACGAAGATATTTCCTTTTATACCGTAGGCCCAAAATCGCTTGAAATCTCCACTTGGAAATTCCACAAAAGAGGGTTTCAAATCTGCTCTGTCTAAAGTAAGGTTCAACTCTGTCAGTTGAACAAATGCAGCCCAAAGAAGTTACTGAGAATTCTTCTGTCTAGCGTTATATGCAGAAATCCCGTTTCCAACGAAATCCTCAATGAGGTCCAAATATCCACTTGCAGGCTTTACAAACAGTGTGTTTCCAGACTGCTCTATGAAAACAAAGGTTAAACTCTGTGAGTGGAACTCACACATCCCAAAGTGGTTGCTGAGAATGATTCTCTCTAGTTTTTATACGAAGATATTTCCTTTTCTACCGTAGGCCCAAATCGCTTGAAATCTCCCCTTGGAAATTCCACAAAAAGAGGGTTTCAAATCTGCTCTTTCTAAAGGAAGGTTCAACTCTGTGAGTTGAACACACGCAGCCCAAAGAAGTTACTGAGAATTCTTCTGTGTAGCGTTATATGCAGAAATCCCGTTTCCAACGAAATCCTCAAAGAGGTCCAAATATCCAATTGCAGGCTTTACAAACAGAGTGTTTCCAAACTGCTCTATGAACACAAAGGTTAAACACTGTGAGTGGAACTCACACATCCCAAAGTGGTTGCTGAGAATGATTCTCTCTAGTTTTTATACGAAGATATTTCCTTTTCTACCGTAGGCCCAAAATCGCTTGAAATCTCCACTTGGAAATTCCACAAAAAGAGGGTTTCAAATCTGCTCTGTCTAAAGTAAGGTTCAACTCTGTGAGTTGAACACACGCAGCCGAAAGAAGTTACTGAGAATTCTTCTGTGTAGCGTTATATGCAGAAATCCCGTTTACAACGAAATCCTAAAAGAGGTCTCAATATCCACTTGCAGACTTTACAAACAGAGTGTTTCCTGACTGCTCTATGAAAACAAACGTTAAACACTGTGAGTGGAACTCACACATCTCAAAGTGGTTGCTGAGAATGATTCTCTCTAGTTTTTATACGAAGATATTTCCTTTTCAACCGTAAGCCCAAAATCGCTTGAAATCTCCACTTGGAAATTCCACAAAAAGAGGGTTTCAAATCTGCTCTGTCTAAAGTAAGGTTCAACTCTGTCAGTTGAACACATGCAGCCCAAAGAAGTTACTGAGAATTCTTCTGTCTAGCCTTATATGCAGAAATCCCGTTTCCAACAAAATCCTCAAAGAGGTCCAAATATCCACTTGCAGACTTTACAAACAGAGTGTTTCCAATCTGCTCTATGAAAACATAGGTTAAACTCTGTGAGTGGAACGCACACATCCCAAAGAGTTTGCAGAGAATGATTCTCTCTAGTTTTTATAGGAAGATATTTCCTTTTCTACCGTAGGCCCTAATCGCTTGAAATCTCCACTTGGAAATTCAAGAAAAAGAGGGTTTCAAATCTGCTCTGTCTAAAGTAAGGTTCAACTCTGTGAGTTGAACACAGGCAGCCCAAAGAAGTTACTGACAATTCTTCTGTCTAGCGTTATACGCAGAAATCCCGTTTCCAACAAAATCCTCAAAGAGGTCCAAATATCCACTTGCAGACTTTACAAATAGAGTGTTTACAAACTGCTCTATGAAAACAAAGGTTAAACTGTGTGAGTGGAACGCACACATCCCAATGTGTTTGCTGAGAATGATTAACTCTAGTTTTTATATGAAGATATTTCCTTTTCTACCGTAGGCCCAAATCTCTTGAAATCTCCACTTGCAAATCCCACAAAAAGAGGGTTTCAAATCTGCTCTGTCTAAAGGAAGGTTCAACTCTGTGAGTTGAACACACGCAGGCCAAAGAAGTTACTGAGAATTCTTCTGTCTAGCGTTATATGCAGGAATCCCGTTTCCAACGATATCCTCAAAGAGGTCCAAATATCCACTTGCAGGCTTTACAAACAGAGCGTTTCCAAACTGCTCTATGAACACAAAGGTTAAACTCTGTGAGTGGAACTCACACATCTCAAAGTGGTTGCTGAGAATGATTCTCTCTAGTTTTTATACGAAGATATTTCCTTTTCTACCGTAGGCCCAAAATCGCTTGAAATCTCCACTTGGAAATTCCACAAAAAGAGGGTTTCAAATCTGCTCTGTCTAAAGTAAGGTTCAACTCTGTCAGTTGAACACATGCAGCCCAAAGAAGTTACTGAGAATTCTTCTGTCTAGCGTTATATGCAGAAATACCTTTTCCAACGAAATCCTCAATGAGGTCCAAATATCCACCTGCAGGCTTTACAATCAGAGTGTTTCCAAACTGCTCTATGAAAACAAAGGTTAAACTCTGTGAGTGGAACTCACACATCCCAAAGTGGTTGCTGAGAATGATTCTCTCTAGTTTTTATACGAAGATATTTCCTTTTCTACCGTAGGCCCAAATCGCTTGAAATCTCCCCTTGGAACTTCCACAAAAAGAGGGTTTCAAATCTGCTCTTTCTAAAGGAAGGTCCAACTCTGTGAGTTGAACACACGCAGCCCAAAGAAGTTACTGAGAATTCTTCTGTGTAGCGTTATATGCAGAAATCCCGTTTCCAACGAAATCCTCAAAGAGGTCCCAATATCCACCTGTAGACTTTACAAAGAGAGTGTTTCCAAACTGCTCTATGAAAACAAAGGTTAAACTCTGTGAGTGGTACTCACACATCTCAAAGTGGTTGCTGAGAATGATTCTCTCTAGTTTTTAGACGAAGATATTTCCTTTTCTACCGTAGGCCCAAAATCGCTTGAAATCTCCACTTGGAAATTCCTCAAAAAGAGGGTTTCAAATCTGCTCTGTCTAAAGTAAGGTTCAACTCTGTGAGTTGAACACACGCAGCCCAAAGAAGTTACTGACAATCCTTCTGTCTAGCGTTATACGCAGAAATCCCGTTTCCAACAATATCCTCAAAGAGGTCCAAATATCCACTTGCAGACTTTACAAATAGAGTGTTTCCAAACTGCTCTATGAAAACAAAGGTTAAACTGTGTGAGTGGAACGCACACATCCCAATGTGTTGTCTGAGAATGATTAACTCTAGTTTTTATATGAAGATATTTCCTTTTCTACAGTAGGCCCAAATCTCTTGAAATCTCCACTAGCAAATTCCACAAAAAGAGGGTTTCAAATCTGCTCTGTCTAAAGGAAGGTTCAACTCTGTGAGTTGAACACACGCAGGCCAAAGAAGTTGCTGAGAATTCTTCTGTCTAGCGTTATATGCAGGAATCCCGTTTCCAACGATATCCTCAAAGAGGTCCAAATATCCAATTGCAGGCCTTACAAACAGAGTGCTTCCAAACTGCTCTATGAACACAAAGGTTAAACTCTGTGAGTGGAACTCACACATCTCAAAGTGGTTGCTGAGAATGATTCTCTCTAGTTTTTATACGAAGATATTTCCTTTTCTACCGTAGGCCCAAAATCGCTTGAAATCTCCACTTGGAAATTCCACAAAAAGAGGGTTTCAAATCTGCTCTGTCTAAAGTAAGGTTCAACTCTGTCAGTTGAACAAATGCAGCCCAAAGAAGTTACTGAGAATTCTTCTGTCTAGCGTTATATGCAGAAATCCCGTTTCCAACGAAATCCTCAATGAGGTCCAAATATCCACTTGCAGGCTTTACAAACAGTGTGTTTCCAAACTGCTCTATGAAAACAAAGGTTAAACTCTGTGAGTGGAACTCACACATCCCAAAGTGGTTGCTGAGAATGATTCTCTCTAGTTTTTATACGAAGATATTTCCTTTTCTACCGTAGGCCCAAATCGCTTGAAATCTCCCCTTGGAAATTCCACAAAAAGAGGGTTTCAAATCTGCTCTTTCTAAAGGAAGGTTCAACTCTGTGAGTTGAACACAAGCAGCCCAAAGAAGTTACTGAGAATTCTTCTGTGTAGCGTTATATGCAGAAATCCCGTTTCCAACGAAATCCTCAAAGAGGTGTCAATATCCACTTGCAGACTTTACAAACAGAGTGTTTCCAGACTGCTCTATGAAAACAAAGGTTAAACACTGTGAGTGGAACTCACACATCTCAAAGTGGTTGCTGAGAATGATTCTCTCTAGTTTTTATACGAAGATACTTCCTTTTCAACCGTAGGCCCAAAATCGATTGAAATCTCCACTTGGAAATTCCACAAAAAGAGGGTTTCAAATCTGCTCTGTCTAAAGTAAGGCTCAACTCTGTCAGTTGAACACATGCAGCCCAAAGAAGTTACTGAGAATTCTTCTGTCTAGCGTTATATGCAGAAATCCCATTTCCAACGAAATCCTCAAAGAGGTCCAAATATCCAATTGCAGGCTTTACAAACAGAGTGTTTCCAAACTGCTCTATGAAAACAAAGGTTAAACTTTGTGAGTGGAACTCACACATCCCAAAGTGGTTGCTGAGAATGATTCTCTCTAGTTTTTATACGAAGATATTTCCTTTTCTACCGTAGGCCCAAAATCGCTTGAAATCTCCACTTGGAAATTCCACAAAAAGAGGGTTTCAAATCTGCTCTGTCTAAAGTAAGGTTCAACTCTGTGAGTTGAACACACGCAGCCGAAAGAAGTTACTGAGAATTCTTCTGTGTAGCGTTATATGCAGAAATCCCGTTTCCAACGAAATCCTCAAAGAGGTCCAAATATCCACTTGCAGACTTTACAAACAGAGTGTTTCCAATCTCCTCTATGAAAACATAGGTTAAACTCTGTGAGTGGAACGCACACATCCCAAAGAGTTTGCAGAGAATGATTCTCTCTAGTTTTTATACGAAGATATTTCCTTTTCTACCGTAGGCCCAAATCGCTTGAAATCTCCACTTGGAAATTCAAGAAAAAGAGGGTTTCAAATCTGCTCTGTCTAAAGTAAGGTTCAACTCTGTGAGTTGAACACAGGCAGCCCAAAGAAGTTACTGACAATTCTTCTGTCTAGCGTTATACGCAGAAATCCCGTTTCCAACAAAATCCTCAAAGAGGTCCAAATATCCACTTGCAGATTTTACAAATAGAGTGTTTCCAAACTGCTCTATGAAAACAAAGGTTAAACTCTGTGAGAGGAACGCACACATCCCATAGTGTTTGCTGAGAATGATTCCCTCTAGTTTTTATATGAAGATATTTCCTTTTCTACCATAGGCCCAAATCTCTTGAAATCTCCACTTGCAAATTCCACAAAAAGAGGGTTTCAAATCTGCTCTGTCTAAAGGAAGGTTCAACTCTGTGTATTGAACACACGCAGGCCAAAGAAGTTACTGAGAATTCTTCTGTCTAGCGTTATATGCAGAAATCACGTTTCCAACGATATCCTCAAAGAGGTCCAAATATCCAATTGCAGGCTTTACAAACAGAGTGTTTCCAAACTGCTCTATGAAAACAAAGGTTAAACTCTGTGAGTGGAACTCACAAATCCCAAAGTGGTTGCTGAGAATGATTCTCTCTAGTTTTTATACGAAGATATTTCCTTTTCTACCGTAGGCCCAAAATCGCTTGAAATCTCCACTTGGAAATTCCACAAAAAGAGGGTTTCAAATCTGCTCTGTCTAAAGTAAGGTTCAACTCTGTGAGTTGAACACACGCAGCCTAAAGAAGTTACTGACAATTCTTCTGTCTAGCGTTATATGCAGAAATCCCGTTTCCAACGAAATCCTCAAAGAGGTCTCAATATCCACTTGCAGACTTTACAAACAGAGTGTTTCCAGACTGCTCTATGAAAACAAAGGTTAAACACTGTGAGTGGAACTCACACATCTCAAAGTGGTTGCTGAGAATGATTCTCTCTAGTTTTAATACGAAGATATTTCCTTTTCAACCGTAGGCCCAAAATCGATTGAAATCTCCACTTGGAAATTTCACAAAAAGAGGGTTTCAAATCTGCTCTGTCTAAAGTAAGGTTCAACTCTGTCAGTTGAACACATGCAGCCCAAAGAAGTTACTGAGAATTCTTCTGTCTAGCGTTATATGCAGAAATCCCGTTTCCAACGAAATCCTCAAAGAGGTCCAAATATCCACTTGCAGGCTTTACAAACAGAGTGTTTCCAAACTGCTCTATGAACACAAAGGTTAAACTCTGTGAGTGGAACTCACACATCCCAAAGTGGTTGCTGAGAATGATTCTCTCTAGTTTTTATACGAAGATATTTCCTTTTCTACCGTAGGCCCACATCGCTTGAAATCTCCACTTGGAAATTCAAGAAAAAGAGGGTTTCAAATCTGCTCTGTCTAAAGTAAGGTTCAACTCTGTGAGTTGAACACACGCAGCCGAAAGAAGTTACTGACAATTCTTCTGTCTAGCGTTATATGCAGAAATCCCGTTTCCAACGAAATCCTCCAAGACGTCCAAATATCCACTTGCAGACTTTACAAACAGAGTGTTTCCAATCTGCTCTATGAAAACATAGGTTAAACTCTGTGAGTGGAATGCACACATCCCAAAGAGATTGCAGAGAATGATTCTCTCTAGTTTTTATACGAAGATATTTCCTTTTCTACCGTAGGCCCAAATCGCTTGAAATCTCCACTTGGAAATTCAAGAAAAAGAGGGTTTCAAATCTGCTCTGTCTAAAGTAAGGTTCAACTCTGTGAGTTGAACACAGGCAGCCCAAAGAAGTTACTGACAATTCTTCTGTCTAGCGTTATACGCAGAAATCCCGTTTCCAACAAAATCCTCAAAGAGGTCCAAATATCCACTTGCAGATTTTACAAATAGAGTGTTTCCAAACTGCTCTATGAAAACAAAGGTTAAACTCTGTGAGAGGAACGCACACATCCCAAAGTGTTTGCTGAGAATGATTCCCTCTTGTTTTTATATGAAGATATTTCCTTTTCTACCATAGGCCCAAATCTCTTGAAATCTCCACTTGCAAATTCCACAAAAAGAGGGTTTCAAATCTGCTCTGTCTAAAGGAAGGTTCAACTCTGTGAGTTGAACACACGCAGGCCAAAGAAGTTACTGAGAATTCTTCTGTCTAGCGTTATATGCAGAAATCCCATTTCCAACGATATCCTCAAAGAGGTCCAAATATCCAATTGCAGGCTTTACAAACAGAGTGTTTCCAAACTGCTCTATGAACACAAAGGTTAAACTCTGTGAGTGGAACTCACACATCTCAAAGTGGTTGCTGAGAATGATTCTCTCTAGTTTTTATACGAAGATATTTCCTTTTCTACCGTAGGCCCAAAATCGCTTGAAATCTCCACTTGGAAATTCCACAAAAAGAGGGTTTCAAATCTGCTCTGTCTAAAGTAAGGTTCAACTCTGTCAGTTGAACACATGCAGCCCAAAGAAGTTACTGAGAATTCTTCTGTCTAGCGTTATATGCAGAAATCCCGTTTCCAACGAAATCCTCAATGAGGTCCAAATATCCACCTGCAGGCTTTACAATCAGAGTGTTTCCAAACTGCTCTATGAAAACAAAGGTTAAACTCTGTGAGTGGAACTCACACATCCCAAAGTGGTTGCTGAGAATGATTCTCTCTAGTTTTTATACGAAGATATTTCCTTTTCTACCGTAGGCCCAAATCGCTTGAAATCTCCCCTTGGAAATTCCACAAAAAGAGTGTTTCAAATCTGCTCTTTCTAAAGGAAGGTTCAACTCTGTGAGTTGAACACACGCAGCCCAAAGAAGTTACTGAGAATTCTTCTGTGTAGCGTTATATGCAGAAATCCCGTTTCCAACGAAATCCTCAAAGAGGTCCAAATATCCACTTGCAGACTTTACAAACAGAGTGTTTCCAATCTGCTCTATGAAAACAAAGGTTAAACACTGTGAGTGGAACGCACACATCTCAAAGTGGTTGCTGAGAATGATTCTCTCTAGTTTTTATACGAAGATATTTCCTTTTCTACCGTAGGCCCAAATCGCTTGAAATCTCCCCTTGGAAATTCCACAAAAAGAGGGTTTCAAATCTGCTCTTTCTAAAGGAAGGTTCAACTCTGTGAGTTGAACACACGCAGCCCAAAGATGTTACTGAGAATTCTTCTGTCTAGCGTTATATGCAGAAATCCCGTTTCCAACGAAATCCTCAAAGAGGTCTCAATATCCACTTGCAGACTTTACAAACAGAGTGTTTCCAGACTGCTCTATGAAAACAAAGGTTAAACACTGTGAGTGGAACTCACACATCTCAAATTGGTTGCTGAGAATGATTCTCTCTAGTTTTTATACGAAGATACTTCCTTTTCAACCGTAGGCCCAAAATTGATTGAAATCTCCACTTGGAAATTCCACAAAAAGAGGGTTTCAAATCTGCTCTGTCTAAAGTAAGGTTCAACTCTGTCAGTTGAACACATGCAGCCCAAAGAAGTTACTGAGAATTCTTCTGTCTAGCGTTATATGCAGAAATCCCGTTTCCAACGAAATCCTCAAAGAGGTCTCAATATCCACTTGCAGACTTTACAAACAGAGTGTTTCCAGACTGCTCTATGAAAACAAAGGTTAAACTCTGTGAGTGGAACTCACACATCTCAAAGTGGTTGCTGAGAATGATTCTCTCTAGTTTTTATACGAAGATATTTCCTTTTCAACCGTAAGCCCAAAATCGCTTGAAATCTCCACTTGGAAATTCCACAAAAAGAGGGTTTCAAATCTGCTCTGTCTAAAGTAAGGTTCAGCTCTGTCAGTTGAACACATGCAGCCCAAAGAAGTTACTGAGAATTCTTCTGTCTAGCGTTATATGCAGAAATACCGTTTCCAACGAAATCCTCAAAGAGCTCCAAATATCCACTTGCAGGCTTTACAAACAGAGTGTTTCCAAACTGCTCTATGAACACAAAGGTTAAACTCTGTGAGTGGAACTCACACATCCCAAAGTGGTTGCTGAGAATGATTCTCTCTAGTTTTTATACGAAGATATTTCCTTTTCTACCGTAGGCCCAAAATCGCTTGAAATCTCCACTTGGAAACTCCACAAAAAGAGGGTTTCAAATCTGCTCTGTCTAAAGTAAGGTTCAACTCTGTGAGTTGAACACATGCAGCCCAAAGAAGTTACTGAGAATTCTTCTGTCTAGCGTTATATGCAGAAATCCCGTTTCCAACGAAATCCTCAAAGAGGTCCAAATATCCACTTGCAGGCTTTACAAACAGAGTGTTTCCAAACTGCTCTATGAACACAAAGGTTAAACTCTGTGAGTGGAACTCACACATCCCAAAGTGGTTGCTGAGAATGATTCTCTCTAGTTTTTATACGAAGATATTTCCTTTTCTACCGTAGGCCCAAAATCGCTTGAAATCTCCACTTGGAAATTCCACAAAAAGAGGGTTTCAAATCTGCTCTGTCTAAAGTAAGGTTCAACTCTGTGAGTTGAACACATGCAGCCCAAAGAAGTTACTGAGAATTCTTCTGTCTAGCGTTATATGCAGAAATCCCGTTTCCAACGAAATCCTCCAAGAGGTCCAAATATCCACTTGCAGACTTTACAAACAGAGTGTTTCCAATCTGCTCTATGAAAACATAGGTTAAACTCTGTGAGTGGAACGCACACATCCCAAAGAGTTTGCAGAGAATGATTCTCTCTAGTTTTTATAGGAAGATATTTCCTTTTCTACCGTAGGCCCAAATCGCTTGAAATCTCCACTTGGAAATTCAAGAAAAAGAGGGTTTCAAATCTGCTCTGTCTAAAGGAAGGTTCAACTCTGTGAGTTGAACACAGGCAGCCCAAAGAAGTTACTGACAATTCTTCTGTCTAGCGTTATACGCAGAAATCCCGTTTCCAACAAAATCCTCAAAGAGGTCCAAATATCCACTTGCAGATTTTACAAATAGAGTGTTTCCAAACTGCTCTATGAAAACAAAGGTTAAACTCTGTGAGAGGAACGCACACATCCCAAAGTGTTTGCTGAGAATGATTCCCTCTAGTTTTTATATGAAGATATTTCCTTTTCTACCATAGGCCCAAATCTCTTGAAATCTCCACTTGCAAATTCCACAAAAAGAGGGTTTCAAATCTGCTCTGTCTAAAGGAAGGTTCAACTCTGTGTATTGAACACACGCAGGCCAAAGAAGTTACTGAGAATTCTTCTGTCTAGCGTTATATGCAGAAATCCCGTTTCCAACGATATCCTCAAAGAGGTCAAAATATCCAATTGCAGGCTTTACAAACAGAGTGTTTCCAGACTGCTCTATGAAAACAAAGGTTAAACTCTGTGAGTGGAACTCACAAATCCCAAAGTGGTTGCTGAGAATGATTCTCTCTAGTTTTTATACGAAGATATTTCCTTTTCTACCGTAGGCCCAAAATCGCTTGAAATCTCCACTTGGAAATTCCTCAAAAAGAGGGTTTCAAATCTGCTCTGTCTAAAGTAAGGTTCAACTCTGTGAGTTGAACACACGCAGCCCAAAGAAGTTACTGACAATTCTTCTGTCTAGCGTTATATGCAGAAATCCCGTTTCCAACGAAATCCTCAAAGAGGTCTCAATATCCACTTGCAGACTTTACAAACAGAGTGTTTCCAGACTGCTCTATGAAAACAAAGGTTAAACACTGTGAGTGGAACTCACACATCTCAAAGTGGTTGCTGAGAATGATTCTCTCTAGTTTTTATACGAAGATATTTCCTTTTCAACCGTAAGCCCAAAATCGCTTGAAATCTCCACTTGGAAATTCCACAAAAAGAGGGTTTCAAATCTGCTCTGTCTAAAGTAAGGTTCAACTCTGTCAGTTGAACACATGCAGCCCAAAGAAGTTACTGAGAATTCTTCTGTCTAGCGTTATATGCAGAAATACCGTTTCCAACTAAATCCTCAAAGAGGTCCAAATATCCACTTGCAGGCTTTACAAACAGAGTGTTTCCAAACTGCTCTATGAACACAAAGGTTAAACTCTGTGAGTGGAACTCACACATCCCAAAGTGGTTGCTGAGAATGATTCTCTCTAGTTTTTATACGAAGATATTTCCTTTTCTACCGTAGGCCCAAATCGCTTGAAATCTCCACTTGGAAATTCAAGAAAAAGAGGGTTTCAAATCTGCTCTGTCTAAAGTAAGGTTCAACTCTGTGAGTTGAACACAGGCAGCCCAAAGAAGTTACTGACAATTCTTCTGTCTAGCGTTATACGCAGAAATCCCGTTTCCAACAAAATCCTCAAAGAGGTCCAAATATCCACTTGCAGATTTTACAAATAGAGTGTTTCCAAACTGCTCTATGAAAACAAAGGTTAAACTCTGTGAGAGGAACGCACACATCCCAAAGTGTTTGCTGAGAATGATTCCCTCTAGTTTTTATATGAAGATATTTCCTTTTCTACCATAGGCCCAAATCTCTTGAAATCTCCACTTGCAAATTCCACAAAAAGAGGGTTTCAAATCTGCTCTGTCTAAAGGAAGGTTCAACTCTGTGTATTGAACACACGCAGGCCAAAGAAGTTACTGAGAATTCTTCTGTCTAGCGTTATATGCAGAAATCCCGTTTCCAACGATATCCTCAAAGAGGTCCAAATATCCAATTGCAGGCTTTACAAACAGAGTGTTTCCAAACTGCTCTATGAAAACAAAGGTTAAACTCTGTGAGTGGAACTCACAAATCCCAAAGTGGTTGCTGAGAATGATTCTCTCTAGTTTTTATACGAAGATATTTCTTTTTCTACCGTAGGCCCAAAATCGCTTGAAATCTCCACTTGGAAATTCCTCAAAAAGAGGGTTTCAAATCTGCTCTGTCTAAAGTAAGGTTCAACTCTGTGAGTTGAACACACGCAGCCCAAAGAAGTTACTGACAATTCTTCTGTCTAGCGTTATATGCAGAAATCCCGTTTCCAACGAAATCCTCAAAGAGGTCTCAATATCCACTTGAAGACTTTACAAACAGAGTGTTTCCAGACTGCTCTATGAAAACAAAGGTTATACACTGTGAGTGGAACTCACACATCTCAAAGTGGTTGCTGAGAATGATTCTCTCTAGTTTTTATACGAAGATATTTCCTTTTCAACCGTAGGCCCAAAATCGATTGAAATCTCCACTTGGAAATTCCACAAAAAGAGGGTTTCAAATCTGCTCTGTCTAAAGGAAGGTTCAACTCTGTGTATTGAACACACGCAGGCCAAAGAAGTTACTGAGAATTCTTCTGTCTAGCGTTATATGCAGAAATCCCGTTTCCAACGATATCCTCAAAGAGGTCCAAATATCCAATTGCAGGCTTTACAAACAGAGTGTTTCCAAACTGCTCTATGAAAACAAAGGTTAAACTCTGTGAGTGGAACTCACAAATCCCAAAGTGGTTGCTGAGAATGATTCTCTCTAGTTTTTATACGAAGATATTTCTTTTTCTACCGTAGGCCCAAAATCGCTTGAAATCTCCACTTGGAAATTCCTCAAAAAGAGGGTTTCAAATCTGCTCTGTCTAAAGTAAGGTTCAACTCTGTGAGTTGAACACACGCAGCCCAAAGAAGTTACTGACAATTCTTCTGTCTAGCGTTATATGCAGAAATCCCGTTTCCAACGAAATCCTCAAAGAGGTCTCAATATCCACTTGAAGACTTTACAAACAGAGTGTTTCCAGACTGCTCTATGAAAACAAAGGTTATACACTGTGAGTGGAACTCACACATCTCAAAGTGGTTGCTGAGAATGATTCTCTCTAGTTTTTATACGAAGATATTTCCTTTTCAACCGTAGGCCCAAAATCGATTGAAATCTCCACTTGGAAATTCCACAAAAAGAGGGTTTCAAATCTGCTCTGTCTAAAGTAAGGTTCAACTCTGTCAGTTGAACACATGCAGCCCAAAGAAGTTACTGAGAATTCTTCTGTCTAGCGTTATATGCAGAAATCCCGTTTCCAACGAAATCCTCAAAGAGGTCCAAATATCCACTTGCAGGCTTTACAAACAGAGTGTTTCCAAACTGCTCTATGAACACAAAGGTTAAACTCTGTGAGTGGAACTCACACATCCCAAAGTGGTTGCTGAGAAAGATTCTCTCTAGTTTTTATACGAAGATATTTCCTTTTCTACCGTAGTCCCAAAATCGCTTGAAATCTCCACTTGGAAATTCCACAAAAAGAGGGTTTCAAATCTGCTCTGTCTAAAGTAAGGTTCAACTCTGTCAGTTGAACACATGCAGCCCTAAGAAGTTACTGAGAATTCTTCTGTCTAGCGTTATATGCAGAAATCCCGTTTCCAACGACATCCACAATGAGGTCCAAATATCCACTTGCAGGCTTTACAAACAGAGTGTTTCCAAACTGCTCTATGAAAACAAAGGTTAAACTCTGTGAGTGGAACTCACACATCCCAAAGTGGTTGCTGAGAATGATTCTCTCTAGTTTTTATACGAAGATATTTCCTTTTCTACCGTAGGCCCAAATCGCTTGAAATCTCCCCTTGGAAATTCCACAAAAAGAGGGTTTCAAATCTGCTCTTTCTAAAGGAAGGTTCAACTCTGTGAGTTGAACACACGCAGCCCAAAGATGTTACTGAGAATTCTTCTGTGTAGCGTTATATGCAGAAATCCCGTTTCCAACGAAATCCTCAAAGAGGTCTCAATATCCACTTGCAGACTTTACAAACAGAGTGTTTCCAGACTGCTCTATGAAAACAAAGGTTAAACACTGTGAGTGGAACTCACACATCTGAAAGTGGTTGCTGAGAATGATTCTCTCTAGTTTTTATACGAAAATACTTCCTTTTCAACCGTAGGCCCAAAATCGATTGAAATCTCCACTTGGAAATTCCACAAAAAGAGGGTTTCAAATCTGCTCTGTCTAAAGTAAGGTTCAACTCTGTGAGTTGAACACATGCAGCCCAAAGAAGTTACTGAGAATTCTTCTGTCTAGCGTTATATGCAGAAATCCCGTTTCCAACGAAATCCTCAAAGAGGTCCAAATATCCTCTTGCAGGCTTTACAAACAGAGTGTTTCCAAACTGCTCTATGAACACAAAGGTTAAACTCTGTGAGTGGAACTCACACATCCCAAAGTGGTTGCTGAGAATGATTCTCTCTAGTTTTTATACGAAGATATTTCCTTTTCTACCGTAGTCCCAAAATCGCTTGAAATCTCCACTTGGAAATTCCACAAAAAGAGGGTTTCAAATCTGCTCTGTCTAAAGTAAGGTTCAACTCTGTCAGTTGAACACATGCAGCCCTAAGAAGTTACTGAGAATTCTTCTGTCTAGCGTTATAAGCAGAAATCCCGTTTCCAACGAAATCCTCAATGAGGTCCAAATATCCACTTGCAGGCTTTACAAACAGAGTGTTTCCAAACTGCTCTATGAAAACAAAGGTTAAACTCTGTGAGTGGAACTCACACATCCCAAAGTGGTTGCTGAGAATGATTCTCTCTAGTTTTTATACGAAGATATTTCCTTTTCTACCGTAGGCCCAAATCGCTTGAAATCTCCCCTTGGAAATTCCACAAAAAGAGGGTTTCAAATCTGCTCTTTCTAAAGGAAGGTTCAACTCTGTGAGTTGAACACACGCAGCCCAAAGATGTTACTGAGAATTCTTCTGTCTAGCGTTATATGCAGAAATCCCGTTTCCAACGAAATCCTCAAAGAGGTCTCAATATCCACTTGCAGACTTTACAAACAGAGTGTTTCCAGACTGCTCTATGAAAACAAAGGTTAAACACTGTGAGTGGAACTCACACATCTCAAAGTGGTTGCTGAGAATGATTCTCTCTAGTTTTTATACGAAGATATTTCCTTTTCAACCGTAGGCCCAAAATCGATTGAAATCTCCACTTGGAAATTCCACAAAAAGAGGGTTTCAAATCTGCTCTGTCTAAAGTAAGGTTCAACTCTGTGAGTTGAACACATGCAGCCCAAAGAAGACACTGAGAATTCTTCTGTCAAGCGTTATATGCAGAAATCCCGTTTCCAACGAAATCCTCAAAGAGGTCCAAATATCCACTTGCAGGCTTTACAAACAGAGTGTTTCCAAACTGCTCTATGAACACAAAGGTTAAACTCTGTGAGTGGAACTCACACATCCCAAAGTGGTTGCTGAGAAAGATTCTCTCTAGTTTTTATACGAAGATATTTCCTTTTCTACCGTAGTCCCAAAATCGCTTGAAATCTCCACTTGGAAATTCCACAAAAAGAGGGTTTCAAATCTGCTCTGTCTAAAGTAAGGTTCAACTCTGTCAGTTGAACACATGCAGCCCTAAGAAGTTACTGAGAATTCTTCTGTCTAGCGTTATATGCAGAAATCCCGTTTCCAACGAAATCCTCAATGAGGTCCAAATATCCACTTGCAGGCTTTACAAACAGAGTGTTTCCAAACTGCTCTATGAAAACAAAGGTTAAACTCTGTTAGTGGAACTCACACATCCCAAAGTGGTTGCTGAGAATGATTCTCTCTAGTTTTTATACGAAGATATTTCCTTTTCTACCGTAGGCCCAAATCGCTTGAAATCTCCCCTTGGAAATTCCACAAAAAGAGGGTTTCAAATCTGCTCTTTCTAAAGGAAGGTTCAACTCTGTGAGTTGAACACACGCAGCCCAAAGATGTTACTGAGAATTCTTCTGTCTAGCGTTATATGCAGAAATCCCGTTTCCAACGAAATCCTCAAAGAGGTCTCAATATCCACTTGCAGACTTTACAAACAGAGTGTTTCCAGACTGCTCTATGAAAACAAAGGTTAAACACTGTGAGTGGAACTCACACATCTCAAAGTGGTTGCTGAGAATGATTCTCTCTAGTTTTTATACGAAGATACTTCCTTTTCAACCGTAGGCCCAAAATCGATTGAAATCTCCACTTGGAAATTCCACAAAAAGAGGGTTTCAAATCTGCTCTGTCTAAAGTAAGGTTCAACTCTGTCAGTTGAACACATGCAGCCCAAAGAAGTTACTGAGAATTCTTCTGTCTAGCGTTATATGCAGAAATCCCGTTTCCAACGAAATCCTCAAAGAGGTCTCAATATCCACTTGCAGACTTTACAAACAGAGTGTTTCCAGACTGCTCTATGAAAACAAAGGTTAAACACTGTGAGTGGAACTCACACATCTCAAAGTGGTTGCTGAGAATGATTCTCTCTAGTTTTTATACGAAGATATTTCCTTTTCAACCGTAAGCCCAAAATCGCTTGAAATCTCCACTTGGAAATTCCACAAAAAGAGGGTTTCAAATCTGCTCTGTCTAAAGTAAGGTTCAACTCTGTCAGTTGAACACATGCAGCCCAAAGAAGTTACTGAGAATTCTTCTGTCTAGCGTTATATGCAGAAATACCGTTTCCAACGAAATCCTCAAAGAGGTCCAAATATCCACTTGCAGGCTTTACAAACAGAGTGTTTCCAAACTGCTCTATGAACACAAAGGTTAAACTCTGTGAGTGGAACTCACACATCCCAAAGTGGTTGCTGAGAATGATTCTCTCTAGTTTTTATACGAAGATATTTCCTTTTCTACCGTAGGCCCAAATCGCTTGAAATCTCCACTTGGAAATTCAAGAAAAAGAGGGTTTCAAATCTGCTCTGTCTAAAGTAAGGTTCAACTCTGTGAGTTGAACACAGGCAGCCCAAAGAAGTTACTGACAATTCTTCTGTCTAGCGTTATACGCAGAAATCCCGTTTCCAACAAAATCCTCAAAGAGGTCCAAATATCCACTTGCAGATTTTACAAATAGAGTGTTTCCAAACTGCTCTATGAAAACAAAGGTTAAACTCTGTGAGAGGAACGCACACATCCCAAAGTGTTTGCTGAGAATGATTCCCTCTAGTTTTTATATGAAGATATTTCCTTTTCTACCATAGGCCCAAATCTCTTGAAATCTCCACTTGCAAATTCCACAAAAAGAGGGTTTCAAATCTGCTCTGTCTAAAGGAAGGTTCAACTCTGTGTATTGAACACACGCAGGCCAAAGAAGTTACTGAGAATTCTTCTGTCTAGCGTTATATGCAGAAATCCCGTTTCCAACGATATCCTCAAAGAGGTCCAAATATCCAATTGCAGGCTTTACAAACAGAGTGTTTCCAAACTGCTCTATGAAAACAAAGGTTAAACTCTGTGAGTGGAACTCACAAATCCCAAAGTGGTTGCTGAGAATGATTCTCTCTAGTTTTTATACGAAGATATTTCCTTTTCTACCGTAGGCCCAAAATCGCTTGAAATCTCCACTTGGAAATTCCTCAAAAAGAGGGTTTCAAATCTGCTCTGTCTAAAGTAAGGTTCAAATCTGTGAGTTGAACACACGCAGCCCAAAGAAGTTACTGACAATTCTTCTGTCTAGCGTTATATGCAGAAATCCCGTTTCCAACGAAATCCTCAAAGAGGTCTCAATATCCACTTGAAGACTTTACAAACAGAGTGTTTCCAGACTGCTCTATGAAAACAAAGGTTAAACACTGTGAGTGGAACTCACACATCTCAAAGTGGTTGCTGAGAATGATTCTCTCTAGTTTTTATACGAAGATATTTCCTTTTCAACCGTAGGCCCAAAATCGATTGAAATCTCCACTTGGAAATTCCACAAAAAGAGGGTTTCAAATCTGCTCTGTCTAAAGTAAGGTTCAACTCTGTCAGTTGAACACATGCAGCCCAAAGAAGTTACTGAGAATTCTTCTGTCTAGCGTTATATGCAGAAATCCCGTTTCCAACGAAATCCTCAAAGAGGTCCAAATATCCACTTGCAGGCTTTACAAACAGAGTGTTTCCAAACTGCTCTATGAACACAAAGGTTAAACTCTGTGAGTGGAACTCACACATCCCAAAGTGGTTGCTGAGAAAGATTCTCTCTAGTTTTTATACGAAGATATTTCCTTTTCTACCGTAGTCCCAAAATCGCTTGAAATCTCCACTTGGAAATTCCACAAAAAGAGGGTTTCAAATCTGCTCTGTCTAAAGGAAGGTTCAACTCTGTCAGTTGAACACATGCAGCCCTAAGAAGTTACTGAGAATTCTTCTGTCTAGCGTTATATGCAGAAATCACGTTTCCAACGAAATCCTCAATGAGGTCCAAATATCCACTTGCAGGCTTTACAAACAGAGTGTTTCCAAACTGCTCTATGAAAACAAAGGTTAAACTCTGTGAGTGGAACTCACACATCCCAAAGTGTTTGCTGAGAATGATTCCCTCTAGTTTTTATATGAAGATATTTCCTTTTCTACCATAGGCCCAAATCTCTTGAAATCTCCACTTGCAAATTCCACAAAAAGAGGGTTTCAAATCTGCTCTGTCTAAAGGAAGGTTCAACTCTGTGTATTGAACACACGCAGGCCAAAGAAGTTACTGAGAATTCTTCTGTCTAGCGTTATATGCAGAAATCCCGTTTCCAACGATATCCTCAAAGAGGTCCAAATATCCAATTGCAGGCTTTACAAACAGAGTGTTTCCAAACTGCTCTATGAAAACAAAGGTTAAACTCTGTGAGTGGAACTCACAAATCCCAAAGTGGTTGCTGAGAATGATTCTCTCTAGTTTTTATACGAAGATATTTCCTTTTCTACCGTAGGCCCAAAATCGCTTGAAATCTCCACTTGGAAATTCCTCAAAAAGAGGGTTTAAAATCTGCTCTGTCTAAAGTAAGGTTCAACTCTGTGAGTTGAACACAGGCAGCGCAAAGAAGTTACTGACAATTCTTCTGTCTAGCGTTATATGCAGAAATCCCGTTTCCAACGAAATCCTCAAATAGGTCTCAATATCCACTTGCAGACTTTACAAACAGAGTGTTTCCAGACTGCTCTATGAAAACAAAGGTTAAACACTGTGAGTGGAACTCACACATCTCAAAGTGGTTGCTGAGAATGATTCTCTCTAGTTTTTATACGAAGATATTTCCTTTTCAACCGTAGGCCCAAAATCGATTGAAATCTCCACTTGGAAATTCCACAAAAAGATGGTTTCAAATCTGCTCTGTCTAAAGTAAGGTTCAACTCTGTCAGTTGAACACATGCAGCCCAAAGAAGTTACTGAGAATTCTTCTGTCTAGCGTTATATGCAGAAATCCCGTTTCCAACGAAATCCTCAAAGAGGTCCAAATATCCACTTGCAGGCTTTACAAACAGAGTGTTTCCAAACTGCTCTATGAACACAAAGGTTAAACTCTGTGAGTGGAACTCACACATCCCAAAGTGGTTGCTGAGAAAGATTCTCTCTAGTTTTTATACGAAGATATTTCCTTTTCTACCGTTGTCCCAAAATCGCTTGAAATCTCCACTTGGAAATTCCACAAAAAGAGGGTTTCAAATCTGCTCTGTCTAAAGTAAGGTTCAACTCTGTCAGTTGAACACATGCAGCCCTAAGAAGTTACTGAGAATTCTTCTGTCTAGCGTTATATGCAGAAATCCCGTTTCCAACGAAATCCTCAATGAGGTCCAAATATCCACTTGCAGGCTTTACAAACAGAGTGTTTCCAAACTGCTCTATGAAAACAAAGGTTAAACTCTGTGAGTGGAACTCACACATCCCAAAGTGGTTGCTGAGAATGATTCTCTCTAGTTTTTATACGAAGATATTTCCTTTTCTACCGTAGGCCCAAATCGCTTGAAATCTCCCCTTGGAAATTCCACAAAAAGAGGGTTTCAAATCTGCTCTTTCTAAAGGAAGGTTCAACTCTGTGAGTTGAACACACGCAGCCCAAAGATGTTACTGAGAATTCTTCTGTGTAGCGTTATATGCAGAAATCCCGTTTCCAACGAAATCCTCAAAGAGGTCTCAATATCCACTTGCAGACTTTACAAACAGAGTGTTTCCAGACTGCTCTATGAAAACAAAGGTTAAACACTGTGAGTGGAACTCACACATCTCAAAGTGGTTGCTGAGAATGATTCTCTCTAGTTTTTATACGAAGATACTTCCTTTTCAACCGTAGGCCCAAAATCGATTGAAATCTCCACTTGGAAATTCCACAAAAAGAGGGTTTCAAATCTGCTCTGTCTAAAGTAAGGTTCAACTCTGTCAGTTGAACACATGCAGCCCAAAGAAGTTACTGAGAATTCTTCTGTCTAGCGTTATATGCAGAAATCCCGTTTCCAACGAAATCCTCAAAGAGGTCTCAATATCCTCTTGCAGACTTTACAAACAGAGTGTTTCCAGACTGCTCTATGAAAACAAAGGTTAAACACTGTGAGTGGAACTCACACATCTCAAAGTGGTTGCTGAGAATGATTCTCTCTAGTTTTTATACGAAGATATTTCCTTTTCAACCGTAAGCCCAAAATCGCTTGAAATCTCCACTTGGAAATTCCACAAAAAGAGGGTTTCAAATCTGCTCTGTCTAAAGTAAGGTTCAACTCTGTCAGTTGAACACATGCAGCCCAAAGAAGTTACTGAGAATTCTTCTGTCTAGCGTTATATGCAGAAATACCGTTTCCAACGAAATCCTCAAAGAGGTCCAAATATCCACTTGCAGGCTTTACAAACAGAGTGTTTCCAAACTGCTCTATGAACACAAAGGTTAAACTCTGTGAGTGGAACTCACACATCCCAAAGTGGTTGCTGAGAATGATTCTCTCTAGTTTTTATACGAAGATATTTCCTTTTCTACCGTAGGCCCAAATCGCTTGAAATCTCCACTTGGAAATTCAAGAAAAAGAGGGTTTCAAATCTGCTCTGTCTAAAGTAAGGTTCAACTCTGTGAGTTGAACACAGGCAGCCCAAAGAAGTTACTGACAATTCTTCTGTCTAGCGTTATACGCAGAAATCCCGTTTCCAACAAAATCCTCAAAGAGGTCCAAATATCCACTTGCAGATTTTACAAATAGAGTGTTTCCAAACTGCTCTATGAAAACAAAGGTTAAACTCTGTGAGAGGAACGCACACATCCCAAAGTGTTTGCTGAGAATGATTCCCTCTAGTTTTTATATGAAGATATTTCCTTTTCTCCATAGGCCCAAATCTCTTGAAATCTCCACTTGCAAATTCCACAAAAAGAGGGTTTCAAATCTGCTCTGTCTAAAGGAAGGTTCAACTCTGTGTATTGAACACACGCAGGCCAAAGAAGTTACTGAGAATTCTTCTGTCTAGCGTTATATGCAGAAATCCCGTTTCCAACGATATCCTCAAAGAGGTCCAAATATCCAATTGCAGGCTTTACAAACAGAGTGTTTCCAAACTGCTCTATGAAAACAAAGGTTAAACTCTGTGAGTCGAACTCACAAATCCCAAAGTGGTTGCTGAGAATGATTCTCTCTAGTTTTTATACGAAGATATTTCCTTTTCTACCGTAGGCCCCAAATCGCTTGAAATCTCCACTTGGAAATTCCTCAAAAAGAGGGTTTCAAATCTGCTCTGTCTAAAGTAAGGTTCAACTCTGTGAGTTGAACACACGCAGCCCAAAGAAGTTACTGACAATTCTTCTGTCTAGCGTTATATGCAGAAATCCCGTTTCCAACGAAATCCTCAAAGAGGTCTCAATATCCACTTGAAGACTTTACAAACAGAGTGTTTCCAGACTGCTCTATGAAAACAAAGGTTAAACACTGTGAGTGGAACTCACACATCTCAAAGTGGTTGCTGAGAATGATTCTCTCTAGTTTTTATACGAAGATATTTCCTTTTCAACCGTAGGCCCAAAATCGATTGAAATCTCCACTTGGAAATTCCACAAAAAGAGGGTTTCAAATCTGCTCTGTCTAAAGTAAGGTTCAACTCTGTCAGTTGAACACATGCAGCCCAAAGAAGTTACTGAGAATTCTTCTGTCTAGCGTTATATGCAGAAATCCCGTTTCCAACGAAATCCTCAAAGAGGTCCAAATATCCACTTGCAGGCTTTACAAACAGAGTGTTTCCAAACTGCTCTATGAACACAAAGGTTAAACTCTGTGAGTGGAACTCACACATCCCAAAGTGGTTGCTGAGAAAGATTCTCTCTAGTTTTTATACGAAGATATTTCCTTTTCTACCGTAGTCCCAAAATCGCTTGAAATCTCCACTTGGAAATTCCACAAAAAGAGGGTTTCAAATCTGCTCTGTCTAAAGTAAGGTTCAACTCTGTCAGTTGAACACATGCAGCCCTAAGAGGTTACTGAGAATTCTTCTGTCTAGCGTTATATGCAGAAATCCCGTTTCCAACGAAATCCTCAATGAGGTCCAAATATCCACTTGCAGGCTTTACAAACAGAGTGTTTCCAAACTGCTCTATGAAAACAAAGGTTAAACTCTGTGAGTGGAACTCACACATCTCAAAGTGGTTGCTGAGAATGATTCTCTCTAGTTTTTATACGAAGATATTTCCTTTTCTACCGTAGGCCCAAATCGCTTGAAATCTCCCCTTGGAAATTCCACAAAAAGAGGGTTTCAAATCTGCTCTTTCTAAAGGAAGGTTCAACTCTGTGAGTTGAACACACGCAGCCCAAAGATGTTACTGAGAATTCTTCTGTGTAGCGTTATATGCAGAAATCCCGTTTCCAACGAAATCCTCAAAGAGGTCTCAATATCCACTTGCAGACTTTACAAACAGAGTGTTTCCAGACTGCTCTATGAAAACAAAGGTTAAACACTGTGAGTGGAACTCACACATCTCAAAGTGGTTGCTGAGAATGATTCTCTCTAGTTTTTATACGAAGATACTTCCTTTTCTACCGTTGTCCCAAAATCGCTTGAAATCTCCACTTGGATATTCCACAAAAAGAGGGTTTCAAATCTGCTCTGTCTAAAGGAAGGTTCAACTCTGTCAGTTGAACACATGCAGCCCTAAGAAGTTACTGAGAATTCTTCTGTCTAGCGTTATATGCAGAAATCCCGTTTCCAACGAAATCCTCAATGAGGTCCAAATATCCACTTGCAGGCTTTACAAACAGAGTGTTTCCAAAATGCTCTATGAAAACAAAGGTTAAACTCTGTGAGTGGAACTCACACATCCCAAAGTGGTTGCTGAGAATGATTCTCTCTAGTTTTTATACGAAGATATTTCCTTTTCTACCGTAGGCCCAAATCGCTTGAAATCTCCCCTTGGAAATTCCACAAAAAGAGGGTTTCAAATCTGCTCTTTCTAAAGGAAGGTTCAACTCTGTGAGTTGAACACACGCAGCCCAAAGATGTTACTGAGAATTCTTCTGTCTAGCGTTATATGCAGAAATCCCGTTTCCAACGAAATCCTCAAAGAGGTCTCAATATCCACTTGCAGACTTTACAAACAGAGTGTTTCCAGACTGCTCTATGAAAACAAAGGTTAAACTCTGTGAGTGGAACTCACACATCTCAAAGTGGTTGCTGAGAATGATTCTCTCTAGTTTTTATACGAAGATACTTCCTTTTCAACCGTAGGCCCAAAATCGATTGAAATCTCCACTTGGAAATTCCACAAAAAGAGGGTTTCAAATCTGCTCTGTCTAAAGTAAGGTTCAACTCTGTCAGTTGAACACATGCAGCCCAAAGAAGTTACTGAGAATTCTTCTGTCTAGCGTTATATGCAGAAATACCGTTTCCAACGAAATCCTCAAAGAGGTCCAAATATCCACTTGCAGGCTTTACAAACAGAGTGTTTCCAAACTGCTCTATGAACACAAAGGTTAAACTCTGTGAGTGGAACTCACACATCCCAAAGTGGTTGCTGAGAATGATTCTCTCTAGCTTTTATACGAAGATATTTCCTTTTCTACCGTAGGCCCAAATCGCTTGAAATCTCCACTTGGAAATTCAAGAAAAAGAGGGTTTCAAATCTGCTCTGTCTAAAGTAAGGTTCAACTCTGTGAGTTGAACACAGGCAGCCCAAAGAAGTTACTGACAATTCTTCTGTCTAGCGTTATACGCAGAAATCCCGTTTCCAACAAAATCCTCAAAGAGGTCCAAATATCCACTTGCAGATTTTACAAATAGAGTGTTTCCAAACTGCTCTATGAAAACAAAGGTTAAACTCTGTGAGAGGAACGCACACATCCCAAAGTGTTTGCTGAGAATGATTCCCTCTAGTTTTTATATGAAGATATTTCCTTTTCTACCATAGGCCCAAATCTCTTGAAATCTCCACTTGCAAATTCCACAAAAAGAGGGTTTCAAATCTGCTCTGTCTAAAGGAAGGTTCAACTCTGTGTATTGAACACACGCAGGCCAAAGAAGTTACTGAGAATTCTTCTGTCTAGCGTTATATGCAGAAATCCCGTTTCCAACGATATCCTCAAAGAGGTCCAAATATCCAATTGCAGGCTTTACAAACAGAGTGTTTCCAAACTGCTCTATGAAAACAAAGGTTAAACTCTGTGAGTGGAACTCACAAATCCCAAAGTGGTTGCTGAGAATGATTCTCTCTAGTTTTTATACGAAGATATTTCCTTTTCTACCGTAGGCCCAAAATCGCTTGAAATCTCCACTTGGAAATTCCTCAAAAAGAGGGTTTAAAATCTGCTCTGTCTAAAGTAAGGTTCAACTCTGTGAGTTGAACACAGGCAGCCCAAAGAAGTTACTGACAATTCTTCTGTCTAGCGTTATATGCAGAAATCCCGTTTCCAACGAAATCCTCAAAGAGGTCTCAATATCCACTTGAAGACTTTACAAACAGAGTGTTTCCAGACTGCTCTATGAAAACAAAGGTTAAACACTGTGAGTGGAACTCACACATCTCAAAGTGGTTGCTGAGAATGATTCTCTCTACTTTTTATACGAAGATATTTCCTTTTCAACCGTAGGCCCAAAATCGCTTGAAATCTCCACTTGGAAATTCCACAAAAAGAGGGTTTCAAATCTGCTCTGTCTAAAGTAAGGTTCAACTCTGTGAGTTGAACACACGCAGCCCAAAGAAGTTACTGAGAATTCTTCTGTCTAGCGTTATATGCAGAAATCCCGTTTCCAACGAAATCCTCAAAGAGGTCCAAATATCCACTTGCAGACTTTACAAACAGGGTGTTTCCAATCTGCTCTATGAAAACATAGGTTAAACTCTGTGAGTGGAACGCACACATCCCAAAGAGTTTGCAGAGAATGATTCTCTCTAGTTTTTATAGGAAGATATTTCCTTTTCTACCGTAGGCCCAAATCGCTTGAAATCTCCACTTGGAAATTCAAGAAAAAGAGGGTTTCAAATCTGCTCTGTCTAAAGTAAGGTTCAACTCTGTGAGTTGAACACAGGCAGCCCAAAGAAGTTACTGAGAATTCTTCTGTCTAGCGTTATACGCAGAAATCCCGTTTCCAACAAAATCCTCAAAGAGGTCCAGATATCCACTTGCAGATTTTACAAATAGAGTGTTTCCAAACTGCTCTATGAAAACAAAGGTTAAACTCTGTGAGAGGAACGCACACATCCCAAAGTGTTTGCTGAGAATGATTCCCTCTAGTTTTTATATGAAGATATTTCCTTTTCTACCATAGGCCCAAATCTCTTGAAATCTCCACTTGGAAATTCCACAAAAAGAGGGTTTCAAATCTGCTCTGTCTAAAGGAAGGTTCAACTCTGTGTATTGAACACACGCAGGCCAAAGAAGTTACTGAGAATTCTTCTGTCTAGCGTTATATGCAGAAATCCCGTTTCCAACGATATCCTCAAAGAGGTCCAAATATCCAATTGCAGGCTTTACAAACAGAGTGTTTCCAAACTGCTCTATGAAAACAAAGGTTAAACTCTGTGAGTGGAACTCACAAATCCCAAAGTGGTTGCTGAGAATGATTCTCTCTAGTTTTTATACGAAGATATTTCCTTTTCTTCCGTAGTCCCAAAATAGCTTGAAATCTCCACTTGGAAATTCCTCAAAAAGAGGGTTTCAAATCTGCTCTGTCTAAAGTAAGGTTCAACTCTGTGAGTTGAACACACGCAGCCCAAAGAAGTTACTGACAATTCTTCTGTCTAGCGTTATATGCAGAAATCCCGTTTCCAACGAAATCCTCAAAGAGGTCTCAATATCCACTTGCAGACTTTACAAACAGAGTGTTTCCAGACTGCTCTATGAAAACAAAGGTTAAACACTGTGAGTGGAACTCACACATCTCAAAGTGGTTGCTGAGAATGATTCTCTCTAGTTTTTATACGAAGATATTTCCTTTTCAACCGTAGGCCCAAAATCGATTGAAATCTCCACTTGGAAATTCCACAAAAAGAGGGTTTCAAATCTGCTCTGTCTAAAGTAAGGTTCAACTCTGTCAGTTGAACACATGCAGCCCAAAGAAGTTACTGAGAATCCTTCTGTCTAGCGTTATATGCAGAAATCCCGTTTCCAACGAAATCCTCAAAGAGGTCCAAATATCCACTTGCAGGCTTTACAAACAGAGTGTTTCCAAACTGCTCTATGAACACAAAGGTTAAACTCTGTGAGTGGAACTCACACATCCCAAAGTGGTTGCTGAGAATGATTCTCTCTAGTTTTTATACGAAGATATTTCCTTTTCTACCGTAGGCCCAAAATCGCTTGAAATCTCCACTTGGAAATTCCACAAAAAGAGGGTTTCAAATCTGCTCTGTCTAAAGTAAGGTTCAACTCTGTCAGTTGAACACATGCAGCCCAAAGAAGTTACTGAGAATTCTTCTGTCTAGCGTTATATGCAGAAATCCCGTTTCCAACGAAATCCTCAAAGAGGTCCAAATATCCACTTGCAGGCTTTACAAACAGAGTGTTTCCAAACTGCTCTATGAACACAAAGGTTAAACTCTGTGAGTGGAACTCACACATCCCAAAGTGGTTGCTGAGAATGATTCTCTCTAGTTTTTATACGAAGATATTTCCTTTTCTACCGTAGGCCCAAAATCGCTTGAAATCTCCACTTGGAAATTCCACAAAAAGAGGGTTTCAAATCTGCTCTGTCTAAAGTAAGGTTCAACTCTGTCAGTTGAACACATTCAGCCCAAAGAAGTTACTGAGAATTCTTCTGTCTAGCGTTATATGCAGAAATCCCGTTTCCAACGAAATCCTCAATGAGGTCCAAATATCCACCTGCAGGCTTTACAATCAGAGTGTTTCCAAACTGCTCTATGAAAACAAAGGTTAAACTCTGTGAGTGGAACTCACACATCCCAAAGTGGTTGCTGAGAATGATTCTCTCTAGTTTTTATACGAAGATATTTCCTTTTCTACCGTAGGCCCAAATCGCTTGAAATCTCCCCTTGGAAATTCCACAAAAAGAGGGTTTCTAATCTGCTCTTTCTAAAGGAAGGTTCAACTCTGTGAGTTGAACACACGCAGCCCAAAGAAGTTACTCAGAATTCTTCTGTCTAGCGTTATAGGCAGAAATCCCGTTTCCAACGAAATCCTCAAAGAGGTCCAAATATCCACTTGCAGACTTTACAAACAGAGTGTTTCCAATCTGCTCTATGAAAACATAGGTTAAACTCTGTGAGTGGAACGCACACATCCCAAAGAGTTTGCAGAGAATGATTCTCTCTAGTTTTTATAGGAAGATATTTCCTTTTCTACCGTAGGCCCAAATCGCTTGAAATCTCCACTTGGAAATTCAAGAAAAAGAGGGTTTCAAATCTGCTCTGTCTAAAGTAAGGTTCAACTCTGTGAGTTGAACACAGGCAGCCCAAAGAAGTTACTGACAATTCTTCTGTCTAGCGTTATACGCAGAAATCCCGTTTCCAACAAAATCCTCAAAGAGGTCCAGATATCCACTTGCAGATTTTACAAATAGAGTGTTTCCAAACTGCTCTATGAAAACAAAGGTTAAACTCTGTGAGAGGAACGCACACATCCCAAAGTGTTTGCTGAGAATGATTCCCTCTAGTTTTTATATGAAGATATTTCCTTTTCTACCATAGGCCCAAATCTCTTGAAATCTCCACTTGCAAATTCCACAAAAAGAGGGTTTCAAATCTGCTCTGTCTAAAGGAAGGTTCAACTCGGTGTATTGAACACACGCAGGCCAAAGAAGTTACTGAGAATTCTTCTGTCTAGCGTTATATGCAGAAATCCCGTTTCCAACGATATCCTCAAAGAGGTCCAAATATCCAATTGCAGGCTTTACAAACAGAGTGTTTCCAAACTGCTCTATGAAAACAAAGGTTAAACTCTGTGAGTGGAACTCACAAATCCCAAAGTGGTTGCTGAGAATGATTCTCTCTAGTTTTTATACGAAGATATTTCCTTTTCTACCGTAGGCCCAAAATCGCTTGAAATCTCCACTTGGAAATTCCTCAAAAAGAGGGTTTCAAATCTGCTCTGTCTAAAGTAAGGTTCAACTCTGTGAGTTGAACACACGCAGCCCAAGCAAGTTACTGAAAATTCTTCTGTCTAGCGTTATATGCAGAAATCCCGTTTCCAACGAAATCCTCAAAGAGGTCTCAATATCCACTTGCAGACTTTACAAACAGAGTGTTTCCAGACTGCTCTATGAAAACAAAGGTTAAACACTGTGAGTGGAACTCACACATCTCAAAGTAGTTGCTGAGAATGATTCTCTCTAGTTTTTATACGAAGATACTTCCTTTTCAACCGTAGGCCCAAAATCGATTGAAATCTCCACTTGGAAATTCCACAAAAAGAGGGTTTCAAATCTGCTCTGTCTAAAGTAAGGTTCAACTCTGTCAGTTGAACACATGCAGCCCAAAGAAGTTACTGAGAAATCTTCTGTCTAGCGTTATATGCAGAAATCCCGTTTCCAACGAAATCCTCAAAGAGGTCCAAATATCCACTTGCAGGCTTTACAAACAGAGTGTTTCCAAACTGCTCTATGAACACAAAGGTTAAACTCTGTGAGTGGAACTCACACATCCCAAAGTGGTTGCTGAGAAAGATTCTCTCTAGTTTTTATACGAAGATATTTCCTTTTCTACCGTAGTCCCAAAATCGCTTGAAATCTCCACTTGGAAATTCCACAAAAAGAGGGTTTCAAATCTGCTCTGTCTAAAGTAAGGTTCAACTCTGTCAGTTGAACACATGCAGCCCTAAGAGGTTACTGAGAATTCTTCTGTCTAGCGTTATATGCAGAAATCCCGTTTCCAACGAAATCCTCAATGAGGTCCAAATATCCACTTGCAGGCTTTACAAACAGAGTGTTTCCAAACTGCTCTATGAAAACAAAGGTTAAACTCTGTGAGTGGAACTCACACATCTCAAAGTGGTTGCTGAGAATGATTCTCTCTAGTTTTTATACGAAGATATTTCCTTTTCTACCGTAGGCCCAAATCGCTTGAAATCTCCCCTTGGAAATTCCACAAAAAGAGGGTTTCAAATCTGCTCTTTCTAAAGGAAGGTTCAACTCTGTGAGTTGAACACACGCAGCCCAAAGATGTTACTGAGAATTCTTCTGTGTAGCGTTATATGCAGAAATCCCGTTTCCAACGAAATCCTCAAAGAGGTCTCAATATCCACTTGCAGACTTTACAAACAGAGTGTTTCCAGACTGCTCTATGAAAACAAAGGTTAAACACTGTGAGTGGAACTCACACATCTCAAAGTGGTTGCTGAGAATGATTCTCTCTAGTTTTTATACGAAGATACTTCCTTTTCTACCGTTGTCCCAAAATCGCTTGAAATCTCCACTTGGATATTCCACAAAAAGAGGGTTTCAAATCTGCTCTGTCTAAAGGAAGGTTCAACTCTGTCAGTTGAACACATGCAGCCCTAAGAAGTTACTGAGAATTCTTCTGTCTAGCGTTATATGCAGAAATCCCGTTTCCAACGAAATCCTCAATGAGGTCCAAATATCCACTTGCAGGCTTTACAAACAGAGTGTTTCCAAAATGCTCTATGAAAACAAAGGTTAAACTCTGTGAGTGGAACTCACACATCCCAAAGTGGTTGCTGAGAATGATTCTCTCTAGTTTTTATACGAAGATATTTCCTTTTCTACCGTAGGCCCAAATCGCTTGAAATCTCCCCTTGGAAATTCCACAAAAAGAGGGTTTCAAATCTGCTCTTTCTAAAGGAAGGTTCAACTCTGTGAGTTGAACACACGCAGCCCAAAGATGTTACTGAGAATTCTTCTGTCTAGCGTTATATGCAGAAATCCCGTTTCCAACGAAATCCTCAAAGAGGTCTCAATATCCACTTGCAGACTTTACAAACAGAGTGTTTCCAGACTGCTCTATGAAAACAAAGGTTAAACACTGTGAGTGGAACTCACACATCTCAAAGTGGTTGCTGAGAATGATTCTCTCTAGTTTTTATACGAAGATACTTCCTTTTCAACCGTAGGCCCAAAATCGATTGAAATCTCCACTTGGAAATTCCACAAAAAGAGGGTTTCAAATCTGCTCTGTCTAAAGTAAGGTTCAACTCTGTCAGTTGAACACATGCAGCCCAAAGAAGTTACTGAGAATTCTTCTGTCTAGCGTTATATTGAGAAATACCGTTTCCAACGAAATCCTCAAAGAGGTCCAAATATCCACTTGCAGGCTTTACAAACAGAGTGTTTCCAAACTGCTCTATGAACACAAAGGTTAAACTCTGTGAGTGGAACTCACACATCCCAAAGTGGTTGCTGAGAATGATTCTCTCTAGCTTTTATACGAAGATATTTCCTTTTCTACCGTAGGCCCAAATCGCTTGAAATCTCCACTTGGAAATTCAAGAAAAAGAGGGTTTCAAATCTGCTCTGTCTAAAGTAAGGTTCAACTCTGTGAGTTGAACACAGGCAGCCCAAAGAAGTTACTGACAATTCTTCTGTCTAGCGTTATACGCAGAAATCCCGTTTCCAACAAAATCCTCAAAGAGGTCCAAATATCCACTTGCAGATTTTACAAATAGAGTGTTTCCAAACTGCTCTATGAACACAAAGGTTAAACTCTGTGAGTGGAACTCACACATCCCAAAGTGGTTGCTGAGAAAGATTCTCTCTAGTTTTTATACGAAGATATTTCCTTTTCTACCGTAGTCCCAAAATCGCTTGAAATCTCCACTTGGAAATTCCACAAAAAGAGGGTTTCAAATCTGCTCTGTCTAAAGTAAGGTTCAACTCTGTCAGTTGAACACATGCAGCCCTAAGAGGTTACTGAGAATTCTTCTGTCTAGCGTTATATGCAGAAATCCCGTTTCCAACGAAATCCTCAATGAGGTCCAAATATCCACTTGCAGGCTTTACAAACAGAGTGTTTCCAAACTGCTCTATGAAAACAAAGGTTAAACTCTGTGAGTGGAACTCACACATCTCAAAGTGGTTGCTGAGAATGATTCTCTCTAGTTTTTATACGAAGATATTTCCTTTTCTACCGTAGGCCCAAATCGCTTGAAATCTCCCCTTGGAAATTCCACAAAAAGAGGGTTTCAAATCTGCTCTTTCTAAAGGAAGGTTCAACTCTGTGAGTTGAACACACGCAGCCCAAAGATGTTACTGAGAATTCTTCTGTGTAGCGTTATATGCAGAAATCCCGTTTCCAACGAAATCCTCAAAGAGGTCTCAATATCCACTTGCAGACTTTACAAACAGAGTGTTTCCAGACTGCTCTATGAAAACAAAGGTTAAACACTGTGAGTGGAACTCACACATCTCAAAGTGGTTGCTGAGAATGATTCTCTCTAGTTTTTATACGAAGATACTTCCTTTTCTACCGTTGTCCCAAAATCGCTTGAAATCTCCACTTGGATATTCCACAAAAAGAGGGTTTCAAATCTGCTCTGTCTAAAGGAAGGTTCAACTCTGTCAGTTGAACACATGCAGCCCTAAGAAGTTACTGAGAATTCTTCTGTCTAGCGTTATATGCAGAAATCCCGTTTCCAACGAAATCCTCAATGAGGTCCAAATATCCACTTGCAGGCTTTACAAACAGAGTGTTTCCAAAATGCTCTATGAAAACAAAGGTTAAACTCTGTGAGTGGAACTCACACATCCCAAAGTGGTTGCTGAGAATGATTCTCTCTAGTTTTTATACGAAGATATTTCCTTTTCTACCGTAGGCCCAAATCGCTTGAAATCTCCCCTTGGAAATTCCACAAAAAGAGGGTTTCAAATCTGCTCTTTCTAAAGGAAGGTTCAACTCTGTGAGTTGAACACACGCAGCCCAAAGATGTTACTGAGAATTCTTCTGTCTAGCGTTATATGCAGAAATCCCGTTTCCAACGAAATCCTCAAAGAGGTCTCAATATCCACTTGCAGACTTTACAAACAGAGTGTTTCCAGACTGCTCTATGAAAACAAAGGTTAAACACTGTGAGTGGAACTCACACATCTCAAAGTGGTTGCTGAGAATGATTCTCTCTAGTTTTTATACGAAGATACTTCCTTTTCAACCGTAGGCCCAAAATCGATTGAAATCTCCACTTGGAAATTCCACAAAAAGAGGGTTTCAAATCTGCTCTGTCTAAAGTAAGGTTCAACTCTGTCAGTTGAACACATGCAGCCCAAAGAAGTTACTGAGAATTCTTCTGTCTAGCGTTATATGCAGAAATCCCGTTTCCAACGAAATCCTCAAAGAGGTCCAAATATCCACTTGCAGGCTTTACAAACAGAGTGTTTCCAAACTGCTCTATGAACACAAAGGTTAAACTCTGTGAGTGGAACTCACACATCCCAAAGTGGTTGCTGAGAATGATTCTCTCTAGCTTTTATACGAAGATATTTCCTTTTCTACCGTAGGCCCAAATCGCTTGAAATCTCCACTTGGAAATTCAAGAAAAAGAGGGTTTCAAATCTGCTCTGTCTAAAGTAAGGTTCAACTCTGTGAGTTGAACACAGGCAGCCCAAAGAAGTTACTGACAATTCTTCTGTCTAGCGTTATACGCAGAAATCCCGTTTCCAACAAAATCCTCAAAGAGGTCCAAATATCCACTTGCAGATTTTACAAATAGAGTGTTTCCAAACTGCTCTATGAAAACAAAGGTTAAACTCTGTGAGAGGAACGCACACATCCCAAAGTGTTTGCTGAGAATGATTCCCTCTAGTTTTTATATGAAGATATTTCCTTTTCTACCATAGGCCCAAATCTCTTGAAATCTCCACTTGCAAATTCCACAAAAAGAGGGTTTCAAATCTGCTCTGTCTAAAGGAAGGTTCAACTCTGTGTATTGAACACACGCAGGCCAAAGAAGTTACTGAGAATTCTTCTGTCTAGCGTTATATGCAGAAATCCCGTTTCCAACGATATCCTCAAAGAGGTCCAAATATCCAATTGCAGGCTTTACAAACAGAGTGTTTCCAAACTGCTCTATGAAAACAAAGGTTAAACTCTGTGAGTGGAACTCACAAATCCCAAAGTGGTTGCTGAGAATGATTCTCTCTAGTTTTTATACGAAGATATTTCCTTTTCTACCGTAGGCCCAAAATCGCTTGAAATCTCCACTTGGAAATTCCTCAAAAAGAGGGTTTAAAATCTGCTCTGTCTAAAGTAAGGTTCAACTCTGTGAGTTGAACACAGGCAGCCCAAAGAAGTTACTGACAATTCTTCTGTCTAGCGTTATATGCAGAAATCCCGTTTCCAACGAAATCCTCAAAGAGGTCTCAATATCCACTTGCAGACTTTACAAACAGAGTGTTTCCAGACTGCTCTATGAAAACAAAGGTTAAACACTGTGAGTGGAACTCACACATCTCAAAGTGGTTGCTGAGAATGATTCCCTCTAGTTTTTATACGAAGATATTTCCTTTTCAACCGTAGGCCCAAAATCGATTGAAATCTCCGCTTGGAAATTCCACAAAAAGAGGGTTTCAAATCTGCTCTGTCTAAAGTAAGGTTCAACTCTGTCAGTTGAACACATGCAGCCCAAAGAAGTTACTGAGAATTCTTCTGTCTAGCGTTATATGCAGAAATCCCGTTTCCAACGAAATCCTCAAAGAGGTCCAAATATCCACTTGCAGGCTTTACAAACAGAGTGTTTCCAAACTGCTCTATGAACACAAAGGTTAAACTCTGTGAGTGGAACTCACACATCCCAAAGTGGTTGCTGAGAAAGATTCTCTCTAGTTTTTATACGAAGATATTTCCTTTTCTACCGTAGTCCCAAAATCGCTTGAAATCTCCACTTGGAAATTCCACAAAAAGAGGGTTTCAAATCTGCTCTGTCTAAAGTAAGGTTCAACTCTGTCAGTTGAACACATGCAGCCCTAAGAAGTTACTGAGAATTCTTCTGTCTAGCGTTATATGCAGAAATCCCGTTTCCAACGAAATCCTCAATGAGGTCCAAATATCCACTTGCAGGCTTTACAAACAGAGTGTTTCCAAACTGCTCTATGAAAACAAAGGTTAAACTCTGTGAGTGGAACTCACACATCCCAAAGTGGTTGCTGAGAATGATTCTCTCTAGTTTTTATACGAAGATATTTCCTTTTCTACCGTAGGCCCAAATCGCTTGAAATCTCCCCTTGGAAATTCCACAAAAAGAGGGTTTCAAATCTGCTCTTTCTAAAGGAAGGTTCAACTCTGTGAGTTGAACACACGCAGCCCAAAGATGTTACTGAGAATTCTTCTGTCTAGCGTTATATGCAGAAATCCCGTTTCCAACGAAATCCTCAAAGAGGTCTCAATATCCACTTGCAGACTTTACAAACAGAGTGTTTCCAGACTGCTCTATGAAAACAAAGGTTAAACACTGTGAGTGGAACTCACACATCTCAAAGTGGTTGCTGAGAATGATTCTCTCTAGTTTTTATACGAAGATACTTCCTTTTCAACCGTAGGCCCAAAATCGATTGAAATCTCCACTTGGAAATTCCACAAAAAGAGGGTTTCAAATCTGCTCTGTCTAAAGTAAGGTTCAACTCTGTCAGTTGAACACATGCAGCCCAAAGAAGTTACTGAGAATTCTTCTGTCTAGCGTTATATGCAGAAATCCCGTTTCCAACGAAATCCTCAAAGAGGTCTCAATGTCCACTTGCAGACTTTACAAACAGAGTGTTTCCAGAGTGCTCTATGAAAACAAAGGTTAAACACTGTGAGTGGAACTCACACATCTCAAAGTGGTTGCTGAGAATGATTCTCTCTAGTTTTTATACGAAGATATTTCCTTTTCAACCGTAAGCCCAAAATCGCTTGAAATCTCCACTTGGAAATTCCACAAAAAGAGGGTTTCAAATCTGCTCTGTCTAAAGTAAGGTTCAACTCTGTCAGTTGAACACATGCAGCCCAAAGAAGTTACTGAGAATTCTTCTGTCTAGCGTTATATGCAGAAATACCGTTTCCAACGAAATCCTCAAAGAGGTCCAAATATCCACTTGCAGGCTTTACAAACAGAGTGTTTCCAAACTGCTCTATGAACACAAAGGTTAAACTCTGTGAGTGGAACTCACACATCCCAAAGTGGTTGCTGAGAATGATTCTCTCTAGTTTTTATACGAAGATGTTTCCTTTTCTACCGTAGGCCCAAATCGCTTGAAATCTCCACTTGGAAATTCAAGAAAAAGAGGGTTTCAAATCTGCTCTGTCTAAAGTAAGGTTCAAATCTGTGAGTTGAACACAGGCAGCCCAAAGAAGTTACTGACAATTCTTCTGTCTAGCGTTATACGCAGAAATCCCGTTTCCAACAAAATCCTCAAAGAGGTCCAAATATCCACTTGCAGATTTTACAAATAGAGTGTTTCCAAACTGCTCTATGAAAACAAAGGTTAAACTCTGTGAGAGGAACGCACACATCCCAAAGTGTTTGCTGAGAATGATTCCCTCTAGTTTTTATATGAAGATATTTCCTTTTCTACCATAGGCCCAAATCTCTTGAAATCTCCACTTGCAAATTCCACAAAAAGAGGGTTTCAAATCTGCTCTGTCTAAAGGAAGGTTCAACTCTGTGTATTGAACACACGCAGGCCAAAGAAGTTACTGAGAATTCTTCTGTCTAGCGTTATATGCAGAAATCCCGTTTCCAACGATACCCTCAAAGAGGTCCAAATATCCAATTGCAGGCTTTACAAACAGAGTGTTTCCAAACTGCTCTATGAAAACAAAGGTTAAACTCTGTGAGTGGAACTCACACATCCCAAAGTGTTTGCTGAGAATGATTCCCTCTAGTTTTTATACGAAGATATTTCCTTTTCTACCGTAGGCCCAAAATCGCTTGAAATCTCCACTTGGAAATTCCTCAAAAAGAGGGTTTCAAATCTGCTCTCTCTAAAGTAAGGTTCAACTCTGTGAGTTGAACACACGCAGCCCAAAGAAGTTACTGACAACTCTTCTGTCTAGCGTTATATGCAGAAATCCCGTTTCCAACGAAATCCTCAAAGAGGTCTCAATATCCACTTGCAGACTTTACAAACAGAGTGTTTCCAGACTGCTCTATGAAAACAAAGGTTAAACACTGTGAGTGGAACTCACACATCTCAAAGTGGTTGCTGAGAATGATTCTCTCTAGTTTTTATACGAAGATATTTCCTTTTCAACCGTAGGCCCAAAATCGATTGAAATCTCCACTTGGAAATTCCACAAAAAGAGGGTTTCAAATCTGCTCTGTCTAAAGTAAGGTTCAACTCTGTCAGTTGAACACATGCAGCCCAAAGAAGTTACTGAGAATTCTTCTGTCTAGCGTTATATGCAGAAATCCCGTTTCCAACGAAATCCTCAAAGAGGTCCAAATATCCACTTGCAGGCTTTACAAACAGAGTGTTTCCAAACTGCTCTATGAACACAAAGGTTAAACTCTGTGAGTGGAACTCACACATCCCAAAGTGGTTGCTGAGAATGATTCTCTCTAGTTTTTATACGAAGATATTTCCTTTTCTACCGTAGGCCCAAAATCGCTTGAAATCTCCACTTGGAAATTCCACAAAAAGAGGGTTTCAAATCTGCTCTGTCTAAAGTAAGGTTCAACTCTGTCAGTTGAACACATGCAGCCCTAAGAAGTTACTGAGAATTCTTCTGAATAGCGTTATATGCAGAAATCCCGTTTCCAAAGAAATCCTCAATGAGGTCCAAATATCCACTTGCAGGCTTTACAAACAGAGTGTTTCCAAACTGCTCTATGAAAACAAAGGTTAAACTCTGTGAGTGGAACTCACACATCTCAAAGTGGTTGCTGAGAATGATTCTCTCTACTTTTTATACGAAGATATTTCCTTTTCTACCGTAGGCCCAAATCGCTTGAAATCTCCCCTTGGAAATTCCACAAAAAGAGGGTTTCAAATCTGCTCTTTCTAAAGGAAGGTTCAACTCTGTGAGTTGAACACACGCAGCCCAAAGATGTTACTGAGAATTCTTCTGTCTAGCGTTATATGCAGAAATCCCGTTTCCAACGAAATCCTCAAAGAGGTCTCAATATCCACTTGCAGACTTTACAAACAGAGTGTTTCCAGACTGCTCTATGAAAACAAAGGTTAAACACTGTGAGTGGGACTCACACATCTCAAAGTGGTTGCTGAGAATGATTCTCTATAGTTTTTATACGAAGATACTTCCTTTTCAACCGTAGGCCCAAAATCGATTGAAATCTCCACTTGGAAATTCCACAAAAAGAGGGTTTCAAATCTGCTCTGTCTAAAGTAAGGTTCAACTCTGTCAGTTGAACACATGCAGCCCAAAGAAGTTACTGAGAATTCTTCTGTCTAGCGTTATATGCAGAAATCCCGTTTCCAACGAAATCCTCAAAGAGGTCCAAATATCCACTTGCAGGCTTTACAAACAGAGTGTTTCCAAACTGCTCTATGAACACAAAGGTTAAACTCTGTGAGTGGAACTCACACATCCCAAAGTGGTTGCTGAGAATGATTCTCTCTAGTTTTTATACGAAGATATTTCCTTTTCTACCGTAGGCCCAAAATCGCTTGAAATCTCCACTTGGAAATTCCACAAAAAGAGGGTTTCAAATCTGCTCTGTCTAAAGTAAGGTTCAACTCTGTCAGTTGAACACATGCAGCCCAAAGAAGTTACTGAGAATTCTTCTGTCTAGCGTTATATGCAGAAATCCCGTTTCCAACGAAATCCTCAAAGAGGTCCAAATATCCACTTGCAGACTTTACAAACAGAGTGTTTCCAATCTGCTCTATGAAAACATAGGTTAAACTCTGTGAGTGGAACGCACACATCCCAAAGAGTTTGCAGAGAATGATTCTCTCTAGTTTTTATACGAAGATATTTCCTTTTCTACCGTAGGCCCAAATCGCTTGAAATCTCCACTTGGAAATTCAAGAAAAAGAGGGTTTCAAATCTGCTCTGTCTAAAGTAAGGTTCAACTCTGTCAGTTGAACACATGCAGCCCAAAGAAGTTACTGAGAATTCTTCTGTCTAGCGTTATATGCAGAAATACCGTTTCCAACGAAATCCTCAAAGAGGTCCAAATATCCACTTGCAGGCTTTACAAACAGAGTGTTTCCAAACTGCTCTATGAACACAAAGGTTAAACTCTGTGAGTGGAACTCACACATCCCAAAGTGGTTGCTGAGAATGATTCTCTCTAGTTTTTATACGAAGATATTTCCTTTTCTACCGTAGGCCCAAATCGCTTGAAATCTCCACTTGGAAATTCAAGACAAAGAGGGTTTCAAATCTGCTCTGTCTAAAGTAAGGTTCAACGCTGTGAGTTGAACACAGGCAGCCCAAAGAAGTTACTGACAATTCTTCTGTCTAGCGTTATACGCAGAAATCCCGTTTCCAACAAAATCCTCAAAGAGGTCCAAATATCCACTTGCAGATTTTACAAATAGAGTGTTTCCAAACTGCTCTATGAAAACAAAGGTTAAACTCTGTGAGAGGAACGCACACATCCCAAAGTGTTTGCTGAGAAAGATTCCCTCTAGTTTTTATATGAAGATATTTCCTTTTCTACCATAGGCCCAAATCGATTGAAATCTCCACTTGCAAATTCCACAAAAAGAGGGTTTCAAATCTGCTCTGTCTAAAGGAAGGTTCAACTCTGTGTATTGAACACACGCAGGCCAAAGAAGTTACTGAGAATTCTTCTGTCTAGCGTTATATGCAGAAATCCCGTTTCCAACGATATCCTCAAAGAGGTCCAAATATCCAATTGCAGGCTTTACAAACAGAGTGTTTCCAAACTGCTCTATGAAAACAAAGGTTAAACTCTGTGAGTGGAACTCACAAATCCCAAAGTGGTTGCTGAGAATGATTCTCTCTAGTTTTTATACGAAGATATTTCCTTTTCTACCGTAGGCCCAAAATCGCTTGAAATCTCCACTTGGAAATTCCTCAAAAAGAGGGTTTAAAATCTGCTCTGTCTAAAGGAAGGTTCAACTCTGTGAGTTGAACACAGGCAGCCCAAAGAAGTTACTGACAATTCTTCTGTCTAGCGTAATATGCAGAAATCCCGTTTCCAACGAAATCCTCAAAGAGGTCTCAATATCCACTTGCAGACTTTACAAACAGAGTGTTTCCAGACTGCTCTATGAAAACAAAGGTTAAACACTGTGAGTGGAACTCACACATCTCAAAGTGGTTGCTGAGAATGATTCTCTCTAGTTTTTATACGAAGATATTTCCTTTTCAACCGTAGGCCCAAAATCGATTGAAATCTCCGCTTGGAAATTCCACAAAAAGAGGGTTTCAAATCTGCTCTGTCTAAAGTAAGGTTCAACTCTGTCAGTTGAACACATGCAGCCCAAAGAAGTTACTGAGAATTCTTCTGTCTAGCGTTATATGCAGAAATCCCGTTTCCAACGAAATCCTCAAAGAGGTCCAAATATCCACTTGCAGGCTTTACAAACAGAGTGTTTCCAAACTGCTCTATGAACACAAAGGTTAAACTCTGTGAGTGGAACTCACACATCCCAAAGTGGTTGCTGAGAAAGATTCTCTCTAGTTTTTATACGAAGATATTTCCTTTTCTACCGTAGTCCCAAAATCGCTTGAAATCTCCACTTGGAAATTCCACAAAAAGAGGGTTTCAAATCTGCTCTGTCTAAAGTAAGGTTCAACTCTGTCAGTTGAACACATGCAGCCCTAAGAAGTTACTGAGAATTCTTCTGTCTAGCGTTATATGCAGAAATCCCGTTTCCAACGAAATCCTCAATTAGGTCCAAATATCCACTTGCAGGCTTTACAAACAGAGTGTTTCCAAACTGCTCTATGAAAACAAAGGTTAAACTCTGTGAGTGGAACTCACACATCCCAAAGTGGTTGCTGAGAATGATTCTCTCTAGTTTTTATACGAAGATATTTCCTTTTCTACCGTAGGCCCAAATCGCTTGAAATCTCCCCTTGGAAATTCCACAAAAAGAGGGTTTCAAATCTGCTCTTTCTAAAGGAAGGTTCAACTCTGTGAGTTGAACACACGCAGCCCAAAGATGTTACTGAGAATTCTTCTGTCTAGCGTTATATGCAGAAATCCCGTTTCCAACGAAATCCTCAAAGAGGTCTCAATATCCACTTGCAGACTTTACAAACAGAGTGTTTCCAGACTGCTCTATGAAAACAAAGGTTAAACACTGTGAGTGGAACTCACACATCTCAAAGTGGTTGCTGAGAATGATTCTCTCTAGTTTTTATACGAAGATACTTCCTTTTCAACCGTAGGCCCAAAATCGATTGAAATCTCCACTTGGAAATTCCACAAAAAGAGGGTTTCAAATCTGCTCTGTCTAAAGTAAGGTTCAACTCTGTCAGTTGAACACATGCAGCCCAAAGAAGTTACTGAGAATTCTTCTGTCTAGCGTTATATGCAGAAATCCCGTTTCCAACGAAATCCTCAAAGAGGTCTCAATATCCACTTGCAGACTTTACAAACAGAGTGTTTCCAGAGTGCTCTATGAAAACAAAGGTTAAACACTGTGAGTGGAACTCACACATCTCAAAGTGGTTGCTGAGAATGATTCTCTCTAGTTTTTATACGAAGATATTTCCTTTTCAACCGTAAGCCCAAAATCGCTTGAAATCTCCACTTGGAAATTCCACAAAAAGAGGGTTTCAAATCTGCTCTGTCTAAAGTAAGGTTCAACTCTGTCAGTTGAACACATGCAGCCCAAAGAAGTTACTGAGAATTCTTCTGTCTAGCGTTATATGCAGAAATACCGTTTCCAACGAAATCCTCAAAGAGGTCCAAATATCCACTTGCAGGCTTTACAAACAGAGTGTTTCCAAACTGCTCTATGAACACAAAGGTTAAACTCTGTGAGTGGAACTCACACATCCCAAAGTGGTTGCTGAGAATGATTCTCTCTAGTTTTTATACGAAGATATTTCCTTTTCTACCGTAGGCCCAAATCGCTTGAAATCTCCACTTGGAAATTCAAGAAAAAGAGGGTTTCAAATCTGCTCTGTCTAAAGTAAGGTTCAAATCTGTGAGTTGAACACAGGCAGCCCAAAGAAGTTACTGACAATTCTTCTGTCTAGCGTTATACGCAGAAATCCCGTTTCCAACAAAATCCTCAAAGAGGTCCAAATATCCACTTGCAGATTTTACAAATAGAGTGTTTCCAAACTGCTCTATGAAAACAAAGGTTAAACTCTGTGAGAGGAACGCACACATCCCAAAGTGTTTGCTGAGAATGATTCCCTCTAGTTTTTATATGAAGATATTTCCTTTTCTACCATAGGCCCAAATCTCTTGAAATCTCCACTTGCAAATTCCACAAAAAGAGGGTTTCAAATCTGCTCTGTCTAAAGGAAGGTTCAACTCTGTGTATTGAACACACGCAGGCCAAAGAAGTTACTGAGAATTCTTCTGTCTAGCGTTATATGCAGAAATCCCGTTTCCAACGATACCCTCAAAGAGGTCCAAATATCCAATTGCAGGCTTTACAAACAGAGTGTTTCCAAACTGCTCTATGAAAACAAAGGTTAAACTCTGTGAGTGGAACTCACAAATCCCAAAGTGGTTGCTGAGAATGATTCTCTCTAGTTTTTATACGAAGATATTTCCTTTTCTACCGTAGGCCCAAAATCGCTTGAAATCTCCACTTGGAAATTCCTCAAAAAGAGGGTTTCAAATCTGCTCTCTCTAAAGTAAGGTTCAACTCTGTGAGTTGAACACACGCAGCCCAAAGAAGTTACTGACAACTCTTCTGTCTAGCGTTATATGCAGAAATCCCGTTTCCAACGAAATCCTCAAAGAGGTCTCAATATCCACTTGCAGACTTTACAAACAGAGTGTTTCCAGACTGCTCTATGAAAACAAAGGTTAAACACTGTGAGTGGAACTCACACATCTCAAAGTGGTTGCTGAGAATGATTCTCTCTAGTTTTTATACGAAGATATTTCCTTTTCAACCGTAGGCCCAAAATCGATTGAAATCTCCACTTGGAAATTCCACAAAAAGAGGGTTTCAAATCTGCTCTGTCTAAAGTAAGGTTCAACTCTGTCAGTTGAACACATGCAGCCCAAAGAAGTTACTGAGAATTCTTCTGTCTAGCGTTATATGCAGAAATCCCGTTTCCAACGAAATCCTCAAAGAGGTCCAAATATCCACTTGCAGGCTTTACAAACAGAGTGTTTCCAAACTGCTCTATGAACACAAAGGTTAAACTCTGTGAGTGGAACTCACACATCCCAAAGTGGTTGCTGAGAATGATTCTCTCTAGTTTTTATACGAAGATATTTCCTTTTCTACCGTAGGCCCAAAATCGCTTGAAATCTCCACTTGGAAATTCCACAAAAAGAGGGTTTCAAATCTGCTCTGTCTAAAGTAAGGTTCAACTCTGTCAGTTGAACACATGCAGCCCTAAGAAGTTACTGAGAATTCTTCTGAATAGCGTTATATGCAGAAATCCCGTTTCCAAAGAAATCCTCAATGAGGTCCAAATATCCACTTGCAGGCTTTACAAACAGAGTGTTTCCAAACTGCTCTATGAAAACAAAGGTTAAACTCTGTGAGTGGAACTCACACATCTCAAAGTGGTTGCTGAGAATGATTCTCTCTACTTTTTATACGAAGATATTTCCTTTTCTACCGTAGGCCCAAATCGCTTGAAATCTCCCCTTGGAAATTCCACAAAAAGAGGGTTTCAAATCTGCTCTTTCTAAAGGAAGGTTCAACTCTGTGAGTTGAACACACGCAGCCCAAAGATGTTACTGAGAATTCTTCTGTCTAGCGTTATATGCAGAAATCCCGTTTCCAACGAAATCCTCAAAGAGGTCTCAATATCCACTTGCAGACTTTACAAACAGAGTGTTTCCAGACTGCTCTATGAAAACAAAGGTTAAACACTGTGAGTGGAACTCACACATCTCAAAGTGGTTGCTGAGAATGATTCTCTCTAGTTTTTATACGAAGATACTTCCTTTTCAACCGTAGGCCCAAAATCGATTGAAATCTCCACTTGGAAATTCCACAAAAAGAGGGTTTCAAATCTGCTCTGTCTAAAGTAAGGTTCAACTCTGTCAGTTGAACACATGCAGCCCAAAGAAGTTACTGAGAATTCTTCTGTCTAGCGTTATATGCAGAAATCCCGTTTCCAACGAAATCCTCAAAGAGGTCCAAATATCCACTTGCAGGCTTTACAAACAGAGTGTTTCCAAACTGCTCTATGAACACAAAGGTTAAACTCTGTGAGTGGAACTCACACATCCCAAAGTGGTTGCTGAGAATGATTCTCTCTAGTTTTTATACGAAGATATTTCCTTTTCTACCGTAGGCCCAAAATCGCTTGAAATCTCCACTTGGAAATTCCACAAAAAGAGGGTTTCAAATCTGCTCTGTCTAAAGTAAGGTTCAACTCTGTCAGTTGAACACATGCAGCCCAAAGAAGTTACTGAGAATTCTTCTGTCTAGCGTTATATGCAGAAATCCCGTTTCCAACGAAATCCTCAATGAGGTCCAAATATCCACCTGCAGGCTTTACAATCAGAGTGTTTCCAAACTGCTCTATGAAAACAAAGGTTAAACTCTGTGAGTGGAACTCACACATCCCAAAGTGGTTGCTGAGAATGATTCTCTCTAGTTTTTATACGAAGATATTTCCTTTTCAACCGTAAGCCCAAAATCGCTTGAAATCTCCACTTGGAAATTCCACAAAAAGAGGGTTTCAAATCTGCTCTGTCTAAAGTAAGGTTCAACTCTGTCAGTTGAACACATGCAGCCCAAAGAAGTTACTGAGAATTCTTCTGTCTAGCGTTATATGCAGAAATACCGTTTCCAACTAAATCCTCAAAGAGGTCCAAATATCCACTTGCAGGCTTTACGAACAGAGTGTTTCCAAACTGCTCTATGAACACAAAGGTTAAACTCTGTGAGTGGAACTCACACATCCCAAAGTGGTTGCTGAGAATGATTCTCTCTAGTTTTTATACGAAGATATTTCCTTTTCTACCGTAGGCCCAAAATAGCTTGAAATCTCCACTTGGAAATTCCACAAAAAGAGGGTTTCAAATCTGCTCTGTCTAAAGTAAGGTTCAACTCTGTCAGTTGAACACATGCAGCCCAAAGAAGTTACTGAGAATTCTTCTGTCTAGCGTTATATGCAGAAATCCCGTTTCCAACGAAATCCTCAATGAGGTCCAAATATCCTCTTGCAGGCTTTACAAACAGAGTGTTTCCAAACTGCTCTATTAACACAAAGGTTAAACTCTGTGAGTGGAACTCACACATCGCAACGTGGTTGCTGAGAATGATTCTCTCTAGTTTTTATACGAAGATATTTCCTTTTCTACCGTAGGCCCAAAATCGCTTGAAATCTCCACTTGGAAATTCCACAAAAAGAGGGTTTCAAATCTGCTCTGTCTAAAGTAAGGTTCAACTCTGTGAGTTGAACACATGCAGCCCAAAGAAGTTACTGAGAATTCTTCTGTCTAGCGTTATATGCAGAAATCCCGTTTCCAACGAAATCCTCAAAGAGGTCCAAATATCCACTTGCAGACTTTACAAACAGAGTGTTTCCAATCTGCTCTATGAAAACATAGGTTAAACTCTGTGAGTGGAACGCACACATCCCAAAGAGTTTGCAGAGAATGATTCTCTCTAGTTTTTATACGAAGATATTTCCTTTTCTACCGTAGGCCCAAATCGCTTGAAATCTCCACTTGGAAATTCAAGAAAAAGAGGGTTTCAAATCTGCTCTGTCTAAAGTAAGGTTCAACTCTGTCAGTTGAACACATGCAGCCCAAAGAAGTTACTGAGAATTCTTCTGTCTAGCGTTATATGCAGAAATACCGTTTCCAACGAAATCCTCAAAGAGGTCCAAATATCCACTTGCAGGCTTTACAAACAGAGTGTTTCCAAACTGCTCTATGAACACAAAGGTTAAACTCTGTCAGTGGAACTCACACATCCCAAAGTGGTTGCTGAGAATGATTCTCTCTAGTTTTTATACGAAGATATTTCCTTTTCTACCGTAGGCCCAAATCGCTTGAAATCTCCACTTGGAAATTCAAGACAAAGAGGGTTTCAAATCTGCTCTGTCTAAAGTAAGGTTCAACGCTGTGAGTTGAACACAGGCAGCCCAAAGAAGTTACTGACAATTCTTCTGTCTAGCGTTATACGCAGAAATCCCGTTTCCAACAAAATCCTCAAAGAGGTCCAAATATCCACTTGCAGATTTTACAAATAGAGTGTTTCCAAACTGCTCTATGAAAACAAAGGTTAAACTCTTTGAGAGGAACGCACACATCCCAAAGTGTTTGCTGAGAATGATTCCCTCTAGTTTTTATATGAAGATATTTCCTTTTCTACCATAGGCCCAAATCGATTGAAATCTCCACTTGCAAATTCCACAAAAAGAGGGTTTCAAATCTGCTCTGTCTAAAGGAAGGTTCAACTCTGTGTATTGAACACACGCAGGCCAAAGAAGTTACTGAGAATTCTTCTGTCTAGCGTTATATGCAGAAATCCCGTTTCCAACGATATCCTCAAAGAGGTCCAAATATCCAATTGCAGGCTTTACAAACAGAGTGTTTCCAAACTTCTCTATGAAAACAAAGGTTAAACTCTGTGAGTGGAACTCACAAATCCCAAAGTGGTTGCTGAGAATGATTCTCTCTAGTTTTTATACGAAGATATTTCCTTTTCTACCGTAGGCCCAAAATCGCTTGAAATCTCCACTTGGAAATTCCTCAAAAAGAGGGTTTAAAATCTGCTCTGTCTAAAGTAAGGTTCAACTCTGTGAGTTGAACACACGCAGCCCAAAGAAGTTACTGACAATTCTTCTGTCTAGCGTTATATGCAGAAATCCCGTTTCCAACGAAATCCTCAAAGAGGTCTCAATATCCACTTGAAGACTTTACAAACAGAGTGTTTCCAGACTGCTCTATGAAAACAAAGGTTAAACACTGTGAGTGGAACTCACACATCTCAAAGTGGTTGCTGAGAATGATTCTCTCTAGTTTTTATACGAAGATATTTCCTTTTCAACCGTAGGCCCAAAATCGCTTGAAATCTCCACTTGGAAATTCCACAAAAAGAGGGTTTCAAATCTGCTCTGTCTAAAGTAAGGTTCAACTCTGTGAGTTGAACACATGCAGCCCAAAGAAGTTACTGAGAATTCTTCTGTCTAGCGTTATATGCAGAAATCCCGTTTCCAACGAAATCCTCAAAGAGGTCCAAATATCCACTTGCAGGCTTTACAAACAGAGTGTTTCCAATCTGCTCTATGAAAACATAGGTTAAACTCTGTGAGTGGAACGCACACATCCCAAAGAGTTTGCAGAGAATGATTCTCTCTAGTTTTTATACGAAGATATTTCCTTTTCTACCGTAGGCCCAAATCGCTTGAAATCTCCACTTGGAAATTCAAGAAAAAGAGGGTTTCAAATCTGCTCTGTCTAAAGTAAGGTTCAACTCTGTCAGTTGAACACATGCAGCCCAAAGAAGTTACTGAGAATTCTTCTGTCTAGCGTTATATGCAGAAATACCGTTTCCAACGAAATCCTCAAAGAGGTCCAAATATCCACTTGCAGGCTTTACAAACAGAGTGTTTCCAAACTGCTCTATGAACACAAAGGTTAAACTCTGTGAGTGGAACTCACACATCCCAGAGTGGTTGCTGAGAATGATTCTCTCTAGCTTTTATACGAAGATATTTCCTTTTCTACCGTAGGCCCAAATCGCTTGAAATCTCCACTTGGAAATTCAAGAAAAAGAGGTTTTCAAATCTGCTCTGTCTAAAGTAAGGTTCAACTCTGTGAGTTGAACACAGGCAGCCCAAAGAAGTTACTGACAATTCTTCTGTCTAGCGTTATACGCAGAAATCCCGTTTCCAACAAAATCCTCAAAGAGGTCCAAATATCCACTTGCAGATTTTACAAATAGAGTGTTTCCAAACTGCTCTATGAAAACAAAGGTTAAACTCTGTGAGAGGAACGCACACATCCCAAAGTGTTTGCTGAGAATGATTCCCTCTAGTTTTTATATGAAGATATTTCCTTTTCTACCATAGGCCCAAATCTCTTGAAATCTCCACTTGCAAATTCCACAAAAAGAGGGTTTCAAATCTGCTCTGTCTAAAGGAAGGTTCAACTCTGTGTATTGAACACACGCAGGCCAAAGAAGTTACTGAGAATTCTTCTGTCTAGCGTTATATGCAGAAATCCCGTTTCCAACGATATCCTCAAAGAGGTCCAAATATCCAATTGCAGGCTTTACAAACAGAGTGTTTCCAAACTGCTCTATGAAAACAAAGGTTAAACTCTGTGAGTGGAACTCACAAATCCCAAAGTGGTTGCTGAGAATGATTCTCTCTAGTTTTTATACGAAGATATTTCCTTTTCTACCGTAGGCCCAAAATCGCTTGAAATCTCCACTTGGAAATTCCTCAAAAAGAGGGTTTAAAATCTGCTCTGTCTAAAGTAAGGTTCAACTCTGTGAGTTGAACACACGCAGCCCAGAGAAGTTACTGACAATTCTTCTGTCTAGCGTTATATGCAGAAATCCCGTTTCCAACGAAATCCTCAAAGAGGTCTCAATATCCACTTGCAGACTTTACAAACAGAGTGTTTCCAGACTGCTCTATGAAAACAAAGGTTAAACACTGTGAGTGGAACTCACACATCTCAAAGTGGTTGCTGAGAATGATTCTCTCTAGTTTTTATACGAAGATATTTCCTTTTCAACCGTAGGCCCAAAATCGATTGAAATCTCCACTTGGAAATTCCACAAAAAGAGGGTTTCAAATCTGCTCTGTCTAAAGTAAGGTTCAACTCTGTCAGTTGAACACATGCAGCCCAAAGAAGTTACTGAGAATTCTTCTGTCTAGCGTTATATGCAGAAATCCCGTTTCCAACGAAATCCTCAAAGAGGTCCAAATATCCACTTGCAGGCTTTACAAACAGTGTGTTTCCAAACTGCTCTATGAACACAAAGGTTAAACTCTGTGAGTGGAACTCACACATCCCAAAGTGGTTGCTGAGAATGATTCTCTCTAGTTTTTATACGAAGATATTTCCTTTTCTACCGTAGGCCCAAAATCGCTTGAAATCTCCACTTGGAAATTCCACAAAAAGAGGGTTTCAAATCTGCTCTGTCTAAAGTAAGGTTCAACTCTGTCAGTTGAACACATGCAGCCCTAAGAAGTTACTGAGAATTCTTCTGTCTAGCGTTATATGCAGAAATCCCGTTTCCAAAGAAATCCTCAATGAGGTCCAAATATCCACTTGCAGGCTTTACAAACAGAGTGTTTCCAAACTGCTCTATGAAAACAAAGGTTAAACACTGTGAGTGGAACTCACACATCTCAAAGTGGTTGCTGAGAATGATTCTCTCTTGTTTTTATACGAAGATATTTCCTTTTCAACCGTAGGCCCAAAATCGATTGAAATCTCCACTTGGAAATTCCACAAAAAGAGGGTTTCAAATCTGCTCTGTCTAAAGTAAGGTTCAACTCTGTCAGTTGAACACATGCAGCCCAAAGAAGTTACTGAGAATTCTTCTGTCTAGCGTTATATGCAGAAATCCCGTTTCCAACGAAATCCTCAAAGAGGTCCAAATATCCACTTGCAGGCTTTACAAACAGTGTGTTTCCAAACTGCTCTATGAACACAAAGGTTAAACTCTGTGAGTGGAACTCACACATCCCAAAGTGGTTGCTGAGAATGATTCTCTCTAGTTTTTATACGAAGATATTTCCTTTTCTACCGTAGGCCCAAAATCGCTTGAAATCTCCACTTGGAAATTCCACAAAAAGAGGGTTTCAAATCTGCTCTGTCTAAAGTAAGGTTCAACTCTGTCAGTTGAACACATGCAGCCCTAAGAAGTTACTGAGAATTCTTCTGTCTAGCGTTATATGCAGAAATCCCGTTTCCAAAGAAATCCTCAATGAGTTCCAAATATCCACTTGCAGGCTTTACAAACAGAGTGTTTCCAAACTGCTCTATGAAAACAAAGGTTAAACTCTGTGAGTGGAACTCACACATCTCAAAGTGGTTGCTGAGAATGATTCTCTCTAGTTTTTATACGAAGATATTTCCTTTTCTACCGTAGGCCCAAATCGCTTGAAATCTCCCCTTGGAAATTCCACAAAAAGAGGGTTTCAAATCTGCTCTTTCTAAAGGAAGGTTCAACTCTGTGAGTTGAACACACGCAGCCCAAAGATGTTACTGAGAATTCTTCTGTCTAGCGTTATATGCAGAAATCCCGTTTCCAACGAAATCCTCAAAGAGGTCTCAATATCCACTTGCAGACTTTACAAACAGAGTGTTTCCAGACTGCTCTATGAAAACAAAGGTTAAACACTGTGAGTGGAACTCACACATCTCAAAGTGGTTGCTGAGAATGATTCTCTCTAGTTTTTATACGAAGATACTTCCTTTTCAACCGTAGGCCCAAAATCGATTGAAATCTCCACTTGGAAATTCCACAAAAAGAGGGTTTCAAATCTGCTCTGTCTAAAGTAAGGTTCAACTCTGTCAGTTGAACACATGCAGCCCAAAGAAGTTACTGAGAATTCTTCTGTCTAGCGTTATATGCAGAAATCCCGTTTCCAACGAAATCCTCAAAGAGGTCCAAATATCCACTTGCAGGCTTTACAAACAGAGTGTTTCCAAACTGCTCTATGAACACAAAGGTTAAACTCTGTGAGTGGAACTCACACATCCCAAAGTGGTTGCTGAGAATGATTCTCTCTAGTTTTTATACGAAGATATTTCCTTTTCTACCGTAGGCCCAAAATCGCTTGAAATCTCCACTTGGAAATTCCACAAAAAGAGGGTTTCAAATCTGCTCTGTCTAAAGTAAGGTTCAACTCTGTCAGTTGAACACATGCAGCCCAAAGAAGTTACTGAGAATTCTTCTGTCTAGCGTTATATGCAGAAATCCCGTTTCCAACGAAATCCTCAATGAGGTCCAAATATCCACCTGCAGGCTTTACAATCAGAGTGTTTCCAAACTGCTCTATGAAAACAAAGGTTAAACTCTGTGAGTGGAACTCACACATCCCAAAGTGGTTGCTGAGAATGATTCTCTCTAGTTTTTATACGAAGATATTTCCTTTTCAACCGTAAGCCCAAAATCGCTTGAAATCTCCACTTGGAAATTCCACAAAAAGAGGGTTTCAAATCTGCTCTGTCTAAAGTAAGGTTCAACTCTGTCAGTTGAACACATGCAGCCCAAAGAAGTTACTGAGAATTCTTCTGTCTAGCGTTATATGCAGAAATACCGTTTCCAACTAAATCCTCAAAGAGGTCCAAATATCCACTTGCAGGCTTTACGAACAGAGTGTTTCCAAACTGCTCTATGAACACAAAGGTTAAACTCTGTGAGTGGAACTCACACATCCCAAAGTGGTTGCTGAGAATGATTCTCTCTAGTTTTTATACGAAGATATTTCCTTTTCTACCGTAGGCCCAAAATCGCTTGAAATCTCCACTTGGAAATTCCACAAAAAGAGGGTTTCAAATCTGCTCTGTCTAAAGTAAGGTTCAACTCTGTCAGTTGAACACATGCAGCCCAAAGAAGTTACTGAGAATTCTTCTGTCTAGCGTTATATGCAGAAATACCGTTTCCAACGAAATCCTCAAAGAGGTCCAAATATCCTCTTGCAGGCTTTACAAACAGAGTGTTGCCAAACTGCTCTATTAACACAAAGGTTAAACTCTGTGAGTGGAACTCACACATCCCAAAGTGGTTGCTGAGAATGATTCTCTCTAGTTTTTATACGAAGATATTTCCTTTTCTACCGTAGGCCCAAAATCGCTTGAAATCTCCACTTGGAAATTCCACAAAAAGAGGGTTTCAAATCTGCTCTGTCTAAAGTAAGGTTCAACTCTGTGAGTTGAACACATGCAGCCCTAAGAAGTTACTGAGAATTCTTCTGTCTAGCGTTATATGCAGAAATCCCGTTTCCAACTAAATCCTCAAAGAGGTCCAAATATCCACTTGCGGACTTTACAAACAGAGTGTTTCCAATCTGCTCTATGAAAACATAGGTTAAACTCTGTGAGTGGAACGCACACATCCCAAAGAGTTTGCAGAGAATGATTCTCTCTAGTTTTTATACGAAGATATTTCCTTTTCTACCGTAGGCCCAAATCGCTTGAAATCTCCACTTGGAAATTCAAGAAAAAGAGGGTTTCAAATCTGCTCTGTCTAAAGTAAGGTTCAACTCTGTCAGTTGAACACATGCAGCCCAAAGAAGTTACTGAGAATTCTTCTGTCTATCGTTATATGCAGAAATACCGTTTCCAACGAAATCCTCAAAGAGGTCCAAATATCCACTTGCAGGCTTTACAAACAGAGTGTTTCCAAACTGCTCTATGAACACAAAGGTTAAACTCTGTGAGTGGAACTCACACATCCCAAAGTGGTTGCTGAGAATGATTCTCTCTAGTTTTTATACGAAGATATTTCCTTTTCTACCGTAGGCCCAAATCGGTGAAATCTCCACTTGGAAATTCAAGACAAAGAGGGTTTCAAATCTGCTCTGTCTAAAGTAAGGTTCAACGCTGTGAGTTGAACACAGGCAGCCCAAAGAAGTTACTGACAATTCTTCTGTCTAGCGTTATACGCAGAAATCCCGTTTCCAACAAAATCCTCAAAGAGGTCCAAATATCCACTTGCAGATTTTACAAATAGAGTGTTTCCAAACTGCTCTATGAAAACAAAGGTTAAACTCTGTGAGAGGAACGCACACATCCCAAAGTGTTTGCTGAGAATGATTCCCTCTAGTTTTTATATGAAGATATTTCCTTTTCTACCATAGGCCCAAATCTCTTGAAATCTCCACTTGCAAATTCCACAAAAAGAGGGTTTCAAATCTGCTCTGTCTAAAGGAAGGTTCAACTCTGTGTATTGAACACACGCAGGCCAAAGAAGTTACTGAGAATTCTTCTGTCTAGCGTTATATGCAGAAATCCCGTTTCCAACGATATCCTCAAAGAGGTCCAAATATCCAATTGCAGGCTTTACAAACAGAGTGTTTCCAAACTGCTCTATGAAAACAAAGGTTAAACTCTGTGAGTGGAACTCACAAATCCCAAAGTGGTTGCTGAGAATGATTCTCTCTAGTTTTTATACGAAGATATTTCCTTTTCTACCGTAGGCCCAAAATCGCTTGAAATCTCCACTTGGAAATTCCTCAAAAAGAGGGTTTAAAATCTGCTCTGTCTAAAGTAAGGTTCAACTCTGTGAGTTGAACACACGCAGCCCAAAGAAGTTACTGACAATTCTTCTGTCTAGCGTTATATGCAGAAATCCCGTTTCCAACGAAATCCTCAAAGAGGTCTCAATATCCACTTGAAGACTTTACAAACAGAGTGTTTCCAGACTGCTCTATGAAAACAAAGGTTAAACACTGTGAGTGGAACTCACACATCTCAAAGTGGTTGCTGAGAATGATTCTCTCTAGTTTTTATACGAAGATATTTCCTTTTCAACCGTAGGCCCAAAATCGCTTGAAATCTCCACTTGGAAATTCCACAAAAAGAGGGTTTCAAATCTGCTCTGTCTAAAGTAAGGTTCAACTCTGTGAGTTGAACACATGCAGCCCAAAGAAGTTACTGAGAATTCTTCTGTCTAGCGTTATATGCAGAAATCCCGTTTCCAACGAAATCCTCAAAGAGGTCCAAATATCCACTTGCAGGCTTTACAAACAGAGTGTATCCAATCTGCTCTATGAAAACATAGGTTAAACTCTGTGAGTGGAACGCACACATCCCAAAGAGTTTGCAGAGAATGATTCTCTCTAGTTTTTATACGAAGATATTTCCTTTTCTACCGTAGGCCCAAATCGCTTGAAATCTCCACTTGGAAATTCAAGAAAAAGAGGGTTTCAAATCTGCTCTGTCTAAAGTAAGGTTCAACTCTGTCAGTTGAACACATGCAGCCCAAAGAAGTTACTGAGAATTCTTCTGTCTAGCGTTATATGCAGAAATACCGTTTCCAACGAAATCCTCAAAGAGGTCCAAATATCCACTTGCAGGCTTTACAAACAGAGTGTTTCCAAACTGCTCTATGAACACAAAGGTTAAACTCTGTGAGTGGAACTCACACATCCCAAAGTGGTTGCTGAGAATGATTCTCTCTAGCTTTTATACGAAGATATTTCCTTTTCTACCGTAGGCCCAAATCGCTTGAAATCTCCACTTGGAAATTCAAGAAAAAGAGGGTTTCAAATCTGCTCTGTCTAAAGTAAGGTTCAACTCTGTGAGTTGAACACAGGCAGCCCAAAGAAGTTACTGACAATTCTTCTGTCTAGCGTTATACGCAGAAATCCCGTTTCCAACAAAATCCTCAAAGAGGTCCAAATATCCACTTGCAGATTTTACAAATAGAGTGTTTCCAAACTGCTCTATGAAAACAAAGGTTAAACTCTGTGAGAGGAACGCACACATCCCAAAGTGTTTGCTGAGAATGATTCCCTCTAGTTTTTATATGAAGATACTTCCTTTTCTACCATAGGCCCAAATCTCTTGAAATCTCCACTTGCAAATTCCACAAAAAGAGGGTTTCAAATCTGCTCTGTCTAAAGGAAGCTTCAACTCTGTGTATTGAACACACGCAGGCCAAAGAAGTTACTGAGAATTCTTCTGTCTAGCGTTATATGCAGAAATCCCGTTTCCAACGATATCCTCAAAGAGGTCCAAATATCCAATTGCAGGCTTTACAAACAGAGTGTTTCCAAACTGCTCTATGAAAACAAAGGTTAAACTCTGTGAGTGGAACTCACAAATCCCAAAGTGGTTGCTGAGAATGATTCTCTCTAGTTTTTATACGAAGATATTTCCTTTTCTACCGTAGGCCCAAAATCGCTTGAAATCTCCACTTGGAAATTCCTCAAAAAGAGGGTTTAAAATCTGCTCTGTCTAAAGTAAGGTTCAACTCTGTGAGTTGAACACACGCAGCCCAAAGAAGTTACTGACAATTCTTCTGTCTAGCGTTATATGCAGAAATCCCGTTTCCAACGAAATCCTCAAAGAGGTCTCAATATCCACTTGCAGACTTTACAAACAGAGTGTTTCCAGACTGCTCTATGAAAACAAAGGTTAAACACTGTGAGTGGAACTCACACATCTCAAAGTGGTTGCTGAGAATGATTCTCTCTAGTTTTTATACGAAGATATTTCCTTTTCAACCGTAGGCCCAAAATCGATTGAAATCTCCACTTGGAAATTCCACAAAAAGAGGGTTTCAAATCTGCTCTGTCTAAAGTAAGGTTCAACTCTGTCAGTTGAACACATGCAGCCCAAAGAAGTTACTGAGAATTCTTCTGTCTAGCGTTATATGCAGAAATCCCGTTTCCAACGAAATCCTCAAAGAGGTCCAAATATCCACTTGCAGGCTTTACAAACAGAGTGTTTCCAAACTGCTCTATGAACACAAAGGTTAAACTCTGTGAGTGGAACTCACACATCCCAAAGTGGTTGCTGAGAAAGATTCTCTCTAGTTTTTATACGAAGATATTTCCTTTTCTACCATAGGCCCAAAATCGCTTGAAATCTCCACTTGGAAATTCCACAAAAAGAGGGTTTCAAATCTGCTCTGTCTAAAGTAAGGTTCAACTCTGTCAGTTGAACACATGCAGCCCTAAGAGGTTACTGAGAATTCTTCTGTCTAGCGTTATATGCAGAAATCCCGTTTCCAACGAAATCCTCAATGAGGTCCAAATATCCACTTGCAGGCTTTACAAACAGAGTGTTTCCAAACTGCTCTATGAAAACAAAGGTTAAACTCTGTGAGTGGAACTCACACATCCCAAAGTGGTTGCTGAGAATGATTCTCTCTAGTTTTTATACGAAGATATTTCCTTTTCTACCGTAGGCCCAAATCGCTTGAAATCTCCCCTTGGAAATTCCACAAAAAGAGGGTTTCAAATCTGCTCTTTCTAAAGGAAGGTTCAACTCTGTGAGTTGAACACACGCAGCCCAAAGATGTTACTGAGAATTCTTCTGTCTAGCGTAATATGCAGAAATCCCGTTTCCAACGAAATCCTCAAAGAGGTCTCAATATCCACTTGCAGACTTTACAAACAGAGTGTTTCCAGACTGCTCTATGAAAACAAAGGTTAAACACTGTGAGTGGAACTCACACATCTCAAAGTGGTTGCTGAGAATGATTCTCTCTAGTTTTTATACGAAGATACTTCCTTTTCAACCGTAGGCCCAAAATCGATTGAAATCTCCACTTGGAAATTCCACAAAAAGAGGGTTTCAAATCTGCTCTTTCTAAAGGAAGGTTCAACTCTGTCAGTTGAACACATGCAGCCCAAAGAAGTTACTGAGAATTCTTCTGTCTAGCGTTATATGCAGAAATCCCGTTTCCAACGAAATCCTCAAAGAGGTCTCAATATCCACTTGCAGACTTTACAAACAGAGTGTTTCCAGACTGCTCTATGAAAACAAAGGTTAAACACTGTGAGTGGAACTCACACATCTCAAAGTGGTTGCTGAGAATGATTCTCTCTAGTTTTTATACGAAGATATTTCCTTTTCAACCGTAAGCCCAAATCGCTTGAAATCTCCACTTGGAAATTCCACAAAAAGAGGGTTTCAAATCTGCTCTGTCTAAAGTAAGGTTCAACTCTGTCAGTTGAACACATGCAGCCCAAAGAAGTTACTGAGAATTCTTCTGTCTAGCGTTATATGCAGAAATACCGTTTCCAACGAAATCCTCAAAGAGGTCCAAATATCCACTTGCAGGCTTTACAAACAGAGTGATTCCAAACTGCTCTATGAACACAAAGGTTAAACTCTGTGAGTGGAACTCACACATCCCAAAGTGGTTGCTGAGAATGATTCTCTCTAGTTTTTATACGAAGATATTTCCTTTTCTACCGTAGGCCCAAAATCGCTTGAAATCTCCACTTGGAAATTCCACAAAAAGAGGGTTTCAAATCTGCTCTGTCTAAAGTAAGGTTCAACTCTGTCAGTTGAACACATGCAGCCCAAAGAAGTTACTGAGAATTCTTCTGTCTAGCGTTATATGCAGAAATCCCGTTTCCAACGAAATCCTCAAAGAGGTCCAAATATCCACTTGCAGGCTTTACAAACAGAGTGTTTCCAAACTGCTCTATGAACACAAAGGTTAAACTCTGTGAGTGCAACTCACACATCCCAAAGTGGTTGCTGAGAATGATTCTCTCTAGTTTTTATACGAAGATATTTCCTTTTCTACCGTAGGCCCAAAATCGCTTGAAATCTCCACTTGGAAATTCCACAAAAAGAGGGTTTCAAATCTGCTCTGTCTAAAGTAAGGTTCAACTCTGTGAGTTGAACACATGCAGCCCAAAGAAGTTACTGAGAATTCTTCTGTCTAGCGTTATATGCAGAAATCCCGTTTCCAACGAAATCCTCAAAGAGGTCCAAATATCCACTTGCAGGCTTTACAAACAGAGTGTTTCCAAACTGCTCTATGAACACAAAGGTTAAACTCTGTGAGTGGAACTCACACATCCCAAAGTGGTTGCTGAGAATGATTCTCTCTAGTTTTTATACGAAGATATTTCCTTTTCTACCGTAGGCCCAAAATCGCTTGAAATCTCCACTTGGAAATTCCACAAAAAGAGGGTTTCAAATCTGCTCTGTCTAAAGTAAGGTTCAACTCTGTCAGTTGAACACATGCAGCCCAAAGAAGTTACTGAGAATTCTTCTGTCTAGCGTTATATGCAGAAATACCGTTTCCAACGAAATCCTCAAAGAGGTCCAAATATCCTCTTGCAGGCTTTACAAACAGAGTGTTTCCAAACTGCTCTATTAACACAAAGGTTAAACTCTGTGAGTGGAACTCACACATCCCAAAGTGGTTGCTGAGAATGATTCTCTCTAGTTTTTATACGAAGATATTTCCTTTTCTACCATAGGCCCAAAATCGCTTGAAATCTCCACTTGGAAATTCCACAAAAAGAGGGTTTCAAATCTGCTCTGTCTAAAGTAAGGTTCAACTCTGTGAGTTGAACACATGCAGCCCTAAGAAGTTACTGAGAATTCTTCTGTCTAGCGTTATATGCAGAAATCCCGTTTCCAACGAAATCCTCAAAGAGGTCCAAATATCCACTTGCAGACTTTACAAACAGAGTGTTTCCAATCTGCTCTATGAAAACATAGGTTAAACTCTGTGAGTGGAACGCACACATCCCAAAGAGTTTGCAGAGAATGATTCTCTCTAGTTTTTATACGAAGATATTTCCTTTTCTACCGTAGGCCCAAATCGCTTGAAATCTCCACTTGGAAATTCAAGAAAAAGAGGGTTTCAAATCTGCTCTGTCTAAAGTAAGGTTCAACTCTGTCAGTTGAACACATGCAGCCCAAAGAAGTTACTGAGAATTCTTCTGTCTAGCGTTATATGCAGAAATACCGTTTCCAACGAAATCCTCAAAGAGGTCCAAATATCCACTTGCAGGCTTTACAAACAGAGTGTTTCCAAACTGCTCTATGAACACAAAGGTTAAACTCTGTGAGTGGAACTCACACATCCCAAAGTGGTTGCTGAGAATGATTCTCTCTAGTTTTTATACGAAGATATTTCCTTTTCTACCGTAGGCCCAAATCGCTTGAAATCTCCACTTGGAAATTCAAGAAAAAGAGGGTTTCAAATCTGCTCTGTCTAAAGTAAGGTTCAACTCTGTGAGTTGAACACAGGCAGCCCAAAGAAGTTACTGACAATTCTTCTGTCTAGCGTTATACGCAGAAATCCCGTTTCCAACAAAATCCTCAAAGAGGTCCAAATATCCACTTGCAGATTTTACAAATAGAGTGTTTCCAAACTGCTCCATGAAAACAAAGGTTAAACTCTGTGAGAGGAACGCACACATCCCAAAGTGTTTGCTGAGAATGATTCCCTCTAGTTTTTATATGAAAATATTTCCTTTTCTACCATAGGCCCAAATCTCTTGAAATCTCCACTTGCAAATTCCACAAAAAGAGGGTTTCAAATCTGTTCTGTCTAAAGGAAGGTTCAACTCTGTGTATTGAACACACGCAGGCCAAAGAAGTTACTGAGAATTCTTCTGTCTAGCGTTATATGCAGAAAACCCGTTTCCAACGATATCCTCAAAGAGGTCCAAATATCCAATTGCAGGCTTTACAAACAGAGTGTTTCCAAACTGCTCTATGAAAACAAAGGTTAAACTCTGTGAGTGGAACTCACAAATCCCAAAGTGGTTGCTGAGAATGATTCTCTCTAGTTTTTATACGAAGATATTTCCTTTTCTACCGTAGGCCCAAAATCGCTTGAAATCTCCACTTGGAAATTCCTCAAAAAGAGGGTTTCAAATCTGCTCTCTCTAAAGTAAGGTTCAACTCTGTGAGTTGAACACACGCAGCCCAAAGAAGTTACTGACAACTCTTCTGTCTAGCGTTATATGCAGAAATCCCGTTTCCAACGAAATCCTCAAAGAGGTCTCAATATCCACTTGCAGACTTTACAAACAGAGTGTTTCCAGACTGCTCTATGAAAACAAAGGTTAAACACTGTGAGTGGCACTCACACATCTCAAAGTGGTTGCTGAGAATGATTCTCTCTAGTTTTTATACGAAGATATTTCCTTTTCAACCGTAGGCCCAAAATCGATTGAAATCTCCACTTGGAAATTCCACAAAAAGAGGGTTTCAAATCTGCTCTGTCTAAAGTAAGGTTCAACTCTGTCAGTTGAACACATGCAGCCCAAAGAAGTTACTGAGAATTCTTCTGTCTAGCGTTATATGCAGAAATCCCGTTTCCAACGAAATCCTCAAAGAGGTCCAAATATCCACTTGCAGGCTTTACAAACAGAGTGTTTCCAAACTGCTCTATGAACACAAAGGTTAAACTCTGTGAGTGGAACTCGCACATCCCAAAGTGGTTGCTGAGAATGATTCTCTCTAGTTTTTATACGAAGATATTTCCTTTTCTACCGTAGTCCCAAAATCGCTTGAAATCTCCACTTGGAAATTCCACAAAAAGAGGGTTTCAAATCTGCTCTGTCTAAAGTAAGGTTCAACTCTGTCAGTTGAACACATGCAGCCCTAAGAAGTTACTGAGAATTCTTCTGTCTAGCGTTATATGCAGAAATCCCGTTTCCAAAGAAATCCTCAATGAGGTCCAAATATCCACTTGCAGGCTTTACAAACAGAGTGTTTCCAAACTGCTCTATGAAAACAAAGGTTAAACTCTGTGAGTGGAACTCACACATCTCAAAGTGGTTGCTGAGAATGATTCTCTCTAGTTTTTATACGAAGATATTTCCTTTTCTACCGTAGGCCCAAATCGCTTGAAATCTCCCCTTGGAAATTCCACAAAAAGAGGGTTTCAAATCTGCTCTTTCTAAAGGAAGGTTCAACTCTGTGAGTTGAACACACGCAGCCCAAAGATGTTACTGAGAATTCTTCTGTCTAGCGTTATATGCAGAAATCCCGTTTCCAACGAAATCCTCAAAGAGGTCTCAATATCCACTTGCAGACTTTACAAACAGAGTGTTTCCAGACTGCTCTATGAAAACAAAGGTTAAACACTGTGAGTGGAACTCACACATCTCAAAGTGGTTGCTGAGAATGATTCTCTCTAGTTTTTATACGAAGATACTTCCTTTTCAACCGTAGGCCCAAAATCGATTGAAATCTCCACTTGGAAATTCCACAAAAAGAGGGTTTCAAATCTGCTCTGTCTAAAGTAAGGTTCAACTCTGTCAGTTGAACACATGCAGCCCAAAGAAGTTACTGAGAATTCTTCTGTCTAGCGTTATATGCAGAAATCCCGTTTCCAACGAAATCCTCAAAGAGGTCCAAATATCCACTTGCAGGCTTTACAAACAGAGTGTTTCCAAACTGCTCTATGAACACAAAGGTTAAACTCTGTGAGTGGAACTCACACATCCCAAAGTGGTTGCTGAGAATGATTCTCTCTAGTTTTTATACGAAGATATTTCCTTTTCTACCGTAGGCCCAAAATCGCTTGAAATCTCCACTTGGAAATTCCACAAAAAGAGGGTTTCAAATCTGCTCTGTCTAAAGTAAGGTTCAATTCTGTCAGTTGAACACATGCAGCCCAAAGAAGTTACTGAGAATTCTTCTGTCTAGCGTTATATGCAGAAATCCCGTTTCCAACGAAATCCTCAATGAGGTCCAAATATCCACCTGCAGGCTTTACAATCAGAGTGTTTCCAAACTGCTCTATGAAAACAAAGGTTAAACTCTGTGAGTGGAACTCACACATCCCAAAGTGGTTGCTGAGAATGATTCTCTCTAGTTTTTATACGAAGATATTTCCTTTTCAACCGTAAGCCCAAAATCGCTTGAAATCTCCACTTGGAAATTCCACAAAAAGAGGGTTTCAAATCTGCTCTGTCTAAAGTAAGGTTCAACTCTGTCAGTTGAACACATGCAGCCCAAAGAAGTTACTGAGAATTCTTCTGTCTGGCGTTATATGCAGAAATACCGTTTCCAACGAAATCCTCAAAGAGGTCCAAATATCCACTTGCAGGCTTTACGAACAGAGTGTTTCCAAACTGCTCTATGAACACAAAGGTTAAACTCTGTGAGTGGAACTCACACATCCCAAAGTGGTTGCTGAGAATGATTCTCTCTAGTTTTTATACGAAGATATTTCCTTTTCTACCGTAGGCCCAAAATCGCTTGAAATCTCCACTTGGAAATTCCACAAAAAGAGGGTTTCAAATCTGCTCTGTCTAAAGTAAGGTTCAACTCTGTGAGTTGAACACATGCAGCCCTAAGAAGTTACTGAGAATTCTTCTGTCTAGCGTTATATGCAGAAATCACGTTTCCAACGAAATCCACAAAGAGGTCCAAATATCCACTTGCAGACTTTACAAACAGAGTGTTTCCAATCTGCTCTATGAAAACATAGGTTAAACTCTGTGAGTGGAACGCACACATCCCAAAGAGTTTGCAGAGAATGATTCTCTCTAGTTTTTATACGAAGATATTTCCTTTTCTACCGTAGGCCCAAATCGCTTGAAATCTCCACTTGGAAATTCAAGAAAAAGAGGGTTTCAAATCTGCTCTGTCTAAAGTAAGGTTCAACTCTGTCAGTTGAACACATGCAGCCCAAAGAAGTTACTGAGAATTCTTCTGTCTAGCGTTATATGCAGAAATCCCGTTTCCAACGAAATCCTCAAAGAGGTCCAAATATCCACTTGCAGGCTTTACAAACAGAGTGTTTCCAAACTGCTCTATGAACACAAAAGTTAAACTCTGTGAGTGGAACTCACACATCCCAATGTGGTTGCTGAGAATGATTCTCTCTAGTTTTTATACGAAGATATTTCCTTTTCTACCGTAGGCCCAAATCGCTTGAAATCTCCACTTGGAAATTCAAGAAAAAGAGGGTTTCAAATCTGCTCTGTCTAAAGTAAGGTTCAACTCTGTGAGTTGAACACAGGCAGCCCAAAGAAGTTACTGACAATTCTTCTGTCTAGCGTTATACGCAGAAATCCCGTTTCCAACAAAATCCTCAAAGAGGTCCAAATATCCACTTGCAGATTTTACAAATAGAGTGTTTCCAAACTGCTCTATGAAAACAAAGGTTAAACTCTGTGAGAGGAACGCACACATCCCAAAGTGTTTGCTGAGAATGACTCCCTCTAGTTTTTATATGAAGATATTTCCTTTTCTACCATAGGCCCAAATCTCTTGAAATCTCCACTTGCAAATTCCACAAAAAGAGGGTTTCAAATCTGCTCTGTCTAAAAGAAGGTTCAACTCTGTGTATTGAACACACGCAGGCCAAAGAAGTTACTGAGAATTCTTCTGTCTAGCGTAATATGCAGAAATCCCGTTTCCAACGATATCCTCAAAGAGGTCCAAATATCCAATTGCAGGCTTTACAAACAGAGTGTTTCCAAACTGCTCTATGAAAACAAAGGTTAAACTCTGTGAGTGGAACTCACAAATCCCAAAGTGGTTGCTGAGAATGATTCTCTCTAGTTTTTATACGAAGATATTTCCTTTTCTACCGTAGGCCCAAAATCGCTTGAAATCTCCACTTGGAAATTCCTCAAAAAGAGGGTTTCAAATCTGCTCTGTCTAAAGTAAGGTTCAACTCTGTGAGTTGAACACACGCAGCCCAAAGAAGTTACTGACAATTCTTCTGTCTAGCGTTATATGCAGAAATCCCGTTTCCAACGAAATCCTCAAAGAGGTCTCAATATCCACTTGCAGACTTTACAAACAGAGTGTTTCCAGACTGCTCTATGAAAACAAAGGTTAAACACTGTGAGTGGAACTCACACATCTCAAAGTGGTTGCTGAGAATGATTCTCTCTAGTTTTTATACGAAGATATTTCCTTCTCAACCGTAGGCCCAAAATCGCTTGAAATCTCCACTTGGAAATTCCACAAAAAGAGGGTTTCAAATCTGCTCTGTCTAAAGTAAGGTTCAACTCTGTGAGTTGAACACATGCAGCCCAAAGAAGTTACTGAGAATTCTTCTGTCTAGCGTTATATGCAGAAATCCCGTTTCCAACGAAATCCTCAAAGAGGTCCAAATATTCACTTGCTGGCTTTACAAACAGAGTGTTTCCAATCTGCTCTATGTAAACATAGGTTAAACTCTGTGAGTGGAACGCACACATCCCAAAGAGTTTGCAGAGAATGATTCTCTCTAGTTTTTATACGAAGATATTTCCTTTTCTACCGTAGGCCCAAATCGCTTGAAATCTCCACTTGGAAATTCAAGAAAAAGAGGGTTTCAAATCTGCTCTGTCTAAAGTAAGGTTCAACTCTGTCAGTTGAACACATGCAGCCCAAAGAAGTTACTGAGAATTCTTCTGTCTAGCGTTATATGCAGAAATCCCGTTTCCAACGAAATCCTCAAAGAGGTCCAAATATCCACTTGCAGGCTTTACAAACAGAGTGTTTCCAAACTGCTCTATGAACACAAAGGTTAAACTCTGTGAGTGCAACTCACACATCCCAAAGTGGTTGCTGAGAATGATTCTCTCTAGTTTTTATACGAAGATATTTCCTTTTCTACCGTAGGCCCAAAATCGCTTGAAATCTCCACTTGGAAATTCCACAAAAAGAGGGTTTCAAATCTGCTCTGTCTAAAGTAAGGTTCAACTCTGTGAGTTAAACACATGCAGCCCAAAGAAGTTACTGACAATTCTTCTGTCTAGCGTTATATGCAGAAATCCCGTTTCCAAAGAAATCCTCAAAGAGGTCTCAATATCTACTTGAAGACTTTACAAACAGAGTGTTTCCAGACTGCTCTATGAAAACAAAGGTTAAACACTGTGAGTGGAACGCACACATCCCAAAGAGTTTGCAGAGAATGATTCTCTCTAGTTTTTATACGAAGATATTTCCTTTTCTACCGTAGGCCCAAATCGCTTGAAATCTCCACTTGGAAATTCAAGAAAAAGAGGGTTTCAAATCTGCTCTGTCTAAAGTAAGGTTCAACTCTGTCAGTTGAACACATGCAGCCCAAAGAAGTTACTGAGAATTCTTCTGTCTAGCGTTATATGCAGAAATCCCGTTTCCAACGAAATCCTCAAAGAGGTCCAAATATCCACTTGCAGGCTTTACAAACAGAGTGTTTCCAAACTGCTCTATGAACACAAAGGTTAAACTCTGTGAGTGGAACTCACACATCCCAAAGTGGTTGCTGAGAATGATTCTCTCTAGCTTTTATACGAAGATATTTCCTTTTCTACCGTAGGCCCAAATCGCTTGAAATCTCCACTTGGAAATTCAAGAAAAAGAGGGTTTCAAATCTGCTCTGTCTAAAGTAAGGTTCAACTCTGTGAGTTGAACACAGGCAGCCCAAAGAAGTTACTGACAATTCTTCTGTCTAGCGTTATACGCAGAAATCCCGTTTCCAACAAAATCCTCAAAGAGGTCCAAATATCCACTTGCAGATTTTACAAATAGAGTGTTTCCAAACTGCTCTATGAAAACAAAGGTTAAACTCTGTTAGAGGAACGCACACATCCCAAAGTGTTTGCTGAGAATGATTCCCTCTAGTTTTTATATGAAGATATTTCCTTTTCTACCATAGGCCCAAATCTCTTGAAATCTCCACTTGCAAATTCCACAAAAAGAGGGTTTCAAATCTGCTCTGTCTAAAGGAAGGTTCAACTCTGTGTATTGAACACACGCAGGCCAAAGAAGTTACTGAGAATTCTTCTGTCTAGCGTTATATGCAGAAATCCCGTTTCCAACGATATCCTCAAAGAGGTCCAAATATCCAATTGCAGGCTTTACAAACAGAGTGTTTCCAAACTGCTCTATGAAAACAAAGGTTAAACTCTGTGAGTGGAACTCACAAATCCCAAAGTGGTTGCTGAGAATGATTCTCTCTAGTTTTTATACGAAGATATTTCCTTTTCTACCGTAGGCCCAAAATCGCTTGAAATCTCCACTTGGAAATTCCTCAAAAAGAGGGTTTCAAATCTGCTCTGTCTAAAGTAAGGTTCAACTCTGTGAGTTGAACACACGCAGCCCAAAGAAGTTACTGACAATTCTTCTGTCTAGCGTTATATGCAGAAATCCCGTTTCCAACGAAATCCTCAAAGAGGTCTCAATATCCACTTGCAGACTTTACAAACAGAGTGTTTCCAGACTGCTCTATGAAAACAAAGGTTAAACACTGTGAGTGGAACTCACACATCTCAAAGTGGTTGCTGAGAATGATTCTCTCTAGTTTTTATACGAAGATATTTCCTTTTCAACCGTAGGCCCAAAATCGCTTGAAATCTCCACTTGGAAATTCCACAAAAAGAGGGTTTCAAATCTGCTCTGTCTAAAGTAAGGTTCAACTCTGTGAGTTGAACACATGCAGCCCAAAGAAGTTACTGAGAATTCTTCTGTCTAGCGTTATATGCAGAAATCCCGTTTCCAACGAAATCCTCAAAGAGGTCCAAATATTCACTTGCTGGCTTTACAAACAGAGTGTTTCCAATCTGCTCTATGTAAACATAGGTTAAACTCTGTGAGTGGAACGCACACATCCCAAAGAGTTTGCAGAGAATGATTCTCTCTAGTTTTTATACGAAGATATTTCCTTTTCTACCGTAGGCCCAAATCGCTTGAAATCTCCACTTGGAAATTCAAGAAAAAGAGGGTTTCAAATCTGCTCTGTCTAAAGTAAGGTTCAACTCTGTCAGTTGAACACATGCAGCCCAAAGAAGTTACTGAGAATTCTTCTGTCTAGCGTTATATGCAGAAATCCCGTTTCCAACGAAATCCTCAAAGAGGTCCAAATATCCACTTGCAGGCTTTACAAACAGAGTGTTTCCAAACTGCTCTATGAACACAAAGGTTAAACTCTGTGAGTGCAACTCACACATCCCAAAGTGGTTGCTGAGAATGATTCTCTCTAGTTTTTATACGAAGATATTTCCTTTTCTACCGTAGGCCCAAAATCGCTTGAAATCTCCACTTGGAAATTCCACAAAAAGAGGGTTTCAAATCTGCTCTGTCTAAAGTAAGGTTCAACTCTGTGAGTTAAACACATGCAGCCCAAAGAAGTTACTGACAATTCTTCTGTCTAGCGTTATATGCAGAAATCCCGTTTCCAAAGAAATCCTCAAAGAGGTCTCAATATCTACTTGAAGACTTTACAAACAGAGTGTTTCCAGACTGCTCTATGAAAACAAAGGTTAAACACTGTGAGTGGAACGCACACATCCCAAAGAGTTTGCAGAGAATGATTCTCTCTAGTTTTTATACGAAGATATTTCCTTTTCTACCGTAGGCCCAAATCGCTTGAAATCTCCACTTGGAAATTCAACAAAAAGAGGGTTTCAAATCTGCTCTGTCTAAAGTAAGGTTCAACTCTGTCAGTTGAACACATGCAGCCCAAAGAAGTTACTGAGAATTCTTCTGTCTAGCGTTATATGCAGAAATACCGTTTCCAACGAAATCCTCAAAGAGGTCCAAATATCCACTTGCAGGCTTTACAAACAGAGTGTTTCCAAACTGCACTATGAACACAAAGGTTAAACTCTGTGAGTGGAACTCACACATCCCAAAGTGGTTGCTGAGAATGATTCTCTCTAGCTTTTATACGAAGATATTTCCTTTTCTACCGTAGGCCCAAATCGCTTGAAATCTCCACTTGGAAATTCAAGAAAAAGAGGGTTTCAAATCTGCTCTGTCTAAAGTAAGGTTCAACTCTGTGAGTTGAACACAGGCAGCCCAAAGAAGTTACTGACAATTCTTCTGTCTAGCGTTATACGCAGAAATCCCGTTTCCAACAAAATCCTCAAAGAGGTCCAAATATCCACTTGCAGATTTTACAAATAGAGTGTTTCCAAACTGCTCTATGAAAACAAAGGTTAAACTCTGTGAGAGGAACGCACACATCCCAAAGTGTTTGCTGAGAATGATTCCCTCTAGTTTTTATATGAAGATATTTCCTTTTCTACCATAGGCCCAAATCTCTTGAAATCTCCACTTGCAAATTCCACAAAAAGAGGGTTTCAAATCTGCTCTGTCTAAAGGAAGGTTCAACTCTGTGTATTGAACACACGCAGGCCAAAGAAGTTACTGAGAATTCTTCTGTCTAGCGTTATATGCAGAAATCCCGTTTCCAACGATATCCTCAAAGAGGTCCAAATATCCAATTGCAGGCTTTACAAACAGAGTGTTTCCAAACTGCTCTATGAAAACAAAGGTTAAACTCTGTGAGTGGAACTCACAAATCCCAAAGTGGTTGCTGAGAATGATTCTCTCTAGTTTTTATACGAAGATATTTCCTTTTCTACCGTAGGCCCAAAATCGCTTGAAATCTCCACTTGGAAATTCCTCAAAAAGAGGGTTTAAAATCTGCTCTGTCTAAAGTAAGGTTCAACTCTGTGAGTTGAACACACGCAGCCCAAAGAAGTTACTGACAATTCTTCTGTCTAGCGTTATATGCAGAAATCCCGTTTCCAACGAAATCCTCAAAGAGGTCTCAATATCCACTTGAAGACTTTACAAACAGAGTGTTTCCAGACTGCTCTATGAAAACAAAGGTTAAACACTGTGAGTGGAACTCACACATCTCAAAGTGGTTGCTGAGAATGATTCTCTCTAGTTTTTATACGAAGATATTTCCTTTTCAACCGTAGGCCCAAAATCGATTGAAATCTCCACTTGGAAATTCCACAAAAAGAGGGTTTCAAATCTGCTCTGTCTAAAGTAAGGTTCAACTCTGTCAGTTGAACACATGCAGCCCAAAGAAGTTACTGAGAATTCTTCTGTCTAGCGTTATATGCAGAAATCCCGTTTCCAACGAAATCCTCAAAGAGGTCCAAATATCCACTTGCAGGCTTTACAAACAGAGTGTTTCCAAACTGCTCTATGAACACAAAGGTTAAACTCTGTGAGTGGAACTCACACATCCCAAAGTGGTTGCTGAGAAAGATTCTCTCTAGTTTTTATACGAAGATATTTCCTTTTCTACCGTAGTCCCAATATCGCTTGAAATCTCCACTTGGAAATTCCACAAAAAGAGGGTTTCAAATCTGCTCTGTCTAAAGTAAGGTTCAACTCTGTCAGTTGAACACATGCAGCCCTAAGAGGTTACTGAGAATTCTTCTGTCTAGCGTTATATGCAGAAATCCCGTTTCCAACGAAATCCTCAATGAGGTCCAAATATCCACTTGCAGGCTTTACAAACAGAGTGTTTCCAAACTGCTCTATGAAAACAAAGGTTAAACTCTGTGAGTGGAACTCACACATCCCAAAGTGGTTGCTGAGAATGATTCTCTCTAGTTTTTATACGAAGATATTTCCTTTTCTACCGTAGGCCCAAATCGCTTGAAATCTCCCCTTGGAAATTCCACAAAAAGAGGGTTTCAAATCTGCTCTTTCTAAAGGAAGGTTCAACTCTGTGAGTTGAACACAGGCAGCCCAAAGATGTTACTGAGAATTCTTCTGTCTAGCGTTATATGCAGAAATCCCGTTTCCAACGAAATCCTCAAAGAGGTCTCAATATCCACTTGCAGACTTTACAAACAGAGTGTTTCCAGACTCCTCTATGAAAACAAAGGTTAAACACTGTGAGTGGAACTCACACATCTCAAAGTGGTTGCTGAGAATGATTCTCTCTAGTTTTTATACGAAGATACTTCCTTTTCAACCGTAGGCCCAAAATCGATTGAAATCTCCACTTGGAAATTCCACAAAAAGAGGGTTTCAAATCTGCTCTGTCTAAAGTAAGGTTCAACTCTGTGAGTTGAACACATGCAGCCCAAAGAAGTTACTGAGAATTCTTCTGTCTAGCGTTATATGCAGAAATCCCGTTTCCAACGAAATCCTCAAAGAGGTCCAAATATCCACTTGCAGGCTTTACAAACAGAGTGTTTCCAAACTGCTCTATGAACACAAAGGTTAAACTCTGTGAGTGCAACTCACACATCGCAAAGTGGTTGCTGAGAATGATTCTCTCTAGTTTTTATACGAAGATATTTCCTTTTCTACCGTAGGCCCAAAATCGCTTGAAATCTCCACTTGGAAATTCCACAAAAAGAGGGTTTCAAATCTGCTCTGTCTAAAGTAAGGTTCAACTCTGTGAGTTGAACACATGCAGCCCAAAGAAGTTACTGAGAATTCTTCTGTCTAGCGTTATATGCAGAAATCCCGTTTCCAACGAAATCCTCAAAGAGGTCCAAATATCCACTTGCAGACTTTACAAACAGAGTGTTTCCAATCTGCTCTATGAAAACATAGGTTAAACTCTGTGAGTGGAACGCACACATCCCAAAGAGTTTGCAGAGAATGATTCTCTCTAGTTTTTATACGAAGATATTTCCTTTTCTACCGTAGGCCCAAATCGCTTGAAATCTCCACTTGGAAATTCAAGAAAAAGAGGGTTTCAAATCTGCTCTGTCTAAAGTAAGGTTCAACTCTGTCAGTTGAACACATGCAGCCCAAAGAAGTTACTGAGAATTCTTCTGTCTAGCGTTATATGCAGAAATCCCGTTTCCAACGAAATCCTCAAAGAGGTCCAAATATCCACTTGCAGGCTTTACAAACAGAGTGTTTCCAAACTGCTCTATGAACACAAAGGTTAAACTCTGTGAGTGCAACTCACACATCCCAAAGTGGTTGCTGAGAATGATTCTCTCTAGTTTTTATACGAAGATATTTCCTTTTCTACCGTAGGCCCAAAATCGCTTGAAATCTCCACTTGGAAATTCCACAAAAAGAGGGTTTCAAATCTGCTCTGTCTAAAGTAAGGTTCAACTCTGTGAGTTAAACACATGCAGCCCAAAGAAGTTACTGACAATTCTTCTGTCTAGCGTTATATGCAGAAATCCCGTTTCCAAAGAAATCCTCAAAGAGGTCTCAATATCTACTTGAAGACTTTACAAACAGAGTGTTTCCAGACTGCTCTATGAAAACAAAGGTTAAACACTGTGAGTGGAACGCACACATCCCAAAGAGTTTGCAGAGAATGATTCTCTCTAGTTTTTATACGAAGATATTTCCTTTTCTACCGTAGGCCCAAATCGCTTGAAATCTCCACTTGGAAATTCAACAAAAAGAGGGTTTCAAATCTGCTCTGTCTAAAGTAAGGTTCAACTCTGTCAGTTGAACACATGCAGCCCAAAGAAGTTACTGAGAATTCTTCTGTCTAGCGTTATATGCAGAAATGCCGTTTCCAACGAAATCCTCAAAGAGGTCCAAATATCCACTTGCAGGCTTTACAAACAGAGTGTTTCCAAACTGCTCTATGAACACAAAGGTTAAACTCTGTGAGTGGAACTCACACATCCCAAAGTGGTTGCTGAGAATGATTCTCTCTAGCTTTTATACGAAGATATTTCCTTTTCTACCGTAGGCCCAAATCGCTTGAAATCTCCACTTGGAAATTCAAGAAAAAGAGGGTTTCAAATCTGCTCTGTCTAAAGTAAGGTTCAACTCTGTGAGTTGAACACAGGCAGCCCAAAGAAGTTACTGACAATTCTTCTGTCTAGCGTTATACGCAGAAATCCCGTTTCCAACAAAATCCTCAAAGAGGTCCAAATATCCACTTGCAGATTTTACAAATAGAGTGTTTCCAAACTGCTCTATGAAAACAAAGGTTAAACTCTGTGAGAGGAACGCACACATCCCAAAGTGTTTGCTGAGAATGATTCCCTCTAGTTTTTATATGAAGATATTTCCTTTTCTACCATAGGCCCAAATCTCTTGAAATCTCCACTTGCAAATTCCACAAAAAGAGGGTTTAAAATCTGCTCTGTCTAAAGTAAGGTTCAACTCTGTGAGTTGAACACACGCAGCCCAAAGAAGTTACTGACAATTCTTCTGTCTAGCGTTATATGCAGAAATCCCGTTTCCAACGAAATCCTCAAAGAGGTCTCAATATCCACTTGAAGACTTTACAAACAGAGTGTTTCCAGACTGCTCTATGAAAACAAAGGTTAAACACTGTGAGTGGAACTCACACATCTCAAAGTGGTTGCTGAGAATGATTCTCTCTAGTTTTTATACGAAGATATTTCCTTTTCAACCGTAGGCCCAAAATCGATTGAAATCTCCACTTGGAAATTCCACAAAAAGAGGGTTTCAAATCTGCTCTGTCTAAAGTAAGGTTCAACTCTGTCAGTTGAACACATGCAGCCCAAAGAAGTTACTGAGAATTCTTCTGTCTAGCGTTATATGCAGAAATCCCGTTTCCAACGAAATCCTCAAAGAGGTCCAAATATCCACTTGCAGGCTTTACAAACAGAGTGTTTCCAAACTGCTCTATGAACACAAAGGTTAAACTCTGTGAGTGGAACTCACACATCCCAAAGTGGTTGCTGAGAAAGATTCTCTCTAGTTTTTATACGAAGATATTTCCTTTTCTACCGTAGTCCCAATATCGCTTGAAATCTCCACTTGGAAATTCCACAAAAAGAGGGTTTCAAATCTGCTCTGTCTAAAGTAAGGTTCAACTCTGTCAGTTGAACACATGCAGCCCTAAGAGGTTACTGAGAATTCTTCTGTCTAGCGTTATATGCAGAAATCCCGTTTCCAACGAAATCCTCAATGAGGTCCAAATATCCACTTGCAGGCTTTACAAACAGAGTGTTTCCAAACTGCTCTATGAAAACAAAGGTTAAACTCTGTGAGTGGAACTCACACATCCCAAAGTGGTTGCTGAGAATGATTCTCTCTAGTTTTTATACGAAGATATTTCCTTTTCTACCGTAGGCCCAAATCGCTTGAAATCTCCCCTTGGAAATTCCACAAAAAGAGGGTTTCAAATCTGCTCTTTCTAAAGGAAGGTTCAACTCTGTGAGTTGAACACAGGCAGCCCAAAGATGTTACTGAGAATTCTTCTGTCTAGCGTTATATGCAGAAATCCCGTTTCCAACGAAATCCTCAAAGAGGTCTCAATATCCACTTGCAGACTTTACAAACAGAGTGTTTCCAGACTCCTCTATGAAAACAAAGGTTAAACACTGTGAGTGGAACTCACACATCTCAAAGTGGTTGCTGAGAATGATTCTCTCTAGTTTTTATACGAAGATACTTCCTTTTCAACCGTAGGCCCAAAATCGATTGAAATCTCCACTTGGAAATTCCACAAAAAGAGGGTTTCAAATCTGCTCTGTCTAAGGTAAGGTTCAACTCTGTGAGTTGAACACATGCAGCCCAAAGAAGTTACTGAGAATTCTTCTGTCTAGCGTTATATGCAGAAATCCCGTTTCCAACGAAATCCTCAAAGAGGTCCAAATATCCACTTGCAGGCTTTACAAACAGAGTGTTTCCAAACTGCTCTATGAACACAAAGGTTAAACTCTGTGAGTGCAACTCACACATCGCAAAGTGGTTGCTGAGAATGATTCTCTCTAGTTTTTATACGAAGATATTTCCTTTTCTACCGTAGGCCCAAAATCGCTTGAAATCTCCACTTGGAAATTCCACAAAAAGAGGGTTTCAAATCTGCTCTGTCTAAAGTAAGGTTCAACTCTGTGAGTTGAACACATGCAGCCCAAAGAAGTTACTGAGAATTCTTCTGTCTAGCGTTATATGCAGAAATCCCGTTTCCAACGAAATCCTCAAAGAGGTCCAAATATCCACTTGCAGACTTTACAAACAGAGTGTTTCCAATCTGCTCTATGAAAACATAGGTTAAACTCTGTGAGTGGAACGCACACATCCCAAAGAGTTTGCAGAGAATGATTCTCTCTAGTTTTTATACGAAGATATTTCCTTTTCTACCGTAGGCCCAAATCGCTTGAAATCTCCACTTGGAAATTCAAGAAAAAGAGGGTTTCAAATCTGCTCTGTCTAAAGTAAGGTTCAACTCTGTCAGTTGAACACATGCAGCCCAAAGAAGTTACTGAGAATTCTTCTGTCTAGCGTTATATGCAGAAATCCCGTTTCCAACGAAATCCTCAAAGAGGTCCAAATATCCACTTGCAGGCTTTACAAACAGAGTGTTTCCAAACTGCTCTATGAACACAAAGGTTAAACTCTGTGAGTGCAACTCACACATCCCAAAGTGGTTGCTGAGAATGATTCTCTCTAGTTTTTATACGAAGATATTTCCTTTTCTACCGTAGGCCCAAAATCGCTTGAAATCTCCACTTGGAAATTCCACAAAAAGAGGGTTTCAAATCTGCTCTGTCTAAAGTAAGGTTCAACTCTGTGAGTTAAACACATGCAGCCCAAAGAAGTTACTGACAATTCTTCTGTCTAGCGTTATATGCAGAAATCCCGTTTCCAAAGAAATCCTCAAAGAGGTCTCAATATCTACTTGAAGACTTTACAAACAGAGTGTTTCCAGACTGCTCTATGAAAACAAAGGTTAAACACTGTGAGTGGAACGCACACATCCCAAAGAGTTTGCAGAGAATGATTCTCTCTAGTTTTTATACGAAGATATTTCCTTTTCTACCGTAGGCCCAAATCGCTTGAAATCTCCACTTGGAAATTCAACAAAAAGAGGGTTTCAAATCTGCTCTGTCTAAAGTAAGGTTCAACTCTGTCAGTTGAACACATGCAGCCCAAAGAAGTTACTGAGAATTCTTCTGTCTAGCGTTATATGCAGAAATGCCGTTTCCAACGAAATCCTCAAAGAGGTCCAAATATCCACTTGCAGGCTTTACAAACAGAGTGTTTCCAAACTGCTCTATGAACACAAAGGTTAAACTCTGTGAGTGGAACTCACACATCCCAAAGTGGTTGCTGAGAATGATTCTCTCTAGCTTTTATACGAAGATATTTCCTTTTCTACCGTAGGCCCAAATCGCTTGAAATCTCCACTTGGAAATTCAAGAAAAAGAGGGTTTCAAATCTGCTCTGTCTAAAGTAAGGTTCAACTCTGTGAGTTGAACACAGGCAGCCCAAAGAAGTTACTGACAATTCTTCTGTCTAGCGTTATACGCAGAAATCCCGTTTCCAACAAAATCCTCAAAGAGGTCCAAATATCCACTTGCAGATTTTACAAATAGAGTGTTTCCAAACTGCTCTATGAAAACAAAGGTTAAACTCTGTGAGAGGAACGCACACATCCCAAAGTGTTTGCTGAGAATGATTCCCTCTAGTTTTTATATGAAGATATTTCCTTTTCTACCATAGGCCCAAATCTCTTGAAATCTCCACTTGCAAATTCCACAAAAAGAGGGTTTCAAATCTGCTCTGTCTAAAGGAAGGTTCAACTCTGTGTATTGAACACACGCAGGCCAAAGAAGTTACTGAGAATTCTTCTGTCTAGCGTTATATGCAGAAATCCCGTTTCCAACGATATCCTCAAAGAGGTCCAAATATCCAATTGCAGGCTTTACAAACAGAGTGTTTCCAAACTGCTCTATGAAAACAAAGGTTAAACTCTGTGAGTGGAACTCACAAATCCCAAAGTGGTTGCTGAGAATGATTCTCTCTAGTTTTTATACGAAGATATTTCCTTTTCTACCGTAGGCCCAAAATCGCTTGAAATCTCCACTTGGAAATTCCTCAAAAAGAGGGTTTAAAATCTGCTCTGTCTAAAGTAAGGTTCAACTCTGTGAGTTGAACACACGCAGCCCAAAGAAGTTACTGACAATTCTTCTGTCTAGCGTTATATGCAGAAATCCCGTTTCCAACGAAATCCTCAAAGAGGTCTCAATATCCACTTGAAGACTTTACAAACAGAGTGTTTCCAGACTGCTCTATGAAAACAAAGGTTAAACACTGTGAGTGGAACTCACACATCTCAAAGTGGTTGCTGAGAATGATTCTCTCTAGTTTTTATACGAAGATATTTCCTTTTCAACCGTAGGCCCAAAATCGATTGAAATCTCCACTTGGAAATTCCACAAAAAGAGGGTTTCAAATCTGCTCTGTCTAAAGTAAGGTTCAACTCTGTCAGTTGAACACATGCAGCCCAAAGAAGTTACTGAGAATTCTTCTGTCTAGCGTTATATGCAGAAATCCCGTTTCCAACGAAATCCTCAAAGAGGTCCAAATATCCACTTGCAGGCTTTACAAACAGAGTGTTTCCAAACTGCTCTATGAACACAAAGGTTAAACTCTGTGAGTGGAACTCACACATCCCAAAGTGGTTGCTGAGAAAGATTCTCTCTAGTTTTTATACGAAGATATTTCCTTTTCTACCGTAGTCCCAAAATCGCTTGAAATCTCCACTTGGAAATTCCACAAAAAGAGGGTTTCAAATCTGCTCTGTCTAAAGTAAGGTTCAACTCTGTCAGTTGAACACATGCAGCCCTAAGAGGTTACTGAGAATTCTTCTGTCTAGCGTTATATGCAGAAATCCCGTTTCCAACGAAATCCTCAATGAGGTCCAAATATCCACTTGCAGGCTTTACAAACAGAGTGTTTCCAAACTGCTCTATGAAAACAAAGGTTAAACTCTGTGAGTGGAACTCACACATCCCAAAGTGGTTGCTGAGAATGATTCTCTCTAGTTTTTATACGAAGATATTTCCTTTTCTACCGTAGGCCCAAATCGCTTGAAATCTCCCCTTGGAAATTCCACAAAAAGAGGGTTTCAAATCTGCTCTTTCTAAAGGAAGGTTCAACTCTGTGAGTTGAACACAGGCAGCCCAAAGATGTTACTGAGAATTCTTCTGTCTAGCGTTATATGCAGAAATCCCGTTTCCAACGAAATCCTCAAAGAGGTCTCAATATCCACTTGCAGACTTTACAAACAGAGTGTTTCCAGACTCCTCTATGAAAACAAAGGTTAAACACTGTGAGTGGAACTCACACATCTCAAAGTGGTTGCTGAGAATGATTCTCTCTAGTTTTTATACGAAGATACTTCCTTTTCAACCGTAGGCCCAAAATCGATTGAAATCTCCACTTGGAAATTCCACAAAAAGAGGGTTTCAAATCTGCTCTGTCTAAAGTAAGGTTCAACTCTGTGAGTTGAACACATGCAGCCCAAAGAAGTTACTGAGAATTCTTCTGTCTAGCGTTATATGCAGAAATCCCGTTTCCAACGAAATCCTCAAAGAGGTCCAAATATCCACTTGCAGGCTTTACAAACAGAGTGTTTCCAAACTGCTCTATGAACACAAAGGTTAAACTCTGTGAGTGCAACTCACACATCCCAAAGTGGTTGCTGAGAATGATTCTCTCTAGTTTTTATACGAAGATATTTCCTTTTCTACCGTAGGCCCAAAATCGCTTGAAATCTCCACTTGGAAATTCCACAAAAAGAGGGTTTCAAATCTGCTCTGTCTAAAGTAAGGTTCAACTCTGTGAGTTGAACACATGCAGCCCAAAGAAGTTACTGAGAATTCTTCTGTCTAGCGTTATATGCAGAAATCCCGTTTCCAACGAAATCCTCAAAGAGGTCCAAATATCCACTTGCAGACTTTACAAACAGAGTGTTTCCAATCTGCTCTATGAAAACATAGGTTAAACTCTGTGAGTGGAACGCACACATCCCAAAGAGTTTGCAGAGAATGATTCTCTCTAGTTTTTATACGAAGATATTTCCTTTTCTACCGTAGGCCCAAATCGCTTGAAATCTCCACTTGGAAATTCAAGAAAAAGAGGGTTTCAAATCTGCTCTGTCTAAAGTAAGGTTCAACTCTGTCAGTTGAACACATGCAGCCCAAAGAAGTTACTGAGAATTCTTCTGTCTAGCGTTATATGCAGAAATCCCGTTTCCAACGAAATCCTCAAAGAGGTCCAAATATCCACTTGCAGGCTTTACAAACAGAGTGTTTCCAAACTGCTCTATGAACACAAAGGTTAAACTCTGTGAGTGCAACTCACACATCCCAAAGTGGTTGCTGAGAATGATTCTCTCTAGTTTTTATACGAAGATATTTCCTTTTCTACCGTAGGCCCAAAATCGCTTGAAATCTCCACTTGGAAATTCCACAAAAAGAGGGTTTCAAATCTGCTCTGTCTAAAGTAAGGTTCAACTCTGTGAGTTAAACACATGCAGCCCAAAGAAGTTACTGACAATTCTTCTGTCTAGCGTTATATGCAGAAATCCCGTTTCCAAAGATATCCTCAAAGAGGTCTCAATATCTACTTGAAGACTTTACAAACAGAGTGTTTCCAGACTGCTCTATGAAAACAAAGGTTAAACACTGTGAGTGGAACGCACACATCCCAAAGAGTTTGCAGAGAATGATTCTCTCTAGTTTTTATACGAAGATATTTCCTTTTCTACCGTAGGCCCAAATCGCTTGAAATCTCCACTTGGAAATTCAACAAAAAGAGGGTTGCAAATCTGCTCTGTCTAAAGTAAGGTTCAACTCTGTCAGTTGAACACATGCAGCCCAAAGAAGTTACTGAGAATTCTTCTGTCTAGCGTTATATGCAGAAATGCCGTTTCCAACGAAATCCTCAAAGAGGTCCAAATATCCACTTGCAGGCTTTACAAACAGAGTGTTTCCAAACTGCTCTATGAACACAAAGGTTAAACTCTGTGAGTGGAACTCACACATCCCAAAGTGGTTGCTGAGAATGATTCTCTCTAGCTTTTATACGAAGATATTTCCTTTTCTACCGTAGGCCCAAATCGCTTGAAATCTCCACTTGGAAATTCAAGAAAAAGAGGGTTTCAAATCTGCTCTGTCTAAAGTAAGGTTCAACTCTGTGAGTTGAACACAGGCAGCCCAAAGAAGTTACTGACAATTCTTCTGTCTAGCGTTATACGCAGAAATCCCGTTTCCAACAAAATCCTCAAAGAGGTCCAAATATCCACTTGCAGATTTTACAAATAGAGTGTTTCCAAACTGCTCTATGAAAACAAAGGTTAAACTCTGTGAGAGGAACGCACACATCCCAAAGTGTTTGCTGAGAATGATTCCCTCTAGTTTTTATATGAAGATATTTCCTTTTCTACCATAGGCCCAAATCTCTTGAAATCTCCACTTGCAAATTCCACAAAAAGAGGGTTTCAAATCTGCTCTGTCTAAAGGAAGGTTCAACTCTGTGTATTGAACACACGCAGGCCAAAGAAGTTACTGAGAATTCTTCTGTCTAGCGTTATATGCAGAAATCCCGTTTCCAACGATATCCTCAAAGAGGTCCAAATATCCAATTGCAGGCTTTACAAACAGAGTGTTTCCAAACTGCTCTATGAAAACAAAGGTTAAACTCTGTGAGTGGAACTCACAAATCCCAAAGTGGTTGCTGAGAATGATTCTCTCTAGTTTTTATACGAAGATATTTCCTTTTCTACCGTAGGCCCAAAATCGCTTGAAATCTCCACTTGGAAATTCCTCAAAAAGAGGGTTTAAAATCTGCTCTGTCTAAAGTAAGGTTCAACTCTGTGAGTTGAACACACGCAGCCCAAAGAAGTTACTGACAATTCTTCTGTCTAGCGTTATATACAGAAATCCCGTTTCCAACGAAATCCTCAAAGAGGTCTCAATATCCACTTGAAGACTTTACAAACAGAGTGTTTCCAGACTGCTCTATGAAAACAAAGGTTAAACACTGTGAGTGGAACTCACACATCTCAAAGTGGTTGCTGAGAATGATTCTCTCTAGTTTTTATACGAAGATATTTCCTTTTCAACCGTAGGCCCAAAATCGATTGAAATCTCCACTTGGAAATTCCACAAAAAGAGGGTTTCAAATCTGCTCTGTCTAAAGTAAGGTTCAACTCTGTCAGTTGAACACATGCAGCCCAAAGAAGTTACTGAGAATTCTTCTGTCTAGCGTTATATGCAGAAATCCCGTTTCCAACGAAATCCTCAAAGAGGTCCAAATATCCACTTGCAGGCTTTACAAACAGAGTGTTTCCAAACTGCTCTATGAACACAAAGGTTAAACTCTGTGAGTGGAACTCACACATCCCAAAGTGGTTGCTGAGAAAGATTCTCTCTAGTTTTTATACGAAGATATTTCCTTTTCTACCGTAGTCCCAAAATCGCTTGAAATCTCCACTTGGAAATTCCACAAAAAGAGGGTTTCAAATCTGCTCTGTCTAAAGTAAGGTTCAACTCTGTCAGTTGAACACATGCAGCCCTAAGAGGTTACTGAGAATTCTTCTGTCTAGCGTTATATGCAGAAATCCCGTTTCCAACGAAATCCTCAATGAGGTCCAAATATCCACTTGCAGGCTTTACAAACAGAGTGTTTCCAAACTGCTCTATGAAAACAAAGGTTAAACTCTGTGAGTGGAACTCACACATCCCAAAGTGGTTGCTGAGAATGATTCTCTCTAGTTTTTATACGAAGATATTTCCTTTTCTACCGTAGGCCCAAATCGCTTGAAATCTCCCCTTGGAAATTCCACAAAAAGAGGGTTTCAAATCTGCTCTTTCTAAAGGAAGGTTCAACTCTGTGAGTTGAACACACGCAGCCCAAAGATGTTACTGAGAATTCTTCTGTCTAGCGTTATATGCAGAAATCCCGTTTCCAACGAAATCCTCAAAGAGGTCTCAATATCCACTTGCAGACTTTACAAACAGAGTGTTTCCAGACTCCTCTATGAAAACAAAGGTTAAACACTGTGAGTGGAACTCACACATCTCAAAGTGGTTGCTGAGAATGATTCTCTCTAGTTTTTATACGAAGATACTTCCTTTTCAACCGTAGGCCCAAAATCGATTGAAATCTCCACTTGGAAATTCCACAAAAAGAGGGTTTCAAATCTGCTCTGTCTAAAGTAAGGTTCAACTCTGTGAGTTGAACACATGCAGCCCAAAGAAGTTACTGAGAATTCTTCTGTCTAGCGTTATATGCAGAAATCCCGTTTCCAACGAAATCCTCAAAGAGGTCCAAATATCCACTTGCAGGCTTTACAAACAGAGTGTTTCCAAACTGCTCTATGAACACAAAGGTTAAACTCTGTGAGTGCAACTCACACATCCCAAAGTGGTTGCTGAGAATGATTCTCTCTAGTTTTTATACGAAGATATTTCCTTTTCTACCGTAGGCCCAAAATCGCTTGAAATCTCCACTTGGAAATTCCACAAAAAGAGGGTTTCAAATCTGCTCTGTCTAAAGTAAGGTTCAACTCTGTGAGTTGAACACATGCAGCCCAAAGAAGTTACTGAGAATTCTTCTGTCTAGCGTTATATGCAGAAATCCCGTTTCCAACGAAATCCTCAAAGAGGTCCAAATATCCACTTGCAGACTTTACAAACAGAGTGTTTCCAATCTGCTCTATGAAAACATAGGTTAAACTCTGTGAGTGGAACGCACACATCCCAAAGAGTTTGCAGAGAATGATTCTCTCTAGTTTTTATACGAAGATATTTCCTTTTCTACCGTAGGCCCAAATCGCTTGAAATCTCCACTTGGAAATTCAAGAAAAAGAGGGTTTCAAATCTGCTCTGTCTAAAGTGAGGTTCAACTCTGTGAGTTGAACACAGGCAGCCCAAAGAAGTTACTGACAATTCTTCTGTCTAGCGTTATACACAGAAATCCCGTTTCCAACAAAATCCTCAAAGAGGTCCAAATATCCACTTGCAGATTTTACAAATAGAGTGTTTCCAAACTGCTCTATGAAAACAAAGGTTAAACTCTGTGAGAGGAACGCACACATCCCAAAGTGTTTGCTGAGAATGATTCCCTATAGTTTTTATATGAAGATATTTCCTTTTCTACCATAGGCCCAAATCGATTGAAATCTCCACTTGGAAATTCCACAAAAAGAGGGTTTCAAATCTGCTCTGTCTAAAGGAAGGTTCAACTCTGTGTATTGAACACACGCAGGCCAAAGAAGTTACTGAGAATTCTTCTGTCTAGCGTTATATGCAGAAATCCCGTTTCCAACGATACCCTCAAAGAGGTCCAAATATCCAATTGCAGGCTTTACAAACAGAGTGTTTCCAAACTGCTCTATGAAAACAAAGGTTAAACTCTGTGAGTGGAACTCACAAATCCCAAAGTGGTTGCTGAGAATGATTCTCTCTAGTTTTTATACGAAGATATTTCCTTTTCTACCGTAGGCCCAAATCGATTGAAATCTCCACTTGGAAATTCCTCAAAAAGAGGGTTTCAAATCTGTTCTCTCTAAAGTAAGGTTCAACTCTGTGAGTTGAACACACGCAGCCCAAAGAAGTTACTGACAACTCTTCTGTCTAGCGTTATATGCAGAAATCCCGTTTCCAACGAAATCCTCAAAGAGGTCTCAATATCCACTTGCAGACTTTACAAACAGAGTGTTTCCAGACTGCTCTATGAAAACAAAGGTTAAACACTGTGAGTGGAACTCACACATCTCAAAGTGGTTGCTGAGAATGATTCTCTCTAGTTTTTATACGAAGATATTTCCTTTTCAACCGTAGGCCCAAAATCGCTTGAAATCTCCACTTGGAAATTCCACAAAAAGAGGGTTTCAAATCTGCTCTGTCTAAAGTAAGGTTCAACTCTGTGAGTTGAACACATGCAGCCCAAAGAAGTTACTGAGAATTCTTCTGTCTAGCGTTATATGCAGAAATCCCGTTTCCAACGAAATCCTCAAAGAGGTCCAAATATTCACTTGCTGGCTTTACAAACAGAGTGTTTCCAATCTGCTCTATGAAAACATAGGTTAAACTCTGTGAGTGGAACGCACACATCCCAAAGAGTTTGCAGAGAATGATTCTCTCTAGTTTTTATACGAAGATATTTCCTTTTCTACCGTAGGCCCAAATCGCTTGAAATCTCCACTTGGAAATTCAAGAAAAAGAGGGTTTCAAATCTGCTCTGTCTAAAGTAAGTTTCAACTCTGTCAGTTGAACACATGCAGCCCAAAGAAGTTACTGAGAATTCTTCTGTCTAGCGTTATATGCAGAAATCCCGTTTCCAACGAAATCCTCAAAGAGGTCCAAATATCCACTTGCAGGCTATACAAACAGAGTGTTTCCAAACTGCTCTATGAACACAAAGGTTAAACTCTGTGAGTGCAACTCACACATCCCAAAGTGGTTGCTGAGAATGATTCTCTCTAGTTTTTATACGAAGATATTTCCTTTTCTACCGTAGGCCCAAAATCGCTTGAAATCTCCACTTGGAAATTCCACAAAAAGAGGGTTTCAAATCTGCTCTGTCTAAAGTAAGGTTCAACTCTGTGAGTTAAACACATGCAGCCCAAAGAAGTTACTGACAATTCTTCTGTCTAGCGTTACATGCAGAAATCCCGTTTCCAAAGAAATCCTCAAAGAGGTCTCAATATCTACTTGAAGACTTTACAAACAGAGTGTTTCCAGACTGCTCTATGAAAACAAAGGTTAAACACTGTGAGTGGAACGCACACATCCCAAAGAGTTTGCAGAGAATGATTCTCTCTAGTTTTTATACGAAGATATTTCCTTTTCTACCGTAGGCCCAAATCGCTTGAAATCTCCACTTGGAAATTCAACAAAAAGAGGGTTTCAAATCTGCTCTGTCTAAAGTAAGGTTCAACTCTGTCAGTTGAACACATGCAGCCCAAAGAAGTTACTGAGAATTCTTCTGTCTAGCGTTATATGCAGAAATACCGTTTCCAACGAAATCCTCAAAGAGGTCCAAATATCCACTTGCAGGCTTTACAAACAGAGTGTTTCCAAACTGCTCTATGAACACAAAGGTTAAACTCTGTGAGTGGAACTCACACATCCCAAAGTGGTTGCTGAGAATGATTCTCTCTAGCTTTTATACGAAGATATTTCCTTTTCTACCGTAGGCCCAAATCGCTTGAAATCTCCACTTGGAAATTCAAGAAAAAGAGGGTTTCAAATCTGCTCTGTCTAAAGTAAGGTTCAACTCTGTGAGTTGAACACAGGCAGCCCAAAGAAGTTACTGACAATTCTTCTGTCTAGCGTTATACGCAGAAATCCCGTTTCCAACAAAATCCTCAAAGAGGTCCAAATATCCACTTGCAGATTTTACAAATAGAGTGTTTCCAAACTGCTCTATGAAAACAAAGGTTAAACTCTGTGAGAGGAACGCACACATCCCAAAGTGTTTGCTGAGAATGATTCCCTCTAGTTTTTATATGAAGATATTTCCTTTTCTACCATAGGCCCAAATCTCTTGAAATCTCCACTTGCAAATTCCACAAAAAGAGGGTTTCAAATCTGCTCTGTCTAAAGGAAGGTTCAACTCTGTGTATTGAACACACGCAGGCCAAAGAAGTTACTGAGAATTCTTCTGTCTAGCGTTATATGCAGAAATCCCGTTTCCAACGATATCCTCAAAGAGGTCCAAATATCCAATTGCAGGCTTTACAAACAGAGTGTTTCCAAACTGCTCTATGAAAACAAAGGTTAAACTCTGTGAGTGGAACTCACAAATCCCAAAGTGGTTGCTGAGAATGATTCTCTCTAGTTTTTATACGAAGATATTTCCTTTTCTACCGTAGGCCCAAAATCGCTTGAAATCTCCACTTGGAAATTCCTCAAAAAGAGGGTTTAAAATCTGCTCTGTCTAAAGTAAGGTTCAACTCTGTGAGTTGAACACACGCAGCCCAAAGAAGTTACTGACAATTCTTCTGTCTAGCGTTATATGCAGAAATCCCGTTTCCAACGAAATCCTCAAAGAGGTCTCAATATCCACTTGAAGACTTTACAAACAGAGTGTTTCCAGACTGCTCTATGAAAACAAAGGTTAAACACTGTGAGTGGAACTCACACATCTCAAAGTGGTTGCTGAGAATGATTCTCTCTAGTTTTTATACGAAGATATTTCCTTTTCAACCGTAGGCCCAAAATCGATTGAAATCTCCACTTGGAAATTCCACAAAAAGAGGGTTTCAAATCTGCTCTGTCTAAAGTAAGGTTCAACTCTGTCAGTTGAACACATGCAGCCAAAAGAAGTTACTGAGAATTCTTCTGTCTAGCGTTATATGCAGAAATCCCGTTTCCAACGAAATCCTCAAAGAGGTCCAAATATCCACTTGCAGGCTTTACAAACAGAGTGTTTCCAAACTGCTCTATGAACACAAAGGTTAAACTCTGTGAGTGGAACTCACACATCCCAAAGTGGTTGCTGAGAAAGATTCTCTCTAGTTTTTATACGAAGATATTTCCTTTTCTACCGTAGGCCCAAAATCGCTTGAAATCTCCACTTGGAAATTCCACAAAAAGAGGGTTTCAAATCTGCTCTGTCTAAAGTAAGGTTCAACTCTGTCAGTTGAACACATGCAGCCCTAAGAGGTTACTGAGAATTCTTCTGTCTAGCGTTATATGCAGAAATCCCGTTTCCAACGAAATCCTCAATGAGGTCCAAATATCCACTTGCAGGCTTTACAAACAGAGTGTTTCCAAACTGCTCTATGAAAACAAAGGTTAAACTCTGTGAGTGGAACTCACACATCCCAAAGTGGTTGCTGAGAATGATTCTCTCTAGTTTTTATACGAAGATATTTCCTTTTCTACCGTAGGCCCAAATCGCTTGAAATCTCCCCTTGGAAAATCCACAAAAAGAGGGTTTCAAATCTGCTCTTTCTAAAGGAAGGTTCAACTCTGTGAGTTGAACACAGGCAGCCCAAAGATGTTACTGAGAATTCTTCTGTCTAGCGTTATATGCAGAAATCCCGTTTCCAACGAAATCCTCAAAGAGGTCTCAATATCCACTTGCAGACTTTACAAACAGAGTGTTTCCAGACTCCTCTATGAAAACAAAGGTTAAACACTGTGAGTGGAACTCACACATCTCAAAGTGGTTGCTGAGAATGATTCTCTCTAGTTTTTATACGAAGATACTTCCTTTTCAACCGTAGGCCCAAAATCGATTGAAATCTCCACTTGGAAATTCCACAAAAAGAGGGTTTCAAATCTGCTCTGTCTAAAGTAAGGTTCAACTCTGTGAGTTGAACACATGCAGCCCAAAGAAGTTACTGAGAATTCTTCTGTCTAGCGTTATATGCAGAAATCCCGTTTCCAACGAAATCCTCAAAGAGGTCCAAATATCCACTTGCAGGCTTTACAAACAGAGTGTTTCCAAACTGCTCTATGAACACAAAGGTTAAACTCTGTGAGTGCAACTCACACATCCCAAAGTGGTTGCTGAGAATGATTCTCTCTAGTTTTTATACGAAGATATTTCCTTTTCTACCGTAGGCCCAAAATCGCTTGAAATCTCCACTTGGAAATTCCACAAAAAGAGGGTTTCAAATCTGCTCTGTCTAAAGTAAGGTTCAACTCTGTGAGTTGAACACATGCAGCCCAAAGAAGTTACTGAGAATTCTTCTGTCTAGCGTTATATGCAGAAATCCCGTTTCCAACGAAATCCTCAAAGAGGTCCAAATATCCACTTGCAGACTTTACAAACAGAGTGTTTCCAATCTGCTCTATGAAAACATAGGTTAAACTCTGTGAGTGGAACGCACACATCCCAAAGAGTTTGCAGAGAATGATTCTCTCTAGTTTTTATACGAAGATATTTCCTTTTCTACCGTAGGCCCAAATCGCTTGAAATCTCCACTTGGAAATTCAAGAAAAAGAGGGTTTCAAATCTGCTCTGTCTAAAGTGAGGTTCAACTCTGTGAGTTGAACACAGGCAGCCCAAAGAAGTTACTGACAATTCTTCTGTCTAGCGTTATACGCAGAAATCCCGTTTCCAACAAAATCCTCAAAGAGGTCCAAATATCCACTTGCAGATTTTACAAATAGAGTGTTTCCAAACTGCTCTATGAAAACAAAGGTTAAACTCTGTGAGAGGAACGCACACATCCCAAAGTGTTTGCTGAGAATGATTCCCTATAGTTTTTATATGAAGATATTCCCTTTTCTACCATAGGCCCAAATCGATTGAAATCTCCACTTGGAAATTCCACAAAAAGAGGGTTTCAAATCTGCTCTGTCTAAAGGAAGGTTCAACTCTGTGTATTGAACACACGCAGGCCAAAGAAGTTACTGAGAATTCTTCTGTCTAGCGTTATATGCAGAAATCCCGTTTCCAACGATACCCTCAAAGAGGTCCAAATATCCAATTGCAGGCTTTACAAACAGAGTGTTTCCAAACTGCTCTATGAAAACAAAGGTTAAACTCTGTGAGTGGAACTCACAAATCCCAAAGTGGTTGCTGAGAATGATTCTCTCTAGTTTTTATACGAAGATATTTCCTTTTCTACCGTAGGCCCAAAATCGCTTGAAATCTCCACTTGGAAATTCCTCAAAAAGAGGGTTTCAAATCTGCTCTCTCTAAAGTAAGGTTCAACTCTGTGAGTTGAAAACACGCAGCCCAAAGAAGTTACTGACAACTCTTCTGTCTAGCGTTATATGCAGAAATCCCGTTTCCAACGAAATCCTCAAAGAGGTCTCAATATCCACTTGCAGACTTTACAAACAGAGTGTTTCCAGACTGCTCTATGAAAACAAAGGTTAAACACTGTGAGTGGAATTCACACATCTCAAAGTGGTTGCTGAGAATGATTCTCTCTAGTTTTCATACGAAGATATTTCCTTTTCAACCGTAGGCCCAAAATCGATTGAAATCTCCACTTGGAAATTCCACAAAAAGAGGGTTTCAAATCTGCTCTGTCTAAAGTAAGGTTCAACTCTGTCAGTTGAACACATGCAGCCCAAAGAAGTTACTGAGAATTCTTCTGTCTAGCGTTATATGCAGAAATCCCGTTTCCAACGAAATCCTCAAAGAGGTCCAAATATCCACTTGCAGGCTTTACAAACAGAGTGTTTCCAAACTGCTCTATGAACACAAAGGTTAAACTCTGTGAGTGGAACTCACACATCCCAAAGTGGTTGCTGAGAATGATTCTCTCTAGTTTTTATACGAAGATATTTCCTTTTCTACCGTAGGCCCAAAATCGCTTGAAATCTCCACTTGGAAATTCCACAAAAAGAGGGTTTCAAATCTGCTCTGTCTAAAGTAAGGTTCAACTCTGTCAGTTGAACACATGCAGCCCTAAGAAGTTACTGAGAATTCTTCTGAATAGCGTTATATGCAGAAATCCCGTTTCCAAAGAAATCCTCAATGAGGTCCAAATATCCACTTGCAGGCTTTACAAACAGAGTGTTTCCAAACTGCTCTATGAAAACAAAGGTTAAACTCTGTGAGTGGAACTCACACATCTCAAAGTGGTTGCTGAGAATGATTCTCTCTAGTTTTTATACGAAGATATTTCCTTTTCTACCGTAGGCCCAAATCGCTTGAAATCTCCCCTTGGAAATTCCACAAAAAGAGGGTTTCAAATCTGCTCTTTCTAAAGGAAGGTTCAACTCTGTGAGTTGAACACACGCAGCCCAAAGATGTTACTGAGAATTCTTCTGTCTAGCGTTATATGCAGAAATCCCGTTTCCAACGAAATCCTCAAAGAGGTCTCAATATCCACTTGCAGACTTTACAAACAGAGTGTTTCCAGACTGCTCTATGAAAACAAAGGTTAAACACTGTGAGTGGAACTCACACATCTCAAAGTGGTTGCTGAGAATGATTCTCTCTAGTTTTTGTACGAAGATACTTCCTTTTCAACCGTAGGCCCAAAATCGATTGAAATCTCCACTTGGAAATTCCACAAAAAGAGGGTTTCAAATCTGCTCTGTCTAAAGTAAGGTTCAACTCCGTCAGTTGAACACATGCAGCCCAAAGAAGTTACTGAGAATTCTTCTGTCTAGCGTTATATGCAGAAATCCCGTTTCCAACGAAATCCTCAAAGAGGTCCAAATATCCACTTGCAGGCTTTACAAACAGAGTGTTTCCAAACTGCTCTATGAAAACAAAGGTTAAACTCTGTGAGTGGAACTCACACATCCCAAAGTGGTTGCTGAGAATGATTCTCTCTAGTTTTTATACGAAGATATTTCCTTTTCTACCGTAGGCCCAAAATCGCTTGAAATCTCCACTTGGAAATTCCACAAAAAGAGGGTTTCAAATCTGCTCTGTCTAAAGTAAGGTTCAACTCTGTCAGTTGAACACATGCATCCCAAAGAAGTTACTGAGAATTCTTCTGTCTAGCGTTATATGCAGAAATCCCGTTTCCAACGAAATCCTCAATGAGGTCCAAATATCCACCTGCAGGCTTTACAATCAGAGTGTTTCCAAACTGCTCTATGAAAACAAAGGTTAAACTCTGTGAGTGGAACTCACACATCCCAAAGTGGTTGCTGAGAATGATTCTCTCTAGTTTTTATACGAAGATATTTCCTTTTCAACCGTAAGCCCAAAATCGCTTGAAATCTCCACTTGGAAATTCCACAAAAAGAGGGTTTCAAATCTGCTCTGTCTAAAGTAAGGTTCAACTCTGTCAGTTGAACACATGCAGCCCAAAGAAGTTACTGAGAATTCTTCTGTCTAGCGTTATATGCAGAAATACCGTTTCCAACTAAATCCTCAAAGAGGTCCAAATATCCACTTGCAGGCTTTACGAACAGAGTGTTTCCAAACTGCTCTATGAACACAAAGGTTAAACTCTGTGAGTGGAACTCACACATCCCAAAGTGGTTGCTGAGAATGATTCTCTCTAGTTTTTATACGAAGATATTTCCTTTTCTACCGTAGGCCCAAAATCGCTTGAAATCTCCACTTGCAAATTCCACAAAAAGAGGGTTTCAAATCTGCTCTGTCTAAAGTAAGGTTCAACTCTGTCAGTTGAACACATGCAGCCCAAAGAAGTTACTGAGAATTCTTCTGTCTAGCGTTATATGCAGAAATACCGTTTCCAACGAAATCCTCAAAGAGGTCCAAATATCCTCTTGCAGGCTTTACAAACAGAGTGTTTCCAAACTGCTCTATTAACACAAAGGTTAAACTCTGTGAGTGGAACTCACACATCCCAAAGTGGTTGCTGAGAATGATTCTCTCTAGTTTTTATACGAAGATATTTCCTTTTCTACCGTAGGCCCAAAATCGCTTGAAATCTCCACTTGGAAATTCCACAAAAAGAGGGTTTCAAATCTGCTCTGTCTAAAGTAAGGTTCAACTCTGTGAGTTGAACACATGCAGCCCTAAGAAGTTACTGAGAATTCTTCTGTCTAGCGTTATATGCAGAAATCCCGTTTCCAACGAAATCCTCAAAGAGGTCCAAATATCCACTTGCAGACTTTACAAACAGAGTGTTTCCAATCTGCTCTATGAAAACATAGGTTAAACTCTGTGAGTGGAACGCACACATCCCAAAGAGTTTGCAGAGAATGATTCTCTCTAGTTTTTATACGAAGATATTTCCTTTTCTACCGTAGGCCCAAATCGCTTGAAATCTCCACTTGGAAATTCAAGAAAAAGAGGGTTTCAAATCTGCTCTGTCTAAAGTAAGGTTCAACTCTGTCAGTTGAACACATGCAGCCCAAAGAAGTTACTGAGAATTCTTCTGTCTAGCGTTATATGCAGAAATCCCGTTTCCAACGAAATCCTCAATGAGGTCCAAATATCCACTTGCAGGCTTTACAAACAGAGTGTTTCCAAACTGCTCTATGAAAACAAAGGTTAAACTCTGTGAGTGGAACTCACACATCCCAAAGTGGTTGCTGAGAATGATTCTCTCTAGTTTTTATACGAAGATATTTCCTTTTCTACCGTAGGCCCAAATCGCTTGAAATCTCCCCTTGGAAATTCCACAAAAAGAGGGTTTCAAATCTGCTCTTTCTAAAGGAAGGTTCAACTCTGTGAGTTGAACACAGGCAGCCCAAAGATGTTACTGAGAATTCTTCTGTCTAGCGTTATATGCAGAAATCCCGTTTCCAACGAAATCCTCAAAGAGGTCTCAATATCCACTTGCAGACTTTACAAACAGAGTGTTTCCAGACTCCTCTATGAAAACAAAGGTTAAACACTGTGAGTGGAACTCACACATCTCAAAGTGGTTGCTGAGAATTATTCTCTCTAGTTTTTATACGAAGATACTTCCTTTTCAACCGTAGGCCCAAAATCGATTGAAATCTCCACTTGGAAATTCCACAAAAAGAGGGTTTCAAATCTGCTCTGTCTAAAGTAAGGTTCAACTCTGTGAGTTGAACACATGCAGCCCAAAGAAGTTACTGAGAATTCTTCTGTCTAGCGTTATATGCAGAAATCCCGTTTCCAACGAAATCCTCAAAGAGGTCCAAATATCCACTTGCAGGCTTTACAAACAGAGTGTTTCCAAACTGCTCTATGAACACAAAGGTTAAACTCTGTGAGTGCAACTCACACATCCCAAAGTGGTTGCTGAGAATGATTCTCTCTAGTTTTTATACGAAGATATTTCCTTTTCTACCGTAGGCCCAAAATCGCTTGAAATCTCCACTTGGAAATTCCACAAAAAGAGGGTTTCAAATCTGCTCTGTCTAAAGTAAGGTTCAACTCTGTGAGTTGAACACATGCAGCCCAAAGAAGTTACTGAGAATTCTTCTGTCTAGCGTTATATGCAGAAATCGCGTTTCCAACGAAATCCTCAAAGAGGTCCAAATATCCACTTGCAGGCTTTACAAACAGAGTGTTTCCAAACTGCTCTATGAACACAAAGGTTAAACTCTGTGAGTGGAACTCACACATCCCAAAGTGGTTGCTGAGAATGATTCTCTCTAGTTTTTATACGAAGATATTTCCTTTTCTACCGTAGGCCCAAAATCGCTTGAAATCTCCACTTGGAAATTCCACAAAAAGAGGGTTTCAAATCTGCTCTGTCTAAAGTAAGGTTCAACTCTGTCAGTTGAACACATGCAGCCCAAAGAAGTTACTGAGAATTCTTCTGTCTAGCGTTATATGCAGAAATACCGTTTCCAACGAAATCCTCAAAGAGGTCCAAATATCCTCTTGCAGGCTTTACAAACAGAGTGTTTCCAAACTGCTCTATTAACACAAAGGTTAAACTCTGTGAGTGGAACTCACACATCCCAAAGTGGTTGCTGAGAATGATTCTCTCTAGTTTTTATACGAAGATATTTCCTTTTCTACCATAGGCCCAAAATCGCTTGAAATCTCCACTTGGAAATTCCACAAAAAGAGGGTTTCAAATCTGCTCTGTCTAAAGTAAGGTTCAACTCTGTGAGTTGAACACATGCAGCCCTAAGAAGTTACTGAGAATTCTTCTGTCTAGCGTTATATGCAGAAATCCCGTTTCCAACTAAATCCTCAAAGAGGTCCAAATATCCACTTGCGGACTTTACAAACAGAGTGTTTCCAATCTGCTCTATGAAAACATAGGTTAAACTCTGTGAGTGGAACGCACACATCCCAAAGAGTTTGCAGAGAATGATTCTCTCTAGTTTTTATACGAAGATATTTCCTTTTCTACCGTAGGCCCAAATCGCTTGAAATCTCCACTTGGAAATTCAAGAAAAAGAGGGTTTCAAATCTGCTCTGTCTAAAGTAAGGTTCAACTCTGTCAGTTGAACACATGCAGCCCAAAGAAGTTACTGAGAATTCTTCTGTCTATCGTTATATGCAGAAATACCGTTTCCAACAAAATCCTCAAAGAGGTCCAAATATCCACTTGCAGATTTTACAAATACAGTGTTTCCAAACTGCTCTATGAAAACAAAGGTTAAACTCTGTGAGAGGAACGCACACATCCCAAAGTGTTTGCTGAGAATGATTCCCTATAGTTTTTATATGAAGATATTTCCTTTTCTACCATAGGCCCAAATCGATTGAAATCTCCACTTGGAAATTCCACAAAAAGAGGGTTTCAAATCTGCTCTGTCTAAAGGAAGGTTCAACTCTGTGTATTGAACACACGCAGGCCAAAGAAGTTACTGAGAATTCTTCTGTCTAGCGTTATATGCAGAAATACCGTTTCCAACTAAATCCTCAAAGAGGTCCAAATATCCACTTGCAGGCTTTACGAACAGAGTGTTTCCAAACTGCTCTATGAACACAAAGGTTAAACTCTGTGAGTGGAACTCACACATCCCAAAGTGGTTGCTGAGAATGATTCTCTCTAGTTTTTATACGAAGATATTTCCTTTTCTACCGTAGGCCCAAAATCGCTTGAAATCTCCACTTGGAAATTCCACAAAAAGAGGGTTTCAAATCTGCTCTGTCTAAAGTAAGGTTCAACTCTGTCAGTTGAACACATGCAGCCCAAAGAAGTTACTGAGAATTCTTCTGTCTAGCGTTATATGCAGAAATACCGTTTCCAACGAAATCCTCAAAGAGGTCCAAATATCCTCTTGCAGGCTTTACAAACAGAGTGTTTCCAAACTGCTCTATTAACACAAAGGTTAAACACTGTGAGTGGAACTCACACATCCCAAAGTGGTTGCTGAGAATGATTCTCTCTAGTTTTTATACGAAGATATTTCCTTTTCTACCGTAGGCCCAAAATCGCTTGAAATCTCCACTTGGAAATTCCACAAAAAGAGGGTTTCAAATCTGCTCTGTCTAAAGTAAGGTTCAACTCTGTCAGTTGAACACAAGCAGCCCTAAGAAGTTACTGAGAATTCTTCTGTCTAGCGTTATATGCAGAAATCCCGTTTCCAACGAAATCCTCAAAGAGGTCCAAATATCCACTTGCAGACTTTACAAACAGAGTGTTTCCAATCTGCTCTATGAAAACATAGGTTAAACTCTGTGAGTGGAACGCACACATCCCAAAGAGTTTGCAGAGAATGATTCTCTCTAGTTTTTATACGAAGATATTTCCTTTTCTACCGTAGGCCCAAATCGCTTGAAATCTCCACTTGGAAATTCAAGAAAAAGAGGGTTTCAAATCTGCTCTGTCTAAAGTAAGGTTCAACTCTGTCAGTTGAACACATGCAGCCCAAAGAAGTTACTGAGAATTCTTCTGTCTAGCGTTATATGCAGAAATCCCGTTTCCAACGAAATCCTCAATGAGGTCCAAATATCCACTTGCAGGCTTTACAAACAGAGTGTTTCCAAACTGCTCTATGAAAACAAAGGTTAAACTCTGTGAGTGGAACTCACACATCCCAAAGTGGTTGCTGAGAATGATTCTCTCTAGTTTTTATACGAAGATATTTCCTTTTCTACCGTAGGCCCAAATCGCTTGAAATCTCCCCTTGGAAATTCCACAAAAAGAGGGTTTCAAATCTGCTCTTTCTAAAGGAAGGTTCAACTCTGTGAGTTGAACACAGGCAGCCCAAAGATGTTACTGAGAATTCTTCTGTCTAGCGTTATATGCAGAAATCCCGTTTCCAACGAAATCCTCAAAGAGGTCTCAATATCCACTTGCAGACTTTACAAACAGAGTGTTTCCAGACTCCTCTATGAAAACAAAGGTTAAACACTGTGAGTGGAACTCACACATCTCAAAGTGGTTGCTGAGAATGATTCTCTCTAGTTTTTATACGAAGATACTTCCTTTTCAACCGTAGGCCCAAAATCGATTGAAATCTCCACTTGGAAATTCCACAAAAAGAGGGTTTCAAATCTGCTCTGTCTAAAGTAAGGTTCAACTCTGTGAGTTGAACACATGCAGCCCAAAGAAGTTACTGAGAATTCTTCTGTCTAGCGTTATATGCAGAAATCCCGTTTCCAACGAAATCCTCAAAGAGGTCCAAATATCCACTTGCAGGCTTTACAAACAGAGTGTTTCCAAACTGCTCTATGAACACAAAGGTTAAACTCTGTGAGTGCAACTCACACATCCCAAAGTGGTTGCTGAGAATGATTCTCTCTAGTTTTTATACGAAGATATTTCCTTTTCTACCGTAGGCCCAAAATCGCTTGAAATCTCCACTTGGAAATTCCACAAAAAGAGGGTTTCAAATCTGCTCTGTCTAAAGTAAGGTTCAACTCTGTGAGTTGAACACATGCAGCCCAAAGAAGTTACTGAGAATTCTTCTGTCTAGCGTTATATGCAGAAATCCCGTTTCCAACGAAATCCTCAAAGAGGTCCAAATATCCACTTGCAGACTTTACAAACAGAGTGTTTCCAATCTGCTCTATGAAAACATAGGTTAAACTCTGTGAGTGGAACGCACACATCCCAAAGAGTTTGCAGAGAATGATTCTCTCTAGTTTTTATACGAAGATATTTCCTTTTCTACCGTAGGCCCAAATCGCTTGAAATCTCCACTTGGAAATTCAAGAAAAAGAGGGTTTCAAATCTGCTCTGTCTAAAGTGAGGTTCAACTCTGTGAGTTGAACACAGGCAGCCCAAAGAAGTTACTGACAATTCTTCTGTCTAGCGTTATACGCAGAAATCCCGTTTCCAACAAAATCCTCAAAGAGGTCCAAATATCCACTTGCAGATTTTACAAATAGAGTGTTTCCAAACTGCTCTATGAAAACAAAGGTTAAACTCTGTGAGAGGAACGCACACATCCCAAAGTGTTTGCTGAGAATGATTCCCTATAGTTTTTATATGAAGATATTTCCTTTTCTACCATAGGCCCAAATCGATTGAAATCTCCACTTGGAAATTCCACAAAAAGAGGGTTTCAAATCTGCTCTGTCTAAAGGAAGGTTCAACTCTGTGTATTGAACACACGCAGGCCAAAGAAGTTACTGAGAATTCTTCTGTCTAGCGTTATATGCAGAAATCCCGTTTCCAACGATACCCTCAAAGAGGTCCAAATATCCAATTGCAGGCTTTACAAACAGAGTGTTTCCAAACTGCTCTATGAAAACAAAGGTTAAACTCTGTGAGTGGAACTCACAAATCCCAAAGTGGTTGCTGAGAATGATTCTCTCTAGTTTTTATATGAAGATATTTCCTTTTCTACCGTAGGCCCAAAATCGCTTGAAATCTCCACTTGGAAATTCCTCAAAAAGAGGGTTTCAAATCTGCTCTCTCTAAAGTAAGGTTCAACTCTGTGAGTTGAACACACGCAGCCCAAAGAAGTTACTGACAACTCTTCTGTCTAGCGTTATATGCAGAAATCCCGTTTCCAACGAAATCCTCAAAGAGGTCTCAATATCCACTTGCAGACTTTACAAACAGAGTGTTTCCAGACTGCTCTATGAAAACAAAGGTTAAACACTGTGAGTGGAACTCACACATCTCAAAGTGGTTGCTGAGAATGATTCTCTCTAGTTTTTATACGAAGATATTTCCTTTTCAACCGTAGGCCCAAAATCGCTTGAAATCTCCACTTGGAAATTCCACAAAAAGAGGGTTTCAAATCTGCTCTGTCTAAAGTAAGGTTCAACTCTGTGAGTTGAACACATGCAGCCCAAAGAAGTTACTGAGAATTCTTCTGTCTAGCGTTATATGCAGAAATCCCGTTTCCAACGAAATCCTCAAAGAGGTCCAAATATTCACTTGCTGGCTTTACAAACAGAGTGTTTCCAATCTGCTCTATGAAAACATAGGTTAAACTCTGTGAGTGGAACGCACACATCCCAAAGAGTTTGCAGAGAATGATTCTCTCTAGTTTTTATACGAAGATATTTCCTTTTCTACCGTAGGCCCAAATCGCTTGAAATCTCCACTTGGAAATTCAAGAAAAAGAGGGTTTCAAATCTGCTCTGTCTAAAGTAAGGTTCAACTCTGTCAGTTGAACACATGCAGCCCAAAGAAGTTACTGAGAATTCTTCTGTCTAGCGTTATATGCAGAAATCCCGTTTCCAACGAAATCCTCAAAGAGGTCCAAATATCCACTTGCAGACTTTACAAACAGAGTGTTTCCAGACTGCTCTATGAACACAAAGGTTAAACTCTGTGAGTGGAACTCACACATCTCAAAGTGGTTGCTGAGAATGATTCTCTCTAGTTTTTATACGAAGATATTTCCTTTTCTACCGTAGGCCCAAATCGCTTGAGATCTCCCCTTGGAAATTCCACAAAAAGAGGGTTTCAAATCTGCTCTTTCTAAAGGAAGGTTCAACTCTGTGAGTTGAACACACGCAGCCCAAAGATGTTACTGAGAATTCTTCTGTCTAGCGTTATATGCAGAAATCCCGTTTCCAACGAAATCCTCAAAGAGGTCTCAATATCCACTTGCAGACTTTACAAACAGAGTGTTTCCAGACTGCTCTATGAAAACAAAGGTTAAACTCTGTGAGTGGAACTCACACATCTCAAGGTGGTTGCTGAGAATGATTCTCTCTAGTTTTTATACGAAGATACTTCCTTTTCAACCGTAGGCCCAAAATCGATTGAAATCTCCACTTGGAAATTCCACAAAAAGAGGGTTTCAAATCTGCTCTGTCTAAAGTAAGGTTCAACTCTGTCAGTTGAACACATGCAGCCCAAAGAAGTTACTGAGAATTCTTCTGTCTAGCGTTATATGCAGAAATCCCGTTTCCAACGAAATCCTCAAAGAGGTCCAAATATCCACTTGCAGGCTTTACAAACAGAGTGTTTCCAAACTGCTCTATGAACACAAAGGTTAAACTCTGTGAGTGGAACTCACACATCCCAAAGTGGTTGCTGAGAATGATTCTCTCTAGTTTTTATACGAAGATATTTCCTTTTCTACCGTAGGCCCAAAATCGCTTGAAATCTCCACTTGGAAATTCCACAAAAAGAGGGTTTCAAATCTGCTCTGTCTAAAGTAAGGTTCAACTCTGTCAGTTGAACACATGCAGCCCAAAGAAGTTACTGAGAATTCTTCTGTCTAGCGTTATATGCAGAAATCCCGTTTCCAACGAAATCCTCAATGAGGTCCAAATATCCACCTGCAGGCTTTACAATCAGAGTGTTTCCAAACTGCTCTATGAAAACAAAGGTTAAACTCTGTGAGTGGAACTCACACATCCCAAAGTGGTTGCTGAGAATGATTCTCTCTAGTTTTTATACGAAGATATTTCCTTTTCAACCGTAAGCCCAAAATCGCTTGAAATCTCCACTTGGAAATTCCACAAAAAGAGGGTTTCAAATCTGCTCTGTCTAAAGTAAGGTTCAACTCTGTCAGTTGAACACATGCAGCCCAAAGAAGTTACTGAGAATTCTTCTGTCTAGCGTTATATGCAGAAATACCGTTTCCAACTAAATCCTCAAAGAGGTCCAAATATCCACTTGCAGGCTTTACGAACAGAGTGTTTCCAAACTGCTCTATGAACACAAAGGTTAAACTCTGTGAGTGGAACTCACACATCCCAAAGTGGTTGCTGAGAATGATTCTCTCTAGTTTTTATACGAAGATATTTCCTTTTCTACCGTAGGCCCAAAATCGCTTGAAATCTCCACTTGGAAATTCCACAAAAAGAGGGTTTCAAATCTGCTCTGTCTAAAGTAAGGTTCAACTCTGTCAGTTGAACACATGCAGCCCAAAGAAGTTACTGAGAATTCTTCTGTCTAGCGTTATATGCAGAAATACCGTTTCCAACGAAATCCTCAAAGAGGTCCAAATATCCTCTTGCAGGCTTTACAAACAGAGTGTTTCCAAACTGCTCTATTAACACAAAGGTTAAACTCTGTGAGTGGAACTCACACATCCCAACGTGGTTGCTGAGAATGATTCTCTCTAGTTTTTATACGAAGATATTTCCTTTTCTACCGTAGGCCCAAAATCGCTTGAAATCTCCACTTGGAAATTCCACAAAAAGAGGGTTTCAAATCTGCTCTGTCTAAAGTAAGGTTCAACTCTGTGAGTTGAACACATGCAGCCCTAAGAAGTTACTGAGAATTCTTCTGTCTAGCGTTATATGCAGAAATCCCGTTTCCAACTAAATCCTCAAAGAGGTCCAAATATCCACTTGCAGACTTTACAAACAGAGTGTTTCCAATCTGCTCTATGAAAACATAGGTTAAACTCTGTGAGTGGAACGCACACATCCCAAAGAGTTTGCAGAGAATGATTCTCTCTAGTTTTTATACGAAGATATTTCCTTTTCTACCGTAGGCCCAAATCGCTTGAAATCTCCACTTGGAAATTCAAGAAAAAGAGGGTTTCAAATCTGCTCTGTCTAAAGTAAGGTTCAACTCTGTCAGTTGAACACATGCAGCCCAAAGAAGTTACTGAGAATTCATCTGTCTAGCGTTGTATGCAGAAATACCGTTTCCAACGAAATCCTCCAAGAGGTCCAAATATCCACTTGCAGACTTTACAAACAGAGTGTTTCCAAACTGCTCTATGAACACAAAGGTTAAACTCTGTGAGTGGAACTCACACATCCCAAAGTGGTTGCTGAGAATGATTCTCTCTAGTTTTTATACGAAGATATTTCCTTTTCTACCGTAGGCCCAAATCGCTTGAAATCTCCACTTGGAAATTCAAGACAAAGAGGGTTTCAAATCTGCTCTGTCTAAAGTAAGGTTCAACGCTGTGAGTTGAACACAGGCAGCCCAAAGAAGTTACTGACAATTCTTCTGTCTAGCGTTATACGCAGAAATCCCGTTTCCAACAAAATCCTCAAAGAGGTCCAAATATCCACTTGCAGATTTTACAAATAGAGTGTTTCCAAACTGCTCTATGAAAACAAAGGTTAAACTCTGTGAGAGGAACGCACACATCCCAAAGTGTTTGCTGAGAATGATTCCCTCTAGTTTTTATATGAAGATATTTCCTTTTCTACCATAGGCCCAAATCGATTGAAATCTCCACTTGCAAATTCCACAAAAAGAGGGTTTCAAATCTGCTCTGTCTAAAGGAAGGTTCAACTCTGTGTATTGAACACACGCAGGCCAAAGAAGTTACTGAGAATTCTTCTGTCTAGCGTTATATGCAGAAATCCCGTTTCCAACGATATCCTCAAAGAGGTCCAAATATCCAATTGCAGGCTTTACAAACAGAGTGTTTCCAAACTGCTCTATGAAAACAAAGGTTAAACTCTGTGAGTGGAACTCACAAATCCCAAAGTGGTTGCTGAGAATGATTCTCTCTAGTTTTTATACGAAGATATTTCCTTTTCTACCGTAGGCCCAAAATCGCTTGAAATCTCCACTTGGAAATTCCTCAAAAAGAGGGTTTAAAATCTGCTCTGTCTAAAGTAAGGTTCAACTCTGTGAGTTGAACACACGCAGCCCAAAGAAGTTACTGACAATTCTTCTGTCTAGCGTTATATGCAGAAATCCCGTTTCCAACGAAATCCTCAAAGAGGTCTCAATATCCACTTGAAGACTTTACAAACAGAGTGTTTCCAGACTGCTCTATGAAAACAAAGGTTAAACATTGTGAGTGGAACTCACACATCTCAAAGTGGTTGCTGAGAATGATTCTCTCTAGTTTTTATACGAAGATATTTCCTTTTCAACCGTAGGCCCAAAATCGCTTGAAATCTCCACTTGGAAATCCCACAAAAAGAGGGTTTCAAATCTGCTCTGTCTAAAGTAAGGTTCAACTCTGTGAGTTGAACACATGCAGCCCAAAGAAGTTACTGAGAATTCTTCTGTCTAGCGTTATATGCAGAAATCCCGTTTCCAACGAAATCCTCAAAGAGGTCCAAATATCCACTTGCAGGCTTTACAAACAGAGTGTTTCCAATCTGCTCTATGAAAACATAGGTTAAACTCTGTGAGTGGAACGCACACATCCCAAAGAGTTTGCAGAGAATGATTCTCTCTAGTTTTTATACGAAGATATTTCCTTTTCTACCGTAGGCCCAAATCGCTTGAAATCTCCACTTGGAAATTCAAGAAAAAGAGGGTTTCAAATCTGCTCTGTCTAAAGTAAGGTTCAACTCTGTCAGTTGAACACATGCAGCCCAAAGAAGTTACTGAGAATTCTTCTGTCTAGCGTTATATGCAGAAATACCGTTTCCAACGAAATCCTCAAAGAGGTCCAAATATCCACTTGCAGGCATTACAAACAGAGTGTTTCCAAACTGCTCTATGAACACAAAGGTTAAACTCTGTGAGTGGAACTCACACATCCCAAAGTGGTTGCTGAGAATGATTCTCTCTAGCTTTTATACGAAGATATTTCCTTTTCTACCGTAGGCCCAAATCGCTTGAAATCTCCACTTGGAAATTCAAGAAAAAGAGGGTTTCAAATCTGCTCTGTCTAAAGAAAGGTTCAACTCTGTGAGTTGAACACAGGCAGCCCAAAGAAGTTACTGACAATTCTTCTGTCTAGCGTTATACGCAGAAATCCCGTTTCCAACAAAATCCTCAAAGAGGTCCAAATATCCACTTGCAGATTTTACAAATAGAGTGTTTCCAAACTGCTCTATGAAAACAAAGGTTAAACTCTGTGAGAGGAACGCACACATCCCAAAGTGTTTGCTGAGAATGATTCCCTCTAGTTTTTATATGAAGATATTTCCTTTTCTACCATAGGCCCAAATCTCTTGAAATCTCCACTTGAAAATTCCACAAAAAGAGGGTTTCAAATCTGCTCTGTCTAAAGGAAGGTTCAACTCTGTGTATTGAACACACGCAGGCCAAAGAAGTTACTGAGAATTCTTCTGTCTAGCGTTATATGCAGAAATCCCGTTTCCAACGATATCCTCAAAGAGGTCCAAATATCCAATTGCAGGCTTTACAAACAGAGTGTTTCCAAACTGCTCTATGAAAACAAAGGTTAAACTCTGTGAGTGGAACTCACAAATCCCAAAGTGGTTGCTGAGAATGATTCTCTCTAGTTTTTATACGAAGATATTTCCTTTTCTACCGTAGGCCCAAAATCGCTTGAAATCTCCACTTGGAAATTCCTCAAAAAGAGGGTTTAAAATCTGCTCTGTCTAAAGTAAGGTTCAACTCTGTGAGTTGAACACACGCAGCCCAGAGAAGTTACTGACAATTCTTCTGTCTAGCGTTATATGCAGAAATCCCGTTTCCAACGAAATCCTCAAAGAGGTCTCAATATCCACTTGCAGACTTTACAAACAGAGTGTTTCCAGACTGCTCTATGAAAACAAAGGTTAAACACTGTGAGTGGAACTCACACATCTCAAAGTGGTTGCTGAGAATGATTCTCTCTAGTTTTTATACGAAGATATTTCCTTTTCAACCGTAGGCCCAAAATCGATTGAAATCTCCACTTGGAAATTCCACAAAAAGAGGGTTTCAAATCTGCTCTGTCTAAAGTAAGGTTCAACTCTGTCAGTTGAACACATGCAGCCCAAAGAAGTTACTGAGAATTCTTCTGTCTAGCGTTATATGCAGAAATCCCGTTTCCAACGAAATCCTCAAAGAGGTCCAAATATCCACTTGCAGGCTTTACAAACAGTGTGTTTCCAAACTGCTCTATGAACACAAAGGTTAAACTCTGTGAGTGGAACTCACACATCCCAAAGTGGTTGCTGAGAATGATTCTCTCTAGTTTTTATACGAAGATATTTCCTTTTCTACCGTAGGCCCAAAATCGCTTGAAATCTCCACTTGGAAATTCCACAAAAAGAGGGTTTCAAATCTGCTCTGTCTAAAGTAAGGTTCAACTCTGTCAGTTGAACACATGCAGCCCTAAGAAGTTACTGAGAATTCTTCTGTCTAGCGTTATATGCAGAAATCCCGTTTCCAAAGAAATCCTCAATGAGGTCCAAATATCCACTTGCAGGCTTTACAAACAGAGTGTTTCCAAACTGCTCTATGAAAACAAAGGTTAAACACTGTGAGTGGAACTCACACATCTCAAAGTGGTTGCTGAGAATGATTCTCTCTTGTTTTTATACGAAGATATTTCCTTTTCAACCGTAGGCCCAAAATCGATTGAAATCTCCACTTGGAAATTCCACAAAAAGAGGGTTTCAAATCTGCTCTGTCTAAAGTAAGGTTCAACTCTGTCAGTTGAACACATGCAGCCCTAAGAAGTTACTGAGAATTCTTCTGTCTAGCGTTATATGCAGAAATCCCGTTTCCAAAGAAATCCTCAATGAGGTCCAAATATCCACTTGCAGGCTTTACAAACAGAGTGTTTCCAAACTGCTCTATGAAAACAAAGGTTAAACTCTGTGAGTGGAACTCACACATCTCAAAGTGGTTGCTGAGAATGATTCTCTCTAGTTTTTATACGAAGATATTTCCTTTTCTACCGTAGGCCCAAATCGCTTGAAATCTCCCCTTGGAAATTCCACAAAAAGAGGGTTTCAAATCTGCTCTTTCTAAAGGAAGGTTCAACTCTGTGAGTTGAACACTCGCAGCCCAAAGATGTTACTGAGAATTCTTCTGTCTAGCGTTATATGCAGAAATCCCGTTTCCAACGAAATCCTCAAAAAGGTCTCAATATCCACTTGCAGACTTTACAAACAGAGTGTTTCCAGACTGCTCTATGAAAACAAAGGTTAAACACTGTGAGTGGAACTCACACATCTCAAAGTGGTTGCTGAGAATGATTCTCTCTAGTTTTTATACGAAGATACTTCCTTTTCAACCGTAGGCCCAAAATCGATTGAAATCTCCACTTGGAAATTCCACAAAAAGAGGGTTTCAAATCTGCTCTGTCTAAAGTAAGGTTCAACTCTGTCAGTTGAACACATGCAGCCCAAAGAAGTTACTGAGAATTCTTCTGTCTAGCGTTATATGCAGAAATCCCGTTTCCAACGAAATCCTCAAAGAGGTCCAAATATCCACTTGCAGGCTTTACAAACAGAGTGTTTCCAAACTGCTCTATGAACACAAAGGTTAAACTCTGTGAGTGGAACTCACACATCCCAAAGTGGTTGCTGAGAATGATTCTCTCTAGTTTTTATACGAAGATATTTCCTTTTCTACCGTAGGCCCAAAATCGCTTGAAATCTCCACTTGGAAATTCCACAAAAAGAGGGTTTCAAATCTGCTCTGTCTAAAGTAAGGTTCAACTCTGTCAGTTGAACACATGCAGCCCAAAGAAGTTACTGAGAATTCTTCTGTCTAGCGTTATATGCAGAAATCCCGTTTCCAACGAAATCCTCAATGAGGTCCAAATATCCACCTGCAGGCTTTACAATCAGAGTGTTTCCAAACTGCTCTATGAAAACAAAGGTTAAACTCTGTGAGTGGAACTCACACATCCCAAAGTGGTTGCTGAGAATGATTCTCTCTAGTTTTTATACGAAGATATTTCCTTTTCAACCGTAAGCCCAAAATCGCTTGAAATCTCCACTTGGAAATTCCACAAAAAGAGGGTTTCAAATCTGCTCTGTCTAAAGTAAGGTTCAACTCTGTCAGTTGAACACATGCAGCCCAAAGAAGTTACTGAGAATTCTTCTGTCTAGCGTTATATGCAGAAATACCGTTTCCAACTAAATCCTCAAAGAGGTCCAAATATCCACTTGCAGGCTTTACGAACAGAGTGTTTCCAAACTGCTCTATGAACACAAAGGTTAAACTCTGTGAGTGGAACTCACACATCCCAAAGTGGTTGCTGAGAATGATTCTCTCTAGTTTTTATACGAAGATATTTCCTTTTCTACCGTAGGCCCAAAATCGCTTGAAATCTCCACTTGGAAATTCCACAAAAAGAGGGTTTCAAATCTGCTCTGTCTAAAGTAAGGTTCAACTCTGTCAGTTGAACACATGCAGCCCAAAGAAGTTACTGAGAATTCTTCTGTCTAGCGTTATATGCAGAAATACCGTTTCCAACGAAATCCTCAAAGAGGTCCAAATATCCTCTTGCAGGCTTTACAAACAGAGTGTTGCCAAACTGCTCTATTAACACAAAGGTTAAACTCTGTGAGTGGAACTCACACATCCCAAAGTGGTTGCTGAGAATGATTCTCTCTAGTTTTTATACGAAGATATTTCCTTTTCTACCGTAGGCCCAAAATCGCTTGAAATCTCCACTTGGAAATTCCACAAAAAGAGGGTTTCAAATCTGCTCTGTCTAAAGTAAGGTTCAACTCTGTGAGTTGAACACATGCAGCCCTAAGAAGTTACTGAGAATTCTTCTGTCTAGCGTTATATGCAGAAATCCCGTTTCCAACTAAATCCTCAAAGAGGTCCAAATATCCACTTGCAGACTTTACAAACAGAGTGTTTCCAATCTGCTCTATGAAAACATAGGTTAAACTCTGTGAGTGGAACGCACACATCCCAAAGAGTTTGCAGAGAATGATTCTCTCTTGTTTTTATACGAAGATACTTCCTTTTCAACCGTAGGCCCAAATCGCTTGAAATCTCCACTTGGAAATTCAAGAAAAAGAGGGTTTCAAATCTGCTCTGTCTAAAGTAAGGTTCAACTCTGTCAGTTGAACACATGCAGCCCAAAGAAGTTACTGAGAATTCTTCTGTCTATCGTTATATGCAGAAATACCGTTTCCAACGAAATCCTCAAAGAGGTCCAAATATCCACTTGCAGGCTTTACAAACAGAGTGTTTCCAAACTGCTCTATGAACACAAAGGTTAAACTCTGTGAGTGGAACTCACACATCCCAAAGTGGTTGCTGAGAATGATTCTCTCTAGTTTTTATACGAAGATATTTCCTTTTCTACCGTAGGCCCAAATCGCTTGAAATCTCCACTTGGAAATTCAAGACAAAGAGGGTTTCAAATCTGCTCTGTCTAAAGTAAGGTTCAACGCTGTGAGTTGAACACAGGCAGCCCAAAGAAGTTACTGACAATTCTTCTGTCTAGCGTTATACGCAGAAATCCCGTTTCCAACAAAATCCTCAAAGAGGTCCAAATATCCACTTGCAGATTTTACAAATAGAGTGTTTCCAAACTGCTCTATGAAAACAAAGGTTAAACTCTGTGAGAGGAACGCACACATCCCAAAGTGTTTGCTGAGAATGATTCCCTCTAGTTTTTATATGAAGATATTTCCTTTTCTACCATAGGCCCAAATCTCTTGAAATCTCCACTTGCAAATTCCACAAAAAGAGGGTTTCAAATCTGCTCTGTCTAAAGGAAGGTTCAACTCTGTGTATTGAACACACGCAGGCCAAAGAAGTTACTGAGAATTCTTCTGTCTAGCGTTATATGCAGAAATCCCGTTTCCAACGATATCCTCAAAGAGGTCCAAATATCCAATTGCAGGCTTTACAAACAGAGTGTTTCCAAACTGCTCTATGAAAACAAAGGTTAAACTCTGTGAGTGGAACTCACAAATCCCAAAGTGGTTGCTGAGAATGATTCTCTCTAGTTTTTATACGAAGATATTTCCTTTTCTACCGTAGGCCCAAAATCGCTTGAAATCTCCACTTGGAAATTCCTCAAAAAGAGGGTTTAAAATCTGCTCTGTCTAAAGTAAGGTTCAACTCTGTGAGTTGAACACACGCAGCCCAAAGAAGTTACTGAAAATTCTTCTGTCTAGCGTTATATGCAGAAATCCAGTTTCCAACGAAATCCTCAAAGAGGTCTCAATATCCACTTGAAGACTTTACAAACAGAGTGTTTCCAGACTGCTCTATGAAAACAAAGGTTAAACACTGTGAGTGGAACTCACACATCTCAAAGTGGTTGCTGAGAATGATTCTCTCTAGTTTTTATACGAAGATATTTCCTTTTCAACCGTAGGCCCAAAATCGCTTGAAATCTCCACTTGGAAATTCCACAAAAAGAGGGTTTCAAATCTGCTCTGTCTAAAGTAAGGTTCAACTCTGTGAGTTGAACACATGCAGCCCAAAGAAGTTACTGAGAATTCTTCTGTCTAGCGTTATATGCAGAAATCCCGTTTCCAACGAAATCCTCAAAGAGGTCCAAATATCCACTTGCAGGCTTTACAAACAGAGTGTATCCAATCTGCTCTATGAAAACATAGGTTAAACTCTGTGAGTGGAACGCACACATCCCAAAGAGTTTGCAGAGAATGATTCTCTCTAGTTTTTATACGAAGATATTTCCTTTTCTACCGTAGGCCCAAATCGCTTGAAATCTCCACTTGGAAATTCAAGAAAAAGAGGGTTTCAAATCTGCTCTGTCTAAAGTAAGGTTCAACTCTGTCAGTTGAACACATGCAGCCCAAAGAAGTTACTGAGAATTCTTCTGTCTAGCGTTATATGCAGAAATACCGTTTCCAAAGAAATCCTCAAAGAGGTCCAAATATCCACTTGCAGGCTTTACAAACAGAGTGTTTCCAAACTGCTCTATGAACACAAAGGTTAAACTCTGTGAGTGGAACTCACACATCCCAAAGTGGTTGCTGAGAATGATTCTCTCTAGCTTTTATACGAAGATATTTCCTTTTCTACCGTAGGCCCAAATCGCTTGAAATCTCCACTTGGAAATTCAAGAAAAAGAGGGTTTCAAATCTGCTCTGTCTAAAGTAAGGTTCAACTCTGTGAGGTGAACACAGGCAGCCCAAAGAAGTTACTGACAATTCTTCTGTCTAGCGTTATACGCAGAAATCCCGTTTCCAACAAAATCCTCAAAGAGGTCCAAATATCCACTTGCAGATTTTACAAATAGAGTGTTTCCAAACTGCTCTATGAAAACAAAGGTTAAACTCTGTGAGAGGAACGCACACATCCCAAAGTGTTTGCTGAGAATGATTCCCTCTAGTTTTTATATGAAGATATTTCCTTTTCTACCATAGGCCCAAATCTCTTGAAATCTCCACTTGAAAATTCCACAAAAAGAGGGTTTCAAATCTGCTCTGTCTAAAGGAAGGTTCAACTCTGTGTATTGAACACACGCAGGCCAAAGAAGTTACTGAGAATTCTTCTGTCTAGAGTTATATGCAGAAATCCCGTTTCCAACGATATCCTCAAAGAGGTCCAAATATCCAATTGCAGGCTTTACAAACAGAGTGTTTCCAAACTGCTCTATGAAAACAAAGGTTAAACTCTGTGAGTGGAACTCACAAATCCCAAAGTGGTTGCTGAGAATGATTCTCTCTAGTTTTTATACGAAGATATTTCCTTTTCTACCGTAGGCCCAAAATCGCTTGAAATCTCCACTTGGAAATTCCTCAAAAAGAGGGTTTAAAATCTGCTCTGTCTAAAGTAAGGTTCAACTCTGTGAGTTGAACACACGCAGCCCAAAGAAGTTACTGACAATTCTTCTGTCTAGCGTTATATGCAGAAATCCCGTTTCCAACGAAATCCTCAAAGAGGTCTCAATATCCACTTGCAGACTTTACAAACAGAGTGTTTCCAGACTGCTCTATGAAAACAAAGGTTAAACACTGTGAGTGGAACTCACACATCTCAAAGTGGTTGCTGAGAATGATTCTCTCTAGTTTTTATACGAAGATATTTCCTTTTCTACCGTAGGCCCAAATCGCTTGAAATCTCCCCTTGGAAATTCCACAAAAAGAGGGTTTCTAATCTGCTCTTTCTAAAGGAAGGTTCAACTCTGTGAGTTGAACACACGCAGCCCAAAGATGTTACTGAGAATTCTTCTGTCTAGCGTTATATGCAGAAATCCCGTTTCCAACGAAATCCTCAAAGAGGTCTCAATATCCACTTGCAGACTTTACAAACAGAGTGTTTCCAGACTGCTCTATGAAAACAAAGGTTAAACACTGTGAGTGGAACTCACACATCTCAAAGTGGTTGCTGAGAATGATTCTCTCTAGTTTTTATACGAAGATACTTCCTTTTCAACCGTAGGCCCAAAATCGATTGAAATCTCCACTTGGAAATTCCACAAAAAGAGGGTTTCAAATCTCCTCTTTCTAAAGGAAGGTTCAACTCTGTCAGTTGAACACATGCAGCCCAAAGAAGTTACTGAGAATTCTTCTGTCTAGCGTTATATGCAGAAATCCCGTTTCCAACGAAATCCTCAAAGAGGTCTCAATATCCACTTGCAGACTTTGCAAACAGAGTGTTTCCAGACTGCTCTATGAAAACAAAGGTTAAACACTGTGAGTGGAACTCACACATCTCAAAGTGGTTGCTGAGAATGATTCTCTCTAGTTTTTATACGAAGATATTTCCTTTTCAACCGTAAGCACAAATCGCTTGAAATCTCCACTTGGAAATTCCACAAAAAGAGGGTTTCAAATCTGCTCTGTCTAAAGTAAGGTTCAACTCTGTCAGTTGAACACATGCAGCCCAAAGAAGTTACTGAGAATTCTTCTGTCTAGCGTTATATGCAGAAATACCGTTTCCAACGAAATCCTCAAAGAGGTCCAAATATCCACTTGCAGGCTTTACAAACAGAGTGTTTCCAAACTGCTCTATGAACACAAAGGTTAAACTCTGTGAGTGGAACTCACACATCCCAAAGTGGTTGCTGAGAATGATTCTCTCTAGTTTTTATACGAAGATATTTCCTTTTCTACCGTAGGCCCAAAATCGCTTGAAATCTCCACTTGGAAATTCCACAAAAAGAGGGTTTCAAATCTGCTCTGTCTAAAGTAAGGTTCAACTCTGTCAGTTGAACACATGCAGCCCAAAGAAGTTACTGAGAATTCTTCTGTCTAGCGTTATATGCAGAAATCCCGTTTCCAACGAAATCCTCAAAGAGGTCCAAATATCCACTTGCAGGCTTTACAAACAGAGTGTTTCCAAACTGCTCTATGAACACAAAGGTTAAACTCTGTGAGTGCAACTCACACATCCCAAAGTGGTTGCTGAGAATGATTCTCTCTAGTTTTTATACGAAGATATTTCCTTTTCTACCGTAGGCCCAAAATCGCTTGAAATCTCCACTTGGAAATTCCACAAAAAGAGGGTTTCAAATCTGCTCTGTCTAAAGTAAGGTTCAACTCTGTGAGTTGAACACATGCAGCCCAAAGAAGTTACTGAGAATTCTTCTGTCTAGCGTTATATGCAGAAATCGCGTTTCCAACGAAATCCTCAAAGAGGTCCAAATATCCACTTGCAGGCTTTACAAACAGAGTGTTTCCAAACTGCTCTATGAACACAAAGGTTAAACTCTGTGAGTGGAACTCACACATCCCAAAGTGGTTGCTGAGAATGATTCTCTCTAGTTTTTATACGAAGATATTTCCTTTTCTACCGTAGGCCCAAAATCGCTTGAAATCTCCACTTGGAAATTCCACAAAAAGAGGGTTTCAAATCTGCTCTGTCTAAAGTAAGGTTCAACTCTGTCAGTTGAACACATGCAGCCCAAAGAAGTTACTGAGAATTCTTCTGTCTAGCGTTATATGCAGAAATACCGTTTCCAACGAAATCCTCAAAGAGGTCCAAATATCCTCTTGCAGGCTTTACAAACAGAGTGTTTCCAAACTGCTCTATTAACACAAAGGTTAAACTCTGTGAGTGGAACTCACACATCCCAAAGTGGTTGCTGAGAATGATTCTCTCTAGTTTTTATACGAAGATATTTCCTTTTCTACCATAGGCCCAAAATCGCTTGAAATCTCCACTTGGAAATTCCACAAAAAGAGGGTTTCAAATCTGCTCTGTCTAAAGTAAGGTTCAACTCTGTGAGTTGAACACATGCAGCCCTAAGAAGTTACTGAGAATTCTTCTGTCTAGCGTTATATGCAGAAATCCCGTTTCCAACGAAATCCTCAAAGAGGTCCAAATATCCACTTGCAGACTTTACAAACAGAGTGTTTCCAATCTGCTCTATGAAAACATAGGTTAAACTCTGTGAGTGGAACGCACACATCCCAAAGAGTTTGCAGAGAATGATTCTCTCTAGTTTTTATACGAAGATATTTCCTTTTCTACCGTAGGCCCAAATCGCTTGAAATCTCCACTTGGAAATTCAAGAAAAAGAGGGTTTCAAATCTGCTCTGTCTAAAGTAAGGTTCAACTCTGTCAGTTGAACACATGCAGCCCAAAGAAGTTACTGAGAATTCTTCTGTCTAGCGTTATATGCAGAAATACCGTTTCCAACGAAATCCTCAAAGAGGTCCAAATATCCACTTGCAGGCTTTACAAACAGAGTGTTTCCAAACTGCTCTATGAACACAAAGGTTAAACTCTGTGAGTGGAACTCACACATCCCAAAGTGGTTGCTGAGAATGATTCTCTCTAGTTTTTATACGAAGATATTTCCTTTTCTACCGTAGGCCCAAATCGCTTGAAATCTCCACTTGGAAATTCAAGAAAAAGAGGGTTTCAAATCTGCTCTGTCTAAAGTAAGGTTCAACTCTGTGAGTTGAACACAGGCAGCCCAAAGAAGTTACTGACAATTCTTCTGTCTAGCGTTATACGCAGAAATCCCGTTTCCAACAAAATCCTCAAAGAGGTCCAAATATCCACTTGCAGATTTTACAAATAGAGTGTTTCCAAACTGCTCCATGAAAACAAAGGTTAAACTCTGTGAGAGGAACGCACACATCCCAAAGTGTTTGCTGAGAATGATTCCCTCTAGTTTTTATATGAAGATATTTCCTTTTCTACCATAGGCCCAAATCTCTTGAAATCTCCACTTGCAAATTCCACAAAAAGAGGGTTTCAAATGTGCTCTGTCTAAAGGAAGGTTCAACTCTGTGTATTGAACACACGCAGGCCAAAGAAGTTACTGAGAATTCTTCTGTCTAGCGTTATATGCAGAAAACCCGTTTCCAACGATATCCTCAAAGAGGTCCAAATATCCAATTGCAGGCTTTACAAACAGAGTGTTTCCAAACTGCTCTATGAAAACAAAGGTTAAACTCTGTGAGTGGAACTCACAAATCCCAAAGTGGTTGCTGAGAATGATTCTCTCTAGTTTTTATACGAAGATATTTCCTTTTCTACCGTAGGCCCAAAATCGCTTGAAATCTCCACTTGGAAATTCCTCAAAAAGAGGGTTTCAAATCTGCTCTCTCTAAAGTAAGGTTCAACTCTGTGAGTTGAACACACGCAGCCCAAAGAAGTTACTGACAACTCTTCTGTCTAGCGTTATATGCAGAAATCCCGTTTCCAACGAAATCCTCAAAGAGGTCTCAATATCCACTTGCAGACTTTACAAACAGAGTGTTTCCAGACTGCTCTATGAAAACAAAGGTTAAACACTGTGAGTGGCACTCACACATCTCAAAGTGGTTGCTGAGAATGATTCTCTCTAGTTTTTATACGAAGATATTTCCTTTTCAACCGTAGGCCCAAAATCGATTGAAATCTCCACTTGGAAATTCCACAAAAAGAGGGTTTCAAATCTGCTCTGTCTAAAGTAAGGTTCAACTCTGTCAGTTGAACACATGCAGCCCAAAGAAGTTACTGAGAATTCTTCTGTCTAGCGTTATATGCAGAAATCCCGTTTCCAACGAAATCCTCAAAGAGGTCCAAATATCCACTTGCAGGCTTTACAAACAGAGTGTTTCCAAACTGCTCTATGAACACAAAGGTTAAACTCTGTGAGTGGAACTCGCACATCCCAAAGTGGTTGCTGAGAATGATTCTCTCTAGTTTTTATACGAAGATATTTCCTTTTCTACCGTAGTCCCAAAATCGCTTGAAATCTCCACTTGGAAATTCCACAAAAAGAGGGTTTTAAATCTGCTCTGTCTAAAGTAAGGTTCAACTCTGTCAGTTGAACACATGCAGCCCTAAGAAGTTACTGAGAATTCTTCTGTCTAGCGTTATATGCAGAAATCCCGTTTCCAAAGAAATCCTCAATGAGGTCCAAATATCCACTTGCAGGCTTTACAAACAGAGTGTTTCCAAACTGCTCTATGAAAAGAAAGGTTAAACTCTGTGAGTGGAACTCACACATCTCAAAGTGGTTGCTGAGAATGATTCTCTCTAGTTTTTATACGAAGATATTTCCTTTTCTACCGTAGGCCCAAATCGCTTGAAATCTCCACTTGGAAATTCAAGAAAAAGAGGGTTTCAAATCTGCTCTGTCTAAAGTAAGGTTCAACTCTGTCAGTTGAACACATGCAGCCCTAAGAAGTTACTGAGAATTCTTCTGTCTAGCGTTATATGCAGAAATCCCGTTTCCAACGAAATCCTCAAAGAGGTCCAAATATCCACTTGCAGACTTTACAAACAGAGTGTTTCCAATCTGCTCTATGAAAACATAGGTTAAACTCTGTGAGTGGAACGCACACATCCCAAAGAGTTTGCAGAGAATGATTCTCTCTAGTTTTTATACGAAGATATTTCCTTTTCTACCGTAGGCCCAAATCGCTTGAAATCTCCACTTGGAAATTCAAGAAAAAGAGGGTTTCAAATCTGCTCTGTCTAAAGTAAGGTTCAACTCTGTCAGTTGAACACATGCAGCCCAAAGAAGTTACTGAGAATTCTTCTGTCTAGCGTTATATGCAGAAATACCGTTTCCAACGAAATCCTCAAAGAGGTCCAAATATCCACTTGCAGGCTTTACAAACAGAGTGTTTCCAAACTGCTCTATGAACACAAAGGTTAAACTCTGTGAGTGGAACTCACACATCCCAAAGTGGTTGCTGAGAATGATTCTCTCTAGTTTTTATACGAAGATATTTCCTTTTCTACCGTAGGCCCAAATCGCTTGAAATCTCCACTTGGAAATTCAAGAAAAAGAGGGTTTCAAATCTGCTCTGTCTAAAGTAAGGTTCAACTCTGTGAGTTGAACACAGGCAGCCCAAAGAAGTTACTGACAATTCTTCTGTCTAGCGTTATACGCAGAAATCCCTTTTCCAACAAAATCCTCAAAGAGGTCCAAATATCCACTTGCAGATTTTACAAATAGAGTGTTTCCAAACTGCTCCATGAAAACAAAGGTTAAACTCTGTGAGAGGAACGCACACATCCCAAAGTGTTTGCTGAGAATGATTCCCTCTAGTTTTTATATGAAGATATTTCCTTTTCTACCATAGGCCCAAATCTCTTGAAATCTCCACTTGCAAATTCCACAAAAAGAGGGTTTCAAATGTGCTCTGTCTAAAGGAAGGTTCAACTCTGTGTATTGAACACACGCAGGCCAAAGAAGTTACTGAGAATTCTTCTGTCTAGCGTTATATGCAGAAAACCCGTTTCCAACGATATCCTCAAAGAGGTCCAAATATCCAATTGCAGGCTTTACAAACAGAGTGTTTCCAAACTGCTCTATGAAAACAAAGGTTAAACTCTGTGAGTGGAACTCACAAATCCCAAAGTGGTTGCTGAGAATGATTCTCTCTAGTTTTTATACGAAGATATTTCCTTTTCTACCGTAGGCCCAAAATCGCTTGAAATCTCCCCTTGGAAATTCCTCAAAAAGAGGGTTTCAAATCTGCTCTCTCTAAAGTAAGGTTCAACTCTGTGAGTTGAACACACGCAGCCCAAAGATGTTACTGACAACTCTTCTGTCTAGCGTTATATGCAGAAATCCCGTTTCCAACGAAATCCTCAAAGAGGTCTCAATATCCACTTGCAGACTTTACAAACAGAGTGTTTCCAGACTGCTCTATGAAAACAAAGGTTAAACACTGTGAGTGGCACTCACACATCTCAAAGTGGTTGCTGAGAATGATTCTCTCTAGTTTTTATACGAAGATATTTCCTTTTCAACCGTAGGCCCAAAATCGATTGAAATCTCCACTTGGAAATTCCACAAAAAGAGGGTTTCAAATCTGCTCTGTCTAAAGTAAGGTTCAACTCTGTCAGTTGAACACATGCAGCCCAAAGAAGTTACTGAGAATTCTTCTGTCTAGCGTTATATGCAGAAATCCCGTTTCCAACGAAATCCTCAAAGAGGTCCAAATATCCACTTGCAGGCTTTACAAACAGAGTGTTTCCAAACTGCTCTATGAACACAAAGGTTAAACTCTGTGAGTGGAACTCGCACATCCCAAAGTGGTTGCTGAGAATGATTCTCTCTAGTTTTTATACGAAGATATTTCCTTTTCTACCGTAGTCCCAAAATCGCTTGAAATCTCCACTTGGAAATTCCACAAAAAGAGGGTTTCAAATCTGCTCTGTCTAAAGTAAGGTTCAACTCTGTCAGTTGAACACATGCAGCCCTAAGAAGTTACTGAGAATTCTTCTGTCTAGCGTTATATGCAGAAATCCCGTTTCCAAAGAAATCCTCAATGAGGTCCAAATATCCACTTGCAGGCTTTACAAACAGAGTGTTTCCAAACTGCTCTATGAAAAGAAAGGTTAAACTCTGTGAGTGGAACTCACACATCTCAAAGTGGTTGCTGAGAATGATTCTCTCTAGTTTTTATACGAAGATATTTCCTTTTCTACCGTAGGCCCAAATCGCTTGAAATCTCCCCTTGGAAATTCCACAAAAAGAGGGTTTCAAATCTGCTCTTTCTAAAGGAAGGTTCAACTCTGTGAGTTGAACACACGCAGCCCAAAGATGTTACTGAGAATTCTTCTGTCTAGCGTTATATGCAGAAATCCCGTTTCCAACGAAATCCTCAAAGAGGTCTCAATATCCACTTGCAGACTTTACAAACAGAGTGTTTCCAGACTGCTCTATGAAAACAAAGGTTAAACACTGTGAGTGGAACTCACACATCTCAAAGTGGTTGCAGAGAATGATTCTCTCTAGTTTTTATACGAAGATATTTCCTTTTCTACCGTAGGCCCAAATCGCTTGAAATCTCCACTTGGAAATTCAAGAAAAAGAGGGTTTCAAATCTTCTCTGTCTAAAGTAAGGTTCAACTCTGTCAGTTGAACACATGCAGCCCAAAGAAGTTACTGAGAATTCTTCTGTCTAGCGTTATATGCAGAAATACCGTTTCCAACGAAATCCTCAAAGAGGTCCAAATATCCACTTGCAGGCTTTACAAACAGAGTGTTTCCAAACTGCTCTATGAACACAAAGGTTAAACTCTGTGAGTGGAACTCACACATCCCAAAGTGGTTGCTGAGAATGATTCTCTCTAGTTTTTATACGAAGATATTTCCTTTTCTACCGTAGGCCCAAATCGCTTGAAATCTCCACTTGGAAATTCAAGAAAAAGAGGGTTTCAAATCTGCTCTGTCTAAAGTAAGGTTCAACTCTGTGAGTTGAACACAGGCAGCCCAAAGAAGTTACTGACAATTCTTCTGTCTAGCGTTATACGCAGAAATCCCGTTTCCAACAAAATCCTCAAAGAGGTCCAAATATCCACTTGCAGATTTTACAAATAGAGTGTTTCCAAACTGCTCCATGAAAACAAAGGTTAAACTCTGTGAGAGGAACGCACACATCCCAAAGTGTTTGCTGAGAATGATTCCCTCTAGTTTTTATATGAAGATATTTCCTTTTCTACCATAGGCCCAAATCTCTTGAAATCTCCACTTGCAAATTCCACAAAAAGAGGGTTTCAAATCTGCTCTGTCTAAAGGAAGGTTCAACTCTGTGTATTGAACACACGCAGGCCAAAGAAGTTACTGAGAATTCTTCTGTCTAGCGTTATATGCAGAAAACCCGTTTCCAACGATATCCTCAAAGAGGTCCAAATATCCAATTGCAGGCTTTACAAACAGAGTGTTTCCAAACTGCTCTATGAAAACAAAGGTTAAACTCTGTGAGTGGAACTCACAAATCCCAAAGTGGTTGCTGAGAATGATTCTCTCTAGTTTTTATACGAAGATATTTCCTTTTCTACCGTAGGCCCAAAATCGCTTGAAATCTCCACTTGGAAATTCCTCAAAAAGAGGGTTTCAAATCTGCTCTCTCTAAAGTAAGGTTCAACTCTGTGAGTTGAACACACGCAGCCCAAAGAAGTTACTGACAACTCTTCTGTCTAGCGTTATATGCAGAAATCCCGTTTCCAACGAAATCCTCAAAGAGGTCTCAATATCCACTTGCAGACTTTACAAACAGAGTGTTTCCAGACTGCTCTATGAAAACAAAGGTTAAACACTGTGAGTGGCACTCACACATCTCAAAGTGGTTGCTGAGAATGATTCTCTCTAGTTTTTATACGAAGATATTTCCTTTTCAACCGTAGGCCCAAAATCGATTGAAATCTCCACTTGGAAATTCCACAAAAAGAGGGTTTCAAATCTGCTCTGTCTAAAGTAAGGTTCAACTCTGTCAGTTGAACACATGCAGCCCAAAGAAGTTACTGAGAATTCTTCTGTCTAGCGTTATATGCAGAAATCCCGTTTCCAACGAAATCCTCAAAGAGGTCCAAATATCCACTTGCAGGCTTTACAAACAGAGTGTTTCCAAACTGCTCTATGAACACAAAGGTTAAACTCTGTGAGTGGAACTCGCACATCCCAAAGTGGTTGCTGAGAATGATTCTCTCTAGTTTTTATACGAAGATATTTCCTTTTCTACCGTAGTCCCAAAATCGCTTGAAATCTCCACTTGGAAATTCCACAAAAAGAGGGTTTCAAATCTGCTCTGTCTAAAGTAAGGTTCAACTCTGTCAGTTGAACACATGCAGCCCTAAGAAGTTACTGAGAATTCTTCTGTCTAGCGTTATATGCAGAAATCCCGTTTCCAAAGAAATCCTCAATGAGGTCCAAATATCCACTTGCAGGCTTTACAAACAGAGTGTTTCCAAACTGCTCTATGAAAACAAAGGTTAAACTCTGTGAGTGGAACTCACACATCTCAAAGTGGTTACTGAGAATGATTCTCTCTAGTTTTTATACGAAGATATTTCCTTTTCTACCGTAGGCCCAAATCGCTTGAAATCTCCCCTTGGAAATTCCACAAAAAGAGGGTTTCAAATCTGCTCTTTCTAAAGGAAGGTTCAACTCTGTGAGTTGAACACACGCAGCCCAAAGATGTTACTGAGAATTCTTCTGTCTAGCGTTATATGCAGAAATCCCGTTTCCAACGAAATCCTCAAAGAGGTCTCAATATCCACTTGCAGACTTTACAAACAGAGTGTTTCCAGACTGCTCTATGAAAACAAAGGTTAAACACTGTGAGTGGAACTCACACATCTCAAAGTGGTTGCTGAGAATGATTCTCTCTAGTTTTTATATGAAGATACTTCCTTTTCAACCGTAGGCCCAAAATCGATTGAAATCTCCACTTGGAAATTCCACAAAAAGAGGGTTTCAAATCTGCTCTGTCTAAAGTAAGGTTCAACTCTGTCAGTTGAACACATGCAGCCCAAAGAAGTTACTGAGAATTCTTCTGTCTAGCGTTATATGCAGAAATCCCGTTTCCAACGAAATCCTCAAAGAGGTCCAAATATCCACTTGCAGGCTTTACAAACAGAGTGTTTCCAAACTGCTCTATGAACACAAAGGTTAAACTCTGTGAGTGGAACTCACACATCCCAAAGTGGTTGCTGAGAATGATTCTCTCTAGTTTTTATACGAAGATATTTCCTTTTCTACCGTAGGCCCAAAATCGCTTGAAATCTCCACTTGGAAATTCCACAAAAAGAGGGTTTCAAATCTGCTCTGTATAAAGTAAGGTTCAATTCTGTCAGTTGAACACATGCAGCCCAAAGAAGTTACTGAGAATTCTTCTGTCTAGCGTTATATGCAGAAATCCCGTTTCCAACGAAATCCTAAATGAGGTCCAAATATCCACCTGCAGGCTTTAAAATCAGAGTGTTTCCAAACTGCTCTATGAAAACAAAGGTTAAACTCTGTGAGTGGAACTCACACATCCCAAAGTGGTTGCTGAGAATGATTCTCTCTAGTTTTTATACGAAGATATTTCCTTTTCAACCGTAAGCCCAAAATCGCTTGAAATCTCCACTTGGAAATTCCACAAAAAGAGGGTTTCAAATCTGCTCTGTCTAAAGTAAGGTTCAACTCTGTCAGTTGAACACATGCAGCCCAAAGAAGTTACTGAGAATTCTTCTGTCTGGCGTTATATGCAGAAATACCGTTTCCAACTAAATCCTCAAAGAGGTCCAAATATCCACTTGCAGGCTTTACGAACAGAGTGTTTCCAAACTGCTCTATGAACACAAAGGTTAAACTCTGTGAGTGGAACTCACACATCCCAAAGTGGTTGCTGAGAATGATTCTCTCTAGTTTTTATACGAAGATATTTCCTTTTCTACCGTAGGCCCAAAATCGCTTGAAATCTCCACTTGGAAATTCCACAAAAAGAGGGTTTCAAATCTGCTCTGTCTAAAGTAAGGTTCAACTCTGTCAGTTGAACACATGCAGCCCAAAGAAGTTACTGAGAATTCTTCTGTCTAGCGTTATATGCAGAAATACCGTTTCCAACGAAATCCTCAAAGAGGTCCAAATATCCTCTTGCAGGCTTTACAAACAGAGTGTTTCCAAACTGCTCTATTAACACAAAGGTTAAACTCTGTGAGTGGAACTCACACATCCCAAAGTGGTTGCTGAGAATGATTCTCTCTAGTTTTTATACGAAGATATTTCCTTTTCTACCGTAGGCCCAAAATCGCTTGAAATCTCCACTTGGAAATTCCACAAAAAGAGGGCTTCAAATCTGCTCTGTCTAAAGTAAGGTTCAACTCTGTGAGTTGAACACATGCAGCCCTAAGAAGTTACTGAGAATTCTTCTGTCTAGCGTTATATGCAGAAATCCCGTTTCCAACGAAATCCTCAAAGAGGTCCAAATATCCACTTGCAGACTTTACAAACAGAGTGTTTCCAATCTGCTCTATGAAAACATAGGTTAAACTCTGTGAGTGGAACGCACACATCCCAAAGAGTTTGCAGAGAATGATTCTCTCTAGTTTTTATACGAAGATATTTCCTTTTCTACCGTAGGCCCAAATCGCTTGAAATCTCCACTTGGAAATTCAAGAAAAAGAGGGTTTCAAATCTGCTCTGTCTAAAGTAAGGTTCAACTCTGTCAGTTGAACACATGCAGCCCAAAGAAGTTACTGAGAATTCTTCTGTCTAGCGTTATATGCAGAAATACCGTTTCCAACGAAATCCTCAAAGAGGTCCAAATATCCACTTGCAGGCTTGACAAACAGAGTGTTTCCAAACTGCTCTATGAACACAAAGGTTAAACTCTGTGAGTGGAACTCACACATCCCAAAGTGGTTGCTGAGAATGATTCTCTCTAGTTTTTATACGAAGATATTTCCTTTTCTACCGTAGGCCCAAATCGCTTGAAATCTCCACTTGGAAATTCAAGAAAAAACGGTTTCAAATCTGCTCTGTCTAAAGTAAGGTTCAACTCTGTGAGTTGAACACAGGCAGCCCAAAGAAGTTACTGACAATTCTTCTGTCTAGCGTTATACGCAGAAATCCCGTTTCCAACAAAATCCTCAAAGAGGTCCAAATATCCACTTGCAGATTTTACAAATAGAGTGTTTCCAAACTGCTCTATGAAAACAAAGGTTAAACTCTGTGAGAGGAACGCACACATCCCAAAGTGTTTGCTGAGAATGACTCCCTCTAGTTTTTATATGAAGATATTTCCTTTTCTACCATAGGCCCAAATCTCTTGAAATCTCCACTTGCAAATTCCACAAAAAGAGGGTTTCAAATCTGCTCTGTCTAAAGGAAGGTTCAACTCTGTGTATTGAACACACGCAGGCCAAAGAAGTTACTGAGAATTCTTCTGTCTAGCGTTATATGCAGAAATCCCGTTTCCAACGATATCCTCAAAGAGGTCCAAATATCCAATTGCAGGCTTTACAAACAGAGTGTTTCCAAACTGCTCTATGAAAACAAAGGTTAAACTCTGTGAGTGGAACTCACAAATCCCAAAGTGGTTGCTGAGAATGATTCTCTCTAGTTTTTATACGAAGATATTTCCTTTTCTACCGTAGGCCCAAAATCGCTTGAAATCTCCACTTGGAAATTCCTCAAAAAGAGGGTTTCAAATCTGCTCTGTCTAAAGTAAGGTTCAACTCTGTGAGTTGAACACACGCAGCCCAAAGAAGTTACTGACAATTCTTCTGTCTAGCGTTATATGCAGAAATCCCGTTTCCAACGAAATCCTCAAAGAGGTCTCAATATCCACTTGAAGACTTTACAAACAGAGTGTTTCCAGACTGCTCTATGAAAACAAAGGTTAAACACTGTGAGTGGAACTCACACATCTCAAAGTGGTTGCTGAGAATGATTCTCTCTAGTTTTTATACGAAGATATTTCCTTTTCAACCGTAGGCCCAAAATCGCTTGAAATCTCCACTTGGAAATTCCACAAAAAGAGGGTTTCAAATCTGCTCTGTCTAAAGTAAGGTTCAACTCTGTGAGTTGAACACATGCAGCCCAAAGAAGTTACTGAGAATTCTTCTGTCTAGCGTTATATGCAGAAATCCCGTTTCCAACGAAATCCTCAAAGAGGTCCAAATATTCACTTGCTGGCTTTACAAACAGAGTGTTTCCAATCTGCTCTATGAAAACATAGGTTAAACTCTGTGAGTGGAACGCACACATCCCAAAGAGTTTGCAGAGAATGATTCTCTCTAGTTTTTATACGAAGATATTTCCTTTTCTACCGTAGGCCCAAATCGCTTGAAATCTCCACTTGGAAATTCAAGAAAAAGAGGGTTTCAAATCTGCTCTGTCTAAAGTAAGGTTCAACTCTGTCAGTTGAACACATGCAGCCCAAAGAAGTTACTGAGAATTCTTCTGTCTAGCGTTATATGCAGAAATACCGTTTCCAACGAAATCCTCAAAGAGGTCCAAATATCCTCTTGCAGGCTTTACAAACAGAGTGTTTCCAAACTGCTCTATGAACACAAAGGTTAAACTCTGTGAGTGGAACTCACACATCCCAAAGTGGTTGCTGAGAATGATTCTCTCTAGCTTTTATACGAAGATATTTCCTTTTCTACCGTAGGCCCAAATCGCTTGAAATCTCCACTTGGAAATTCAAGAAAAAGAGGGTTTCAAATCTGCTCTTTCTAAAGGAAGGTTCAACTCTGTGAGTTGAACACACGCAGCCCAAAGATGTTACTGAGAATTCTTCTGTCTAGCGTTATATGCAGAAATCCCGTATCCAACGAAATCCTCAAAGAGGTCTCAATATCCACTTGCAGACTTTACAAACAGAGTGTTTCCAGACTGCTCTATGAAAACAAAGGTTAAACACTGTGAGTGGAACTCACACATCTCAAAGTGGTTGCTGAGAATGATTCTCTCTAGTTTTTATACGAAGATACTTCCTTTTCAACCGTAGGCCCAAAATCGATTGAAATCTCCACTTGGAAATTCCACAAAAAGAGGGTTTCAAATCTGCTCTGTCTAAAGTAAGGTTCAACTCTGTCAGTTGAACACATGCAGCCCAAAGAAGTTACTGAGAATTCTTCTGTCTAGCGTTATATGCAGAAATCCCGTTTCCAACGAAATCCTCAAAGAGGTCTCAATATCCACTTGCAGACTTTACAAACAGAGTGTTTCCAGACTGCTCTATGAAAACAAAGGTTAAACACTGTGAGTGGAACTCACACATCTCAAAGTGGTTGCTGAGAATGATTCTCTCTAGTTTTTATACGAAGATATTTCCTTTTCAACCGTAAGCCCAAATCGCTTGAAATCTCCACTTGGAAATTCCACAAAAAGAGGGTTTCAAATCTGCTCTGTCTAAAGTAAGGTTCAACTCTGTCAGTTGAACACATGCAGCCCAAAGAAGTTACTGAGAATTCTTCTGTCTAGCGTTATATGCAGAAATACCGTTTCCAACGAAATCCTCAAAGAGGTCCAAATATCCACTTGCAGGCTTTACAAACAGAGTGTTTCCAAACTGCTCTATGAAAACAAAGGTTAAACTCTGTGAGTGGAACTCACATATCCCAAAGTGGTTGCTGAGAATGATTCTCTCTAGTTTTTATACGAAGATATTTCCTTTTCTACCGTAGGCCCAAAATCGCTTGAAATCTCCACTTGGAAATTCAAGAAAAAGAGGGTTTCAAATCTGCTCTGTCTAAAGTAAGGTTCAACTCTGTCAGTTGAACACATGCAGCCCAAAGAAGTTACTGAGAATTCTTCTGTCTAGCGTTATATGCAGAAATCCCGTTTCCAACGAAATCCTCAAAGAGGTCTCAATATCCACTTGAAGACTTTACAAACAGAGTGTTTCCAGACTGCTCTATGAAAACAAAGGTTAAACACTGTGAGTGGAACTCACACATCTCAAAGTGGTTGCTGAGAATGATTCTCTCTAGTTTTTATACGAAGATATTTCCTTTTCAACCGTAGGCCCAAAATCGCTTGAAATCTCCACTTGGAAATTCCACAAAAAGAGGGTTTCAAATCTGCTCTGTCTAAAGTAAGGTTCAACTCTGTGAGTTGAACACATGCAGCCCAAAGAAGTTACTGAGAATTCTTCTGTCTAGCGTTATATGCAGAAATCCCGTTTCCAACGAAATCCTCAAAGAGGTCCAAATATCCACTTGCAGGCTTTACAAACAGAGTGTTTCCAATCTGCTCTATGAAAACATAGGTTAAACTCTGTGAGTGGAACGCACACATCCCAAAGAGTTTGCAGAGAATGATTCTCTCTAGTTTTTATACGAAGATATTTCCTTTTCTACCGTAGGCCCAAATCGCTTGAAATCTCCACTTGGAAATTCAAGAAAAAGAGGGTTTCAAATCTGCTCTGTCTAAAGTAAGGTTCAACTCTGTCAGTTGAACACATGCAGCCCAAAGAAGTTACTGAGAATTCTTCTGTCTAGCGTTATATGCAGAAATACCGTTTCCAACGAAATCCTCAAAGTGGTCCAAATATCCACTTGCAGGCTTTACAAACAGAGTGTTTCCAAACGGCTCTATGAACACAAAGGTTAAACTCTGTGAGTGGAACTCACACATCCCAAAGTGGTTGCTGAGAATGATTCTCTCTAGGTTTTATACGAAGATATTTCCTTTTCTACCGTAGGCCCAAATCGCTTGAAATCTCCACTTGGAAATTCCACAAAAAGAGGGTTTCAAATCTGCTCTTTCTAAAGGAAGGTTCAACTCTGTGAGTTGAACACACGCAGCCCAAAGATGTTACTGAGAATTCTTCTGTCTAGCGTTATATGCAGAAATCCCGTTTCCAACGAAATCCTCAAAGAGGTCTCAATATCCACTTGCAGACTTTACAAACAGAGTGTTTCCAGACTGCTCTATGAAAACAAAGGTTAAACACTGTGAGTGGAACTCACACATCTCAAAGTGGTTGCTGAGAATGATTCTCTCTAGTTTTTATACGAAGATATTTCCTTTTCAACCGTAAGCCCAAATCGCTTGAAATCTCCACTTGGAAATTCCACAAAAAGAGGGTTTCAAATCTGCTCTGTCTAAAGTAAGGTTCAACTCTGTCAGTTGAACACATGCAGCCCAAAGAAGTTACTGAGAATTCTTCTGTCTAGCGTTATATGCAGAAATACCGTTTCCAACGAAATCCTCAAAGAGGTCCAAATATCCACTTGCAGGCTTTACAAACAGAGTGTTTCCAAACTGCTCTATGAACACAAAGGTTAAACTCTGTGAGTGGAACTCACACATCCCAAAGTGGTTGCTGAGAATGATTCTCTCTAGTTTTTATACGAAGATATTTCCTTTTCTACCGTAGGCTCAAAATCGCTTGAAATCTCCACTTGGAAATTCCACAAAAAGAGGGTTTCAAATCTGCTCTGTCTAAAGGAAGGTTCAACTCTGTCAGTTGAACACATGCAGCCCAAAGAAGTTACTGAGAATTCTTCTGTCTAGCGTTATATGCAGAAATCCCGTTTCCAACGAAATCCTCAAAGAGGTCCAAATATCCACTTGCAGGCTTTACAAACAGAGTGTTTCCAAACTGCTCTATGAACACAAAGGGTAAACTCTGTGAGTGCAACTCACACATCCCAAAGTGGTTGCTGAGAATGATTCTCTCTAGTTTTTATACGAAGATATTTCCTTTTCTACCGTAGGCCCAAAATCGCTTGAAATCTCCACTTGGAAATTCCACAAAAAGAGGGTTTCAAATCTGCTCTGTCTAAAGTAAGGTTCAACTCTGTCAGTTGAACACATGCAGCCCAAAGAAGTTACTGAGAATTCTTCTGTCTAGCGTTATATGCAGAAATCCCGTTTCCAACGAAATCCTCAAAGAGGTCCAAATATCCACTTGCAGGCTTTACAAACAGAGTGTTTCCAAACTGCTCTATGAACACAAAGGTTAAACTCTGTGAGTGGAACTCACACATCCCAATGTGGTTGCTGAGAATGATTCTCTCTAGTTTTTATACGAAGATATTTCCTTTTCTACCGTAGGCCCAAAATTGCTTGAAATCTCCACTTGGAAATTCCACAAAAAGAGGGTTTCAAATCTGCTCTGTCTAAAGTAAGGTTGAACTCTGTCAGTTGAACACATGCAGCCCAAAGAAGTTACTGAGAATTCTTCTGTCTAGCGTTATATGCAGAAATCACGTTTCCAACGAAATCCTCAAAGAGGTCCAAATATCCACTTGCAGGCTTTACAAACAGAGTGTTTCCAAACTGCTCTATGAACACAAAGGTTAAACTCTGTGAGTGGAACTCACACATCCCAAAGTGGTTGCTGAGAATGATTCTCTCTAGTTTTTATACGAAGATATTTCCTTTTCTACCGTAGGCCCAAATCGCTTGAAATCTCCACTTGGAAATTCAAGAAAAAGAGGGTTTCAAATCTGCTCTGTCTAAAGTAAGGTTCAACTCTGTGAGTTGAACACAGGCAGCCCAAAGAAGTTACTGACAATTCTTCTGTCTAGCGTTATACGCAGAAATCCCGTTTCCAACAAAATCCTCAAAGAGGTCCAAATATCCACTTGCAGATTTTACAAATAGAGTGTTTCCAAACTGCTCTATGAAAACAAAGGTTAAACTCTGTGAGAGGAACGCACACATCCCAAAGTGTTTGCTGAGAATGATTCCCTCTAGTTTTTATATGAAGATATTTCCTTTTCTACCATAGGCCCAAATCTCTTGAAATCTCCACTTGCAAATTCCACAAAAAGAGGGTTTCAAATCTGCTCTGTCTAAAGGAAGGTGCAACTCTGTGTATTGAACACACGCAGGCCAAAGAAGTTACTGAGAATTCTTCTGTCTAGCGTTATATGCAGAAATCCCGTTTCCAACGATATCCTCAAAGAGGTCCAAATATCCAATTGCAGGCTTTACAAACAGAGTGTTTCCAAACTGCTCTATGAAAACAAAGGTTAAACTCTGTGAGGGGAACTCACAAATCCCAAAGTGGTTGCTGAGAATGATTCTCTCTAGTTTTTATATGAAGATATTTCCTTTTCTACCGTAGGCCCAAAATCGCTTGAAATCTCCACTTGGAAATTCCTCAAAAAGAGGGTTTAAAATCTGCTCTGTCTAGAGTAAGGTTCAACTCTGTGAGTTGAACACACGCAGCCCAAAGAAGTTACTGACAATTCTTCTGTCTAGCGTTATATGCAGAAATCCCGTTTCCAACGAAATCCTCAAAGAGGTCTCAATATCCACTTGAAGACTTTACAAACAGAGTGTTTCCAGACTGCTCTATGAAAACAAAGGTTAAACACTGTGAGTGGAACTCACACATCTCAAAGTGGTTGCTGAGAATGATTCTCTCTAGTTTTTATACGAAGATATTTCCTTTTCAACCGTAGGCCCAAAATCGCTTGAAATCTCCACTTGGAAATTCCACAAAAAGAGGGTTTCAAATCTGCTCTGTCTAAAGTAAGGTTCAACTCTGTGAGTTGAACACATGCAGCCCAAAGAAGTTACTGAGAATTCTTCTGTCTAGCGTTATATGCAGAAATCCCGTTTCCAACGAAATCCTCAAAGAGGTCCAAATATCCACTTGCAGGCTTTACAAACAGAGTGTTTCCAATCTGCTCTATGAAAACATAGGTTAAACTCTGTGAGTGGAACGCACACATCCCAAAGTGGTTGCTGAGAATGATTCTCTCTAGTTTTTATACGAAGATATTTCCTTTTCTACCGTAGGCCCAAATCGCTTGAAATCTCCCCTTGGAAATTCCACAAAAAGAGGGTTTCAAATCTGCTCTTTCTAAAGGAAGGTTCAACTCTGTGAGTTGAACACACGCAGCCCAAAGATGTTACTGAGAATTCTTCTGTCTAGCGTTATATGCAGAAATCCCGTTTCCAACGAAATCCTCAAAGAGGTCTCAATATCCACTTGCAGACTTTACAAACAGAGTGTTTCCAGACTGCTCTATGAACACAGAGGTTAAACTCTGTGAGTGGAACTCACACATCCCAAAGTGGTTGCTGAGAATGATTCTCTCTAGTTTTTATACGAAGATATTTCCTTTTCTACCGTAGGCCCAAAATCGCTTGAAATCTCCACTTGGAAATTCCACAAAAAGAGTGTTTCAAATCTGCTCTGTCTAAAGTAAGGTTCAACTCTGTGAGTTGAACACATGCAGCCCAAAGAAGTTACTGAGAATTCTTCTGTCTAGCGTTATATGCAGAAATCCCGTTTCCAACGAAATCCTCAAAGAGGTCCAAATATCCACCTGCAGGCTTTACAAACAGAGTGTTTCCAAACTGCTCTATGAACACAAAGGTTAAACTCTGTGAGTGGAACTCACACATCCCAAAGTGGTTGCTGAGAATGATTCTCTCTAGTTTTTATACGAAGATATTTCCTTTTCTACCGTAGGCCCAAAATTGCTTGAAATCTCCACTTGGAAATTCCACAAAAAGAGGGTTTCAAATCTGCTCTGTCTAAAGTAAGGTTCAACTCTGTCAGTTGAACACATGCAGCCCTAAGAAGTTACTGAGAATTCTTCTGTCTAGCGTTATATGCAGAAACCCCGTTTCCAAAGAAATCCTCAATGAGGTCCAAATATCCACTTGCAGGCTTTACAAACAGAGTGTTTCCAAACTGCTCTATGAAAACAAAGGTTAAACTCTGTGAGTGGAACTCACACATCTCAAAGTGGTTGCTGAGAATGATTCTCTCTAGTTTTTATACGAAGATATTTCCTTTTCTACCGTAGGCCCAAATCGCTTGAAATCTCCCCTTGGAAATTCCACAAAAAGAGGGTTTCAAATCTGCTCTTTCTAAAGGAAGGTTCAACTCTGTGAGTTGAACACACGCAGCCCAAAGATGTTACTGAGAATTCTTCTGTCTAGCGTTATATGCAGAAATCCCGTTTCCAACGAAATCCTCAAAGAGGTCTCAATATCCACTTGCAGACTTTACAAACAGAGTGTTTCCAGACTGCTCTATGAAAACAAAGGTTAAACACTGTGAGTGGAACTCACACATCTCAAAGTGGTTGCTGAGGATGATTCTCTCTAGTTTTTATACGAAGATACTTCCTTTTCAACCGTAGGCCCAAAATCGATTGAAATCTCCACTTGGAAATTCCACAAAAAGAGGGTTTCAAATCTGCTCTGTCTAAAGTAAGGTTCAACTCTGTCAGTTGAACACATGCAGCCCAAAGAAGTTACTGAGAATTCTTCTGTCTAGCGTTATATGCAGAAATACCGTTTCCAACGAAATCCTCAAAGAGGTCCAAATATCCACTTGCAGGCTTTACAAACAGAGTGTTTCCAAACTGCTCTATGAACACAAAGGTTAAACTCTGTGAGTGGAACTCACACATCCCAAAGTGGTTGCTGAGAATGATTCTCTCTAGTTTTTATACGAAGATATTTCCTTTTCTACCGTAGGCCCAAAATCGCTTGAAATCTCCACTTGGAAATTCCACAAAAAGAGGGTTTCAAATCTGCTCTGTCTAAAGTAAGGTTCAACTCTGTCAGTTGAACACATGCAGCCCAAAGAAGTTACTGAGAATTCTTCTGTCTAGCGTTATATGCAGAAATCCCGTTTCCAACGAAATCCTCAATTAGGTCCAAATATCCACCTGCAGGCTTTACAATCAGAGTGTTTCCAAACTGCTCTATGAAAACAAAGGTTAAAGTCTGTGAGTGGAACTCACACATCCCAAAGTGGTTGCTGAGAATGATTCTCTCTAGTTTTTATACGAAGATATTTCCTTTTCAACCGTAAGCCCAAAATCGCTTGAAATCTCCACTTGGAAATTCCACAAAAAGAGGGTTTCAAATCTGCTCTGTCTAAAGTAAGGTTCAACTCTGTCAGTTGAACACATGCAGCCCAAAGAAGTTACTGAGAATTCTTCTGTCTAGCGTTATATGCAGAAATACCGTTTCCAACTAAATCCTCAAAGAGGTCCAAATATCCACTTGCAGGCTTTACGAACAGAGTGTTTCCAAACTGCTCTATGAACACAAAGGTTAAACTCTGTGAGTGGAACTCACACATCCCAAAGTGGTTGCTGAGAATGATTCTCTCTAGTTTTTATACGAAGATATTTCCTTTACTACCGTAGGCCCAAAATCGCTTGAAATCTCCACTTGGAAATTCCACAAAAAGAGGGTTTCAAATCTGCTCTGTCTAAAGTAAGGTTCAACTCTGTCAGTTGAACACATGCAGCCCAAAGAAGTTACTGAGAATTCTTCTGTCTAGCGTTATATGCAGAAATACCGTTTCCAACGAAATCCTCAAAGAGGTCCAAATATCCTCTTGCAGGCTTTACAAACAGAGTGTTTCCAAACTGCTCTATGAAAACAAAGGTTAAACTCTGTGAGTGGAACTCACACATCCCAAAGTGGTTGCTGAGAATGATTCTCTCTAGTTTTTATACGAAGATATTTCCTTTTCTACCGTAGGCCCAAATCGCTTGAAATCTCCCCTTGGAAATTCCACAAAAAGAGGGTTTCAAATCTGCTCTTTCTAAAGGAAGGTTCAACTCTGTGAGTTGAACACACGAAGCCCAAAGATGTTACTGAGAATTCTTCTGTCTAGCGTTATATGCAGAAATCCCGTTTCCAACGAAATCCTCAAAGAGGTCTCAATATCCACTTGCAGACTTTACAAACAGAGTGTTTCCAGACTGCTCTATGAAAACAAAGGTTAAACACTGTGAGTGGAACTCACACATCTCAAAGTGGTTGCTGAGAATGATTCTCTCTAGTTTTTATACGAAGATACTTCCTTTTCAACCGTAGGCCCAAAATCGATTGAAATCTCCACTTGGAAATTCCACAAAAAGAGGGTTTCAATTCTGCTCTGTCTAAAGTAAGGTTCAACTCTGTCAGTTGAACACATGCAGCCCAAAGAAGTTACTGAGAATTCTTCTGTCTAGCGTTATATGCAGAAATCCCGTTTCCAACGAAATCCTCAAAGAGGTCTAAATATCCACTTGCAGACTTTACAAACAGAGTGTTTCCAGACTGCTCTATGAAAACAAAGGTTAAACACTGTGAGTGGAACTCACACATCTCAAAGTGGTTGCTGAGAATGATTCTCTCTAGTTTTTATACGAAGATATTTCCTTTTCTACCGTAGGCCCAAATCGCTTGAAATCTCCACTTGGAAATTCAAGAAAAAGAGGGTTTCAAATCTGCTCTGTCTAAAGTAAGGTTCAACTCTGTGAGTTGAACACAGGCAGGCCAAAGAAGTTACTGACAATTCTTCTGTCTAGCGTTATACGCAGAAATCCCGTTTCCAACAAAATCCTCAAAGAGGTCCAAATATCCACTTGCAGATTTTACAAATACAGTGTTTCCAAACTGCTCTATGAAAACAAAGGTTAAACTCTGTGAGAGGAACGCACACATCCCAAAGTGTTTGCTGAGAATGATTCCCTCTAGTTTTTATACGAAGATATTTCCTTTTCTACCATAGGCCCAATTCGATTGAAATCTCCACTTGGAAATTCCACAAAAAGAGGGTTTCAAATCTGCTCTGTCTAAAGGAAGGTTCAACTCTGTGTATTGAACACACGCAGGCCAAAGAAGTTACTGAGAATTCTTCTGTCTAGCGTTATATGCAGAAATCCCGTTTCCAACGATATCCTCAAAGAGGTCCAAATATCCAATTGCAGGCTTTACAAACAGAGTGTTTCCAAACTGCTCTATGAAAACAAAGGTTAAACTCTGTGAGTGGAACTCACAAATCCCAAAGTGGTTGCTGAGAATGATTCTCTCTAGTTTTTATACGAAGATATTTCCTTTTCTACCGTAGGCCCAAAATCGCTTGAAATCTCCACTTGGAAATTCCTCAAAAAGAGGGTTTCAAATCTGCTCTCTCTAAAGTAAGGTTCAACTCTGTGAGTTGAACACACGCAGCCCAAAGAAGTTACTGACAACTCTTCTGTCTAGCGTTATATGCAGAAATCCCGTTTCCAACGAAATCCTCAAAGAGGTCTCAATATCCACTTGCAGACTTTACAAACAGAGTGTTTCCAGACTGCTCTATGAAAACAAAGGTTAAACACTGTGAGTGGAACTCACACATCTCAAAGTGGTTGCTGAGGATGATTCTCTCTAGTTTTTATACGAAGATACTTCCTTTTCAACCGTAGGCCCAAAATCGATTGAAATCTCCACTTGGAAATTCCACAAAAAGAGGGTTTCAAATCTGCTCTGTCTAAAGTAAGGTTCAACTCTGTCAGTTGAACACATGCAGCCCAAAGAAGTTACTGAGAATTCTTCTGTCTAGCGTTATATGCAGAAATACCGTTTCCAACGAAATCCTCAAAGAGGTCCAAATATCCACTTGCAGGCTTTACAAACAGAGTGTTTCCAAACTGCTCTATGAACACAAAGGTTAAACTCTGTGAGTGGAACTCACACATCCCAAAGTGGTTGCTGAGAATGATTCTCTCTAGTTTTTATACGAAGATATTTCCTTTTCTACCGTAGGCCCAAAATCGCTTGAAATCTCCACTTGGAAATTCCACAAAAAGAGGGTTTCAAATCTGCTCTGTCTAAAGTAAGGTTCAACTCTGTCAGTTGAACACATGCAGCCCAAAGAAGTTACTGAGAATTCTTCTGTCTAGCGTTATATGCAGAAATCCCGTTTCCAACGAAATCCTCAATTAGGTCCAAATATCCACCTGCAGGCTTTACAATCAGAGTGTTTCCAAACTGCTCTATGAAAACAAAGGTTAAACTCTGTGAGTGGAACTCACACATCCCAAAGTGGTTGCTGAGAATGATTCTCTCTAGTTTTTATACGAAGATATTTCCTTTTCAACCGTAAGCCCAAAATCGCTTGAAATCTCCACTTGGAAATTCCACAAAAAGAGGGTTTCAAATCTGCTCTGTCTAAAGTAAGGTTCAACTCTGTCAGTTGAACACATGCAGCCCAAAGAAGTTACTGAGAATTCTTCTGTCTAGCGTTATATGCAGAAATACCGTTTCCAACTAAATCCTCAAAGAGGTCCAAATATCCACTTGCAGGCTTTACGAACAGAGTGTTTCCAAACTGCTCTATGAACACAAAGGTTAAACTCTGTGAGTGGAACTCACACATCCCAAAGTGGTTGCTGAGAATGATTCTCTCTAGTTTTTATACGAAGATATTTCCTTTACTACCGTAGGCCCAAAATCGCTTGAAATCTCCACTTGGAAATTCCACAAAAAGAGGGTTTCAAATCTGCTCTGTCTAAAGTAAGGTTCAACTCTGTCAGTTGAACACATGCAGCCCAAAGAAGTTACTGAGAATTCTTCTGTCTAGCGTTATATGCAGAAATACCGTTTCCAACGAAATCCTCAAAGAGGTCCAAATATCCTCTTGCAGGCTTTACAAACAGAGTGTTTCCAAACTGCTCTATGAAAACAAAGGTTAAACTCTGTGAGTGGAACTCACACATCCCAAAGTGGTTGCTGAGAATGATTCTCTCTAGTTTTTATACGAAGATATTTCCTTTTCTACCGTAGGCCCAAATCGCTTGAAATCTCCCCTTGGAAATTCCACAAAAAGAGGGTTTCAAATCTGCTCTTTCTAAAGGAAGGTTCAACTCTGTGAGTTGAACACACGAAGCCCAAAGATGTTACTGAGAATTCTTCTGTCTAGCGTTATATGCAGAAATCCCGTTTCCAACGAAATCCTCAAAGAGGTCTCAATATCCACTTGCAGACTTTACAAACAGAGTGTTTCCAGACTGCTCTATGAAAACAAAGGTTAAACACTGTGAGTGGAACTCACACATCTCAAAGTGGTTGCTGAGAATGATTCTCTCTAGTTTTTATACGAAGATACTTCCTTTTCAACCGTAGGCCCAAAATCGATTGAAATCTCCACTTGGAAATTCCACAAAAAGAGGGTTTCAATTCTGCTCTGTCTAAAGTAAGGTTCAACTCTGTCAGTTGAACACATGCAGCCCAAAGAAGTTACTGAGAATTCTTCTGTCTAGCGTTATATGCAGAAATCCCGTTTCCAACGAAATCCTCAAAGAGGTCTAAATATCCACTTGCAGACTTTACAAACAGAGTGTTTCCAGACTGCTCTATGAAAACAAAGGTTAAACACTGTGAGTGGAACTCACACATCTCAAAGTGGTTGCTGAGAATGATTCTCTCTAGTTTTTATACGAAGATATTTCCTTTTCTACCGTAGGCCCAAATCGCTTGAAATCTCCACTTGGAAATTCAAGAAAAAGAGGGTTTCAAATCTGCTCTGTCTAAAGTAAGGTTCAACTCTGTGAGTTGAACACAGGCAGGCCAAAGAAGTTACTGACAATTCTTCTGTCTAGCGTTATACGCAGAAATCCCGTTTCCAACAAAATCCTCAAAGAGGTCCAAATATCCACTTGCAGATTTTACAAATACAGTGTTTCCAAACTGCTCTATGAAAACAAAGGTTAAACTCTGTGAGAGGAACGCACACATCCCAAAGTGTTTGCTGAGAATGATTCCCTCTAGTTTTTATATGAAGATATTTCCTTTTCTACCATAGGCCCAATTCGATTGAAATCTCCACTTGGAAATTCCACAAAAAGAGGGTTTCAAATCTGCTCTGTCTAAAGGAAGGTTCAACTCTGTGTATTGAACACACGCAGGCCAAAGAAGTTACTGAGAATTCTTCTGTCTAGCGTTATATGCAGAAATCCCGTTTCCAACGATATCCTCAAAGAGGTCCAAATATCCAATTGCAGGCTTTACAAACAGAGTGTTTCCAAACTGCTCTATGAAAACAAAGGTTAAACTCTGTGAGTGGAACTCACAAATCCCAAAGTGGTTGCTGAGAATGATTCTCTCTAGTTTTTATACGAAGATATTTCCTTTTCTACCGTAGGCCCAAAATCGCTTGAAATCTCCACTTGGAAATTCCTCAAAAAGAGGGTTTCAAATCTGCTCTCTCTAAAGTAAGGTTCAACTCTGTGAGTTGAACACACGCAGCCCAAAGAAGTTACTGACAACTCTTCTGTCTAGCGTTATATGCAGAAATCCCGTTTCCAACGAAATCCTCAAAGAGGTCTCAATATCCACTTGCAGACTTTACAAACAGAGTGTTTCCAGACTGCTCTATGAAAACAAAGGTTAAACACTGTGAGTGGAACTCACACATCTCAAAGTGGTTGCTGAGGATGATTCTCTCTAGTTTTTATACGAAGATACTTCCTTTTCAACCGTAGGCCCAAAATCGATTGAAATCTCCACTTGGAAATTCCACAAAAAGAGGGTTTCAAATCTGCTCTGTCTAAAGTAAGGTTCAACTCTGTCAGTTGAACACATGCAGCCCAAAGAAGTTACTGAGAATTCTTCTGTCTAGCGTTATATGCAGAAATACCGTTTCCAACGAAATCCTCAAAGAGGTCCAAATATCCACTTGCAGGCTTTACAAACAGAGTGTTTCCAAACTGCTCTATGAACACAAAGGTTAAACTCTGTGAGTGGAACTCACACATCCCAAAGTGGTTGCTGAGAATGATTCTCTCTAGTTTTTATACGAAGATATTTCCTTTTCTACCGTAGGCCCAAAATCGCTTGAAATCTCCACTTGGAAATTCCACAAAAAGAGGGTTTCAAATCTGCTCTGTCTAAAGTAAGGTTCAACTCTGTCAGTTGAACACATGCAGCCCAAAGAAGTTACTGAGAATTCTTCTGTCTAGCGTTATATGCAGAAATCCCGTTTCCAACGAAATCCTCAATTAGGTCCAAATATCCACCTGCAGGCTTTACAATCAGAGTGTTTCCAAACTGCTCTATGAAAACAAAGGTTAAACTCTGTGAGTGGAACTCACACATCCCAAAGTGGTTGCTGAGAATGATTCTCTCTAGTTTTTATACGAAGATATTTCCTTTACTACCGTAGGCCCAAAATCGCTTGAAATCTCCACTTGGAAATTCCACAAAAAGAGGGTTTCAAATCTGCTCTGTCTAAAGTAAGGTTCAACTCTGTCAGTTGAACACATGCAGCCCAAAGAAGTTACTGAGAATTCTTCTGTCTAGCGTTATATGCAGAAATACCGTTTCCAACGAAATCCTCAAAGAGGTCCAAATATCCTCTTGCAGGCTTTACAAACAGAGTGTTTCCAAACTGCTCTATGAAAACAAAGGTTAAACTCTGTGAGTGGAACTCACACATCCCAAAGTGGTTGCTGAGAATGATTCTCTCTAGTTTTTATACGAAGATATTTCCTTTTCTACCGTAGGCCCAAATCGCTTGAAATCTCCCCTTGGAAATTCCACAAAAAGAGGGTTTCAAATCTGCTCTTTCTAAAGGAAGGTTCAACTCTGTGAGTTGAACACACGAAGCCCAAAGATGTTACTGAGAATTCTTCTGTCTAGCGTTATATGCAGAAATCCCGTTTCCAACGAAATCCTCAAAGAGGTCTCAATATCCACTTGCAGACTTTACAAACAGAGTGTTTCCAGACTGCTCTATGAAAACAAAGGTTAAACACTGTGAGTGGAACTCACACATCTCAAAGTGGTTGCTGAGAATGATTCTCTCTAGTTTTTATACGAAGATACTTCCTTTTCAACCGTAGGCCCAAAATCGATTGAAATCTCCACTTGGAAATTCCACAAAAAGAGGGTTTCAATTCTGCTCTGTCTAAAGTAAGGTTCAACTCTGTCAGTTGAACACATGCAGCCCAAAGAAGTTACTGAGAATTCTTCTGTCTAGCGTTATATGCAGAAATCCCGTTTCCAACGAAATCCTCAAAGAGGTCTAAATATCCACTTGCAGACTTTACAAACAGAGTGTTTCCAGACTGCTCTATGAAAACAAAGGTTAAACACTGTGAGTGGAACTCACACATCTCAAAGTGGTTGCTGAGAATGATTCTCTCTAGTTTTTATACGAAGATATTTCCTTTTCTACCGTAGGCCCAAATCGCTTGAAATCTCCACTTGGAAATTCAAGAAAAAGAGGGTTTCAAATCTGCTCTGTCTAAAGTAAGGTTCAACTCTGTGAGTTGAACACAGGCAGGCCAAAGAAGTTACTGACAATTCTTCTGTCTAGCGTTATACGCAGAAATCCCGTTTCCAACAAAATCCTCAAAGAGGTCCAAATATCCACTTGCAGATTTTACAAATACAGTGTTTCCAAACTGCTCTATGAAAACAAAGGTTAAACTCTGTGAGAGGAACGCACACATCCCAAAGTGTTTGCTGAGAATGATTCCCTCTAGTTTTTATATGAAGATATTTCCTTTTCTACCATAGGCCCAATTCGATTGAAATCTCCACTTGGAAATTCCACAAAAAGAGGGTTTCAAATCTGCTCTGTCTAAAGGAAGGTTCAACTCTGTGTATTGAACACACGCAGGCCAAAGAAGTTACTGAGAATTCTTCTGTCTAGCGTTATATGCAGAAATCCCGTTTCCAACGATATCCTCAAAGAGGTCCAAATATCCAATTGCAGGCTTTACAAACAGAGTGTTTCCAAACTGCTCTATGAAAACAAAGGTTAAACTCTGTGAGTGGAACTCACAAATCCCAAAGTGGTTGCTGAGAATGATTCTCTCTAGTTTTTATACGAAGATATTTCCTTTTCTACCGTAGGCCCAAAATCGCTTGAAATCTCCACTTGGAAATTCCTCAAAAAGAGGGTTTCAAATCTGCTCTCTCTAAAGTAAGGTTCAACTCTGTGAGTTGAACACACGCAGCCCAAAGAAGTTACTGACAACTCTTCTGTCTAGCGTTATATGCAGAAATCCCGTTTCCAACGAAATCCTCAAAGAGGTCTCAATATCCACTTGCAGACTTTACAAACAGAGTGTTTCCAGACTGCTCTATGAAAACAAAGGTTAAACACTGTGAGTGGAACTCACACATCTCAAAGTGGTTGCTGAGAATGATTCTCTCTAGTTTTTATACGAAGATATTTCCTTTTCAACCGTAGGCCCAAAATCGATTGAAATCTCCACTTGGAAATTCCACAAAAAGAGGGTTTCAAATCTGCTCTGTCTAAAGTAAGGTTCAACTCTGTGAGTTGAACACATGCAGCCCAAAGAAGTTACTGAGAATTCTTCTGTCTAGCGTTATATGCAGAAATCCCGTTTCCAACGAAATCCTCAAAGAGGTCCAAATATCCACTTGCAGGCTTTACAAACAGAGTGTTTCCAAACTGCTCTATGAACACAAAGGTTAAACTCTGTGAGTGGAACGCACACATCCCAAAGTGGTTGCTGAGAATGATTCTCTCTAGTTTTTATATGAAGATATTTCCTTTTCTACCGTAGGCCCAAAATCGCTTGAAATCTCCACTTGGAAATTCCACAAAAAGAGGGTTTCAAATCTGCTCTGTCTAAAGTAAGGTTCAACTCTGTCAGTTGAACACATGCAGCCCAAAGAAGTTACTGAGAATTCTTCTGTCTAGCGTTATATGCAGAAATCCCGTTTCCAACGAAATCCTCAATTAGGTCCAAATATCCACCTGCAGGCTTTACAATCAGAGTGTTTCCAAACTGCTCTATGAAAACAAAGGTTAAACTCTGTGAGTGGAACTCACACATCCCAAAGTGGTTGCTGAGAATGATTCTCTCTAGTTTTTATACGAAGATATTTCCTTTTCAACCGTAAGCCCAAAATCGCTTGAAATCTCCACTTGGAAATTCCACAAAAAGAGGGTTTCAAATCTGCTCTGTCTAAAGTAAGGTTCAACTCTGTCAGTTGAACACATGCAGCCCAAAGAAGTTACTGAGAATTCTTCTGTCTAGCGTTATATGCAGAAATACCGTTTCCAACTAAATCCTCAAAGAGGTCCAAATATCCACTTGCAGGCTTTACGAACAGAGTGTTTCCAAACTGCTCTATGAACACAAAGGTTAAACTCTGTGAGTGGAACTCACACATCCCAAAGTGGTTGCTGAGAATGATTCTCTCTAGTTTTTATACGAAGATATTTCCTTTACTACCGTAGGCCCAAAATCGCTTGAAATCTCCACTTGGAAATTCCACAAAAAGAGGGTTTCAAATCTGCTCTGTCTAAAGTAAGGTTCAACTCTGTCAGTTGAACACATGCAGCCCAAAGAAGTTACTGAGAATTCTTCTGTCTAGCGTTATATGCAGAAATACCGTTTCCAACGAAATCCTCAAAGAGGTCCAAATATCCTCTTGCAGGCTTTACAAACAGAGTGTTTCCAAACTGCTCTATGAAAACAAAGGTTAAACTCTGTGAGTGGAACTCACACATCCCAAAGTGGTTGCTGAGAATGATTCTCTCTAGTTTTTATACGAAGATATTTCCTTTTCTACCGTAGGCCCAAATCGCTTGAAATCTCCCCTTGGAAATTCCACAAAAAGAGGGTTTCAAATCTGCTCTTTCTAAAGGAAGGTTCAACTCTGTGAGTTGAACACACGAAGCCCAAAGATGTTACTGAGAATTCTTCTGTCTAGCGTTATATGCAGAAATCCCGTTTCCAACGAAATCCTCAAAGAGGTCTCAATATCCACTTGCAGACTTTACAAACAGAGTGTTTCCAGACTGCTCTATGAAAACAAAGGTTAAACACTGTGAGTGGAACTCACACATCTCAAAGTGGTTGCTGAGAATGATTCTCTCTAGTTTTTATACGAAGATACTTCCTTTTCAACCGTAGGCCCAAAATCGATTGAAATCTCCACTTGGAAATTCCACAAAAAGAGGGTTTCAATTCTGCTCTGTCTAAAGTAAGGTTCAACTCTGTCAGTTGAACACATGCAGCCCAAAGAAGTTACTGAGAATTCTTCTGTCTAGCGTTATATGCAGAAATCCCGTTTCCAACGAAATCCTCAAAGAGGTCTAAATATCCACTTGCAGACTTTACAAACAGAGTGTTTCCAGACTGCTCTATGAAAACAAAGGTTAAACACTGTGAGTGGAACTCACACATCTCAAAGTGGTTGCTGAGAATGATTCTCTCTAGTGTTTATACGAAGATATTTCCTTTTCTACCATAGGCCCAAATCGCTTGAAATCTCCACTTGGAAATTCAAGAAAAAGAGGGTTTCAAATCTGCTCTGTCTAAAGTAAGGTTCAACTCTGTGAGTTGAACACAGGCAGGCCAAAGAAGTTACTGACAATTCTTCTGTCTAGCGTTATACGCAGAAATCCCGTTTCCAACAAAATCCTCAAAGAGGTCCAAATATCCACTTGCAGATTTTACAAATACAGTGTTTCCAAACTGCTCTATGAAAACAAAGGTTAAACTCTGTGAGAGGAACGCACACATCCCAAAGTGTTTGCTGAGAATGATTCCCTCTAGTTTTTATATGAAGATATTTCCTTTTCTACCATAGGCCCAATTCGATTGAAATCTCCACTTGGAAATTCCACAAAAAGAGGGTTTCAAATCTGCTCTGTCTAAAGGAAGGTTCAACTCTGTGTATTGAACACACGCAGGCCAAAGAAGTTACTGAGAATTCTTCTGTCTAGCGTTATATGCAGAAATCCCGTTTCCAACGATATCCTCAAAGAGGTCCAAATATCCAATTGCAGGCTTTACAAACAGAGTGTTTCCAAACTGCTCTATGAAAACAAAGGTTAAACTCTGTGAGTGGAACTCACAAATCCCAAAGTGGTTGCTGAGAATGATTCTCTCTAGTTTTTATACGAAGATATTTCCTTTTCTACCGTAGGCCCAAAATCGCTTGAAATCTCCACTTGGAAATTCCTCAAAAAGAGGGTTTCAAATCTGCTCTCTCTAAAGTAAGGTTCAACTCTGTGAGTTGAACACACGCAGCCCAAAGAAGTTACTGACAACTCTTCTGTCTAGCGTTATATGCAGAAATCCCGTTTCCAACGAAATCCTCAAAGAGGTCTCAATATCCACTTGCAGACTTTACAAACAGAGTGTTTCCAGACTGCTCTATGAAAACAAAGGTTAAACTCTGTGAGTGGAACTCACACATCCCAAAGTGGTTGCTGAGAATGATTCTCTCTAGTTTTTATACGAAGATATTTCCTTTTCTACCGTAGGCCCAAATCGCTTGAAATCTCCCCTTGGAAATTCCACAAAAAGAGGGTTTCAAATCTGCTCTTTCTAAAGGAAGGTTCAACTCTGTGAGTTGAACACACGAAGCCCAAAGATGTTACTGAGAATTCTTCTGTCTAGCGTTATATGCAGAAATCCCGTTTCCAACGAAATCCTCAAAGAGGTCTCAATATCCACTTGCAGACTTTACAAACAGAGTGTTTCCAGACTGCTCTATGAAAACAAAGGTTAAACACTGTGAGTGGAACTCACACATCTCAAAGTGGTTGCTGAGAATGATTCTCTCTAGTTTTTATACGAAGATACTTCCTTTTCAACCGTAGGCCCAAAATCGATTGAAATCTCCACTTGGAAATTCCACAAAAAGAGGGTTTCAATTCTGCTCTGTCTAAAGTAAGGTTCAACTCTGTCAGTTGAACACATGCAGCCCAAAGAAGTTACTGAGAATTCTTCTGTCTAGCGTTATATGCAGAAATCCCGTTTCCAACGAAATCCTCAAAGAGGTCTAAATATCCACTTGCAGACTTTACAAACAGAGTGTTTCCAGACTGCTCTATGAAAACAAAGGTTAAACACTGTGAGTGGAACTCACACATCTCAAAGTGGTTGCTGAGAATGATTCTCTCTAGTGTTTATACGAAGATATTTCCTTTTCTACCATAGGCCCAAATCGCTTGAAATCTCCACTTGGAAATTCAAGAAAAAGAGGGTTTCAAATCTGCTCTGTCTAAAGTAAGGTTCAACTCTGTGAGTTGAACACAGGCAGGCCAAAGAAGTTACTGACAATTCTTCTGTCTAGCGTTATACGCAGAAATCCCGTTTCCAACAAAATCCTCAAAGAGGTCCAAATATCCACTTGCAGATTTTACAAATACAGTGTTTCCAAACTGCTCTATGAAAACAAAGGTTAAACTCTGTGAGAGCAACGCACACATCCCAAAGTGTTTGCTGAGAATGATTCCCTCTAGTTTTTATATGAAGATATTTCCTTTTCTACCATAGGCCCAATTCGATTGAAATCTCCACTTGGAAATTCCACAAAAAGAGGGTTTCAAATCTGCTCTGTCTAAAGGAAGGTTCAACTCTGTGTATTGAACACACGCAGGCCAAAGAAGTTACTGAGAATTCTTCTGTCTAGCGTTATATGCAGAAATCCCGTTTCCAACGATATCCTCAAAGAGGTCCAAATATCCAATTGCAGGCTTTACAAACAGAGTGTTTCCAAACTGCTCTATGAAAACAAAGGTTAAACTCTGTGAGTGGAACTCACAAATCCCAAAGTGGTTGCTGAGAATGATTCTCTCTAGTTTTTATACGAAGATATTTCCTTTTCTACCGTAGGCCCAAAATCGCTTGAAATCTCCACTTGGAAATTCCTCAAAAAGAGGGTTTCAAATCTGCTCTCTCTAAAGTAAGGTTCAACTCTGTGAGTTGAACACACGCAGCCCAAAGAAGTTACTGACAACTCTTCTGTCTAGCGTTATATGCAGAAATCCCGTTTCCAACGAAATCCTCAAAGAGGTCTCAATATCCACTTGCAGACTTTACAAACAGAGTGTTTCCAGACTGCTCTATGAAAACAAAGGTTAAACACTGTGAGTGGAACTCACACATCTCAAAGTGGTTGCTGAGAATGATTCTCTCTAGTTTTTATACGAAGATATTTCCTTTTCTACCGTAGGCCCAAATCGCTTGAAATCTCCCCTTGGAAATTCCACAAAAAGAGGGTTTCAAATCTGCTCTTTCTAAAGGAAGGTTCAACTCTGTGAGTTGAACACACGCAGCCCAAAGATGTTACTGAGAATTCTTCTGTCTAGCGTTATATGCAGAAATCCCGTTTCCAACGAAATCCTCAAAGAGGTCTCAATATCCACTTGCAGACTTTACAAACAGAGTGTTTCCAGACTGCTCTATGAAAACAAAGGTTAAACACTGTGAATGGAACTCACACATCTCAAAGTGGTTGCTGAGAATGATTCTCTCTAGTTTTTATACGAAGATACTTCCTTTTCAACCGTAGGCCCAAAATCGATTGAAATCTCCACTTGGAAATTCCACAAAAAGAGGGTTTCAAATCTGCTCTGTCTAAAGTAAGGTTCAACTCTGTCAGTTGAACACATGCAGCCCAAAGAAGTTACTGAGAATTCTTCTGTCTAGCGTTATATGCAGAAATCCCGTTTCCAACGAAATCCTCAAAGAGGTCCAAATATCCACTTGCAGGCTTTACAAACAGAGTGTTTCCAAACTGCTCTATGAACACAAAGGTTAAACTCTGTGAGTGGAACTCACACATCCCAAAGTGGTTGCTGAGAATGATTCTCTCTAGTTTTTATACGAAGATATTTCCTTTTCTACCGTAGGCCCAAAATCGCTTGAAATCTCCACTTGGAAATTCCACAAAAAGAGGGTTTCAAATCTGCTCTGTATAAAGTAAGGTTCAATTCTGTCAGTTGAACACATGCAGCCCAAAGAAGTTACTGAGAATTCTTCTGTCTAGCGTTATATGCAGAAATCCCGTTTCCAACGAAATCCTAAATGAGGTCCAAATATCCACCTGCAGGCTTTAAAATCAGAGTGTTTCCAAACTGCTCTATGAAAACAAAGGTTAAACTCTGTGAGTGGAACTCACACATCCCAAAGTGGTTGCTGAGAATGATTCTCTCTAGTTTTTATACGAAGATATTTCCTTTTCAACCGTAAGCCCAAAATCGCTTGAAATCTCCACTTGGAAATTCCACAAAAAGAGGGTTTCAAATCTGCTCTGTCTAAAGTAAGGTTCAACTCTGTCAGTTGAACACATGCAGCCCAAAGAAGTTACTGAGAATTCTTCTGTCTGGCGTTATATGCAGAAATACCGTTTCCAACTAAATCCTCAAAGAGGTCCAAATATCCACTTGCAGGCTTTACGAACAGAGTGTTTCCAAACTGCTCTATGAACACAAAGGTTAAACTCTGTGAGTGGAACTCACACATCCCAAAGTGGTTGCTGAGAATGATTCTCTCTAGTTTTTATACGAAGATATTTCCTTTTCTACCGTAGGCCCAAAATCGCTTGAAATCTCCACTTGGAAATTCCACAAAAAGAGGGTTTCAAATCTGCTCTGTCTAAAGTAAGGTTCAACTCTGTCAGTTGAACACATGCAGCCCAAAGAAGTTACTGAGAATTCTTCTGTCTAGCGTTATATGCAGAAATACCGTTTCCAACGAAATCCTCAAAGAGGTCCAAATATCCTCTTGCAGGCTTTACAAACAGAGTGTTTCCAAACTGCTCTATTAACACAAAGGTTAAACTCTGTGAGTGGAACTCACACATCCCAAAGTGGTTGCTGAGAATGATTCTCTCTAGTTTTTATACGAAGATATTTCCTTTTCTACCGTAGGCCCAAAATCGCTTGAAATCTCCACTTGGAAATTCCACAAAAAGAGGGCTTCAAATCTGCTCTGTCTAAAGTAAGGTTCAACTCTGTGAGTTGAACACATGCAGCCCTAAGAAGTTACTGAGAATTCTTCTGTCTAGCGTTATATGCAGAAATCCCGTTTCCAACGAAATCCTCAAAGAGGTCCAAATATCCACTTGCAGACTTTACAAACAGAGTGTTTCCAATCTGCTCTATGAAAACATAGGTTAAACTCTGTGAGTGGAACGCACACATCCCAAAGAGTTTGCAGAGAATGATTCTCTCTAGTTTTTATACGAAGATATTTCCTTTTCTACCGTAGGCCCAAATCGCTTGAAATCTCCACTTGGAAATTCAAGAAAAAGAGGGTTTCAAATCTGCTCTGTCTAAAGTAAGGTTCAACTCTGTCAGTTGAACACATGCAGCCCAAAGAAGTTACTGAGAATTCTTCTGTCTAGCGTTATATGCAGAAATACCGTTTCCAACGAAATCCTCAAAGAGGTCCAAATATCCACTTGCAGGCTTGACAAACAGAGTGTTTCCAAACTGCTCTATGAACACAAAGGTTAAACTCTGTGAGTGGAACTCACACATCCCAAAGTGGTTGCTGAGAATGATTCTCTCTAGTTTTTATACGAAGATATTTCCTTTTCTACCGTAGGCCCAAATCGCTTGAAATCTCCACTTGGAAATTCAAGAAAAAAGGGTTTCAAATCTGCTCTGTCTAAAGTAAGGTTCAACTCTGTGAGTTGAACACAGGCAGCCCAAAGAAGTTACTGACAATTCTTCTGTCTAGCGTTATACGCAGAAATCCCGTTTCCAACAAAATCCTCAAAGAGGTCCAAATATCCACTTGCAGATTTTACAAATAGAGTGTTTCCAAACTGCTCTATGAAAACAAAGGTTAAACTCTGTGAGAGGAACGCACACATCCCAAAGTGTTTGCTGAGAATGACTCCCTCTAGTTTTTATATGAAGATATTTCCTTTTCTACCATAGGCCCAAATCTCTTGAAATCTCCACTTGCAAATTCCACAAAAAGAGGGTTTCAAATCTGCTCTGTCTAAAGGAAGGTTCAACTCTGTGTATTGAACACACGCAGGCCAAAGAAGTTACTGAGAATTCTTCTGTCTAGCGTTATATGCAGAAATCCCGTTTCCAACGATATCCTCAAAGAGGTCCAAATATCCAATTGCAGGCTTTACAAACAGAGTGTTTCCAAACTGCTCTATGAAAACAAAGGTTAAACTCTGTGAGTGGAACTCACAAATCCCAAAGTGGTTGCTGAGAATGATTCTCTCTAGTTTTTATACGAAGATATTTCCTTTTCTACCGTAGGCCCAAAATCGCTTGAAATCTCCACTTGGAAATTCCTCAAAAAGAGGGTTTCAAATCTGCTCTGTCTAAAGTAAGGTTCAACTCTGTGAGTTGAACACACGCAGCCCAAAGAAGTTACTGACAATTCTTCTGTCTAGCGTTATATGCAGAAATCCCGTTTCCAACGAAATCCTCAAAGAGGTCTCAATATCCACTTGAAGACTTTACAAACAGAGTGTTTCCAGACTGCTCTATGAAAACAAAGGTTAAACACTGTGAGTGGAACTCACACATCTCAAAGTGGTTGCTGAGAATGATTCTCTCTAGTTTTTATACGAAGATATTTCCTTTTCAACCGTAGGCCCAAAATCGCTTGAAATCTCCACTTGGAAATTCCACAAAAAGAGGGTTTCAAATCTGCTCTGTCTAAAGTAAGGTTCAACTCTGTGAGTTGAACACATGCAGCCCAAAGAAGTTACTGAGAATTCTTCTGTCTAGCGTTATATGCAGAAATCCCGTTTCCAACGAAATCCTCAAAGAGGTCCAAATATTCACTTGCTGGCTTTACAAACAGAGTGTTTCCAATCTGCTCTATGAAAACATAGGTTAAACTCTGTGAGTGGAACGCACACATCCCAAAGAGTTTGCAGAGAATGATTCTCTCTAGTTTTTATACGAAGATATTTCCTTTTCTACCGTAGGCCCAAATCGCTTGAAATCTCCACTTGGAAATTCAAGAAAAAGAGGGTTTCAAATCTGCTCTGTCTAAAGTAAGGTTCAACTCTGTCAGTTGAACACATGCAGCCCAAAGAAGTTACTGAGAATTCTTCTGTCTAGCGTTATATGCAGAAATACCGTTTCCAACGAAATCCTCAAAGAGGTCCAAATATCCTCTTGCAGGCTTTACAAACAGAGTGTTTCCAAACTGCTCTATGAACACAAAGGTTAAACTCTGTGAGTGGAACTCACACATCCCAAAGTGGTTGCTGAGAATGATTCTCTCTAGCTTTTATACGAAGATATTTCCTTTTCTACCGTAGGCCCAAATCGCTTGAAATCTCCACTTGGAAATTCAAGAAAAAGAGGGTTTCAAATCTGCTCTTTCTAAAGGAAGGTTCAACTCTGTGAGTTGAACACACGCAGCCCAAAGATGTTACTGAGAATTCTTCTGTCTAGCGTTATATGCAGAAATCCCGTATCCAACGAAATCCTCAAAGAGGTCTCAATATCCACTTGCAGACTTTACAAACAGAGTGTTTCCAGACTGCTCTATGAAAACAAAGGTTAAACACTGTGAGTGGAACTCACACATCTCAAAGTGGTTGCTGAGAATGATTCTCTCTAGTTTTTATACGAAGATACTTCCTTTTCAACCGTAGGCCCAAAATCGATTGAAATCTCCACTTGGAAATTCCACAAAAAGAGGGTTTCAAATCTGCTCTGTCTAAAGTAAGGTTCAACTCTGTCAGTTGAACACATGCAGCCCAAAGAAGTTACTGAGAATTCTTCTGTCTAGCGTTATATGCAGAAATCCCGTTTCCAACGAAATCCTCAAAGAGGTCTCAATATCCACTTGCAGACTTTACAAACAGAGTGTTTCCAGACTGCTCTATGAAAACAAAGGTTAAACACTGTGAGTGGAACTCACACATCTCAAAGTGGTTGCTGAGAATGATTCTCTCTAGTTTTTATACGAAGATATTTCCTTTTCAACCGTAAGCCCAAATCGCTTGAAATCTCCACTTGGAAATTCCACAAAAAGAGGGTTTCAAATCTGCTCTGTCTAAAGTAAGGTTCAACTCTGTCAGTTGAACACATGCAGCCCAAAGAAGTTACTGAGAATTCTTCTGTCTAGCGTTATATGCAGAAATACCGTTTCCAACGAAATCCTCAAAGAGGTCCAAATATCCACTTGCAGGCTTTACAAACAGAGTGTTTCCAAACTGCTCTATGAAAACAAAGGTTAAACTCTGTGAGTGGAACTCACATATCCCAAAGTGGTTGCTGAGAATGATTCTCTCTAGTTTTTATACGAAGATATTTCCTTTTCTACCGTAGGCCCAAAATCGCTTGAAATCTCCACTTGGAAATTCAAGAAAAAGAGGGTTTCAAATCTGCTCTGTCTAAAGTAAGGTTCAACTCTGTCAGTTGAACACATGCAGCCCAAAGAAGTTACTGAGAATTCTTCTGTCTAGCGTTATATGCAGAAATCCCGTTTCCAACGAAATCCTCAAAGAGGTCTCAATATCCACTTGAAGACTTTACAAACAGAGTGTTTCCAGACTGCTCTATGAAAACAAAGGTTAAACACTGTGAGTGGAACTCACACATCTCAAAGTGGTTGCTGAGAATGATTCTCTCTAGTTTTTATACGAAGATATTTCCTTTTCAACCGTAGGCCCAAAATCGCTTGAAATCTCCACTTGGAAATTCCACAAAAAGAGGGTTTCAAATCTGCTCTGTCTAAAGTAAGGTTCAACTCTGTGAGTTGAACACATGCAGCCCAAAGAAGTTACTGAGAATTCTTCTGTCTAGCGTTATATGCAGAAATCCCGTTTCCAACGAAATCCTCAAAGAGGTCCAAATATCCACTTGCAGGCTTTACAAACAGAGTGTTTCCAATCTGCTCTATGAAAACATAGGTTAAACTCTGTGAGTGGAACGCACACATCCCAAAGAGTTTGCAGAGAATGATTCTCTCTAGTTTTTATACGAAGATATTTCCTTTTCTACCGTAGGCCCAAATCGCTTGAAATCTCCACTTGGAAATTCAAGAAAAAGAGGGTTTCAAATCTGCTCTGTCTAAAGTAAGGTTCAACTCTGTCAGTTGAACACATGCAGCCCAAAGAAGTTACTGAGAATTCTTCTGTCTAGCGTTATATGCAGAAATACCGTTTCCAACGAAATCCTCAAAGTGGTCCAAATATCCACTTGCAGGCTTTACAAACAGAGTGTTTCCAAACGGCTCTATGAACACAAAGGTTAAACTCTGTGAGTGGAACTCACACATCCCAAAGTGGTTGCTGAGAATGATTCTCTCTAGGTTTTATACGAAGATATTTCCTTTTCTACCGTAGGCCCAAATCGCTTGAAATCTCCACTTGGAAATTCCACAAAAAGAGGGTTTCAAATCTGCTCTTTCTAAAGGAAGGTTCAACTCTGTGAGTTGAACACACGCAGCCCAAAGATGTTACTGAGAATTCTTCTGTCTAGCGTTATATGCAGAAATCCCGTTTCCAACGAAATCCTCAAAGAGGTCTCAATATCCACTTGCAGACTTTACAAACAGAGTGTTTCCAGACTGCTCTATGAAAACAAAGGTTAAACACTGTGAGTGGAACTCACACATCTCAAAGTGGTTGCTGAGAATGATTCTCTCTAGTTTTTATACGAAGATATTTCCTTTTCAACCGTAAGCCCAAATCGCTTGAAATCTCCACTTGGAAATTCCACAAAAAGAGGGTTTCAAATCTGCTCTGTCTAAAGTAAGGTTCAACTCTGTCAGTTGAACACATGCAGCCCAAAGAAGTTACTGAGAATTCTTCTGTCTAGCGTTATATGCAGAAATACCGTTTCCAACGAAATCCTCAAAGAGGTCCAAATATCCACTTGCAGGCTTTACAAACAGAGTGTTTCCAAACTGCTCTATGAACACAAAGGTTAAACTCTGTGAGTGGAACTCACACATCCCAAAGTGGTTGCTGAGAATGATTCTCTCTAGTTTTTATACGAAGATATTTCCTTTTCTACCGTAGGCTCAAAATCGCTTGAAATCTCCACTTGGAAATTCCACAAAAAGAGGGTTTCAAATCTGCTCTGTCTAAAGGAAGGTTCAACTCTGTCAGTTGAACACATGCAGCCCAAAGAAGTTACTGAGAATTCTTCTGTCTAGCGTTATATGCAGAAATCCCGTTTCCAACGAAATCCTCAAAGAGGTCCAAATATCCACTTGCAGGCTTTACAAACAGAGTGTTTCCAAACTGCTCTATGAACACAAAGGGTAAACTCTGTGAGTGCAACTCACACATCCCAAAGTGGTTGCTGAGAATGATTCTCTCTAGTTTTTATACGAAGATATTTCCTTTTCTACCGTAGGCCCAAAATCGCTTGAAATCTCCACTTGGAAATTCCACAAAAAGAGGGTTTCAAATCTGCTCTGTCTAAAGTAAGGTTCAACTCTGTCAGTTGAACACATGCAGCCCAAAGAAGTTACTGAGAATTCTTCTGTCTAGCGTTATATGCAGAAATCCCGTTTCCAACGAAATCCTCAAAGAGGTCCAAATATCCACTTGCAGGCTTTACAAACAGAGTGTTTCCAAACTGCTCTATGAACACAAAGGTTAAACTCTGTGAGTGGAACTCACACATCCCAATGTGGTTGCTGAGAATGATTCTCTCTAGTTTTTATACGAAGATATTTCCTTTTCTACCGTAGGCCCAAAATTGCTTGAAATCTCCACTTGGAAATTCCACAAAAAGAGGGTTTCAAATCTGCTCTGTCTAAAGTAAGGTTGAACTCTGTCAGTTGAACACATGCAGCCCAAAGAAGTTACTGAGAATTCTTCTGTCTAGCGTTATATGCAGAAATCACGTTTCCAACGAAATCCTCAAAGAGGTCCAAATATCCACTTGCAGGCTTTACAAACAGAGTGTTTCCAAACTGCTCTATGAACACAAAGGTTAAACTCTGTGAGTGGAACTCACACATCCCAAAGTGGTTGCTGAGAATGATTCTCTCTAGTTTTTATACGAAGATATTTCCTTTTCTACCGTAGGCCCAAATCGCTTGAAATCTCCACTTGGAAATTCAAGAAAAAGAGGGTTTCAAATCTGCTCTGTCTAAAGTAAGGTTCAACTCTGTGAGTTGAACACAGGCAGCCCAAAGAAGTTACTGACAATTCTTCTGTCTAGCGTTATACGCAGAAATCCCGTTTCCAACAAAATCCTCAAAGAGGTCCAAATATCCACTTGCAGATTTTACAAATAGAGTGTTTCCAAACTGCTCTATGAAAACAAAGGTTAAACTCTGTGAGAGGAACGCACACATCCCAAAGTGTTTGCTGAGAATGATTCCCTCTAGTTTTTATATGAAGATATTTCCTTTTCTACCATAGGCCCAAATCTCTTGAAATCTCCACTTGCAAATTCCACAAAAAGAGGGTTTCAAATCTGCTCTGTCTAAAGGAAGGTGCAACTCTGTGTATTGAACACACGCAGGCCAAAGAAGTTACTGAGAGTTCTTCTGTCTAGCGTTATATGCAGAAATCCCGTTTCCAACGATATCCTCAAAGAGGTCCAAATATCCAATTGCAGGCTTTACAAACAGAGTGTTTCCAAACTGCTCTATGAAAACAAAGGTTAAACTCTGTGAGGGGAACTCACAAATCCCAAAGTGGTTGCTGAGAATGATTCTCTCTAGTTTTTATATGAAGATATTTCCTTTTCTACCGTAGGCCCAAAATCGCTTGAAATCTCCACTTGGAAATTCCTCAAAAAGAGGGTTTAAAATCTGCTCTGTCTAGAGTAAGGTTCAACTCTGTGAGTTGAACACACGCAGCCCAAAGAAGTTACTGACAATTCTTCTGTCTAGCGTTATATGCAGAAATCCCGTTTCCAACGAAATCCTCAAAGAGGTCTCAATATCCACTTGAAGACTTTACAAACAGAGTGTTTCCAGACTGCTCTATGAAAACAAAGGTTAAACACTGTGAGTGGAACTCACACATCTCAAAGTGGTTGCTGAGAATGATTCTCTCTAGTTTTTATACGAAGATATTTCCTTTTCAACCGTAGGCCCAAAATCGCTTGAAATCTCCACTTGGAAATTCCACAAAAAGAGGGTTTCAAATCTGCTCTGTCTAAAGTAAGGTTCAACTCTGTGAGTTGAACACATGCAGCCCAAAGAAGTTACTGAGAATTCTTCTGTCTAGCGTTATATGCAGAAATCCCGTTTCCAACGAAATCCTCAAAGAGGTCCAAATATCCACTTGCAGGCTTTACAAACAGAGTGTTTCCAATCTGCTCTATGAAAACATAGGTTAAACTCTGTGAGTGGAACGCACACATCCCAAAGTGGTTGCTGAGAATGATTCTCTCTAGTTTTTATACGAAGATATTTCCTTTTCTACCGTAGGCCCAAATCGCTTGAAATCTCCCCTTGGAAATTCCACAAAAAGAGGGTTTCAAATCTGCTCTTTCTAAAGGAAGGTTCAACTCTGTGAGTTGAACACACGCAGCCCAAAGATGTTACTGAGAATTCTTCTGTCTAGCGTTATATGCAGAAATCCCGTTTCCAACGAAATCCTCAAAGAGGTCTCAATATCCACTTGCAGACTTTACAAACAGAGTGTTTCCAGACTGCTCTATGAACACAGAGGTTAAACTCTGTGAGTGGAACTCACACATCCCAAAGTGGTTGCTGAGAATGATTCTCTCTAGTTTTTATACGAAGATATTTCCTTTTCTACCGTAGGCCCAAAATCGCTTGAAATCTCCACTTGGAAATTCCACAAAAAGAGTGTTTCAAATCTGCTCTGTCTAAAGTAAGGTTCAACTCTGTGAGTTGAACACATGCAGCCCAAAGAAGTTACTGAGAATTCTTCTGTCTAGCGTTATATGCAGAAATCCCGTTTCCAACGAAATCCTCAAAGAGGTCCAAATATCCACCTGCAGGCTTTACAAACAGAGTGTTTCCAAACTGCTCTATGAACACAAAGGTTAAACTCTGTGAGTGGAACTCACACATCCCAAAGTGGTTGCTGAGAATGATTCTCTCTAGTTTTTATACGAAGATATTTCCTTTTCTACCGTAGGCCCAAAATTGCTTGAAATCTCCACTTGGAAATTCCACAAAAAGAGGGTTTCAAATCTGCTCTGTCTAAAGTAAGGTTCAACTCTGTCAGTTGAACACATGCAGCCCTAAGAAGTTACTGAGAATTCTTCTGTCTAGCGTTATATGCAGAAACCCCGTTTCCAAAGAAATCCTCAATGAGGTCCAAATATCCACTTGCAGGCTTTACAAACAGAGTGTTTCCAAACTGCTCTATGAAAACAAAGGTTAAACTCTGTGAGTGGAACTCACACATCTCAAAGTGGTTGCTGAGAATGATTCTCTCTAGTTTTTATACGAAGATATTTCCTTTTCTACCGTAGGCCCAAATCGCTTGAAATCTCCCCTTGGAAATTCCACAAAAAGAGGGTTTCAAATCTGCTCTTTCTAAAGGAAGGTTCAACTCTGTGAGTTGAACACACGCAGCCCAAAGATGTTACTGAGAATTCTTCTGTCTAGCGTTATATGCAGAAATCCCGTTTCCAACGAAATCCTCAAAGAGGTCTCAATATCCACTTGCAGACTTTACAAACAGAGTGTTTCCAGACTGCTCTATGAAAACAAAGGTTAAACACTGTGAGTGGAACTCACACATCTCAAAGTGGTTGCTGAGGATGATTCTCTCTAGTTTTTATACGAAGATACTTCCTTTTCAACCGTAGGCCCAAAATCGATTGAAATCTCCACTTGGAAATTCCACAAAAAGAGGGTTTCAAATCTGCTCTGTCTAAAGTAAGGTTCAACTCTGTCAGTTGAACACATGCAGCCCAAAGAAGTTACTGAGAATTCTTCTGTCTAGCGTTATATGCAGAAATACCGTTTCCAACGAAATCCTCAAAGAGGTCCAAATATCCACTTGCAGGCTTTACAAACAGAGTGTTTCCAAACTGCTCTATGAACACAAAGGTTAAACTCTGTGAGTGGAACTCACACATCCCAAAGTGGTTGCTGAGAATGATTCTCTCTAGTTTTTATACGAAGATATTTCCTTTTCTACCGTAGGCCCAAAATCGCTTGAAATCTCCACTTGGAAATTCCACAAAAAGAGGGTTTCAAATCTGCTCTGTCTAAAGTAAGGTTCAACTCTGTCAGTTGAACACATGCAGCCCAAAGAAGTTACTGAGAATTCTTCTGTCTAGCGTTATATGCAGAAATCCCGTTTCCAACGAAATCCTCAATTAGGTCCAAATATCCACCTGCAGGCTTTACAATCAGAGTGTTTCCAAACTGCTCTATGAAAACAAAGGTTAAACTCTGTGAGTGGAACTCACACATCCCAAAGTGGTTGCTGAGAATGATTCTCTCTAGTTTTTATACGAAGATATTTCCTTTTCAACCGTAAGCCCAAAATCGCTTGAAATCTCCACTTGGAAATTCCACAAAAAGAGGGTTTCAAATCTGCTCTGTCTAAAGTAAGGTTCAACTCTGTCAGTTGAACACATGCAGCCCAAAGAAGTTACTGAGAATTCTTCTGTCTAGCGTTATATGCAGAAATACCGTTTCCAACTAAATCCTCAAAGAGGTCCAAATATCCACTTGCAGGCTTTACGAACAGAGTGTTTCCAAACTGCTCTATGAACACAAAGGTTAAACTCTGTGAGTGGAACTCACACATCCCAAAGTGGTTGCTGAGAATGATTCTCTCTAGTTTTTATACGAAGATATTTCCTTTACTACCGTAGGCCCAAAATCGCTTGAAATCTCCACTTGGAAATTCCACAAAAAGAGGGTTTCAAATCTGCTCTGTCTAAAGTAAGGTTCAACTCTGTCAGTTGAACACATGCAGCCCAAAGAAGTTACTGAGAATTCTTCTGTCTAGCGTTATATGCAGAAATACCGTTTCCAACGAAATCCTCAAAGAGGTCCAAATATCCTCTTGCAGGCTTTACAAACAGAGTGTTTCCAAACTGCTCTATGAAAACAAAGGTTAAACTCTGTGAGTGGAACTCACACATCCCAAAGTGGTTGCTGAGAATGATTCTCTCTAGTTTTTATATGAAGATATTTCCTTTTCTACCGTAGGCCCAAATCGCTTGAAATCTCCCCTTGGAAATTCCACAAAAAGAGGGTTTCAAATCTGCTCTTTCTAAAGGAAGGTTCAACTCTGTGAGTTGAACACACGAAGCCCAAAGATGTTACTGAGAATTCTTCTGTCTAGCGTTATATGCAGAAATCCCGTTTCCAACGAAATCCTCAAAGAGGTCTCAATATCCACTTGCAGACTTTACAAACAGAGTGTTTCCAGACTGCTCTATGAAAACAAAGGTTAAACACTGTGAGTGGAACTCACACATCTCAAAGTGGTTGCTGAGAATGATTCTCTCTAGTTTTTATACGAAGATACTTCCTTTTCAACCGTAGGCCCAAAATCGATTGAAATCTCCACTTGGAAATTCCACAAAAAGAGGGTTTCAATTCTGCTCTGTCTAAAGTAAGGTTCAACTCTGTCAGTTGAACACATGCAGCCCAAAGAAGTTACTGAGAATTCTTCTGTCTAGCGTTATATGCAGAAATCCCGTTTCCAACGAAATCCTCAAAGAGGTCTAAATATCCACTTGCAGACTTTACAAACAGAGTGTTTCCAGACTGCTCTATGAAAACAAAGGTTAAACACTGTGAGTGGAACTCACACATCTCAAAGTGGTTGCTGAGAATGATTCTCTCTAGTTTTTATACGAAGATATTTCCTTTTCTACCGTAGGCCCAAATCGCTTGAAATCTCCACTTGGAAATTCAAGAAAAAGAGGGTTTCAAATCTGCTCTGTCTAAAGTAAGGTTCAACTCTGTGAGTTGAACACAGGCAGGCCAAAGAAGTTACTGACAATTCTTCTGTCTAGCGTTATACGCAGAAATCCCGTTTCCAACAAAATCCTCAAAGAGGTCCAAATATCCACTTGCAGATTTTACAAATACAGTGTTTCCAAACTGCTCTATGAAAACAAAGGTTAAACTCTGTGAGAGGAACGCACACATCCCAAAGTGTTTGCTGAGAATGATTCCCTCTAGTTTTTATATGAAGATATTTCCTTTTCTACCATAGGCCCAATTCGATTGAAATCTCCACTTGGAAATTCCACAAAAAGAGGGTTTCAAATCTGCTCTGTCTAAAGGAAGGTTCAACTCTGTGTATTGAACACACGCAGGCCAAAGAAGTTACTGAGAATTCTTCTGTCTAGCGTTATATGCAGAAATCCCGTTTCCAACGATATCCTCAAAGAGGTCCAAATATCCAATTGCAGGCTTTACAAACAGAGTGTTTCCAAACTGCTCTATGAAAACAAAGGTTAAACTCTGTGAGTGGAACTCACAAATCCCAAAGTGGTTGCTGAGAATGATTCTCTCTAGTTTTTATACGAAGATATTTCCTTTTCTACCGTAGGCCCAAAATCGCTTGAAATCTCCACTTGGAAATTCCTCAAAAAGAGGGTTTCAAATCTGCTCTCTCTAAAGTAAGGTTCAACTCTGTGAGTTGAACACACGCAGCCCAAAGAAGTTACTGACAACTCTTCTGTCTAGCGTTATATGCAGAAATCCCGTTTCCAACGAAATCCTCAAAGAGGTCTCAATATCCACTTGCAGACTTTACAAACAGAGTGTTTCCAGACTGCTCTATGAAAACAAAGGTTAAACACTGTGAGTGGAACTCACACATCTCAAAGTGGTTGCTGAGGATGATTCTCTCTAGTTTTTATACGAAGATACTTCCTTTTCAACCGTAGGCCCAAAATCGATTGAAATCTCCACTTGGAAATTCCACAAAAAGAGGGTTTCAAATCTGCTCTGTCTAAAGTAAGGTTCAACTCTGTCAGTTGAACACATGCAGCCCAAAGAAGTTACTGAGAATTCTTCTGTCTAGTGTTATATGCAGAAATACCGTTTCCAACGAAATCCTCAAAGAGGTCCAAATATCCACTTGCAGGCTTTACAAACAGAGTGTTTCCAAACTGCTCTATGAACACAAAGGTTAAACTCTGTGAGTGGAACTCACACATCCCAAAGTGGTTGCTGAGAATGATTCTCTCTAGTTTTTATACGAAGATATTTCCTTTTCTACCGTAGGCCCAAAATCGCTTGAAATCTCCACTTGGAAATTCCACAAAAAGAGGGTTTCAAATCTGCTCTGTCTAAAGTAAGGTTCAACTCTGTCAGTTGAACACATGCAGCCCAAAGAAGTTACTGAGAATTCTTCTGTCTAGCGTTATATGCAGAAATCCCGTTTCCAACGAAATCCTCAATTAGGTCCAAATATCCACCTGCAGGCTTTACAATCAGAGTGTTTCCAAACTGCTCTATGAAAACAAAGGTTAAACTCTGTGAGTGGAACTCACACATCCCAAAGTGGTTGCTGAGAATGATTCTCTCTAGTTTTTATACGAAGATATTTCCTTTTCAACCGTAAGCCCAAAATCGCTTGAAATCTCCACTTGGAAATTCCACAAAAAGAGGGTTTCAAATCTGCTCTGTCTAAAGTAAGGTTCAACTCTGTCAGTTGAACACATGCAGCCCAAAGAAGTTACTGAGAATTCTTCTGTCTAGCGTTATATGCAGAAATACCGTTTCCAACTAAATCCTCAAAGAGGTCCAAATATCCACTTGCAGGCTTTACGAACAGAGTGTTTCCAAACTGCTCTATGAACACAAAGGTTAAACTCTGTGAGTGGAACTCACACATCCCAAAGTGGTTGCTGAGAATGATTCTCTCTAGTTTTTATACGAAGATATTTCCTTTACTACCGTAGGCCCAAAATCGCTTGAAATCTCCACTTGGAAATTCCACAAAAAGAGGGTTTCAAATCTGCTCTGTCTAAAGTAAGGTTCAACTCTGTCAGTTGAACACATGCAGCCCAAAGAAGTTACTGAGAATTCTTCTGTCTAGCGTTATATGCAGAAATACCGTTTCCAACGAAATACTCAAAGAGGTCCAAATATCCTCTTGCAGGCTTTACAAACAGAGTGTTTCCAAACTGCTCTATGAAAACAAAGGTTAAACTCTGTGAGTGGAACTCACACATCCCAAAGTGGTTGCTGAGAATGATTCTCTCTAGTTTTTATACGAAGATATTTCCTTTTCTACCGTAGGCCCAAATCGCTTGAAATCTCCCCTTGGAAATTCCACAAAAAGAGGGTTTCAAATCTGCTCTTTCTAAAGGAAGGTTCAACTCTGTGAGTTGAACACACGAAGCCCAAAGATGTTACTGAGAATTCTTCTGTCTAGCGTTATATGCAGAAATCCCGTTTCCAACGAAATCCTCAAAGAGGTCTCAATATCCACTTGCAGACTTTACAAACAGAGTGTTTCCAGACTGCTCTATGAAAACAAAGGTTAAACACTGTGAGTGGAACTCACACATCTCAAAGTGGTTGCTGAGAATGATTCTCTCTAGTTTTTATACGAAGATACTTCCTTTTCAACCGTAGGCCCAAAATCGATTGAAATCTCCACTTGGAAATTCCACAAAAAGAGGGTTTCAATTCTGCTCTGTCTAAAGTAAGGTTCAACTCTGTCAGTTGAACACATGCAGCCCAAAGAAGTTACTGAGAATTCTTCTGTCTAGCGTTATATGCAGAAATCCCGTTTCCAACGAAATCCTCAAAGAGGTCTAAATATCCACTTGCAGACTTTACAAACAGAGTGTTTCCAGACTGCTCTATGAAAACAAAGGTTAAACACTGTGAGTGGAACTCACACATCTCAAAGTGGTTGCTGAGAATGATTCTCTCTAGTTTTTATACGAAGATATTTCCTTTTCTACCGTAGGCCCAAATCGCTTGAAATCTCCACTTGGAAATTCAAGAAAAAGAGGGTTTCAAATCTGCTCTGTCTAAAGTAAGGTTCAACTCTGTGAGTTGAACACAGGCAGGCCAAAGAAGTTACTGACAATTCTTCTGTCTAGCGTTATACGCAGAAATCCCGTTTCCAACAAAATCCTCAAAGAGGTCCAAATATCCACTTGCAGATTTTACAAATACAGTGTTTCCAAACTGCTCTATGAAAACAAAGGTTAAACTCTGTGAGAGGAACGCACACATCCCAAAGTGTTTGCTGAGAATGATTCCCTCTAGTTTTTATATGAAGATATTTCCTTTTCTACCATAGGCCCAATTCGATTGAAATCTCCACTTGGAAATTCCACAAAAAGAGGGTTTCAAATCTGCTCTGTCTAAAGGAAGGTTCAACTCTGTGTATTGAACACACGCAGGCCAAAGAAGTTACTGAGAATTCTTCTGTCTAGCGTTATATGCAGAAATCCCGTTTCCAACGATATCCTCAAAGAGGTCCAAATATCCAATTGCAGGCTTTACAAACAGAGTGTTTCCAAACTGCTCTATGAAAACAAAGGTTAAACTCTGTGAGTGGAACTCACAAATCCCAAAGTGGTTGCTGAGAATGATTCTCTCTAGTTTTTATACGAAGATATTTCCTTTTCTACCGTAGGCCCAAAATCGCTTGAAATCTCCACTTGGAAATTCCTCAAAAAGAGGGTTTCAAATCTGCTCTCTCTAAAGTAAGGTTCAACTCTGTGAGTTGAACACACGCAGCCCAAAGAAGTTACTGACAACTCTTCTGTCTAGCGTTATATGCAGAAATCCCGTTTCCAACGAAATCCTCAAAGAGGTCTCAATATCCACTTGCAGACTTTACAAACAGAGTGTTTCCAGACTGCTCTATGAAAACAAAGGTTAAACACTGTGAGTGGAACTCACACATCTCAAAGTGGTTGCTGAGGATGATTCTCTCTAGTTTTTATACGAAGATACTTCCTTTTCAACCGTAGGCCCAAAATCGATTGAAATCTCCACTTGGAAATTCCACAAAAAGAGGGTTTCAAATCTGCTCTGTCTAAAGTAAGGTTCAACTCTGTCAGTTGAACACATGCAGCCCAAAGAAGTTACTGAGAATTCTTCTGTCTAGCGTTATATGCAGAAATACCGTTTCCAACGAAATCCTCAAAGAGGTCCAAATATCCACTTGCAGGCTTTACAAACAGAGTGTTTCCAAACTGCTCTATGAACACAAAGGTTAAACTCTGTGAGTGGAACTCACACATCCCAAAGTGGTTGCTGAGAATGATTCTCTCTAGTTTTTATACGAAGATATTTCCTTTTCTACCGTAGGCCCAAAATCGCTTGAAATCTCCACTTGGAAATTCCACAAAAAGAGGGTTTCAAATCTGCTCTGTCTAAAGTAAGGTTCAACTCTGTCAGTTGAACACATGCAGCCCAAAGAAGTTACTGAGAATTCTTCTGTCTAGCGTTATATGCAGAAATCCCGTTTCCAACGAAATCCTCAATTAGGTCCAAATATCCACCTGCAGGCTTTACAATCAGAGTGTTTCCAAACTGCTCTATGAAAACAAAGGTTAAACTCTGTGAGTGGAACTCACACATCCCAAAGTGGTTGCTGAGAATGATTCTCTCTAGTTTTTATACGAAGATATTTCCTTTACTACCGTAGGCCCAAAATCGCTTGAAATCTCCACTTGGAAATTCCACAAAAAGAGGGTTTCAAATCTGCTCTGTCTAAAGTAAGGTTCAACTCTGTCAGTTGAACACATGCAGCCCAAAGAAGTTACTGAGAATTCTTCTGTCTAGCGTTATATGCAGAAATACCGTTTCCAACGAAATCCTCAAAGAGGTCCAAATATCCTCTTGCAGGCTTTACAAACAGAGTGTTTCCAAACTGCTCTATGAAAACAAAGGTTAAACTCTGTGAGTGGAACTCACACATCCCAAAGTGGTTGCTGAGAATGATTCTCTCTAGTTTTTATACGAAGATATTTCCTTTTCTACCGTAGGCCCAAATCGCTTGAAATCTCCCCTTGGAAATTCCACAAAAAGAGGGTTTCAAATCTGCTCTTTCTAAAGGAAGGTTCAACTCTGTGAGTTGAACACACGAAGCCCAAAGATGTTACTGAGAATTCTTCTGTCTAGCGTTATATGCAGAAATCCCGTTTCCAACGAAATCCTCAAAGAGGTCTCAATATCCACTTGCAGACTTTACAAACAGAGTGTTTCCAGACTGCTCTATGAAAACAAAGGTTAAACACTGTGAGTGGAACTCACACATCTCAAAGTGGTTGCTGAGAATGATTCTCTCTAGTTTTTATACGAAGATACTTCCTTTTCAACCGTAGGCCCAAAATCGATTGAAATCTCCACTTGGAAATTCCACAAAAAGAGGGTTTCAATTCTGCTCTGTCTAAAGTAAGGTTCAACTCTGTCAGTTGAACACATGCAGCCCAAAGAAGTTACTGAGAATTCTTCTGTCTAGCGTTATATGCAGAAATCCCGTTTCCAACGAAATCCTCAAAGAGGTCTAAATATCCACTTGCAGACTTTACAAACAGAGTGTTTCCAGACTGCTCTATGAAAACAAAGGTTAAACACTGTGAGTGGAACTCACACATCTCAAAGTGGTTGCTGAGAATGATTCTCTCTAGTTTTTATACGAAGATATTTCCTTTTCTACCGTAGGCCCAAATCGCTTGAAATCTCCACTTGGAAATTCAAGAAAAAGAGGGTTTCAAATCTGCTCTGTCTAAAGTAAGGTTCAACTCTGTGAGTTGAACACAGGCAGCCCAAAGAAGTTACTGACAATTCTTCTGTCTAGCGTTATACGCAGAAATCCCGTTTCCAACAAAATCCTCAAAGAGGTCCAAATATCCACTTGCAGATTTTACAAATACAGTGTTTCCAAACTGCTCTATGAAAACAAAGGTTAAACTCTGTGAGAGGAACGCACACATCCCAAAGTGTTTGCTGAGAATGATTCCCTCTAGTTTTTATATGAAGATATTTCCTTTTCTACCATAGGCCCAATTCGATTGAAATCTCCACTTGGAAATTCCACAAAAAGAGGGTTTCAAATCTGCTCTGTCTAAAGGAAGGTTCAACTCTGTGTATTGAACACACGCAGGCCAAAGAAGTTACTGAGAATTCTTCTGTCTAGCGTTATATGCAGAAATCCCGTTTCCAACGATATCCTCAAAGAGGTCCAAATATCCAATTGCAGGCTTTACAAACAGAGTGTTTCCAAACTGCTCTATGAAAACAAAGGTTAAACTCTGTGAGTGGAACTCACAAATCCCAAAGTGGTTGCTGAGAATGATTCTCTCTAGTTTTTATACGAAGATATTTCCTTTTCTACCGTAGGCCCAAAATCGCTTGAAATCTCCACTTGGAAATTCCTCAAAAAGAGGGTTTCAAATCTGCTCTGTCTAAAGTAAGGTTCAACTCTGTGAGTTGAACACACGCAGCCCAAAGAAGTTACTGACAACTCTTCTGTCTAGCGTTATATGCAGAAATCCCGTTTCCAACGAAATCCTCAAAGAGGTCTCAATATCCACTTGCAGACTTTACAAACAGAGTGTTTCCAGACTGCTCTATGAAAACAAAGGTTAAACACTGTGAGTGGAACTCACACATCTCAAAGTGGTTGCTGAGAATGATTCTCTCTAGTTTTTATACGAAGATATTTCCTTTTCAACCGTAGGCCCAAAATCGATTGAAATCTCCACTTGGAAATTCCACAAAAAGAGGGTTTCAAATCTGCTCTGTCTAAAGTAAGGTTCAACTCTGTGAGTTGAACACATGCAGCCCAAAGAAGTTACTGAGAATTCTTCTGTCTAGCGTTATATGCAGAAATCCCGTTTCCAACGAAATCCTCAAAGAGGTCCAAATATCCACTTGCAGGCTTTACAAACAGAGTGTTTCCAAACTGCTCTATGAACACAAAGGTTAAACTCTGTGAGTGGAACGCACACATCCCAAAGTGGTTGCTGAGAATGATTCTCTCTAGTTTTTATATGAAGATATTTCCTTTTCTACCGTAGGCCCAAAATCGCTTGAAATCTCCACTTGGAAATTCCACAAAAAGAGGGTTTCAAATCTGCTCTGTCTAAAGTAAGGTTCAACTCTGTCAGTTGAACACATGCAGCCCAAAGAAGTTACTGAGAATTCTTCTGTCTAGCGTTATATGCAGAAATCCCGTTTCCAACGAAATCCTCAATTAGGTCCAAATATCCACCTGCAGGCTTTACAATCAGAGTGTTTCCAAACTGCTCTATGAAAACAAAGGTTAAACTCTGTGAGTGGAACTCACACATCCCAAAGTGGTTGCTGAGAATGATTCTCTCTAGTTTTTATACGAAGATATTTCCTTTTCAACCGTAAGCCCAAAATCGCTTGAAATCTCCACTTGGAAATTCCACAAAAAGAGGGTTTCAAATCTGCTCTGTCTAAAGTAAGGTTCAACTCTGTCAGTTGAACACATGCAGCCCAAAGAAGTTACTGAGAATTCTTCTGTCTAGCGTTATATGCAGAAATACCGTTTCCAACTAAATCCTCAAAGAGGTCCAAATATCCACTTGCAGGCTTTACGAACAGAGTGTTTCCAAACTGCTCTATGAACACAAAGGTTAAACTCTGTGAGTGGAACTCACACATCCCAAAGTGGTTGCTGAGAATGATTCTCTCTAGTTTTTATACGAAGATATTTCCTTTACTACCGTAGGCCCAAAATCGCTTGAAATCTCCACTTGGAAATTCCACAAAAAGAGGGTTTCAAATCTGCTCTGTCTAAAGTAAGGTTCAACTCTGTCAGTTGAACACATGCAGCCCAAAGAAGTTACTGAGAATTCTTCTGTCTAGCGTTATATGCAGAAATACCGTTTCCAACGAAATCCTCAAAGAGGTCCAAATATCCTCTTGCAGGCTTTACAAACAGAGTGTTTCCAAACTGCTCTATGAAAACAAAGGTTAAACACTGTGAGTGGAACTCACACATCCCAAAGTGGTTGCTGAGAATGATTCTCTCTAGTTTTTATACGAAGATATTTCCTTTTCTACCGTAGGCCCAAATCGCTTGAAATCTCCCCTTGGAAATTCCACAAAAAGAGGGTTTCAAATCTGCTCTTTCTAAAGGAAGGTTCAACTCTGTGAGTTGAACACACGAAGCCCAAAGATGTTACTGAGAATTCTTCTGTCTAGCGTTATATGCAGAAATCCCGTTTCCAACGAAATCCTCAAAGAGGTCTCAATATCCACTTGCAGACTTTACAAACAGAGTGTTTCCAGACTGCTCTATGAAAACAAAGGTTAAACACTGTGAGTGGAACTCACACATCTCAAAGTGGTTGCTGAGAATGATTCTCTCTAGTTTTTATACGAAGATACTTCCTTTTCAACCGTAGGCCCAAAATCGATTGAAATCTCCACTTGGAAATTCCACAAAAAGAGGGTTTCAATTCTGCTCTGTCTAAAGTAAGGTTCAACTCTGTCAGTTGAACACATGCAGCCCAAAGAAGTTACTGAGAATTCTTCTGTCTAGCGTTATATGCAGAAATCCCGTTTCCAACGAAATCCTCAAAGAGGTCTAAATATCCACTTGCAGACTTTACAAACAGAGTGTTTCCAGACTGCTCTATGAAAACAAAGGTTAAACACTGTGAGTGGAACTCACACATCTCAAAGTGGTTGCTGAGAATGATTCTCTCTAGTTTTTATACGAAGATATTTCCTTTTCTACCGTAGGCCCAAATCGCTTGAAATCTCCACTTGGAAATTCAAGAAAAAGAGGGTTTCAAATCTGCTCTGTCTAAAGTAAGGTTCAACTCTGTGAGTTGAACACAGGCAGGCCAAAGAAGTTACTGACAATTCTTCTGTCTAGCGTTATACGCAGAAATCCCGTTTCCAACAAAATCCTCAAAGAGGTCCAAATATCCACTTGCAGATTTTACAAATACAGTGTTTCCAAACTGCTCTATGAAAACAAAGGTTAAACTCTGTGAGAGGAACGCACACATCCCAAAGTGTTTGCTGAGAATGATTCCCTCTAGTTTTTATATGAAGATATTTCCTTTTCTACCATAGGCCCAATTCGATTGAAATCTCCACTTGGAAATTCCACAAAAAGAGGGTTTCAAATCTGCTCTGTCTAAAGGAAGGTTCAACTCTGTGTATTGAACACACGCAGGCCAAAGAAGTTACTGAGAATTCTTCTGTCTAGCGTTATATGCAGAAATCCCGTTTCCAACGATATCCTCAAAGAGGTCCAAATATCCAATTGCAGGCTTTACAAACAGAGTGTTTCCAAACTGCTCTATGAAAACAAAGGTTAAACTCTGTGAGTGGAACTCACAAATCCCAAAGTGGTTGCTGAGAATGATTCTCTCTAGTTTTTATACGAAGATATTTCCTTTTCTACCGTAGGCCCAAAATCGCTTGAAATCTCCACTTGGAAATTCCTCAAAAAGAGGGTTTCAAATCTGCTCTCTCTAAAGTAAGGTTCAACTCTGTGAGTTGAACACACGCAGCCCAAAGAAGTTACTGACAACTCTTCTGTCTAGCGTTATATGCAGAAATCCCGTTTCCAACGAAATCCTCAAAGAGGTCTCAATATCCACTTGCAGACTTTACAAACAGAGTGTTTCCAGACTGCTCTATGAAAACAAAGGTTAAACACTGTGAGTGGAACTCACACATCTCAAAGTGGTTGCTGAGAATGATTCTCTCTAGTTTTTATACGAAGATATTTCCTTTTCAACCGTAGGCCCAAAATCGATTGAAATCTCCACTTGGAAATTCCACAAAAAGAGGGTTTCAAATCTGCTCTGTCTAAAGTAAGGTTCAACTCTGTGAGTTGAACACATGCAGCCCAAAGAAGTTACTGAGAATTCTTCTGTCTAGCGTTATATGCAGAAATCCCGTTTCCAACGAAATCCTCAAAGAGGTCCAAATATCCACTTGCAGGCTTTACAAACAGAGTGTTTCCAAACTGCTCTATGAACACAAAGGTTAAACTCTGTGAGTGGAACTCACACATCCCAAAGTGGTTGCTGAGAATGATTCTCTCTAGTTTTTATATGAAGATATTTCCTTTTCTACCGTAGGCCCAAAATCGCTTGAAATCTCCACTTGGAAATTCCACAAAAAGAGGGTTTCAAATCTGCTCTGTCTAAAGTAAGGTTCAACTCTGTCAGTTGAACACATGCAGCCCTAAGAAGTTACTGAGAATTCTTCTGTCTAGCGTTATATGCAGAAATCCCGTTTCCAAAGAAATCCTCAATGAGGTCCAAATATCCACTTGCAGGCTTTACAAACAGAGTGTTTCCAAACTGCTCTATGAAAACAAAGGTTAAACTCTGTGAGTGGAACTCACACATCTCAAAGTGGTTGCTGAGAATGATTCTCTCTAGTTTTTATACGAAGATATTTCCTTTTCTACCGTAGGCCCAAATCGCTTGAAATCTCCCCTTGGAAATTCCACAAAAAGAGGGTTTCAAATCTGCTCTTTCTAAAGGAAGGTTCAACTCTGTGAGTTGAACACACGCAGCCCAAAGATGTTACTGAGAATTCTTCTGTCTAGCGTTATATGCAGAAATCCCGTTTCCAACGAAATCCTCAAAGAGGTCTCAATATCCACTTGCAGACTTTACAAACAGAGTGTTTCCAGACTGCTCTATGAAAACAAAGGTTAAACACTGTGAGTGGAACTCACACATCTCAAAGTGGTTGCTGAGAATGATTCTCTCTAGTTTTTATACGAAGATACTTCCTTTTCAACCGTAGGCCCAAAATCGATTGAAATCTCCACTTGGAAATTCCACTAAAAGAGGGTTTCAAATCTGCTCTGTCTAAAGTAAGGTTCAACTCTGTCAGTTGAACACATGCAGCCCAAAGAAGTTACTGAGAATTCTTCTGTCTAGCGTTATATGCAGAAATCCCGTTTCCAACGAAATCCTCAAAGAGGTCCAAATATCCACTTGCAGGCTTTACAAACAGAGTGTTTCCAAACTGCTCTATGAACACAAAGGTTAAACTCTGTGAGTGGAACTCACACATCCCAAAGTGGTTGCTGAGAATGATTCTCTCTAGTTTTTATACGAAGATATTTCCTTTTCTACCGTAGGCCCAAAATCGCTTGAAATCTCCACTTGGAAATTCCACAAAAAGAGGGTTTCAAATCTGCTCTGTCTAAAGTAAGGTTCAACTCTGTCAGTTGAACACATGCAGCCCTAAGAAGTTACTGAGAATTCTTCTGTCTAGCGTTATATGCAGAAATACCGTTTCCAACTAAATCCTCAAAGAGGTCCAAATATCCACTTGCAGGCTTTACGAACAGAGTGTTTCCAAACTGCTCTATGAACACAAAGGTTAAACTCTGTGAGTGGAACTCACACATCCCAAAGTGGTTGCTGAGAATGATTCTCTCTAGTTTTTATACGAAGATATTTCCTTTACTACCGTAGGCCCAAAATCGCTTGAAATCTCCACTTGGAAATTCCACAAAAAGAGGGTTTCAAATCTGCTCTGTCTAAAGTAAGGTTCAACTCTGTCAGTTGAACACATGCAGCCCAAAGAAGTTACTGAGAATTCTTCTGTCTAGCGTTATATGCAGAAATACCGTTTCCAACGAAATCCTCAAAGAGGTCCAAATATCCTCTTGCAGGCTTTACAAACAGAGTGTTTCCAAACTGCTCTATTAACACAAAGGTTAAACTCTGTGAGTGGAACTCACACATCCCAAAGTGGTTGCTGAGAATGATTCTCTCTAGTTTTTATACGAAGATATTTCCTTTTCTACCGTAGGCCCAAAATCGCTTGAAATCTCCACTTGGAAATTCCACAAAAAGAGGGTTTCAAATCTGCTCTGTCTAAAGTAAGGTTCAACTCTGTGAGTTGAACACATGCAGCCCAAAGAAGTTACTGAGAATTCTTCTGTCTAGCGTTATATGCAGAAATCCCGTTTCCAACGAAATCCTCAAAGAGGTCCAAATATCCACTTGCAGACTTTACAAACAGAGTGTTTCCAATCTGCTCTATGAAAACATAGGTTAAACTCTGTGAGTGGAACGCACACATCCCAAAGAGTTTGCAGAGAATGATTCTCTCTAGTTTTTATACGAAGATATTTCCTTTTCTACCGTAGGCCCAAATCGCTTGAAATCTCCACTTGGAAATTCAAGAAAAAGAGGGTTTCAAATCTGCTCTGTCTAAAGTAAGGTTCAACTCTGTGAGTTGAACACAGGCAGCCCAAAGAAGTTACTGACAATTCTTCTGTCTAGCGTTATACGCAGAAATCCCGTTTCCAACAAAATCCTCAAAGAGTTCCAAATATCCACTTGCAGATTTTACAAATAGAGTGTTTCCAAACTGCTCTATGAAAGCAAAGGTTAAACTCTGTGAGAGGAACGCACACATCCCAAAGTGTTTGCTGAGAATGATTCCCTCTAGTTTTTATATGAAGATATTTCCTTTTCTACCATAGGCCCAAATCTCTTGAAATCTCCACTTGCAAATTCCACAAAAAGAGGGTTTCAAATCTGCTCTGTCTAAAGGAAGGTTCAACTCTGTGTATTGAACACATGCAGGCCAAAGAAGTTACTGAGAATTCTTCTGTCTAGCGTTATATGCAGAAATCCCGTTTCCAACGATATCCTCAAAGAGGTCCAAATATCCAATTGCAGGCTTTACAAACAGAGTGTTTCCAAACTGCTCTATGAAAACAAAGGTTAAACTCTGTGAGTGGAACTCACAAATCCCAAAGTGGTTGCTGAGAATGATTCTCTCTAGTTTTTATACGAAGATATTTCCTTTTCTACCGTAGGCCCAAAATCGCTTGAAATCTCCACTTGGAAATTCCTCAAAAAGAGGGTTTCAAATCTGCTCTGTCTAAAGTAAGGTTCAACTCTGTGAGTTGAACACACGCAGCCCAAAGAAGTTACTGACAATTCTTCTGTCTAGCGTTATATGCAGAAATCCCGTTTCCAACGAAATCCTCAAAGAGGTCTCAATATCCACTTGCAGACTTTACAAACAGAGTGTTTCCAGACTGCTCTATGAAAACAAAGGTTAAACACTGTGAGTGGAACTCACACATCTCAAAGTGGTTGCTGAGAATGATTCTCTCTAGTTTTTATACGAAGATATTTCCTTTTCAACCGTAGGCCCAAAATCGATTGAAATCTCCACTTGGAAATTCCACAAAAAGAGGGTTTCAAATCTGCTCTGTCTAAAGTAAGGTTCAACTCTGTGAGTTGAACACATGCAGCCCAAAGAAGTTACTGAGAATTCTTCTGTCTAGCGTTATATGCAGAAATCCCGTTTCCAACGAAATCCTCAAAGAGGTCCAAATATCCACTTGCAGGCTTTACAAACAGAGTGTTTCCAAACTGCTCTATGAACACAAAGGTTAAACTCTGTGAGTGGAACTCACACATCCCAAAGTGGTTGCTGAGAATGATTCTCTCTAGTTTTTATACGAAGATATTTCCTTTTCTACCGTAGTCCCAAAATCGCTTGAAATCTCCACTTGGAAATTCCACAAAAAGAGGGTTTCAAATCTGCTCTGTCTAAAGTAAGGTTCAACTCTGTCAGTTGAACACATGCAGCCCTAAGAAGTTACTGAGAATTCTTCTGTCTAGCGTTATATGCAGAAATCCCGTTTCCAACGAAATCCTCAATGAGGTCCAAATATCCACTTGCAGGCTTTACAAACAGAGTGTTTCCAAACTGCTCTATGAAAACAAAGGTTAAACTCTGTGAGTGGAACTCACACATCCCAAAGTGGTTGCTGAGAATGATTCTCTCTAGTTTTTATACGAAGATATTTCCTTTTCTACCGTAGGCCCAAATCGCTTGAAATCTCCCCTTGGAAATTCCACAAAAAGAGGGTTTCAAATCTGCTCTTTCTAAAGGAAGGTTCAACTCTGTGAGTTGAACACAGGCAGCCCAAAGATGTTACTGAGAATTCTTCTGTCTAGCGTTATATGCAGAAATCCCGTTTCCAACGAAATCCTCAAAGAGGTCTCAATATCCACTTGCAGACTTTACAAACAGAGTGTTTCCAGACTGCTCTATGAACACAAAGGTTAAACTCTGTGAGTGGAACTCACACATCCCAAAGTGGTTGCTGAGAATGATTCTCTCTAGTTTTTATACGAAGATATTTCCTTTTCTACCGTAGGCCCAAAATCGCTTGAAATCTCCACTTGGAAATTCCACAAAAAGAGGGTTTCAAATCTGCTCTGTCTAAAGTAAGGTTCAACTCTGTGAGTTGAACACAAGCAGCCGAAAGAAGTTACTGACAATTCTTCTCTCTAGCGTTATAGGCAGAAATCCCGTTTCCAACGAAATCCTCAAAGAGGTCTCAATATCCACTTGCAGACTTTACAAACAGAGTGTTTCCAGACTGCTCTATGAAAACAAAGGTTAAACACTGTGAGTGGAACTCACACATCTCAAAGTGGTTGCTGAGAATGATTCTCTCTAGTTTTTATACGAAGATACTTCCTTTTCAACCGTAGGCCCAAAATCGATTGAAATCTCCACTTGGAAATTCCACAAAAAGAGGGTTTCAAATCTGCTCTGTCTAAAGTAAGGTTCAACTCTGTCAGTTGAACACATGTAGCCCAAAGAAGTTACTGAGAATTCTTCTGTCTAGCGTTATATGCAGAAATCCCGTTTCCAACGAAATCCTCAAAGAGGTCCAAATATCCACTTGCAGGCTTTACAAACAGAGTGTTTCCAAACTGCTCTATGAACACAAAGGTTAAACTCTGTGAGTGGAACTCGCACATCCCAAAGTGGTTGCTGAGAATGATTCTCTCTAGTTTTTATACGAAGATATTTCCTTTTCTACCGTAGGCCCAAAATCGCTTGAAATCTCCACTTGGAAATTCCACAAAAAGAGGGTTTCAAATCTGCTCTGTCTAAAGTAAGGTTCAACTCTGTCAGTTGAACACATGCAGCCCAAAGAAGTTACTGAGAATTCTTCTGTCTAGCGTTATATGCAGAAATCCCGTTTCCAACGAAATCCTCAATGAGGTCCAAATATCCACCTGCAGGCTTTACAATCAGAGTGTTTCCAAACTGCTCTATGAAAACAAAGGTTAAACTCTGTGAGTGGAACTCACACATCCCAAAGTGGTTGCTGAGAATGATTCTCTCTAGTTTTTATACGAAGATATTTCCTTTTCAACCGTAAGCCCAAAATCGCTTGAAATCTCCACTTGGAAATTCCACAAAAAGAGGGTTTCAAATCTGCTCTGTCTAAAGTAAGGTTCAACTCTGTCAGTTGAACACATGCAGCCCAAAGAAGTTACTGAGAATTCTTCTGTCTAGCGTTATATGCAGAAATACCGTTTCCAACTAAATCCTCAAAGAGGTTCAAATATCCACTTGCAGGCTTTACGAACAGAGTGTTTCCAAACTGCTCTATGAACACAAAGGTTAAACTCTGTGAGTGGAACTCACACATCCCAAAGTGGTTGCTGAGAATGATTCTCTCTAGTTTTTATACGAAGATATTTCCTTTACTACCGTAGGCCCAAAATCGCTTGAAATCTCCACTTGGAAATTCCACAAAAAGAGGGTTTCAAATCTGCTCTGTCTAAAGTAAGGTTCAACTCTGTCAGTTGAACACATGCAGCCCAAAGAAGTTACTGAGAATTCTTCTGTCTAGCGTTATATGCAGAAATACCGTTTCCAACGAAATCCTCAAAGAGGTCCAAATATCCTCTTGCAGGCTTTACAAACAGAGTGTTTCCAAACTGCTCTATTAACACAAAGGTTAAACTCTGTGAGTGGAACTCACACATCCCAAAGTGGTTGCTGAGAATGATTCTCTCTAGTTTTTATACGAAGATATTTCCTTTTCTACCGTAGGCCCAAAATCGCTTGAAATCTCCACTTGGAAATTCCACAAAAAGAGGGTTTCAAATCTGCTCTGTCTAAAGTAAGGTTCAACTCTGTGAGTTGAACACATGCAGCCCAAAGAAGTTACTGAGAATTCTTCTGTCTAGCGTTATATGCAGAAATCCCGTTTCCAACGAAATCCTCAAAGAGGTCCAAATATCCACTTGCAGACTTTACAAACAGAGTGTTTCCAATCTGCTCTATGAAAACATAGGTTAAACTCTGTGAGTGGAACGCACACATCCCAAAGAGTTTGCAGAGAATGATTCTCTCTAGTTTTTGTACGAAGATATTTCCTTTTCTACCGTAGGCCCAAATCGCTTGAAATCTCCACTTGGAAATTCAAGAAAAAGAGGGTTTCAAATCTGCTCTGTCTAAAGTAAGGTTCAACTCTGTGAGTTGAACACAGGCAGCCCAAAGAAGTTACTGACAATTCTTCTGTCTAGCGTTATACGCAGAAATCCCGTTTCCAACAAAATCCTCAAAGAGGTCCAAATATCCACTTGCAGATTTTACAAATGGAGTGTTTCCAAACTGCTCTATGAAAACAAAGGTTAAACTCTGTGAGAGGAACGCACACATCCCAAAGTGTTTGCTGAGAATGATTCCCTCTAGTTTTTATATGAAGATATTTCCTTTTCTACCATAGGCCCAAATCTCTTGAAATCTCCACTTGCAAATTCCACAAAAAGAGGGTTTCAAATCTGCTCTGTCTAAAGGAAGGTTCAACTCTGTGTATTGAACACACGCAGGCCAAAGAAGTTACTGAGAATTCTTCTGTCTAGCGTTATATGCAGAAATCCCGTTTCCAACGAAATCCTCAATGAGGTCCAAATATCCACCTGCAGGCTTTACAATCAGAGTGTTTCCAAACTGCTCTATGAAAACAAAGGTTAAACTCTGTGAGTGGAACTCACACATCCCAAAGTGGTTGCTGAGAATGATTCTCTCTAGTTTTTATACGAAGATATTTCCTTTTCAACCGTAAGCCCAAAATCGCTTGAAATCTCCACTTGGAAATTCCACAAAAAGAGGGTTTCAAATCTGCTCTGTCTAAAGTAAGGTTCAACTCTGTCAGTTGAACACATGCAGCCCAAAGAAGTTACTGAGAATTCTTCTGTCTAGCGTTATATGCAGAAATACCGTTTCCAACGAAATCCTCAAAGAGTTCCAAATATCCTCTTGCAGGCTTTACAAACAGAGTGTTTCCAAACTGCTCTATGAACACAAAGGTTAAACTCTGTGAGTGGAACTCACACATCCCAAAGTGGTTGCTGAGAATGATTCTCTCTAGTTTTTATACGAAGATATTTCCTTTTCAACCGTAGGCCCAAAATCGATTGAAATCTCCACTTGGAAATTCCACAAAAAGAGGGTTTCAAATCTGCTCTGTCTAAAGTAAGGTTCAACTCTGTGAGTTGAACACATGCAGCCCAAAGAAGTTACTGAGAATTCTTCTGTCTAGCGTTATATGCAGAAATCCCGTTTCCAACGAAATCCTCAAAGAGGTCCAAATATCCACTTGCAGGCTTTACAAACAGAGTGTTTCCAAACTGCTCTATGAACACAAAGGTTAAACTCTGTGAGTGGAACTCACACATCCCAAAGTGGTTGCTGAGAATGATTCTCTCTAGTTTTTATACGAAGATATTTCCTTTTCTACCGTAGTCCCAAAATCGCTTGAAATCTCCACTTGGAAATTCCACAAAAAGAGGGTTTCAAATCTGCTCTGTCTAAAGTAAGGTTCAACTCTGTCAGTTGAACACATGCAGCCCTAAGAAGTTACTGAGAATTCTTCTGTCTAGCGTTATATGCAGAAATCCCGTTTCCAACGAAATCCTCAATGAGGTCCAAATATCCACTTGCAGGCTTTACAAACAGAGTGTTTCCAAACTGCTCTATGAAAACAAAGGTTAAACTCTGTGAGTGGAACTCACACATCCCAAAGTGGTTGCTGAGAATGATTCTCTCTAGTTTTTATACGAAGATATTTCATTTTCTACCGTAGGCCCAAATCGCTTGAAATCTCCCCTTGGAAATTCCACAAAAAGAGGGTTTCAAATCTGCTCTTTCTAAAGGAAGGTTCAACTCTGTGAGTTGAACACACGCAGCCCAAAGATGTTACTGAGAATTCTTCTGTCTAGCGTTATATGCAGAAATCCCGTTTCCAACGAAATCCTCAAAGAGGTCTCAATATCCACTTGCAGACTTTACAAACAGAGTGTTTCCAGACTGCTCTATGAACACAAAGGTTAAACTCTGTGAGTGGAAATCACACATCCCAAAGTGGTTGCTGAGAATGATTCTCTCTAGTTTTTATACGAAGATATTTCCTTTTCTACCGTAGGCCCAAAATCGCTTGAAATCTCCACTTGGAAATTCCACAAAAAGAGGGTTTCAAATCTGCTCTGTCTAAAGTAAGGTTCAACTCTGTGAGTTGAACACATGCAGCCCAAAGAAGTTACTGAGAATTCTTCTGTCTAGCGTTATATGCAGAAATCCCGTTTCCAACGAAATCCTCAAAGAGGTCCAAATATCCACCTGCAGGCTTTACAAACAGAGTGTTTCCAAACTGCTCTATGAACACAAAGGTTAAACTCTGTGAGTGGAACTCACACATCCCAAAGTGGTTGCTGAGAATGATTCTCTCTAGTTTTTATACGAAGATATTTCCTTTTCTACCGTAGGCCCAAAATCGCTTGAAATCTCCACTTGGAAATTCCACAAAAAGAGGGTTTCAAATCTGCTCTGTCTAAAGTAATGTTCAACTCTGTGAGTTGAACACACGCAGCCCAAAGAAGTTACTGAGAATTCTTCTGTCTAGCGTTATATGCAGAAATCCCGTTTCCAACGAAATCCTCAAAGAGGTCCAAATATCCACTTGCAGACTTTACAAACAGGGTGTTTCCAATCTGCTCTATGAAAACATAGGTTAAACTCGGTGAGTGGAACGCACACATCCCAAAGAGTTTGCAGAGAATGATTCTCTCTAGTTTTTATAGGAAGATATTTCCTTTTCTACCGTAGGCCCAAATCGCTTGAAATCTCCACTTGGAAATTCAAGAAAAAGAGGGTTTCAAATCTGCTCTGTCTAAAGTAAGGTTCAACTCTGTGAGTTGAACACAGGCAGCCCAAAGAAGTTACTGCCAATTCTTCTGTCTAGCGTTATACGCAGAAATCCCGTTTCCAACAAAATCCTCAAAGAGGTCCAGATATCCACTTGCAGATTTTACAAATAGAGTGTTTCCAAACTGCTCTATGAAAACAAAGGTTAAACTCTGTGAGAGGAACGCACACATCCCAAAGTGTTTGCTGAGAATGATTCCCTCTAGTTTTTATATGAAGATATTTCCTTTTCTACCATAGGCCCAAATCTCTTGAAATCTCCACTTGCAAATTCCACAAAAAGAGGGTTTCAAATCTGCTCTGTCTAAAGGAAGGTTCAACTCTGTGTATTGAACACACGCAGGCCAAAGAAGTTACTGAGAATTCTTCTGTCTAGCGTTATATGCAGAAATCCCGTTTCCAACGATATCCTCAAAGAGGTGCAAATATCCAATTGCAGGCTTTACAAACAGAGTGTTTCCAAACTGCTCTATGAAAACAAAGTTTAAACTCTGTGAGTGGAACTCACAAATCCCAAAGTGGTTGCTGAGAATGATTCTCTCTAGTTTTTATACGAAGATATTTCCTTTTCTACTGTAGGCCCAAAATCGCTTGAAATCTCCACTTGGAAATTCCACAAAAAGAGGGTTTCAAATCTGCTCTGTCTAAAGTAAGGTTCAACTCTGTGAGTTGAACACACGCAGCCCAAAGAAGTTACTGACAATTCTTCTGTCTAGCGTTATATGCAGAAATACCGTTTCCAACTAAATCCTCAAAGAGGTCTCAATATCCACTTGCAGACTTTACAAACAGAGTGTTTCCAGACTGCTCTATGAAAACAAAGGTTAAACACTGTGAGTGGAACTCACACATCTCAAAGTGGTTGCTGAGAATGATTCTCTCTGGTTTTTATACGAAGATATTTCCTTTTCAACCGTAGGCCCAAAATCGATTGAAATCTCCACTTGGAAATTCCACAAAAAGAGGGTTTCAAATCTGCTCTGTCTAAAGTAAGGTTCAACTCTGTGAGTTGAACACATGCAGCCCAAAGAAGTTACTGAGAATTCTTCTGTCTAGCGTTATATGCAGAAATCCCGTTTCCAACGAAATCCTCAAAGAGGTCCAAATATCCACTTGCAGGCTTTACAAACAGAGTGTTTCCAAACTGCTCTATGAACACAAAGGTTAAACTCTGTGAGTGGAACTCACACATCCCAAAGTGGTTGCTGAGAATGATTCTCTCTAGTTTTTATACGAAGATATTTCCTTTTCTACCGTAGGCCCAAAATCGCTTGAAATCTCCACTTGGAAATTCCACAAAAAGAGGGTTTCAAATCTGCTCTGTCTAAAGTAAGGTTCAACTCTGTCAGTTGAACACATGCAGCCCTAAGATGTTACTGAGAATTCTTCTGTCTAGCGTTATATGCAGAAATCCCGTTTCCAAAGAAATCCTCAATGAGGTCCAAATATCCACTTGCAGGCTTTACAAACAGAGTGTTTCCAAACTGCTCTATGAAAACAAAGGTTAAACTCTGTGAGTGGAACTCACACATCTCAAAGTGGTTGCTGAGAATGATTCTCTCTAGTTTTTATACGAAGATATTTCCTTTTCTACCGTAGGCCCAAATCGCTTGAAATCTCCACTTGGAAATTCCACAAAAAGAGGGTTTCAAATCTGCTCTGTCTAAAGTAAGGTTCAACTCTGTCAGTTGAACACATGCAGCCCAAAGAAGTTACTGAGAATTCTTCTGTCTAGCGTTATATGCAGAAATCCCGTTTCCAACGAAATCCTCAAAGAGGTCCAAATATCCTCTTGCAGGCTTTACAAACAGAGTGTTTCCAAACTGCTCTATTAACACAAAGGTTAAACTCTGTGAGTGGAACTCAGACATCCCAAAGTGGTTGCTGAGAATGATTCTCTCTAGTTTTTATACGAAGATATTTCCTTTTCTACCGTAGGCCCAAAATCGCTTGAAATCTCCACTTGGAAATTCCACAAAAAGAGGGTTTCAAATCTGCTCTGTCTAAAGGAAGGTTCAACTCTGTGAGTTGAACACATGCAGCCCAAAGAAGTTACTGAGAATTCTTCTGTCTAGCGTTATATGCAGAAATCCCGTTTCCAACGAAATCCTCAAAGAGGTCCAAATATCCACTTGCAGACTTTACAAACAGAATGTTTCCAATCTGCTCTATGAAAACATAGGTTAAACTCTGTGAGTGGAACGCACACATCCCAAAGAGTTTGCAGAGAATGATTCTCTCTAGTTTTTATACGAAGATATTTCCTTTTCTACCGTAGGCCCAAATCGCTTGAAATCTCCACTTGGAAATTCAAGAAAAAGAGGGTTTCAAATCTGCTCTGTCTAAAGTAAGGTTCAACTCTGTGAGTTGAACACAGGCAGCCCAAAGAAGTTACTGACAATTCTTCTGTCTAGCGTTATACGCAGAAATCCCGTTTCCAACAAAATCCTCAAAGAGGTCCAAATATCCACTTGCAGATTTTACAAATAGAGTGTTTCCAAACTGCTCTATGAAAACAAAGGTTAAACTCTGTGAGAGGAACGCACACATCCCAAAGTGTTTGCTGAGAATGATTCCCTCTAGTTTTTATATGAAGATATTTCCTTTTCTACCATAGGCCCAAATCTCTTGAAATCTCCACTTGCAAATTCCACAAAAAGAGGGTTTCAAATCTGCTCTGTCTAAAGGAAGGTTCAACTCTGTGTATTGAACACACGCAGGCCAAAGAAGTTACTGAGAATTCTTCTGTCTAGCGTTATATGCAGAAATCCCGTTTCCAACGATATCCTCAAAGAGGTCCAAATATACAATTGCAGGCTTTACAAACAGAGTGTTTCCAAACTGCTCTATGAAAACAAAGGTTAAACTCTGTGAGTGGAACTCACAAATCCCAAAGTGGTTGCTGAGAATGATTCTCTCTAGTTTTTATACGAAGATATTTCCTTTTCTACCGTAGGCCCAAAATCGCTTGAAATCTCCACTTGGAAATTCCTCAAAAAGAGGGTTTCAAATCTGCTCTGTCTAAAGTAAGGTTCAACTCTGTGAGTTGAACACACGCAGCCCAAAGAAGTTACTGACAATTCTTCTGTCTAGCGTTATATGCAGAAATCCCGTTTCCAACGAAATCCTCAAAGAGGTCTCAATATCCACTTGCAGACTTTACAAACAGAGTGTTTCCAGACTGCTCTATGAAAACAAAGGTTAAACACTGTGAGTGGAACTCACACATCTCAAAGTGGTTGCTGAGAATGATTCTCTCTAGTTTTTATACGAAGATATTTCCTTTTCAACCGTAGGCCCAAAATCGATTGAAATCTCCACTTGGAAATTCCACAAAAAGAGGGTTTCAAATCTGCTCTGTCTAAAGTAAGGTTCAACTCTGTGAGTTGAACACATGCAGCCCAAAGAAGTTACTGAGAATTCTTCTGTCTAGCGTTATATGCAGAAATCCCGTTTCCAACGAAATCCTCAAAGAGGTCCAAATATCCACTTGCAGGCTTTACAAACAGAGTGTTTCCAAACTGCTCTATGAACACAAAGGTTAAACTCTGTGAGTGGAACTCACACATCCCAAAGTGGTTGCTGAGAATGATTCTCTCTAGTTTTTATACGAAGATATTTCCTTTTCTACCGTAGTCCCAAAATCGCTTGAAATCTCCACTTGGAAATTCCACAAAAAGAGGGTTTCAAATCTGCTCTGTCTAAAGTAAGGTTCAACTCTGTCAGTTGAACACATGCAGCCCTAAGAAGTTACTGAGAATTCTTCTGTCTAGCGTTATATGCAGAAATCCCGTTTCCAACGAAATCCTCAATGAGGTCCAAATATCCACTTGCAGGTTTTACAAACAGAGTGTTTCCAAACTGCTCTATGAAAACAAAGGTTAAACTCTGTGAGTGGAACTCACACATCCCAAAGTGGTTGCTGAGAATGATTCTCTCTAGTTTTTATACGAAGATATTTCCTTTTCTACCGTAGGCCCAAATCGCTTGAAATCTCCCCTTGGAAATTCCACAAAAAGAGGGTTTCAAATCTGCTCTTTCTAAAGGAAGGTTCAACTCTGTGAGTTGAACACACGCAGCCCAAAGATGTTACTGAGAATTCTTCTGTCTAGCGTTATATGCAGAAATCCCGTTTCCAACGAAATCCTCAAAGAGGTCTCAATATCCACTTGCAGACTTTACAAACAGAGTGTTTCCAGACTGCTCTATGAACACAAAGGTTAAACTCTGTGAGTGGAACTCACACATCCCAAAGTGGTTGCTGAGAATGATTCTCTCTAGTTTTTATACGAAGATATTTCCTTTTCTACCGTAGGCCCAAAATCGCTTGAAATCTCCACTTGGAAATTCCACAAAAAGAGGGTTTCAAATCTGCTCTGTCTAAAGTAAGGTTCAACTCTGTGAGTTGAACACATGCAGCCCAAAGAAGTTACTGAGAATTCTTCTGTCTAGCGTTATATGCAGAAATCCCGTTTCCAACGAAATCCTCAAAGAGGTCCAAATATCCACCTGCAGGCTTTACAAACAGAGTGTTTCCAAACTGCTCTATGAACACAAAGGTTAAACTCTGTGAGTGGAACTCACACATCCCAAAGTGGTTGCTGAGAATGATTCTCTCTAGTTTTTATACGAAGATATTTCCTTTTCTACCGTAGGCCCAAAATCGCTTGAAATCTCCACTTGGAAATTCCACAAAAAGAGGGTTTCAAATCTGCTCTGTCGAAAGTAAGGTTCAACTCTGTGAGTTGAACACACGCAGCCCAAAGAAGTTACTGAGAATTCTTCTGTCTAGCGTTATATGCAGAAATCCCGTTTCCAACGAAATCCTCAAAGAGGTCCAAATATCCACTTGCAGACTTTACAAACAGGGTGTTTCCAATCTGCTCTATGAAAACATAGGTTAAACTCTGTGAGTGGAACGCACACATCCCAAAGAGTTTGCAGAGAATGATTCTCTCTAGTTTTTATAGGAAGATATTTCCTTTTCTACCGTAGGCCCAAATCGCTTGAAATCTCCACTTGGAAATTCAAGAAAAAGAGTGTTTCAAATCTGCTCTGTCTAAAGTAAGGTTCAACTCTGTGAGTTGAACACAGGCAGCCCAAAGAAGTTACTGACAATTCTTCTGTCTAGCGTTATACGCAGAAATCCCGTTTCCAACAAAATCCTCAAAGAGGTCCAGATATCCACTTGCAGATTTTACAAATAGAGTGTTTCCAAACTGCTCTATGAAAACAAAGGTTAAACTCTGTGAGAGGAACGCACACATCCCAAAGTGTTTGCTGAGAATGATTCCCTCTAGTTTTTATATGAAGATATTTCCTTTTCTACCATAGGCCCAAATCTCTTGAAATCTCCACTTGCAAATTCCACAAAAAGAGGGTTTCAAATCTGCTCTGTCTAAAGGAAGGTTCAACTCTGTGTATTGAACACACGCAGGCCAAAGAAGTTACTGAGAATTCTTCTGTCTAGCGTTATATGCAGAAATCCCGTTTCCAACGATATCCTCAAAGAGGTGCAAATATCCAATTGCAGGCTTTACAAACAGAGTGTTTCCAAACTGCTCTATGAAAACAAAGGTTAAACTCTGTGAGTGGAACTCACAAATCCCAAAGTGGTTGCTGAGAATGATTCTCTCTAGTTTTTATACGAAGATATTTCCTTTTCTACCGTAGGCCCAAAATCGCTTGAAATCTCCACTTGGAAATTCCTCAAAAAGAGGGTTTCAAATCTGCTCTGTCTAAAGTAAGGTTCAACTCTGTGAGTTGAACACACGCAGCCCAAAGAAGTTACTGACAATTCTTCTGTCTAGCGTTATATGCAGAAATCCCGTTTCCAACGAAATCCTCAAAGAGGTCTCAATATCCACTTGCAGACTTTACAAACAGAGTGTTTCCAGACTGCTCTATGAAAACAAAGGTTAAACACTGTGAGTGGAACTCACACATCTCAAAGTGGTTGCTGAGAATGATTCTCTCTAGTTTTTATACGAAGATATTTCCTTTTCAACCGTAGGCCCAAAATCGATTGAAATCTCCACTTGGAAATTCCACAAAAAGAGGGTTTCAAATCTGCTCTGTCTAAAGTAAGGTTCATCTCCGTCAGTTGAACACATGCAGCCCAAAGAAGTTACTGAGAATTCTTCTGTCTAGCGTTATATGCAGAAATCCCGTTTCCAACGAAATCCTCAAAGAGGTCCAAATATCCACTTGCAGGCTTTACAAACAGAGTGTTTCCAAACTGCTCTATGAACACAAAGGTTAAACTCTGTGAGTGGAACTCACACATCCCAAAGTGGTTGCTGAGAATGATTCTCTCTAGTTTTTATACGAAGATATTTCCTTTTCTACCGTAGGCCCAAAATCGCTTGAAATCTCCACTTGGAAATTCCACAAAAAGAGGGTTTCAAATCTGCTCTGTCTAAAGGAAGGTTCAACTCTGTCAGTTGAACACATGCAGCCCTAAGAAGTTACTGAGAATTCTTCTGTCTAGCGTTATATGCAGAAATCCCGTTTCCAAAGAAATCCTCAATGAGGTCCAAATATCCACTTGCAGGCTTTACAAACAGAGTGTTTCCAAACTGCTCTATGAAAACAAAGGTTAAACTCTGTGAGTGGAACTCACACATCTGAAAGTGGTTGCTGAGAATGATTCTCTCTAGTTTTTATACGAAGATATTTCCTTTTCTACCGTAGGCCCAAATCGCTTGAAATCTCCCCTTGGAAATTCCACAAAAAGAGGGTTTCAAATCTGCTCTTTCTAAAGGAAGGTTCAACTCTGTGAGTTGAACACACGCAGCCCAAAGATGTTACTGAGAATTCTTCTGTCTAGCGTTATATGCAGAAATCCCGTTTCCAACGAAATCCTCAAAGAGGTCTCAATATCCACTTGCAGACTTTACAAACAGAGTGTTTCCAGACTGCTCTATGAAAACAAAGGTTAAACACTGTGAGTGGAACTCACACATCTCAAAGTGGTTGCTGAGAATGATTCTCTCTAGTTTTTATACGAAGATACTTCCTTTTCAACCGTAGGCCCAAAATCGATTGAAATCTCCACTTGGAAATTCCACAAAAAGAGGGTTTCAAATCTGCTCTGTCTAAAGTAAGGTTCAACTCTGTCAGTTGAACACATGCAGCCCAAAGAAGTTACTGAGAATTCTTCTGTCTAGCGTTATATGCAGAAATCCCGTTTCCAACGAAATCCTCAAAGAGGTCCAAATATCCACTTGCAGGCTTTACAAACAGAGTGTTTCCAAACTGCTCTATGAACACAAACGTTAAACTCTGTGAGTGGAACTCACACATCCCAAAGTGGTTGCTGAGAATGATTCTCTCTAGTTTTTATACGAAGATATTTCCTTTTCTACCGTAGGCCCAAAATCGCTTGAAATCTCCACTTGGAAATTCCACAAAAAGAGGGTTTCAAATCTGCTCTGTCTAAAGTAAGGTTCAACTCTGTCAGTTGAACACATGCAGCCCAAAGAAGTTACTGAGAATTCTTCTGTCTAGCGTTATATGCAGAAATCCCGTTTCCAACGAAATCCTCTAAGAGGTCCAAATATCCACTTGCAGACTTTACAAACAGAGTGTTTCCAATCTGCTCTATGAAAACATAGGTTAAACTCTGTGAGTGGAACGCACACATCCCAAAGAGTTTGCAGAGAATGATTCTCTCTAGTTTTTATAGGAAGATATTTCCTTTTCTACCGTAGGCCCAAATCGCTTGAAATCTCCACTTGGAAATTCAAGAAAAAGAGGGTTTCAAATCTGCTCTGTCTAAAGTAAGGTTCAACTCTGTGAGTTGAACACAGGCAGCCCAAAGAAGTTACTGACAATTCTTCTGTCTAGCGTTATATGCAGAAATCCCGTTTCCAACAAAATCCTCAAAGAGGTCCAGATATCCACTTGCAGATTTTACAAATAGAGTGTTTCCAAACTGCTCTATGAAAACAAAGGTTAAACTCTGTGAGAGGAACGCACACATCCCAAAGTGTTTGCTGAGAATGATTCCCTCTAGTTTTTATATGAAGATATTTCCTTTTCTACCATAGGCCCAAATCTCTTGAAATCTCCACTTGCAAATTCCACAAAAAGAGGGTTTCAAATCTGCTCTGTCTAAAGGAAGGTTCAACTCTGTGTATTGAACACACGCAGGCCAAAGAAGTTACTGAGAATTCTTCTGTCTAGCGTTATATGCAGAAATCCCGTTTCCAACGATATCCTCAAAGAGGTCCAAATATCCAATTGCAGGCTTTACAAACAGAGTGTTTCCAAACTGCTCTATGAAAACAAAGGTTAAACTCTGTGAGTGGAACTCACAAATCCCAAAGTGGTTGCTGAGAATGATTCTCTCTAGTTTTTATACGAAGATATTTCCTTTTCTACCGTAGGCCCAAAATCGCTTGAAATCTCCACTTGGAAATTCCACAAAAAGAGGGTTTCAAATCTGCTCTGTCTAAAGTAAGGTTCAACTCTGTGAGTTGAACACACGCAGCCCAAAGAAGTTACTGAGAATTCTTCTGTCTAGCGTTATATGCAGAAATCCCGTTTCCAACGAAATCCTCAAAGAGGTCTCAATATCCACTTGCAGACTTTACAAACAGAGTGTTTCCAGACTGCTCTATGAAAACAAAGGTTAAACACTGTGAGTGGAACTCACACATCTCAAAGTGGTTGCTGAGAATGATTCTCTCTAGTTTTTATACGAAGATATTTCCTTTTCAACCGTAGGCCCAAAATCGATTGAAATCTCCACTTGGAAATTCCACAAAAAGAGGGTTTCAAATCTGCTCTGTCTAAAGTAAGGTTCAACTCTGTCAGTTGAACACATGCAGCCCAAAGAAGTTACTGAGAATTCTTCTGTCTAGCGTTATATGAAGAAATCCCGTTTCCAACGAAATCCTCAAAGAGGTCCAAATATCCACTTGCAGGCTTTACAAACAGAGTGTTTCCAAACTGCTCTATGAACACAAAGGTTAAACTCTGTGAGTGGAACTCACACATCCCAAAGTGGTTGCTGAGAATGATTCTCTCTAGTTTTTATACGAAGATATTTCCTTTTCTACCGTAGGCCCAAAATCGCTTGAAATCTCCACTTGGAAATTCCACAAAAAGAGGGTTTCAAATCTGCTCTGTCTAAAGTAAGGTTCAACTCTGTCAGTTGAACACATGCAGCCCTAAGAAGTTACTGAGAATTCTTCTGTCTAGCGTTATATGCAGAAATCCCGTTTCCAAAGAAATCCTCAATGAGGTCCAAATATCCACTTGCAGGCTTTACAAACAGAGTGTTTCCAAACTACTCTATGAAAACAAAGGTTAAACTCTGTGAGTGGAACTCACACATCTCAAAGTGGTTGCTGAGAATGATTCTCTCTAGTTTTTATAGGAAGATATTTCCTTTTCTACCGTAGGCCCAAATCGCTTGAAATCTCCACTTGGAAATTCAAGAAAAAGAGGGTTTCAAATCTGCTCTGTCTAAAGTAAGGTTCAACTCTGTGAGTTGAACACAGGCAGCCCAAAGAAGTTACTGACAATTCTTCTGTCTAGCGTTATACGCAGAAATCCCGTTTCCAACAAAATCCTCAAAGAGGTCCAGATATCCACTTGCAGATTTTACAAATAGAGTGTTTCCAAACTGCTCTATGAAAACAAAGGTTAAACTCTGTGAGAGGAACGCACACATCCCAAAGTGTTTGCTGAGAATGATTCCCTCTAGTTTTTATATGAAGATATTTCCTTTTCTACCATAGGCCCAAATCTCTTGAAATCTCCACTTGCAAATTCCACAAAAAGAGGGTTTCAAATCTGCTCTGTCTAAAGGAAGGTTCAACTCTGTGTATTGAACACACGCAGGCCAAAGAAGTTACTGAGAATTCTTCTGTCTAGCGTTATATGCAGAAATCCCGTTTCCAACGATATCCTCAAAGAGGTCCAAATATCCAATTGCAGGCTTTACAAACAGAGTGTTTCCAAACTGCTCTATGAAAACAAAGGTTAAACTCTGTGAGTGGAACTCACAAATCCCAAAGTGGTTGCTGAGAATGATTCTCTCTAGTTTTTATACGAAGATATTTCCTTTTCTACCGTAGGCCCAAAATCGCTTGAAATCTCCACTTGGAAATTCCTCAAAAAGAGGGTTTCAAATCTGCTCTGTCTAAAGTAAGGTTCAACTCTGTGAGTTGAACACACGCAGCCCAAAGAAGTTACTGACAATTCTTCTGTCTAGCGTTATATGCAGAAATCCCGTTTCCAACGAAATCCTCAAAGAGGTCTCAATATCCACTTGCAGACTTTACAAACAGAGTGTTTCCAGACTGCTCTATGAAAACAAAGGTTAAACACTGTGAGTGGAACTCACACATCCCAAAGTGGTTGCTGAGAATGATTCTCTCTAGTTTTTATACGAAGATATTTCCTTTTCAACCGTAGGCCCAAAATCGATTGAAATCTCCCCTTGGAAATTCCACAAAAAGAGGGTTTCAAATCTGCTCTGTCTAAAGTAAGGTTCAACTCTGTCAGTTGAACACATGCAGCCCAAAGAAGTTACTGAGAATTCTTCTGTCTAGCGTTATATGCAGAAATCCCGTTTCCAACGAAATCCTCAAAGAGGTCCAAATATCCACTTGCAGGCTTTACAAACAGAGTGTTTCCAAACTGCTCTATGAACACAAAGGTTAAACTCTGTGAGTGGAACTCACACATCCCAAAGTGGTTGCTGAGAATGATTCTCTCTAGTTTTTATACGAAGATATTTCCTTTTCTACCGTAGGCCCAAAATCGCTTGAAATCTCCACTTGGAAATTCCACAAAAAGAGGGTTTCAAATCTGCTCTGTCTAAAGTAAGGTTCAACTCTGTCAGTTGAACACATGCAGCCCAAAGAAGTTACTGAGAATTCTTCTGTCTAGCGTTATATGCAGAAATCCCGTTTCCAACGAAATCCTCAATGAGGTCCAAATATCCACCTGCAGGCTTTACAATCAGAGTGTTTCCAAACTGCTCTATGAAAACAAAGGTTAAACTCTGTGAGTGGAACTCACACATCCCAAAGTGGTTGCTGAGAATGATTCTCTCTAGTTTTTATACGAAGATATTTCCTTTTCTACCGTAGGCCCAAATCGCTTGAAATCTCCACTTGGAAATTCCACAAAAAGAGGGTTTCTAATCTGCTCTTTCTAAAGGAAGGTTCAACTCTGTGAGTTGAACACACGCAGCCCAAAGAAGTTACTGAGAATTCTTCTGTCTAGCGTTATATGCAGAAATCCCGTTTCCAACGAAATCCTCTAAGAGGTCCAAATATCCACTTGCAGACTTTACAAACAGAGTGTTTCCAATCTGCTCTATGAAAACATAGGTTAAACTCTGTGAGTGGAACGCACACATCCCAAAGAGTTTGCAGAGAATGATTCTCTCTAGTTTTTATAGGAAGATATTTCCTTTTCTACCGTAGGCCCAAATCGCTTGAAATCTCCACTTGGAAATTCAAGAAAAAGAGGGTTTCAAATCTGCTCTGTCTAAAGTAAGGTTCAACTCTGTGAGTTGAACACAGGCAGCCCAAAGAAGTTACTGACAATTCTTCTGTCTAGCGTTATATGCAGAAATCCCGTTTCCAACAAAATCCTCAAAGAGGTCCAGATATCCACTTGCAGATTTTACAAATAGAGTGTTTCCAAACTGCTCTATGAAAACAAAGGTTAAACTCTGTGAGAGGAACGCACACATCCCAAAGTGTTTGCTGAGAATGATTCCCTCTAGTTTTTATATGAAGATATTTCCTTTTCTACCATAGGCCCAAATCTCTTGAAATCTCCACTTGCAAATTCCACAAAAAGAGGGTTTCAAATCTGCTCTGTCTAAAGGAAGGTTCAACTCTGTGTATTGAACACACGCAGGCCAAAGAAGTTACTGAGAATTCTTCTGTCTAGCGTTATATGCAGAAATCCCGTTTCCAACGATATCCTCAAAGAGGTCCAAATATCCAATTGCAGGCTTTACAAACAGAGTGTTTCCAAACTGCTCTATGAAAACAAAGGTTAAACTCTGTGAGTGGAACTCACAAATCCCAAAGTGGTTGCTGAGAATGATTCTCTCTAGTTTTTATACGAAGATATTTCCTTTTCTACCGTAGGCCCAAAATCGCTTGAAATCTCCACTTGGAAATTCCACAAAAAGAGGGTTTCAAATCTGCTCTGTCTAAAGTAAGGTTCAACTCTGTGAGTTGAACACACGCAGCCCAAAGAAGTTACTGAGAATTCTTCTGTCTAGCGTTATATGCAGAAATCCCGTTTCCTACGAAATCCTCAAAGAGGTCTCAATATCCACTTGCAGACTTTACAAACAGAGTGTTTCCAGACTGCTCTATGAAAACAAAGGTTAAACACTGTGAGTGGAACTCACACATCTCAAAGTGGTTGCTGAGAATGATTCTCTCTAGTTTTTATACGAAGATATTTCCTTTTCAACCGTAGGCCCAAAATCGATTGAAATCTCCACTTGGAAATTCCACAAAAAGAGGGTTTCAAATCTGCTCTGTCTAAAGTAAGGTTCAACTCTGTCAGTTGAACACATGCAGCCCAAAGAAGTTACTGAGAATTCTTCTGTCTAGCGTTATATGAAGAAATCCCGTTTCCAACGAAATCCTCAAAGAGGTCCAAATATCCACTTGCAGGCTTTACAAACAGAGTGTTTCCAAACTGCTCTATGAACACAAAGGTTAAACTCTGTGAGTGGAACTCACACATCCCAAAGTGGTTGCTGAGAATGATTCTCTCTAGTTTTTATACGAAGATATTTCCTTTTCTACCGTAGGCCCAAAATCGCTTGAAATCTCCACTTGGAAATTCCACAAAAAGAGGGTTTCAAATCTGCTCTGTCTAAAGTAAGGTTCAACTCTGTCAGTTGAACACATGCAGCCCTAAGAAGTTACTGAGAATTCTTCTGTCTAGCGTTATATGCAGAAATCCCGTTTCCAAAGAAATCCTCAATGAGGTCCAAATATCCACTTGCAGGCTTTACAAACAGAGTGTTTCCAAACTACTCTATGAAAACAAAGGTTAAACTCTGTGAGTGGAACTCACACATCTCAAAGTGGTTGCTGAGAATGATTCTCTCTAGTTTTTATAGGAAGATATTTCCTTTTCTACCGTAGGCCCAAATCGCTTGAAATCTCCACTTGGAAATTCAAGAAAAAGAGGGTTTCAAATCTGCTCTGTCTAAAGTAAGGTTCAACTCTGTGAGTTGAACACAGGCAGCCCAAAGAAGTTACTGACAATTCTTCTGTCTAGCGTTATACGCAGAAATCCCGTTTCCAAAAAAATCCTCAAAGAGGTCCAGATATCCACTTGCAGATTTTACAAATAGAGTGTTTCCAAACTGCTCTATGAAAACAAAGGTTAAACTCTGTGAGAGGAACGCACACATCCCAAAGTGTTTGCTGAGAATGATTCCCTCTAGTTTTTATATGAAGATATTTCCTTTTCTACCATATGCCCAAATCTCTTGAAATCTCCACTTGCAAATTCCACAAAAAGAGGGTTTCAAATCTGCTCTGTCTAAAGGAAGGTTCAACTCTGTGTATTGAACACACGCAGGCCAAAGAAGTTACTGAGAATTCTTCTGTCTAGCGTTATATGCAGAAATCCCGTTTCCAACGATATCCTCAAAGAGGTCCAAATATCCAATTGCAGGCTTTACAAACAGAGTGTTTCCAAACTGCTCTATGAAAACAAAGGTTAAACTCTGTGAGTGGAACTCACAAATCCCAAAGTGGTTGCTGAGAATGATTCTCTCTAGTTTTTATACGAAGATATTTCCTTTTCTACCGTAGGCCCAAAATCGCTTGAAATCTCCACTTGGAAATTCCTCAAAAAGAGGGTTTCAAATCTGCTCTGTCTAAAGTAAGGTTCAACTCTGTGAGTTGAACACACGCAGCCCAAAGAAGTTACTGACAATTCTTCTGTCTAGCGTTATATGCAGAAATCCCGTTTCCAACGAAATCCTCAAAGAGGTCTCAATATCCACTTGCAGACTTTACAAACAGAGTGTTTCCAGACTGCTCTATGAAAACAAAGGTTAAACACTGTGAGTGGAACTCACACATCTCAAAGTGGTTGCTGAGAATGATTCTCTCTAGTTTTTATACGAAGATATTTCCTTTTCAACCGTAGGCCCAAAATCGATTGAAATCTCCACTTGGAAATTCCACAAAAAGAGGGTTTCAAATCTGCTCTGTCTAAAGTAAGGTTCAACTCTGTCAGTTGAACACATGCAGCCCAAAGAAGTTACTGAGAATTCTTCTGTCTAGCGTTATATGCAGAAATCCCGTTTCCAACGAAATCCTCAAAGAGGTCCAAATATCCACTTGCAGGCTTTACAAACAGAGTGTTTCCAAACTGCTCTATGAACACAAAGGTTAAACTCTGTGAGTGGAACTCACATATCCCAAAGTGGTTGCTGAGAATGATTCTCTCTAGTTTTTATACGAAGATATTTCCTTTTCTACCGTAGGCCCAAAATCGCTTGAAATCTCCACTTGGAAATTCCACAAAAAGAGGGTTTCAAATCTGCTCTGTCTAAAGTAAGGTTCAACTCTGTCAGTTGAACACATGCAGCCCTAAGAAGTTACTGAGAATTCTTCTGTCTAGCGTTATATGCAGAAATCCCGTTTCCAAAGAAATCCTCAATGAGGTACAAATATCCACTTGCAGGCTTTACAAACAGAGTGTTTCCAAACTGCTCTATGAAAACAAAGGTTAAACTCTGTGAGTGGAACTCACACATCTCAAAGTGGTTGCTGAGAATGATTCTCTCTAGTTTTTATACGAAGATATTTCCTTTTCTACCGTAGGCCCAAATCGCTTGAAATCTCCCCTTGGAAATTCCACAAAAAGAGGGTTTCAAATCTGCTCTTTCTAAAGGAAGGTTCAACTCTGTGAGTTGAACACACGCAGCCCAAAGATGTTACTGAGAATTCTTCTGTCTAGCGTTATATGCAGAAATCCCGTTTCCAACGAAATCCTCAAAGAGGTCTCAATATCCACTTGCAGACTTTACAAACAGAGTGTTTCCAGACTGCTCTATGAAAACAAAGGTTAAACACTGTGAGTGGAACTCACACATCTCAAAGTGGTTGCTGAGAATGATTCTCTCTAGTTTTTATACGAAGATACTTCCTTTTCAACCGTAGGCCCAAAATCGATTGAAATCTCCACTTGGAAATTCCACAAAAAGAGGGTTTCAAATCTGCTCTGTCTAAAGTAAGGTTCAACTCTGTCAGTTGAACACATGCAGCCCAAAGAAGTTACTGAGAATTCTTCTGTCTAGCGTTATATGCAGAAATCCCGTTTCCAACGAAATCCTCAAAGAGGTCCAAATATCCACTTGCAGGCTTTACAAACAGAGTGTTTCCAAACTGCTCTATGAACACAAAGGTTAAACTCTGTGAGTGGAACTCACACATCCCAAAGTGGTTGCTGAGAATGATTCTCTCTAGTTTTTATACGAAGATATTTCCTTTTCTACCGTAGGCCCAAAATCGCTTGAAATCTCCACTTGGAAATTCCACAAAAAGAGGGTTTCAAATCTGCTCTGTCTAAAGTAAGGTTCAACTCTGTCAGTTGAACACATGCAGCCCAAAGAAGTTACTGAGAATTCTTCTGTCTAGCGTTATATGCAGAAATCCCGTTTCCAACGAAATCCTCAATGAGGTCCAAATATCCACCTGCAGGCTTTACAATCAGAGTGTCTCCAAACTGCTCTATGAAAACAAAGGTTAAACTCTGTGAGTGGAACTCACACATCCCAAAGTGGTTGCTGAGAATGATTCTCTCTAGTTTTTATACGAAGATATTTCCTTTTCAACCGTAAGCCCAAAATCGCTTGAAATCTCCACTTGGAAATTCCACAAAAAGAGGGTTTCAAATCTGCTCTGTCTAAAGTAAGGTTCAACTCTGTCAGTTGAACACATGCAGCCCAAAGAAGTTACTGAGAATTCTTCTGTCTAGCGTTATATGCAGAAATACCGTTTCCAACGAAATCCTCAAAGAGGTCCAAATATCCTCTTGCAGGCTTTACAAACAGAGTGTTTCCAAACTGCTCTATTAACACAAAGGTTAAACTCTGTGAGTGGAACTCACACATCCCAAAGTGGTTGCTGAGAATGATTCTCTCTAGTTTTTATACGAAGATATTTCCTTTTGTACCGTAGGCCCAAAATCGCTTGAAATCTCCACTTGGAAATTCCACAAAAAGAGGGTTTCAAATCTGCTCTGTCTAAAGTAAGGTTCAACTCTGTGAGTTGAACACATGCAGCCCAAAGAAGTTACTGAGAATTCTTCTGTCTAGCGTTATATGCAGAAATCCCGTTTCCAACGAAATCCTCAAAGAGGTCCAAATATCCACTTGCAGACTTTACAAACAGAGTGTTTCCAATCTGCTCTATGAAAACATAGGTTAAACTCTGTGAGTGGAACGCACACATCCCAAAGAGTTTGCAGAGAATGATTCTCTCTAGTTTTTATACGAAGATATTTCCTTTTCTACCGTAGGCCCAAATCGCTTGAAATCTCCACTTGGAAATTCAAGAAAAAGAGGGTTTCAAATCTGCTCTGTCTAAAGTAAGGTTCAACTCTGTGAGTTGAACACAGGCAGCCCAAAGAAGTTACTGACAATTCTTCTGTCTAGCGTTATACGCAGAAATCCCGTTTCCAACAAAATCCTCAAAGAGGTCCAAATATCCACTTGCAGATTTTACAAATAGAGTGTTTCCAAACTGCTCTATGAAAACAAAGGTTAAACTCTGTGAGAGGAACGCACACATCCCAAAGTGTTTGCTGAGAATGATTCCCTCTAGTTTTTATATGAAGATATTTCCTTTTCTACCATAGGCCCAAATCTCTTGAAATCTCCACTTGCAAATTCCACAAAAAGAGGGTTTCAAATCTGCTCTGTCTAAAGGAAGGTTCAACTCTGTGTATTGAACACACGCAGGCCAAAGAAGTTACTGAGAATTCTTCTGTCTAGCGTTATATGCAGAAATCCCGTTTCCAACGATATCCTCAAAGAGGTCCAAATATCCAATTGCAGGCTTTACAAACAGAGTGTTTCCAAACTGCTCTATGAAAACAAAGGTTAAACTCTGTGAGTGGAACTCACAAATCCCAAAGTGGTTGCTGAGAATGATTCTCTCTAGTTTTTATACGAAGATATTTCCTTTTCTACCGTAGGCCCAAAATCGCTTGAAATCTCCACTTGGAAATTCCTCAAAAAGAGGGTTTCAAATCTGCTCTGTCTAAAGTAAGGTTCAACTCTGTGAGTTGAACACACGCAGCCCAAAGAAGTTACTGACAATTCTTCTGTCTAGCGTTATATGCAGAAATACCGTTTCCAACTAAATCCTCAAAGAGGTCCAAATATCCACTTGCAGGCTTTACGAACAGAGTGTTTCCAAACTGCTCTATGAACACAAAGGTTAAACTCTGTGAGTGGAACTCACACATCCCAAAGTGGTTGCTGAGAATGATTCTCTCTAGTTTTTATACGAAGATATTTCCTTTACTACCGTAGGCCCAAAATCGCTTGAAATCTCCACTTGGAAATTCCACAAAAAGAGGGTTTCAAATCTGCTCTGTCTAAAGTAAGGTTCAACTCTGTCAGTTGAACACATGCAGCCCAAAGAAGTTACTGAGAATTCTTCTGTCTAGCGTTATATGCAGAAATACCGTTTCCAACGAAATCCTCAAAGAGGTCCAAATATCCTCTTGCAGGCTTTACAAACAGAGTGTTTCCAAACTGCTCTATTAACACAAAGGTTAAACTCTGTGAGTGGAACTCACACATCCCAAAGTGGTTGCTGAGAATGATTCTCTCTAGTTTTTATACGAAGATATTTCCTTTTCTACCGTAGGCCCAAAATCGCTTGAAATCTCCACTTGGAAATTCCACAAAAAGAGGGTTTCAAATCTGCTCTGTCAAAAGTAAGGTTCAACTCTGTGAGTTGAACACATGCAGCCCAAAGAAGTTACTGAGAATTCTTCTGTCTAGCGTTATATGCAGAAATCCCGTTTCCAACGAAATCCTCAAAGAGGTCCAAATATCCACTTGCAGACTTTACAAACAGAGTGTTTCCAATCTGCTCTATGAAAACATAGGTTAAACTCTGTGAGTGGAACGCACACATCCCAAAGAGTTTGCAGAGAATGATTCTCTCTAGTTTTTATACGAAGATATTTCCTTTTCTACCGTAGGCCCAAATCTCTTGAAATCTCCACTTGCAAATTCCACAAAAAGAGGGTTTCAAATCTGCTCTGTCTAAAGGAAGGTTCAACTCTGTGTATTGAACACACACAGGCCAAAGAAGTTACTGAGAATTCTTCTGTCTAGCGTTATATGCAGAAATCCCGTTTAAACGATATCCTCAAAGAGGTCCAAATATCCAATTGCAGGCTTTACAAACAGAGTGTTTCCAAACTGCTCTATGAAAACAAAGGTTAAACTCTGTGAGTGGAACTCACAAATCCCAAAGTGGTTGCTGAGAATGATTCTCTCTAGTTTTTATACGAAGATATTTCCTTTTCTACCGTAGGCCCAAAATCGCTTGAAATCTCCACTTGGAAATTCCTCAAAAAGAGGGTTTCAAATCTGCTCTGTCTAAAGTAAGGTTCAACTCTGTCAGTTGAACACATGCAGCCCAAAGAAGTTACTGAGAATTCTTCTGTCTAGCGTTATATGCAGAAATCCCGTTTCCAACGAAATCCTCAATGAGGTCCAAATATCCACCTGCAGGCTTTACAATCAGAGTGTCTCCAAACTGCTCTATGAAAACAAAGGTTAAACTCTGTGAGTGGAACTCACACATCCCAAAGTGGTTGCTGAGAATGATTCTCTCTAGTTTTTATACGAAGATATTTCCTTTTCAACCGTAAGCCCAAAATCGCTTGAAATCTCCACTTGGAAATTCCACAAAAAGAGGGTTTCAAATCTGCTCTGTCTAAAGTAAGGTTCAACTCTGTCAGTTGAACACATGCAGCCCAAAGAAGTTACTGAGAATTCTTCTGTCTAGCGTTATATGCAGAAATACCGTTTCCAACGAAATCCTCAAAGAGGTCCAAATATCCTCTTGCAGGCTTTACAAACAGAGTGTTTCCAAACTGCTCTATTAACACAAAGGTTAAACTCTGTGAGTGGAACTCACACATCCCAAAGTGGTTGCTGAGAATGATTCTCTCTAGTTTTTATACGAAGATATTTCCTTTTCTACCGTAGGCCCAAAATCGCTTGAAATCTCCACTTGGAAATTCCACAAAAAGAGGGTTTCAAATCTGCTCTGTCTAAAGTAAGGTTCAACTCTGTGAGTTGAACACATGCAGCCCAAAGAAGTTACTGAGAATTCTTCTGTCTAGCGTTATATGCAGAAATCCCGTTTCCAACGAAATCCTCAAAGAGGTCCAAATATCCACTTGCAGACTTTACAAACAGAGTGTTTCCAATCTGCTCTATGAAAACATAGGTTAAACTCTGTGAGTGGAACGCACACATCCCAAAGAGTTTGCAGAGAATGATTCTCTCTAGTTTTTATACGAAGATATTTCCTTTTCTACCGTAGGATCAAATCGCTTGAAATCTCCACTTGGAAATTCAAGAAAAAGAGGGTTTCAAATCTGCTCTGTCTAAAGTAAGGTTCAACTCTGTGAGTTGAACACAGGCAGCCCAAAGAAGTTACTGACAATTCTTCTGTCTAGCGTTATACGCAGAAATCCCGTTTCCAACAAAATCCTCAAAGAGGTCCAAATATCCACTTGCAGATTTTACAAATAGAGTGTTTCCAAACTGCTCTATGAAAACAAAGGTTAAACTCTGTGAGAGGAACGCACACATCCCAAAGTGTTTGCTGAGAATGATTCCCTCTAGTTTTTATATGAAGATATTTCCTTTTCTACCATAGGCCCAAATCTCTTGAAATCTCCACTTGCAAATTCCACAAAAAGAGGGTTTCAAATCTGCTCTGTCTAAAGGAAGGTTCAACTCTGTGTATTGAACACACGCAGGCCAAAGAAGTTACTGAGAATTCTTCTGTCTAGCGTTATATGCAGAAATCCCGTTTCCAACGATATCCTCAAAGAGGTCCAAATATCCAATTGCAGGCTTTACAAACAGAGTGTTTCCAAACTGCTCTATGAAAACAAAGGTTAAACTCTGTGAGTGGAACTCACAAATCCCAAAGTGGTTGCTGAGAATGATTCTCTCTAGTTTTTATACGAAGATATTTCCTTTTCTACCGTAGGCCCAAAATCGCTTGAAATCTCCACTTGGAAATTCCTCAAAAAGAGGGTTTCAAATCTGCTCTGTCTAAAGTAAGGTTCAACTCTGTGAGTTGAACACACGCAGCCCAAAGAAGTTACTGACAATTCTTCTGTCTAGCGTTATATGCAGAAATACCGTTTCCAACTAAATCCTCAAAGAGGTCCAAATATCCACTTGCAGGCTTTACGAACAGAGTGTTTCCAAACTGCTCTATGAACACAAAGGTTAAACTCTGTGAGTGGAACTCACACATCCCAAAGTGGTTGCTGAGAATGATTCTCTCTAGTTTTTATACGAAGATATTTCCTTTACTACCGTAGGCCCAAAATCGCTTGAAATCTCCACTTGGAAATTCCACAAAAAGAGGGTTTCAAATCTGCTCTGTCTAAAGTAAGGTTCAACTCTGTCAGTTGAACACATGCAGCCCAAAGAAGTTACTGAGAATTCTTCTGTCTAGCGTTATATGCAGAAATACCGTTTCCAACGAAATCCTCAAAGAGGTCCAAATATCCTCTTGCAGGCTTTACAAACAGAGTGTTTCCAAACTGCTCTATTAACACAAAGGTTAAACTCTGTGAGTGGAACTCACACATCCCAAAGTGGTTGCTGAGAATGATTCTCTCTAGTTTTTATACGAAGATATTTCCTTTTCTACCGTAGGCCCAAAATCGCTTGAAATCTCCACTTGGAAATTCCACAAAAAGAGGGTTTCAAATCTGCTCTGTCAAAAGTAAGGTTCAACTCTGTGAGTTGAACACATGCAGCCCAAAGAAGTTACTGAGAATTCTTCTGTCTAGCGTTATATGCAGAAATCCCGTTTCCAACGAAATCCTCAAAGAGGTCCAAATATCCACTTGCAGACTTTACAAACAGAGTGTTTCCAATCTGCTCTATGAAAACATAGGTTAAACTCTGTGAGTGGAACGCACACATCCCAAAGAGTTTGCAGAGAATGATTCTCTCTAGTTTTTATACGAAGATATTTCCTTTTCTACCGTAGGCCCAAATCTCTTGAAATCTCCACTTGCAAATTCCACAAAAAGAGGGTTTCAAATCTGCTCTGTCTAAAGGAAGGTTCAACTCTGTGTATTGAACACACACAGGCCAAAGAAGTTACTGAGAATTCTTCTGTCTAGCGTTATATGCAGAAATCCCGTTTCCAACGATATCCTCAAAGAGGTCCAAATATCCAATTGCAGGCTTTACAAACAGAGTGTTTCCAAACTGCTCTATGAAAACAAAGGTTAAACTCTGTGAGTGGAACTCACAAATCCCAAAGTGGTTGCTGAGAATGATTCTCTCTAGTTTTTATACGAAGATATTTCCTTTTCTACCGTAGGCCCAAAATCGCTTGAAATCTCCACTTGGAAATTCCTCAAAAAGAGGGTTTCAAATCTGCTCTGTCTAAAGTAAGGTTCAACTCTGTGAGTTGAACACACGCAGCCCAAAGAAGTTACTGACAATTCTTCTGTCTAGCGTTATATGCAGAAATCCCGTTTCCAACGAAATCCTCAAAGAGGTCTCAATATCCACTTGCAGACTTTACAAACAGAGTGTTTCCAGACTGCTCTATGAAAACAAAGGTTAAACACTGTGAGTGGAACTCACACATCTCAAAGTGGTTGCTGAGAATGATTCTCTCTAGTTTTTATACGAAGATATTTCCTTTTCAACCGTAGGCCCAAAATCGATTGAAATCTCCACTTGGAAATTCCACAAAAAGAGGGTTTCAAATCTGCTCTGTCTAAAGTAAGGTTCAACTCTGTGAGTTGAACACACGCAGCCCAAAGAAGTTACTGACAATTCTTCTGTCTAGCGTTATATGCAGAAATACCGTTTCCAACTAAATCCTCAAAGAGGTCCAAATATCCACTTGCAGGCTTTACGAACAGAGTGTTTCCAAACTGCTCTATGAACACAAAGGTTAAACTCTGTGAGTGGAACTCACACATCCCAAAGTGGTTGCTGAGAATGATTCTCTCTAGTTTTTATACGAAGATATTTCCTTTACTACCGTAGGCCCAAAATCGCTTGAAATCTCCACTTGGAAATTCCACAAAAAGAGGGTTTCAAATCTGCTCTGTCTAAAGTAAGGTTCAACTCTGTCAGTTGAAAACATGCAGCCCTAAGAAGTTACTGAGAATTCTTCTGTCTAGCGTTATATGCAGAAATCCCGTTTCCAACGAAATCCTCAAAGAGGTCCAAATATCCACTTGCAGGCTTTACAAACAGAGTGTTTCCAAACTGCTCTATGAACACAAAGGTTAAACTCTGTGAGTGGAACTCACACATCCCAAAGTGGTTGCTGAGAATGATTCTCTCTAGTTTTTATACGAAGATATTTCCTTTTCTACCGTAGGCCCAAAATCGCTTGAAATCTCCCCTTGGAAATTCCACAAAAAGAGGGTTTCAAATCTGCTCTGTCTAAAGTAAGGTTCAACTCTGTCAGTTGAACACATGCAGCCCTAAGAAGTTACTGAGAATTCTTCTGTCTAGCGTTATATGCAGAAATCCCGTTTCCAAAGAAATCCTCAATGAGGTCCAAATATCCACTTGCAGGCTTTACAAACAGAGTGTTTCCAAACTGCCCTATGAAAACAAAGGTTAAACTCTGTGAGTGGAACTCACACATCTCAAAGTGGTTGCTGAGAATGATTCTCTCTAGTTTTTATACGAAGATATTTCCTTTTCTACCGTAGGCCCAAATCGCTTGAAATCTCACCTTGGAAATTCCACAAAAAGAGGGTTTCAAATCTGCTCTTTCTAAAGGAAGGTTCAACTCTGTGAGTTGAACACACGCAGCCCAAAGATGTTACTGAGAATTCTTCTGTCTAGCGTTATATGCAGAAATCCCGTTTCCAACGAAATCCTCAAAGAGGTCTCAATATCCACTTGCAGACTTTACAAACAGAGTGTTTCCAGACTGCTCTATGAAAACAAAGGTTAAACACTGTGAGTGGAACTCACACATCTCAAAGTGGTTGCTGAGAATGATTCTCTCTAGTTTTTATACGAAGATACTTCCTTTTCAACCGTAGGCCCAAAATCGATTGAAATCTCCACTTGGAAATTCCACAAAAAGAGGGTTTCAAATCTGCTCTGTCTAAAGTAAGGTTCAACTCTGTCAGTTGAACACATGCAGCCCAACGAAGTTACTGAGAATTCTTCTGTCTAGCGTTATATGCAGAAATCCCGTTTCCAACGAAATCCTCAAAGAGGTCCAAATATCCACTTGCAGGCTTTACAAACAGAGTGTTTCCAAACTGCTCTATGAACACAAAGGTTAAACTCTGTGAGTGGAACTCACACATCCCAAAGTGGTTGCTGAGAATGATTCTCTCTAGTTTTTATACGAAGATATTTCCTTTTCTACCGTAGGCCCAAAATCGCTTGAAATCTCCACTTGGAAATTCCACAAAAAGAGGGTTTCAAATCTGCTCTGTCTAAAGTAAGGTTCAACTCTGTCAGTTGAACACATGCAGCCCTAAGAAGTTACTGAGAATTCTTCTGTCTAGCGTTATATGCAGAAATCCCGTTTCCAAAGAAATCCTCAATGAGGTCCAAATATCCACTTGCAGGCTTTACAAACAGAATGTTTCCAAACTGCTCTATGAAAACAAAGGTTAAACTCTGTGAGTGGAACTCACACATCTCAAAGTGGTTGCTGAGAATGATTCTCTCTAGTTTTTATACGAAGATATTTCCTTTTCTACCGTAGGCCCAAATCGCTTGAAATCCCCCTTGGAAATTCCACAAAAAGAGGGTTTCAAATCTTCTCTTTCTAAAGGAAGGTTCAACTCTGTGAGTTGAACACACGCAGCCCAAAGATGTTACTGAGAATTCTTCTGTCTAGCGTTATATGCAGAAATCCCGTTTCCAACGAAATCCTCCAAGAGGTCCAAATATCCACTTGCAGACTTTACAAACAGAGTGTTTCCAATCTGCTCTATGAAAACATAGGTTAAACTCTGTGAGTGGAACGCACACATCCCAAAGAGTTTGCAGAGAATGATTCTCTCTAGTTTTTATAGGAAGATATTTCCTTTTCTACCGTAGGCCCAAATCGCTTGAAATCTCCACTTGGAAATTCAAGAAAAAGAGGGTTTCAAATCTGCTCTGTCTAAAGTAAGGTTCAACTCTGTGAGTTGAACACAGGCAGCCCAAAGAAGTTACTGACAATTCTTCTGTCTAGCGTTATACGCAGAAATCCCGTTTCCAACAAAATCCTCAAAGAGGTCCAGATATCCACTTGCAGATTTTACAAATAGAGTGTTTCCAAACTGCTCTATGAAAACAAAGGTTAAACTCTGTGAGAGGAACGCACACATCCCAAAGTGTTTGCTGAGAATGATTCCCTCTAGTTTTTATATGAAGATATTTCCTTTTCTACCATAGGCCCAAATCTCTTGAAATCTCCACTTGCAAATTCCACAAAAAGAGGGTTTCAAATCTGCTCTGTCTAAAGGAAGGTTCAACTCTGTGTATTGAACACACGCAGGCCAAAGAAGTTACTGAGAATTCTTCTGTCTAGCGTTATATGCAGAAATCCCGTTTCCAACGATATCCTCAAAGAGGTCCAAATATCCAATTGCAGGCTTTACAAACAGAGTGTTTCCAAACTGCTCTATGAAAACAAAGGTTAAACTCTGTGAGTGGAACTCACAAATCCCAAAGTGGTTGCTGAGAATGATTCTCTCTAGTTTTTATAGGAAGATATTTCCTTTTCTACCGTAGGCCCAAAATAGCTTGAAATCTCCACTTGGAAATTCCTCAAAAAGAGGGTTTCAAAACTGCTCTGTCTAAAGTAAGGTTCAACTCTGTGAGTTGAACACACGCAGCCCAAAGAAGTTACTGACAATTCTTCTGTCTAGCGTTATATGCAGAAATCCCGTTTCCAACGAAATCCTCAAAGAGGTCTCAATATCCACTTGCAGACTTTACAAACAGAGTGTTTCCAGACTGCTCTATGAAAACAAAGGTTAAACACTGTGAGTGGAACTCACACATCTCAAAGTGGTTGCTGAGAATGATTCTCTCTAGTTTTTATACGAAGATATTTCCTTTTCAACCGTAGGCCCAAAATCGATTGAAATCTCCACTTGGAAATTCCACAAAAAGAGGGTTTCAAATCTGCTCTGTCTAAAGTAAGGTTCAACTCTGTCAGTTGAACACATGCAGCCCAAAGAAGTTACTGAGAATTCTTCTGTCTATCGTTATATGCAGAAATCCCGTTTCCAACGAAATCCTCAAAGAGGTCCAAATATCCACTTGCAGGCTTTACAAACAGAGTGTTTCCAAACTGCTCTATGAACACAAAGGTTAAACTCTGTGAGTGGAACTCACACATCCCAAAGTGGTTGCTGAGAATGATTCTCTCTAGTTTTTATACGAAGATATTTCCTTTTCTACCGTAGGCCCAAAATCGCTTGAAATCTCCACTTGGAAATTCCACAAAAAGAGGGTTTCAAATCTGCTCTGTCTAAAGTAAGGTTCAACTCTGTCAGTTGAACACATGCAGCCCTAAGAAGTTACTGAGAATTCTTCTGTCTAGCGTTATATGCAGAAATCCCGTTTCCAACGAAATCCTCAAAGAGGTCTCAATATCCACTTGCAGACTTTACAAACAGAGTGTTTCCAGACTGCTCTATGAAAACAAAGGTTAAAATCTGTGAGTGGAACTCACACATCCCAAAGTGGTTGCTGAGAATGATTCTCTCTAGTTTTTATACGAAGATATTTCCTTTTCTACCGTAGGCCCAAAATCGCTTGAAATCTCCACTTGGAAATTCCACAAAAAGAGGGTATCAAATCTGCTCTGTCTAAAGTAAGGTTCAACTCTGTCAGTTGAACACATGCAGCCCAAAGAAGTTACTGAGAATTCTTCTGTCTAGCGTTATATGCAGAAATCCCGTTTCCAACGAAATCCTCAATGAGGTCCAAATATCCACCTGCAGGCTTTACAATCAGAGTGTTTCCAAACTGCTCTATGAAAACAAAGGTTAAACTCTGTGAGTGGAACTCACACATCCCAAAGTGGTTGCTGAGAATGATTCTCTATAGTTTTTATACGAAGATATTTCCTTTTCTACCGTAGGCCCAAATCGCTTGAAATCTCCCCTTGGAAATTCCACAAAAAGAGGGTTTCTAATCTGCTCTTTCTAAAGGAAGGTTCAACTCTGTGAGTTGAACACACGCAGCCCAAAGAAGTTACTGAGAATTCTTCTGTCTAGCGTTATATGCAGAAATCCCGTTTCCAACGAAATCCTCCAAGAGGTCCAAATATCCACTTGCAGACTTTACAAACAGAGTGTTTCCAATCTGCTCTATGAAAACATAGGTTAAACTCTGTGAGTGGAACGCACACATCCCAAAGAGTTTGCAGAGAATGATTCTCTCTAGTTTTTATAGGAAGATATTTCCTTTTCTACCGTAGGCCCAAATCGCTTGAAATCTCCACTTGGAAATTCAAGAAAAAGAGGGTTTCAAATCTGCTCTGTCTAAAGTAAGGTTCAACTCTGTGAGTTGAACACAGGCAGCCCAAAGAAGTTACTGACAATTCTTCTGTCTAGCGTTATACGCAGAAATCCCGTTTCCAACAAAATCCTCAAAGAGGTCCAGATATCCACTTGCAGATTTTACAAATAGAGTGTTTCCAAACTGCTCTATGAAAACAAAGGTTAAACTCTGTGAGAGGAACGCACACATCCCAAAGTGTTTGCTGAGAATGATTCCCTCTAGTTTTTATATGAAGATATTTCCTTTTCTACCATAGGCCCAAATCTCTTGAAATCTCCACTTGCAAATTCCACAAAAAGAGGGTTTCAAATCTGCTCTGTCTAAAGGAAGGTTCAACTCTGTGTATTGAACACACGCAGGCCAAAGAAGTTACTGAGAATTCTTCTGTCTAGCGTTATATGCAGAAATCCCGTTTCCAACGATATCCTCAAAGAGGTCCAAATATCCAATTGCAGGCTTTACAAACAGAGTGTTTCCAAACTGCTCTATGAAAACAAAGGTTAAACTCTGTGAGTGGAACTCACAAATCCCAAAGTGGTTGCTGAGAATGATTCTCTCTAGTTTTTATAGGAAGATATTTCCTTTTCTACCGTAGGCCCAAAATAGCTTGAAATCTCCACTTGGAAATTCCTCAAAAAGAGGGTTTCAACTCTGCTCTGTCTAAAGTAAGGTTCAACTCTGTGAGTTGAACACACGCAGCCCAAAGAAGTTACTGACAATTCTTCTCTCTAGCGTTATATGCAGAAATCCCGTTTCCAACGAAATCCTCAAAGAGGTCTCAATATCCACTTGCAGACTTTACAAACAGAGTGTTTCCAGACTGCTCTATGAAAACAAAGGTTAAACACTGTGAGTGGAACTCACACATCTCAAAGTGGTTGCTGAGAATGATTCTCTCTAGTTTTTATACGAAGATATTTCCTTTTCAACCGTAGGCCCAAAATCGATTGAAATCTCCACTTGGAAATTCCACAAAAAGAGGGTTTCAAATCTGCTCTGTCTAAAGTAAGGTTCAACTCTGTCAGTTGAACACATGCAGCCCAAAGAAGTTACTGAGAATTCTTCTGTCTAGCGTTATATGCAGAAATCCCGTTTCCAACGAAATCCTCAAAGAGGTCTAAATATCCACTTGCAGGCTTTACAAACAGAGTGTTTCCAAACTGCTTTATGAACACAAAGGTTAAACACTGTGAGTGGAACTCACACATCCCAAAGTGGTTGCTGAGAAAGATTCTCTCTAGTTTTTATACGAATATATTTCCTTTTCTACCGTAGTCCCAAAATCGCTTGAAATCTCCACTTGGAAATTCCACAAAAAGAGGGTTTCAAATCTGCTCTGTCTAAAGTAAGGTTCAACTCTGTCAGTTGAACACATGCAGCCCTAAGAAGTTACTGAGAATTCTTCTGTCTAGCGTTATATGCAGAAATCCCGTTTCCAAAGAAATCCTCAATGAGGTCCAAATATCCACTTGCAGGCTTTACAAACAGAGTGTTTCCAAACTGCTCTATGAAAACAAAGGTTAAACTCTGTGAGTGGAACTCACACATCTCAAAGTGGTTGCTGAGAATGATTCTCTCTAGTTTTTATACGAAGATATTTCCTTTTCTACCGTAGGCCCAAATCGCTTGAAATCTCCCCTTGGAAATTCCACAAAAAGAGGGTTTCAAATCTGCTCTTTCTAAGGGAAGGTTCAACTCTGTGAGTTGAACACACGCAGCCCAAAGATGTTACTGAGAATTCTTCTGTCTAGCGTTATATGCAGAAATCCCGTTTCCAACGAAATCCTCAAAGAGGTCTCAATATCCACTTGCAGACTTTACAAACAGAGTGTTTCCAGACTGCTCTATGAAAACAAAGGTTAAACACTGTGAGTGGAACTCACACATCTCAAAGTGGTTGCTGAGAATGATTCTCTCTAGTTTTTATACGAAGATACTTCCTTTTCAACCGTAGGCCCAAAATCGATTGAAATCTCCACTTGGAAATTCCACAAAAAGAGGGTTTCAAATCTGCTCTGTCTAAAGTAAGGTTCAACTCTGTCAGTTGAACACATGCAGCCCAAAGAAGTTACTGAGAATTCTTCTGTCTAGCGTTATATGCAGAAATCCCGTTTCCAACGAAATCCTCAAAGAGGTCCAAATATCCACTTGCAGGCTTTACAAACAGAGTGTTTCCAAACTGCTCTATGAACACAAAGGTTAAACTCTGTGAGTGGAACTCACACATCCCAAAGTGGTTGCTGAGAATGATTCTCTCTAGTTTTTATACGAAGATATTTCCTTTTCTACCGTAGGCCCAAAATCGCTTGAAATCTCCACTTGGAAATTCCACAAAAAGAGGGTTTAAAATCTGCTCTGTCTAAAGTAAGGTTCAACTCTGTCAGTTGAACACATGCAGCCCAAAGAAGTTACTGAGAATTCTTCTGTCTAGCGTTATATGCAGAAATCCCGTTTCCAACGAAATCCTCAAAGAGGTCCAAATATCCACCTGCAGGCTTTACAATCAGAGTGTTTCCAAACTGCTCTATGAAAACAAAGGTTAAACTCTGTGAGTGGAACTCACACATCCCAAAGTGGTTGCTGAGAATGATTCTCTCTAGTTTTTATACGAAGATATTTCCTTTTCAACCGTAAGCCCAAAATCGCTTGAAATCTCCACTTGGAAATTCCACAAAAAGAGGGTTTCAAATCTGCTCTGTCTAAAGTAAGGTTCAACTCTGTCAGTTGAACACATGCAGCCCAAAGAAGTTACTGAGAATTCTTCTGTCTAGCGTTATATGCAGAAATACCGTTTCCAACGAAATCCTCAAAGACGTCCAAATATCCACTTGCAGGCTTTACGAACAGAGTGTTTCCAAACTGCTCTATGAACACAAAGGTTAAACTCTGTGAGTGGAACTCACACATCCCAAAGTGATTGCTGAGAATGATTCTCTCTAGTTTTTATACGAAGATATTTCCTTTTCTACCGTAGGCCCAAAATCGCTTGAAATCTCCACTTGGAAATTCCACAAAAAGAGGGTTTCAAATCTGCTCTGTCTAAAGTAAGGTTCAACTCTGTCAGTTGAACACATGCAGCCCAAAGAAGTTACTGAGAATTCTTCTGTCTAGCGTTATATGCAGAAATACCGTTTCCAACGAAATCCTCAAAGAGGTCCAAATATCCTCTTGCAGGCTTTACAAACAGAGTGTTTCCAAACTGCTCTATGAACACAAAGGTTAAACTCTGTGAGTGGAACTCACACATCCCAAAGTGGTTGCTGAGAATGATTCTCTCTAGTTTTTATACGAAGATATTTCCTTTTCTACCGTAGGCCCAAAATCGCTTGAAATCTCCACTTGGAAATTCCACAAAAAGAGGGTTTCAAATCTGCTCTGTCTAAAGTAAGGTTCAACTCTGTCAGTTGAACACATGCAGCCCAAAGAAGTTACTGAGAATTCTTCTGTCTAGCGTTATATGCAGAAATACCGTTTCCTACGAAATCCTCAAAGAGGTCCAAATATCCTCTTGCAGGCTTTACAAACAGAGTGTTTCCAAACTGCTCAATGAACACAAAGGTTAAACTCTGTGAGTGGAACTCACACATCCCAAAGTGGTTGCTGAGAATGATTCTCTCTAGTTTTTATACGAAGATATTTCCTTTTCTACCGTAGGCCCAAAATCGCTTGAAATCTCCACTTGGAAATTCCACAAAAAGAGGGTTTCAAATCTGCTCTGTCTGAAGTAAGGTTCAACTCTGTCAGTTGAACACATGCAGCCCTAAGAAGTTACTGAGAATTCTTCTGTCTAGCGTTATATACAGAAATCCCGTTTCCAAAGAAATCCTCAATGAGGTCCAAATATCCACTTGCAGGCTTTACAAACAGAGTCTTTCCAAACTGCTCTATGAAAACAAAGGTTAAACTCTGTGAGTGGAACTCACACATCTCAAAGTGGTTGCTGAGAATGATTCTCTCTAGTTTTTATACGAAGATATTTCCTTTTCTACCGTAGGCCCAAATCGCTTGAAATCTCCCCTTGGAAATTCCACAAAAAGAGGGTTTCAAATCTGCTCTTTCTAAAGGAAGGTTCAACTCTGTGAGTTGAACACACGCAGCCCAAAGATGTTACTGAAAATTCTTCTGTCTAGCGTTATATGCAGAAATCCCGTTTCCAACGAAATCCTCAAAGAGGTCTCAATATCCACTTGCAGACTTTACAAACAGAGTGTTTCCAGACTGCTCTATGAAAACAAAGGTTAAACACTGTGAGTGGAACTCACACATCTCAAAGTGGTTGCTGAGAATGATTCTCTCTAGTTTTTATATGAAGAAACTTCCTTTTCAACCGTAGGCCCAAAATCGATTGAAATCTCCACTTGGAAATTCAAGAAAAAGAGGGTTTCAAATCTGCTCTGTCTAAAGTAAAGTTCAACTCTGTGAGTTGAACACAGGCAGCCCAAAGAAGTTACTGACAATTCTTCTGTCTAGCGTTATACGCAGAAATCCCGTTTCCAACAAAATCCTCAAAGAGGTCCAGATATCCACTTGCAGATTTTACAAATAGAGTGTTTCCAAACTGCTCTATGAAAACAAAGGTTAAACTCTGTGAGAGGAATGCACACATCCCAAAGTGTTTGCTGAGAATGATTCCCTCTAGTTTTTATATGAAGATATTTCCTTTTCTACCATAGGCCCAAATCTCTTGAAATCTCCACTTGCAAATTCCACAAAAAGGGGGTTTCAAATCTGCTCTGTCTAAAGGAAGGTTCAACTCTGTGTATTGAACACACGCAAGCCAAAGAAGTTACTGAGAATTCTTCTGTCTAGCGTTATATGCAGAAATCCCGTTTCCAACGATATCCTCAAAGAGGTCCAAATATCCAATTGCAGGCTTTACAAACAGAGTGTTTCCAAACTGCTCTATGAAAACAAAGGTTAAACTCTGTGAGTGGAACTCACAAATCCCAAAGTGGTTGCTGAGAATGATTCTCTCTAGTTTTTATACGAAGATATTTCCTTTTCTACCGTAGGCCCAAAATAGCTTGAAATCTCCACTTGGAAATTCCTCAAAAAGAGGGTTTCAAATCTGCTCTGTCTAAAGTAAGGTTCAACTCTGTGAGTTGAACACACGCAGCCCAAAGAAGTTACTGACAATTCTTCTGTCTAGCGTTATATGCAGAAATCCCGTTTCCAACGAAATCCTCAAAGAGGTCTCAATATCCACTTGCAGACTTTACAAACAGAGTGTTTCCAGACTGCTCTATGAAAACAAAGGTTAAACTCTGTGAGTGGAACTCACACATCTCAAAGTGGTTGCTGAGAATGATTCTCTCTAGTTTTTATACGAAGATATTTCCTTTTCTACCGTAGGCCCAAATCGCTTGAAATCTCCCCTTGGAAATTCCACAAAAAGAGGGTTTCAAATCTGCTCTTTCTAAAGGAAGGTTCAACTCTGTGAGTTGAACACACGCAGCCCAAAGATGTTACTGAAAATTCTTCTGTCTAGCGTTATATGCAGAAATCCCGTTTCCAACGAAATCCTCAAAGAGGTCTCAATATCCACTTGCAGACTTTACAAACAGAGTGTTTCCAGACTGCTCTATGAAAACAAAGGTTAAACACTGTGAGTGGAACTCACACATCTCAAAGTGGTTGCTGAGAATGATTCTCTCTAGTTTTTATACGAAGATACTTCCTTTTCAACCGTAGACCCAAAATCGATTGAAATCTCCACTTGGAAATTCCACAAAAAGAGGGTTTCAAATCTGCTCTGTCTAAAGTAAGGTTCAACTCTGTCAGTTGAACACATGCAGCCCAAAGAAGTTACTGAGAATTCTTCTGTCTAGCGTTATATGCAGAAATCCCGTTTCCAACGAAATCCTCAAAGAGGTCCAAATATCCACTTGCAGGCTTTACAAACAGAGTGTTTCCAAACTGCTCTATGAACACAAAGGTTAAACTCTGTGAGTGGAACTCACACATCCCAAAGTGGTTGCTGAGAATGATTCTCTCTAGTTTTTATACGAAGATATTTCCTTTTCTACCGTAGGCCCAAAATCGCTTGAAATCTCCACTTGGAAATTCCACAAAAAGAGGGTTTCAAATCTGCTCTGTCTAAAGTAAGGTTCAACTCTGTCAGTTGAACACATGCAGCCCAAAGAAGTTACTGAGAATTCTTCTGTCTAGCGTTATATGCAGAAATCCCGTTTCCAACGAAATCCTCAATGAGGTCCAAATATCCACCTGCAGGCTTTACAATCAGAGTGTTTCCAAACTGCTCTATGAAAACAAAGGTTAAACTCTGTGAGTGGAACTCACACATCCCAAAGTGGTTGCTGAGAATGATTCTCTCTAGTTTTTATACGAAGATATTTCCTTTTCTACCGTAGGCCCAAATCGCTTGAAATCTCCCCTTGGAAATTCCACAAAAAGAGGGTTTCTAATCTGCTCTTTCTAAAGGAAGGTTCAACTCTGTGAGTTGAACACACGCAGCCCAAAGAAGTTACTGAGAATTCTTCTGTCTAGCGTTATATGCAGAAATCCCGTTTCCAACGAAATCCTCAAAGAGGTCCAAATATCCACTTGCAGACTTTACAAACAGAGTGTTTCCAATCTGCTCTATGAAAACATAGGTTAAACTCTGTGAGTGGAACGCACACATCCCAAAGAGTTTGCAGAGAATGATTCTCTCTAGTTTTTATAGGAAGATATTTCCTTGTCTACCGTAGGCCCAAATCGCTTGAAATCTCCACTTGGAAATTCAAGAAAAAGAGGGTTTCAAATCTGCTCTGTCTAAAGTAAGGTTCAACTCTGTGAGTTGAACACAGGCAGCCCAAAGAAGTTACTGACAATTCTTCTGTCTAGCGTTATACGCAGAAATCCCGTTTCCAACAAAATCCTCAAAGAGGTCCAGATATCCACTTGCAGATTTTACAAATAGAGTGTTTCCAAACTGCTCTATGAAAACAAAGGTTAAACTCTGTGAGAGGAACGCACACATCCCAAAGTGTTTGCTGAGAATGATTCCCTCTAGTTTTTATATGAAGATATTTCCTTTTCTACCATAGGCCCAAATCTCTTGAAATCTCCACTTGCAAATTCCACAAAAAGAGGGTTTCAAATCTGCTCTGTCTAAAGGAAGGTTCAACTCTGTGTATTGAACTCACGCAGGCCAAAGAAGTTACTGAGAATTCTTCTGTCTAGCGTTATATGCAGAAATCCCGTTTCCAACGATATCCTCAAAGAGGTCCAAATATCCAATTGCAGGCTTTACAAACAGAGTGTTTCCAAACTGCTCTATGAAAACAAAGGTTAAACTCTGTGAGTGGAACTCACAAATCCCAAAGTGGTTGCTGAGAATGATTCTCTCTAGTTTTTATACGAAGATATTTCCTTTTCTACCGTAGGCCCAAAATCGCTTGAAATCTCCACTTGGAAATTCCTCAAAAAGAGGGTTTCAAATCTGCTCTGTCTAAAGTAAGGTTCAACTCTGTGAGTTGAACACACGCAGCCCAAAGAAGTTACTGACAATTCTTCTGTCTAGCGTTATATGCAGAAATCCCGTTTCCAACTAAATCCTCAAAGAGGTCTCAATATCCACTTGCAGACTTTACAAACAGAGTGTTTCCAGACTGCTCTATGAAAACAAAGGTTAAACACTGTGAGTGGAACTCACACATCTCAAAGTGGTTGCTGAGAATGATTCTCTCTAGTTTCTATACGAAGATACTTCCTTTTCAACCGTAGGCCCAAAATCGATTGAAATCTCCACTTGGAAATTCCACAAAAAGAGGGTTTCAAATCTGCTCTGTCTAAAGTAAGGTTCAACTCTGTCAGTTGAACACATGCAGCCCAAAGAAGTTACTGAGAATTCTTCTGTCTAGCGTTATATGCAGAAATCCCGTTTCCAACGAAATCCTCAAAGAGGTCCAAATATCCACTTGCAGGCTTTACAAACAGAGTGTTTCCAAACTGCTCTATGAACACAAAGGTTAAACTCTGTGAGTGGAACTCACACATCCCAAAGTGGTTGCTGAGAATGATTCTCTCTAGTTTTTATACGAAGATATTTCCTTTTCTACCGTAAGCCCAAAATCGCTTGAAATCTCCACTTGGAAATTCCACAAAAAGAGGGTTTCAAATCTGCTCTGTCTAAAGTAAGGTTCAACTCTGTCAGTTGAACACATGCAGCCCAAAGATGTTACTGAGAATTCTTCTGTCTAGCGTTATATGCAGAAATCCCGTTTCCAACGAAATTCTCAAAGAGGTCCAAATATCCACCTGCAGGCTTTACAATCAGAGTGTTTCCAAACTGCTCTATGAAAACAAAGGTTAAACTCTGTGAGTGGAACTCACACATCCCAAAGTGGTTGCTGAGAATGATTCTCTCTAGTTTTTATACGAAGATATTTCCTTTTCAACCGTAAGCCCAAAATCGCTTGAAATCTCCACTTGGAAATTCCACAAAAAGAGGGTTTCAAATCTGCTCTGTCTAAAGTAAGGTTCAACTCTGTCAGTTGAACACATGCAGCCCAAAGAAGTTACTGAGAATTCTTCTGTCTAGCGTTATATGCAGAAATACCGTTTCCAACGAAATCCTCAAAGAGGTCCAAATATCCACTTGCAGGCTTTACGAACAGAGTGTTTCCAATCTGCTCTATGAAAACATAGGTTAAACTCTGTGAGTGGAACGCACACATCCCAAAGAGTTTGCAGAGAATGATTCTCTCTAGTTTTTATAGGAAGATATTTCCTTGTCTACCGTAGGCCCAAATCGCTTTAAATCTCCACTTGGAAATTCAAGAAAAAGAGGGTTTCAAATCTGCTCTGTCTAAAGTAAGGTTCAACTCTGTGAGTTGAACACAGGCAGCCCAAAGAAGTTACTGACAATTCTTCTGTCTAGCGTTATACGCAGAAATGCCGTTTCCAACAAAATCCTCAAAGAGGTCCAGATATCCACTTGCAGATTTTACAAATAGAGTGTTTCCAAACTGCTCTATGAAAACAAAGGTTAAACTCTGTGAGAGGAACGCACACATCCCAAAGTGTTTGCTGAGAATGATTCCCTCTAGTTTTTATATGAAGATATTTCCTTTTCTACCATAGGCCCAAATCTCTTGAAATCTCCACTTGCAAATTCCACAAAAAGAGGGTTTCAAATCTGCTCTGTCTAAAGGAAGGTTCAACTCTGTGTATTGAACTCACGCAGGCCAAAGAAGTTACTGAGAATTCTTCTGTCTAGCGTTATATGCAGAAATCCCGTTTCCAACGATATCCTCAAAGAGGTCCAAATATCCAATTGCAGGCTTTACAAACAGAGTGTTTCCAAACTGCTCTATGAAAACAAAGGTTAAACTCTGTGAGTGGAACTCACAAATCCCAAAGTGGTTGCTGAGAATGATTCTCTCTAGTTTTTATACGAAGATATTTCCTTTTCTACCGTAGGCCCAAAATCGCTTGAAATCTCCACTTGGAAATTCCTCAAAAAGAGGGTTTCAAATCTGCTCTGTCTAAAGTAAGGTTCAACTCTGTGAGTTGAACACACGCAGCCCAAAGAAGTTACTGACAATTCTTCTGTCTAGCGTTATATGCAGAAATCCCGTTTCCAACGAAATCCTCAAAGAGGTCTCAATATCCACTTGCAGACTTTACAAACAGAGTGTTTCCAGACTGCTCTATGAAAACAAAGGTTAAACACTGTGAGTGGAACTCACACATCTCAAAGTGGTTGCTGAGAATGATTCTCTCTAGTTTCTATACGAAGATACTTCCTTTTCAACCGTAGGCCCAAAATCGATTGAAATCTCCACTTGGAAATTCCACAAAAAGAGGGTTTCAAATCTGCTCTGTCTAAAGTAAGGTTCAACTCTGTGAGTTGAACACATGCAGCCCAAAGAAGTTACTGAGAATTCTTCTGTCTAGCGTTATATGCAGAAATCCCGTTTCCAACGAAATCCTCAAAGAGGTCCAAATATCCAATTGCAGGCTTTACAAACAGAGTGTTTCCAAACTGCTCTATGAACACAAAGGTTAAACTCTGTGAGTGGAACTCACACATCCCAAAGTGGTTGCTGAGAATGATTCTCTCTAGTTTTTATACGAAGATATTTCCTTTTCTACCGTAGGCCCAAAATCGCTTGAAATCTCCACTTGGAAATTCCACAAAAAGAGGGTTTCCAATCTGCTCTGTCTAAAGTAAGGTTCAACTCTGTCAGTTGAACACATGCAGCCCAAAGATGTTACTGAGAATTCTTCTGTCTAGCGTTATATGCAGAAATCCCGTTTCCAACGAAATTCTCAAAGAGGTCCAAATATCCACCTGCAGGCTTTACAATCAGAGTGTTTCCAAACTGCTCTATGAAAACAAAGGTTAAACTCTGTGAGTGGAACTCACACATCCCAAAGTGGTTGCTGAGAATGATTCTCTCTAGTTTTTATACGAAGATATTTCCTTTTCAACCGTAAGCCCAAAATCGCTTGAAATCTCCACTTGGAAATTCCACAAAAAGAGGGTTTCAAATCTGCTCTGTCTAAAGTAAGGTTCAACTCTGTCAGTTGAACACATGCAGCCCAAAGAAGTTACTGAGAATTCTTCTGTCTAGCGTTATATGCAGAAATACCGTTTCCAACGAAATCCTCAAAGAGGTCCAAATATCCACTTGCAGGCTTTACGAACAGAGTGTTTCCAAACTGCTCTATGAACACAAAGGTTAAACTCTGTGAGTGGAACTCACACATCCCAAAGTGGTTGCTGAGAATGATTCTCTCTAGTTTTTATACGAAGATATTTCCTTTTCTACCGTAGGCCCAAAATCGCTTGAAATCTCCACTTGGAAATTCCACAAAAAGAGGGTTTCAAATCTGCTCTGTCTAAAGTAAGGTTCAACTCTGTCAGTTGAACACATGCAGCCCAAAGAAGTTACTGAGAATTCTTCTGTCTAGCGTTATATGCAGAAATACCGTTTCCAACGAAATCCTCAAAGAGGTCCAAATATCCTCTTGCAGGCTTTACAAACAGAGTGTTTCCAAACTGCTCTATGAACACAAAGGTTAAACTCTGTGAGTGGAACTCACACATCCCAAAGTGGTTGCTGAGAATGATTCTCTCTAGTTTTTATACGAAGATATTTCCTTTTCTACCGTAGGCCCAAAATCGCTTGAAATCTCCACTTGGAAATTCCTCAAAAAGAGGGTTTCAAATCTGCTCTGTCTAAAGTAAGGTTCAACTCTGTGAGTTGAACACATGCAGCCCAAAGAAGTTACTGAGAATTCTTCTGTCTAGCGTTATATGCAGAAATCCCGTTTCCAACGAAATCCTCCAAGAGGTCCAAATATCCACTTGCAGACTTTACAAACAGAGTGTTTCCAATCTGCTCTATGAAAACATAGGTTAAACTCTGTGAGTGGAACGCACACATCCCAAAGAGTTTGCAGAGAATGATTCTCTCTAGTTTTTATAGGAAGATATTTCCTTTTCTACCGTAGGCCCAAATCGCTTGAAATCTCCACTTGGAAATTCAAGAAAAAGAGGGTTTCAAATCTGCTCTGTCTAAAGTAAGGTTCAACTCTGTCAGTTGAACACATGCAGCCCAAAGAAGTTACTGAGAATTCTTCTGTCTAGCGTTATATGCAGAAATCCCGTTTCCAACGAAATCCTCAAAGAGGTCTCAATATCCACTTGCAGACTTTACAAACAGAGTGTTTCCAGACTGCTCTATGAAAACAAAGGTTAAACACTGTGAGTGGAACTCACACATCTCAATGTGGTTGCTGAGAATGATTCTCTCTAGTTTTTATACGAAGATATTTCCTTTTCAACGGTAAGCCCAAAATCGCTTGAAATCTCCACTTGGAAATTCCACAAAAAGAGGGTTTCAAATCTGCTCTGTCTAAAGTAAGGTTCAACTCTGTGAGTTGTTTACATGCAGCCCAAAGAAGTTACTGAGAATTCTTCTGTCTAGCGTTATATGCAGAAATCCCGTTTCCAACGAAATCCTCAAAGAGGTCCAAATATCCACTTGCAGGCTTTACAAACAGAGTGTTTCCAAACTGCTCTATGAACACAAAAGTTAAACTCTGTGAGTGGAACTCACACATCCCAAAGTGGTTGCTGAGAATGATTCTCTCTAGTTTTTATACGAAGATATTTCCTTTTCTACCGTAGGCCCAAAATCGCTTGAAATCTCCACTTGGAAATTCCACAAAAAGAGGGTTTCAAATCTGCTCTGTCTAAAGTAAGGTTCAACTCTGTGAGTTGAACACATGCAGCCCAAAGAAGTTACTGAGAATTCTTCTGTCTAGCGTTATATGCAGAAATCCCGTTTCCAACGAAATCCTCCAAGAGGTCCAAATATCCACGTGCAGACTTTACAAACAGAGTGTTTCCAATCTGCTCTATGAAAACATAGGTTAAACTCTGTGAGTGGAACGCACACATCCCAAAGTGGTTGCTGAGAATGATTCTCTCTAGTTTTTATAGGAAGATATTTCCTTTTCTACTGTAGGCCCAAATCGCTTGAAATCTCCACTTGGAAATTCCACAAAAAGAGGGTTTCAAATCTGCTCTGTCTAAAGTAAGGTTCAACTCTGTGAGTTGAACACAGGCAGCCCAAAGAAGTTACTGACAATTCTTCTGTCTAGCGTTATACGCAGAAATCCCGTTTCCAACAAAATCCTCAAAGAGGTCTCAATATCCACTTGCAGACTTTACAAACAGAGTGTTTCCAGACTGCTCTATGAAAACAAAGGTTAAACACTGTGAGTGGAACTCACACATCTCAAAGTGGTTGCTGAGAATGATTCTCTCTAGTTTTTATACGAAGATATTTCCTTTTCAACCGTAAGCCCAAAATCGCTTGAAATCTCCACTTGCAAATTCCACAAAAAGAGGGTTTCAAATCTGCTCTGTCTAAAGGAAGGTTCAACTCTGTGTATTGAACACACGCAGGCCAAAGAAGTTACTGAGAATTCTTCTGTCTAGCGTTATATGCAGAAATCCCGTTTCCAACGATATCCTCAAAGAGGTCCAAATATCCAATTGCAGGCTTTACAAACAGAGTGTTTCCAAACTGCTCTATGAAAACAAAGGTTAAACTCTGTGAGTGGAACTCACAAATCCCAAAGTGGTTGCTGAGAATGATTCTCTCTAGTTTTTATACGAAGATATTTCCTTTTCTACCGTAGGCCCAAAATCGCTTGAAATCTCCACTTGGAAATTCCTCAAAAAGAGGGTTTCATATCTGCTCTGTCTAAAGTAAGGTTCAACTCTGTGAGTTGAACACACGCAGCCCAAAGAAGTTACTGACAATTCTTCTGTCTAGCGTTATATGCAGAAATCCCGTTTCCAACGAAATCCTCAAAGAGGTCTCAATATCCACTTGCAGACTTTACAAACAGAGTGTTTCCAGACTGCTCTATGAAAACAAAGGTTAAACACTGTGAGTGGAACTCACACATCTCAAAGTGGTTGCTGAGAATGATTCTCTCTAGTTTTTATACGAAGATATTTCCTTTTCAACCGTAGGCCCAAAATCGATTGAAATCTCCACTTGGAAATTCCACAAAAAGAGGGTTTCAAATCTGCTCTGTCTAAAGTAAGGTTCAAATCTGTGAGTTGAACACATGCAGCCCAAAGAAGTTACTGAGAATTCTTCTGTCTAGCGTTATATGCAGAAATCCCGTTTCCAACGAAATCCTCAAAGAGGTCCAAATATCCACTTGCAGGCTTTACAAACAGAGTGTTTCCAAACTGCTCTATGAACACAAAGGTTAAACTCTGTGAGTGGAACTCACACATCCCAAAGTGGTTGCTGAGAAAGATTCTCTCTAGTTTTTATACGAAGATATTGCCTTTTCTACCGTAGTCCCAAAATCGCTTGAAATCTCCACTTGCAAATTCCACAAAAAGAGGGTTTCAAATCTGCTCTGTCTAAAGGAAGGTTCAACTCTGTCAGTTGAACACATGCAGCCCTAAGAAGTTACTGAGAATTCTTCTGTCTAGCGTTATATGCAGAAATCCCGTTTCCAACGAAATCCTCAATGAGGTCCAAATATCCACTTGCAGGCTTTACAAACAGAGTGTTTCCAAACTGCTCTATGAACACAAAGGTTAAACTCTGTGAGTGGAACTCACACATCCCAAAGTGGTTGCTGAGAATGATTCTCTCTAGTTTTTATACGAAGATATTTCCTTTTCTACCGTAGGCCCAAATCGCTTGAAATCTCCCCTTGGAAATTCCACAAAAAGAGGGTTTCAAATCTGCTCTTTCTAAAGGAAGGTTCAACTCTGTGAGTTGAACACACGCAGCCCAAAGATGTTACTGAGAATTCTTCTGTCTAGCGTTATATGCAGAAATCCCGTTTCCAACGAAATCCTCAAAGAGGTCTCAATATCCACTTGCAGACTTTACAAACAGAGTTTTTCCAGACTGCTCTATGAAAACAAAGGTTAAACACTGTGAGTGGAACTCACACATCTCAAAGTGGTTGCTGAGAATGATTCTCTCTAGTTTTTATACGAAGATACTTCCTTTTCAACCGTAGGCCCAAAATCGATTGAAATCTCCACTTGGAAATTCCACAAAAAGAGGGTTTCAAATCTGCTCTGTCTAAAGTAAGGTTCAACTCTGTCAGTTGAACACATGCAGCCCAAAGAAGTTACTGAGAATTCTTCTGTCTAGCGTTATATGCAGAAATCCCGTTTCCAACGAAATCCTCAAAGAGGTCTCAATATCCACTTGCAGACTTTACAAACAGAGTGTTTCCAGACTGCTCTATGAAAACAAAGGTTAAACACTGTGAGTGGAACTCACACATCTCAAAGTGGTTGCTGAGAATGATTCTCTCTAGTTTTTATACGAAGATATTTCCTTTTCAACCGTAAGCCCAAAATCGCTTGAAATCTCCACTTGGAAATTCCACAAAAAGAGGGTTTCAAATCTGCTCTGTCTAAAGTAAGGTTCAAATCTGTGAGTTGAACACATGCAGCCCAAAGAAGTTACTGAGAATTCTTCTGTCTAGCGTTATATGCAGAAATACCGTTTCCAACGAAATCCTCAAAGAGGTCCAAATATCCACTTGCAGGCTTTACAAACAGAGTGTTTCCAAACTGCTCTATGAACACAAAGGTTAAACTCTGTGAGTGGAACTCACACATCCCAAAGTGGTTGCTGAGAATGATTCTCTATAGTTTTTATACGAAGATATTTCCTTTTCTACCGTAGGCCCAAAATCGCTTGAAATCTCCACTTGGAAATTCCACAAAAAGAGGGTTTCAAATCTGCTCTGTCTAAAGTAAGGTTCAACTCTGTGAGTTGAACACATGCAGCCCAAAGAAGTTACTGAGAATTCTTCTGTCTAGCGTTATATGCAGAAATCCCGTTTCCAACGAAATCCTCCAAGAGGTCCAAATATCCACTTGCAGACTTTACAAACAGAGTGTTTCCAATCTGCTCTATGAAAACAAAGGTTAAACTCTGTGAGTGGAACGCACATATCCCAAAGAGTTTGCAGAGAATGATTCTCTCAAGTTTTTATAGGAAGATATTTCCTTTTCTACCGTAGGCCCAAATCGCTTGAAATCTCCACTTGGAAATTCAAGAAAAAGAGGGTTTCAAATCTGCTCTGTCTAAAGTAAGGTTCAACTCTGTGAGTTGAACACAGGCAGCCCAAAGAAGTTACTGACAATTCTTCTGTCTAGCGTTATACGCAGAAATCCCGTTTCCAACAAAATCCTCAAAGAGGTCCAAATATCCACTTGCAGATTTTACAAATAGAGTGTTTCCAAACTGCTCTATGAAAACAAAGGTTAAACTCTGTGAGAGGAACGCACACATCCCAAAGTGTTTGCTGAGAATGATTCCCTCTAGTTTTTATATGAAGATATTTCCTTTTCTACCATAGGCCCAAATCTCTTGAAATCTCCAATTGCAAATTCCACAAAAAGAGGGTTTCAAATCTGCTCTTTCTAAAGGAAGGTTCAACTCTGTGTATTGAACACACGCAGGCCAAAGAAGTTACTGAGAATTCTTCTGTCTAGCGTTATATGCAGAAATCCCGTTTCCAACGAAATCCTCAAAGAGGTCTCAATATCCACTTGCAGACTTTACAAACAGAGTGTTTCCAGACTGCTCTATGAAAACAAAGGTTAAACACTGTGAGTGGAACTCACACATCTCAAAGTGGTTGCTGAGAATGATTCTCTCTAGTTTTTATACGAAGATATTTCCTTTTCAACCGTAGGCCCAAAATCGATTGAAATCTCCACTTGGAAATTCCACAAAAAGAGGGTTTCAAATCTGCTCTGTCTAAAGTAAGGTTCAACTCTGTCAGTTGAACACATGCAGCCCAAAGAAGTTACTGAGAATTCTTCTGTCTAGCGTTATATGCAGAAATCCCGTTTCCAACGAAATCCTCAAAGAGGTCCAAATATCCACTTGCAGGCTTTACAAACAGAGTGTTTCCAAACTGCTCTATGAACACAAAGGTTAAACTCTGTGAGTGGAACTCACACATCCCAAAGTGGTTGCTGAGAAAGATTCTCTCTAGTTTTTATACGAAGATATTTCCTTTTCTACCGTAGTCCCAAAATCGCTTGAAATCTCCACTTGGAAATTCCACAAAAAGAGGGTTTCAAATCTGCTCTGTCTAAAGTAAGGTTCAACTCTGTCAGTTGAACACATGCAGCCCTAAGAAGTTACTGAGAATTCTTCTGTCTAGCGTTATATGCAGAAATCCCGTTTCCAACGAAATCCTCAATGAGGTCCAAATATCCACTTGCAGGCTTTACAAACAGAGTGTTTCCAAACTGCTCTATGAAAACAAAGGTTAAACTCTGTGAGTGGAACTCACACATCCCAAAGTGGGTGCTGAGAATGATTCTCTCTAGTTTTTATACGAAGATATTTCCTTTTCTACCGTAGGCCGAAATCGCTTGAAATCTCCCCTTGGAAATTCCACAAAAAGAGGGTTTCAAATCTGCTCTTTCTAAAGGAAGGTTCAACTCTGTGAGTTGAACACACGCAGCCCAAAGATGTTACTGAGAATTCTTCTGTCTAGCGTTATATGCAGAAATCCCGTTTCCAACGAAATCCTCAAAGAGGTCTCAATATCCACTTGCAGACTTTACAAACAGAGTGTTTCCAGACTGCTCTATGAAAACAAAGGTTAAACCCTGTGAGTGGAACTCACACATCTCAAAGTGGTTGCTGAGAATGATTCTCTCTAGTTTTTATACGAAGATACTTCCTTTTCAACCGTAGGCCCAAAATCGATTGAAATCTCCACTTGGAAATTCCACAAAAAGAGGGTTTCAAATCTGCTCTGTCTAAAGTAAGGTTCAACTCTGTCAGTTGAACACATGCAGCCCAAAGAAGTTACTGAGAATTCTTCTGTCTAGCGTTATATGCAGAAATCCCGTTTCCAACGAAATCCTCAAAGAGGTCCAAATATCCACTTGCAGGCTTTACAAACAGAGTGTTTCCAAACTTCTCTATGAACACAAAGGTTAAACTCTGTGAGTGGAACTCACACATCCCAAAGTGGTTGCTGAGAATGATTTTCTCTAGTTTTTATACGAAGATATTTCCTTTTCTACCGTAGGCCCAAAATCGCTTGAAATCTCCACTTGGAAATTCCACAAAAAGAGGGTTTCAAATCTGCTCTGTCTAAAGTAAGGTTCAACTCTGTGAGTTGAACACATGCAGCCCAAAGAAGTTACTGAGAATTCTTCTGTCTAGCGTTATATGCAGAAATCCCGTTTCCAACGAAATCCTCCAAGAGGTCCAAATATCCACGTGCAGACTTTACAAACAGAGTGTTTCCAATCTGCTCTATGAAAACATAGGTTAAACTCTGTGAGTGGAACGCACACATCCCAAAGTGGTTGCTGAGAATGATTCTCTCTAGTTTTTATAGGAAGATATTTCCTTTTCTACTGTAGGCCCAAATCGCTTGAAATCTCCACTTGGAAATTCCACAAAAAGAGGGTTTCAAATCTGCTCTGTCTAAAGTAAGGTTCAACTCTGTGAGTTGAACACAGGCAGCCCAAAGAAGTTACTGACAATTCTTCTGTCTAGCGTTATACGCAGAAATCCCGTTTCCAACAAAATCCTCAAAGAGGTCTCAATATCCACTTGCAGACTTTACAAACAGAGTGTTTCCAGACTGCTCTATGAAAACAAAGGTTAAACACTGTGAGTGGAACTCACACATCTCAAAGTGGTTGCTGAGAATGATTCTCTCTAGTTTTTATACGAAGATATTTCCTTTTCAACCGTAAGCCCAAAATCGCTTGAAATCTCCACTTGCAAATTCCACAAAAAGAGGGTTTCAAATCTGCTCTGTCTAAAGGAAGGTTCAACTCTGTGTATTGAACACACGCAGGCCAAAGAAGTTACTGAGAATTCTTCTGTCTAGCGTTATATGCAGAAATCCCGTTTCCAACGATATCCTCAAAGAGGTCCAAATATCCAATTGCAGGCTTTACAAACAGAGTGTTTCCAAACTGCTCTATGAAAACAAAGGTTAAACTCTGTGAGTGGAACTCACAAATCCCAAAGTGGTTGCTGAGAATGATTCTCTCTAGTTTTTATACGAAGATATTTCCTTTTCTACCGTAGGCCCAAAATCGCTTGAAATCTCCACTTGGAAATTCCTCAAAAAGAGGGTTTCATATCTGCTCTGTCTAAAGTAAGGTTCAACTCTGTGAGTTGAACACACGCAGCCCAAAGAAGTTACTGACAATTCTTCTGTCTAGCGTTATATGCAGAAATCCCGTTTCCAACGAAATCCTCAAAGAGGTCTCAATATCCACTTGCAGACTTTACAAACAGAGTGTTTCCAGACTGCTCTATGAAAACAAAGGTTAAACACTGTGAGTGGAACTCACACATCTCAAAGTGGTTGCTGAGAATGATTCTCTCTAGTTTTTATACGAAGATATTTCCTTTTCAACCGTAGGCCCAAAATCGATTGAAATCTCCACTTGGAAATTCCACAAAAAGAGGGTTTCAAATCTGCTCTGTCTAAAGTAAGGTTCAAATCTGTGAGTTGAACACATGCAGCCCAAAGAAGTTACTGAGAATTCTTCTGTCTAGCGTTATATGCAGAAATCCCGTTTCCAACGAAATCCTCAAAGAGGTCCAAATATCCACTTGCAGGCTTTACAAACAGAGTGTTTCCAAACTGCTCTATGAACACAAAGGTTAAACTCTGTGAGTGGAACTCACACATCCCAAAGTGGTTGCTGAGAAAGATTCTCTCTAGTTTTTATACGAAGATATTGCCTTTTCTACCGTAGTCCCAAAATCGCTTGAAATCTCCACTTGCAAATTCCACAAAAAGAGGGTTTCAAATCTGCTCTGTCTAAAGGAAGGTTCAACTCTGTCAGTTGAACACATGCAGCCCTAAGAAGTTACTGAGAATTCTTCTGTCTAGCGTTATATGCAGAAATCCCGTTTCCAACGAAATCCTCAATGAGGTCCAAATATCCACTTGCAGGCTTTACAAACAGAGTGTTTCCAAACTGCTCTATGAACACAAAGGTTAAACTCTGTGAGTGGAACTCACACATCCCAAAGTGGTTGCTGAGAATGATTCTCTCTAGTTTTTATACGAAGATATTTCCTTTTCTACCGTAGGCCCAAATCGCTTGAAATCTCCCCTTGGAAATTCCACAAAAAGAGGGTTTCAAATCTGCTCTTTCTAAAGGAAGGTTCAACTCTGTGAGTTGAACACACGCAGCCCAAAGATGTTACTGAGAATTCTTCTGTCTAGCGTTATATGCAGAAATCCCGTTTCCAACGAAATCCTCAAAGAGGTCTCAATATCCACTTGCAGACTTTACAAACAGAGTTTTTCCAGACTGCTCTATGAAAACAAAGGTTAAACACTGTGAGTGGAACTCACACATCTCAAAGTGGTTGCTGAGAATGATTCTCTCTAGTTTTTATACGAAGATACTTCCTTTTCAACCGTAGGCCCAAAATCGATTGAAATCTCCACTTGGAAATTCCACAAAAAGAGGGTTTCAAATCTGCTCTGTCTAAAGTAAGGTTCAACTCTGTCAGTTGAACACATGCAGCCCAAAGAAGTTACTGAGAATTCTTCTGTCTAGCGTTATATGCAGAAATCCCGTTTCCAACGAAATCCTCAAAGAGGTCTCAATATCCACTTGCAGACTTTACAAACAGAGTGTTTCCAGACTGCTCTATGAAAACAAAGGTTAAACACTGTGAGTGGAACTCACACATCTCAAAGTGGTTGCTGAGAATGATTCTCTCTAGTTTTTATACGAAGATATTTCCTTTTCAACCGTAAGCCCAAAATCGCTTGAAATCTCCACTTGGAAATTCCACAAAAAGAGGGTTTCAAATCTGCTCTGTCTAAAGTAAGGTTCAAATCTGTGAGTTGAACACATGCAGCCCAAAGAAGTTACTGAGAATTCTTCTGTCTAGCGTTATATGCAGAAATACCGTTTCCAACGAAATCCTCAAAGAGGTCCAAATATCCACTTGCAGGCTTTACAAACAGAGTGTTTCCAAACTGCTCTATGAACACAAAGGTTAAACTCTGTGAGTGGAACTCACACATCCCAAAGTGGTTGCTGAGAATGATTCTCTATAGTTTTTATACAAAGATATTTCCTTTTCTACCGTAGGCCCAAAATCGCTTGAAATCTCCACTTGGAAATTCCACAAAAAGAGGGTTTCAAATCTGCTCTGTCTAAAGTAAGGTTCAACTCTGTGAGTTGAACACATGCAGCCCAAAGAAGTTACTGAGAATTCTTCTGTCTAGCGTTATATGCAGAAATCCCGTTTCCAACGAAATCCTCCAAGAGGTCCAAATATCCACTTGCAGACTTTACAAACAGAGTGTTTCCAATCTGCTCTATGAAAACAAAGGTTAAACTCTGTGAGTGGAACGCACATATCCCAAAGAGTTTGCAGAGAATGATTCTCTCAAGTTTTTATAGGAAGATATTTCCTTTTCTACCGTAGGCCCAAATCGCTTGAAATCTCCACTTGGAAATTCAAGAAAAAGAGGGTTTCAAATCTGCTCTGTCTAAAGTAAGGTTCAACTCTGTGAGTTGAACACAGGCAGCCCAAAGAAGTTACTGACAATTCTTCTGTCTAGCGTTATACGCAGAAATCCCGTTTCCAACAAAATCCTCAAAGAGGTCCAAATATCCACTTGCAGATTTTACAAATAGAGTGTTTCCAAACTGCTCTATGAAAACAAAGGTTAAACTCTGTGAGAGGAACGCACACATCCCAAAGTGTTTGCTGAGAATGATTCCCTCTAGTTTTTATATGAAGATATTTCCTTTTCTACCATAGGCCCAAATCTCTTGAAATCTCCACTTGCAAATTCCACAAAAAGAGGGTTTCAAATCTGCTCTTTCTAAAGGAAGGTTCAACTCTGTGTATTGAACACACGCAGGCCAAAGAAGTTACTGAGAATTCTTCTGTCTAGCGTTATATGCAGAAATCCCGTTTCCAACGAAATCCTCAAAGAGGTCTCAATATCCACTTGCAGACTTTACAAACAGAGTGTTTCCAGACTGCTCTATGAAAACAAAGGTTAAACACTGTGAGTGGAACTCACACATCTCAAAGTGGTTGCTGAGAATGATTCTCTCTAGTTTTTATACGAAGATATTTCCTTTTCAACCGTAGGCCCAAAATCGATTGAAATCTCCACTTGGAAATTCCACAAAAAGAGGGTTTCAAATCTGCTCTGTCTAAAGTAAGGTTCAACTCTGTCAGTTGAACACATGCAGCCCAAAGAAGTTACTGAGAATTCTTCTGTCTAGCGTTATATGCAGAAATCCCGTTTCCAACGAAATCCTCAAAGAGGTCCAAATATCCACTTGCAGGCTTTACAAACAGAGTGTTTCCAAACTGCTCTATGAACACAAAGGTTAAACTCTGTGAGTGGAACTCACACATCCCAAAGTGGTTGCTGAGAAAGATTCTCTCTAGTTTTTATACGAAGATATTTCCTTTTCTACCGTAGTCCCAAAATCGCTTGAAATCTCCACTTGGAAATTCCACAAAAAGAGGGTTTCAAATCTGCTCTGTCTAAAGTAAGGTTCAACTCTGTCAGTTGAACACATGCAGCCCTAAGAAGTTACTGAGAATTCTTCTGTCTAGCGTTATATGCAGAAATCCCGTTTCCAACGAAATCCTCAATGAGGTCCAAATATCCACTTGCAGGCTTTACAAACAGAGTGTTTCCAAACTGCTCTATGAAAACAAAGGTTAAACTCTGTGAGTGGAACTCACACATCCCAAAGTGGGTGCTGAGAATGATTCTCTCTAGTTTTTATACGAAGATATTTCCTTTTCTACCGTAGGCCCAAATCGCTTGAAATCTCCCCTTGGAAATTCCACAAAAAGAGGGTTTCAAATCTGCTCTTTCTAAAGGAAGGTTCAACTCTGTGAGTTGAACACACGCAGCCCAAAGATGTTACTGAGAATTCTTCTGTCTAGCGTTATATGCAGAAATCCCGTTTCCAACGAAATCCTCAAAGAGGTCTCAATATCCACTTGCAGACTTTACAAACAGAGTGTTTCCAGACTGCTCTATGAAAACAAAGGTTAAACCCTGTGAGTGGAACTCACACATCTCAAAGTGGTTGCTGAGAATGATTCTCTCTAGTTTTTATACGAAGATACTTCCTTTTCAACCGTAGGCCCAAAATCGATTGAAATCTCCACTTGGAAATTCCACAAAAAGAGGGTTTCAAATCTGCTCTGTCTAAAGTAAGGTTCAACTCTGTCAGTTGAACACATGCAGCCCAAAGAAGTTACTGAGAATTCTTCTGTCTAGCGTTATATGCAGAAATCCCGTTTCCAACGAAATCCTCAAAGAGGTCCAAATATCCACTTGCAGGCTTTACAAACAGAGTGTTTCCAAACTTCTCTATGAACACAAAGGTTAAACTCTGTGAGTGGAACTCACACATCCCAAAGTGGTTGCTGAGAATGATTTTCTCTAGTTTTTATACGAAGATATTTCCTTTTCTACCGTAGGCCCAAAATCGCTTGAAATCTCCACTTGGAAATTCCACAAAAAGAGGGTTTCAAATCTGCTCTGTCTAAAGTAAGGTTCAACTCTGTGAGTTGAACACATGCAGCCCAAAGAAGTTACTGAGAATTCTTCTGTCTAGCGTTATATGCAGAAATCCCGTTTCCAACGAAATCCTCAAAGAGGTCCAAATATCCACTTGCAGACTTTACAAACAGAGTGTTTCCAATCTGCTCTATGAAAACATAGGTTAAACTCTGTGAGTGGAACGCACACATCCCAAAGAGTTTGCAGAGAATGATTCTCTCTAGTTTTTATACGAAGATATTTCCTTTTCTACCGTAGGCCCAAATCGCTTGAAATCTCCACTTGGAAATTCAAGAAAAAGAGGGTTTCAAATCTGCTCTGTCTAAAGTAAGGTTCAACTCTGTGAGTTGAACACAGGCAGCCCAAAGAAGTTACTGACAATTCTTCTGTCTAGCGTTATACGCAGAAATCCCGTTTCCAACAAAATCCTCAAAGAGGTCCAAATATCCACTTGCAGATTTTACAAATAGAGTGTTTCCAAACTGCTCTATGAAAGCAAAGGTTAAACTCTGTGAGAGGAACGCACACATCCCAAAGTGTTTGCTGAGAATGATTCCCTCTAGTTTTTATATGAAGATATTTCCTTTTCTACCATAGGCCCAAATCTCTTGAAATCTCCACTTGCAAATTCCACAAAAAGAGGGTTTCAAATCTGCTCTGTCTAAAGGAAGGTTCAACTCTGTGTATTGAACACACGCAGGCCAAAGAAGTTACTGAGAATTCTTCTGTCTAGCGTTATATGCAGAAATCCCGTTTCCAACGATATCCTCAAAGAGGTCCAAATATCCAATTGCAGGCTTTACAAACAGAGTGTTTCCAAACTGCTCTATGAAAACAAAGGTTAAACTCTGTGAGTGGAACTCACAAATCCCAAAGTGGTTGCTGAGAATGATTCTCTCTAGTTTTTATACGAAGATATTTCCTTTTCTACCGTAGGCCCAAAAACGCTTGAAATCTCCACTTGGAAATTCCTCAAAAAGAGGGTTTCAAATCTGCTCTGTCTAAAGTAAGGTTCAACTCTGTGAGTTGAACACACGCAGCCCAAAGAAGTTACTGACAATTCTTCTGTCTAGCGTTATATGCAGAAATCCCGTTTCCAACGAAATCCTCAAAGAGGTCTCAATATCCACTTGCAGACTTTACAAACAGAGTGTTTCCAGACTGCTCTATGAAAACAAAGGTTAAACACTGTGAGTGGATCTCACACATCTCAAAGTGGTTGCTGAGAATGATTCTCTCTAGTTTTTATACGAAGATATTTCCTTTTCAACCGTAGGCCCAAAATCGATTGAAATCTCCACTTGGAAATTCCACAAAAAGAGGGTTTCAAATCTGCTCTGTCTAAAGAAAGGTTCAACTCTGTGAGTTGAACACATGCAGCCCAAAGAAGTTACTGAGAATTCTTCTGTCTAGCGTTATATGCAGAAATCCCGTTTCCAACGAAATCCTCAAAGAGGTCCAAATATCCACTTGCAGGCTTTACAAACAGAGTGTTTCCAAACTGCTCTATGAACACAAAGGTTAAACTCTGTGAGTGGAACTCACACATCCCAAAGTGGTTGCTGAGAAAGATTCTCTCTAGTTTTTATACGAGGATATTTCCTTTTCTACCGTAGTCCCAAAATCGCTTGAAATCTCCACTTGCAAATTCCACAAAAAGAGGGTTTCAAATCTGCTCTGTCTAAAGGAAGGTTCAACTCTGTCAGTTGAACACATGCAGCCCTAAGAAGTTACTGAGAATTCTTCTGTCTAGCGTTATATGCAGAAATCCCGTTTCCAACGAAATCCTCAATGAGGTCCAAATATCCACTTGCAGGCTTTACAAACAGAGTGTTTCCAAACTGCTCTATGAAAACAAAGGTTAAACTCTGTGAGTGGAACTCACACATCCCAAAGTGGTTGCTGAGAATGATTCTCTCTAGTTTTTATACGAAGATATTTCCTTTTCTACCGTAGGCCCAAATCGCTTGAAATCTCCCCTTGGAAATTCCACAAAAAGAGGGTTTCAAATCTGCTCTTTCTAAAGGAAGGTTCAACTCTGTGAGTTGAACACACGCAGCCCAAAGATGTTACTGAGAATTCTTCTGTCTAGCGTTATATGCAGAAATCCCGTTTCCAACGAAATCCTCAAAGAGGTCTCAATATCCACTTGCAGACTTTACAAACAGAGTGTTTCCAGACTGCTCTATGAAAACAAAGGTTAAACACTGTGAGTGGAACTCACACATCTCAAAGTGGTTGCTGAGAATGATTCTCTCTAGTTTTTATACGAAGATATTTCCTTTTCAACCGTAAGCCCAAAATCGCTTGAAATCTCCACTTGGAAATTCCACAAAAAGAGGGTTTCAAATCTGCTCTGTCTAAAGTAAGGTTCAACTCTGTGAGTTGAACACATGCAGCCCAAAGAAGTTACTGAGAATTCTTCTGTCTAGCGTTATATGCAGAAATACCGTTTCCAACGAAATCCTCCAAGAGGTCCAAATATCCACTTGCAGGCTTTACAAACAGAGTGTTTCCAAACTGCTCTATGAACACAAAGGTTAAACTCTGTGAGTGGAACTCACACATCCCAAAGTGGTTGCTGAGAATGATTCTCTCTAGTTTTTATACGAAGATATTTCCTTTTCTACCGTAGGCCCAAAATCGCTTGAAATCTCCACTTGGAAATTCCACAAAAAGAGGGTTTCAAATCTGCTCTGTCTAAAGTAAGGTTCAACTCTGTGAGTTGAACACATGCAGCCCAAAGAAGTTACTGAGAATTCTTCTGTCTAGCGTTATATGCAGAAATCCCGTTTCCAACGAAATCCTCCAAGAGGTCCAAATATCCACTTGCAGACTTTACAAACAGAGTGTTTCCAATCTGCTCTATGAAAACAAAGGTTAAACTCTGTGAGTGGAACGCACACATCCCAAAGAGTTTGCAGAGAATGATTCTCTCTAGTTTTTATAGGAAGATATTTCCTTTTCTACCGTAGGCCCAAATCGCTTGAAATCTCCACTTGGAAATTCAAGAAAAAGAGGGTTTCAAATCTGCTCTGTCTAAAGTAAGGTTCTACTCTGTCAGTTGAACACATGCAGCCCAAAGAAGTTACTGAGAATTCTTCTGTCTAGCGTTATACGCAGAAATCCCGTTTCCAACAAAATCCTCAAAGAGGTCCAAATATCCACTTGCAGATTTTACAAATAGAGTGTTTCCAAACTGCTCTATGAAAACAAAGGTTAAACTCTGTGAGAGGAACGCACACATCCCAAAGTGTTTGCTGAGAATGATTCCCTCTAGTTTTTATATGAAGATATTTCCTTTTCTACCATAGGCCCAAATCTCTTGAAATCTCCACTTGCAAATTACACAAAAAGAGGGTTTCAAATCTGCTCTGTCTAAAGGAAGGTTCAACTCTGTGTATTGAACACACGCAGGCCAAAGAAGTTACTGAGAATTCTTCTGTCTAGCGTTATATGCAGAAATCCCGTTTCCAACGAAATCCTCAAAGAGGTCCAAATATCCAATTGCAGGCTTTTCAAACAGAGTGTTTCCAAACTGCTCTATGAAAACAAAGGTTAAACTCTGTGAGTGGAACTCACAAATCCCAAAGTGGTTGCTGAGAATGATTCTCTCTAGTTTTTATACGAAGATATTTCCTTTTCTACCGTAGGCCCAAAATCGCTTGAAATCTCCACTTGGAAATTCCTCAAAAAGAGGGTTTCAAATCTGCTCTGTCTAAAGTAAGGTTCAACTCTGTGAGTTGAACACACGCAGCCCAAAGAAGTTACTGAGAATTCTTCTGTCTAGCGTTATATGCAGAAATCCCGTTTCCAACGAAATCCTCAAAGAGGTCCAAATATCCACTTGCAGACTTTACAAACAGAGTGTTTCCAGACTGCTCTATGAAAACAAAGGTTAAACACTGTGAGTGGAACTCACACATCTCAAAGTGGTTGCTGAGAATGATTCTCTCTAGTTTTTATACGAAGATATTTCCTTTTCAACCGTAGTCCCAAAATCGATTGAAATCTCCACTTGGAAATTCCACAAAAAGAGGGTTTCAAATCTGCTCTGTCTAAAGTAAGGTTCAACTCTCTGAGTTGAACACATGCAGCCCAAAGAAGTTACTGAGAATTCTTCTGTCTAGCGTTATATGCAGAAATCCCGTTTCCAACGAAATCCTCAAAGAGGTCCAAATATCCACTTGCAGGCTTTACAAACAGAGTGTTTCCAAACTGCTCTATGAACACAAAGGTTAAACTCTGTGAGTGGAACTCACACATCCCAAAGTGGTTGCTGAGAATGATTCTCTCTAGTTTTTATACGAAGATATTTCCTTTTCTACCGTAGGCCAAAATCGCTTGAAATCTCCACTTGGAAATTCCACAAAAAGAGGGTTTCAAATCTGCTCTTTCTAAAGGAAGGTTCAACTCTGTGAGTTGAACACACGCAGCCCAAAGATGTTACTGAGAATTCTTCTGTCTAGCGTTATATGCAGAAATCCCGTTTCCAACGAAATCCTCAAAGAGGTCTCAATATCCACTTGCAGACTTTACAAACAGAGTGTTTCCAGACTGCTCTATGAACACAAAGGTTAAACTCTGTGAGTGGAACTCACACATCCCAAAGTGGTTGCTGAGAATGATTCTCTCTAGTTTTTATACGAAGATATTTCCTTTTCTACCGTAGGCCCAAAATCGCTTGAAATCTCCACTTGGAAATTCCACAAAAAGAGGGTTTCAAATCTGCTCTGTCTAAAGTAAGGTTCAACTCTGTGAGTTGAACACATGCAGCCCAAAGAAGTTACTGAGAATTCTTCTGTCTAGCGTTATATGCAGAAATCCCGTTTCCAACGAAATCCTCAAAGAGGTCCAAATATCCACCTGCAGGCTTTACAAACAGAGTGTTTCCAAACTGCTCTATGAACACAAAGGTTAAACTCTGTGAGTGGAACTCACACATCCCAAAGTGGTTGCTGAGAATGATTCTCTCTAGTTTTTATACGAAGATATTTCCTTTTCTACCGTAGGCCCAAAATCGCTTGAAATCTCCACTTGGAAATTCCACAAAAAGAGGGTTTCAAATCTGCTCTGTCTAAAGTAAGGTTCAACTCTGTGAGTTGAACACACGCAGCCCAAAGAAGTTACTGAGAATTCTTCTGTCTAGCGTTATATGCAGAAATCCCGTTTCCAACGAAATCCTCAAAGAGGTCCAAATATCCACTTGCAGACTTTACAAACAGGGTGTTTCCAATCTGCTCTATGAAAACATAGGTTAAACTCTGTGAGTGGAACGCACACATCCCAAAGAGTTTGCAGAGAATGATTCTCTCTAGTTTTTATAGGAAGATATTTCCTTTTCTACCGTAGGCCCAAATCGCTTGAAATCTCCACTTGGAAATTCAAGAAAAAGAGGGTTTCAAATCTGCTCTGTCTAAAGTAAGGTTCAACTCTGTGAGTTGAACACATGCAGCCCAAAGAAGTTACTGAGAATTCTTCTGTCTAGCGTTATACGCAGAAATCCCGTTTCCAACAAAATCCTCAAAGAGGTCCAGATATCCACTTGCAGATTTTACAAATAGAGTGTTTCCAAACTGCTCTATGAAAACAAAGGTTAAACTCTGTGAGAGGAACGCACACATCCCAAAGTGTTTGCTGAGAATGATTCCCTCTAGTTTTTATATGAAGATATTTCCTTTTCTACCATAGGCCCAAATCTCTTGAAATCTCCACTTGGAAATTCCACAAAAAGAGGGTTTCAAATCTGCTCTGTCTAAAGGAAGGTTCAACTCTGTGTATTGAACACACGCAGGCCAAAGAAGTTACTGAGAATTCTTCTGTCTAGCGTTATATGCAGAAATCCCGTTTCCAACGATATCCTCAAAGAGGTCCAAATATCCAATTGCAGGCTTTACAAACAGAGTGTTTCCAAACTGCTCTATGAAAACAAAGGTTAAACTCTGTGAGTGGAACTCACAAATCCCAAAGTGGTTGCTGAGAATGATTCTCTCTAGTTTTTATACGAAGATATTTCCTTTTCTTCCGTAGTCCCAAAATAGCTTGAAATCTCCACTTGGAAATTCCTCAAAAAGAGGGTTTCAAATCTGCTCTGTCTAAAGTAAGGTTCAACTCTGTGAGTTGAACACACGCAGCCCAAAGAAGTTACTGACAATTCTTCTGTCTAGCGTTATATGCAGAAATCCCGTTTCCAACGAAATCCTCAAAGAGGTCTCAATATCCACTTGCAGACTTTACAAACAGAGTGTTTCCAGACTGCTCTATGAAAACAAAGGTTAAACACTGTGAGTGGAACTCACACATCTCAAAGTGGTTGCTGAGAATGATTCTCTCTAGTTTTTATACGAAGATATTTCCTTTTCAACCGTAGGCCCAAAATCGATTGAAATCTCCACTTGGAAATTCCACAAAAAGAGGGTTTCAAATCTGCTCTGTCTAAAGTAAGGTTCAACTCTGTCAGTTGAACACATGCAGCCCAAAGAAGTTACTGAGAATCCTTCTGTCTAGCGTTATATGCAGAAATCCCGTTTCCAACGAAATCCTCAAAGAGGTCCAAATATCCACTTGCAGGCTTTACAAACAGAGTGTTTCCAAACTGCTCTATGAACACAAAGGTTAAACTCTGTGAGTGGAACTCACACATCCCAAAGTGGTTGCTGAGAATGATTCTCTCTAGTTTTTATACGAAGATATTTCCTTTTCTACCGTAGGCCCAAAATCGCTTGAAATCTCCACTTGGAAATTCCACAAAAAGAGGGTTTCAAATCTGCTCTGTCTAAAGTAAGGTTCAACTCTGTCAGTTGAACACATGCAGCCCTAAGAAGTTACTGAGAATTCTTCTGTCTAGCGTTATATGCAGAAATCCCGTTTCCAAAGAAATCCTCAATGAGGTCCAAATATCCACTTGCAGGCTTTACAAACAGAGTGTTTCCAAACTGCTCTATGAAAACAAAGGTTAAACTCTGTGAGTGGAACTCACACATCTCAAAGTGGTTGCTGAGAATGATTCTCTCTAGTTTTTATACGAAGATATTTCCTTTTCTACCGTAGGCCCAAATCGCTTGAAATCTCCCCTTGGAAATTCCACAAAAAGAGGGTTTCAAATCTGCTCTTTCTAAAGGAAGGTTCAACTCTGTGAGTTGAACACACGCAGCCCAAAGATGTTACTGAAAATTCTTCTGTCTAGCGTTATATGCAGAAATCCCGTTTCCAACGAAATCCTCAAAGAGGTCTCAATATCCACTTGCAGACTTTACAAACAGAGTGTTTCCAGACTGCTCTATGAAAACAAAGGTTAAAAACTGTGAGTGGAACTCACACATCTCAAAGTGGTTGCTGAGAATGATTCTCTCTAGTTTTTATACGAAGATACTTCCTTTTCAACCGTAGGCCCAAAATCGATTGAAATCTCCACTTGGAAATTCCACAAAAAGAGGGTTTCAAATCTGCTCTGTCTAAAGTAAGGTTCAACTCTGTCAGTTGAACACATGCAGCCCAAAGAAGTTACTGAGAATTCTTCTGTCTAGCGTTATATGCAGAAATCCCGTTTCCAACGAAATCCTCAAAGAGGTCCAAATATCCACTTGCAGGCTTTACAAACAGAGTGTTTCCAAACTGCTCTATGAACACAAAGGTTAAACTCTGTGAGTGGAACTCACACATCCCAAAGTGGTTGCTGAGAATGATTCTCTCTAGTTTTTATACGAAGATATTTCCTTTTCTACCGTAGGCCCAAAATCGCTTGAAATCTCCACTTGGAAATTCCACAAAAAGAGGGTTTCAAATCTGCTCTGTCTAAAGTAAGGTTCAACTCTGTCAGTTGAACACATGCAGCCCAAAGAAGTTACTGAGAATTCTTCTGTCTAGCGTTATATGCAGAAATCCCGTTTCCAACGAAATCCTCAATGAGGTCCAAATATCCACCTGCAGGCTTTACAATCAGAGTGTTTCCAAACTGCTCTATGAAAACAAAGGTTAAACTCTGTGAGTGGAACTCACACATCCCAAAGTGGTTGCTGAGAATGATTCTCTCTAGTTTTTATACGAAGATATTTCCTTTTCTACCGTAGGCCCAAATCGCTTGAAATCTCCCCTTGGAAATTCCACAAAAAGAGGGTTTCTAATCTGCTCTTTCTAAAGGAAGGTTCAACTCTGTGAGTTGAACACACGCAGCCCAAAGAAGTTACTCAGAATTCTTCTGTCTAGCGTTATAGGCAGAAATCCCGTTTCCAACGAAATCCTCAAAGAGGTCCAAATATCCACTTGCAGACTTTACAAACAGAGTGTTTCCAATCTGCTCTATGAAAACATAGGTTAAACTCTGTGAGTGGAACGCACACATCCCAAAGAGTTTGCAGAGAATGATTCTCTCTAGTTTTTATAGGAAGATATTTCCTTTTCTACCGTAGGCCCAAATCGCTTGAAATCTCCACTTGGAAATTCAAGAAAAAGAGGGTTTCAAATCTGCTCTGTCTAAAGTAAGGTTCAACTCTGTGAGTTGAACACAGGCAGCCCAAAGAAGTTACTGACAATTCTTCTGTCTAGCGTTATACGCAGAAATCCCGTTTCCAACAAAATCCTCAAAGAGGTCCAGATATCCACTTGCAGATTTTACAAATAGAGTGTTTCCAAACTGCTCTATGAAAACAAAGGTTAAACTCTGTGAGAGGAACGCACACATCCCAAAGTGTTTGCTGAGAATGATTCCCTCTAGTTTTTATATGAAGATATTTCCTTTTCTACCATAGGCCCAAATCTCTTGAAATCTCCACTTGCAAATTCCACAAAAAGAGGGTTTCAAATCTGCTCTGTCTAAAGGAAGGTTCAACTCTGTGTATTGAACACACGCAGGCCAAAGAAGTTACTGAGAATTCTTCTGTCTAGCGTTATATGCAGAAATCCCGTTTCCAACGATATCCTCAAAGAGGTCCAAATATCCAATTGCAGGCTTTACAAACAGAGTGTTTCCAAACTGCTCTATGAAAACAAAGGTTAAACTCTGTGAGTGGAACTCACAAATCCCAAAGTGGTTGCTGAGAATGATTCTCTCTAGTTTTTATACGAAGATATTTCCTTTTCTACCGTAGGCCCAAAATCGCTTGAAATCTCCACTTGGAAATTCCTCAAAAAGAGGGTTTCAAATCTGCTCTGTCTAAAGTAAGGTTCAACTCTGTGAGTTGAACACACGCAGCCCACGCAAGTTACTGACAATTCTTCTGTCTAGCGTTATATGCAGAAATCCCGTTTCCAACGAAATCCTCAAAGAGGTCTCAATATCCACTTGCAGACTTTACAAACAGAGTGTTTCCAGACTGCTCTATGAAAACAAAGGTTAAACACTGTGAGTGGAACTCACACATCTCAAAGTAGTTGCTGAGAATGATTCTCTCTAGTTTTTATACGAAGATACTTCCTTTTCAACCGTAGGCCCAAAATCGATTGAAATCTCCACTTGGAAATTCCACAAAAAGAGGGTTTCAAATCTGCTCTGTCTAAAGTAAGGTTCAACTCTGTCAGTTGAACACATGCAGCCCAAAGAAGTTACTGAGAAATCTTCTGTCTAGCGTTATATGCAGAAATCCCGTTTCCAACGAAATCCTCAAAGAGGTCCAAATATCCACTTGCAGGCTTTACAAACAGAGTGTTTCCAAACTGCTCTATGAACACAAAGGTTAAACTCTGTGAGTGGAACTCACACATCCCAAAGTGGTTGCTGAGTATGATTCTCTCTAGTTTTTATACGAAGATATTTCCTTTTCTACCGTAGGCCCAAAATCGCTTGAAATCTCCACTTGGAAATTCCACAAAAAGAGGGTTTCAAATCTGCTCTGTCTAAAGTAAGGTTCAACTCTGTCAGTTGAACACATGCAGCCCAAAGAAGTTACTGAGAATTCTTCTGTCTAGCGTTATATGCAGAAATCCCGTTTCCAACGAAATCCTCAAAGAGGTCCAAATATCCACCTGCAGGCTTTACAATCAGAGTGTTTCCAAACTGCTCTATGAAAACAAAGGTTAAACTCTGTGAGTGGAACTCACACATCCCAAAGTGGTTGCTGAGAATGATTCTCTCTAGTTTTTATACGAAGATATTTCCTTTTCAACCGTAAGCCCAAAATCGCTTGAAATCTCCACTTGGAAATTCCACAAAAAGAGGGTTTCAAATCTGCTCTGTCTAAAGTAAGGTTCAACTCTGTGAGTTGAACACATGCAGCCCAAAGAAGTTACTGAGAATTCTTCTGTCTAGCGTTATATGCAGAAATACCGTTTCCAACGAAATCCTCAAAGAGGTCCAAATATCCACTTGCAGGCTTTACGAACAGAGTGTTTCCAAACTGCTCTATGAACACAAAGGTTAAACTCTGTGAGTGGAACTCACACATCCCAAAGTGGTTGCTGAGAATGATTCTCTCTAGTTTTTATACGAAGATATTTCCTTTTCTACCGTAGGCCCAAAATCGCTTGAAATCTCCACTTGGAAATTCCACAAAAAGAGGGTTTCAAATCTGCTCTGTCTAAAGTAAGGTTCAACTCTGTCAGTTGAACACATGCAGCCCAAAGAAGTTACTGAGAATTCTTCTGTCTAGCGTTATATGCAGAAATACCGTTTCCAACGAAATCCTCAAAGAGTTCCAAATATCCTCTTGCAGGCTTTACAAACAGAGTGTTTCCAAACTGCTCTATGAACACAAAGGTTAAACTCTGTGAGTGGAACTCACACATCCCAAAGTGGTTGCTGAGAATGATTCTCTCTAGTTTTTATACGAAGATATTTCCTTTTCTACCGTAGGCCCAAAATCGCTTGAAATCTCCACTTGGAAATTCCACAAAAAGAGGGTTTCAAATCTGCTCTGTCTAAAGTAAGGTTCAACTCTGTGAGTTGAACACATGCAGCCCAAAGAAGTTACTGAGAATTATTCTGTCTAGCGTTATATGCAGAAATCCCGTTTCCAACGAAATCCTCCAAGAGGTCCAAATATCCACTTGCAGACTTTACAAACAGAGTGTTTCCAATCTGCTCTATGAAAACATAGGTTAAACTCTGTGAGTGGAACGCACACATCCCAAAGAGTTTGCAGAGAATGATTCTCTCTAGTTTTTATAGGAAGATATTTCCTTTTCTACCGTAGGCCCAAATCGCTTGAAATCTCCACTTGGAAATTCAAGAAAAAGAGGGTTTCAAATCTGCTCTGTCTAAAGTAAGGTTCAACTCTGTGAGTTGAACACAGGCAGCCCAAAGAAGTTACTGACAATTCTTCTGTCTAGCGTTATACGCAGAAATCCCGTTTCCAACAAAATCCTCAAAGAGGTCCAAATATCCACTTGCAGATTTTACAAATAGAGTGTTTCCAAACTGCTCTATGAAAACAAAGGTTAAACTCTGTGAGAGGAACGCACACATCCCAAAGTGTTTGCTGAGAATGATTCCCTCTAGTTTTTATATGAAGATATTTCCTTTTCTACCATAGGCCCAAATCTCTTGAAATCTCCACTTGCAAATTCCACAAAAAGAGGGTTTCAAATCTGCTCTGTCTAAAGGAAGGTTCAACTCTGTGTATTGAACACACGCAGGCCAAAGAAGTTACTGAGAATTCTTCTGTCTAGCGTTATATGCAGAAATCCCGTTTCCAACGATATCCTCAAAGAGGTCCAAATATCCAATTGCAGGCTTTACAAACAGAGTGTTTCCAAACTGCTCTATGAAAACAAAGGTTAAACTCTGTGAGTGGAACTCACAAATCCCAAAGTGGTTGCTGAGAATGATTCTCTCTAGTTTTTATACGAAGATATTTCCTTTTCTACCGTAGGCCCAAAATCGCTTGAAATCTCCACTTGGAAATTCCTCAAAAAGAGGGTTTCAAATCTGCTCTGTCTAAAGTAAGGTTCAACTCTGTGAGTTGAACACACGCAGCCCAAAGAAGTTACTGACAATTCTTCTGTCTAGCGTTATATGCAGAAATCCCGTTTCCAAAGAAATCCTCAAAGAGGTCTCAATATCCACTTGCAGACTTTACAAACAGAGTGTTTCCAGACTGCTCTATGAAAACAAAGGTTAAACACTGTGAGTGGAACTCACACATCTCAAAGTGGTTGCTGAGAATGATTCTCTCTAGTTTTTATACGAAGATATTTCCTTTTCAACCGTAGGCCCAAAATCGATTGAAATCTCCACTTGGAAATTCCACAAAAAGAGGGTTTCAAATCTGCTCTGTCTAAAGTAAGGTTCAACTCTGTCAGTTGAACACATGCAGCCCAAAGAAGTTACTGAGAATTCTTCTGTCTAGCGTTATATGCAGAAATCCCGTTTCCAACGAAATCCTCAAAGAGGTCCAAATATCCACCTGCAGGCTTTACAATCAGAGTGTTTCCAAACTGCTCTATGAAAACAAAGGTTAAACTCTGTGAGTGGAACTCACACATCCCAAAGTGGTTGCTGAGAATGATTCTCTCTAGTTTTTATACGAAGATATTTCCTTTTCAACCGTAAGCCCAAAATCGCTTGAAATCTCCACTTGGAAATTCCACAAAAAGAGGGTTTCAAATCTGCTCTGTCTAAAGTAAGGTTCAACTCTGTGAGTTGAACACATGCAGCCCAAAGAAGTTACTGAGAATTCTTCTGTCTAGCGTTATATGCAGAAATACCGTTTCCAACGAAATCCTCAAAGAGGTCCAAATATCCACTTGCAGGCTTTACGAACAGAGTGTTTCCAAACTGCTCTATGAACACAAAGGTTAAACTCTGTGAGTGGAACTCACACATCCCAAAGTGGTTGCTGAGAATGATTCTCTCTAGTTTTTATACGAAGATATTTCCTTTTCTACCGTAGGCCCAAAATCGCTTGAAATCTCCACTTGGAAATTCCACAAAAAGAGGGTTTCAAATCTGCTCTGTCTAAAGTAAGGTTCAACTCTGTCAGTTGAACACATGCAGCCCAAAGAAGTTACTGAGAATTCTTCTGTCTAGCGTTATATGCAGAAATACCGTTTCCAACGAAATCCTCAAAGAGTTCCAAATATCCTCTTGCAGGCTTTACAAACAGAGTGTTTCCAAACTGCTCTATGAACACAAAGGTTAAACTCTGTGAGTGGAACTCACACATCCCAAAGTGGTTGCTGAGAATGATTCTCTCTAGTTTTTATACGAAGATATTTCCTTTTCTACCGTAGGCCCAAAATCGCTTGAAATCTCCACTTGGAAATTCCACAAAAAGAGGGTTTCAAATCTGCTCTGTCTAAAGTAAGGTTCAACTCTGTGAGTTGAACACATGCAGCCCAAAGAAGTTACTGAGAATTATTCTGTCTAGCGTTATATGCAGAAATCCCGTTTCCAACGAAATCCTCCAAGAGGTCCAAATATCCACTTGCAGACTTTACAAACAGAGTGTTTCCATTCTGCTCTATGAAAACATAGGTTAAACTCTGTGAGTGGAACGCACACATCCCAAAGAGTTTGCAGAGAATGATTCTCTCTAGTTTTTATAGGAAGATATTTCCTTTTCTACCGTAGGCCCAAATCGCTTGAAATCTCCACTTGGAAATTCAAGAAAAAGAGGGTTTCAAATCTGCTCTGTCTAAAGTAAGGTTCAACTCTGTGAGTTGAACACAGGCAGCCCAAAGAAGTTACTGACAATTCTTCTGTCTAGCGTTATATGCAGAAATCCCGTTTCCAACAAAATCCTCAAAGAGGTCCAAATATCCACTTGCAGATTTTACAAATAGAGTGTTTCCAAACTGCTCTATGAAAACAAAGGTTAAACTCTGTGAGAGGAACGCACACATCCCAAAGTGTTTGCTGAGAATGATTCCCTCTAGTTTTTATATGAAGATATTTCCTTTTCTACCATAGGCCCAAATCTCTTGAAATCTCCACTTGCAAATTCCACAAAAAGAGGGTTTCAAATCTGCTCTGTCTAAAGGAAGGTTCAACTCTGTGTATTGAACACACGCAGGCCAAAGAAGTTACTGAGAATTCTTCTGTCTAGCGTTATATGCAGAAATCCCGTTTCCAACGATATCCTCAAAGAGGTCCAAATATCCAATTGCAGGCTTTACAAACAGAGTGTTTCCAAACTGCTCTATGAAAACAAAGGTTAAACTCTGTGAGTGGAACTCACAAATCCCAAAGTGGTTGCTGAGAATGATTCTCTCTAGTTTTTATACGAAGATATTTCCTTTTCTACCGTAGGCCCAAATCGCTTGAAATCTCCCCTTGGAAATTCCACAAAAAGAGGGTTTCAAATCTGCTCTTTCTAAAGGAAGGTTCAACTCTGTGAGTTGAACACACGCAGCCCAAAGATGTTACTGAGAATTCTTCTGTCTAGCGTTATATGCAGAAATCCCGTTTCCAACGAAATCCTCAAAGAGGTCTCAATATCCACTTGCAGACTTTACAAACAGAGTGTTTCCAGACTGCTCTATGAAAACAAAGGTTAAACACTGTGAGTGGAACTCACACATCTCAAAGTGGTTGCTGAGAATGATTCTCTCTAGTTTTTATACGAAGATACTTCCTTTTCAACCGTAGGCCCAAAATCGATTGAAATCTCCACTTGGAAATTCCACAAAAAGAGGGTTTCAAATCTGCTCTGTCTAAAGTAAGGTTCAACTCTGTCAGTTGAACACATGCAGCCCAAAGAAGTTACTGAGAATTCTTCTGTCTAGCGTTATATGCAGAAATCCCGTTTCCAACGAAATCCTCAAAGAGGTCCAAATATCCACTTGCAGGCTTTACAAACAGAGTGTTTCCAAACTGCTCTATAAACACAAAGGTTAAACTCTGTGAGTGGAACTCACACATCCCAAAGTGGTTGCTGAGAATGATTCTCTCTAGTTTTTATACGAAGATATTTCCTTTTCTACCGTAGGCCCAAAATCGCTTGAAATCTCCACTTGGAAATTCCACAAAAAGAGGGTTTCAAATCTGCTCTGTCTAAAGTAAGGTTCAACTCTGTGAGTTGAACACATGCAGCCCTAAGAAGTTACTGAGAATTCTTCTGTCTAGCGTTATATGCAGAAATCCCGTTTCCAACGAAATCCTCCAAGAGGTCCAAATATCCACTTGCAGACTTTACAAACAGAGTGTTTCCAATCTGCTCTATGAAAACATAGGTTAAACTCTGTGAGTGGAACGCACACATCCCAAAGAGTTTGCAGAGAATGATTCTCTCTAGTTTTTATAGGAAGATATTTCCTTTTCTACCGTAGGCCCAAATCGCTTGAAATCTCCACTTGGAAATTCAAGAAAAAGAGGGTTTCAAATCTGCTCTGTCTAAAGTAAGGTTCAACTCTGTGAGTTGAACACAGGCAGCCCAAAGAAGTTACTGACAATTCTTCTGTCTAGCGTTATACGCAGAAATCCCGTTTCCAACAAAATCCTCAAAGAGGTCCAAATATCCACTTGCAGATTTTACAAATAGAGTGTTTCCAAACTGCTCTATGAAAACAAAGGTTAAACTCTGTGAGAGGAACGCACACATCCCAAAGTGTTTGCTGAGAATGATTCCCTGTAGTTTTTATATGAAGATATTTCCTTTTCTACCATAGGCCCAAATCTCTTGAAATCTCCACTTGCAAATTCCACAAAAAGAGGGTTTCAAATCTGCTCTGTCTAAAGGAAGGTTCAACTCTGTGTATTGAACACACGCAGGACAAAGAAGTTACTGAGAATTCTTCTGTCTAGAGTTATATGCAGAAATCCCGTTTCCAACGATATCCTCAAAGAGGTCCAAATATCCAATTGCAGGCTTTACAAACAGAGTGTTTCCAAACTGCTCTATGAAAACAAAGGTTAAACTCTGTGAGTGGAACTCACAAATCCCAAAGTGGTTGCTGAGAATGATTCTCTCTAGTTTTTATACGAAGATATTTCCTTTTCTACCGTAGGCCCAAAATCGCTTGAAATCTCCACTTGGAAATTCCTCAAAAAGAGGGTTTCAAATCTGCTCTGTCTAAAGTAAGGTTCAACTCTGTGAGTTGAACACACGCAGCCCAAAGAAGTTACTGACAATTCTTCTGTCTAGCGTTATATGCAGAAATCCCGTTTCCAACGAAATCCTCAAAGAGGTCTCAATATCCACTTGCAGACTTTACAAACAGAGTGTTTCCAGACTGCTCTATGAAAACAAAGGTTAAACACTGTGAGTGGAACTCACACATCTCAAAGTGGTTGCTGAGAATGATTCTCTCTAGTTTTTATACGAAGATACTTCCTTTTCAACCGTAGGCCCAAAATCGATTGAAATCTCCACTTGGAAATTCCACAAAAAGAGGGTTTCAAATCTGCTCTGTCTAAAGTAAGGTTCAACTCTGTCAGTTGAACACATGCAGCCCAAAGAAGTTACTGAGAATTCTTCTGTCTAGCGTTATATGCAGAAATCCCGTTTCCAACGAAATCCTCAAAGAGGTCTCAATATCCACTTGCAGACTTTACAAACAGAGTGTTTCCAGACTGCTCTATGAAAACAAAGGTTAAACACTGTGAGTGGAACTCACACATCTCAAAGTGGTTGCTGAGAATGATTCTCTCTAGTTTTTATACGAAGATATTTCCTTTTCAACCGTAAGCCCAAAATCGCTTGAAATCTCCACTTGGAAATTCCACAAAAAGAGGGTTTCAAATCTGCTCTGTCTAAAGTAAGGTTCAACTCTGTGAGTTGAACACATGCAGCCCAAAGAAGTTACTGAGAATTCTTCTGTCTAGCGTTATATGCAGAAATACCGTTTCCAACGAAATCCTCAAAGAGGTCCAAATATCCACTTGCAGGCTTTACAAACAGAGTGTTTCCAAACTGCTCTATGAACACAAAGGTTAAACTCTGTGAGTGGAACTCACACATCCCAAAGTGGTTGCTGAGAAAGATTCTCTCTAGTTTTTATACGAAGATATTTCCTTTTCTACCGTAGTCCCAAAATCGCTTGAAATCTCCACTTGCAAATTCCACAAAAAGAGGGTTTCAAATCTGCTCTGTCTAAAGTAAGGTTCAACTCTGTCAGTTGAACACATGCAGCCCAAAGAAGTTACTGAGAATTCTTCTGTCTAGCGTTATATGCAGAAATACCGTTTCCAATGAAATCCTCACAGAGGTCCAAATATCCACTTGCAGGCTTTACAAACAGAGTGTTTCCAAACTGCTCTATGAACACAAAGGTTAAACTCTGTGAGTGGAACTCACACATCCCAAAGTGGTTGCTGAGAATGATTCTCTCTAATTTTTATACGAAGATATTTCCTTTTCTACCGCAGGCCCAAAATCGCTTGAAATCTCCACTTGGAAATTCCACAAAAAGATGGTTTCAAATCTGCTCTGTCTAAAGTAAGGTTCAACTCTGTGAGTTGAACACATGCAGCCCAAAGAAGTTACTGAGAATTCTTCTGTCTAGCGTTATATGCAGAAATCCCGTTTCCAACGAAATCCTCCAAGAGGTCCAAATATCCACTTGCAGACTTTACAAACAGAGTGTTTCCAATCTGCTCTATGAAAACAAAGGTTAAACTCTGTGAGTGGAACGCACACATCCCAAAGAGTTTGCAGAGAATGATTCCCTCTAGTTTTTATATGAAGATATTTCCTTTTCTACCATAGGCCCAAATCTCTTGAAATCTCCAATTGCAAATTCCACAAAAAGAGGGTTTCAAATCTGCTCTGTCTAAAGGAAGGTTCAACTCTGTGTATTGAACACACGCAGGCCAAAGAAGTTACTGAGAATTCTTCTGTCTAGCGTTATATGCAGAAATCCCGTTTCCAACGAAATCCTCAAAGAGGTCTCAATATCCACTTGCAGACTTTACAAACAGAGTGTTTCCAGACTGCTCTATGAAAACAAAGGTTAAACACTGTGAGTGGAACTCACACATCTCAAAGTGGTTGCTGAGAATGATTCTCTCTAGTTTTTATACGAAGATATTTCCTTTTCAACCGTAGGCCCAAAATCGATTGAAATCTCCACTTGGAAATTCCACAAAAAGAGGGTTTCAAATCTGCTCTGTCTAAAGTAAGGTTCAACTCTGTCAGTTGAACACATGCAGCCCAAAGAAGTTACTGAGAATTCTTCTGTCTAGCGTTATATGCAGAAATCCCGTTTCCAACGAAATCCTCAAAGAGGTCCAAATATCCACTTGCAGGCTTTACAAACAGAGTGTTTCCAAACTGCTCTATTAACACAAAGGTTAAACTCTGTGAGTGGAACTCACACATCCCAAAGTGGTTGCTGAGAAAGATTCTCTCTAGTTTTTATACGAAGATATTTCCTTTTCTACCGTAGTCCCAAAATCGCTTGAAATCTCCACTTGGAAATTCCACAAAAAGAGAGTTTCAAATCTGCTCTGTCTAAAGTAAGGTTCAACTCTGTCAGTTGAACACATGCAGCCCTAAGAAGTTACTGAGAATTCTTCTGTCTAGCGTTATATGCAGAAATCCCGTTTCCAACGAAATCCTCAATGAGGTCCAAATATCCACTTGCAGGCTTTACAAACAGAGTGTTTCCAAACTGCTCTATGAAAACAAAGGTTAAACTCTGTGAGTGGAACTCACACATCCCAAAGTGGTGGCTGAGAATGATTCTCTCTAGTTTTTATACGAAGATATTTCCTTTTCTACCGTAGGCCCAAATCGCTTGAAATCTCCCCTTGGAAATTCCACAAAAAGAGGGTTTCAAATCTGCTCTTTCTAAAGGAAGGTTCAACTCTGTGAGTTGAACACACGCAGCCCAAAGATGTTACTGAGAATTCTTCTGTCTAGCGTTATATGCAGAAATCCCGTTTCCAACGAAATCCTCAAAGAGGTCTCAATATCCACTTGCAGACTTTACAAACAGAGTGTTTCCAGACTGCTCTATGAAAACAAAGGTTAAACACTGTGAGTGGAACTCACACATCTCAAAGTGGTTGATGAGAATGATTCTCTCTAGTTTTTATACGAAGATACTTCCTTTTCAACCGTAGGCCCAAAATCGATTGAAATCTCCACTTGGAAATTCCACAAAAAGAGGGTTTCAAATCTGCTCTGTCTAAAGTAAGGTTCAACTCTGTCAGTTGAACACATGCAGCCCAAAGAAGTTACTGAGAATTCTTCTGTCTAGCGTTATATGCAGAAATCCCGTTTCCAACGAAATCCTCAAAGAGGTCCAAATATCCACTTGCAGGCTTTACAAACAGAGTGTTTCCAAACTGCTCTATGAACACAAAGGTTAAACTCTGTGAGTGGAACTCACACATCCCAAAGTGGTTGCTGAGAAAGATTCTCTCTAGTTTTTATACGAAGATATTTCCTTTTCTACCGTAGTCCCAAAATCGCTTGAAATCTCCACTTGGAAATTCCACAAAAAGAGGGTTTCAAATCTGCTCTGTCTAAAGTAAGGTTCAACTCTGTCAGTTGAACACATGCAGCCCTAAGAAGTTACTGAGAATTCTTCTGTCTAGCGTTATATGCAGAAATCCCGTTTCCAACGAAATCCTCAATGAGGTCCAAATATCCACTTGCAGGCTTTACAAACAGAGTGTTTCCAAACTGCTCTATGAAAACAAAGGTTAAACTCTGTGAGTGGAACTCACACATCCCAAAGTGGTTGCTGAGAATGATTCTCTCTAGTTTTTATACGAAGATATTTCCTTTTCTACCGTAGGCCCAAATCGCTTGAAATCTCCCCTTGGAAATTCCACAAAAAGAGGGTTTCAAATCTGCTCTTTCCAAAGGAAGGTTCAACTCTGTGAGTTGAACACACGCAGCCCAAAGATGTTACTGAGAATTCTTCTGTCTAGCGTTATATGCAGAAATCCCGTTTCCAACGAAATCCTCAAAGAGGTCTCAATATCCACTTGCAGACTTTACAAACAGAGTGTTTCCAGACTGCTCTATGAAAACAAAGGTTAAACACTGTGAGTGGAACTCACACATCTCAAAGTGGTTGCTGAGAATGATTCTCTCTAGTTTTTATACGAAGATATTTCCTTTTCAACCGTAAGCCCAAAAACGCTTGAAATCTCCACTTGGAAATTCCACAAAAAGAGGGTTTCAAATCTGCTCTGTCTAAAGTAAGGTTCAACTCTGTGAGTTGAACACATGCAGCCCAAAGAAGTTACTGAGAATTCTTCTGTCTAGCGTTATATGCAGAAATCCCGTTTCCAACGAAATCCTCAAAGAGGTCCAAATATCCACTTGCAGGCTTTACAAACAGAGTGTTTCCAAACTGCTCTATGAACACAAAAGTTAAACTCTGTGAGTGGAACTCACACATCCCAAAGTGGTTGCTGAGAATGATTCTCTCTAGTTTTTATACGAAGATATTTCCTTTTCTACCGTAGTCCCAAAATCGCTTGAAATCTCCACTTGGAAATTCCACAAAAAGAGGGTTTCAAATCTGCTCTGTCTAAAGTAAGGTTCAACTCTGTGAGTTGAACACATGCAGCCCAAAGAAGTTACTGAGAATTCTTCTGTCTAGCGTTATATGCAGAAATCCCGTTTCCAACGAAATCCTCAAAGAGGTCCAAATATCCACTTGCAGACTTTACAAACAGAGTGTTTCCAATCTGCTCTATGAAAACATAGGTTAAACTCTGTGAGTGGAACGCACACATCCCAAAGAGTTTGCAGAGAATGATTCTCTCTAGTTTTTATAGGAAGATATTTCCTTTTCTACCGTAGGCCCAAATCTCTTGAAATCTCCACTTGGAAATTCAAGAAAAAGAGGGTTTCAAATCTGCTCTGTCTAAAGTAAGGTTCAACTCTGTGAGTTGAACACAGGCAGCCCAAAGAAGTTACTGACAATTCTTCTGTCTAGCGTTATACGCAGAAATCCCGTTTCCAACAAAATCATCAAAGAGGTCCAAATATCCACTTGCAGATTTTACAAATAGAGTGTTTCCAAACTGCTCTATGAAAACAAAGGTTAAACTCTGTGAGAGGAACGCACACATCCCAAAGTGTTTGCTGAGAATGATTCCCTCTAGTTTTTATATGAAGATATTTCCTTTTCTACCATAGGCCCAAATCTCTTGAAATCTCCACTTGCAAATTCCACAAAAAGAGGGTTTCAAATCTGCTCTGTCTAAAGGAAGGTTCAACTCTGTGTATTGAACACACGCAGGCCAAAGAAGTTACTGAGAATTCTTCTGTCTAGCGTTATATGCAGAAATCCCGTTTCCAACGATATCCTCAAAGAGGTCCAAATATCCAATTGCAGGCTTTACAAACAGAGTGTTTCCAAACTGCTCTATGAAAACAAAGGTTAAACTCTGTGAGTGGAACTCACAAATCCCAAAGTGGTTGCTGAGAATGATTCTCTCTAGTTTTTATACGAAGATATTTCCTTTTCTACCGTAGGCCCAAAATCGCTTGAAATCTCCACTTGGAAATTCCTCAAAAAGAGGGTTTCAAATCTGCTCTGTCTAAAGTAAGGTTCAACTCTGTGAGTTGAACACACGCAGCCCAAAGAAGTTACTGACAATTCTTCTGTCTAGCGTTATATGCAGAAATCCCGTTTCCAACGAAATCCTCAAAGAGGTCTCAATATCCACTTGCAGACTTTACAAACAGAGTGTTTCCAGACTGCTCTATGAAAACAAAGGTTAAACACTGTGAGTGGAACTCACACATCTCAAAGTGGTTGCTGAGAATGATTCTCTCTAGTTTTTATACGAAGATATTTCCTTTTCAACCGTAGGCCCAAAATCGATTGAAATCTCCACTTGGAAATTCCACAAAAAGAGGGTTTCAAATCTGCTCTGTCTAAAGTAAGGTTCAACTCTGTGAGTTGAACACATGCAGCCCAAAGAAGTTACTGAGAATTCTTCTGTCTAGCGTTATATGCAGAAATCCCGTTTCCAACGAAATCCTCAAAGAGGTCCAAATATCCACTTGCAGGCTTTACAAACAGAGTGTTTCCAAACTGCTCTATGAACACAAAGGTTAAACTCTGTGAGTGGAACTCACACATCCCAAAGTGGTTGCTGAGAAAGATTCTCTCTAGTTTTTATACGAAGATATTTCCTTTTCTACCGTAGGCCCAAAATCGCTTGAAATCTCCACTTGCAAATTCCACAAAAAGAGGGTTTCAAATCTGCTCTGTCTAAAGGAAGGTTCAACTCTGTCAGTTGAACACATGCAGCCCTAAGAAGTTACTGAGAATTCTTCTGTCTAGCGTTATATGCAGAAATCCCGTTTCCAACGAAATCCTCAATGAGGTCCAAATATCCACTTGCAGGCTTTACAAACAGAGTGTTTCCAAACTGCTCTATGAAAACAAAGGTTAAACTCTGTGAGTGGAACTCACACATCCCAAAGTGGTTGCTGAGAATGATTCTCTCTAGTTTTTATACGAAGATATTTCCTTTTCTACCGTAGGCCCAAATCGCTTGAAATCTCCCCTTGGAAATTCCACAAAAAGAGGGTTTCAAATCTGCTCTTTCTAAAGGAAGGTTCAACTCTGTGAGTTGAACACACGCAGCCCAAAGATGTTACTGAGAATTCTTCTGTCTAGCGTTATATGCAGAAATCCCGTTTCCAACGAAATCCTCAAAGAGGTCTCAATATCCACTTGCAGACTTTACAAACAGAGTGTTTCCAGACTGCTCTATGAAAACAAAGGTTAAACACTGTGAGTGGAACTCACACATCTCAAAGTGGTTGCTGAGAATGATTCTCTCTAGTTTTTATACGAAGATACTTCCTTTTCAACCGTAGGCCCAAAATCGATTGAAATCTCCACTTGGAAATTCCACAAAAAGAGGGTTTCAAATCTGCTCTGTCTAAAGTAAGGTTCAACTCTGTGAGTTGAACACATGCAGCCCAAAGAAGTTACTGAGAATTCTTCTGTCTAGCGTTATATGCAGAAATCCCGTTTCCAACGAAATCCTCAAAGAGGTCTCAATATCCACTTGCAGACTTTACAAACAGAGTGTTTCCAGACTGCTCTATGAAAACAAAGGTTAAACACTGTGAGTGGAACTCACACATCCCAAAGTGGTTGCTGAGAATGATTTTCTCTTGTTTTTATACGAAGATATTTCCTTTTCTACCGTAGGCCCAAAATCGCTTGAAATCTCCACTTGGAAATTCCACAAAAAGAGGGTTTCAAATCTGCTCTGTCTAAAGTAAGGTTCAACTCTGTCAGTTGAACACATGCAGCCCAAAGAAGTTACTGAGAATTCTTCTGTCTAGCGTTATATGCAGAAATCCCGTTTCCAACGAAATCCTCAAAGAGGTCCAAATATCCACTTGCAGGCTTTACAAACAGAGTGTTTCCAAACTGCTCTATGAACACAAAGGTTAAACTCTGTGAGTGGAACTCACACATCCCAAAGTGGTTGCTGAGAATGATTCTCTCTAGTTTTTATACGAAGATATTTCCTTTTCTACCGTAGGCCCAAAATCGCTTGAAATCTCCACTTGGAAATTCCACAAAAAGAGGGTTTCAAATCTGCTCTGTCTAAAGTAAGGTTCAACTCTGTGAGTTGAACACATGCAGCCCAAAGAAGTTACTGAGAATTCTTCTGTCTAGCGTTATATGCAGAAATCCCGTTTCCAACGAAATCCTCCAAGAGGTCCAAATATCCACTTGCAGACTTTACAAACAGAGTGTTTCCAATCTGCTCTATGAAAACATAGGTTAAACTCTGTGAGTGGAACGCACACATCCCAAAGAGTTTGCAGAGAATGATTCTCTCTAGTTTTTATAGGAAGATATTTCCTTTTCTACCGTAGGCCCAAATCGCTTGAAATCTCCACTTGGAAATTCAAGAAAAAGAGGGTTTCAAATCTGCTCTGTCTAAAGTAAGGTTCAACTCTGTGAGTTGAACACAGGCAGCCCAAAGAAGTTACTGACAATTCTTCTGTCTAGCGTTATACGCAGAAATCCCGTTTCCAACAAAATCCTCAAAGAGGTCCAAATATCCACTTGCAGATTTTACAAATAGAGTGTTTCCAAACTGCTCTATGAAAACAAAGGTTAAGCTCTGTGAGAGGAACGCACACATCCCAAAGTGTTTGCTGAGAATGATTCCCTCTAGTTTTTATATGAAGATATTTCCTTTTCTACCATAGGCCCAAATCTCTTGAAATCTCCACTTGCAAATTCCACAAAAAGAGGGTTTCAAATCTGCTCTGTCTAAAGGAAGGTTCAACTCTGTGTATTGAACACACGCAGGCCAAAGAAGTTACTGAGAATTCTTCTGTCTAGCGTTATATGCAGAAATCCCGTTTCCAACGATATCCTCAAAGAGGTCCAAATATCCAATTGCAGGCTTTACAAACAGAGTGTTTCCAAACTGCTCTATGAAAACAAAGGTTAAACTCTGTGAGTGGAACTCACAAATCCCAAAGTGGTTGCTGAGAATGATTCTCTCTAGTTTTTATACGAAGATATTTCCTTTTCTACCGTAGGCCCAAAATCGCTTGAAATCTCCACTTGGAAATTCCTCAAAAAGAGGGTTTCAAATCTGCTCTGTCTAAAGTAAGGTTCAACTCTGTCAGTTGAACACACGCAGCCCAAAGAAGTTACTGACAATTCTTCTGTCTAGCGTTATATGCAGAAATCCCGTTTCCAACGAAATCCTCAAAGAGGTCTCAATATCCACTTGCAGACTTTACAAACAGAGTGTTTCCAGACTGCTCTATGAAAACAAAGGTTAAACACTGTGAGTGGAACTCACACATCTCAAAGTGGTTGCTGAGAATGATTCTCTCTAGTTTTTATACGAAGATATTTCCTTTTCAACCGTAGGCCCAAAATCGATTGAAATCTCCACTTGGAAATTCCACAAAAAGAGGGTTTCAAATCTGCTCTGTCTAAAGTAAGGTTCAACTCTGTCAGTTGAACACATGCAGCCCAAAGAAGTTACTGAGAATTCTTCTGTCTAGCGTTATATGCAGAAATCCCGTTTCCAACGAAATCCTCAAAGAGGTCCAAATATCCACTTGCAGGCTTTACAAACAGAGTGTTTCCAAACTGCTCTATGAACACAAAGGTTAAACTCTGTGAGTGGAACTCACACATCCCAAAGTGGTTGCTGAGAAAGATTCTCTCTAGTTTTTATACGAAGATATTTCCTTTTCTACCGTAGTCCCAAAATCGCTTGAAATCTCCACTTGCAAATTCCACAAAAAGAGGGTTTCAAATCTGCTCTGTCTAAAGGAAGGTTCAACTCTGTCAGTTGAACACATGCAGCCCTAAGAAGTTACTGAGAATTCTTCTGTCTAGCGTTATATGCAGAAATCCCGTTTCCAACGAAATCCTCAAAGAGGTCCAAATATCCACTTGCAGGCTTTACAAACAGAGTGTTTCCAAACTGCTCTATGAAAACAAAGGTTAAACTCTGTGAGTGGAACTCACACATGCCAAAGTGGTTGCTGAGAATGATTCTCTCTAGTTTTTATACGAAGATATTTCCTTTTCTACCGAAGGCCCAAATCGCTTGAAATCTCCCCTTGGAAATTCCACAAAAAGAGGGTTTCAAATCTGCTCTTTCTAAAGGAAGGTTCAACTCTGTGAGTTGAACACACGCAGCCCAAAGATGTTACTGAGAATTCTTCTGTCTAGCGTTATATGCAGAAATCCCGTTTCCAACGAAATCCTCAAAGAGGTCTCAATATCCACTTGCAGACTTTACAAACAGAGTGTTTCCAGACTGCTCTATGAAAACAAAGGTTAAACACTGTGAGTGGAACTCACACATCTCAAAGTGGTTGCTGAGAATGATTCTCTCTAGTTTTTATACGAAGATACTTCCTTTTCAACCGTAGGCCCAAAATCGATTGAAATCTCCACTTGGAAATTCCACAAAAAGAGGGTTTCAAATCTGCTCTGTCTAAAGTAAGGTTCAACTCTGTCAGTTGAACACATGCAGCCCAAAGAAGTTACTGAGAATTCTTCTGTCTAGCGTTATATGCAGAAATCCCGTTTCCAACGAAATCCTCAAAGAGGTCTCAATATCCACTTGCAGACTTTACAAACAGAGTGTTTCCAGACTGCTCTATGAAAACAAAGGTTAAACACTGTGAGTGGAACTCACACATCTCAAAGTGGTTGCTGAGAATGATTCTCTCTAGTTTTTATACGAAGTTATTTCCTTTTCAACCGTAAGCCCAAAATCGCTTGAAATCTCCACTTGGAAATTCCACAAAAAGAGGGTTTCAAATCTGCTCTGTCTAAAGTAAGGTTCAACTCTGTGAGTTGAACACATGCAGCCCAAAGAAGTTACTGAGAATTCTTCTGTCTAGCGTTATATGCAGAAATACCGTTTCCAACGAAATCCTCAAAGAGGTCCAAATATCCACTTGCAGGCTTTACAAACAGAGTGTTTCCAAACTGCTCTATGAACACAAAGGTTAAACTCTGTGAGTGGAACTCACACATCCCAAAGTGGTTGCTGAGAATGATTCTCTCTAGTTTTTATACGAAGATATTTCCTTTTCTACCGTAGGCCCAAAATCGCTTGAAATCTCCACTTGGAAATTCCACAAAAAGAGGGTTTCAAATCTGCTCTGTCTAAAGTAAGGTTCAACTCTGTGAGTTGAACACATGCAGCCCTAAGAAGTTACTGAGAATTCTTCTGTCTAGCGTTATATGCAGAAATCCCGTTTCCAACGAAATCCTCCAAGAGGTCCAAATATCCACTTGCAGACTTTACAAACAGAGTGTTTCCAATCTGCTCTATGAAAACAAAGGTTAAACTCTGTGAGTGGAACGCACACATCCCAAAGAGTTTGCAGAGAATGATTCTCTCTTGTTTTTATAGGAAGATATTTCCTTTTCTACCGTAGGCCCAAATCGCTTGAAATCTCCACTTGGAAATTCAAGAAAAAGAGGGTTTCAAATCTGCTCTGTCTAAAGTAAGGTTCAACTCTGTGAGTTGAACACAGGCAGCCCAAAGAAGTTACTGACAATTCTTCTGTCTAGCGTTATACGCAGAAATCCCGTTTCCAACAAAATCCTCAAAGAGGTCCAAATATCCACTTGCAGATTTTACAAATAGAGTGTTTCCAAACTGCTCTATGAAAACAAAGGTTAAACTCTGTGAGAGGAACGCACACATCCCAAAGTGTTTGCTGAGAATGATTCCCTCTAGTTTTTATATGAAGATATTTCCTTTTCTACCGTAGGCCCAAATCTCTTGAAATCTCCAATTGCAAATTCCACAAAAAGAGGGTTTCAAATCTGCTCTGTCTAAAGGAAGGTTCAACTCTGTGTATTGAACACACGCAGGCCAAAGAAGTTACTGAGAATTCTTCTGTCTAGCGTTATATGCAGAAATCCCGTTTCCAACGAAATCCTCAAAGAGGTCTCAATATCCACTTGCAGACTGTACAAACAGAGTGTTTCCACACTGCTCTATGAAAACAAAGGTTAAACACTGTGAGTGGAACTCACACATCTCAAAGTGGTTGCTGAGAATGATTCTCTCTAGTTTTTATACGAAGATATTTCCTTTTCAACCATAGGCCCAAAATCGATTGAAATCTCCACTTGGAAATTCCACAAAAAGAGGGTTTCAAATCTGCTCTGTCTAAAGTAAGGTTCAACTCTGTCAGTTGAACACATGCAGCCCTAAGAAGTTACTGAGAATTCTTCTGTCTAGCGTTATATGCAGAAATCCCGTGTCCAACGAAATCCTCAATGAGGTCCAAATATCCACTTGCAGGCTTTACAAACAGAGTGTTTCCAAACTGCTCTATGAAAACAAAGGTTAAACTCTGTGAGTGGAACTCACACATCCCAAAGTGGTTGCTGAGAATGATTCTCTCTAGTTTTTATACGAAGATATTTCCTTTTCTACCGTAGGCCCAAATCGCTTGAAATCTCCCCTTGGAAATTCCACAAAAAGAGGGTTTCAAATCTGCTCTTTCTAAAGGAAGGTTCAACTCTGTGAGTTGAACACACGCAGCCCAAAGATGTTACTGAGAATTCTTCTGTCTAGCGTTATATGCAGAAATCCCGTTTCCAACGAAATCCTCAAAGAGGTCTCAATATCCACTTGCAGACTTTACAAACAGAGTGTTTCCAGACTGCTCTATGAAAACAAAGGTTAAACACTGTGAGTGGAACTCACACATCTCAAAGTGGTTGCTGAGAATGATTCTCTCTAGTTTTTATACGAAGATACTTCCTTTTCAACCGTAGGCCCAAAATCGATTGAAATCTCCACTTGGAAATTCCACAAAAAGAGGGTTTCAAATCTGCTCTGTCTAAAGTAAGGTTCAACTCTGTGAGTTGAACACATGCAGCCCAAAGAAGTTACTGAGAATTCTTCTGTCTAGCGTTATATGCAGAAATCCCGTTTCCAACGAAATCCTCAAAGAGGTCCAAATATCCACTTGCAGACTTTACAAACAGAGTGTTTCCAATCTGCTCTATGAAAACATAGGTTAAACTCTGTGAGTGGAACGCACACATCCCAAAGAGTTTGCAGAGAATGATTCTCTCTAGTTTTTATACGAAGATATTTCCTTTTCTACCGTAGGCCCAAATCGCTTGAAATCTCCACTTGGAAATTCAAGAAAAAGAGGGTTTCAAATCTGCTCTGTCAAAAGTAAGGTTCAACTCTGTGAGTTGAACACAGGCAGCCCAAAGAAGTTACTGACAATTCTTCTGTCTAGCGTTATACGCAGAAATCCCGTTTCCAACAAAATCCTCAAAGAGGTCCAAATATCCACTTGCAGATTTTACAAATAGAGTGTTTCCAAACTGCTCTATGAAAACAAAGGTTAAACTCTGTGAGAGGAACGCACACATCCCAAAGTGTTTGCTGAGAATGATTCCCTCTAGTTTTTACATGAAGATATTTCCTTTTCTACCATAGGCCCAAATCTCTTGAAATCTCCACTTGCAAATTCCACAAAAAGAGGGTTTCAAATCTGCTCTGTCTAAAGGAAGGTTCAACTCTGTGTATTGAACACACGCAGGCCAAAGAAGTTACTGAGAATTCTTCTGTCTAGCGTTATATGCAGAAATCCCGTTTCCAACGATATCCTCAAAGAGGTCCAAATATCCAATTGCAGGCTTTACAAACAGAGTGTTTCCAAACTGCTCTATGAAAACAAAGGTTAAACTCTGTGAGTGGAACTCACAAATCCCAAAGTGGTTGCTGAGAATGATTCTCTCTAGTTTTTATACGAAGATATTTCCTTTTCTACCGTAGGCCCAAAATCGCTTGAAATCTCCACTTGGAAATTCCTCAAAAAGAGGGTTTCAAATCTGCTCTTTCCAAAGGAAGGTTCAACTCTGTGAGTTGAACACACGCAGCCCAAAGAAGTTACTGACAATTCTTCTGTCTAGCGTTATATGCAGAAATCCCGTTTCCAACGAAATCCTCAAAGAGGTCTCAATATCCACTTGCAGACTTTACAAACAGAGTGTTTCCAGACTGCTCTATGAAAACAAAGGTTAAACACTGTGAGTGGAACTCACACATCTCAAAGTGGTTGCTGAGAATGATTCTCTCTAGTTTTTATACGAAGATACTTCCTTTTCAACCGTAGGCCCAAAATCGATTGAAATCTCCACTTGGAAATTCCACAAAAAGAGGGTTTCAAATCTGCTCTGTCTAAAGTAAGGTTCAACTCTGTGAGTTGAACACATGCAGCCCAAAGAAGTTACTGAGAATTCTTCTGTCTAGCGTTATATGCAGAAATCCCGTTTCCAACGAAATCCTCAAAGAGGTCCAAATATCCACTTGCAGGCTTTACAAACAGAGTGTTTCCAAACTGCTCTATGAACACAAAGGTTAAACTCTGTGAGCGGAACTCACACATCCCAAAGTGGTTGCTGAGAAAGATTCTCTCTAGTTTTTATACGAAGATATTTCCTTTTCTACCGTAGTCCCAAAATGTCTTGAAATCTCCACTTGCAAATTCCACAAAAAGAGGGTTTCAAATCTGCTCTGTCTAAAGGAAGGTTCAACTCTGTCTGTTGAACACATGCAGCCCTAAGAAGTTACTGAGAATACTTCTGTCTAGCGTTATATGCAGAAATCCCGTTTCCAACGAAATCCTCAATGAGGTCCAAATATCCACTTGCAGGCTTTACAAACAGAGTGTTTCCAAACTGCTCTATGAAAACAAAGGTTAAACTCTGTGAGTGGAACTCACACATCCCAAAGTGGTTGCTGAGAATGATTCTCTCTAGTTTTTATACGAAGATATTTCCTTTTCTACCGTAGGCCCAAATCGCTTGAAATCTCCCCTTGGAAATTCCACAAAAAGAGGGTTTCAAATCTGCTCTTTCTAAAGGAAGGTTCAACTCTGTGAGTTGAACACACGCAGCCCAAAGATGTTACTGAGAATTCTTCTGTCTAGCGTTATATGCAGAAATCCCGTTTCCAACGAAATCCTCAAAGAGGTCTCAATATCCACTTGCAGACTTTACAAACAGAGTGTTTCCAGACTGCTCTATGAAAACAAAGGTTAAACACTGTGAGTGGAACTCACACATCTCAAAGTGGTTGCTGAGAATGATTCTCTCTAGTTTTTATACGAAGATATTTCCTTTTCAACCGTAAGCCCAAAATCGCTTGAAATCTCCACTTGGAAATTCCACAAAAAGAGGGTTTCAAATCTGCTCTGTCTAAAGTAAGGTTCAACTCTGTCAGTTGAACACATGCAGCCCTAAGAAGTTACTGAGAATTCTTCTGTCTAGCGTTATATGCAGAAATCCCGTGTCCAACGAAATCCTCAATGAGGTCCAAATATCCACTTGCAGGCTTTACAAACAGAGTGTTTCCAAACTGCTCTATGAAAACAAAGGTTAAACTCTGTGAGTGGAACTCACACATCCCAAAGTGGTTGCTGAGAATGATTCTCTCTAGTTTTTATACGAAGATATTTCCTTTTCTACCGTAGGCCCAAATCGCTTGAAATCTCCCCTTGGAAATTCCACAAAAAGAGGGTTTCAAATCTGCTCTTTCTAAAGGAAGGTTCAACTCTGTGAGTTGAACACACGCAGCCCAAAGATGTTACTGAGAATTCTTCTGTCTAGCGTTATATGCAGAAATCCCGTTTCCAACGAAATCCTCAAAGAGGTCTCAATATCCACTTGCAGACTTTACAAACAGAGTGTTTCCAGACTGCTCTATGAAAACAAAGGTTAAACACTGTGAGTGGAACTCACACATCTCAAAGTGGTTGCTGAGAATGATTCTCTCTAGTTTTTATACGAAGATACTTCCTTTTCAACCGTAGGCCCAAAATCGATTGAAATCTCCACTTGGAAATTCCACAAAAAGAGGGTTTCAAATCTGCTCTGTCTAAAGTAAGGTTCAACTCTGTGAGTTGAACACATGCAGCCCAAAGAAGTTACTGAGAATTCTTCTGTCTAGCGTTATATGCAGAAATCCCGTTTCCAACGATATCCTCAAAGAGGTCCAAATATCCACTTGCAGACTTTACAAACAGAGTGTTTCCAATCTGCTCTATGAAAACATAGGTTAAACTCTGTGAGTGGAACGCACACATCCCAAAGAGTTTGCAGAGAATGATTCTCTCTAGTTTTTATACGAAGATATTTCCTTTTCTACCGTAGGCCCAAATCGCTTGAAATCTCCACTTGGAAATTCAAGAAAAAGAGGGTTTCAAATCTGCTCTGTCAAAAGTAAGGTTCAACTCTGTGAGTTGAACACAGGCAGCCCAAAGAAGTTACTGACAATTCTTCTGTCTAGCGTTATACGCAGAAATCCCGTTTCCAAAAAAATCCTCAAAGAGGTCCAAATATCCACTTGCAGATTTTACAAATAGAGTGTTTCCAAACTGCTCTATGAAAACAAAGGTTAAACTCTGTGAGAGGAACGCACACATCCCAAAGTGTTTGCTGAGAATGATTCCCTCTAGTTTTTACATGAAGATATTTCCTTTTCTACCATAGGCCCAAATCTCTTGAAATCTCCACTTGCAAATTCCACAAAAAGAGGGTTTCAAATCTGCTCTGTCTAAAGGAAGGTTCAACTCTGTGTATTGAACACACGCAGGCCAAAGAAGTTACTGAGAATTCTTCTGTCTAGCGTTATATGCAGAAATCCCGTTTCCAACGATATCCTCAAAGAGGTCCAAATATCCAATTGCAGGCTTTACAAACAGAGTGTTTCCAAACTGCTCTATGAAAACAAAGGTTAAACTCTGTGAGTGGAACTCACAAATCCCAAAGTGGTTGCTGAGAATGATTCTCTCTAGTTTTTATACGAAGATATTTCCTTTTCTACCGTAGGCCCAAAATCGCTTGAAATCTCCACTTGGAAATTCCTCAAAAAGAGGGTTTCAAATCTGCTCTTTCCAAAGGAAGGTTCAACTCTGTGAGTTGAACACACGCAGCCCAAAGAAGTTACTGACAATTCTTCTGTCTAGCGTTATATGCAGAAATCCCGTTTCCAACGAAATCCTCAAAGAGGTCTCAATATCCACTTGCAGACTTTACAAACAGAGTGTTTCCAGACTGCTCTATGAAAACAAAGGTTAAACACTGTGAGTGGAACTCACACATCTCAAAGTGGTTGCTGAGAATGATTCTCTCTAGTTTTTATACGAAGATACTTCCTTTTCAACCGTAGGCCCAAAATCGATTGAAATCTCCACTTGGAAATTCCACAAAAAGAGGGTTTCAAATCTGCTCTGTCTAAAGTAAGGTTCAACTCTGTGAGTTGAACACATGCAGCCCAAAGAAGTTACTGAGAATTCTTCTGTCTAGCGTTATATGCAGAAATCCCGTTTCCAACGAAATCCTCAAAGAGGTCCAAATATCCACTTGCAGGCTTTACAAACAGAGTGTTTCCAAACTGCTCTATGAACACAAAGGTTAAACTCTGTGAGCGGAACTCACACATCCCAAAGTGGTTGCTGAGAAAGATTCTCTCTAGTTTTTATACGAAGATATTTCCTTTTCTACCGTAGTCCCAAAATGTCTTGAAATCTCCACTTGCAAATTCCACAAAAAGAGGGTTTCAAATCTGCTCTGTCTAAAGGAAGGTTCAACTCTGTCTGTTGAACACATGCAGCCCTAAGAAGTTACTGAGAATACTTCTGTCTAGCGTTATATGCAGAAATCCCGTTTCCAACGAAATCCTCAATGAGGTCCAAATATCCACTTGCAGGCTTTACAAACAGAGTGTTTCCAAACTGCTCTATGAAAACAAAGGTTAAACTCTGTGAGTGGAACTCACACATCCCAAAGTGGTTGCTGAGAATGATTCTCTCTAGTTTTTATACGAAGATATTTCCTTTTCTACCGTAGGCCCAAATCGCTTGAAATCTCCCCTTGGAAATTCCACAAAAAGAGGGTTTCAAATCTGCTCTTTCTAAAGGAAGGTTCAACTCTGTGAGTTGAACACACGCAGCCCAAAGATGTTACTGAGAATTCTTCTGTCTAGCGTTATATGCAGAAATCCCGTTTCCAACGAAATCCTCAAAGAGGTCTCAATATCCACTTGCAGACTTTACAAACAGAGTGTTTCCAGACTGCTCTATGAAAACAAAGGTTAAACACTGTGAGTGGAACTCACACATCTCAAAGTGGTTGCTGAGAATGATTCTCTCTAGTTTTTATACGAAGATATTTCCTTTTCAACCGTAAGCCCAAAATCGCTTGAAATCTCCACTTGGAAATTCCACAAAAAGAGGGTTTCAAATCTGCTCTGTCTAAAGTAAGGTTCAACTCTGTGAGTTGAACACATGCAGCCCAAAGAAGTTACTGAGAATTCTTCTGTCTAGCGTTATATGCAGAAATCCCGTTTCCAACGAAATCCTCAAAGAGGTCCAAATATCCACTTGCAGGCTTTACAAACAGAGTGTTTCCAAACTGCTCTATGAACACAAAGGTTAAACTCTGTGAGTGGAACTCACACATCCCAAAGTGGTTGCTGAGAATGATTCTCTCTAGTTTTTATACGAAGATATTTCCTTTTCTACCGTAGGCCCAAAATCGCTTGAAATCTCCACTTGGAAATTCCACAAAAAGAGGGTTTCAAATCTGCTCTGTCTAAAGTAAGGTTCAACTCTGTGAGTTGAACACATGCAGCCCAAAGAAGTTACTGAGAATTCTTCTGTCTAGCGTTATATGCAGAAATCCCGTTTCCAACGAAATCCTCCAAGAGGTCCAAATATCCACTTGCAGACTTTACAAACAGAGTGTTTCCAATCTGCTCTATGAAAACAAAGGTTAAACTCTGTGAGTGGAACGCACACATCCCAAAGAGTTTGCAGAGAATGATTCTCTCTAGTTTTTATAGGAAGATATTTCCTTTTCTACCGTAGGCCCAAATCGCTTGAAATCTCCACTTGGAAATTCAAGAAAAAGAGGGTTTCAAATCTGCTCTGTCTAAAGTAAGGTTCAACTCTGTGAGTTGAACACAGGCAGCCCAAAGAAGTTACTGACATTTCTTCTGTCTAGCGTTATACGCAGAAATCCCGTTTCCAACAAAATCCTCAAAGAGGTCCAAATATCCACTTGCAGATTTTACAAATAGAGTGTTTCCAAACTGCTCTATGAAAACAAAGGTTAAACTCTGTGAGAGGAACGCACACATCCCAAAGTGTTTGCTGAGAATGATTCCCTCTAGTTTTTATATGAAGATATTTCCTTTTCTACCATAGGCCCAAATCTCTTGAAATCTCCACTTGCAAATTCCACAAAAAGAGGGTTTCAAATCTGCTCTGTCTAAAGGAAGGTTCAACTCTGTGTATTGAACACACGCAGGCCAAAGAAGTTACTGAGAATTCTTCTGTCTAGCGTTATATGCAGAAATCCAGTTTCCAACGAAATCCTCAAAGAGGTCTCAATATCCACTTGCAGACTTTACAAACAGAGTGTTTCCAGACTGCTCTATGAAAACAAAGGTTAAACACTGTGAGTGGAACTCACACATCCCAAAGTGGTTGCTGAGAATGATTCTCTCTAGTTTTTATACGAAGATATTTCCTTTTCTACCGTAGGCCCAAATCGCTTGAAATCTCCCATTGGAAATTCCACAAAAAGAGGGTTTCAAATCTGCTCTTTCTAAAGGAAGGTTCAACTCTGTGAGTTGAACACACGCAGCCCAAAGATGTTACTGAGAATTCTTCTGTCTAGCGTTATATGCAGAAATCCCGTTTCCAACGAAATCCTCAAAGAGGTCTCAATATCCACTTGCAGACTTTACAAACAGAGTGTTTCCAGACTGCTCTATGAAAACAAAGGTTAAACACTGTGAGTGGAACTCACACATCTCATAGTGGTTGCTGAGAATGATTCTCTCTAGTTTTTATACAAAGATATTTCCTTTTCAACCGTAAGCCCAAAATCGCTTGAAATCTCCACCTGGAAATTCCACAAAAAGAGGGTTTCAAATCTGCTCTGTCTAAAGTAAGGTTCAACTCTGTGAGTTGAACACATGCAGCCCAAAGAAGTTACTGAGAATTCTTCTGTCTAGCGTTATATGCAGAAATACCGTTTCCAACGAAATCCTCAAAGAGGTCCAAATATCCACTTGCAGGCTTTACAAACAGAGTGTTTCCAAACTGCTCTATGAACACAAAGGTTAAACTCTGTGAGTGGAACTCACACATCCCAAAGTGGTTGCTGAGAATGATTCTCTCTAGTTTTTATACGAAGATATTTCCTTTTCTACCGTAGGCCCAAAATCGCTTGAAATCTCCACTTGGAAATTCCACAAAAAGAGGGTTTCAAATCTGCTCTGTCTAAAGTAAGGTTCAACTCTGTGAGTTGAACACATGCAGCCCAAAGAAGTTACTGAGAATTCTTCTGTCTAGCGTTATATGCAGAAATCCCGTTTCCAACGAAATCCTCCAAGAGGTCCAAATATCCACTTGCAGACTTTACAAACAGAGTGTTTCCAATCTGCTCTATGAAAACAAAGGTTAAACTCTGTGAGTGGAACGCACACATCCCAAAGAGTTTGCAGAGAATGATTCTCTCTAGTTTTTATAGGAAGATATTTCCTTTTCTACCGTAGGCCCAAATCGCTTGAAATCTCCACTTGGAAATTCAAGAAAAAGAGGGTTTCAAATCTGCTCTGTCTAAAGTAAGGTTCAACTCTGTGAGTTGAACACAGGCAGCCCAAAGAAGTTACTGACAATTCTTCTGTCTAGCGTTATACGCAGAAATCCCGTTTCCAACAAAATCCTCAAAGAGGTCCAAATATCCACTTGCAGATTTTACAAATAGAGTGTTTCCAAACTGCTCTATGAAAACAAAGGTTAAACTCTGTGAGAGGAACGCACACATCCCAAAGTGTTTGCTGAGAATGATTCCCTCTAGTTTTTATATGAAGATATTTCCTTTTCTACCATAGGCCCAAATCTCTTGAAATCTCCACTTGCAAATTCCACAAAAAGAGGGTTTCAAATCTGCTCTGTCTAAAGGAAGGTTCAACTCTGTGTATTGAACACACGCAGGCCAAAGAAGTTACTGAGAATTCTTCTGTCTAGCGTTATATGCAGAAATCCAGTTTCCAACGAAATCCTCAAAGAGGTCTCAATATCCACTTGCAGACTTTACAAACAGAGTGTTTCCAGACTGCTCTATGAAAACAAAGGTTAAACACTGTGAGTGGAACTCACACATCCCAAAGTGGTTGCTGAGAATGATTCTCTCTAGTTTTTATACGAAGATATTTCCTTTTCTACCGTAGGCCCAAATCGCTTGAAATCTCCCATTGGAAATTCCACAAAAAGAGGGTTTCAAATCTGCTCTTTCTAAAGGAAGGTTCAACTCTGTGAGTTGAACACACGCAGCCCAAAGATGTTACTGAGAATTCTTCTGTCTAGCGTTATATGCAGAAATCCCGTTTCCAACGAAATCCTCAAAGAGGTCTCAATATCCACTTGCAGACTTTACAAACAGAGTGTTTCCAGACTGCTCTATGAAAACAAAGGTTAAACACTGTGAGTGGAACTCACACATCTCATAGTGGTTGCTGAGAATGATTCTCTCTAGTTTTTATACAAAGATATTTCCTTTTCAACCGTAAGCCCAAAATCGCTTGAAATCTCCACTTGGAAATTCCACAAAAAGAGGGTTTCAAATCTGCTCTGTCTAAAGTAAGGTTCAACTCTGTGAGTTGAACACATGCAGCCCAAAGAAGTTACTGAGAATTCTTCTGTCTAGCGTTATATGCAGAAATACCGTTTCCAACGAAATCCTCAAAGAGGTCCAAATATCCACTTGCAGGCTTTACAAACAGAGTGTTTCCAAACTGCTCTATGAACACAAAGGTTAAACTCTGTGAGTGGAACTCACACATCCCAAAGTGGTTGCTGAGAATGATTCTCTCTAGTTTTTATACGAAGATATTTCCTTTTCTACCGTAGGCCCAAAATCGCTTGAAATCTCCACTTGGAAATTCCACAAAAAGAGGGTTTCAAATCTGCTCTGTCTAAAGTAAGGTTCAACTCTGTGAGTTGAACACATGCAGCCCTAAGAAGTTACTGAGAATTCTTCTGTCTAGCGTTATATGCAGAAATCCCGTTTCCAACGAAATCCTCCAAGAGGTCCAAATATCCACTTGCAGACTTTACAAACAGAGTGTTTCCAATCTGCTCTATGAAAACAAAGGTTAAACTCTGTGAGTGGAACGCACACATCCCAAAGAGTTTGCAGAGAATGATTCTCTCTAGTTTTTATAGGAAGATATTTCCTTTTCTACCGTAGGCCCAAATCGCTTGAAATCTCCACTTGGAAATTCAAGAAAAAGAGGGTTTCAAATCTGCTCTGTCTAAAGTAAGGTTCAACTCTGTGAGTTGAACACAGGCAGCCCAAAGAAGTTACTGACAATTCTTCTGTCTAGCGTTATACGCAGAAATCCCGTTTCCAACAAAATCCTCAAAGAGGTCCAAATATCCACTTGCAGATTTTACAAATAGAGTGTTTCCAAACTGCTCTATGAAAACAAAGGTTAAACTCTGTGAGAGGAACGCACACATCCCAAAGTGTTTGCTGAGAATGATTCCCTCTAGTTTTTATATGAAGATATTTCCTTTTCTACCATAGGCCCAAATCTCTTGAAATCTCCACTTGCAAATTCCACAAAAAGAGGGTTTCAAATCTGCTCTGTCTAAAAGAAGGTTCAACTCTGTGTATTGAACACACGCAGCCCAAAGATGTTACTGAGAATTCTTCTGTCTAGCGTTATATGCAGAAATCCCGTTTCCAACGAAATCCTCAAAGAGGTCTCAATATCCACTTGCAGACTTTACAAACAGAGTGTTTCCAGACTGCTCTATGAAAACAAAGGTTAAACACTGTGAGTGGAACTCACACATCTCAAAGTGGTTGCTGAGAATGATTCTCTCTAGTTTTTATACGAAGATACTTCCTTTTCAACCGTAGGCCCAAAATCGATTGAAATCTCCACTTGGAAATTCCACAAAAAGAGGGTTTCAAATCTGCTCTGTCTAAAGTAAGGTTCAACTCTGTCAGTTGAACACATGCAGCCCAAAGAAGTTACTGAGAATTCTTCTGTCTAGCGTTATATGCAGAAATCCCGTTTCCAACGAAATCCTCCAAGAGGTCCAAATATCCACTTGCAGACTTTACAAACAGAGTGTTTCCAATCTGCTCTATGAAAACATAGGTTAAACTCTGTGAGTGGAACGCACACATCCCAAAGAGTTTGCAGAGAATGATTCTCTCTAGTTTTTATAGGAAGATATTTCCTTTTCTACCGTAGGCCCAAATCGCTTGAAATCTCCACTTGGAAATTCAAGAAAAAGAGGGTTTCAAATCTGCTCTGTCTAAAGTAAGGTTCAACTCTGTGAGTTGAACACAGGCAGCCCAAAGAAGTTACTGACAATTCTTCTGTCTAGCGTTATACGCAGAAATCCCGTTTCCAACAAAATCCTCAAAGAGGTCCAAATATCCACTTGCAGATTTTACAAATAGAGTGTTTCCAAACTGCTCTATGAAAACAAAGGTTAAACTCTGTGAGAGGAACGCACACATCCCAAAGTGTTTGCTGAGAATGATTCCCTCTAGTTTTTATATGAAGCTATTTCCTTTTCTACCATAGGCCCAAATCTCTTGAAATCTCCACTTGCAAATTCCACAAAAAGAGGGTTTCAAATCTGCTCTGTCTAAAGGAAGGTTCAACTCTGTGTATTGAACACACGCAGGCCAAAGAAGTTACTGAGAATTCTTCTGTCTAGCGTTATATGCAGAAATCCCGTTTCCAACGATATCCTCAAAGAGGTCCAAATATCCAATTGCAGGCTTTACAAACAGAGTGTTTCCAAACTGCTCTATGAAAACAAAGGTTAAACTCTGTGAGTGGAACTCACAAATCCCAAAGTGGTTGCTGAGAATGATTCTCTCTAGTTTTTATACGAAGATATTTCCTTTTCTACCGTAGGCCCAAAATCGCTTGAAATCTCCACTTGGAAATTCCTCAAAAAGAGGGTTTCAAATCTGCTCTGTCTAAAGTAAGGTTCAACTCTGTGAGTTGAACACACGCAGCCCAAAGAAGTTACTGACAATTCTTCTGTCTAGCGTTATATGCAGAAATCCCGTTTCCAACGAAATCCTCAAAGAGGTCTCAATATCCACTTGCAGACTTTACAAACAGAGTGTTTCCAGACTGCTCTATGAAAACAAAGGTTAAACACTGTGAGTGGAACTCACACATCTCAAAGTGGTTGCTGAGAATGATTCTCTCTAGTTTTTATACGAAGATATTTCCTTTTCAACCGTAGGCCCAAAATCGATTGAAATCTCCACTTGGAAATTCCACAAAAAGAGGGTTTTAAATCTGCTCTGTCTAAAGTAAGGTTCAACTCTGTGAGTTGAACACATGCAGCCCAAAGAAGTTACTGAGAATTCTTCTGTCTAGCGTTATATGCAGAAATCCCGTTTCCAACGAAATCCTCAAAGAGGTCCAAATATCCACTTGCAGGCTTTACAAACAGAGTGTTTCCAAACTGCTCTATGAACACAAAGGTTAAACTCTGTGAGTGGAACTCACACATCCCAAAGTGGTTGCTGAGAAAGATTCTCTCTAGTTTTTATACGAAGATATTTCCTTTTCTACCGTAGTCCCAAAATCGCTTGAAATCTCCACTTGCAAATTCCACAAAAAGAGGGTTTCAAATCTGCTCTGTCTAAAGGAAGGTTCAACTCTGTGAGTTGAACACATGCAGCCCTAAGAAGTTACTGAGAATTCTTCTGTCTAGCGTTATATGCAGAAATCCCGTTTCCAACGAAATCCTCAATGAGGTCCAAATATCCACTTGCAGGCTTTACAAACAGAGTGTTTCCAAACTGCTCTATGAAAACAAAGGTTAAACTCTGTGAGTGGAACTCACACATCCCAAAGTGGTTGCTGAGAATGATTCTCTCTAGTTTTTATACGAAGATATTTCCTTTTCTACCGTAGGCCCAAATCGCTTGAAATCTCCCCTTGGAAATACCACAAAAAGAGGGTTTCAAATCTGCTCTTTCTAAAGGAAGGTTCAACTCTGTGAGTTGAACACACGCAGCCCAAAGATGTTACTGAGAATTCTTCTGTCTAGCGTTATATGCAGAAATCCCGTTTCCAACGAAATCCTCAAAGAGGTCTCAATATCCACTTGCAGACTTTACAAACAGAGTGTTTCCAGACTGCTCTATGAAAACAAAGGTTAAACACTGTGAGTGGAACTCACACATCTCAAAGTGGTTGCTGAGAATGATTCTCTCTAGTTTTTATACGAAGATACTTCCTTTTCAACCGTAGGCCCAAAATCGCTTGAAATCTCCCCTTGGAAATTCCACAAAAAGAGGGTTTCAAATCTGCTCTGTCTAAAGTAAGGTTCAACTCTGTCAGTTGAACACATGCAGCCCAAAGAAGTTACTGAGAATTCTTCTGTCTAGCGTTATATGCAGAAATCCCGTTTCCAACGAAATCCTCAAAGAGGTCTCAATATCCACTTGCAGACTTTACAAACAGAGTGTTTCCAGACTGCTCTATGAAAACAAAGGTTAAACACTGTGAGTGGAACTCACACATCTCAAAGTGGTTGCTGAGAATGATTCTCTGTAGTTTTTATACGAAGATATTTCCTTTTCAACCGTAAGCCCAAAATCGCTTGAAATCTCCACTTGGAAATTCAAGAAAAAGAGGGTTTCAAATCTGCTCTGTCTAAAGTAAGGTTCAACTCTGTGAGTTGAACACATGCAGCCCAAAGAAGTTACTGAGAATTCTTCTGTCTAGCGTTATATGCAGAAATCTCGTTTCCAACGAAATCCTCAAAGAGGTCCAAATATCCACTTGCAGGCTTTACAAACAGAGTGTTTCCAAACTGCTCTATGAACACAAACGTTAAACTCTGTGAGTGGAACTCACACATCCCAAAGTGGTTGCTGAGAATGATTCTCTCTAGTTTTTATACGAAGATATTTCCTTTTCTACCGTAGGCCCAAAATCGCTTGAAATCTCCACTTGGAAATTCCACAAAAAGAGGGTTTCAAATCTGCTCTGTCTAAAGTAAGGTTCAACTCTGTGAGTTGAACACATGCAGCCCAAAGAAGTTACTGAGAATTCTTCTGTCTAGCGTTATATGCAGAAATCCCGTTTCCAACGAAATCCTCCAAGAGGTCCAAATATCCACTTGCAGACTTTACAAACAGAGTGTTTCCAATCTGCTCTATGAAAACATAGGTTAAACTCTGTGAGTGGAACGCACACATCCCAAAGAGTTTGCAGAGAATGATTCTCTCTAGTTTTTATAGGAAGATATTTCCTTTTCTACCGTAGGCCCAAATCGCTTGAAATCTCCACTTGGAAATTCAAGAAAAAGAGGGTTTCAAATCTGCTCTGTCTAAAGTAAGGTTCAACTCTGTGAGTTGAACACAGGCAGCCCAAAGAAGTTACTGACAATTCTTCTGTCTAGCGTTATACGCAGAAATCCCGTTTCCAACAAAATCCTCAAAGAGGTCCAAATATCCACTTGCAGATTTTACAAATAGAGTGTTTCCAAACTGCTCTATGAAAACAAAGGTTAAACTCTGTGAGAGGAACGCACACATCCCAAAGTGTTTGCTGAGAATGATTCCCTCTAGTTTTTATATGAAGATATTTCCTTTTCTACCATAGGCCCAAATCTCTTGAAATCTCCACTTGCAAATTCCACAAAAAGAGGGTTTCAAATCTGCTCTGTCTAAAGGAAGGTTCAACTCTGTGTATTGAACACACGCAGGCCAAAGAAGTTACTGAGAATTCTTCTGTCTAGCGTTATATGCAGAAATCCCGTTTCCAACGAAATCCTCAAAGAGGTCCAAATATCCACTTGCAGGCTTTACAAACAGAGTGTTTCCAAACTGCTCTATGAACACAAAGGTTAAACTCTGTGAGTGGAACTCACACATCCCAAAGTGGTTGCTGAGAAAGATTCTCTCTAGTTTTTATACGAAGATATTTCCTTTTCTACCGTAGTCCCAAAATCGCTTGAAATCTCCACTTGCAAATTCCACAAAAAGAGGGTTTCAAATCTGCTCTGTCTAAAGGAAGGTTCAACTCTGTGAGTTGAACACATGCAGCCCTAAGAAGTTACTGAGAATTCTTCTGTCTAGCGTTATATGCAGAAATCCCGTTTCCAACGAAATCCTCAATGAGGTCCAAATATCCCCTTGCAGGCTTTACAAACAGAGTGTTTCCAAACTGCTCTATGAAAACAAAGGTTAAACTCTGTGAGTGGAACTCACACATCCCAAAGTGGTTGCTGAGAATGATTCTCTCTAGTTTTTATACGAAGATATTTCCTTTTCTACCGTAGGCCCAAATCGCTTGAAATCTCCCCTTGGAAATACCACAAAAAGAGGGTTTCAAATCTGCTCTTTCTAAAGGAAGGTTCAACTCTGTGAGTTGAACACACGCAGCCCAAAGATGTTACTGAGAATTCTTCTGTCTAGCGTTATATGCAGAAATCCCGTTTCCAACGAAATCCTCAAAGAGGTCTCAATATCCACTTGCAGACTTTACAAACAGAGTGTTTCCAGACTGCTCTATGAAAACAAAGGTTAAACACTGTGAGTGGAACTCACACATCTCAAAGTGGTTGCTGAGAATGATTCTCTCTAGTTTTTATACGAAGATACTTCCTTTTCAACCGTAGGCCCAAAATCGCTTGAAATCTCCCCTTGGAAATTCCACAAAAAGAGGGTTTCAAATCTGCTCTGTCTAAAGTAAGGTTCAACTCTGTCAGTTGAACACATGCAGCCCAAAGAAGTTACTGAGAATTCTTCTGTCTAGCGTTATATGCAGAAATCCCGTTTCCAACGAAATCCTCAAAGAGGTCTCAATATCCACTTGCAGACTTTACAAACAGAGTGTTTCCAGACTGCTCTATGAAAACAAAGGTTAAACACTGTGAGTGGAACTCACACATCTCAAAGTGGTTGCTGAGAATGATTCTCTCTAGTTTTTATATGAAGATATTTCCTTTTCAACCGTAAGCCCAAAATCGCTTGAAATCTCCACTTGGAAATTCCACAAAAAGAGGGTTTCAAATCTGCTCTGTCTAAAGTAAGGTTCAACTCTGTGAGTTGAACACATGCAGCCCAAAGAAGTTACTGAGAATTCTTCTGTCTAGCGTTATATGCAGAAATCTCGTTTCCAACGAAATCCTCAAAGAGGTCCAAATATCCACTTGCAGGCTTTACAAACAGAGTGTTTCCAAACTGCTCTATGAACACAAACGTTAAACTCTGTGAGTGGAACTCACACATCCCAAAGTGGTTGCTGAGAATGATTCTCTCTAGTTTTTATACGAAGATATTTCCTTTTCTACCGTAGGCCCAAAATCGCTTGAAATCTCCACTTGGAAATTCCACAAAAAGAGGGTTTCAAATCTGCTCTGTCTAAAGTAAGGTTCAACTCTGTGAGTTGAACACATGCAGCCCAAAGAAGTTACTGAGAATTCTTCTGTCTAGCGTTATATGCAGAAATCCCGTTTCCAACGAAATCCTCCAAGAGGTCCAAATATCCACTTGCAGACTTTACAAACAGAGTGTTTCCAATCTGCTCTATGAAAACATAGGTTAAACTCTGTGAGTGGAACGCACACATCCCAAAGAGTTTGCAGAGAATGATTCTCTCTAGTTTTTATAGGAAGATATTTCCTTTTCTACCGTAGGCCCAAATCGCTTGAAATCTCCACTTGGAAATTCAAGAAAAAGAGGGTTTCAAATCTGCTCTGTCTAAAGTAAGGTTCAACTCTGTGAGTTGAACACAGGCAGCCCAAAGAAGTTACTGACAATTCTTCTGTCTAGCGTTATACGCAGAAATCCCGTTTCCAACAAAATCCTCAAAGAGGTCCAAATATCCACTTGCAGATTTTACAAATAGAGTGTTTCCAAACTGCTCTATGAAAACAAAGGTTAAACTCTGTGAGAGGAACGCACACATCCCAAAGTGTTTGCTGAGAATGATTCCCTCTAGTTTTTATATGAAGATATTTCCTTTTCTACCATAGGCCCAAATCTCCTGAAATCTCCACTTGCAAATTCCACAAAAAGAGGGTTTCAAATCTGCTCTGTCTAAAGGAAGGTTCAACTCTGTGTATTGAACACACGCAGGCCAAAGAAGTTACTGAGAATTCTTCTGTCTAGCGTTATATGCAGAAATCCCGTTTCCAACGATATCCTCAAAGAGGTCCAAATATCCAATTGCAGGCTTTACAAACAGAGTGTTTCCAAACTGCTCTATGAAAACAAAGGTTAAACTCTGTGAGTGGAACTCACAAATCCCAAAGTGGTTGCTGAGAATGATTCTCTCTAGTTTTCATACGAAGATATTTCCTTTTCTACCGTAGGCCCAAAATCGCTTGAAATCTCCACTTGGAAATTCCTCAAAAAGAGGGTTTCAAATCTGCTCTGTCTAAAGTAAGGTTCAACTCTGTGAGTTGAACACACGCAGCCCAAAGAAGTTACTGACAATTCTTCTGTCTAGCGTTATATGCAGAAATCCCGTTTCCAACGAAATCCTCAAAGAGGTCTCAATATCCACTTGCAGACTTTACAAACAGAGTGTTTCCAGACTGCTCTATGAAAACAAAGGTTAAACACTGTGAGTGGAACTCACACATCTCAAAGTGGTTGCTGAGAATGATTCTCTCTAGTTTTTATACGAAGATATTTCCTTTTCAACCGTAGGCCCAAAATCGATTGAAATCTCCACTTGGAAATTCCACAAAAAGAGGGTTTCAAATCTGCTCTGTCTAAAGTAAGGTTCAACTCTGTGAGTTGAACACATGCAGCCCAAAGAAGTTACTGAGAATTCTTCTGTCTAGCGTTATATGCAGAAATCCCGTTTCCAACGAAATCCTCAAAGAGGTCCAAATATCCACTTGCAGGCTTTACAAACAGAGTGTTTCCAAACTGCTCTATGAACACAAAGGTTAAACTCTGTGAGTGGAACTCACACATCCCAAAGTGGTTGCTGAGAAAGATTCTCTCTAGTTTTTATACGAAGATATTTCCTTTTCTACCGTAGTCCCAAAATCTCTTGAAATCTCCACTTGCAAATTCCACAAAAAGAGGGTTTCAAATCTGCTCTGTCTAAAGGAAGGTTCAACTCTGTGAGTTGAACACATGCAGCCCTAAGAAGTTACTGAGAATTCTTCTGTCTAGCGTTATATGCAGAAATCCCGTTTCCAACGAAATCCTCAATGAGGTCCAAATATCCACTTGCAGGCTTTACAAACAGAGTGTTTCCAAACTGCTCTATGAAAACAAAGGTTAAACTCTGTGAGTGGAACTCACACATCCCAAAGTGGTTGCTGAGAATGATTCTCTCTAGTTTTTATACGAAGATATTTCCTTTTCTACCGTAGGCCCAAATCGCTTGAAATCTCCCCTTGGAAATACCACAAAAAGAGGGTTTCAAATCTGCTCTTTCTAAAGGAAGGTTCAACTCTGTGAGTTGAACACACGCAGCCCAAAGATGTTACTGAGAATTCTTCTGTCTAGCGTTATATGCAGAAATCCCGTTTCCAACGAAATCCTCAAAGAGGTCTCAATATCCACTTGCAGACTTTACAAACAGAGTGTTTCCAGACTGCTCTATGAAAACAAAGGTTAAACACTGTGAGTGGAACTCACACATCTCAAAGTGGTTGCTGAGAATGATTCTCTCTAGTTTTTATACGAAGATACTTCCTTTTCAACCGTAGGCCCAAAATCGCTTGAAATCTCCCCTTGGAAATTCCACAAAAAGAGGGTTTCAAATCTGCTCTGTCTAAAGTAAGGTTCAACTCTGTCAGTTGAACACATGCAGCCCAAAGAAGTTACTGAGAATTCTTCTGTCTAGCGTTATATGCAGAAATCCCGTTTCCAACGAAATCCTCAAAGAGGTCTCAATATCCACTTGCAGACTTTACAAACAGAGTGTTTCCAGACTGCTCTATGAAAACAAAGGTTAAACACTGTGAGTGGAACTCACACATCTCAAAGTGGTTGCTGAGAATGATTCTCTGTAGTTTTTATACGAAGATATTTCCTTTTCAACCGTAAGCCCAAAATCGCTTGAAATCTCCACTTGGAAATTCAAGAAAAAGAGGGTTTCAAATCTGCTCTGTCTAAAGTAAGGTTCAACTCTGTGAGTTGAACACATGCAGCCCAAAGAAGTTACTGAGAATTCTTCTGTCTAGCGTTATATGCAGAAATCTCGTTTCCAACGAAATCCTCAAAGAGGTCCAAATATCCACTTGCAGGCTTTACAAACAGAGTGTTTCCAAACTGCTCTATGAACACAAACGTTAAACTCTGTGAGTGGAACTCACACATCCCAAAGTGGTTGCTGAGAATGATTCTCTCTAGTTTTTATACGAAGATATTTCCTTTTCTACCGTAGGCCCAAAATCGCTTGAAATCTCCACTTGGAAATTCCACAAAAAGAGGGTTTCAAATCTGCTCTGTCTAAAGTAAGGTTCAACTCTGTGAGTTGAACACATGCAGCCCAAAGAAGTTACTGAGAATTCTTCTGTCTAGCGTTATATGCAGAAATCCCGTTTCCAACGAAATCCTCCAAGAGGTCCAAATATCCACTTGCAGACTTTACAAACAGAGTGTTTCCAATCTGCTCTATGAAAACATAGGTTAAACTCTGTGAGTGGAACGCACACATCCCAAAGAGTTTGCAGAGAATGATTCTCTCTAGTTTTTATAGGAAGATATTTCCTTTTCTACCGTAGGCCCAAATCGCTTGAAATCTCCACTTGGAAATTCAAGAAAAAGAGGGTTTCAAATCTGCTCTGTCTAAAGTAAGGTTCAACTCTGTGAGTTGAACACAGGCAGCCCAAAGAAGTTACTGACAATTCTTCTGTCTAGCGTTATACGCAGAAATCCCGTTTCCAACAAAATCCTCAAAGAGGTCCAAATATCCACTTGCAGATTTTACAAATAGAGTGTTTCCAAACTGCTCTATGAAAACAAAGGTTAAACTCTGTGAGAGGAACGCACACATCCCAAAGTGTTTGCTGAGAATGATTCCCTCTAGTTTTTATATGAAGATATTTCCTTTTCTACCATAGGCCCAAATCTCTTGAAATCTCCACTTGCAAATTCCACAAAAAGAGGGTTTCAAATCTGCTCTGTCTAAAGGAAGGTTCAACTCTGTGTATTGAACACACGCAGGCCAAAGAAGTTACTGAGAATTCTTCTGTCTAGCGTTATATGCAGAAATCCCGTTTCCAACGAAATCCTCAAAGAGGTCCAAATATCCACTTGCAGGCTTTACAAACAGAGTGTTTCCAAACTGCTTTATGAACACAAAGGTTAAACTCTGTGAGTGGAACTCACACATCCCAAAGTGGTTGCTGAGAAAGATTCTCTCTAGTTTTTATACGAAGATATTTCCTTTTCTACCGTAGTCCCAAAATCGCTTGAAATCTCCACTTGCAAATTCCACAAAAAGAGGGTTTCAAATCTGCTCTGTCTAAAGGAAGGTTCAACTCTGTGAGTTGAACACATGCAGCCCTAAGAAGTTACTGAGAATTCTTCTGTCTAGCGTTATATGCAGAAATCCCGTTTCCAACGAAATCCTCAATGAGGTCCAAATATCCCCTTGCAGGCTTTACAAACAGAGTGTTTCCAAACTGCTCTATGAAAACAAAGGTTAAACTCTGTGAGTGGAACTCACACATCCCAAAGTGGTTGCTGAGAATGATTCTCTCTAGTTTTTATACGAAGATATTTCCTTTTCTACCGTAGGCCCAAATCGCTTGAAATCTCCCCTTGGAAATACCACAAAAAGAGGGTTTCAAATCTGCTCTTTCTAAAGGAAGGTTCAACTCTGTGAGTTGAACACACGCAGCCCAAAGATGTTACTGAGAATTCTTCTGTCTAGCGTTATATGCAGAAATCCCGTTTCCAACGAAATCCTCAAAGAGGTCTCAATATCCACTTGCAGACTTTACAAACAGAGTGTTTCCAGACTGCTCTATGAAAACAAAGGTTAAACACTGTGAGTGGAACTCACACATCTCAAAGTGGTTGCTGAGAATGATTCTCTCTAGTTTTTATACGAAGATACTTCCTTTTCAACCGTAGGCCCAAAATCGCTTGAAATCTCCCCTTGGAAATTCCACAAAAAGAGGGTTTCAAATCTGCTCTGTCTAAAGTAAGGTTCAACTCTGTCAGTTGAACACATGCAGCCCAAAGAAGTTACTGAGAATTCTTCTGTCTAGCGTTATATGCAGAAATCCCGTTTCCAACGAAATCCTCAAAGAGGTCTCAATATCCACTTGCAGACTTTACAAACAGAGTGTTTCCAGACTGCTCTATGAAAACAAAGGTTAAACACTGTGAGTGGAACTCACACATCTCAAAGTGGTTGCTGAGAATGATTCTCTCTAGTTTTTATATGAAGATATTTCCTTTTCAACCGTAAGCCCAAAATCGCTTGAAATCTCCACTTGGAAATTCCACAAAAAGAGGGTTTCAAATCTGCTCTGTCTAAAGTAAGGTTCAACTCTGTGAGTTGAACACATGCAGCCCAAAGAAGTTACTGAGAATTCTTCTGTCTAGCGTTATATGCAGAAATCTCGTTTCCAACGAAATCCTCAAAGAGGTCCAAATATCCACTTGCAGGCTTTACAAACAGAGTGTTTCCAAACTGCTCTATGAACACAAACGTTAAACTCTGTGAGTGGAACTCACACATCCCAAAGTGGTTGCTGAGAATGATTCTCTCTAGTTTTTATACGAAGATATTTCCTTTTCTACCGTAGGCCCAAAATCGCTTGAAATCTCCACTTGGAAATTCCACAAAAAGAGGGTTTCAAATCTGCTCTGTCTAAAGTAAGGTTCAACTCTGTGAGTTGAACACATGCAGCCCAAAGAAGTTACTGAGAATTCTTCTGTCTAGCGTTATATGCAGAAATCCCGTTTCCAACGAAATCCTCCAAGAGGTCCAAATATCCACTTGCAGACTTTACAAACAGAGTGTTTCCAATCTGCTCTATGAAAACATAGGTTAAACTCTGTGAGTGGAACGCACACATCCCAAAGAGTTTGCAGAGAATGATTCTCTCTAGTTTTTATAGGAAGATATTTCCTTTTCTACCGTAGGCCCAAATCGCTTGAAATCTCCACTTGGAAATTCAAGAAAAAGAGGGTTTCAAATCTGCTCTGTCTAAAGTAAGGTTCAACTCTGTGAGTTGAACACAGGCAGCCCAAAGAAGTTACTGACAATTCTTCTGTCTAGCGTTATACGCAGAAATCCCGTTTCCAACAAAATCCTCAAAGAGGTCCAAATATCCACTTGCAGATTTTACAAATAGAGTGTTTCCAAACTGCTCTATGAAAACAAAGGTTAAACTCTGTGAGAGGAACGCACACATCCCAAAGTGTTTGCTGAGAATGATTCCCTCTAGTTTTTATATGAAGATATTTCCTTTTCTACCATAGGCCCAAATCTCCTGAAATCTCCACTTGCAAATTCCACAAAAAGAGGGTTTCAAATCTGCTCTGTCTAAAGGAAGGTTCAACTCTGTGTATTGAACACACGCAGGCCAAAGAAGTTACTGAGAATTCTTCTGTCTAGCGTTATATGCAGAAATCCCGTTTCCAACGATATCCTCAAAGAGGTCCAAATATCCAATTGCAGGCTTTACAAACAGAGTGTTTCCAAACTGCTCTATGAAAACAAAGGTTAAACTCTGTGAGTGGAACTCACAAATCCCAAAGTGGTTGCTGAGAATGATTCTCTCTAGTTTTTATACGAAGATATTTCCTTTTCTACCGTAGGCCCAAAATCGCTTGAAATCTCCACTTGGAAATTCCTCAAAAAGAGGGTTTCAAATCTGCTCTGTCTAAAGTAAGGTTCAACTCTGTGAGTTGAACACACGCAGCCCAAAGAAGTTACTGACAATTCTTCTGTCTAGCGTTATATGCAGAAATCCCGTTTCCAACGAAATCCTCAAAGAGGTCTCAATATCCACTTGCAGACTTTACAAACAGAGTGTTTCCAGACTGCTCTATGAAAACAAAGGTTAAACACTGTGAGTGGAACTCACACATCTCAAAGTGGTTGCTGAGAATGATTCTCTCTAGTTTTTATACGAAGATATTTCCTTTTCAACCGTAGGCCCAAAATCGATTGAAATCTCCACTTGGAAATTCCACAAAAAGAGGGTTTCAAATCTGCTCTGTCTAAAGTAAGGTTCAACTCTGTGAGTTGAACACATGCAGCCCAAAGAAGTTACTGAGAATTCTTCTGTCTAGCGTTATATGCAGAAATCCCGTTTCCAACGAAATCCTCAAAGAGGTCCAAATATCCACTTGCAGGCTTTACAAACAGAGTGTTTCCAAACTGCTCTATGAACACAAAGGTTAAACTCTGTGAGTGGAACTCACACATCCCAAAGTGGTTGCTGAGAAAGATTCTCTCTAGTTTTTATACGAAGATATTTCCTTTTCTACCGTAGTCCCAAAATCTCTTGAAATCTCCACTTGCAAATTCCACAAAAAGAGGGTTTCAAATCTGCTCTGTCTAAAGGAAGGTTCAACTCTGTCAGTTGAACACATGCAGCCCTAAGAAGTTACTGAGAATTCTTCTGTCTAGCGTTATATGCAGAAATCCCGTTTCCAACGAAATCCTCAATGAGGTCCAAATATCCACTTGCAGGCTTTACAAACAGAGTGTTTCCAAACTGCTCTATGAAAACAAAGGTTAAACTCTGTGAGTGGAACTCACACATCCCAAAGTGGTTGCTGAGAATGATTCTCTCTAGTTTTTATACGAAGATATTTCCTTTTCTACCGTAGGCCCAAATCGCTTGAAATCTCCCCTTGGAAATTCCACAAAAAGAGGGTTTCAAATCTGCTCTGTCTAAAGTAAGGTTCAACTCTGTGAGTTGAACACATGCAGCCCAAAGAAGTTACTGAGAATTCTTCTGTCTAGCGTTATATGCAGAAATCCCGTTTCCAAAGAAATCCTCCAAGAGGTCCAAATATCCACTTGCAGACTTTACAAACAGAGTGTTTCCAATCTGCTCTATGAAAACATAGGTTAAACTCTGTGAGTGGAACGCACACATCCCAAAGAGTTTGCAGAGAATGATTCTCTCTAGTTTTTATAGGAAGATATTTCCTTTTCTACCGTAGGCCCAAATCGCTTGAAATCTCCACTTGGAAATTCAAGAAAAAGAGGGTTTCAAATCTGCTCTGTCTAAAGTAAGGTTCAACTCTGTGAGTTGAACACAGGCAGCCCAAAGAAGTTACTGACAATTCTTCTGTCTAGCGTTATACGCAGAAATCCCGTTTCCAACAAAATCCTCAAAGAGGTCCAAATATCCACTTGCAGATTTTACAAATAGAGTGTTTCCAAACTGCTCTATGAAAACAAAGGTTAAACTCTGTGAGAGGAACGCACACATCCCAAAGTGTTTGCTGAGAATGATTCCCTCTAGTTTTTATATGAAGATATTTCCTTTTCTACCATAGGCCCAAATCTCTTGAAATCTCCACTTGCAAATTCCACAAAAAGAGGGTTTCAAATCTGCTCTGTCTAAAGGAAGGTTCAACTCTGTGTATTGAACACACGCAGGCCAAAGAAGTTACTGAGAATTCTTCTGTCTAGCGTTATATGCAGAAATCCCGTTTCCAACGATATCTTCAAAGAGGTCCAAATATCCAATTGCAGGCTTTACAAACAGAGTGTTTCCAGACTGCTCTATGAAAACAAAGGTTAAACACTGTGAGTGGAACTCACACATCTCAAAGTGGTTGCTGAGAATGATTCTCTCTAGTTTTTATACGAAGATATTTCCTTTTCAACCGTAGGCCCAAAATCGATTGAAATCTCCACTTGGAAATTCCACAAAAAGAGGGTTTCAAATCTGCTCTGTCTAAAGTAAGGTTCAACTCTGTGAGTTGAACACATGCAGCCCAAAGAAGTTACTGAGAATTCTTCTGTCTAGCGTTATATGCAGAAATCCCGTTTCCAACGAAATCCTCAAAGAGGTCCAAATATCCACTTGCAGGCTTTACAAACAGAGTGTTTCCAAACTGCTCTATGAACACAAAGGTTAAACTCTGTGAGTGGAACTCACACATCCCAAAGTGGTTGCTGAGAAAGATTCTCTCTAGTTTTTATACGAAGATATTTCCTTTTCTACCGTAGTCCCAAAATCTCTTGAAATCTCCACTTGCAAATTCCACAAAAAGAGGGTTTCAAATCTGCTCTGTCTAAAGGAAGGTTCAACTCTGTCAGTTGAACACATGCAGCCCTAAGAAGTTACTGAGAATTCTTCTGTCTAGCGTTATATGCAGAAATCCCGTTTCCAACGAAATCCTCAATGAGGTCCAAATATCCACTTGCAGGCTTTACAAACAGAGTGTTTCCAAACTGCTCTATGAAAACAAAGGTTAAACTCTGTGAGTGGAACTCACACATCCCAAAGTGGTTGCTGAGAATGATTCTCTCTAGTTTTTATACGAAGATATTTCCTTTTCTACCGTAGGCCCAAATCGCTTGAAATCTCCCCTTGGAAATTCCACAAAAAGAGGGTTTCAAATCTGCTCTGTCTAAAGTAAGGTTCAACTCTGTGAGTTGAACACACGCAGCCCAAAGAAGTTACTGAGAATTCTTCTGTCTAGCGTTATATGCAGAAATCCCGTTTCCAACGAAATCCTCCAAGAGGTCCAAATATCCACTTGCAGACTTTACAAACAGAGTGTTTCCAATCTGCTCTATGAAAACATAGGTTAAACTCTGTGAGTGGAACGCACACATCCCAAAGAGTTTGCAGAGAATGATTCTCTCTAGTTTTTATAGGAAGATATTTCCTTTTCTACCGTAGGCCCAAATCGCTTGAAATCTCCACTTGGAAATTCAAGAAAAAGAGGGTTTCAAATCTGCTCTGTCTAAAGTAAGGTTCAACTCTGTGAGTTGAACACAGGCAGCCCAAAGAAGTTACTGACAATTCTTCTGTCTAGCGTTATACGCAGAAATCCCGTTTCCAACAAAATCCTCAAAGAGTTCCAAATATCCACTTGCAGATTTTACAAATAGAGTGTTTCCAAACTGCTCTATGAAAACAAAGGTTAAACTCTGTGAGAGGAACGCACACATCCCAAAGTGTTTGCTGAGAATGATTCCCTCTAGTTTTTATATGAAGATATTTCCTTTTCTACCATAGGCCCAAATCTCTTGAAATCTCCACTTGCAAATTCCACAAAAAGAGGGTTTCAAATCTGCTCTGTCTAAAGGAAGGTTCAACTCTGTGTATTGAACACACGCAGGCCAAAGAAGTTACTGAGAATTCTTCTGTCTAGCGTTATATGCAGAAATCCCGTTTCCAACGATATCCTCAAAGAGGTCCAAATATCCAATTGCAGGCTTTACAAACAGAGTGTTTCCAAACTGCTATATGAAAACAAAGGTTAAACTCTGTGAGTGGAACTCACAAATCCCAAAGTGGTTGCTGAGAATGATTCTCTCTAGTTTTTATACGAAGATATTTCCTTTTCTACCGTAGGCCCAAAATCGCTTGAAATCTCCACTTGGAAATTCCTCAAAAAGAGGGTTTCAAATCTGCTCTGTCTAAAGTAAGGTTCAACTCTGTGAGTTGAACACACGCAGCCCAAAGAAGTTACTGACAATTCTTCTGTCTAGCGTTATATGCAGAAATCCCGTTTCCAACGAAATCCTCAAAGAGGTCTCAATATCCACTTGCAGACTTTACAAACAGAGTGTTTCCAGACTGCTCTATGAAAACAAAGGTTAAACACTGTGAGTGGAACTCACACATCTCAAAGTGGTTGCTGAGAATGATTCTCTCTAGTTTTTATACGAAGATATTTCCTTTTCAACCGTAGGCCCAAAATCGATTGAAATCTCCAGTTGGAAATTCCACAAAAAGAGGGTTTTAAATCTGCTCTGTCTAAAGTAAGGTTCAACTCTGTGAGTTGAACACATGCAGCCCAAAGAAGTTACTGAGAATTCTTCTGTCTAGCGTTATATGCAGAAATCCCGTTTCCAACGAAATCCTCAAAGAGGTCCAAATATCCACTTGCAGGCTTTACAAACAGAGTGTTTCCAAACTGCTCTATGAACACAAAGGTTAAACTCTGTGAGTGGAACTCACACATCCCAAAGTGGTTGCTGAGAAAGATTCTCTCTAGTTTTTATACGAAGATATTTCCTTTTCTACCGTAGTCCCAAAATCGCTTGAAATCTCCACTTGCAAATTCCACAAAAAGAGGGTTTCAAATCTGCTCTTTCTAAAGGAAGGTTCAACTCTGTGAGTTGAACACACGCAGCCCAAAGATGTTACTGAGAATTCTTCTGTCTAGCGTTATATGCAGAAATCCCGTTTCCAACGAAATCCTCAAAGAGGTCTCAATATCCACTTGCAGACTTTACAAACAGAGTGTTTCCAGACTGCTCTATGAAAACAAAGGTTAAACACTGTGAGTGGAACTCACACATCTCAAAGTGGTTGCTGAGAATGATTCTCTCTAGTTTTTATACGAAGATACTTCCTTTTCAACCGTAGGCCCAAAATCGCTTGAAATCTCCCCTTGGAAATTCCACAAAAAGAGGGTTTCAAATCTGCTCTGTCTAAAGTAAGGTTCAACTCTGTCAGTTGAACACATGCAGCCCAAAGAAGTTACTGAGAATTCTTCTGTCTAGCGTTATATGCAGAAATCCCGTTTCCAACGAAATCCTCAAAGAGGTCTCAATATCCACTTGCAGACTTTACAAACAGAGTGTTTCCAGACTGCTCTATGAAAACAAAGGTTAAACACTGTGAGTGGAACTCACACATCTCAAAGTGGTTGCTGAGAATGATTCTCTCTAGTTTTTATACGAAGATATTTCCTTTTCAACCGTAAGCCCAAAATCGCTTGAAATCTCCACTTGGAAATTCCACAAAAAGAGGGTTTCAAATCTGCTCTGTCTAAAGTAAGGTTCAACTGTGTGAGTTGAACACATGCAGCCCAAGGAAGTTACTGAGAATTCTTCTGTCTAGCGTTATATGCAGAAATCTCGTTTCCAACGAAATCCTCTAAGAGGTCCAAATATCCACTTGCAGGCTTTACAAACAGAGTGTTTCCAAACTGCTCTATGAACACAAACGTTAAACTCTGTGAGTGGAACTCACACATCCCAAAGTGGTTGCTGAGAATGATTCTCTCTAGTTTTTATACGAAGATATTTCCTTTTCTACCGTAGGCCCAAAATCGCTTGAAATCTCCACTTGGAAATTCCACAAAAAGAGGGTTTCAAATCTGCTCTGTCTAAAGTAAGGTTCAACTCTGTGAGTTGAACACATGCAGCCCAAAGAAGTTACTGAGAATTCTTCTGTCTAGCGTTATATGCAGAAATCCCGTTTCCAACGAAATCCTCCAAGAGGTCCAAATATCCACTTGCAGACTTTACAAACAGAGTGTTTCCAATCTGCTCTATGAAAACATAGGTTAAACTCTGTGAGTGGAACGCACACATCCCAAAGAGTTTGCAGAGAATGATTCTCTCTAGTTTTTATAGGAAGATATTTCCTTTTCTACCGTAGGCCCAAATCGCTTGAAATCTCCACTTGGAAATTCAAGAAAAAGAGGGTTTCAAATCTGCTCTGTCTAAAGTAAGGTTCAACTCTGTGAGTTGAACACAGGCAGCCCAAAGAAGTTACTGACAATTCTTCTGTCTAGCGTTATACGCAGAAATCCCGTTTCCAACAAAATCCTCAAAGAGTTCCAAATATCCACTTGCAGATTTTACAAATAGAGTGTTTCCAAACTGCTCTATGAAAACAAAGGTTAAACTCTGTGAGAGGAACGCACACATCCCAAAGTGTTTGCTGAGAATGATTCCCTCTAGTTTTTATATGAAGATATTTCCTTTTCTACCATAGGCCCAAATCTCTTGAAATCTCCACTTGCAAATTCCACAAAAAGAGGGTTTCAAATCTGCTCTGTCTAAAGGAAGGTTCAACTCTGTGTATTGAACACACGCAGGCCAAAGAAGTTACTGAGAATTCTTCTGTCTGCGTTATATGCAGAAATCCCGTTTCCAAAGATATCCTCAAAGAGGTCCAAATATCCAATTGCAGGCTTTACAAACAGAGTGTTTCCAAACTGCTCTATGAAAACAAAGGTTAAACTCTGTGAGTGGAACTCACAAATCCCAAAGTGGTTGCTGAGAATGATTCTCTCTAGTTTTTATACGAAGATATTTCCTTTTCTACCGTAGGCCCAAAATCGCTTGAAATCTCCACTTGGAAATTCCTCAAAAAGAGGGTTTCAAATCTGCTCTGTCTAAAGTAAGGTTCAACTCTGTGAGTTGAACACACGCAGCCCAAAGAAGTTACTGACAATTCTTCTGTCTAGCGTTATATGCAGAAATCCCGTTTCCAACGAAATCCTCAAAGAGGTCTCAATATCCACTTGCAGACTTTACAAACAGAGTGTTTCCAGACTGCTCTATGAAAACAAAGGTTAAACACTGTGAGTGGAACTCACACATCTCAAAGTGGTTGCTGAGAATGATTCTCTCTAGTTTTTATACGAAGATATTTCCTTTTCAACCGTAGGCCCAAAATCGATTGAAATCTCCACTTGGAAATTCCACAAAAAGAGGGTTTCAAATCTGCTCTGTCTAAAGTAAGGTTCAACTCTGTGAGTTGAACACATGCAGCCCAAAGAAGTTACTGAGAATTCTTCTTTCTAGAGTTATATGCAGAAATCCCGTTTCCAACGAAATCCTCAAAGAGGTCCAAATATCCACTTGCAGGCTTTACAAACAGAGTGTTTCCAAACTGCTCTATGAACACAAAGGTTAAACTCTGTGAGTGGAACTCACACATCCCAAAGTGGTTGCTGAGAAAGATTCTCTCTAGTTTTTATACGAAGATATTTCCTTTTCTACCGTAATCCCAAAATCTCTTGAAATCTCCACTTGCAAATTCCACAAAAAGAGGGTTTCAAATCTGCTCTGTCTAAAGGAAGGTTCAACTCTGTCAGTTGAACACATGCAGCCCTAAGAAGTTACTGAGAATTCTTCTGTCTAGCGTTATATGCAGAAATCCCGTTTCCAAAGAAATCCTCAATGAGGTCCAAATATCCACTTGCAGGCTTTACAAACAGAGTGTTTCCAAACTGCTCTATGAAAACAAAGGTTAAACTCTGTGAGTGGAACTCACACATCCCAAAGTTGTTGCTGAGAATGATTCTCTCTAGTTTTTATACGAAGATATTTCCTTTTCTACCGTAGGCCCAAATCGCTTGAAATCTCCCCTTGGAAATTCCACAAAAAGAGGGTTTCAAATCTGCTCTTTCTAAAGGAAGGTTCAACTCTGTGAGTTGAACACACGCAGCCCAAAGATGTTACTGTGAATTCTTCTGTCTAGCGTTATATGCAGAAATCCCGTTTCCAACGAAATCCTCAAAGAGGTCTCAATATCCACTTGCAGACTTTACAAACAGAGTGTTTCCAGACTGCTCTATGAAAACAAAGGTTAAACACTGTGAGTGGAACTCACACATCTCAAAGTGGTTGCTGAGAATGATTCTCTCTAGTTTTTATACGAAGATACTTCCTTTTCAACCGTTGGCCCAAAATCGATTGAAATCTCCACTTGGAAATTCCACAAAAAGAGGGTTTCAAATCTGCTCTGTCTAAAGTAAGGTTCAACTCTGTGAGTTGAACACATGCAGCCCAAAGAAGTTACTGAGAATACTTCTGTCTAGCGTTATATGCAGAAATCCCGTTTCCAACGAAATCCTCAAAGAGGTCTCAATATCCACTTGCAGACTTTACAAACAGAGTGTTTCCAGACTGCTCTATGAAAACAAAGGTTAAACACTGTGAGTGGAACTCACACATCTCAAAGTGGTTGCTGAGAATGATTCTCTCTAGTTTTTATACGAAGATATTTCCTTTTCAACCGTAAGCCCAAAATCGCTTTGAATCTCCACTTGGAAATTCCACAAAAAGAGGGTTTCAAATCTGCTCTGTCTAAAGTAAGGTTCAACTCTGTGAGTTGAACACATGTAGCCCAAAGAAGTTACTGAGAATTCTTCTGTCTAGCGTTATATGCAGAAATACCGTTTCCAACGAAATCCTCAAAGAGGTCCAAATATCCACTTGCAGGCTTTACAAACAGAGTGTTTCCAAACTGCTCTATGAACACAAAGGTTAAACTCTGTGAGTGGAACTCACACATCCCAAAGTGGTTGCTGAGAATGATTCTCTCTAGTTTTTATACGAAGATATTTCCTTTTCTACCGTAGGCCCAAAATCGCTTGAAATCTCCACTTGGAAATTCCACAAAAAGAGGGTTTCAAATCTGCTCTGTCTAAAGTAAGGTTCAACTCTGTGAGTTGAACACATGCAGCCCAAAGAAGTTACTGAGAATTCTTCTGTCTAGCGTTATATGCAGAAATCCCGTTTCCAACGAAATCCTCCAAGAGGTCCAAATATCCACTTGCAGACTTTACAAACAGAGTGTTTCCAATCTGCTCTATGAAAACAAAGGTTAAACTCTGTGAGTGGAACGCACACATCCCAAAGAGTTTGCAGAGAATGATTCTCTCTAGTTTTTATAGGAAGATATTTCCTTTTCTACCGTAGGCCCAAATCGCTTGAAATCTCCACTTGGAAATTCAAGAAAAAGAGGGTTTCAAATCTGCTCTGTCTAAAGTAAGGTTCAACTCTGTGAGTTGAACACAGGCAGCCCAAAGAAGTTACTGACAATTCTTCTGTCTAGCGTTATACGCAGAAATCCCGTTTCCAACAAAATCCTCAAAGAGGTCCAAATATCCACTTGCAGATATTACAAATAGAGTGTTTCCAAACTGCTCGATGAAAACAAAGGTTAAACTCTGTGAGAGGAACGCACACATCCCAAAGTGTTTGCTGAGAATGATTCCCTCTAGTTTTTATATGAAGATATTTCCTTTTCTACCATAGGCCCAAATCTCTTGAAATCTCCACTTGCAAATTCCACAAAAAGAGGGTTTCAAATCTGCTCTGTCTAAAGGAAGGTTCAACTCTGTGTATTGAACACACGCAGGCCAAAGAAGTTACTGAGAATTCTTCTGTCTAGCGTTATATGCAGAAATCCCGTTTCCAACGAAATCCTCAAAGAGGTCTCAATATCCACTTGCAGACTTTACAAACAGAGTGTTTCCAGACTGCTCTATGAAAACAAAGGTTAAACACTGTGAGTGGAACTCACACATCTCAAAGTGGTTGCTGAGAATGATTCTCTCTAGTTTTTATACGAAGATATTTCCTTTTCAACCGTAGGCCCAAAATCGATTGAAATCTCCACTTGGAAATTCCACAAAAAGAGGGTTTCAAATCTGCTCTGTCTAAAGTAAGGTTCAACTCTGTCAGTTGAACACATGCAGCCCAAAGAAGTTACTGAGAATTCTTCTGTCTAGCGTTATACGCAGAAATCCCGTTTCCAACAAAATCCTCAAAGAGGTCCAAATATCCACTTGCAGATTTTACAAATAGAGTGTTTCCAAACTGCTCTATGAAAACAAAGGTTAAACTCTGTGAGAGGAACGCACACATCCCAAAGTGTTTGCTGAGAATGATTCCCTCTAGTTTTTATATGAAGATATTTCCTTTTCTACCATAGGCCCAAATCTCTTGAAATCTCCACTTGCAAATTCCACAAAAAGAGGGTTTCAAATCTGCTCTGTCTAAAGGAAGGTTCAACTCTGTGTATTGAACACACGCAGGCCAAAGAAGTTACTGAGAATTCTTCTGTCTAGCGTTATATGCAGAAATCCCGTTTCCAACGATATCCTCAAAGAGGTCCAAATATCCAATTGCAGGCTTTACAAACAGAGTGTTTCCAAACTGCTCTATGAAAACAAAGGTTAAACTCTGTGAGTGGAACTCACAAATCCTAAAGAGGTTGCTGAGAATGATTCTCTCTAGTTTTTATACGAAGATATTTCCTTTTCTACCGTAGGCCCAAAATCGCTTGAAATCTCCACTTGGAAATTCCTCAAAAAGAGGGTTTCAAATCTGCTCTGTCTAAAGTAAGGTTCAACTCTGTGAGTTGAACACACGCAGCCCAAAGAAGTTACTGACAATTCTTCTGTCTAGCGTTATATGCAGAAATCACGTTTCCAACGAAATCCTCAAAGAGGTCTCAATATCCACTTGCAGACTTTACAAACAGAGTGTTTCCAGACTGCTCTATGAAAACAAAGGTTAAACACTGTGAGTGGAACTCACACATCTCAAAGTGGTTGCTGAGAATGATTCTCTCTAGTTTTTATACGAAGATATTTCCTTTTCAACCATAGTCCCAAAATCGATTGAAATCTCCACTTGGAAATTCCACAAAAAGAGGGTTTCAAATCTGCTCTGTCTAAAGTAAGGTTCAACTCTGTGAGCTGAACACATGCAGCCCAAAGAAGTTACTGAGAATTCTTCTGTCTAGCGTTATATGCAGAAATCCCGTTTCCAACGAAATCCTCAAAGAGGTCCAAATATCCACTTGCAGGCTTTACAAACAGAGTGTTTCCAAACTGCTCTATGAACACAAAGGTTAAACTCTGTGAGTGGAACTCACACATCCCAAAGTGGTTGCTGAGAATGATTCTCTCTAGTTTTTATACGAAGATATTTCCTTTTCTACCGTAGTCCCAAAATCGCTTGAAATCTCCACTTGGAAATTCCACAAAAAGAGGGTTTCAAATCTGCTCTGTCTAAAGTAAGGTTCAACTCTGTCAGTTGAACACATGCAGCCCTAAGAAGTTACTGAGAATTCTTCTGTCTAGCGTTATATGCAGAAATCCCGTTTCCAAAGAAATCCTCAATGAGGTCCAAATATCCACTTGCAGGCTTTACAAACAGAGTGTTTCCAAACTGCTCTATGAAAACAAAGGTTAAACTCTGTGAGTGGAACTCACACATCCCAAAGTGGTGGCTGAGAATGATTCTCTCTAGTTTTTATACGAAGATATTTCCTTTTCTACCGTAGGCCCAAATCGCTTGAAATCTCCCCTTGCAAATTCCACAAAAAGAGGGTTTCAAATCTGCTCTTTCTAAAGGAAGGTTCAACTCTGTGAGTTGAACACACGCAGCCCAAAGATGTTACTGAGAATTCTTCTGTCTAGCGTTATATGCAGAAATCCCGTTTCCAACGAAATCCTCAAAGAGGTCTCAATATCCACTTGCAGACTTTACAAACAGAGTGTTTCCAGACTGCTCTATGAAAACAAAGGTTAAACACTGTGAGTGGAACTCACACATCTCAAAGTGGTTGCTGAGAATGATTCTCTCTAGTTTTTATACGAAGATACTTCCTTTTCAACCGTAGGCCCAAAATCGATTGAAATCTCCACTTGGAAATTCCACAAAAAGAGGGTTTCAAATCTGCTCTGTCTAAAGTAAGGTTCAACTCTGTCAGTTGAACACATGCAGCCCAAAGAAGTTACTGAGAATTCTTCTGTCTAGCGTTATATGCAGAAATCCCGTTTCCAACGAAATCCTCCAAGAGGTCCAAATATCCACTTGCAGACTTTACAAACAGAGTGTTTCCAACCTGCTCTATGAAAACATAGGTTAAACTCCGTGAGTGGAACGCACACATCCCAAAGAGTTTGCAGAGAATGATTCTCTCTAGTTTTTATAGGAAGATATTTCCTTTTCTACCGTAGGCCCAAATCGCTTGAAATCTCCACTTGGAAATTCAAGAAAAAGAGGGTTTCAAATCTGCTCTGTCTAAAGTAAGGTTCAACTCTGTGAGTTGAACACAGGCAGCCCAAAGAAGTTACTGACAATTCTTCTGTCTAGCGTTATACGCAGAAATCCCGTTTCCAACAAAATCCTCAAAGAGGTCCAAATATCCACTTGCAGATTTTACAAATAGAGTGTTTCCAAACTGCTCTATGAAAACAAAGGTTAAACTCTGTGAGAGGAACGCACACATCCCAAAGTGTTTGCTGAGAATGATTCCCTCTAGTTTTTATATGAAGATATTTCCTTTTCTACCATAGGCCCAAATCTCTTGAAATCTCCACTTGCAAATTCCACAAAAAGAGGGTTTCAAATCTGCTCTGTCTAAAGGAAGGTTCAACTCTGTGTATTGAACACACGCAGGCCAAAGAAGTTACTGAGAATTCTTCTGTCTAGCGTTATATGCAGAAATCCCGTTTCCAACGATATCCTCAAAGAGGTCCAAATATCCAATTGCAGGCTTTACAAACAGAGTGTTTCCAAACTGCTCTATGAAAACAAAGGTTAAACTCTGTGAGTGGAACTCACAAATCCCAAAGTGGTTGCTGAGAATGATTCTCTCTAGTTTTTATACGAAGATATTTCCTTTTCTACCGTAGGCCCAAAATCGCTTGAAATCTCCACTTGGAAATTCCTCAAAAAGAGGGTTTCAAATCTGCTCTGTCTAAAGTAAGGTTCAACTCTGTGAGTTGAACACACGCAGCCCAAAGAAGTTACTGACAATTCTTCTGTCTAGCGTTATATGCAGAAATCCCGTTTCCAACGAAATCCTCAAAGAGGTCTCAATATCCACTTGCAGACTTTACAAACAGAGTGTTTCCAGACTGCTCTATGAAAACAAAGGTTAAACACTGTGAGTGGAACTCACACATCTCAAAGTGGTTGCTGAGAATGATTCTCTCTAGTTTTTATACGAAGATATTTCCTTTTCAACCGTAGGCCCAAAATCGATTGAAATCTCCACTTGGAAATTCCACAAAAAGAGGGTTTTAAATCTGCTCTGTCTAAAGGAAGGTTCAACTCTGTGAGTTGAACACATGCAGCCCAAAGAAGTTACTGAGAATTCTTCTGTCTAGCGTTATATGCAGAAATCCCGTTTCCAACGAAATCCTCAAAGAGGTCCAAATATCCACTTGCAGGCTTTACAAACAGAGTGTTTCCAAACTGCTCTATGAACACAAAGGTTAAACTCTGTGAGTGGAACTCACACATCCCAAAGTGGTTGCTGAGAAAGATTCTCTCTAGTTTTTATACGAAGATATTTCCTTTTCTACCGTAGTCCCAAAATCGCTTGAAATCTCCACTTGCAAATTCCACAAAAAGAGGGTTTCAAATCTGCTCTGTCTAAAGGAAGGTTCAACTCTGTGAGTTGAACACATGCAGCCCTAAGAAGTTACTGAGAATTCTTCTGTCTAGCGTTATATGCAGAAATCCCGTTTCCAACGAAATCCTCAATGAGGTCCAAATATCCACTTGCAGGCTTTACAAACAGAGTGTTTCCAAACTGCTCTATGAAAACAAAGGTTAAACTCTGTGAGTGGAACTCACACATCCCAAAGTGGTTGCTGAGAATGATTCTCTCTAGTTTTTATACGAAGATATTTCCTTTTCTACCGTAGGCCCAAATCGCTTGAAATCTCCCCTTGGAAATACCACAAAACGAGGGTTTCAAATCTGCTCTTTCTAAAGGAAGGTTCAACTCTGTGAGTTGAACACACGCAGCCCAAAGATGTTACTGAGAATTCTTCTGTCTAGCGTTATATGCAGAAATCCCGTTTCCAACGAAATCCTCAAAGAGGTCTCAATATCCACTTGCAGACTTTACAAACAGAGTGTTTCCAGACTGCTCTATGAAAACAAAGGTTAAACACTGTGAGTGGAACTCACACATCTCAAAGTGGTTGCTGAGAATGATTCTCTCTAGTTTTTATACGAAGATACTTCCTTTTCAACCGTAGGCCCAAAATCGATTGAAATCTCCACTTGGAAATTCCACAAAAAGAGGGTTTCAAATCTGCTCTGTCTAAAGTAAGGTTCAACTCTGTCAGTTGAACACATGCAGCCCAAAGAAGTTACTGAGAATTCTTCTGTCTAGCGTTATATGCAGAAATCCCGTTTCCAACGAAATCCTCAAAGAGGTCTCAATATCCACTTGCAGACTTTACAAACAGAGTGTTTCCAGACTGCTCTATGAAAACAAAGGTTAAACACTGTGAGTGGAACTCACACATCTCAAAGTGGTTGCTGAGAATGATTCTCTCTAGTTTTTATACGAAGATATTTCCTTTTCTACCGTAGGCCCAAAATCGCTTGAAATCTCCACTTGGAAATTCCACAAAAAGAGGGTTTCAAATCTGCTCTGTCTAAAGTAAGGTTCAACTCTGTGAGTTGAACACATGCAGCCCAAAGAAGTTACTGAGAATTCTTCTGTCTAGCGTTATATGCAGAAATCCCGTTTCAAACGAAATCCTCCAAGAGGTCCAAATATCCACTTGCAGACTTTACAAACAGAGTGTTTCCAATCTGCTCTATGAAAACATAGGTTAAACTCTGTGAGTGGAACGCACACATCCCAAAGAGTTTGCAGAGAATGATTCTCTCTAGTTTTTATAGGAAGATATTTCCTTTTCTACCGTAGGCCCAAATCGCTTGAAATCTCCACTTGGAAATTCAAGAAAAAGAGGGTTTCAAATCTGCTCTGTCTAAAGTAAGGTTCAACTCTGTGAGTTGAACACAGGCAGCCCAAAGAAGTTACTGACAATTCTTCTGTCTAGCGTTATACGCAGAAATCCCGTTTCCAACAAAATCCTCAAAGAGGTCCAAATATCCACTTGCAGATTTTACAAATAGAGTGTTTCCAAACTGCTCTATGAAAACAAAGGTTAAACTCTGTGAGAGGAACGCACACATCCCAAAGTGTTTGCTGAGAATGATTCCCTCTAGTTTTTATATGAAGATATTTCCTTTTCTACCATAGGCCCAAATCTCTTGAAATCTCCACTTGCAAATTCCACAAAAAGAGGGTTTCAAATCTGCTCTGTCTAAAGGAAGGTTCAACTCTGTGTATTGAACACACGCAGGCCAAAGAAGTTACTGAGAATTCTTCTGTCTAGCGTTATATGCAGAAATCCCGTTTCCAACGATATCCTCAAAGAGGTCCAAATATCCAATTGCAGGCTTTACAAACAGAGTGTTTCCAAACTGCTCTATGAAAACAAAGGTTAAACTCTGTGAGTGGAACTCACAAATCCCAAAGTGGTTGCTGAGAATGATTCTCTCTAGTTTTTATACGAAGATATTTCCTTTTCTACCGTAGGCCCAAAATCGCTTGAAATCTCCACTTGGAAATTCCTCAAAAAGAGGGTTTCAAATCTGCTCTGTCTAAAGTAAGGTTCAACTCTGTGAGTTGAACACACGCAGCCCAAAGAAGTTACTGACAATTCTTCTGTCTAGCGTTATATGCAGAAATCCCGTTTCCAACGAAATCCTCAAAGAGGTCTCAATATCCACTTGCAGACTTTACAAACAGAGTGTTTCCAGACTGCTCTATGAAAACAAAGGTTAAACACTGTGAGTGGAACTCACACATCTCAAAGTGGTTGCTGAGAATGATTCTCTCTAGTTTTTATACGAAGATATTTCCTTTTCAACCGTAGGCCCAAAATCGATTGAAATCTCCACTTGGAAATTCCACAAAAAGAGGGTTTCAAATCTGCTCTGTCTAAAGTAAGGTTCAACTCTGTGAGTTGAACACATGCAGCCCAAAGAAGTTACTGAGAATTCTTCTGTCTAGCGTTATATGCAGAAATCCCGTTTCCAACGAAATCCTCAAAGAGGTCCAAATATCCACTTGCAGGCTTTACAAACAGAGTGTTTCCAAACTGCTCTATGAACACAAAGGTTAAACTCTGTGAGTGGAACTCACACATCCCAAAGTGGTTGCTGAGAAAGATTCTCTCTAGTTTTTATACGAAGATATTTCCTTTTCTACCGTAGTCCCAAAATCGCTTGAAATCTCCACTTGCAAATTCCACAAAAAGAGGGTTTCAAATCTGCTCTGTCTAAAGGAAGGTTCAACTCTGTCAGTTGAACACATGCAGCCCTAAGAAGTTACTGAGAATTCTTCTGTCTAGCGTTATATGCAGAAATCCCGTTTCCAACGAAATCCTCAATGAGGTCCAAATATCCACTTGCAGGCTTTACAAACAGAGTGTTTCCAAACTGCTCTATGAAAACAAAGGTTAAACTCTGTGAGTGGAACTCACACATCCCAAAGTGGTTGCTGAGAATGATTCTCTCTAGTTTTTATACGAAGATATTTCCTTTTCTACCGTAGGCCCAAATCGCTTGAAATCTCCCCTTGGAAATTCCACAAAAAGAGGGTTTCAGATCTGCTCTTTCTAAAGGAAGGTTCAACTCTGTGAGTTGAACACACGCAGCCCAAAGATGTTACTGAGAATTCTTCTGTCTAGCGTTATATGCAGAAATCCCGTTTCCAACGAAATCCTCAAAGAGGTCTCAATATCCACTTGCAGACTTTACAAACAGAGTGTTTCCAGACTGCTCTATGAAAACAAAGGTTAAACACTGTGAGTGGAACTCACACATCTCAAAGTGGTTGCTGAGAATGATTCTCTCTAGTTTTTATACGAAGATACTTCCTTTTCAACCGTAGGCCCAAAATCGATTGAAATCTCCACTTGGAAATTCCACAAAAAGAGGGTTTCAAATCTGCTCTGTCTAAAGTAAGGTTCAACTCTGTCAGTTGAACACATGCAGCCCAAAGAAGTTACTGAGAATTCTTCTGTCTAGCGTTATATGCAGAAATCCCGTTTCCAACGAAATCCTCAAAGAGGTCTCAATATCCACTTGCAGACTTTACAAACAGAGTGTTTCCAGACTGCTCTATGAAAACAAAGGTTAAACACTGTGAGTGGAACTCACACATCTCAAAGTGGTTGCTGAGAATGATTCTCTCTAGTTTTTATACGAAGATATTTCCTTTTCAACCGTAAGCCCAAAATCGCTTGAAATCTCCACTTGGAAATTCCACAAAAAGAGGGTTTCAAATCTGCTCTGTCTAAAGTAAGGTTCAACTCTGTGAGTTGAACACATGCAGCCCAAAGAAGTTACTGAGAATTCTTCTGTCTAGCGTTATATGCAGAAATACCTTTTCCAACGAAATCCTCAAAGAGGTCCAAATATCCACTTGCAGGCTTTACAAACAGAGTGTTTCCAAACTGCTCTATGAACACAAAGGTTAAACTCTGTGAGTGGAACTCACACATCCCAAAGTGGTTGCTGAGAATGATTCTCTCTAGTTTTTATACGAAGATATTTCCTTTTCTACCATAGGCCCAAAATCGCTTGAAATCTCCACTTGGAAATTCCACAAAAAGAGGGTTTCAAATCTGCTCTGTCTAAAGTATGGTTCAACTCTGTGAGTTGAACACATGCAGCCCAAAGAAGTTACTGAGAATTCTTCTGTCTAGCGTTATATGCAGAAATCCCGTTTCCAACGAAATCCTCCAAGAGGTCCAAATATCCACTTGCAGACTTTACAAACAGAGTGTTTCCAATCTGCTCTATGAAAACAAAGGTTAAACTCTGTGAGTGGAACGCACACATCCCAAAGAGTTTGCAGAGAATGATTCTCTCTAGTTTTTATAGGAAGATATTTCCTTTTCTACCGTAGGACCAAATCGCTTGAAATCTCCACTTGGAAATTCAAGAAAAAGAGGGTTTCAAATCTGCTCTGTCTAAAGTAAGGTTCAACTCTGTGAGTTGAACACAGGCAGCCCAAAGAAGTTACTGACAATTCTTCTGTCTAGCGTTATACGCAGAAATCCCGTTTCCAACAAAATCCTCAAAGAGGTCCAAATATCCACTTGCAGATTTTACAAATAGAGTGTTTCCAAACTGCTCTATGAAAACAAAGGTTAAACTCTGTGAGAGGAACGCACACATCCCAAAGTGTTTGCTGAGAATGATTCCCTCTAGTTTTTATATGAAGATATTTCCTTTTCTACCGTAGGCCCAAATCTCTTGAAATCTCCAATTGCAAATTCCACAAAAAGAGGGTTTCAAATCTGCTCTGTCTAAAGGAAGGTTCAACTCTGTGTATTGAACACACGCAGGCCAAAGAAGTTACTGAGAATTCTTCTGTCTAGCGTTATATGCAGAAATCCCGTTTCCAACGAAATCCTCAAAGAGGTCTCAATATCCACTTGCAGACTTTACAAACAGAGTGTTTCCAGACTGCTCTATGAAAACAAAGGTTAAACACTGTGAGTGGAACTCACACATCTCAAAGTGCTTGCTGAGAATGATTCTCTCTAGTTTTTATACGAAGATATTTCCTTTTCAACCGTAGGCCCAAAATCGATTGAAATCTCCACTTGGAAATTCCACAAAAAGAGGGTTTCAAATCTGCTCTGTCTAAAGTAAGGTTCAACTCTGTCAGTTGAACACATGCAGCCCAAAGAAGTTACTGAGAATTCTTCTGTCTAGCGTTATATGCAGAAATCCCGTTTCCAACGAAATCCTCAAAGAGGTCCAAATATCCACTTGCAGGCTTTACAAACAGAGTGTTTCCAAACTGCTCTATGAACACAAAGGTTAAACTCTGTGAGTGGAACTCACACATCCCAAAGTGGTTGCTGAGAAAGATTCTCTCTAGTTTTTATACGAAGATATTTCCTTTTCTACCGTAGTCCCAAAATCGCTTGAAATCTCCACTTGCAAATTCCACAAAAAGAGGGTTTCAAATCTGCTCTGTCTAAAGTAAGGTTCAACTCTGTCAGTTGAACACATGCAGCCCTAAGAAGTTACTGAGAATTCTTCTGTCTAGCGTTATATGCAGAAATCCCGTTTCCAACGAAATCCTCAATGAGGTCCAAATATCCACTTGCAGGCTTTACAAACACAGTGTTTCCAAACTGCTCTATGAAAACAAAGGTTAAACTCTGTGAGTGGAACTCACACATCCCAAAGTGGTGGCTGAGAATGATTCTCTCTAGTTTTTATACGAAGATATTTCCTTTTCTACCGTAGGCCCAAATCGCTTGAAATCTCCCCTTGGAAATTCCACAAAAAGAGGGTTTCAAATCTGCTCTTTCTAAAGGAAGGTTCAACTCTGTGAGTTGAACACACGCAGCCCAAAGATGTTACTGAGAATTCTTCTGTCTAGCGTTATATGCAGAAATCCCGTTTCCAACGAAATCCTCAAAGAGGTCTCAATATCCACTTGCAGACTTTACAAACAGAGTGTTTCCAGACTGCTCTATGAAAACAAAGGTTAAACACTGTGAGTGGAACTCACACATCTCGAAGTGGTTGCTGAGAATGATTCTCTCTAGTTTTTATACGAAGATACTTCCTTTTCAACCGTAGGCCCAAAATCGATTGAAATCTCCACTTGGAAATTCCACAAAAAGAGGGTTTCAAATCTGCTCTGTCTAAAGTAAGGTTCAACTCTGTCAGTTGAACACATGCAGCCCAAAGAAGTTACTGAGAATTCTTCTGTCTAGCGTTATATGCAGAAATCCCGTTTCCAACGAAATCCTCAAAGAGGTCCAAATATCCACTTGCAGGCTTTACAAACAGAGTGTTTCCAAACTTCTCTATGAACACAAAGGTTAAACTCTGTGAGTGGAACTCACACATCCCAAAGTGGTTGCTGAGAATGATTTTCTCTAGTTTTTATACGAAGATATTTCCTTTTCTACCGTAGGCCCAAAATCGCTTGAAATCTCCACTTGGAAATTCCACAAAAAGAGGGTTTCAAATCTGCTCTGTCTAAAGTAAGGTTCAACTGTGTGAGTTGAACACATGCAGCCCAAAGAAGTTACTGAGAATTCTTCTGTCTAGCGTTATATGCAGAAATCCCGTTTCCAACGAAATCCTCAAAGAGGTCCAAATATCCACTTGCAGACTTTACAAACAGAGTGTTTCCAATCTGCTCTATGAAAACAAAGGTTAAACTCTGTGAGTGGAACGCACACATCCCAAAGAGTTTGCAGAGAATGATTCTCTCTAGTTTTTATACTAAGATATTTCCTTTTCTACCGTAGGCCCAAATCGCTTGAAATCTCCACTTGGAAATTCAAGAAAAAGAGGGTTTCAAATCTGCTCTGTCTAAAGTATGGTTCAACTCTGTGAGTTGAACACAGGCAGCCCAAAGAAGTTACTGACAATTCTTCTGTCTAGCGTTATACGCAGAAATCCCGTTTCCAACAAAATCCTCAAAGAGGTCCAAATATCCACTTGCAGATTTTACAAATAGAGTTTTTCCAAACTGCTCTATGAAAACAAAGGTTAAACTCTGTGAGAGGAACGCACACATCCCAAAGTGTTTGCTGAGAATGATTCCCTCTAGTTTTTACATGAAGATATTTCCTTTTCTACCATAGGCCCAAATCTCTTGAAATCTCCACTTGCAAATTCCACAAAAAGAGGGTTTCAAATCTGCTCTGTCTAAAGGAAGGTTCAACTCTGTGTATTGAACACACGCAGGCCAAAGAAGTTACTGAGAATTCTTCTGTCTAGCGTTATATGCAGAAATCCCGTTTCCAACGATATCCTCAAAGAGGTCCAAATATCCAATTGCAGGCTTTACAGAGTGTTTCCAAACTGCTCTATGAAAACAAAGGTTAAACTCTGTGAGTGGAACTCACAAATCCCAAAGTGGTTGCTGAGAATGATTCTCTCTAGTTTTTATATGAAGATATTTCCTTTTCTACCGTAGGCCCAAAATCGCTTGAAATCTCCACTTGGAAATTCCTCAAAAAGAGGGTTTCAAATCTGCTCTGTCTAAAGTAAGGTTCAACTCTGTGAGTTGAGCACACGCAGCCCAAAGAAGTTACTGACAATTCTTCTGTCTAGCGTTATATGCAGAAAACCCATTTCCAACGAAATCCTCAAAGAGGTCTCAATATCCACTTGCAGACTTTACAAACAGAGTGTTTCCAGACTGCTCTATGAAAACAAAGGTTAAACACTGTGAGTGGAACTCACACATCTCAAAGTGGTTGCTGAGAATGATTCTCTCTAGTTTTTATACGAAGATATTTCCTTTTCAACCGTAGGCCCAAAATCGATTGAAATCTCCACTTGGAAATTCCACAAAAAGAGGGTTTCAAATCTGCTCTGTCTAAAGTAAGGTTCAACTCTGTGAGTTGAACACATGCAGCCCAAAGAAGTTACTGAGAATTCTTCTGTCTAGCGTTATATGCAGAAATCCCGTTTCCAACGAAATCCTCAAAGAGGTCCAAATATCCACTTGCAGGCTTTACAAACAGAGTGTTTCCAAACTGCTCTATGAACACAAAGGTTAAACTCTGTGAGTGGAACTCACACATCCCAAAGTGGTTGCTGAGAAAGATTCTCTCTAGTTTTTATACGAAGATATTTCCTTTTCTACCGTAGTCCCAAAATCTCTTGAAATCTCCACTTGCAAATTCCACAAAAAGAGGGTTTCAAATCTGCTCTCTCTAAAGGAAGGTTCAACTCTGTCAGTTGAACACATGCAGCCCTAAGAAGTTACTGAGAATTCTTCTGTCTAGCGTTATATGCAGAAATCCCGTTTCCAACGAAATCCTCAATGAGGTCCAAATATCCACTTGCAGGCTTTACAAACAGAGTGTTTCCAGACTGCTCTATGAAAACAAAGGTTAAACACTGTGAGTGGAACTCACACATCTCAAAGTGGTTGCTGAGAATGATTCTCTCTAGTTTTTATACGAAGATACTTCCTTTTCAACCGTAGGCCCAAAATCGATTGAAATCTCCACTTGGAAATTCCACAAAAAGAGGGTTTCAAATCTGCTCTGTCTAAAGTAAGGTTCAACTCTGTCAGTTGAACACATGCAGCCCAAAGAAGTTACTGAGAATTCTTCTGTCTAGCGTTATATGCAGAAATCCCGTTTCCAACGAAATCCTCAAAGAGGTCTCAATATCCACTTGCAGACTTTACAAACAGAGTGTTTCCAGACTGCTCTATGAAAACAAAGGTTAAACACCGTGAGTGGAACTCACACATCTCAAAGTGGTTGCTGAGAATGATTCTCTCTAGTTTTTATACGAAGATATTTCCTTTTCAACCGTAAGCCCAAAATCGCTTGAAATCTCCACTTGGAAATTCCACAAAAAGAGGGTTTCAAATCTGCTCTGTCTAAAGTAAGGTTCAACTCTGTGAGTTGAACACATGCAGCCCAAAGAAGTTACTGAGAATTCTTCTGTCTAGCGTTATATGCAGAAATACCGTTTCCAACGAAATCCTCAAAGAGGTCCAAATATCCACTTGCAGGCTTTACAAACAGAGTGTTTCCAAACTGCTCTATGAACACAAAGGTTAAACTCTGTGAGTGGAACTCACACATCCCAAAGTGGTTGCTGAGAATGATTCTCTCTAGTTTTTATACGAAGATATTTCCTTTTCTACCGTAGGCCCAAAATCGCTTGAAATCTCCACTTGGAAATTCCACAAAAAGAGGGTTTCAAATCTGCTCTGTCTAAAGTAAGGTTCAACTCTGTGAGTTGAACACATGCAGCCCAAAGAAGTTACTGAGAATTCTTCTGTCTAGCGTTATATGCAGAAATCCCGTTTCCAACGAAATCCTCCAAGAGGTCCAAATATCCACTTGCAGACTTTACAAACAGAGTGTTTCCAATCTGCTCTATGAAAACAAAGGTTAAACTCTGTGAGTGGAACGCACACATCCCAAAGAGTTTGCAGAGAATGATTCTCTCTAGTTTTTATAGGAAGATATTTCCTTTTCTACCGTAGGCCCAAATCGCTTGAAATCTCCACTTGGAAATTCAAGAAAAAGAGGGTTTCAAATCTGCTCTGTCTAAAGTAAGGTTCAACTCTGTGAGTTGAACACAGGCAGCCCAAAGAAGTTACTGACAATTCTTCTGTCTAGCGTTATACGCAGAAATCCCGTTTCCAACAAAATCCTCAAAGAGGTCCAAATATCCACTTGCAGATTTTACAAATAGAGTGTTTCCAAACTGCTCTATGAAAACAAAGGTTAAACTCTGTGAGAGGAACGCACACATCCCAAAGTGTTTGCTGAGAATGATTCCCTCTAGTTTTTATATGAAGATATTTCCTTTTCTACCATAGGCCCAAATCTCTTGAAATCTCCACTTGCAAATTCCACAAAAAGAGGGTTTCAAATCTGCTCTGTCTAAAGGAAGGTTCAACTCTGTGTATTGAACACACGCAGGCCAAAGAAGTTACTGAGAATTCTTCTGTCTAGCGTTATATGCAGAAATCCCGTTTCCAACGAAATCCTCAAAGAGGTCTCAATATCCACTTGCAGACTTTACAAACAGAGTGTTTCCAGACTGCTCTATGAAAACAAAGGTTAAACACTGTGAGTGGAACTCACACATCTCAAAGTGGTTGCTGAGAATGATTCTCTCTAGTTTTTATACGAAGATACTTCCTTTTCAACCGTAGGCCCAAAATCGATTGAAATCTCCACTTGGAAATTCCACAAAAAGAGGGTTTCAAATCTGCTCTGTCTAAAGTAAGGTTCAACTCTGTCAGTTGAACACATGCAGCCCAAAGAAGTTACTGAGAATTCTTCTGTCTAGCGTTATATGCAGAAATCCCGTTTCCAACGAAATCCTCAAAGAGGTCCAAATATCCACTTGCAGGCTTTACAAACAGAGTGTTTCCAAACTGCTCTATGAACACAAAGGTTAAACTCTGTGAGTGGAACTCACACATCCCAAGGTGGTTGCTGAGAAAGATTCTCTCTAGTTTTTATACGAAGATATTTCCTTTTCTTCCGTAGTCCCAAAATCGCTTGAAATCTCCACTTGGAAATTCCACAAAAAGAGGGTTTCAAATCTGCTCTGTCTAAAGTAAGGTTCAACTCTGTCAGTTGAACACATGCAGCCCTAAGAAGTTACTGAGAATTCTTCTGTCTAGCGTTATATGCAGAAATCCCGTTTCCAACGAAATCCTCAATGAGGTCCAAATATCCACTTGCAGGCTTTACAAACAGAGTGTTTCCAAACTGCTCTATGAAAACAAAGGTTAAACTCTGTGAGTGGAACTCACACATCCCAAAGTGGTGGCTGAGAATGATTCTCTCTAGTTTTTATACGAAGATATTTCCTTTTCTACCGTAGGCCCAAATCGCTTGAAATCTCCCCTTGGAAATTCCACAAAAAGAGGGTTTCAAATCTGCTCTTTCTAAAGGAAGGTTCAACTCTGTGAGTTGAACACACGCAGCCCAAAGATGTTACTGAGAATTCTTCTGTCTAGCGTTATATGCAGAAATCCCGTTTCCAACGAAATCCTCAAAGAGGTCTCAATATCCACTTGCAGACTTTACAAACAGAGTGTTTCCAGACTGCTCTATGAAAACAAAGGTTAAACACTGTGAGTGGAACTCACACATCTCAAAGTGGTTGCTGAGAATGATTCTCTCTAGTTTTTATACGAAGATACTTCCTTTTCAACCGTAGGCCCAAAATCGATTGAAATCTCCACTTGGAAATTCCACAAAAAGAGGGTTTCAAATCTGCTCTGTCTAAAGTAAGGTTCAACTCTGTGAGTTGAACACATGCAGCCCAAAGAAGTTACTGAGAATTCTTCTGTCTAGCGTTATATGCAGAAATCCCGTTTCCAACGAAATCCTCAAAGAGGTCCAAATATCCACTTGCAGGCTTTACAAACAGAGTGTTTCCAAACTGCTCTATGAACACAAAGGTTAAACTCTGTGAGTGGAACTCACACATCCCAAAGTGGTTGCTGAGAAAGATTCTCTCTAGTTTTTATACGAAGATATTTCCTTTTCTACCGTAGTCCCAAAATCGCTTGAAATCTCCACTTGGAAATTCCACAAAAAGAGGGTTTCAAATCTGCTCTGTCTAAAGTAAGGTTCAACTCTGTCAGTTGAACACATGCAGCCCTAAGAAGTTACTGAGAATTCTTCTGTCTAGCGTTATATGCAGAAATCCCGTTTCCAACGAAATCCTCAATGAGGTCCAAATATCCACTTGCAGGCTTTACAAACAGAGTGTTTCCAAACTGCTCTATGAAAACAAAGGTTAAACTCTGTGAGTGGAACTCACACATCCCAAAGTGGTTGCTGAGAATGATTCTCTCTAGTTTTTATACGAAGATATTTCCTTTTCTACCGTAGGCCCAAATCGCTTGAAATCTCCCCTTGGAAATTCCACAAAAAGAGGGTTTCAAATCTGCTCTTTCTAAAGGAAGGTTCAACTCTGTGAGTTGAACACACGCAGCCCAAAGATGTTACTGAGAATTCTTCTGTCTAGCGTTATATGCAGAAATCCCGTTTCCAACGAAATCCTCAAAGAGGTCTCAATATCCACTTGCAGACTTTACAAACAGAGTGTTTCCAGACTGCTCTATGAAAACAAAGGTTAAACACTGTGAGTGGAACTCACACATCTCAAAGTGGTTGCTGAGAATGATTCTCTCTAGTTTTTATACGAAGATACTTCCTTTTCAACCGTAGGCCCAAAATCGATTGAAATCTCCACTTGGAAATTCCACAAAAAGAGGGTTTCAAATCTGCTCTGTCTAAAGTAAGGTTCAACTCTGTCAGTTGAACACATGCAGCCCAAAGAAGTTACTGAGAATTCTTCTGTCTAGCGTTATATGCAGAAATCCCGTTTCCAACGAAATCCTCAAAGAGGTCCAAATATCCACTTGCAGGCTTTACAAACAGAGTGTTTCCAAACTTCTCTATGTACACAAAGGTTAAACTCTGTGAGTGGAACTCACACATCCCAAAGTGGTTGCTGAGAATGATTTTCTCTAGTTTTTATACGAAGATATTTCCTTTTCTACTGTAGGCCCAAAATCGCTTGAAATCTCCACTTGGAAATTCCACAAAAAGAGGGTTTCAAATCTGCTCTGTCTAAAGTAAGGTTCAACTCTGTGAGTTGAACACATGCAGCCCAAAGAAGTTACTGAGAATTCTTCTGTCTAGCGTTATATGCAGAAATACCGTTTCCAACGAAATCCTCAAAGAGGTCCAAATATCCACTTGCAGACTTTACAAACAGAGTGTTTCCAATCTGCTCTATGAAAACATAGGTTAAACTCTGTGAGTGGAACGCACACATCCCAAAGAGTTTGCAGAGAATGATTCTCTCTAGTTTTTATACGAAGATATTTCCTTTTCTACCGTAGGCCCAAATCGCTTGAAATCTCCACTTGGAAATTCAAGAAAAAGAGGGTTTCAAATCTGCTCTGTCTAAAGTAAGGTTCAACTCTGTGAGTTGAACACAGGCAGAACAAAGAAGTTACTGACAATTCTTCTGTCTAGCGTTATACGCAGAAATCCCGTTTCCAACAAAATCCTCAAAGAGGTCCAAATATCCACTTGCAGATTTTACAAATAGAGTGTTTCCAAACTGCTCTATGAAAGCAAAGGTTAAACTCTGTGAGAGGAACGCACACATCCCAAAGTGTTTGCTGAGAATGATTCCCTCTAGTTTTTATATGAAGATATTTCCTTTTCTACCATAGGCCCAAATCTCTTGAAATCTCCACTTGCAAATTCCACAAAAAGAGGGTTTCAAATCTGCTCTGTCTAAAGGAAGGTTCAACTCTGTGTATTGAACACACGCAGGCCAAAGAAGTTACTGAGAATTCTTCTGTCTAGCGTTATATGCAGAAATCCCGTTTCCAACGATATCCTCAAAGAGGTCCAAATATCCAATTGCAGGCTTTACAAACAGAGTGTTTCCAAACTGCTCTATGAAAACAAAGGTTAAACTCTGTGAGTGGAACTCACAAATCCCAAAGTGGTTGCTGAGAATGATTCTCTCTAGTTTTTATATGAAGATATTTCCTTTTCTACCGTAGGCCCAAAATCGCTTGAAATCTCCACTTGGAAATTCCTCAAAAAGAGGGTTTCAAATCTGCTCTGTCTAAAGTAAGGTTCAACTCTGTGAGTTGAACACACGCAGCCCAAAGAAGTTACTGACAATTCTTCTGTCTAGCGTTATATGCAGAAATCCCGTTTCCAACGAAATCCTCAAAGAGGTCTCAATATCCACTTGCAGACTTTACAAACAGAGTGTTTCCAGACTGCTCTATGAAAACAAAGGTTAAACACTGTGAGTGGAACTCACACATCTCAAAGTGGTTGCTGAGAATGATTCTCTCTAGTTTTTATACGAAGATATTTCCTTTTCAACCGTAGGCCCAAAATCGATTGAAATCTCCACTTGGAAATTCCACAAAAAGAGGGTTTCAAATCTGCTCTGTCTAAAGTAAGGTTCAACTCTGTGAGTTGAACACATGCAGCCCAAAGAAGTTACTGAGAATTCTTCTGTCTAGCGTTATATGCAGAAATCCCGTTTCAAACGAAATCCTCAAAGAGGTCCAAATATCCACTTGCAGGCTTTACAAACAGAGTGTTTCCAAACTGCTCTATGAACACAAAGGTTAAACTCTGTGAGTGGAACTCACACATCCCAAAGTGGTTGCTGAGAAAGATTCTCTCTAGTTTTTATACGAAGATATTTCCTTTTCTACCGTAGTCCCAAAATCTCTTGAAATCTCCACTTGCAAATTCCACAAAAAGAGGGTTTCAAATCTGCTCTGTCTAAAGGAAGGTTCAACTCTGTCAGTTGAACACATGCAGCCCTAAGAAGTTACTGAGAATTCTTCTGTCTAGCGTTATATGCAGAAATCCCGTTTCCAACGAAATCCTCAATGAGGTCCAAATATCCACTTGCAGGCTTTACAAACAGAGTGTTTCCAAACTGCTCTATGAAAACAAAGGTTAAACTCTGTGAGTGGAACTCACACATCCCAAAGTGGTTGCTGAGAATGATTCTCTCTAGTTTTTATACGAAGATATTTCCTTTTCTACCGTAGGCCCAAATCGCTTGAAATCTCCCCTTGGAAATTCCACAAAAAGAGGGTTTCAAATCTGCTCTTTCTAAAGGAAGGTTCAACTCTGTGAGTTGAACACATGCAGCCCAAAGATGTTACTGAGAATTCTTCTGTCTAGCGTTATATGCAGAAATCCCGTTTCCAACGAAATCCTCAAAGAGGTCTCAATATCCACTTGCAGACTTTACAAACAGAGTGTTTCCAGACTGCTCTATGAAAACAAAGGTTAAACACTGTGAGTGGAACTCACACATCTCAAAGTGGTTGCTGAGAATGATTCTCTCTAGTTTTTATACGAAGATACTTCCTTTTCAACCGTAGGCCCAAAATCGATTGAAATCTCCACTTGGAAATTCCACAAAAAGAGGGTTTCAAATCTGCTCTGTCTAAAGTAAGGTTCAACTCTGTCAGTTGAACACATGCAGCCCTAAGAAGTTACTGAGAATTCTTCTGTCTAGCGTTATATGCAGAAATCCCGTTTCCAACGAAATCCTCAATGAGGTCCAAATATCCACTTGCAGGCTTTACAAACAGAGTGTTTCCAAACTGCTCTATGAAAACAAAGGTTAAACTCTGTGAGTGGAACTCACACATCCCAAAGTGGTTGCTGAGAATGATTCTCTCTAGTTTTTATACGAAGATATTTCCTTTTCTACCGTAGGCCCAAATCGCTTGAAATCTCCCCTTGGAAATTCCACAAAAAGAGGGTTTCAAATCTGCTCTTTCTAAAGGAAGGTTCAACTCTGTGAGTTGAACACACGCAGCCCAAAGATGTTACTGAGAATTCTTCTGTCTAGCGTTATATGCAGAAATCCCGTTTCCAACGAAATCCTCAAAGAGGTCTCAATATCCACTTGCAGACTTTACAAACAGAGTGTTTCCAGACTGCTCTATGAAAACAAAGGTTAAACACTGTGAGTGGAACTCACACATCTCAAAGTGGTTGCTGAGAATGATTCTCTCTAGTTTTTATACGAAGATACTTCCTTTTCAACCGTAGGCCCAAAATCGATTGAAATCTCCACTTGGAAATTCCACAAAAAGAGGGTTTCAAATCTGCTCTGTCTAAAGTAAGGTTCAACTCTGTCAGTTGAACACATGCAGCCCAAAGAAGTTACTGAGAATTCTTCTGTCTAGCGTTATATGCAGAAATCCCGTTTCCAACGAAATCCTCAAAGAGGTCCAAATATCCACTTGCAGGCTTTACAAACAGAGTGTTTCCAAACTTCTCTATGTACACAAAGGTTAAACTCTGTGAGTGGAACTCACACATCCCAAAGTGGTTGCTGAGAATGATTTTCTCTAGTTTTTATACGAAGATATTTCCTTTTCTACTGTAGGCCCAAAATCGCTTGAAATCTCCACTTGGAAATTCCACAAAAAGAGGGTTTCAAATCTGCTCTGTCTAAAGTAAGGTTCAACTCTGTGAGTTGAACACATGCAGCCCAAAGAAGTTACTGAGAATTCTTCTGTCTAGCGTTATATGCAGAAATACCGTTTCCAACGAAATCCTCAAAGAGGTCCAAATATCCACTTGCAGACTTTACAAACAGAGTGTTTCCAATCTGCTCTATGAAAACATAGGTTAAACTCTGTGAGTGGAACGCACACATCCCAAAGAGTTTGCAGAGAATGATTCTCTCTAGTTTTTATACGAAGATATTTCCTTTTCTACCGTAGGCCCAAATCGCTTGAAATCTCCACTTGGAAATTCAAGAAAAAGAGGGTTTCAAATCTGCTCTGTCTAAAGTAAGGTTCAACTCTGTGAGTTGAACACAGGCAGAACAAAGAAGTTACTGACAATTCTTCTGTCTAGCGTTATACGCAGAAATCCCGTTTCCAACAAAATCCTCAAAGAGGTCCAAATATCCACTTGCAGATTTTACAAATAGAGTGTTTCCAAACTGCTCTATGAAAGCAAAGGTTAAACTCTGTGAGAGGAACGCACACATCCCAAAGTGTTTGCTGAGAATGATTCCCTCTAGTTTTTATATGAAGATATTTCCTTTTCTACCATAGGCCCAAATCTCTTGAAATCTCCACTTGCAAATTCCACAAAAAGAGGGTTTCAAATCTGCTCTGTCTAAAGGAAGGTTCAACTCTGTGTATTGAACACACGCAGGCCAAAGAAGTTACTGAGAATTCTTCTGTCTAGCGTTATATGCAGAAATCCCGTTTCCAACGATATCCTCAAAGAGGTCCAAATATCCAATTGCAGGCTTTACAAACAGAGTGTTTCCAAACTGCTCTATGAAAACAAAGGTTAAACTCTGTGAGTGGAACTCACAAATCCCAAAGTGGTTGCTGAGAATGATTCTCTCTAGTTTTTATATGAAGATATTTCCTTTTCTACCGTAGGCCCAAAATCGCTTGAAATCTCCACTTGGAAATTCCTCAAAAAGAGGGTTTCAAATCTGCTCTGTCTAAAGTAAGGTTCAACTCTGTGAGTTGAACACACGCAGCCCAAAGAAGTTACTGACAATTCTTCTGTCTAGCGTTATATGCAGAAATCCCGTTTCCAACGAAATCCTCAAAGAGGTCTCAATATCCACTTGCAGACTTTACAAACAGAGTGTTTCCAGACTGCTCTATGAAAACAAAGGTTAAACACTGTGAGTGGAACTCACACATCTCAAAGTGGTTGCTGAGAATGATTCTCTCTAGTTTTTATACGAAGATATTTCCTTTTCAACCGTAGGCCCAAAATCGATTGAAATCTCCACTTGGAAATTCCACAAAAAGAGGGTTTCAAATCTGCTCTGTCTAAAGTAAGGTTCAACTCTGTGAGTTGAACACATGCAGCCCAAAGAAGTTACTGAGAATTCTTCTGTCTAGCGTTATATGCAGAAATCCCGTTTCAAACGAAATCCTCAAAGAGGTCCAAATATCCACTTGCAGGCTTTACAAACAGAGTGTTTCCAAACTGCTCTATGAACACAAAGGTTAAACTCTGTGAGTGGAACTCACACATCCCAAAGTGGTTGCTGAGAAAGATTCTCTCTAGTTTTTATACGAAGATATTTCCTTTTCTACCGTAGTCCCAAAATCTCTTGAAATCTCCACTTGCAAATTCCACAAAAAGAGGGTTTCAAATCTGCTCTGTCTAAAGGAAGGTTCAACTCTGTCAGTTGAACACATGCAGCCCTAAGAAGTTACTGAGAATTCTTCTGTCTAGCGTTATATGCAGAAATCCCGTTTCCAACGAAATCCTCAATGAGGTCCAAATATCCACTTGCAGGCTTTACAAACAGAGTGTTTCCAAACTGCTCTATGAAAACAAAGGTTAAACTCTGTGAGTGGAACTCACACATCCCAAAGTGGTTGCTGAGAATGATTCTCTCTAGTTTTTATACGAAGATATTTCCTTTTCTACCGTAGGCCCAAATCGCTTGAAATCTCCCCTTGGAAATTCCACAAAAAGAGGGTTTCAAATCTGCTCTTTCTAAAGGAAGGTTCAACTCTGTGAGTTGAACACATGCAGCCCAAAGATGTTACTGAGAATTCTTCTGTCTAGCGTTATATGCAGAAATCCCGTTTCCAACGAAATCCTCAAAGAGGTCTCAATATCCACTTGCAGACTTTACAAACAGAGTGTTTCCAGACTGCTCTATGAAAACAAAGGTTAAACACTGTGAGTGGAACTCACACATCTCAAAGTGGTTGCTGAGAATGATTCTCTCTAGTTTTTATACGAAGATACTTCCTTTTCAACCGTAGGCCCAAAATCGATTGAAATCTCCACTTGGAAATTCCACAAAAAGAGGGTTTCAAATCTGCTCTGTCTAAAGTAAGGTTCAACTCTGTGAGTTGAACACATGCAGCCCAAAGAAGTTACTGAGAATTCTTCTGTCTAGCGTTATATGCAGAAATCCCGTTTCCAACGAAATCCTCAAAGAGGTCTCAATATCCACTTGCAGACTTTACAAACAGAGTGTTTCCAGACTGCTCTATGAAAACAAAGGTTAAACACTGTGAGTGGAACTCACACATCTCAAAGTGGTTGCTGAGAATGATTCTCTCTAGTTTTTATACGAAGATATTTCCTTTTCAACCGTAAGCCCAAAATCGCTTTGAATCTCCACTTGGAAATTCCACAAAAAGAGGGTTTCAAATCTGCTCTGTCTAAAGTAAGGTTCAACTCTGTGAGTTGAACACATGCAGCCCAAAGAAGTTACTGAGAATTCTTCTGTCTAGCGTTATATGCAGAAATACCGTTTCCAACGAAATCCTCAAAGAGGTCCAAATATCCACTTGCAGGCTTTACAAACAGAGTGTTTCCAAACTGCTCTATGAACACAAAGGTTAAACTCTGTGAGTGGAACTCACACATCCCAAAGTGGTTGCTGAGAATGATTCTCTCTAGTTTTTATACGAAGATATTTCCTTTTCTACCGTAGGCCCAAAATCGCTTGAAATCTCCACTTGGAAATTCCACAAAAAGAGGGTTTCAAATCTGCTCTGTCTAAAGGAAGGTTCAACTCTGTGTATTGAACACACGCAGGCCAAAGAAGTTACTGAGAATTCTTCTGTCTAGCGTTATATGCAGAAATCCCGTTTCCAACGAAATCCTCAAAGAGGTCTCAATATCCACTTGCAGACTTTACAAACAGAGTGTTTCCAGACTGCTCTATGAAAACAAAGGTTAAACACTGTGAGTGGAACTCACACATCTCAAAGTGGTTGCTGAGAATGATTCTCTCTAGTTTTTATACGAAGATATTTCCTTTTCAACCGTAGGCCCAAAATCGATTGAAATCTCCACTTGGAAATTCCACAAAAAGAGGGTTTCAAATCTGCTCTGTCTAAAGTAAGGTTCAACTCTGTCAGTTGAACACATGCAGCCCAAAGAAGTTACTGAGAATTCTTCTGTCTAGCGTTATACGCAGAAATCCCGTTTCCAACAAAATCCTCAAAGAGGTCCAAATATCCACTTGCAGATTTTACAAATAGAGTGTTTCCAAACTGCTCTATGAAAACAAAGGTTAAACTCTGTGAGAGGAACGCACACATCCCAAAGTGTTTGCTGAGAATGATTCCCTCTAGTTTTTATATGAAGATATTTCCTTTTCTACCATAGGCCCAAATCTCTTGAAATCTCCACTTGCAAATTCCACAAAAAGAGGGTTTCAAATCTGCTCTGTCTAAAGGAAGGTTCAACTCTGTGTATTGAACACACGCAGGCCAAAGAAGTTACTGAGAATTCTTCTGTCTAGCGTTATATGCAGAAATCCCGTTTCCAACGATATCCTCAAAGAGGTCCAAATATCCAATTGCAGGCTTTACAAACAGAGTGTTTCCAAACTGCTCTATGAAAACAAAGGTTAAACTCTGTGAGTGGAACTCACAAATCCCAAAGTGGTTGCTGAGAATGATTCTCTCTAGTTTTTATACGAAGATATTTCCTTTTCTACCGTAGGCCCAAAATCGCTTGAAATCTCCACTTGGAAATTCCTCAAAAAGAGGGTTTCAAATCTGCTCTGTCTAAAGTAAGGTTCAACTCTGTGAGTTGAACACACGCAGCCCAAAGAAGTTACTGACAATTCTTCTGTCTAGCGTTATATGCAGAAATCCCGTTTCCAACGAAATCCTCAAAGAGGTCTCAATATCCACTTGCAGACTTTACAAACAGAGTGTTTCCAGACTGCTCTATGAAAACAAAGGTTAAACACTGTGAGTGGAACTCACACATCTCAAAGTGGTTGCTGAGAATGATTCTCTCTAGTTTTTATACGAAGATATTTCCTTTTCAACCGTAGGCCCAAAATCGATTGAAATCTCCACTTGGAAATTCCACAAAAAGAGGGTTTCAAATCTGCTCTGTCTAAAGTAAGGTTCAACTCTGTGAGTTGAACACATGCAGCCCAAAGAAGTTACTGAGAATTCTTCTGTCTAGCGTTATATGCAGAAATCCCGTTTCAAACGAAATCCTCAAAGAGGTCCAAATATCCACTTGCAGGCTTTACAAACAGAGTGTTTCCAAACTGCTCTATGAACACAAAGGTTAAACTCTGTGAGTGGAACTCACACATCCCAAAGTGGTTGCTGAGAAAGATTCTCTCTAGTTTTTATACGAAGATATTTCCTTTTCTACCGTAGTCCCAAAATCTCTTGAAATCTCCACTTGCAAATTCCACAAAAAGAGGGTTTCAAATCTGCTCTGTCTAAAGGAAGGTTCAACTCTGTCAGTTGAACACATGCAGCCCTAAGAAGTTACTGAGAATTCTTCTGTCTAGCGTTATATGCAGAAATCCCGTTTCCAACGAAATCCTCAATGAGGTCCAAATATCCACTTGCAGGCTTTACAAACAGAGTGTTTCCAAACTGCTCTATGAAAACAAAGGTTAAACTCTGTGAGTGGAACTCACACATCCCAAAGTGGTTGCTGAGAATGATTCTCTCTAGTTTTTATACGAAGATATTTCCTTTTCTACCGTAGGCCCAAATCGCTTGAAATCTCCCCTTGGAAATTCCACAAAAAGAGGGTTTCAAATCTGCTCTTTCTAAAGGAAGGTTCAACTCTGTGAGTTGAACACACGCAGCCCAAAGATGTTACTGAGAATTCTTCTGTCTAGCGTTATATGCAGAAATCCCGTTTCCAACGAAATCCTCAAAGAGGTCTCAATATCCACTTGCAGACTTTACAAACAGAGTGTTTCCAGACTGCTCTATGAAAACAAAGGTTAAACACTGTGAGTGGAACTCACACATCTCAAAGTGGTTGCTGAGAATGATTCTCTCTAGTTTTTATACGAAGATACTTCCTTTTCAACCGTAGGCCCAAAATCGATTGAAATCTCCACTTGGACATTCCACAAAAAGAGGGTTTCAAATCTGCTCTGTCTAAAGTAAGGTTCAACTCTGTGAGTTGAACACATGCAGCCCAAAGAAGTTACTGAGAATTCTTCTGTCTAGCGTTATATGCAGAAATCCCGTTTCCAACGAAATCCTCAAAGAGGTCTCAATATCCACTTGCAGACTTTACAAACAGAGTGTTTCCAGACTGCTCTATGAAAACAAAGGTTAAACACTGTGAGTGGAACTCACACATCTCAAAGTGGTTGCTGAGAATGATTCTCTCTAGTTTTTATACGAAGATATTTCCTTTTCAACCGTAAGCCCAAAATCGCTTTGAATCTCCACTTGGAAATTCCACAAAAAGAGGGTTTCAAATCTGCTCTGTCTAAAGTAAGGTTCAACTCTGTGAGTTGAACACATGCAGCCCAAAGAAGTTACTGAGAATTCTTCTGTCTAGCGTTATATGCAGAAATACCGTTTCCAACGAAATCCTCAAAGAGGTCCAAATATCCACTTGCAGGCTTTACAAACAGAGTGTTTCCAAACTGCTCTATGAACACAAAGGTTAAACTCTGTGAGTGGAACTCACACATCCCAAAGTGGTTGCTGAGAATGATTCTCTCTAGTTTTTATACGAAGATATTTCCTTTTCTACCGTAGGCCCAAAATCGCTTGAAATCTCCACTTGGAAATTCCACAAAAAGAGGGTTTCAAATCTGCTCTGTCTAAAGGAAGGTTCAACTCTGTGTATTGAACACACGCAGGCCAAAGAAGTTACTGAGAATTCTTCTGTCTAGCGTTATATGCAGAAATCCCGTTTCCAACGAAATCCTCAAAGAGGTCTCAATATCCACTTGCAGACTTTACAAACAGAGTGTTTCCAGACTGCTCTATGAAAACAAAGGTTAAACACTGTGAGTGGAACTCACACATCTCAAAGTGGTTGCTGAGAATGATTCTCTCTAGTTTTTATACGAAGATATTTCCTTTTCAACCGTAGGCCCAAAATCGATTGAAATCTCCACTTGGAAATTCCACAAAAAGAGGGTTTCAAATCTGCTCTGTCTAAAGTAAGGTTCAACTCTGTCAGTTGAACACATGCAGCCCAAAGAAGTTACTGAGAATTCTTCTGTCTAGCGTTATACGCAGAAATCCCGTTTCCAACAAAATCCTCAAAGAGGTCCAAATATCCACTTGCAGATTTTACAAATAGAGTGTTTCCAAACTGCTCTATGAAAACAAAGGTTAAACTCTGTGAGAGGAACGCACACATCCCAAAGTGTTTGCTGAGAATGATTCCCTCTAGTTTTTATATGAAGATATTTCCTTTTCTACCATAGGCCCAAATCTCTTGAAATCTCCACTTGCAAATTCCACAAAAAGAGGGTTTCAAATCTGCTCTGTCTAAAGGAAGGTTCAACTCTGTGTATTGAACACACGCAGGCCAAAGAAGTTACTGAGAATTCTTCTGTCTAGCGTTATATGCAGAAATCCCGTTTCCAACGATATCCTCAAAGAGGTCCAAATATCCAATTGCAGGCTTTACAAACAGAGTGTTTCCAAACTGCTCTATGAAAACAAAGGTTAAACTCTGTGAGTGGAACTCACAAATCCCAAAGTGGTTGCTGAGAATGATTCTCTCTAGTTTTTATACGAAGATATTTCCTTTTCTACCGTAGGCCCAAAATCGCTTGAAATCTCCACTTGGAAATTCCTCAAAAAGAGGGTTTCAAATCTGCTCTGTCTAAAGTAAGGTTCAACTCTGTGAGTTGAACACACGCAGCCCAAAGAAGTTACTGACAATTCTTCTGTCTAGCGTTATATGCAGAAATCCCGTTTCCAACGAAATCCTCAAAGAGGTCTCAATATCCACTTGCAGACTTTACAAACAGAGTGTTTCCAGACTGCTCTATGAAAACAAAGGTTAAACACTGTGAGTGGAACTCACACATCTCAAAGTGGTTGCTGAGAATGATTCTCTCTAGTTTTTATACGAAGATATTTCCTTTTCAACCATAGTCCCAAAATCGATTGAAATCTCCACTTGGAAATTCCACAAAAAGAGGGTTTCAAATCTGCTCTGTCTAAAGTAAGGTTCAACTCTGTGAGTTGAACACATGCAGCCCAAAGAAGTTACTGAGAATTCTTCTGTCTAGCGTTATATGCAGAAATCCCGTTTCCAACGAAATCCTCAAAGAGGTCCAAATATCCACTTGCAGGCTTTACAAACAGAGTGTTTCCAAACTGCTCTATGAACACAAAGGTTAAACTCTGTGAGTGGAACTCACACATCCCAAAGTGGTTGCTGAGAATGATTCTCTCTAGTTTTTATACGAAGATATTTCCTTTTCTACCGTAGTCCCAAAATCGCTTGAAATCTCCACTTGGAAATTCCACAAAAAGAGGGTTTCAAATCTGCTCTGTCTAAAGTAAGGTTCAACTCTGTCAGTTGAACACACGCAGCCCTAAGAAGTTACTGAGAATTCTTCTGTCTAGCGTTATATGCAGAAATCCCGTTTCCAACGAAATCCTCAATGAGGTCCAAATATCCACTTGCAGGCTTTACAAACAGAGTGTTTCCAAACTGCTCTATGAAAACAAAGGTTAAACTCTGTGAGTGGAACTCACACATCCCAAAGTGGTTGCTGAGAATGATTCTCTCTAGTTTTTATACGAAGATATTTCCTTTTCTACCGTAGGCCAAAATCGCTTGAAATCTCCACTTGGAAATTCCACAAAAAGAGGGTTTCAAATCTGCTCTTTCTAAAGGAAGGTTCATCTCTGTGAGTTGAACACACGCAGCCCAAAGATGTTACTGAGAATTCTTCTGTCTGGCGTTATATGCAGAAATCCCGTTTCCAACGAAATCCTCAAAGAGGTCTCAATATCCACTTGCAGACTTTACAAACAGAGTGTTTCCAGACTGCTCTATGAACACAAAGGTTAAACTCTGTGAGTGGAACTCACACATCCCAAAGTGGTTGCTGAGAATGATTCTCTCTAGTTTTTATACGAAGATATTTCCTTTTCTACCGTAGGCCCAAAATCGCTTGAAATCTCCACTTGGAAATTCCACAAAAAGAGGGTTTCAAATCTGCTCTGTCTAAAGTAAGGTTCAACTCTGTGAGTTGAACACATGCAGCCCAAAGAAGTTACTGAGAATTCTTCTGTCTAGCGTTATATGCAGAAATCCCGTTTCCAACGAAATCCTCAAAGAGGTCCAAATATCCACCTTCAGGCTTTACAAACAGAGTGTTTCCAATCTGCTCTATGAAAACATAGGTTAAACTCTGTGAGTGGAACGCACACATCCCAAAGAGTTTGCAGAGAATGATTCTCTCTAGTTTTTATACGAAGATATTTCCTTTTCTACCGTAGGCCCAAATCGCTTGAAATCTCCACTTGGAAATTCAAGAAAAAGAGGGTTTCAAATCTGCTCTGTCTAAAGTAAGGTTCAACTCTGTGAGTTGAACACAGGCAGCCCAAAGAAGTTACTGACAATTCCTCTGTCTAGCGTTATACGCAGAAATCCCGTTTCCAACAAAATCCTCAAAGAGGTCCAAATATCCACTTGCAGATTTTACAAATAGAGTGTTTCCAAACTGCTCTATGAAAACAAAGGTTAAACTCTGTGAGAGGAACGCACACATCCCAAAGTGTTTGCTGAGAATGATTCCCTCTAGTTTTTATATGAAGATATTTCCTTTTCTACCATAGGCCCAAATCTCTTGAAATCTCCACTTGGAAATTCCACAAAAAGAGGGTTTCAAATCTGCTCTGTCTAAAGGAAGGTTCAACTCTGTGTATTGAACACACGCAGGCCAAAGAAGTTACTGAGAATTCTTCTGTCTAGCGTTATATGCAGAAATCCCGTTTCCAACGATATCCTCAAAGAGGTCCAAATATCCAATTGCAGGCTTTACAAACAGAGTGTTTCCAAACTGCTCTATGAAAACAAAGGTTAAACTCTGTGAGTGGAACTCACAAATCCCAAAGTGGTTGCTGAGAATGATTCTCTCTAGTTTTTATACGAAGATATTTCCTTTTCTACCGTAGGCCCAAAATCGCATGAAATCTCCACTTGGAAATTCCTCAAAAAGAGGGTTTCAAATCTGCTCTGTCAAAAGTAAGGTTCAACTCTGTGAGTTGAACACACGCAGCCCAAAGAAGTTACTGACAATTCTTCTGTCTAGCGTTATATGCAGAAATCCCGTTTCCAACGAAATCCTCAAAGAGGTCTCAATATCCACTTGCAGACTTTACAAACAGAGTGTTTCCAGACTGCTCTATGAAAACAAAGGTTAAACACTGTGAGTGGAACTCACACATCTCAAAGTGGTTGCTGAGAATGATTCTCTCTAGTTTTTATACGAAGATATTTCCTTTTCAACCGTAGTCCCAAAATCGATTGAAATCTCCACTTGGAAATTCCACAAAAAGAGGGTTTCAAATCTGCTCTGTCTAAAGTAAGGTTCAACTCTGTGAGTTGAACACATGCAGCCCAAAGAAGTTACTGAGAATTCTTCTGTCTAGCGTTATATGCAGAAATCCCGTTTCCAACGAAATCCTCAAAGAGGTCCAAATATCCACTTGCAGGCTTTACAAACAGAGTGTTTCCAAACTGCTCTATGAACACAAAGGTTAAACTCTGTGAGTGGAACTCACACATCCCAAAGTGGTTGCTGAGAATGATTCTCTCTAGTTTTTATACGAAGATATTTCCTTTTCTACCGTAGTCCCAAAATCGCTTGAAATCTCCACTTGGAAATTCCACAAAAAGAGGGTTTCAAATCTGCTCTGTCTAAAGTAAGGTTCAACTCTGTCAGTTGAACACATGCAGCCCTAAGAAGTTACTGAGAATTCTTCTGTCTAGCGTTATATGCAGAAATACCGTTTCCAACGAAATCCTCAATGAGGTCCAAATATCCACTTGCAGGCTTTACAAACAGAGTGTTTCCAAACTGCTCTATGAAAACAAAGGTTAAACTCTGTGAGTGGAACTCACACATCCCAAAGTGGTTGCTGAGAATGATTCTCTCTAGTTTTTATACGAAGATATTTCCTTTTCTACCGTAGGCCAAAATCGCTTGAAATCTCCACTTGGAAATTCCACAAAAAGAGGGTTTCAAATCTGCTCTTTCTAAAGGAAGGTTCAACTCTGTGAGTTGAACACACGCAGCCCAAAGATGTTACTGAGAATTCTTCTGTCTAGCGTTATATGCAGAAATCCCGTTTCCAACGAAATCCTCAAAGAGGTCTCAATATCCACTTGCAGACTTTACAAACAGAGTGTTTCCAGACTGCTCTATGAACACAAAGGTTAAACTCTGTGAGTGGAACTCACACATCCCAAAGTGGTTGCTGAGAATGATTCTCTCTAGTTTTTATACGAAGATATTTCCTTTTCTACCGTAGGCCCAAAATCGCTTGAAATCTCCACTTGGAAATTCCACAAAAAGAGGGTTTCAAATCTGCTCTGTCTAAAGTAAGGTTCAACTCTGTGAGTTGAACACATGCAGCCCAAAGAAGTTACTGAGAATTCTTCTGTCTAGCGTTATATGCAGAAATCCCGTTTCCAACGAAATCCTCAAAGAGGTCCAAATATCCACCTGCAGGCTTTACAAACAGAGTGTTTCCAAACTGCTCTATGAACACAAAGGTTAAACTCTGTGAGTGGAACTCACACATCCCAAAGTGGTTGCTGAGAATGATTCTCTCTAGTTTTTATACGAAGATATTTCCTTTTCTACCGTAGGCCCAAAATCGCTTGAAATCTCCACTTGGAAATTCCACAAAAAGAGGGTTTCAAATCTGCTCTGTCTAAAGTAAGGTTCAACTCTGTGAGTTGAACACACGCAGCCCAAAGAAGTTACTGAGAATTCTTCTGTCTAGCGTTATATGCAGAAATCCCGTTTCCAACGAAATCCTCAAAGAGGTCCAAATATCCACTTGCAGACTTTACAAACAGGGTGTTTCCAATCTGCTCTATGAAAACATAGGTTAAACTCGGTGAGTGGAACGCACACATCCCAAAGAGTTTGCAGAGAATGATTCTCTCTAGTTTTTATAGGAAGATATTTCCTTTTCTACCGTAGGCCCAAATCGCTTGAAATCTCCACTTGGAAATTCAAGAAAAAGAGGGTTTCAAATCTGCTCTGTCTAAAGTAAGGTTCAACTCTGTGAGTTGAACACAGGCAGCCCAAAGAAGTTACTGACAATTCTTCTGTCTAGCGTTATACGCAGAAATCCCGTTTCCAACAAAATCCTCAAAGAGGTCCAGATATCCACTTGCAGATTTTACAAATAGAGTGTTTCCAAACTGCTCTATGAAAACAAAGGTTAAACTCTGTGAGAGGAACGCACACATCCCAAAGTGTTTGCTGAGAATGATTCCCTCTAGTTTTTATATGAAGATATTTCCTTTTCTACCATAGGCCCAAATCTCTTGAAATCTCCACTTGGAAATTCCACAAAAAGAGGGTTTCAAATCTGCTCTGTCTAAAGGAAGGTTCAACTCTGTGTATTGAACACACGCAGGCCAAAGAAGTTACTGAGAATTCTTCTGTCTAGCGTTATATGCAGAAATCCCGTTTCCAACGATATCCTCAAAGAGGTCCAAATATCCAATTGCAGGCTTTACAAACAGAGTGTTTCCAAACTGCTCTATGAAAACAAAGGTTAAACTCTGTGAGTGGAACTCACAAATTCCAAAGTGGTTGCTGAGAATGATTCTCTCTAGTTTTTATACGAAGATATTTCCTTTTCTTCCGTAGTCCCAAAATAGCTTGAAATCTCCACTTGGAAATTCCTCAAAAAGAGGGTTTCAAATCTGCTCTGTCTAAAGTAAGGTTCAACTCTGTGAGTTGAACACACGCAGCCCAAAGAAGTTACTGACAATTCTTCTGTCTAGCGTTATATGCAGAAATCCCGTTTCCAACGAAATCCTCAAAGAGGTCTCAATATCCACTTGCAGACTTTACAAACAGAGTGTTTCCAGACTGCTCTATGAAAACAAAGGTTAAACACTGTGAGTGGAACTCACACATCCCAAAGTGGTTGCTGAGAATTATTCTCTCTAGTTTTTATACGAAGATATTTCCTTTTCTACCGTAGGCCCAAAATCGCTTGAAATCTCCACTTGGAAATTCCACAAAAAGAGGGTTTCAAATCTGCTCTGTCTAAAGTAAGGTTCAACTCTGTCAGTTGAACACATGCAGCCCAAAGAAGTTACTGAGAATTCTTCTGTCTAGCGTTATATGCAGAAATCCCGTTTCCAACGAAATCCTCAATGAGGTCCAAATATCCACCTGCAGGCTTTACAATCAGAGTGTTTCCAAACTGCTCTATGAAAACAAAGGTTAAACTCTGTGAGTGGAACTCACACATCCCAAAGTGGTTGCTGAGAATGATTCTCTCTAGTTTTTATACGAAGATATTTCCTTTTCTACCGTAGGCCCAAATCGCTTGAAATCTCCCCTTGGAAATTCCACAAAAAGAGGGTTTCTAATCTGCTCTTTCTAAAGGAAGGTTCAACTCTGTGAGTTGAACACACGCAGCCCAAAGAAGTTACTGAGAATTCTTCTGTCTAGCGTTATATGCAGAAATCCCGTTTCCAACGAAATCCTCCAAGAGGTCCAAATATCCACTTGCAGACTTTACAAACAGAGTGTTTCCAATCTGCTCTATGAAAACATAGGTTAAACTCTGTGAGTGGAACGCACACATCCCAAAGAGTTTGCAGAGAATGATTCTCTCTAGTTTTTATAGGAAGATATTTCCTTTTCTACCGTAGGCCCAAATCGCTTGAAATCTCCACTTGGAAATTCAAGAAAAAGAGGGTTTCAAATCTGCTCTGTCTAAAGTAAGGTTCAACTCTGTGAGTTGAACACAGGCAGCCCTAAGAAGTTACGGACAATTCTTCTGTCTAGCGTTATACGCAGAAATCCCGTTTCCAACAAAATCCTCAAAGAGGTCCAGATATCCACTTGCAGATTTTACAAATAGAGTGTTTCCAAACTGCTCTATGAAAACAAAGGTTAAACTCTGTGAGAGGAACGCACACATCCCAAAGTGTTTGCTGAGAATGATTCCCTCTAGTTTTTATATGAAGATATTTCCTTTTCTACCATAGGCCCAAATCTCTTGAAATCTCCACTTGCAAATTCCACAAAAAGAGGGTTTCAAATCTGCTCTGTCTAAAGGAAGGTTCAACTCTGTGTATTGAACACACGCAGGCCAAAGAAGTTACTGAGAATTCTTCTGTCTAGCGTTATATGCAGAAATCCCGTTTCCAACGATATCCTCAAAGAGGTCCAAATATCCAATTGCAGGCTTTACAAACAGAGTGTTTCCAAACTGCTCTATGAAAACAAAGGTTAAACTCTGTGAGTGGAACTCACAAATCCCAAAGTGGTTGATGAGAATGATTCTCTCTAGTTTTTATACGAAGATATTTCCTTTTCTACCGTAGGCCCAAAATAGCTTGAAATCTCCACTTGGAAATTCCACAAAAAGAGGGTTTCAAATCTGCTCTGTCTAAAGTAAGGTTCAACTCTGTGAGTTGAACACACACAGCCCAAAGAAGTTACTGACAATTCTTCTGTCTAGCGTTATATGCAGAAATCCCGTTTCCAACGAAATCCTCAAAGAGGTCTCAATATCCACTTGCAGACTTTACAAACAGAGTGTTTCCAGACTGCTCTATGAAAACAAAGGTTAAACACTGTGAGTGGAACTCACACATCTCAAAGTGGTTGCTGAGAATGATTCTCTCTAGTTTTTATACGAAGATATTTCCTTTTCAACCGTAGGCCCAAAATCGATTGAAATCTCCACTTGGAAATTCCACAAAAAGAGGGTTTCAAATCTGCCCTGTCTAAAGTAAGGTTCAACTCTGTCAGTTGAACACATGCAGCCCAAAGAAGTTACTGAGAATTCTTCTGTCTAGCGTTATATGCAGAAATCCCGTTTCCAACGAAATCCTCAATGAGGTCCAAATATCCACCTGCAGGCTTTACAATCAGAGTGTTTCCAAACTGCTCTATGAAAACAAAGGTTAAACTCTGTGAGTGGAACTCACACATCCCAAAGTGGTTGCTGAGAATGATTCTCTCTAGTTTTTATACGAAGATATTTCCTTTTCTACCGTAGGCCCAAATCGCTTGAAATCTCCCCTTGGAAATTCCACAAAAAGAGGGTTTCTAATCTGCTCTTTCTAAAGGAAGGTTCAACTCTGTGAGTTGAACACACGCAGCCCAAAGAAGTTACTGAGAATTCTTCTGTCTAGCGTTATATGCAGAAATCCCGTTTCCAACGAAATCCTCCAAGAGGTCCAAATATCCACTTGCAGACTTTACAAACAGAGTGTTTCCAATCTGCTCTATGAAAACATAGGTTAAACTCTGTGAGTGGAACGCACACATTCCAAAGAGTTTGCAGAGAATGATTCTCTCTAGTTTTTATAGGAAGATATTTCCTTTTCTACCGTAGGCCCAAATCGCTTGAAATCTCCACTTGGAAATTCAAGAAAAAGAGGGTTTCAAATCTGCTCTGTCTAAAGTAAGGTTCAACTCTGTGAGTTGAACACAGGCAGCCCAAAGAAGTTACGGACAATTCTTCTGTCTAGCGTTATACGCAGAAATCCCGTTTCCAACAAAATCCTCAAAGAGGTCCAGATATCCACTTGCAGATTTTACAAATAGAGTGTTTCCAAACTGCTCTATGAAAACAAAGGTTAAACTCTGTGAGAGGAACGCACACATCCCAAAGTGTTTGCTGAGAATGATTCCCTCTAGTTTTTATATGAAGATATTTCCTTTTCTACCATAGGCCCAAATCTCTTGAAATCTCCACTTGCAAATTCCACAAAAAGAGGGTTTCAAATCTGCTCTGTCTAAAGGAAGGTTCAACTCTGTGTATTGAACACACGCAGGCCAAAGAAGTTACTGAGAATTCTTCTGTCTAGCGTTATATGCAGAAATCCCGTTTCCAACGATATCCTCAAAGAGGTCCAAATATCCAATTGCAGGCTTTACAAACAGAGTGTTTCCAAACTGCTCTATGAAAACAAAGGTTAAACTCTGTGAGTGGAACTCACAAATCCCAAAGTGGTTGATGAGAATGATTCTCTCTAGTTTTTATACGAAGATATTTCCTTTTCTACCGTAGGCCCAAAATAGCTTGAAATCTCCACTTGGAAATTCCACAAAAAGAGGGTTTCAAATCTGCTCTGTCTAAAGTAAGGTTCAACTCTGTGAGTTGAACACACGCAGCCCAAAGAAGTTACTGACAATTCTTCTGTCTAGCGTTATATGCAGAAATCCCGTTTCCAACGAAATCCTCAAAGAGGTCTCAATATCCACTTGCAGACTTTACAAACAGAGTGTTTCCAGACTGCTCTATGAAAACAAAGGTTAAACACTGTGAGTGGAACTCACACATCTCAAAGTGGTTGCTGAGAATGATTCTCTCTAGTTTTTATACGAAGATATTTCCTTTTCAACCGTAGGCCCAAAATCGATTGAAATCTCCACTTGGAAATTCCACAAAAAGAGGGTTTCAAATCTGCTCTGTCTAAAGTAAGGTTCAACTCTGTCAGTTGAACACATGCAGCCCAAAGAAGTTACTGAGAATTCTTCTGTCTAGCGTTATATGCAGAAATCCCGTTTCCAACGAAATCCTCAAAGAGGTCCAAATATCCACTTGCAGGCTTTACAAACAGAGTGTTTCCAAACTGCTCAATGAACACAAAGGTTAAACTCTGTGAGTGGAACTCACACATCCCAAAGTGGTTGCTGAGAATGATTCTCTCTAGTTTTTATACGAAGATATTTCCTTTTCTACCGTAGGCCCAAAATCGCTTGAAATCTCCACTTGGAAATTCCACAAAAAGAGGGTTTCAAATCTGCTCTGTCTAAAGTAAGGTTCAACTCTGTCAGTTGAACACATGCAGCCCTAAGAAGTTACTGAGAATTCTTCTGTCTAGCGTTATATGCAGAAATCCCGTTTCCAAAGAAATCCTCAATGAGGTCCAAATATCCACTTGCAGGCTTTACAAACAGAGTGTTTCCAAACTGCTCTATGAAAACAAAGGTTAAACTCTGTGAGTGGAACTCACACATCTCAAAGTGGTTGCTGAGAATGATTCTCTCTAGTTTTTATACGAAGATATTTCCTTTTCTACCGTAGGCCCAAATCGCTTGAAATCTCCCCTTGGAAATTCCACAAAAAGAGGGTTTCAAATCTGCTCTTTCTAAAGGAAGGTTCAACTCTGCGAGTTGAACACACGCAGCCCAAAGATGTTACTGAAAATTCTTCTGTCTAGCGTTATATGCAGAAATCCCGTTTCCAACGAAATCCTCAAAGAGGTCTCAATATCCACTTGCAGACTTTACAAACAGAGTGTTTCTAGACTGCTCTATGAAAACAAAGGTTAAACACTGTGAGTGGAACTCACACATCTCAAAGTGGTTGCTGAGAATGATTCTCTCTAGTTTTTATACGAAGATACTTCCTTTTCAACCGTAGGCCCAAAATCGATTGAAATCTCCACTTGGAAATTCCACAAAAAGAGGGTTTCAAGTCTGCTCTGTCTAAAGTAAGGTTCAACTCTGTCAGTTGAACACATGCAGCCCAAAGAAGTTACTGAGAATTCTTCTGTCTAGCGTTATATGCAGAAATCCCGTTTCCAACGAAATCCTCAAAGAGGTCCAAATATCCACTTGCAGGCTTTACAAACAGAGTGTTTCCAAACTGCTCTATGAACACAAAGGTTAAACTCTGTGAGTGGAACTCACACATCCCAAAGTGGTTGCTGAGAATGATTCTCTCTAGTTTTTATACGAAGATATTTCCTTTTCTACCGTAGGCCCAAAATCGCTTGAAATCTCCACTTGGAAATTCCACAAAAAGAGGGTTTCAAATCTGCTCTGTCTAAAGTAAGGTTCAACTCTGTCAGTTGAACACATGCAGCCCAAAGAAGTTACTGAGAATTCTTCTGTCTAGCGTTATATGCAGAAATCCCGTTTCCAACGAAATCCTCAATGAGGTCCAAATATCCACCTGCAGGCTTTACAATCAGAGTGTTTCCAAACTGCTCTATGAAAACAAAGGTTAAACTCTGTGAGTGGAACTCACACATCCCAAAGTGGTTGCTGAGAATGATTCTCTCTAGTTTTTATACGAAGATATTTCCTTTTCTACCGTAGGCCCAAATCGCTTGAAATATCCCCTTGGAAATTCCACAAAAAGAGGGTTTCTAATCTGCTCTTTCTAAAGGAAGGTTCAACTCTGTGAGTTGAACACACGCAGCCCAAAGAAGTTACTGAGAATTCTTCTGTCTAGCGTTATATGCAGAAATCCCGTTTCCAACGAAATCCTCAAAGAGGTCCAAATATCCACTTGCAGACTTTACAAACAGAGTGTTTCCAATCTGCTCTATGAAAACATAGGTTAAACTCTGTGAGTGGAACGCACACATCCCAAAGAGTTTGCAGAGAATGATTCTCTCTAGTTTTTATAGGAAGATATTTCCTTTTCTACCGTAGGCCCAAATCGCTTGAAATCTCCACTTGGAAATTCAAGAAAAAGAGGGTTTCAAATCTGCTCTGTCTAAAGTAAGGTTCAACTCTGTGAGTTGAACACAGGCAGCCCAAAGAAGTTACTGACAATTCTTCTGTCTAGCGTTATACGCAGAAATCCCGTTTCCTACAAAATCCTCAAAGAGGTCCAGATATCCACTTGCAGATTTTACAAATAGAGTGTTTCCAAACTGCTCTATGAAAACAAAGGTTAAACTCTGTGAGAGGAACGCACACATCCCAAAGTGTTTGCTGAGAATGATTCCCTCTAGTTTTTATATGAAGATATTTCCTTTTCTACCATAGGCCCAAATCTCTTGAAATCTCCACTTGCAAATTCCACAAAAAGAGGGTTTCAAATCTACTCTGTCTAAAGGAAGGTTCAACTCTGTGTATTGAACACACGCAGGCCAAAGAAGTTACTGAGAATTCTTCTGTCTAGCGTTATATGCAGAAATCCCGTTTCCAACGATATCCTCAAAGAGGTCCAAATATCCAATTGCAGGCTTTACAAACAGAGTGTTTCCAAACTGCTCTATGAAAACAAAGGTTAAACTCTGTGAGTGGAACTCACAAATAGCAAAGTGGTTGCTGAGAATGATTCTCTCTAGTTTTTATACGAAGATATTTCCTTTTCTACCGTAGGCCCAAAATCGCTTGAAATCTCCACTTGGAAATTCCTCAAAAAGAGGGTTTCAAATCTGCTCTGTCTAAAGTAAGGTTCAACTCTGTGAGTTGAACACACGCAGCCCAAACAAGTTACTGACAATTCTTCTGTCTAGCGTTATATGCAGAAATCCCGTTTCCAACGAAATCCTCAAAGAGGTCTCAATATCCACTTGCAGACTTTACAAACAGAGTGTTTCCAGACTGCTCTATGAAAACAAAGGTTAAACACTGTGAGTGGAACTCACACATCTCAAAGTAGTTGCTGAGAATGATTCTCTCTAGTTTTTATACGAAGATACTTCCTTTTCAACCGTAGGCCCAAAATCGATTGAAATCTCCACTTGGAAATTCCACAAAAAGAGGGTTTCAAATCTGCTCTGTCTAAAGTAAGGTTCAACTCTGTCAGTTGAACACATGCAGCCCAAAGAAGTTACTGAGAAATCTTCTGTCTAGCGTTATATGCAGAAATCCCGTTTCCAACGAAATCCTCAAAGAGGTCCAAATATCCACTTGCAGGCTTTACAAACAGAGTGTTTCCAAACTGCTCTATGAACACAAAGGTTAAACTCTGTGAGTGGAACTCACACATCCCAAAGTGGTTGCTGAGAATGATTCTCTCTAGTTTTTATACGAAGATATTTCCTTTTCTACCGTAGGCCCAAAATCGCTTGAAATCTCCACTTGGAAATTCCACAAAAAGAGGGTTTCAAATCTGCTCTGTCTAAAGTAAGGTTCAACTCTGTCAGTTGAACACATGCAGCCCAAAGAAGTTACTGAGAATTCTTCTGTCTAGCGTTATATGCAGAAATCCCGTTTCCAACGAAATCCTCAAAGAGGTCCAAATATCCACCTGCAGGCTTTACAATCAGAGTGTTTCCAAACTGCTCTATGAAAACAAAGGTTAAACTCTGTGAGTGGAACTCACACATCCCAAAGTGGTTGCTGAGAATGATTCTCTCTAGTTTTTATACGAAGATATTTCCTTTTCTACCGTAGGCCCAAAATCGCTTGAAATATCCACTTGGAAATTCCACAAAAAGAGGGTTTCAAATCTGCTCTGTCTAAAGTAAGGTTCAACTCTGTCAGTTGAACACATGCAGCCCAAAGAAGTTACTGAGAATTCTTCTGTCTAGCGTTATATGCAGAAATCCCGTTTCCAACGAAATCCTCAAAGAGGTCCAAATATCCTCTTGCAGGCTTTACAAACAGAGTGTTTCCAAACTGCTCTATGAACACAAAGGTTAAACTCTGTGAGTGGAACTCACACATCCCAAAGTGGTTGCTGAGAATGATTCTCTCTAGTTTTTATACGAAGATATTTCCTTTTCTACCGTAGGCCCAAAATCGCTTGAAATCTCCACTTGGAAATTCCACAAAAAGAGGGTTTCAAATCTGCTCTGTCTAAAGTAAGGTTCAACTCTGTCAGTTGAACACATGCAGCCCAAAGAAGTTACTGAGAATTCTTCTGTCTAGCGTTATATGCAGAAATCCCGTTTCCAACGAAATCCTCAAAGAGGTCCAAATATCCACCTGCAGGCTTTACAATCAGAGTGTTTCCAAACTGCTCTATGAAAACAAAGGTTAAACTCTCTGAGTGGAATTCACACATCCCAAAGTGGTTGCTGAGAATGATTCTCTCTAGTTTTTATACGAAGATATTTCCTTTTCTACCGTAGGCCCAAAATCGCTTGAAATCTCCACTTGGAAACTCCACAAAAAGAGGGTTTCAAATCTGCTCTGTCTAAAGTAAGGTTCAACTCTGTCAGTTGAACACATGCAGCCCAAAGAAGTTACTGAGAATTCTTCTGTCTAGCGTTATATGCAGAAATACCGTTTCCAACGAAATCCTCAAAGAGGTCCAAATATCCTCTTGCAGGCTTTACAAACAGAGTGTTTCCAAACTGCTCTATGAACACAAAGGTTAAACTCTGTGAGTGGAACTCACACATCCCAAAGTGGTTGCTGAGAATGATTCTCTCTAGTTTTTATACGAAGATATTTCCTTTTCTACCGTAGGCCCAAAATCGCTTGAAATCTCCACTTGGAAATTCCACAAAAAGAGGGTTTCAAATCTGCTCTGTCTAAAGTAAGGTGCAACTCTGTGAGTTGAACACATGCAGCCCAAAGAAGTTACTGAGAATTCTTCTGTCTAGCGTTATATGCAGAAATCCCGTTTCCAACGAAATCCTCCAAGAGGTCCAAATATCCACTTGCAGACTTTACAAACAGAGTGTTTCCAATCTGCTCTATGAAAACATAGGTTAAACTCTGTGAGTGGAACGCACACATCCCAAAGAGTTTGCAGAGAATGATTCTCTCTAGTTTTTATACGAAGATATTTCCTTTTCTACCGTAGGCCCAAATCGCTTGAAATCTCCACTTGGAAATTCAAGAAAAAGAGGGTTTCAAATCTGCTCTGTCTAAAGTAAGGTTCAACTCTGTGAGTTGAACACAGGCAGCCCAAAGAAGTTACTGACAATTCTTCTGTCTAGCGTTATACGCAGAAATCCCGTTTCCAACAAAATCCTCAAAGAGGTCCAAATATCCACTTGCAGATTTTACAAATAGAGTGTTTCCAAACTGCTCTATGAAAACAAAGGTTAAACTCTGTGAGAGGAACGCACACATCCCAAAGTGTTTGCTGAGAATGATTCCCTCTAGTTTTTATATGAAGATATTTCCTTTTCTACCATAGGCCCAAATCTCTTGAAATCTCCACTTGCAAATTCCACAAAAAGAGGGTTTCAAATCTGCTCTGTCTAAAGGAAGGTTCAACTCTGTGTATTGAACACACGCAGGCCAAAGAAGTTACTGAGAATTCTTCTGTCTAGCGTTATATGCAGAAATCCCGTTTCCAACGATATCCTCAAAGAGGTCCAAATATCCAATTGCAGGCTTTACAAACAGAGTGTTTCCAAACTGCTCTATGAAAACAAAGGTTAAACTCTGTGAGTGGAACTCACAAATCCCAAAGTGGTTGCTGAGAATGATTCTCTCTAGTTTTTATACGAAGATATTTCCTTTTCTACCGTAGGCCCAAAATCGCTTGAAATCTCCACTTGGAAATTCCTCAAAAAGAGGGTTTCAAATCTGCTCTGTCTAAAGTAAGGTTCAACTCTGTGAGTTGAACACACGCAGCCCAAAGAAGTTACTGACAATTCTTCTGTCTAGCGTTATATGCAGAAATCCCGTTTCCAACGAAATCCTCAAAGAGGTCTCAATATCCACTTGCAGACTTTACAAACAGAGTGTTTCCAGACTGCTCTATGAAAACAAAGGTTAAACACTGTGAGTGGAACTCACACATCTCAAAGTGGTTGCTGAGAATGATTCTCTCTAGTTTTTATACGAAGATATTTCCTTTTCAACCGTAGGCCCAAAATCGATTGAAATCTCCACTTGGAAATTCCACAAAAAGAGGGTTTCAAATCTGCTCTGTCTAAAGTAAGGTTCAACTCTGTCAGTTGAACACATGCAGCCCAAAGAAGTTACTGAGAATTCTTCTGTCTAGCGTTATATGCAGAAATCCCGTTTCCAACGAAATCCTCAAAGAGGTCCAAATATCCACTTGCAGGCTTTACAAACAGAGTGTTTCCAAACTGCTCTATGAACACAAAGGTTAAACTCTGTGAGTGGAACTCACACATCCCAAAGTGGTTGCTGAGAAAGATTCTCTCTAGTTTTTATACGAAGATATTTCCTTTTCTACCGTAGTCCCAAAATCGCTTGAAATCTCCACTTGGAAATTCCACAAAAAGAGGGTTTCAAATCTGCTCTGTCTAAAGTAAGGTTCAACTCTGTCAGTTGAACACATGCAGCCCTAAGTAGTTACTGAGAATTCCTCTGTCTAGCGTTATATGCAGAAATCCCGTTTCCAAGGAAATCCTCAATGAGGTCCAAATATCCACTTGCAGGCTTTACAAACAGAGTGTTTCCAAACTGCTCTATGAAAACAAAGGTTAAACTCTGTGAGTGGAACTCACACATCCCAAAGTGGTTGCTGAGAATGATTCTCTCTAGTTTTTATATGAAGATATTTCCTTTTCTACCGTAGGCCCAAATCGCTTGAAATCTCCCCTTGGAAATTCCACAAAAAGAGGGTTTCAAATCTGCTCTTTCTAAAGGAAGGTTCTACTCTGTGAGTTGAACACACGCAGGCCAAAGAAGTTACTGAGAATTCTTCTGTGTAGCGTTATATGCAGAAATCCCGTTTCCAACGAAATCCTCAAAGAGGTCTCAATATCCACTTGGAGACTTTACAAACAGAGTGTTTCCAGACTGCTCTATGAAAACAAAGGTTAAACACTGTGAGTGGAACTCACACATCTCAAAGTGGTTGCTGAGAATGATTCTCTCTAGTTTTTATACGAAGATACTTCCTTTTCAACCGTAGGCCCAAAATCGATTGAAATCTCCACTTGGAAATTCCACAAAAAGAGGGTTTCAAATCTGCTCTGTCTAAAGTAAGGTTCAACTCTGTCAGTTGAACACATGCAGCCCAAAGAAGTTACTGAGAATTCTTCTGTCTAGCGTTATATGCAGAAATCCCTTTTCCAACGAAATCCTCAAAGAGGTCTCAATATCCACTTGCAGACTTTACAAACAGAGTGTTTCCAGACTGCTCTATGAAAACAAAGGTTAAACACTGTGAGTGGAACTCACACATCTCAAAGTGGTTGCTGAGAATGATTCTCTCTAGTTTTTATACGAAGATATTTCCTTTTCAACCGTAAGCCCAAAATCGCTTGAAATCTCCACTTGGAAATTCCACAAAAAGAGGGTTTCAAATCTGCTCTGTCTAAAGTAAGGTTCAACTCTGTGAGTTGAACACATGCAGCCCAAAGAAGTTACTGAGAATTCTTCTGTCTAGCGTTATATGCAGAAATCCCGTTTCCAACGAAATCCTCAAAGAGGTCCAAATATCCACTTGCAGGCTTTACAAACAGAGTGTTTCCAAACTGCTCTATGAACACAAAGGTTAAACTCTGTGAGTGGAACTCACACATCCCAAAGTGGTTGCTGAGAATGATTCTCTCTAGTTTTTATACGAAGATATTTCCTTTTCTACCGTAGGCCCAAATCGCTTGAAATCTCCACTTGGAAATTCAAGAAAAAGAGGGTTTCAAATCTGCTCTGTCTAAAGTAAGGTTCAACTCTGTGAGTTGAACACATGCAGCCCAAAGAAGTTACTGACAATTCTTCTGTCTAGCGTTATACGCAGAAATCCCGTTTCCAACAAAATCCTCAAAGAGGTCCAAATATCCACTTGCAGATTTTACAAATAGAGTGTTTCCAAACTGCTCTATGAAAACAAAGGTTAAACTCTGTGAGAGGAACGCACACATCCCAAAGTGTTTGCTGAGAATGATTCCCTGTAGTTTTTATATGAAGATATTTCCTTTTCTACCATAGGCCCAAATCTCTTGAAATCTCCACTTGCAAATTCCACAAAAAGAGGGTTTCAAATCTGCTCTGTCTAAAGGAAGGTTCAACTCTGTGTATTGAACACACGCAGGCCAAAGAAGTTACTGAGAATTCTTCTGTCTAGCGTTATATGCAGAAATCCCGTTTCCAACGATATCCTCAAAGAGGTCCAAATATCCAATTGCAGGCTTTACAAACAGAGTGTTTCCAAACTGCTCTATGAAAACAAAGGTTAAACTCTGTGAGTGGAACTCACAAATCCCAAAGTGGTTGCTGAGAATGATTCTCTCTAGTTTTTATACGAAGATATTTCCTTTTCTACCGTAGGCCCAAAATCGCTTGAAATCTCCACTTGGAAATTCCTCAAAAAGAGGGTTTCAAATCTGCTCTGTCTAAAGTAAGGTTCAACTCTGTGAGTTGAACACACGCAGCCCAAAGAAGTTACTGACAATTCTTCTGTCTAGCGTTATATGCAGAAATCCCGTTTCCAACGAAATCCTCAAAGAGGTCTCAATATCCACTTGCAGACTTTACAAACAGAGTGTTTCCAGACTGCTCTATGAAAACAAAGGTTAAACACTGTGAGTGGAACTCACACATCTCAAAGTGGTTGCTGAGAATGATTCTCTCTAGTTTTTATACGAAGATACTTCCTTTTCAACCGTAGGCCCAAAATCGATTGAAATCTCCACTTGGAAATTCCACAAAAAGAGGGTTTCAAATCTGCTCTGTCTAAAGTAAGGTTCAACTCTGTCAGTTGAACACATGCAGCCCAAAGAAGTTACTGAGAATTCTTCTGTCTAGCGTTATATGCAGAAATCCCGTTTCCAACGAAATCCTCAAAGAGGTCTCAATATCCACTTGCAGACTTTACAAACAGAGTGTTTCCAGACTGCTCTATGAAAACAAAGGTTAAACACTGTGAGTGGAACTCACACATCTCAAAGTGGTTGCTGAGAATGATTCTCTCTAGTTTTTATACGAAGATATTTCCTTTTCAACCGTAAGCCCAAAATCGCTTGAAATCTCCACTTGGAAATTCCACAAAAAGAGGGTTTCAAATCTGCTCTGTCTAAAGTAAGGTTCAACTCTGTGAGTTGAACACATGCAGCCCAAAGAAGTTACTGAGAATTCTTCTGTCTAGCGTTATATGCAGAAATCCCGTTTCCAACAAAATCCTCAAAGAGGTCCAAATATCCACTTGCAGGCTTTACAAACAGAGTGTTTCCAAACTGCTCTATGAACACAAAGGTTAAACTCTGTGAGTGGAACTCACACATCCCAAAGTGGTTGCTGAGAAAGATTCTCTCTGGTTTTTATACGAAGATATTTCCTTTTCTACCGTAGTCCCAAAATCGCTTGAAATCTCCACTTGCAAATTCCACAAAAAGAGGGTTTCAAATCTGCTCTGTCTAAAGGAAGGTTCAACTCTGTCAGTTGAACACATGCAGCCCTAAGAAGTTACTGAGAATTCTTCTGTCTAGCGTTATATGCAGAAATCCCGTTTCCAACGAAATCCTCAATGAGGTCCAAATATCCACTTGCAGGCTTTACAAACAGAGTGTTTCCAAACTGCTCTATGAAAACAAAGGTTAAACTCTGTGAGTGGAACTCACACATCCCAAAGTGGTTGCTGAGAATGATTCTCTCTAGTTTTTATACGAAGATATTTCCTTTTCTACCGTAGGCACAAATCGCTTGAAATCTCCCCTTGGAAATTCCACAAAAAGAGGGTTTCAAATCTGCTCTTTCTAAAGGAAGGTTCAACTCTGTGAGTTGAACACACGCAGCCCAAAGATGTTACTGAGAATTCTTCTGTCTAGCGTTATATGCAGAAATCCCGTTTCCAACGAAATCCTCAAAGAGTTCTCAATATCCACTTGCAGACTTTACAAACAGAGTGTTTCCAGACTGCTCTATGAAAACAAAGGTTAAACACTGTGAGTGGAACTCACACATCTCAAAGTGGTTGCTGAGAATGATTCTCTCTAGTTTTTATACGAAGATACTTCCTTTTCAACCGTAGGCCCAAAATCGATTGAAATCTCCACTTGGAAATTCCACAAAAAGAGGGTTTCAAATCTGCTCTGTCTAAAGTAAAGTTCAACTCTGTCAGTTGAACACGTGCAGCCCAAAGAAGTTACTGAGAATTCTTCTGTCTAGCGTTATATGCAGAAATCCCGTTTCCAACGAAATCCTCAAAGAGGTCTCAATATCCACTTGCAGACTTTACAAACAGGGTGTTTCCAGACTGCTCTATGAAAACAAAGGTTAAACACTGTGAGTGGAACTCACACATCTCAAAGTGGTTGCTGAGAATGATTCTCTCTAGTTTTTATTCGAAGATATTTCCTTTTCAACCGTAAGCCCAAAATCGCTTGAAATCTCCACTTGGAAATTCCACAAAAAGAGGGTTTCAAATCTGCTCTGTCTAAAGTAAGGTTCAACTCTGTGAGTTGAATACATGCAGCCCAAAGAAGTTACTGAGAATTCTTCTGTCTAGCGTTATATGCAGAAATACCGTTTCCAACGAAATCCTCAAAGAGGTCCAAATATCCACTTGCAGGCTTTACAAACAGAGTGTTTCCAAACTGCTCTATGAACACAAAGGTTAAACTCTGTGAGTGGAACTCACACATCCCAAAGTGGTTGCTGAGAATGATTCTCTCTAGTTTTTATACAAAGATATTTCCTTTTCTACCGTAGGCCCAAAATCGCTTGAAATCTCCACTTGGAAATTCCACAAAAAGAGGGTTTCAAATCTGCTCTGTCTAAAGTAAGGTTCAACTCTGTGAGTTGAACACATGCAGCCCAAAGAAGTTACTGAGAATTCTTCTGTCTAGCGTTATATGCAGAAATCCCGTTTCCAACGAAATCTTCCAAGAGGTCCAAATATCCACTTGCAGACTTTACAAACAGAGTGTTTCCAATCTACTCTATGAAAACAAAGGTTAAACTCTGTGAGTGGAACGCACACATCCCAAAGAGTTTGCAGAGAATGATTCTCTCTAGTTTTTATAGGAAGATATTTCCTTTTCTACCGTAGGCCCAAATCGCTTGAAATCTCCACTTGGAAATTCAAGAAAAAGAGGGTTTCAAATCTGCTCTGTCTAAAGTAAGGTTCAACTCTGTGAGTTGAACACAGGCAGCCCAAAGAAGTTACTGACAATTCTTCTGTCTAGCGTTATACGCAGAAATCCCGTTTCCAACAAAATCCTCAAAGAGGTCCAAATATCCACTTGCAGATTTTACAAATAGAGTGTTTCCAAACTGCTCTATGAAAACAAAGGTTAAACTCTGTGAGAGGAACGCACACATCCCAAAGTGTTTGCTGAGAATGATTCCCTCTAGTTTTTATATGAAGATATTTCCTTTTCTACCATAGGCCCAAATCTCTTGAAATCTCCAATTGCAAATTCCACAAAAAGAGGGTTTCAAATCTGCTCTGTCTAAAGGAAGGTTCAACTCTGTGTATTGAACACACGCAGGCCAAAGAAGTTACTGAGAATTCTTCTGTCTAGCGTTATATGCAGAAATCCCGTTTCCAACGAAATCCTCAAAGAGGTCTCAATATCCACTTGCAGACTTTACAAACAGAGTGTTTCCAGACTGCTCTATGAAAACAAAGGTTAAACACTGTGAGTGGAACTCACACATCTCAAAGTGGTTGCTGAGAATGATTCTCTCTAGTTTTTATTCGAAGATATTTCCTTTTCAACCGTAGGCCCAAAATCGATTGAAATCTCCACTTGGAAATTCCACAAAAAGAGGGTTTCAAATCTGCTCTGTCTAAAGTAAGGTTCAACTCTGTCAGTTGAACACATGCAGCCCAAAGATGTTACTGAGAATTCTTCTGTCTAGCGTTATATGCAGAAATCCCGTTTCCAACGAAATCCTCAAAGAGGTCTCAATATCCACTTGCAGACTTTACAAACAGAGTGTTTCCAGACTGCTCTATGAAAACAAAGGTTAAACACTGTGAGTGGAACTCACACATCTCAAAGTGGTTGCTGAGAATGATTCTCTCTAGTTTTTATACGAAGATACTTCCTTTTCAACCGTAGGCCCAAAATCGATTGAAATCTCCACTTGGAAATTCCACAAAAAGAGGGTTTCAAATCTGCTCTGTCTAAAGTAAGGTTCAACTCTGTCAGTTGAACACATGCAGCCCAAAGAAGTTACTGAGAATTCTTCTGTCTAGCGTTATATGCAGAAATCCCGTTTCCAACGAAATCCTCAAAGAGGTCCAAATATCCACTTGCAGGCTTTACAAACAGAGTGTTTCCAAACTGCTCTATGAACACAAAGGTTAAACTCTGTGAGTGGAACTCACACATCCCAAAGTGGTTGCTGAGAAAGATTCTCTCTAGTTTTTATACGAAGATATTTCCTTTTCTACCGTAGTCCCAAAATCGCTTGAAATCTCCACTTGGAAATTCCACAAAAAGAGGGTTTCAAATCTGCTCTGTGTAAAGTAAGGTTCAACTCTGTGAGTTGAACACACGCAGCCCAAAGATGTTACTGAGAATTCTTCTGTCTAGCGTTATATGCAGAAATCCCGTTTCCAACGAAATCCTCAATGAGGTCCAAATATCCACTTGCAGGCTTTACAAACAGAGTGTTTCCAAACTGCTCTATGAAAACAAAGGTTAAACTCTGTGAGTGGAACTCACACATCCCAAAGTGGTTGCTGAGAATGATTCTCTCTAGTTTTTATACGAAGATATTTCCTTTTCTACCGTAGGCCCAAATCGCTTGAAATCTCCCCTTGGAAATTCCACAAAAAGAGGGTTTCAAATCTGCTCTTTCTAAAGGAAGGTTCAACTCTGTGAGTTGAACACACGCAGCCCAAAGATGTTACTGAGAATTCTTCTGTCTAGATTTATATGCAGAAATCCCGTTTCCAACGAAATCCTCAAAGAGGTCCAAATATCCACTTGCAGGCTTTACAAACAGAGTGTTTCCAAACTGCTCTATGAACACAAAAGTTAAAATCTGTGAGTGGAACTCACACATCCCAAAGTGGTTGCTGAGAATGATTCTCTCTAGTTTTTATACGAAGATATTTCCTTTTCTACAGTAGGCCCAAAATCGCTTGAAATCTCCACTTGGAAATTCCACAAAAAGAGGGTTTCAAATCTGCTCTGTCTAAAGTAAGGTTCAACTCTGTGAGTTGAACACATGCAGCCCAAAGAAGTTACTGAGAATTCTTCTGTCTAGCGTTATATGCAGAAATCCCGTTTCCAACGAAATCCTCCAAGAGGTCCAAATATCCACTTGCAGACTTTACAAACAGAGTGTTTCCAATCTGCTCTATGAAAACATAGGTTAAACTCTGTGAGTGGAACGCACACATCCCAAAGAGTTTGCAGAGAATGATTCTCTCTAGTTTTTATAGGAAGATATTTCCTTTTCTACCGTAGGCCCAAATCGCTTGAAATCTCCACTTGGAAATTCAAGAAAAAGAGGGTTTCAAATCTGCTCTGTCTAAAGTAAGGTTCAACTCTGTGAGTTGAACACAGGCAGCCCAAAGAAGTTACTGACAATTCTTCTGTCTAGCGTTATACGCAGAAATCCCGTTTCCAACAAAATCCTCAAAGAGGTCCAAATATCCACTTGCAGATTTTACAAATAGAGTGTTTCCAAACTGCTCTATGAAAACAAAGGTTAAACTCTGTGAGAGGAACGCACACATCCCAAAGTGTTTGCTGAGAATGATTCCCTCTAGTTTTTATATGAAGATATTTCCTTTTCTACCATAGGCCCAAATCTCTTGAAATCTCCACTTGCAAATTCCACAAAAAGAGGGTTTCAAATCTGCTCTGTCTAAAGGAAGGTTCAACTCTGTGTATTGAACACACGCAGGCCAAAGAAGTTACTGAGAATTCTTCTGTCTAGCGTTATATGCAGAAATCCCGTTTCCAACGATATCCTCAAAGAGGTCCAAATATCCAATTGCAGGCTTTACAAACAGAGTGTTTCCAAACTGCTCTATGAAAACAAAGGTTAAACTCTGTGAGTGGAACTCACAAATCCCAAAGTGGTTGCTGAGAATGATTCTCTATAGTTTTTATACGAAGATATTTCCTTTTCTACCGTAGGCCCAAAATCGCTTGAAATCTCCACTTGGAAATTCCTCAAAAAGAGGGTTTCAAATCTGCTCTGTCTAAAGTAAGGTTCAACTCTGTGAGTTGAACACACGCAGCCCAAAGAAGTTACTGACAATTCTTCTGTCTAGCGTTATATGCAGAAATCCCGTTTCCAACGAAATCCTCAAAGAGGTCTCAATATCCACTTGCAGACTTTACAAACAGAGTGTTTCCAGACTGCTCTATGAAAACAAAGGTTAAACACTGTGAGTGGAACTCACACATCTCAAAGTGGTTGCTGAGAATGATTCTCTCTAGTTTTTATACGAAGATATTTCCTTTTCAACCGTAGGCCCAAAATCGATTGAAATCTCCACTTGGAAATTCCACAAAAAGAGGGTTTCAAATCTGCTCTGTCTAAAGTAAGGTTCAACTCTGTGAGTTGAACACATGCAGCCCAAAGAAGTTACTGAGAATTCTTCTGTCTAGCGTTATATGCAGAAATCCCGTTTCCAACGAAATCCTCAAAGAGGTCCAAATATCCACTTGCAGGCTTTACAAACAGAGTGTTTCCTAACTGCTCTATGAACACAAAGGTTAAACTCTGTGAGTGGAACTCACACATCCCAAAGTGGTTGCTGAGAAAGATTCTCTCTAGTTTTTATACGAAGATATTTCCTTTTCTACCGTAGTCCCAAAATCGCTTGAAATCTCCACTTGCAAATTCCACAAAAAGAGGGTTTCAAATCTGCTCTGTCTAAAGGAAGGTTCAACTCTGTCAGTTGAACACATGCAGCCCTAAGAAGTTACTGAGAATTCTTCTGTCTAGCGTTATATGCAGAAATCCCGTTTCCAACGAAATCCTCAATGAGGTCCAAATATCCACTTGCAGGCTTTACAAACAGAGTGTTTCCAAACTGCTCTATGAAAACAAAGGTTAAACTCTGTGAGTGGAACTCACACATCCCAAAGTGGTTGCTGAGAATGATTCTCTCTAGTTTTTATACGAAGATATTTCCTTTTCTACCGTAGGCCCAAATCGCTTGAAATCTCCCCTTGGAAATTCCACAAAAAGAGGGTTTCAAATCTGCTCTTTCTAAAGGAAGGTTCAACTCTGTGAGTTGAACACACGCAGCCCAAAGATGTTACTGAGAATTCTTCTGTCTAGCGTTATATGCAGAAATCCCGTTTCCAACGAAATCCTCAAAGAGGTCTCAATATCCACTTGCAGACTTTACAAACAGAGTGTTTCCAGACTGCTCTATGAAAACAAAGGTTAAACACTGTGAGTGGAACTCACACATCTCAAAGTGGTTGCTGAGAATGATTCTCTCTAGTTTTTATACGAAGATACTTCCTTTTCAACCGTAGGCCCAAAATCGATTGAAATCTCCACTTGGAAATTCCACAAAAAGAGGGTTTCAAATCTGCTCTGTCTAAAGTAAGGTTCAACTCTGTCAGTTGAACACATGCAGCCCAAAGAAGTTATTGAGAATTCTTCTGTCTAGCGTTATATGCAGAAATCCCGTTTCCAACGAAATCCTCAAAGAGGTCTCAATATCCACTTGCAGACTTTACAAACAGAGTGTTTCCAGACTGCTCTATGAAAACAAAGGTTAAACACTGTGAGTGGAACTCACACATCTCAAAGTGGTTGCTGAGAATGATTCTCTCTAGTTTTTATACGAAGATATTTCCTTTTCAACCGTAAGCCCAAAATCGCTTGAAATCTCCACTTGGAAATTCCACAAAAAGAGGGTTTCAAATCTGCTCTGTCTAAAGTAAGGTTCAACTCTGTGAGTTGAACACATGCAGCCCAAAGAAGTTACTGAGAATTCTTCTGTCTAGCGTTATATGCAGAAATCCCGTTTCCAACGAAATCCTCAAAGAGGTCCAAATATCCACTTGCAGGCTTTACAAACAGAGTGTTTCCAAACTGCTCTATGAACACAAAGGTTAAACTCTGTGAGTGGAACTCACACATCCCAAAGTGGTTGCTGAGAATGATTCTCTCTAGTTTTTATACGAAGATATTTCCTTTTCTACCGTAGGCCCAAATCGCTTGAAATCTCCACTTGGAAATTCAAGAAAAAGAGGGTTTCAAATCTGCTCTGTCTAAAGTAAGGTTCAACTCTGTGAGTTGAACACATGCAGCCCAAAGAAGTTACTGACAATTCTTCTGTCTAGCGTTATACGCAGAAATCCCGTTTCCAACAAAATCCTCAAAGAGGTCCAAATATCCACTTGCAGATTTTACAAATAGAGTGTTTCCAAACTGCTCTATGAAAACAAAGGTTAAACTCTGTGAGAGGAACGCACACATCCCAAAGTGTTTGCTGAGAATGATTCCCTGTAGTTTTTATATGAAGATATTTCCTTTTCTACCATAGGCCCAAATCTCTTGAAATCTCCACTTGCAAATTCCACAAAAAGAGGGTTTCAAATCTGCTCTGTCTAAAGGAAGGTTCAACTCTGTGTATTGAACACACGCAGGCCAAAGAAGTTACTGAGAATTCTTCTGTCTAGCGTTATATGCAGAAATCCCGTTTCCAACGATATCCTCAAAGAGGTCCAAATATCCAATTGCAGGCTTTACAAACAGAGTGTTTCCAAACTGCTCTATGAAAACAAAGGTTAAACTCTGTGAGTGGAACTCACAAATCCCAAAGTGGTTGCTGAGAATGATTCTCTCTAGTTTTTATACGAAGATATTTCCTTTTCTACCGTAGGCCCAAAATCGCTTGAAATCTCCACTTGGAAATTCCTCAAAAAGAGGGTTTCAAATCTGCTCTGTCTAAAGTAAGGTTCAACTCTGTGAGTTGAACACACGCAGCCCAAAGAAGTTACTGACAATTCTTCTGTCTAGCGTTATATGCAGAAATCCCGTTTCCAACGAAATCCTCAAAGAGGTCTCAATATCCACTTGCAGACTTTACAAACAGAGTGTTTCCAGACTGCTCTATGAAAACAAAGGTTAAACACTGTGAGTGGAACTCACACATCTCAAAGTGGTTGCTGAGAATGATTCTCTCTAGTTTTTATACGAAGATACTTCCTTTTCAACCGTAGGCCCAAAATCGATTGAAATCTCCACTTGGAAATTCCACAAAAAGAGGGTTTCAAATCTGCTCTGTCTAAAGTAAGGTTCAACTCTGTCAGTTGAACACATGCAGCCCAAAGAAGTTACTGAGAATTCTTCTGTCTAGCGTTATATGCAGAAATCCCGTTTCCAACGAAATCCTCAAAGAGGTCTCAATATCCACTTGCAGACTTTACAAACAGAGTGTTTCCAGACTGCTCTATGAAAACAAAGGTTAAACACTGTGAGTGGAACTCACACATCTCAAAGTGGTTGCTGAGAATGATTCTCTCTAGTTTTTATACGAAGATATTTCCTTTTCAACCGTAAGCCCAAAATCGCTTGAAATCTCCACTTGGAAATTCCACAAAAAGAGGGTTTCAAATCTGCTCTGTCTAAAGTAAGGTTCAACTCTGTGAGTTGAACACATGCAGCCCAAAGAAGTTACTGAGAATTCTTCTGTCTAGCGTTATATGCAGAAATCCCGTTTCCAACAAAATCCTCAAAGAGGTCCAAATATCCACTTGCAGGCTTTACAAACAGAGTGTTTCCAAACTGCTCTATGAACACAAAGGTTAAACTCTGTGAGTGGAACTCACACATCCCAAAGTGGTTGCTGAGAAAGATTCTCTCTAGTTTTTATACGAAGATATTTCCTTTTCTACCGTAGTCCCAAAATCGCTTGAAATCTCCACTTGCAAATTCCACAAAAAGAGGGTTTCAAATCTGCTCTGTCTAAAGGAAGGTTCAACTCTGTCAGTTGAACACATGCAGCCCTAAGAAGTTACTGAGAATTCTTCTGTCTAGCGTTATATGCAGAAATCCCGTTTCCAACGAAATCCTCAATGAGGTCCAAATATCCACTTGCAGGCTTTACAAACAGAGTGTTTCCAAACTGCTCTATGAAAACAAAGGTTAAACTCTGTGAGTGGAACTCACACATCCCAAAGTGGTTGCTGAGAATGATTCTCTCTAGTTTTTATACGAAGATATTTCCTTTTCTACCGTAGGCACAAATCGCTTGAAATCTCCCCTTGGAAATTCCACAAAAAGAGGGTTTCAAATCTGCTCTTTCTAAAGGAAGGTTCAACTCTGTGAGTTGAACACACGCAGCCCAAAGATGTTACTGAGAATTCTTCTGTCTAGCGTTATATGCAGAAATCCCGTTTCCAACGAAATCCTCAAAGAGTTCTCAATATCCACTTGCAGACTTTACAAACAGAGTGTTTCCAGACTGCTCTATGAAAACAAAGGTTAAACACTGTGAGTGGAACTCACACATCTCAAAGTGGTTGCTGAGAATGATTCTCTCTAGTTTTTATACGAAGATACTTCCTTTTCAACCGTAGGCCCAAAATCGATTGAAATCTCCACTTGGAAATTCCACAAAAAGAGGGTTTCAAATCTGCTCTGTCTAAAGTAAAGTTCAACTCTGTCAGTTGAACACGTGCAGCCCAAAGAAGTTACTGAGAATTCTTCTGTCTAGCGTTATATGCAGAAATCCCGTTTCCAACGAAATCCTCAAAGAGGTCTCAATATCCACTTGCAGACTTTACAAACAGGGTGTTTCCAGACTGCTCTATGAAAACAAAGGTTAAACACTGTGAGTGGAACTCACACATCTCAAAGTGGTTGCTGAGAATGATTCTCTCTAGTTTTTATTCGAAGATATTTCCTTTTCAACCGTAAGCCCAAAATCGCTTGAAATCTCCACTTGGAAATTCCACAAAAAGAGGGTTTCAAATCTGCTCTGTCTAAAGTAAGGTTCTACTCTGTGAGTTGAATACATGCAGCCCAAAGAAGTTACTGAGAATTCTTCTGTCTAGCGTTATATGCAGAAATACCGTTTCCAACGAAATCCTCAAAGAGGTCCAAATATCCACTTGCAGGCTTTACAAACAGAGTGTTTCCAAACTGCTCTATGAACACAAAGGTTAAACTCTGTGAGTGGAACTCACACATCCCAAAGTGGTTGCTGAGAATGATTCTCTCTAGTTTTTATACAAAGATATTTCCTTTTCTACCGTAGGCCCAAAATCGCTTGAAATCTCCACTTGGAAATTCCACAAAAAGAGGGTTTCAAATCTGCTCTGTCTAAAGTAAGGTTCAACTCTGTGAGTTGAACACATGCAGCCCAAAGAAGTTACTGAGAATTCTTCTGTCTAGCGTTATATGCAGAAATCCCGTTTCCAACGAAATCTTCCAAGAGGTCCAAATATCCACTTGCAGACTTTACAAACAGAGTGTTTCCAATCTACTCTATGAAAACAAAGGTTAAACTCTGTGAGTGGAACGCACACATCCCAAAGAGTTTGCAGAGAATGATTCTCTCTAGTTTTTATAGGAAGATATTTCCTTTTCTACCGTAGGCCCAAATCGCTTGAAATCTCCACTTGGAAATTCAAGAAAAAGAGGGTTTCAAATCTGCTCTGTCTAAAGTAAGGTTCAACTCTGTGAGTTGAACACAGGCAGCCCAAAGAAGTTACTGACAATTCTTCTGTCTAGCGTTATACGCAGAAATCCCGTTTCCAACAAAATCCTCAAAGAGGTCCAAATATCCACTTGCAGATTTTACAAATAGAGTGTTTCCAAACTGCTCTATGAAAACAAAGGTTAAACTCTGTGAGAGGAACGCACACATCCCAAAGTGTTTGCTGAGAATGATTCCCTCTAGTTTTTATATGAAGATATTTCCTTTTCTACCATAGGCCCAAATCTCTTGAAATCTCCAATTGCAAATTCCACAAAAAGAGGGTTTCAAATCTGCTCTGTCTAAAGGAAGGTTCAACTCTGTGTATTGAACACACGCAGGCCAAAGAAGTTACTGAGAATTCTTCTGTCTAGCGTTATATGCAGAAATCCCGTTTCCAACGAAATCCTCAAAGAGGTCTCAATATCCACTTGCAGACTTTACAAACAGAGTGTTTCCAGACTGCTCTATGAAAACAAAGGTTAAACACTGTGAGTGGAACTCACACATCTCAAAGTGGTTGCTGAGAATGATTCTCTCTAGTTTTTATACGAAGATATTTCCTTTTCAACCGTAGGCCCAAAATCGATTGAAATCTCCACTTGGAAATTCCACAAAAAGAGGGTTTCAAATCTGCTCTGTCTAAAGTAAGGTTCAACTCTGTCAGTTGAACACATGCAGCCCAAAGATGTTACTGAGAATTCTTCTGTCTAGCGTTATATGCAGAAATCCCGTTTCCAACGAAATCCTCAAAGAGGTCTCAATATCCACTTGCAGACTTTACAAACAGAGTGTTTCCAGACTGCTCTATGAAAACAAAGGTTAAACACTGTGAGTGGAACTCACACATCTCAAAGTGGTTGCTGAGAATGATTCTCTCTAGTTTTTATACGAAGATACTTCCTTTTCAACCGTAGGCCCAAAATCGATTGAAATCTCCACTTGGAAATTCCACAAAAAGAGGGTTTCAAATCTGCTCTGTCTAAAGTAAGGTTCAACTCTGTCAGTTGAACACATGCAGCCCAAAGAAGTTACTGAGAATTCTTCTGTCTAGCGTTATATGCAGAAATCCCGTTTCCAACGAAATCCTCAAAGAGGTCCAAATATCCACTTGCAGGCTTTACAAACAGAGTGTTTCCAAACTGCTCTATGAACACAAAGGTTAAACTCTGTGAGTGGAACTCACACATCCCAAAGTGGTTGCTGAGAAAGATTCTCTCTAGTTTTTATACGAAGATATTTCCTTTTCTACCGTAGTCCCAAAATCGCTTGAAATCTCCACTTGGAAATTCCACAAAAAGAGGGTTTCAAATCTGCTCTGTGTAAAGTAAGGTTCAACTCTGTGAGTTGAACACACGCAGCCCAAAGATGTTACTGAGAATTCTTCTGTCTAGCGTTATATGCAGAAATCCCGTTTCCAACGAAATCCTCAATGAGGTCCAAATATCCACTTGCAGGCTTTACAAACAGAGTGTTTCCAAACTGCTCTATGAAAACAAAGGTTAAACTCTGTGAGTGGAACTCACACATCCCAAAGTGGTTGCTGAGAATGATTCTCTCTAGTTTTTATACGAAGATATTTCCTTTTCTACCGTAGGCCCAAATCGCTTGAAATCTCCCCTTGGAAATTCCACAAAAAGAGGGTTTCAAATCTGCTCTTTCTAAAGGAAGGTTCAACTCTGTGAGTTGAACACACGCAGCCCAAAGATGTTACTGAGAATTCTTCTGTCTAGATTTATATGCAGAAATCCCGTTTCCAACGAAATCCTCAAAGAGGTCCAAATATCCACTTGCAGGCTTTACAAACAGAGTGTTTCCAAACTGCTCTATGAACACAAAAGTTAAACTCTGTGAGTGGAACTCACACATCCCAAAGTGGTTGCTGAGAATGATTCTCTCTAGTTTTTATACGAAGATATTTCCTTTTCTACAGTAGGCCCAAAATCGCTTGAAATCTCCACTTGGAAATTCCACAAAAAGAGGGTTTCAAATCTGCTCTGTCTAAAGTAAGGTTCAACTCTGTGAGTTGAACACATGCAGCCCAAAGAAGTTACTGAGAATTCTTCTGTCTAGCGTTATATGCAGAAATCCCGTTTCCAACGAAATCCTCCAAGAGGTCCAAATATCCACTTGCAGACTTTACAAACAGAGTGTTTCCAATCTGCTCTATGAAAACATAGGTTAAACTCTGTGAGTGGAACGCACACATCCCAAAGAGTTTGCAGAGAATGATTCTCTCTAGTTTTTATAGGAAGATATTTCCTTTTCTACCGTAGGCCCAAATCGCTTGAAATCTCCACTTGGAAATTCAAGAAAAAGAGGGTTTCAAATCTGCTCTGTCTAAAGTAAGGTTCAACTCTGTGAGTTGAACACAGGCAGCCCAAAGAAGTTACTGACAATTCTTCTGTCTAGCGTTATACGCAGAAATCCCGTTTCCAACAAAATCCTCAAAGAGGTCCAAATATCCACTTGCAGATTTTACAAATAGAGTGTTTCCAAACTGCTCTATGAAAACAAAGGTTAAACTCTGTGAGAGGAACGCACACATCCCAAAGTGTTTGCTGAGAATGATTCCCTCTAGTTTTTATATGAAGATATTTCCTTTTCTACCATAGGCCCAAATCTCTTGAAATCTCCACTTGCAAATTCCACAAAAAGAGGGTTTCAAATCTGCTCTGTCTAAAGGAAGGTTCAACTCTGTGTATTGAACACACGCAGGCCAAAGAAGTTACTGAGAATTCTTCTGTCTAGCGTTATATGCAGAAATCCCGTTTCCAACGATATCCTCAAAGAGGTGCAAATATCCAATTGCAGGCTTTACAAACAGAGTGTTTCCAAACTGCTCTATGAAAACAAAGGTTAAACTCTGTGAGTGGAACTCACAAATCCCAAAGTGGTTGCTGAGAATGATTCTCTCTAGTTTTTATACGAAGATATTTCCTTGTCTACCGTAGGCCCAAAATCGCTTGAAATCTCCACTTGGAAATTCCTCAAAAAGAGGGTTTCAAATCTGCTCTGTCTAAAGTAAGGTTCAACTCTGTGAGTTGAACACACGCAGCCCAAAGAAGTTACTGACAATTCTTCTGTCTAGCGTTATATGCAGAAATCCCGTTTCCAACGAAATCCTCAAAGAGGTCTCAATATCCACTTGCAGACTTTACAAACAGAGTGTTTCCAGACTGCTCTATGAAAACAAAGGTTAAACACTGTGAGTGGAACTCACACATCTCAAAGTGGTTGCTGAGAATGATTCTCTCTAGTTTTTATACGAAGATATTTCCTTTTCAACCGTAGGCCCAAAATCGATTGAAATCTCCACTTGGAAATTCCACAAAAAGAGGGTTTCAAATCTGCTCTGTCTAAAGTAAGGTTCAACTCTGTGAGTTGAACACATGCAGCCCAAAGAAGTTACTGAGAATTCTTCTGTCTAGCGTTATATGCAGAAATCCCGTTTCCAACGAAATCCTCAAAGAGGTCCAAATATCCACTTGCAGGCTTTACAAACAGAGTGTTTCCTAACTGCTCTATGAACACAAAGGTTAAACTCTGTGAGTGGAACTCACACATCCCAAAGTGGTTGCTGAGAAAGATTCTCTCTAGTTTTTATACGAAGATATTTCCTTTTCTACCGTAGTCCCAAAATCGCTTGAAATCTCCACTTGGAAATTCCACAAAAAGAGGGTTTCAAATCTGCTCTGTGTAAAGTAAGGTTCAACTCTGTCAGTTGAACACATGCAGCCCTAAGAAGTTACTGAGAATTCTTCTGTCTAGCGTTATATGCAGAAATCCCGTTTCCAACGAAATCCTCAATGAGGTCCAAATATCCACTTGCAGGCTTTACAAACAGAGTGTTTCCAAACTGCTCTATGAAAACAAAGGTTAAACTCTGTGAGTGGAACTCACACATCCAAAAGTGGTGGCTGAGAATGATTCTCTCTAGTTTTTATACGAAGATATTTCCTTTTCTACCGTAGGCCCAAATCGCTTGAAATCTCCCCTTGGAAATTCCACAAAAAGAGGGTTTCAAATCTGCTCTTTCTAAAGGAAGGTTCAACTCTGTGAGTTGAACACACGCAGCCCAAAGATGTTACTGAGAATTCTTCTGTCTAGCGTTATATGCAGAAATCCCGTTTCCAACGAAATCCTCAAAGAGGTCTCAATATCCACTTGCAGACTTTACAAACAGAGTGTTTCCAGACTGCTCTATGAAAACAAAGGTTAAACACTGTGAGTGGAACTCACACATCTCAAAGTGGTTGCTGAGAATGATTCTCTCTAGTTTTTATACGAAGATACTTCCTTTTCAACCGTAGGCCCAAAATCGATTGAAATCTCCACTTGGAAATTCCACAAAAAGAGGGTTTCAAATCTGCTCTGTCTAAAGTAAGGTTCAACTCTGTCAGTTGAACACCTGCAGCCCAAAGAAGTTACTGAGAATTCTTCTGTCTAGCGTTATATGCAGAAATCCCGTTTCCAACGAAATCCTCAAAGAGGTCCAAATATCCACTTGCAGGCTTTACAAACAGAGTGTTTCCAAACTGCTCTATGAACACAAAGGTTAAACTCTGTGAGTGGAACTCACACATCCCAAAGTGGTTGCTGAGAAAGATTCTCTCTAGTTTTTATACAAAGATATTTCCTTTTCTACCGTAGTCCCAAAATCGCTTGAAATCTCCACTTGGAAATTCCACAAAAAGAGGGTTTCAAATCTGCTCTGTCTAAAGTAAGGTTCAACTCTGTCAGTTGAACACATGCAGCCCTAAGAAGTTACTGAGAATTCTTCTGTCTAGCGTTATATGCAGAAATCCCGTTTCCAACGAAATCCTCAATGAGGTCCAAATATCCACTTGCAGGCTTTACAAACAGAGTGTTTCCAAACTGCTCTATGAAAACAAAGGTTAAACTCTGAGAGTGGAACTCACACATCCCAAAGTGGTTGCTGAGAATGATTCTCTCTAGTTTTTATACGAAGATATTTCCTTTTCTACCGTAGGCCCAAATCGCTTGAAATCTCCCCTTGGAAATTCCACAAAAAGAGGGTTTCAAATCTGCTCTTTCTAAAGTAAGGTTCAACTCTGTGAGTTGAACACATGCAGCCCAAAGAAGTTACTGAGAATTCTTCTGTCTAGCGTTATATGCAGAAATCCCGTTTCCAACGAAATCCTCAAAGAGGTCCAAATATCCACTTGCAGACTTTACAAACAGAGTGTTTCCAATCTGCTCTATGAAAACATAGGTTAAACTCTGTGAGTGGAACGCACACATCCCAAAGAGTTTGCAGAGAATGATTCTCTCTAGTTTTTATACGAAGATATTTCCTTTTCTACCGTAGGCCCAAATCGCTTGAAATCTCCACTTGGAAATTCAAGAAAAAGAGGGTTTCAAATCTGCTCTGTCTAAAGGAAGGTTCAACTCTGTGAGTTGAACACAGGCAGCCCAAAGAAGTTACTGACAATTCTTCTGTCTAGCGTTATACGCAGAAATCCCGTTTCCAACAAAATCCTCAAAGAGGTCCAAATATCCACTTGCAGATTTTACAAATAGAGTGTTTCCAAACTGCTCTATGAAAACAAAGGTTAAACTCTGTGAGAGGAACGCACACATCCCAAAGTGTTTGCTGAGAATGATTCCCTCTAGTTTTTACATGAAGATATTTCCTTTTCTACCATAGGCCCAAATCTCTTGAAATCTCCACTTGCAAATTCCACAAAAAGAGGGTTTCAAATCTGCTCTGTCTAAAGGAAGGTTCAACTCTGTGTATTGAACACACGCAGGCCAAAGAAGTTACTGAGAATTCTTCTGTCTAGCGTTATATGCAGAAATCCCGTTTCCAACGATATCCTCAAAGAGGTCCAAATATCCAATTGCAGGCTTTACAAACAGAGTGTTTCCAAACTGCTCTATGAAAACAAAGGTTAAACTCTGTGAGTGGAACTCACAAATCCCAAAGTGGTTGCTGAGAATGATTCTCTCTAGTTTTTATACGAAGATATTTCCTTATCTACTTTAGGCCCAAAATCGCTTGAAATCTCCACTTGGAAATTCCTCAAAAAGAGGGTTTCAAATCTGCTCTGTCTAAAGTAAGGTTCAACTCTGTGAGTTGAACACACGCAGCCCAAAGAAGTTACTGACAATTCTTCTGTCTAGCGTTATATGCAGAAATCCCGTTTCCAACGAAATCCTCAAAGAGGTCTCAATATCCACTTGCAGACTTTACAAACAGAGTGTTTCCAGACTGCTCTATGAAAACAAAGGTTAAACACTGTGAGTGGAACTCACACATCTCAAAGTGGTTGCTGAGAATGATTCTCTCTAGTTTTTATACGAAGATATTTCCTTTTCAACCGTAGGCCCAAAATCGATTGAAATCTCCACTTGGAAATTCCACAAAAAGAGGGTTTCAAATCTGCTCTGTCTAAAGTAAGGTTCAACTCTGTGAGTTGAACACATGCAGCCCAAAGAAGTTACTGAGAATTCTTCTGTCTAGCGTTATATGCAGAAATCCCGTTTCCAACGAAATCCTCAAAGAGGTCCAAATATCCACTTGCAGGCTTTACAAACAGAGTGTTTCCAAACTGCTCTATAAACACAAAGGTTAAACTCTGTGAGTGGAACTCACACATCCCAAAGTGGTTGCTGAGAAAGATTCTCTCTAGTTTTTATACGAAGATATTTCCTTTTCTACCGTAGTCCCAAAATCGCTTGAAATCTCCACTTGGAAATTCCACAAAAAGAGGGTTTCAAATCTGCTCTGTCTAAAGTAAGGTTCAACTCTGTCAGTTGAACACATGCAGCCCTAAGAAGTTACTGAGAATTCTTCTGTCTAGCGTTATATGCAGAAATCCCGTTTCCAACGAAATCCTCAATGAGGTCCAAATATCCACTTGCAGGCTTTACAAACAGAGTGTTTCCAAACTGCTCTATGAAAACAAAGGTTAAACTCTGTGAGTGGAACTTACACATCCAAAAGTGGTGGCTGAGAATGATTCTCTCTAGTTTTTATACGAAGATATTTCCTTTTCTACCGTAGGCCCAAATCGCTTGAAATCTCCCCTTGGAAATTCCACAAAAAGAGGGTTTCAAATCTGCTCTTTCTAAAGTAAGGTTCAACTCTGTGAGTTGAACACACGCAGCCCAAAGAAGTTACTGAGAATTCTTCTGTCTAGCGTTATATGCAGAAATCCCGTTTCCAACGAAATCCTCAAAGAGGTCCATATATCCACTTGCAGACTTTACAAACAGGGTGTTTCCAATCTGCTCTATGAAAACATAGGTTAAACTCGGTGAGTGGAACGACACATCCCAAAGAGTTTGCAGAGAATGATTCTCTCTAGTTTTTATAGGAAGATATTTCCTTTTCTACCGTAGGCCCAAATCGCTTGAAATCTCCACTTGGAAATTCAAGAAAAAGAGGGTTTCAAATCTGCTCTGTCTAAAGTAAGGTTCAACTCTGTGAGTTGAACACAGGCAGCCCAAAGAAGTTACTGACAATTCTTCTGTCTAGCGTTATACGCAGAAATCCCGTTTCCAACAAAATCCTCAAAGTGGTCCAGATATCCACTTGCAGATTTTACAAATAGAGTGTTTCCAAACTGCTCTATGAAAACAAAGGTTAAACTCTGTGAGAGGAACGCACACATCCCAAAGTGTTTGCTGAGAATGATTCCCTCTAGTTTTTATATGAAGATATTTCCTTTTCTACCATAGGCCCAAATCTCTTGAAATCTCCACTTGGAAATTCCACAAAAAGAGGGTTTCAAATCTGCTCTGTCTAAAGGAAGGTTCAACTCTGTGTATTGAACACACGCAGGCCAAAGAAGTTACTGAGAATTCTTCTGTCTAGCGTTATATGCAGAAATCCCGTTTCCAACGATATCCTCAAAGAGGTCCAAATATCCAATTGCAGGCTTTACAAACAGAGTGTTTCCAAACTGCTCTATGAAAACAAAGGTTAAACTCTGTGAGTGGAACTCACAAATCCCAAAGTGGTTGCTGAGAATGATTCTCTCTAGTTTTTATACGAAGATATTTCCTTTTCTTCCGTAGGCCCAAAATAGCTTGAAATCTCCACTTGGAAATTCCTCAAAAAGAGGGTTTCAAATCTGCTCTGTCTAAAGTAAGGTTCAACTCTGTGAGTTGAACACACGCAGCCCAAAGAAGTTACTGACAATTCTTCTGTCTAGCGTTATATGCAGAAATCCCGTTTCCAACGAAATCCTCAAAGAGGTCTCAATATCCACTTGCAGACTTTACAAACAGAGTGTTTCCAGACTGCTCTATGAAAACAAAGGTTAAACACTGTGAGTGGAACTCACACATCCCAAAGTGGTTGCTGAGAATGATTCTCTCTAGTTTTTATACGAAGATATTTCCTTTTCTACCGTAGGCCCAAAATCGCTTGAAATCTCCACTTGGAAATTCCACAAAAAGAGGGTTTCAAATCTGCTCTGTCTAAAGTAAGGTTCAACTCTGTCAGTTGAACACATGCAGCCCAAAGAAGTTACTGAGAATTCTTCTGTCTAGCGTTATATGCAGAAATCCCGTTTCCAACGAAATCCTCAATGAGGTCCAAATATCCACCTGCAGGCTTTACAATCAGAGTGTTTCCAAACTGCTCTAAGAAAACAAAGGTTAAACTCTGTGAGTGGAACTCACACATCCCAAAGTGGTTGCTGAGAATGATTCTCTCTAGTTTTTATACGAAGATATTTCCTTTTCTACCGTAGGCCCAAATCGCTTGAAATCTCCCCTTGGAAATTCCACAAAAAGAGGGTTTCTAATCTGCTCTGTCTAAAGGAAGGTTCAACTCTGTGAGTTGAACACACGCAGCCCAAAGAAGTTACTGAGAATTCTTCTGTCTAGCGTTATATGCAGAAATCCCGTTTCCAACGAAATCCTCCAAGAGGTCCAAATATCCACTTGCAGACTTTACAAACAGAGTGTTTCCAATCTGCTCTATGAAAACATAGGTTAAACTCTGTGAGTGGAACGCACACATCCCAAAGAGTTTGCAGAGAATGATTCTCTCTAGTTTTTATAGGAAGATATTTCCTTTTCTACCGTAGGCCCAAATCGCTTGAAATCTCCACTTGGAAATTCAAGAAAAAGAGGGTTTCAAATCTGCTCTGTCTAAAGTAAGGTTCAACTCTGTGAGTTGAACACAGGCAGCCCAAAGAAGTTACTGACAATTCTTCTGTCTAGCGTTATACGCAGAAATCCCGTTTCCAACAAAATCCTCAAAGAGGTCCAGATATCCACTTGCAGATTTTACAAATAGAGTGTTTCCAAACTGCTCTATGAAAACAAAGGTTAAACTCTGTGAGAGGAACGCACACATCCCAAAGTGTTTGCTGAGAATGATTCCCTCTAGTTTTTATATGAAGATATTTCCTTTTCTACCATAGGCCCAAATCTCTTGAAATCTCCACTTGCAAATTCCACAAAAAGAGGGTTTCAAATCTGCTCTGTCTAAAGGAAGGTTCAACTCTGTGTATTGAACACACGCAGGCCAAAGAAGTTACTGAGAATTCTTCTGTCTAGCGTTATATGCAGAAATCCCGTTTCCAACGATATCCTCAAAGAGGTCCAAATATCCAATTGCAGGCTTTACAAACAGAGTGTTTCCAAACTGCTCTATGAAAACAAAGGTTAAACTCTGTGAGTGGAACTCACAAATCCCAAAGTGGTTGCTGAGAATGATTCTCTCTAGTTTTTATACGAAGATATTTCCTTTTCTACCGTAGGCCCAAAATAGCTTGAAATCTCCACTTGGAAATTCAAGAAAAAGAGGGTTTCAAATCTGCTCTGTCTAAAGTAAGGTTCAACTCTGTCAGTTGAACACATGCAGCCCAAAGAAGTTACTGAGAATTCTTCTGTCTAGCGTTATATGCAGAAATCCCGTTTCCAACGAAATCCTCAAAGAGGTCCAAATATCCAATTGCAGGCTTTACAAACAGAGTGTTTCCAAACTGCTCTATGAACACAAAGGTTAAACTCTGTGAGTGGAACTCACACATCCCAAAGTGGTTGCTGAGAATGATTCTCTCTAGTTTTTATACGAAGATATTTCCTTTTCTACCGTAGGCCCAAAATCGCTTGAAATCTCCACTTGGAAATTCCACAAAAAGAGGGTTTCAAATCTGCTCTGTCTAAAGTAAGGTTCAAATCTGTCAGTTGAACACATGCAGCCCTAAGAAGTTACTGAGAATTCTTCTGTCTAGCGTTATATGCAGAAATCCCGTTTCCAAAGAAATCCTCAATGAGGTCCAAATATCCACTTGCAGGCTTTACAAACAGAGTGTTTCCAAACTGCTCTATGAAAACAAAGGTTAAACTCTGTGAGTGGAACTCACACATCTCAAAGTGGTTGCTGAGAATGATTCTCTCTAGTTTTTATACGAAGATATTTCCTTTTCTACCGTAGGCCCAAATCGCTTGAAATCTCCCCTTGGAAATTCCACAAAAAGAGGGTTTCAAATCTGCTCTTTCTAAAGGAAGGTTCAACTCTGTGAGTTGAACACACGCAGCCCAAAGATGTTACTGAAAATTCTTCTGTCTAGCGTTATATGCAGAAATCCCGTTTCCAACGAAATCCTCAAAGAGGTCTCAATATCCACTTGCAGACTTTACAAACAGAGTGTTTCCAGACTGCTCTATGAAAACAAAGGTTAAACACTGTGAGTGGAACTCACACATCTCAAAGTGGTTGCTGAGAATGATTCTCTCTAGTTTTTATACGAAGATACTTCCTTTTCAACCGTAGGCCCAAAATCGATTGAAATCTCCACTTGGAAATTCCACAAAAAGAGGGTTTCAAATCTGCTCTGTCTAAAGTAAGGTTCAACTCTGTCAGTTGAACACATGCAGCCCAAAGAAGTTACTGAGAATTCTTCTGTCTAGCGTTATATGCAGAAATCCCGTTTCCAACGAAATCCTCAAAGAGGTCCAAATATCCACTTGCAGGCTTTACAAACAGAATGTTTCCAAACTGCTCTATGAACACAAAGGTTAAACTCTGTGAGTGGAACTCACACATCCCAAAGTGGTTGCTGAGAATGATTCTCTCTAGTTTTTATACGAAGATATTTCCTTTTCTACCGTAGGCCCAAAATCGCTTGAAATCTCCACTTGGAAATTCCACAAAAAGAGGGTTTCAAATCTGCTCTGTCTAAAGTAAGGTTCAACTCTGTGAGTTGAACACATGCAGCCCAAAGAAGTTACTGAGAATTCTTCTGTCTAGCGTTATATGCAGAAATCCCGTTTCCAACGAAATCCTCAATGAGGTCCAAATATCCACCTGCAGGCTTTACAATCAGAGTGTTTCCAAACTGCTCTATGAAAACAAAGGTTAAACTCTGTGAGTGGAACTCACACATCCCAAAGTGGTTGCTGAGAATGATTCCCTCTAGTTTTTATATGAAGATATTTCCTTTTCTACCATAGGCCCAAATCTCTTGAAATCTCCACTTGCAAATTCCACAAAAAGAGGGTTTCAAATCTGATCTGCCTAAAGGAAGGTTCAACTCTGTGTATTGAACACACGCAGGCCAAAGAAGTTACTGAGAATTCTTCTGTCTAGCGTTATATGCAGAAATCCCGTTTCCAACGATATCCTCAAAGAGGTCCAAATATCCAATTGCAGGCTTTACAAACAGAGTGTTTCCAAACTGCTCTATGAAAACAAAGGTTAAACTCTGTGAGTGGAACTCACAAATCCCAAAGTGGTTGCTGAGAATGATTCTCTCTAGTTTTTATACGAAGATATTTCCTTTTCTACCGTAGGCCCAAAATCGCTTGAAATCTCCACTTGGAAATTCCTCAAAAAGAGGGTTTCAAATCTGCTCTGTCTAAAGTAAGGTTCAACTCTGTGAGTTGAACACACGCAGCCCAAACAAGTTACTGACAATTCTTCTGTCTAGCGTTATATGCAGAAATCCCGTTTCCAACGAAATCCTCAAAGAGGTCTCAATATCCACTGGCAGACTTTACAAACAGAGTGTTTCCAGACTGCTCTATGAAAACAAAGGTTAAACACTGTGAGTGGAACTCACACATCTCAAAGTGGTTGCTGAGAATGATTCTCTCTAGTTTTTATACGAAGATACTTCCTTTTCAACCGTAGGCCCAAAATCGATTGAAATCTCCACTTGGAAATTCCACAAAAAGAGGGTTTCAAATCTGCTCTGTCTAAAGTAAGGTTCAACTCTGTCAGTTGAACACATGCAGCCCAAAGAAGTTACTGAGAAACCTTCTGTCTAGCATTATATGCAGAAATCCCGTTTCCAACGAAATCCTCAAAGAGGTCCAAATATCCACTTGCAGGCTTTACAAACAGAGTGTTTCCAAACTGCTCTATGAACACAAAGGTTAAACTCTGTGAGTGGAACTCACACATCCCAAAGTGGTTGCTGAGAATGATTCTCTCTAGTTTTTATACGAAGATATTTCCTTTTCTACCGTAGGCCCAAAATCGCTTGAAATCTCCACTTGGAAATTCCACAAAAAGAGGGTTTCAAATCTGCTCTGTCTAAAGTAAGGTTCAACTCTGTCAGTTGAACACATGCAGCCCAAAGAAGTTACTGAGAATTCATCTGTCTAGCGTTATATGCAGAAATCCCGTTTCCAACGAAATCCTCAAAGAGGTCCAAATATCCACCTGCAGGCTTTACAATCAGAGTGTTTCCAAACTGCTCTATGAAAACAAAGGTTAAACTCTGTGAGTGGAACTCACACATCCCAAAGTGGTTGTTGAGAATGATTCTCTCTAGTTTTTATACGAAGATATTTCCTTTTCAACCGTAAGCCCAAAATCGCTTAAAATCTCCACTTGGAAATTCCACAAAAAGAGGGTTTCAAATCTGCTCTGTCTAAAGTAAGGTTCAACTCTGTTAGTTGAACACATGCAGCCCAAAGAAGTTACTGAGAATTCTTCTGTCTAGCGTTATATGCAGAAATACCGTTTCCAACGAAATCCTCAAAGAGGTCCAAATATCCACTTGCAGGCTTTACGAACAGAGTGTTTCCAAACTGCTCTATGAACACAAAGGTTAAACTCTGTGAGTGGAACTCACACATCCCAAAGTGGTTGCTGAGAATGATTCTCTCTAGTTTTTATACGAAGATATTTCCTTTTCTACCGTAGGCCCAAAATCGCTTGAAATCTCCACTTGGAAATTCCACAAAAAGAGGGTTTCAAATCTGCTCTGTCTAAAGTAAGGTTCAACTCTGTCAGTTGAACACATGCAGCCCAAAGAAGTTACTGAGAATTCTTCTGTCTAGCGTTATATGCAGAAATACCGTTTCCAACGAAATCCTCCAAGAGGTCCAAATATCCTCTTGCAGGCTTTACGAACAGAGTGTTTCCAAACTGCTCTATGAACACAAAGGTTAAACTCTGTGAGTGGAACTCACACATCCCAAAGTGGTTGCTGAGAATGATTCTCTCTAGTTTTTATACGAAGATATTTCCTTTTCTACCGTAGGCCCAAAATCGCTTGAAATCTCCACTTGGAAATTCCACAAAAAGAGGGTTTCAAATCTGCTCTGTCTAAAGTAAGGTTCAACTCTGTGAGTTGAACACATGCAGCCCAAAGAAGTTACTGAGAATTCTTCTGTCTAGCGTTATATGCAGAAATCCCGTTTCCAACGAAATCCTCCAAGAGGTCCAAATATCCACTTGCAGACTTTACAAACAGAGTGTTTCCAATCTGCTCTATGAAAACATAGGTTAAACTCTGTGAGTGGAACGCACACATCCCAAAGAGTTTGCAGAGAATGATTCTCTCTAGTTTTTATAGGATGATATTTCCTTTTCTACCGTAGGCCCAAATCGCTTGAAATCTCCACTTGGAAATTCAAGAAAAAGAGGGTTTCAAATCTGCTCTGTCTAAAGTAAGGTTCAACTCTGTGAGTTGAACACAGGCAGCCCAAAGAAGTTACTGACAATTCTTCTGTCTAGCGTTATACGCAGAAATCCCGTTTCCAACAAAATCCTCAAAGAGGTCCAAATATCCACTTGCAGATTTTACAAATAGAGTGTTTCCAAACTGCTCTATGAAAACAAAGGTTAAACTCTGTGAGAGGAACGCACACATCCCAAAGTGTTTGCTGAGAATGATTCCCTCTAGTTTTTATATGAAGATATTTCCTTTTCTACCATAGGCCCAAATCTCTTGAAATCTCCACTTGCAAATTCCACAAAAAGAGGGTTTCAAATCTGCTCTGTCTAAAGGAAGGTTCAACTCTGTGTATTGAACACACGCAGGCCAAAGAAGTTACTGAGAATTCTTCTGTCTAGCGTTATATGCAGAAATCCCGTTTCCAACGATATCCTCAAAGAGGTCCAAATATCCAATTGCAGGCTTTACAAACAGAGTGTTTCCAAACTGCTCTATGAAAACAAAGGTTAAACTCTGTGAGTGGAACTCACAAATCCCAAAGTGGTTGCTGAGAATGATTCTCTCTAGTTTTTATACGAAGATATTTCCTTTTCTACCGTAGGCCCAAAATCGCTTGAAATCTCCACTTGGAAATTCCTCAAAAAGAGGGTTTCAAATCTGCTCTGTCTAAAGTAAGGTTCAACTCTGTGAGTTGAACACACGCAGCCCAAAGAAGTTACTGACAATTCTTCTGTCTAGCGTTATATGCAGAAATCCCGTTTCCAACGAAATCCTCAAAGAGGTCTCAATATCCACTTGCAGACTTTACAAACAGAGTGTTTCCAGACTGCTCTATGAAAACAAAGGTTAAACACTGTGAGTGGAACTCACACATCTCAAAGTGGTTGCTGAGAATGATTCTCTCTAGTTTTTATACGAAGATATTTCCTTTTCAACCGTAGGCCCAAAATCGATTGAAATCTCCACTTGGAAATTCCACAAAAAGAGGGTTTCAAATCTGCTCTGTCTAAAGTAAGGTTCAACTCTGTCAGTTGAACACATGCAGCCCAAAGAAGTTACTGAGAATTCTTCTGTCTAGCGTTATATGCAGAAATCCCGTTTCCAACGAAATCCTCAAAGAGGTCCAAATATCCACTTGCAGGCTTTACAAACAGAGTGTTTCCAAACTGCTCTATGAACACAAAGGTTAAACTCTGTGAGTGGAACTCACACATCCCAAAGTGGTTGCTGAGAAAGATTCTCTCTAGTTTTTATACGAAGATATTTCCTTTTCTACCGTAGTCCCAAAATCGCTTGAAATCTCCACTTGGAAATTCCACAAAAAGAGGGTTTCAAATCTGCTCTGTCTAAAGTAAGGTTCAACTCTGTCAGTTGAACACATGCAGCCCTAAGTAGTTACTGAGAATTCTTCTGTCTAGCGTTATATGCAGAAATCCCGTTTCCAACGAAATCCTCAATGAGGTCCAAATATCCACTTGCAGGCTTTACAAACAGAGTGTTTCCAAACTGCTCTATGAAAACAAAGGTTAAACTCTGTGAGTGGAACTCACACATCCCAAAGTGGTTGCTGAGAATGATTCTCTCTAGTTTTTATACGAAGATATTTCCTTTTCTACCGTAGGCCCAAATCGCTTGAAATCTCCCCTTGGAAATTCCACAAAAAGAGGGTTTCAAATCTGCTCTTTCTAAAGGAAGGTTCAACTCTGTGAGTTGAACACACGCAGCCCAAAGATGTTACTGAGAATTCTTCTGTGTAGCGTTATATGCAGAAATCCCGTTTCCAACGAAATCCTCAAAGAGGTCTCAATATCCACTTGCAGACTTTACAAACAGAGTGTTTCCAGACTGCTCTATGAAAACAAAGGTTAAACACTGTGAGTGGAACTCACACATCTCAAAGTGGTTGCTGAGAATGATTCTCTCTAGTTTTTATACGAAGATATTTCCTTTTCAACCGTAAACCCAAAATCGCTTGAAATCTCCACTTGGAAATTCCACAAAAAGAGGGTTTCAAATCTGCTCTGTCTAAAGTAAGGTTCAACTCTGTGAGTTGAACACATGCAGCCCAAAGAAGTTACTGAGAATTCTTCTGTCTAGCGTTATATGCAGAAATCCCGTTTCCAACGAAATCCTCAAAGAGGTCCAAATATCCACTTGCAGGCTTTACAAACAGAGTGTTTCCAAACTGCTCTATGAACACAAAGGTTAAACTCTGTGAGTGGAACTCACACATCCCAAAGTGGTTGCTGAGAATGATTCTCTCTAGTTTTTATACGAAGATATTTCCTTTTCTACCGTAGGCCCAAAATCGCTTGAAATCTCCACTTGGAAATTCCACAAAAAGAGGGTTTCAAATCTGCTCTGTCTAAAGTAAGGTTCAACTCTGTGAGTTGAACACATGCAGCCCAAAGAAGTTACTGAGAATTCTTCTGTCTAGCGTTATATGCAGAAATCCCGTTTCCAACGAAATCCTCCAAGAGGTCCAAATATCCACTTGCAGACTTTACAAACAGAGTGTTTCCAATCTGCTCTATGAAAACATAGGTTAAACTCTGTGAGTGGAACGCACACATCCCAAAGAGTTTGCAGAGAATGATTCTCTCTAGTTTTTATAGGAAGATATTTCCTTTTCTACCGTAGGCCCAAATCGCTTGAAATCTCCACTTGGAAATTCAAGAAAAAGAGGGTTTCAAATCTGCTCTGTCTAAAGTAAGGTTCAACTCTGTGAGTTGAACACAGGCAGCCCAAAGAAGTTACTGACAATTCTTCTGTCTAGCGTTATACGCAGAAATCCCGTTTCCAACAAAATCCTCAAAGAGGTCCAAATATCCACTTGCAGATATTACAAATAGAGTGTTTCCAAACTACTCTATGAAAACAAAGGTTAAACTCTGTGAGAGGAACGCACACATCCCAAAGTGTTTGCTGAGAATGATTCCCTCTAGTTTTTATATGAAGATATTTCCTTTTCTACCATAGGCCCAAATCTCTTGAAATCTCCACTTGCAAATTGCACAAAAAGAGGGTTTCAAATCTGCTCTGTCTAAAGGAAGGTTCAACTCTGTGTATTGAACACACGCAGGCCAAAGAAGTTACTGAGAATTCTTCTGTCTAGCGTTATATGCAGAAATCCCGTTTCCAACGATATCCTCAAAGAGGTCCAAATATCCAATTGCAGGCTTTACAAACAGAGTGTTTCCAAACTGCTCTATGAAAACAAAGGTTAAACTCTGTGAGTGGAACTCACAAATCCCAAAGTGGTTGCTGAGAATGATTCTCTCTAGTTTTTATACGAAGATATTTCCTTTTCTACCGTAGGCCCAAAATCGCTTGAAATCTCCACTTGGAAATTCCTCAAAAAGAGGGTTTCAAATCTGCTCTGTCTAAAGTAAGGTTCAACTCTGTGAGTTGAACACACGCAGCCCAAAGAAGTTACTGACAATTCTTCTGTCTAGCGTTATATGCAGAAATCCCGTTTCCAACGAAATCCTCAAAGAGGTCTCAATATCCACTTGCAGACTTTACAAACAGAGTGTTTCCAGACTGCTCTATGAAAACAAAGGTTAAACACTGTGAGTGGAACTCACACATCTCAAAGTGGTTGCTGAGAATGATTCTCTCTAGTTTTTATACGAAGATACTTCCTTTTCAACCGTAGGCCCAAAATCGATTGAAATCTCCACTTGGAAATTCCACAAAAAGAGGGTTTCAAATCTGCTCTGTCTAAAGTAAGGTTCAACTCTGTCAGTTGAACACATGCAGCCCAAAGAAGTTACGGAGAATTCTTCTGTCTAGCGTTATATGCAGAAATCCCGTTTCCAACGAAATCCTCAAAGAGGTCTCAATATCCACTTGCAGACTTTACAAACAGAGTGTTTCCAGACTGCTCTATGAAAACAAAGGTTAAACACTGTGAGTGGAACTCACACATCTCAAAGTGGTTGCTGAGAATGATTCTCTCTAGTTTTTATACGAAGATATTTCCTTTTCTACCGTAAGCCCAAAATCGCTTGAAATCTCCACTTGGAAATTCCACAAAAAGAGGGTTTCAAATCTGCTCTGTCTAAAGTAAGGTTCAACTCTGTCAGTTGAACACATGCAGCCCAAAGAAGTTACTGAGAATTCTTCTGTCTAGCGTTATATGCAGAAATACCGTTTCCAACGAAATCCTCAAAGAGGTCCAAATATCCACTTGCAGGCTTTACAAACAGAGTGTTTCCAATCTGCTCTATGAACACAAAGGTTAAACTCTGTGAGTGGAACTCACACATCCCAAAGTGGTTGCTGAGAATGATTCTCTCTAGTTTTTATACGAAGATATTTCCTTTTCTACCGTAGGCCCAAAATCGCTTGAAATCTCCACTTGGAAATTCCACAAAAAGAGGGTTTCAAATCTGCTCTGTCTAAAGTAAGGTTCAACTCTGTGAGTTGAACACATGCAGCCCAAAGAAGTTACTGAGAATTCTTCTGTCTAGCGTTATATGCAGAAATCCCGTTTCCAACGAAATCCTCCAAGAGGTCCAAATATCCACTTGCAGACTTTACAAACAGAGTGTTTCCAATCTGCTCTATGAAAACATAGGTTAAACTCTGTGAGTGGAACGCACACATCCCAAAGAGTTTGCAGAGAATGATTCTCTCTAGTTTTTATAGGAAGATATTTCCTTTTCTACCGTAGGCCCAAATCGCTTGAAATCTCCACTTGGAAATTCAAGAAAAAGAGGGTTTCAAATCTGCTCTGTCTAAAGTAAGGTTCAACTCTGTGAGTTGAACACAGGCAGCCCAAAGAAGTTACTGACAATTCTTCTGTCTAGCGTTATACGCAGAAATCCCGTTTCCAACAAAATCCTCAAAGAGGTCCAAATATCCACTTGCAGATTTTACAAATAGAGTGTTTCCAAACTGCTCTATGAAAACAAAGGTTAAACTCTGTGAGAGGAACGCACACATCCCAAAGTGTTTGCTGAGAATGATTCCCTCTAGTTTTTATATGAAGATATTTCCTTTTCTACCATAGGCCCACATCTCTTGAAATCTCCACTTGCAAATTCCACAAAAAGAGGGTTTCAAATCTGCTCTGTCTAAAGGAAGGTTCAACTCTGTGTATTGAACACACGCAGGCCAAAGAAGTTACTGAGAATTCTTCTGTCTAGCGTTATATGCAGAAATCCCGTTTCCAACGATATCCTCAAAGAGGTCCAAATATCCAATTGCAGGCTTTACAAACAGAGTGTTTCCAAACTGCTCTATGAAAACAAAGGTTAAACTCTGTGAGTGGAACTCACAAATCCCAAAGTGGTTGCTGAGAATGATTCTCTCTAGTTTTTATACGAAGATATTTCCTTTTCTACCGTAGGCCCAAAATCGCTTGAAATCTCCACTTGGAAATTCCTCAAAAAGAGGGTTTCAAATCTGCTCTGTCTAAAGTAAGGTTCAACTCTGTGAGTTGAACACACGCAGCCCAAAGAAGTTACTGACAATTCTTCTGTCTAGCGTTATATGCAGAAATCCCGTTTCCAACGAAATCCTCAAAGAGGTCTCAATATCCACTTGCAGACTTTACAAACAGAGTGTTTCCAGACTGCTCTATGAAAACAAAGGTTAAACACTGTGAGTGGAACTCACACATCTCAAAGTGGTTGCTGAGAATGATTCTCTCTAGTTTTTATACGAAGATACTTCCTTTTCAACCGTAGGCCCAAAATCGATTGAAATCTCCACTTGGAAATTCCACAAAAAGAGGGTTTCAAATCTGCTCTGTCTAAAGTAAGGTTCAACTCTGTCAGTTGAACACATGCAGCCAAAAGTAGTTACGGAGAATTCTTCTGTCTAGCGTTATATGCAGAAATCCCGTTTCCAACGAAATCCTCAAAGAGGTCTCAATATCCACTTGCAGACTTTACAAACAGAGTGTTTCCAGACTGCTCTATGAAAACATAGGTTAAACACTGTGAGTGGAACTCATACATCTCAAAGTGGTTGCTGAGAATGATTCTCTCTAGTTTTTATACGAAGATATTTCCTTTTCAACCGTAAGCCCAAAATCGCTTGAAATCTCCACTTGGAAATTCCACAAAAAGAGGGTTTCAAATCTGCTCTGTCTAAAGTAAGGTTCAACTCTGTCAGTTGAACACATGCAGCCCAAAGAAGTTACTGAGAATTCTTCTGTCTAGCGTTATATGCAGAAATACCGTTTCCAACGAAATCCTCAAAGAGGTCCAAATATCCACTTGCAGGCTTTACAAACAGAGTGTTTCCAAACTGCTCTATGAACACAAAGGTTAAACTCTGTGAGTGGAACTCACACATCCCAAAGTGGTTGCTGAGAATGATTCTCTCTAGTTTTTATACGAAGATATTTCCTTTTCTACCGTAGGCCCAAAATCGCTTGAAATCTCCACTTGGAAATTCCACAAAAAGAGGGTTTCAAATCTGCTCTGTCTAAAGTAAGGTTCAACTCTGTCAGTTGAACACATGCAGCCCAAAGAAGTTACTGAGAATTCTTCTGTCTAGCGTTATATGCAGAAATCCCGTTTCCAACGAAATCCTCAAAGAGGTCCAAATATCCACTTGCAGGCTTTACAAACAGAGTGTTTCCAAACTGCTCTATGAACACAAAGGTTAAACTCTGTGAGTGCAACTCACACATCCCAAAGTGGTTGCTGAGAATGATTCTCTCTAGTTTTTATACGAAGATATTTCCTTTTCTACCGTAGGCCCAAAATCGCTTGAAATCTCCACTTGGAAATTCCACAAAAAGAGGGTTTCAAATCTGCTCTGTCTAAAGTAAGGTTCAACTCTGTGAGTTGAACACATGCAGCCCAAAGAAGTTACTGAGAATTCTTCTGTCTAGCGTTATATGCAGAAATCCCGTTTCCAACGAAATCCTCAAAGAGGTCCAAATATCCACTTGCAGGCTTTACAAACAGAGTGTTTCCAAACTGCTCTATGAACACAAAGGTTAAACTCTGTGAGTGCAACTCACACATCCCAAAGTGGTTGCTGAGAATGATTCTCTCTAGTTTTTATACGAAGATATTTCCTTTTCTACCGTAGGCCCAAAATCGCTTGAAATCTCCACTTGGAAATTCCACAAAAAGAGGGTTTCAAATCTGCTCTGTCTAAAGTAAGGTTCAACTCTGTGAGTTGAACACATGCAGCCCAAAGAAGTTACTGAGAATTCTTCTGTCTAGCGTTATATGCAGAAATCCCGTTTCCAACGAAATCCTCAAAGAGGTCCAAATATCCACTTGCAGACTTTACAAACAGAGTGTTTCCAATCTGCTCTATGAAAACATAGGTTAAACTCTGTGAGTGGAACGCACACATCCCAAAGAGTTTGCAGAGAATGATTCTCTCTAGTTTTTATACGAAGATATTTCCTTTTCTACCGTAGGCCCAAATAGCTTGAAATCTCCACTTGGAAATTCAAGAAAAAGAGGGTTTCAAATCTGCTCTGTCTAAAGTAAGGTTCAACTCTGTGAGTTGAACACAGGCAGCCCAAAGAAGTTACTGACAATTCTTCTGTCTAGCGTTATACGCAGAAATCCCGTTTCCAACAAAATCCTCAAAGAGGTCCAAATATCCACTTGCAGATTTTACAAATAGAGTGTTTCCAAACTGCTCTATGAAAACAAAGGTTAAACTCTGTGAGAGGAACGCACACATCCCAAAGTGTTTGCTGAGAATGATTCCCTCTAGTTTTTATATGAAGATATTTCCTTTTCTACCATAGGCCCAAATCTCTTGAAATCTCCACTTGCAAATTCCACAAAAAGAGGGTTTCAAATCTGCTCTGTCTAAAGGAAGGTTCAACTCTGTGTATTGAACACACGCAGGCCAAAGAAGTTACTGAGAATTCTTCTGTCTAGCGTTATATGCAGAAATCCCGTTTCCAACGATATCCTCAAAGAGGTCCAAATATCCAATTGCAGGCTTTACAAACAGAGTGTTTCCAAACTGCTCTATGAAAACAAAGGTTAAACTCTGTGAGTGGAACTCACAAATCCCAAAGTGGTTGCTGAGAATGATTCTCTCTAGTTTTTATACGAAGATATTTCCTTTTCTACCGTAGGCCCAAAATCGCTTGAAATCTCCACTTTGAAATTCCTCAAAAAGAGGGTTTCAAATCTGCTCTGTCTAAAGTAAGGTTCAACTCTGTGAGTTGAACACACGCAGCCCAAAGAAGTTACTGACAATTCTTCTGTCTAGCGTTATATGCAGAAATCCCGTTTCCAACGAAATCCTCAAAGAGGTCTCAATATCCACTTGCAGACTTTACAAACAGAGTGTTTCCAGACTGCTCTATGAAAACAAAGGTTAAACACTGTGAGTGGAACTCACACATCTCAAAGTGGTTGCTGAGAATGATTCTCTCTAGTTTTTATACGAAGATACTTCCTTTTCAACCGTAGGCCCAAAATCGATTGAAATCTCCACTTGGAAATTCCACAAAAAGAGGGTTTCAAATCTGCTCTGTCTAAAGTAAGGTTCAACTCTGTCAGTTGAACACATGCAGCCAAAAGAAGTTACGGAGAATTCTTCTGTCTAGCGTTATATGCAGAAATCCCGTTTCCAACGAAATCCTCAAAGAGGTCTCAATATCCACTTGCAGACTTTACAAACAGAGTGTTTCCAGACTGCTCTATGAAAACATAGGTTAAACACTGTGAGTGGAACTCATACATCTCAAAGTGGTTGCTGAGAATGATTCTCTCTAGTTTTTATACGAAGATATTTCCTTTTCAACCGTAAGCCCAAAATCGCTTGAAATCTCCACTTGGAAATTCCACAAAAAGAGGGTTTCAAATCTGCTCTGTCTAAAGTAAGGTTCAACTCTGTCAGTTGAACACATGCAGCCCAAAGAAGTTACTGAGAATTCTTCTGTCTAGCGTTATATGCAGAAATACCGTTTCCAACGAAATCCTCAAAGAGGTCCAAATATCCACTTGCAGGCTTTACAAACAGAGTGTTTCCAAACTGCTCTATGAACACAAAGGTTAAACTCTGTGAGTGGAACTCACACATCCCAAAGTGGTTGCTGAGAATGATTCTCTCTAGTTTTTATACGAAGATATTTCCTTTTCTACCGTAGGCCCAAAATCGCTTGAAATCTCCACTTGGAAATTCCACAAAAAGAGGGTTTCAAATCTGCTCTGTCTAAAGTAAGGTTCAACTCTGTCAGTTGAACACATGCAGCCCAAAGAAGTTACTGAGAATTCTTCTGTCTAGCGTTATATGCAGAAATCCCGTTTCCAACGAAATCCTCAAAGAGGTCCAAATATCCACTTGCAGGCTTTACAAACAGAGTGTTTCCAAACTGCTCTATGAACACAAAGGTTAAACTCTGTGAGTGCAACTCACACATCCCAAAGTGGTTGCTGAGAATGATTCTCTCTAGTTTTTATACGAAGATATTTCCTTTTCTACCGTAGGCCCAAAATCGCTTGAAATCTCCACTTGGAAATTCCACAAAAAGAGGGTTTCAAATCTGCTCTGTCTAAAGTAAGGTTCAACTCTGTGAGTTGAACACATGCAGCCCAAAGAAGTTACTGAGAATTCTTCTGTCTAGCGTTATATGCAGAAATCCCGTTTCCAACGAAATCCTCAAAGAGGTCCAAATATCCACTTGCAGGCTTTACAAACAGAGTGTTTCCAAACTGCTCTATGAACACAAAGGTTAAACTCTGTGAGTGCAACTCACACATCCCAAAGTGGTTGCTGAGAATGATTCTCTCTAGTTTTTATACGAAGATATTTCCTTTTCTACCGTAGGCCCAAAATCGCTTGAAATCTCCACTTGGAAATTCCACAAAAAGAGGGTTTCAAATCTGCTCTGTCTAAAGTAAGGTTCAACTCTGTGAGTTGAACACATGCAGCCCAAAGAAGTTACTGAGAATTCTTCTGTCTAGCGTTATATGCAGAAATCCCGTTTCCAACGAAATCCTCAAAGAGGTCCAAATATCCACTTGCAGACTTTACAAACAGAGTGTTTCCAATCTGCTCTATGAAAACATAGGTTAAACTCTGTGAGTGGAACGCACACATCCCAAAGAGTTTGCAGAGAATGATTCTCTCTAGTTTTTATACGAAGATATTTCCTTTTCTACCGTAGGCCCAAATAGCTTGAAATCTCCACTTGGAAATTCAAGAAAAAGAGGGTTTCAAATCTGCTCTGTCTAAAGTAAGGTTCAACTCTGTGAGTTGAACACAGGCAGCCCAAAGAAGTTACTGACAATTCTTCTGTCTAGCGTTATACGCAGAAATCCCGTTTCCAACAAAATCCTCAAAGAGGTCCAAATATCCACTTGCAGATTTTACAAATAGAGTGTTTCCAAACTGCTCTATGAAAACAAAGGTTAAACTCTGTGAGAGGAACGCACACATCCCAAAGTGTTTGCTGAGAATGATTCCCTCTAGTTTTTATATGAAGATATTTCCTTTTCTACCATAGGCCCAAATCTCTTGAAATCTCCACTTGCAAATTCCACAAAAAGAGGGTTTCAAATCTGCTCTGTCTAAAGGAAGGTTCAACTCTGTGTATTGAACACACGCAGGCCAAAGAAGTTACTGAGAATTCTTCTGTCTAGCGTTATATGCAGAAATCCCGTTTCCAACGATATCCTCAAAGAGGTCCAAATATCCAATTGCAGGCTTTACAAACAGAGTGTTTCCAAACTGCTCTATGAAAACAAAGGTTAAACTCTGTGAGTGGAACTCACAAATCCCAAAGTGGTTGCTGAGAATGATTCTCTCTAGTTTTTATACGAAGATATTTCCTTTTCTACCGTAGGCCCAAAATCGCTTGAAATCTCCACTTTGAAATTCCTCAAAAAGAGGGTTTCAAATCTGCTCTCTCTAAAGTAAGGTTCAACTCTGTGAGTTGAACACACGCAGCCCAAAGAAGTTACTGACAATTCTTCTGTCTAGCGTTATATGCAGAAATCCCGTTTCCAACGAAATCCTCAAAGAGGTCTCAATATCCACTTGCAGACTTTACAAACAGAGTGTTTCCAGACTGCTCTATGAAAACAAAGGTTAAACACTGTGAGTGGAACTCACACATCTCAAAGTGGTTGCTGAGAATGATTCTCTCTAGTTTTTATACGAAGATATTTCCTTTTCAACCGTAGGCCCAAAATCGATTGAAATCTCCACTTGGAAATTCCACAAAAAGAGGGTTTCAAATCTGCTCTGTCTAAAGTAAGGTTCAACTCTGTCAGTTGAACACATGCAGCCCAAAGAAGTTACTGAGAATTCTTCTGTCTAGCGTTATATGCAGAAATCCCGTTTCCAACGAAATCCTCAAAGAGGTCCAAATATCCACTTGCAGGCTTTACAAACAGAGTGTTTCCAAACTGCTCTATGAAAACAAAGGTTAAACTCTGTGAGTGGAACTCACACATCCCAAAGTGGTTGCTGAGAATGATTCTCTCTAGTTTTTATACGAAGATATTTCCTTTTCTACCGTACGCCCAAAATCGCTTGAAATCTCCACTTGGAAATTCCACAAAAAGAGGGTTTCAAATCTGCTCTGTCTAAAGTAAGGTTCAACTCTGTCAGTTGAACACATGGAGCCCAAAGAAGTTACTGACAATTCTTCTGTCTAGCGTTATATGCAGAAATCCCGTTTCCAACGAAATCCTCAAAGAGGTCCAAATATCCACTTGCAGACTTTACAAACAGGGTGTTTCCAATCTGCTCTATGAAAACATAGGTTAAACTCGGTGAGTGGAACGCACACATCCCAAAGAGTTTGCAGAGAATGATTCTCTCTAGTTTTTATACGAAGATATTTCCTTTTCTACCGTAGGCCCAAATCGCTTGAAATCTCCACTTGGAAATTCAAGAAAAAGAGGGTTTCAAATCTGCTCTGTCTAAAGTAAGGTTCAACTCTGTGAGTTGAACACAGGCAGCCCAAAGAAGTTACTGACAATTCTTCTGTCTAGCGTTATACGCAGAAATCCCGTTTCCAACAAAATCCTCAAAGAGGTCCAGATATCCACTTGCAGATTTTACAAATATAGTGTTTCCAAACTGCTCTATGAAAACAAAGGTTAAACTCTGTGAGAGGAACGCACACATCCCAAAGTGTTTGCTGAGAATGATTCCCTCTAGTTTTTATATGAAGATATTTCCTTTTCTACCATAGGCCCAAATCTCTTGAAATCTCCACTTGCAAATTCCAGAAAAAGAGGGTTTCAAATCTGCTCTGTCTAAAGGAAGGTTCAACTCTGTGTATTGAACACACGCAGGCCAAAGAAGTTACTGAGAATTCTTCTGTCTAGCGTTATATGCAGAAATCCCGTTTCCAACGAAATCCTCAAAGAGGTCCAAATATCCACTTGCAGGCTTTACAAACAGAGTGTTTCCAAACTGCTCTATGAACACAAAGGTTAAACTCTGTGAGTGGAACTCACACATCCCAAAGTGGTTGCTGAGAATGATTCTCTCTAGTTTTTATACGAAGATATTTCCTTTTCTACCGTAGGCCCAAAATCGCTTGAAATCTCCACTTGGAAATTCCACAAAAAGAGGGTTTCAAATCTGCTCTGTCTAAAGTAAGGTTCAACTCTGTCAGTTGAACACATGCAGCCCAAAGAAGTTACTGAGAATTCTTCTGTCTAGCGTTATATGCAGAAATACCGTTTCCAACGAAATCCTCAAAGAGGTCCAAATATCCACTTGCAGGCTTTACAAACAGAGTGTTTCCAAACTGCTCTATGAACACAATGGTTAAACTCTGTGAGTGCAACTCACACATCCCAAAGTGGTTGCTGAGAATGATTCTCTCTAGTTTTTATACGAAGATATTTCCTTTTCTACCGTAGGCCCAAAATTGCTTGAAATCTCCACTTGGAAATTCCACAAAAAGAGGGTTTCAAATCTGCTCTGTCTAAAGTAAGGTTCAACTCTGTGAGTTGAACACATGCAGCCCAAAGAAGTTACTGAGAATTCTTCTGTCTAGCGTTATATGCAGAAATCCCGTTTCCAACGAAATCCTCAAAGAGGTCCAAATATCCACTTGCAGACTTTACAAACAGAGTGTTTCCAATCTGCTCTATGAAAACATAGGTTAAACTCTGTGAGAGGAACGCACACATCCCAAAGTGTTTGCTGAGAATGATTCCCTCTAGTTTTTATATGAAGATATTTCCTTTTCTACCATAGGCCCAAATCTCTTGAAATCTCCACTTGCAAATTCCACAAAAAGAGGGTTTCAAATCTGCTCTGTCTAAAGGAAGGTTCAACTCTGTGTATTGAACACACGCAGGCCAAAGAAGTTACTGAGAATTCTTCTGTCTAGCGTTATATGCAGAAATCGCGTTTCCAACGATATCCTCAAAGAGGTCCAAATATCCAATTGCAGGCTTTACAAAGAGAGTGTTTCCAAACTGCTCTATGAAAACAAAGGTTAAACTCTGTGAGTGGAACTCACAAATCCCAAAGTGGTTGCTGAGAATGATTCTCTCTAGTTTTTATACGAAGATATTTCCTTTTCTACCGTAGGCCCAAAATCGCTTGAAATCTCCACTTGGAAATTCCTCAAAAAGAGGGTTTCAAATCTGCTCTCTCTAAAGTAAGGTTCAACTCTGTGAGTTGAACACACGCAGCCCAAAGAAGTTACTGACAATTCTTCTGTCTAGCGTTATATGCAGAAATCCCGTTTCCAACGAAATCCTCAAAGAGGTCTCAATATCCACTTGCAGACTTTACAAACAGAGTGTTTCCAGACTGCTCTATGAAAACAAAGGTTAAACACTGTGAGTGGAACTCACACATCTCAAAGTGGTTGCTGAGAATGATTCTCTCTAGTTTTTATACGAAGATATTTCCTTTTCAACCGTAGGCCCAAAATCGATTGAAATCTCCACTTGGAAATTCCACAAAAAGAGGGTTTCAAATCTGCTCTGTCTAAAGTAAGGTTCAACTCTGTCAGTTGAACACATGCAGCCCAAAGAAGTTACTGAGAATTCTTCTGTCTAGCGTTATATGCAGAAATCCCGTTTCCAACGAAATCCTCAAAGAGGTCCAAATATCCACTTGCAGGCTTTACAAACAGAGTGTTTCCAAACTGCTCTATGAACACAAAGGTTAAACTCTGTGAGTGGAACTCACACATCCCAAAGTGGTTGCTGAGAATGATTCTCTCTAGTTTTTATACGAAGATATTTCCTTTTCTACCGTAGGCCCAAAATCGCTTGAAATCTCCACTTGGAAATTCCACAAAAAGAGGGTTTCAAATCTGCTCTGTCTAAAGTAAGGTTCAACTCTGTCAGTTGAACACATGCAGCCCAAAGAAGTTACTGAGAATTCTTCTGTCTAGCGTTATATGCAGAAATCCCGTTTCCAACGAAATCCTCAAAGAGGTCCAAATATCCACTTGCAGGCTTTACAAACAGAGTGTTTCCAAACTGCTCTATGAACACAAAGGTTAAACTCTGTGAGTGCAACTCACACATCCCAAAGTGGTTGCTGAGAATGATTCTCTCTAGTTTTTATACGAAGATATTTCCTTTTCTACCGTAGGCCCAAAATCGCTTGAAATCTCCACTTGGAAATTCCACAAAAAGAGGGTTTCAAATCTGCTCTGTCTAAAGTAAGGTTCAACTCTGTGAGTTGAACACATGCAGCCCAAAGAAGTTACTGAGAATTCTTCTGTCTAGCGTTATATGCAGAAATCCCGTTTCCAACGAAATCCTCAAAGAGGTCCAAATATCCACTTGCAGACTTTACAAACAGAGTGTTTCCAATCTGCTCTATGAAAACATAGGTTAAACTCTGTGAGTGGAACGCACACATCCCAAAGAGTTTGCAGAGAATGATTCTCTCTAGTTTTTATACGAAGATATTTCCTTTTCTACCGTAGGCCCAAATAGCTTGAAATCTCCACTTGGAAATTCAAGAAAAAGAGGGTTTCAAATCTGCTCTGTCTAAAGTAAGGTTCAACTCTGTGAGTTGAACACAGGCAGCCCAAAGAAGTTACTGACAATTCTTCTGTCTAGCGTTATACGCAGAAATCCCGTTTCCAACAAAATCCTCAAAGAGGTCCAAATATCCACTTGCAGATTTTACAAATAGAGTGTTTCCAAACTGCTCTATGAAAACAAAGGTTAAACTCTGTGAGAGGAACGCACACATCCCAAAGTGTTTGCTGAGAATGATTCCCTCTAGTTTTTATATGAAGATATTTCCTTTTCTACCATAGGCCCAAATCTCTTGAAATCTCCACTTGCAAATTCCACAAAAAGAGGGTTTCAAATCTGCTCTGTCTAAAGGAAGGTTCAACTCTGTGTATTGAACACACGCAGGCCAAAGAAGTTACTGAGAATTCTTCTGTCTAGCGTTATATGCAGAAATCCCGTTTCCAACGATATCCTCAAAGAGGTCCAAATATCCAATTGCAGGCTTTACAAACAGAGTGTTTCCAAACTGCTCTATGAAAACAAAGGTTAAACTCTGTGAGTGGAACTCACAAATCCCAAAGTGGTTGCTGAGAATGATTCTCTCTAGTTTTTATACGAAGATATTTCCTTTTCTACCGTAGGCCCAAAATCGCTTGAAATCTCCACTTGGAAATTCCTCAAAAAGAGGGTTTCAAATCTGCTCTCTCTAAAGTAAGGTTCAACTCTGTGAGTTGAACACACGCAGCCCAAAGAAGTTACTGACAATTCTTCTGTCTAGCGTTATATGCAGAAATCCCGTTTCCAACGAAATCCTCAAAGAGGTCTCAATATCCACTTGCAGACTTTACAAACAGAGTGTTTCCAGACTGCTCTATGAAAACAAAGGTTAAACACTGTGAGTGGAACTCACACATCTCAAAGTGGTTGCTGAGAATGATTCTCTCTAGTTTTTATACGAAGATATTTCCTTTTCAACCGTAGGCCCAAAATCGATTGAAATCTCCACTTGGAAATTCCACAAAAAGAGGGTTTCAAATCTGCTCTGTCTAAAGTAAGGTTCAACTCTGTGAGTTGAACACATGCAGCCCAAAGAAGTTACTGAGAATTCTTCTGTCTAGCGTTATATGCAGAAATCCCGTTTCCAACGAAATCCTCAAAGAGGTCCAAATATCCACTTGCAGGCTTTACAAACAGAGTGTTTCCAAACTGCTCTATGAACACAAAGGTTAAACTCTGTGAGTGGAACTCACACATCCCAAAGTGGTTGCTGAGAATGATTCTCTCTAGTTTTTATACGAAGATATTTCCTTTTCTACCGTAGGCCCAAAATCGCTTGAAATCTCCACTTGGAAATTCCACAAAAAGAGGGTTTCAAATCTGCTCTGTCTAAAGTAAGGTTCAACTCTGTGAGTTGAACACATGCAGCCCAAAGAAGTTACTGAGAATTCTTCTGTCTAGCGTTATATGCAGAAATCCCGTTTCCAACGAAATCCTCAAAGAGGTCCAAATATCCACTTGCAGACTTTACAAACAGAGTGTTTCCAATCTGCTCTATGAAAACATAGGTTAAACTCTGTGAGTGGAACGCACACATCCCAAAGAGTTTGCAGAGAATGATTCTCTCTAGTTTTTATACGAAGATATTTCCTTTTCTACCGTAGGCCCAAATAGCTTGAAATCTCCACTTGGAAATTCAAGAAAAAGAGGGTTTCAAATCTGCTCTGTCTAAAGTAAGGTTCAACTCTGTGAGTTGAACACAGGCAGCCCAAAGAAGTTACTGACAATTCTTCTGTCTAGCGTTATACGCAGAAATCCCGTTTCCAACAAAATCCTCAAAGAGGTCCAAATATCCACTTGCAGATTTTACAAATAGAGTGTTTCCAAACTGCTCTATGAAAACAAAGGTTAAACTCTGTGAGAGGAACGCACACATCCCAAAGTGTTTGCTGAGAATGATTCCCTCTAGTTTTTATATGAAGATATTTCCTTTTCTACCATAGGCCCAAATCTCTTGAAATCTCCACTTGCAAATTCCACAAAAAGAGGGTTTCAAATCTGCTCTGTCTAAAGGAAGGTTCAACTCTGTGTATTGAACACACGCAGGCCAAAGAAGTTACTGAGAATTCTTCTGTCTAGCGTTATATGCAGAAATCCCGTTTCCAACGATATCCTCAAAGAGGTCCAAATATCCAATTGCAGGCTTTACAAACAGAGTGTTTCCAAACTGCTCTATGAAAACAAAGGTTAAACTCTGTGAGTGGAACTCACAAATCCCAAAGTGGTTGCTGAGAATGATTCTCTCTAGTTTTTATACGAAGATATTTCCTTTTCTACCGTAGGCCCAAAATCGCTTGAAATCTCCACTTTGAAATTCCTCAAAAAGAGGGTTTCAAATCTGCTCTCTCTAAAGTAAGGTTCAACTCTGTGAGTTGAACACACGCAGCCCAAAGAAGTTACTGACAATTCTTCTGTCTAGCGTTATATGCAGAAATCCCGTTTCCAACGAAATCCTCAAAGAGGTCTCAATATCCACTTGCAGACTTTACAAACAGAGTGTTTCCAGACTGCTCTATGAAAACAAAGGTTAAACACTGTGAGTGGAACTCACACATCTCAAAGTGGTTGCTGAGAATGATTCTCTCTAGTTTTTATACGAAGATATTTCCTTTTCAACCGTAGGCCCAAAATCGATTGAAATCTCCACTTGGAAATTCCACAAAAAGAGGGTTTCAAATCTGCTCTGTCTAAAGTAAGGTTCAACTCTGTCAGTTGAACACATGCAGCCCAAAGAAGTTACTGAGAATTCTTCTGTCTAGCGTTATATGCAGAAATCCCGTTTCCAACGAAATCCTCAAAGAGGTCCAAATATCCACTTGCAGGCTTTACAAACAGAGTGTTTCCAAACTGCTCTATGAACACAAAGGTTAAACTCTGTGAGTGGAACTCACACATCCCAAAGTGGTTGCTGAGAATGATTCTCTCTAGTTTTTATACGAAGATATTTCCTTTTCTACCGTACGCCCAAAATCGCTTGAAATCTCCACTTGGAAATTCCACAAAAAGAGGGTTTCAAATCTGCTCTGTCTAAAGTAAGGTTCAACTCTGTCAGTTGAACACATGGAGCCCAAAGAAGTTACTGACAATTCTTCTGTCTAGCGTTATATGCAGAAATCCCGTTTCCAACGAAATCCTCAAAGAGGTCCAAATATCCACTTGCAGACTTTACAAACAGGGTGTTTCCAATCTGCTCTATGAAAACATAGGTTAAACTCGGTGAGTGGAACGCACACATCCCAAAGAGTTTGCAGAGAATGATTCTCTCTAGTTTTTATACGAAGATATTTCCTTTTCTACCGTAGGCCCAAATCGCTTGAAATCTCCACTTGGAAATTCAAGAAAAAGAGGGTTTCAAATCTGCTCTGTCTAAAGTAAGGTTCAACTCTGTGAGTTGAACACAGGCAGCCCAAAGAAGTTACTGACAATTCTTCTGTCTAGCGTTATACGCAGAAATCCCGTTTCCAACAAAATCCTCAAAGAGGTCCAGATATCCACTTGCAGATTTTACAAATATAGTGTTTCCAAACTGCTCTATGAAAACAAAGGTTAAACTCTGTGAGAGGAACGCACACATCCCAAAGTGTTTGCTGAGAATGATTCCCTCTAGTTTTTATATGAAGATATTTCCTTTTCTACCATAGGCCCAAATCTCTTGAAATCTCCACTTGCAAATTCCAGAAAAAGAGGGTTTCAAATCTGCTCTGTCTAAAGGAAGGTTCAACTCTGTGTATTGAACACACGCAGGCCAAAGAAGTTACTGAGAATTCTTCTGTCTAGCGTTATATGCAGAAATCCCGTTTCCAACGATATCCTCAAAGAGGTCCAAATATCCAATTGCAGGCTTTACAAACAGAGTGTTTCCAAACTGCTCTATGAAAACAAAGGTTAAACTCTGTGGGTGGAACTCACAAATCCCAAAGTGGTTGCTGAGAATGATTCTCTCTAGTTTTTATACGAAGATATTTCCTTTTCTACCGTAGGCCCAAAATAGCTTGAAATCTCCACTTGGAAATTCCACAAAAAGAGGGTTTCAAATCTGCTCTGTCTAAAGTAAGGTTCAACTCTGTGAGTTGAACACACGCAGCCCAAAGAAGTTACTGACAATTCTTCTGTCTAGCGTTATATGCAGAAATCCCGTTTCCAACGAAATCCTCAAAGAGGTCTCAATATCCACTTGCAGACTTTACAAACAGAGTGTTTCCAGACTGCTCTATGAAAACAAAGGTTAAACACTGTGAGTGGAACTCACACATCTCAAAGTGGTTGCTGAGAATGATTCTCTCTAGTTTTTATACGAAGATATTTCCTTTTCAACCGTAGGCCCAAAATCGATTGAAATCTCCACTTGGAAATTCCACAAAAAGAGGGTTTCAAATCTGCTCTGTCTAAAGTAAGGTTCAACTCTGTCAGTTGAACACATGCAGCCCAAAGAAGTTACTGAGAATTCTTCTGTCTAGCGTTATATGCAGAAATCCCGTTTCCAACGAAATCCTCAAAGAGGTCCAAATATCCACTTGCAGGCTTTACAAACAGAGTGTTTCCAAACTGCTCTATGAACACAAAGGTTAAACTCTGTGAGTGGAACTCACACATCCCAAAGTGGTTGCTGAGAATGATTCTCTCTAGTTTTTATACGAAGATATTTCCTTTTCTACCGTAGGCCCAAAATCGCTTGAAATCTCCACTTGGAAATTCCACAAAAAGAGGGTTTCAAATCTGCTCTGTCTAAAGTAAGGTTCAACTCTGTCAGTTGAACACATGCAGCCCAAAGAAGTTACTGAGAATTCTTCTGTCTAGCGTTATATGCAGAAATACCGTTTCCAACGAAATCCTCAAAGAGGTCCAAATATCCACTTGCAGGCTTTACAAACAGAGTGTTTCCAAACTGCTCTATGAACACAATGGTTAAACTCTGTGAGTGCAACTCACACATCCCAAAGTGGTTGCTGAGAATGATTCTCTCTAGTTTTTATACGAAGATATTTCCTTTTCTACCGTAGGCCCAAAATTGCTTGAAATCTCCACTTGGAAATTCCACAAAAAGAGGGTTTCAAATCTGCTCTGTCTAAAGTAAGGTTCAACTCTGTGAGTTGAACACATGCAGCCCAAAGAAGTTACTGAGAATTCTTCTGTCTAGCGTTATATGCAGAAATCCCGTTTCCAACGAAATCCTCAAAGAGGTCCAAATATCCACTTGCAGACTTTACAAACAGAGTGTTTCCAATCTGCTCTATGAAAACATAGGTTAAACTCTGTGAGAGGAACGCACACATCCCAAAGTGTTTGCTGAGAATGATTCCCTCTAGTTTTTATATGAAGATATTTCCTTTTCTACCATAGGCCCAAATCTCTTGAAATCTCCACTTGCAAATTCCACAAAAAGAGGGTTTCAAATCTGCTCTGTCTAAAGGAAGGTTCAACTCTGTGTATTGAACACACGCAGGCCAAAGAAGTTACTGAGAATTCTTCTGTCTAGCGTTATATGCAGAAATCGCGTTTCCAACGATATCCTCAAAGAGGTCCAAATATCCAATTGCAGGCTTTACAAAGAGAGTGTTTCCAAACTGCTCTATGAAAACAAAGGTTAAACTCTGTGAGTGGAACTCACAAATCCCAAAGTGGTTGCTGAGAATGATTCTCTCTAGTTTTTATACGAAGATATTTCCTTTTCTACCGTAGGCCCAAAATCGCTTGAAATCTCCACTTGGAAATTCCTCAAAAAGAGGGTTTCAAATCTGCTCTCTCTAAAGTAAGGTTCAACTCTGTGAGTTGAACACACGCAGCCCAAAGAAGTTACTGACAATTCTTCTGTCTAGCGTTATATGCAGAAATCCCGTTTCCAACGAAATCCTCAAAGAGGTCTCAATATCCACTTGCAGACTTTACAAACAGAGTGTTTCCAGACTGCTCTATGAAAACAAAGGTTAAACACTGTGAGTGGAACTCACACATCTCAAAGTGGTTGCTGAGAATGATTCTCTCTAGTTTTTATACGAAGATATTTCCTTTTCAACCGTAGGCCCAAAATCGATTGAAATCTCCACTTGGAAATTCCACAAAAAGAGGGTTTCAAATCTGCTCTGTCTAAAGTAAGGTTCAACTCTGTCAGTTGAACACATGCAGCCCAAAGAAGTTACTGAGAATTCTTCTGTCTAGCGTTATATGCAGAAATCCCGTTTCCAACGAAATCCTCAAAGAGGTCCAAATATCCACTTGCAGGCTTTACAAACAGAGTGTTTCCAAACTGCTCTATGAACACAAAGGTTAAACTCTGTGAGTGGAACTCACACATCCCAAAGTGGTTGCTGAGAATGATTCTCTCTAGTTTTTATACGAAGATATTTCCTTTTCTACCGTAGGCCCAAAATCGCTTGAAATCTCCACTTGGAAATTCCACAAAAAGAGGGTTTCAAATCTGCTCTGTCTAAAGTAAGGTTCAACTCTGTCAGTTGAACACATGCAGCCCAAAGAAGTTACTGAGAATTCTTCTGTCTAGCGTTATATGCAGAAATACCGTTTCCAACGAAATCCTCAAAGAGGTCCAAATATCCACTTGCAGGCTTTACAAACAGAGTGTTTCCAAACTGCTCTATGAACACAATGGTTAAACTCTGTGAGTGCAACTCACACATCCCAAAGTGGTTGCTGAGAATGATTCTCTCTAGTTTTTATACGAAGATATTTCCTTTTCTACCGTAGGCCCAAAATTGCTTGAAATCTCCACTTGGAAATTCCACAAAAAGAGGGTTTCAAATCTGCTCTGTCTAAAGTAAGGTTCAACTCTGTGAGTTGAACACATGCAGCCCAAAGAAGTTACTGAGAATTCTTCTGTCTAGCGTTATATGCAGAAATCCCGTTTCCAACGAAATCCTCAAAGAGGTCCAAATATCCACTTGCAGACTTTACAAACAGAGTGTTTCCAATCTGCTCTATGAAAACATAGGTTAAACTCTGTGAGAGGAACGCACACATCCCAAAGTGTTTGCTGAGAATGATTCCCTCTAGTTTTTATATGAAGATATTTCCTTTTCTACCATAGGCCCAAATCTCTTGAAATCTCCACTTGCAAATTCCACAAAAAGAGGGTTTCAAATCTGCTCTGTCTAAAGGAAGGTTCAACTCTGTGTATTGAACACACGCAGGCCAAAGAAGTTACTGAGAATTCTTCTGTCTAGCGTTATATGCAGAAATCGCGTTTCCAACGATATCCTCAAAGAGGTCCAAATATCCAATTGCAGGCTTTACAAAGAGAGTGTTTCCAAACTGCTCTATGAAAACAAAGGTTAAACTCTGTGAGTGGAACTCACAAATCCCAAAGTGGTTGCTGAGAATGATTCTCTCTAGTTTTTATACGAAGATATTTCCTTTTCTACCGTAGGCCCAAAATCGCTTGAAATCTCCACTTGGAAATTCCTCAAAAAGAGGGTTTCAAATCTGCTCTCTCTAAAGTAAGGTTCAACTCTGTGAGTTGAACACACGCAGCCCAAAGAAGTTACTGACAATTCTTCTGTCTAGCGTTATATGCAGAAATCCCGTTTCCAACGAAATCCTCAAAGAGGTCTCAATATCCACTTGCAGACTTTACAAACAGAGTGTTTCCAGACTGCTCTATGAAAACAAAGGTTAAACACTGTGAGTGGAACTCACACATCTCAAAGTGGTTGCTGAGAATGATTCTCTCTAGTTTTTATACGAAGATATTTCCTTTTCAACCGTAGGCCCAAAATCGATTGAAATCTCCACTTGGAAATTCCACAAAAAGAGGGTTTCAAATCTGCTCTGTCTAAAGTAAGGTTCAACTCTGTCAGTTGAACACATGCAGCCCAAAGAAGTTACTGAGAATTCTTCTGTCTAGCGTTATATGCAGAAATCCCGTTTCCAACGAAATCCTCAAAGAGGTCCAAATATCCACTTGCAGGCTTTACAAACAGAGTGTTTCCAAACTGCTCTATGAACACAAAGGTTAAACTCTGTGAGTGGAACTCACACATCCCAAAGTGGTTGCTGAGAATGATTCTCTCTAGTTTTTATACGAAGATATTTCCTTTTCTACCGTAGGCCCAAAATCGCTTGAAATCTCCACTTGGAAATTCCACAAAAAGAGGGTTTCAAATCTGCTCTGTCTAAAGTAAGGTTCAACTCTGTCAGTTGAACACATGCAGCCCAAAGAAGTTACTGAGAATTCTTCTGTCTAGCGTTATATGCAGAAATCCCGTTTCCAACGAAATCCTCAAAGAGGTCCAAATATCCACTTGCAGGCTTTACAAACAGAGTGTTTCCAAACTGCTCTATGAACACAAAGGTTAAACTCTGTGAGTGCAACTCACACATCCCAAAGTGGTTGCTGAGAATGATTCTCTCTAGTTTTTATACGAAGATATTTCCTTTTCTACCGTAGGCCCAAAATCGCTTGAAATCTCCACTTGGAAATTCCACAAAAAGAGGGTTTCAAATCTGCTCTGTCTAAAGTAAGGTTCAACTCTGTGAGTTGAACACATGCAGCCCAAAGAAGTTACTGAGAATTCTTCTGTCTAGCGTTATATGCAGAAATCCCGTTTCCAACGAAATCCTCAAAGAGGTCCAAATATCCACTTGCAGACTTTACAAACAGAGTGTTTCCAATCTGCTCTATGAAAACATAGGTTAAACTCTGTGAGTGGAACGCACACATCCCAAAGAGTTTGCAGAGAATGATTCTCTCTAGTTTTTATACGAAGATATTTCCTTTTCTACCGTAGGCCCAAATAGCTTGAAATCTCCACTTGGAAATTCAAGAAAAAGAGGGTTTCAAATCTGCTCTGTCTAAAGTAAGGTTCAACTCTGTGAGTTGAACACAGGCAGCCCAAAGAAGTTACTGACAATTCTTCTGTCTAGCGTTATACGCAGAAATCCCGTTTCCAACAAAATCCTCAAAGAGGTCCAAATATCCACTTGCAGATTTTACAAATAGAGTGTTTCCAAACTGCTCTATGAAAACAAAGGTTAAACTCTGTGAGAGGAACGCACACATCCCAAAGTGTTTGCTGAGAATGATTCCCTCTAGTTTTTATATGAAGATATTTCCTTTTCTACCATAGGCCCAAATCTCTTGAAATCTCCACTTGCAAATTCCACAAAAAGAGGGTTTCAAATCTGCTCTGTCTAAAGGAAGGTTCAACTCTGTGTATTGAACACACGCAGGCCAAAGAAGTTACTGAGAATTCTTCTGTCTAGCGTTATATGCAGAAATCCCGTTTCCAACGATATCCTCAAAGAGGTCCAAATATCCAATTGCAGGCTTTACAAACAGAGTGTTTCCAAACTGCTCTATGAAAACAAAGGTTAAACTCTGTGAGTGGAACTCACAAATCCCAAAGTGGTTGCTGAGAATGATTCTCTCTAGTTTTTATACGAAGATATTTCCTTTTCTACCGTAGGCCCAAAATCGCTTGAAATCTCCACTTGGAAATTCCTCAAAAAGAGGGTTTCAAATCTGCTCTCTCTAAAGTAAGGTTCAACTCTGTGAGTTGAACACACGCAGCCCAAAGAAGTTACTGACAATTCTTCTGTCTAGCGTTATATGCAGAAATCCCGTTTCCAACGAAATCCTCAAAGAGGTCTCAATATCCACTTGCAGACTTTACAAACAGAGTGTTTCCAGACTGCTCTATGAAAACAAAGGTTAAACACTGTGAGTGGAACTCACACATCTCAAAGTGGTTGCTGAGAATGATTCTCTCTAGTTTTTATACGAAGATATTTCCTTTTCAACCGTAGGCCCAAAATCGATTGAAATCTCCACTTGGAAATTCCACAAAAAGAGGGTTTCAAATCTGCTCTGTCTAAAGTAAGGTTCAACTCTGTGAGTTGAACACATGCAGCCCAAAGAAGTTACTGAGAATTCTTCTGTCTAGCGTTATATGCAGAAATCCCGTTTCCAACGAAATCCTCAAAGAGGTCCAAATATCCACTTGCAGGCTTTACAAACAGAGTGTTTCCAAACTGCTCTATGAACACAAAGGTTAAACTCTGTGAGTGGAACTCACACATCCCAAAGTGGTTGCTGAGAATGATTCTCTCTAGTTTTTATACGAAGATATTTCCTTTTCTACCGTAGGCCCAAAATCGCTTGAAATCTCCACTTGGAAATTCCACAAAAAGAGGGTTTCAAATCTGCTCTGTCTAAAGTAAGGTTCAACTCTGTCAGTTGAACACATGCAGCCCAAAGAAGTTACTGAGAATTCTTCTGTCTAGCGTTATATGCAGAAATCCCGTTTCCAACGAAATCCTCAAAGAGGTCCAAATATCCACTTGCAGACTTTACAAACAGGGTGTTTCCAATCTGCTCTATGAAAACATAGGTTAAACTCGGTGAGTGGAACGCACACATCCCAAAGAGTTTGCAGAGAATGATTCTCTCTAGTTTTTATAGGAAGATATTTCCTTTTCTACCGTAGGCCCAAATCGCTTGAAATCTCCACTTGGAAATTCAAGAAAAAGAGGGTTTCAAATCTGCTCTGTCTAAAGTAAGGTTCAACTCTGTGAGTTGAACACAGGCAGCCCAAAGAAGTTACTGACAATTCTTCTGTCTAGCGTTATACGCAGAAATCCCGTTTCCAACAAAATCCTCAAAGAGGTCCAGATATCCACTTGCAGATTTTACAAATAGAGTGTTTCCAAACTGCTCTATGAAAACAAAGGTTAAACTCTGTGAGAGGAACGCACACATCCCAAAGTGTTTGCTGAGAATGATTCCCTCTAGTTTTTATATGAAGATATTTCCTTTTCTACCATAGGCCCAAATCTCTTGAAATCTCCACTTGCAAATTCCACAAAAAGAGGGTTTCAAATCTGCTCTGTCTAAAGGAAGGTTCAACTCTGTGTATTGAACACACGCAGGCCAAAGAAGTTACTGAGAATTCTTCTGTCTAGCGTTATATGCAGAAATCCCGTTTCCAACGATATCCTCAAAGAGGTCCAAATATCCAATTGCAGGCTTTACAAACAGAGTGTTTCCAAACTGCTCTATGAAAACAAAGGTTAAACTCTGTGAGTGGAACTCACAAATCCCAAAGTGGTTGCTGAGAATGATTCTCTCTTGTTTTTATACGAAGATATTTCCTTTTCTACCGTAGGCCCAAAATAGCTTGAAATCTCCACTTGGAAATTCCACAAAAAGAGGGTTTCAAATCTGCTCTGTCTAAAGTAAGGTTCAACTCTGTGAGTTGAACACACGCAGCCCAAAGAAGTTACTGACAATTCTTCTGTCTAGCGTTATATGCAGAAATCCCGTTTCCAACGAAATCCTCAAAGAGGTCTCAATATCCACTTGCAGACTTTACAAACAGAGTGTTTCCAGACTGCTCTATGAAAACAAAGGTTAAACACTGTGAGTGGAACTCACACATCTCAAAGTGGTTGCTGAGAATGATTCTCTCTAGTTTTTATACGAAGATATTTCCTTTTCAACCGTAGGCCCAAAATCGATTGAAATCTCCACTTGGAAATTCCACAAAAAGAGGGTTTCAAATCTACTCTGTCTAAAGTAAGGTTCAACTCTGTCAGTTGAACACATGCAGCCCAAAGAAGTTACTGAGAATTCTTCTGTCTAGCGTTATATGCAGAAATCCCGATTCCAACGAAATCCTCAAAGAGGTCCAAATATCCACTTGCAGGCTTTACAAACAGAGTGTTTCCAAACTGCTCTATGAAAACAAAGGTTAAACACTGTGAGTGGAACTCACACATCTCAAAGTGGTTGCTGAGAATGATTCTCTCTAGTTTTTATACGAAGATATTTCCTTTTCAACCGTAGGCCCAAAATCGATTGAAATCTCCACTTGGAAATTCCACAAAAAGAGGGTTTCAAATCTGCTCTGTCTAAAGTAAGGTTCAACTCTGTGAGTTGAACACATGCAGCCCAAAGAAGTTACTGAGAATTCTTCTGTCTAGCGTTATATGCAGAACTCCCGTTTCCAACGAAATCCTCAAAGAGGTCCAAATATCCACTTGCAGGCTTTACAAACAGGGTGTTTCCAATCTGCTCTATGAAAACATAGGTTAAACTCGGTGATTGGAACGCACACATCCCAAAGAGTTTGCAGAGAATGATTCTCTCTAGTTTTTATACGAAGATATTTCCTTTTCTACCGTAGGCCCAAATCGCTTGAAATCTCCACTTGGAAATTCAAGAAAAAGAGGGTTTCAAATCTGCTCTGTCTAAAGTAAGGTTCAACTCTGTGAGTTGAACACAGGCAGCCCAAAGAAGTTACTGACAATTCTTCTGTCTAGCGTTATACGCAGAAATCCCGTTTCCAACAAAATCCTCAAAGAGGTCCAGATATCCACTTGCAGATTTTACAAATAGAGTGTTTCCAAACTGCTCTATGAAAACAAAGGTTAAACTCTGTGAGAGGAACGCACACATCCCAAAGTGTTTGCTGAGAATGATTCCCTCTAGTTTTTATATGAAGATATTTCCTTTTCTACCATAGGCCCAAATCTCTTGAAATCTCCACTTGCAAATTCCACAAAAAGAGGGTTTCAAATCTGCTCTGTCTAAAGGAAGGTTCAACTCTGTGTATTGAACACACGCAGGCCAAAGAAGTTACTGAGAATTCTTCTGTCTAGCGTTATATGCAGAAATCCCGTTTCCAACGATATCCTCAAAGAGGTCCAAATATCCAATTGCAGGCTTTACAAACAGAGTGTTTCCAAACTGCTCTATGAAAACAAAGGTTAAACTCTGTGAGTGGAACTCACAAATCCCAAAGTGGTTGCTGAGAATGATTCTCTCTAGTTTTTATACGAAGATATTTCCTTTTCTACCGTAGGCCCAAAATCGCTTGAAATCTCCACTTGGAAATTCCACAAAAAGAGGGTTTCAAATCTGCTCTGTCTAAAGTAAGGTTCAACTCTGTGAGTTGAACACACGCAGCCCAAATAAGTTGCTGACAATTCTTCTGTGTAGCGTTATATGCAGAAATCCCGTTTCCAACGAAATCCTCAAAGACGTCTCAATATCCACTTGCAGACTTTACAAACAGAGTGTTTCCAGACTGCTCTATGAAAACAAAGGTTAAACACTGTGAGTGGAACTCACACATCTCAAAGTGGTTGCTGAGAATGATTCTCTCTAGTTTTTATACGAAGATACTTCCTTTTCAACCGTAGGCCCAAAATCGATTGAAATCTCCACTTGGAAATTCCACAAAAAGAGGGTTTCAAATCTGCTCTGTCTAAAGTAAGGTTCAACTCTGTCAGTTGAACACATGCAGCCCAAAGAAGTTACTGAGAATTCTTCTGTCTAGCGTTATATGCAGAAATCCCGTTTCCAACGAAATCCTCAAAGAGGTCCAAATATCCACTTGCAGGCTTTACAAACAGAGTGTTTCCAAACTGCTCTATGAACACAAAGGTTAAACTCTGTGAGTGGAACTCACACATCCCAAAGTGGTTGCTGAGAATGATTCTCTCTAGTTTTTATACGAAGATATTTCCTTTTCTACCGTAGGCCCAAAATCGCTTGAAATCTCCACTTGGAAATTCCACAAAAAGAGGGTTTCAAATCTGCTCTGTCTAAAGTAAGGTTCAACTCTGTCAGTTGAACACATGCAGCCCAAAGAAGTTACTGAGAATTCTTCTGTCTAGCGTTATATGCAGAAATCCCGTTTCCAACGAAATCCTCAATGAGGTCCAAATATCCACCTGCAGGCTTTACAATCAGAGTGTTTCCAAACTGCTCTATGAACACAAAGGTTAAACTCTGTGAGTGGAACTCACACATCCCAAAGTGGTTGCTGAGAATGATTCTCTCTAGTTTTTATACGAAGATATTTCCTTTTCTACCGTAGGCCCAAATCGCTTGAAATCTCCCCTTGGAAATTCCACAAAAAGAGGGTTTCTAATCTGCTCTTTCTAAAGGAAGGTTCAACTCTGTGAGTTGAACACACGCAGCCCAAAGAAGTTACTGAGAATTCTTCTGTCTAGCGTTATATGCAGAAATCCCATTTCCAACGAAATCCTCAAAGAGGTCCAAATATCCACTTGCAGACTTTACAAACAGAGTGTTTCCAATCTGCTCTATGAAAACATAGGTTAAACTCTGTGAGTGGAACGCACACATCCCAAAGAGTTTGCAGAGAATGATTCTCTCTAGTTTTTATAGGAAGATATTTCCTTTTCTACCGTAGGCCCAAATCGCTTGAAATCTCCACTTGGAAATTCAAGAAAAAGAGGGTTTCAAATCTGCCCTGTCTAAAGTAAGGTTCAACTCTGTGAGTTGAACACAGGCAGCCCAAAGAAGTTACTGACAATTCTTCTGTCTAGCGTTATACGCAGAAATCCCGTTTCCAACAAAATCCTCAAAGAGATCCAGATATCCACTTGCAGATTTTACAAATAGAGTGTTTCCAAACTGCTCTATGAAAACAAAGGTTAAACTCTGTGAGAGGAACGCACACATCCCAAAGTGTTTGCTGAGAATGATTCCCTCTAGTTTTTATATGAAGATATTTCCTTTTCTACCATAGGCCCAAATCTCTTGAAATCTCCACTTGCAAATTCCACAAAAAGAGGGTTTCAAATCTGCTCTGTCTAAAGGAAGGTTCAACTCTGTGTATTGAACACACGCAGGCCAAAGAAGTTACTGAGAATTCTTCTGTCTAGCGTTATATGCAGAAATCCCGTTTCCAACGATATCCTCAAAGAGGTCCAAATATCCAATTGCAGGCTTTACAAACAGAGTGTTTCCAAACTGCTCTATGAAAACAAAGGTTAAACTCTGTGAGTGGAACTCACAAATCCCAAAGTGGTTGCTGAGAATGATTCTCTCTAGTTTTTATACGAAGATATTTCCTTTTCTACCGTAGGCCCAAAATCGCTTGAAATCTCCACTTGGAAATTCCTCAAAAAGAGGGTTTCAAATCTGCTCTGTCTAAAGTAAGGTTCAACTCTGTGAGTTGAACACACGCAGCCCAAAGAAGTTACTGACAATTCTTCTGTCTAGCGTTATATGCAGAAATCCCGTTTCCAACGAAATCCTCAAAGAGGTCTCAATATCCACTTGCAGACTTTACAAACAGAGTGTTTCCAGACTGCTCTATGAAAACAAAGGTTAAACACTGTGAGTGGAACTCACACATCTCAAAGTGGTTGCTGAGAATGATTCTCTCTAGTTTTTATACGAAGATATTTCCTTTTCTACCGTAGGCCCAAAATCGATTGAAATCTCCACTTGGAAATTCCACAAAAAGAGGGTTTCAAATCTGCTCTGTCTAAAGTAAGGTTCAACTCTGTCAGTTGAACACATGCAGCCCAAAGAAGTTACTGAGAATTCTTCTGTCTAGCGTTATATGCAGAAATCCCGTTTCCAACGAAATCCTCAAAGAGGTCCAAATATCCACTTGCAGGCTTTACAAACAGAGTGTTTCCAAACTGCTCTATGAACACAAAGGTTAAACTCTGTGAGTGGAACTCACACATCCCAAAGTGGTTGCTGAGAAAGATTCTCTCTAGTTTTTATACGAAGATATTTCCTTTTCTACCGTAGTCCCAAAATCGCTTGAAATCTCCACTTGGAAATTCCACAAAAAGAGGGTTTCAAATCTGCTCTGTCTAAAGTAAGGTTCAACTCTGTCAGTTGAACACATGCAGCCCTAAGTAGTTACTGAGAATTCTTCTGTCTAGCGTTATATGCAGAAATCCCGTTTCCAACGAAATCCTCAATGAGGTCCAAATATCCACTTGCAGGCTTTACAAACACAGTGTTTCCAAACTGCTCTATGAACACAAAGGTTAAACTCTGTGAGTGGAACTCACACATCCCAAAGTGGTGGCTGAGAATGATTCTCTCTAGTTTTTATACGAAGATATTTCCTTTTCTACCGTAGGCCCAAATCGCTTGAAATCTCCCCTTGGAAATTCCACAAAAAGAGGGTTTCAAATCTGCTCTTTCTAAAGGAAGGTTCAACTCTGTGAGTTGAACACACGCAGCCCAAAGATGTTACTGAGAATTCTTCTGTCTAGCGTTATATGCAGAAATCCCGTTTCCAACGAAATCCTCAAAGAGGTCTCAATATCCACTTGCAGACTTTACAAACAGAGTGTTTCCAGACTGCTCTATGAAAACAAAGGTTAAACACTGTGAGTGGAAATCACACATCTCAAAGTGGTTGCTGAGAATGATTCTCTCTAGTTTTTATACGAAGATACTTCCTTTTCAACCGTAGGCCCAAAATCGATTGAAATCTCCACTTGGAAATTCCACAAAAAGAGGGTTTCAAATCTGCTCTGTCTAAAGTAAGGTTCAACTCTGTCAGTTGAACACATGCAGCCCAAAGAAGTTACTGAGAATTCTTCTGTCTAGCGTTATATGCAGAAATCCCTTTTCCAACGAAATCCTCAAAGAGGTCTCAATATCCACTTGCAGACTTTACAAACAGAGTGTTTCCAGACTGCTCTATGAAAACAAAGGTTAAACACTGTGAGTGGAACTCACACATCTCAAAGTGGTTGCTGAGAATGATTCTCTCTAGTTTTTATACGAAGATATTTCCTTTTCAACCGTAAGCCCAAAATCGCTTGAAATCTCCACTTGGAAATTCCACAAAAAGAGGGTTTCAAATCTGCTCTGTCTAAAGTAAGGTTCAACTCTGTCAGTTGAACACATGCAGCCCAAAGAAGTTACTGAGAATTCTTCTGTCTAGCGTTATATGCAGAAATCCCGTTTCCAACGAAATCCTCAAAGAGGTCCAAATATCCACTTGCAGGCTTTACAAACAGAGTGTTTCCAAACTGCTCTATGAACACAAAGGTTAAACTCTGTGAGTGGAACTCACACATCCCAAAGTGGTTGCTGAGAATGATTCTCTCTAGTTTTTATACGAAGATATTTCCTTTTCTACCGTAGGCCCAAAATCGCTTGAAATCTCCACTTGGAAATTCCACAAAAAGAGGGTTTCAAATCTGCTCTGTCTAAAGTAAGGTTCAACTCTGTGAGTTGAACACATGCAGCCCAAAGAAGTTACTGAGAATTCTTCTGTCTAGCGTTATATGCAGAAATCCCGTTTCCAACGAAATCCTCCAAGAGGTCCAAATATCCACTTGCAGACTTTACAAACAGAGTGTTTCCAATCTGCTCTATGAAAACATAGGTTAAACTCTGTGAGTGGAACGCACACATTCCAAAGAGTTTGCAGAGAATGATTCTCTCTAGTTTTTATAGGAAGATATTTCCTTTTCTACCGTAGGCCCAAATCGCTTGAAATCTCCACTTGGAAATTCAAGAAAAAGAGGGTTTCAAATCTGCTCTGTCTAAAGTAAGGTTCAACTCTGTGAGTTGAACACAGGCAGCCCAAAGAAGTTACTGACAATTCTTCTGTCTAGCGTTATACGCAGAAATCCCGTTTCCAACAAAATCCTCAAAGAGGTCCAAATATCCACTTGCAGATTTTACAAATAGAGTGTTTCCAAACTGCTCTATGAAAACAAAGGTTAAACTCTGTGAGAGGAACGCACACATCCCAAAGTGTTTGCTGAGAATGATTCCCTCTAGTTTTTATATGAAGATATTTCCTTTTCTACCATAGGCCCAAATCTCTTGAAATCTCCACTTGCAAATTCCACAAAAAGAGGGTTTCAAATCTGCTCTGTCTAAAGGAAGGTTCAACTCTGTGTATTGAACACACGCAGGCCAAAGAAGTTACTGAGAATTCTTCTGTCTAGCGTTATATGCAGAAATCCCGTTTCCAACGATATCCTCAAAGAGGTCCAAATATCCAATTGCAGGCTTTACAAACAGAGTGTTTCCAAACTGCTCTATGAAAACAAAGGTTAAACTCTGTGAGTGGAACTCACAAATCCCAAAGTGGTTGCTGAGAATGATTCTCTCTAGTTTTTATACGAAGATATTTCCTTTTCTACCGTAGGCCCAAAATCGCTTGAAATCTCCACTTGGAAATTCCTCAAAAAGAGGGTTTCAAATCTGCTCTGTCTAAAGTAAGGTTCAACTCTGTGAGTTGAACACACGCAGCCCAAAGAAGTTACTGACAATTCTTCTGTCTAGCGTTATATGCAGAAATCCCGTTTCCAACGAAATCCTCAAAGAGGTCTCAATATCCACTTGCAGACTTTACAAACAGAGTGTTTCCAGACTGCTCTATGAAAACAAAGGTTAAACACTGTGAGTGGAACTCACACATCTCAAAGTGGTTGCTGAGAATGATTCTCTCTAGTTTTTATACGAAGATACTTCCTTTTCAACCGTAGGCCCAAAATCGATTGAAATCTCCACTTGGAAATTCCACAAAAAGAGGGTTTCAAATCTGCTCTGTCTAAAGTAAGGTTCAACTCTGTCAGTTGAACACATGCAGCCCAAAGAAGTTACTGAGAATTCTTCTGTCTAGCGTTATATGCAGAAATCCCGTTTCCAACGAAATCCTCAAAGAGGTCTCAATATCCACTTGCAGACTTTACAAACAGAGTGTTTCCAGACTGCTCTATGAAAACAAAGGTTAAACACTGTGAGTGGAACTCACACATCTCAAAGTGGTTGCTGAGAATGATTCTCTCTAGTTTTTATACGAAGATATTTCCTTTTCAACCGTAAGCCCAAAATCGCTTGAAATCTCCACTTGGAAATTCCACAAAAAGAGGGTTTCAAATCTGCTCTGTCTAAAGTAAGGTTCAACTCTGTCAGTTGAACACATGCAGCCCAAAGAAGTTACTGAGAATTCTTCTGTCTAGCGTTATATGCAGAAATACCGTTTCCAACGAAATCCTCAAAGAGGTCCAAATATCCACTTGCAGGCTTTACAAACAGAGTGTTTCCAAACTGCTCTATGAACACAAAGGTTAAACTCTGTGAGTGGAACTCACACATCCCAAAGTGGTTGCTGAGAATGATTCTCTCTAGTTTTTATACGAAGATATTTCCTTTTCTACCGTAGGCCCAAAATCGCTTGAAATCTCCACTTGGAAATTCCACAAAAAGAGGGTTTCAAATCTGCTCTGTCTAAAGTAAGGTTCAACTCTGTGAGTTGAACACATGCAGCCCAAAGAAGTTACTGAGAATTCTTCTGTCTAGCGTTATATGCAGAAATCCCGTTTCCAACGAAATCCTCAAAGAGGTCCAAATATCCACTTGCAGGCTTTACAAACAGAGTGTTTCCAAACTGCTCTATGAACACAAAGGTTAAACTCTGTGAGTGGAACTCACACATCCCAAAGTGGTTGCTGAGAATGATTCTCTCTAGTTTTTATACGAAGATATTTCCTTTTCTACCGTAGGCCCAAAATCGCTTGAAATCTCCACTTGGAAATTCCACAAAAAGAGGGTTTCAAATCTGCTCTGTCTAAAGTAAGGTTCAACTCTGTGAGTTGAACACATGCAGCCCAAAGAAGTTACTGAGAATTCTTCTGTCTAGCGTTATAAGCAGAAATCCCGTTTCCAACGAAATCCTCCAAGAGGTCCAAATATCCACTTGCAGACTTTACAAACAGAGTGTTTTCAATCTGCTCTATGAAAACATAGGTTAAACTCTGTGAGTGGAACGCACACATCCCAAAGAGTTTGCAGAGAATGATTCTCTCTAGTTTTTATAGGAAGATATTTCCTTTTCTACCGTAGGCCCAAATCGCTTGAAATCTCCACTTGGAAATTCAAGAAAAAGAGGGTTTCAAATCTGCTCTGTCTAAAGTAAGGTTCAACTCTGTGAGTTGAACACAGGCAGCCCAAAGAAGTTACTGACAATTCTTCTGTCTAGCGTTATACGCAGAAATCCCGTTTCCAACAAAATCCTCAAAGAGGTCCAAATATCCACTTGCAGATTTTACAAATAGAGTGTTTCCAAACTGCTCTATGAAAACAAAGGTTAAACTCTGTGAGAGGAACGCACACATCCCAAAGTGTTTGCTGAGAATGATTCCCTCTAGTTTTTATATGAAGATATTTCCTTTTCTACCATAGGCCCAAATCTCTTGAAATCTCCACTTGCAAATTCCACAAAAAGAGGGTTTCAAATCTGCTCTGTCTAAAGTAAGGTTCAACTCTGTCAGTTGAACACATGCAGCCCAAAGAAGTTACTGAGAATTCTTCTGTCTAGCGTTATATGCAGAAATCCCGTTTCCAACGAAATCCTCAAAGAGGTCTCAATATCCACTTGCAGACTTTACAAACAGAGTGTTTCCAGACTGCTCTATGAAAACAAAGGTTAAACACTGTGAGTGGAACTCACACATCTCAAAGTGGTTGCTGAGAATGATTCTCTCTAGTTTTTATACGAAGATATTTCCTTTTCAACCGTAAGCCCAAAATCGCTTGAAATCTCCACTTGGAAATTCCACAAAAAGAGGGTTTCAAATCTGCTCTGTCTAAAGGAAGGTTCAACTCTGTGTATTGAACACACGCAGGCCAAAGAAGTTACTGAGAATTCTTCTGTCTAGCGTTATATGCAGAAATCCCGTTTCCAACGATATCCTCAAAGAGGTCCAAATATCCAATTGCAGGCTTTACAAACAGAGTGTTTCCAAACTGCTCTATGAAAACAAAGGTTAAACTCTGTGAGTGGAACTCACAAATCCCAAAGTGGTTGCTGAGAATGATTCTCTCTAGTTTTTATACGAAGATATTTCCTTTTCTACCGTAGGCCCAAAATCGCTTGAAATCTCCACTTGGAAATTCCTCAAAAAGAGGGTTTCAAATCTGCTCTGTCTAAAGTAAGGTTCAACTCTGTGAGTTGAACACACGCAGCCCAAACAAGTTACTGACAATTCTTCTGTCTAGCGTTATATGCAGAAATCCCGTTTCCAACAAAATCCTCAAAGAGGTCTCAATATCCACTTGCAGAATTTACAAACAGAGTGTTTCCAAACTGCTCTATGAAAACAAAGGTTAAACACTGTGAGTGGAACTCACAAATCTCAAAGTGGTTGCTGAGAATGATTCTCTCTAGTTTTTATACGAAGATACTTCCTTTTCAACCGTAGGCCCAAAATCGATTGAAATCTCCACTTGGAAATTCCACAAAAAGAGGGTTTCAAATCTGCTCTGTCTAAAGTAAGGTTCAACTCTGTCAGTTGAACACATGCAGCCCAAAGAAGTTACTGAGAATTCTTCTGTCTAGCGTTATATGCAGAAATCCCGTTTCCAACGAAATCCTCAAAGAGGTCCAAATATCCACTTGCAGGCTTTACAAACAGAGTGTTTCCAAACTGCTCTATGAACACAAAGGTTAAACTCTGTGAGTGGAACTCACACATCCCAAAGTGGTTGCTGAGAATGATTCTCTCTAGTTTTTATACGAAGATATTTCCTTTTCTACCGTAGGCCCAAAATCGCTTGAAATCTCCACTTGGAAATTCCACAAAAAGAGGGTTTCAAATCTGCTCTGTCTAAAGTAAGGTTCAACACTGTCAGTTGAACACATGCAGCCCAAAGAAGTTACTGAGAATTCTTCTGTCTAGCGTTATATGCAGAAATCCCGTTTCCAACGAAATCCTCAAAGAGGTCCAAATATCCACCTGCAGGCTTTACAATCAGAGTGTTTCCAAACTGCTCTATGAAAACAAAGGTTAAACTCTGTGAGTGGAACTCACACATCCCAAAGTGGTTGCTGAGAATGATTCTCTCTAGTTTTTATACGAAGATATTTCCTTTTCAACCGTAAGCCCAAAATCGCTTGAAATCTCCACTTGGAAATTCCACAAAAAGAGGGTTTCAAATCTGCTCTGTCTAAAGTAAGGTTCAACTCTGTCAGTTGAACACATGCAGCCCAAAGAAGTTACTGAGAATTCTTCTGTCTAGCGTTATATGCAGAAATACCGTTTCCAACTAAATCCTCAAAGAGGTCCAAATATCCACTTGCAGGCTTTACGAACAGAGTGTTTCCAAACTGCTCTATGAAAACAAAGGTTAAACTCTGTGTGTGGAACTCACACATCCCAAAGTGGTTGCTGAGAATGATTCTCTCTAGTTTTTATACGAAGATATTTCCTTTTCTACCGTAGGCCCAAAATCGCTTGAAATCTCCACTTGGAAATTCCACAAAAAGAGGGTTTCAAATCTGCTCTGTCTAAAGTAAGGTTCAACTCTGTCAGTTGAACACATGCAGCCCAAAGAAGTTACTGAGAATTCTTCTGTCTAGCGTTATATGCAGAAATACCGTTTCCAACGAAATCCTCAAAGAGGTCCAAATATCCTCTTGCAGGCTTTACAAACAGAGTGTTTCCAAACTGCTCTATGAAAACAAAGGTTAAACTCTGTGAGTGGAACTCACACATCCCAAAGTGGTTGCTGAGAATGATTCTCTCTAGTTTTTATAGGAAGATATTTCCTTTTCTACCGTAGGCAAAAATCGCTTGAAATCTCCACTTGGAAATTCAAGAAAAAGAGGGTTTCAAATCTGCTCTGTCTAAAGTAAGGTTCAACTCAGTGAGTTGAACACAGGCAGCCCAAAGAAGTTACTGACAATTCTTCTGTCTAGCGTTATACGCAGAAATCCCGTTTCCAACAAAATCCTCAAAGAGGTCCAAATATCCACTTGCAGATTTTACAAATAGAGTGTTTCCAAACTGCTCTATGAAAACAAAGGTTAAACTCTGTGAGAGGAACGCACACATCCCAAAGTGTTTGCTGAGAATGATTCCCTCTAGTTTTTATATGAAGATATTTCCTTTTCTACCATAGGCCCAAATCTCTTGAAATCTCCACTTGCAAATTCCACAAAAAGAGGGTTTCAAATCTGCTCTGTCTAAAGGAAGGTTCAACTCTGTGTATTGAACACACGCAGGCCAAAGAAGTTACTGAGAATTCTTCTGTCTAGCGTTATATGCAGAAATCCCGTTTCCAACGATATCCTCAAAGAGGTCCAAATATCCAATTGCAGGCTTTACAAACAGAGTGTTTCCAAACTGCTCTATGAAAACAAAGGTTAAACTCTGTGAGTGGAACTCACAAATCCCAAAGTGGTTGCTGAGAATGATTCTCTCTAGTTTTTATACGAAGATATTTCCTTTTCTACCGTAGGCCCAAAATCGCTTGAAATCTCCACTTGGAAATTCCTCAAAAAGAGGGTTTCAAATCTGCTCTGTCTAAAGTAAGGTTCAACTCTGTGAGTTGAACACACGCAGCCCAAAGAAGTTACTGACAATTCTTCTGTCTAGCGTTATATGCAGAAATCCCGTTTCCAACGAAATCCTCAAAGAGGTCTCAATATCCACTTGCAGACTTTACAAACAGAGTGTTTCCAGACTGCTCTATGAAAACAAAGGTTAAACACTGTGAGTGGAACTCACACATCCCAAAGTGGTTGCTGAGAAAGATTCTCTCTAGTTTTTATACGAAGATATTTCCTTTTCTACCGAAGTCCCAAAATCGCTTGAAATCTCCACTTGGAAATTCCACAAAAAGAGGGTTTCAAATCTGCTCTGTCTAAAGTAAGGTTCAACTCTGACAGTTGAACACATGCAGCCCTAAGTAGTTACTGAGAATTCTTCTGTCTACCGTTATATGCAGAAATCCCGTTTCCAACGAAATCCTCAATGAGGTCCAAATATCCACTTGCAGGCTTTACAAACAGAGTGTTTCCAAACTGCTCTATGAAAACAAAGGTTAAACTCTGTGAGTGGAACTCACACATCCCAAAGTGGTTGCTGAGAATGATTCTCTCTAGTTTTTATACGAAGATATTTCCTTTTCTACCGTAGGCCCAAATCGCTTGAAATCTCCCCTTGGAAATTCCACAAAAAGAGGGTTTCAAATCTGCTCTTTCTAAAGGAAGGTTCAACTCTGTGAGTTGAACACACGCAGCCCAAAGATGTTACTGAGAATTCTTCTGTGTAGCGTTATATGCAGAAATCCCGTTTCCAACGAAATCCTCAAAGAGGTCTCAATATCCACTTGCAGACTTTACAAACAGAGTGTTTCCAGACTGCTCTATGAAAACAAAGGTTAAACACTGTGAGTGGAACTCACACATCTCAAAGTGGTTGCTGAGAATGATTCTCTCTAGTTTTTATACGAAGATACTTCCTTTTCAACCGTATGCCCAAAATCGATTGAAATCTCCACTTGGAAATTCCACAAAAAGAGGGTTTCAAATCTGCTCTGTCTAAAGGAAGGTTCAACTCTGTCAGTTGAACACATGCAGCCCAAAGAAGTTACTGAGAATTCTTCTGTCTAGCGTTATATGCAGAAATCCCGTTTCCAACGAAATCCTCAAAGAGGTCTCAATATCCACTTGCAGACTTTACAAACAGAGTGTTTCCAGACTGCTCTATGAAAACAAAGGTTAAACACTGTGAGTGGAACTCACACATCTCAAAGTGGTTGCTGAGAATGATTCTCTCTAGTTTTTATACGAAGATATTTCCTTTTCAACCGTAAGCCCAAAATCGCATGAAATCTCCACTTGGAAATTCCACAAAAAGAGGGTTTCAAATCTGCTCTGTCTAAAGTAAGGTTCAACTCTGTGAGTTGAACACATGCAGCCCAAAGAAGTTACTGAGAATTCTTCTGTCTAGCGTTATATGCAGAAATCCCGTTTCCAACGAAATCCTCAAAGAGGTCCAAATATCCACTTGCAGGCTTTACAAACAGAGTGTTTCCAAACTGCTCTATGAACACAAAGGTTAAACTCTGTGAGTGGAACTCACACATCCCAAAGTGGTTGCTGAGAATGATTCTCTCTAGTTTTTATACGAAGATATTTCCTTTTCTACCGTAGGCCCAAAATCGCTTGAAATCTCCACTTGGAAATTCCACAAAAAGAGGGTTTCAAATCTGCTCTGTCTAAAGTAAGGTTCAACTCTGTGAGTTGAACACATGCAGCCCAAAGAAGTTACTGAGAATTCTTCTGTCTAGCGTTATATGCAGAAATCCCGTTTCCAACGAAATCCTCCAAGAGGTCCAAATATCCACTTGCAGACTTTACAAACAGAGTGTTTCCAATCTGCTCTATGAAAACATAGGTTAAACTCTGTGAGTGGAACGCACACATCCCAAAGAGTTTGCAGAGAATGATTCTCTCTAGTTTTTATAGGAAGATATTTCCTTTTCTACCGTAGGCCCAAATCTCTTGAAATCTCCACTTGGAAATTCCACAAAAAGAGGGTTTCAAATCTGCTCTGTCTAAAGTAAGGTTCAACTCTGTGAGTTGAACACAGGCAGCCCAAAGAAGTTACTGACAATTCTTCTGTCTAGCGTTATACGCAGAAATCCCGTTTCCAACAAAATCCTCAAAGAGGTCCAAATATCCACCTGCAGATTTTACAAATAGAGTGTTTCCAAACTGCTCTATGAAAACAAAGGTTAAACTCTGTGAGAGGAACGCACACATCCCAAAGTGTTTGCTGAGAATGATTCCCTCTAGTTTTTATATGAAGATATTTCCTTTTCTACCATAGGCCCAAATCTCTTGAAATCTCCACTTGCAAATTCCACAAAAAGAGGGTTTCAAATCTGCTCTGTCTAAAGGAAGGTTCAACTCTGTGTATTGAACACACGCAGGCCAAAGAAGTTACTGAGAATTCTTCTGTCTAGCGTTATATGCAGAAATCCCGTTTCCAACGATATCCTCAAAGAGGTCCAAATATCCAATTGCAGGCTTTACGAACAGAGTGTTTCCAAACTGCTCTAAGAAAACAAAGGTTAAACTCTGTGAGTGGAACTCACAAATCCCAAAGTGGTTGCTGAGAATGATTCTCTCTAGTTTTTATACGAAGATATTTCCTTTTCTACCGTAGGCCCAAAATCGCTTGAAATCTCCACTTGGAAATTCCACAAAAAGAGGGTTTCAAATCTGCTCTGTCTAAAGTAAGGTTCAACTCTGTGAGTTGAACACACGCAGCCCAAAGAAGTTACTGACAATTCTTCTGTCTAGCGTTATATGCAGAAATCCCGTTTCCAACGAAATCCTCAAAGAGGTCTCAATATCCACTTGCAGACTTTACAAACAGAGTGTTTCCAGACTGCTCTATGAAAACAAAGGTTAAACACTGTGAGTGGAACTCACACATCTCAAAGTGGTTGCTGAGAATGATTCTCTCTAGTTTTTATACGAAGATACTTCCTTTTCAACCGTAGGCCCAAAATCGATTGAAATCTCCACTTGGAAATTCCACAAAAAGAGGGTTTCAAATCTGCTCTGTCTAAAGTAAGGTTCAACTCTGTCAGTTGAACACATGCAGCCCAAAGAAGTTACTGAGAATTCTTCTGTCTAGCGTTATATGCAGAAATCCCGTTTCCAACGAAATCCTCAAAGAGGTCTCAATATCCACTTGCAGACTTTACAAACAGAGTGTTTCCAGACTGCTCTATGAAAACAAAGGTTAAACACTGTGAGTGGAACTCACACATCTCAAAGTGGTTGCTGAGAATGATTCTCTCTAGTTTTTATACAAAGATATTTCCTTTTCAACCGTAAGCCCAAAATCGCTTGAAATCTCCACTTGGAAATTCCACAAAAAGAGGGTTTCAAATCTGCTCTGTCTAAAGTAAGGTTCAACTCTGTCAGTTGAACACATGGAGCCCAAAGAAGTTACTGAGAATTCTTCTGTCTAGCGTTATATGCAGAAATACCGTTTCCAACGAAATCCTCAAAGACGTCCAAATATCCACTTGCAGGCTTTACAAACAGAGTGTTTCCAAACTGCTCTATGAACACAAAGGTTAAACTCTGTGAGTGGAACTCACACATCCCAAAGTGGTTGCTGAGAATGATTCTCTCTAGTTTTTATACGAAGATATTTCCTTTTCTACCGTAGGCCCAAAATCGATTGAAATCTCCACTTGGAAATTCCACAAAAAGAGGGTTTCAAATCTGCTCTGTCTAAAGTAAGGTTCAACTCTGTGAGTTGAACACATGCAGCTCAAAGAAGTTACTGAGAATTCTTCTGTCTAGCGTTATATGCAGAAATCCCGTTTCCAACGAAATCCTCAAAGAGGTCCAAATATCCACTTGCAGGCTTTACAAACAGAGTGTTTCCAAACTGCTCTATGAACACAAAGGTTAAACTCTGTGAGTGCAACTCACACATCCCAAAGTGGTTGCTGAGAATGATTCTCTCTAGTTTTTATACGAAGATATTTCCTTTTCTACCGTAGGCCCAAAATCGCTTGAAATCTCCACTTGGAAATTCCACAAAAAGAGGGTTTCAAATCTGCTCTGTCTAAAGTAAGGTTCAACTCTGTGAGTTGAACACATGCAGCCCAAAGAAGTTACTGAGAATTCTTCTGTCTAGCGTTATATGCAGAAATCCCGTTTCCAACGAAATCCTCCAAGAGGTCCAAATATCCACTTGCAGACTTTACAAACAGAGTGTTTCCAATCTGCTCTATGAAAACATAGGTTAAACTCTGTGAGTGGAACGCACACATCCCAAAGAGTTTGCAGAGAATGATTCTCTCTAGTTTTTATAGGAAGATATTTCCTTTTCTACCGTAGGCCCAAATCGCTTGAAATCTCCACTTGGAAATTCAAGAAAAAGAGGGTTTCAAATCTGCTCTGTCTAAAGTAAGGTTCAACTCTGTGAGTTGAACACAGGCAGCCCAAAGAAGTTACTGACAATTCTTCTGTCTAGCGTTATACGCAGAAATCCCGTTTCCAACAAAATCCTCAAAGAGGTCCAAATATCCACTTGCAGATTTTACAAATAGAGTGTTTCCAAACTGCTCTATGAAAACAAAGGTTAAACTCTGTGAGAGGAACGCACACATCCCAAAGTGTTTGCTGAGAATGATTCCCTCTAGTTTTTATATGAAGATATTTCCTTTTCTACCATAGGCCCAAATCTCTTGAAATCTCCACTTGCAAATTCCACAAAAAGAGGGTTTCAAATCTGCTCTGTCTAAAGGAAGGTTCAACTCTGTGTATTGAACACACGCAGGCCAAAGAAGTTACTGAGAATTCTTCTGTCTAGCGTTATATGCAGAAATCCCGTTTCCAACGATATCCTCAAAGAGGTCCAAATATCCAATTGCAGGCTTTACAAACAGAGTGTTTCCAAACTGCTCTATGAAAACAAAGGTTAAACTCTGTGAGTGGAACTCACAAATCCCAAAGTGGTTGCTGAGAATGATTCTCTCTAGTTTTCATACGAAGATATTTCCTTTTCTACCGTAGGCCCAAAATCGCTTGAAATCTCCACTTGGAAATTCCTCAAAAAGAGGGTTTCAAATCTGCTCTGTCTAAAGTAAGGTTCAACTCTGTGAGTTGAACACACGCAGCCCAAAGAAGTTACTGACAATTCTTCTGTCTAGCGTTATACGCAGAAATCCCGTTTCCAACGAAACCCTCAAAGAGGTCTCAATATCCACTTGCAGACTTTACAAACAGAGTGTTTCCAGACTGCTCTATGAAAACAAAGGTTAAACACTGTGAGTGGAACTCACACATCTCAAAGTGGTTGCTGAGAATGATTCTCTCTAGTTTTTATACGAAGATACTTCCTTTTCAACCGTAGGCCCAAAATCGATTGAAATCTCCACTTGGAAATTCCACAAAAAGAGGGTTTCAAATCTGCTCTGTCTAAAGTAAGGTTCAACTCTGTCAGTAGAACACATGCAGCCCAAAGAAGTTACTGAGAATTCTTCTGTCTAGCGTTATATGCAGAAATCCCGTTTCCAACGAAATCCTCAAAGTGGTCTCAATATCCACTTGCAGACTTTACAAACAGAGTGTTTCCAGACTGCTCTATGAAAACAAAGGTTAAACACTGTGAGTGGAACTCACACATCTCAAAGTGGTTGCTGAGAATGATTCTCTCTAGTTTTTATACGAAGATATTTCCTTTTCTACCGTAAGCCCAAAATCGCTTGAAATCTCCACTTGGAAATTCCACAAAAAGAGGGTTTCAAATCTCCTCTGTCTAAAGTAAGGTTCAACTCTGTCAGTTGAACACATGCAGCCCAAAGAAGTTACTGAGAACTCTTCTGTCTAGCGTTATATGCAGAAATACCGTTTCCAACGAAATCCTCAAAGAGGTCCAAATATCCACTTGCAGGCTTTACAAACAGAGTGTTTCCAAACTGCTCTATGAACACAAAGGTTAAACTCTGTGAGTGGAACTCACACATCCCAAAGTGGTTGCTGAGAATGATTCTCTCTAGTTTTTATACGAAGATATTTCCTTTTCTACCGTAGGCCCAAAATCGCTTGAAATCTCCACTTGGAATTTCCACAAAAAGAGGGTTTCAAATCTGCTCTGTCTAAAGTAAGGTTCAACTCTGTCAGTTGAACACATGCAGCCCAAAGAAGTTACTGAGAATTCTTCTGTCTAGCGTTATATGCAGAAATCCCGTTTCCAACGAAATCCTCAAAGAGGTCCAAATATCCACTTGCAGGCTTTACAAACAGAGTGTTTCCAAACTGCTCTATGAACACAAAGGTTAAACTCTGTGAGTGGAACTCACACATCCCAAAGTGGTTGCTGAGAATGATTCTCTCTAGTTTTTATACGAAGATATTTCCTTTTCTACCGTAGGCCCAAAATCGCTTGAAATCTCCACTTGGAAATTCCACAAAAAGAGGGTTTCAAATCTGCTCTGTCTAAAGTAAGGTTCAACTCTGTGAGTTGAACACATGCAGCCCAAAGAAGTTACTGAGAATTCTTCTGTCTGGCGTTATATGCAGAAATCCCGTTTCCAACGAAATCCTCCAAGAGGTCCAAATATCCACTTGCAGACTTTACAAACAGAGTGTTTCCAATCTGCTCTATGAAAACATAGGTTAAACTCTGTGAGTGGAACGCACACATCCCAAAGAGTTTGCAGAGAATGATTCTCTCTAGTTTTTATAGGAAGATATTTCCTTTTCTACCGTAGACCCAAATCGCTTGAAATCTCCACTTGGAAATTCAAGAAAAAGAGGGTTTCAAATCTGCTCTGTCTAAAGTAAGGTTCAACTCTGTGAGTTGAACACAGGCAGCCCAAAGAAGTTACTGACAATTCTTCTGTCTAGCGTTATACGCAGAAATCCCGTTTCCAACAAAATCCTCAAAGAGGTCCAAATATCCACTTGCAGATTTTACAAATAGAGTGTTTCCAAACTGCTCTATGAAAACAAAGGTTAAACTCTGTGAGAGGAACGCACACATCCCAAAGTGTTTGCTGAGAATGATTCCCTCTAGTTTTTATATGAAGATATTTCCTTTTCTACCATAGGCCCAAATCTCTTGAAATCTCCACTTGCAAATTCCACAAAAAGAGGGTTTCAAATCTGCTCTGTCTAAAGGAAGGTTCAACTCTGTGTATTGAACACACGCAGGCCAAAGAAGTTACTGAGAATTCTTCTGTCTAGCGTTATATGCAGAAATCCCGTTTCCAACGATATCCTCAAAGAGGTCCAAATATCCAATTGCAGGCTTTACAAACAGAGTGTTTCCAAACTGCTCTATGAAAACAAAGGTTAAACTCTGTGAGTGGAACTCACAAATCCCAAAGTGGTTGCTGAGAATGATTCTCTCTAGTTTTTATACGAAGATATTTCCTTTTCTACCGTAGGCCCAAAATCGCTTGAAATCTCCACTTGGAAATTCCTCAAAAAGAGGGTTTAAAATCTGCTCTGTCTAAAGTAAGGTTCAACTCTGTGAGTTGAACACACGCAGCCCAAAGAAGTTACTGACAATTCTTCTGTCTAGCGTTATATGCAGAAATCCCGTTTCCAACGAAATCCTCAAAGAGGTCTCAATATCCACTTGCAGACTTTACAAACAGAGTGTTTCCAGACTGCTCTATGAAAACAAAGGTTAAACACTGTGAGTGGAACTCACACATCTCAAAGTGGTTGCTGAGAATGATTCTCTCTAGTTTTTATACGAAGATATTTCCTTTTCAACCGTAGGCCCAAAATCGATTGAAATCTCCACTTGGAAATTCCACAAAAAGAGGGTTTGAAATCTGCTCTGTCTAAAGTAAGGTTCAACTCTGTCAGTTGAACACATGCAGCCCAAAGAAGTTACTGAGAATTCTTCTGTCTAGCGTTATATGCAGAAATCCCGTTTCCAACGAAATCCTCAAAGAGGTCCAAATATCCACTTGCAGGCTTTACAAACAGAGTGTTTCCAAACTGCTCTATGAACACAAAGGTTAAACTCTGTGAGTGGAACTCACACATCCCAAAGTGGTTGCTGAGAAAGATTCTCTCTAGTTTTTATACGAAGATATTTCCTTTTCTACCGTAGTCCCAAAATCGCTTGAAATCTCCACTTGGAAATTCCACAAAAAGAGGGTTTCAAATCTGCTCTGTCTAAAGTAAGGTTCAACTCTGTCAGTTGAACACATGCAGCCCAAAGAAGTTACTGAGAATCCTTCTGTCTAGCGTTATATGCAGAAATCCCGTTTCCAACGAAATCCTCAATGAGGTCCAAATATCCCCTTGCAGGCTTTACAAACAGAGTGTTTCCAAACTGCTCTATGAAAACAAAGGTTAAACTCTGTGAGTGGAACTCACACATCCCAAAGTGGTTGCTGAGAATGATTCTCTCTAGTTTTTATACGAAGATATTTCCTTTTCTACCGTAGGCCCAAATCGCTTGAAATCTCCCCTTGGAAATTCCACAAAAAGAGGGTTTCAAATCTGCTCTTTCTAAAGGAAGGTTCAACTCTGTGAGTTGAACACACGCATCCCAAAGAAGTTACTGAGAATTCTTCTGTCTAGCGTTATATGCAGAAATCCCGTTTCCAACGAAATCCTCAAAGAGGTCTCAATATCCACTTGCAGACTTTACAAACAGAGTGTTTCCAGACTGCTCTATGAAAACAAATGTTAAACACTGTGAGTGGAACTCACACATCTCAAAGTGGTTGCTGAGAATGATTCTCTCTAGTTTTTATACGAAGATATTTCCTTTTCAACCGTAGGCCCAAAATCGATTGAAATCTCCACTTGGAAATTCCACAAAAAGAGGGTTTCAAATCTGCTCTGTCTAAAGTAAGGTTCAACTCTGTCAGTTGAACACATGCAGCCCAAAGAAGTTACTGAGAATTCTTCTGTCTAGCGTTATATGCAGAAATCCCGTTTCCAACGAAATCCTCAAAGAGGTCCAAATATCCACTTGCAGGCTTTACAAACAGAGTGTTTCCAAACTGCTCTATGAACACAAAGGTTAAACTCTGTGAGTGGAACTCACACATCCCAAAGTGGTTGCTGAGAATGATTCTCTCTAGTTTTTATACGAAGATATTTCCTTTTCTACCGTAGGCCCAAAATCGCTTGAAATCTCCACTTGGAAATTCCACAAAAAGAGGGTTTCAAATCTGCTCTGTCTAAAGTAAGGTTCAACTCTGTCAGTTGAACACATGCAGCCCTAAGAAGTTACTGAGAATTCTTCTGTCTAGCGTTATATGCAGAAATCCCGTTTCCAACGAAATCCTCAAAGAGGTCCAAATATCCACTTGCAGGCTTTACAAACAGAGTGTTTCCAAACTGCTCTATGAACACAAAGGTTAAACTCTGTGAGTGCAACTCACACATCCCAAAGTGGTTGCTGAGAATGATTCTCTCTAGTTTTTATACGAAGATATTTCCTTTTCTACCGTAGGCCCAAAATCGCTTGAAATCTCCACTTGGAAATTCCACAAAAAGAGGGTTTCAAATCTGCTCTGTCTAAAGTAAGGTTCAACTCTGTGAGTTGAACACATGCAGCCCAAAGAAGTTACTGAGAATTCTTCTGTCTAGCGTTATATGCAGAAATCCCGTTTCCAACGAAATCCTCAAAGAGGTCCAAATATCCACTTGCAGACTTTACAAACAGAGTGTTTCCAATCTGCTCTATGAAAACATAGGTTAAACTCTGTGAGTGGAACGCACACATCCCAAAGAGTTTGCAGAGAATGATTCTCTCTAGTTTTTATACGAAGATATTTCCTTTTCTACCGTAGGCCCAAATAGCTTGAAATCTCCACTTGGAAATTCCTCAAAAAGAGGGTTTCAAATCTGCTCTGTCTAAAGTAAGGTTCAACTCTGTGAGTTGAACACACGCAGCCCAAAGAAGTTACTGACAATTCTTCTGTCTAGCGTTATATGCAGAAATCCCGTTTCCAACGAAATCCTCAAAGAGGTCTCAATATCCACTTGCAGACTTTACAAACAGAGTGTTTCCAGACTGCTCTATGAAAACAAAGGTTAAACACTGTGAGTGGAACTCACACATCTCAAAGTGGTTGCTGAGAATGATTCTCTCTAGTTTTTATACGAAGATATTTCCTTTTCAACCGTAGGCCCAAAATCGATTGAAATCTCCACTTGGAAATTCCACAAAAAGAGGGTTTCAAATCTGCTCTGTCTAAAGTAAGGTTCAACTCTGTCAGTTGAACACATGCAGCCCAAAGAAGTTACTGAGAATTCTTCTGTCTAGCGTTATATGCAGAAATCCCGTTTCCAACGAAATCCTCAAAGAGGTCCAAATATCCACTTGCAGGCTTTACAAACAGAGTGTTTCCAAACTGCTCTATGAACACAAAGGTTAAACTCTGTGAGTGGAACTCACACATCCCAAAGTGGTTGCTGAGAATGATTCTCTCTAGTTTTTATACGAAGATATTTCCTTTTCAACCGTAGGCCCAAAATCGCTTGAAATCTCCACTTGGAAATTCCACAAAAAGAGGGTTTCAAATCTGCTCTGTCTAAAGTAAGGTTCAACTCTGTCAGTTGAACACATGCAGCCCTAAGAAGTTACTGAGAATTCTTCTGTCTAGCGTTATATGCAGAAATCCCGTTTCCAAAGAAATCCTCAATGAGGTCCAAATATCCACTTGCAGGCTTTACAAACAGAGTGTTTCCAAACTGCTCTATGAAAACAAAGGTTAAACTCTGTGAGTGGAACTCACACATCTCAAAGTGGTTGCTGAGAATGATTCTCTCTAGTTTTTATACGAAGATATTTCCTTTTCTACCGTAGGCCCAAATCGCTTGAAATCTCCCCTTGGAAATTCCACAAAAAGAGGGTTTCAAATCTGCTCTTTCTAAAGGAAGGTTCAACTCTGTGAGTTGAACACACGCATCCCAAAGATGTTACTGAGAATTCTTCTGTCTAGCGTTATATGCAGAAATCCCGTTTCCAACGAAATCCTCAAAGAGGTCTCAATATCCACTTGCAGACTTTACAGAGTATTTCCAGACTGCTCTATGAAAACAAAGGTTAAACACTGTGAGTGGAACTCACACATCTCAAAGTGGTTGCTGAGAATGATTCTCTCTAGTTTTTATACGAAGATATTTCCTTTTCAACCGTAGGCCCAAAATCGCTTGAAATCTCCACTTGGAAATTCCACAAAAAGAGGGTTTCAAATCTGCTCTGTCTAAAGTAAGGTTCAACTCTGTCAGTTGAACACATGCAGCCCAAAGAAGTTACTGAGAATTCTTCTGTCTAGCGTTATATGCAGAAATCCCGTTTCCAACGAAATCCTCAATGAGGTCCAAATATCCACCTGCAGGCTTTACAATCAGAGTGTTTCCAAACTGCTCTATGAAAACAAAGGTTAAACTCTGTGAGTGGAACTCACACATCCCAAAGTGGTTGCTGAGAATGATTCTCTCTAGTTTTTATACGAAGATATTTCCTTTTCAACCGTAAGCCCAAAATCGCTTGAAATCTCCACTTGGAAATTCCACAAAAAGAGGGTTTCAAATCTGCTCTGTCTAAAGTAAGGTTCAACTCTGTCAGTTGAACACATGCAGCCCAAAGAAGTTACTGAGAATTCTTCTGTCTAGCGTTATATGCAGAAATACCGTTTCCAACTAAATCCTCAAAGAGGTCCAAATATCCACTTGCAGGCTTTACGAACAGAGTGTTTCCAAACTGCTCTATGAACACAAAGGTTAAACTCTGTGAGTGGAACTCACACATCCCAAAGTGGTTGCTGAGAATGATTCTCTCTAGTTTTTATACGAAGATATTTCCTTTTCTACCGTAGGCCCAAAATCGCTTGAAATCTCCACTTGGAAATTCCACAAAAAGAGGGTTTCAAATCTGCTCTGTCTAAAGTAAGGTTCAACTCTGTCAGTTGAACACATGCAGCCCAAAGAAGTTACTGAGAATTCTTCTGTCTAGCGTTATATGCAGAAATACCGTTTCCAACGAAATCCTCAAAGAGGTCCAAATATCCACTTGCAGGCTTTACAAACAGAGTGTTTCCAAACTGCTCTATTAACACAAAGGTTAAACTCTGTGAGTGGAACTCACACATCCCAAAGTGGTTGCTGAGAATGATTCTCTCTAGTTTTTATACGAAGATATTTCCTTTTCTACCGTAGGCCCAAAATCGCTTGAAATCTCCACTTGGAAATTCCACAAAAAGAGGGTTTCAAATCTGCTCTGTCTAAAGTAAGGTTCAACTCTGTCAGTTGAACACATGCAGCCGAAAGAGTTACTGAGAATTCTTCTGTCTAGCGTTATATGCAGAAATCCCGTTTCCAACGAAATCCTCAAAGAGGTCCAAATATCCACTTGCAGACTTTACAAACAGAGTGTTTCCAATCTGCTCTATGAAAACATAGGTTAAACTCTGTGAGTGGAACGCACACATCCCAAAGAGTTTGCAGAGAATGATTCTCTCTAGTTTTTATACGAAGATATTTCCTTTTCTACCGTAGGCCCAAATCGCTTGAAATCTCCACTTGGAAATTCAAGAAAAAGAGGGTTTCAAATCTGCTCTGTCTAAAGTAAGGTTCAACTCCGTGAGTTGAACCCAGGCAGCCCAAAGAAGTTAGTGACAATTCTTCTGTCTAGCGTTATACGCAGAAATCCCGTTTCCATCAAAATCCTCAAAGAGGTCCAAATATCCACTTGCAGATTTTACAAATAGAGTGTTTCCAAACTGCTCTATGAAAACAAAGGTTAAACTCTGTGAGAGGAACGCTCACATCCCAAAGTGTTTGCTGAGAATGATTCCCTCTAGTTTTTATATGAAGATATTTCCTTTTCTACCATAGGCCCAAATCTCTTGAAATCTCCACTTGCAAATTCCACAAAAAGAGGGTTTCAAATCTGCTCTGTCTAAAGGAAGGTTCAACTCTGTGTATTGAACACACGCAGGCCAAAGAAGTTACTGAGAATTCTTCTGTCTAGCGTTATATGCAGAAATCCCGTTTCCAACGATATCCTCAAAGAGGTCCAAATATCCAATTGCAGGCTTTACAAACAGAGTGTTTCCAAACTGCTGTATGAAAACAAAGGTTAAACTCTGTGAGTGGAACTCACAAATCCCAAAGTGGTTGCTGAGAATGATTCTCTCTAGTTTTTATACGAAGATATTTCCTTTTCTACCGTAGGCCCAAAATCGCTTGAAATCTCCACTTGGAAATTCCTCAAAAAGAGGGTTTCAAATCTGCTCTCTCTAAAGTAAGGTTCAACTCTGTGAGTTGAACACACGCAGCCCAAAGAAGTTACTGACAATTCTTCTGTCTAGCGTTATATGCAGAAATCCCGTTTCCAACGAAATCCTCAAAGAGGTCTCAATATCCACTTGCAGACTTTACAAACAGAGTGTTTCCAGACTGCTCTATGAAAACAAAGGTTAAACACTGTGAGTGGAACTCACACATCTCAAAGTGGTTGCTGAGAATGATTCTCTCTAGTTTTTATACGAAGATATTTCCTTTTCAACCGTAGGCCCAAAATCGATTGAAATCTCCACTTGGAAATTCCACAAAAAGAGGGTTTCAAATCTGCTCTGTCTAAAGTAAGGTTCAACTCTGTCAGTTGAACACATGCAGCCCAAAGAAGTTACTGAGAATTCTTCTGTCTAGCGTTATATGCAGAAATCCCGTTTCCAACGAAATCCTCAAAGAGGTCCAAATATCCACTTGCAGGCTTTACAAACAGAGTGTTTCCAAACTGCTCTATGAACACAAAGGTTAAACTCTGTGAGTGGAACTCACACATCCCAAAGTGGTTGCTGAGAAAGATTCTCTCTAGTTTTTATACGAAGATATTTCCTTTTCTACCGTAGTCCCAAAATCGCTTGAAATCTCCACTTGGAATTTCCACAAAAAGAGGGTTTCAAATCTGCTCTGTCTAAAGTAAGGTTCAACTCTGTCAGTTGAACACATGCAGCCCTAAGTAGTTACTGAGAATTCTTCTGTCTAGCGTTATATGCAGAAATCCCGTTTCCAACGATATCCTCAAAGAGGTCCAAATATACAATTGCAGGCTTTACAAACAGAGTGTTTCCAAACTGCTCTATGAAAACAAAGGTTAAACTCTGTGAGTGGAACTCACAAATCCCAAAGTGGTTGCTGAGAATGATTCTCTCTAGTTTTTATACGAAGATATTTCCTTTTCTACCGTAGGCCCAAAATCGCTTGAAATCTCCACTTGGAAATTCCTCAAAAAGAGGGTTTAAAATCTGCTCTGTCTAAAGTAAGGTTCAACTCTGTGAGTTGAACACACGCAGCCCAAAGAAGTTACTGACAATTCTTCTGTCTAGCGTTATATGCAGAAATCCCGTTTCCAACGAAATCCTCAAAGAGGTCTCAATATCCACTTGCAGACTTTACAAACAGAGTGTTTCCAGACTGCTCTATGAAAACAAAGGTTAAACACTGTGAGTGGAACTCACACATCTCAAAGTGGTTGCTGAGAATGATTCTCTCTAGTTTTTATACGAAGATATTTCCTTTTCAACCGTAGGCCCAAAATCGATTGAAATCTCCACTTGGAAATTCCACAAAAAGAGGGTTTCAAATCTGCTCTGTCTAAAGTAAGGTTCAACTCTGTCAGTTGAACACATGCAGGCCAAAGAAGTTACTGAGAATTCTTCTGTCTAGCGTCATATGCAGAAATCCCGTTTCCAACGAAATCCTCAAAGAGGTCCAAATATCCACTTGCAGGCTTTACAAACAGAGTGTTTCCAAACTGCTCTATGAACACAAAGGTTAAACTCTGTGAGTGGAACTCACACATCCCAAAGTGGTTGCTGAGAAAGATTCTCTCTAGTTTTTATACGAAGATATTTCCTTTTCTACCGTAGTCCCAAAATCGCTTGAAATCTCCCCTTGGAAATTCCACAAAAAGAGGGTTTCAAATCTGCTCTTTCTAAAGGAAGGTTCAACTCTGTGAGTTGAACACACGCAGCCCAAAGATGTTACTGAGAATTCTTCTGTCTAGCGTTATATGCAGAAATCCCGTTTCCAACGAAATCCTCAAAGAGGTCTCAATATCCACTTGCAGACTTTACAAACAGAGTGTTTCCAGACTGCTCTATGAAAACAAAGGTTAAACACTGTGAGTGGAACTCACACATCTCAAAGTGGTTGCTGAGAATGATTCTCTCTAGTTTTTATACGAAGATACTTCCTTTTCAACCGTAGGCCCAAAATCGATTGAAATCTCCACTTGGAAATTCCACAAAAAGAGGGTTTCAAATCTGCTCTGTCTAAAGTAAGGTTCAACTCTGTCAGTTGAACACATGCAGCCCAAAGAAGTTACTGAGAATTCTTCTGTCTAGCGTTATATGCAGAAATCCCGTTTCCAACGAAATCCTCAAAGAGGTCTCAATATCCACTTGCAGACTTTACAAACAGAGTGTTTCCAGACTGCTCTATGAAAACAAAGGTTAAACACTGTGAGTGGAACTCACACATCTCAAAGTGGTTGCTGAGAATGATTCTCTCTAGTTTTTATAGGAAGATATTTCCTTTTCTACCGTAGGCCCAAATCGCTTGAAATCTCCACTTGGAAATTCAAGAAAAAGAGGGTTTCAAATCTGCTCTGTCTAAAGTAAGGTTCAACTCTGTGAGTTGAACACAGGCAGCCCAAAGAAGTTACTGACAATTCTTCTGTCTAGCGTTATACGCAGAAATCCCGTTTCCAACAAAATCCTCAAAGAGGTCCAAATATCCACTTGCAGATTTTACAAATAGAGTGTTTCCAAACTGCTCTATGAAAACAAAGGTTAAACTCTGTGAGAGGAACGCAAACATCCCAAAGTGTTTGCTGAGAATGATTCCCTCTAGTTTTTATATGAAGATATTTCCTTTTCTACCATAGGCCCAAATCTCTTGAAATCTCCACTTGCAAATTCCACAAAAAGAGGGTTTCAAATCTGCTCTGTCTAAAGGAAGGTTCAACTCTGTGTATTGAACACACGCAGGCCAAAGAAGTTACTGAGAATTCTTCTGTCTAGCGTTATATGCAGAAATCCCGTTTCCAACGATATCGTCAAAGAGGTCCAAATATCCAATTGCAGGCTTTACAAACAGAGTGTTTCCAAACTGCTCTATGAAAACAAAGGTTAAACTCTGTGAGTGGAACTCACAAATCCCAAAGTGGTTGCTGAGAATGATTCTCTCTAGTTTTTATACGAAGATATTTCCTTTTCTACCGTAGGCCCAAAATCGCTTGAAATCTCCACTTGGAAATTCCTCAAAAAGAGGGTTTCAAATCTGCTCTGTCTAAAGTAAGGTTCAACTCTGTGAGTTGAACACACGCAGCCCAAAGAAGTTACTGACAATTCTTCTGTCTAGCGTTATATGCAGAAATCCCGTTTCCAACGAAATCCTCAAAGAGGTCTCAATATCCACTTGCAGACTTTACAAACAGAGTGTTTCCAGACTGCTCTATGAAAACAAAGGTTAAACACTGTGAGTGGAACTCACACATCTCAAAGTGGTTGCTGAGAATGATTCTCTCTAGTTTTTATACGAAGATATTTCCTTTTCAACCGTAGGCCCAAAATCGATTGAAATCTCCACTTGGAAATTCCACAAAAAGAGGGTTTCAAATCTGCTCTGTCTAAAGTAAGGTTCAACTCTGTGAGTTGAACACATGCAGCCCAAAGAAGTTACTGAGAATTCTTCTGTCTAGCGTTATATGCAGAAATCCCGTTTCCAACGAAATCCTCAATGAGGTCCAAATATCCACTTGCAGGCTTTACAAACAGAGTGTTTCCAAACTGCTCTATGAAAACAAAGGTTAAACTCTGTGAGTGGAACTCACACATCCCAAAGTGGTTGCTGAGAATGATTCTCTCTAGTTTTTATACGAAGATATTTCCTTTTCTACCGTAGGCCCAAATCGCTTGAAATCTCCACTTGGAAATTCAAGAAAAAGAGGGTTTCAAATCTGCTCTGTCTAAAGTAAGGTTCAACTCCGTGAGTTGAACACAGGCAGCCCAAAGAAGTTAGTGACAATTCTTCTGTCTAGCGTTATACGCAGAAATCCCGTTTCCATCAAAATCCTCAAAGAGGTCCAAATATCCACTTGCAGATTTTACAAATAGAGTGTTTCCAAACTGCTCTATGAAAACAAAGGTTAAACTCTGTGAGAGGAACGCTCACATCCCAAAGTGTTTGCTGAGAATGATTCCCTCTAGTTTTTATATGAAGATATTTCCTTTTCTACCATAGGCCCAAATCTCTTGAAATCTCCACTTACAAATTCCACAAAAAGAGGGTTTCAAATCTGCTCTGTCTAAAGGAAGGTTCAACTCTGTGTATTGAACACACGCAGGCCAAAGAAGTTACTGAGAATTCTTCTGTCTAGCGTTATATGCAGAAATCCCGTTTCCAACGATATCCTCAAAGAGGTCCAAATATCCAATTGCAGGCTTTACAAACAGAGTGTTTCCAAACTGCTGTATGAAAACAAAGGTTAAACTCTGTGAGTGGAACTCACAAATCCCAAAGTGGTTGCTGAGAATGATTCTCTCTAGTTTTTATACGAAGATATTTCCTTTTCTACCGTAGGCCCAAAATCGCTTGAAATCTCCACTTGGAAATTCCTCAAAAAGAGGGTTTCAAATCTGCTCTCTCTAAAGTAAGGTTCAACTCTGTGAGTTGAACACACGCAGCCCAAAGAAGTTACTGACAATTCTTCTGTCTAGCGTTATATGCAGAAATCCCGTTTCCAACGAAATCCTCAAAGAGGTCTCAATATCCACTTGCAGACTTTACAAACAGAGTGTTTCCAGACTGCTCTATGAAAACAAAGGTTAAACACTGTGAGTGGAACTCACACATCTCAAAGTGGTTGCTGAGAATGATTCTCTCTAGTTTTTATACGAAGATATTTCCTTTTCAACCGTAGGCCCAAAATCGATTGAAATCTCCACTTGGAAATTCCACAAAAAGAGGGTTTCAAATCTGCTCTGTCTAAAGTAAGGTTCAACTCTGTCAGTTGAACACATGCAGCCCAAAGAAGTTACTGAGAATTCTTCTGTCTAGCGTTATATGCAGAAATCCCGTTTCCAACGAAATCCTCAAAGAGGTCCAAATATCCACTTGCAGGCTTTACAAACAGAGTGTTTCCAAACTGCTCTATGAACACAAAGGTTAAACTCTGTGAGTGGAACTCACACATCCCAAAGTGGTTGCTGAGAAAGATTCTCTCTAGTTTTTATACGAAGATATTTCCTTTTCTACCGTAGTCCCAAAATCGCTTGAAATCTCCACTTGGAAATTCCACAAAAAGAGGGTTTCAAATCTGCTCTGTCTAAAGTAAGGTTCAACTCTGTCAGTTGAACACATGCAGCCCAAAGAAGTTACTGAGAATTCTTCTGTCTAGCGTTATATGCAGAAATACCGTTTCCAACTAAATCCTCAAAGAGGTCCAGATATCCACTTGCAGACTTTACAAACAGAGTGTTTCCAATCTGCTCTATGAAAACATAGGTTAAACTCTGTGAGTGGAACGCACACATCCCAAAGAGTTTGCAGAGAATGATTCTCTCTAGTTTTTATAGGAAGATATTTCCTTTTCTACCGTAGGCCCAAATCGCTTGAAATCTCCACTTGGAAATTGAAGAAAAACAGGGTTTCAAATCTGCTCTGTCTAAAGTAAGGTTCAACTCTGTGAGTTGAACACAGGCAGCCCAAAGAAGTTACTGACAATTCTTCTGTCTAGCGTTATACGCAGAAATCCCGTTTCCAACAAAATCCTCAAAGAGGTCCAAATATCCACTTGCAGATTTTACAAATAGAGTGTTTCCAAAATGCTCTATGAAAACAAAGGTTAAACTCTGTGAGAGGAACGCACACATCCCAAAGTGTTTGCTGAGAATGATTCCCTCTAGTTTTTATATGAAGATATTTCCTTTTCTACCATAGGCCCAAATCTCTTGAAATCTCCACTTGCAAATTCCACAAAAAGAGGGTTTCAAATCTGCTCTGTGTAAAGGAAGGTTCAACTCTCTGTATTGAACACACGCAGGCCAAAGAAGTTACTGAGAATTCTTCTGTCTAGCGTTATATGCAGAAATCCCGTTTCCAACGATATCCTCAAAGAGGTCCAAATATCCAATTGCAGGCTTTACAAACAGAGTGTTTCCAAACTGCTCTATGAAAACAAAGGTTAAACTCTGTGAGTGGAACTCACAAATCCCAAAGTGGTTGCTGAGAATGATTCTCTCTAGTTTTTATACTAAGATATTTCCTTTTCTACCGTAGGCCCAAAATCGCTTGAAATCTCCACTTGGAAATTCCTCAAAAAGAGGGTTTCAAATCTGCTCTCTCTAAAGTAAGGTTCAACTCTGTGAGTTGAACACACGCAGCCCAAAGAAGTTACTGACAATTCTTCTGTCTAGCGTTATATGCAGAAATCCCGTTTCCAACGAAATCCTCAAAGAGGTCTCAATATCCACTTGCAGACTTTACAAACAGAGTGTTTCCAGACTGCTCTATGAAAACAAAGGTTAAACACTGTGAGTGGAACTCACACATCTCAAAGTGGTTGCTGAGAATGATTCTCTCTAGTTTTTATACGAAGATATTTCCTTTTCAACCGTAGGCCCAAAATCGATTGAAATCTCCACTTGGAAATTCCACAAAAAGAGGGTTTCAAATCTGCTCTGTCTAAAGTAAGGTTCAACTCTGTCAGTTGAACACATGCAGCCCAATGAAGTTACTGAGAATTCTTCTGTCTAGCGTTATATGCAGAAATCCCGTTTCCAACGAAATCCTCAATGAGGTCCAAATATCCACTTGCAGGCTTTACAAACAGAGTGTTTCCAAACTGCTCTATGAAAACAAAGGTTAAACTCTGTGAGTGGAACTCACACATCCCAAAGTGGTTGCTGAGAATGATTCTCTCTAGTTTTTATACGAAGATATTTCCTTTTCTACCGTAGGCCCAAATCGCTTGAAATCTCCCCTTGGAAATTCCACAAAAAGAGGGTTTCAAATCTGCTCTTTCTAAAGGAAGGTTCAACTCTGTGAGTTGAACACACGCAGCCCAAAGATGTTACTGAGAATTCTTCTGTGTAGCGTTATATGCAGAAATCCCGTTTCCAACGAAATCCTCAAAGAGGTCTCAATATCCACTTGCAGACTTTACAAACAGAGTGTTTCCAGACTGCTCTATGAAAACAAAGGTTAAACACTTTGAGTGGAACTCACACATCTCAAAGTGGTTGCTGAGAATGATTCTCTCTAGTTTTTATACGAAGATACTTCCTTTTCAACCGTAGGCCCAAAATCAATTGAAATCTCCACTTGGAAATTCCACAAAAAGAGGGTTTCTAATCTGCTCTGTCTAAAGTAAGGTTCAACTCTGTCAGTTGAACACATGCAGCCCAAAGAAGTTACTGAGAATTCTTCTGTCTAGCGTTATATGCAGAAATACCGTTTCCAACTAAATCCTCAAAGAGGTCCAGATATCCACTTGCAGACTTTACAAACAGAGTGTTTCCAATCTGCTCTATGAAAACATAGGTTAAACTCTGTGAGTGGAACGCACACATCCCAAAGAGTTTGCAGAGAATGATTCTCTCTAGTTTTTATAGGAAGATATTTCCTTTTCTACCGTAGGCCCAAATCGCTTGAAATCTCCACTTGGAAATTGAAGAAAAACAGGGTTTCAAATCTGCTCTGTCTAAAGTAAGGTTCAACTCTGTGAGTTGAACACAGGCAGCCCAAAGAAGTTACTGACAATTCTTCTGTCTAGCGTTATACGCAGAAATCCCGTTTCCAACAAAATCCTCAAAGAGGTCCAAATATCCACTTGCAGATTTTACAAATAGAGTGTTTCCAAAATGCTCTATGAAAACAAAGGTTAAACTCTGTGAGAGGAACGCACACATCCCAAAGTGTTTGCTGAGAATGATTCCCTCTAGTTTTTATATGAAGATATTTCCTTTTCTACCATAGGCCCAAATCTCTTGAAATCTCCACTTGCAAATTCCACAAAAAGAGGGTTTCAAATCTGCTCTGTGTAAAGGAAGGTTCAACTCTCTGTATTGAACACACGCAGGCCAAAGAAGTTACTGAGAATTCTTCTGTCTAGCGTTATATGCAGAAATCCCGTTTCCAACGATATCCTCAAAGAGGTCCAAATATCCAATTGCAGGCTTTACAAACAGAGTGTTTCCAAACTGCTCTATGAAAACAAAGGTTAAACTCTGTGAGTGGAACTCACAAATCCCAAAGTGGTTGCTGAGAATGATTCTCTCTAGTTTTTATACTAAGATATTTCCTTTTCTACCGTAGGCCCAAAATCGCTTGAAATCTCCACTTGGAAATTCCTCAAAAAGAGGGTTTCAAATCTGCTCTCTCTAAAGTAAGGTTCAACTCTGTGAGTTGAACACACGCAGCCCAAAGAAGTTACTGACAATTCTTCTGTCTAGCGTTATATGCAGAAATCCCGTTTCCAACGAAATCCTCAAAGAGGTCTCAATATCCACTTGCAGACTTTACAAACAGAGTGTTTCCAGACTGCTCTATGAAAACAAAGGTTAAACACTGTGAGTGGAACTCACACATCTCAAAGTGGTTGCTGAGAATGATTCTCTCTAGTTTTTATACGAAGATATTTCCTTTTCAACCGTAGGCCCAAAATCGATTGAAATCTCCACTTGGAAATTCCACAAAAAGAGGGTTTCAAATCTGCTCTGTCTAAAGTAAGGTTCAACTCTGTCAGTTGAACACATGCAGCCCAATGAAGTTACTGAGAATTCTTCTGTCTAGCGTTATATGCAGAAATCCCGTTTCCAACGAAATCCTCAATGAGGTCCAAATATCCACTTGCAGGCTTTACAAACAGAGTGTTTCCAAACTGCTCTATGAAAACAAAGGTTAAACTCTGTGAGTGGAACTCACACATCCCAAAGTGGTTGCTGAGAATGATTCTCTCTAGTTTTTATACGAAGATATTTCCTTTTCTACCGTAGGCCCAAATCGCTTGAAATCTCCCCTTGGAAATTCCACAAAAAGAGGGTTTCAAATCTGCTCTTTCTAAAGGAAGGTTCAACTCTGTGAGTTGAACACACGCAGCCCAAAGATGTTACTGAGAATTCTTCTGTGTAGCGTTATATGCAGAAATCCCGTTTCCAACGAAATCCTCAAAGAGGTCTCAATATCCACTTGCAGACTTTACAAACAGAGTGTTTCCAGACTGCTCTATGAAAACAAAGGTTAAACACTTTGAGTGGAACTCACACATCTCAAAGTGGTTGCTGAGAATGATTCTCTCTAGTTTTTATACGAAGATACTTCCTTTTCAACCGTAGGCCCAAAATCAATTGAAATCTCCACTTGGAAATTCCACAAAAAGAGGGTTTCTAATCTGCTCTGTCTAAAGTAAGGTTCAACTATGTCAGTTGAACACATGCAGCCCAAAGAAGTTACTGAGAATTCTTCTGTCTAGCGTTATATGCAGAAATCCCGTTTCCAACGAAATCCTCAAAGAGGTCTCAATATCCACTTGCAGACTTTACAAACAGAGTGTTTCCAGACTGATCTATGAAAACAAAGGTTAAACACTGTGAGTGGAACTCACACATCTCAAAGTGGTTGCTGAGAATGATTCTCTCTAGTTTTTATACGAAGATATTTCCTTTTCAACCGTAAGCCCAAAATCGCTTGAAATCTCCACTTGGAAATTCCACAAAAAGAGGGTTTCAAATCTGCTCTGTCTAAAGTAAGGTTCAACTCTGTGAGTTGAACACATGCAGCCCAAAGAAGTTACTGAGAATTCTTCTGTCTAGCGTTATATGCAGAAATCCCGTTTCCAACGAAATCCTCAAAGAGGTCCAAATATCCACTTGCAGGCTTTACAAACAGAGTGTTTCCAAACTGCTCTATGAAAACAAAGGTTAAACTCTGTTAGTGGAACTCACAAATCCCAAAGTGGTTGCTGAGAATGATTCTCTCTAGTTTTTATACGAAGATATTTCCTTTTCTACCGTAGGCCCAAAATCGCTTGAAATCTCCACTTGGAAATTCCTCAAAAAGAGGGTTTAAAATCTGCTCTGTCTAAAGTAAGGTTCAACTCTGTGAGTTGAACACACGCAGCCCAAAGAAGTTACTGACAATTCTTCTGTCTAGCGTTATATGCAGAAATCCCGTTTCCAACGAAATCCTCAAAGAGGTCTCAATATCCACTTGCAGACTTTACAAACAGAGTGTTTCCAGACTGCCCTATGAAAACAAAGGTTAAACACTGTGAGTGGAACTCACACATCTCAAAGTGGTTGCTGAGAATGATTCTCTCTAGTTTTTATACGAAAATATTTCCTTTTCAACCGTTGGCCCAAAATCGATTGAAATCTCCACTTGGAAATTCCACAAAAAGAGGGTTTCAAATCTGCTCTGTCTAAAGTAAGGTTCAACTCTGTCAGTTGAACACATGCAGGCCAAAGAAGTTACTGAGAATTCTTCTGTCTAGCGTTATATGCAGAAATCCCGTTTCCAACGAAATCCTCAAAGAGGTCCAAATATCCACTTGCAGGCTTTACAAACAGAGTGTTTCCAAACTGCTCTATGAACACAAAGGTTAAACTCTGTGAGTGGAACTCACACATCCCAAAGTGGTTGCTGAGAAAGATTCTCTCTAGTTTTTATACGAAGATATTTCCTTTTCTACCGTAGTCCCAAAATCGCTTGAAATCTCCACTTGGAAATTCCACAAAAAGAGGGTTTCAAATCTGCTCTGTCTAAAGTAAGGTTCAACTCTGTCAGTTGAACACATGCAGCCCTAAGAAGTTACTGAGAATTCTTCTGTCTAGCGTTATATGCAGAAATCCCGTTTCCAACGAAATCCTCAATGAGGTCCAAATATCCACTTGCAGGCTTTACAAACAGAGTGTTTCCAAACTGCTCTATGAAAACAAAGGTTAAACACTGTGAGTGGAACTCACACATCTCAAAGTGGTTGCTGAGAATGATTCTCTCTAGTTTTTATACGAAGATACTTCCTTTTCAACCGTAGGCCCAAAATCGATTGAAATCTCCACTTGGAAATTCCACAAAAAGAGGGTTTCAAATCTGCTCTGTCTAAAGTAAGGTTCAACTCTGTCAGTTGAACACATGCAGCCCAAAGAAGTTACTGACAATTCTTCTGTCTAGCGTTATATGCAGAAATCCCGTTTCCAACGAAATCCTCAAAGAGGTCTCAATATCCACTTGCAGACTTTACAAACAGAGTGTTTCCAGACTGCTCTATGAAAACAAAGGTTAAACACTGTGAGTGGAACTCACACATCTCAAAGTGGTTGCTGAGAATGATTCTCTCTAGTTTTTATAGGAAGATATTTCCTTTTCTACCGTAGGCCCAAATCGCTTGAAATCTCCACTTGGAAATTCAAGAAAAAGAGGGTTTCAAATCTGCTCTGTCTAAAGTAAGGTTCAACTCTGTGAGTTGAACACAGGCAGCCCAAAGAAGTTACTGACAATTCTTCTGTCTAGCGTTATACGCAGAAATCCCGTTTCCAACAAAATCCTCAAAGAGGTCTCAATATCCACTTGCAGATTTTACAAATAGAGTGTTTCCAAACTGCTCTATGAAAACAAAGGTTAAACTCTGTGAGAGGAACGCACACATCCCAAAGTGTTTGCTGAGAATGATTCCCTCTAGTTTTTATATGAAGATATTTCCTTTTCTACCATAGGCCCAAATCTCTTGAAATCTCCACTTGCAAATTCCACAAAAAGAGGGTTTCAAATCTGCTCTGTCTAAAGGAAGGTTCAACTCTGTGTATTGAACACACGCAGGCCAAAGAAGTTACTGAGAATTCTTCTGTCTAGCGTTATATGCAGAAATCCCGTTTCCAACGATATCCTCAAAGAGGTCCAAATATCCAATTGCAGGCTTTACAAACAGAGTGTTTCCAAACTGCTCTATGAAAACAAAGGTTAAACTCTGTGAGTGGAACTCACAAATCCCAAAGTGGTTGCTGAGAATGATTCTCTCTAGTTTTTATACGAAGATATTTCCTTTTCTACCGTAGGCCCAAAATCGCTTGAAATCTCCACTTGGAAATTCCTCAAAAAGAGGGTTTCAAATCTGCTCTCTCTAAAGTAAGGTTCAACACTGTGAGTTGAACACACGCAGCCCAAAGAAGTTACTGACAATTCTTCTGTCTAGCGTTATATGCAGAAATCCCGTTTCCAACGAAATCCTCAAAGAGGTCTCAATATCCACTTGCAGACTTTACAAACAGAGTGTTTCCAGACTGCTCTATGAAAACAAAGGTTAAACACTGTGAGTGGAACTCACACATCTCAAAGTGGTTGCTGAGAATGATTCTCTCTAGTTTTTATACGAAGATATTTCCTTTTCAACCGTAGGCCCAAAATCGATTGAAATCTCCACTTGGAAATTCCACAAAAAGAGGGTTTCAAATCTGCTCTGTCTAAAGTAAGGTTCAACTCTGTCAGTTGAACACATGCAGCCCAAAGAAGTTACTGAGAATTCTTCTGTCTAGCGTTATATGCAGAAATCCCGTTTCCAACGAAATCCTCAAAGAGGTCCAAATATCCACTTGCAGGCTTTACAAACAGAGTGTTTCCAAACTGCTCTATGAACACAAAGGTTAAACTCTGTGAGTGGAACTCACACATCCCAAAGTGGTTGCTGAGAAAGATTCTCTCTAGTTTTTATACGAAGATATTTCCTTTTCTACCGTAGTCCCGAAATCGCTTGAAATCTCCACTTGGAATTTCCACAAAAAGAGGGTTTCAAATCTGCTCTGTCTAAAGTAAGGTTCAACTCTGTCAGTTGAACACATGCAGCCCTAAGTAGTTACTGAGAATTCTTCTGTCTAGCGTTATATGCAGAAATCCCGTTTCCAACGATATCCTCAAAGAGGTCCAAATATACAATTGCAGGCTTTACAAACAGAGTGTTTCCAAACTGCTCTATGAAAACAAAGGTTAAACTCTGTGAGTGGAACTCACAAATCCCAAAGTGGTTGCTGAGAATGATTCTCTCTAGTTTTTATACGAAGATATTTCCTTTTCTACCGTAGGCCCAAAATCGCTTGAAATCTCCACTTGGAAATTCCTCAAAAAGAGGGTTTAAAATCTGCTCTGTCTAAAGTAAGGTTCAACTCTGTGAGTTGAACACACGCAGCCCAAAGAAGTTACTGACAATTCTTCTGTCTAGCGTTATATGCAGAAATCCCGTTTCCAACGAAATCCTCAAAGAGGTCTCAATATCCACTTGCAGACTTTACAAACAGAGTGTTTCCAGACTGCTCTATGAAAACAAAGGTTAAACACTGTGAGTGGAACTCACACATCTCAAAGTGGTTGCTGAGAATGATTCTCTCTAGTTTTTATACGAAGATATTTCCTTTTCAACCGTAGGCCCAAAATCGATTGAAATCTCCACTTGGAAATTCCACAAAAAGAGGGTTTCAAATCTGCTCTGTCTAAAGTAAGGTTCAACTCTGTCAGTTGAACACATGCAGGCCAAAGAAGTTACTGAGAATTCTTCTGTCTAGCGTCATATGCAGAAATCCCGTTTCCAACGAAATCCTCAAAGAGGTCCAAATATCCACTTGCAGGCTTTACAAACAGAGTGTTTCCAAACTGCTCTATGAACACAAAGGTTAAACTCTGTGAGTGGAACTCACACATCCCAAAGTGGTTGCTGAGAAAGATTCTCTCTAGTTTTTATACGAAGATATTTCCTTTTCTACCGTAGTCCCAAAATCGCTTGAAATCTCCCCTTGGAAATTCCACAAAAAGAGGGTTTCAAATCTGCTCTTTCTAAAGGAAGGTTCAACTCTGTGAGTTGAACACACGCAGCCCAAAGATGTTACTGAGAATTCTTCTGTCTAGCGTTATATGCAGAAATCCCGTTTCCAACGAAATCCTCAAAGAGGTCTCAATATCCACTTGCAGACTTTACAAACAGAGTGTTTCCAGACTGCTCTATGAAAACAAAGGTTAAACACTGTGAGTGGAACTCACACATCTCAAAGTGGTTGCTGAGAATGATTCTCTCTAGTTTTTATACGAAGATACTTCCTTTTCAACCGTAGGCCCAAAATCGATTGAAATCTCCACTTGGAAATTCCACAAAAAGAGGGTTTCAAATCTGCTCTGTCTAAAGTAAGGTTCAACTCTGTCAGTTGAACACATGCAGCCCAAAGAAGTTACTGAGAATTCTTCTGTCTAGCGTTATATGCAGAAATCCCGTTTCCAACGAAATCCTCAAAGAGGTCTCAATATCCACTTGCAGACTTTACAAACAGAGTGTTTCCAGACTGCTCTATGAAAACAAAGGTTAAACACTGTGAGTGGAACTCACACATCTCAAAGTGGTTGCTGAGAATGATTCTCTCTAGTTTTTATAGGAAGATATTTCCTTTTCTACCGTAGGCCCAAATCGCTTGAAATCTCCACTTGGAAATTCAAGAAAAAGAGGGTTTCAAATCTGCTCTGTCTAAAGTAAGGTTCAACTCTGTGAGTTGAACACAGGCAGCCCAAAGAAGTTACTGACAATTCTTCTGTCTAGCGTTATACGCAGAAATCCCGTTTCCAACAAAATCCTCAAAGAGGTCCAAATATCCACTTGCAGATTTTACAAATAGAGTGTTTCCAAACTGCTCTATGAAAACAAAGGTTAAACTCTGTGAGAGGAACGCAAACATCCCAAAGTGTTTGCTGAGAATGATTCCCTCTAGTTTTTATATGAAGATATTTCCTTTTCTACCATAGGCCCAAATCTCTTGAAATCTCCACTTGCAAATTCCACAAAAAGAGGGTTTCAAATCTGCTCTGTCTAAAGGAAGGTTCAACTCTGTGTATTGAACACACGCAGGCCAAAGAAGTTACTGAGAATTCTTCTGTCTAGCGTTATATGCAGAAATCCCGTTTCCAACGATATCGTCAAAGAGGTCCAAATATCCAATTGCAGGCTTTACAAACAGAGTGTTTCCAAACTGCTCTATGAAAACAAAGGTTAAACTCTGTGAGTGGAACTCACAAATCCCAAAGTGGTTGCTGAGAATGATTCTCTCTAGTTTTTATACGAAGATATTTCCTTTTCTACCGTAGGCCCAAAATCGCTTGAAATCTCCACTTGGAAATTCCTCAAAAAGAGGGTTTCAAATCTGCTCTGTCTAAAGTAAGGTTCAACTCTGTGAGTTGAACACACGCAGCCCAAAGAAGTTACTGACAATTCTTCTGTCTAGCGTTATATGCAGAAATCCCGTTTCCAACGAAATCCTCAAAGAGGTCTCAATATCCACTTGCAGACTTTACAAACAGAGTGTTTCCAGACTGCTCTATGAAAACAAAGGTTAAACACTGTGAGTGGAACTCACACATCTCAAAGTGGTTGCTGAGAATGATTCTCTCTAGTTTTTATACGAAGATATTTCCTTTTCAACCGTAGGCCCAAAATCGATTGAAATCTCCACTTGGAAATTCCACAAAAAGAGGGTTTCAAATCTGCTCTGTCTAAAGTAAGGTTCAACTCTGTGAGTTGAACACATGCAGCCCAAAGAAGTTACTGAGAATTCTTCTGTCTAGCGTTATATGCAGAAATCCCGTTTCCAACGAAATCCTCAATGAGGTCCAAATATCCACTTGCAGGCTTTACAAACAGAGTGTTTCCAAACTGCTCTATGAAAACAAAGGTTAAACTCTGTGAGTGGAACTCACACATCCCAAAGTGGTTGCTGAGAATGATTCTCTCTAGTTTTTATACGAAGATATTTCCTTTTCTACCGTAGGCCCAAATCGCTTGAAATCTCCCCTTGGAAATTCCACAAAAAGAGGGTTTCAAATCTGCTCTTTCTAAAGGAAGGTTCAACTCTGTGAGTTGAACACACGCAGCCCAAAGATGTTACTGAGAATTCTTCTGTCTAGCGTTATACGCAGAAATCCCGTTTCCAACAAAATCCTCAAAGAGGTCCAAATATCCACTTGCAGATTTTACAAATAGAGTGTTTCCAAACTGCTCTATGAAAACAAAGTTAAACTCTGTGAGAGGAACGCACACATCCCAAAGTGTTTGCTTAGAATGATTCCCTCTAGTTTTTATATGAAGATATTTCCTTTTCTACCATAGGCCCAAATCTCTTGAAATCTCCACTTGCAAATTCCACAAAAAGAGGGTTTCAAATCTGCTCTGTCTAAAGGAAGGTTCAACTCTGTGTATTGAACACACGCAGGCCAAAGAAGTTACTGAGAATTCTTCTGTCTAGCGTTATATGCAGAAATCCCGTTTCCAACGATATCCTCAAAGAGGTCCAAATATCCAATTGCAGGCTTTACAAACAGAGTGTTTCCAAACTGCTCTATGAAAACAAAGGTTAAACTCTGTGAGTGGAACTCACAAATCCCAAAGTGGTTGCTGAGAATGATTCTCTCTAGTTTTTATACGAAGATATTTCCTTTTCTACCGTAGGCCCAAAATCGCTTGAAATCTCCACTTGGAAATTCCTCAAAAAGAGGGTTTCAAATCTGCTCTGTCTAAAGTAAGGTTCAACTCTGTGAGTTGAACACACGCAGCCCAAAGAAGTTACTGACAATTCTTCTGTCTAGCGTTATATGCAGAAATCCCGTTTCCAACGAAATCCTCAAAGAGGTCTCAATATCCACTTGCAGACTTTACAAACAGAGTGTTTCCAGACTGCTCTATGAAAACAAAGGTTAAACACTGTGAGTGGAACTCACACATCTCAAAGTGGTTGCTGAGAATGATTCTCTCTAGTTTTTATACCAAGATATTTCCTTTTCAACCGTAGGCCCAAAATCGATTGAAATCTCCACTTGGAAATTCCACAAAAAGAGGGTTTCAAATCTGCTCTGTCTAAAGTAAGGTTCAACTCTGTGAGTTGAACACATGCAGCCCAAAGAAGTTACTGAGAATTCTTCTGTCTAGCGTTATATGCAGAAATCCCGTTTCCAACGAAATCCTCAATGAGGTCCAAATATCCACTTGCAGGCTTTACAAACAGAGTGTTTCCAAACTGCTCTATGAAAACAAAGGTTAAACTCTGTGAGTGGAACTCACACATCCCAAAGTGGTTGCTGAGAATGATTCTCTCTAGTTTTTATACGAAGATATTTCCTTTTCTACCGTAGGCCCAAATCGCTTGAAATCTCCCCTTGGAAATTCCACAAAAAGAGGGTTTCAAATCTGCTCTTTCTAAAGGAAGGTTCAACTCTGTGAGTTGAACACACGCAGCCCAAAGATGTTACTGAGAATTCTTCTGTCTATCGTTATATGCAGAAATCCCGTTTCCAACGAAATCCTCAAAGAGGTCTCAATATCCACTTGCAGACTTTACAAACAGACTGTTTCCAGACTGCTCTATGAAAACAAAGGTTAAACACTGTGAGTGGAACTCACACATCTCAAAGTGGTTGCTGAGAATGATTCTCTCTAGTTTTTATACGAAGATACTTCCTTTTCAACCGTAGGCCCAAAATCGATTGAAATCTCCACTTGGAAATTCCACAAAAAGAGGGTTTCAAATCTGCTCTGTCTAAAGTAAGGTTCAACTCTGTCAGTTGAACACATGCAGCCCAAAGAAGTTACTGAGAATTCTTCTGTCTAGCGTTATATGCAGAAATCCCGTTTCCAACGAAATCCTCAAAGAGGTCTCAATATCCACTTGCAGACTTTACAAACAGAGTGTTTCCAGACTGCTCTATGAAAACAAAGGTTAAACACTGTGAGTGGAACTCACACATCTCAAAGTGGTTGCTGAGAATGATTCTCTCTAGTTTTTATACGAAGATATTTCCTTTTCAACCGTAAGCCCAAAATCGCATGAAATCTCCACTTGGAAATTCCACAAAAAGAGGGTTTCAAATCTGCTCTGTCTAAAGTAAGGTTCAACTCTGTCAGTTGAACACATGCAGCCCAAAGAAGTTACTGAGAATTCTTCTGTCTAGCGTTATATGCAGAAATCCCGTTTCCAACGAAATCCTCAAAGAGGTCCAAATATCCACTTGCAGGCTTTACAAACAGAGTGTTTCCAAACTGCTCTATGAACACAAAGGTTAAACTCTGTGAGTGGAACTCACACATCCCAAAGTGGTTGCTGAGAATGATTCTCTCTAGTTTTTATACGAAGATATTTCCTTTTCTACCGTAGGCCCAAAATCGCTTGAAATCTCCACTTGGAAATTCCACAAAAAGAGGGTTTCAAATCTGCTCTGTCTAAAGTAAGGTTAAACTCTGTCAGTTGAACACATGCAGCCCAAAGAAGTTACTGAGAATTCTTCTGTCTAGCGTTATATGCAGAAATCCCGTTTCCAACGAAATCCTCAAAGAGGTCCAAATATCCACTTGCAGGCTTTACAAACAGAGTGTTTCCAAACTGCTCTATGAACACAAAGGTTAAACTCTGTGAGTGGAACTCACACATCCCAAAGTGGTTGCTGAGAATGATTCTCTCTAGTTTTTATACGAAGATATTTCCTTTTCTCCTGTAGGCCCAAAATCGCTTGAAATCTCCACTTGGAAATTCCACAAAAAGAGGGTTTCAAATCTGCTCTGTCTAAAGTAAGGTTCAACTCTTTGAGTTGAACACATGCAGCCCAAAGAAGTTACTGAGAATTCTTCTGTCTGGCGTTATATGCAGAAATCCCGTTTCCAACGAAATCCTCCAAGAGGTCCAAATATCCACTTGCAGACTTTACAAACAGAGTGTTTCCAATCTGCTCTATGAAAACATAGGTTAAACTCTGTGAGTGGAACGCACACATCCCAAAGAGTTTGCAGAGAATGATTCTCTCTAGTTTTTATAGGAAGATATTTCCTTTTCTACCGTAGGACCAAATCGCTTGAAATCTCCACTTGGAAATTCAAGAAAAAGAGGGTTTCAAATCTGCTCTGTCTAAAGTAAGGTTCAACTCTGTGAGTTGAACACAGGCAGCCCAAAGAAGTTACTGACAATTCTTCTGTCTAGCGTTATACGCAGAAATCCCGTTTCCAACAAAATCCTCAAAGAGGTCCAAATATCCTCTTGCAGATTTTACAAATAGAGTGTTTCCAAACTGCTCTATGAAAACAAAGGTTAAACTCTGTGAGAGGAACACACACATCCCAAAGTGTTTGCTGAGAATGATTCCCTCTAGTTTTTATATGAAGATATTTCCTTTTCTACCATAGGCCCAAATCTCTTGAAATCTCCACTTGCAAATTCCACAAAAAGAGGGTTTCAAATCTGCTCTGTCTAAAGGAAGGTTCAACTCTGTGTATTGAACACACGCAGGCCAAAGAAGTTACTGAGAATTCTTCTGTCTAGCGTTATATGCAGAAATCCCGTTTCCAACGATATCCTCAAAGAGGTCCAAATATACAATTGCAGGCTTTACAAACAGAGTGTTTCCAAACTGCTCTATGAAAACAAATGTTAAACTCTGTGAGTGGAACTCACACATCCCAAAGTGGTTGCTGAGAATGATTCTCTCTAGTTTTTATACGAAGATATTTCCTTTTCTACCGTAGGCCCAAAATCGCTTGAAATCTCCACTTGGAAATTCCTCAAAAAGAGGGTTTCAAATCTGCTCTGTCTAAAGTAAGGTTCAACTCTGTGAGTTGAACACACGCAGCCCAAAGAAGTTACTGACAATTCTTCTGTCTAGCGTTATATGCAGAAATCCCGTTTCCAACGAAATCCTCAAAGAGGTCTCAATATCCACTTGCAGACTTTACAAACAGAGTGTTTCCAGACTGCTCTATGAAAACAAAGGTTAAACACTGTGAGTGGAACTCACACATCTCAAAGTGGTTGCTGAGAATGATTCTCTCTAGTTTTTATACGAAGATATTTCCTTTTCAACCGTAGGCCCAAAATCGATTGAAATCTCCACTTGGAAATTCCACAAAAAGAGGGTTTCAAATCTGCTCTGTCTAAAGTAAGGTTCAACTCTGTGAGTTGAACACATGCAGCCCAAAGAAGTTACTGAGAATTCTTCTGTCTAGCGTTATATGCAGAAATCCCGTTTCCAACGAAATCCTCAATGAGGTCCAAATATCCACTTGCAGGCTTTACAAACAGAGTGTTTCCAAACTGCTCTATGAAAACAAAGGTTAAACTCTGTGAGTGGAACTCACACATCCCAAAGTGGTTGCTGAGAATGATTCTCTCTAGTTTTTATACGAAGATATTTCCTTTTCTACCGTAGGCCCAAATCGCTTGAAATCTCCCCTTGGAAATTCCACAAAAAGAGGGTTTCAAATCTGCTCTTTCTAAAGGAAGGTTCAACTCTGTGAGTTGAACACACGCAGCCCAAAGATGTTACTGAGAATTCTTCTGTCTATCGTTATATGCAGAAATCCCGTTTCCAACGAAATCCTCAAAGAGGTCTCAATATCCACTTGCAGACTTTACAAACAGACTGTTTCCAGACTGCTCTATGAAAACAAAGGTTAAACACTGTGAGTGGAACTCACACATCTCAAAGTGGTTGCTGAGAATGATTCTCTCTAGTTTTTATACGAAGATACTTCCTTTTCAACCGTAGGCCCAAAATCGATTGAAATCTCCACTTGGAAATTCCACAAAAAGAGGGTTTCAAATCTGCTCTGTCTAAAGTAAGGTTCAACTCTGTCAGTTGAACACATGCAGCCCAAAGAAGTTACTGAGAATTCTTCTGTCTAGCGTTATATGCAGAAATCCCGTTTCCAACGAAATCCTCAAAGAGGTCTCAATATCCACTTGCAGACTTTACAAACAGAGTGTTTCCAGACTGCTCTATGAAAACAAAGGTTAAACACTGTGAGTGGAACTCACACATCTCAAAGTGGTTGCTGAGAATGATTCTCTCTAGTTTTTATACGAAGATATTTCCTTTTCAACCGTAGGCCCAAAATCGATTGAAATCTCCACTTGGAAATTCCACAAAAAGAGGGTTTCAAATCTGCTCTGTCTAAAGTAAGGTTCAACTCTGTCAGTTGAACACATGCAGCCCAAAGAAGTTACTGAGAATCCTTCTGTCTAGCGTTATATGCAGAAATCCCGTTTCCAACGAAATCCTCAAAGAGGTCCAAATATCCACTTGCAGGCTTTACAAACAGAGTGTTTCCAAACTGCTCTATGAACACAAAGGTTAAACTCTGTGAGTGGAACTCACACATCCCAAAGTGGTTGCTGAGAATGATTCTCTCTAGTTTTTATACGAAGATATTTCCTTTTCTACCGTAGGCCCAAAATCGCTTGAAATCTCCACTTGGAAATTCCACAAAAAGAGGGTTTCAAATCTGCTCTGTCTAAAGTAAGGTTCAACTCTGTGAGTTGAACACATGCAGCCCAAAGAAGTTACTGAGAATTCTTCTGTCTGGCGTTATATGCAGAAATCCCGTTTCCAACGAAATCCTCCAAGAGGTCCAAATATCCACTTGCAGACTTTACAAACAGAGTGTTTCCAATCTGCTCTATGAAAACATAGGTTAAACTCTGTGAGTGGAACGCACACATCCCAAAGAGTTTGCAGAGAATGATTCTCTCTAGTTTTTATACGAAGATATTTCCTTTTCTACCGTAGGCCCAAATCGCTTGAAATCTCCACTTGGAAATTCAAGAAAAAGAGGGTTTCAAATCTGCTCTGTCTAAAGTAAGGTTCAACTCTGTGAGTTGAACACAGGCAGCCCAAAGAAGTTACTGACAATTCTTCTGTCTAGCGTTATACGCAGAAATCCCGTTTCCAACAAAATCCTCAAAGAAGTCCAAATATCCACTTGCAGATTTTACAAATAGAGTGTTTCCAAACTGCTCTATGAAAACAAAGGTTAAACTCTGTGAGAGGAACACACACATCCCAAAGTGTTTGCTGAGAATGATTCCCTCTAGTTTTTATATGAAGATATTTCCTTTTCTACCATAGGCCCAAATCTCTTGAAATCTCCACTTGCAAATTCCACAAAAAGAGGGTTTCAAATCTGCTCTGTCTAAAGGAAGGTTCAACTCTGTGTATTGAACACACGCAGGCCAAAGAAGTTACTGAGAATTCTTCTGTCTAGCGTTATATGCAGAAATCCCGTTTCCAACGATATCCTCAAAGAGGTCCAAATATACAATTGCAGGCTTTACAAACAGAGTGTTTCCAAACTGCTCTATGAAAACAAATGTTAAACTCTGTGAGTGGAACTCACAAATCCCAAAGTGGTTGCTGAGAATGATTCTCTCTAGTTTTTATACGAAGATATTTCCTTTTCTACCGTAGGCCCAAAATCGCTTGAAATCTCCACTTGGAAATTCCTCAAAAAGAGGGTTTCAAATCTGCTCTGTCTAAAGTAAGGTTCAACTCTGTGAGTTGAACACACGCAGCCCAAAGAAGTTACTGACAATTCTTCTGTCTAGCGTTATATGCAGAAATCCCGTTTCCAACGAAATCCTCAAAGAGGTCTCAATATCCACTTGCAGACTTTACAAACAGAGTGTTTCCAGACTGCTCTATGAAAACAAAGGTTAAACACTGTGAGTGGAACTCACACATCTCAAAGTGGTTGCTGAGAATGATTCTCTCTAGTTTTTATACGAAGATATTTCCTTTTCAACCGTAGGCCCAAAATCGATTGAAATCTCCACTTGGAAATTCCACAAAAAGAGGGTTTCAAATCTGCTCTGTCTAAAGTAAGGTTCAACTCTGTCAGTTGAACACATGCAGCCCAAAGAAGTTACTGAGAATTCTTCTGTCTAGCGTTATATGCAGAAATCCCGTTTCCAACGAAATCCTCAAAGAGGTCCAAATATCCACTTGCAGGCTTTACAAACAGAGTGTTTCCAAACTGCTCTATGAACACAAAGGTTAAACTCTGTGAGTGGAACTCACACATCCCAAAGTGGTTGCTGAGAAAGATTCTCTCTAGTTTTTATACGAAGATATTTCCTTTTCTACCGTAGTCCCAAAATCGCTTGAAATCTCCACTTGGAAATTCCACAAAAAGAGGGTTTCAAATCTGCTGTCTAAAGTAAGGTTCAACTCTGTCAGTTGAACACATGCAGCCCTAAGAAGTTACTGAGAATTCTTCTGTCTAGCGTTATATGCAGAAATCCCGTTTCCAACGAAATCCTCAATGAGGTCCAAATATCCACTTGCAGGCTTTACAAACAGAGTGTTTCCAAACTGCTCTATGAAAACAAAGGTTAAACTCTGTGAGTGGAACTCACACATCCCAAAGTGGTTGCTGAGAATGATTCTCTCTAGTTTTTATACGAAGATATTTCCTTTTCTACCGTAGGCCCAAATCGCTTGAAATCTCCCCTTGGAAATTCCACAAAAAGAGGGTTTCAAATCTGCTCTTTCTAAAGGAAGGTTCAACTCTGTGAGTTGAACACACGCAGCCCAAAGATGTTACTGAGAATTCTTCTGTCTAGCGTTATATGCAGAAATCCCGTTTCCAACGAAATCCTCAAAGAGGTCTCAATATCCACTTGCAGACTTTACAAACAGAGTGTTTCCAGACTGCTCTATGAAAACAAAGGTTAAACAGTGTGAGTGGAACTCACACATCTCAAAGTGGTTGCTGAGAATGATTCTCTCTAGTTTTTATACGAAGATACTTCCTTTTCAACCGTAGGCCCAAAATCTATTGAAATCTCCACTTGGAAATTCCACAAAAAGAGGGTTTCAAATCTGCTCTGTCTAAAGTAAGGTTCAACTCTGTCAGTTGAACACATGCAGTCCAAAGAAGTTACTGAGAATTCTTCTGTCTAGCGTTATATGCAGAAATCCCGTTTCCAACGAAATCCTCAAAGAGGTCCAAATATCCACTTGCAGGCTTTACAAACAGAGTGTTTCCAAACTGCTCTATGAACACAAAGGTTAAACTCTGTGAGTGCAACTCACACATCCCAAAGTGGTTGCTGAGAATGATTCTCTCTAGTTTTTATACGAAGATATTTCCTTTTCTACCGTAGGCCCAAAATCGCTTGAAATCTCCACTTGGAAATTCCACAAAAAGAGGGTTTCAAATCTGCTCTGTCTAAAGTAAGGTTCAACTCTGTGAGTTGAACACATGCAGCCCAAAGAAGTTACTGAGAATTCTTCTGTCTAGCGTTATATGCAGAAATCCCGTTTCCAACGAAATCCTCAAAGAGGTCCAAATATCCACTTGCAGACTTTACAAACAGAGTGTTTCCAATCTGCTCTATGAAAACATAGGTTAAACTCTGTGAGTGGAACGCACACATCCCAAAGAGTTTGCAGAGAATGATTCTCTCTAGTTTTTATACGAAGATATTTCCTTTTCTACCGTAGGCCCAAATCGCTTGAAATCTCCACTTGGAAATTCAAGAAAAAGAGGGTTTCAAATCTGCTCTGTCTAAAGGAAGGTTCAACTCTGTGTATTGAACACACGCAGGCCAAAGAAGTTACTGAGAATTCTTCTGTCTAGCATTATATGCAGAAATCCCGTTTCCAACGATATCCTCAAAGAGGTCCAAATATCCAATTGCAGGCTTTACAAACAGAGTGTTTCCAAACTGCTCTATGAAAACAAAGGTTAAACTCTGTGAGTGGAACTCACAAATCCCAAAGTGGTTGCTGAGAATGATTCTCTCTAGTTTTTATACGAAGATATTTCCTTTTCTACCGTAGGCCCAAAATCGCTTGAAATCTCCACTTGGAAATTCCTCAAAAAGAGGGTTTCAAATCTGCTCTGTCTAAAGTAAGGTTCAACTCTGTGAGTTGAACACACGCAGCCCAAAGAAGTTACTGACAATTCTTCTGTCTAGCGTTATATGCAGAAATCCCGTTTCCAACGAAATCCTCAATGAGGTCCAAATATCCACTTGCAGGCTTTACAAACAGAGTGTTTCCAAACTGCTCTATGAAAACAAAGGTTAAACTCTGTGAGTGGAACTCACACATCCCAAAGTGGTTGCTGAGAATGATTCTCTCTAGTTTTTATACGAAGATATTTCCTTTTCTACCGTAGGCCCAAATCGCTTGAAATCTCCCCTTGGAAATTCCACAAAAAGAGGGTTTCAAATCTGCTCTTTCTAAAGGAAGGTTCAACTCTGTGAGTTGAACACACGCAGCCCAAAGAAGTTACTGAGAATTCTTCTGTCTAGCGTTATATGCAGAAATCCCGTTTCCAACGAAATCCTCAAAGAGGTCCAAATATCCACTTGAAGGCTTTACAAACAGAGTGTTTCCAAACTGCTCTATGAACACAAAGGTTAAACTCTGTGAGTGCAACTCACACATCCCAAAGTGGTTGCTGAGAATGATTCTCTCTAGTTTTTATACGAAGATATTTCCTTTTCTACCGTAGGCCCAAAATCGCTTGAAATCTCCACTTGGAAATTCCACAAAAAGAGGGTTTCAAATCTGCTCTGTCTAAAGTAAGGTTCAACTCTGTCAGTTGAACACATGCAGCCCAAAGAAGTTACTGAGAATTCTTCTGTCTAGCGTTATATGCAGAAATCCCGTTTCCAACGAAATCCTCAAAGAGGTCCAAATATCCACTTGCAGACTTTACAAACAGAGTGTTTCCAATCTGCTCTATGAAAACATAGGTTAAACTCTGTGAGTGGAACGCACACATCCCAAAGAGTTTGCAGAGAATGATTCTCTCTAGTTTTTATACGAAGATATTTCCTTTTCTACCGTAGGCCCAAATCGCTTGAAATCTCCACTTGGAAATTCAAGAAAAAGAGGGTTTCAAATCTGCTCTGTCTAAAGTAAGGTTCAACTCTGTGAGTTGAACACAGGCAGCCCAAAGAAGTTACTGAGAATTCTTCTGTCTAGCGTTATATGCAGAAATCCCGTTTCCAACGAAATCCTCAAAGAGGTCCAAATATCCACTTGCAGACTTTACAAACAGAGTGTTTCCAATCTGCTCTATGAAAACATAGGTTAAACTCTGTGAGTGGAACGCACACATCCCAAAGAGTTTGCAGAGAATGATTCTCTCTAGTTTTTATACGAAGATATTTCCTTTTCTACCGTAGGCCCAAATCGCTTGAAATCTCCACTTGGAAATTCAAGAAAAAGAGGGTTTCAAATCTGCTCTGTCTAAAGTAAGGTTCAACTCTGTGAGTTGAACACAGGCAGCCCAAAGAAGTTACTGACAATTCTTCTGTCTAGCGTTATACGCAGAAATCCCGTTTCCAACAAAATCCTCAAAGAGGTCCAAATATCCGCTTGCAGATTTTACAAATAGAGTGTTTCCAAACTGCTCTATGAAAACAAAGGTTAAACTCTGTGAGAGGAACGCACACATCCCAAAGTGTTTGCTGAGAATGATTCCCTCTAGTTTTAATATGAAGATATTTCCTTTTCTACCATAGGCCCAAATCTCTTGAAATCTCCACTTGCAAATTCCACAAAAAGAGGGTTTCAAATCTGCTCTGTCTAAAGGAAGGTTCAACTCTGTGTATTGAACACACGCAGGCCAAAGAAGTTACTGAGAATTCTTCTGTCTAGCGTTATATGCAGAAATCCCGTTTCCAACGATATCCTCAAAGAGGTCCAAATATCCAATTGCAGGCTTTACAAACAGAGTGTTTCCAAACTGCTCTATGAAAACAAAGGTTAAACTCTGTGAGTGGAACTCACAAATCCCAAAGTGGTTGCTGAGAATGATTCTCTCTAGTTTTTATACGAAGATATTTCCTTTTCTACCGTAGGCCCAAAATCGCTTGAAATCTCCACTTGGAAATTCCTCAAAAAGAGGGTTTCAAATCTGCTCTGTCTAAAGTAAGGTTCAACTCTGTGAGTTGAACACACGCAGCCCAAAGAAGTTACTGACAATTCTTCTGTCTAGCGTTATATGCAGAAATCCCGTTTCCAACGAAATCCTCAATGAGGTCCAAATATCCACTTGCAGGCTTTACAAACAGAGTGTTTCCAAACTGCTCTATGAAAACAAAGGTTAAACTCTGTGAGTGGAACTCACACATCCCAAAGTGGTTGCTGAGAATGATTCTCTCTAGTTTTTATACGAAGATATTTCCTTTTCTACCGTAGGCCCAAATCGCTTGAAATCTCCCCTTGGAAATTCCACAAAAAGAGGGTTTCAAATCTGCTCTTTCTAAAGGAAGGTTCAACTCTGTGAGTTGAACACACGCAGCCCAAAGATGTTACTGAGAATTCTTCTGTCTAGCGTTATATGCAGAAATCCCGTTTCCAACGAAATCCTCAAAGAGGTCTCAATATCCACTTGCAGACTTTACAAACAGAGTGTTTCCAGACTGCTCTATGAACACAAAGGTTAAACTCTGTGAGAGGAACGCACACATCCCAAAGTGTTTGCTGAGAATGATTCCCTCTAGTTTTTATATGAAGATATTCCCTTTTCTACCATAGGCCCAAATCTCTTGAAATCTCCACTTGGAAATTCCACAAAAAGAGGGTTTCAAATCTGCTCTGTCTAAAGGAAGGTTCAACTCTGTGTATTGAACACACGCAGGCCAAAGAAGTTACTGAGAATTCTTCTGTCTAGCGTTATATGCAGAAATCCCGTTTCCAACGATATCCTCAAAGAGGTCCAAATATCCAATTGCAGGCTTTACAAACAGAGTGTTTCCAAACTGCTCTATGAAAACAAAGGTTAAACTCTGTGAGTGGAACTCACAAATCCCAAAGTGGTTGCTGAGAATGATTCTCTCTAGTTTTTATACGAAGATATTTCCTTTTCTTCCGTAGTCCCAAAATAGCTTGAAATCTCCACTTGGAAATTCCTCAAAAAGAGGGTTTCAAATCTGCTCTGTCTAAAGTAAGGTTCAACTCTGTGAGTTGAACACACGCAGCCCAAAGAAGTTACTGACAATTCTTCTGTGTAGCGTTATATGCAGAAATCCCGTTTCCAACGAAATCCTCAAAGAGGTCTCAATATCCACTTGCAGACTTTACAAACAGAGTGTTTCCAGACTGCTCTATGAAAACAAAGGTTAAACACTGTGAGTGGAACTCACACATCCCAAAGTGGTTGCTGAGAATGATTCTCTCTAGTTTTTATACGAAGATATTTCCTTTTCTACCGTAGGCCCAAAATCGCTTGAAATCTCCACTTGGAAATTCCACAAAAAGAGGGTTTCAAATCTGCTCTGTCTAAAGTAAGGTTCAACTCTGTCAGTTGAACACATGCAGCCCAAAGAAGTTACTGAGAATTCTTCTGTCTAGCGTTATATGCAGAAATCCCGTTTCCAACGAAATCCTCAATGAGGTCCAAATATCCACCTGCAGGCTTTACAATCAGAGTGTTTCCAAACTGCTCTATGAAAACAAAGGTTAAACTCTGTGAGTGGAACTCACACATCCCAAAGTGGTTGCTGAGAATGATTCTCTCTAGTTTTTATACGAAGATATTTCCTTTTCTACCGTAGGCCCAAATCGCTTGAAATCTCCCCTTGGAAATTCCACAAAAAGAGGGTTTCTAATCTGCTCTTTCTAAAGGAAGGTTCAACTCTGTGAGTTGAACACACGCAGCTCAAAGAAGTTACTGAGAATTCTTCTGTCTAGCGTTATATGCAGAAATCCCGTTTCCAACGAAATCCTCCAAGAGGTCCAAATATCCACTTGCAGACTTTACAAACAGAGTGTTTCCAATCTGCTCTATGAAAACATAGGTTAAACTCTGTGAGTGGAACGCACACATCCCAAAGAGTTTGCAGAGAATGATTCTCTCTAGTTTTTATAGGAAGATATTTCCTTTTCTACCGTAGGCCCAAATCGCTTGAAATCTCCACTTGGAAATTCAAGAAAAAGAGGGTTTCAAATCTGCTCTGTCTAAAGTAAGGTTCAACTCTGTGAGTTGAACACAGGCAGCCCAAAGAAGTTACTGACAATTCTTCTGTCTAGCGTTATACGCAGAAATCCCGTTTCCAACAAAATCCTCAAAGAGGTCCAGATATCCACTTGCAGATTTTACAAATAGAGTGTTTCCAAACTGCTCTATGAAAACAAAGGTTAAACTCTGTGAGAGGAACGCACACATCCCAAAGTGTTTGCTGAGAATGATTCCCTCTAGTTTTTATATGAAGATATTTCCTTTTCTACCATAGGCCCAAATCTCTTGAAATCTCCACTTGCAAATTCCACAAAAAGAGGGTTTCAAATCTGCTCTGTCTAAAGGAAGGTTCAACTCTGTGTATTGAACACACGCAGGCCAAAGAAGTTACTGAGAATTCTTCTGTCTAGCGTTATATGCAGAAATCCCGTTTCCAACGATATCCTCAAAGAGGTCCAAATATCCAATTGCAGGCTTTACAAACAGAGTGTTTCCAAACTGCTCTATGAAAACAAAGGTTAAACTCTGTGAGTGGAACTCACAAATCCCAAAGTGGTTGCTGAGAATGATTCTCTCTAGTTTTTATACGAAGATATTTCCTTTTCTACCGTAGGCCCAAAATCGCTTGAAATCTCCACTTGGAAATACCTCAAAAAGAGGGTTTCAAATCTGCTCTGTCTAAAGTAAGGTTCAACTCTGTGAGTTGAACACACGCAGCCCAAAGAAGTTACTGACAATTCTTCTGTCTAGCGTTATATGCAGAAATCCCGTTTCCAACGAAATCCTCAAAGAGGTCTCAATATCCACTTGCAGACTTTACAAACAGAGTGTTTCCAGACTGCTCTATGAAAACAAAGGTTAAACACTGTGAGTGGAACTCACACATCTCAAAGTGGTTGCTGAGAATGATTCTCTCTAGTTTTTATACGAAGATATTTCCTTTTCAACCGTAGGCCCAAAATCGATTGAAATCTCCACTTGGAAATTCCACAAAAAGAGGGTTTCAAATCTGCTCTGTCTAAAGTAAGGTTCAACTCTGTCAGTTGAACACATGCAGCCCAAAGAAGTTACTGAGAATTCTTCTGTCAAGCGTTATATGCAGAAATACCGTTTCCAACGAAATCCTCAAAGAGGTCCAAATATCCACTTGCAGGCTTTACAAACAGAGTGTTTCCAAACTGCTCTATGAACACAAAGGTTAAACTCTGTGAGTGGAACTCACACATCCCAAAGTGGTTGCTGAGAATGATTCTCTCTAGTTTTTATACGAAGATATTTCCTTTTCTACCGTAGGCCCAAAATCGCTTGAAATCTCCACTTGGAAATTCCACAAAAAGAGGGTTTCAAATCTGCTCTGTCTAAAGTAAGGTTCAACTCTGTCAGTTGAACACATGCAGCCCTAAGAAGTTACTGAGAATTCTTCTGTCTAGCGTTATATGCAGAAATCCCGTTTCCAAAGAAATCCTCAATGAGGTCCAAATATCCACTTGCAGGCTTTACAAACAGAGTGTTTCCAAACTGCTCTATGAAAACAAAGGTTAAACTCTGTGAGTGGAACTCACACATCTCAAAGTGGTTGCTGAGAATGATTCTCTCTAGTTTTTATATGAAGATATTTCCTTTTCTACCGTAGGCCCAAATCGCTTGAAATCTCCCCTTGGAAATTCCACAAAAAGAGGGTTTCAAATCTGCTCTTTCTAAAGGAAGGTTCAACTCTGTGAGTTGAACACACGCAGCCCAAAGATGTTACTGAAAATTCTTCTGTCTAGCGTTATATGCAGAAATCCCGTTTCCAACGAAATCCTCAAAGAGGTCTCAATATCCACTTGCAGACTTTACAAACAGAGTGTTTCCAGACTGCTCTATGAAAACAAAGGTTAAACACTGTGAGTGGAACTCACACATCTCAAAGTGGTTGCTGAGAATGATTCTCTCTAGTTTTTATACGAAGATACTTCCTTTTCAACCGTAGGCCCAAAATCGATTGAAATCTCCACTTGGAAATTCCACAAAAAGAGGGTTTCAAATCTGCTCTGTCTAAAGTAAGGTTCAACTCTGTCAGTTGAACACATGCAGCCCAAAGAAGTTACTGAGAATTCTTCTGTCTAGCGTTATATGCAGAAATCCCGTTTCCAACGAAATCCTCAAAGAGGTCCAAATATCCACTTGCAGGCTTTACAAACAGAGTGTTTCCAAACTGCTCTATGAACACAAAGGTTAAACTCTGTGAGTGGAACTCACACATCCCAAAGTGGTTGCTGAGAATGATTCTCTCTAGTTTTTATACGAAGATATTTCCTTTTCTACCGTAGGCCCAAAATCGCTTGAAATCTCCACTTGGAAATTCCACAAAAAGAGGGTTTCAAATCTGCTCTGTCTAAAGTAAGGTTCAACTCTGTCAGTTGAACACATGCAGCCCAAAGAAGTTACTGAGAATTCTTCTGTCTAGCGTTATATGCAGAAATCCCGTTTCCAACGAAATCCTCAATGAGGTCCAAATATCCACCTGCAGGCTTTACAATCAGAGTGTTTCCAAACTGCTCTATGAAAACAAAGGTTAAACTCTGTGAGTGGAACTCACACATCCCAAAGTGGTTGCTGAGAATGATTCTCTCTAGTTTTTATACGAAGATATTTCCTTTTCTACCGTAGGCCCAAATCGCTTGAAATCTCCCCTTGGAAATTCCACAAAAAGAGGGTTTCTAATCTGCTCTTTCTAAAGGAAGGTTCAACTCTGTGAGTTGAACACACGCAGCCCAAAGAAGTTACTGAGAATTCTTCTGTCTAGCGTTATATGCAGAAATCCCGTTTCCAACGAAATCCTCAAAGAGGTCCAAATATCCACTTGCAGACTTTACAAACAGAGTGTTTCCAATCTGCTCTATGAAAACATAGGTTAAACTCTGTGAGTGGAACGCACACATCCCAAAGAGTTTGCAGAGAATGATTCTCTCTAGTTTTTATAGGAAGATATTTCCTTTTCTACCGTAGGCCCAAATCGCTTGAAATCTCCACTTGGAAATTCAAGAAAAAGAGGGTTTCAAATCTGCTCTGTCTAAAGTAAGGTTCAACTCTGTGAGTTGAACACAGGCAGCCCAAAGAAGTTACTGACAATTCTTCTGTCTAGCGTTATACGCAGAAATCCCGTTTCCAACAAAATCCTCAAAGAGGTCCAGATATCCACTTGCAGATTTTACAAATAGAGTGTTTCCAAACTGCTCTATGAAAACAAAGGTTAAACTCTGTGAGAGGAACGCACACATCCCAAAGTGTTTGCTGAGAATGATTCCCTCTAGTTTTTATATGAAGATATTTCCTTTTCTACCATAGGCCCAAATCTCTTGAAATCTCCACTTGCAAATTCCACAAAAAGAGGGTTTCAAATCTGCTCTGTCTAAAGGAAGGTTCAACTCTGTGTATTGAACACACGCAGGCCAAAGAAGTTACTGAGAATTCTTCTGTCTAGCGTTATATGCAGAAATCCCGTTTCCAACGATATCCTCAAAGAGGTCCAAATATCCAATTGCAGGCTTTGCAAACAGAGTGTTTCCAAACTGCTCTATGAAAACAAAGGTTAAACTCTGTGAGTGGAACTCACAAATCCCAAAGTGGTTGCTGAGAATGATTCTCTCTAGTTTTTATACGAAGATATTTCCTTTTCTACCGTAGGCCCAAAATAGCTTGAAATCTCCACTTGGAAATTCCTCAAAAAGAGGGTTTCAAATCTGCTCTGTCTAAAGTAAGGTTCAACTCTGTGAGTTGAACACACGCAGCCCAAAGAAGTTACTGACAATTCTTCTGTCTAGCGTTATATGCAGAAATCCCGTTTCCAACGAAATCCTCAAAGAGGTCTCAATATCCACTTGCAGACTTTACAAACAGAGTGTTTCCAGACTGCTCTATGAAAACAAAGGTTAAACACTGTGAGTGGAACTCACACATCTCAAAGTGGTTGCTGAGAATGATTCTCTCTAGTTTTTATACGAAGATATTTCCTTTTCAACCGTAGGCCCAAAATCGATTGAAATCTCCACTTGGAAATTCCACAAAAAGAGGGTTTCAAATCTGCTCTGTCTAAAGTAAGGTTCAACTCTGTGAGTTGAACACATGCAGCCCAAAGAAGTTACTGAGAATTCTTCTGTCTAGCGTTATATGCAGAAATCCCGTTTCCAACGAAATCCTCAAAGAGGTCCAAATATCCACTTGCAGGCTTTACAAACAGAGTGTTTCCAAACTGCTCTATGAACACAAAGGTTAAACTCTGTGAGTGGAACTCACACATCCCAAAGTGGTTGCTGAGAATGATTCTCTCTAGTTTTTATACGAAGATATTTCCTTTTCTACCGTAGGCCCAAAATCGCTTGAAATCTCCACTTGGAAATTCCACAAAAAGAGGGTTTCAAATCTGCTCTGTCTAAAGTAAGGTTCAACTCTGTCAGTTGAACACATGCAGCCCTAAGAAGTTACTGAGAATTCTTCTGTCTAGCGTTATATGCAGAAATCCCGTTTCCAAAGAAATCCTCAATGAGGTCCAAATATCCACTTGCAGGCTTTACAAACAGAGTGTTTCCAAACTGCTCTATGAAAACAAAGGTTAAACTCTGTGAGTGGAACTCACACATCTCAAAGTGGTTGCTGAGAATGATTCTCTCTAGTTTTTATACGAAGATATTTCCTTTTCTACCGTAGGCCCAAATCGCTTGAAATCTCCCCTTGGAAATTCCACAAAAAGAGGGTTTCAAATCTGCTCTTTCTAAAGGAAGGTTCAACTCTGTGAGTTGAACACACGCAGCCCAAAGATGTTACTGAAAATTCTTCTGTCTAGCGTTATATGCAGAAATCCCGTTTCCAACGAAATCCTCAAAGAGGTCTCAATATCCACTTGCAGACTTTACAAACAGAGTGTTTCCAGACTGCTCTATGAAAACAAAGGTTAAACACTGTGAGTGGAACTCACACATCTCAAAGTGGTTGCTGAGAATGATTCTCTCTAGTTTTTATACGAAGATACTTCCTTTTCAACCGTAGGCCCAAAATCGATTGAAATCTCCTCTTGGAAATTCCACAAAAAGAGGGTTTCAAATCTGCTCTGTCTAAAGTAAGGTTCAACTCTGTCAGTTGAACACATGCAGCCCAAAGAAGTTACTGAGAATTCTTCTGTCTAGCGTTATATGCAGAAATCCCGTTTCCAACGAAATCCTCTAAGAGGTCCAAATATCCACTTGCAGGCTTTACAAACAGAGTGTTTCCAAACTGCTCTATGAACACAAAGGTTAAACTCTGTGAGTGGAACTCACACATCCCAAAGTGGTTGCTGAGAATGATTCTCTCTAGTTTTTATACGAAGATATTTCCTTTTCTACCGTAGGCCCAAAATCGCTTGAAATCTCCACTTGGAAATTCCACAAAAAGAGGGTTTCAAATCTGCTCTGTCTAAAGTAAGGTTCAACTCTGTCAGTTGAACACATGCAGCCCAAAGAAGTTACTGAGAATTCTTCTGTCTAGCGTTATATGCAGAAATCCCGTTTCCAACGAAATCCTCAATGAGGTCCAAATATCCACCTGCAGGCTTTACAATCAGAGTGTTTCCAAACTGCTCTATGAAAACAAAGGTTAAACTCTGTGAGTGGAACTCACACATCCCAAAGTGGTTGCTGAGAATGATTCTCTCTAGTTTTTATACGAAGATATTTCCTTTTCTACCTTAGGCCCAAATCGCTTGAAATCTCCCCTTGGAAATTCCACAAAAAGAGGGTTTCTAATCTGCTCTTTCTAAAGGAAGGTTCAACTCTGTGAGTTGAACACACGCAGCCCAAAGAAGTTACTGAGAATTCTTCTGTCTAGCGTTATATGCAGAAATCCCGTTTCCAACGAAATCCTCCAAGAGGTCCAAATATCCACTTGCAGACTTTACAAACAGAGTGTTTCCAATCTGCTCTATGAAAACATAGGTGAAACTCTGTGAGTGGAACGCACACATCCCAAAGAGTTTGCAGAGAAAGATTCTCTCTAGTTTTTATAGGAAGATATTTCCTTTTCTACCGTAGGCCCAAATCGCTTGAAATCTCCACTTGGAAATTCAAGAAAAAGGGGGTTTCAAATCTGCTCTGTCTAAAGTAAGGTTCAACTCTGTGAGTTGAACACAGGCAGCCCAAAGAAGTTACTGACAATTCTTCTGTCTAGCGTTATACGCAGAAATCCCGTTTCCAAAAAAATCCTCAAAGAGGTCCAGATATCCACTTGCAGATTTTACAAATAGAGTGTTTCCAAACTGCTCTATGAAAACAAAGGTTAAACTCTGTGAGAGGAACGCACACATCCCAAAGTGTTTGCTGAGAATGATTCCCTCTAGTTTTTATATGAAGATATTTCCTTTTCTTCCATAGGCCCAAATCTCTTGAAATCTCCACTTGCAAATTCCACAAAAAGAGGGTTTCAAATCTGCTCTGTCTAAAGGAAGGTTCAACTCTGTGTATTGAACACACGCAGGCCAAAGAAGTTACTGAGAATTCTTCTGTCTAGCGTTATATGCAGAAATCCCGTTTCCAACGATATCCTCAAAGAGGTCCAAATATCCAATTGCAGGCTTTACAAACAGAGTGTTTCCAAACTGCTCTATGAAAACAAAGGTTAAACTCTGTGAGTGGAACTCACAAATCCCAAAGTGGTTGCTGAGAATGATTCTCTCTAGTTTTTATACGAAGATATTTCCTTTTCTACCGTAGGCCCAAAATCGCTTGAAATCTCCATTGGAAATTCCTCAAAAAGAGGGATTCAAATCTGCTCTGTCTAAAGTAAGGTTCAACTCTGTGAGTTGAACACACGCAGCCCAAACAAGTTACTGACAATTCTTCTGTCTAGCGTTATATGCAGAAATCCCGTTTCCAACGAAATCCTCAAAGAGGTCTCAATATCCACTTGCAGACTTTACAAACAGAGTGTTTCCAGACTGCTCTATGAAAACAAAGGTTAAACACTGTGAGTGGAACTCACACATCTCAAAGTGGTTGCTGAGAATGATTCTCTCTAGTTTTTATACGAAGATACTTCCTTTTCAACCGTAGGCCCAAAATCGATTGAAATCTCCACTTGGAAATTCCACAAAAAGAGGGTTTCAAATCTGCTCTGTCTAAAGTAAGGTTCAACTCTGTCAGTTGAACACATGCAGCCCAAAGAAGTTACTGAGAATTCTTCTGTCTAGCGTTATATGCAGAAATCCCGTTTCCAACGAAATCCTCTAAGAGGTCCAAATATCCACTTGCAGGCTTTACAAACAGAGTGTTTCCAAACTGCTCTATGAACACAAAGGTTAAACTCTGTGAGTGGAACTCACACATCCCAAAGTGGTTGCTGAGAATGATTCTCTCTAGTTTTTATACGAAGATATTTCCTTTTCAACCGTAAGCCCAAAATCGCTTGAAATCTCCACTTGGAAATTCCACAAAAAGAGGGTTTCAAATCTGCTCTGTCTAAAGTAAGGTTCAACTCTGTCAGTTGATCACATGCAGCCCAAAGAAGTTACTGAGAATTCTTCTGTCTAGCGTTATATGCAGAAATCCCGTTTCCAACGAAATCCTCCAAGAGGTCCAAATATCCACTTGCAGGCTTTACGAACAGAGTGTTTCCAAACTGCTCTATGAACACAAAGGTTAAACTCTGTGAGTGGAACTCACACATCCCAAAGTGGTTGCTGAGAATGATTCTCTCTAGTTTTTATACGAAGATATTTCCTTTTCTACCGTAGGCCCAAAATCGCTTGAAATCTCCACTTGGAAATTCCACAAAAAGAGGGTTTCAAATCTGCTCTGTCTAAAGTAAGGTTCAACTCTGTCAGTTGAACACATGCAGTCCAAAGAAGTTACTGAGAATTCTTCTGTCTAGCGTTATATGCAGAAATCCCGTTTCCAACGAAATCCTCAAAGAGGTCCAAATATCCTCTTGCAGATTTTACAAATAGAGTGTTTCCAAACTGCTCTATGAAAACAAAGGTTAAACTCTGTGAGAGGAACGCACACATCCCAAAGTGTTTGCTGAGAATGATTCCCTCTAGTTTTTATATGAAGATATTTCCTTTTCTACCATAGGCCCAAATCTCTTGAAATCTCCACTTGCAAATTCCACAAAAAGAGGGTTTCAAATCTGCTCTGTCTAAAGGAAGGTTCAACTCTGTGTATTGAACACACGCAGGCCAAAGAAGTTACTGAGAATTCTTCTGTCTAGCGTTATATGCAGAAATCCCGTTTCCAACGATATCCTCAAAGAGGTCCAAATATCCAATTGCAGGCTTTACAAACAGAGTGTTTCCAAACTGCTCTATGAAAACAAAGGTTAAACTCTGTGAGTGGAACTCACAAATCCCAAAGTGGTTGCTGAGAATGATTCTCTCTAGTTTTTATACGAAGATATTTCCTTTTCTACCGTAGGCCCAAAATCGCTTGAAATCTCCACTTGGAAATTCCTCAAAAAGAGGGTTTCAAATCTGCTCTGTCTAAAGTAAGGTTCAACTCTGTGAGTTGAACACACGCAGCCCAAAGAAGTTACTGACAATTCTTCTGTCTAGCGTTATATGCAGAAATCCCGTTTCCAACGAAATCCTCAAAGAGGTCTCAATATCCACTTGCAGACTTTACAAACAGAGTGTTTCCAGACTGCTCTATGAAAACAAAGGTTAAACACTGTGAGTGGAACTCACACATCCCAAAGTGGTTGCTGAGAATGATTCTCTCTAGTTTTTATACGAAGATATTTCCTTTTCAACCGTAGGCCCAAAATCGATTGAAATCTCCACTTGGAAATTCCACAAAAAGAGGGTTTCAAATCTGCTCTGTCTAAAGTAAGGTTCAACTCTGTCAGTTGAACACATGCAGCCCAAAGAAGTTACTGAGAATTCTTCTGTCTAGCGTTATATGCAGAAATCCCGTTTCCAACGAAATCCTCAAAGAGGTCCAAATATCCACTTGCAGGCTTTACAAACAGAGTGTTTCCAAACTGCTCTATGAACACAAAGGTTAAACTCTGTGAGTGGAACTCACACATCCCAAAGTGGTTGCTGAGAAAGATTCTCTCTAGTTTTTATACGAAGATATTTCCTTTTCTACCGTAGTCCCAAAATCGCTTGAAATCTCCACTTGGAAATTCCACAAAAAGAGGGTTTCAAATCTGCTCTGTCTAAAGTAAGGTTCAACTCTGTCAGTTGAACACATGCAGCCCTAAGTAGTTACTGAGAATTCTTCTGTCTAGCGTTATATGCAGAAATCCCGTTTCCAACGAAATCCTCAATGAGGTCCAAATATCCACTTGCAGGCTTTACAAACAGAGTGTTTCCAAACTGCTCTATGAAAACAAAGGTTAAACTCTGTGAGTGGAACTCACACATCCCAAAGTGGTTGCTGAGAATGATTCTCTCTAGTTTTTATACGAAGATATTTCCTTTTCTACCGTTGGCCCAAATCGCTTGAAATCTCCCCTTGGAAATTCCACAAAAAGAGGGTTTCAAATCTGCTCTTTCTAAAGGAAGGTTCAACTCTGTGAGTTGAACACACGCAGCCCAAAGCTGTTACTGAGAATTCTTCTGTGTAGCGTTATATGCAGAAATCCCGTTTCCAACGAAATCCTCAAAGAGGTCTCAATATCCACTTGCAGACTTTACAAACAGAGTGTTTCCAGACTGCTCTATGAAAACAAAGGTTAAACACTGTGAGTGGAACTCACACATCTCAAAGTGGTTGCTGAGAATGATTCTCTCTAGTTTTTATACGAAGATACTTCCTTTTCAACCGTAGGCCCAAAATCGATTGAAATCTCCACTTGGAAATTCCACAAAAAGAGGGTTTCAAATCTGCTCTGTCTAAAGTAAGGTTCAACTCTGTCAGTTGAACACATGCAGCCCAAAGAAGTTACTGAGAATTCTTCTGTCTAGCGTTATATGCAGAAATCCCGTTTCCAACGAAATCCTCAAAGAGGTCCAAATATCCACTTGCAGGCTTTACAAACAGAGTGTTTCCAAACTGCTCTATGAACACAAAGGTTAAACTCTGTGAGTGGAACTCACACATCCCAAAGTGGTTGCTGAGAATGATTCTCTCTAGTTTTTATACGAAGATATTTCCTTTTCTACCGTAGGCCCAAAATCGCTTGAAATCTCCACTTGGAAATTCCACAAAAAGAGGGTTTCAAATCTGCTCTGTCTAAAGTAAGGTTCAACTCTGTCAGTTGAACACATGCAGCCCAAAGAAGTTACTGAGAATTCTTCTGTCTAGCGTTATATGCAGAAATCCCGTTTCCAACGAAATCCTCAAAGAGGTCCAAATATCCACCTGCAGGCTATACAATCAGAGTGTTTCCAAACTGCTCTATGAAAACAAAGGTTAAACTCTGTGAGTGGAACTCACACATCCCAAAGTGGTTGCTGAGAATGATTCTCTCTAGTTTTTATACGAAGATATTTCCTTTTCAACCGTAAGCCCAAAATCGCTTGAAATCTCCACTTGGAAATTCCACAAAAAGAGGGTTTCAAATCTGCTCTGTCTAAAGTAAGGTTCAACTCTGTCAGTTGAACACATGCAGCCCAAAGAAGTTACTGAGAATTCTTCTGTCTAGCGTTATATGCAGAAATACCGTTTCCAACGAAATCCTCAAAGAGGTCCAAATATCCTCTTGCAGACTTTACAAACAGAGTGTTTCCAATCTGCTCTATGAAAACATAGGTTAAACTCTGTGAGTGGAACGCACACATCCCAAAGAGTTTGCAGAGAATGATTCTCTCTAGTTTTTATAGGAAGATATTTCCTTTTCTACCGTAGGCCCAAATCGCTTGAAATCTCCACTTGGAAATTCAAGAAAAAGAGGGTTTCAAATCTGCTCTGTCTAAAGTAAGGTTCAACTCAGTGAGTTGAACACAGGCAGCCCAAAGAAGTTACTGACAATTCTTCTGTCTAGCGTTATACGCAGAAATCCCGTTTCCAACAAAATCCTCAAAGAGGTCCAAATATCCACTTGCAGATTTTACAAATAGAGTGTTTCCAAACTGCTCTATGAAAACAAAGGTTGAACTCTGTGAGAGGAACGCACACATCCCAAAGTGTTTGCTGAGAATGATTCCCTCTAGTTTTTATATGAAGATATTTCCTTTTCTACCATAGGCCCAAATCTCTTGAAATCTCCACTTGCAAATTCCACAAAAAGAGGGTTTCAAATCTGCTCTGTCTAAAGGAAGGTTCAACTCTGTGTATTGAACACACGCAGGCCAAAGAAGTTACTGAGAATTCTTCTGTCTAGCGTTATATGCAGAAATCCCGTTTCCAACGATATCCTCAAAGAGGTCCAAATATCCAATTGCAGGCTTTACAAACAGAGTGTTTCCAAACTGCTCTATGAAAACAAAGGTTAAACTCTGTGAGTGGAACTCACAAATCCCAAAGTGGTTGCTGAGAATGATTCTCTCTAGTTTTTATACGAAGATATTTCCTTTTCTACCGTAGGCCCAAAATCGCTTGAAATCTCCACTTGGAAATTCCTCAAAAAGAGGGTTTCAAATCTGCTCTGTCTAAAGTAAGGTTCAACTCTGTGAGTTGAACACACGCAGCCCAAAGAAGTTACTGACAATTCTTCTGTCTAGCGTTATATGCAGAAATCCCGTTTCCAACGAAATCCTCAAAGAGGTCTCAATATCCACTTGCAGACTTTACAAACAGAGTGTTTCCAGACTGCTCTATGAAAACAAAGGTTAAACACTGTGAGTGGAACTCACACATCTCAAAGTGGTTGCTGAGAATGATTCTCTCTAGTTTTTATACGAAGATATTTCCTTTTCAACCGTAGGCCCAAAATCGATTGAAATCTCCACTTGGAAATTCCACAAAAAGAGGGTTTCAAATCTGCTCTGTCTAAAGTAAGGTTCAACTCTGTCAGTTGAACACATGCAGCCCAAAGAAGTTACTGAGAATTCTTCTGTCTAGCGTTATATGCAGAAATCCCGTTGCCAACGAAATCCTCAAAGAGGTCCAAATATCCACTTGCAGGCTTTACAAACAGAGTGTTTCCAAACTGCTCTATGAACACAAAGGTTAAACTCTGTGAGTGGAACTCACACATCCCAAAGTGGTTGCTGAGAAAGATTCTCTCTAGTTTTTATACGAAGATATTTCCTTTTCTACCGTAGTCCCAAAATCGCTTGAAATCTCCACTTGGAAATTCCACAAAAAGAGGGTTTCAAATCTGCTCTGTCTAAAGTAAGGTTCAACTCTGTCAGTTGAACACATGCAGCCCTAAGTAGTTACTGAGAATTCTTCTGTCTAGCGTTATATGCAGAAATCCCGTTTCCAACGAAATCCTCAATGAGGTCCAAATATCCACTTGCAGGCTTTACAAACAGAGTGTTTCCAAACTGCTCTATGAAAACAAAGGTTAAACTCTGTGAGTGGAACTCACACATCCCAAAGTGGTTGCTGAGAATGATTCTCTCTAGTTTTTATACGAAGATATTTCCTTTTCTACCGTAGGCCCAAATCACTTGAAATCTCCCCTTGGAAATTCCACAAAAAGAGGGTTTCAAATCTGCTCTTTCTAAAGGAAGGTTCAACTCTGTGAGTTGAACACACGCAGCCCAAAGATGTTACTGAGAATTCTTCTGTGTAGCGTTATATGCAGAAATCCCGTTTCCAACGAAATCCTCAAAGAGGTCTCAATATCCACTTGCAGACTTTACAAACAGAGTGTTTCCAGACTGCTCTATGAAAACAAAGGTTAAACACTGTGAGTGGAACTCACACATCTCAAAGTGGTTGCTGAGAATGATTCTCTCTAGTTTTTATACGAAGATACTTCCTTTTCAACCGTAGGCCCAAAATCGATTAAAATCTCCACTTGGAAATTCCACAAAAAGAGGGTTTCAAATCTGCTCTGTCTAAAGTAAGGTTCAACTCTGTCAGTTGAACACATGCAGCCCAAAGAAGTTACTGAGAATTCTTCTGTCTAGCGTTATATGCAGAAATCCCGTTTCCAATGAAATCCTCAAAGAGGTCTCAATATCCACTTGCAGACTTTACAAACAGAGTGTTTCCAGACTGCTCTATGAAAACAAAGGTTAAACACTGTGAGTGGAACTCACACATCTCAAAGTGGTTGCTGAGAATGATTCTCTCTAGTTTTTATACGAAGATATTTCCTTTTCTACCGTAGGCCCAAAATCAATTGAAATCTCCACTTGGAAATTCCACAAAAAGAGGGTTTCAAATCTGCTCTGTCTAAAGTAAGGTTCAACTCTGTCAGTTGAACACATGCAGCCCAAAGAAGTTACTGAGAATCCTTCTGTCTAGCGTTATATGCAGAAATCCCGTTTCCAACGAAATCCTCAAAGAGGTCCAAATATCCACTTGCAGGCTTTACAAACAGAGTGTTTCCAAACTGCTCTATGAACACAAAGGTTAAACTCTGTGAGTGGAACTCACACATCCCAAAGTGGTTGCTGAGAAAGATTCTCTCTAGTTTTTATACGAAGATATTTCCTTTTCTACCGTAGTCCCAAAATCGCTTGAAATCTCCACTTGGAAATTCCACAAAAAGAGGGTTTCAAATCTGCTCTGTCTAAAGTAAGGTTCAACTCTGTCAGTTGAACACATGCAGCCCTAAGTAGTTACTGAGAATTCTTCTGTCTAGCGTTATATGCAGAAATCCCGTTTCCAACGAAATCCTCAATGAGGTCCAAATATCCACTTGCAGGCTTTACAAACAGAGTGTTTCCAAACTGCTCTATGAACACAAAGGTTAAACTCTGTGAGTGGAACTCACACATCCCAAAGTGGTTGCTGAGAATGATTCTCTCTAGTTTTTATACGAAGATATTTCCTTTTCTACCGTAGGCCCAAATCGCTTGAAATCTCCCCTTGGAAATTCCACAAAAAGAGGGTTTCAAATCTGCTCTTTCTAAAGGAAGGTTCAACTCTGTGAGTTGAACACACGCAGCCCAAAGATGTTACTGAGAATTCTTCTGTGTAGCGTTATATGCAGAAATCCCGTTTCCAACGAAATCCTCAAAGAGGTCTCAATATCCACTTGCAGACTTTACAAACAGAGTGTTTCCAGACTGCTCTATGAAAACAAAGGTTAAACACTGTGAGTGGAACTCACACATCTCAAAGTGGTTGCTGAGAATGATTCTCTCTAGTTTTTATACGAAGATACTTCCTTTTCAACCGTAGGCCCAAAATCGATTGAAATCTCCACTTGGAAATTCCACAAAAAGAGGGTTTCAAATCTGCTCTGTCTAAAGTAAGGTTCAACTCTGTCAGTTGAACACATGCAGCCCAAAGAAGTTACTGAGAATTCTTCTGTCTAGCGTTATATGCAGAAATCCCGTTTCCAACGAAATCCTCAAAGAGGTCTCAATATCCACTTGCAGACTTTACAAACAGAGTGTTTCCAGACTGCTCTATGAAAACAAAGGTTAAACACTGTGAGTGGAACTCACACATCTCAAAGTGGTTGCTGAGAATGATTCTCTCTAGTTTTTATACGAAGATATTTCCTTTTCAACCGTAAGCCCAAAATCGCTTGAAATCTCCACTTGGAAATTCCACAAAAAGAGGGTTTCAAATCTGCTCTGTCTAAAGTAAGGTTCAACTCTGTGAGTTGAACACATGCAGCCCAAAGAAGTTACTGAGAATTCTTCTGTCTAGCGTTATATGCAGAAATCCCGTTTCCAACGAAATCCTCAAAGAGGTCCAAATATCCACTTGCAGGCTTTACAAACAGAGTGTTTCCAAACTGCTCTATGAACACAAAGGTTAAACTCTGTGAGTGGAACTCACACATCCCAAAGTGGTTGCTGAGAATGATTCTCTCTAGTTTTTATACGAAGATATTTCCTTTTCTACCGTAGGCCCAAAATCGCTTGAAATCTCCACTTGGAAATTCCACAAAAAGAGGGTTTCAAATCTGCTCTGTCTAAAGTAAGGTTCAACTCTGTGAGTTGAACACATGCAGCCCAAAGAAGTTACTGAGAATTCTTCTGTCTAGCGTTATATGCAGAAATCCCGTTTCCAACGAAATCCTCCAAGAGGTCCAAATATCCACTTGCAGACTTTACAAACAGAGTGTTTCCAATCTGCTCTATGAAAACATAGGTTAAACTCTGTGAGTGGAACGCACACATCCCAAAGAGTTTGCAGAGAATGATTCTCTCTAGTTTTTATAGGAAGATATTTCCTTTTCTACCGTAGGCCCAAATCGCTTGAAATCTCCACTTGGAAATTCAAGAAAAAGAGGGTTTCAAATCTGCTCTGTCTAAAGTAAGGTTCAACTCTGTGAGTTGAACACAGGCAGCCCAAAGAAGTTACTGACAATTCTTCTGTCTAGCGTTATACGCAGAAATCCCGTTTCCAACAAAATCCTCAAAGAGGTCCAAATATCCACTTGCAGATTTTACAAATAGAGTGTTTCCAAACTGCTCTATGAAAACAAAGGTTAAACTCTGTGAGAGGAACGCACACATCCCAAAGTGTTTGCTGAGAATGATTCCCTCTAGTTTTTATATGAAGATATTTCCTTTTCTACCATAGGCCCAAATCTCTTGAAATCTCCAATTGCAAATTCCACAAAAAGAGGGTTTCAAATCTGCTCTGTCTAAAGGAAGGTTCAACTCTGTGTATTGAACACACGCAGGCCAAAGAAGTTACTGAGAATTCTTCTGTCTAGCGTTATATGCAGAAATCCCGTTTCCAACGATATCCTCAAAGAGGTCCAAATATCCAATTGCAGGCTTTACAAACAGAGTGTTTCCAAACTGCTCTATGAAAACAAAGGTTAAACTCTGTGAGTGGAACTCACAAATCCCAAAGTGGTTGCTGAGAATGATTCTCTCTAGTTTTTATACGAAGATATTTCCTTTTCTACCGTAGGCCAAAAATCGCTTGAAATCTCCACTTGGAAATTCCTCAAAAAGAGGGTTTCAAATCTGCTCTGTCTAAAGTAAGGTTCAACTCTGTGAGTTGAACACAAGCAGCCCAAAGAAGTTACTGACAATTCTTCTGTCTAGCGTTATATGCAGAAATCCCGTTTCCAACGAAATCCTCAAAGAGGTCTCAATATCCACTTGCAGACTTTACAAACAGAGTGTTTCCAGACTGCTCTATGAAAACAAAGGTTAAACACTGTGAGTGGAACTCACACATCTCAAAGTGGTTGCTGAGAATGATTCTCTCTAGTTTTTATACGAAGATACTTCCTTTTCAACCGTAGGCCCAAAATCGATTGAAATCTCCACTTGGAAATTCCACAAAAAGAGGGTTTCAAATCTGCTCTGTCTAAAGTAAGGTTCAACTCTGTCAGTTGAACACATGCAGCCCAAAGAAGTTACTGAGAATTCTTCTGTCTAGCGTTATATGCAGAAATCCCGTTTGCAACGAAATCCTCAAAGAGGTCTCAATATCCACTTGCAGACTTTACAAACAGAGTGTTTCCAGACTGCTCTATGAAAACAAAGGTTAAACACTGTGAGTGGAACTCACACATCTCAAAGTGGTTGCTGAGAATGATTCTCTCTAGTTTTTATACGAAGATATTTCCTTTTCAACCGTAAGCCCAAAATCGCTTGAAATCTCCACTTGGAAATTCCACAAAAAGAGGGTTTCAAATCTGCTCTGTCTAAAGTAAGGTTCAACTCTGTCAGTTGAACACATGCAGCCCAAAGAAGTTACTGAGAATTCTTCTGTCTAGCGTTATATGCAGAAATACCGTTTCCAACGAAATCCTCAAAGAGGTCCAAATATCCACTTGCAGGCTTTACAAACAGAGTGTTTCCAAACTGCTCTATGAACACAAAGGTTAAACTCTGTGAGTGGAACTCACACATCCCAAAGTGGTTGCTGAGAATGATTCTCTCTAGTTTTTATACGAACATATTTCCTTTTCTACCGTAGGCCCAAAATCGCTTGAAATCTCCACTTGGAAATTCCACAAAAAGAGGGTTTCAAATCTGCTCTGTCTAAAGTAAGGTTCAACTCTGTGAGTTGAACACAGGCAGCCCAAAGAAGTTACTGACAATTCTTCTGTCTAGCGTTATACGCAGAAATCCCGTTTCCAACAAAATCCTCAAAGAGGTCCAAATATCCACTTGCAGATTTTACAAATAGAGTGTTTCCAAACTGCTCTATGAAAACAAAGGTTAAACTCTGTGAGAGGAACGCACACATCCCAAAGTGTTTGCTGAGAATGATTCCCTCTAGTTTTTATATGAAGATATTTCCTTTTCTACCATAGGCCCAAATCTCTTGAAATCTCCACTTGCAAATTCCACAAAAAGAGGGTTTCAAATCTGCTCTGTCTAAAGGAAGGTTCAACTCTGTGTATTGAACACACGCAGGCCAAAGAAGTTACTGAGAATTCTTCTGTCTAGCGTTATATGCAGAAATCCCGTTTCCAACGATATCCTCAAAGAGGTCCAAATATCCAATTGCAGGCTTTACAAACAGAGTGTTTCCAAACTGCTCTATGAAAACAAAGGTTAAACTCTGTGAGTGGAACTCACAAATCCCAAAGTGGTTGCTGAGAATGATTCTCTCTAGTTTTTATACGAAGATATTTCCTTTTCTACCGTAGGCCAAAAATCGCTTGAAATCTCCACTTGGAAATTCCTCAAAAAGAGGGTTTCAAATCTGCTCTGTCTAAAGTAAGGTTCAACTCTGTGAGTTGAACACAAGCAGCCCAAAGAAGTTACTGACAATTCTTCTGTCTAGCGTTATATGCAGAAATCCCGTTTCCAACGAAATCCTCAAAGAGGTCTCAATATCCACTTGCAGACTTTACAAACAGAGTGTTTCCAGACTGCTCTATGAAAACAAAGGTTAAACACTGTGAGTGGAACTCACACATCTCAAAGTGGTTGCTGAGAATGATTCTCTCTAGTTTTTATACGAAGATACTTCCTTTTCAACCGTAGGCCCAAAATCGATTGAAATCTCCACTTGGAAATTCCACAAAAAGAGGGTTTCAAATCTGCTCTGTCTAAAGTAAGGTTCAACTCTGTCAGTTGAACACATGCAGCCCAAAGAAGTTACTGAGAATTCTTCTGTCTAGCGTTATATGCAGAAATCCCGTTTGCAACGAAATCCTCAAAGAGGTCTCAATATCCACTTGCAGACTTTACAAACAGAGTGTTTCCAGACTGCTCTATGAAAACAAAGGTTAAACACTGTGAGTGGAACTCACACATCTCAAAGTGGTTGCTGAGAATGATTCTCTCTAGTTTTTATACGAAGATATTTCCTTTTCAACCGTAAGCCCAAAATCGCTTGAAATCTCCACTTGGAAATTCCACAAAAAGAGGGTTTCAAATCTGCTCTGTCTAAAGTAAGGTTCAACTCTGTCAGTTGAACACATGCAGCCCAAAGAAGTTACTGAGAATTCTTCTGTCTAGCGTTATATGCAGAAATACCGTTTCCAACGAAATCCTCAAAGAGGTCCAAATATCCACTTGCAGGCTTTACAAACAGAGTGTTTCCAAACTGCTCTATGAACACAAAGGTTAAACTCTGTGAGTGGAACTCACACATCCCAAAGTGGTTGCTGAGAATGATTCTCTCTAGTTTTTATACGAACATATTTCCTTTTCTACCGTAGGCCCAAAATCGCTTGAAATCTCCACTTGGAAATTCCACAAAAAGAGGGTTTCAAATCTGCTCTGTCTAAAGTAAGGTTCAACTCTGTGAGTTGAACACATGCAGCCCAAAGAAGTTACTGAGAATTCTTCTGTCTAGCGTTATATGCAGAAATCCCGTTTCCAACGAAATCCTCAAAGAGGTCCAAATATCCACTTGCAGGCTTTACAAACAGAGTGTTTCCAAACTGCTCTATGAACACAAAGGTTAAACTCTGTGAGTGCAACTCACACATCCCAAAGTGGTTGCTGAGAATGATTCTCTCTAGTTTTTATACGAACATATTTCCTTTTCTACCGTAGGCCCAAAATCGCTTGAAATCTCCACTTGGAAATTCCACAAAAAGAGGGTTTCAAATCTGCTCTGTCTAAAGTAAGGTTCAACTCTGTGAGTTGAACACATGCAGCCCAAAGAAGTTACTGAGAATTCTTCTGTCTAGCGTTATATGCAGAAATCCCGTTTCCAACGAAATCCTCCAAGAGGTCCAAATATCCACTTGCAGACTTTACAAACAGAGTGTTTCCAATCTGCTCTATGAAAACATAGGTTAAACTCTGTGAGTGGAACGCACACATCCCAAAGAGTTTGCAGAGAATGATTCTCTCTAGTTTTTATAGGAAGATATTTCCTTTTCTACCGTAGGCCCAAATCGCTTGAAATCTCCACTTGGAAATTCAAGAAAAAGAGGGTTTCAAATCTGCTCTGTCTAAAGTAAGGTTCAACTCTGTGAGTTGAACACAGGCAGCCCAAAGAAGTTACTGACAATTCTTCTGTCTAGCGTTATACGCAGAAATCCCGTTTCCAACAAAATCCTCAAAGAGGTCCAAATATCCACTTGCAGATTTTACAAATAGAGTGTTTCCAAACTGCTCTATGAAAACAAAGGTTAAACTCTGTGAGAGGAACGCACACATCCCAAAGTGTTTGCTGAGAATGATTCCCTCTAGTTTTTATATGAAGATATTTCCTTTTCTACCATAGGCCCAAATCTCTTGAAATCTCCACTTGCAAATTCCACAAAAAGAGGGTTTCAAATCTGCTCTGTCTAAAGGAAGGTTCAACTCTGTGTATTGAACACACGCAGGCCAAAGAAGTTACTGAGAATTCTTCTGTCTAGCGTTATATGCAGAAATCCCGTTTCCAACGATATCCTCAAAGAGGTCCAAATATCCAATTGCAGGCTTTACAAACAGAGTGTTTCCAAACTGCTCTATGAAAACAAAGGTTAAACTCTGTGAGTGGAACTCACAAATCCCAAAGTGGTTGCTGAGAATGATTCTCTCTAGTTTTTATACGAAGATATTTCCTTTTCTACCGTAGGCCCAAAATCGCTTGAAATCTCCACTTGGAAATTCCTCAAAAAGAGGGTTTCAAATCTGCTCTGTCTAAAGTAAGGTTCAACTCTGTGAGTTGAACACAAGCAGCCCAAAGAAGTTACTGACAATTCTTCTGTCTAGCGTTATATGCAGAAATCCCGTTTCCAACGAAATCCTCAAAGAGGTCTCAATATCCACTTGCAGACTTTACAAACAGAGTGTTTCCAGACTGCTCTATGAAAACAAAGGTTAAACACTGTGAGTGGAACTCACACATCTCAAAGTGGTTGCTGAGAATGATTCTCTCTAGTTTTTATACGAAGATACTTCCTTTTCAACCGTAGGCCCAAAATCGATTGAAATCTCCACTTGGAAATTCCACAAAAAGAGGGTTTCAAATCTGCTCTGTCTAAAGTAAGGTTCAACTCTGTCAGTTGAACACATGCAGCCCAAAGAAGTTACTGAGAATTCTTCTGTCTAGCGTTATATGCAGAAATCCCGTTTGCAACGAAATCCTCAAAGAGGTCTCAATATCCACTTGCAGACTTTACAAACAGAGTGTTTCCAGACTGCTCTATGAAAACAAAGGTTAAACACTGTGAGTGGAACTCACACATCTCAAAGTGGTTGCTGAGAATGATTCTCTCTAGTTTTTATACGAAGATATTTCCTTTTCAACCGTAAGCCCAAAATCGCTTGAAATCTCCACTTGGAAATTCCACAAAAAGAGGGTTTCAAATCTGCTCTGTCTAAAGTAAGGTTCAACTCTGTCAGTTGAACACATGCAGCCCAAAGAAGTTACTGAGAATTCTTCTGTCTAGCGTTATATGCAGAAATACCGTTTCCAACGAAATCCTCAAAGAGGTCCAAATATCCACTTGCAGGCTTTACAAACAGAGTGTTTCCAAACTGCTCTATGAACACAAAGGTTAAACTCTGTGAGTGGAACTCACACATCCCAAAGTGGTTGCTGAGAATGATTCTCTCTAGTTTTTATACGAAGATATTTCCTTTTCTACCGTAGGCCCAAAATCGCTTGAAATCTCCACTTGGAAATTCCACAAAAAGAGGGTTTCAAATCTGCTCTGTCTAAAGTAAGGTTCAACTCTGTGAGTTGAACACATGCAGCCCAAAGAAGTTACTGAGAATTCTTCTGTCTAGCGTTATATGCAGAAATCCCGTTTCCAACGAAATCCTCCAAGAGGTCCAAATATCCACTTGCAGACTTTACAAACAGAGTGTTTCCAATCTGCTCTATGAAAACATAGGTTAAACTCTGTGAGTGGAACGCACACATCCCAAAGAGTTTGCAGAGAATGATTCTCTCTAGTTTTTATAGGAAGATATTTCCTTTTCTACCGTAGGCCCAAATCGCTTGAAATCTCCACTTGGAAATTCAAGAAAAAGAGGGTTTCAAATCTGCTCTGTCTAAAGTAAGGTTCAACTCTGTGAGTTGAACACAGGCAGCCCAAAGAAGTTACTGACAATTCTTCTGTCTAGCGTTATACGCAGAAATCCCGTTTCCAACAAAATCCTCAAAGAGGTCCAAATATCCACTTGCAGATTTTACAAATAGAGTGTTTCCAAACTGCTCTATGAAAACAAAGGTTAAACTCTGTGAGAGGAACGCACACATCCCAAAGTGTTTGCTGAGAATGATTCCCTCTAGTTTTTATATGAAGATATTTCCTTTTCTACCATAGGCCCAAATCTCTTGAAATCTCCACTTGCAAATTCCACAAAAAGAGGGTTTCAAATCTGCTCTGTCTAAAGGAAGGTTCAACTCTGTGTATTGAACACACGCAGGCCAAAGAAGTTACTGAGAATTCTTCTGTCTAGCGTTATATGCAGAAATCCCGTTTCCAACGATATCCTCAAAGAGGTCCAAATATCCAATTGCAGGCTTTACAAACAGAGTGTTTCCAAACTGCTCTATGAAAACAAAGGTTAAACTCTGTGAGTGGAACTCACAAATCCCAAAGTGGTTGCTGAGAATGATTCTCTCTAGTTTTTATACGAAGATATTTCCTTTTCTACCGTAGGCCCAAAATCGCTTGAAATCTCCACTTGGAAATTCCTCAAAAAGAGGGTTTCAAATCTTCTCTGTCTAAAGTAAGGTTCAACTCTGTGAGTTGAACACACGCAGCCCAAAGAAGTTGCTGACAATTCTTCTGTCTAGCGTTATATGCAGAAATCCCGTTTCCAACGAAATCCTCAAAGAGGTCTCAATATCCACTTGCAGACTTTACAAACAGAGTGTTTCCAGACTGCTCTATGAAAACAAAGGTTAAACACTGTGAGTGGAACTCACACATCTCAAAGTGGTTGCTGAGAATGATTCTCTCTAGTTTTTATACGAAGATACTTCCTTTTCAACCGTAGGCCCAAAATCGATTGAAATCTCCACTTGGAAATTCCACAAAAAGAGGGTTTCAAATCTGCTCTGTCTAAAGTAAGGTTCAACTCTGTCAGTTGAACACATGCAGCCCAAAGAAGTTACTGAGAATTCTTCTGTCTAGCGTTATATGCAGAAATCCCGTTTCCAACGAAATCCTAAAAGAGGTCTCAATATCCACTTGCAGACTTTACAAACAGAGTGTTTCCAGACTGCTCTATGAAAACAAAGGTTAAACACTGTGAGTGGAACTCACACATCTCAAAGTGGTTGCTGAGAATGATTCTCTCTAGTTTTTATACGAAGATATTTCCTTTTCAACCGTAAGCCCAAAATCGCTTGGAATCTCCACTTGGAAATTCCACAAAAAGAGGGTTTCAAATCTGCTCTGTCTAAAGTAAGGTTCAACTCTGTCAGTTGAACACATGCAGCCCAAAGAAGTTACTGAGAATTCTTCTGTCTAGCGTTATATGCAGAAATACCGTTTCCAACGAAATCCTCAAAGAGGTCCAAATATCCACTTGCAGGCTTTACAAACAGAGTGTTTCCAAACTGCTCTATGAACACAAAGGTTAAACTCTGTGAGTGGAACTCACACATCCCAAAGTGGTTGCTGAGAATGATTCTCTCTAGTTTTTATACGAAGATATTTCCTTTTCTACCGTAGGCCCAAAATCGCTTGAAATCTCCACTTGGAAATTCCACAAAAAGAGGGTTTCAAATCTGCTCTGTCTAAAGTAAGGTTCAACTCTGTCAGTTGAACACATGCAGCCCAAAGAAGTTACTGAGAATTCTTCTGTCTAGCGTTATATGCAGAAATCCCGTTTCCAACGAAATCCTCAAAAAGGTCCAAATATCCACTTGCAGGCTATACAAACAGAGTGTTTCCAAACTGCTCTATGAACACAAAGGTTAAACTCTGTGAGTGGAACTCACACATCCCAAAGTGGTTGCTGAGAATGATTCTCTCTAGTTTTTATACGAAGATATTTCCTTTTCTACCGTAGGCCCAAAATCGCTTGAAATCTCCACTTGGAAATTCCACAAAAAGAGGGTTTCAAATCTGCTCTGTCTAAAGTAAGGTTCAACTCTGTGAGTTGAACACATGCAGCCCAAAGAAGTTACTGAGAATTCTTCTGTCTGGCGTTATATGCAGAAATCCCGTTTCCAACGAAATCCTCCAAGAGGTCCAAATATCCTCTTGCAGACTTTACAAACAGAGTGTTTCCAATCTGCTCTATGAAAACATAGGTTAAACTCTGTGAGTGGAACGCACACATCCCAAAGAGTTTGCAGAGAATGATTCTCTCTAGTTTTTATAGGAAGATATTTCCTTTTCTACCGTAGGCCCAAATCGCTTGAAATCTCCACTTGGAAATTCAAGAAAAAGAGGGTTTCAAATCTGCTCTGTCTAAAGTAAGGTTCAACTCTGTGAGTTGAACACAGGCAGCCCAAAGAAGTTACTGACAATTCTTCTGTCTAGCGTTATACGCAGAAATACCGTTTCCAACGAAATCCTCAAAGAGGTCCAAATATCCACTTGCAGGCTTTACAAACAGAGTGTTTCCAAACTGCTCTATGAAAACAAAGGTTAAACTCTGTGAGAGGAACGCACACATCCCAAAGTGTTTGCTGAGAATGATTCCCTCTAGTTTTTATATGAAGATATTTCCTTTTCTACCATAGGCCCAAATCTCTTGAAATCTCCACTTGCAAATTCCACAAAAAGAGGGTTTCAAATCTGCTCTGTCTAAAGGAAGGTTCAACTCTGTGTATTGAACACACGCAGGCCAAAGAAGTTACTGAGAATTCTTCTGTCTAGCGTTATATGCAGAAATCCCGTTTCCAACGATATCCTCAAAGAGGTCCAAATATCCAATTGCAGGCTTTACAAACAGAGTGTTTCCAAACTGCTCTATGAAAACAAAGGTTAAACTCTGTGAGTGGAACTCACAAATCCCAAAGTGGTTGCTGAGAATGATTCTCTCTAGTTTTTATACGAAGATATTTCCTTTTCTACCGTAGGCCCAAAATCGCTTGAAATCTCCACTTGGAAATTCCTCAAAAAGAGGGTTTCAAATCTGCTCTGTCTAAAGTAAGGTTCAACTCTGTGAGTTGAACACACGCAGCCCAAAGAAGTTACTGACAATTCTTCTGTCTAGCTTTATATGCAGAAATCCCGTTTCCAACGAAATCCTCAAAGAGGTCTCAATATCCACTTGCAGACTTTACAAACAGAGTGTTTCCAGACTGCTCTATGAAAACAAAGGTTAAACACTGTGAGTGGAACTCACACATCTCAAAGTGGTTGCTGAGAATGATTCTCTCTAGTTTTTATACGAAGATATTTCCTTTTCAACCGTAGGCCCAAAATCGATTGAAATCTCCACTTGGAAATTCCACAAAAAGAGGGTTTCAAATCTGCTCTGTCTAAAGTAAGGTTCAACTCTGTCAGTTGAACACATGCAGCCCAAAGAAGTTACTGAGAATTCTTCTGTCTAGCGTTATATGCAGAAATCCCGTTTCCAACGAAATCCTCAAAGAGGTCCAAATATCCACTTGCAGGCTTTACAAACAGAGTGTTTCCAAACTGCTCTATGAACACAAAGGTTAAACTCTGTGAGTGGAACTCACACATCCCAAAGTGGTTGCTGAGAAAGATTCTCTCTAGTTTTTATACGAAGATATTTCCTTTTCTACCGTAGTCCCAAAATCGCTTGAAATCTCCACTTGGAAATTCCACAAAAAGAGGGTTTCAAATCTGCTCTGTCTAAAGTAAGGTTCAAATCTGTCAGTTGAACACAAGCAGCCCTAAGAAGTTACTGAGAATTCTTCTGTCTGGCGTTATACGCAGAAATCCCGTTTCCAACAAAATCCTCAAAGAGGTCCAAATATCCACTTGCAGATTTTACAAATAGAGTGTTTCCAAACTGCTCTATGAAAACAAAGGTTAAACTCTGTGAGAGGAACGCACACATCCCAAAGTGTTTGCTGAGAATGATTCCCTCTAGTTTTTATATGAAGATATTTCCTTTTCTACCATAGGCCCAAATCTCTTGAAATCTCCACTTGCAAATTCCACAAAAAGAGGGTTTCAAATCTGCTCTGTCTAAAGGAAGGTTCAACTCTGTGTATTGAACACACGCAGGCCAAAGAAGTTACTGAGAATTCTTCTGTCTAGCGTTATATGCAGAAATCCCGTTTCCAACGATATCCTCAAAGAGGTCCAAATATCCAATTGCAGGCTTTACAAACAGAGTGTTTCCAAACTGCTGTATGAAAACAAAGGTTAAACTCTGTGAGTGGAACTCACAAATAACAAAGTGGTTGCTGAGAATGATTCTCTCTAGTTTTTATACGAAGATATTTCCTTTTCTACCGTAGGCCCAAAATCGCTTGAAATCTCCACTTGGAAATTCCTCAAAAAGAGGGTTTAAAATCTGCTCTGTCTAAAGTAAGGTTCAACTCTGTGAGTTGAACACACGCAGCCCAAAGAAGTTACTGACAATTCTTCTGTCTAGCGTTATATGCAGAAATCCCGTTTCCAACGAAATCCTCAAAGAGGTCTCAATATCCACTTGCAGACTTTACAAACACAGTGTTTCCAGACTGCTCTATGAAAACAAAGGTTAAACACTGTGAGTGGAACTCACACATCTCAAAGTGGTTGCTGAGAATGATTCTCTCTAGTTTTTATACGAAGATATTTCCTTTTCAACCGTAGGCCCAAAATCGATTGAAATCTCCACTTGGAAATTCCACAAAAAGAGGGTTTCAAATCTGCTCTGTCTAAAGGAAGGTTCAACTCTGTCAGTTGAACACATGCAGCCCAAAGAAGTTACTGAGAATTCTTCTGTCTAGCGTTATATGCAGAAATCCCGTTTCCAACGAAATCCTCAAAGAGGTCCAAATATCCACTTGCAGGCTTTACAAACAGAGTGTTTCCAAACTGCTCTATGAACACAAAGGTTAAACTCTGTGAGTGGAACTCACACATCCCAAAGTGGTTGCTGAGAATGATTCTCTCTAGTTTTTATACGAAGATATTTCCTTTTCTACCGTAGGCCCAAAATCGCTTGAAATCTCCACTTGGAAATTCCACAAAAAGAGGGTTTCAAATCTGCTCTGTCTAAAGTAAGGTTCAACTCTGTCAGTTGAACACATGCAGCCCAAAGAAGTTACTGAGAATTCTTCTGTCTATCGTTATATGCAGAAATCCCGTTTCCAACGAAATCCTCAAAGAGGTCCAAATATCCACTTGCAGGCTTTACAAACAGAGTGTTTCCAAACTGCTCTATGAACACAAAGGTTAAACTCTGTGAGTGCAACTCACACATCCCAAAGTGGTTGCTGAGAATGATTCTCTCTAGTTTTTATACGAAGATATTTCCTTTTCTACCGTAGGCCCAAATTCGCTTGAAATCTCCACTTGGAAATTCCACAAAAAGAGGGTTTCAAATCTGCTCTGTCTAAAGTAAGGTTCAACTCTGTGAGTTGAACACATGCAGCCCAAAGAAGTTACTGAGAATTCTTCTGTCTAGCGTTATATGCAGAAATCCCGTTTCCAACGAAATCCTCAAAGAGGTCCAAATATCCACTTGCAGACTTTACAAACAGAGTGTTTCCAATCTGCTCTATGAAAACATAGGTTAAACTCTGTGAGTGGAACGCACACATCCCAAAGAGTTTGCAGAGAATGATTCTCTCTAGTTTTTATACGAAGATATTTCCTTTTCTACCGTAGGCCCAAATAGCTTGAAATCTCCACTTGGAAATTCAAGAAAAAGAGGGTTTCAAATCTGCTCTGTCTAAAGTAAGGTTCAACTCTGTGAGTTGAACACAGGCAGCCCAAAGAAGTTACTGACAATTCTTCTGTCTAGCGTTATACGCAGAAATCCCGTTTCCAACAAAATCCTCAAAGAGGTCCAAATATCCACTTGCAGATTTTACAAATAGAGTGTTTCCAAACTGCTCTATGAAAACAAAGGTTAAACTCTGTGAGAGGAACGCACACATCCCAAAGTGTTTGCTGAGAATGATTCCCTCTAGTTTTTATATGAAGATATTTCCTTTTCTACCATAGGCCCAAATCTCTTGAAATCTCCACTTGCAAATTCCACAAAAAGAGGGTTTCAAATCTGCTCTGTCTAAAGGAAGGTTCAACTCTGTGTATTGAACACACGCAGGCCAAAGAAGTTACTGAGAATTCTTCTGTCTAGCGTTATATGCAGAAATCCCGTTTCCAACGATATCCTCAAAGAGGTCCAAATATCCAATTGCAGGCTTTACAAACAGAGTGTTTCCAAACTGCTCTATGAAAACAAAGGTTAAACTCTGTGAGTGGAACTCACAAATCCCAAAGTGGTTGCTGAGAATGATTCTCTCTAGTTTTTATACGAAGATATTTCCTTTTCTACCGTAGGCCCAAAATCGCTTGAAATCTCCACTTGGAAATTCCTCAAAAAGAGGGTTTAAAATCTGCTCTGTCTAAAGTAAGGTTCAACTCTGTGAGTTGAACACACGCAGCCCAAAGAAGTTACTGACAATTCTTCTGTCTAGCGTTATATGCAGAAATCCCGTTTCCAACGAAATCCTCAAAGAGGTCTCAATATCCACTTGCAGACTTTACAAACAGAGTGTTTCCAGACTGCTCTATGAAAACAAAGGTTAAACACTGTGAGTGGAACTCACACATCTCAAAGTGGTTGCTGAGAATGATGCTCTCTAGTTTTTATACGAAGATATTTCCTTTTCAACCGTAGGCCCAAAACAGATTGAAATCTCCACTTGGAAATTCCACAAAAAGAGGGTTTCAAATCTGCTCTGTCTAAAGTAAGGTTCAACTCTGTCAGTTGAACACATGCAGCCCAAAGAAGTTACTGAGAATTCTTCTGTCTAGCGTTATATGCAGAAATCCCGTTTCCAACGAAATCCTCAAAGAGGTCCAAATATCCACTTGCAGGCTTTACAAACAGAGTGTTTCCAAACTGCTCTATGAACACAAAGGTTAAACTCTGTGAGTGGAACTCACACATCCCAAAGTGGTTGCTGAGAATGATTCTCTCTAGTTTTTATACGAAGATATTTCCTTTTCTACCGTAGGCCCAAAATCGCTTGAAATCTCCACTTGGAAATTCCACAAAAAGAGGGTTTCAAATCTGCTCTGTCTAAAGTAAGGTTCAACTCTGTCAGTTGAACACATGCAGCCCTAAGAAGTTACTGAGAATTCTTCTGTCTAGCGTTATATGCAGAAATCCCGTTTCCAAAGAAATCCTCAATGAGGTCCAAATATCCACTTGCAGGCTTTACAAACAGAGTGTTTCCAAACTGCTCTATGAAAACAAAGGTTAAACTCTGTGAGTGGAACTCACACATCTCAAAGTGGTTGCTGAGAATGATTCTCTCTAGTTTTTATACGAAGATATTTCCTTTTCTACCGTAGGCCCAAATCGCTTGAAATCTCCCCTTGGAAATTCCACAAAAAGAGGGTTTCAAATCTGCTCTTTCTAAAGGAAGGTTCAACTCTGTGAGTTGAACACACGCATCCCAAAGATGTTACTGAGAATTCTTCTGTCTAGCGTTATATGCAGAAATCCCGTTTCCAACGAAATCCTCAAAGAGGTCTCAATATCCACTTGCAGACTTTACAGAGTGTTTCCAGACTGCTCTATGAAAACAAAGGTTAAACACTGTGAGTGGAACTCACACATCTCAAAGTGGTTGCTGAGAATGATTCTCTCTAGTTTTTATACGAAGATACTTCCTTTTCAACCGTAGGCCCAAAATCGATTGAAATCTCCACTTGGAAATTCCACAAAAAGAGGGTTTCAAATCTGCTTTGTCTAAAGTAAGGTTCAACTCTGTCAGTTGAACACATGCAGCCCAAATAAGTTACTGAGAATTCTTCTGTCTAGCGTTATATGCAGAAATCCCATTTACAACGAAATCCTCAAAGAGGTCCAAATATCCACTTGCAGGCTTTACAAACAGAGTGTTTCCAAACTGCTCTATGAACACAAAGGTTAAACTCTGTGAGTGGAACTCAGACATCCCAAAGTGGTTGCTGAGAATGATTCTCTCTAGTTTTTATACGAAGATATTTCCTTTTCTACCGTAGGCCCAAAATCGCTTGAAATCTCCACTTGGAAATTCCACAAAAAGAGGGTTTCAAATCTGCTCTGTCTAAAGTAAGGTTCAACTCTGTCAGTTGAACACATGCAGCCCAAAGAAGTTACTGAGAATTCTTCTGTCTAGCGTTATATGCAGAAATCCCGTTTCCAACGAAATCCTCAAAGAGGTCCAAATATCCACTTGCAGACTTTACAAACAGAGTGTTTCCAATCTGCTCTATGAAAACATAGGTTAAACTCTGTGAGTGGAACGCACACATCCCAAAGAGTTTGCAGAGAATGATTCTCTCTAGTTTTTATACGAAGATATTTCCTTTTCTACCGTAGGCCCAAATCGCTTGAAATCTCCACTTGGAAATTCAAGAAAAAGAGGGTTTCAAATCTGCTCTGTCTAAAGTAAGGTTCAACTCTGTGAGTTGAACACAGGCAGCCCAAAGAAGTTCCTGACAATTCTTCTGTCTAGCGTTATACGCAGAAATCCCGTTTCCATCAAAATCCTCAAAGAGGTCCAAATATCCACTTGCAGATTTTACAAATAGAGTGTTTCCAAACTGCTCTATGAAAACAAAGGTTAAACTCTGTGAGAGGAACGCACACATCCCAAAGTGTTTGCTGAGAATGATTCCCTCTAGTTTTTATATGAAGATATTTCCTTTTCTACCATAGGCCCAAATCTCTTGAAATCTCCACTTGCAAATTCCACAAAAAGAGGGTTTCAAATCTGCTCTGTCTAAAGGAAGGTTCAACTCTGTGTATTGAACACACGCAGGCCAAAGAAGTTACTGAGAATTCTTCTGTCTAGCGTTATATGCAGAAATCCCGTTTCCAACGATATCCTCAAAGAGGTCCAAATATCCAATGGCAGGCTTTACAAACAGAGTGTTTCCAAACTGCTCTATGAAAACAAAGGTTAAACTCTGTGAGTGGAACTCACAAATCCCAAATTGGTTGCTGAGAATGATTCTCTCTAGTTTTTATACGAAGATATTTCCTTTTCTACCGTAGGCCCAAAATCGCTTGAAATCTCCACTTGGAAATTCCTCAAAAAGAGGGTTTCAAATCTGCTCTGTCTAAAGTAAGGTTCAACTCTGTGAGTTGAACACACGCAGCCCAAAGAAGTTACTGACAATTCTTCTGTCTAGCGTTATATGCAGAAATCCCGTTTCCAACGAAATCCTCAAAGAGGTCTCAATATCCACTTGCAGACTTTACAAACAGAGTGTTTCCAGACTGCTCTATGAAAACAAAGGTTAAACACTGTGAGTGGAACTCACACATCTCAAAGTGGTTGCTGAGAATGATTCTCTCTAGTTTTTATACGAAGATATTTCCTTTTCAACCGTAGGCCCAAAATCGCTTGAAATCTCCACTTGGAAATTCCACAAAAAGAGGGTTTCAAATCTGCTCTGTCTAAAGGAAGGTTCAACTCTGTCAGTTGAACACATGCAGCCCAAAGAAGTTACTGAGAATTCTTCTGTCTAGCGTTATATGCAGAAATCCCGTTTCCAACGAAATCCTCAATGAGGTCCAAATATCCACCTGCAGGCTTTACAATCAGAGTGTTTCCAAACTGCTCTATGAACACAAAGGTTAAACTCTGTGAGTGGAACTCACACATCCCAAAGTGGTTGCTGAGAATGATTCTCTCTAGTTTTTATACGAAGATATTTCCTTTTCAACCGTAAGCCCAAAATCGCTTGAAATCTCCACTTGGAAATTCCACAAAAAGAGGGTTTCAAATCTGCTCTGTCTAAAGTAAGGTTCAACTCTGTCAGTTGAACACATGCAGCCCAAAGAAGTTACTGAGAATTCTTCTGTCTAGCGTTATATGCAGAAATACCGTTTCCAACTAAATCCTCAAAGAGGTCCAGATATCCACTTGCAGACTTTACAAACAGAGTGTTTCCAATCTGCTCTATGAAAACATAGGTTAAACTCTGTGAGTGGAACGCACACATCCCAAAGAGTTTGCAGAGAATGATTCTCTCTAGTTTTTATAGGAAGATATTTCCTTTTCTACCGTAGGCCCAAATCGCTTGAAATCTCCACTTGGAAATTCAAGAAAAAGAGGGTTTCAAATCTGCTCTGTCTAAAGTAAGGTTCAACTCTGTGAGTTGAACACAGGCAGCCCAAAGAAGTTACTGACAATTCTTCTGTCTAGCGTTATATGCAGAAATCCCGTTTCCAACGAAATCCTCAAAGAGGTCTCAATATCCACTTGCAGACTTTACAAACAGAGTGTTTCCAGACTGCTCTATGAAAACAAAGGTTAAACACTGTGAGTGGAACTCACACATCTCAAAGTGGTTGCTGAGAATGATTCTCTCTAGTTTTTATACGAAGATATTTCCTTTTCAACCGTAGGCCCAAAATCGATTGAAATCTCCACTTGGAAATTCCACAAAAAGAGGGTTTCAAATCTGCTCTGTCTAAAGTAAGGTTCAACTCTGTGAGTTGAACACATGCAGCCCAAAGAAGTTACTGAGAATTCTTCTGTCTAGCGTTATAAGCAGAAATCCCGTTTCCAACGAAATCCTCAAAGAGGTCCAAATATCCACTTGCAGGCTTTACAAACAGAGTGTTTCCAAACTGCTCTATGAACACAAAGGTTAAACTCTGTGAGTGGAACTCACACATCCCAAAGTGGTTGCTGAGAAAGATTCTCTCTAGTTTTTATACGAAGATATTTCCTTTTCTACCGTAGTCCCAAAATCGCTTGAAATCTCCACTTGGAAATTCCACAAAAAGAGGGTTTCAAATCTGCTCTGTCTAAAGTAAGGTTCAACTCTGTCAGTTGAACACATGCAGCCCTAAGTAGTTACTGAGAATTCTTCTGTCTAGCGTTATATGCAGAAATCCCGATTCCAACGAAATCCTCAATGAGGTCCAAATATCCACTTGCAGGCTTTACAAACAGAGTGTTTCCAAACTGCTCTATGAAAACAAAGGTTAAACTCTGTGAGTGGAACTCACACATCCCAAAGTGGTTGCTGAGAATGATTCTCTCTAGTTTTTATACGAAGATATTTCCTTTTCTACCGTAGGCCCAAATCGCTTGAAATCTCCCCTTGGAAATTCCACAAAAAGAGGGTTTCAAATCTGCTCTTTCTAAAGGAAGGTTCAACTCTGTGAGTTGAACACACGCAGCCCAAAGATGTTACTGAGAATTCTTCTGTCTAGCGTTATATGCAGAAATCCCGTTTCCAACGAAATCCTCAAAGAGGTCTCAATATCCACTTGCAGACTTTACAAACAGAGTGTTTCCAGACTGCTCTATGAAAACAAAGGTTAAACACTGTGAGTGGAACTCACACATCTCAAAGTGGTTGCTGAGAATGATTCTCTCTAGTTTTTATACGAAGATACTTCCTTTTCAACCGTAGGCCCAAAATCAATTGAAATCTCCACTTGGAAATTCCACAAAAAGAGGGTTTCAAATCTGCTCTGTCTAAAGTAAGGTTCAACTCTGTCAGTTGAACACATGCAGCCCAAAGAAGTTACTGAGAATTCTTCTGCCTAGCGTTATATGCAGAAATCCCGTTTCCAACGAAATCCTCAAAGAGGTCTCAATATCCACTTGCAGACTTTACAAACAGAGTGTTTCCAGACTGATCTATGAAAACAAAGGTTAAACACTGTGAGTGGAACTCACACATCTCAAAGTGGTTGCTGAGAATGATTCTCTCTAGTTTTTATACGAAGATATTTCCTTTTCAACCGTAAGCCCAAAATCGCTTGAAATCTCCACTTGGAAATTCCACAAAATGAGGGTTTCAAATCTGCTCTGTCTAAAGTAAGGTTCAACTCTGTGAGTTCAACACATGCAGCCCAAAGAAGTTACTGAGAATTCTTCTGTCTAGCGTTATATGCAGAAATCCCGTTTCCAACGAAATCCTCAAAGAGGTCCAAATATCCACTTGCAGGCTTTACAAACAGAGTGTTTCCAAACTGCTCTATGAACACAAAGGTTAAACTCTGTGAGTGGAACTCACACATCCCAAAGTGGTTGCTGAGAATGATTCTCTCTAGTTTTTATACGAAGATATTTCCTTTTCTACCGTAGGCCCAAAATCGCTTGAAATCTCAACTTGGAAATTCCACAAAAAGAGGGTTTCAAATCTGCTCTGTCTAAAGTAAGGTTCAACTCTGTGAGTTGAACACATGCAGCCCAAAGAAGTTACTGAGAATTCTTCTGTCTGGCGTTATATGCAGAAATCCCGTTTCCAACGAAATCCTCCAAGAGGTCCAAATATCCACTTGCAGACTTTACAAACAGAGTGTTTCCAATCTGCTCTATGAAAACATAGGTTAAACTCTGTGAGTGGAACGCACACATCCCAAAGAGTTTGCAGAGAATGATTCTCTCTAGTTTTTATAGGAAGATATTTCCTTTTCTACCGTAGGCCCAAATCGCTTGAAATCTCCACTTGGAAATTCAAGAAAAAGAGGGTTTCAAATCTGCTCTGTCTAAAGTAAGGTTCAACTCTGTGAGTTGAACACATGCAGCCCAAAGAAGTTACTGACAATTCTTCTGTCTAGCGTTATATGCAGAAATCCCGTTTCCAACGATATCCTCAAAGAGGTCCAAATATACAATTGCAGGCTTTACAAACAGAGTGTTTCCAAACTGCTCTATGAAAACAAAGGTTAAACTCTGTGAGTGGAACTCACAAATCCCAAAGTGGTTGCTGAGAATGATTCTCTCTAGTTTTTATACGAAGATATTTCCTTTTCTACCGTAGGCCCAAAATCGCTTGAAATCTCCACTTGGAAATTCCACAAAAAGAGGGTTTAAAATCTGCTCTGTCTAAAGTAAGGTTCAACTCTGTGAGTTGAACACACGCAGCCCAAAGAAGTTACTGACAATTCTTCTGTCTAGCGTTATATGCAGAAATCCCGTTTCCAACGAAATCCTCAAAGAGGTCTCAATATCCACTTGCAGACTTTACAAACAGAGTGTTTCCAGACTGCTCTATGAAAACAAAGGTTAAACACTGTGAGTGGAACTCACACATCTCAAAGTGGTTGCTGAGAATGATTCTCTCTAGTTTTTATACGAAGATATTTCCTTTTCAACCGTAGGCCCAAAATCGATTGAAATCTCCACTTGGAAATTCCACAAAAAGAGGGTTTGAAATCTGCTCTGTCTAAAGTAAGGTTCAACTCTGTCAGTTGAACACATGCAGCCCAAAGAAGTTACAGAGAATTCTTCTGTCTAGCGTTATATGCAGAAATCCCGTTTCCAACGAAATCCTCAAAGAGGTCCAAATATCCACTTGCAGGCTTTACAAACAGAGTGTTTCCAAACTGCTCTATGAACACAAAGGTTAAACTCTGTGAGTGGAACTCACACATCCCAAAGTGGTTGCTGAGAAAGATTCTCTCTAGTTTTTATACGAAGATATTTCCTTTTCTACCGTAGTCCCAAAATCGCTTGAAATCTCCACTTGGAAATTCCACAAAAAGAGGGTTTCAAATCTGCTCTGTCTAAAGTAAGGTTCAACTCTGTCAGTTGAACACATGCAGCCCTAAGAAGTTACTGAGAATTCTTCTGTCTAGCGTTATATGCAGAAATCCCGTTTCCAACGAAATCCTCAATGAGGTCCAAATATCCACTTGCAGGCTTTACAAACAGAGTGTTTCCAAACTGCTCTATGAAAACAAAGGTTAAACTCTGTGAGTGGAACTCACACATCCCAAAGTGGTTGCTGAGAATGATTCTCTCTAGTTTTTATACGAAGATATTTCCTTTTCTACCGTAGGCCCAAATCGCTTGAAATCTCCCCTTGGAAATTCCACAAAAAGAGGGTTTCAAACCTGCTCTTTCTAAAGGAAGGTTCAACTCTGTGAGTTGAACACACGCAGCCCAAAGATGTTACTGAGAATTCTTCTGTCTAGCGTTATATGCAGAAATCCCGTTTCCAACGAAATCCTCAAAGAGGTCTCAATATCCACTTGCAGACCTTACAAACAGAGTGTTTCCACACTGCTCTATGAAAACAAAGGTTAAACACTGTGAGTGGAACTCACACATCTCAAAGTGGTTGCTGAGAATGATTCTCTCTAGTTTTTATACGAAGATACTTCCTTTTCAACCGTAGGCCCAAAATCGATTGAAATCTCCACTTGGAAATTCCACAAAAAGAGGGTTTCAAATCTGCTCTGTCTAAAGTAAGGTTCAACTCTGTCAGTTGAACACATGCAGCCCAAAGAAGTTACTGAGAATTCTTCTGTCTAGCGTTATATGCAGAAATCCCGTTTCCAACGAAATCCTCAAAGAGGTCTCAATATCCACTTGCAGACTTTACAAACAGAGTGTTTCCAGACTGCTCTATGAAAGCAAAGGTTAAACACTGTGAGTGGAACTCACACATCTCAAAGTGGTTGCTGAGAATGATTCTCTCTAGTTTTTATACGAAGATATTTCCTTTTCAACCGTAAGCCCAAATGGCTTGAAATCTCCACTTGGAAATTCCACAAAAAGAGGGTTTCAAATCTGCTCTGTCTAAAGTAAGGTTCAACTCTGTCAGTTGAACACATGCAGCCCAAAGAAGTTACTGAGAATTCTTCTGTCTAGCGTTATATGCAGAAATACCGTTTCCAACGAAATCCTCAAAGAGGTCCAAATATCCACTTGCAGGCTTTACAAACAGAGTGTTTCCAAACTGCTCTATGAACACAAAGGTTAAACTCTGTGAGTGGAACTCACACATCCCAAAGTGGTTGCTGAGAATGATTCTCTCTAGTTTTTATACGAAGATATTTCCTTTTCTACCGTAGGCCCAAAATCGCTTGAAATCTCCACTTGGAAATTCCACAAAAAGAGGGTTTCAAATCTGCTCTGTCTAAAGTAAGGTTCAACTCTGTCAGTTGAACACATGCAGCCCAAAGAAGTTACTGAGAATTCTTCTGTCTAGCGTTATATGCAGAAATACCGTTTCCAACGAAATCCTCAAAGAGGTCCAAATATCCTCTTGCAGGCTTTACAAACAGAGTGTTTCCAAACTGCTCTATTAACACAAAGGTTAAACTCTGTGAGTGGAACTCACACATCCCAAAGTGGTTGCTGAGAATGATTCTCTCTAGTTTTTATACGAAGATATTTCCTTTTCTACCGTAGGCCCAAAATCGCTTGAAATCTCCACTTGGAAATTCCACAAAAAGAGGGTTTCAAATCTGCTCTGTCTAAAGTAAGGTTCAACTCTGTGAGTTGAACACATGCAGCCCAAAGAAGTTACTGAGAATTCTTCTGTCTAGCGTTATATGCAGAAATCCCGTTTCCAACGAAATCCTCAAAGAGGTCCAAATATCCACTTGCAGACTTTACAAACAGAGTGTTTCCAATCTGCTCTATGAAAACATAGGTTAAACTCTGTGAGTGGAACGCACACATCCCAAAGAGTTTGCAGAGAATGATTCTCTCTAGTTTTTATACGAAGATATTTCCTTTTCTACCGTAGGCCCAAATCGCTTGAAATCTCCACTTGGAAATTCAAGAAAAAGAGGGTTTCAAATCTGCTCTGTCTAAAGTAAGGTTCAACTCTGTGAGTTGAACACAGGCAGCCCAAAGAAGTTACTGACAATTCTTCTGTCTAGCGTTATACGCAGAAATCCCTTTTCCATCAAAATCCTCAAAGAGGTCCAAATATCCACTTGCAGATTTTACAAATAGAGTGTTTCCAAACTGCTCTATGAAAACAAAGGTTAAACTCTGTGAGAGGAACGCACACATCCCAAAGTGTTTGCTGAGAATGATTCCCTCTAGTTTTTATCTGAAGATATTTCCTTTTCTACCATAGGCCCAAATCTCTTGAAATCTCCACTTGCAAATTCCACAAAAAGAGGGTTTCAAATCTGCTCTGTCTAAAGGAAGGTTCAACTCTGTGTATTGAACACACGCAGGCCAAAGAAGTTACTGAGAATTCTTCTGTCTAGCGTTATATGCAGAAATCCCGTTTCCAACGATATCCTCAAAGAGGTCCAAATATCCAATTGCAGGCTTTACAAGCAGAGTGTTTCCAAACTGCTCTATGAAAACAAAGGTTAAACTCTGTGAGTGGAACTCACAAATCCCAAAGTGGTTGCTGAGAATGATTCTCTCTAGTTTTTATACGAAGATATTTCCTTTTCTACCGTAGGCCCAAAATCGCTTGAAATCTCCACTTGGAAATTCCTCAAAAAGAGGGTTTCAAATCTGCTCTGTCTAAAGTAAGGTTCAACTCTGTGAGTTGAACACACGCAGCCCAAAGAAGTTACTGACAATTCTTCTGTCTAGCGTTATATGCAGAAATCCCGTTTCCAACGAAATCCTCAAAGAGGTCTCAATATCCACTTGCAGACTTTACAAACAGAGTGTTTCCAGACTGCTCTATGAAAACAAAGGTTAAACACTGTGAGTGGAACTCACACATCTCAAAGTGGTTGCTGAGAATGATTCTCTCTAGTTTTTATACGAAGATATTTCCTTTTCAACCGTAGGCCCAAAATCGCTTGAAATCTCCACTTGGAAATTCCACAAAAAGAGGGTTTCAAATCTGCTCTGTCTAAAGTAAGGTTCAACTCTGTCAGTTGAACACATGCAGCCCAAAGAAGTTACTGAGAATTCTTCTGTCTAGCGTTATATGCAGAAATCCCGTTTCCAACGAAATCCTCAATGAGGTCCAAATATCCACCTGCAGGCTTTACAATCAGAGTGTTTCCAAACTGCTCTATGAAAACAAAGGTTAAACTCTGTGAGTGGAACTCACACATCCCAAAGTGGTTGCTGAGAATGATTCTCTCTAGTTTTTATACGAAGATATTTCCTTTTCAACCGTAAGCCCAAAATCGCTTGAAATCTCCACTTGGAAATTCCACAAAAAGAGGGTTTCAAATCTGCTCTGTCTAAAGTAAGGTTCAACTCTGTCAGTTGAACACATGCAGCCCAAAGAAGTTACTGAGAATTCTTCTGTCTAGCGTTATATGCAGAAATACCGTTTCCAACTAAATCCTCAAAGAGGTCCAGATATCCACTTGCAGACTTTACAAACAGAGTGTTTCCAATCTGCTCTATGAAAACATAGGTTAAACTCTGTGAGTGGAACGCACACATCCCAAAGAGTTTGCAGAGAATGATTCTCTCTAGTTTTTATAGGAAGATATTTCCTTTTCTACCGTAGGCCCAAATCGCTTGAAATCTCCACTTGGAAATTCAAGAAAAAGAGGGTTTCAAATCTGCTCTGTCTAAAGTAAGGTTCAAATCTGTGAGTTGAACACAGGCAGCCCAAAGAAGTTACTGACAATTCTTCTGTCTAGCGTTATACGCAGAAATCCCGTTTCCAACAAAATCCTCAAAGAGGTCCAAATATCCACTTGCAGATTTTACAAATAGAGTGTTTCCAAACTGCTCTATGAAAACAAAGGTTAAACTCTGTGAGAGGAACGCACACATCCCAAAGTGTTTGCTGAGAATGATTCCCTCTAGTTTTTATCTGAAGATATTTCCTTTTCTACCATAGGCCCAAATCTCTTGAAATCTCCAATTGCAAATTCCACAAAGAGAGGGTTTCAAATCTGCTCTGTCTAAAGGAAGGTTCAACTCTGTGTATTGAACACACGCAGGCCAAAGAAGTTACTGAGAATTCTTCTGTCTAGCGTTATATGCAGAAATCCCGTTTCCAACGATATCCTCAAAGAGGTCCAAATATCCAATTGCAGGCTTTACAAACAGAGTGTTTCCAAACTGCTCTATGAAAACAAAGGTTAAACTCTGTGAGTGGAACTCACAAATCCCAAAGTGGTTGCTGAGAATGATTCTCTCTAGTTTTTATACGAAGATATTTCCTTTTCTACCGTAGGCCCAAAATCGCTTGAAATCTCCACTTGGAAATTCCTCAAAAAGAGGGTTTCAAATCTGCTCTGTCTAAAGTAAGGTTCAACTCTGTGAGTTGAACACACGCAGCCCAAAGAAGTTACTGACAATTCTTCTGTCTAGCGTTATATGCAGAAATCCCGTTTCCAACGAAATCCTCAAAGAGGTCTCAATATCCACTTGCAGACTTTACAAACAGAGTGTTTCCAGACTGCTCTATGAAAACAAAGGTTAAACACTGTGAGTGGAACTCACACATCTCAAAGTGGTTGCTGAGAATGATTCTCTCTAGTTTTTATACGAAGATATTTCCTTTTCAACCGTAGGCCCAAAATCGATTGAAATCTCCACTTGGAAATTCCACAAAAAGAGGGTTTCAAATCTGCTCTGTCTAAAGTAAGGTTCAACTCTGTCAGTTGAACACATGCAGCCCAAAGAAGTTACTGAGAATTCTTCTGTCTAGCGTTATAAGCAGAAATCCCGTTTCCAACGAAATCCTCAAAGAGGTCCAAATATCCACTTGCAGGCTTTACAAACAGAGTGTTTCCAAACTGCTCTATGAACACAAAGGTTAAACTCTGTGAGTGGAACTCACACATCCCAAAGTGGTTGCTGAGAAAGATTCTCTCTAGTTTTTATACGAAGATATTTCCTTTTCTACCGTAGTCCCAAAATCGCTTGAAATCTCCACTTGGAAATTCCACAAAAAGAGGGTTTCAAATCTGCTCTGTCTAAAGTAAGGTTCAACTCTGTCAGTTGAACACATGCAGCCCTAAGAAGTTACTGAGAATTCTTCTGTCTAGCGTTATATGCAGAAATCCCGATTCCAACGAAATCCTCAATGAGGTCCAAATATCCACTTGCAGGCTTTACAAACAGAGTGTTTCCAAACTGCTCTATGAAAACAAAGGTTAAACTCTGTGAGTGGAACTCACACATCCCAAAGTGGTTGCTGAGAATGATTCTCTCTAGTTTTTATACGAAGATATTTCCTTTTCTACCGTAGGCCCAAATCGCTTGAAATCTCCCCTTGGAAATTCCACAAAAAGAGGGTTTCAAATCTGCTCTTTCTAAAGGAAGGTTCAACTCTGTGAGTTGAACACACGCAGCCCAAAGATGTTACTGAGAATTCTTCTGTGTAGCGTTATATGCAGAAATCCCGTTTCCAACGAAATCCTCAAAGAGGTCTCAATATCCACTTGCAGACTTTACAAACAGAGTGTTTCCAGACTGCTCTATGAAAACAAAGGTTAAACACTGTGAGTGGAACTCACACATCTCAAAGTGGTTGCTGAGAATGATTCTCTCTAGTTTTTATACGAAGATACTTCCTTTTCAACCGTAGGCCCAAAATCAATTGAAATCTCCACTTGGAAATTCCACAAAAAGAGGGTTTCAAATCTGCGCTGTCTAAAGTAAGGTTCAACTCTGTCAGTTGAACACATGCAGCCCAAAGAAGTTACTGAGAATTCTTCTGTCTAGCGTTATATGCAGAAATCCCGTTTCCAACGAAATCCTCAAAGAGGTCTCAATATCCACTTGCAGACTTTACAAACAGAGTGTTTCCAGACTGATCTATGAAAACAAAGGTTAAACACTGTGAGTGGAACTCACACATCTCAAAGTGGTTGCTGAGAATGATTCTCTCTAGTTTTTATACGAAGATATTTCCTTTTCAACCGTAAGCCCAAAATCGCTTGAAATCTCCACTTGGAAATTCCACAAAAAGAGGGTTTCAAATCTGCTCTGTCTAAAGTAAGGTTCAACTCTGTGAGTTGAACACATGCAGCCCAAAGAAGTTACTGAGAATTCTTCTGTCTAGCGTTATATGCAGAAATCCCGTTTCCAACGAAATCCTCAAAGAGGTCCAAATATCCACTTGCAGGCTTTACAAACAGAGTGTTTCCAAACTGCTCTATGAACACAAAGGTTAAACTCTGTGAGTGGAACTCACACATCCCAAAGTGGTTGCTGAGAATGATTCTCTCTAGTTTTTATACGAAGATATTTCCTTTTCTACCGTAGGCCCAAAATCGCTTGAAATCTCCACTTGGAAATTCCACAAAAAGAGGGTTTCAAATCTGCTCTGTCTAAAGTAAGGTTCAACTCTGTGAGTTGAACACATGCAGCCCAAAGAAGTTACTGAGAATTCTTCTGTCTGGCGTTATATGCAGAAATCCCGTTTCCAACGAAATCCTCCAAGAGGTCCAAATATCCACTTGCAGACTTTACAAACAGAGTGTTTCCAATCTGCTCTATGAAAACATAGGTTAAACTCTGTGAGTGGAACGCACACATCCCAAAGACTTTGCAGAGAATGATTCTCTCTAGTTTTTATAGGAAGATATTTCCTTTTCTACCGTAGGCCCAAATCGCTTGAAATCTCCACTTGGAAATTCAAGAAAAGAGGGTTTCAAATCTGCTCTGTCTAAAGTAAGGTTCAACTCTGTGAGTTGAACACATGCAGCCCAAAGAAGTTACTGACAATTCTTCTGTCTAGCGTTATATGCAGAAATCCCGTTTCCAACGATATCCTCAAAGAGGTCCAAATATACAATTGCAGGCTTTACAAACAGAGTGTTTCCAAACTGCTCTATGAAAACAAAGGTTAAACTCTGTGAGTGGAACTCACAAATCCCAAAGTGGTTGCTGAGAATGATTCTCTCTAGTTTTTATACGAAGATATTTCCTTTTCTACCGTAGGCCCAAAATCACTTGAAATCTCCACTTGGAAATTCCTCAAAAAGAGGGTTTAAAATCTGCTCTGTCTAAAGTAAGGTTCAACTCTGTGAGTTGAACACACGCAGCCCAAAGAAGTTACTGACGATTCTTCTGTCTAGCGTTATATGCAGAAATCCCGTTTCCAACGAAATCCTCAAAGAGGTCTCAATATCCACTTGCAGACTTTACAAACAGAGTGTTTCCAGACTGCTCTATGAAAACAAAGGTTAAACACTGTGAGTGGAACTCACACATCTCAAAGTGGTTGCTGAGAATGATTCTCTCTAGTTTTTATACGAAGATATTTCCTTTTCAACCGTAGGCCCAAAATCGATTGAAATCTCCACTTGGAAATTCCACAAAAAGAGGGTTTCAAATCTGCTCTGTCTAAAGTAAGGTTCAACTCTGTCAGTTGAACACATGCAGCCCAAAGAAGTTACTGAGAATTCTTCTGTCTAGCGTTATATGCAGAAATACCGTTTCCAACGAAATCCTCAAAGAGGTCCAAATATCCACTTGCAGGCTTTACAAACAGAGTGTTTCCAAACTGCTCTATGAACACAAAGGTTAAACTCTGTGAGTGGAACTCACACATCCCAAAGTGGTTGCTGAGAAAGATTCTCTCTAGTTTTTATACGAAGATATTTCCTTTTCTACCGTAGTCCCAAAATCGCTTGAAATCTCCACTTGGAAATTCCACAAAAAGAGGGTTTCAAATCTGCTCTGTCTAAAGTAAGGTTCAACTCTGTCAGTTGAACACATGCAGCCCTAAGAAGTTACTGAGAATTCTTCTGTCTAGCGTTATATGCAGAAATCCCGTTTCCAACGAAATCCTCAATGAGGTCCAAATATCCACTTGCAGGCTTTACAAACAGAGTGTTTCCAAACTGCTCTATGAAAACAAAGGTTAAACTCTGTGAGTGGAACTCACACATCCCAAAGTGGTTGCTGAGAATGATTCTCTCTAGTTTTTATACGAAGATATTTCCTTTTCTACCGTAGGCCCAAATCGCTTGAAATCTCCCCTTGGAAATTCCACAAAAAGAGGGTTTCAAACCTGCTCTTTCTAAAGGAAGGTTCAACTCTGTGAGTTGAACACACGCAGCCCAAAGATGTTACTGAGAATTCTTCTGTCTAGCGTTATATGCAGAAATCCCGTTTCCAACGAAATCCTCAAAGAGGTCTCAATATCCACTTGCAGGCTTTACAAACAGAGTGTTTCCACACTGCTCTATGAAAACAAAGGTTAAACACTGTGAGTGGAACTCACACATCTCAAAATGGTTGCTGAGAATGATTCTCTCTAGTTTTTATACGAAGATACTTCCTTTTCAACCGTAGGCCCAAAATCGATTGAAATCTCCACTTGGAAATTCCACAAAAAGAGGGTTTCAAATCTGCTCTGTCTAAAGTAAGGTTCAACTCTGTCAGTTGAACACATGCAGCCCAAAGAAGTTACTGAGAATTCTTCTGTCTAGCGTTATATGCAGAAATCCCGTTTCCAATGAAATCCTCAAAGAGGTCTCAATATCCACTTGCAGACTTTACAAACAGAGTGTTTCCAGACTGCTCTATGAAAGCAAAGGTTAAACACTGTGAGTGGAACTCACACATCTCAAAGTGGTTGCTGAGAATGATTCTCTCTAGTTTTTATACGAAGATGTTTCCTTTTCAACCGTAAGCCCAAATCGCTTGAAATCTCCACTTGGAAATTCCACAAAAAGAGGGTTTCAAATCTGCTCTGTCTAAAGTAAGGTTCAACTCTGTCAGTTGAACACATGCAGCCCAAAGAAGTTACTGAGAATTCTTCTGTCTAGCGTTATATGCAGAAATACCGTTTCCAACGAAATCCTCAAAGAGGTCCAAATATCCACTTGCAGGCTTTACAAACAGAGTGTTTCCAAACTGCTCTATGAACACAAAGGTTAAACTCTGTGAGTGGAACTCACACATCCCAAAGTGGTTGCTGAGAATGATTCTCTCTAGTTTTTATACGAAGATATTTCCTTTTCTTCCGTAGGCCCAAAATCGCTTGAAATCTCCACTTGGAAATTCCACAAAAAGAGGGTTTCAAATCTGCTCTGTCTAAAGTAAGGTTCAACTCTGTCAGTTGAACACATGCAGCCCAAAGAAGTTACTGAGAATTCTTCTGTCTAGCGTTATATGCAGAAATACCGTTTCCAACGAAATCCTCAAAGAGGTCCAAATATCCTCTTGCAGGCTTAACAAACAGAGTGTTTCCAAACTGCTCTATTAACACAAAGGTTAAACTCTGTGAGTGGAACTCACACATCCCAAAGTGGTTGCTGAGAATGATTCTCTCTAGTTTTTATACGAAGATATTTCCTTTTCTACCGTAGGCCCAAAATCGCTTGAAATCTCCACTTGGAAATTCCACAAAAAGAGGGTTTCAAATCTGCTCTGTCTAAAGTAAGGTTCAACTCTGTCAGTTGAACACATGCAGCCCAAAGAAGTTACTGAGAATTCTTCTGTCTAGCGTTATATGCAGAAATCCCGTTTCCAACGAAATCCTCAAAGAGGTCCAAATATCCACTTGCAGACTTTACAAACAGAGTGTTTCCAATCTGCTCTATGAAAACATAGGTTAAACTCTGTGAGTGGAACGCACACATCCCAAAGAGTTTGCAGAGAATGATTCTCTCTAGTTTTTATACGAAGATATTTCCTTTTCTACCGTAGGCCCAAATCGCTTGAAATCTCCACTTGGAAATTCAAGAAAAAGAGGGTTTCAAATCTGCTCTGTCTAAAGTAAGGTTCAACTCTGTGAGTTGAACACAGGCAGCCCAAAGAAGTTACTGACAATTCTTCTGTCTAGCGTTATACGCAGAAATCCCGTTTCCATCAAAATCCTCAAAGAGGTCCAAATATCCACTTGCAGATTTTACAAATAGAGTGTTTCCAAACTGCTCTATGAAAACAAAGGTTAAACTCTGTGAGAGGAACGCACACATCCCAAAGTGTTTGCTGAGAATGATTCCCTCTAGTTTTTATCTGAAGATATTTCCTTTTCTACCATAGGCCCAAATCTCTTGAAATCTCCACTTGCAAATTCCACAAAAAGAGGGTTTCAAATCTGCTCTGTCTAAAGGAAGGTTCAACTCTGTGTATTGAACACACGCAGGCCAAAGAAGTTACTGAGAATTCTTCTGTCTAGCGTTATATGCAGAAATCCCGTTTCCAACGATATCCTCAAAGAGGTCCAAATATCCAATTGCAGGCTTTACAAACAGAGTGTTTCCAAACTGCTCTATGAAAACAAAGGTTAAACTCTGTGAGTGGAACTCACAAATCCCAAAGTGGTTGCTGAGAATGATTCTCTCTAGTTTTTATACGAAGATATTTCCTTTTCTACCGTAGGCCCAAAATCGCTTGAAATCTCCACTTGGAAATTCCTCAAAAAGAGGGTTTCAAATCTGCTCTGTCTAAAGTAAGGTTCAACTCTGTGAGTTGAACACACGCAGCCCAAAGAAGTTACTGACAATTCTTCTGTCTAGCGTTATATGCAGAAATCCCGTTTCCAACGAAATCCTCAAAGAGGTCTCAATATCCACTTGCAGACTTTACAAACAGAGTGTTTCCAGACTGCTCTATGAAAACAAAGGTTAAACACTGTGAGTGGAACTCACACATCTCAAAGTGGTTGCTGAGAATGATTCTCTCTAGTTTTTATACGAAGATATTTCCTTTTCAACCGTAGGCCCAAAATCGCTTGAAATCTCCACTTGGAAATTCCACAAAAAGAGGGTTTCAAATCTGCTCTGTCTAAAGTAAGGTTCAACTCTGTCAGTTGAACACATGCAGCCCAAAGAAGTTACTGAGAATTCTTCTGTCTAGCGTTATATGCAGAAATCCCGTTTCCAACGAAATCCTCAATGAGGTCCAAATATCCACCTGCAGGCTTTACAATCAGAGTGTTTCCAAACTGCTCTATGAAAACAAAGGTTAAACTCTGTGAGTGGAACTCACACATCCCAAAGTGGTTGCTGAGAATGATTCTCTCTAGTTTTTATACGAAGATATTTCCTTTTCAACCGTAGGCCCAAAATCGCTTGAAATCTCCACTTGGAAATTCCACAAAAAGAGGGTTTCAAATCTGCTCTGTCTAAAGTAAGGTTCAACTCTGTCAGTTGAACACATGCAGCCCAAAGAAGTTACTGAGAATTCTTCTGTCTAGCGTTATATGCAGAAATACCGTTTCCAACGAAATCCTCAAAGAGGTCCCGATATCCACTTGCAGACTTTACAAACAGAGTGTTTCCAATCTGCTCTATGAAAACATAGGTTAAACTCTGTGAGTGGAACGCACACATCCCAAAGAGTTTGCAGAGAATGATTCTCTCTAGTTTTTATAGGAAGATATTTCCTTTTCTACCGTAGGCCCAAATCGCTTGAAATCTCCACTTGGAAATTCAAGAAAAAGAGGGTTTCAAATCTGCTCTGTCTAAAGTAAGGTTCAACTCTGTGAGTTGAACACAGGCAGCCCAAAGAAGTTACTGACAATTCTTCTGTCTAGCGTTATACGCAGAAATCCCGTTTCCAACAAAATCCTCAAAGAGGTCCAAATATCCACTTGCAGATTTTACAAATAGAGTGTTTCCAATCTGCTCTATGAAAACAAAGGTTAAACTCTGTGAGAGGAACGCACACATCCCAAAGTGTTTGCTGAGAATGATTCCCTCTAGTTTTTATCTGAAGATATTTCCTTTTCTACCATAGGCCCAAATCTCTTGAAATCTCCACTTGCAAATTCCACAAAAAGAGGGTTTCAAATCTGCTCTGTCTAAAGGAAGGTTCAACTCTGTGTATTGAACACACGCAGGCCAAAGAAGTTACTGAGAATTCTTCTGTCTAGCGTTATATGCAGAAATCCCGTTTCCAACGATATCCTCAAAGAGGTCCAAATATCCAATTGCAGGCTTTACAAACAGAGTGTTTCCAAACTGCTCTATGAAAACAAAGGTTAAACTCTGTGAGTGGAACTCACAAATCCCAAAGTGGTTGCTGAGAATGATTCTCTCTAGTTTTTATACGAAGATATTTCCTTTTCTACCGTAGGCCCAAAATCGCTTGAAATCTCCACTTGGAAATTCCTCAAAAAGAGGGTTTCAAATCTGCTCTCTCTAAAGTAAGGTTCAACTCTGTGAGTTGAACACACGCAGCCCAAAGAAGTTACTGACAATTCTTCTGTCTAGCGTTATATGCAGAAATCCCGTTTCCAACGAAATCCTCAAAGAGGTCTCAATATCCACTTGCAGACTTTACAAACAGAGTGTTTCCAGACTGCTCTATGAAAACAAAGGTTAAACACTGTGAGTGGAACTCACACATCTCAAAGTGGTTGCTGAGAATGATTCTCTCTAGTTTTTATACGAAGATATTTCATTTTCAACCGTAGGCCCAAAATCGATTGAAATCTCCACTTGGAAATTCCACAAAAAGAGGGTTTCAAATCTGCTCTGTCTAAAGTAAGGTTCAACTCTGTCAGTTGAACACATGCAGCCCAAAGAAGTTACTGAGAATTCTTCTGTCTAGCGTTATAAGCAGAAATCCCGTTTCCAACGAAATCCTCAAAGAGGTCCAAATATCCACTTGCAGGCTTTACAAACAGAGTGTTTCCAAACTGCTCTATGAACACAAAGGTTAAACTCTGTGAGTGGAACTCACACATCCCAAAGTGGTTGCTGAGAAAGATTCTCTCTAGTTTTTATACGAAGATATTTCCTTTTCTACCGTAGTCCCAAAATCGCTTGAAATCTCCACTTGGAAATTCCACAAAAAGAGGGTTTCAAATCTGCTCTGTCTAAAGTAAGGTTCAACTCTGTCAGTTGAACACATGCAGCCCAAAGAAGTTACTGAGAATTCTTCTGTCTAGCGTTATATGCAGAAATACCGTTTCCAACGAAATCCTCAATGAGGTCCAAATATCCACCTGCAGGCTTTACAATCAGAGTGTTTCCAAACTGCTCTATGAAAACAAAGGTTAAACTCTGTGAGTGGAACTCACACATCCCAAAGTGGTTGCTGAGAATGATTCTCTCTAGTTTTTATACGAAGATATTTCCTTTTCAACCATAAGCCCAAAATCGCTTGAAATCTCCACTTGGAAATTCCACAAAAAGAGGGTTTCAAATCTGCTCTGTCTAAAGTAAGGTTCAACTCTGTCAGTTGAACACATGCAGCCCAAAGAAGTTACTGAGAATTCTTCTGTCTAGCGTTATATGCAGAAATACCGTTTCCAACTAAATCCTCAAAGAGGTCCAGATATCCACTTGCAGACTTTACAAACAGAGTGTTTCCAATCTGCTCTATGAAAACATAGGTTAAACTCTGTGAGTGGAACGCACACATCCCAAAGAGTTTGCAGAGAATGATTCTCTCTAGTTTTTATAGGAAGATATTTCCTTTTCTACCGTAGGCCCAAATCGCTTGAAATCTCCACTTGGAAATTCAAGAAAAAGAGGGTTTCAAATCTGCTCTGTCTAAAGTAAGGTTCAACTCTGTGAGTTGAACACAGGCAGCCCAAAGAAGTTACTGAGAATTCTTCTGTCTAGCGTTATATGCAGAAATCCCGTTTCCAACGAAATCCTCAAAGAGGTCTCAATATCCACTTGCAGACTTTACAAACAGAGTGTTTCCAGACTGCTCTATGAAAACAAAGGTTATACACTGTGAGTGGAACTCACACATCTCAAAGTGGTTGCTGAGAATGATTCTCTCTAGTTTTTATACGAAGATATTTCCTTTTCAACCGTAGGCCCAAAATCGATTGAAATCTCCACTTGGAAATTCCACAAAAAGAGGGTTTCAAATCTGCTCTGTCTAAAGTAAGGTTCAACTCTGTCAGTTGAACACATGCAGCCCAAAGAAGTTACTGAGAATTCTTCTGTCTAGCGTTATAAGCAGAAATCCCGTTTCCAACGAAATCCTCAAAGAGGTCCAAATATCCACTTGCAGGCTTTACAAACAGAGTGTTTCCAAACTGCTCTATGAACACAAAGGTTAAACTCTGTGAGTGGAACTCACACATCCCAAAGTGGTTGCTGAGAAAGATTCTCTCTAGTTTTTATACGAAGATATTTCCTTTTCTACCGTAGTCCCAAAATCGCTTGAAATCTCCACTTGGAAATTCCACAAAAAGAGGGTTTCAAATCTGCTCTGTCTAAAGTAAGGTTCAACTCTGTCAGTTGAACACATGCAGCCCTAAGTAGTTACTGAGAATTCTTCTGTCTAGCATTATATGCAGAAATCCCGATTCCAACGAAATCCTCAATGAGGTCCAAATATCCACTTGCAGGCTTTACAAACAGAGTGTTTCCAAACTGCTCTATGAAAACAAAGGTTAAACTCTGTGAGTGGAACTCACACATCCCAAAGTGGTTGCTGAGAATGATTCTCTCTAGTTTTTATACGAAGATATTTCCTTTTCTACCGTAGGCCCAAATCGCTTGAAATCTCCCCTTGGAAATTCCACAAAAAGAGGGTTTCAAATCTGCTCTTTCTAAAGGAAGGTTCAACTCTGTGAGTTGAACACACGCAGCCCAAAGATGTTACTGAGAATTCTTCTGTGTAGCGTTATATGCAGAAATCCCGTTTCCAACGAAATCCTCAAAGAGGTCTCAATATCCACTTGCAGACTTTACAAACAGAGTGTTTCCAGACTGCTCTATGAAAACAAAGGTTAAACACTGTGAGTGGAACTCACACATCTCAAAGTGGTTGCTGAGAATGATTCTCTCTAGTTTTTATACGAAGATACTTCCTTTTCAACCGTAGGCCCAAAATCAATTGAAATCTCCACTTGGAAATTCCACAAAAAGAGGGTTTCAAATCTGCTCTGTCTAAAGTAAGGTTCAACTCTGTCAGTTGAACACATGCAGCCCAAAGAAGTTACTGAGAATTCTTCTGTCTAGCGTTATATGCAGAAATCCCGTTTCCAACGAAATCCTCAAAGAGGTCTCAATATCCACTTGCAGACTTTACAAACAGAGTGTTTCCAGACTGATCTATGAAAACAAAGGTTAAACACTGTGAGTGGAACTCACACATCTCAAAGTGGTTGCTGAGAATGATTCTCTCTAGTTTTTATACGAAGATATTTCCTTTTCAACCGTAAGCCCAAAATCGCTTGAAATCTCCACTTGGAAATTCCACAAAAAGAGGGTTTCAAATCTGCTCTGTCTAAAGTAAGGTTCAACTCTGTGAGTTGAACACATGCAGCCCAAAGAAGTTACTGAGAATTCTTCTGTCTAGCGTTATATGCAGAAATTCCGTTTCCAACGAAATCCTCAAAGAGGTCCAAATATCCACTTGCAGGCTTTACAAACAGAGTGTTTCCAAACTGCTCTATGAACACAAAGGTTAAACTCTGTGAGTGGAACTCACACATCACAAAGTGGTTGCTGAGAATGATTCTCTCTAGTTTTTATACGAAGATATTTCCTTTTCTACCGTAGGCCCAAAATCGCTTGAAATCTCCACTTGGAAATTCCACAAAAAGAGGGTTTCAAATCTGCTCTGTCTAAAGTAAGGTTCAACTCTGTGAGTTGAACACATGCAGCCCAAAGAAGTTACTGAGAATTCTTCTGTCTGGCGTTATATGCAGAAATCCCGTTTCCAACGAAATCCTCCAAGAGGTCCAAATATCCACTTGCAGACTTTACAAACAGAGTGTTTCCAATCTGCTCTATGAAAACATAGGTTAAACTCTGTGAGTGGAACGCACACATCCCAAAGAGTTTGCAGAGAATGATTCTCTCTAGTTTTTATAGGAAGATATTTCCTTTTCTACCGTAGGCCCAAATCGCTTGAAATCTCCACTTGGAAATTCAAGAAAAAGAGGGTTTCAAATCTGCTCTGTCTAAAGTAAGGTTCAACTCTGTGAGTTGAACACATGCAGCCCAAAGAAGTTACTGACAATTCTTCTGTCTAGCGTTATATGCAGAAATCCCGTTTCCAACGATATCCTCAAAGAGGTCCAAATATACAATTGCAGGCTTTACAAACAGAGTGTTTCCAAACTGCTCTATGAAAACAAAGGTTAAACTCTGTGAGTGGAACTCACAAATCCCAAAGTGGTTGCTGAGAATGATTCTCTCTAGTTTTTATACGAAGATATTTCCTTTTCTACCGTAGGCCCAAAATCGCTTGAAATCTCCACTTGGAAATTCCTCAAAAAGAGGGTTTCAAATCTGCTCTGTCTAAAGTAAGGTTCAACTCTGTGAGTTGAACACACGCAGCCCAAAGAAGTTACTGACAATTCTTCTGTCTAGCGTTATATGCAGAAATCCCGTTTCCAACGAAATCCTCAAAGAGGTCTCAATATCCACTTGCAGACTTTACAAACAGAGTGTTTCCAGACTGCTCTATGAAAACAAAGGTTAAACACTGTGAGTGGAACTCACACATCTCAAAGTGGTTGCTGAGAATGATTCTCTCTAGTTTTTATACGAAGATATTTCCTTTTCAACCGTAGGCCCAAAATCGATTGAAATCTCCACTTGGAAATTCCACAAAAAGAGGGTTTCAAATCTGCTCTGTCTAAAGTAAGGTTCAACTCTGTCAGTTGAACACATGCAGCCCTAAGAAGTTACTGAGAATTCTTCTGTCTAGCGTTATATGCAGAAATCCCGTTTCCAACGAAATCCTCAATGAGGTCCAAATATCCACTTGCAGGCTTTACAAACAGAGTGTTTCCAAACTGCTCTATGAAAACAAAGGTTAAACTCTGTGAGTGGAACTCACACATCCCAAAGTGGTTGCTGAGAATGATTCTCTCTAGTTTTTATACGAAGATATTTCCTTTTCTACCGTAGGCCCAAATCGCTTGAAATCTCCCCTTGGAAATTCCACAAAAACAGGGTTTCAAATCTGCTCTTTCTAAAGGAAGGTTCAACTCTGTGAGTTGAACACACGCAGCCCAAAGATGTTACTGAGAATTCTTCTGTCTAGCGTTATATGCAGAAATCCCGTTTCCAACGAAATCCTCAAAGAGGTCTCAATATCCACTTGCAGACTTTACAAACAGAGTGTTTCCAGACTGCTCTATGAAAACAAAGGTTAAACACTGTGAGTGGAACTCACACATCTCAAAGTGGTTGCTGAGAATGATTCTCTCTAGTTTTTATACGAAGATACTTCCTTTTCAACCGTAGGCCCAAAATCGATTGAAATCTCCACTTGGAAATTCCACAAAAAGAGGGTTTCAAATCTGCTCTGTCTAAAGTAAGGTTCAACTCTGTCAGTTGAACACATGCAGCCCAAAGAAGTTACTGAGAATTCTTCTGTCTAGCGTTATATGCAGAAATCCCGTTTCCAACGAAATCCTCAAAGAGGTCTCAATATCCACTTGCAGACTTTACAAACAGAGTGTTTCCAGACTGCTCTATGAAAACAAAGGTTAAACACTGTGAGTGGAACTCACACATCTCAAAGTGGTTGCTGAGAATGATTCTCTCTAGTTTTTATACGAAGATATTTCCTTTTCAACCGTAAGCCCAAATCGCTTGTAATCTCCACTTGGAAATTCCACAAAAAGAGGGTTTCAAATCTGCTCTGTCTAAAGTAAGGTTCAACTCTGTCAGTTGAACACATGCAGCCCAAAGAAGTTACTGAGAATTCTTCTGTCTAGCGTTATATGCAGAAATCCCGTTTCCAACGAAATCCTCAATGAGGTCCAAATATCCACCTGCAGGCTTTACAATCAGAGTGTTTCCAAACTGCTCTATGAAAACAAAGGTTAAACTCTGTGAGTGGAACTCACACATCCCAAAGTGGTTGCTGAGAATGATTCTCTCTAGTTTTTATACGAAGATATTTCCTTTTCAACCGTAAGCCCAAAATCGCTTGAAATCTCCACTTGGAAATTCCACAAAAAGAGGGTTTCAAATCTGCTCTGTCTAAAGTAAGGTTCAACTCTGTCAGTTGAACACATGCAGCCCAAAGAAGTTACTGAGAATTCTTCTGTCTAGCGTTATATGCAGAAATACCGTTTCCAACTAAATCCTCAAAGAGGTCCAGATATCCACTTGCAGACTTTACAAACAGAGTGTTTCCAATCTGCTCTATGAAAACATAGGTTAAACTCTGTGAGTGGAACGCACACATCCCAAAGAGTTTGCAGAGAATGATTCTCTCTAGTTTTTATAGGAAGATATTTCCTTTTCTACCGTAGGCCCAAATCGCTTGAAATCTCCACTTGGAAATTCAAGAAAAAGAGGGTTTCAAATCTGCTCTGTCTAAAGTAAGGTTCAACTCTGTGAGTTGAACACAGGCAGCCCAAAGAAGTTACTGACAATTCTTCTGTCTAGCGTTATACGCAGAAATCCCGTTTCCAACAAAATCCTCAAAGAGGTCCAAATATCCACTTGCAGATTTTACAAATAGAGTGTTTCCAAACTGCTCTATGAAAACAAAGGTTAAACTCTGTGAGAGGAACGCACACATCCCAAAGTGTTTGCTGAGAATGATTCCCTCTAGTTTTTATATGAAGATATTTCCTTTTCTACCATAGGCCCAAATCTCTTGAAATCTCCACTTGCAAATTCCACAAAAAGAGGGTTTCAAATCTGCTCTGTCTAAAGGAAGGTTCAACTCTGTGTATTGAACACACGCAGGCCAAAGAAGTTACTGAGAATTCTTCTGTCTAGCGTTATATGCAGAAATCCCGTTTCCAACGATATCCTCAAAGAGGTCCAAATATCCAATTGCAGGCTTTACAAACAGAGTGTTTCCAAACTGCTCTATGAAAACAAAGGTTAAACTCTGTGAGTGGAACTCACAAATCCCAAAGTGGTTGCTGAGAATGATTCTCTCTAGTTTTCATACGAAGATATTTCCTTTTCTACCGTAGGCCCAAAATCGCTTGAAATCTCCACTTGGAAATTCCTCAAAAAGAGGGTTTCAAATCTGCTCTCTCTAAAGTAAGGTTCAACTTTGTGAGTTGAACACACGCAGCCCAAAGAAGTTACTGACAATTCTTCTGTCTAGCGTTATATGCAGAAATCCCGTTTCCAACGAAATCCTCAAAGAGGTCTCAATATCCACTTGCAGACTTTACAAACAGAGTGTTTCCAGACTGCTCTATGAAAACAAAGGTTATACACTGTGAGTGGAACTCACACATCTCAAAGTGGTTGCTGAGAATGATTCTCTCTAGTTTTTATACGAAGATATTTCCTTTTCAACCGTAGGCCCAAAATCGATTGAAATCTCCACTTGGAAATTCCACAAAAAGAGGGTTTCAAATCTGCTCTGTCTAAAGTAAGGTTCAACTCTGTCAGTTGAACACATGCAGCCCAAAGAAGTTACTGAGAATTCTTCTGTCTAGCGTTATAAGCAGAAATCCCGTTTCCAACGAAATCCTCAAAGAGGTCCAAATATCCACTTGCAGGCTTTACAAACAGAGTGTTTCCAAACTGCTCTATGAACACAAAGGTTAAACTCTGTGAGTGGAACTCACACATCCCAAAGTGGTTGCTGAGAAAGATTCTCTCTAGTTTTTATACGAAGATATTTCCTTTTCTACCGTAGTCCCAAAATCGCTTGAAATCTCCACTTGGAAATTCCACAAAAAGAGGGTTTCAAATCTGCTCTGTCTAAAGTAAGGTTCAACTCTGTCAGTTGAACACATGCAGCCCTAAGTAGTTACTGAGAATTCTTCTGTCTAGCATTATATGCAGAAATCCCGATTCCAACGAAATCCTCAATGAGGTCCAAATATCCACTTGCAGGCTTTACAAACAGAGTGTTTCCAAACTGCTCTATGAAAACAAAGGTTAAACTCTGTGAGTGGAACTCACACATCCCAAAGTGGTTGCTGAGAATGATTCTCTCTAGTTTTTATACGAAGATATTTCCTTTTCTACCGTAGGCCCAAATCGCTTGAAATCTCCCCTTGGAAATTCCACAAAAAGAGGGTTTCAAATCTGCTCTTTCTAAAGGAAGGTTCAACTCTGTGAGTTGAACACACGCAGCCCAAAGATGTTACTGAGAATTCTTCTGTGTAGCGTTATATGCAGAAATCCCGTTTCCAACGAAATCCTCAAAGAGGTCTCAATATCCACTTGCAGACTTTACAAACAGAGTGTTTCCAGACTGCTCTATGAAAACAAAGGTTAAACACTGTGAGTGGAACTCACACATCTCAAAGTGGTTGCTGAGAATGATTCTCTCTAGTTTTTATACGAAGATACTTCCTTTTCAACCGTAGGCCCAAAATCAATTGAAATCTCCACTTGGAAATTCCACAAAAAGAGGGTTTCAAATCTGCTCTGTCTAAAGTAAGGTTCAACTCTGTCAGTTGAACACATGCAGCCCAAAGAAGTTACTGAGAATTCTTCTGTCTAGCGTTATATGCAGAAATCCCGTTTCCAACGAAATCCTCAAAGAGGTCTCAATATCCAGTTGCAGACTTTACAAACAGAGTGTTTCCAGACTGATCTATGAAAACAAAGGTTAAACACTGTGAGTGGAACTCACACATCTCAAAGTGGTTGCTGAGAATGATTCTCTCTAGTTTTTATACGAAGATATTTCCTTTTCAACCGTAAGCCCAAAATCGCTTGAAATCTCCACTTGGAAATTCCACAAAAAGAGGGTTTCAAATCTGCTCTGTCTAAAGTAAGGTTCAACTCTGTGAGTTGAACACATGCAGCCCAAAGAAGTTACTGAGAATTCTTCTGTCTAGCGTTATATGCAGAAATCCCGTTTCCAACGAAATCCTCAAAGAGGTCCAAATATCCACTTGCAGGCTTTACAAACAGAGTGTTTCCAAACTGCTCTATGAACACAAAGGTTAAACTCTGTGAGTGGAACTCACACATCACAAAGTGGTTGCTGAGAATGATTCTCTCTAGTTTTTATACGAAGATATTTCCTTTTCTACCGTAGGCCCAAAATCGCTTGAAATCTCCACTTGGAAATTCCACAAAAAGAGGGTTTCAAATCTGCTCTGTCTAAAGTAAGGTTCAACTCTGTGAGTTGAACACATGCAGCCCAAAGAAGTTACTGAGAATTCTTCTGTCTGGCGTTATATGCAGAAATCCCGTTTCCAACGAAATCCTCCAAGAGGTCCAAATATCCACTTGCAGACTTTACAAACAGAGTGTTTCCAATCTGCTCTATGAAAACATAGGTTAAACTCTGTGAGTGGAACGCACACATCCCAAAGAGTTTGCAGAGAATGATTCTCTCTAGTTTTTATAGGAAGATATTTCCTTTTCTACCGTAGGCCCAAATCGCTTGAAATCTCCACTTGGAAATTCAAGAAAAAGAGGGTTTCAAATCTGCTCTGTCTAAAGTAAGGTTCAACTCTGTGAGTTGAACACATGCAGCCCAAAGAAGTTACTGACAATTCTTCTGTCTAGCGTTATATGCAGAAATCCCGTTTCCAACGATATCCTCAAAGAGGTCCAAATATACAATTGCAGGCTTTACAAACAGAGTGTTTCCAAACTGCTCTATGAAAACAAAGGTTAAACTCTGTGAGTGGAACTCACAAATCCCAAAGTGGTTGCTGAGAATGATTCTCTCTAGTTTTTATACGAAGATATTTCCTTTTCTACCGTAGGCCCAAAATCGCTTGAAATCTCCACTTGGAAATTCCTCAAAAAGAGGGTTTCAAATCTGCTCTGTCTAAAGTAAGGTTCAACTCTGTGAGTTGAACACACGCAGCCCAAAGAAGTTACTGACAATTCTTCTGTCTAGCGTTATATGCAGAAATCCCGTTTCCAACGAAATCCTCAAAGAGGTCTCAATATCCACTTGCAGACTTTACAAACAGAATGTTTCCAGACTGCTCTATGAAAACAAAGGTTAAACACTGTGAGTGGAACTCACACATCTCAAAGTGGTTGCTGAGAATGATTCTCTCTAGTTTTTATACGAAGATATTTCCTTTTCAACCGTAGGCCCAAAATCGATTGAAATCTCCACTTGGAAATTCCACAAAAAGAGGGTTTCAAATCTGCTCTGTCTAAAGTAAGGTTCAACTCTGTCAGTTGAACACATGCAGCCCTAAGAAGTTACTGAGAATTCTTCTGTCTAGCGTTATATGCAGAAATCCCGTTTCCAACGAAATCCTCAATGAGGTCCAAATATCCACTTGCAGGCTTTACAAACAGAGTGTTTCCAAACTGCTCTATGAAAACAAAGGTTAAACTCTGTGAGTGGAACTCACACATCCCAAAGTGGTTGCTGAGAATGATTCTCTCTAGTTTTTATACGAAGATATTTCCTTTTCTACCGTAGGCCCAAATCGCTTGAAATCTCCCCTTGGAAATTCCACAAAAACAGGGTTTCAAATCTGCTCTTTCTAAAGGAAGGTTCAACTCTGTGAGTTGAACACACGCAGCCCAAAGATGTTACTGAGAATTCTTCTGTCTAGCGTTATATGCAGAAATCCCGTTTCCAACGAAATCCTCAAAGAGGTCTCAATATCCACTTGCAGACTTTACAAACAGAGTGTTTCCAGACTGCTCTATGAAAACAAAGGTTAAACACTGTGAGTGGAACTCACACATCTCAAAGTGGTTGCTGAGAATGATTCTCTCTAGTTTTTATACGAAGATACTTCCTTTTCAACCGTAGGCCCAAAATCGATTGAAATCTCCACTTGGAAATTCCACAAAAAGAGGGTTTCAAATCTGCTCTGTCTAAAGTAAGGTTCAACTCTGTCAGTTGAACACATGCAGCCCAAAGAAGTTACTGAGAATTCTTCTGTCTAGCGTTATATGCAGAAATCCCGTTTCCAACGAAATCCTCAAAGAGGTCTCAATATCCACTTGCAGACTTTACAAACAGAGTGTTTCCAGACTGCTCTATGAAAACAAAGGTTAAACACTGTGAGTGGAACTCACACATCTCAAAGTGGTTGCTGAGAATGATTCTCTCTAGTTTTTATACGAAGATATTTCCTTTTCAACCGTAAGCCCAAATCGCTTGTAATCTCCACTTGGAAATTCCACAAAAAGAGGGTTTCAAATCTGCTCTGTCTAAAGTAAGGTTCAACTCTGTCAGTTGAACACATGCAGCCCAAAGAAGTTACTGAGAATTCTTCTGTCTAGCGTTATATGCAGAAATACCGTTTCCAACGAAATCCTCAAAGAGGTCCAAATATCCACTTGCAGGCTTTACAAACAGAGTGTTTCCAAACTGCTCTATGAACACAAAGGTTAAACTCTGTGAGTGGAACTCACACATCCCAAAGTGGTTGCTGAGAATGATTCTCTCTAGTTTTTATACGAAGATATTTCCTTTTCTACCGTAGGCCCAAAATCGCTTGAAATCTCCACTTGGAAATTCCACAAAAAGAGGGTTTCAAATCTGCTCTGTCTAAAGTAAGGTTCAACTCTGTCAGTTGAACACATGCAGCCCAAAGAAGTTACTGAGAATTCTTCTGTCTAGCGTTATATGCAGAAATCCCGTTTCCAACGAAATCCTCAAAGAGGTCCAAATATCCACTTGCAGGCTTTACAAACAGAGTGTTTCCAAACTGCTCTATGAACACAAAGGTTAAACTCTGTGAGTGCAACTCACACATCCCAAAGTGGTTGCTGAGAATGATTCTCTCTAGTTTTTATACGAAGATATTTCCTTTTCTACCGTAGGCCCAAAATCGCTTGAAATCTCCACTTGGAAATTCAAGAAAAAGAGGGTTTCAAATCTGCTCTGTCTAAAGTAAGGTTCAACTCTGTGAGTTGAACACACGCAGCCCAAAGAAGTTACTGAGAATTCTTCTGTCTAGCGTTATATGCAGAAATCCCGTTTCCAACGAAATCCTCAAAGAGGTCCAAATATCCACTTGCAGACTTTACAAACAGGGTGTTTCCAATCTGCTCTATGAAAACATAGGTTAAACTCGGTGAGTGGAACGCACACATCCCAAAGAGTTTGCAGAGAATGATTCTCTCTAGTTTTTATACGAAGATATTTCCTTTTCTACCGTAGGCCCAAATCGCTTGAAATCTCCACTTGGAAATTCAAGAAAAAGAGGGTTTCAAATCTGCTCTGTCTAAAGTAAGGTTCAACTCTGTGAGTTGAACACAGGCAGCCCAAAGAAGTTACTGACAATTCTTCTGTCTAGCGTTATACGCAGAAATCCCGTTTCCAACGAAATCCTCAAAGAGGTCCAAATATCCACTTGCAGATTTTACAAATAGAGTGTTTCCAAACTGCTCTATGAAAACAAAGGTTAAACTCTGTGAGAGGAACGCACACATCCCAAAGTGTTTGCTGAGAATGATTCCCTCTAGTTTTTATATGAAGATATTTCCGTTTCTACCATAGGCCCAAATCTCTTGAAATCTCCACTTGCAAATTCCACAAAAAGAGGGTTTCAAATCTGCTCTGTCTAAAGGAAGGTTCAACTCTGTGTATTGAACACACGCAGGCCAAAGAAGTTACTGAGAATTCTTCTGTCTAGCGTTATATGCAGAAATCCCGTTTCCAACGATATCCTCAAAGAGGTCCAAATATCCAATTGCAGGCTTTACAAACAGAGTGTTTCCAAACTGCTCTATGAAAACAAAGGTTAAACTCTGTGAGTGGAACTCACAAATCCCAAAGTGGTTGCTGAGAATGATTCTCTCTAGTTTTTATACGAAGATATTTCCTTTTCTACCGTAGGCCCAAAATCGCTTGAAATCTCCACTTGGAAATTCCTCAAAAAGAGGGTTTCAAATCTGCTCTGTCTAAAGTAAGGTTCAACTCTGTGAGTTGAACACACGCAGCCCAAAGAAGTTACTGACAATTCTTCTGTCTAGCGTTATATGCAGAAATCCCGTTTCCAACGAAATCCTCAAAGAGGTCTCAATATCCACTTGCAGACTTTACAAACAGAGTGTTTCCAGACTGCTCTATGAAAACAAAGGTTAAACACTGTGAGTGGAACTCACACATCTCAAAGTGGTTGCTGAGAATGATTCTCTCTAGTTTTTATACGAAGATATTTCCTTTTCAACCGTAGGCCCAAAATCGATTGAAATCTCCACTTGGAAATTCCACAAAAAGAGGGTTTCAAATCTGCTCTGTCTAAAGTAAGGTTCAACTCTGTGAGTTGAACACATGCAGCCCTAAGAAGTTACTGAGAATTCTTCTGTCTAGCGTTATATGCAGAAATCCCGTTTCCAACGAAATCCTCAATGAGGTCCAAATATCCACTTGCATGCTTTACAAACAGAGTGTTTCCAAACTGCTCTATGAAAACAAAGGTTAAACTCTGTGAGTGGAACTCACACATCCCAAAGTGGTTGCTGAGAATGATTCTCTCTAGTTTTTATACGAAGATATTTCCTTTTCTACCGTAGGCCCAAATCGCTTGAAATCTCCCCTTGGAAATTCCACAAAAAGAGGGTTTCAAATCTGCTCTGTCTAAAGTATGGTTCAACTCTGTCAGTTGAACACATGCAGCCCAAAGAAGTTACTGAGAATTCTTCTGTCTAGCGTTATATGCAGAAATCCCGTTTCCAACGAAATCCTCAAAGAGGTCCAAATATCCACTTGCAGGCTTTACAAACAGAGTGTTTCCAAACTGCTCTATGAACACAAAGGTTAAACTCTGTGAGTGGAACTCACACATCCCAAAGTGGTTGCTGAGAATGATTCTCTCTAGTTTTTATACGAAGATATTTCCTTTTCTACCGTAGGCCCAAAATCGCTTGAAATCTCCACTTGGAAATTCCACAAAAAGAGGGTTTCAAATCTGCTCTGTCTAAAGTAAGGTTCAACTCTGTCAGTTGAACACATGCAGCCCAAAGAAGTTACTGAGAATTCTTCTGTCTAGCGTTATATGCAGAAATCCCGTTTCCAACGAAATCCTCAAAGAGGTCCAAATATCCACTTGCAGGCTTTACAAACAGAGTGTTTCCAAACTGCTCTATGAACACAAAGGTTAAACTCTGTGAGTGGAACTCACACATCCCAAAGTGGTTGCTGAGAATGATTCTCTCTAGTTTTTATACGAAGATATTTCCTTTTCTACCGTAGGCCCAAAATCGCTTGAAATCTCCACTTGGAAATTCCACAAAAAGAGGGTTTCAAATCTGCTCTGTCTAAAGTAAGGTTCAACTCTGTGAGTTGAACACATGCAGCCCAAAGAAGTTACTGAGAATTCTTCTGTCTGGCGTTATATGCAGAAATGCCGTTTCCAACGAAATCCTCCAAAAGGTCCAAATATCCACTTGCAGACTTTACAAACAGAGTGTTTCCAATCTGCTCTATGAAAACATAGGTTAAACTCTGTGAGTGGAACGCACACATCCCAAAGAGTTTGCAGAGAATGATTCTCTCTAGTTTTTATAGGAAGATATTTCCTTTTCTACCGTAGGCCCAAATCGCTTGAAACCTCCACTTGGAAATTCAAGAAAAAGAGGGTTTCAAATCTGCTCTGTCTAAAGTAAGGTTCAACTCTGTGAGTTGAACACAGGCAGCCCAAAGAAGTTACTGACAATTCTTCTGTCTAGCGTTATACGCAGAAATCCCGTTTCCAACAAAATCCTCAAAGAGGTCCAAATATCCACTTGCAGATTTTACAAATAGAGTGTTTCCAAACTGCTCTATGAAAACAAAGGTTAAACTCTGTGAGAGGAACGCACACATCCCAAAGTGTTTGCTGAGAATGATTCCCTCTAGTTTTTATATGAAGATATTTCCTTTTCTACCATAGGCCCAAATCTCTTGAAATCTCCACTTGCAAATTCCACAAAAAGAGGGTTTCAAATCTGCTCTGTCTAAAGGAAGGTTCAACTCTGTGTATTGAACACACGCAGGCCAAAGAAGTTACTGAGAATTCTTCTGTCTAGCGTTATATGCAGAAATCCCGTTTCCAACGATATCCTCAAAGAGGTCCAAATATACAATTGCAGGCTTTACAAACAGAGTGTTTCCAAACTGCTCTATGAAAACAAAGGTTAAACTCTGTGAGTGGAACTCACAAATCCCAAAGTGGTTGCTGAGAATGATTCTCTCTAGTTTTTATACGAAGATATTTCCTTTTCTACCGTAGGCCCAAAATCGCTTGAAATCTCCACTTGGAAATTCCTCAAAAAGAGGGTTGCAAATCTGCTCTGTCTAAAGTAAGGTTCAACTCTGTGAGTTGAACACACGCAGCCCAAAGAAGTTACTGACAATTCTTCTGTCTAGCGTTATATGCAGAAATCCCGTTTCCAACGAAATCCTCAAAGAGGTCCAAATATCCACTTGCAGGCTTTACAAACAGAGTGTTTCCAAACTGCTCTATGAACACAAAGGTTAAACTCTGTGAGTGGAACTCACACATCCCAAAGTGGTTGCTGAGAAAGATTCTCTCTAGTTTTTATACGAAGATATTTCCTTTTCTACCGTAGTCCCAAAATCGCTTGAAATCTCCACTTGGAAATTCCACAAAAAGAGGGTTTCAAATCTGCTCTGTCTAAAGTAAGGTTCAACTCTGTCAGTTGAACACATGCAGCCCTAAGAAGTTACTGAGAATTCTTCTGTCTAGCATTATATGCAGAAATCCCGTTTCCAACGAAATCCTCAATGAGGTCCAAATATACACTTGCAGGCTTTACAAACAGAGTGTTTCCAAACTGCTCTATGAAAACAAAGGTTAAACTCTGTGAGTGGAACTCACACATCCCAAAGTGGTTGCTGAGAATGATTCTCTCTAGTTTTTATACGAAGATAATTCCTTTTCTACCGTAGGCCCAAATCGCTTGAAATCTCCCCTTGGAAATTCCACAAAAAGAGGGTTTCAAATCTGCTCTTTCTAAAGGAAGGTTCAACTCTGTGAGTTGAACACACGCAGCCCAAAGATGTTACTGAGAATTCTTCTGTCTAGCGTTATATGCAGAAATCCCGTTTCCAACGAAATCCTCAAAGAGGTCTCAATATCCACTTGCAGACTTTACAAACTGAGTGTTTCCAGACTGCTCTATGAAAACAAAGCTTAAACACTGTGAGTGGAACTCACACATCTCAAAGTGGTTGCTGAGAATGATTCTCTCTAGTTTTTATACGAAGATACTTCCTTTTCAACCGTAGGCCCAAAATCGATTGAAATCTCCACTTGGAAATTCCACAAAAAGAGGGTTTCAAATCTGCTCTGTCTAAAGTAAGGTTCAACTCTGTCAGTTGAACACATGCAGCCCAAAGAAGTTACTGAGAATTCTTCTGTCTAGCGTTATATGCAGAAATCCCGTTTCCAACGAAATCCTCAAAGAGGTCTCAATATCCACTTGCAGACTTTACAAACAGAGTGTTTCCAGACTGCTCTATGAAAACAAAGGTTAAACACTGTGAGTGGAACTCACACATCTCAAAGTGGTTGCTGAGAATGATTCTCTCTAGTTTTTATACGAAGATATTTCCTTTTCAACCGTAAGCCCAAATCGCTTGAAATCTCCACTTGGAAATTCCACAAAAAGAGGGTTTCAAATCTGCTCTGTCTAAAGTAAGGTTCAACTCTGTCAGTTGAACACATGCAGCCCAAAGAAGTTACTGAGAATTCTTCTGTCTAGCGTTATATGCAGAAATACCGTTTCCAACGAAATCCTCAAAGAGGTCCAAATATCCACTTGCAGGCTTTACAAACAGAGTGTTTCCAAACTGCTCTATGAACACAAAGGTTAAACTCTGTGAGTGGAACTCACACATCCCAAAGTGGTTGCTGAGAATGATTCTCTCTAGTTTTTATACGAAGATATTTCCTTTTCTACCGTAGGCCCAAAATCGCTTGAAATCTCCACTTGGAAATTCCACAAAAAGAGGGTTTCAAATCTGCTCTGTCTAAAGTAAGGTTCAACTCTGTCAGTTGAACACATGCAGCCCAAAGAAGTTACTGAGAATTCTTCTGTCTAGCGTTATATGCAGAAATCCCGTTTCCAACGAAATCCTCAAAGAGGTCCAAATATCCACTTGCAGGCTTTACAAACAGAGTGTTTCCAAACTGCTCTATGAACACAAAGGTTAAACTCTGTGAGTGCCACTCACACATCCCAAAGTGGTTGCTGAGAATGATTCTCTCTAGTTTTTATACGAAGATATTTCCTTTTCTACCGTAGGCCCAAAATCGCTTGAAATCTCCACTTGGAAATTCCACAAAAAGAGGGTTTCAAATCTGCTCTGTCTAAAGTAAGGTTCAACTCTGTGAGTTGAACACATGCAGCCCAAAGAAGTTACTGAGAATTCTTCTGTCTAGCGTTATATGCAGAAATCCCGTTTCCAACGAAATCCTCAAAGAGGTCCAAATATCCACTTGCAGACTTTACAAACAGAGTGTTTCCAATCTGCTCTATGAAAACATAGGTTAAACTCTGTGAGTAGAACGCACACATCCCAAAGAGTTTGCAGAGAATGATTCTCTCTAGTTTTTATACGAAGATATTTCCTTTTCTACCGTAGGCCCAAATCGCTTGAAATCTCCACTTGGAAATTCAAGAAAAAGAGGGTTTCAAATCTGCTCTGTCTAAAGTAAGGTTCAACTCTGTGAGTTGAACACAGGCAGCCCAAAGAAGTTACTGACAATTCTTCTGTCTAGCGTTATACGCAGAAATCCCGTTTCCAACAAAATCCTCAAAGAGGTCCAAATATCCACTTGCAGATTTTACAAATAGAGTGTTTCCAAACTGCTCTATGAAAACAAAGGTTAAACTCTGTGAGAGGAACGCACACATCCCAAAGTGTTTGCTGAGAATGATTCCCTCTAGTTTTTATATGAAGATATTTCCTTTTCTACCATAGGCCCAAATCTCTTGAAATCTCCACTTGCAAATTCCACAAAAAGAGGGTTTCAAATCTGCTCTGTCTAAAGGAAGGTTCAACTCTGTGTATTGAACACACGCAGGCCAAAGAAGTTACTGAGAATTCTTCTGTCTAGCGTTATATGCAGAAATCCCGTTTCCAACGATATCCTCAAAGAGGTCCAAATATCCAATTGCAGGCTTTACAAACAGAGTGTTTCCAAACTGCTCTATGAAAACAAAGGTTAAACTCTGTGAGTGGAACTCACAAATCCCAAAGTGGTTGCTGAGAATGATTCTCTCTAGTTTTTATACGAAGATATTTCCTTTTCTACCGTAGGCCCAAAATCGCTTGAAATCTCCACTTGGAAATTCCTCAAAAAGAGGGTTTCAAATCTGCTCTGTCTAAAGTAAGGTTCAACTCTGTGAGTTGAACACACGCAGCCCAAAGAAGTTACTGACAATTCTTCTGTCTAGCGTTATATGCAGAAATCCCGTTTCCAACGAAATCCTCAAAGAGGTCTCAATATCCACTTGCAGACTTTACAAACAGAGTGTTTCCAGACTGCTCTATGAAAACAAAGGTTAAACACTGTGAGTGGAACTCACACATCTCAAAGTGGTTGCTGAGAATGATTCTCTCTAGTTTTTATACGAAGATATTTCCTTTTCAACCGTAGGCCCAAAATCGATTGAAATCTCCACTTGGAAATTCCACAAAAAGAGGGTTTCAAATCTGCTCTGTCTAAAGTAAGGTTCAACTCTGTCAGTTGAACACATGCAGCCCAAAGAAGTTACTGAGAATTCTTCTGTCTAGCGTTATATGCAGAAATCCCGTTTCCAACGAAATCCTCAAAGAGGTCCAAATATCCACTTGCAGGCTTTACAAACAGAGTGTTTCCAAACTGCTCTATGAAAACAAAGGTTAAACTCTGTGAGTGGAACTCACACATCTCAAAGTGGTTGCTGAGAATGATTCTCTCTAGTTTTTATACGAAGATATTTCCTTTTCTACCGTAGGCCCAAATCGCTTGAAATCTCCCCTTGGAAATTCCACAAAAAGAGGGTTTCAAATCTGCTCTTTCTAAAGGACGGTTCAACTCTGTGAGTTGAACACACGCAGCCCAAAGAAGTTACTGAGAATTCTTCTGTCTAGCGTTATATGCAGAAATCCCGTTTCCAACGAAATCCTCAAAGAGGTCTCAATATCCACTTGCAGACTTTACAAACAGAGTGTTTCCAGACTGCTCTATGAAAACAAAGGTTAAACACTGTGAGTGGAACTCACACATCTCAAAGTGGTTGCTGAGAATGATTCTCTCTAGTTTTTATACGAAGATACTTCCTTTTCAACTGTAGGCCCAAAATCGTTTGAAATCTCCACTTGGAAATTCCACAAAAAGAGGGTTTCAAATCTGCTCTGTCTAAAGTAAGGTTCAACTCTGTCAGTTGAACACATGCAGCCCAAAGAAGTTACTGAGAATTCTTCTGTCTAGCGTTATATGCTGAAATCCCGTTTCCAACGAAATCCTCAAAGAGGTCCAAATATCCACTTGCAGGCTTTACAAACAGAGTGTTTCCAAACTGCTCTGTGAACACAAAGGTTAAACTCTGTGAGTGGAACTCACACATCCCAAAGTGGTTGCTGAGAATGATTCTCTCTAGTTTTTATACGAAGATATTTCCTTTTCTACCGTAGGCCCAAAATCGCTTGAAATCTCCACTTGGAAATTCCACAAAAAGAGGGTTTCAAATCTGCTCTGTCTAAAGTAAGGTTCAACTCTGTCAGTTGAACACATGCAGCCCAAAGAAGTTACTGAGAATTCTTCTGTCTAGCGTTATATGCAGAAATCCCGTTTCCAACGAAATCCTCAATGAGGTCCAAATATCCACCTGCAGGCTTTACAATCAGAGTGTTTCCAAACTGCTCTATGAAAACAAAGGTTAAACTCTGTGAGTGGAACTCACACATCCCAAAGTGGTTGCTGAGAATGATTCTCTCTAGTTTTTATACGAAGATATTTCCTTTTCAACCGTAAGCCCAAAATCGCTTGAAATCTCCACTTGGAAATTCCACAAAAAGAGGGTTTCAAATCTGCTCTGTCTAAAGTAAGGTTCAACTCTGTCAGTTGAACACATGCAGCCGAAAGAAGTTACTGAGAATTCTTCTGTCTAGCGTTATATGCAGAAATACCGTTTCCAACTAAATCCTCAAAGAGGTCCAAATATCCACTTGCAGGCTTTACGAACAGAGTGTTTCCAAACTGCTCTATGAACACAAAGGTTAAACTCTGTGAGTGGAACTCACACATCCCAAAGTTGTTGCTGATAATGATTCTCTCTAGTTTTTATACGAAGATATTTCCTTTTCTACCGTAGGCCCAAAATCGCTTGAAATCTCCACTTGGAAATTCCACAAAAAGAGGGTTTCAAATCTGCTCTGTCTAAAGTAAGGTTCAACTCTGTCAGTTGAACACATGCAGCCCAAAGAAGTTACTGAGAATTCTTCTGTCTAGCGTTATATGCAGAAATACCGTTTCCAACGAAATCCTCAAAGAGGTCCAAATATCCTCTTGCAGGCTTTACAAACAGAGTGTTTCCAAACTGCTCTATGAACACAAAGGTTAAACTCTGTGAGTGGAACTCACACATCCCAAAGTGGTTGCTGAGAATGATTCTCTCTAGTTTTTATACGAAGATATTTCCTTTTCTACCGTAGGCCAAAAATCGCTTGAAATCTCCACTTGGAAATTCCACAAAAAGAGGGTTTCAAATCTGCTCTGTCTAAAGTAAGGTTCAACTCTGTGAGTTGAACACATGCAGCCCAAAGAAGTTACTGAGAATTCTTCTGTCTAGCGTTATATGCAGAAATCCCGTTTCCAACGAAATCCTCAAAGAGGTCCAAATATCCACTTGCAGACTTTACAAACAGAGTGTTTCCAATCTGCTCTATGAAAACATAGGTTAAACTCTGTGAGTGGAACGCACACATCCCAAAGAGTTTGCAGAGAATGATTCTCTCTAGTTTTTATACGAAGATATTTCCTTTTCTACCGTAGACCCAAATCGCTTGAAATCTCCACTTGGAAATTCAAGAAAAAGAGGGTTTCAAATCTGCTCTGTCTAAAGTAAGGTTCAACTCTGTGAGTTGAACACAGGCAGCCCAAAGAAGTTACTGACAATTCTTCTGTCTAGCGTTATACGCAGAAATCCCGTTTCCATCAAAATCCTCAAAGAGGTCCAAATATCCACTTGCAGATTTTACAAATAGAGTGTTTCCAAACTGCTCTATGAAAACAAAGGTTAAACTCTGTGAGAGGAACGCACACATCCCAAAGTGTTTGCTGAGAATGATTCCCTCTAGTTTTTATATGAAGATATTTCCTTTTCTACCATAGGCCCAAATCTCTTGAAATCTCCACTTGCAAATTCCACAAAAAGAGGGTTTCAAATCTGCTCTGTCTAAAGGAAGGTTCAACTCTGCGTATTGAACACACGCAGGCCAAAGAAGTTACTGAGAATTCTTCTGTCTAGCGTTATATGCAGAAATCCCGTTTCCAACGATATCCTCAAAGAGGTCCAAATATCCAATTGCAGGCTTTACAAACAGAGTGTTTCCAAACTGCTCTATGAAAACAAAGGTTAAACTCTGTGAGTGGAACTCACAAATCCCAAAGTGGTTGCTGAGAATGATTCTCTCTAGTTTTTATACGAAGATATTTCCTTTTCTACCGTAGGCCCAAAATCGCTTGAAATCTCCACTTGGAAATTCCTCAAAAAGAGGGTTTCAAATCTGCTCTGTCTAAAGTAAGGTTCAACTCTGTGAGTTGAACACACGCAGCCCAAAGAAGTTACTGACAATTCTTCTGTCTAGCGTTATATGCAGAAATCCCGTTTCCAACGAAATCCTCAAAGAGGTCTCAATATCCACTTGCAGACTTTACAAACAGAGTGTTTCCAGACTGCTCTATGAAAACAAAGGTTAAACACTGTGAGTGGAACTCACACATCTCAAAGTGGTTGCTGAGAATGATTCTCTCTAGTTTTTATACGAAGATATTTCCTTTTCAACCGTAGACCCAAAATCACTTGAAATCTCCACTTGGAAATTCCACAAAAAGAGGGTTTCAAATCTGCTCTGTCTAAAGTAAGGTTCAACTCTGTCAGTTGAACACATGCAGCCCAAAGAAGTTACTGAGAATTCTTCTGTCTAGCGTTATATGCAGAAATCCCGTTTCCAACGAAATCCTCAATGAGGTCCAAATATCCACCTGCAGGATTTACAATCAGAGTGTTTCCAAACTGCTCTATGAAAACAAAGGTTAAACTCTGTGAGTGGAACTCACACATCCCAAAGTGGTTGCTGAGAATGATTCTCTCTAGTTTTTATACGAAGATATTTCCTTTTCAACCGTAAGCCCAAAATCGCTTGAAATCTCCACTTGGAAATTCCACAAAAAGAGGGTTTCAAATCTGCTCTGTCTAAAGTAAGGTTCAACTCTGTCAGTTGAACACATGCAGCCCAAAGAAGTTACTGAGAATTCTTCTGTCTAGCGTTATATGCAGAAATACCGTTTCCAACGAAATCCTCAAAGAGGTCCAAATATCCTCTTGCAGGCTTTACAAACAGAGTGTTTCCAAACTGCTCTATTAACACAAAGGTTAAACTCGGTGAGTGGAACACACACATCCCAAAGTGGTTGCTGAGAATGATTCTCTCTAGTTTTTATACGAAGATATTCCCTTTTCTACCGTAGGCCCAAAATCGCTTGAAATCTCCACTTGGAAATTCCACAAAAAGAGGGTTTCAAATCTGCTCTGTCTAAAGTAAGGTTCAACTCTGTGAGTTGAACACATGCAGCCCAAAGAAGTTACTGAGAATTCTTCTGTCTAGCGTTATATGCAGAAATCCCGTTTCCAACGAAATCCTCAAAGAGGTCCAAATATCCACTTGCAGACTTTACAAACAGAGTGTTTCCAATCTGCTCTATGAAAACATAGGTTAAACTCTGTGAGTGGAATGCACACATCCCAAAGAGTTTGCAGAGAATGATTCTCTCTAGTTTTTATACGAAGATATTTCCTTTTCTACCGTAGGCCCAAATCGCTTGAAATCTCCACTTGGAAATTCAAGAAAAAGAGGGTTTCAAATCTGCTCTGTCTAAAGTAAGGTTCAACTCTGTGAGTTGAACACAGGCAGCCCAAAGAAGTTACTGACAATTCTTCTGTCTAGCGTTATACGCAGAAATCCCGTTTCCATCAAAATCCTCAAAGATGTCCAAATATCCACTTGCAGATTTTACAAATAGAGTGTTTCCAAACTGCTCTATGAAAACAAAGGTTAAACTCTGTGAGAGGAACGCAGACATCCCAAAGTGTTTGCTGAGAATGATTCCCTCTAGTTTTTATATGAAGATATTTCCTTTTCTACCATAGGCCCAAATCTCTTGAAATCTCCACTTGCAAATTCCACAAAAAGAGGGTTTCAAATCTGCTCTGTCTAAAGGAAGGTTCAACTCTGTGTATTGAACACACGCAGGCCAAAGAAGTTACTGAGAATTCTTCTGTCTAGCGTTATATGCAGAAATCCCGTTTCCAACGATATCCTCAAAGAGGTCCAAATATCCAATTGCAGGCTTTACAAACAGAGTGTTTCCAAACTGCTCTATGAAAACAAAGGTTAAACTCTGTGAGTGGAACTCACAAATCCCAAAGTGGTTGCTGAGAATGATTCTCTCTAGTTTTTATACGAAGATATTTCCTTTTCTACCGTAGGCCCAAAATCGCTTGAAATCTCCACTTGGAAATTCCTCAAAAAGAGGGTTTCAAATCTGCTCTGTCTAAAGTAAGGTTCAACTCTGTGAGTTGAACACACGCAGCCCAAAGAAGTTACTGACAATTCTTCTGTCTAGCGTTATATGCAGACATCCCGTTTCCAACGAAATCCACAAAGAGGTCTCAATATCCACTTGCAGACTTTACAAACAGAGTGTTTCCAGACTGCTCTATGAAAACAAAGGTTAAACACTGTGAGTGGAACTCACACATCTCAAAGTGGTTGCTGAGAATGATTCTCTCTAGTTTTTATACGAAGATATTTCCTTTTCAACCGTAGGCCCAAAATCGATTGAAATCTCCACTTGGAAATTCCACAAAAAGAGGGTTTCAAATCTGCTCTGTCTAAAGTAAGGTTCAACTCTGTGAGTTGAACACATGCAGCCCAAAGAAGTTACTGAGAATTCTTCTGTCTAGCGTTATATGCAGAAATCCCGTTTCCAACGAAATCCTCAAAGAGGTCCAAATATCCACTTGCAGGCTTTTCAAACAGAGTGTTTCCAAACTGCTCTATGAACACAAAGGTTAAACTCTGTGAGTGGAACTCACACATCCCAAAGTGGTTGCTGAGAATGATTCTCTCTAGTTTTTATACGAAGATATTTCCTTTTCTACCGTAGTCCCAAAATCGCTTGAAATCTCCACTTGGAAATTCCACAAAAGGAGGGTTTCAAATCTGCTCTTTCTAAAGGAAGGTTCAACTCTGTGAGTTGAACACACGCAGCCCAAAGATGTTACTGAGAATTCTTCTGTCTAGCGTTATATGCAGAAATCCCGTTTCCAACGAAATCCTCAAAGAGGTCTCAATATCCACTTGCAGACTTTACAAACAGAGTGTTTCCAGACTGCTCTATGAACACAAAGGTTAAACTCTGTGAGTGGAACTCACACATCCCAAAGTGGTTGCTGAGAATGATTCTCTCTAGTTTTTATACTAAGATATTTCCTTTTCAACCGTAGGCCCAAAATCGCTTGAAATCTCCACTTGGAAATTCCACAAAAAGAGGGTTTCAAATCTGCTCTGTCTAAAGTAAGGTTCAACTCTGTGAGTTGAACACATGCAGCCCAAAGAAGTTACTGAGAATTCTTCTGTCTAGCGTTATATGCAGAAATCCCGTTTCCAACGAAATCCTCAAAGAGGTCCAAATATCCACTTGCAGGCTTTACAAACACAGTGTTTCCAAACTGCTCTATGAACACAAAGGTTAAACTCTGTGAGTGGAACTCACACATCCCAAAGTGGTTGCTGAGAATGATTCTCTCTAGTTTTTATACGAAGATATTTCCTTTTCTACCGTAGGCCCAAAATCGCTTGAAATCTCCACTTGGAAATTCCACAAAAAGAGGGTTTCAAATCTGCTCTGTCTAAAGTAAGGTTCAACTCTGTGAGTTGAACACACGCAGCTCAAAGAAGTTACTGAGAATTCTTCTGTCTAGCGTTATATGCAGAAATCCCGTTTCCAACGAAATCCTCAAAGAGGTCCAAATATCCACTTGCAGACTTTACAAACAGGGTGTTTCCAATCTGCTCTATGAAAACATAGGTTAAACTCGGTGAGTGGAACGCACACATCCCAAAGAGTTTGCAGAGAATGATTCTCTCTAGTTTTTATACGAAGATATTTCCTTTTCTACCGTAGGCCCAAATCGCTTGAAATCTCCACTTGGAAATTCAAGAAAAAGAGGGTTTCAAATCTGCTCTGTCTAAAGTAAGGTTCAACTCTGTGAGTTGAACACAGGCAGCCCAAAGAAGTTACTGACAATTCTTCTGTCTAGCGTTATACGCAGAAATCCCGTTTCCAACAAAATCCTCAAAGAGGTCCAAATATCCACTTGCAGATTTTACAAATAGAGTGTTTCCAAACTGCTCTATGAAAACAAAGGTTAAACTCTGTGAGAGGAACGCACACATCCCAAAGTGTTTGCTGAGAATGATTCCCTCTAGTATTTATATGAAGATATTTCCTTTTCTACCATAGGCCCAAATCTCTTGAAATCTCCACTTGCAAATTCCACAAAAAGAGGGTTTCAAATCTGCTCTGTCTAAAGGAAGGTTCAACTCTGTGTATTGAACACACGCAGGCCAAAGAAGTTACTGAGAATTCTTCTGTCTAGCGTTATATGCAGAAATCCCGTTTCCAACGATATCCTCAAAGAGGTCCAAATATCCAATTGCAGGCTTTACAAACAGAGTGTTTCCAAACTGCTCTATGAAAACAAAGGTTAAACTCTGTGAGTGGAACTCACACATCTCAAAGTGGTTGCTGAGAATGATTCTCTCTAGTTTTTATACGAAGATATTTCCTTTTCAACCGTAGGCCCAAAATCGATTGAAATCTCCACTTGGAAATTCCACAAAAAGAGGGTTTCAAATCTGCTCTGTCTAAAGTAAGGTTCAACTCTGTCAGTTGAACACATGCAGCCCAAAGAAGTTACTGAGAATTCTTCTGTCTAGCGTTATATGCAGAAATCCCGTTTCCAACGAAATCCTCAAAGAGGTCCAAATATCCACTTGCAGGCTTTACAAACAGAGTGTTTCCAAACTGCTCTATGAACACAAAGGTTAAACTCTGTGAGTGGAACTCACACATCCCAAAGTGGTTACTGAGAATGATTCTCTCTAGTTTTTATACGAAGATATTTCCTTTTCTACCGTAGGCCCAAAATCGCTTGAAATCTCCACTTGGAAATTCCACAAAAAGAGGGTTTCAAATCTGCTCTGTCTAAAGTAAGGTTCAACTCTGTGAGTTGAACACATGCAGCCCAAAGAAGTTACTGAGAATTCTTCTGTCTAGCGTTATATGCAGAAATCCCGTTTCCAACGAAATCCTCAAAGAGGTCCAAATATCCACTTGCAGACTTTACAAACAGAGTGTTTCCAATCTGCTCTATGAAAACATAGGTTAAACTCTGTGAGTGGAACGCACACATCCCAAAGAGTTTGCAGAGAATGATTCTCTCTAGTTTTTATAGGAAGATATTTCCTTTTCTACCGTAGGCCCAAATCGCTTGAAATCTCCACTTGGAAATTCAAGAAAAAGAGGGTTTCAAATCTGCTCTTTCTAAAGGAAGGTTCAACTCTGTGAGTTGAACACACGCAGCCCAAAGATGTTACTGAGAATTCTTCTGTCTAGCGTTATATGCAGAAATCCCGTTTCCAACGAAATCCTCAAAGAGGTCTCAATATCCACTTGCAGACTTTACAAACAGAGTGTTTCCAGACTGCTCTATGAAAACAAAGGTTAAACACTGTGAGTGGAACTCACACATCTCAAAGTGGTTGCTGAGAATGATTCTCTCTAGTTTTTATATGAAGATACTTCCTTTTCAACCGTAGGCCCAAAATCGCTTGAAATCTCCACTTGGAAATTCCACAAAAAGAGGGTTTCAAATCTGCTCTGTCTAAAGTAAGGTTCAACTCTGTCAGTTGAACACATGCAGCCCAAAGAAGTTACTGAGAATTCTTCTGTCTAGCGTTATATGCAGAAATCCCGTTTCCAACGAAATCCTCAAAGAGGTCTCAATATCCACTTGCAGACTTTACAAACAGAGTGTTTCCAGACTGCTCTATGAAAACAAAGGTTAAACACTGTGAGTGGAACTCACACATCTCAAAGTGGTTGCTGAGAATGATTCTCTCTAGTTTTTATACGAAGATATTTCCTTTTCAACCGTAAGCCCAAAATCGCTTGAAATCTCCACTTGGAAATTCCACAAAAAGAGGGTTTCAAATCTGCTCTGTCTAAAGAAAGGTTCAACTCTGTCAGTTGAACACATGCAGCCCAAAGAAGTTACTGAGAATTCTTCTGTCTAGCGTTATATGCAGAAATACCGTTTCCAACGAAATCCTCAAAGAGGTCCAAATATCCACTTGCAGGCTTTACAAACAGAGTGTTTCCAAACTGCTCTATGAACACAAAGGTTAAACTCTGTGAGTGGAACTCACACATCCCAAAGTGGTTGCTGAGAATGATTCTCTCTAGTTTTTATACGAAGATATTTCCTTTTCTACCGTAGGCCCAAAATCGCTTGAAATCTCCACTTGGAAATTCCACAAAAAGAGGGTTTCAAATCTGCTCTGTCTAAAGTAAGGTTCAACTCTGTCAGTTGAACACATGCAGCCCAAAGAAGTTACTGAGAATTCTTCTGTCTAGCGTTATATGCAGAAATCCCGTTTCCAACGAAATCCTCAAAGAGGTCCAAATATCCACTTGCAGGCTTTACAAACAGAGTGTTTCCAAACTGCTCTATGAACACAAAGGTTAAACTCTGTGAGTGGAACTCACACATCCCAAAGTGGTTGCTGAGAATGATTCTCTCTAGTTTTTATACGAAGATATTTCCTTTTCTACCGTAGTCCCAAAATCGCTTGAAATCTCCACTTGGAAATTCCACAAAAAGAGGGTTTCAAATCTGCTCTTTCTAAAGGAAGGTTCAACTCTGTGAGTTGAACACACGCAGCCCAAAGATGTTACTGAGAATTCTTCTGTCTAGCGTTATATGCAGAAATCCCGTTTCCAACGAAATCCTCAAAGAGGTCTCAATATCCACTTGCAGACTTTACAAACAGAGTGTTTCCAGACTGCTCTATGAACACAAAGGTTAAACTCTGTGAGTGGAACTCACACATCCCAAAGTGGTTGCTGAGAATGATTCTCTCTAGTTTTTATACGAAGATATTTCCTTTTCTACCGTAGGCCCAAAATCGCTTGAAATCTCCACTTGGAAATTCCACAAAAAGAGGGTTTCAAATCTGCTCTGTCTAAAGTAAGGTTCAACTCTGTGAGTTGAACACATGCAGCCCAAAGAAGTTACTGAGAATTCTTCTGTCTAGCGTTATATGCAGAAATCCCGTTTCCAACGAAATCCTCAAAGAGGTCCAAATATCCACTTGCAGGCTTTACAAACACAGTGTTTCCAAACTGCTCTATGAACACAAAGGTTAAACTCTGTGAGTGGAACTCACACATCCCAAAGTGGTTGCTGAGAATGATTCTCTCTAGTTTTTATACGAAGATATTTCCTTTTCTACCGTAGGCCGAAAATCGCTTGAAATCTCCACTTGGAAATTCCACAAAAAGAGGGTTTCAAATCTGCTCTGTCTAAAGTAAGGTTCAACTCTGTCAGTTGAACACACGCAGCTCAAAGAAGTTACTGAGAATTCTTCTGTCTAGCGTTATATGCAGAAATCCCGTTTCCAACGAAATCCTCAAAGAGGTCCAAATATCCACTTGCAGACTTTACAAACAGGGTGTTTCCAATCTGCTCTATGAAAACATAGGTTAAACTCGGTGAGTGGAACGCACACATCCCAAAGAGTTTGCAGAGAATGATTCTCTCTAGTTTTTATACGAAGATATTTCCTTTTCTACCGTAGGCCCAAATCGCTTGAAATCTCCACTTGGAAATTCAAGAAAAAGAGGGTTTCAAATCTGCTCTGTCTAAAGTAAGGTTCAACTCTGTGAGTTGAACACAGGCAGCCCAAAGAAGTTACTGACAATTCTTCTGTCTAGCGTTATACGCAGAAATCCCGTTTCCAACAAAATCCTCAAAGAGGTCCAAATATCCACTTGCAGATTTTACAAATAGAGTGTTTCCAAACTGCTCTATGAAAACAAAGGTTAAACTCTGTGAGAGGAACGCACACATCCCAAAGTGTTTGCTGAGAATGATTCCCTCTAGTATTTATATGAAGATATTTCCTTTTCTACCATAGGCCCAAATCTCTTGAAATCTCCACTTGCAAATTCCACAAAAAGAGGGTTTCAAATCTGCTCTGTCTAAAGGAAGGTTCAACTCTGTGTATTGAACACACGCAGGCCAAAGAAGTTACTGAGAATTCTTCTGTCTAGCGTTATATGCAGAAATCCCGTTTCCAACGATATCCTCAAAGAGGTCCAAATATCCAATTGCAGGCTTTACAAACAGAGTGTTTCCAAACTGCTCTATGAAAACAAAGGTTAAACTCTGTGAGTGGAACTCACAAATCCCAAAGTGGTTGCTGAGAATGATTCTCTCTAGTTTTTATACGAAGATATTTCCTTTTCTACCGTAGGCCCAAAATCGCTTGAAATCTCCACTTGGAAATTCCTCAAAAAGAGGGTTTAAAATCTGCTCTGTCTAAAGTAAGGTTCAACTCTGTGAGTTGAACACACGCAGCCCAAAGAAGTTACTGACAATTCTTCTGTCTAGCGTTATATGCAGAAATCCCGTTTCCAACGAAATCCTCAAAGAGGTCTCAATATCCACTTGCAGACTTTACAAACAGAGTGTTTCCAGACTGCTCTATGAAAACAAAGGTAAAACACTGTGAGTGGAACTCACACATCTCAAAGTGGTTGCTGAGAATGATTCTCTCTAGTTTTTATACGAAGATATTTCCTTTTCAACCGTAGGCCCAAAATCGATTGAAATCTCCACTTGGAAATTCCACAAAAAGAGGGTTTCAAATCTGCTCTGTCTAAAGTAAGGTTCAACTCTGTCAGTTGAACACATGCAGCCCAAAGAAGTTACTGAGAATTCTTCTGTCTAGCGTTATATGCAGAAATCCCGTTTCCAACGAAATCCTCAAAGAGGTCCAAATATCCACTTGCAGGCTTTACAAACAGAGTGTTTCCAAACTGCTCTATGAACACAAAGGTTAAACTCTGTGAGTGGAACTCACACATCCCAAAGTGGTTACTGAGAATGATTCTCTCTAGTTTTTATACGAAGATATTTCCTTTTCTACCGTAGGCCCAAAATCGCTTGAAATCTCCACTTGGAAATTCCACAAAAAGAGGGTTTCAAATCTGCTCTGTCTAAAGTAAGGTTCAACTCTGTGAGTTGAACACATGCAGCCCAAAGAAGTTACTGAGAATTCTTCTGTCTAGCGTTATATGCAGAAATCCCGTTTCCAACGAAATCCTCAAAGAGGTCCAAATATCCACTTGCAGACTTTACAAACAGAGTGTTTCCAATCTGCTCTATGAAAACATAGGTTAAACTCTGTGAGTGGAACGCACACATCCCAAAGAGTTTGCAGAGAATGATTCTCTCTAGTTTTTATAGGAAGATATTTCCTTTTCTACCGTAGGCCCAAATCGCTTGAAATCTCCACTTGGAAATTCAAGAAAAAGAGGGTTTCAAATCTGCTCTTTCTAAAGGAAGGTTCAACTCTGTGAGTTGAACACACGCAGCCCAAAGATGTTACTGAGAATTCTTCTGTCTAGCGTTATATGCAGAAATCCCGTTTCCAACGAAATCCTCAAAGAGGTCTCAATATCCACTTGCAGACTTTACAAACAGAGTGTTTCCAGACTGCTCTATGAAAACAAAGGTTAAACACTGTGAGTGGAACTCACACATCTCAAAGTGGTTGCTGAGAATGATTCTCTCTAGTTTTTATACGAAGATACTTCCTTTTCAACCGTAGGCCCAAAATCGATTGAAATCTCCACTTGGAAATTCCACAAAAAGAGGGTTTCAAATCTGCTCTGTCTAAAGTAAGGTTCAACTCTGTCAGTTGAACACATGCAGCCCAAAGAAGTTACTGAGAATTCTTCTGTCTAGCGTTATATGCAGAAATCCCGTTTCCAACGAAATCCTCAAAGAGGTCTCAATATCCACTTGCAGACTTTACAAACAGAGTGTTTCCAGACTGCTCTATGAAAACAAAGGTTAAACACTGTGAGTGGAACTCACACATCTCAAAGTGGTTGCTGAGAATGATTCTCTCTAGTTTTTATACGAAGATATTTCCTTTTCAACCGTAAGCCCAAAATCGCTTGAAATCTCCACTTGGAAATTCCACAAAAAGAGGGTTTCAAATCTGCTCTGTCTAAAGAAAGGTTCAACTCTGTCAGTTGAACACATGCAGCCCAAAGAAGTTACTGAGAATTCTTCTGTCTAGCGTTATATGCAGAAATCCCGTTTCCAACGAAATCCTCAAAGAGGTCCAAATATCCACTTGCAGGCTTTACAAACAGAGTGTTTCCAAACTGCTCTATGAACACAAAGGTTAAACTCTGTGAGTGGAACTCACACATCCCAAAGTGGTTGCTGAGAATGATTCTCTCTAGTTTTTATACGAAGATATTTCCTTTTCTACCGTAGGCCCAAAATCGCTTGAAATCTCCACTTGGAAATTCCACAAAAAGAGGGTTTCAAATCTGCTCTGTCTAAAGTAAGGTTCAACTCTGTGAGTTGAACACATGCAGCCCAAAGAAGTTACTGAGAATTCTTCTGTCTGGCGTTATATGCAGAAATCCCGTTTCCAACGAAATCCTCCAAGAGGTCCAAATATCCACTTGCAGACTTTACAAACAGAGTGTTTCCAATCTGCTCTATGAAAACATAGGTTAAACTCTGTGAGTGGAACGCACACATCCCAAAGAGTTTGCAGAGAATGATTCTCTCTAGTTTTTATAGGAAGATATTTCCTTTTCTACCGTAGGCCCAAATCGCTTGAAATCTCCACTTGGAAATTCAAGAAAAAGAGGGTTTCAAATCTGCTCTGTCTAAAGTAAGGTTCAACTCTGTGAGTTGAACACAGGCAGCCCAAAGAAGTTACTGACAATTCTTCTGTCTAGCCTTATACGCAGAAATCCCGTTTCCAACAAAATCCTCAAAGAGGTCCAAATATCCACTTGCAGATTTTACAAATAGAGTGTTTCCAAACTGCTCTATGAAAACAAAGGTTAAACTCTGTGAGAGGAACGCACACATCCCAAAGTGTTTGCTGAGAATGATTCCCTCTAGTTTTTATATGAAGATATTTCCTTTTCTACCATAGGCCCAAATCTCTTGAAATCTCCACTTGCAAATTCCACAAAAAGAGGGTTTCAAATCTGCTCTGTCTAAAGGAAGGTTCAACTCTGTGTATTGAACACACGCAGGCCAAAGAAGTTACTGAGAATTCTTCTGTCTAGCGTTATATGCAGAAATCCCGTTTCCAACGATATCCTCAAAGAGGTCCAAATATCCAATTGCAGGCTTTACAAACAGAGTGTTTCCAAACTGCTCTATGAAAACAAAGGTTAAACTCTGTGAGTGGAACTCACAAATCCCAAAGTGGTTGCTGAGAATGATTCTCTCTAGTTTTTATACGAAGATATTTCCTTTTCTACCGTAGGCCCAAAATCGCTTGAAATCTCCACTTGGAAATTCCTCAAAAAGAGGGTTTCAAATCTGCTCTGTCTAAAGTAAGGTTCAACTCTGTGAGTTGAACACACGCAGCCCAAAGAAGTTACTGACAATTCTTCTGTCTAGCGTTATATGCAGAAATCCCGTTTCCAACGAAATCCTCAAAGAGGTCTCAATATCCACTTGCAGACTTTACAAACAGAGTGTTTCCAGACTGCTCTATGAAAACAAAGGTTAAACACTGTGAGTGGAACTCACACATCTCAAAGTGGTTGCTGAGAATGATTCTCTCTAGTTTTTATACGAAAATATTTCCTTTTCAACCGTAGGCCCAAAATCGATTGAAATCTCCACTTGGAAATTCCACAAAAAGAGGGTTTCAAATCTGCTCTGTCTAAAGTAAGGTTCAACTCTGTCAGTTGAACACATGCAGCCCAAAGAAGTTACTGAGAATTCTTCTGTCTAGCGTTATATGCAGAAATCCCGTTTCCAACGAAATCCTCAAAGAGGTCCAAATATCCACTTGCAGGCTTTACAAACAGAGTGTTTCCAAACTGCTCTATGAACACAAAGGTTAAACTCTGTGAGTGGAACTCACACATCCCAAAGTGGTTGCTGAGAATGATTCTCTCTAGTTTTTATACGAAGATATTTCCTTTTCTACCGTAGGCCCAAAATCGCTTGAAATCTCCACTTGGAAATTCCACAAAAAGAGGGTTTCAAATCTGCTCTGTCTAAAGTAAGGTTCAACTCTGTCAGTTGAACACATGCAGCCCTAAGAAGTTACTGAGAATTCTTCTGTCTAGCGTTATATGCAGAAATCCCGTTTCCAAAGAAATCCTCAATGAGGTCCAAATATCCACTTGCAGGCTTTACAAACAGAGTGTTTCCAAACTGCTCTATGAAAACAAAGGTTAAACTCTGTGAGTGGAACTCACACATCCCAAAGTGGTTGCTGAGAATGATTCTCTCTAGTTTTTATACGAAGATATTTCCTTTTCTACCGTAGGCCCAAATCGCTTGAAATCTCCACTTGGAAATTCCACAAAAAGAGGGTTTCAAATCTGCTCTGTCTAAAGTAAGGTTCAACTCTGTCAGTTGAACACATGCAGCCCAAAGAAGTTACTGAGAATTCTTCTGTCTAGCGTTATATGCAGAAATACCGTTTCCAACTAAATCCTCAAAGAGGTCCAAATATCCACTTGCAGGCTTTACGAACAGAGTGTTTCCAAACTGCTCTATGAACACAAAGGTTAAACTCTGTGAGTGGAACTCACACATCCCAAAGTGGTTGCTGAGAATGATTCTCTCTAGTTTTTATACGAAGATATTTCCTTTTCTACCGTAGGCCCAAAATCGCTTGAAATCTCCACTTGGAAATTCCACAAAAAGAGGGTTTCAAATCTGCTCTGTTTAAAGTAAGGTTCAACTCTGTCAGTTGAACACATGCAGCCCAAAGAAGTTACTGAGAATTCTTCTGTCTAGCGTTATATGCAGAAATACCGTTTCCAACGAAATCCTCATAGAGGTCCAAATATCCTCTTGCAGGCTTTACAAACAGAGTGTTTCCAAACTGCTCTATTAACACAAAGGTTAAACTCTGTGAGTGGAACTCACACATCCCAAAGTGGTTGCTGAGAATGATTCTCTCTAGTTTTTATACGAAGATATTTCCTTTTCTACCGTAGGCCCAAAATCGCTTGAAATCTCCACTTGGAAATTCCACAAAAAGAGGGTTTCAAATCTGCTATGTCTAAAGTAAGGTTCAACTCTGTGAGTTGAACACATGCAGCCCAAAGAAGTTACTGAGAATTCTTCTGTCTAGCGTTATATGCAGAAATCCCGTTTCCAACGAAATCCTCAAAGAGGTCCAAATATCCACTTGCAGACTTTACAAACAGAGTGTTTCCAATCTGCTCTATGAAAACATAGGTTAAACTCTGTGAGTGGAACGCACACATCCCAAAGAGTTTGCAGAGAATGATTCTCTCTAGTTTTTATACGAAGATATTTCCTTTTCTACCGTAGGCCCAAATCGCTTGAAATCTCCACTTGGAAATTCAAGAAAAAGAGGGTTTCAAATCTGCTCTGTCTAAAGTAAGGTTCAACTCTGTGAGTTGAACACAGGCAGCCCAAAGAAGTTACTGACAATTCTTCTGTCTAGCGTTATACGCAGAAATCCCGTTTCCATCAAAATCCTCAAAGAGGTCCAAATATCCACTTGCAGATTTTACAAATAGAGTGTTTCCAAACTGCTCTATGAAAACAAAGGTTAAACTCTGTGAGAGGAACGCACACATCCCAAAGTGTTTGCTGAGAATGATTCCCTCTAGTTTTTATATGAAGATATTTCCTTTTCTACCATAGTCCCAAATCTCTTGAAATCTCCACTTGCAAATTCCACAAAAAGAGGGTTTCAAATCTGCTCTGTCTAAAGGAAGGTTCAACTCTGTGTATTGAACACACGCAGGCCAAAGAAGTTACTGAGAATTCTTCTGTCTAGCGTTATATGCAGAAATCCCGTTTCCAACGATATCCTCAAAGAGGTCCAAATATCCAGTTGCAGGCTTTACAAACACAGTGTTTCCAAACTGCTCTATGAAAACAAAGGTTAAACTCTGTGAGTGGAACTCACAAATCCCAAAGTGCTTGCTGAGAATGATTCTCTCTAGTTTTTATACGAAGATATTTCCTTTTCTACCGTAGGCCCAAAATCGCTTGAAATCTCCACTTGGAAATTCCTCAAAAAGAGGGTTTCAAATCTGCTCTGTCTAAAGTAAGGTTCAACTCTGTGAGTTGAACCCACGCAGCCCAAAGAAGTTACTGACAATTCTTCTGTCTAGCGTTATATGCAGAAATCCCGTTTCCAACGAAATCCTCAAAGAGGTCTCAATATCCACTTGCAGACTTTACAAACAGAGTGTTTCCTGACTGCTCTATGAAAACAAAGGTTAAACACTGTGAGTGGAACTCACACATCTCAAAGTGGTTGCTGAGAATGATTCTCTCTAGTTTTTATACGAAGATATTTCCTTTTCAACCGCAGGCCCAAAATCGATTGAAATCTCCACTTGGAAATTCCACAAAAAGAGGGTTTCAAATCTGCTCTGTCTAAAGTAAGGTTCAACTCTGTGAGTTGAACACACGCAGCCCAAAGAAGTTACTGAGAATTCTTCTGTCTAGCGTTATATGCAGAAATCCCGTTTCCAACGAAATCCTCAAAGAGGTCCAAATATCCACTTGCAGACTTTACAAACAGGGTGTTTCCAATCTGCTCTATGAAAACATAGGTTAAACTCGGTGAGTGGAACGCACACATCCCAAAGAGTTTGCAGAGAATGATTCTCTCTAGTTTTTATAGGAAGATATTTCCTTTTCTACCGTAGGCCCAAATCGCTTGAAATCTCCACTTGGAAATTCAAGAAAAAGAGGGTTTCAAATCTGCTCTGTCTAAAGTAAGGTTCAACTCTGTGAGTTGAACACAGGCAGCCCAAAGAAGTTACTGACAATTCTTCTGTCTAGCGTTATACGCAGAAATCCCGTTTCCAACAAAATCCTCAAAGAGGTCCAGATATCCACTTGCAGATTTTACAAATAGAGTGTTTCCAAACTGCTCTATGAAAACAAAGGTTAAACTCTGTGAGAGGAACGCACACATCCCAAAGTGTTTGCTGAGAATGATTCCCTCTAGTTTTTATATGAAGATATTTCCTTTTCTACCATAGGCCCAAATCTCTTGAAATCTCCACTTGCAAATTCCACAAAAAGAGGGTTTCAAATCTGCTCTGTCTAAAGGAAGGTTCAACTCTGTGTATTGAACACACGCAGGCCAAAGAAGTTACTGAGAATTCTTCTGTCTAGCGTTATATGCAGAAATCCCGTTTCCAACGATATCCTCAAAGAGGTCCAAATATCCAATTGCAGGCTTTACAAACAGAGTGTTTCCAAACTGCTCTATGAACACAAAGGTTAAACTCTGTGAGTGGAACTCACAAATCCCAAAGTGGTTGCTGAGAATGATTCTCTCTAGTTTTTATACGAAGATATTTCCTTTTCTACCGTAGGCCCAAAATCGCTTGAAATCTCCACTTGGAAATTCCTCAAAAAGAGGGTTTCAAATCTGCTCTGTCTAAAGTAAGGTTCAACTCTGTGAGTTGAACACACGCAGCCCAAAGAAGTTACTGACAATTCTTCTGTCTAGCGTTATATGCAGAAATCCCGTTTCCAACGAAATCCTCAAAGAGGTCTCAATATCCACTTGCAGACTTTACAAACAGAGTGTTTCCAGACTGCTCTATGAAAACAAAGGTTAAACACTGTGAGTGGAACTCACACATCTCAAAGTGGTTGCTGAGAATGATTCTCTCTAGTTTTTATACGAAGATATTTCCTTTTCAACCGTAGGCCCAAAATCGATTGAAATCTCCACTTGGAAATTCCACAAAAAGAGGGTTTCAAATCTGCTCTTTCTAAAGGAAGGTTCAACTCTGTCAGTTGAACACATGCAGCCCAAAGAAGTTACTGAGAATTCTTCTGTCTAGCGTTATATGCAGAAATCCCGTTTCCAACGAAATCCTCAAAGAGGTCCTAATATCCACTTGCAGGCTTTACAAACAGAGTGTTTCCAAACTGCTCTATGAACACAAAGGTTAAACTCTGTGAGTGGAACTCACACATCCCAAAGTGGTTGCTGAGAATGATTCTCTCTAGTTTTTATACGAAGATATTTCCTTTTCTACCGTAGGCCCAAAATCGCTTGAAATCTCCACTTGGAAATTCCACAAAAAGAGGGTTTCAAATCTGCTCTGTCTAAAGTAAGGTTCAACTCTGTGAGTTGAACACATGCAGCCCAAAGAAGTTACTGAGAATTCTTCTGTCTAGCGTTATATGCAGAAATCCCTTTTCCAACGAAATCCTCCAAGAGGTCCAAATATCCACTTGCAGACTTTACAAACAGAGTGTTTCCAATCTGCTCTATGAAAACATAGGTTAAACTCTGTGAGTGGAACGCACACATCCCAAAGAGTTTGCAGAGAATGATTCTCTCTAGTTTTTATACGAAGATATTTCCTTTTCTACCGTAGGCCCAAATCGCTTGAAATCTCCACTTGGAAATTCAAGAAAAAGAGGGTTTCAAATCTGCTCTGTCTAAAGTAAGGTTCAACTCTGTGAGTTGAACACAGGCAGCCCAAAGAAGTTACTGACAATTCTTCTGTCTAGCGTTATACGCAGAAATCCCGTTTCCAACAAAATCCTCAAAGAGGTCCAAATATCCACTTGCAGATTTTACAAATAGAGTGTTTCCAAACTGCTCTATGAAAACAAAGGTTAAACTCTGTGAGAGGAACGCACACATCCCAAAGTGTTTGCTGAGAATGATTCCCTCTAGTTTTTATATGAAGATATTTCCTTTTCTACCATAGGCCCAAATCTCTTGAAATCTCCACTTGCAAATTCCACAAAAAGAGGGTTTCAAATCTGCTCTGTCTAAAGGAAGGTTCAGCTCTGTGTATTGAACACACGCAGGCCAAAGAAGTTACTGAGAATTCTTCTGTCTAGCGTTATATGCAGAAATCCCGTTTCCAACGATATCCTCAAAGAGGTCCAAATATCCAATTGCAGGCTTTACAAACAGAGTGTTTCCAAACTGCTCTATGAACACAAAGGTTAAACCCTGTGAGTGGAACTCACAAATCCCAAAGTGGTTGCTGAGAATGATTCTCTCTAGTTTTTATACGAAGATATTTCCTTTTCTACCATAGGCCCAAAATCGCTTGAAATCTCCACTTGGAAATTCCACAAAAAGAGGGTTTCAAATCTGCTCTGTCTAAAGTAAGGTTCAACTCTGTCAGTTGAACACATGCAGCCCAAAGAAGTTACTGAGAATTCTTCTGTCTAGCGTTATATGCAGAAATACCGTTTCCAACGAAATCCTCAAAGAGGTCCAAATATCCACTTGCAGGCTTTACAAACAGAGTGTTTCCAAACTGCTCTATGAACACAAAGGTTAAACTCTGTGAGTGCAACTCACACATCCCAAAGTGGTTGCTGAGAATGATTCTCTCTAGTTTTTATACGAAGATATTTCCTTTTCTACCGTAGGCCCAAAATCGCTTGAAATCTCCACTTGGAAATTCCACAAAAAGAGGGTTTCAAATCTGCTCTGTCTAAAGTAAGGTTCAACTCTGTGAGTTGAACACATGCAGCCCAAAGAAGTTACTGAGAATTCTTCTGTCTAGCGTTATATGCAGAAATCCCGTTTCCAACGAAATCCTCAAAGAGGTCCAAATATCCACTTGCAGACTTTACAAACAGAGTGTTTCCAATCTGCTCTATGAAAACATAGGTTAAACTCTGTGAGTGGAACGCACACATCCCAAAGAGTTTGCAGAGAATGATTCTCTCTAGTTTTTATACGAAGATATTTCCTTTTCTACCGTAGGCCCAAATCGCTTGAAATCTCCACTTGGAAATTCAAGAAAAAGAGGGTTTCAAATCTGCTCTGTCTAAAGTAAGGTTCAACTCTGTGAGTTGAACACAGGCAGCCCAAAGAAGTTACTGACAATTCTTCTGTCTAGCGTTATACGCAGAAATCCCGTTTCCAACAAAATCCTCAAAGAGGTCCAAATATCCACTTGCAGATTTTACAAATAGAGTGTTTCCAAACTGCTCTATGAAAACAAAGGTTAAACTCTGTGAGAGGAACGCACACATCCCAAAGTGTTTGCTGAGAATGATTCCCTCTAGTTTTTATATGAAGATATTTCCTTTTCTACCATAGGCCCAAATCTCTTGAAATCTCCACTTGCAAATTCCACAAAAAGAGGGTTTCAAATCTGCTCTGTCTAAAGGAAGGTTCAACTCTGTGTATTGAACACACGCAGGCCAAAGAAGTTACTGAGAATTCTTCTGTCTAGCGTTATATGCAGAAATCCCGTTTCCAACGATATCCTCAAAGAGGTCCAAATATCCAATTCCAGGCTTTACAAACAGAGTGTTTCCAAACTGCTCTATGAAAACAAAGGTTAAACTCTGTGAGTGGAACTCACAAATCCCAAAGTGGTTGCTGAGAATGATTCTCTCTAGTTTTTATACGAAGATATTTCCTTTTCTACCGTAGGCCCAAAATCGCTTGAAATCTCCACTTGGAAATTCCTCAAAAAGAGGGTTTCAAATCTGCTCTCTCTAAAGTAAGGTTCAACTCTGTGAGTTGAACACACGCAGCCCAAAGAAGTTACTGACAATTCTTCTGTCTAGCGTTATATGCAGAAATCCCGTTTCCAACGAAATCCTCAAAGAGGTCTCAATATCCACTTGCAGACTTTACAAACAGAGTGTTTCCAGACTGCTCTATGAAAACAAAGGTTAAACACTGTGAGTGGAACTCACACATCTCAAAGTGGTTGCTGAGAATGATTCTCTCTAGTTTTTATACGAAGATATTTCCTTTTCAACCGTAGGCCCAAAATCGATTGAAATCTCCACTTGGAAATTCCACAAAAAGAGGGTTTCAAATCTGCTCTGTCTAAAGTAAGGTTCAACTCTGTCAGTTGAACACATGCAGCCCAAAGAAGTTACTGAGAATTCTTCTGTCTAGCGTTATATGCAGAAATCCCGTTTCCAACGAAATCCTCAAAGAGGTCCAAATATCCACTTGCAGGCTTTACAAACAGAGTGTTTCCAAACTGCTCTATGAACACAAAGGTTAAACTCTGTGAGTGGAACTCACACATCCCAAAGTGGTTGCTGAGAATGATTCTCTCTAGTTTTTATACGAAGATATTTCCTTTTCTACCGTAGGCCCAAAATCGCTTGAAATCTCCACTTGGAAATTCCACAAAAAGAGGGTTTCAAATCTCCTCTGTCTAAAGTAAGGTTCAACTCTGTCAGTTGAACACATGCAGCCCTAAGAAGTTACTGAGAATTCTTCTGTCTAGCGTTATATGCAGAAATCCCGTTTCCAAAGAAATCCTCAATGAGGTCCAAATATCCACTTGCAGGCTTTACAAACAGAGTGTTTCCAAACTGCTCTATGAAAACAAAGGTTAAACACTGTGAGTGGAACTCACACATCTCAAAGTGGTTGCTGAGAATGATTCTCTCTAGTTTTTATACGAAGATATTTCCTTTTCTACCGTAGGCCCAAATCGCTTGAAATCTCCCCTTGGAAATTCCACAAAAAGAGGGTTTCAAATCTGCTCTTTCTAAAGGAAGGTTCAACTCTGTGAGTTGAACACACGCAGCCCAAAGATGTTACTGAGAATTCTTCTGTCTAGCGTTATATGCAGAAATCCCGTTTCCAACGAAATCCTCAAAGAGGTCTCAATATCCACTTGCAGACTTTACAAACAGAGTGTTTCCAGACTGCTCTATGAAAACAAAGGTTAAACACTGTGAGTGGAACTCACACATCTCAAAGTGGTTGCTGAGAATGATTCTCTCTAGTTTTTATACGAAGATACTTCCTTTTCAACCGTAGGCCCAAAATCGATTGAAATCTCCACTTGGAAATTCCACAAAAAGAGGATTTCAAATCTGCTCTGTCTAAAGTAAGGTTCAACTCTGTCAGTTGAACACATGCAGCCCAAAGAAGTTACTGAGAATTCTTCTGTCTAGCGTTATATGCTGAAATCCCGTTTCCAACGAAATCCTCAAAGAGGTCCAAATATCCACTTGCAGGCTTTACAAACAGAGTGTTTCCAAACTGCTCTATGAACACAAAGGTTAAACTCTGTGAGTGGAACTCACACATCCCAAAGTGGTTGCTGAGAATGATTCTCTCTAGTTTTTATACGAAGATATTTCCTTTTCTACCGTAGGCCCAAAATCGTTTGAAATCTCCACTTGGAAATTCCACAAAAAGAGGGTTTCAAATCTGCTCTGTCTAAAGTAAGGTTCAACTCTGTCAGTTGAACACATGCAGCCCAAAGAAGTTACTGAGAATTCTTCTGTCTAGCGTTATATGCAGAAATCCCGTTTCCAACTAAATCCTCAAAGAGGTCCAAATATCCACTTGCAGGCTTTACGAACAGAGTGTTTCCAAACTGCTCTATGAACACAAAGGTTAAACTCTGTGAGTGGAACTCACACATCCCAAAGTGGTTGCTGAGAATGATTCTCTCTAGTTTTTATACGAAGATATTTCCTTTTCTACCGTAGGCCCAAAATCGCTTGAAATCTCCACTTGGAAATTCCACAAAAAGAGGGTTTCAAATCTGCTCTGCCTAAAGTAAGGTTCAACTCTGTCAGTTGAACACATGCAGCCCAAAGAAGTTACTGAGAATTCTTCTGTCTAGCGTTATATGCAGAAATACCGTTTCCAACGAAATCCTCAAAGAGGTCCAAATATCCTCTTGCAGGCTTTACAAACAGAGTGTTTCCAAACTGCTCTATTAACACAAAGGTTAAACTCTGTGAGTGGAACTCACACATCCCAAAGTGGTTGCTGAGAATGATTCTCTCTAGTTTTTATACGAAGATATTTCCTTTTCTACCGTAGGCCCAAAATCGCTTGAAATCTCCACTTGGAAATTCCACAAAAAGAGGGTTTCAAATCTGCTCTGTCTAAAGTAAGGTTCAACTCTGTGAGTTGAACACATGCAGCCCAAAGAAGTTACTGAGAATTCTTCTGTCTAGCGTTATATGCAGAAATCCCGTTTCCAACGAAATCCTCCAAGAGGTCCAAATATCCACTTGCAGACTTTACAAACAGAGTGTTTCCAATCTGCTCTATGAAAACATAGGTTAAACTCTGTGAGTGGAACGCACACATCCCAAAGAGTTTGCAGAGAATGATTCTCTCTAGTTTTTATACGAAGATATTTCCTTTTCTACCGTAGGCCCAAATCGCTTGAAATCTCCACTTGGAAATTCAAGAAAAAGAGGGTTTCAAATCTGCTCTGTCTAAAGTATGGTTCAACTCTGTGAGTTGAACACAGGCAGCCCAAAGAAGTTACTGACAATTCTTCTGTCTAGCGTTATACGCAGAAATCCCGTTTCCAACAAAATCCTCAAAGAGGTCCAAATATCCACTTGCAGATTTTACAAATAGAGTGTTTCCAAACTGCTCTATGAAAACAAAGGTTAAACTCTGTGAGAGGAACGCACACATCCCAAAGTGTTTGCTGAGAATGATTCCCTCTAGTTTTTATATGAAGATATTTCCTTTTCTACCATAGGCCCAAATCTCTTGAAATCTCCACTTGCAAATTCCACAAAAAGAGGGTTTCAAATCTGCTCTGTCTAAAGGAAGGTTCAACTCTGTGTATTGAACACACGCAGGCCAAAGAAGTTACTGAGAATTCTTCTGTCTAGCGTTATATGCAGAAATCCCGTTTCCAACGATATCCTCAAAGAGGTCCAAATATCCAATTGCAGGCTTTACAAACAGAGTGTTTCCAAACTGCTCTATGAAAACAAAGGTTAAACTCTGTGAGTGGAACTCACAAATCCCAAAGTGGTTGCTGAGAATGATTCTCTCTAGTTTTTATACGAAGATATTTCCTTTTCTACCGTAGGCCCAAAATCGCTTGAAATCTCCACTTGGAAATTCCTCAAAAAGAGGGTTTCAAATCTGCTCTGTCTAAAGTAAGGTTCAACTCTGTGAGTTGAACACACGCAGCCCAAAGAAGTTACTGACAATTCTTCTGTCTAGCGTTATATGCAGAAATCCCGTTTCCAACGAAATCCTCAAAGAGGTCTCAATATCCACTTGCAGACTTTACAAACAGAGTGTTTCCAGACAGCTCTATGAAAACAAAGGTTAAACACTGTGAGTGGAACTCACACATCTCAAAGTGGTTGCTGAGAATGATTCTCTCTAGTTTTTATACGAAGATATTTCCTTTTCAACCGTAGGCCCAAAATCGATTGAAATCTCCACTTGGAAATTCCACAAAAAGAGGGTTTCAAATCTGCTCTGTCTAAAGTAAGGTTCAACTCTGTGAGTTGAACACATGCAGCCCAAAGAAGTTACTGAGAATTCTTCTGTCTAGCGTTATATGCAGAAATCCCGTTTCCAACGAAATCCTCCAAGAGGTCTCAATATCCACTTGCAGACTTTACAAACAGAGTGTTTCCAGACTGCTCTATGAACACAAAGGTTAAACTCTGTGAGTGGAACTCACACATCCCAAAGTCGTTGCTGAGAATGATTCTCTCTAGTTTTTATACGAAGATATTTCCTTTTCTACCGTAGGCCCAAAATCGCTTGAAATCTCCACTTGGAAATTCCACAAAAAGAGGGTTTCAAATCTGCTCTGTCTAAAGTAAGGTTCAACTCTGTGAGTTGAACACATGCAGCCCAAAGAAGTTACTGAGAATTCTTCTGTCTAGCGTTATATGCAGAAATCCCGTTTCCAACGAAATCCTCAAAGAGGTCCAAATATCCACTTGCAGGCTTTACAAACAGAGTGTTTCCAAACTGCTCTATGAACACAAAGGTTAAACTCTGTGAGTGGAACTCACACATCCCAAAGTGGTTGCTGAGAATGATTCTCTCTAGTTTTTATACGAAGATATTTCCTTTTCTACCGTAGGCCCAAAATCGCTTGAAATCTCCACTTGGAAATTCCACAAAAAGAGGGTTTCAAATCTGCTCTGTCTAAAGTAAGGTTCAACTCTGTGAGTTGAACACACGCAGCCCAAAGAAGTTACTGAGAATTCTTCTGTCTAGCGTTATATGCAGAAATCCCGTTTCCAACGAAATCCTCAAAGAGGTCCAAATATCCACTTGCAGACTTTAGAAACAGGGTGTTTCCAATCTGCTCTATGAAAACATAGGTTAAACTCGGTGAGTGGAACGCACACATCCCAAAGAGTTTGCAGAGAATGATTCTCTCTAGTTTTTAGAGGAAGATATTTCCTTTTCTACCGTAGGCCCAAATCGCTTGAAATCTCCACTTGGAAATTCAAGAAAAAGAGGGTTTCAAATCTGCTCTGTCTAAAGTAAGGTTCAACTCTGTGAGTTGAACACAGGCAGCCCAAAGAAGTTACTGACAATTCTTCTGTCTAGCGTTATACGCAGAAATCCCGTTTCCTACAAAATCCTCAAAGAGGTCCAGATATCCACTTGCAGATTTTACAAATAGAGTGTTTCCAAACTGCTCTATGAAAACAAAGGTTAAACTCTGTGAGAGGAACGCACACATCCCAAAGTGTTTGCTGAGAATGATTCCCTCTAGTTTTTATATGAAGATATTTCCTTTTCTACCATAGGCCCAAATCTCTTGAAATCTCCACTTGCAAATTCCACAAAAAGAGGGTTTCAAATCTGCTCTGTCTAAAGGAAGGTTCAACTCTGTGTATTGAACACACGCAGGCCAAAGAAGTTACTGAGAATTCTTCTGTCTAGCGTTATATGCAGAAATCCCGTTTCCAACGATATCCTCAAAGAGGTCCAAATATCCAATTGCAGGCTTTACAAACAGAGTGTTTCCAAACTGCTCTATGAAAACAAAGGTTAAACTCTGTGAGTGGAACTCACAAATCCCAAAGTGGTTGCTGAGAATGATTCTCTCTAGTTTTTATACGAAGATATTTCCTTTTCTACCGTAGGCCCAAAATAGCTTGAAATCTCCACTTGGAAATTCCTCAAAAAGAGGGTTTCAAATCTGCTCTGTCTAAAGTAAGGTTCAACTCTGTGAGTTGAACACACGCAGCCCAAAGAAGTTACTGACAATTCTTCTGTCTAGCGTTATATGCAGAAATCCCGTTTCCAACGAAATCCTCAAAGAGGTCTCAATATCCACTTGCAGACTTTACAAACAGAGTGTTTCCAGACTGCTCTATGAAAACAAAGGTTAAACTCTGTGAGTGGAACTCACACATCCCAAAGTGGTTGCTGAGAATGATTCTCTCTAGTTTTTATACGAAGATATTTCCTTTTCTACCATAGGCCCAAAATCGCTTGAAATCTCCACTTGGAAATTCCACAAAAAGAGGGTTTCAAATCTGCTCTGTCTAAAGTAAGGTTCAACTCTGTCAGTTGAACACATGCAGCCCTAAGAAGTTACTGAGAATTCTTCTGTCTGGCGTTATATGCAGAAATCCCGTTTCCAAAGAAATCCTCAATGAGGTCCAAATATCCACTTGCAGGCTTTACAAACAGAGTGTTTCCAAACTGCTCTATGAAAACAAAGGTTAAACTCTGTGAGTGGAACTCACACATCTCAAAGTGGTTGCTGAGAATGATTCTCTCTAGTTTTTATACGAAGATATTTCCTTTTCTACCGTAGGCCCAAATCGCTTGAAATCTCCCCTTCGAAATTCCACAAAAAGAGGGTTTCAAATCTGCTCTTTCTAAAGGAAGGTTCAACTCTGTGAGATGAACACACGCAGCCCAAAGATGTTACTGAGAATTCTTCTGTCTAGCGTTATATGCAGAAATCCCGTTTCCAACGAAATCCTCAAAGAGGTCCAAATATCCACTTGCAGGCTTTACAAACAGAGTGTTTCCAAACTGCTCTATGAACACAAAGGTTAAACTCTGTGAGTGGAACTCACACATCCCAAAGTGGTTGCTGAGAATGATTCTCTCTAGTTTTTATACGAAGATATTTCCTTTTCTACCGTAGGCCCAAAGTCGCTTGAAATCTCCACTTGGAAATTCCACAAAAAGAGGGTTTCAAATCTGCTCTGTCTAAAGTAAGGTTCAACTCGGTCAGTTGAACACATGCAGCCCAAAGAAGTTACTGAGAATTCTTCTGTCTAGCGTTATATGCAGAAATCCCGTTTCCAACGAAATCCTCAATGAGGTCCAAATATCCACCTGCAGGCTTTACAATCAGAGTGTTTCCAAACTGCTCTATGAAAACAAAGGTTAAACTCTGTGAGTGGAACTCACACATCCCAAAGAGTTTGCAGAGAATGATTCTCTCTAGTTTTTATAGGAAGATATTTCCTTTTCTACCGTAGGCCCAAATCGCTTGAAATCTCCACTTGGAAATTCAAGAAAAAGAGGGTTTCAAATCTGCTCTGTCTAAAGTAAGGTTCAACTCTGTGAGTTGAACACAGGCAGCCCAAAGAAGTTACTGACAATTCTTCTGTCTAGCGTTATACGCAGAAATCCCGTTTCCAACAAAATCCTCAAAGAGGTCCAGATATCCACTTGCAGATTTTACAAATAGAGTGTTTCCAAACTGCTCTATGAAAACAAAGGTTAAACTCTGTGAGAGGAATGCACACATCCCAAAGTGTTTGCTGAGAATGATTCCCTCTAGTTTTTATATGAAGATATTTCCTTTTCTACCATAGGCCCAAATCTCTTGAAATCTCCACTTGCAAATTCCACAAAAAGAGGGTTTCAAATCTGCTCTGTCTAAAGGAAGGTTCAACTCTGTGTATTGAACACACGCAGGCCAAAGAAGTTACTGAGAATTCTTCTGTCTAGCGTTATATGCAGAAATCCCGTTTCCAACGATATCCTCAAAGAGGTCCAAATATCCAATTGCAGGCTTTACAAACAGAGTGTTTCCAAACTGCTCTATGAAAACAAAGGTTAAACTCTGTGAGTGGAACTCACAAATCCCAAAGTGGTTGCTGAGAATGATTCTCTCTAGTTTTTATACGAAGATATTTCCTTTTCTACCGTAGGCCCAAAATCGCTTGAAATCTCCACTTGGAAATTCCTCAAAAAGAGGGTTTCAAATCTGCTCTGTCTAAAGTAAGGTTCAACTCTGTGAGTTGAACACACGCAGCCCAAAGAAATTACTGACAATTCTTCTGTCTAGCGTTATATGCAGAAATCCCGTTTCCAACGAAATCCTCAAAGAGGTCTCAATATCCACTTGCAGACTTTACAAACAGAGTGTTTCCAGACTGCTCTATGAAAACAAAGGTTAAACACTGTGAGTGGAACTCACACATCTCAAAGTGGTTGCTGAGAATGATTCTCTCTAGTTTTTATACGAAGATACTTCCTTTTCAACCGTAGGCCCAAAATCGATTGAAATCTCCACTTGGAAATTCCACAAAAAGAGGGTTTCAAATCTGCTCTGTCTAAAGTAAGGTTCAACTCTGTCAGTTGAACACATGCAGCCCAAAGAAGTTACTGAGAATTCTTCTGTCTAGCGTTATATGCAGAAATCCCGTTTCCAACGAAATCCTCAAAGAGGTCCAAATATCCACTTGCAGGCTTTACAAACAGAGTGTTTCCAAACTGCTCTATGAACACAAAGGTTAAACTCTGTGAGTGGAACTCACACATCTCAAAGTGGTTGCTGAGAATGATTCTCTCTAGTTTTTATACGAAGATATTTCCTTTTCTACCGTAGGCCCAAAATCGCTTGAAATCTCCACTTGGAAATTCCACAAAAAGAGGGTTTCAAATCTGCTCTGTCTGAAGTAAGGTTCAACTCTGTCAGTTGAACACATGCAGCCCAAAGAAGTTACTGAGAATTCTTCTGTCTAGCGTTATATGCAGAAATCCCGTTTCCAACGAAATCCTCAAAGAGGTCCAAATATCCACCTGCAGGCTTTACAATCAGAGTGTTTCCAAACTGCTCTATGAAAACAAAAGTTAAACTCTGTGAGTGGAACTCACACATCCCAAAGTGGTTGCTGAGAATGATTCTCTCTAGTTTTTATACGAAGATATTTCCTTTTCAACCGTAAGCCCAAAATCGCTTGAAATCTCCACTTGGAAATTTCACAAAAAGAGGGTTTCAAATATGCTCTGTCTAAAGTAAGGTTCAACTCTGTCAGTTGAACACATGCAGCCCAAAGAAGTTACTGAGAATTCTTCTGTCTAGCGTTATATGCAGAAATACCGTTTCCAACGAAATCCTCAAAGAGGTCCAAATATCCACTTGCAGGCTTTACGAACAGAGTGTTTCCAAACTGCTCTATGAACACAAAGGTTAAACTCTGTGAGTGGAACTCACACATCCCAAAGTGGTTGCTGAGAATGATTCTCTCTAGTTTTTATACGAAGATATTTCCTTTTCTACCATAGGCCCAAATCTCTTGAAATCTCCACTTGCAAATTCCACAAAAAGAGGGTTTCAAATCTGCTCTGTCTAAAGGAAGGTTCAACTCTGTGTATTGAACACACGCAGGCCAAAGAAGTTACTGAGAATTCTTCTGTCTAGCGTTATATGCAGAATTCCCGTTTCCAACGAAATCCTCAAAGAGGTCTCAATATCCACTTGCAGACTTTACAAACAGAGTGTTTCCAGACTGCTCTATGAAAACAAAGGTTAAACACTGTGAGTGGAACTCACACATCTCAAAGTGGTTGCTGAGAATGATTCTCTCTAGTTTTTATACGAAGATACTTCCTTTTCAACCGTAGGCCCAAAATCGATTGAAATCTCCACTTGGACATTCCACAAAAAGAGGGTTTCAAATCTGCTCTGTCTAAAGTAAGGTTCAACTCTGTCAGTTGAACACATGCAGCCCAAAGAAGTTACTGAGAATTCTTCTGTCTAGCGTTATATGCAGAAATCCCGTTTCCAACGAAATCCTCAAAGAGGTCTCAATATCCACTTGCAGACTTTACAAACAGAGTGTTTCCAGACTGCTCTATGAAAACAAAGGTTAAACACTGTGAGTGGAACTCACACATCTCAAAGTGGTTGCTGAGAATGATTCTCTCTAGTTTTTATACGAAGATATTTCCTTTTCAACCGTAGGCCCAAAATCGCTTGAAATCTCCACTTGGAAATTCCACAAAAAGAGGGTTTCAAATCTGCTCTGTCTAAAGTAAGGTTCAACTCTGTGAGTTGAACACATGCAGCCCAAAGAAGTTACTGAGAATTCTTCTGTCTAGCGTTATATGCAGAAATCCCGTTTCCAACGAAATCCTCAAAGAGGTCCAAATATCCACTTGCAGGCTTTACAAACAGAGTGTTTCCAAACTGCTCTATGAACACAAAGGTTAAACTCTGTGAGTGGAACTCACACATCCCAAAGTGGTTGCTGAGAATGATTCTCTCTAGTTTTTATACGAAGATATTTCCTTTTCTACCGTAGGCCCAAAATCGCTTGAAATCTCCACTTGGAAATTCCACAAAAAGAGGGTTTCAAATCTGCTCTGTCTAAAGTAAGGTTCAACTCTGTGAGTTGAACACATGCAGCCCAAAGAAGTTACTGAGAATTCTTCTGTCTAGCGTTATATGCAGAAATCCCGTTTCCAACGAAATCCTCCAAGAGGTCCAAATATCCACTTGCAGACTTTACAAACAGAGTGTTTCCAATCTGCTCTATGAAAACATAGGTTAAACTCTGTGAGTGGAACGCACACATCCCAAAGAGTTTGCAGAGAATGATTCTCTCTAGTTTTTATACGAAGATATTTCCTTTTCTACCGTAGGCCCAAATCGCTTGAAATCTCCACTTGGAAATTCAAGAAAAAGAGGGTTTCAAATCTGCTCTGTCTAAAGTAAGGTTCAACTCTGTGAGTTGAACACAGGCAGCCCAAAGAAGTTACTGACAATTCTTCTGTCTAGCGTTATACGCAGAAATCCCGTTTCCAACAAAATCCTCAAAGAGGTCCAAATATCCACTTGCAGATTTTACAAATAGAGTGTTTCCAAACTGCTCTATGAAAACAAAGGTTAAACTCTGTGAGAGGAACGCACACATCCCAAAGTGTTTGCTGAGAATGATTCCCTCTAGTTTTTATATGAAGATATTTCCTTTTCTACCATAGGCCCAAATCTCTTGAAATCTCCACTTGCAAATTCCACAAAAAGAGGGTTTCAAATCTGCTCTGTCTAAAGGAAGGTTCAACTCTGTATATTGAACACACGCAGGCCAAAGAAGTTACTGAGAATTCTTCTGTCTAGCGTTATATGCAGAAATCCCGTTTCCAACGATATCCTCAAAGAGGTCCAAATATCCAATTGCAGGCTTTACAAACAGAGTGTTTCCAAACTGCTCTATGAAAACAAAGGTTAAACTCTGTGAGTGGAACTCACAAATCCCAAAGTGGTTGCTGAGAATGATTCTCTCTAGTTTTTATACGAAGATATTTCCTTTTCTACCGTAGGCCCAAAATCGCTTGAAATCTCCACTTGGAAATTCCTCAAAAAGAGGGTTTCAAATCTGCTCTGTCTAAAGTAAGGTTCAACTCTGTGAGTTGAACACACGCAGCCCAAAGAAGTTACTGACAATTCTTCTGTCTAGCGTTATATGCAGAAATCCCGTTTCCAACGAAATCCTCAAAGAGGTCTCAATATCCACTTGCAGACTTTACAAACAGAGTGTTTCCAGACTGCTCTATGAAAACAAAGGTTAAACACTGTGAGTGGAACTCACACATCTCAAAGTGGTTGCTGAGAATGATTCTCTCTAGTTTTTATACGAAGATATTTCCTTTTCAACCGTAGGCCCAAAATCGATTGAAATCTCCACTTGGAAATTCCACAAAAAGAGGGTTTCAAATCTGCTCTGTCTAAAGTAAGGTTCAACTCTGTCAGTTGAACACATGCAGCCCAAAGAAGTTACTGAGAATTCTTCTGTCTAGCGTTATATGCAGAAATCCCGTTTCCAACGAAATCCTCAAAGAGGTCCAAATATCCACTTGCAGGCTTTACAAACAGAGTGTTTCCAAACTGCTCTATGAACACAAAGGTTAAACTCTGTGAGTGGAACTCACACATCCCAAAGTGGTTGCTGAGAAAGATTCTCTCTAGTTTTTATACGAAGATATTTCCTTTTCTACCGTAGTCCCAAAATCGCTTGAAATCTCCACTTGGAAATTCCACAAAAAGAGGGTTTCAAATCTGCTCTGTCTAAAGTAAGGTTCAACTCTGTCAGTTGAACACATGCAGCCCTAAGAAGTTACTGAGAATTCTTGTGTCTAGCGTTATATGCAGAAATCCCGTTTCCAACGAAATCCTCAATGAGGTCCAAATATCCACTTGCAGGCTTTACAAACAGAGTGTTTCCAAACTGCTCTATGAAAACAAAGGTTAAACACTGTGAGTGGAACTCACACATCCCAAAGTGGTTGCTGAGAATGATTCTCTCTAGTTTTTATACGAAGATATTTCCTTTTCTACTGTAGGCCCAAATCGCTTGAAATCTCCCCTTGGAAATTCCACAAAAAGAGGGTTTCAAATCTGCTCTTTCTAAAGGAAGGTTCAACTCTGTGAGTTGAACACACGCAGCCCAAAGATGTTACTGAGAATTCTTCTGTGTAGCGTTATATGCAGAAATCCCGTTTCCAACGAAATCCTCAAAGAGGTCTCAATATCCACTTGCAGACTTTACAAACAGAGTGTTTCCAGACTGCTCTATGAAAACAAAGGTTAAACACTGTGAGTGGAACTCACAAATCTCAAAGTGGTTGCTGAGAATGATTCTAGTTTTTATATGAAGATACTTCCTTTTCAACCGTAGGCCCAAAATCGATTGAAATCTCCACTTGGAAATTCCACAAAAAGAGGGTTTCAAATCTGCTCTGTCTAAAGTAAGGTTCAACTCTGTCAGTTGAACACATGCAGCCCAAAGAAGTTACTGAGAATTCTTCTGTCTAGCGTTATATGCAGAAATCCCGTTTCCAACGAAATCCTCAAAGAGGTCTCAATATCCACTTGCAGACTTTACAAACAGAGTGTTTCCAGACTGCTCTATGAAAACAAAGGTTAAACACTGTGAGTGGAACTCACACATCTCAAAGTGGTTGCTGAGAATGATTCTCTCTAGTTTTTATACGAAGATATTTCCTTTTCAACCGTAAGCCCAAATCGCTTGAAATCTCCACTTGGAAATTCCACAAAAAGAGGGTTTCAAATCTGCTCTGTCTAAAGTAAGGTTCAACTCTGTCAGTTGAACACATGCAGCCCAAAGAAGTTACTGAGAATTCTTCTGTCTAGCGTTATATGCAGAAATACCGTTTCCAACTAAATCCTCAAAGAGGTCCAAATATCCACTTGCAGGCTTTACAAACAGAGTGTTTCCAAACTGCTCTATGAACACAAAGGTTAAACTCTGTGAGTGGAACTCACACATCCCAAAGTGGTTGCTGAGAATGATTCTCTCTAGTTTTTATACGAAGATATTTCCTTTTCTACCGTAGGCCCAAAATCGCTTGAAATCTCCACTTGGAAATTCCACAAAAAAAGGGTTTCAAATCTGCTCTGTCTAAAGTAAGGTTCAACTCTGTCAGTTGAACACATGCAGCCCAAAGAAGTTACTGAGAATTCTTCTGTCTAGCGTTATATGCAGAAATACCGTTTCCAACGAAATCCTCAAAGAGGTCCAAATATCCACTTGCAGGCTTTACAAACAGAGTGTTTCCAAACTGCTCTATGAACACAAAGGTTAAACTCTGTGAGTGCAACTCACACATCCCAAAGTGGTTGCTGAGAATGATTCTCTCTAGTTTTTATACGAAGATATTTCCTTTTCTACCGTAGGCCCAAAATCGCTTGAAATCTCCACTTGGAAATTCCACAAAAAGAGGGTTTCAAATCTGCTCTGTCTAAAGTAAGGTTCAACTCTGTGAGTTGAACACATGCAGCCCAAAGAAGTTACTGAGAATTCTTCTGTCTAGCGTTATATGCAGAAATCCCGTTTCCAACGAAATCCTCAAAGAGGTCCAAATATCCACTTGCAGACTTTACAAACAGAGTGTTTCCAATCTGCTCTATGAAAACATAGGTTAAACTCTGTGAGTGGAACGCACACATCCCAAAGAGTTTGCAGAGAATGATTCTCTCTAGTTTTTATACGAAGATATTTCCTTTTCTACCGTAGGCCCAAATCGCTTGAAATCTCCACTTGGAAATTCAAGAAAAAGAGGGTTTCAAATCTGCTCTGTCTAAAGTAAGGTTCAACTCTGTGAGTTGAACACAGGCAGCCCAAAGAAGTTACTGACAATTCTTCTGTCTAGCGTTATACGCAGAAATCCCGTTTCCAACAAAATCCTCAAAGAGGTCCAAATATCCACTTGCAGATTTTACAAATAGAGTGTTTCCAAACTGCTCTATGAAAACAAAGGTTAAACTCTGTGAGAGGAACGCACACATCCCAAAGTGTTTGCTGAGAATGATTCCCTCTAGTTTTTATATGAAGATATTTCCTTTTCTACCATAGGCCCAAATCTCTTGAAATCTCCACTTGCAAATTCCACAAAAAGAGGGTTTCAAATCTGCTCTGTCTAAAGGAAGGTTCAACTCTGTGTATTGAACACACGCAGGCCAAAGAAGTTACTGAGAATTCTTCTGTCTAGCGTTATATGCAGAAATCCCGTTTCCAACGATATCCTCAAAGAGGTCCAAATATCCAATTGCAGGCTTTACAAACAGAGTGTTTCCAAACTGCTCTATGAAAACAAAGGTAAAACTCTGTGAGTGGAACTCACAAATCCCAAAGTGGTTGCTGAGAATGATTCTCTCTAGTTTTTATACGAAGATATTTCCTTTTCTACCGTAGGCCCAAAATCGCTTGAAATCTCCACTTGGAAATTCCTCAAAAAGAGGGTTTCAAATCTGCTCTGTCTAAAGTAAGGTTCAACTCTGTGAGTTGAACACACGCAGCCCAAAGAAGTTACTGACAATTCTTCTGTCTAGCGTTATATGCAGAAATCCCGTTTCCAACGAAATCCTCAAAGAGGTCTCAATATCCACTTGCAGAGTTTACAAACAGAGTGTTTCCAGACTGCTCTATGAAAACAAAGGTTAAACACTGTGAGTGGAACTCACACATCTCAAAGTGGTTGCTGAGAATGATTCTCTCTAGTTTTTATACGAAGATATTTCCTTTTCAACCGTAGGCCCAAAATCGATTGAAATCTCCACTTGGAAATTCCACAAAAAGAGGGTTTCAAATCTGCTCTGTCTAAAGTAAGGTTCAACTCTGTGAGTTGAACACATGCAGCCCAAAGAAGTTACTGAGAATTCTTCTGTCTAGCGTTATATGCAGAAATCCCGTTTCCAACGAAATCCTCAAAGAGTTCCAAATATCCACTTGCAGGCTTTACAAACAGAGTGTTTCCAAACTGCTCTATGAACACAAAGGTTAAACTCTGTGAGTGGAACTCACACATCCCAAAGTGGTTGCTGAGAATGATTCTCTCTAGTTTTTATACGAAGATATTTCCTTTTCTACCGTAGGCCCAAAATCGCTTGAAATCTCCACTTGGAAATTCCACAAAAAGAGGGTTTCAAATCTGCTCTGTCTAAAGTAAGGTTCAACTCTGTCAGTTGAACACATGCAGCCCTAAGAAGTTCCTGAGAATTCTTCTGTCTAGCGTTATATGCAGAAATCCCGTTTCCAAAGAAATCCTCAATGAGGTCCAAATATCCACTTGCAGGCTTTACAAACAGAGTGTTTCCAAACTGCTCTATGAAAACAAAGGTTAAACTCTGTGAGTGGAACTCACACATCTCAAAGTGGTTGCTGAGAATGATTCTCTCTAGTTTTTATACGAAGATATTTCCTTTTCTACCGTAGGCCCAAATCGCTTGAAATCTCCCCTTGGAAATTCCACAAAAAGAGGGTTTCAAATCTGCTCTTTCTAAAGGAAGGTTCAACTCTGTGAGTTAAACACACGCAGCCCAAAGATGTTACTGAGAATTCTTCTGTCTAGCGTTATATGCAGAAATCCCGTTTCCAACGAAATCCTCAAAGAGGTCTCAATATCCACTTGCAGACTTTACAAACAGAGTGTTTCCAGACTGCTCTATGAAAACAAAGGTTAAACACTGTGAGTGGAACTCACACATCTCAAAGTGGTTGCTGAGAATGATTCTCTCTAGTTTTTATACGAAGATACTTCCTTTTCAACCGTAGGCCCAAAATCGCTTGAAATCTCCACTTGGAAATTCCACAAAAAGAGGGTTTCAAATCTGCTCTGTCTAAAGTAAGGTTCAACTCTGTCAGTTGAACACATGCAGGCCAAAGAAGTTACTGAGAATTCTTCTGTCTAGCGTTATATGCAGAAATCCCGTTTCCAACGAAATCCTCAAAGAGGTCCAAATATCCACTTGCAGGCTTTACAAACAGAGTGTTTCCAAACTGCTCTATGAACACAAAGGTTAAACTCTGTGAGTGGAACTCACACATCCCAAAGTGGTTGCTGAGAATGATTCTCTCTAGTTTTTATACGAAGATATTTCCTTTTCTACCGTAGGCCCAAAATCGCTTGAAATCTCCACTTGGAAATTCCACAAAAAGAGGGTTTCAAATCTGCTCTGTCTAAAGTAAGGTTCAACTCTGTGAGTTGAACACATGCAGCCCAAAGAAGTTACTGAGAATTCTTCTGTCTAGCGTTATATGCAGAAATCCCGTTTCCAACGAAATCCTCAATGAGGTCCAAATATCCACCTGCAGGCTTTACAATCAGAGTGTTTCCAAACTGCTCTATGAAAACAAAGGTTAAACTCTGTGAGTGGAACTCACACATCCCAAAGCGGTTGCTGAGAATGATTCTCTCTAGTTTTTATACGAAGATATTTCCTTTTCTTCCGTAGGCCCAAATCGCTTGAAATCTCCCCTTGGAAATTCCACAAAAAGAGGGTTTCAAATCTGCTCTGTCTAAAGTAAGGTTCAACTCTGTGAGTTGAACACAGGCAGCCCAAAGAAGTTACTGACAATTCTTCTGTCTAGCGTTATACGCAGAAATCCCGTTTCCAACAAAATCGTCAAAGAGGTCCAAATATCCACTTGCAGATTTTACAAATAGAGTGTTTCCAAACTGCTCTATGAAAACAAAGGTTAAACTCTGTGAGAGGAACGCACACATCCCAAAGTGTTTGCTGAGAATGATTCCCTCTAGTTTTTATATGAAGATATTTCCTTTTCTACCATAGGCCCAAATCTCTTGAAATCTCCACTTGCAAATTCCACAAAAAGAGGGTTTCAAATCTGCTCTGTCTAAAGGAAGGTTCAACTCTGTGTATTGAACACACGCAGGCCAAAGAAGTTACTGAGAATTCTTCTGTCTAGCGTTATATGCAGAAATCCCGTTTCCAACGATATCCTCAAAGAGGTCCAAATATCCAATTGCAGGCTTTACAAACAGAGTGTTTCCAAACTGCTCTATGAAAACAAAGGTTAAACTCTGTGAGTGGAACTCACAAATCCCAAAGTGGTTGCTGAGAATGATTCTCTCTAGTTTTTATACGAAGATATTTCCTTTTCTACCGTAGGCCCAAAATCGCTTGAAATCTCCACTTGGAAATTCCTCAAAAAGAGGGTTTCAAATCTGCTCTGTCTAAAGTAAGGTTCAACTCTGTGAGTTGAACACACGCAGCCCAAAGAAGTTACTGAGAATTCTTCTGTCTAGCGTTATACGCAGAAATCCCGTTTCCAACAAAATCCTCCAAGAGGTCCAAATATCCACTTGCAGACTTTACAAATAGAGTGTTTCCAAACTGCTCTATGAAAACAAAGGTTAAACTGTGTGAGTGGAACGCACACATCCCAATGTGTTGGCTGAGAATGATTAACTCTAGTTTTTATATGAAGATATTTCCTTTTCTACCGTAGGCCCAAATCTCTTGAAATCTCCACTTACAAATTCCACAAAAAGAGGGTTTCAAATCTGCTCTGTCTAAAGGAAGGTTCAACTCTGTGAGTTGAACACCCGCAGGCCAAAGAAGTTACTGAGAATTCTTCTGTCTAGCGTTATATGCAGGAATCCCGTTTCCAACGATATCCTCAAAGAGGTCCAAATATCCAATTGCAGGCTTTACAAACAGAGTGCTTCCAAACTGCTCTATGAACACAAAGGTTAAACTCTGTGAGTGGAACTCACACATCTCAAAGTGGTTGCTGAGAATGATTCTCTCTAGTTTTTATACGAAGATATTTCCTTTTCTACCGTAGGCCCAAAATCGCTTGAAATCTCCACTTGGAAATTCCACAAAAAGAGGGTTTCAAATCTGCTCTGTCTAAAGTAAGGTTCAACTCTGTCAGTTGAACACATGCAGCCCAAAGAAGTTACTGAGAATTCTTCTGTCTAGCGTTATATGCAGAAATCCCGTTTCCAACGATATCCTCAAAGAGGTCCAAATATCCAATTGCAGGCTTTACAAACAGAGTGTTTCCAAACTGCTCTATGAAAACAAAGGTTAAACTCTGTGAGTGGAACTCACAAATCCCAAAGTGGTTGCTGAGAATGATTCTCTCTAGTTTTTATACGAAGATATTTCCTTTTCTACCGTAGGCCCAAAATCGCTTGAAATCTCCACTTGGAAATTCCTCAAAAAGAGGGTTTCAAATCTGCTCTTTCTAAAGTAAGGTTCAACTCTGTGAGTTGAACACACGCAGCCCAAAGAAGTTACTGACAATTCTTCTGTCTAGCGTTATATGCAGAAATCCCGTTTCCAACGAAATCCTCAAAGAGGTCTCAATATCCACTTGCAGACTTTACAAACAGAGTGTTTCCAGACTGCTCTATGAAAACAAAGGTTAAACAGTGTGAGTGGAACTCACACATCTCAAAGTGGTTGCTGAGAATGATTCTCTCTAGTTTTTATACGAAGATATTTCCTTTTCAACCGTAGGCCCAAAATCGATTGAAATCTCCACTTGGAAATTCCACAAAAAGAGGGTTTCAAATCTGCTCTGTCTAAAGTAAGGTTCAACTCTGTCAGTTGAACACATGCAGCCCAAAGAAGTTACTGAGAATTCTTCTGTCTAGCGTTATATGCAGAAATACCGTTTCCAACGAAATCCTCAAAGAGGTCCAAATATCCACTTGCAGGCTTTACAAACAGAGTGTTTCCAAACTGCTCTATGAACACAAAGGTTAAACTCTGTGAGTGGAACTCACACATCCCAAAGTGGTTGCTGAGAATGATTCTCTCTAGTTTTTATACGAAGATATTTCCTTTTCTACCGTAGGCCCAAAATCGCTTGAAATCTCCACTTGGAAATTCCACAAAAAGAGGGTTTCAAATCAGCTCTGTCTAAAGTAAGGTTCAACTCTGTCAGTTGAACACATGCAGCCCTAAGAAGTTACTGAGAATTCTTCTGTCTAGCGTTATATGCAGAAATCCCGTTTCCAAAGAAATCCTCAATGAGGTCCAAATATCCACTTGCAGGCTTTACAAACAGAGTGTTTCCAAAGTGCTCTATGAAAAGAAAGGTTAAACTCTGTGAGTGGAACTCACACATCTCAAAGTGGTTGCTGAGAATGATTCTCTCTAGTTTTTATACGAAGATATTTCCTTTTCTACCGTAGGCCCAAATCGCTTGAAATCTCCCCTTGGAAATTCCACAAAAAGAGGGTTTCAAATCTGCTCTTTCTAAAGGAAGTTTCAACTCTGTCAGTTGAACACACGCAGCCCAAAGATGTTACTGAGAATTCTTCTGTCTAGCGTTATATGCAGAAATCCCGTTTCCAACGAAATCCTCAAAGAGGTCTCAATATCCACTTGCAGACTTTACAAACAGAGTGTTTCCAGACTGCTCTATGAAAACAAAGGTTAAACACTGTGAGTGGAACTCACACATCTCAAAGTGGTTGCTGAGAATGATGCTCTCTAGTTTTTATACGAAGATACTTCCTTTTCAACCGTAGGCCCAAAATCGATTGAAATCTCCACTTGGAAATTCCACAAAAAGAGGGTTTCATATCTGCTCTGTCTAAAGGAAGGTTCAACTCTGTCAGTTGAACACATGCAGCCCAAAGAAGTTACTGAGAATTCTTCTGTCTAGCGTTATATGCAGAAATCCCGTTTCCAACGAAATCCTCAAAGAGGTCCAAATATCCACTTGCAGGCTTTACAAACAGAGTGTTTCCAAACTGCTCTATGAACACAAAGGTTAAACTCTGTGAGTGGAACTCACACATCCCAAAGTGGTTGCTGAGAATGATTCTCTCTAGTTTTTATACGAAGATATTTCCTTTTCTACCGTAGGCCCAAAATCGCTTGAAATCTCCACTTGGAAATTCCACAAAAAGAGGGTTTCAAATCTGCTCTGTCTAAAGTAAGGTTCAACTCTGTCAGTTGAACACAGGCAGCCCTAAGAAGTTACTGAGAATTCTTCTGTCTAGCGTTATATGCAGAAATCCCGTTTCCAACGAAATCCTCAATGAGGTCCAAATATCCACCTGCAGGCTTTTCAATCAGAGTGTTTCCAAACTGCTCTATGAAAACAAAGGTTAAACTCTGTGAGTGGAACTCACACATCCCAAAGCGGTTGCTGAGAATGATTCTCTCTAGTTTTTATACGAAGATATTTCCTTTTCTACCGTAGGCCCAAATCGCTTGAAATCTCCCCTTGGAAATTCCACAAAAAGAGGGTTTCAAATCTGCTCTTTCTAAAGGAAGGTTCAACTCTGTGAGTTGAACACACGCAGCCCAAAGAAGTTACTGAGAATTCTTCTGTCTAGCGTTATATGCAGAAATCCCGTTTCCAACGAAATCCTCAATGAGGTCCAAATATCCACTTGCAGACTTTACAAACAGAGTGTTTCCAATCTGCTCTATGAAAACATAGGTGAAACTCTGTGAGTGGAACGCACACATCCCAAAGAGTTTGCAGAGAATGATTCTCTCTAGTTTTTATACGAAGATATTTCCTTTTCTACCGTAGGCCCAAATCGCTTGAAATCTCCACTTGGAAATTCAAGAAAAAGAGGGTTTCAAATCTGCTCTGTCTAAAGGAAGGTTCAACTCTGTGTATTGAACACACGCAGGCCAAAGAAGTTACTGAGAATTCTTCTGTCTAGCGTTATATGCAGAAATCCCGTTTCCAACGATATCCTCAAAGAGGTCCAAATATCCAATTGCAGGCTTTACAAACAGAGTGTTTCCAAACTGCTCTATGAAAACAAAGGTTAAACTCTGTGAGTGGAACTCACAAATCCCAAAGTGGTTGCTGAGAATGATTCTCTCTAGTTTTTATACGAAGATATTTCCTTTTCTACCGTAGGCCCAAAATCGCTTGAAATCTCCACTTGGAAATTCCTCAAAAAGAGGGTTTCAAATCTGCTCTGTCTAAAGTAAGGTTCAACTCTGTGAGTTGAACACACGCAGCCCAAAGAAGTTACTGACAATTCTTCTGTCTAGCGTTATATGCAGAAATCCCGTTTCCAACGAAATCCTCAAAGAGGTTCCAATATCCACCTGCAGACTTTACAAACAGAGTGTTTCCAAACTGCTCTATGAAAACAAAGGTTAAACTCTGTGAGTGGTACTCACACATCTCAAAGTGGTTGCTGAGAATGATTCTCTCTAGTTTTTATACGAAGATATTTCCTTTTCTACTGTAGGCCCAAAATCGCTTGAAATCTCCACTTGGAAATTCCACAAAAAGAGGGTTTCAAATCTGCTCTGTCTAAAGTAAGGTTCAACTCTGTGAGTTGAACACACGCAGCCCAAAGAAGTTACTGACAATTCTTCTGTCTAGCGTTATACGCAGAAATCCCGTTTCCAACAAAATCCTCAAAGAGGTCCAAATATCCACTTGCAGACTTTACAAATAGAGTGTTTCCAAACTGCTCTATGAAAACAAAGGTTAAACTGTGTGAGTGGAACGCACACATCCCAATGTGTTGGCTGAGAATGATTAACTCTAGTTTTTATATGAAGATATTTCCTTTTCTACCATAGGCCCAAATCTCTTGAAATCTCCACTTGCAAATTCCACAAAAAGAGGGTTTCAAATCTGCTCTGTCTAAAGGAAGGTTCAACTCTGTGAGTTGAACACCCGCAGGCCAAAGAAGTTACTGAGAATTCTTCTGTCTTGCGTTATATGCAGGAATCCCGTTTCCAACGATATCCTCAAAGAGGTCCAAATATCCAATTGCAGGCTTTACAAACAGAGTGCTTCCAAACTGCTCTATGACCACAAAGGTTAAACTCTGTGAGTGGAACTCACACATCTCAAAGTGGTTGCTGAGAATGATTCTCTCTAGTTTTTATACGAAGATATTTCCTTTTCTACCGTAGGCCCAAAATCGCTTGAAATCTCCACTTGGAAATTCCACAAAAAGAGGGTTTCAAATCTGCTCTGTCTAAAGTAAGGTTCAACTCTGTCAGTTGAACACATGCAGCCCAAAGAAGTTACTGAGAATTCTTCTGTCTAGCGTTATATGCAGAAATCCCGTTTCCAAAGAAATCCTCAATGAGGTCCAAATATCCACTTGCAGGCTTTACAAACAGAGCGTTTACAAACTGCTCTATGAAAACAAAGGTTAAACCCTGTGAGTGGAACTCACACATCCCAAAGTGGTTGTTGAGAATGATTCTCTCTAGTTTTTATACGAAGATATTTCCTTTTCTACCGTAGGCCCAAATCGCTTGAAGTCTCCCCTTGGAAATTCCACAAAAAGAGGGTTTCAAATCTGCTCTGTCTAAAGTAAGGTTCAACTCTGTCAGTTGAACACATGCAGCCCAAAGAAGTTATTGAGAATTCTTCTGTCTAGCGTTATATGCAGAAATCCCGTTTCCAACGAAATCCTCAAAGAGGTCCAAATATCCACTTGCAGGCTTTACGAACAGAGTGTTTCCAAACTGCTCTATGAACACAAAGATTAAACTCTGTGAGTGGAACTCACACATCCCAAAGTGGTTGCTGAGAATGATTCTCTCTAGTTTTTATACGAAGATATTTCCTTTTCTACCGTAGGCCCAAAATCGCTTGAAATCTCCACTTGGAAATTCCACAAAAAGAGGGTTTCAAATCTGCTCTGTCTAAAGTAAGGTTCAACTCTGTGAGTTGAACACATGCAGCCCAAAGAAGTTACTGAGAATTCTTCTGTCTAGCGTTATATGCAGAAATCCCGTTTCCAACGAAATCCTCAAAGAGGTCCAAATATCCACTTGCAGACTTTACAAACAGAGTGTTTCCAATCTGCTCTATGAAAACATAGGTTAAACTCTGTGAGTGGAACGCACACATCCCAAAGAGTTTGCAGAGAATGATTCTCTCTAGTTTTTATACGAAGATATTTCCTTTTCTACCGTAGGCCCAAATCGCTTGAAATCTCCACTTGGAAATTCAAGAAAAAGAGGGTTTCAAATCTGCTCTGTCTAAAGTAAGGTTCAACTCTGTGAGTTGAACACAGGCAGCCCAAAGAAGTTACTGACAATTCTTCTGTCTAGCGTTATACGCAGAAATCCCGTTTCCAACAAAATCCTCAATGAGGTCCAAATATCCACTTGCAGATTTTACAAATAGAGTGTTTCCAAACTGCTCTATGAAAACAAAGGTTAAACTCTGTGAGAGGAACGCACACATCCCAAAGTGTTTGCTGAGAATGATTCCCTCTAGTTTTTATATGAAGATATTTCCTTTTCTACCATAGGCCCAAATCTCTTGAAATCTCCACTTGCAAATTCCACAAAAAGAGGGTTTCAAATCTGCTCTGTCTAAAGGAAGGTTCAACTCTGTGTATTGAACACACACAGGCCAAAGAAGTTACTGAGAATTCTTCTGTCTAGCGTTATATGCAGAAATCCCGTTTCCAACGATATCCTCAAAGAGGTCCAAATATCCAATTGCAGGCTTTACAAACAGAGTGTTTCCAAACTGCTCTATGAAAACAAAGGTTAAACTCTGTGAGTGGAACTCACAAATCCCAAAGTGGTTGCTGAGAATGATTCTCTCTAGTTTTTATACGAAGATATTTCCTTTTCTACCGTAGGCCCAAAATCGCTTGAAATCTCCACTTGGAAATTCCTCAAAAAGAGGGTTTCAAATCTGCTCTGTCTAAAGTAAGGTTCAACTCTGTGAGTTGAACACACGCAGCCCAAAGAAGTTACTGACAATTCTTCTGTCTAGCGTTATATGCAGAAATCCCGTTTCCAACGAAATCCTCAAAGAGGTCTCAATATCCACTTGCAGACTTTACAAACAGAGTGTTTCCAGACTGCTCTATGAAAACAAAGGTTAAACACTGTGAGTGGAACTCACACATCTCAAAGTGGTTGCTGAGAATGATTCTCTCTAGTTTTTATACGAAGATATTTCCTTTTCAACCGTAGGCCCAAAATCGATTGAAATCTCCACTTGGAAATTCCACAAAAAGAGGGTTTCAAATCTGCTCTGTCTAAAGTAAGGTTCAACTCTGTCAGTTGAACACATGCAGCCCAAAGAAGTTACTGAGAATTCTTCTGTCTAGCGTTATATGCAGAAATCCCGTTTCCAACGAAATCCTCAAAGAGGTCCAAATATCCACTTGCAGGCTTTACAAACAGAGTGTTTCCAAACTGCTCTATGAACACAAAGGTTAAACTCTGTGAGTGGAACTCACACATCCCAAAGTGGTTGCTGAGAATGATTCTCTCTAGTTTTTATACGAAGATATTTCCTTTTCTACCGTAGGCCCAAAATCGCTTGAAATCTCCACTTGGAAATTCCTCAAAAAGAGGGTTTCAAATCTGCTCTGTCTAAAGTAAGGTTCAACTCTGTCAGTTGAACACATGCAGCCCTAAGAAGTTACTGAGAATTCTTCTGTCTAGCGTTATATGCAGAAATCCCGTTTCCAACGAAATCCTCAATGAGGTCCAAATATCCACTTGCAGGCTTTACAAACAGAGTGTTTCCAAACTGCTCTATGAAAACAAAGGTTAAACTCTGTGAGTGGAACTCACACATCCCAAAGTGGTTGCTGAGAATGATTCTCTCTAGTTTTTATACGAAGATATTTCCTTTTCTACCGTAGGCCCAAATCGCTTGAAATCTCCCCTTGGAAATTCCACAAAAAGAGGGTTTCAAATCTGCTCTTTCTAAAGGAAGGTTCAACTCTGTGAGTTGAACACACGCAGCCAAAGATGTTACTGAGAATTCTTCTGTCTAGCGTTATATGCAGAAATCCCGTTTCCAACGAAATCCTCAAAGAGGTCTCAATATCCACTTGCAGACTTTACAAACAGAGTGTTTCCAAACTGCTCTATGAACACAAAGGTTAAACTCTGTGAGTGGAACTCACACATCCCAAAGTGGTTGCTGAGAATGATTCTCTCTAGTTTTTATACGAAGATATTTCCTTTCCTACCGTAGGCCCAAAATCGCTTGAAATCTCCACTTGGAAATTCCACAAAAAGAGGGTTTCAAATCTGCTCTGTCTAAAGTAAGGTTCAACTCTGTCAGTTGAACACATGCAGCCCAAAGAAGTTACTGACAATTCTTCTGTCTAGCGTTATACGCAGAAATCCCGTTTCCAACAAAATCCTCAAAGAGGTCCAAATATCCACTTGCAGATTTTACAAATAGAGTGTTTCCAAACTGCTCTATGAAAACAAAGGTTAAAGTCTGTGAGAGGAACGCACACATCCCAAAGTGTTTGCTGAGAATGATTCCCTCTAGTTTTTATATGAAGATATTTCCTTTACTACCATAGGCCCAAATCTCTTGAAATCTCCACTTGCAAATTCCACAAAAAGAGGGTTTCAAATCTGCTCTGTGTAAAGGAAGGTTCAACTCTGTGTATTGAACACACGCAGGCCAAAGAAGTTACTGAGAATTCTTCTGTCTAGCGTTATATGCAGAAATCCCGTTTCCAACGATATCCTCAAAGAGGTCCAAATATCCAATTGCAGGCTTTACAAACAGAGTGTTTCCAAACTGCTCTATGAAAACAAAGGTAAAACTCTGTGAGTGGAACTCACAAATCCCAAAGTGGTTGCTGAGAATGATTCTCTCTAGTTTTTATACGAAGATATTTCCTTTTCTACCGTAGGCCCAAAATCGCTTGAAATCTCCACTTGGAAATTCCTCAAAAAGAGGGTTTCAAATCTGCTCTGTCTAAAGTAAGGTTCAACTCTGTGAGTTGAACACACGCAGCCCAAAGAAGTTACTGACAATTCTTCTGTCTAGCGTTATATGCAGAAATCCCGTTTCCAACGAAATCCTCAAAGAGGTTCCAATATCCACCTGCAGACTTTACAAACAGAGTGTTTCCAGACTGCTCTATGAAAACAAAGGTTAAACTGTGTGAGTGGAACGCACACATCCCAATGTGTTGGCTGAGAATGATTAACTCTAGTTTTTATATGAAGATATTTCCTTTTCTACCGTAGGCCCAAATCTCTTGAAATCTCCAATTGCAAATTCCACAAAAAGAGGGTTTCAAATCTGCTCTGTCTAAAGGAAGGTTCAACTCTGTGAGTTGAACACACGCAGGCCAAAGAAGTTACTGAGAATTCTTCTGTCTAGCGTTATATGCAGGAATCCCGTTTCCAACGATATCCTCAAAGAGGTCCAAATATCCAATTGCAGGCTTTACAAACAGAGTGCTTCCAAACTGCTCTATGAACACAAAGGTTAAACTCTGTGAGTGGAACTCACACATCTCAAAGTGGTTGCTGAGAATGATTCTCTCTAGTTTTTATACGAAGATATTTCCTTTTCTACCGTAGGCCCAAATCTCTTGAAATCTCCACTTGGAAATTCCACAAAAAGAGGGTTTCAAATCTGCTCTGTCTAAAGGAAGGTTCAACTCTGTGTATTGAACACACGCAGGCCAAAGAAGTTACTGAGAATTCTTCTGTCTAGCGTTATATGCAGAAATCCCGTTTCCAACGATATCCTCAAAGAGGTCCAAATATCCAATTGCAGGCTTTACAAACAGAGTGTTTCCAGACTGCTCTATGAAAACAAAGGTTAAACACTGTGAGTGGAACTCACACATCTCAAAGTGGTTGCTGAGAATGATTCTCTCTAGTTTTTATACGAAGATACTTCCTTTTCAACCGTAGGCCCAAAATCGATTGAAATCTCCACTTGGAAATTCCACAAAAAGAGGGTTTCAAATCTGCTCTGTCTAAAGTAAGGTTCAACTCTGTCAGTTGAACACATGCATCCCAAAGAAGTTACTGAGAATTCTTCTGTCTAGCGTTATATGCAGAAATCCCGTTTCCAACGAAATCCTCAAAGAGGTCTCAATATCCACTTGCAGACTTTACAAACAGAGTGTTTCCAGACTGCTCTATGAAAACAAAGGTTAGACACTGTGAGTGGAACTCACACATCTCAAAGTGGTTGCTGAGAATGATTCTCTCTAGTTTTTATACGAAGATATTTCCTTTTCTACCGTAGGCCCAAAATCGCTTGAAATCTCCACTTGGAAATTCCACAAAAAGAGGGTTTCATATCTGCTCTGTCTAAAGTAAGGTTCAACTCTGTCAGTTGAACACATGCAGCCCAAAGAAGTTACTGAGAATTCTTCTGTCTAGCGTTATATGCAGAAATCCCGTTTCCAACGAAATCCTCAAAGAGGTCCAAATATCCACTTGCAGGCTTTACGAACAGAGTGTTTCCAAACTGCTCTATGAACACAAAGGTTATACTCTGTGAGTGGAACTCACACATCCCAAAGGGGTTGCTGAGAATGATTCTCTCTAGTTTTTATACGAAGATATTTCCTTTTCTACCGTAGGCCCAAAATCGCTTGAAATCTCCACTTGGAAATTCCACAAAAAGAGGGTTTCAAATCTGCTCTGTCTAAAGTAAGGTTCAACTCTGTCAGTTGAACACATGCAGCCCTAAGAAGTTACTGAGAATTCTTCTGTCTAGCGTTATATGCAGAAATACCGTTTCCAACGAAATCCTCAAAGAGGTCCAAATATCCACTTGCAGGCTTTACAAACAGAGTGTTTCCAAACTGCTCTATGAACACAAAGGTTAAACTCTGTGAGTGGAACTCACACATCCCAAAGTGGTTGCTGAGAATGATTCTCTCTAGTTTTTATACGAAGATATTTCCTTTTCTACCGTAGGCCCAAAATCGCTTGAAATCTCCACTTGGAAATTCCACAAAAAGAGGGTTTCAAATCTGCTCTGTCTAAAGTAAGGTTCAACTCTGTGAGTTGAACACATGCAGCCCAAAGAAGTTACTGAGAATTCTTCTGTCTAGCGTTATATGCAGAAATCCCGTTTCCAACGAAATCCTCAAGGAGGTCCAAATATCCACTTGCAGACTTTACAAACAGAGTGTTTCCAATCTGCTCTATGAAAAGATAGGTTAAACTCTGTGAGTGGAACGCACACATCCCAAAGAGTTTGCAGAGAATGATTCTCTCTAGTTTTTATACGAAGATATTTCCTTTTCTACCGTAGGCCCAAATCGCTTGAAATCTCCACTTGGAAATTCAAGAAAAAGAGGGTTTCAAATCTGCTCTGTCTAAAGTAAGGTTCAACTCTGTGAGTTGAACACAGGCAGCCCAAAGAAGTTACTGACAATTCTTCTGTCTAGCGTTATACGCAGAAATCCCGTTTCCAACAAAATCCTCAAAGAGGTCCAAATATCCACTTGCAGATTTTACAAATAGAGTGTTTCCAAACTGCTCTATGAAAACAAAGGTTAAACTCTGTGAGAGGAACGCACACATCCCAAAGTGTTTGCTGAGAATGATTCCCTCTAGTTTTTATATGAAGATATTTCCTTTTCTACCATAGGCCCAAATCTCTTGAAATCTCCACTTGCAAATTCCACAAAAAGAGGGTTTCAAATCTGCTCTGTCTAAAGGAAGGTTCAACTCTGTGTATTGAACACACGCAGGCCAAAGAAGTTACTGAGAATTCTTCTGTCTAGCGTTATATGCAGAAATCCCGTTTCCAACGATATCCTCAAAGAGGTCCAAATATCCAATTCCAGGCTTTACAAACAGAGTGTTTCCAAACTGCTCTATGAATACAAAGGTTAAACTCTGTGAGTGGAACTCACAAATCCCAAAGTGGTTGCTGAGAATGATTCTCTCTAGTTTTTATACGAAGATATTTCCTTTTCTACCGTAGGCCCAAAATCGCTTGAAATCTCCACTTGGAAATTCCTCAAAAAGAGGGTTTCAAATCTGCTCTGTCTAAAGTAAGGTTCAACTCTGTGAGTTGAACACACGCAGCCCAAAGAAGTTACTGACAATTCTTCTGTCTAGCGTTATATGCAGAAATCCCGTTTCCAACGAAATCCTCAAAGAGGTCTCAATATCCACTTGCAGACTTTACAAACAGAGTGTTTCCAGACTGCTCTATGAAAACAAAGGTTAAACACTGTGAGTGGAACTCACACATCTCAAAGTGGTTGCTGAGAATGATTCTCTCTAGTTTTTATACGAAGATATTTCCTTTTCAACCGTAGGCCCAAAACCGATTGAAATCTCCACTTGGAAATTCCACAAAAAGAGGGTTTCAAATCTGCTCTGTCTAAAGTAAGGTTCAACTCTGTCAGTTGAACACATGCAGCCCAAAGAAGTTACTGAGAATTCTTCTGTCTAGCGTTATATGCAGAAATACCGTTTCCAACGAAATCCTCAAAGAGGTCCAAATATCCACTTGCAGGCTTTACAAACAGAGTGTTTCCAAACTGCTCTATGAACACAAAGGTTAAACTCTGTGAGTGGAACTCACACATCCCAAAGTGGTTGCTGAGAATGATACTCTCTAGTTTTTATACGAAGATATTTCCTTTTCTACCGTAGGCCCAAAATCGCTTGAAATCTCCACTTGGAAATTCCACAAAAAGAGGGTTTCAAATCTGCTCTGTCTAAAGTAAGGTTCAACTCTGTCAGTTGAACACATGCAGCCCTAAGAAGTTACTGAGAATTCTTCTGTCTAGCGTTATATGCAGAAATCCCGTTTCCAAAGAAATCCTCAATGAGGTCCAAATATCCACTTGCAGGCTTTACAAACAGAGTGTTTCCAAACTGCTCTATGAAAACAAAGGTTAAACTCTGTGAGTGGAACTCACACATCTCAAAGTGGTTGCTGAGAATGATTCTCTCTAGTTTTTATACGAAGATATTTCCTTTTCTACCGTAGGCCCAAATCGCTTGAAATCTCCCATTGGAAATTCCACAAAAAGAGGGTTTCAAATCTGCTCTTTCTAAAGGAAGGTTCAACTCTGTGAGTTCAACACACGCAGCCCAAAGATGTTACTGAGAATTCTTCTGTCTAGCGTTATATGCAGAAATCCCGTTTCCAACGAAATCCTCAAAGAGGTCTCAATATCCACTTGCAGACTTTACAAACAGAGTGTTTCCAGACTGCTCTATGAAAACAAAGGTTAAACACTGTGAGTGGAACTCACACATCTCAAAGTGGTTGCTGAGAATGATTCTCTCTAGTTTTTATACGAAGATACTTCCTTTTCAACCGTAGGCCCAAAATCGATTGAAATCTCCACTTGGAAATTCCACAAAAAGAGGGTTTCAAATCTGCTCTGTCTAAAGTAAGGTTCAACTCTGTCAGTTGAACACATGCAGCCCAAAGAAGTTACTGAGAATTCTTCTGTCCAGCGTTAAATGCAGAAATCCCGTTTCCAACGAAATCCTCAAAGAGGTCCAAATATCCACTTGCAGGCTTTACAAACAGAGTGTTTCCAAACTGCTCTATGAACACAAAGGTTAAACTCTGTGAGTGGAACTCACACATCCCAAAGCGGTTGCTGAGAATGATTCTCTCTAGTTTTTATACGAAGATATTTCCTTTTCTACCGTAGGCCCAAATCGCTTGAAATCTCCCCTTGGAAATTCCACAAAAAGAGGGTTTCAAATCTGCTCTTTCTAAAGGAAGGTTCAACTCTGTGAGTTGAACACACGCAGCCCAAAGAAGTTACTGAGAATTCTTCTGTCTAGCGTTATATGCAGAAATCCCGTTTCCAACGAAATCCTCAAAGAGGTCCAAATATCCACTTGCAGACTTTACAAACAGAGTGTTTCCAATCTGCTCTATGAAATCATAGGTTAAACTCTGTGAGTGGAACGCACACATCCCAAAGAGTTTGCAGAGAATGATTCTCTCTAGTTTTTATACGAAGATATTTCCTTTTCTACCGTAGGCCCAAATCGCTTGAAATCTCCACTTGGAAATTCAAGAAAAAGAGGGTTTCAAATCTGCTCTGTCTAAAGTAAGGTTCAACTCTGTGAGTTGAACACAGGCAGCCCAAAGAAGTTACTGACAATTCTTCTGTCTAGCGTTATACGCAGAAATCCCGTTTCCAACAAAATCCTCAAAGAGGTCCAAATATCCACTTGCGGATTTTACAAATAGAGTGTTTCCAAACTGCTCTATGAAAACAAAGGTTAAACTCTGTGAGAGGAACGCACACATCCCAAAGTGTTTGCTGAGAATGATTCCCTCTAGTTTTTATATGAAGATATTTCCTTTTCTACCATAGGCCCAAATCTCTTGAAATCTCCACTTGCAAATTCCACAAAAAGAGGGTTTCAAATCTGCTCTGTCTAAAGGAAGGTTCAACTCTGTGTATTGAACACACACAGGCCAAAGAAGTTACTGAGAATTCTTCTGTCTAGCGTTATATGCAGAAATCCCGTTTCCAACGATATCCTCAAAGAGGTCCAAATATCCAATTGCAGGCTTTACAAACAGAGTGTTTCCAAACTGCTCTATGAAAACAAAGGTTAAACTCTGTGAGTGGAACTCACAAATCCCAAATTGGTTGCTGAGAATGATTCTCTCTAGTTTTTATACGAAGATATTTCCTTTTCTACCGTAGGCCCAAAATCGCTTGAAATCTCCACTTGGAAATTCCTCAAAAAGAGGGTTTCAAATCTGCTCTGTCTAAAGTAAGGTTCAACTCTGTGAGTTGAACACACGCAGCCCAAAGAAGTTACTGACAATTCTTCTGTCTAGCGTTATATGCAGAAATCCCGTTTCCAACGAAATCCTCAAAGAGGTCTCAATATCCACTTGCAGACTTTACAAACAGAGTGTTTCCAGACTGCTCTATGAAAACAAAGGTTAAACACTGTGAGTGGAACTCACACATCTCAAAGTGGTTGCTGAGAATGATTCTCTCTAGTTTTTATACGAAGATATTTCCTTTTCAACCGTAGGCCCAAAATCGATTGAAATCTCCACTTGGAAATTCCACAAAAAGAGGGTTTCAAATCTGCTCTGTCTAAAGTAAGGTTCAACTCTGTCAGTTGAACACATGCAGCCCAAAGAAGTTACTGAGAATTCTTCTGTCTAGCGTTATATGCAGAAATCCCGTTTCCAACGAAATCCTCAAAGAGGTCCAAATATCCACTTGCAGACTTTACAAACAGAGTGTTTCCAATCTGCTCTATGAAAACATAGGTTAAACTCTGTGAGTGGAACGCACACATCCCAAAGAGTTTGCAGAGAATGATTCTCTCTAGTTTTTATACGAAGATATTTCCTTTTCTACCGTAGGCCCAAATCGCTTGAAATCTCCACTTGGAAATTCAAGAAAAAGAGGGTTTCAAATCTGCTCTGTCTAAAGTAAGGTTCAACTCTGTGAGTTGAACACAGGCAGCCCAAAGAAGTTACTGACAATTCTTCTGTCTAGCGTTATACGCAGAAATCCCGTTTCCAACAAAATCCTCAAAGAGGTCCAAATATCCACTTGCAGAATTTACAAATAGAGTGTTTCCAAACTGCTCTATGAAAACAAAGGTTAAACTCTGTGAGAGGAACGCACACATCCCAAAGTGTTTGCTGAGAATGATTCCCTCTAGTTTTTATATGAAGATATTTCCTTTTCTACCATAGGCCCAAATCTCTTGAAATCTCCACTTGCAAATTCCACAAAAAGAGGGTTTCAAATCTGCTCTGTCTAAAGGAAGGTTCAACTCTGTGTATTGAACACACGCAGGCCAAAGAAGTTACTGAGAATTCTTCTGTCTAGCGTTATATGCAGAAATCCCGTTTCCAACGATATCCTCAAAGAGGTCCAAATATCCAATTGCAGGCTTTACAAACAGAGTGTTTCCAAACTGCTCTATGAAAACAAAGGTAAAACTCTGTGAGTGGAACTCACAAATCCCAAAGTGGTTGCTGAGAATGATTCTCTCTAGTTTTTATACGAAGATATTTCCTTTTCTACCGTAGGCCCAAAATCGCTTGAAATCTCCACTTGGAAATTCCTCAAAAAGAGGGTTTCAAATCTGCTCTGTCTAAAGTAAGGTTCAACTCTGTGAGTTGAACACACGCAGCCCAAAGAAGTTACTGACAATTCTTCTGTCTAGCGTTATATGCAGAAATCCCGTTTCCAACGAAATCCTCAAAGAGGTCTCAATATCCACTTGCAGACTTTACAAACAGAGTGTTTCCAGACTGCTCTATGAAAACAAAGGTTAAACACTGTGAGTGGAACTCACACATCTCAAAGTGGTTGCTGAGAATGATTCTCTCTAGTTTTTATACGAAGATATTTCCTTTTCAACCGTAGGCCCAAAATCGATTGAAATCTCCACTTGGAAATTCCACAAAAAGAGGGTTTCAAATCTGCTCTGTCTAAAGTAAGGTTGAACTCTGTGAGTTGAACACATGCAGCCCAAAGAAGTTACTGAGAATTCTTCTGTCTAGCGTTATATGCAGAAATCCCGTTTCCAACGAAATCCTCAAAGAGTTCCAAATATCCACTTGCAGGCTTTACAAACAGAGTGTTTCCAAACTGCTCTATGAGCACAAAGGTTAAACTCTGTGAGTGGAACTCACACATCCCAAAGTGGTTGCTGAGAATGATTCTCTCTAGTTTTTATACGAAGATATTTCCTTTTCTACCGTAGGCCCAAAATCGCTTGAAATCTCCACTTGGAAATTCCACAAAAAGAGGGTTTCAAATCTGCTCTGTCTAAAGTAAGGTTCAACTCTGTCAGTTGAACACATGCAGCCCTAAGAAGTTACTGAGAATTCTTCTGTCTAGCGTTATATGCAGAAATCCCGTTTCCAAAGAAATCCTCAATGAGGTCCAAATATCCACTTGCAGGCTTTACAAACAGAGTGTTTCCAAACTGCTCTATGAAAACAAAGGTTAAACTCTGTGAGTGGAACTCACACATCTCAAAGTGGTTGCTGAGAATGATTCTCTCTAGTTTTTATACGAAGATATTTCCTTTTCTACCGTAGGCCCAAATCGCTTGAAATCTCCCCTTGGAAATTCCACAAAAAGAGGGTTTCAAATCTGCTCTTTCTAAAGGAAGGTTCAACTCTGTGAGTTGAACACACGCAGCCCAAAGATGTTACTGAGAATTCTTCTGTCTAGCGTTATATGCAGAAATCCCGTTTCCAACGAAATCCTCAAAGAGGTCTCAATATCCACTTGCAGACTTTACAAACAGAGTGTTTCCAGACTGCTCTATGAAAACAAAGTTTAAACACTGTGAGTGGAACTCACACATCTCAAAGTGGTTGCTGAGAATGATTCTCTCTAGTTTTTATACGAAGATACTTCCTTTTCAACCGTAGGCCCAAAATCGATTGAAATCTCCACTTGGAAATTCCACAAAAAGAGGGTTTCAAATCTGCTCTGTCTAAAGTAAGGTTCAACTCTGTCACTTGAACACATGCAGCCCAAAGAAGTTACTGAGAATTCTTCTGTCCAGCGTTATATGCAGAAATCCCGTTTCCAACGAAATCCTCAAAGAGGTCCAAATATCCACTTGCAGGCTTTACAAACAGAGTGTTTCCAAACTGCTCTATGAACACAAAGGTTAAACTCTGTGAGTGGAACTCACACATCCCAAAGTGGTTGCTGAGAATGATTCTCTCTAGTTTTTATACGAAGATATTTCCTTTTCTACCGTAGGCCCAAAATCGCTTGAAATCTCCACTTGGAAATTCCACAAAAAGAGAGTTTCAAATCTGCTCTGTCTAAAGTAAGGTTCAACTCTGTCAGTTGAACACATGCAGCCCAAAGAAGTTACTGAGAATTCTTCTGTCTAGCGTTATATGCAGAAATCCCGTTTCCAACGAAATCCTCAATGAGGTCCAAATATCCACCTGCAGGCTTTACAATCAGAGTGTTTCCAAACTGCTCTATGAAAACAAAGGTTAAACTCTGTGAGTGGAACTCACACATCCCAAAGCGGTTGCTGAGAATGATTCTCTCTAGTTTTTATACGAAGATATTTCCTTTTCTACCGTAGGCCCAAATCGCTTGAAATCTCCCCTTGGAAATTCCACAAAAAGAGGGTTTCAAATCTGCTCTTTCTAAAGGAAGGTTCAACTCTGTGAGTTGAACACACGCAGCCCAAAGAAGTTACTGAGAATTCTTCTGTCTAGCGTTATATGCAGAAATCCCGTTTCCAACGAAATCCTCAAAGAGGTCCAAATATCCACTTGCAGACTTTACAAACAGAGTGTTTCCAATCTGCTCTATGAAAACATAGGTTAAACTCTGTGAGTGGAACGCACACATCCCAAAGAGTTTGCAGAGAATGATTCTCTCTAGTTTTTATACGAAGATATTTCCTTTTCTACCGTAGGCCGAAATCGCTTGAAATCTCCACTTGGAAATTCAAGAAAAAGAGGGTTTCAAATCTGCTCTGTCTAAAGTAAGGTTCAACTCTGTGAGTTGAACACAGGCAGCCCAAAGAAGTTACTGACAATTCTTCTGTCTAGCGTTATACGCAGAAATCCCGTTTCCAACAAAATCCTCAAAGAGGTCCAAATATCCACTTGCAGATTTTACAAATAGAGTGTTTCCAAACTGCTCTATGAAAACAAAGGTTAAACTCTGTGAGAGGAACGCACACATCCCAAAGTGTTTGCTGAGAATGATTCCCTCTAGTTTTTATATGAAGATATTTCCTTTTCTACCATAGGCCCAAATCTCTTGAAATCTCCACTTGCAAATTCCACAAAAAGAGGGTTTCAAATCTGCTCTGTCTAAAGGAAGGTTCAACTCTGTGTATTGAACACACGCAGGCCAAATAAGTTACTGAGAATTCTTCTGTCTAGCGTTATATGCAGAAATCCCGTTTCCAACGATATCCTCAAAGAGGTCCAAATATCCAATTGCAGGCTTTACAAACAGAGTGTTTCCAAACTGCTCTATGAAAACAAAGGTTAAACTCTGTGAGTGGAACTCACAAATCCCAAAGTGGTTGCTGAGAATGATTCTCTCTAGTTTTTATACGAAGATATTTCCTTTTCTACCGTAGGCCCAAAATCGCTTGAAATCTCCACTTGGAAATTCCTCAAAAAGAGGGTTTCAAATCTGCTCTGTCTAAAGTAAGGTTCAACTCTGTGAGTTGAACACACGCAGCCCAAAGAAGTTACTGACAATTCTTCTGTCTAGCGTTATATGCAGAAATCCCGTTTCCAACGAAATCCTCAAAGAGGTCTCAATATCCACTTGCAGACTTTACAAACAGAGTGTTTCCAGACTGCTCTATGAAAACAAAGGTTAAACACTGTGAGTGGAACTCACACATCTCAAAGTGGTTGCTGAGAATGATTCTCTCTAGTTTTTATACGAAGATATTTCCTTTTCAACCGTAGGCCCAAAATCGATTGAAATCTCCACTTGGAAATTCCACAAAAAGAGGGTTTCAAATCTGCTCTGTCTAAAGTAAGGTTCAACTCTGTCAGTTGAACACATGCAGCCCAAAGAAGTTACTGAGAATTCTTCTGTCTAGCGTTATATGCAGAAATCCCGTTTCCAACGAAATCCTCAAAGAGGTCCAAATATCCACTTGCAGGCTTTACAAACAGAGTGTTTCCAAACTGCTCTATGAACACAAAGGTTAAACTCTGTGAGTGGAACTCACACATCCCAAAGTGGTTGGTGAGAATGATTCTCTCTAGTTTTTATACGAAGATATTTCCTTTTCTACCGTAGGCCCAAAATCGCTTGAAATCTCCACTTGGAAATTCCACAAAAAGAGGGTTTCAAATCTGCTCTGTCTAAAGTAAGGTTCAACTCTGTCAGTTGAACACATGCAGCCCTAAGAAGTTACTGAGAATTCTTCTGTCTAGCGTTATATGCAGAAATCCCGTTTCCAAAGAAATCCTCAATGAGGTCCAAATATCCACTTGCAGGCTTTACAAACAGAGTGTTTCCAAACTGCTCTATGAAAACAAAGGTTAAACTCTGTGAGTGGAACTCACACATCTCAAAGTGGTTGCTGAGAATGATTCTCTCTAGTTTTTATACGAAGATATTTCCTTTTCTACCGTAGGCCCAAATCGCTTGAAATCTCCCCTTGGAAATTCCACAAAAAGAGGGTTTCAAATCTGCTCTTTCTAAAGGAAGGTTCAACTCTGTCAGTTGAACACACGCAGCCCAAAGATGTTACTGAGAATTCTTCTGTCTAGCGTTATATGCAGAAATCCCGTTTCCAACGAAATCCTCAAAGAGGTCTCAATATCCACTTGCAGACTTTACAAACAGAGTGTTTCCAGACTGCTCTATGAAAACAAAGGTTAAACACTGTGAGTGGAACTCACACATCTCAAAGTGGTTGCTGAGAATGATTCTCTCTAGTTTTTATACGAAGATACTTCCTTTTCAACCGTAGGCCCAAAATCGATTGAAATCTCCACTTGGAAATTCCACAAAAAGAGGGTTTCAAATCTGCTCTGTCTAAAGTAAGGTTCAACTCTGTCAGTTGAACACATGCAGCCCAAAGAAGTTACTGAGAATTCTTCTGTCTAGCGTTATATGCAGAAATCCCGTTTCCAACGAAATCCTCAAAGAGGTCCAAATATCCACTTGCAGGCTTTACAAACAGAGTGTTTCCAAACTGCTCTATGAACACAAATTTTAAACTCTGTGAGTGGAACTCACACATCCCAAAGTGGTTGCTGAGAATGATTCTCTCTAGTTTTTATACGAAGATATTTCCTTTTCTACCGTAGGCCCAAAATCGCTTGAAATCTCCACTTGGAAATTCCACAAAAAGAGGGTTTCAAATCTGCTCTGTCTAAAGTAAGGTTCAACTCTGTCAGTTGAACACATGCAGCCCAAAGAAGTTACTGAGAATTCTTCTGTCTAGCGTTATATGCAGAAATCCCGTTTCCAACGAAATCCTCAATGAGGTCCAAATATCCACCTGCAGGCTTTACAATCAGAGTGTTTCCAAACTGCTCTATGAAAACAAAGGTTAAACTCTGTGAGTGGAACTCACACATCCCAAAGCGGTTGCTGAGAATGATTCTCTCTAGTTTTTATACGAAGATATTTCCTTTTCTACCGTAGGCCCAAATCGCTTGAAATCTCCCCTTGGAAATTCCACAAAAAGAGGGTTTCAAATCTGCTCTTTCTAAAGGAAGGTTCAACTCTGTGAGTTGAACACACGCAGCCCAAAGAAGTTACTGAGAATTCTTCTGTCTAGCGTTATATGCAGAAATCCCGTTTCCAACGAAATCCTCAAAGAGGTCCAAATATCCACTTGCAGACTTTACAAACAGAGTGTTTCCAATCTGCTCTATGAAAACATAGGTGAAACTCTGTGAGTGGAACGCACACATCCCAAAGAGTTTGCAGAGAATGATTCTCTCTAGTTTTTATAGGAAGATATTTCCTTTTCTACCGTAGGCCCAAATCGCTTGAAATCTCCACTTGGAAATTCAAGAAAAAGAGGGTTTCAAATCTGCTCTGTCTAAAGTAAGGTTCAACTCTGTGAGTTGAACACAGGCAGCCCAAAGAAGTTACTGACAATACTTCTGTCTAGCGTTATACGCAGAAATCCCGTTTCCAACAAAATCGTCAAAGAGGTCCAAATATCCACTTGCAGATTTTACAAATAGAGTGTTTCCAAACTGCTCTATGAAAACAAAGGTTAAACTCTGTGAGAGGAACGCACACATCCCAAAGTGTTTGCTGAGAATGATTCCCTCTAGTTTTTATATGAAGATATTTCCTTTTCTACCATAGGCCCAAATCTCTTGAAATCTCCACTTGCAAATTCCACAAAAAGAGGGTTTCAAATCTGCTCTGTCTAAAGGAAGGTTCAACTCTGTGTATTGAACACACGCAGGCCAAAGAAGTTACTGAGAATTCTTCTGTCTAGCGTTATATGCAGAAATCCCGTTTCCAACGATATCCTCAAAGAGGTCCAAATATCCAATTGCAGGCTTTACAAACAGAGTGTTTCCAAACTGCTCTATGAAAACAAAGGTTAAACTCTGTGAGTGGAACTCACAAATCCCAAAGTGGTTGCTGAGAATGATTCTCTCTAGTTTTTATACGAAGATATTTCCTTTTCTACCGTAGGCCCAAAATCGCTTGAAATCTCCACTTGGAAATTCCTCAAAAAGAGGGTTTCAAATCTGCTCTGTCTAAAGTAAGGTTCAACTCTGTGAGTTGAACACACGCAGCCCAAAGAAGTTACTGAGAATTCTTCTGTCTAGCGTTATACGCAGAAATCCCGTTTCCAACAAAATCCTCCAAGAGGTCCAAATATCCACTTGCAGACTTTACAAATAGAGTGTTTCCAAACTGCTCTATGAAAACAAAGGTTAAACTGTGTGAGTGGAACGCACACATCCCAATGTGTTGGCTGAGAATGATTAACTCTAGTTTTTATATGAAGATATTTCCTTTTCTACCGTAGGCCCAAATCTCTTGAAATCTCCACTTGCAAATTCCACAAAAAGAGGGTTTCAAATCTGCTCTGTCTAAAGGAAGGTTCAACTCTGTGAGTTGAACACCCGCAGGCCAAAGAAGTTACTGAGAATTCTTCTGTCTAGCGTTATATGCAGGAATCCCGTTTCCAACGATATCCTCAAAGAGGTCCAAATATCCAATTGCAGGCTTTACAAACAGAGTGCTTCCAAACTGCTCTATGAACACAAAGGTTAAACTCTGTGAGTGGAACTCACACATCTCAAAGTGGTTGCTGAGAATGATTCTCTCTAGTTTTTATACGAAGATATTTCCTTTTCTACCGTAGGCCCAAAATCGCTTGAAATCTCCACTTGGAAATTCCACAAAAAGAGGGTTTCAAATCTGCTCTGTCTAAAGTAAGGTTCAACTCTGTCAGTTGAACACATGCAGCCCAAAGAAGTTACTGAGAATTCTTCTGTCTAGCGTTATATGCAGAAATCCCGTTTCCAACGATATCCTCAAAGAGGTCCAAATATCCAATTGCAGGCTTTACAAACAGAGTGTTTCCAAACTGCTCTATGAAAACAAAGGTTAAACTCTGTGAGTGGAACTCACAAATCCCAAAGTGGTTGCTGAGAATGATTCTCTCTAGTTTTTATACGAAGATATTTCCTTTTCTACCGTAGGCCCAAAATCGCTTGAAATCTCCACTTGGAAATTCCTCAAAAAGAGGGTTTCAAATCTGCTCTGTCTAAAGTAAGGTTCAACTCTGTGAGTTGAACACACGCAGCCCAAAGAAGTTACTGACAATTCTTCTGTCTAGCGTTATATGCAGAAATCCCGTTTCCAACGAAATCCTCAAAGAGGTCTCAATATCCACTTGCAGACTTTACAAACAGAGTGTTTCCAGACTGCTCTATGAAAACGAAGGTTAAACACTGTGAGTGGAACTCACACATCTCAAAGTGGTTGCTGAGAATGATTCTCTCTAGTTTTTATACGAAGATATTTCCTTTTCAACCGTAGGCCCAAAATCGATTGAAATCTCCACTTGGAAATTCCACAAAAAGAGGGTTTCAAATCTGCTCTGTCTAAAGTAAGGTTCAACTCTGTCAGTTGAACACATGCAGCCCAAAGAAGTTACTGAGAATTCTTCTGTCTAGCGTTATATGCAGAAATCCCGTTTCCAACGATATCCTCAAAGAGGTCCAAATATCCAATTGCAGGCTTTACAAACAGAGTGTTTCCAAACTGCTCTATGAAAACAAAGGTTAAACTCTGTGAGTGGAACTCACAAATCCCAAAGTGGTTGCTGAGAATGATTCTCTCTAGTTTTTATACGAAGATATTTCCTTTTCTACCGTAGGCCCAAAATCGCTTGAAATCTCCACTTGGAAATTCCTCAAAAAGAGGGTTTCAAATCTGCTCTGTCTAAAGTAAGGTTCAACTCTGTGAGTTGAACACACGCAGCCCAAAGAAGTTACTGACAATTCTTCTGTCTAGCGTTATATGCAGAAATCCCGTTTCCAACGAAATCCTCAAAGAGGTCTCAATATCCACTTGCAGACTTTACAAACAGAGTGTTTCCAGACTGCTCTATGAAAACGAAGGTTAAACACTGTGAGTGGAACTCACACATCTCAAAGTGGTTTCTGAGAATGATTCTCTCTAGTTTTTATACGAAGATATTTCCTTTTCAACCGTAGGCCCAAAATCGATTGAAATCTCCACTTGGAAATTCCACAAAAAGAGGGTTTCAAATCTGCTCTGTCTAAAGTAAGGTTCAACTCTGTCAGTTGAACACATGCAGCCCAAAGAAGTTACTGAGAATTCTTCTGTCTAGCGTTATATGCAGAAATACCGTTTCCAACGAAATCCTCAAAGAGGTCCAAATATCCACTTGCAGGCTTAACAAACAGAGTGTTTCCAAACTGCTCTATGAACACAAAGGTTAAACTCTGTGAGTGGAACTCACACATCCCAAAGTGGTTGCTGAGAATGATTCTCTCTAGTTTTTATACGAAGATATTTCCTTTTCTACCGTAGGCCCAAAATCGCTTGAAATCTCCACTTGGAAATTCCACAAAAAGAGGGTTTCAAATCTGCTCTGTCTAAAGTAAGGTTCAACTCTGTCAGTTGAACACATGCAGCCCTAAGAAGTTACTGAGAATTCTTCTGTCTAGCGTTATATGCAGAAATCCCGTTTCCAAAGAAATCCTCAATGAGGTCCAAATATCCACTTGCAGGCTTTACAAACAGAGTGTTTCCAAACTGCTCTATGAAAACAAAGGTTAAACTCTGTGAGTGGAACTCACACATCCCAAAGTGGTTGCTGAGAATGATTCTCTCTAGTTTTTATACGAAGATATTTCCTTTTCTACCGTAGGCCCAAAATCGCTTGAAATCTCCACTTGGAAATTCCACAAAAAGAGGGTTTCAAATCTGCTCTGTCTAAAGTAAGGTTCAACTCTGTCAGTTGAACACATGCAGCCCAAAGAAGTTACTGAGAATTCTTCTGTCTAGCGTTATATGCAGAAATCCCGTTTCCAACGAAATCCTCAATGAGGTCCAAATATCCACCTGCAGGCTTTACAATCAGAGTGTTTCCAAACTGCTCTATGAAAACAAAGGTTAAACTCTGTGAGTGGAACTCACACATCCCAAAGCGGTTGCTGAGAATGATTCTCTCTAGTTTTTATACGAAGATATTTCCTTTTCTACCGTAGGCCCAAATCGCTTGAAATCTCCCCTTGGAAATTCCACCAAAAGAGGGTTTCAAATCTGCTCTTTCTAAAGGAAGGTTCAACTCTGTGAGTTGAACACACGCAGCCCAAAGAAGTTACTGAGAATTCTTCTGTCTAGCGTTATATGCAGAAATCCCGTTTCCAACGAAATCCTCAAAGAGGTCCAAATATCCACTTGCAGACTTTACAAACAGAGTGTTTCCAATCTGCTCTATGAAAACATAGGTGAAACTCTGTGAGTGGAACGCACACATCCCAAAGAGTTTGCAGAGAATGATTCTCTCTAGTTTTTATACGAAGATATTTCCTTTTCTACCGTAGGCCCAAATAGCTTGAAATCTCCACTTGGAAATTCAAGAAAAAGAGGGTTTCAAATCTGCTCTGTCTAAAGGAAGGTTCAACTCTGTGTATTGAACACACGCAGGCCAAAGAAGTTACTGAGAATTCTTCTGTCTAGCGTTATATGCAGAAATCCCGTTTCCAACGATATCCTCAAAGAGGTCCAAATATCCAATTGCAGGCTTTACAAACAGAGTGTTTCCAAACTGCTCTATGAAAACAAAGGTTAAACTCTGTGAGTGGAACTCACAAATCCCAAAGTGGTTGCTGAGAATGATTCTCTCTAGTTTTTATACGAAGATATTTCCTTTTCTACCGTAGGCCCAAAATCGCTTGAAATCTCCACTTGGAAATTCCTCAAAAAGAGGGTTTCAAATCTGCTCTGTCTAAAGTAAGGTTCAACTCTGTGAGTTGAACACACGCAGCCCAAAGAAGTTACTGACAATTCTTCTGTCTAGCGTTATATGCAGAAATCCCGTTTCCAACGAAATCCTCAAAGAGGTTCCAATATCCACCTGCAGACTTTACAAACAGAGTGTTTCCAAACTGCTCTATGAAAACAAAGGTTAAACTCTGTGAGTGGTACTCACACATCTCAAAGTGGTTGCTGAGAATGATTCTCTCTAGTTTTTATACGAAGATATTTCCTTTTCTACCGTAGGCCCAAAATCGCTTGAAATCTCCACTTGGAAATTCCTCAAAAAGAGGGTTTCAAATCTGCTCTGTCTAAAGTAAGGTTCAACTCTGTGAGTTGAACACACGCAGCCCAAAGAAGTTACTGACAATTCTTCTGTCTAGCGTTATACGCAGAAATCCCGTTTCCAACAAAATCCTCAAAGAGGTCCAAATATCCACTTGCAGACTTTACAAATAGAGTGTTTCCAAACTGCTCTATGAAAACAAAGGTTAAACTGTGTGAGTGGAACGCACACATCCCAATGTGTTGGCTGAGAATGATTAACTCTAGTTTTTATATGAAGATATTTCCTTTTCTACCGTAGGCCCAAATCTCTTGAAATCTCCACTTGCAAATTCCACAAAAAGAGGGTTTCAAGTCTGCTCTGTCTAAAGGAAGGTTCAACTCTGTGAGTTGAACACCCGCAGGCCAAAGAAGTTACTGAGAATTCTTCTGTCTTGCGTTATATGCAGAAATCCCGTTTCCAACGATATCCTCAAAGAGGTCCAAATATCCAATTGCAGGCTTTACAAACAGAGTGCTTCCAAACTGCTCTATGAACACAAAGGTTAAACTCTGTGAGTGGAACTCACACATCTCAAAGTGGTTGCTGAGAATGATTCTCTCTAGTTTTTATACGAAGATATTTCCTTTTCTACCGTAGGCCCAAAATCGCTTGAAATCTCCACTTGGAAATTCCACAAAAAGAGGGTTTCAAATCTGCTCTGTCTAAAGGAAGGTTCAACTCTGTCAGTTGAACACATGCAGCCCAAAGAAGTTACTGAGAATTCTTCTGTCTAGCGTTATATGCAGAAATACCGTTTCCAACGAAATCCTCAAAGAGGTCCAAATATCCTCTTGCAGGCTTTACAAACAGAGTGTTTCCAAACTGCTCTATGAACACAAAGGTTAAACTCTGTGAGTGGAACTCACACATCCCAAAGTGGTTGCTGAGAATGATTCTCTCTAGTTTTTATACGAAGATATTTCCTTTTCTACCGTAGGCCCAAAATCGCTTGAAATCTCCACTTGGAAATTCCACAAAAAGAGGGTTTCAAATCTGCTCTGTCTAAAGTAAGGTTCAACTCTGTGAGTTGAACACATGCAGCCCAAAGAAGTTACTGAGAATTCTTCTGTCTAGCGTTATATGCAGAAATCCCGTTTCCAACGAAATCCTCAAAGAGGTCCAAATATCCACTTGCAGACTTTACAAACAGAGTGTTTCCAATCTGCTCTATGAAAACATAGGTTAAACTCTGTGAGTGGAACGCACACATCCCAAAGAGTTTGCAGAGAATGATTCTCTCTAGTTTTTATACGAAGATATTTCCTTTTCTACCGTAGGCCCAAATCGCTTGAAATCTCCACTTGGAAATTCAAGAAAAAGAGGGTTTCAAATCTGCTCTGTCTAAAGTAAGGTTCAACTCTGTGAGTTGAACACAGGCAGCCCAAAGAAGTTACTGACAATTCTTCTGTCTAGCGTTATACGCAGAAATCCCGTTTCCAACAAAATCCTCAAAGAGGTCCAAATATCCACTTGCAGATTTTACAAATAGAGTGTTTCCAAACTGCTCTATGAAAACAAAGGTTAAACTCTGTGAGAGGAACGCACACATCCCAAAGTGTTTGCTGAGAATGATTCCCTCTAGTTTTTATATGAAGATATTTCCTTTTCTACCATAGGCCCAAATCTCTTGAAATCTCCACTTGCAAATTCCACAAAAAGAGGGTTTCAAATCTGCTCTGTCTAAAGGAAGGTTCAACTCTGTGTATTGAACACACGCAGGCCAAAGAAGTTACTGAGAATTCTTCTGTCTAGCGTTATATGCAGAAATCCCGTTTCCAACGATATCCTCAAAGAGGTCCAAATATCCAATTGCAGGCTTTACAAACAGAGTGTTTCCAAACTGCTCTATGAAAACAAAGGTTAAACTCTGTGAGTGGAACTCACAAATCCCAAAGTGGTTGCTGAGAATGATTCTCTCTAGTTTTTATACGAAGATATTTCCTTTTCTACCGTAGGCCCAAAATCGCTTGAAATCTCCACTTGGAAATTCCTCAAAAAGAGGGTTTCAAATCTGCTCTGTCTAAAGTAAGGTTCAACTCTGTGAGTTGAACACACGCAGCCCAAAGAAGTTACTGACAATTCTTCTGTCTAGCGTTATATGCAGAAATCCCGTTTCCAACGAAATCCTCAAAGAGGTCTCAATATCCACTTGCAGACTTTACAAACAGAGTGTTTCCAGACTGCTCTATGAAAACAAAGGTTAAACACTGTGAGTGGAACTCACACATCTCAAAGTGGTTGCTGAGAATGATTCTCTCTAGTTTTTATACGAAGATATTTCCTTTTCAACCGTAGGCCCAAAATCGATTGAAATCTCCACTTGGAAATTCCACAAAAAGAGGGTTTCAAATCTGCTCTTTCTAAAGGAAGGTTCAACTCTGTGAGTTGAACACATGCAGCCCAAAGAAGTTACTGAGAATTCTTCTGTCTAGCGTTATATGCAGAAATCCCGTTTCCAACGAAATCCTCAAAGAGGTCTCAATATCCACTTGCAGACTTTACAAACAGAGTGTTTCCAAACTGCTCTATGAACACAAAGGTTAAACTCTGTGAGTGGAACTCACACATCCCAAAGTGGTTGCTGAGAATGATTCTCTCTAGTTTTTATACGAAGATATTTCCTTTTCTACCGTAGGCCCAAAATCGCTTGAAATCTCCACTTGGAAATTCCACAAAAAGAGGGTTTCAAATCTGCTCTGTCTAAAGTAAGGTTCAACTCTGTCAGTTGAACACATGCAGCCCTAAGAAGTTACTGAGAATTCTTCTGTCTAGCGTTATATGCAGAAATACCGTTTCCAACGAAATCCTCAAAGAGGTCCAAATATCCACTTGCAGGCTTTACAAACAGAGTGTTTCCAAACTGCTCTATGAACACAAAGGTTAAACTCTGTGAGTGGAACTCACACATCCCAAAGTGGTTGCTGAGAATGATTCTCTCTAGTTTTTATACGAAGATATTTCCTTTTCTACCGTAGGCCCAAAATCGCTTGAAATCTCCACTTGGAAATTCCACAAAAAGAGGGTTTCAAATCTGCTCTGTCTAAAGTAAGGTTCAACTCTGTGAGTTGAACACATGCAGCCCAAAGAAGTTACTGAGAATTCTTCTGTCTAGCGTTATATGCAGAAATCCCGTTTCCAACGAAATCCTCAAAGAGGTCCAAATATCCACTTGCAGACTTTACAAACAGAGTGTTTCCAATCTGCTCTATGAAAACATAGGTTAAACTCTGTGAGTGGAACTCACACATCCCAAAGAGTTTGCAGAGAATGATTCTCTCTAGTTTTTATACGAAGATATTTCCTTTTCTACCGTAGGCCCAAATCGCTTGAAATCTCCACTTGGAAATTCCCCAAAAAGAGGGTTTCAAATCTGCTCTGTCTAAAGGAAGGTTCAACTCTGTGAGTTGAACACAGGCAGCCCAAAGAAGTTACTGAGAATTCTTCTGTCTAGCGTTATATGCAGGAATCCCGTTTCCAACGATATCCTCAAAGAGGTCCAAATATCCAATTGCAGGCTTTACAAACAGAGTGCTTCCAAACTGCTCTATGAACACAAAGGTTAAACTCTGTGAGTGGAATTCACACATCTCAAAGTGGTTGCTGAGAATGATTCTCTCTAGTTTTTATACGAAGATATTTCCTTTTCTACCGTAGGCCCAAATCTCTTGAAATCTCCACTTGCAAATTCCACAAAAAGAGGGTTTCAAATCTGCTCTGTCTAAAGGAAGGTTCAACTCTGTGTATTGAACACACGCAGGCCAAAGAAGTTACTGAGAATTCTTCTGTCTAGCGTTATATGCAGAAATCCCGTTTCCAACGATATCCTCAAAGAGGTCCAAATATGCAATTGCAGGCTTTAAAAACAGAGTGTTTCCAAACTGCTCTATGAAAACAAAGGTTAAACTCTGTGAGTGGAACTCACAAATCCCAAAGTGGTTGCTGAGAATGATTCTCTCTAGTTTTTATACGAAGATATTTCCTTTTCTACCGTAGGCCCAAAATCGCTTGAAATCTCCACTTGGAAATTCCTCAAAAAGAGGGTTTCAAATCTGCTCTGTCTAAAGTAAGGTTCAACTCTGTGAGTTGAACACACGCAGCCCAAAGAAGTTACTGACAATTCTTCTGTCTAGCGTTATATGCAGAAATCCCGTTTCCAACGAAATCCTCAAAGAGGTCTCAATATCCACTTGCAGACTTTACAAACAGAGTGTTTCCAGACTGCTCTATGAAAACAAAGGTTAAACACTGTGAGTGGGACTCACACATCTCAAAGTGGTTGCTGAGAATGATTCTCTCTAGTTTTTATACGAAGATATTTCCTTTTCAACCGTAGGCCCAAAATCGATTGAAATCTCCACTTGGAAATTCCACAAAAAGAGGGTTTCAAATCTGCTCTGTCTAAAGTAAGGTTCAACTCTGTCAGTTGAACACATGCAGCCCAAAGAAGTTACTGAGAATTCTTCTGTCTAGCGTTATATGCAGAAATACCGTTTCCAACGAAATCCTCAAAGAGGTCCAAATATCCACTTGCAGGCTTTACAAACAGAGTGTTTCCAAACTGCTCTATGAACACAAAGGTTAAACTCTGTGAGTGGAACTCACACATCCCAAAGTGGTTGCTGAGAATGATTCTCTCTAGTTTTTATACGAAGATATTTCCTTTTCTACCGTAGGCCCAAAATCGCTTGAAATCTCCACTTGGAAATTCCACAAAAAGAGGGTTTCAAATCTGCTCTGTCTAAAGTAAGGTTCAACTCTATCAGTTGAACACATGCAGCCCTAAGAAGTTACTGAGAATTCTTCTGTCTAGCGTTATATGCAGAAATCCCGTTTCCAAAGAAATCCTCAATGAGGTCCAAATATCCACTTGCAGGCTTTACAAACAGAGTGTTTCCAAACTGCTCTATGAAAACAAAGGTTAAACTCTGTGAGTGGAACTCACACATCCCAAAGTGGTTGCTGAGAATGATTCTCTCTAGTTTTTATACGAAGATATTTCCTTTTCTACCGTAGGCCCAAATCGCTTGAAATCTCCCCTTGGAAATTCCACAAAAAGAGGGTTTCAAATCTGCTCTTTCTAAAGGAAGGTTCAACTCTGTGAGTTGAACACACGCAGCCCAAAGATGTTACTGAGAATTCTTCTGTCTAGCGTTATATGCAGAAATCCCGTTTCCAACGAAATCCTCAAAGAGGTCTCAATATCCACTTGCAGACTTTACAAACAGAGTGTTTCCAGACTGCTCTATGAAAACAAATGTTAAACACTGTGAGTGGAACTCACACATCTCAAAGTGGTTGCTGAGAATGATTCTCTCTAGTTTTTATACGAAGATACTTCCTTTTCAACCGTAGGCCCAAAATCGATTGAAATCTCCACTTGGAAATTCCACAAAAAGAGGGTTTCAAATCTGCTCTGTCTAAAGTAAGGTTCAACTCTGGCAGTTGAACACATGCAGCCCAAAGAAGTTACTGAGAATTCTTCTGTCCAGCGTTATATGCAGAAATCCCGTTTCCAACGAAATCCTCAAAGAGGTCCAAATATCCACTTGCAGGCTTTACAAACAGAGTGTTTCCAAACTGCTCTATGAACACAAAGGTTAAACTCTGTGAGTGGAACTCACACATCCCAAAGTGGTTGCTGAGAATGATTCTCTCTAGTTTTTATACGAAGATATTTCCTTTTCTACCGTAGGCCCAAAATCGCTTGAAATCTCCACTTGGAAATTCCACAAAAAGAGGGTTTCAAATCTGCTCTGTCTAAAGTAAGGTTCAACTCTGTCAGTTGAACACATGCAGCCCAAAGAAGTTACTGAGAATTCTTCTGTCTAGCGTTATATGCAGAAATCCCGTTTCCAACGAAATCCTCAATGAGGTCCAAATATCCACCTGCAGGCTTTACAATCAGAGTGTTTCCAAACTGCTCTATGAAAACAAAGGTTAAACTCTGTGAGTGGAACTCACACATCCCAAAGCGGTTGCTGAGAATGATTCTCTCCAGTTTTTATACGAAGATATTTCCTTTTCTACCGTAGGCCCAAATCGCTTGAAATCTCCCCTTGGAAATTCCACAAAAAGAGGGTTTCAAATCTGCTCTTTCTAAAGGAAGGTTCAACTCTGTGAGTTGAACACACGCAGCCCAAAGAAGTTACTGAGAATTCTTCTGTCTAGCGTTATATGCAGAAATCCCGTTTCCAACGAAATCCTCAAAGAGGTCCAAATATCCACTTGCAGACTTTACAAACAGAGTGTTTCCAATCTGCTCTATGAAAACATAGGTTAAACTCTGTGAGTGGAATGCACACATCCCAAAGAGTTTGCAGAGAATGATTCTCTCTAGTTTTTATACGAAGATATTTCCTTTTCTACCGTAGGCCCAAATCGCTTGAAATCTCCACTTGGAAATTCAAGAAAAAGAGGGTTTCAAATCTGCTCTGTCTAAAGTAAGGTTCAACTCTGTGAGTTGAACACAGGCAGCCCAAAGAAGTTACTGACAATTCTTCTGTCTAGCGTTATACGCAGAAATCCCGTTTCCAACAAAATCCTCAAAGAGGTCCAAATATCCACTTGCAGATTTTACAAATAGAGTGTTTCCAAACTGCTCTATGAAAACAAAGGTTAAACTCTGTGAGAGGAACGCACACATCCCAAAGTGTTTGCTGAGAATGATTCCCTCTAGTTTTTATATGAAGATATTTCCTTTTCTACCATAGGCCCAAATCTCTTGAAATCTCCACTTGCAAAGTCCACAAAAAGAGGGTTTCAAATCTGCTCTGTCTAAAGGAAGGTTCAACTCTGTGTATTGAACACACGCAGGCCAAAGAAGTTACTGAGAATTCTTCTCTCTAGCGTTATATGCAGAAATCCCGTTTCCAACGATATCCTCAAAGAGGTCCAAATATCCAATTGCAGGCTTTACAAACAGAGTGTTTCCAAACTGCTCTATGAAAACAAAGGTTAAACTCTGTGAGTGGAACTCACAAATCCCAAAGTGGTTGCTGAGAATGATTCTCTCTAGTTTTTATACGAAGATATTTCCTTTTCTACCGTAGGCCCAAAATCGCTTGAAATCTCCACTTGGAAATTCCTCAAAAAGAGGGTTTCAAATCTGCTCTGTCTAAAGTAAGGTTCAACTCTGTGAGTTGAACACACGCAGCCCAAAGAAGTTACTGACAATTCTTCTGTCTAGCGTTATATGCAGAAATCCCGTTTCCAACGAAATCCTCAAAGAGGTCTCAATATCCACTTGCAGACTTTACAAACAGAGTGTTTCCAGACTGCTCTATGAAAACAAAGGTTAAACACTGTGAGTGGAACTCACACATCTCAAAGTGGTTGCTGAGAATGATTCTCTCTAGTTTTTATACGAAGATATTTCCTTTTCAACCGTAGGCCCAAAATCGATTGAAATCTCCACTTGGAAATTCCACAAAAAGAGGGTTTCAAATCTGCTCTGTCTAAAGTAAGGTTCAACTCTGTCAGTTGAACACATGCAGCCCAAAGAAGTTACTGAGAATTCTTCTGTCTAGCGTTATATGCAGTAATCCCGTTTCCAACGAAATCCTCAAAGAGGTCCAAATATCCACTTGCAGGCTTTACAAACAGAGTGTTTCCAAACTGCTCTATGAACACAAAGGTTAAACTCTGTGAGTGGAACTCACACATCCCAAAGTGGTTGCTGAGAATGATTCTCTCTAGTTTTTATACGAAGATATTTCCTTTTCTACCGTAGGCCCAAAATCGCTTGAAATCTCCACTTGGAAATTCCACAAAAAGAGGGTTTCAAATCTGCTCTGTCTAAAGTAAGGTTCAACTCTGTCAGTTGAACACATGCAGCCCTAAGAAGTTACTGAGAATTCTTCTGTCTAGCGTTATATGCAGAAATCCCGTTTCCAAAGAAATCCTCAATGAGGTCCAAATATCCACTTGCAGGCTTTACAAACAGAGTGTTTCCAAACTGCTCTATGAAAACAAAGGTTAAACTCTGGGAGTGGAACTCACACATCTCAAAGTGGTTGCTGAGAATGATTCTCTCTAGTTTTTATACGAAGATATTTCCTTTTCTACCGTAGGCCCAAATCGCTTGAAATCTCCCCTTGGAAATTCCACAAAAAGAGGGTTTCAAATCTGCTCTTTCTAAAGGAAGGTTCAACTCTGTGAGTTGAACACACGCAGCCCAAAGATGTTACTGAGAATTCTTCTGTCTAGCGTTATATGCAGAAATCCCGTTTCCAACGAAATCCTCAAAGAGGTCTCAATATCCACTTGCAGACTTTACAAACAGAGTGTTTCCAGACTGCTCTATGAAAACAAAGGTTAAACACTGTGAGTGGAACTCACACATCTCAAAGTGGTTGCTGAGAATGATTCTCTCTAGTTTTTATACGAAGATACTTCCTTTTCAACCGTAGGCCCAAAATCGATTGAAATCTCCACTTGGAAATTCCACAAAAAGAGGGTTTCAAATCTGCTCTGTCTAAAGTAAGGTTCAACTCTGTCAGTTGAACACATGCAGCCCAAAGAAGTTACTGAGAATTCTTCTGTCTAGCGTCATATGCAGAAATCCCGTTTCCAACGAAATCCTCAAAGAGGCCCAAATATCCACTTGCAGGCTTTACAAACAGAGTGTTTCCAAACTGCTCTATGAACACAAAGGTTAAACTCTGTGAGTGGAACTCACACATCCCAAAGTGGTTGCTGAGAATGATTCTCTCTAGTTTTTATACGAAGATATTTCCTTTTCTACCGTAGGCCCAAAATCGCTTGAAATCTCCACTTGGAAATTCCACAAAAAGAGGGTTTCAAATCTGCTCTGTCTAAAGTAAGGTTCAACTCTGTCAGTTGAACACATGCAGCCCAAAGAAGTTACTGAGAATTCTTCTGTCTAGCGTTATATGCAGAAATCCCGTTTCCAACGAAATCCTCAATGAGGTCCAAATATCCACCTGCAGGCTTTACAATCAGAGTGTTTCCAAACTGCTCTATGAAAACAAAGGTTAAACTCTGTGAGTGGAACTCACACATCCCAAAGCGGTTGCTGAGAATGATTCTCTCTAGTTTTTATACGAAGATATTTCCTTTTCTACCGTAGGCCCAAATCGCTTGAAATCTCCCCTTGGAAATTCCACAAAAAGAGGGTTTCAAATCTGCTCTTTCTAAAGGAAGGTTCAACTCTGTGAGTTGAACACACGCAGCCCAAAGAAGTTACTGAGAATTCTTCTGTCTAGCGTTATATGCAGAAATCCCGTTTCCAACGAAATCCTCAAAGAGGTCCAAATATCCACTTGCAGACTTTACAAACAGAGTGTTTCCAATCTGCTCTATGAAAACATAGGTGAAACTCTGTGAGTGGAACGCACACATCCCAAAGAGTTTGCAGAGAATGATTCTCTCTAGTTTTTATACGAAGATATTTCCTTTTCTACCGTAGGCCCAAATCGCTTGAAATCTCCACTTGGAAATTCAAGAAAAAGAGGGTTTCAAATCTGCTCTGTCTAAAGTAAGGTTCAACTCTGTGAGTTGAACACAGGCAGCCCAAAGAAGTTACTGACAATTCTTCTGTCTAGCGTTATACGCAGAAATCCCGTTTCCAACAAAATCGTCAAAGAGGTCCAAATATCCACTTGCAGATTTTACAAATAGAGTGTTTCCAAACTGCTCTATGAAAACAAAGGTTAAACTCTGTGAGAGGAACGCACACATCCCAAAGTGTTTGCTGAGAATGATTCCCTCTAGTTTTTATATGAAGATATTTCCTTTTCTACCATAGGCCCAAATCTCTTGAAATCTCCACTTGCAAATTCCACAAAAAGAGGGTTTCAAATCTGCTCTGTCTAAAGGAAGGTTCAACTCTGTGTATTGAACACACGCAGGCCAAAGAAGTTACTGAGAATTCTTCTGTCTAGCGTTATATGCAGAAATCCCGTTTCCAACGATATCCTCAAAGAGGTCCAAATATCCAATTGCAGGCTTTACAAACAGAGTGTTTCCAAACTGCTCTATGAAAACAAAGGTTAAACTCTGTGAGTGGAACTCACAAATCCCAAAGTGGTTGCTGAGAATGATTCTCTCTAGTTTTTATACGAAGATATTTCCTTTTCTACCGTAGGCCCAAAATCGCTTGAAATCTCCACTTGGAAATTCCTCAAAAAGAGGGTTTCAAATCTGCTCTGTCTAAAGTAAGGTTCAACTCTGTGAGTTGAACACACGCAGCCCAAAGAAGTTACTGAGAATTCTTCTGTCTAGCGTTATACGCAGAAATCCCGTTTCCAACAAAATCCTCAAAGAGGTCCAAATATCCACTTGCAGACTTTACAAATAGAGTGTTTCCAAACTGCTCTATGAAAACAAAGGTTAAACTGTGTGAGTGGAACGCACACATCCCAATGTGTTGGCTGAGAATGATTAACTCTAGTTTTTATATGAAGATATTTCCTTTTCTACCGTAGGCCCAAATCTCTTGAAATCTCCACTTGCAAATTCCACAAAAAGAGGGTTTCAAATCTGCTCTGTCTAAAGGAAGGTTCAACTCTGTCAGTTGAACACATGCAGCCCAAAGAAGTTACTGAGAATTCTTCTGTCTAGCGTTATATGCAGAAATCCCATTTCCAACGAAATCCTCAAAGAGGTCCAAATATCCACTTGCAGGCTTTACAAACAGAGTGTTTCCAAACTGCTCTATGAACACAAAGGTTAAACTCTGTGAGTGGAACTCACACATCCCAAAGTGGTTGCTGAGAATGATTCTCTCTAGTTTTTATACGAAGATATTTCCTTTTCTACCGTAGGCCCAAAATCGCTTGAAATCTCCACTTGGAAATTCCACAAAAAGAGGGTTTCAAATCTGCTCTGTCTAAAGTAAGGTTCAACTCTGTGAGTTGAACACATGCAGCCCAAAGAAGTTACTGAGAATTCTTCTGTCTAGCGTTATATGCAGAAATCCCGTTTCCAACGAAATCCTCAAAGAGGTCCAAATATCCACTTGCAGACTTTACAAACAGAGTGTTTCCAATCTGCTCTATGAAAACATAGGTTAAACTCTGTGAGTGGAACGCACACATCCCAAAGAGTTTGCAGAGAATGATTCTCTCTAGTTTTTATACGAAGATATTTCCTTTTCTACCGTAGGCCCAAATCGCTTGAAATCTCCACTTGGAAATTCAAGAAAAAGAGGGTTTCAAATCTGCTCTGTCTAAAGTAAGGTTCAACTCTGTGAGTTGAACACAGGCAGCCCAAAGAAGTTACTGACAATTCTTCTGTCTAGCGTTATACGCAGAAATCCCGTTTCCAACAAAATCCTCAAAGAGGTCCAAATATCCACTTGCAGATTTTACAAATAGAGTGTTTCCAAACTGCTCTATGAAAACAAAGGTTAAACTCTGTGAGAGGAACGCACACATCCCAAAGTGTTTGCTGAGAATGATTCCCTCTAGTTTTTATATGAAGATATTTCCTTTTCTACCATAGGCCCAAATCTCTTGAAATCTCCACTTGCAAATTCCACAAAAAGAGGGTTTCAAATCTGCTCTGTCTAAAGGAAGGTTCAACTCTGTGTATTGAACACACGCAGGCCAAAGAAGTTACTGAGAATTCTTCTGTCTAGCGTTATATGCAGAAATCCCGTTTCCAACGATATCCTCAAAGAGGTCCAAATATCCAATTGCAGGCTTTACAAACAGAGTGTTTCCAGACTGCTCTATGAAAACAAAGGTTAAACACTGTGAGTGGAACTCACACATCTCAAAGTGGTTGCTGAGAATGATTCTCTCTAGTTTTTATACGAAGATATTTCCTTTTCAACCGTAGGCCCAAAATCGCTTGAAATCTCCACTTGGAAATTCCACAAAAAGAGGGTTTCAAATCTGCTCTGTCTAAAGTAAGGTTCAACTCTGTCAGTTGAACACATGCAGCCCAAAGAAGTTACTGAGAATTCTTCTGTCTAGCGTTATATGCAGAAATACCGTTTCCAACGAAATCCTCAAAGAGGTCCAAATATCCACTTGCAGGCTTACAAACAGAGTGTTTCCAAACTGCTCTATGAACACAAAGGTTAAACTCTGTGAGTGGAACTCACACATCCCAAAGTGGTTGCTGAGAATGATTCTCTCTAGTTTTTATACGAAGATATTTCCTTTTCTACCGTAGGCCCAAAGTCGCTTGAAATCTCCACTTGGAAATTCCACAAAAAGAGGGTTTCAAATCTGCTCTGTCTAAAGTAAGGTTCAACTCTGTCAGTTGAACACATGCAGCCCTAAGAAATTACTGAGAATTCTTCTGTCTAGCGTTATATGCAGAAATCCCGTTTCCAAAGAAATCCTCAATGAGGTCCAAATATCCACTTGCAGGCTTTACAAACAGAGTGTTTCCAAACTGCTCTATGAAAACAAAGGTTAAACTCTGTGAGTGGAACTCACACATCTCAAAGTGGTTGCTGAGAATGATTCTCTCTAGTTTTTATACGAAGATATTTCCTTTTCTACCGTAGGCCCAAATCGCTTGAAATCTCCCCTTGGAAATTCCACAAAAAGAGGGTTTCAAATCTGCTCTTTCTAAAGGAAGGTTCAACTCTGTGAGTTGAACACACGCAGCCCAAAGATGTTACTGAGAATTCTTCTGTCTAGCGTTATATGCAGAAATCCCGTTTCCAACGAAATCCTCAAAGAGGTCTCAATATCCACTTGCAGACTTTACAAACAGAGTGTTTCCAGACTGCTCTATGAAAACAAAGGTTAAACACTGTGAGTGGAACTCACACATCTCAAAGTGGTTGCTGAGAATGATTCTCTCTAGTTTTTATACGAAGATACTTCCTTTTCAACCGTAGGCCCAAAATCGATTGAAATCTCCACTTGGAAATTCCACAAAAAGAGGGTTTCAAATCTGCTCTGTCTAAAGTAAGGTTCAACTCTGTCAGTTGAACACATGCAGCCCAAAGAAGTTACTGAGAATTCTTCTGTCCAGCGTTATATGCAGAAATCCCGTTTCCAACGAAATCCTCAAAGAGGTCCAAATATCCACTTGCAGGCTTTACAAACAGAGTGTTTCCAAACTGCTCTATGAACACAAAGGTTAAACTCTGTGAGTGGAACTCACACATCCCAAAGTGGTTGCTGAGAATGATTCTCTCTAGTTTTTATACGAAGATATTTCCTTTTCTACCGTAGGCCCAAAATCGCTTGAAATCTCCACTTGGAAATTCCACAAAAAGAGGGTTTCAAATCTGCTCTGTCTAAAGTAAGGTTCATCTCTGTCAGTTGAACACATGCAGCCCAAAGAAGTTACTGAGAATTCTTCTGTCTAGCGTTATATGCAGAAATCCCGTTTCCAACGAAATCCTCAATGAGGTCCAAATATCCACCTGCAGGCTTTACAATCAGAGTGTTTCCAAACTGCTCTATGAAAACAAAGGTTAAACTCTGTGAGTGGAACTCACACATCCCAAAGCGGTTGCTGAGAATGATTCTCTCTAGTTTTTATACGAAGATATTTCCTTTTCTACCGTAGGCCCAAATCGCTTGAAATCTCCCCTTGGAAATTCCACAAAAAGAGGGTTTCAAATCTGCTCTTTCTAAAGGAAGGTTCAACTCTGTGAGTTGAACACACGCAGCCCAAAGAAGTTACTGAGAATTCTTCTGTCTAGCGTTATATGCAGAAATCCCGTTTCCAACGAAATCCTCAAAGAGTTCCAAATATCCACTTGCAGACTTTACAAACAGAGTGTTTCCAATCTGCTCTATGAAAACATAGGTTAAACTCTGTGAGTGGAACGCACACATCCCAAAGAGTTTGCAGAGAATGATTCTCTCTAGTTTTTATACGAAGATATTTCCTTTTCTACCGTAGGCCCAAATCGCTTGAAATCTCCACTTGGAAATTCAAGAAAAAGAGGGTTTCAAATCTGCTCTGTCTAAAGTAAGGTTCAACTCTGTGAGTTGAACACATGCAGCCCAAAGAAGTTACTGACAATTCTTCTGTCTAGCGTTATACGCAGAAATCCCGTTTCCAACAAAATCCTAAAAGAGGTCCAAATATCCACTTGCAGATTTTACAAATAGAGTGTTTCCAAACTGCTCTATGAAAACAAAGGTTAAACTCTGTGAGAGGAACGCACACATCCCAAAGTGTTTGCTGAGAATGATTCCCTCTAGTTTTTATATGAAGATATTTCCTTTTCTACCATAGGCCCAAATCTCTTGAAATCTCCACTTGCAAATTCCACAAAAAGAGGGTTTCAAATCTGCTCTGTCTAAAGGAAGGTTCAACTCTGTGTATTGAACACACGCAGGCCAAAGAAGATACTGAGAATTCTTCTGTCTAGCGTTATATGCAGAAATCCCGTTTCCAACGATATCCTCAAAGAGGTCCAAATATCCAATTGCAGGCTTTACAAACAGAGTGTTTCCAAACTGCTCTATGAAAACAAAGGTTAAACTCTGTGAGTGGAACTCACAAATCCCAAAGTGGTTGCTGAGAATGATTCTCTCTAGTTTTTATACGAAGATATTTCCTTTTCTACCGTAGGCCCAAAATCGCTTGAAATCTCCACTTGGAAATTCCTCAAAAAGAGGGTTTCAAATCTGCTCTGTCTAAAGTAAGGTTCAACTCTGTGAGTTGAACACACGCAGCCCAAAGAAGTTACTGAGAATTCTTCTGTCTAGCGTTATACGCAGAAATCCCGTTTCCAACAAAATCCTCAAAGAGGTCCAAATATCCACTTGCAGACTTTACAAATAGAGTGTTTCCAAACTGCTCTATGAAAACAAAGGTTAAACTGTGTGAGTGGAACGCACACATCCCAATGTGTTGGCTGAGAATGATTAACTCTAGTTTTTATATGAAGATATTTCCTTTTCTACCGTAGGCCCAAATCTCTTGAAATCTCCACTTGCAAATTCCACAAAAAGAGGGTTTCAAATCTGCTCTGTCTAAAGGAAGGTTCAACTCTGTCAGTTGAACACCCTCAGGCCAAAGAAGTTACTGAGAATTCTTCTGTCTAGCGTTATATGCAGGAATCCCGTTTCCAACGATATCCTCAAAGAGGTCCAAATATCCAATTGCAGGCGTTACAAACAGAGTGCTTCCAAACTGCTCTATGAACACAAAGGTTAAACTCTGTGAGTGGAACTCACACATCTCAAAGTGGTTGCTGAGAATGATTCTCTCTAGTTTTTATACGAAGATATTTCCTTTTCTACCGTAGGCCCAAATCGCTTGAAATCTCCCCTTGGAAATTCCACAAAAAGAGGGTTTCAAATCTGCTCTTTCTAAAGGAAGGTTCAACTCTGTGAGTTGAACACACGCAGCCCAAAGATGTTACTGAGAATTCTTCTGTCTAGCGTTATATGCAGAAATCCCGTTTCCAACGAAATCCTCAAAGAGGTCTCAATATCCACTTGCAGACTTTACAAACAGAGTGTTTCCAGACTGCTCTATGAAAACAAAGGTTAAACACTGTGAATGGAACTCACACATCTCAAAGTGGTTGCTGAGAATGATTCTCTCTAGTTTTTATACGAAGATACTTCCTTTTCAACCGTAGGCCCAAAATCGATTGAAATCTCCACTTGGAAATTCCACAAAAAGAGGGTTTCAAATCTGCTCTGTCTAAAGTAAGGTTCAACTCTGTCAGTTGAACACATGCAGCCCAAAAAAGTTACTGAGAATTCTTCTGTCCAGCGTTATATGCAGAAATCCCGTTTCCAACGAAATCCTCAAAGAGGTCCAAATATCCACTTGCAGGCTTTACAAACAGAGTGTTTCCAAACTGCTCTATGAACACAAAGGTTAAACTCTGTGAGTGGAACTCACACATCCCAAAGTGGTTGCTGAGAATGATTCTCTCTAGTTTTTATACGAAGATATTTCCTTTTCTACCGTAGGCCCAAAATCGCTTGAAATCTCCACTTGGAAATTCCACAAAAAGAGGGTTTCAAATCTGCTCTGTCTAAAGTAAGGTTCATCTCTGTCAGTTGAACACATGCAGCCCAAAGAAGTTACTGAGAATTCTTCTGTCTAGCGTTATATGCAGAAATCCCGTTTCCAACGAAATCCTCAATGAGGTCCAAATATCCACCTGCAGGCTTTACAATCAGAGTGTTTCCAAACTGCTCTATGAAAACAAAGGTTAAACTCTGTGAGTGGAACTCACACATCCCAAAGCGGTTGCTGAGAATGATTCTCTCTAGTTTTTATACGAAGATATTTCCTTTTCTACCGTAGGCCCAAATCGCTTGAAATCTCCCCTTGGAAATTCCACAAAAAGAGGGTTTCAAATCTGCTCTTTCTAAAGGAAGGTTCAACTCTGTGAGTTGAACACACGCAGCCCAAAGAAGTTACTGAGAATTCTTCTGTCTAGCGTTATATGCAGAAATCCCGTTTCCAACGAAATCCTCAAAGAGTTCCAAATATCCACTTGCAGACTTTACAAACAGAGTGTTTCCAATCTGCTCTATGAAAACATAGGTTAAACTCTGTGAGTGGAACGCACACATCCCAAAGAGTTTGCAGAGAATGATTCTCTCTAGTTTTTATACGAAGATATTTCCTTTTCTACCGTAGGCCCAAATCGCTTGAAATCTCCACTTGGAAATTCAAGAAAAAGAGGGTTTCAAATCTGCTCTGTCTAAAGTAAGGTTCAACTCTGTGAGTTGAACACATGCAGCCCAAAGAAGTTACTGACAATTCTTCTGTCTAGCGTTATACGCAGAAATCCCGTTTCCAACAAAATCGTCAAAGAGGTCCAAATATCCACTTGCAGATTTTACAAATAGAGTGTTTCCAAACTGCTCTATGAAAACAAAGGTTAAACTCTGTGAGAGGAACGCACACATCCCAAAGTGTTTGCTGAGAATGATTCCCTCTAGTTTTTATATGAAGATATTTCCTTTTCTACCATAGGCCCAAATCTCTTGAAATCTCCACTTGCAAATTCCACAAAAAGAGGGTTTCAAATCTGCTCTGTCTAAAGGAAGGTTCAACTCTGTGTATTGAACACACGCAGGCCAAAGAAGTTACTGAGAATTCTTCTGTCTAGCGTTATATGCAGAAATCCCGTTTCCAACGATATCCTCAAAGAGGTCCAAATATCCAATTGCAGGCTTTACAAACAGAGTGTTTCCAAACTGCTCTATGAAAACAAAGGTTAAACTCTGTGAGTGGAACTCACAAATCCCAAAGTGGTTGCTGAGAATGATTCTCTCTAGTTTTTATACGAAGATATTTCCTTTTCTACCGTAGGCCCAAAATCGCTTGAAATCTCCACTTGGAAATTCCTCAAAAAGAGGGTTTCAAATCTGCTCTGTCTAAAGTAAGGTTCAACTCTGTGAGTTGAACACACGCAGCCCAAAGAAGTTACTGAGAATTCTTCTGTCTAGCGTTATACGCAGAAATCCCGTTTCCAACAAAATCCTCAAAGAGGTCCAAATATCCACTTGCAGACTTTACAAATAGAGTGTTTCCAAACTGCTCTATGAAAACAAAGGTTAAACTGTGTGAGTGGAACGCACACATCCCAATGTGTTGGCTGAGAATGATTAACTCTAGTTTTTATATGAAGATATTTCCTTTTCTACCGTAGGCCCAAATCTCTTGAAATCTCCACTTGCAAATTCCACAAAAAGAGGGTTTCAAATCTGCTCTGTCTAAAGGAAGGTTCAACTCTGTCAGTTGAACACCCTCAGGCCAAAGAAGTTACTGAGAATTCTTCTGTCTAGCGTTATATGCAGGAATCCCGTTTCCAACGATATCCTCAAAGAGGTCCAAATATCCAATTGCAGGCGTTACAAACAGAGTGCTTCCAAACTGCTCTATGAACACAAAGGTTAAACTCTGTGAGTGGAACTCACACATCTCAAAGTGGTTGCTGAGAATGATTCTCTCTAGTTTTTATACGAAGATATTTCCTTTTCTACCGTAGGCCCAAAATCGCTTGAAATCTCCACTTGGAAATTCCACAAAAAGAGGGTTTCAAATCTGCTCTGTCTAAAGTAAGGTTAAACTCTGTCAGTTGAACACATGCAGCCCAAAGAAGTTACTGAGAATTCTTCTGTCTAGCGTTATATGCAGAAATCCCGTTTCCAACGAAATCCTCAAAGAGGTCCAAATATCCACTTGCAGGCTTTACGAACAGAGTGTTTCCAAACTGCTCTATGAACACAAAGGTTAAACTCTGTGAGTGGAACTCACACATCCCAAAGTGGTTGCTGAGAATGATTCTCTCTAGTTTTTATACGAAGATATTTCCTTTTCTACCGTAGGCCCAAAATCGCTTGAAATCTCCACTTGGAAATTCCACAAAAAGAGGGTTTCAAATCTGCTCTGTCTAAAGTAAGGTTCAACTCTGTCAGTTGAACACATGCAGCCCAAAGAAGTTACTGAGAATTCTTCTGTCTAGCGTTATATGCAGAAATCCCATTTCCAACGAAATCCTCAAAGAGGTCCAAATATCCACTTGCAGGCTTTACAAACAGAGTGTTTCCAAACTGCTCTATGAACACAAAGGTTAAACTCTGTGAGTGGAACTCACACATCCCAAAGTGGTTGCTGAGAATGATTCTCTCTAGTTTTTATACGAAGATATTTCCTTTTCTACCGTAGGCCCAAAATCGCTTGAAATCTCCACTTGGAAATTCCACAAAAAGAGGGTTTCAAATCTGCTCTGTCTAAAGTAAGGTTCAACTCTGTGAGTTGAACACATGCAGCCCAAAGAAGTTACTGAGAATTCTTCTGTCTAGCGTTATATGCAGAAATCCCGTTTCCAACGAAATCCTCAAAGAGGTCCAAATATCCACTTGCAGACTTTACAAACAGAGTGTTTCCAATCTGCTCTATGAAAACATAGGTTAAACTCTGTGAGTGGAACGCACACATCCCAAAGAGTTTGCAGAGAATGATTCTCTCTAGTTTTTATACGAAGATATTTCCTTTTCTACCGTAGGCCCAAATCGCTTGAAATCTCCACTTGGAAATTCAAGAAAAAGAGGGTTTCAAATCTGCTCTGTCTAAAGTAAGGTTCAACTCTGTGAGTTGAACACAGGCAGCCCAAAGAAGTTACTGACAATTCTTCTGTCTAGCGTTATACGCAGAAATCCCGTTTCCAACAAAATCCTCAAAGAGGTCCAAATATCCACTTGCAGATTTTACAAATAGAGTGTTTCCAAACTGCTCTATGAAAACAAAGGTTAAACTCTGTGAGAGGAATGCACACATCCCAAAGTGTTTGCTGAGAATGATTCCCTCTAGTTTTTATATGAAGATATTTCCTTTTCTACCATAGGCCCAAATCTCTTGAAATCTCCACTTGCAAATTCCACAAAAAGAGGGTTTCAAATCTGCTCTGTCTAAAGGAAGGTTCAACTCTGTGTATTGAACACACGCAGGCCAAAGAAGTTACTGAGAATTCTTCTGTCTAGCGTTATATGCAGAAATCCCGTTTCCAACGATATCCTCAAAGAGGTCCAAATATCCAATTGCAGGCTTTACAAACAGAGTGTTTCCAGACTGCTCTATGAAAACAAAGGTTAAACACTGTGAGTGGAACTCACACATCTCAAAGTGGTTGCTGAGAATGATTCTCTCTAGTTTTTATACGAAGATATTTCCTTTTCAACCGTAGGCCCAAAATCGCTTGAAATCTCCACTTGGAAATTCCACAAAAAGAGGGTTTCAAATCTGCTCTGTCTAAAGTAAGGTTCAACTCTGTCAGTTGAACACATGCAGCCCAAAGAAGTTACTGAGAATTCTTCTGTCTAGCGTTATATGCAGAAATACCGTTTCCAACGAAATCCTCAAAGAGGTCCAAATATCCACTTGCAGGCTTACAAACAGAGTGTTTCCAAACTGCTCTATGAACACAAAGGTTAAACTCTGTGAGTGGAACTCACACATCCCAAAGTGGTTGCTGAGAATGATTCTCTCTAGTTTTTATACGAAGATATTTCCTTTTCTACCGTTGGCCCAAAGTCGCTTGAAATCTCCACTTGGAAATTCCACAAAAAGAGGGTTTCAAATCTGCTCTGTCTAAAGTAAGGTTCAACTCTGTCAGTTGAACACATGCAGCCCTAAGAAGTTACTGAGAATTCTTCTGTCTAGCGTTATATGCAGAAATCCCGTTTCCAAAGAAATCCTCAATGAGGTCCAAATATCCACTTGCAGGCTTTACAAACAGAGTGTTTCCAAACTGCTCTATGAAAACAAAGGTTAAACTCTGTGAGTGGAACTCACACATCTCAAAGTGGTTGCTGAGAATGATTCTCTCTAGTTTTTATACGAAGATATTTCCTTTTCTACCGTAGGCCCAAATCGCTTGAAATCTCCCCTTGGAAATTCCACAAAAAGAGGGTTTCAAATCTGCTCTTTCTAAAGGAAGGTTCAACTCTGTGAGTTGAACACACGCAGCCCAAAGATGTTACTGAGAATTCTTCTGTCTAGCGTTATATGCAGAAATCCCGTTTCCAACGAAATCCTCAAAGAGGTCTCAATATCCACTTGCAGACTTTACAAACAGAGTGTTTCCAGACTGCTCTATGAAAACAAAGGTTAAACACTGTGAGTGGAACTCACACATCTCAAAGTGGTTGCTGAGAATGATTCTCTCTAGTTTTTATACGAAGATACTTCCTTTTCAACCGTAGGCCCAAAATCGATTGAAATCTCCACTTGGAAATTCCACAAAAAGAGGGTTTCAAATCTGCTCTGTCTAAAGTAAGGTTCAACTCTGTCAGTTGAACACATGCAGCCCAAAGAAGTTACTGAGAATTCTTCTGTCCAGCGTTATATGCAGAAATCCCGTTTCCAACGAAATCCTCAAAGAGGTCCAAGTATCCACTTGCAGGCTTTACAAACAGAGTGTTTCCAAACTGCTCTATGAACACAAAGGTTAAACTCTGTGAGTGGAACTCACACATCCCAAAGTGGTTGCTGAGAATGATTCTCTCTAGTTTTTATACGAAGATATTTCCTTTTCTACCGTAGGCCCAAAATCGCTTGAAATCTCCACTTGGAAATTCCACAAAAAGAGGGTTTCAAATCTGCTCTGTCTAAAGTAAGGTTCATCTCTGTCAGTTGAACACATGCAGCCCAAAGAAGTTACTGAGAATTCTTCTGTCTAGCGTTATATGCAGAAATCCCGTTTCCAACGAAATCCTCAATGAGGTCCAAATATCCACCTGCAGGCTTTACAATCAGAGTGTTTCCAAACTACTCTATGAAAACAAAGGTTAAACTCTGTGAGTGGAACTCACACATCCCAAAGCGGTTGCTGAGAATGATTCTCTCTAGTTTTTATACGAAGATATTTCCTTTTCTACCGTAGGCCCAAATCGCTTGAAATCTCCCCTTGGAAATTCCACAAAAAGAGGGTTTCAAATCTGCTCTTTCTAAAGGAAGGTTCAACTCTGTGAGTTGAACACACGCAGCCCAAAGAAGTTACTGAGAATTCTTCTGTCTAGCGTTATTTGCAGAAATCCCGTTTCCAACGAAATCCTCAAAGAGGTCCAAATATCCACTTGCAGACTTTACAAACAGAGTGTTTCCAATCTGTTCTATGAAAACATAGGTTAAACTCTGTGAGTGGAACGCACACATCCCAAAGAGTTTGCAGAGAATGATTCTCTCTAGTTTTTATACGAAGATATTTCCTTTTCTACCGTAGGCCCAAATCGCTTGAAATCTCCACTTGGAAATTCAAGAAAAAGAGGGTTTCAAATCTGCTCTGTCTAAAGTAAGGTTCAACTCTGTGAGTTGAACACAGGCAGCCCAAAGAAGTTACTGACAATTCTTCTGTCTAGCGTTATACGCAGAAATCCCGTTTCCAACAAAATCCTCAAAGAGGTCCAAATATCCACTTGCAGATTTTACAAATAGAGTGTTTCCAAACTGCTCTATGAAAACAAAGGTTAAACACTGTGAGTGGAACTCACACATCTCAAAGTGGTTGCTGAGAATGATTCTCTCTAGTTTTTATACGAAGATATTTCCTTTTCAACCGTAAGCCCAAAATCGATTGAAATCTCCACTTGGAAATTCCACAAAAAGAGGGTTTCAAATCTGCTCTGTCTAAAGTAAGGTTCAACTCTGTCAGTTGAACACATGCAGCCCAAAGAAGTTACTGAGAATTCTTCTGTCTAGCGTTATATGCAGAAATACCGTTTCCAACGAAATCCTCAAAGAGGTCCAAATATCCACTTGCAGGCTTTACAAACAGAGTGTTTCCAAACTGCTCTATGAACACAAAGGTTAAACTCTGTGAGTGGAACTCACACATCCCAAAGTGGTTGCTGAGAATGATTCTCTCTAGTTTTTATACGAAGATATTTCCTTTTCTACCGTAGGCCCAAAATCGCTTGAAATCTCCACTTGGAAATTCCACAAAAAGAGGGTTTCAAATCTGCTCTGTCTAAAGTAAGGTTCAACTCTGTGAGTTGAACACATGCAGCCCAAAGAAGTTACTGAGAATTCTTCTGTCTAGCGTTATATGCAGAAATCCCATTTCCAACGAAATCCTCAAAGAGGTCCAAATATCCACTTGCAGGCTTTACAAACAGAGTGTTTCCAAACTGCTCTATGAACACAAAGGTTAAACTCTGTGAGTGGAACTCACACATCCCAAAGTGGTTGCTGAGAATGATTCTCTCTAGTTTTTATACGAAGATATTTCCTTTTCTACCGTAGGCCCAAAATCGCTTGAAATCTCCACTTGGAAATTCCACAAAAAGAGGGTTTCAAATCTGCTCTGTCTAAAGTAAGGTTCAACTCTGTGAGTTGAACACATGCAGCCCAAAGAAGTTACTGAGAATTATTCTGTCTAGCGTTATATGCAGAAATCCCGTTTCCAACGAAATCCTCAAAGAGGTCCAAATATCCACTTGCAGACTTTACAAACAGAGTGTTTCCAATCTGCTCTATGAAAACATAGGTTAAACTCTGTGAGTGGAACGCACACATCCCAAAGAGTTTGCAGAGAATGATTCTCTCTAGTTTTTATACGAAGATATTTCCTTTTCTACCGTAGGCCCAAATCGCTTGAAATCTCCACTTGGAAATTCAAGAAAAAGAGGGTTTCAAATCTGCTCTGTCTAAAGTAAGGTTCAACTCTGTGAGTTGAACACAGGCAGCCCAAAGAAGTTACTGACAATTCTTCTGTCTAGCGTTATACGCAGAAATCCCGTTTCCAACAAAATCCTCAAAGAGGTCCAAATATCCACTTGCAGATTTTACAAATAGAGTGTTTCCAAACTGCTCTATGAAAACAAAGGTTAAACTCTGTGAGAGGAACGCACACATCCCAAAGTGTTTGCTGAGAATGATTCCCTCTAGTTTTTATATGAAGATATTTCCTTTTCTACCATAGGCCCAAATCTCTTGAAATCTCCACTTGCAAATTCCACAAAAAGAGGGTTTCAAATCTGCTCTGTCTAAAGGAAGGTTCAACTCTGTGTATTGAACACACGCAGGCCAAAGAAGTTACTGAGAATTCTTCTGTCTAGCGTTATATGCAGAAATCCCGTTTCCAACGATATCCTCAAAGAGGTCCAAATATCCAATTGCAGGCTTTACAAACAGAGTGTTTCCAGACTGCTCTATGAAAACAAAGGTTAAACACTGTGAGTGGAACTCACACATCTCAAAGTGGTTGCTGAGAATGATTCTCTCTAGTTTTTATACGAAGATATTTCCTTTTCAACCGTAGGCCCAAAATCGCTTGAAATCTCCACTTGGAAATTCCACAAAAAGAGGGTTTCAAATCTGCTCTGTCTAAAGTAAGGTTCAACTCTGTCAGTTGAACACATGCAGCCCAAAGAAGTTACTGAGAATTCTTCTGTCTAGCGTTATATGCAGAAATACCGTTTCCAACGAAATCCTCAAAGAGGTCCAAATATCCACTTGCAGGCTTACAAACAGAGTGTTTCCAAACTGCTCTATGAACACAAAGGTTAAACTCTGTGAGTGGAACTCACACATCCCAAAGTGGTTGCTGAGAATGATTCTCTCTAGTTTTTATACGAAGATATTTCCTTTTCTACCGTAGGCCCAAAATCGCTTGAAATCTCCACTTGGAAATTCCACAAAAAGAGGGTTTCAAATCTGCTCTGTCTAAAGTAAGGTTCAACTCTGTCAGTTGAACACATGCAGCCCTAAGAAGTTACTGAGAATTCTTCTGTCTAGCGTTATATGCAGAAATCCCGTTTCCAAAGAAATCCTCAATGAGGTCCAAATATCCACTTGCAGGCTTTACAAACAGAGTGTTTCCAAACTGCTCTATGAAAACAAAGGTTAAACTCTGTGAGTGGAACTCACACATCTCAAAGTGGTTGCTGAGAATGATTCTCTCTAGTTTTTATACGAAGATATTTCCTTTTCTACCGTAGGCCCAAATCGCTTGAAATCTCCCCTTGGAAATTCCACAAAAAGAGGGTTTCAAATCTGCTCTTTCTAAAGGAAGGTTCAACTCTGTGAGTTGAACACACGCAGCCCAAAGATGTTACTGAGAATTCTTCTGTCTAGCGTTATATGCAGAAATCCCGTTTCCAACGAAATCCTCAAAGAGGTCTCAATATCCACTTGCAGACTTTACAAACAGAGTGTTTCCAGACTGCTCTATGAAAACAAAGGTTAAACTCTGTGAGTGGAACTCACACATCCCAAAGTGGTTGCTGAGAATGATTCTCTCTAGTTTTTATACGAAGATATTTCCTTTTCTACCGTAGGCCCAAAATCGCTTGAAATCTCCACTTGGAAATTCCACAAAAAGAGGGTTTCAAATCTGCTCTGTCTAAAGTAAGGTTCATCTCTGTCAGTTGAACACATGCAGCCCAAAGAAGTTACTGAGAATTCTTCTGTCTAGCGTTATATGCAGAAATCCCGTTTCCAACGAAATCCTCAATGAGGTCCAAATATCCACCTGCAGGCTTTACAATCAGAGTGTTTCCAAACTGCTCTATGAAAACAAAGGTTAAACTCTGTGAGTGGAACTCACACATCCCAAAGCGGTTGCTGAGAATGATTCTCTCTAGTTTTTATACGAAGATATTTCCTTTTCTACCGTAGGCCCAAATCGCTTGAAATCTCCCCTTGGAAATTCCACAAAAAGAGGGTTTCAAATCTGCTCTTTCTAAAGGAAGGTTCAACTCTGTGAGTTGAACACACGCAGCCCAAAGAAGTTACTGAGAATTCTTCTGTCTAGCGTTATATGCAGAAATCCCGTTTCCAACGAAATCCTCAAAGAGGTCCAAATATCCACTTGCAGACTTTACAAACAGAGTGTTTCCAATCTGCTCTATGAAAACATAGGTTAAACTCTGTGAGTGGAACGCACACATCCCAAAGAGTTTGCAGAGAATGATTCTCTCTAGTTTTTATACGAAGATATTTCCTTTTCTACCGTAGGCCCAAATCGCTTGAAATCTCCACTTGGAAATTCCACAAAAAGAGGGTTTCAAAACTGCTCTGTCTAAAGTAAGGTTCAACTCTGTGAGTTGAACACAGGCAGCCCAAAGAAGTTACTGACAATTCTTCTGTCTAGCGTTATACGCAGAAATCCCGTTTCCAACAAAATCCTCAAAGAGGTCCAAATATCCACTTGCAGATTTTACAAATAGAGTGTTTCCAAACTGCTCTATGAAAACAAAGGTTAAACTCTGTGAGAGGAACGCACACATCCCAAAGTGTTTGCTGAGAATGATTCCCTCTAGTTTTTATATGAAGATATTTCCTTTTCTACCATAGGCCCAAATCTCTTGAAATCTCCACTTGCAAATTCCACAAAAAGAGGGTTTCAAATCTGCTCTGTCTAAAGGAAGGTTCAACTCTGTGTATTGAACACACGCAGGCCAAAGAAGTTACTGAGAATTCTTCTGTCTAGCGTTATATGCGGAAATCCCGTTTCCAACGATATCCTCAAAGAGGTCCAAATATCCAATTGCAGGCTTTACAAACAGAGTGTTTCCAAACTGCTCTATGAAAACAAAGGTTAAACTCTGTGAGTGGAACTCACAAATCCCAAAGTGGTTGCTGAGAATGATTCTCTCTAGTTTTTATACGAAGATATTTCCTTTTCTACCGTAGGCCCAAAATCGCTTGAAATCTCCACTTGGAAATTCCTCAAAAAGAGGGTTTCAAATCTGCTCTGTCTAAAGTAAGGTTCAACTCTGTGAGTTGAACACACGCAGCCCAAAGAAGTTACTGACAATTCTTCTGTCTAGCGTTATATGCAGAAATCCCGTTTCCAACGAAATCCTCAAAGAGGTCTCAATATCCACTTGCAGACTTTACAAACAGAGTGTTTCCAGACTGCTCTATGAAAACAAAGGTTAAACACTGTGAGTGGAACTCACACATCTCAAAGTGGTTGCTGAGAATGATTCTCTCTAGTTTTTATACGAAGATACTTCCTTTTCAACCGTAGGCCCAAAATCGATTGAAATCTCCACTTGGAAATTCCACAAAAAGAGGGTTTCAAATCTGCTCTGTCTAAAGTAAGGTTCAACTCTGTCAGTTGAACACATGCAGCCCAAAGAAGTTACTGAGAATTCTTCTGTCTAGCGTTATATGCAGAAATCCCGTTTCCAACGAAATCCTCAAAGAGGTCCAAATATCCACTTGCAGGCTTTACAAACAGAGTGTTTCCAAACTGCTCTATGAACACAAAGGTTAAACTCTGTGAGTGGAACTCACACATCCCAAAGTGGTTGCTGAGAATGATTCTCTCTAGTTTTTATACGAAGATATTTCCTTTTCTACCGTAGGCCCAAAATCGCTTGAAATCTCCACTTGGAAATTCCACAAAAAGAGGGTTTCAAATCTGCTCTGTCTAAAGTAAGGTTCAACTCTGTGAGTTGAACACATGCAGCCCAAAGAAGTTACTGAGAATTATTCTGTCTAGCGTTATATGCAGAAATCCCGTTTCCAACGAAATCCTCAAAGAGGTCCAAATATCCACTTGCAGACTTTACAAACAGAGTGTTTCCAATCTGCTCTATGAAAACATAGGTTAAACTCTGTGAGTGGAACGCACACATCCCAAAGAGTTTGCAGAGAATGATTCTCTCTAGTTTTTATACGAAGATATTTCCTTTTCTACCGTAGGCCCAAATCGCTTGAAATCTCCACTTGGAAATTCAAGAAAAAGAGGGTTTCAAATCTGCTCTGTCTAAAGTAAGGTTCAACTCTGTGAGTTGAACACAGGCAGCCCAAAGAAGTTACTGACAATTCTTCTGTCTAGCGTTATACGCAGAAATCCCGTTTCCAACAAAATCCTCAAAGAGGTCCAAATATCCACTTGCAGATTTTACAAATAGAGTGTTTCCAAACTGCTCTATGAAAACAAAGGTTAAACTCTGTGAGAGGAACGCACACATCCCAAAGTGTTTGCTGAGAATGATTCCCTCTAGTTTTTATATGAAGATATTTCCTTTTCTACCATAGGCCCAAATCTCTTGAAATCTCCACTTGCAAATTCCACAAAAAGAGGGTTTCAAATCTGCTCTGTCTAAAGGAAGGTTCAACTCTGTGTATTGAACACACGCAGGCCAAAGAAGTTACTGAGAATTCTTCTGTCTAGCGTTATATGCAGAAATCCCGTTTCCAACGATATCCTCAAAGAGGTCCAAATATCCAATTGCAGGCTTTACAAACAGAGTGTTTCCAGACTGCTCTATGAAAACAAAGGTTAAACACTGTGAGTGGAACTCACACATCTCAAAGTGGTTGCTGAGAATGATTCTCTCTAGTTTTTATACGAAGATATTTCCTTTTCAACCGTAGGCCCAAAATCGCTTGAAATCTCCACTTGGAAATTCCACAAAAAGAGGGTTTCAAATCTGCTCTGTCTAAAGTAAGGTTCAACTCTGTCAGTTGAACACATGCAGCCCAAAGAAGTTACTGAGAATTCTTCTGTCTAGCGTTATATGCAGAAATACCGTTTCCAACGAAATCCTCAAAGAGGTCCAAATATCCACTTGCAGGCTTACAAACAGAGTGTTTCCAAACTGCTCTATGAACACAAAGGTTAAACTCTGTGAGTGGAACTCACACATCCCAAAGTGGTTGCTGAGAATGATTCTCTCTAGTTTTTATACGAAGATATTTCCTTTTCTACCGTAGGCCCAAAATCGCTTGAAATCTCCACTTGGAAATTCCACAAAAAGAGGGTTTCAAATCTGCTCTGTCTAAAGTAAGGTTCAACTCTGTCAGTTGAACACATGCAGCCCTAAGAAGTTACTGAGAATTCTTCTGTCTAGCGTTATATGCAGAAATCCCGTTTCCAAAGAAATCCTCAATGAGGTCCAAATATCCACTTGCAGGCTTTACAAACAGAGTGTTTCCAAACTGCTCTATGAAAACAAAGGTTAAACTCTGTGAGTGGAACTCACACATCTCAAAGTGGTTGCTGAGAATGATTCTCTCTAGTTTTTATACGAAGATATTTCCTTTTCTACCGTAGGCCCAAATCGCTTGAAATCTCCCCTTGGAAATTCCACAAAAAGAGGGTTTCAAATCTGCTCTTTCTAAAGGAAGGTTCAACTCTGTGAGTTGAACACACGCAGCCCAAAGATGTTACTGAGAATTCTTCTGTCTAGCGTTATATGCAGAAATCCCGTTTCCAACGAAATCCTCAAAGAGGTCTCAATATCCACTTGCAGACTTTACAAACAGAGTGTTTCCAGACTGCTCTATGAAAACAAAGGTTAAACACTGTGAGTGGAACTCACACATCTCAAAGTGGTTGCTGAGAATGATTCTCTCTAGTTTTTATACGAAGATACTTCCTTTTCAACCGTAGGCCCAAAATCGATTGAAATCTCCACTTGGAAATTCCACAAAAAGAGGGTTTCAAATCTGCTCTGTCTAAAGTAAGGTTCAACTCTGTCAGTTGAACACATGCAGCCCAAAGAAGTTACTGAGAATTCTTCTGTCCAGCGTTATATGCAGAAATCCCGTTTCCAACGAAATCCTCAAAGAGGTCCAAATATCCACTTGCAGGCTTTACAAACAGAGTGTTTCCAAACTGCTCTATGAACACAAAGGTTAAACTCTGTGAGTGGAACTCACACATCCCAAAGTGGTTGCTGAGAATGATTCTCTCTAGTTTTTATACGAAGATATTTCCTTTTCTACCGTAGGCCCAAAATCGCTTGAAATCTCCACTTGGAAATTCCACAAAAAGAGGGTTTCAAATCTGCTCTGTCTAAAGTAAGGTTCATCTCTGTCAGTTGAACACATGCAGCCCAAAGAAGTTACTGAGAATTCTTCTGTCTAGCGTTATATGCAGAAATCCCGTTTCCAACGAAATCCTCAATGAGGTCCAAATATCCACCTGCAGGCTTTACAATCAGAGTGTTTCCAAACTGCTCTATGAAAACAAAGGTTAAACTCTGTGAGTGGAACTCACACATCCCAAAGCGGTTGCTGAGAATGATTCTCTCTAGTTTTTATACGAAGATATTTCCTTTTCTACCGTAGGCCCAAATCGCTTGAAATCTCCCCTTGGAAATTCCACAAAAAGAGGGTTTCAAATCTGCTCTTTCTAAAGGAAGGTTCAACTCTGTGAGTTGAACACACGCAGCCCAAAGAAGTTACTGAGAATTCTTCTGTCTAGCGTTATATGCAGAAATCCCGTTTCCAACGAAATCCTCAAAGAGGTCCAAATATCCACTTGCAGACTTTACAAACAGAGTGTTTCCAATCTGCTCTATGAAAACATAGGTTAAACTCTGTGAGTGGAACGCACACATCCCAAAGAGTTTGCAGAGAATGATTCTCTCTAGTTTTTATACGAAGATATTTCCTTTTCTACCGTAGGCCCAAATCGCTTGAAATCTCCACTTGGAAATTCCACAAAAAGAGGGTTTCAAATCTGCTCTGTCTAAAGTAAGGTTCAACTCTGTGAGTTGAACACAGGCAGCCCAAAGAAGTTACTGACAATTCTTCTGTCTAGCGTTATACGCAGAAATCCCGTTTCCAACAAAATCCTCAAAGAGGTCCAAATATCCACTTGCAGATTTTACAAATAGAGTGTTTCCAAACTGCTCTATGAAAACAAAGGTTAAACTCTGTGAGAGGAACGCACACATCCCAAAGTGTTTGCTGAGAATGATTCCCTCTAGTTTTTATATGAAGATATTTCCTTTTCTACCATAGGCCCAAATCTCTTGAAATCTCCACTTGCAAATTCCACAAAAAGAGGGTTTCAAATCTGCTCTGTCTAAAGGAAGGTTCAACTCTGTGTATTGAACACACGCAGGCCAAAGAAGTTACTGAGAATTCTTCTGTCTAGCGTTATATGCGGAAATCCCGTTTCCAACGATATCCTCAAAGAGGTCCAAATATCCAATTGCAGGCTTTACAAACAGAGTGTTTCCAAACTGCTCTATGAAAACAAAGGTTAAACTCTGTGAGTGGAACTCACAAATCCCAAAGTGGTTGCTGAGAATGATTCTCTCTAGTTTTTATACGAAGATATTTCCTTTTCTACCGTAGGCCCAAAATCGCTTGAAATCTCCACTTGGAAATTCCTCAAAAAGAGGGTTTCAAATCTGCTCTGTCTAAAGTAAGGTTCAACTCTGTGAGTTGAACACACGCAGCCCAAAGAAGTTACTGACAATTCTTCTGTCTAGCGTTATATGCAGAAATCCCGTTTCCAACGAAATCCTCAAAGAGGTCTCAATATCCACTTGCAGACTTTACAAACAGAGTGTTTCCAGACTGCTCTATGAAAACAAAGGTTAAACACTGTGAGTGGAACTCACACATCTCAAAGTGGTTGCTGAGAATGATTCTCTCTAGTTTTTATACGAAGATACTTCCTTTTCAACCGTAGGCCCAAAATCGATTGAAATCTCCACTTGGAAATTCCACAAAAAGAGGGTTTCAAATCTGCTCTGTCTAAAGTAAGGTTCAACTCTGTCAGTTGAACACATGCAGCCCAAAGAAGTTACTGAGAATTCTTCTGTCTAGCGTTATATGCAGAAATCCCGTTTCCAACGAAATCCTCAAAGAGGTCCAAATATCCACTTGCAGGCTTTACAAACAGAGTGTTTCCAAACTGCTCTATGAACACAAAGGTTAAACTCTGTGAGTGGAACTCACACATCCCAAAGTGGTTGCTGAGAATGATTCTCTCTAGTTTTTATACGAAGATATTTCCTTTTCTACCGTAGGCCCAAAATCGCTTGAAATCTCCACTTGGAAATTCCACAAAAAGAGGGTTTCAAATCTGCTCTGTCTAAAGTAAGGTTCAACTCTGTCAGTTGAACACATGCAGCCCAAAGAAGTTACTGAGAATTCTTCTGTCTAGCGTTATATGCAGAAATCCCGTTTCCAACGAAATCCTCAATGAGGTCCAAATATCCACCTGCAGGCTTTACAATCAGAGTGTTTCCAAACTGCTCTATGAAAACAAAGGTTAAACTCTGTGAGTGGAACTCACACATCCCAAAGCGGTTGCTGAGAATGATTCTCTCTAGTTTTTATACGAAGATATTTCCTTTTCTACCGTAGGCCCAAATCGCTTGAAATCTCCCCTTGGAAATTCCGCAAAAAGAGGGTTTCAAATCTGCTCTTTCTAAAGGAAGGTTCAACTCTGTGAGTTGAACACACGCAGCCCAAAGAAGTTACTGAGAATTCTTCTGTCTAGCGTTATATGCAGAAATCCCGTTTCCAACGAAATCCTCAAAGAGGTCCAAATATCCACTTGCAGACTTTACAAACAGAGTGTTTCCAATCTGCTCTATGAAAACATAGGTGAAACTCTGTGAGTGGAACGCACACATCCCAAAGAGTTTGCAGAGAATGATTCTCTCTAGTTTTTATAGGAAGATATTTCCTTTTCTACCGTAGGCCCAAATCGCTTGAAATCTCCACTTGGAAATTCAAGAAAAAGAGGGTTTCAAATCTGCTCTGTCTAAAGTAAGGTTCAACTCTGTGAGTTGAACACAGGCAGCCCAAAGAAGTTACTGACAATTCTTCTGTCTAGCGTTATACGCAGAAATCCCGTTTCCAACAAAATCGTCAAAGAGGTCCAAATATCCACTTGCAGATTTTACAAATAGAGTGTTTCCAAACTGCTCTATGAAAACAAAGGTTAAACTCTGTGAGAGGAACGCACACATCCCAAAGTGTTTGCTGAGAATGATTCCCTCTAGTTTTTATATGAAGATATTTCCTTTTCTACCATAGGCCCAAATCTCTTGAAATCTCCACTTGCAAAATCCACAAAAAGAGGGTTTCAAATCTGCTCTGTCTAAAGGAAGGTTCAACTCTGTGTATTGAACACACGCAGGCCAAAGAAGTTACTGAGAATTCTTCTGTCTAGCGTTATATGCAGAAATCCCGTTTCCAACGATATCCTCAAAGAGGTCCAAATATCCAATTGCAGGCTTTACAAACAGAGTGTTTCCAAACTGCTCTATGAAAACAAAGGTTAAACTCTGTGAGTGGAACTCACAAATCCCAAAGTGGTTGCTGAGAATGATTCTCTCTAGTTTTTATACGAAGATATTTCCTTTTCTACCGTAGGCCCAAAATCGCTTGAAATCTCCACTTGGAAATTCCTCAAAAAGAGGGTTTCAAATCTGCTCTGTCTAAAGTAAGGTTCAACTCTGTGAGTTGAACACACGCAGCCCAAAGAAGTTACTGAGAATTCTTCTGTCTAGCGTTATACGCAGAAATCCCGTTTCCAACAAAATCCTCAAAGAGGTCCAAATATCCACTTGCAGACTTTACAAATAGAGTGTTTCCAAACTGCTCTATGAAAACAAAGGTTAAACTGTGTGAGTGGAACGCACACATCCCAATGTGTTGGCTGAGAATGATTAACTCTAGTTTTTATATGAAGATATTTCCTTTTCTACCGTAGGCCCAAATCTCTTGAAATCTCCACTTGCAAATTCCACAAAAAGAGGGTTTCAAATCTGCTCTTTCTAAAGGAAGGTTCAACTCTGTGAGTTGAACACCCGCAGGCCAAAGAAGTTACTGAGAATTCTTCTGTCTAGCGTTATATGCAGGAATCCCGTTTCCAACGATATCCTCAAAGAGGTCCAAATATCCAATTGCAGGCTTTACAAACAGAGTGCTTTCAAACTGCTCTATGAACACAAAGGTTAAACTCTGTGAGTGGAACTCACACATCTCAAAGTGGTTGCTGAGAATGATTCTCTCTAGTTTTTATACGAAGATATTTCCTTTTCTACCGTAGGCCCAAAATCGCTTGAAATCTCCACTTGGAAATTCCACAAAAAGAGGGTTTCAAATCTGCTCTGTCTAAAGTAAGGTTCAACTCTGTCAGTTGAACACATGCAGCCCAAAGAAGTTACTGAGAATTCTTCCGTCTAGCGTTATATGCAGAAATCCCGTTTCCAACGATATCCTCAAAGAGGTCCAAATATCCAATTGCAGGCTTTACAAACAGAGTGTTTCCAAACTGCTCTATGAAAACAAAGGTTAAACTCTGTGAGTGGAACTCACAAATCCCAAAGTGGTTGCTGAGAATGATTCTCTCTAGTTTTTATACGAAGATATTTCCTTTTCTACCGTAGGCCCAAAATTGCTTGAAATCTCCACTTGGAAATTCCTCAAAAAGAGGGTTTCAAATCTGCTCTGTCTAAAGTAAGGTTCAACTCTGTGAGTTGAACACACGCAGCCCAAAGAAGTTACTGACAATTCTTCTGTCTAGCGTTATATGCAGAAATCCCGTTTCCAACGAAATCCTCAAAGAGGTCTCAATATCCACTTGCAGACTTTACAAACAGAGTGTTTCCAGACTGCTCTATGAAAACAAAGGTTAAACACTGTGAGTGGAACTCACACATCTCAAAGTGGTTGCTGAGAATGATTCTCTCTAGTTTTTATACGAAGATATTTCCTTTTCAAACGTAGGCCCAAAATCGATTGAAATCTCCACTTGGAAATTCCACAAAAAGAGGGTTTCAAATCTGCTCTGTCTAAAGTAAGGTTCAATTCTGTCAGTTGAACACATGCAGCCCAAAGAAGTTACTGAGAATTCTTCTGTCTAGCGTTATATGCAGAAATCCCGTTTCCAACGAAATCCTCAAAGAGGTCCAAATATCCACTTGCAGGCTTTACAAACAGAGTGTTTCCAAACTTCTCTATGAACACAAAGGTTAAACTCTGTGAGTGGAACTCACACATCCCAAAGTGGTTGCTGAGAATGATTCTCTCTAGTTTTTATACGAAGATATTTCCTTTTCTACCGTAGGCCCAAAATCGCTTGAAATCTCCACTTGGAAATTCCACAAAAAGAGGGTTTCAAATCTGCTCTGTCTAAAGTAAGGTTCAACTCTGTCAGTTGAACACATGCAGCCCTAAGAAGTTACTGAGAATTCTTCTGTCTAGCGTTATATGCAGAAATCCCGTTTCCAAAGAAATCCTCAATGAGGTCCAAATATCCACTTGCAGGCTTTACAAACAGAGTGTTTCCAAACTGCTCTATGAAAACAAAGGTTAAACTCTGTGAGTGGAACTCACACATCTCAAAGTGGTTGCTGAGAATGATTCTCTCTAGTTTTTATACGAAGATATTTCCTTTTCTACCGTAGGCCCAAATCGCTTGAAATCTCCCCTTGGAAATTCCACAAAAAGAGGGTTTCAAATCTGCTCTTTCTAAAGGAAGTTTCAACTCTGTCAGTTGAACACACGCAGCCGAAAGATGTTACTGAGAATTCTTCTGTCTAGCGTTATATGCAGAAATCCCGTTTCCCACGAAATCCTCAAAGAGGTCTCAATATCCACTTGCAGACTTTACAAACAGAGTGTTTCCAGACTGCTCTATGAAAACAAAGGTTAAACACTGCGAGTGGAACTCACACATCTCAAAGTGGTTGCTGAGAATGATTCTCTCTAGTTTTTTTACGAAGATACTTCCTTTTCAACCGTAGGCCCAAAATCGATTGAAATCTCCACTTGGAAATTCCACAAAAAGAGGGTTTCAAATCTGCTCTGTCTAAAGTAGGGTTCAACTCTGTCAGTTGAACACATGCAGCCCAAAGAAGTTACTGAGAATTCTTCTGTCTAGCGTTATATGCAGAAATCCCGTTTCCAACGAAATCCTCAAAGAGGTCCAAATATCCACTTGCAGGCTTTACAAACAGAGTGTTTCCAAACTGCTCTATGAACACAAAGGTTAAACTCTGTGAGTGGAACTCACACATCCCAAAGTGGTTGCTGAGAATGATTCTCTCTAGTTTTTATACGAAGATATTTCCTTTTCTACCGTAGGCCCAAATCGCTTGAAATCTCCACTTGGAAATTCAAGAAAAAGAGGGTTTCAAATCTGCTCTGTCTAAAGGAAGGTTCAACTCTGTGTATTGAACACACGCAGGCCAAAGAAGTTACTGAGAATTCTTCTGTCTAGCGTTATATGCAGAAATCCCGTTTCCAACGATATCCTCAAAGAGGTCCAAATATCCAATTGCAGGCTTTACAAACAGAGTGTTTCCAAACTGCTCTATGAAAACAAAGGTTAAACTCTGTGAGTGGAACTCACACATCCCAAAGTGGTTGCTGAGAATGATTCTCTCTAGTTTTTATACGAAGATATTTCCTTTTCTACCGTAGGCCCAAAATCGCTTGAAATCTCCACTTGGAAATTCCTCAAAAAGAGGGTTTCAAATCTGCTCTGTCTAAAGTAAGGTTCAACTCTGTGAGTTGAACACATGCAGCCCAAAGAAGTTACTGACAATTCTTCTGTCTAGCGTTATATGCAGAAATCCCGTTTCCAACGAAATCCTCAAAGAGGTTCCAATATCCACCTGCAGACTTTACAAACAGAGTGTTTCCAAACTGCTCTATGAAAACAAAGGTTAAACTCTGTGAGTGGTACTCACACATCTCAAAGTGGTTGCTGAGAATGATTCTCTCTAGTTTTTATACGAAGATATTTCCTTTTCTACCGTAGGCCCAAAATCGCTTGAAATCTCCACTTGGAAATTCCTCAAAAAGAGGGTTTCAAATCTGCTCTGTCTAAAGTAAGGTTCAACTCTGTGAGTTGAACACACGCAGCCCAAAGAAGTTACTGACAATTCTTCTGTCTAGCGTTATACGCAGAAATCCCGTTTCCAACAAAATCCTCAAAGAGGTCCAAATATCCACTTGCAGACTTTACAAATAGAGTGTTTCCAAACTGCTCTATGAAAACAAAGGTTAAACTGTGTGAGTGGAACGCACACATCCCAATGTGTTGGCTGAGAATGATTAACTCTAGTTTTTATATGAAGATATTTCCTTTTCTACCGTAGGCCCAAATCTCTTGAAATCTCCACTTGCAAATTCCACAAAAAGAGGGTTTCAAATCTGCTCTGTCTAAAGGAAGGTTGAACTCTGTGCGTTGAACACCCGCAGGCCAAAGAAGTTACTGAGAATTCTTCTGTCTAGCGTTATATGCAGGAATCCCGTTTCCAACGATATGCTCAAAGAGGTCCAAATATCCAATTGCAGGCTTTACAAACAGAGTGCTTCCAAACTGCTCTATGAACACAAAGGTTAAACTCTGTGAGTGGAACTCACACATCTCAAAGTGGTTGCTGAGAATGATTCTCTCTAGTTTTTATACGAAGATATTTCCTTTTCTACCGTAGGCCCAAAATCGCTTGAAATCTCCACTTGGAAATTCCACAAAAAGAGGGTTTCAAATCTGCTCTGTCTAAAGTAAGGTTCAACTCTGTGAGTTGAACACATGCAGCCCAAAGAAGTTACTGAGAATTCTTCTGTCTAGCGTTATATGCAGAAATCCCGTTTCCAACGAAATCCTCAAAGAGGTCCAAATATCCACTTGCAGTCTTTACAAACAGAGTGTTTCCAAACTGCTCTATGAACACAAAGGTTAAACTCTGTGAGTGGAACTCACACATCCCAAAGTGGTTGCTGAGAAAGATTCTCTCTAGTTTTTATACGAAGATATTTCCTTTTCTACCGTAGGCCCAAAATCGCTTGAAATCTCCACATGGAAATTCCACAAAAAGAGGGTTTCAAATCTGCTCTGTCTAAAGTAAGGTTCAACTCTGTGAGTTGAACACACGCAGCCGAAAGAAGTTACTGAGAATTCTTCTGTCTAGCGTTATATGCAGAAATCCCGTTTCCAACGATATCCTCAAAGAGGTCCAAATATCCAATTGCAGGCTTTACAAACAGAGTGTTTCCAAACTGCTCTATGAAAACAAAGGTTAAACTCTGTGAGTGGAACTCACAAATCCCAAAGTGGTTGCTGAGAATGATTCTCTCCAGTTTCTATACGAAGATATTTCCTTTTCTACCGTAGGCCCAAAATCGCTTGAAATCTCCACTTGGAAATTCCTCAAAAAGAGGGTTTCAAATCTGCTCCGTCTAAAGTAAGGTTCAACTCTGTGAGTTGAACACACGCAGCCCAAAGAAGTTACTGACAATTCTTCTGTCTAGCGTTATATGCAGAAATCCCGTTTCCAACGAAATCCTCAAAGAGGTCTCAATATCCACTTGCAGACTTTACAAACAGAGTGTTTCCAGACTGCTCTATGAAAACAAAGGTTAAACACTGTGAGTGGAACTCACACATCTCAAAGTGGTTTCTGAGAATGATTCTCTCTAGTTTTTATACGAAGATATTTCCTTTTCAACCGTAAGCCCAAAATCGCTTGAAATCTCCACTTGGAAATTCCACAAAAAGAGGGTTTCAAATCTGCTCTGTCTAAAGTAAGGTTCAACTCTGTCAGTTGAACACATGCAGCCCAAAGAAGTTACTGAGAATTCTTCTGTCTAGCGTTATATGCAGAAATCCCGTTTCCAACGAAATCCTCAAAGAGGTCCAAATATCCACTTGCAGGCTTTACGAACAGAGTGTTTCCAAACTGCTCTATGAACACAAAGGTTAAACTCTGTGAGTGGAACTCACACATCCCAAAGTGGTTGCTGAGAATGATTCTCTCTAGTTTTTATACGAAGATATTTCCTTTTCTACCGTAGGCCCAAAATCGCTTGAAATCTCCACTTGGAAATTCCACAAAAAGAGGGTTTCAAATCTGCTCTGTCTAAAGTAAGGTTCAACTCTGTCAGTTGAACACATGCAGCCCAAAGAAGTTACTGAGAATTCTTCTGTCTAGCGTTATATGCAGAAATACCGTTTCCAACGAAATCCTCAAAGAGGTCCAAATATTCTCTTGCAGGCTTTACAAACAGAGTGTTTCCAAACTGCTCTATGAACACAAAGGTTAAACTCTGTGAGTGGAACTCACACATCCCAAAGTGGTTGGTGAGAATGATTCTCTCTAGTTTTTATACGAAGATATTTCCTTTTCTACCGTAGGCCCAAAATCGCTTGAAATCTCCACTTGGAAATTCCACAAAAAGAGGGTTTCAAATCTGCTCTGTCTAAAGTAAGGTTCAACTCTGTGAGTTGAACACATGCAGCCCAAGGAAGTTACTGAGAATTCTTCTGTCTAGCGTTATATGCAGAAATCCCGTTTCCAACGAAATCCTCAAAGAGGTCCAAATATCCACTTGCAGACTTTACAAACAGAGTGTTTCCAATCTGCTCTATGAAAACATAGGTTAAACTCTGTGAGTGGAACGCACACATCCCAAAGAGTTTGCAGAGAATGATTCTCTCTAGTTTTTATACGAAGATATTTCCTTTTCTACCGTAGGCCCAATTCGCTTGAAATCTCCACTTGGAAATTCAAGAAAAAGAGGGTTTCAAATCTGCTCTGTCTAAAGTAAGGTTCAATTCTGTGAGTTGAACACAGGCAGCCCAAAGAAGTTACTGACAATTCTTCTGTCTAGCGTTATACGCAGAAATCCCGTTTCCAACAAAATCCTCAAAGAGGTCCAAATATCCACTTGCAGATTTTACAAATAGAGTGTTTCCAAACTGCTCTATGAAAACAAAGGTTAAACTCTGTGAGAGGAACGCACACATCCCAAAGTGTTTGCTGAGAATGATTCCCTCTAGTTTTTATATGAAGATATTTCCTTTTCTACCATAGGCCCAAATCTCTTGAAATCTCCACTTGCAAATTCCACAAAAAGAGGGTTTCAAATCTGCTCTGTCTAAAGGAAGGTTCAACTCTGTGTATTGAACACACACAGGCCAAAGAAGTTACTGAGAATTCTTCTGTCTAGCGTTATATGCAGAAATCCCGTTTCCAACGATATCCTCAAAGAGGTCCAAATATCCAATTGCAGGCTTTACAAACAGAGTGTTTCCAAACTGCTCTATGAAAACAAAGGTTAAACTCTGTGAGTGGAACTCACAGATCCCAAAATGGTTGCTGAGAATGATTCTCTCTAGTTTTTATACGAAGATATTTCATTTTCTACCGTAGGCCCAAAATCGCTTGAAATCTCCACTTGGAAATTCCTCAAAAAGAGGTTTTCAAATCTGCTCTGTCTAAAGTAAGGTTCAACTCTGTGAGTTGAACACACGCAGCCCAAAGAAGTTACTGACAATTCTTCTGTCTAGCGTTATATGCAGAAATCCCGTTTCCAACGAAATCCTCAAAGAGGTCTCAATATCCACTTGCAGACTTTACAAACAGAGTGTTTCCAGACTGCTCTATGAAAACAAAGGTTAAACACTGTGAGTGGAACTCACACATCGCAAAGTGGTTGCTGAGAATGATTCTCTCTAGTTTTTATACGAATATACTTCCTTTTCAACCGTAGGCCCAAAATCGATTGAAATCTCCACTTGGAAATTCCACAAAAAGAGGGTTTCAAATCTGCTCTGTCTAAAGTAAGGTTCAACTCTGTCAGTTGTACACATGCAGCCCAAAGAAGTTACTGAGAATTCTTCTGTCTAGCGTTATATGCAGAAATCCCGTTTCCAACGAAATCCTCAAAGAGGTCTCAATATCCACTTGCAGACTTTACAAACAGAGTGATTCCAGACTGCTCTATGAAAACAAAGGTTAAACAATGTGAGTGGAACTCACACATCTCAAAGTGGTTGCTGAGAATGATTCTCTCTAGTTTTTATACGAAGATATTTCCTTTTCAACCGTAAGCCCAAAATCGATTGAAATCTCCACTTGGAAATTCCACAAAAAGAGGGTTTCAAATCTGCTCTGTCTAAAGTAAGGTTCAACTATGTCAGTTGAACACATGCAGCCCAAAGAAGTTACTGAGAATTCTTCTGTCTAGCGTTATATGCAGAAATCCGGTTTCCAACGAAATCCTCAAAGAGGTCCAAATATCCACTTGCAGGCTTTACAAACAGAGTGTTTCCAAACTGCTCTATGAACACAAAGGTTAAACTCTGTGAGTGGAACTCACACATCCCAAAGTGGTTGCTGAGAATGATTCTCTCTAGTTTTTATACGAAGATATTTCCTTTTCAACCGTAGGCCCAAAATCGCTTGAAATCTCCACTTGGAAATTCCACAAAAAGAGGGTTTCAAATCTGCTCTGTCTAAAGTAAGGTTCTACTCTGTCAGTTGAACACATGCAGCCCAAAGAAGTTACTGAGAATTCTTCTGTCTAGCGTTATATGCAGAAATCCCGTTTCCAACGAAATCCTCAAAGAGGTCCAAATATCCACTTGCAGGCTTTACAAACAGAGTGTTTCCAAACTGCTCTATGAACACAAAGGTTAAACTCTGTGAGTGGAACTCACACATCCCAAAGTGGTTGCTGAGAATGATTCTCTCTAGTTTTTATACGAAGATATTTCCTTTTCTACCGTAGGCCCAAAATCGCTTGAAATCTCCACTTGGAAATTCCACAAAAAGAGGGTTTCAAATCTGCTCTGTCTAAAGTAAGGTTCAACTCTGTGAGTTGAACACATGCAGCCCAAAGAAGTTACTGAGAATTCTTCTGTCTAGCGTTATATGCAGAAATCCCGTTTCCAACGAAATCCTCAAAGAGGTCCAAATATCCACTTGCAGACTTTACAAACAGAGTGTTTCCAATCTGCTCTATGAAAACATAGGTTAAACTCTGTGAGTGGAACGCACACATCCCAAAGAGTTTGCAGAGAATGATTCTCTCTAGTTTTTATACGAAGATATTTCCTTTTCTACCGTAGGCCCAAATCGCTTGAAATCTCCACTTGGAAATTCAAGAAAAAGAGGGTTTCAAATCTGCTCTGTCTAAAGTAAGGTTCAACTCTGTGAGTTGAACACAGGCAGCCCAAAGAAGTTACTGACAATTCTTCTGTCTAGCGTTATACGCAGAAATCCCGTTTCCAACAAAATCCTCAAAGAGGTCCAAATATCCACTTGCAGATTTTACAAATAGAGTGTTTCCAAACTGCTCTATGAAAACAAAGGTTAAACTCTGTGAGAGGAACGCACACATCCCAAAGTGTTTGCTGAGAATGATTCCCTCTAGTTTTTATATGAAGATATTTCCTTTTCTACCATAGGCCCAAATCTCTTGAAATCTCCACTTGCAAATTCCACAAAAAGAGGGTTTCAAATCTGCTCTGTCTAAAGGAAGGTTCAACTCTGTGTATTGAACACACACAGGCCAAAGAAGTTACTGAGAATTCTTCTGTCTAGCGTTATATGCAGAAATCCCGTTTCCAACGATATCCTCAAAGAGGTCCAAATATCCAATTGCAGGCTTTACAAACAGAGTGTTTCCAAACTGCTCTATGAAAACAAAGGTTAAACTCTGTGAGTGGAACTCACAGATCCCAAAATGGTTGCTGAGAATGATTCTCTCTAGTTTTTATACGAAGATATTTCATTTTCTACCGTAGGCCCAAAATCGCTTGAAATCTCCACTTGGAAATTCCTCAAAAAGAGGGTTTCAAATCTGCTCTGTCTAAAGTAAGGTTCAACTCTGTGAGTTGAACACACGCAGCCCAAAGAAGTTACTGACAATTCTTCTGTCTAGCGTTATATGCAGAAATCCCGTTTCCAACGAAATCCTCAAAGAGGTCTCAATATCCACTTGCAGACTTTACAAACAGAGTGTTTCCAGACTGCTCTATGAAAACAAAGGTTAAACACTGTGAGTGGAACTCACACATCTCAAAGTGGTTGCTGAGAATGATTCTCTCTAGTTTTTATACGAAGATATTTCCTTTTCTACCGTAGGCCCAAATCGCTTGAAATCTCCACTTGGAAATTCAAGAAAAAGAGGGTTTCAAATCTGCTCTGTCTAAAGTAAGGTTCAACTCTGTGAGTTGAACACAGGCAGCCCAAAGAAGTTACTGACAATTCTTCTGTCTAGCGTTATACGCAGAAATAACGTTTCCAACAAAATCCTCAAAGAGGTCCAAATATCCACTTGCAGATTTTACAAATAGAGTGTTTCCAAACTGCTCTATGAAAACAAAGGTTAAACTCTGTGAGAGGAACGCACACATCCCAAAGTGTTTGCTGAGAATGATTCCCTCTAGTTTTTATATGAAGATATTTCCTTTTCTACCATAGGCCCAAATCTCTTGAAATCTCCACTTGGAAATTCCACAAAAAGAGGGTTTCAAATCTGCTCTGTCTAAAGTAAGGTTCAACTCTGTCAGTTGTACACATGCAGCCCAAAGAAGTTACTGACAATTCTTCTGTCTAGCGTTATATGCAGAAATCCCGTTTCCAACGAAATCCTCAAAGAGGTCTCAATATCCACTTGCAGACTTTACAAACAGAGTGTTTCCAGACTGCTCTATGAAAACAAAGGTTAAACACTGTGAGTGGAACTCACACATCGCAAAGTGGTTGCTGAGAATGATTCTCTCTAGTTTTTATACGAATATACTTCCTTTTCAACCGTAGGCCCAAAATCGATTGAAATCTCCACTTGGAAATTCCACAAAAAGAGGGTTTCAAATCTGCTCTGTCTAAAGTAAGGTTCAACTCTGTCAGTTGTACACATGCAGCCCAAAGAAGTTACTGAGAATTCTTCTGTCTAGCGTTATATGCAGAAATCCCGTTTCCAACGAAATCCTCAAAGAGGTCTCAATATCCACTTGCAGACTTTACAAACAGAGTGATTCCAGACTGCTCTATGAAAACAAAGGTTAAACAATGTGAGTGGAACTCACACATCTCAAAGTGGTTGCTGAGAATGATTCTCTCTAGTTTTTATACGAAGATATTTCCTTTTCAACCGTAAGCCCAAAATCGATTGAAATCTCCACTTGGAAATTCCACAAAAAGAGGGTTTCAAATCTGCTCTGTCTAAAGTAAGGTTCAACTATGTCAGTTGAACACATGCAGCCCAAAGAAGTTACTGAGAATTCTTCTGTCTAGCGTTATATGCAGAAATCCGGTTTCCAACGAAATCCTCAAAGAGGTCCAAATATCCACTTGCAGGCTTTACAAACAGAGTGTTTCCAAACTGCTCTATGAACACAAAGGTTAAACTCTGTGAGTGGAACTCACACATCCCAAAGTGGTTGCTGAGAATGATTCTCTCTAGTTTTTATACGAAGATATTTCCTTTTCAACCGTAGGCCCAAAATCGCTTGAAATCTCCACTTGGAAATTCCACAAAAAGAGGGTTTCAAATCTGCTCTGTCTAAAGTAAGGTTCTACTCTGTCAGTTGAACACATGCAGCCCAAAGAAGTTACTGAGAATTCTTCTGTCTAGCGTTATATGCAGAAATCCCGTTTCCAACGAAATCCTCAAAGAGGTCCAAATATCCACTTGCAGGCTTTACAAACAGAGTGTTTCCAAACTGCTCTATGAACACAAAGGTTAAACTCTGTGAGTGGAACTCACACATCCCAAAGTGGTTGCTGAGAATGATTCTCTCTAGTTTTTATACGAAGATATTTCCTTTTCTACCGTAGGCCCAAAATCGCTTGAAATCTCCACTTGGAAATTCCACAAAAAGAGGGTTTCAAATCTGCTCTGTCTAAAGTAAGGTTCAACTCTGTGAGTTGAACACATGCAGCCCAAAGAAGTTACTGAGAATTCTTCTGTCTAGCGTTATATGCAGAAATCCCGTTTCCAACGAAATCCTCAAAGAGGTCCAAATATCCACTTGCAGACTTTACAAACAGAGTGTTTCCAATCTGCTCTATGAAAACATAGGTTAAACTCTGTGAGTGGAACGCACACATCCCAAAGAGTTTGCAGAGAATGATTCTCTCTAGTTTTTATACGAAGATATTTCCTTTTCTACCGTAGGCCCAAATCGCTTGAAATCTCCACTTGGAAATTCAAGAAAAAGAGGGTTTCAAATCTGCTCTGTCTAAAGTAAGGTTCAACTCTGTGAGTTGAACACAGGCAGCCCAAAGAAGTTACTGACAATTCTTCTGTCTAGCGTTATACGCAGAAATCCCGTTTCCAACAAAATCCTCAAAGAGGTCCAAATATCCACTTGCAGATTTTACAAATAGAGTGTTTCCAAACTGCTCTATGAAAACAAAGGTTAAACTCTGTGAGAGGAACGCACACATCCCAAAGTGTTTGCTGAGAATGATTCCCTCTAGTTTTTATATGAAGATATTTCCTTTTCTACCATAGGCCCAAATCTCTTGAAATCTCCACTTGCAAATTCCACAAAAAGAGGGTTTCAAATCTGCTCTGTCTAAAGGAAGGTTCAACTCTGTGTATTGAACACACACAGGCCAAAGAAGTTACTGAGAATTCTTCTGTCTAGCGTTATATGCAGAAATCCCGTTTCCAACGATATCCTCAAAGACGTCCAAATATCCAATTGCAGGCTTTACAAACAGAGTGTTTCCAAACTGCTCTATGAAAACAAAGGTTAAACTCTGTGAGTGGAACTCACAGATCCCAAAATGGTTGCTGAGAATGATTCTCTCTAGTTTTTATACGAAGATATTTCATTTTCTACCGTAGGCCCAAAATCGCTTGAAATCTCCACTTGGAAATTCCTCAAAAAGAGGGTTTCAAATCTGCTCTGTCTAAAGTAAGGTTCAACTCTGTGAGTTGAACACACGCAGCCCAAAGAAGTTACTGACAATTCTTCTGTCTAGCGTTATATGCAGAAATCCCGTTTCCAACGAAATCCTCAAAGAGGTCTCAATATCCACTTGCAGACTTTACAAACAGAGTGTTTCCAGACTGCTCTATGAAAACAAAGGTTAAACACTGTGAGTGGAACTCACACATCTCAAAGTGGTTGCTGAGAATGATTCTCTCTAGTTTTTATACGAAGATATTTCCTTTTCTACCGTAGGCCCAAATCGCTTGAAATCTCCACTTGGAAATTCAAGAAAAAGAGGGTTTCAAATCTGCTCTGTCTAAAGTAAGGTTCAACTCTGTGAGTTGAACACAGGCAGCCCAAAGAAGTTACTGACAATTCTTCTGTCTAGCGTTATACGCAGAAATAACGTTTCCAACAAAATCCTCAAAGAGGTCCAAATATCCACTTGCAGATTTTACAAATAGAGTGTTTCCAAACTGCTCTATGAAAACAAAGGTTAAACTCTGTGAGAGGAACGCACACATCCCAAAGTGTTTGCTGAGAATGATTCCCTCTAGTTTTTATATGAAGATATTTCCTTTTCTACCATAGGCCCAAATCTCTTGAAATCTCCACTTGGAAATTCCACAAAAAGAGGGTTTCAAATCTGCTCTGTCTAAAGTAAGGTTCAACTCTGTCAGTTGTACACATGCAGCCCAAAGAAGTTACTGAGAATTCTTCTGTCTAGCGTTATATGCAGAAATCCCGTTTCCAACGAAATCCTCAAAGAGGTCTCAATATCCACTTGCAGACTTTACAAACAGAGTGTTTCCAGACTGCTCTATGAAAACAAAGGTTAAACAATGTGAGTGGAACTCACACATCTCAAAGTGGTTGCTGAGAATGATTCTCTCTAGTTTTTATACGAAGATATTTCCTTTTCAACCGTAAGCCCAAAATCGATTGAAATCTCCACTTGGAAATTCCACAAAAAGAGGGTTTCAAATCTGCTCTGTCTAAAGTAAGGTTCAACTATGTCAGTTGAACACATGCAGCCCAAAGAAGTTACTGAGAATTCTTCTGTCTAGCGTTATATGCAGAAATCCCGTTTCCAACGAAATCCTCAAAGAGGTCCAAATATCCACTTGCAGGCTTTACAAACAGAGTGTTTCCAAACTGCTCTATGAACACAAAGGTTAAACTCTGTGAGTGGAACTCACACATCCCAAAGTGGTTGCTGAGAATGATTCTCTCTAGTTTTTATACGAAGATATTTCCTTTTCAACCGTAGGCCCAAAATCGCTTGAAATCTCCACTTGGAAATTCCACAAAAAGAGGGTTTCAAATCTGCTCTGTCTAAAGTAAGGTTCTACTCTGTCAGTTGAACACATGCAGCCCAAAGAAGTTACTGAGAATTCTTCTGTCTAGCGTTATATGCAGAAATCCCGTTTCCAACGAAATCCTCAAAGAGGTCCAAATATCCACTTGCAGGCTTTACAAACAGAGTGTTTCCAAACTGCTCTATGAACACAAAGGTTAAACTCTGTGAGTGGAACTCACACATCCCAAAGTGGTTGCTGAGAATGATTCTCTCTAGTTTTTATACGAAGATATTTCCTTTTCTACCGTAGGCCCAAAATCGCTTGAAATCTCCACTTGGAAATTCCACAAAAAGAGGGTTTCAAATCTGCTCTGTCTAAAGTAAGGTTCAACTCTGTGAGTTGAACACATGCAGCCCAAAGAAGTTACTGAGAATTCTTCTGTCTAGCGTTATATGCAGAAATCCCGTTTCCAACGAAATCCTCAAAGAGGTCCAAATATCCACTTGCAGACTTTACAAACAGAGTGTTTCCAATCTGCTCTATGAAAACATAGGTTAAACTCTGTGAGTGGAACGCACACATCCCAAAGAGTTTGCAGAGAATGATTCTCTCTAGTTTTTATACGAAGATATTTCCTTTTCTACCGTAGGCCCAAATCGCTTGAAATCTCCACTTGGAAATTCAAGAAAAAGAGGGTTTCAAATCTGCTCTGTCTAAAGTAAGGTTCAACTCTGTGAGTTGAACACAGGCAGCCCAAAGAAGTTACTGACAATTCTTCTGTCTAGCGTTATACGCAGAAATCCCGTTTCCAACAAAATCCTCAAAGAGGTCCAAATATCCACTTGCAGATTTTACAAATAGAGTGTTTCCAAACTGCTCTATGAAAACAAAGGTTAAACTCTGTGAGAGGAACGCACACATCCCAAAGTGTTTGCTGAGAATGATTCCCTCTAGTTTTTATATGAAGATATTTCCTTTTCTACCATAGGCCCAAATCTCTTGAAATCTCCACTTGCAAATTCCACAAAAAGAGGGTTTCAAATCTGCTCTGTCTAAAGGAAGGTTCAACTCTGTGTATTGAACACACACAGGCCAAAGAAGTTACTGAGAATTCTTCTGTCTAGCGTTATATGCAGAAATCCCGTTTCCAACGATATCCTCAAAGAGGTCCAAATATCCAATTGCAGGCTTTACAAACAGAGTGTTTCCAAACTGCTCTATGAAAACAAAGGTTAAACTCTGTGAGTGGAACTCACAGATCCCAAAATGGTTGCTGAGAATGATTCTCTCTAGTTTTTATACGAAGATATTTCCTTTTCTACCGTAGGCCCAAAATCGCTTGAAATCTCCACTTGGAAATTCCTCAAAAAGAGGGTTTCAAATCTGCTCTGTCTAAAGTAAGGTTCAACTCTGTGAGTTGAACACACGCAGCCCAAAGAAGTTACTGACAATTCTTCTGTCTAGCGTTATATGCAGAAATCCCGTTTCCAACGAAATCCTCAAAGAGGTCTCAATATCCACTTGCAGACTTTACAAACAGAGTGTTTCCAGACTGCTCTATGAAAACAAAGGTTAAACACTGTGAGTGGAACTCACACATCTCAAAGTGGTTGCTGAGAATGATTCTCTCTAGTTTTTATACGAAGATATTTCCTTTTCTACCGTAGGCCCAAATCGCTTGAAATCTCCACTTGGAAATTCAAGAAAAAGAGGGTTTCAAATCTGCTCTGTCTAAAGTAAGGTTCAACTCTGTGAGTTGAACACAGGCAGCCCAAAGAAGTTACTGACAATTCTTCTGTCTAGTGTTATACGCAGAAATCCCGTTTCCAACAAAATCCTCAAAGAGGTCCAAATATCCACTTGCAGATTTTACAAATAGAGTGTTTCCAAACTGCTCTATGAAAACAAAGGTTAAACTCTGTGAGAGGAACGCACACATCCCAAAGTGTTTGCTGAGAATGATTCCCTCTAGTTTTTATATGAAGATATTTCCTTTTCTACCATAGGCCCAAATCTCTTGAAATCTCCACTTGCAAATTCCACAAAAAGAGGGTTTCAAATCTGCTCTGTCTAAAGGAAGGTTCAACTCTGTGTATTGAACACACACAGGCCAAAGAAGTTACTGAGAATTCTTCTGTCTAGCGTTATATGCAGAAATCCCGTTTCCAACGATATCCTCAAAGAGGTCCAAATATCCAATTGCAGGCTTTACAAACAGAGTGTTTCCAAACTGCTCTATGAAAACAAAGGTTAAACTCTGTGAGTGGAACTCACAGATCCCAAAATGGTTGCTGAGAATGATTCTCTCTAGTTTTTATACGAAGATATTTCATTTTCTACCGTAGGCCCAAAATCGCTTGAAATCTCCACTTGGAAATTCCTCAAAAAGAGGGTTTAAAATCTGCTCTGTCTAAAGTAAGGTTCAACTCTGTGAGTTGAACACACGCAGCCCAAAGAAGTTACTGACAATTCTTCTGTCTAGCGTTATATGCAGAAATCCCGTTTCCAACGAAATCCTCAAAGAGGTCTCAATATCCACTTGCAGACTTTACAAACAGAGTGTTTCCAGACTGCTCTATGAAAACAAAGGTTAAACACTGTGAGTGGAACTCACACATCTCAAAGTGGTTGCTGAGAATGATTCTCTCTAGTTTTTATACGAAGATACTTCCTTTTCAACCGTAGGCCCAAAATCGATTGAAATCTCCACTTGGAAATTCCACAAAAAGAGGGTTTCAAATCTGCTCTGTCTAAAGTAAGGTTCAACTCTGTCAGTTGTACACATGCAGCCCAAAGAAGTTACTGAGAATTCTTCTGTCTAGCGTTATATGCAGAAAACCCGTTTCCAACGAAATCCTCAAAGAGGTCTCAATATCCACTTGCAGACTTTACAAACAGAGTGTTTCCAGACTGCTCTATGAAAACAAAGGTTAAACAATGTGAGTGGAACTCACACATCTCAAAGTGGTTGCTGAGAATGATTCTCTCTAGTTTTTATACGAAGATATTTCCTTTTCAACCGTAAGCCCAAAATCGATTGAAATCTCCACTTGGAAATTCCACAAAAAGAGGGTTTCAAATCTGCTCTGTCTAAAGTAAGGTTCAACTATGTCAGTTGAACACATGCAGCCCAAAGAAGTTACTGAGAATTCTTCTCTCTAGCGTTATATGCAGAAATCCCGTTTCCAACGAAATCCTCAAAGAGGTCCAAATATCCACTTGCAGGCTTTACAAACAGAGTGTTTCCAAACTGCTCTATGAACACAAAGGTTAAACTCTGTGAGTGGAACTCACACATCCCAAAGTGGTTGCTGAGAATGATTCTCTCTAGTTTTTATACGAAGATATTTCCTTTTCAACCGTAGGCCCAAAATCGCTTGAAATCTCCACTTGGAAATTCCACAAAAAGAGGGTTTCAAATCTGCTCTGTCTAAAGTAAGGTTCAACTCTGTCAGTTGAACACATGCAGCCCAAAGAAGTTACTGAGAATTCTTCTGTCTAGCGTTATATGCAGAAATCCCGTTTCCAACGAAATCCTCAAAGAGGTCCAAATATCCACTTGCAGGCTTTACAAACAGAGTGTTTCCAAACTGCTCTATGAACACAAAGGTTAAACTCTGTGAGTGGAACTCACACATCCCAAAGTGGTTGCTGAGAATGATTCTCTCTAGTTTTTATACGAAGATATTTCCTTTTCTACCGTAGGCCCAAAATCGCTTGAAATCTCCACTTGGAAATTCCACAAAAAGAGGGTTTCAAATCTGCTCTGTCTAAAGTAAGGTTCAACTCTGTGAGTTGAACACATGCAGCCCAAAGAAGTTACTGAGAATTCTTCTGTCTAGCGTTATATGCAGAAATCCCGTTTCCAACGAAATCCTCAAAGAGGTCCAAATATCCACTTGCAGACTTTACAAACAGAGTGTTTCCAATCTGCTCTATGAAAACATAGGTTAAACTCTGTGAGTGGAACGCACACATCCCAAAGAGTTTGCAGAGAATGATTCTCTCTAGTTTTTATACGAAGATATTTCCTTTTCTACCGTAGGCCCAAATCGCTTGAAATCTCCACTTGGAAATTCAAGAAAAAGAGGGTTTCAAATCTGCTCTGTCTAAAGTAAGGTTCAACTCTGTGAGTTGAACACAGGCAGCCCAAAGAAGTTACTGAGAATTCTTCTGTCTAGCGTTATACGCAGAAATCCCGTTTCCAACAAAATCCTCAAAGAGGTCCAAATATCCACTTGCAGATTTTACAAATAGAGTGTTTCCAAACTGCTCTATGAAAACAAAGGTTAAACTCTGTGAGAGGAACGCACACATCCCAAAGTGTTTGCTGAGAATGATTCCCTCTAGTTTTTATATGAAGATATTTCCTTTTCTACCATAGGCCCAAATCTCTTGAAATCTCCACTTGCAAATTCCACAAAAAGAGGGTTTCAAATCTGCTCTGTCTAAAGGAAGGTTCAACTCTGTGTATTGAACACACACAGGCCAAAGAAGTTACTGAGAATTCTTCTGTCTAGCGTTATATGCAGAAATCCCGTTTCCAACGATATCCTCAAAGAGGTCCAAATATCCAATTGCAGGCTTTACAAACAGAGTGTTTCCAAACTGCTCTATGAAAACAAAGGTTAAACTCTGTGAGTGGAACTCACAGATCCCAAAATGGTTGCTGAGAATGATTCTCTCTAGTTTTTATACGAAGATATTTCATTTTCTACCGTAGGCCCAAAATCGCTTGAAATCTCCACTTGGAAATTCCTCAAAAAGAGGGTTTCAAATCTGCTCTGTCTAAAGTAAGGTTCAACTCTGTGAGTTGAACACACGCAGCCCAAAGAAGTTACTGACAATTCTTCTGTCTAGCGTTATATGCAGAAATCCCGTTTCCAACGAAATCCTCAAAGAGGTCTCAATATCCACTTGCAGACTTTACAAACAGAGTGTTTCCAGACTGCTCTATGAAAACAAAGGTTAAACAATGTGAGTGGAACTCACACATCTCAAAGTGGTTGCTGAGAATGATTCTCTCTAGTTTTTATACGAAGATATTTCCTTTTCAACCGTAAGCCCAAAATCGATTGAAATCTCCACTTGGAAATTCCACAAAAAGAGGGTTTCAAATCTGCTCTGTCTAAAGTAAGGTTCAACTATGTCAGTTGAACACATGCAGCCCAAAGAAGTTACTGAGAATTCTTCTGTCTAGCGTTATATGCAGAAATCCCGTTTCCAACGAAATCCTCAAAGAGGTCCAAATATCCACTTGCAGGCTTTACAAACAGAGTGTTTCCAAACTGCTCTATGAACACAAAGGTTAAACTCTGTGAGTGGAACTCACACATCCCAAAGTGGTTGCTGAGAATGATTCTCTCTAGTTTTTATACGAAGATATTTCCTTTTCAACCGTAGGCCCAAAATCGCTTGAAATCTCCACTTGGAAATTCCACAAAAAGAGGGTTTCAAATCTGCTCTGTCTAAAGTAAGGTTCTACTCTGTCAGTTGAACACATGCAGCCCAAAGAAGTTACTGAGAATTCTTCTGTCTAGCGTTATATGCAGAAATCCCGTTTCCAACGAAATCCTCAAAGAGGTCCAAATATCCACTTGCAGGCTTTACAAACAGAGTGTTTCCAAACTGCTCTATGAACACAAAGGTTAAACTCTGTGAGTGGAACTCACACATCCCAAAGTGGTTGCTGAGAATGATTCTCTCTAGTTTTTATACGAAGATATTTCCTTTTCTACCGTAGGCCCAAAATCGCTTGAAATCTCCACTTGGAAATTCCACAAAAAGAGGGTTTCAAATCTGCTCTGTCTAAAGTAAGGTTCAACTCTGTGAGTTGAACACATGCAGCCCAAAGAAGTTACTGAGAATTCTTCTGTCTAGCGTTATATGCAGAAATCCCGTTTCCAACGAAATCCTCAAAGAGGTCCAAATATCCACTTGCAGACTTTACAAACAGAGTGTTTCCAATCTGCTCTATGAAAACATAGGTTAAACTCTGTGAGTGGAACGCACACATCCCAAAGAGTTTGCAGAGAATGATTCTCTCTAGTTTTTATACGAAGATATTTCCTTTTCTACCGTAGGCCCAAATCGCTTGAAATCTCCACTTGGAAATTCAAGAAAAAGAGGGTTTCAAATCTGCTCTGTCTAAAGTAAGGTTCAACTCTGTGAGTTGAACACAGGCAGCCCAAAGAAGTTACTGAGAATTCTTCTGTCTAGCGTTATACGCAGAAATCCCGTTTCCAACAAAATCCTCAAAGAGGTCCAAATATCCACTTGCAGATTTTACAAATAGAGTGTTTCCAAACTGCTCTATGAAAACAAAGGTTAAACTCTGTGAGAGGAACGCACACATCCCAAAGTGTTTGCTGAGAATGATTCCCTCTAGTTTTTATATGAAGATATTTCCTTTTCTACCATAGGCCCAAATCTCTTGAAATCTCCACTTGCAAATTCCACAAAAAGAGGGTTTCAAATCTGCTCTGTCTAAAGGAAGGTTCAACTCTGTGTATTGAACACACACAGGCCAAAGAAGTTACTGAGAATTCTTCTGTCTAGCGTTATATGCAGAAATCCCGTTTCCAACGATATCCTCAAAGAGGTCCAAATATCCAATTGCAGGCTTTACAAACAGAGTGTTTCCAAACTGCTCTATGAAAACAAAGGTTAAACTCTGTGAGTGGAACTCACAGATCCCAAAATGGTTGCTGAGAATGATTCTCTCTAGTTTTTATACGAAGATATTTCCTTTTCTACCGTAGGCCCAAAATCGCTTGAAATCTCCACTTGGAAATTCCTCAAAAAGAGGGTTTCAAATCTGCTCTGTCTAAAGTAAGGTTCAACTCTGTGAGTTGAACACACGCAGCCCAAAGAAGTTACTGACAATTCTTCTGTCTAGCGTTATATGCAGAAATCCCGTTTCCAACGAAATCCTCAAAGAGGTCTCAATATCCACTTGCAGACTTTACAAACAGAGTGTTTCCAGACTGCTCTATGAAAACAAAGGTTAAACACTGTGAGTGGAACTCACACATCTCAAAGTGGTTGCTGAGAATGATTCTCTCTAGTTTTTATACGAAGATATTTCCTTTTCTACCGTAGGCCCAAATCGCTTGAAATCTCCACTTGGAAATTCAAGAAAAAGAGGGTTTCAAATCTGCTCTGTCTAAAGTAAGGTTCAACTCTGTGAGTTGAACACAGGCAGCCCAAAGAAGTTACTGACAATTCTTCTGTCTAGTGTTATACGCAGAAATCCCGTTTCCAACAAAATCCTCAAAGAGGTCCAAATATCCACTTGCAGATTTTACAAATAGAGTGTTTCCAAACTGCTCTATGAAAACAAAGGTTAAACTCTGTGAGAGGAACGCACACATCCCAAAGTGTTTGCTGAGAATGATTCCCTCTAGTTTTTATATGAAGATATTTCCTTTTCTACCATAGGCCCAAATCTCTTGAAATCTCCACTTGCAAATTCCACAAAAAGAGGGTTTCAAATCTGCTCTGTCTAAAGGAAGGTTCAACTCTGTGTATTGAACACACACAGGCCAAAGAAGTTACTGAGAATTCTTCTGTCTAGCGTTATATGCAGAAATCCCGTTTCCAACGATATCCTCAAAGAGGTCCAAATATCCAATTGCAGGCTTTACAAACAGAGTGTTTCCAAACTGCTCTATGAAAACAAAGGTTAAACTCTGTGAGTGGAACTCACAGATCCCAAAATGGTTGCTGAGAATGATTCTCTCTAGTTTTTATACGAAGATATTTCATTTTCTACCGTAGGCCCAAAATCGCTTGAAATCTCCACTTGGAAATTCCTCAAAAAGAGGGTTTAAAATCTGCTCTGTCTAAAGTAAGGTTCAACTCTGTGAGTTGAACACACGCAGCCCAAAGAAGTTACTGACAATTCTTCTGTCTAGCGTTATATGCAGAAATCCCGTTTCCAACGAAATCCTCAAAGAGGTCTCAATATCCACTTGCAGACTTTACAAACAGAGTGTTTCCAGACTGCTCTATGAAAACAAAGGTTAAACACTGTGAGTGGAACTCACACATCTCAAAGTGGTTGCTGAGAATGATTCTCTCTAGTTTTTATACGAAGATACTTCCTTTTCAACCGTAGGCCCAAAATCGATTGAAATCTCCACTTGGAAATTCCACAAAAAGAGGGTTTCAAATCTGCTCTGTCTAAAGTAAGGTTCAACTCTGTCAGTTGTACACATGCAGCCCAAAGAAGTTACTGAGAATTCTTCTGTCTAGCGTTATATGCAGAAAACCCGTTTCCAACGAAATCCTCAAAGAGGTCTCAATATCCACTTGCAGACTTTACAAACAGAGTGTTTCCAGACTGCTCTATGAAAACAAAGGTTAAACAATGTGAGTGGAACTCACACATCTCAAAGTGGTTGCTGAGAATGATTCTCTCTAGTTTTTATACGAAGATATTTCCTTTTCAACCGTAAGCCCAAAATCGATTGAAATCTCCACTTGGAAATTCCACAAAAAGAGGGTTTCAAATCTGCTCTGTCTAAAGTAAGGTTCAACTATGTCAGTTGAACACATGCAGCCCAAAGAAGTTACTGAGAATTCTTCTGTCTAGCGTTATATGCAGAAATCCCGTTTCCAACGAAATCCTCAAAGAGGTCCAAATATCCACTTGCAGGCTTTACAAACAGAGTGTTTCCAAACTGCTCTATGAACACAAAGGTTAAACTCTGTGAGTGGAACTCACACATCCCAAAGTGGTTGCTGAGAATGATTCTCTCTAGTTTTTATACGAAGATATTTCCTTTTCAACCGTAGGCCCAAAATCGCTTGAAATCTCCACTTGGAAATTCCACAAAAAGAGGGTTTCAAATCTGCTCTGTCTAAAGTAAGGTTCAACTCTGTCAGTTGAACACATGCAGCCCAAAGAAGTTACTGAGAATTCTTCTGTCTAGCGTTATATGCAGAAATCCCGTTTCCAACGAAATCCTCAAAGAGGTCCAAATATCCACTTGCAGGCTTTACAAACAGAGTGTTTCCAAACTGCTCTATGAACACAAAGGTTAAACTCTGTGAGTGGAACTCACACATCCCAAAGTGGTTGCTGAGAATGATTCTCTCTAGTTTTTATACGAAGATATTTCCTTTTCTACCGTAGGCCCAAAATCGCTTGAAATCTCCACTTGGAAATTCCACAAAAAGAGGGTTTCAAATCTGCTCTGTCTAAAGTAAGGTTCAACTCTGTGAGTTGAACACATGCAGCCCAAAGAAGTTACTGAGAATTCTTCTGTCTAGCGTTATATGCAGAAATCCCGTTTCCAACGAAATCCTCAAAGAGGTCCAAATATCCACTTGCAGACTTTACAAACAGAGTGTTTCCAATCTGCTCTATGAAAACATAGGTTAAACTCTGTGAGTGGAACGCACACATCCCAAAGAGTTTGCAGAGAATGATTCTCTCTAGTTTTTATACGAAGATATTTCCTTTTCTACCGTAGGCCCAAATCGCTTGAAATCTCCACTTGGAAATTCAAGAAAAAGAGGGTTTCAAATCTGCTCTGTCTAAAGTAAGGTTCAACTCTGTGAGTTGAACACAGGCAGCCCAAAGAAGTTACTGAGAATTCTTCTGTCTAGCGTTATACGCAGAAATCCCGTTTCCAACAAAATCCTCAAAGAGGTCCAAATATCCACTTGCAGATTTTACAAATAGAGTGTTTCCAAACTGCTCTATGAAAACAAAGGTTAAACTCTGTGAGAGGAACGCACACATCCCAAAGTGTTTGCTGAGAATGATTCCCTCTAGTTTTTATATGAAGATATTTCCTTTTCTACCATAGGCCCAAATCTCTTGAAATCTCCACTTGCAAATTCCACAAAAAGAGGGTTTCAAATCTGCTCTGTCTAAAGGAAGGTTCAACTCTGTGTATTGAACACACGCAGGCCAAAGAAGTTACTGAGAATTCTTCTGTCTAGCGTTATATGCAGAAATCCCGTTTCCAACGATATCCTCAAAGAGGTCCAAATATCCAATTGCAGGCTTTACAAACAGAGTGTTTCCAAACTGCTCTATGAAAACAAAGGTTAAACTCTGTGAGTGGAACTCACAGATCCCAAAATGGTTGCTGAGAATGATTCTCTCTAGTTTTTATACGAAGATATTTCATTTTCTACCGTAGGCCCAAAATCGCTTGAAATCTCCACTTGGAAATTCCTCAAAAAGAGGGTTTCAAATCTGCTCTGTCTAAAGTAAGGTTCAACTCTGTGAGTTGAACACACGCAGCCCAAAGAAGTTACTGACAATTCTTCTGTCTAGCGTTATATGCAGAAATCCCGTTTCCAACGAAATCCTCAAAGAGGTCTCAATATCCACTTGCAGACTTTACAAACAGAGTGTTTCCAGACTGCTCTATGAAAACAAAGGTTAAACAATGTGAGTGGAACTCACACATCTCAAAGTGGTTGCTGAGAATGATTCTCTCTAGTTTTTATACGAAGATATTTCCTTTTCAACCGTAAGCCCAAAATCGATTGAAATCTCCACTTGGAAATTCCACAAAAAGAGGGTTTCAAATCTGCTCTGTCTAAAGTAAGGTTCAACTATGTCAGTTGAACACATGCAGCCCAAAGAAGTTACTGAGAATTCTTCTGTCTAGCGTTATATGCAGAAATCCCGTTTCCAACGAAATCCTCAAAGAGGTCCAAATATCCACTTGCAGGCTTTACAAACAGAGTGTTTCCAAACTGCTCTATGAACACAAAGGTTAAACTCTGTGAGTGGAACTCACACATCCCAAAGTGGTTGCTGAGAATGATTCTCTCTAGTTTTTATACGAAGATATTTCCTTTTCAACCGTAGGCCCAAAATCGCTTGAAATCTCCACTTGGAAATTCCACAAAAAGAGGGTTTCAAATCTGCTCTGTCTAAAGTAAGGTTCTACTCTGTCAGTTGAACACATGCAGCCCAAAGAAGTTACTGAGAATTCTTCTCTCTAGCGTTATATGCAGAAATCCCGTTTCCAACGAAATCCTCAAAGAGGTCCAAATATCCACTTGCAGGCTTTACAAACAGAGTGTTTCCAAACTGCTCTATGAACACAAAGGTTAAACTCTGTGAGTGGAACTCACACATCCCAAAGTGGTTGCTGAGAATGATTCTCTCTAGTTTTTATACGAAGATATTTCCTTTTCTACCGTAGGCCCAAAATCGCTTGAAATCTCCACTTGGAAATTCCACAAAAAGAGGGTTTCAAATCTGCTCTGTCTAAAGTAAGGTTCAACTCTGTGAGTTGAACACATGCAGCCCAAAGAAGTTACTGAGAATTCTTCTGTCTAGCGTTATATGCAGAAATCCCGTTTCCAACGAAATCCTCAAAGAGGTCCAAATATCCACTTGCAGACTTTACAAACAGAGTGTTTCCAATCTGCTCTATGAAAACATAGGTTAAACTCTGTGAGTGGAACGCACACATCCCAAAGAGTTTGCAGAGAATGATTCTCTCTAGTTTTTATACGAAGATATTTCCTTTTCTACCGTAGGCCCAAATCGCTTGAAATCTCCACTTGGAAATTCAAGAAAAAGAGGGTTTCAAATCTGCTCTGTCTAAAGTAAGGTTCAACTCTGTGAGTTGAACACAGGCAGCCCAAAGAAGTTACTGACAATTCTTCTGTCTAGCGTTATACGCAGAAATCCCGTTTCCAACAAAATCCTCAAAGAGGTCCAAATATCCACTTGCAGATTTTACAAATAGAGTGTTTCCAAACTGCTCTATGAAAACAAAGGTTAAACTCTGTGAGAGGAACGCACACATCCCAAAGTGTTTGCTGAGAATGATTCCCTCTAGTTTTTATATGAAGATATTTCCTTTTCTACCATAGGCCCAAATCTCTTGAAATCTCCACTTGCAAATTCCACAAAAAGAGGGTTTCAAATCTGCTCTGTCTAAAGGAAGGTTCAACTCTGTGTATTGAACACACAAAGGCCAAAGAAGTTACTGAGAATTCTTCTGTCTAGCGTTATATGCAGAAATCCCGTTTCCAACGATATCCTCAAAGAGGTCCAAATATCCAATTGCAGGCTTTACAAACAGAGTGTTTCCAAACTGCTCTATGAAAACAAAGGTTAAACTCTGTGAGTGGAACTCACAGATCCCAAAATGGTTGCTGAGAATGATTCTCTCTAGTTTTTATACGAAGATATTTCCTTTTCTACCGTAGGCCCAAAATCGCTTGAAATCTCCACTTGGAAATTCCTCAAAAAGAGGGTTTCAAATCTGCTCTGTCTAAAGTAAGGTTCAACTCTGTGAGTTGAACACACGCAGCCCAAAGAAGTTACTGACAATTCTTCTGTCTAGCGTTATATGCAGAAATCCCGTTTCCAACGAAATCCTCAAAGAGGTCTCAATATCCACTTGCAGACTTTACAAACAGAGTGTTTCCAGACTGCTCTATGAAAACAAAGGTTAAACACTGTGAGTGGAACTCACACATCTCAAAGTGGTTGCTGAGAATGATTCTCTCTAGTTTTTATACGAAGATATTTCCTTTTCTACCGTAGGCCCAAATCGCTTGAAATCTCCACTTGGAAATTCAAGAAAAAGAGGGTTTCAAATCTGCTCTGTCTAAAGTAAGGTTCAACTCTGTGAGTTGAACACAGGCAGCCCAAAGAAGTTACTGACAATTCTTCTGTCTAGCGTTATACGCAGAAATCCCGTTTCCAACAAAATCCTCAAAGAGGTCCAAATATCCACTTGCAGATTTTACAAATAGAGTGTTTCCAAACTGCTCTATGAAAACAAAGGTTAAACTCTGTGAGAGGAACGCACACATCCCAAAGTGTTTGCTGAGAATGATTCCCTCTAGTTTTTATATGAAGATATTTCCTTTTCTACCATAGGCCCAAATCTCTTGAAATCTCCACTTGCAAATTCCACAAAAAGAGGGTTTCAAATCTGCTCTGTCTAAAGGAAGGTTCAACTCTGTGTATTGAACACACACAGGCCAAAGAAGTTACTGAGAATTCTTCTGTCTAGCGTTATATGCAGAAATCCCGTTTCCAACGATATCCTCAAAGAGGTCCAAATATCCAATTGCAGGCTTTACAAACAGAGTGTTTCCAAACTGCTCTATGAAAACAAAGGTTAAACTCTGTGAGTGGAACTCACAGATCCCAAAATGGTTGCTGAGAATGATTCTCTCTAGTTTTTATACGAAGATATTTCATTTTCTACCGTAGGCCCAAAATCGCTTGAAATCTCCACTTGGAAATTCCTCAAAAAGAGGGTTTAAAATCTGCTCTGTCTAAAGTAAGGTTCAACTCTGTGAGTTGAACACACGCAGCCCAAAGAAGTTACTGACAATTCTTCTGTCTAGCGTTATATGCAGAAATCCCGTTTCCAACGAAATCCTCAAAGAGGTCTCAATATCCACTTGCAGACTTTACAAACAGAGTGTTTCCAGACTGCTCTATGAAAACAAAGGTTAAACACTGTGAGTGGAACTCACACATCTCAAAGTGGTTGCTGAGAATGATTCTCTCTAGTTTTTATACGAAGATACTTCCTTTTCAACCGTAGGCCCAAAATCGATTGAAATCTCCACTTGGAAATTCCACAAAAAGAGGGTTTCAAATCTGCTCTGTCTAAAGTAAGGTTCAACTCTGTCAGTTGTACACATGCAGCCCAAAGAAGTTACTGAGAATTCTTCTGTCTAGCGTTATATGCAGAAAACCCGTTTCCAACGAAATCCTCAAAGAGGTCTCAATATCCACTTGCAGACTTTACAAACAGAGTGTTTCCAGACTGCTCTATGAAAACAAAGGTTAAACAATGTGAGTGGAACTCACACATCTCAAAGTGGTTGCTGAGAATGATTCTCTCTAGTTTTTATACGAAGATATTTCCTTTTCAACCGTAAGCCCAAAATCGATTGAAATCTCCACTTGGAAATTCCACAAAAAGAGGGTTTCAAATCTGCTCTGTCTAAAGTAAGGTTCAACTATGTCAGTTGAACACATGCAGCCCAAAGAAGTTACTGAGAATTCTTCTGTCTAGCGTTATATGCAGAAATCCCGTTTCCAACGAAATCCTCAAAGAGGTCCAAATATCCACTTGCAGGCTTTACAAACAGAGTGTTTCCAAACTGCTCTATGAACACAAAGGTTAAACTCTGTGAGTGGAACTCACACATCCCAAAGTGGTTGCTGAGAATGATTCTCTCTAGTTTTTATACGAAGATATTTCCTTTTCAACCGTAGGCCCAAAATCGCTTGAAATCTCCACTTGGAAATTCCACAAAAAGAGGGTTTCAAATCTGCTCTGTCTAAAGTAAGGTTCAACTCTGTCAGTTGAACACATGCAGCCCAAAGAAGTTACTGAGAATTCTTCTGTCTAGCGTTATATGCAGAAATCCCGTTTCCAACGAAATCCTCAAAGAGGTCCAAATATCCACTTGCAGGCTTTACAAACAGAGTGTTTCCAAACTGCTCTATGAACACAAAGGTTAAACTCTGTGAGTGGAACTCACACATCCCAAAGTGGTTGCTGAGAATGATTCTCTCTAGTTTTTATACGAAGATATTTCCTTTTCTACCGTAGGCCCAAAATCGCTTGAAATCTCCACTTGGAAATTCCACAAAAAGAGGGTTTCAAATCTGCTCTGTCTAAAGTAAGGTTCAACTCTGTGAGTTGAACACATGCAGCCCAAAGAAGTTACTGAGAATTCTTCTGTCTAGCGTTATATGCAGAAATCCCGTTTCCAACGAAATCCTCAAAGAGGTCCAAATATCCACTTGCAGACTTTACAAACAGAGTGTTTCCAATCTGCTCTATGAAAACATAGGTTAAACTCTGTGAGTGGAACGCACACATCCCAAAGAGTTTGCAGAGAATGATTCTCTCTAGTTTTTATACGAAGATATTTCCTTTTCTACCGTAGGCCCAAATCGCTTGAAATCTCCACTTGGAAATTCAAGAAAAAGAGGGTTTCAAATCTGCTCTGTCTAAAGTAAGGTTCAACTCTGTGAGTTGAACACAGGCAGCCCAAAGAAGTTACTGAGAATTCTTCTGTCTAGCGTTATACGCAGAAATCCCGTTTCCAACAAAATCCTCAAAGAGGTCCAAATATCCACTTGCAGATTTTACAAATAGAGTGTTTCCAAACTGCTCTATGAAAACAAAGGTTAAACTCTGTGAGAGGAACGCACACATCCCAAAGTGTTTGCTGAGAATGATTCCCTCTAGTTTTTATATGAAGATATTTCCTTTTCTACCATAGGCCCAAATCTCTTGAAATCTCCACTTGCAAATTCCACAAAAAGAGGGTTTCAAATCTGCTCTGTCTAAAGGAAGGTTCAACTCTGTGTATTGAACACACACAGGCCAAAGAAGTTACTGAGAATTCTTCTGTCTAGCGTTATATGCAGAAATCCCGTTTCCAACGATATCCTCAAAGAGGTCCAAATATCCAATTGCAGGCTTTACAAACAGAGTGTTTCCAAACTGCTCTATGAAAACAAAGGTTAAACTCTGTGAGTGGAACTCACAGATCCCAAAATGGTTGCTGAGAATGATTCTCTCTAGTTTTTATACGAAGATATTTCATTTTCTACCGTAGGCCCAAAATCGCTTGAAATCTCCACTTGGAAATTCCTCAAAAAGAGGGTTTCAAATCTGCTCTGTCTAAAGTAAGGTTCAACTCTGTGAGTTGAACACACGCAGCCCAAAGAAGTTACTGACAATTCTTCTGTCTAGCGTTATATGCAGAAATCCCGTTTCCAACGAAATCCTCAAAGAGGTCTCAATATCCACTTGCAGACTTTACAAACAGAGTGTTTCCAGACTGCTCTATGAAAACAAAGGTTAAACACTGTGAGTGGAACTCACACATCTCAAAGTGGTTGCTGAGAATGATTCTCTCTAGTTTTATACGAAGATACTTCCTTTTCAACCGTAGGCCCAAAATCGATTGAAATCTCCACTTGGAAATTCCACAAAAAGAGGGTTTCAAATCTGCTCTGTCTAAAGTAAGGTTCAACTCTGTCAGTTGAACACATGCAGCCCAAAGAAGTTACTGAGAATCCTTCTGTCTAGCGTTATATGCAGAAATCCCGTTTCCAACGAAATCCTCAAAGAGGTCCAAATATCCACTTGCAGGCTTTACAAACAGAGTGTTTCCAAACTGCTCTATGAACACAAAGGTTAAACTCTGTGAGTGGAACTCACACATCCCAAAGTGGTTGCTGAGAAAGATTCTCTCTAGTTTTTATACGAAGATATTTCCTTTTCTACCGTAGTCCCAAAATCGCTTGAAATCTCCACTTGGAAATTCCACAAAAAGAGGGTTTCAAATCTGCTCTGTCTAAAGTAAGGTTCAACTCTGTCAGTTGAACACATGCAGCCCTAAGTAGTTACTGAGAATTCTTCTGTCTAGCGTTATATGCAGAAATCCCGTTTCCAACGAAATCCTCAATGAGGTCCAAATATCCACTTGCAGGCTTTACAAACAGAGTGTTTCCAAACTGCTCTATGAACACAAAGGTTAAACTCTGTGAGTGGAACTCACACATCCCAAAGTGGTTGCTGAGAATGATTCTCTCTAGTTTTTATACGAAGATATTTCCTTTTCTACCGTAGGCCCAAATCGCTTGAAATCTCCCCTTGGAAATTCCACAAAAAGAGGGTTTCAAATCTGCTCTTTCTAAAGGAAGGTTCAACTCTGTGAGTTGAACACACGGAGCCCAAAGATGTTACTGAGAATTCTTCTGTGTAGCGTTATATGCAGAAATCCCGTTTCCAACGAAATCCTCAAAGAGGTCTCAATATCCACTTGCAGACTTTACAAACAGAGTGTTTCCAGACTGCTCTATGAAAACAAAGGTTAAACACTGTGAGTGGAACTCACACATCTCAAAGTGGTTGCTGAGAATGATTCTCTCTAGTTTTTATACGAAGATACTTCCTTTTCAACCGTAGGCCCAAAATCGATTGAAATCTCCACTTGGAAATTCCACAAAAAGAGGGTTTCAAATCTGCTCTGTCTAAAGTAAGGTTCAACTCTGTCAGTTGAACACATGCAGCCCAAAGAAGTTACTGAGAATTCTTCTGTCTAGCGTTATATGCAGAAATCCCGTTTCCAACGAAATCCTCAAAGAGGTCTCAATATCCACTTGCAGACTTTACAAACAGAGTGTTTCCAGACTGCTCTATGAAAACAAAGGTTAAACACTGTGAGTGGAACTCACACATCTCAAAGTGGTTGCTGAGAATGATTCTCTCTAGTTTTTATACGAAGATATTTCCTTTTCAACCGTAAGCCCAAAATCGCTTGAAATCTCCACTTGGAAATTCCACAAAAAGAGGGTTTCAAATCTGCTCTGTCTAAAGTAAGGTTCAACTCTGTGAGTTGAACACATGCAGCCCAAAGAAGTTACTGAGAATTCTTCTGTCTAGCGTTATATGCAGAAATCCCGTTTCCAACGAAATCCTCAAAGAGGTCCAAATATCCACTTGCAGGCTTTACAAACAGAGTGTTTCCAAACTGCTCTATGAACACAAAGGTTAAACTCTGTGAGTGGAACTCACACATCCCAAAGTGGTTGCTGAGAATGATTCTCTCTAGTTTTTATACGAAGATATTTCCTTTTCTACCGTAGGCCCAAAATCGCTTGAAATCTCCACTTGGAAATTCCACAAAAAGAGGGTTTCAAATCTGCTCTGTCTAAAGTAAGGTTCAACTCTGTGAGTTGAACACATGCAGCCCAAAGAAGTTACTGAGAATTCTTCTGTCTAGCGTTATATGCAGAAATCCCGTTTCCAACGAAATCCTCCAAGAGGTCCAAATATCCACTTGCAGACTTTACAAACAGAGTGTTTCCAATCTGCTCTATGAAAACATAGGTTAAACTCTGTGAGTGGAACGCACACATCCCAAAGAGTTTGCAGAGAATGATTCTCTCTAGTTTTTATAGGAAGATATTTCCTTTTCTACCGTAGGCCCAAATCGCTTGAAATCTCCACTTGGAAATTCAAGAAAAAGAGGGTTTCAAATCTGCTCTGTCTAAAGTAAGGTTCAACTCTGTGAGTTGAACACAGGCAGCCCAAAGAAGTTACTGACAATTCTTCTGTCTAGCGTTATACGCAGAAATCCCGTTTCCAACAAAATCCTCAAAGAGGTCCAAATATCCACTTGCAGATTTTACAAATAGAGTGTTTCCAAACTGCTCTATGAAAACAAAGGTTAAACTCTGTGAGAGGAACGCACACATCCCAAAGTGTTTGCTGAGAATGATTCCCTCTAGTTTTTATATGAAGATATTTCCTTTTCTACCATAGGCCCAAATCTCTTGAAATCTCCACTTGCAAATTCCACAAAAAGAGGGTTTCAAATCTGCTCTGTCTAAAGGAAGGTTCAACTCTGTGTATTGAACACACGCAGGCCAAAGAAGTTACTGAGAATTCTTCTGTCTAGCGTTATATGCAGAAATCCCGTTTCCAACGATATCCTCAAAGAGGTCCAAATATCCAATTGCAGGCTTTACAAACAGAGTGTTTCCAAACTGCTCTATGAAAACAAAGGTTAAACTCTGTGAGTGGAACTCACAAATCCCAAAGTGGTTGCTGAGAATGATTCTCTCTAGTTTTTATACGAAGATATTTCCTTTTCTACCGTAGGCCAAAAATCGCTTGAAATCTCCACTTGGAAATTCCTCAAAAAGAGGGTTTCAAATCTGCTCTGTCTAAAGTAAGGTTCAACTCTGTGAGTTGAACACAAGCAGCCCAAAGAAGTTACTGACAATTCTTCTGTCTAGCGTTATATGCAGAAATCCCGTTTCCAACGAAATCCTCAAAGAGGTCTCAATATCCACTTGCAGACTTTACAAACAGAGTGTTTCCAGACTGCTCTATGAAAACAAAGGTTAAACACTGTGAGTGGAACTCACACATCTCAAAGTGGTTGCTGAGAATGATTCTCTCTAGTTTTTATACGAAGATACTTCCTTTTCAACCGTAGGCCCAAAATCGATTGAAATCTCCACTTGGAAATTCCACAAAAAGAGGGTTTCAAATCTGCTCTGTCTAAAGTAAGGTTCAACTCTGTCAGTTGAACACATGCAGCCCAAAGAAGTTACTGAGAATTCTTCTGTCTAGCGTTATATGCAGAAATCCCGTTTGCAACGAAATCCTCAAAGAGGTCTCAATATCCACTTGCAGACTTTACAAACAGAGTGTTTCCAGACTGCTCTATGAAAACAAAGGTTAAACACTGTGAGTGGAACTCACACATCTCAAAGTGGTTGCTGAGAATGATTCTCTCTAGTTTTTATACGAAGATATTTCCTTTTCAACCGTAAGCCCAAAATCGCTTGAAATCTCCACTTGGAAATTCCACAAAAAGAGGGTTTCAAATCTGCTCTGTCTAAAGTAAGGTTCAACTCTGTCAGTTGAACACATGCAGCCCAAAGAAGTTACTGAGAATTCTTCTGTCTAGCGTTATATGCAGAAATACCGTTTCCAACGAAATCCTCAAAGAGGTCCAAATATCCACTTGCAGGCTTTACAAACAGAGTGTTTCCAAACTGCTCTATGAACACAAAGGTTAAACTCTGTGAGTGGAACTCACACATCCCAAAGTGGTTGCTGAGAATGATTCTCTCTAGTTTTTATACGAACATATTTCCTTTTCTACCGTAGGCCCAAAATCGCTTGAAATCTCCACTTGGAAATTCCACAAAAAGAGGGTTTCAAATCTGCTCTGTCTAAAGTAAGGTTCAACTCTGTGAGTTGAACACAGGCAGCCCAAAGAAGTTACTGACAATTCTTCTGTCTAGCGTTATACGCAGAAATCCCGTTTCCAACAAAATCCTCAAAGAGGTCCAAATATCCACTTGCAGATTTTACAAATAGAGTGTTTCCAAACTGCTCTATGAAAACAAAGGTTAAACTCTGTGAGAGGAACGCACACATCCCAAAGTGTTTGCTGAGAATGATTCCCTCTAGTTTTTATATGAAGATATTTCCTTTTCTACCATAGGCCCAAATCTCTTGAAATCTCCACTTGCAAATTCCACAAAAAGAGGGTTTCAAATCTGCTCTGTCTAAAGGAAGGTTCAACTCTGTGTATTGAACACACGCAGGCCAAAGAAGTTACTGACAATTCTTCTGTCTAGCGTTATATGCAGAAATCCCGTTTCCAACGAAATCCTCAAAGAGGTCTCAATATCCACTTGCAGACTTTACAAACAGAGTGTTTCCAGACTGCTCTATGAAAACAAAGGTTAAACACTGTGAGTGGAACTCACACATCTCAAAGTGGTTGCTGAGAATGATTCTCTCTAGTTTTTATACGAAGATACTTCCTTTTCAACCGTAGGCCCAAAATCGATTGAAATCTCCACTTGGAAATTCCACAAAAAGAGGGTTTCAAATCTGCTCTGTCTAAAGTAAGGTTCAACTCTGTCAGTTGAACACATGCAGCCCAAAGAAGTTACTGAGAATTCTTCTGTCTAGCGTTATATGCAGAAATCCCGTTTGCAACGAAATCCTCAAAGAGGTCTCAATATCCACTTGCAGACTTTACAAACCGAGTGTTTCCAGACTGCTCTATGAAAACAAAGGTTAAACACTGTGAGTGGAACTCACACATCTCAAAGTGGTTGCTGAGAATGATTCTCTCTAGTTTTTATACGAAGATATTTCCTTTTCAACCGTAAGCCCAAAATCGCTTGAAATCTCCACTTGGAAATTCCACAAAAAGAGGGTTTCAAATCTGCTCTGTCTAAAGTAAGGTTCAACTCTGTCAGTTGAACACATGCAGCCCAAAGAAGTTACTGAGAATTCTTCTGTCTAGCGTTATATGCAGAAATACCGTTTCCAACGAAATCCTCAAAGAGGTCCAAATATCCACTTGCAGGCTTTACAAACAGAGTGTTTCCAAACTGCTCTATGAACACAAAGGTTAAACTCTGTGAGTGGAACTCACACATCCCAAAGTGGTTGCTGAGAATGATTCTCTCTAGTTTTTATACGAACATATTTCCTTTTCTACCGTAGGCCCAAAATCGCTTGAAATCTCCACTTGGAAATTCCACAAAAAGAGGGTTTCAAATCTGCTCTGTCTAAAGTAAGGTTCAACTCTGTGAGTTGAACACATGCAGCCCAAAGAAGTTACTGAGAATTCTTCTGTCTAGCGTTATATGCAGAAATCCCGTTTCCAACGAAATCCTCAAAGAGGTCCAAATATCCACTTGCAGGCTTTACAAACAGAGTGTTTCCAAACTGCTCTATGAACACAAAGGTTAAACTCTGTGAGTGCAACTCACACATCCCAAAGTGGTTGCTGAGAATGATTCTCTCTAGTTTTTATACGAACATATTTCCTTTTCTACCGTAGGCCCAAAATCGCTTGAAATCTCCACTTGGAAATTCCACAAAAAGAGGGTTTCAAATCTGCTCTGTCTAAAGTAAGGTTCAACTCTGTGAGTTGAACACATGCAGCCCAAAGAAGTTACTGAGAATTCTTCTGTCTAGCGTTATATGCAGAAATCCCGTTTCCAACGAAATCCTCAAAGAGGTCCAAATATCCACTTGCAGACTTTACAAACAGAGTGTTTCCAATCTGCTCTATGAAAACATAGGTTAAACTCTGTGAGTGGAACGCACACATCCCAAAGAGTTTGCAGAGAATGATTCTCTCTAGTTTTTATAGGAAGATATTTCCTTTTCTACCGTAGGCCCAAATCGCTTGAAATCTCCACTTGGAAATTCAAGAAAAAGAGGGTTTCAAATCTGCTCTGTCTAAAGTAAGGTTCAACTCTGTGAGTTGAACACAGGCAGCCCAAAGAAGTTACTGACAATTCTTCTGTCTAGCGTTATACGCAGAAATCCCGTTTCCAACAAAATCCTCAAAGAGGTCCAAATATCCACTTGCAGATTTTACAAATAGAGTGTTTCCAAACTGCTCTATGAAAACAAAGGTTAAACTCTGTGAGAGGAACGCACACATCCCAAAGTGTTTGCTGAGAATGATTCCCTCTAGTTTTTATATGAAGATATTTCCTTTTCTACCATAGGCCCAAATCTCTTGAAATCTCCACTTGCAAATTCCACAAAAAGAGGGTTTCAAATCTGCTCTGTCTAAAGGAAGGTTCAACTCTGTGTATTGAACACACGCAGGCCAAAGAAGTTACTGAGAATTCTTCTGTCTAGCGTTATATGCAGAAATCCCGTTTCCAACGATATCCTCAAAGAGGTCCAAATATCCAATTGCAGGCTTTACAAACAGAGTGTTTCCAAACTGCTCTATGAAAACAAAGGTTAAACTCTGTGAGTGGAACTCACAAATCCCAAAGTGGTTGCTGAGAATGATTCTCTCTAGTTTTTATACGAAGATATTTCCTTTTCTACCGTAGGCCCAAAATCGCTTGAAATCTCCACTTGGAAATTCCTCAAAAAGAGGGTTTCAAATCTGCTCTGTCTAAAGTAAGGTTCAACTCTGTGAGTTGAACACAAGCAGCCCAAAGAAGTTACTGACAATTCTTCTGTCTAGCGTTATATGCAGAAATCCCGTTTCCAACGAAATCCTCAAAGAGGTCTCAATATCCACTTGCAGACTTTACAAACAGAGTGTTTCCAGACTGCTCTATGAAAACAAAGGTTAAACACTGTGAGTGGAACTCACACATCTCAAAGTGGTTGCTGAGAATGATTCTCTCTAGTTTTTATACGAAGATACTTCCTTTTCAACCGTAGGCCCAAAATCGATTGAAATCTCCACTTGGAAATTCCACAAAAAGAGGGTTTCAAATCTGCTCTGTCTAAAGTAAGGTTCAACTCTGTCAGTTGAACACATGCAGCCCAAAGAAGTTACTGAGAATTCTTCTGTCTAGCGTTATATGCAGAAATCCCGTTTCCAACGAAATCCTAAAAGAGGTCTCAATATCCACTTGCAGACTTTACAAACAGAGTGTTTCCAGACTGCTCTATGAAAACAAAGGTTAAACACTGTGAGTGGAACTCACACATCTCAAAGTGGTTGCTGAGAATGATTCTCTCTAGTTTTTATACGAAGATATTTCCTTTTCAACCGTAAGCCCAAAATCGCTTGAAATCTCCACTTGGAAATTCCACAAAAAGAGGGTTTCAAATCTGCTCTGTCTAAAGTAAGGTTCAACTCTGTCAGTTGAACACATGCAGCCCAAAGAAGTTACTGAGAATTCTTCTGTCTAGCGTTATATGCAGAAATCCCGTTTCCAACGAAATCCTCAAAGAGGTCCAAATATCCACTTGCAGGCTTTACAAACAGAGTGTTTCCAAACTGCTCTATGAACACAAAGGTTAAACTCTGTGAGTGGAACTCACACATCCCAAAGTGGTTGCTGAGAATGATTCTCTCTAGTTTTTATACGAAGATATTTCCTTTTCTACCGTAGGCCCAAAATCGCTTGAAATCTCCACTTGGAAATTCCACAAAAAGAGGGTTTCAAATCTGCTCTGTCTAAAGTAAGGTTCAACTCTGTCAGTTGAACACATGCAGCCCAAAGAAGTTACTGAGAATTCTTCTGTCTAGCGTTATATGCAGAAATCCCGTTTCCAACGAAATCCTCAAAGAGGTCCAAATATCCACTTGCAGGCTTTACAAACAGAGTGTTTCCAAACTGCTCTATGAACACAAAGGTTAAACTCTGTGAGTGCAACTCACACATCCCAAAGTGGTTGCTGAGAATGATTCTCTCTAGTTTTTATACGAAGATATTTCCTTTTCTACCGTAGGCCCAAAATCGCTTGAAATCTCCACTTGGAAATTCCACAAAAAGAGGGTTTCAAATCTGCTCTGTCTAAAGTAAGGTTCAACTCTGTGAGTTGAACACATGCAGCCCAAAGAAGTTACTGAGAATTCTTCTGTCTAGCGTTATATGCAGAAATCCCGTTTCCAACGAAATCCTCAAAGAGGTCCAAATATCCACTTGCAGACTTTACAAACAGAGTGTTTCCAATCTGCTCTATGAAAACATAGGTTAAACTCTGTGAGTGGAACGCACACATCCCAAAGAGTTTGCAGAGAATGATTCTCTCTAGTTTTTATACGAAGATATTTCCTTTTCTACCGTAGGCCCAAATAGCTTGAAATCTCCACTTGGAAATTCAAGAAAAAGAGGGTTTCAAATCTGCTCTGTCTAAAGTAAGGTTCAACTCTGTGAGTTGAACACAGGCAGCCCAAAGAAGTTACTGACAATTCTTCTGTCTAGCGTTATACGCAGAAATCCTGTTTCCAACAAAATCCTCAAAGAGGTCCAAATATCCACTTGCAGATTTTACAAATAGAGTGTTTCCAAACTGCTCTATGAAAACAAAGGTTAAACTCTGTGAGAGGAACGCACACATCCCAAAGTGTTTGCTGAGAATGATTCCCTCTAGTTTTTATATGAAGATATTTCCTTTTCTACCATAGGCCCAAATCTCTTGAAATCTCCACTTGCAAATTCCACAAAAAGAGGGTTTCAAATCTGCTCTGTCTAAAGGAAGGTTCAACTCTGTGTATTGAACACACGCAGGCCAAAGAAGTTACTGAGAATTCTTCTGTCTAGCGTTATATGCAGAAATCCCGTTTCCAACGATATCCTCAAAGAGGTCCAAATATCCAATTGCAGGCTTTACAAACAGAGTGTTTCCAGACTGCTCTATGAAAACAAAGGTTAAACACTGTGAGTGGAACTCACACATCTCAAAGTGGTTGCTGAGAATGATTCTCTCTAGTTTTTATACGAAGATATTTCCTTTTCAACCGTAGGCCCAAAATCGATTGAAATCTCCACTTGGAAATTCCACAAAAAGAGGGTTTCAAATCTGCTCTGTCTAAAGTAAGGTTCAACTCTGTCAGTTGAACACATGCAGCCCAAAGAAGTTACTGAGAATTCTTCTGTCTAGCGTTATATGCAGAAATCCCGTTTCCAACGAAATCCTCAAAGAGGTCCAAATATCCACTTGCAGGCTTTACAAACAGAGTGTTTCCAAACTGCTCTATGAACACAAAGGTTAAACTCTGTGAGTGGAACTCACACATCCCAAAGTGGTTGCTGAGAATGATTCTCTCTAGTTTTTATACGAAGATATTTCCTTTTCTACCGTAGGCCCAAAATCGCTTGAAATCTCCACTTGGAAATTCCACAAAAAGAGGGTTTCAAATCTGCTCTGTCTAAAGTAAGGTTCAACTCTGTCAGTTGAACACATGCAGCCCAAAGAAGTTACTGAGAATTCTTCTGTCTAGCGTTATATGCAGAAATCCCGTTTCCAACGAAATCCTCAAAGAGGTCCAAATATCCACTTGCAGGCTTTACAAACAGAGTGTTTCCAAACTGCTCTATGAACACAAAGGTTAAACTCTGTGAGTGCAACTCACACATCCCAAAGTGGTTGCTGAGAATGATTCTCTCTAGTTTTTATACGAAGATATTTCCTTTTCTACCGTAGGCCCAAAATCGCTTGAAATCTCCACTTGGAAATTCCACAAAAAGAGGGTTTCAAATCTGCTCTGTCTAAAGTAAGGTTCAACTCTGTGAGTTGAACACATGCAGCCCAAAGAAGTTACTGAGAATTCTTCTGTCTAGCGTTATATGCAGAAATCCCGTTTCCAACGAAATCCTCAAAGAGGTCCAAATATCCACTTGCAGACTTTACAAACAGAGTGTTTCCAATCTGCTCTATGAAAACATAGGTTAAACTCTGTGAGTGGAACGCACACATCCCAAAGAGTTTGCAGAGAATGATTCTCTCTAGTTTTTATACGAAGATATTTCCTTTTCTACCGTAGGCCCAAATAGCTTGAAATCTCCACTTGGAAATTCAAGAAAAAGAGGGTTTCAAATCTGCTCTGTCTAAAGTAAGGTTCAACTCTGTGAGTTGAACACAGGCAGCCCAAAGAAGTTACTGACAATTCTTCTGTCTAGCGTTATACGCAGAAATCCTGTTTCCAACAAAATCCTCAAAGAGGTCCAAATATCCACTTGCAGATTTTACAAATAGAGTGTTTCCAAACTGCTCTATGAAAACAAAGGTTAAACTCTGTGAGAGGAACGCACACATCCCAAAGTGTTTGCTGAGAATGATTCCCTCTAGTTTTTATATGAAGATATTTCCTTTTCTACCATAGGCCCAAATCTCTTGAAATCTCCACTTGCAAATTCCACAAAAAGAGGGTTTCAAATCTGCTCTGTCTAAAGGAAGGTTCAACTCTGTGTATTGAACACACGCAGGCCAAAGAAGTTACTGAGAATTCTTCTGTCTAGCGTTATATGCAGAAATCCCGTTTCCAACGATATCCTCAAAGAGGTCCAAATATCCAATTGCAGGCTTTACAAACAGAGTGTTTCCAAACTGCTCTATGAAAACAAAGGTTAAACTCTGTGAGTGGAACTCACAAATCCCAAAGTGGTTGCTGAGAATGATTCTCTCTAGTTTTTATACGAAGATATTTCCTTTTCTACCGTAGGCCCAAAATCGCTTGAAATCTCCACTTGGAAATTCCTCAAAAAGAGGGTTTCAAATCTGCTCTCTCTAAAGTAAGGTTCAACTCTGTGAGTTGAACACACGCAGCCCAAAGAAGTTACTGACAATTCTTCTGTCTAGCGTTATATGCAGAAATCCCGTTTCCAACGAAATCCTCAAAGAGGTCTCAATATCCACTTGCAGACTTTAAAAACAGAGTGTTTCCAGACTGCTCTATGAAAACAAAGGTTAAACACTGGAGTGGAACTCACACATCTCAAAGTGGTTGCTGAGAATGATTCTCTCTAGTTTTTATACGAAGATATTTCCTTTTCAACCGTAGGCCCAAAATCGATTGAAATCTCCACTTGGAAATTCCACAAAAAGAGGGTTTCAAATCTGCTCTGTCTAAAGTAAGGTTCAACTCTGTCAGTTGAACACATGCAGCCCAAAGAAGTTACTGAGAATTCTTCTGTCTAGCGTTATATGCAGAAATCCCGTTTCCAACGAAATCCTCAAAGAGGTCCAAATATCCACTTGCAGGCTTTACAAACAGAGTGTTTCCAAACTGCTCTATGAACACAAAGGTTAAACTCTGTGAGTGGAACTCACACATCCCAAAGTGGTTGCTGAGAATGATTCTCTCTAGTTTTTATACGAAGATATTTCCTTTTCTACCGTAGGCCCAAAATCGCTTGAAATCTCCACTTGGAAATTCCACAAAAAGAGGGTTTCAAATCTGCTCTGTCTAAAGTAAGGTTCAACTCTGTCAGTTGAACACATGCAGCCCAAAGAAGTTACTGAGAATTCTTCTGTCTAGCGTTATATGCAGAAATCCCGTTTCCAACGAAATCCTCAAAGAGGTCCAAATATCCACTTGCAGGCTTTACAAACAGAGTGTTTCCAAACTGCTCTATGAACACAAAGGTTAAACTCTGTGAGTGGAACTCACACATCCCAAAGTGGTTGCTGAGAATGATTCTCTCTAGTTTTTATACGAAGATATTTCCTTTTCTACCGTAGGCCCAAAATCGCTTGAAATCTCCACTTGGAAATTCCACAAAAAGAGGGTTTCAAATCTGCTCTGTCTAAAGTAAGGTTCAACTCTGTGAGTTGAACACATGCAGCCCAAAGAAGTTACTGAGAATTCTTCTGTCTAGCGTTATATGCAGAAATCCCGTTTCCAACGAAATCCTCAAAGAGGTCCAAATATCCACTTGCAGACTTTACAAACAGAGTGTTTCCAATCTGCTCTATGAAAACATAGGTTAAACTCTGTGAGTGGAACGCACACATCCCAAAGAGTTTGCAGAGAATGATTCTCTCTAGTTTTTATACGAAGATATTTCCTTTTCTACCGTAGGCCCAAATCGCTTGAAATCTCTACTTGGAAATTCAAGAAAAAGAGGGTTTCAAATCTGCTCTGTCTAAAGTAAGGTTCAACTCTGTGAGTTGAACACAGGCAGCCCAAAGAAGTTACTGACAATTCTTCTGTCTAGCGTTATACGCAGAAATCCCGTTTCCAACAAAATCCTCAAAGAGGTCCAAATATCCACTTGCAGATTTTACAAATAGAGTGTTTCCAAACTGCTCTATGAAAACAAAGGTTAAACTCTGTGAGAGGAACGCACACATCCCAAAGTGTTTGCTGAGAATGATTCCCTCTAGTTTTTATATGAAGATATTTCCTTTTCTACCATAGGCCCAAATCTCTTGAAATCTCCACTTGCAAATTCCACAAAAAGAGGGTTTCAAATCTGCTCTGTCTAAAGGAAGGTTCAACTCTGTGTATTGAACACACGCAGGCCAAAGAAGTTACTGAGAATTCTTCTGTCTAGCGTTATATGCAGAAATCCCGTTTCCAACGATATCCTCAAAGAGGTCCAAATATCCAATTGCAGGCTTTACAAACAGAGTGTTTCCAAACTGCTGTATGAAAACAAAGGTTAAACTCTGTGAGTGGAACTCACAAATCCCAAAGTGGTTGCTGAGAATGATTCTCTCTAGTTTTTATACGAAGATATTTCCTTTTCTACCGTAGGCCCAAAATCGCTTGAAATCTCCACTTGGAAATTCCTCAAAAAGAGGGTTTAAAATCTGCTCTGTCTAAAGTAAGGTTCAACTCTGTGAGTTGAACACACGCAGCCCAAAGAAGTTACTGACAATTCTTCTGTCTAGCGTTATATGCAGAAATCCCGTTTCCAACGAAATCCTCAAAGAGGTCTCAATATCCACTTGCAGACTTTACAAACAGAGTGTTTCCAGACTGCTCTATGAAAACAAAGGTTAAACACTGTGAGTGGAACTCACACATCTCAAAGTGGTTGCTGAGAATGATTCTCTCTAGTTTTTATACGAAGATATTTCCTTTTCAACCGTAGGCCCAAAATCGATTGAAATCTCCACTTGGAAATTCCACAAAAAGAGGGTTTCAAATCTGCTCTGTCTAAAGGAAGGTTCAACTCTGTCAGTTGAACACATGCAGCCCAAAGAAGTTACTGAGAATTCTTCTGTCTAGCGTTATATGCAGAAATCCCGTTTCCAACGAAATCCTCAAAGAGGTCCAAATATCCACTTGCAGGCTTTACAAACAGAGTGTTTCCAAACTGCTCTATGAACACAAAGGTTAAACTCTGTGAGTGGAACTCACACATCCCAAAGTGGTTGCTGAGAATGATTCTCTCTAGTTTTTATACGAAGATATTTCCTTTTCTACCGTAGGCCCAAAATCGCTTGAAATCTCCACTTGGAAATTCCACAAAAAGAGGGTTTCAAATCTGCTCTGTCTAAAGTAAGGTTCAACTCTGTCAGTTGAACACATGCAGCCCAAAGAAGTTACTGAGAATTCTTCTGTCTATCGTTATATGCAGAAATCCCGTTTCCAACGAAATCCTCAAAGAGGTCCAAATATCCACTTGCAGGCTTTACAAACAGAGTGTTTCCAAACTGCTCTATGAACACAAAGGTTAAACTCTGTGAGTGCAACTCACACATCCCAAAGTGGTTGCTGAGAATGATTCTCTCTAGTTTTTATACGAAGATATTTCCTTTTCTACCGTAGGCCCAAATTCGCTTGAAATCTCCACTTGGAAATTCCACAAAAAGAGGGTTTCAAATCTGCTCTGTCTAAAGTAAGGTTCAACTCTGTGAGTTGAACACATGCAGCCCAAAGAAGTTACTGAGAATTCTTCTGTCTAGCGTTATATGCAGAAATCCCGTTTCCAACGAAATCCTCAAAGAGGTCCAAATATCCACTTGCAGACTTTACAAACAGAGTGTTTCCAATCTGCTCTATGAAAACATAGGTTAAACTCTGTGAGTGGAACGCACACATCCCAAAGAGTTTGCAGAGAATGATTCTCTCTAGTTTTTATACGAAGATATTTCCTTTTCTACCGTAGGCCCAAATAGCTTGAAATCTCCACTTGGAAATTCAAGAAAAAGAGGGTTTCAAATCTGCTCTGTCTAAAGTAAGGTTCAACTCTGTGAGTTGAACACAGGCAGCCCAAAGAAGTTACTGACAATTCTTCTGTCTAGCGTTATACGCAGAAATCCCGTTTCCAACAAAATCCTCAAAGAGGTCCAAATATCCACTTGCAGATTTTACAAATAGAGTGTTTCCAAACTGCTCTATGAAAACAAAGGTTAAACTCTGTGAGAGGAACGCACACATCCCAAAGTGTTTGCTGAGAATGATTCCCTCTAGTTTTTATATGAAGATATTTCCTTTTCTACCATAGGCCCAAATCTCTTGAAATCTCCACTTGCAAATTCCACAAAAAGAGGGTTTCAAATCTGCTCTGTCTAAAGGAAGGTTCAACTCTGTGTATTGAACACACGCAGGCCAAAGAAGTTACTGAGAATTCTTCTGTCTAGCGTTATATGCAGAAATCCCGTTTCCAACGATATCCTCAAAGAGGTCCAAATATCCAATTGCAGGCTTTACAAATAGAGTGTTTCCAAACTGCTCTATGAAAACAAAGGTTAAACTCTGTGAGTGGAACTCACAAATCCCAAAGTGGTTGCTGAGAATGATTCTCTCTAGTTTTTATACGAAGATATTTCCTTTTCTACCGTAGGCCCAAAATCGCTTGAAATCTCCACTTGGAAATTCCTCAAAAAGAGGGTTTCAAATCTGCTCTGTCTAAAGTAAGGTTCAACTCTGTGAGTTGAACACACGCAGCCCAAAGAAGTTACTGACAATTCTTCTGTCTAGCGTTATATGCAGAAATCCCGTTTCCAACGAAATCCTCAAAGAGGTCTCAATATCCACTTGCAGACTTTACAAACAGAGTGTTTCCAGACTGCTCTATGAAAACAAAGGTTAAACACTGTGAGTGGAACTCACACATCTCAAAGTGGTTGCTGAGAATGATGCTCTCTAGTTTTTATACGAAGATATTTCCTTTTCAACCGTAGGCCCAAAATCGATTGAAATCTCCACTTGGAAATTCCACAAAAAGAGGGTTTCAAATCTGCTCTGTCTAAAGTAAGGTTCAACTCTGTCAGTTGAACACATGCAGCCCAAAGAAGTTACTGAGAATTCTTCTGTCTAGCGTTATATGCAGAAATCCCGTTTCCAACGAAATCCTCAAAGAGGTCCAAATATCCACTTGCAGGCTTTACAAACAGAGTGTTTCCAAACTGCTCTATGAACACAAAGGTTAAACTCTGTGAGTGGAACTCACACATCCCAAAGTGGTTGCTGAGAATGATTCTCTCTAGTTTTTATACGAAGATATTTCCTTTTCTACCGTAGGCCCAAAATCGCTTGAAATCTCCACTTGGAAATTCCACAAAAAGAGGGTTTCAAATCTGCTCTGTCTAAAGTAAGGTTCAACTCTGTCAGTTGAACACATGCAGCCCTAAGAAGTTACTGAGAATTCTTCTGTCTAGCGTTATATGCAGAAATCCCGTTTCCAAAGAAATCCTCAATGAGGTCCAAATATCCACTTGCAGGCTTTACAAACAGAGTGTTTCCAAACTGCTCTATGAAAACAAAGGTTAAACTCTGTGAGTGGAACTCACACATCTCAAAGTGGTTGCTGAGAATGATTCTCTCTAGTTTTTATACGAAGATATTTCCTTTTCTACCGTAGGCCCAAATCGCTTGAAATCTCCCCTTGGAAATTCCACAAAAAGAGGGTTTCAAATCTGCTCTTTCTAAAGGAAGGTTCAACTCTGTGAGTTGAACACACGCATCCCAAAGATGTTACTGAGAATTCTTCTGTCTAGCGTTATATGCAGAAATCCCGTTTCCAACGAAATCCTCAAAGAGGTCTCAATATCCACTTGCAGACTTTACAGAGTGTTTCCAGACTGCTCTATGAAAACAAAGGTTAAACACTGTGAGTGGAACTCACACATCTCAAAGTGGTTGCTGAGAATGATTCTCTCTAGTTTTTATACGAAGATACTTCCTTTTCAACCGTAGGCCCAAAATCGATTGAAATCTCCACTTGGAAATTCCACAAAAAGAGGGTTTCAAATCTGCTCTGTCTAAAGTAAGGTTCAACTCTGTCAGTTGAACACACGCAGCCCAAATAAGTTACTGAGAATTCTTCTGTCTAGCGTTATATGCAGAAATCCCGTTTACAACGAAATCCTCAAAGAGGTCCAAATATCCACTTGCAGGCTTTACAAACAGAGTGTTTCCAAACTGCTCTATGAACACAAAGGTTAAACTCTGTGAGTGGAACTCAGACATCCCAAAGTGGTTGCTGAGAATGATTCTCTCTAGTTTTTATACGAAGATATTTCCTTTTCTACCGTAGGCCCAAAATCGCTTGAAATCTCCACTTGGAAATTCCACAAAAAGAGGGTTTCAAATCTGCTCTGTCTAAAGTAAGGTTCAACTCTGTCAGTTGAACACATGCAGCCCAAAGAAGTTACTGAGAATTCTTCTGTCTAGCGTTATATGCAGAAATCCCGTTTCCAACGAAATCCTCAAAGAGGTCCAAATATCCACTTGCAGACTTTACAAACAGAGTGTTTCCAATCTGCTCTATGAAAACATAGGTTAAACTCTGTGAGTGGAACGCACACATCCCAAAGAGTTTGCAGAGAATGATTCTCTCTAGTTTTTATACGAAGATATTTCCTTTTCTACCGTAGGCCCAAATCGCTTGAAATCTCCACTTGGAAATTCAAGAAAAAGAGGGTTTCAAATCTGCTCTGTCTAAAGTAAGGTTCAACTCTGTGAGTTGAACACAGGCAGCCCAAAGAAGTTCCTGACAATTCTTCTGTCTAGCGTTATACGCAGAAATCCCGTTTCCATCAAAATCCTCAAAGAGGTCCAAATATCCACTTGCAGATTTTACAAATAGAGTGTTTCCAAACTGCTCTATGAAAACAAAGGTTAAACTCTGTGAGAGGAACGCACACATCCCAAAGTGTTTGCTGAGAATGATTCCCTCTAGTTTTTATATGAAGATATTTCCTTTTCTACCATAGGCCCAAATCTCTTGAAATCTCCACTTGCAAATTCCACAAAAAGAGGGTTTCAAATCTGCTCTGTCTAAAGGAAGGTTCAACTCTGTGTATTGAACACACGCAGGCCAAAGAAGTTACTGAGAATTCTTCTGTCTAGCGTTATATGCAGAAATCCCGTTTCCAACGATATCCTCAAAGAGGTCCAAATATCCAATGGCAGGCTTTACAAACAGAGTGTTTCCAAACTGCTCTATGAAAACAAAGGTTAAACTCTGTGAGTGGAACTCACAAATCCCAAATTGGTTGCTGAGAATGATTCTCTCTAGTTTTTATACGAAGATATTTCCTTTTCTACCGTAGGCCCAAAATCGCTTGAAATCTCCACTTGGAAATTCCTCAAAAAGAGGGTTTCAAATCTGCTCTGTCTAAAGTAAGGTTCAACTCTGTGAGTTGAACACACGCAGCCCAAAGAAGTTACTGACAATTCTTCTGTCTAGCGTTATATGCAGAAATCCCGTTTCCAACGAAATCCTCAAAGAGGTCTCAATATCCACTTGCAGACTTTACAAACAGAGTGTTTCCAGACTGCTCTATGAAAACAAAGGTTAAACACTGTGAGTGGAACTCACACATCTCAAAGTGGTTGCTGAGAATGATTCTCTCTAGTTTTTATACGAAGATATTTCCTTTTCAACCGTAGGCCCAAAATCGCTTGAAATCTCCACTTGGAAATTCCACAAAAAGAGGGTTTCAAATCTGCTCTGTCTAAAGTAAGGTTCAACTCTGTCAGTTGAACACATGCAGCCCAAAGAAGTTACTGAGAATTCTTCTGTCTAGCGTTATATGCAGAAATCCCGTTTCCAACGAAATCCTCAATGAGGTCCAAATATCCACCTGCAGGCTTTACAATCAGAGTGTTTCCAAACTGCTCTATGAAAACAAAGGTTAAACTCTGTGAGTGGAACTCACACATCCCAAAGTGGTTGCTGAGAATGATTCTCTCTAGTTTTTATACGAAGATATTTCCTTTTCAACCGTAAGCCCAAAATCGCTTGAAATCTCCACTTGGAAATTCCACAAAAAGAGGGTTTCAAATCTGCTCTGTCTAAAGTAAGGTTCAACTCTGTCAGTTGAACACATGCAGCCCAAAGAAGTTACTGAGAATTCTTCTGTCTAGCGTTATATGCAGAAATACCGTTTCCAACTAAATCCTCAAAGAGGTCCAGATATCCACTTGCAGACTTTACAAACAGAGTGTTTCCAATCTGCTCTATGAAAACATAGGTTAAACTCTGTGAGTGGAACGCACACATCCCAAAGAGTTTGCAGAGAATGATTCTCTCTAGTTTTTATAGGAAGATATTTCCTTTTCTACCGTAGGCCCAAATCGCTTGAAATCTCCACTTGGAAATTCAAGAAAAAGAGGGTTTCAAATCTGCTCTGTCTAAAGTAAGGTTCAACTCTGTGAGTTGAACACAGGCAGCCCAAAGAAGTTACTGACAATTCTTCTGTCTAGCGTTATACGCAGAAATCCCGTTTCCAACAAAATCCTCAAAGAGGTCCAAATATCCACTTGCAGATTTTACAAATAGAGTGTTTCCAAACTGCTCTATGAAAACAAAGGTTAAACTCTGTGAGAGGAACGCACACATCCCAAAGTGTTTGCTGAGAATGATTCCCTCTAGTTTTTATATGAAGATATTTCCTTTTCTACCATAGGCCCAAATCTCTTGAAATCTCCACTTGCAAATTCCACAAAAAGAGGGTTTCAAATCTGCTCTGTCTAAAGGAAGGTTCAACTCTGTGTATTGAACACACGCAGGCCAAAGAAGTTACTGAGAATTCTTCTGTCTAGCGTTATATGCAGAAATCCCGTTTCCAACGATATCCTCAAAGAGGTCCAAATATCCAATTGCAGGCTTTACAAACAGAGTGTTTCCAAACTGCTCTATGAAAACAAAGGTTAAACTCTGTGAGTGGAACTCACAAATCCCAAAGTGGTTGCTGAGAATGATTCTCTCTAGTTTTTATACGAAGATATTTCCTTTTCTACCGTAGGCCAAAAATCGCTTGAAATCTCCACTTGGAAATTCCTCAAAAAGAGGGTTTCAAATCTGCTCTCTCTAAAGTAAGGTTCAACTCTGTGAGTTGAACACACGCAGCCCAAAGAAGTTACTGACAATTCTTCTGTCTAGCGTTATATGCAGAAATCCCGTTTCCAACGAAATCCTCAAAGAGGTCTCAATATCCACTTGCAGACTTTACAAACAGAGTGTTTCCAGACTGCTCTATGAAAACAAAGGTTAAACACTGTGAGTGGAACTCACACATCTCAAAGTGGTTGCTGAGAATGATTCTCTCTAGTTTTTATACGAAGATATTTCCTTTTCAACCGTAGGCCCAAAATCGATTGAAATCTCCACTTGGAAATTCCACAAAAAGAGGGTTTCAAATCTGCTCTGTCTAAAGTAAGGTTCAACTCTGTGAGTTGAACACATGCAGCCCAAAGAAGTTACTGAGAATTCTTCTGTCTAGCGTTATAAGCAGAAATCCCGTTTCCAACGAAATCCTCAAAGAGGTCCAAATATCCACTTGCAGGCTTTACAAACAGAGTGTTTCCAAACTGCTCTATGAACACAAAGGTTAAACTCTGTGAGTGGAACTCACACATCCCAAAGTGGTTGCTGAGAAAGATTCTCTCTAGTTTTTATACGAAGATATTTCCTTTTCTACCGTAGTCCCAAAATCGCTTGAAATCTCCACTTGGAAATTCCACAAAAAGAGGGTTTCAAATCTGCTCTGTCTAAAGTAAGGTTCAACTCTGTCAGTTGAACACATGCAGCCCTAAGTAGTTACTGAGAATTCTTCTGTCTAGCGTTATATGCAGAAATCCCGATTCCAACGAAATCCTCAATGAGGTCCAAATATCCACTTGCAGGCTTTACAAACAGAGTGTTTCCAAACTGCTCTATGAAAACAAAGGTTAAACTCTGTGAGTGGAACTCACACATCCCAAAGTGGTTGCTGAGAATGATTCTCTCTAGTTTTTATACGAAGATATTTCCTTTTCTACCGTAGGCCCAAATCGCTTGAAATCTCCCCTTGGAAATTCCACAAAAAGAGGGTTTCAAATCTGCTCTTTCTAAAGGAAGGTTCAACTCTGTGAGTTGAACACACGCAGCCCAAAGATGTTACTGAGAATTCTTCTGTCTAGCGTTATATGCAGAAATCCCGTTTCCAACGAAATCCTCAAAGAGGTCTCAATATCCACTTGCAGACTTTACAAACAGAGTGTTTCCAGACTGCTCTATGAAAACAAAGGTTAAACACTGTGAGTGGAACTCACACATCTCAAAGTGGTTGCTGAGAATGATTCTCTCTAGTTTTTATACGAAGATACTTCCTTTTCAACCGTAGGCCCAAAATCAATTGAAATCTCCACTTGGAAATTCCACAAAAAGAGGGTTTCAAATCTGCTCTGTCTAAAGTAAGGTTCAACTCTGTCAGTTGAACACATGCAGCCCAAAGAAGTTACTGAGAATTCTTCTGCCTAGCGTTATATGCAGAAATCCCGTTTCCAACGAAATCCTCAAAGAGGTCTCAATATCCACTTGCAGACTTTACAAACAGAGTGTTTCCAGACTGATCTATGAAAACAAAGGTTAAACACTGTGAGTGGAACTCACACATCCCAAAGTGGTTGCTGAGAATGATTCTCTCTAGTTTTTATACGAAGATATTTCCTTTTCAACCGTAAGCCCAAAATCGCTTGAAATCTCCACTTGGAAATTCCACAAAATGAGGGTTTCAAATCTGCTCTGTCTAAAGTAAGGTTCAACTCTGTGAGTTCAACACATGCAGCCCAAAGAAGTTACTGAGAATTCTTCTGTCTAGCGTTATATGCAGAAATCCCGTTTCCAACGAAATCCTCAAAGAGGTCCAAATATCCACTTGCAGGCTTTACAAACAGAGTGTTTCCAAACTGCTCTATGAACACAAAGGTTAAACTCTGTGAGTGGAACTCACACATCCCAAAGTGGTTGCTGAGAATGATTCTCTCTAGTTTTTATACGAAGATATTTCCTTTTCTACCGTAGGCCCAAAATCGCTTGAAATCTCAACTTGGAAATTCCACAAAAAGAGGGTTTCAAATCTGCTCTGTCTAAAGTAAGGTTCAACTCTGTGAGTTGAACACATGCAGCCCAAAGAAGTTACTGAGAATTCTTCTGTCTGGCGTTATATGCAGAAATCCCGTTTCCAACGAAATCCTCCAAGAGGTCCAAATATCCACTTGCAGACTTTACAAACAGAGTGTTTCCAATCTGCTCTATGAAAACATAGGTTAAACTCTGTGAGTGGAACGCACACATCCCAAAGAGTTTGCAGAGAATGATTCTCTCTAGTTTTTATAGGAAGATATTTCCTTTTCTACCGTAGGCCCAAATCGCTTGAAATCTCCACTTGGAAATTCAAGAAAAAGAGGGTTTCAAATCTGCTCTGTCTAAAGTAAGGTTCAACTCTGTGAGTTGAACCCATGCAGCCCAAAGAAGTTACTGACAATTCTTCTGTCTAGCGTTATATGCAGAAATCCCGTTTCCAACGATATCCTCAAAGAGGTCCAAATATACAATTGCAGGCTTTACAAACAGAGTGTTTCCAAACTGCTCTATGAAAACAAAGGTTAAACTCTGTGAGTGGAACTCACAAATCCCAAAGTGGTTGCTGAGAATGATTCTCTCTAGTTTTTATACGAAGATATTTCCTTTTCTACCGTAGGCCCAAAATCGCTTGAAATCTCCACTTGGAAATTCCTCAAAAAGAGGTTTTAAAATCTGCTCTGTCTAAAGTAAGGTTCAACTCTGTGAGTTGAACACACGCAGCCCAAAGAAGTTACTGACAATTCTTCTGTCTAGCGTTATATGCAGAAATCCCGTTTCCAACGAAATCCTCAAAGAGGTCTCAATATCCACTTGCAGACTTTACAAACAGAGTGTTTCCAGACTGCTCTATGAAAACAAAGGTTAAACACTGTGAGTGGAACTCACACATCTCAAAGTGGTTGCTGAGAATGATTCTCTCTAGTTTTTATACGAAGATATTTCCTTTTCAACCGTAGGCCCAAAATCGATTGAAATCTCCACTTGGAAATTCCACAAAAAGAGGGTTTGAAATCTGCTCTGTCTAAAGTAAGGTTCAACTCTGTCAGTTGAACACATGCAGCCCAAAGAAGTTACTGAGAATTCTTCTGTCTAGCGTTATATGCAGAAATCCCGTTTCCAACGAAATCCTCAAAGAGGTCCAAATATCCACTTGCAGGCTTTACAAACAGAGTGTTTCCAAACTGCTCTATGAACACAAAGGTTAAACTCTGTGAGTGGAACTCACACATCCCAAAGTGGTTGCTGAGAAAGATTCTCTCTAGTTTTTATACGAAGATATTTCCTTTTCTACCGTAGTCCCAAAATCGCTTGAAATCTCCACTTGGAAATTCCACAAAAAGAGGGTTTCAAATCTGCTCTGTCTAAAGTAAGGTTCAACTCTGTCAGTTGAACACATGCAGCCCTAAGAAGTTACTGAGAATTCTTCTGTCTAGCGTTATATGCAGAAATCCCGTTTCCAACGAAATCCTCAATGAGGTCCAAATATCCACTTGCAGGCTTTACAAACAGAGTGTTTCCAAACTGCTCTATGAAAACAAAGGTTAAACTCTGTGAGTGGAACTCACACATCCCAAAGTGGTTGCTGAGAATGATTCTCTCTAGTTTTTATACGAAGATATTTCCTTTTCTACCGTAGGCCCAAATCGCTTGAAATCTCCCCTTGGAAATTCCACAAAAAGAGGGTTTCAAACCTGCTCTTTCTAAAGGAAGGTTCAACTCTGTGAGTTGAACACACGCAGCCCAAAGATGTTACTGAGAATTCTTCTGTCTAGCGTTATATGCAGAAATCCCGTTTCCAACGAAATCCTCAAAGAGGTCTCAATATCCACTTGCAGACTTTACAAACAGAGTGTTTCCACACTGCTCTATGAAAACAAAGGTTAAACACTGTGAGTGGAACTCACACATCTCAAAGTGGTTGCTGAGAATGATTCTCTCTAGTTTTTATACGAAGATACTTCCTTTTCAACCGTAGGCCCAAAATCGATTGAAATCTCCACTTGGAAATTCCTCAAAAAGAGGGTTTCAAATCTGCTCTGTCTAAAGTAAGGTTCAACTCTGTGAGTTGAACACACGCAGCCCAAAGAAGTTACTGACAATTCTTCTGTCTAGCGTTATATGCAGAAATCCCGTTTCCAACGAAATCCTCAAAGAGGTCTCAATATCCACTTGCAGACTTTACAAACAGAGTGTTTCCAGACTGCTCTATGAAAACAAAGGTTAAACACTGTGAGTGGAACTCACACATCTCAAAGTGGTTGCTGAGAATGATTCTCTCTAGTTTTTATACGAAGATATTTCCTTTTCAACCGTAGGCCCAAAATCGCTTGAAATCTCCACTTGGAAATTCCACAAAAAGAGGGTTTCAAATCTGCTCTGTCTAAAGTAAGGTTCAACTCTGTCAGTTGAACACATGCAGCCCAAAGAAGTTACTGAGAATTCTTCTGTCTAGCGTTATATGCAGAAATCCCGTTTCCAACGAAATCCTCAATGAGGTCCAAATATCCACCTGCAGGCTTTACAATCAGAGTGTTTCCAAACTGCTCTATGAAAACAAAGGTTAAACTCTGTGAGTGGAACTCACACATCCCAAAGTGGTTGCTGAGAATGATTCTCTCTAGTTTTTATACGAAGATATTTCCTTTTCAACCGTAAGCCCAAAATCGCTTGAAATCTCCACTTGGAAATTCCACAAAAAGAGGGTTTCAAATCTGCTCTGTCTAAAGTAAGGTTCAACTCTGTCAGTTGAACACATGCAGCCCAAAGAAGTTACTGAGAATTCTTCTGTCTAGCGTTATATGCAGAAATACCGTTTCCAACTAAATCCTCAAAGAGGTCCAGATATCCACTTGCAGACTTTACAAACAGAGTGTTTCCAATCTGCTCTATGAAAACATAGGTTAAACTCTGTGAGTGGAACGCACACATCCCAAAGAGTTTGCAGAGAATGATTCTCTCTAGTTTTTATAGGAAGATATTTCCTTTTCTACCGTAGGCCCAAATCGCTTGAAATCTCCACTTGGAAATTCAAGAAAAAGAGGGTTTCAAATCTGCTCTGTCTAAAGTAAGGTTCAACTCTGTGAGTTGAACACAGGCAGCCCAAAGAAGTTACTGACAATTCTTCTGTCTAGCGTTATACGCAGAAATCCCGTTTCCAACAAAATCCTCAAAGAGGTCCAAATATCCACTTGCAGATTTTACAAATAGAGTGTTTCCAAACTGCTCTATGAAAACAAAGGTTAAACTCTGTGAGAGGAACGCACACATCCCAAAGTGTTTGCTGAGAATGATTCCCTCTAGTTTTTATATGAAGATATTTCCTTTTCTACCATAGGCCCAAATCTCTTGAAATCTCCACTTGCAAATTCCACAAAAAGAGGGTTTCAAATCTGCTCTGTCTAAAGGAAGGTTCAACTCTGTGTATTGAACACACGCAGGCCAAAGAAGTTACTGAGAATTCTTCTGTCTAGCGTTATATGCAGAAATCCCGTTTCCAACGATATCCTCAAAGAGGTCCAAATATCCAATTGCAGGCTTTACAAACAGAGTGTTTCCAAACTGCTCTATGAAAACAAAGGTTAAACTCTGTGAGTGGAACTCACAAATCCCAAAGTGGTTGCTGAGAATGATTCTCTCTAGTTTTTATACGAAGATATTTCCTTTTCTACCGTAGGCCAAAAATCGCTTGAAATCTCCACTTGGAAATTCCTCAAAAAGAGGGTTTCAAATCTGCTCTCTCTAAAGTAAGGTTCAACTCTGTGAGTTGAACACACGCAGCCCAAAGAAGTTACTGACAATTCTTCTGTCTAGCGTTATATGCAGAAATCCCGTTTCCAACGAAATCCTCAAAGAGGTCTCAATATCCACTTGCAGACTTTACAAACAGAGTGTTTCCAGACTGCTCTATGAAAACAAAGGTTAAACACTGTGAGTGGAACTCACACATCTCAAAGTGGTTGCTGAGAATGATTCTCTCTAGTTTTTATACGAAGATATTTCCTTTTCAACCGTAGGCCCAAAATCGATTGAAATCTCCACTTGGAAATTCCACAAAAAGAGGGTTTCAAATCTGCTCTGTCTAAAGTAAGGTTCAACTCTGTGAGTTGAACACATGCAGCCCAAAGAAGTTACTGAGAATTCTTCTGTCTAGCGTTATAAGCAGAAATCCCGTTTCCAACGAAATCCTCAAAGAGGTCCAAATATCCACTTGCAGGCTTTACAAACAGAGTGTTTCCAAACTGCTCTATGAACACAAAGGTTAAACTCTGTGAGTGGAACTCACACATCCCAAAGTGGTTGCTGAGAAAGATTCTCTCTAGTTTTTATACGAAGATATTTCCTTTTCTACCGTAGTCCCAAAATCGCTTGAAATCTCCACTTGGAAATTCCACAAAAAGAGGGTTTCAAATCTGCTCTGTCTAAAGTAAGGTTCAACTCTGTCAGTTGAACACATGCAGCCCTAAGTAGTTACTGAGAATTCTTCTGTCTAGCGTTATATGCAGAAATCCCGATTCCAACGAAATCCTCAATGAGGTCCAAATATCCACTTGCAGGCTTTACAAACAGAGTGTTTCCAAACTGCTCTATGAAAACAAAGGTTAAACTCTGTGAGTGGAACTCACACATCCCAAAGTGGTTGCTGAGAATGATTCTCTCTAGTTTTTATACGAAGATATTTCCTTTTCTACCGTAGGCCCAAATCGCTTGAAATCTCCCCTTGGAAATTCCACAAAAAGAGGGTTTCAAATCTGCTCTTTCTAAAGGAAGGTTCAACTCTGTGAGTTGAACACACGCAGCCCAAAGATGTTACTGAGAATTCTTCTGTCTAGCGTTATATGCAGAAATCCCGTTTCCAACGAAATCCTCAAAGAGGTCTCAATATCCACTTGCAGACTTTACAAACAGAGTGTTTCCAGACTGCTCTATGAAAACAAAGGTTAAACACTGTGAGTGGAACTCACACATCTCAAAGTGGTTGCTGAGAATGATTCTCTCTAGTTTTTATACGAAGATACTTCCTTTTCAACCGTAGGCCCAAAATCAATTGAAATCTCCACTTGGAAATTCCACAAAAAGAGGGTTTCAAATCTGCTCTGTCTAAAGTAAGGTTCAACTCTGTCAGTTGAACACATGCAGCCCAAAGAAGTTACTGAGAATTCTTCTGCCTAGCGTTATATGCAGAAATCCCGTTTCCAACGAAATCCTCAAAGAGGTCTCAATATCCACTTGCAGACTTTACAAACAGAGTGTTTCCAGACTGATCTATGAAAACAAAGGTTAAACACTGTGAGTGGAACTCACACATCTCAAAGTGGTTGCTGAGAATGATTCTCTCTAGTTTTTATACGAAGATATTTCCTTTTCAACCGTAAGCCCAAAATCGCTTGAAATCTCCACTTGGAAATTCCACAAAATGAGGGTTTCAAATCTGCTCTGTCTAAAGTAAGGTTCAACTCTGTGAGTTCAACACATGCAGCCCAAAGAAGTTACTGAGAATTCTTCTGTCTAGCGTTATATGCAGAAATCCCGTTTCCAACGAAATCCTCAAAGAGGTCCAAATATCCACTTGCAGGCTTTACAAACAGAGTGTTTCCAAACTGCTCTATGAACACAAAGGTTAAACTCTGTGAGTGGAACTCACACATCCCAAAGTGGTTGCTGAGAATGATTCTCTCTAGTTTTTATACGAAGATATTTCCTTTTCTACCGTAGGCCCAAAATCGCTTGAAATCTCAACTTGGAAATTCCACAAAAAGAGGGTTTCAAATCTGCTCTGTCTAAAGTAAGGTTCAACTCTGTGAGTTGAACACATGCAGCCCAAAGAAGTTACTGAGAATTCTTCTGTCTGGCGTTATATGCAGAAATCCCGTTTCCAACGAAATCCTCCAAGAGGTCCAAATATCCACTTGCAGACTTTACAAACAGAGTGTTTCCAATCTGCTCTATGAAAACATAGGTTAAACTCTGTGAGTGGAACGCACACATCCCAAAGAGTTTGCAGAGAATGATTCTCTCTAGTTTTTATAGGAAGATATTTCCTTTTCTACCGTAGGCCCAAATCGCTTGAAATCTCCACTTGGAAATTCAAGAAAAAGAGGGTTTCAAATCTGCTCTGTCTAAAGGAAGGTTCAACTCTGTGAGTTGAACACATGCAGCCCAAAGAAGTTACTGACAATTCTTCTGTCTAGCGTTATATGCAGAAATCCCGTTTCCAACGATATCCTCAAAGAGGTCCAAATATCCAATTGCAGGCTTTACAAACAGAGTGTTTCCAAACTGCTCTATGAAAACAAAGGTTAAACTCTGTGAGTGGAACTCACAAATCCCAAAGTGGTTGCTGAGAATGATTCTCTCTAGTTTTTATACGAAGATATTTCCTTTTCTACCGTAGGCCCAAAATCGCTTGAAATCTCCACTTGGAAATTCCTCAAAAAGAGGGTTTAAAATCTGCTCTGTCTAAAGTAAGGTTCAACTCTGTGAGTTGAACACACGCAGCCCAAAGAAGTTACTGACAATTCTTCTGTCTAGCGTTATATGCAGAAATCCCGTTTCCAACGAAATCCTCAAAGAGGTCTCAATATCCACTTGCAGACTTTACAAACAGAGTGTTTCCAGACTGCTCTATGAAAACAAAGGTTAAACACTGTGAGTGGAACTCACACATCTCAAAGTGGTTGCTGAGAATGATTCTCTCTAGTTTTTATACGAAGATATTTCCTTTTCAACCGTAGGCCCAAAATCGATTGAAATCTCCACTTGGAAATTCCACAAAAAGAGGGTTTGAAATCTGCTCTGTCTAAAGTAAGGTTCAACTCTGTCAGTTGAACACATGCAGCCCAAAGAAGTTACTGAGAATTCTTCTGTCTAGCGTTATATGCAGAAATCCCGTTTCCAACGAAATCCTCAAAGAGGTCCAAATATCCACTTGCAGGCTTTACAAACAGAGTGTTTCCAAACTGCTCTATGAACACAAAGGTTAAACTCTGTGAGTGGAACTCACACATCCCAAAGTGGTTGCTGAGAAAGATTCTCTCTAGTTTTTATACGAAGATATTTCCTTTTCTACCGTAGTCCCAAAATCGCTTGAAATCTCCACTTGGAAATTCCACAAAAAGAGGGTTTCAAATCTGCTCTGTCTAAAGTAAGGTTCAACTCTGTCAGTTGAACACATGCAGCCCTAAGAAGTTACTGAGAATTCTTCTGTCTAGCGTTATATGCAGAAATCCCGTTTCCAACGAAATCCTCAATGAGGTCCAAATATCCACTTGCAGGCTTTACAAACAGAGTGTTTCCAAACTGCTCTATGAAAACAAAGGTTAAACTCTGTGAGTGGAACTCACACATCCCAAAGTGGTTGCTGAGAATGATTCTCTCTAGTTTTTATACGAAGATATTTCCTTTTCCACCGTAGGCCCAAATCGCTTGAAATCTCCCCTTGGAAATTCCACAAAAAGAGGGTTTCAAACCTGCTCTTTCTAAAGGAAGGTTCAACTCTGTGAGTTGAACACACGCAGACCAAAGATGTTACTGAGAATTCTTCTGTCTAGCGTTATATGCAGAAATCCCGTTTCCAACGAAATCCTCAAAGAGGTCTCAATATCCACTTGCAGACTTTACAAACAGAGTGTTTCCACACTGCTCTATGAAAACAAAGGTTAAACACTGTGAGTGGAACTCACACATCTCAAAGTGGTTGCTGAGAATGATTCTCTCTAGTTTTTATACGAAGATACTTCCTTTTCAACCGTAGGCCCAAAATCGATTGAAATCTCCACTTGGAAATTCCACAAAAAGAGGGTTTCAAATCTGCTCTGTCTAAAGTAAGGTTCAACTCTGTCAGTTGAACACATGCAGCCCAAAGAAGTTACTGAGAATTCTTCTGTCTAGCGTTATATGCAGAAATCCCGTTTCCAACGAAATCCTCAAAGAGGTCTCAATATCCACTTGCAGACTTTACAAACAGAGTGTTTCCAGACTGCTCTATGAAAGCAAAGGTTAAACACTGTGAGTGGAACTCACACATCTCAAAGTGGTTGCTGAGAATGATTCTCTCTAGTTTTTATACGAAGATATTTCCTTTTCAACCGTAAGCCCAAATCGCTTGAAATCTCCACTTGGAAATTCCACAAAAAGAGGGTTTCAAATCTGCTCTGTCTAAAGTAAGGTTCAACTCTGTCAGTTGAACACATGCAGCCCAAAGAAGTTACTGAGAATTCTTCTGTCTAGCGTTATATGCAGAAATACCGTTTCCAACGAAATCCTCAAAGAGGTCCAAATATCCACTTGCAGGCTTTACAAACAGAGTGTTTCCAAACTGCTCTATGAACACAAAGGTTAAACTCTGTGAGTGGAACTCACACATCCCAAAGTGGTTGCTGAGAATGATTCTCTCTAGTTTTTATACGAAGATATTTCCTTTTCTACCGTAGGCCCAAAATCGCTTGAAATCTCCACTTGGAAATTCCACAAAAAGAGGGTTTCAAATCTGCTCTGTCTAAAGTAAGGTTCAACTCTGTCAGTTGAACACATGCAGCCCAAAGAAGTTACTGAGAATTCTTCTGTCTAGCGTTATATGCAGAAATACCGTTTCCAACGAAATCCTCAAAGAGGTCCAAATATCCTCTTGCAGGCTTTACAAACAGAGTGTTTCCAAACTGCTCTATTAACACAAAGGTTAAACTCTGTGAGTGGAACTCACACATCCCAAAGTGGTTGCTGAGAATGATTCTCTCTAGTTTTTATACGAAGATATTTCCTTTTCTACCGTAGGCCCAAAATCGCTTGAAATCTCCACTTGGAAATTCCACAAAAAGAGGGTTTCAAATCTGCTCTGTCTAAAGTAAGGTTCAACTCTGTGAGTTGAACACATGCAGCCCAAAGAAGTTACTGAGAATTCTTCTGTCTAGCGTTATATGCAGAAATCCCGTTTCCAACGAAATCCTCAAAGAGGTCCAAATATCCACTTGCAGACTTTACAAACAGAGTGTTTCCAATCTGCTCTATGAAAACATAGGTTAAACTCTGTGAGTGGAATGCACACATCCCAAAGAGTTTGCAGAGAATGATTCTCTCTAGTTTTTATACGAAGATATTTCCTTTTCTACCGTAGGCCCAAATCGCTTGAAATCTCCACTTGGAAATTCAAGAAAAAGAGGGTTTCAAATCTGCTCTGTCTAAAGTAAGGTTCAACTCTGTGAGTTGAACACAGGCAGCCCAAAGAAGTTACTGACAATTCTTCTGTCTAGCGTTATACGCAGAAATCCCTTTTCCATCAAAATCCTCAAAGAGGTCCAAATATCCACTTGCAGATTTTACAAATAGAGTGTTTCCAAACTGCTCTATGAAAACAAAGGTTAAACTCTGTGAGAGGAACGCACACATCCCAAAGTGTTTGCTGAGAATGATTCCCTCTAGTTTTTATCTGAAGATATTTCCTTTTCTACCATAGGCCCAAATCTCTTGAAATCTCCACTTGCAAATTCCACAAAAAGAGGGTTTCAAATCTGCTCTGTCTAAAGGAAGGTTCAACTCTGTGTATTGAACACACGCAGGCCAAAGAAGTTACTGAGAATTCTTCTGTCTAGCGTTATATGCAGAAATCCCGTTTCCAACGATATCCTCAAAGAGGTCCAAATATCCAATTGCAGGCTTTACAAACAGAGTGTTTCCAAACTGCTCTATGAAAACAAAGGTTAAACTCTGTGAGTGGAACTCACAAATCCCAAAGTGGTTGCTGAGAATGATTCTCTCTAGTTTTTATACGAAGATATTTCCTTTTCTACCGTAGGCCCAAAATCGCTTGAAATCTCCACTTGGAAATTCCTCAAAAAGAGGGTTTCAAATCTGCTCTGTCTAAAGTAAGGTTCAACTCTGTGAGTTGAACACACGCAGCCCAAAGAAGTTACTGACAATTCTTCTGTCTAGCGTTATATGCAGAAATCCCGTTTCCAACGAAATCCTCAAAGAGGTCTCAATATCCACTTGCAGACTTTACAAACAGAGTGTTTCCAGACTGCTCTATGAAAACAAAGGTTAAACACTGTGAGTGGAACTCACACATCTCAAAGTGGTTGCTGAGAATGATTCTCTCTAGTTTTTATACGAAGATATTTCCTTTTCAACCGTAGGCCCAAAATCGCTTGAAATCTCCACTTGGAAATTCCACAAAAAGAGGGTTTCAAATCTGCTCTGTCTAAAGTAAGGTTCAACTCTGTCAGTTGAACACATGCAGCCCAAAGAAGTTACTGAGAATTCTTCTGTCTAGCGTTATATGCAGAAATCCCGTTTCCAACGAAATCCTCAATGAGGTCCAAATATCCACCTGCAGGCTTTACAATCAGAGTGTTTCCAAACTGCTCTATGAAAACAAAGGTTAAACTCTGTGAGTGGAACTCACACATCCCAAAGTGGTTGCTGAGAATGATTCTCTCTAGTTTTTATACGAAGATATTTCCTTTTCAACCGTAAGCCCAAAATCGCTTGAAATCTCCACTTGGAAATTCCACAAAAAGAGGGTTTCAAATCTGCTCTGTCTAAAGTAAGGTTCAACTCTGTCAGTTGAACACATGCAGCCCAAAGAAGTTACTGAGAATTCTTCTGTCTAGCGTTATATGCAGAAATACCGTTTCCAACTAAATCCTCAAAGAGGTCCAGATATCCACTTGCAGACTTTACAAACAGAGTGTTTCCAATCTGCTCTATGAAAACATAGGTTAAACTCTGTGAGTGGAACGCACACATCCCAAAGAGTTTGCAGAGAATGATTCTCTCTAGTTTTTATAGGAAGATATTTCCTTTTCTACCGTAGGCCCAAATCGCTTGAAATCTCCACTTGGAAATTCAAGAAAAAGAGGGTTTCAAATCTGCTCTGTCTAAAGTAAGGTTCAAATCTGTGAGTTGAACACAGGCAGCCCAAAGAAGTTACTGACAATTCTTCTGTCTAGCGTTATACGCAGAAATCCCGTTTCCAACAAAATCCTCAAAGAGGTCCAAATATCCACTTGCAGATTTTACAAATAGAGTGTTTCCAAACTGCTCTATGAAAACAAAGGTTAAACTCTGTGAGAGGAACGCACACATCCCAAAGTGTTTGCTGAGAATGATTCCCTCTAGTTTTTATCTGAAGATATTTCCTTTTCTACCATAGGCCCAAATCTCTTGAAATCTCCAATTGCAAATTCCACAAAAAGAGGGTTTCAAATCTGCTCTGTCTAAAGGAAGGTTCAACTCTGTGTATTGAACACACGCAGGCCAAAGAAGTTACTGAGAATTCTTCTGTCTAGCGTTATATGCAGAAATCCCGTTTCCAACGATATCCTCAAAGAGGTCCAAATATCCAATTGCAGGCTTTACAAACAGAGTGTTTCCAAACTGCTCTATGAAAACAAAGGTTAAACTCTGTGAGTGGAACTCACAAATCCCAAAGTGGTTGCTGAGAATGATTCTCTCTAGTTTTTATACGAAGATATTTCCTTTTGTACCGTAGGCCCAAAATCGCTTGAAATCTCCACTTGGAAATTCCTCAAAAAGAGGGTTTCAAATCTGCTCTGTCTAAAGTAAGGTTCAACTCTGTGAGTTGAACACACGCAGCCCAAAGAAGTTACTGACAATTCTTCTGTCTAGCGTTATATGCAGAAATCCCGTTTCCAACGAAATCCTCAAAGAGGTCTCAATATCCACTTGCAGACTTTACAAACAGAGTGTTTCCAGACTGCTCTATGAAAACAAAGGTTAAACACTGTGAGTGGAACTCACACATCTCAAAGTGGTTGCTGAGAATGATTCTCTCTAGTTTTTATACGAAGATATTTCCTTTTCAACCGTAGGCCCAAAATCGATTGAAATCTCCACTTGGAAATTCCACAAAAAGAGGGTTTCAAATCTGCTCTGTCTAAAGTAAGGTTCAACTCTGTCAGTTGAACACATGCAGCCCAAAGAAGTTACTGAGAATTCTTCTGTCTAGCGTTATAAGCAGAAATCCCGTTTCCAACGAAATCCTCAAAGAGGTCCAAATATCCACTTGCAGGCTTTACAAACAGAGTGTTTCCAAACTGCTCTATGAACACAAAGGTTAAACTCTGTGAGTGGAACTCACACATCCCAAAGTGGTTGCTGAGAAAGATTCTCTCTAGTTTTTATACGAAGATATTTCCTTTTCTACCGTAGTCCCAAAATCGCTTGAAATCTCCACTTGGAAATTCCACAAAAAGAGGGTTTCAAATCTGCTCTGTCTAAAGTAAGGTTCAACTCTGTCAGTTGAACACATGCAGCCCTAAGAAGTTACTGAGAATTCTTCTGTCTAGCGTTATATGCAGAAATCCCGATTCCAACGAAATCCTCAATGAGGTCCAAATATCCACTTGCAGGCTTTACAAACAGAGTGTTTCCAAACTGCTCTATGAAAACAAAGGTTAAACTCTGTGAGTGGAACTCACACATCCCAAAGTGGTTGCTGAGAATGATTCTCTCTAGTTTTTATACGAAGATATTTCCTTTTCTACCGTAGGCCCAAATCGCTTGAAATCTCCCCTTGGAAATTCCACAAAAAGAGGGTTTCAAATCTGCTCTTTCTAAAGGAAGGTTCAACTCTGTGAGTTGAACACACGCAGCCCAAAGATGTTACTGAGAATTCTTCTGTGTAGCGTTATATGCAGAAATCCCGTTTCCAACGAAATCCTCAAAGAGGTCTCAATATCCACTTGCAGACTTTACAAACAGAGTGTTTCCAGACTGCTCTATGAAAACAAAGGTTAAACACTGTGAGTGGAACTCACACATCTCAAAGTGGTTGCTGAGAATGATTCTCTCTAGTTTTTATACGAAGATACTTCCTTTTCAACCGTAGGCCCAAAATCAATTGAAATCTCCACTTGGAAATTCCACAAAAAGAGGGTTTCAAATCTGCTCTGTCTAAAGTAAGGTTCAACTCTGTCAGTTGAACACATGCAGCCCAAAGAAGTTACTGAGAATTCTTCTGTCTAGCGTTATATGCAGAAATCCCGTTTCCAACGAAATCCTCAAAGAGGTCTCAATATCCACTTGCAGACTTTACAAACAGAGTGTTTCCAGACTGATCTATGAAAACAAAGGTTAAACACTGTGAGTGGAACTCACACATCTCAAAGTGGTTGCTGAGAATGATTCTCTCTAGTTTTTATACGAAGATATTTCCTTTTCAACCGTAAGCCCAAAATCGCTTGAAATCTCCACTTGGAAATTCCACAAAAAGAGGGTTTCAAATCTGCTCTGTCTAAAGTAAGGTTCAACTCTGTGAGTTGAACACATGCAGCCCAAAGAAGTTACTGAGAATTCTTCTGTCTAGCGTTATATGCAGAAATCCCGTTTCCAACGAAATCCTCAAAGAGGTCCAAATATCCACTTGCAGGCTTTACAAACAGAGTGTTTCCAAACTGCTCTATGAACACAAAGGTTAAACTCTGTGAGTGGAACTCACACATCCCAAAGTGGTTGCTGAGAATGATTCTCTCTAGTTTTTATACGAAGATATTTCCTTTTCTACCGTAGGCCCAAAATCGCTTGAAATCTCCACTTGGAAATTCCACAAAAAGAGGGTTTCAAATCTGCTCTGTCTAAAGTAAGTTTCAACTCTGTGAGTTGAACACATGCAGCCCAAAGAAGTTACTGAGAATTCTTCTGTCTGGCGTTATATGCAGAAATCCCGTTTCCAACGAAATCCTCCAAGAGGTCCAAATATCCACTTGCAGACTTTACAAACAGAGTGTTTCCAATCTGCTCTATGAAAACATAGGTTAAACTCTGTGAGTGGAACGCACACATCCCAAAGAGTTTGCAGAGAATGATTCTCTCTAGTTTTTATAGGAAGATATTTCCTTTTCTACCGTAGGCCCAAATCGCTTGAAATCTCCACTTGGAAATTCAAGAAAAGAGGGTTTCAAATCTGCTCTGTCTAAAGTAAGGTTCAACTCTGTGAGTTGAACACATGCAGCCCAAAGAAGTTACTGACAATTCTTCTGTCTAGCGTTATATGCAGAAATCCCGTTTCCAACGATATCCTCAAAGAGGTCCAAATATACAATTGCAGGCTTTACAAACAGAGTGTTTCCAAACTGCTCTATGAAAACAAAGGTTAAACTCTGTGAGTGGAACTCACAAATCCCAAAGTGGTTGCTGAGAATGATTCTCTCTAGTTTTTATACGAAGATATTTCCTTTTCTACCGTAGGCCCAAAATCACTTGAAATCTCCACTTGGAAATTCCTCAAAAAGAGGGTTTAAAATCTGCTCTGTCTAAAGTAAGGTTCAACTCTGTGAGTTGAACACACGCAGCCCAAAGAAGTTACTGACGATTCTTCTGTCTAGCGTTATATGCAGAAATCCCGTTTCCAACGAAATCCTCAAAGAGGTCTCAATATCCACTTGCAGACTTTACAAACAGAGTGTTTCCAGACTGCTCTATGAAAACAAAGGTTAAACACTGTGAGTGGAACTCACACATCTCAAAGTGGTTGCTGAGAATGATTCTCTCTAGTTTTTATACGAAGATATTTCCTTTTCAACCGTAGGCCCAAAATCGATTGAAATCTCCACTTGGAAATTCCACAAAAAGAGGGTTTCAAATCTGCTCTGTCTAAAGTAAGGTTCAACTCTGTCAGTTGAACACATGCAGCCCAAAGAAGTTACTGAGAATTCTTCTGTCTAGCGTTATATGCAGAAATCCCGTTTCCAACGAAATCCTCAAAGAGGTCCAAATATCCACTTGCAGGCTTTACAAACAGAGTGTTTCCAAACTGCTCTATGAACACAAAGGTTAAACTCTGTGAGTGGAACTCACACATCCCAAAGTGGTTGCTGAGAAAGATTCTCTCTAGTTTTTATACGAAGATATTTCCTTTTCTACCGTAGTCCCAAAATCGCTTGAAATCTCCACTTGGAAATTCCACAAAAAGAGGGTTTCAAATCTGCTCTGTCTAAAGTAAGGTTCAACTCTGTCAGTTGAACACATGCAGCCCTAAGAAGTTACTGAGAATTCTTCTGTCTAGCGTTATATGCAGAAATCCCGTTTCCAACGAAATCCTCAATGAGGTCCAAATATCCACTTGCAGGCTTTACAAACAGAGTGTTTCCAAACTGCTCTATGAAAACAAAGGTTAAACTCTGTGAGTGGAACTCACACATCCCAAAGTGGTTGCTGAGAATGATTCTCTCTAGTTTTTATACGAAGATATTTCCTTTTCTACCGTAGGCCCAAATCGCTTGAAATCTCCCCTTGGAAATTCCACAAAAAGAGGGTTTCAAACCTGCTCTTTCTAAAGAAAGGTTCAACTCTGTGAGTTGAACACACGCAGCCCAAAGATGTTACTGAGAATTCTTCTGTCTAGCGTTATATGCAGAAATCCCGTTTCCAACGAAATCCTCAAAGAGGTCTCAATATCCACTTGCAGGCTTTACAAACAGAGTGTTTCCACACTGCTCTATGAAAACAAAGGTTAAACACTGTGAGTGGAACTCACACATCTCAAAATGGTTGCTGAGAATGATTCTCTCTAGTTTTTATACGAAGATACTTCCTTTTCAACCGTAGGCCCAAAATCGATTGAAATCTCCACTTGGAAATTCCACAAAAAGAGGGTTTCAAATCTGCTCTGTCTAAAGTAAGGTTCAACTCTGTCAGTTGAACACATGCAGCCCAAAGAAGTTACTGAGAATTCTTCTGTCTAGCGTTATATGCAGAAATCCCGTTTCCAACGAAATCCTCAAAGAGGTCTCAATATCCACTTGCAGACTTTACAAACAGAGTGTTTCCAGACTGCTCTATGAAAGCAAAGGTTAAACACTGTGAGTGGAACTCACACATCTCAAAGTGGTTGCTGAGAATGATTCTCTCTAGTTTTTATACGAAGATGTTTCCTTTTCAACCGTAAGCCCAAATCGCTTGAAATCTCCACTTGGAAATTCCACAAAAAGAGGGTTTCAAATCTGCTCTGTCTAAAGTAAGGTTCAACTCTGTCAGTTGAACACATGCAGCCCAAAGAAGTTACTGAGAATTCTTCTGTCTAGCGTTATATGCAGAAATACCGTTTCCAACGAAATCCTCAAAGAGGTCCAAATATCCACTTGCAGGCTTTACAAACAGAGTGTTTCCAAACTGCTCTATGAACGCAAAGGTTAAACTCTGTGAGTGGAACTCACACATCCCAAAGTGGTTGCTGAGAATGATTCTCTCTAGTTTTTATACGAAGATATTTCCTTTTCTTCCGTAGGCCCAAAATCGCTTGAAATCTCCACTTGGAAATTCCACAAAAAGAGGGTTTCAAATCTGCTCTGTCTAAAGTAAGGTTCAACTCTGTCAGTTGAACACATGCAGCCCAAAGAAGTTACTGAGAATTCTTCTGTCTAGCGTTATATGCAGAAATACCGTTTCCAACGAAATCCTCAAAGAGGTCCAAATATCCTCTTGCAGGCTTTACAAACAGAGTGTTTCCAAACTGCTCTATTAACACAAAGGTTAAACTCTGTGAGTGGAACTCACACATCCCAAAGTGGTTGCTGAGAATAATTCTCTCTAGTTTTTATACGAAGATATTTCCTTTTCTACCGTAGGCCCAAAATCGCTTGAAATCTCCACTTGGAAATTCCACAAAAAGAGGGTTTCAAATCTGCTCTGTCTAAAGTAAGGTTCAACTCTGTGAGTTGAACACATGCAGCCCAAAGAAGTTACTGAGAATTCTTCTGTCTAGCGTTATATGCAGAAATCCCGTTTCCAACGAAATCCTCAAAGAGGTCCAAATATCCACTTGCAGACTTTACAAACAGAGTGTTTCCAATCTGCTCTATGAAAACATAGGTTAAACTCTGTGAGTGGAACGCACACATCCCAAAGAGTTTGCAGAGAATGATTCTCTCTAGTTTTTATACGAAGATATTTCCTTTTCTACCGTAGGCCCAAATCGCTTGAAATCTCCACTTGGAAATTCAAGAAAAAGAGGGTTTCAAATCTGCTCTGTCTAAAGTAAGGTTCAACTCTGTGAGTTGAACACAGGCAGCCCAAAGAAGTTACTGACAATTCTTCTGTCTAGCGTTATACGCAGAAATCCCGTTTCCATCAAAATCCTCAAAGAGGTCCAAATATCCACTTGCAGATTTTACAAATAGAGTGTTTCCAAACTGCTCTATGAAAACAAAGGTTAAACTCTGTGAGAGGAACGCACACATCCCAAAGTGTTTGCTGAGAATGATTCCCTCTAGTTTTTATCTGAAGATATTTCCTTTTCTACCATAGGCCCAAATCTCTTGAAATCTCCACTTGCAAATTCCACAAAAAGAGGGTTTCAAATCTGCTCTGTCTAAAGGAAGGTTCAACTCTGTGTATTGAACACACGCAGGCCAAAGAAGTTACTGAGAATTCTTCTGTCTAGCGTTATATGCAGAAATCCCGTTTCCAACGATATCCTCAAAGAGGTCCAAATATCCAATTGCAGGCTTTACAAACAGAGTGTTTCCAAACTGCTCTATGAAAACAAAGGTTAAACTCTGTGAGTGGAACTCACAAATCCCAAAGTGGTTGCTGAGAATGATTCTCTCTAGTTTTTATACGAAGATATTTCCTTTTCTACCGTAGGCCCAAAATCGCTTGAAATCTCCACTTGGAAATTCCTCAAAAAGAGGGTTTCAAATCTGCTCTGTCTAAAGTAAGGTTCAACTCTGTGAGTTGAACACACGCAGCCCAAAGAAGTTACTGACAATTCTTCTGTCTAGCGTTATATGCAGAAATCCCGTTTCCAACGAAATCCTCAAAGAGGTCTCAATATCCACTTGCAGACTTTACAAACAGAGTGTTTCCAGACTGCTCTATGAAAACAAAGGTTAAACACTGTGAGTGGAACTCACACATCTCAAAGTGGTTGCTGAGAATGATTCTCTCTAGTTTTTATACGAAGATATTTCCTTTTCAACCGTAGGCCCAAAATCGCTTGAAATCTCCACTTGGAAATTCCACAAAAAGAGGGTTTCAAATCTGCTCTGTCTAAAGTAAGGTTCAACTCTGTCAGTTGAACACATGCAGCCCAAAGAAGTTACTGAGAATTCTTCTGTCTAGCGTTATATGCAGAAATCCCGTTTCCAACGAAATCCTCAATGAGGTCCAAATATCCACCTGCAGGCTTTACAATCAGAGTGTTTCCAAACTGCTCTATGAAAACAAAGGTTAAACTCTGTGAGTGGAACTCACACATCCCAAAGTGGTTGCTGAGAATGATTCTCTCTAGTTTTTATACGAAGATATTTCCTTTTCAACCGTAGGCCCAAAATCGCTTGAAATCTCCACTTGGAAATTCCACAAAAAGAGGGTTTCAAATCTGCTCTGTCTAAAGTAAGGTTCAACTCTGTCAGTTGAACACATGCAGCCCAAAGAAGTTACTGAGAATTCTTCTGTCTAGCGTTATATGCAGAAATACCGTTTCCAACGAAATCCTCAAAGAGGTCCCGATATCCACTTGCAGACTTTACAAACAGAGTGTTTCCAATCTGCTCTATGAAAACATAGGTTAAACTCTGTGAGTGGAACGCACACATCCCAAAGAGTTTGCAGAGAATGATTCTCTCTAGTTTTTATAGGAAGATATTTCCTTTTCTACCGTAGGCCCAAATCGCTTGAAATCTCCACTTGGAAATTCAAGAAAAAGAGGGTTTCAAATCTGCTCTGTCTAAAGTAAGGTTCAACTCTGTGAGTTGAACACAGGCAGCCCAAAGAAGTTACTGACAATTCTTCTGTCTAGCGTTATACGCAGAAATCCCGTTTCCAACAAAATCCTCAAAGAGGTCCAAATATCCACTTGCAGATTTTACAAATAGAGTGTTTCCAAACTGCTCTATGAAAACAAAGGTTAAACTCTGTGAGAGGAACGCACACATCCCAAAGTGTTTGCTGAGAATGATTCCCTCTAGTTTTTATCTGAAGATATTTCCTTTTCTACCATAGGCCCAAATCTCTTGAAATCTCCACTTGCAAATTCCACAAAAAGAGGGTTTCAAATCTGCTCTGTCTAAAGGAAGGTTCAACTCTGTGTATTGAACACACGCAGGCCAAAGAAGTTACTGAGAATTCTTCTGTCTAGCGTTATATGCAGAAATCCCGTTTCCAACGATATCCTCAAAGAGGTCCAAATATCCAATTGCAGGCTTTACAAACAGAGTGTTTCCAAACTGCTCTATGAAAACAAAGGTTAAACTCTGTGAGTGGAACTCACAAATCCCAAAGTGGTTGCTGAGAATGATTCTCTCTAGTTTTTATACGAAGATATTTCCTTTTCTACCGTAGGCCCAAAATCGCTTGAAATCTCCACTTGGAAATTCCTCAAAAAGAGGGTTTCAAATCTGCTCTGTCTAAAGTAAGGTTCAACTCTGTGAGTTGAACACACGCAGCCCAAAGAAGTTACTGACAATTCTTCTGTCTAGCGTTATATGCAGAAATCCCGTTTCCAACGAAATCCTCAAAGAGGTCTCAATATCCACTTGCAGACTTTACAAACAGAGTGTTTCCAGACTGCTCTATGAAAACAAAGGTTAAACACTGTGAGTGGAACTCACACATCTCAAAGTGGTTGCTGAGAATGATTCTCTCTAGTTTTTATACGAAGATATTTCATTTTCAACCGTAGGCCCAAAATCGATTGAAATCTCCACTTGGAAATTCCACAAAAAGAGGGTTTCAAATCTGCTCTGTCTAAAGTAAGGTTCAACTCTGTCAGTTGAACACATGCAGCCCAAAGAAGTTACTGAGAATTCTTCTGTCTAGCGTTATAAGCAGAAATCCCGTTTCCAACGAAATCCTCAAAGAGGTCCAAATATCCACTTGCAGGCTTTACAAACAGAGTGTTTCCAAACTGCTCTATGAACACAAAGGTTAAACTCTGTGAGTGGAACTCACACATCCCAAAGTGGTTGCTGAGAAAGATTCTCTCTAGTTTTTATACGAAGATATTTCCTTTTCTACCGTAGTCCCAAAATCGCTTGAAATCTCCACTTGGAAATTCCACAAAAAGAGGGTTTCAAATCTGCTCTGTCTAAAGTAAGGTTCAACTCTGTCAGTTGAACACATGCAGCCCAAAGAAGTTACTGAGAATTCTTCTGTCTAGCGTTATATGCAGAAATACCGTTTCCAACGAAATCCTCAATGAGGTCCAAATATCCACCTGCAGGCTTTACAATCAGAGTGTTTCCAAACTGCTCTATGAAAACAAAGGTTAAACTCTGTGAGTGGAACTCACACATCCCAAAGTGGTTGCTGAGAATGATTCTCTCTAGTTTTTATACGAAGATATTTCCTTTTCAACCATAAGCCCAAAATCGCTTGAAATCTCCACTTGGAAATTCCACAAAAAGAGGGTTTGAAATCTGCTCTGTCTAAAGTAAGGTTCAACTCTGTCAGCTGAACACATGCAGCCCAAAGAAGTTACTGAGAATTCTTCTGTCTAGCGTTATATGCAGAAATACCGTTTCCAACTAAATCCTCAAAGAGGTCCAGATATCCACTTGCAGACTTTACAAACAGAGTGTTTCCAATCTGCTCTATGAAAACATAGGTTAAACTCTGTGAGTGGAACGCACACATCCCAAAGAGTTTGCAGAGAATGATTCTCTCTAGTTTTTATAGGAAGATATTTCCTTTTCTACCGTAGGCCCAAATCGCTTGAAATCTCCACTTGGAAATTCAAGAAAAAGAGGGTTTCAAATCTGCTCTGTCTAAAGTAAGGTTCAACTCTGTGAGTTGAACACAGGCAGCCCAAAGAAGTTACTGACAATTCTTCTGTCTAGCGTTATACGCAGAAATCCCGTTTCCAACAAAATCCTCAAAGAGGTCCAAATATCCACTTGCAGATTTTACAAATAGAGTGTTTCCAAACTGCTCTATGAAAACAAAGGTTAAACTCTGTGAGAGGAACGCACACATCCCAAAGTGTTTGCTGAGAATGATTCCCTCTAGTTTTTATATGAAGATATTTCCTTTTCTACCATAGGCCCAAATCTCTTGAAATCTCCACTTGCAAATTCCACAAAAAGAGGGTTTCAAATCTGCTCTGTCTAAAGGAAGGTTCAACTCTGTGTATTGAACACACGCAGGCCAAAGAAGTTACTGAGAATTCTTCTGTCTAGCGTTATATGCAGAAATCCCGTTTCCAACGATATCCTCAAAGAGGTCCAAATATCCAATTGCAGGCTTTACAAACAGAGTGTTTCCAAACTGCTCTATGAAAACAAAGGTTAAACTCTGTGAGTGGAACTCACAAATCCCAAAGTGGTTGCTGAGAATGATTCTCTCTAGTTTTCATACGAAGATATTTCCTTTTCTACCGTAGGCCCAAAATCGCTTGAAATCTCCACTTGGAAATACCTCAAAAAGAGGGTTTCAAATCTGCTCTCTCTAAAGTAAGGTTCAACTTTGTGAGTTGAACACACGCAGCCCAAAGAAGTTACTGACAATTCTTCTGTCTAGCGTTATATGCAGAAATCCCGTTTCCAACGAAATCCTCAAAGAGGTCTCAATATCCACTTGCAGACTTTACAAACAGAGTGTTTCCAGACTGCTCTATGAAAACAAAGGTTATACACTGTGAGTGGAACTCACACATCTCAAAGTGGTTGCTGAGAATGATTCTCTCTAGTTTTTATACGAAGATATTTCCTTTTCAACCGTAGGCCCAAAATCGATTGAAATCTCCACTTGGAAATTCCACAAAAAGAGGGTTTCAAATCTGCTCTGTCTAAAGTAAGGTTCAACTCTGTCAGTTGAACACATGCAGCCCAAAGAAGTTACTGAGAATTCTTCTGTCTAGCGTTATAAGCAGAAATCCCGTTTCCAACGAAATCCTCAAAGAGGTCCAAATATCCACTTGCAGGCTTTACAAACAGAGTGTTTCCAAACTGCTCTATGAACACAAAGGTTAAACTCTGTGAGTGGAACTCACACATCCCAAAGTGGTTGCTGAGAAAGATTCTCTCTAGTTTTTATACGAAGATATTTCCTTTTCTACCGTAGTCCCAAAATCGCTTGAAATCTCCACTTGGAAATTCCACAAAAAGAGGGTTTCAAATCTGCTCTGTCTAAAGTAAGGTTCAACTCTGTCAGTTGAACACATGCAGCCCTAAGTAGTTACTGAGAATTCTTCTGTCTAGCATTATATGCAGAAATCCCGATTCCAACGAAATCCTCAATGAGGTCCAAATATCCACTTGCAGGCTTTACAAACAGAGTGTTTCCAAACTGCTCTATGAAAACAAAGGTTAAACTCTGTGAGTGGAACTCACACATCCCAAAGTGGTTGCTGAGAATGATTCTCTCTAGTTTTTATACGAAGATATTTCCTTTTCTACCGTAGGCCCAAATCGCTTGAAATCTCCCCTTGGAAATTCCACAAAAAGAGGGTTTCAAATCTGCTCTTTCTAAAGGAAGGTTCAACTCTGTGAGTTGAACACACGCAGCCCAAAGATGTTACTGAGAATTCTTCTGTGTAGCGTTATATGCAGAAATCCCGTTTCCAACGAAATCCTCAAAGAGGTCTCAATATCCACTTGCAGACTTTACAAACAGAGTGTTTCCAGACTGCTCTATGAAAACAAAGGTTAAACACTGTGAGTGGAACTCACACATCTCAAAGTGGTTGCTGAGAATGATTCTCTCTAGTTTTTATACGAAGATACTTCCTTTTCAACCGTAGGCCCAAAATCAATTGAAATCTCCACTTGGAAATTCCACAAAAAGAGGGTTTCAAATCTGCTCTGTCTAAAGTAAGGTTCAACTCTGTCAGTTGAACACATGCAGCCCAAAGAAGTTACTGAGAATTCTTCTGTCTAGCGTTATATGCAGAAATCCCGTTTCCAACGAAATCCTCAAAGAGGTCTCAATATCCACTTGCAGACTTTACAAACAGAGTGTTTCCAGACTGATCTATGAAAACAAAGGTTAAACACTGTGAGTGGAACTCACACATCTCAAAGTGGTTGCTGAGAATGATTCTCTCTAGTTTTTATACGAAGATATTTCCTTTTCAACCGTAAGCCCAAAATCGCTTGAAATCTCCACTTGGAAATTCCACAAAAAGAGGGTTTCAAATCTGCTCTGTCTAAAGTAAGGTTCAACTCTGTGAGTTGAACACATGCAGCCCAAAGAAGTTACTGAGAATTCTTCTGTCTAGCGTTATATGCAGAAATCCCGTTTCCAACGAAATCCTCAAAGAGGTCCAAATATCCACTTGCAGGCTTTACAAACAGAGTGTTTCCAAACTGCTCTATGAACACAAAGGTTAAACTCTGTGAGTGGAACTCACACATCACAAAGTGGTTGCTGAGAATGATTCTCTCTAGTTTTTATACGAAGATATTTCCTTTTCTACCGTAGGCCCAAAATCGCTTGAAATCTCCACTTGGAAATTCCACAAAAAGAGGGTTTCAAATCTGCTCTGTCTAAAGTAAGGTTCAACTCTGTGAGTTGAACACATGCAGCCCAAAGAAGTTACTGAGAATTCTTCTGTCTGGCGTTATATGCAGAAATCCCGTTTCCAACGAAATCCTCCAAGAGGTCCAAATATCCACTTGCAGACTTTACAAACAGAGTGTTTCCAATCTGCTCTATGAAAACATAGGTTAAACTCTGTGAGTGGAACGCACACATCCCAAAGAGTTTGCAGAGAATGATTCTCTCTAGTTTTTATAGGAAGATATTTCCTTTTCTACCGTAGGCCCAAATCGCTTGAAATCTCCACTTGGAAATTCAAGAAAAAGAGGGTTTCAAATCTGCTCTGTCTAAAGTAAGGTTCAACTCTGTGAGTTGAACACATGCAGCCCAAAGAAGTTACTGACAATTCTTCTGTCTAGCGTTATATGCAGAAATCCCGTTTCCAACGATATCCTCAAAGAGGTCCAAATATACAATTGCAGGCTTTACAAACAGAGTGTTTCCAAACTGCTCTATGAAAACAAAGGTTAAACTCTGTGAGTGGAACTCACAAATCCCAAAGTGGTTGCTGAGAATGATTCTCTCTAGTTTTTATACGAAGATATTTCCTTTTCTACCGTAGGCCCAAAATCGCTTGAAATCTCCACTTGGAAATTCCTCAAAAAGAGGGTTTCAAATCTGCTCTGTCTAAAGTAAGGTTCAACTCTGTGAGTTGAACACACGCAGCCCAAAGAAGTTACTGACAATTCTTCTGTCTAGCGTTATATGCAGAAATCCCGTTTCCAACGAAATCCTCAAAGAGGTCTCAATATCCACTTGCAGACTTTACAAACAGAGTGTTTCCAGACTGCTCTATGAAAACAAAGGTTAAACACTGTGAGTGGAACTCACACATCTCAAAGTGGTTGCTGAGAATGATTCTCTCTAGTTTTTATACGAAGATATTTCCTTTTCAACCGTAGGCCCAAAATCGATTGAAATCTCCACTTGGAAATTCCACAAAAAGAGGGTTTCAAATCTGCTCTGTCTAAAGTAAGGTTCAACTCTGTCAGTTGAACACATGCAGCCCTAAGAAGTTACTGAGAATTCTTCTGTCTAGCGTTATATGCAGAAATCCCGTTTCCAACGAAATCCTCAAAGAGGTCTCAATATCCACTTGCAGACTTTACAAACAGAGTGTTTCCAGACTGCTCTATGAAAACAAAGGTTAAACACTGTGAGTGGAACTCACACATCTCAAAGTGGTTGCTGAGAATGATTCTCTCTAGTTTTTATACGAAGATATTTCCTTTTCAACCGTAAGCCCAAATCGCTTGTAATCTCCACTTGGAAATTCCACAAAAAGAGGGTTTCAAATCTGCTCTGTCTAAAGTAAGGTTCAACTCTGTCAGTTGAACACATGCAGCCCAAAGAAGTTACTGAGAATTCTTCTGTCTAGCGTTATATGCAGAAATACCGTTTCCAACGAAATCCTCAATGAGGTCCAAATATCCACCTGCAGGCTTTACAATCAGAGTGTTTCCAAACTGCTCTATGAAAACAAAGGTTAAACTCTGTGAGTGGAACTCACACATCCCAAAGTGGTTGCTGAGAATGATTCTCTCTAGTTTTTATACGAAGATATTTCCTTTTCAACCGTAAGCCCAAAATCGCTTGAAATCTCCACTTGGAAATTCCACAAAAAGAGGGTTTCAAATCTGCTCTGTCTAAAGTAAGGTTCAACTCTGTCAGTTGAACACATGCAGCCCAAAGAAGTTACTGAGAATTCTTCTGTCTAGCGTTATATGCAGAAATACCGTTTCCAACTAAATCCTCAAAGAGGTCCAGATATCCACTTGCAGACTTTACAAACAGAGTGTTTCCAATCTGCTCTATGAAAACATAGGTTAAACTCTGTGAGTGGAACGCACACATCCCAAAGAGTTTGCAGAGAATGATTCTCTCTAGTTTTTATAGGAAGATATTTCCTTTTCTACCGTAGGCCCAAATCGCTTGAAATCTCCACTTGGAAATTCAAGAAAAAGAGGGTTTCAAATCTGCTCTGTCTAAAGTAAGGTTCAACTCTGTGAGTTGAACACAGGCAGCCCAAAGAAGTTACTGACAATTCTTCTGTCTAGCGTTATACGCAGAAATCCCGTTTCCAACAAAATCCTCAAAGAGGTCCAAATATCCACTTGCAGATTTTACAAATAGAGTGTTTCCAAACTGCTCTATGAAAACAAAGGTTAAACTCTGTGAGAGGAACGCACACATCCCAAAGTGTTTGCTGAGAATGATTCCCTCTAGTTTTTATATGAAGATATTTCCTTTTCTACCATAGGCCCAAATCTCTTGAAATCTCCACTTGCAAATTCCACAAAAAGAGGGTTTCAAATCTGCTCTGTCTAAAGGAAGGTTCAACTCTGTGTATTGAACACACGCAGGCCAAAGAAGTTACTGAGAATTCTTCTGTCTAGCGTTATATGCAGAAATCCCGTTTCCAACGATATCCTCAAAGAGGTCCAAATATCCAATTGCAGGCTTTACAAACAGAGTGTTTCCAAACTGCTCTATGAAAACAAAGGTTAAACTCTGTGAGTGGAACTCACAAATCCCAAAGTGGTTGCTGAGAATGATTCTCTCTAGTTTTCATACGAAGATATTTCCTTTTCTACCGTAGGCCCAAAATCGCTTGAAATCTCCACTTGGAAATTCCTCAAAAAGAGGGTTTCAAATCTGCTCTCTCTAAAGTAAGGTTCAACTTTGTGAGTTGAACACACGCAGCCCAAAGAAGTTACTGACAATTCTTCTGTCTAGCGTTATATGCAGAAATCCCGTTTCCAACGAAATCCTCAAAGAGGTCTCAATATCCACTTGCAGACTTTACAAACAGAGTGTTTCCAGACTGCTCTATGAAAACAAAGGTTATACACTGTGAGTGGAACTCACACATCTCAAAGTGGTTGCTGAGAATGATTCTCTCTAGTTTTTATACGAAGATATTTCCTTTTCAACCGTAGGCCCAAAATCGATTGAAATCTCCACTTGGAAATTCCACAAAAAGAGGGTTTCAAATCTGCTCTGTCTAAAGTAAGGTTCAACTCTGTCAGTTGAACACATGCAGCCCAAAGAAGTTACTGAGAATTCTTCTGTCTAGCGTTATAAGCAGAAATCCCGTTTCCAACGAAATCCTCAAAGAGGTCCAAATATCCACTTGCAGGCTTTACAAACAGAGTGTTTCCAAACTGCTCTATGAACACAAAGGTTAAACTCTGTGAGTGGAACTCACACATCCCAAAGTGGTTGCTGAGAAAGATTCTCTCTAGTTTTTATACGAAGATATTTCCTTTTCTACCGTAGTCCCAAAATCGCTTGAAATCTCCACTTGGAAATTCCACAAAAAGAGGGTTTCAAATCTGCTCTGTCTAAAGTAAGGTTCAACTCTGTCAGTTGAACACATGCAGCCCTAAGTAGTTACTGAGAATTCTTCTGTCTAGCATTATATGCAGAAATCCCGATTCCAACGAAATCCTCAATGAGGTCCAAATATCCACTTGCAGGCTTTACAAACAGAGTGTTTCCAAACTGCTCTATGAAAACAAAGGTTAAACTCTGTGAGTGGAACTCACACATCCCAAAGTGGTTGCTGAGAATGATTCTCTCTAGTTTTTATACGAAGATATTTCCTTTTCTACCGTAGGCCCAAATCGCTTGAAATCTCCCCTTGGAAATTCCACAAAAAGAGGGTTTCAAATCTGCTCTTTCTAAAGGAAGGTTCAACTCTGTGAGTTGAACACACGCAGCCCAAAGATGTTACTGAGAATTCTTCTGTGTAGCGTTATATGCAGAAATCCCGTTTCCAACGAAATCCTCAAAGAGGTCTCAATATCCACTTGCAGACTTTACAAACAGAGTGTTTCCAGACTGCTCTATGAAAACAAAGGTTAAACACTGTGAGTGGAACTCACACATCTCAAAGTGGTTGCTGAGAATGATTCTCTCTAGTTTTTATACGAAGATACTTCCTTTTCAACCGTAGGCCCAAAATCAATTGAAATCTCCACTTGGAAATTCCACAAAAAGAGGGTTTCAAATCTGCTCTGTCTAAAGTAAGGTTCAACTCTGTCAGTTGAACACATGCAGCCCAAAGAAGTTACTGAGAATTCTTCTGTCTAGCGTTATATGCAGAAATCCCGTTTCCAACGAAATCCTCAAAGAGGTCTCAATATCCACTTGCAGACTTTACAAACAGAGTGTTTCCAGACTGCTCTATGAAAACAAAGGTTAAACACTGTGAGTGGAACTCACACATCTCAAAGTGGTTGCTGAGAATGATTCTCTCTAGTTTTTATACGAAGATACTTCCTTTTCAACCGTAGGCCCAAAATCGATTGAAATCTCCACTTGGAAATTCCACAAAAAGAGGGTTTCAAATCTGCTCTGTCTAAAGTAAGGTTCAACTCTGTCAGTTGAACACATGCAGCCCAAAGAAGTTACTGAGAATTCTTCTGTCTAGCGTTATATGCAGAAATCCCGTTTCCAACGAAATCCTCAAAGAGGTCTCAATATCCACTTGCAGACTTTACAAACAGAGTGTTTCCAGACTGCTCTATGAAAACAAAGGTTAAACACTGTGAGTGGAACTCACACATCTCAAAGTGGTTGCTGAGAATGATTCTCTCTAGTTTTTATACGAAGATACTTCCTTTTCAACCGTAGGCCCAAAATCAATTGAAATCTCCACTTGGAAATTCCACAAAAAGAGGGTTTCAAATCTGCTCTGTCTAAAGTAAGGTTCAACTCTGTCAGTTGAACACATGCAGCCCAAAGAAGTTACTGAGAATTCTTCTGTCTAGCGTTATATGCAGAAATCCCGTTTCCAACGAAATCCTCAAAGAGGTCTCAATATCCACTTGCAGACTTTACAAACAGAGTGTTTCCAGACTGATCTATGAAAACAAAGGTTAAACACTGTGAGTGGAACTCACACATCTCAAAGTGGTTGCTGAGAATGATTCTCTCTAGTTTTTATACGAAGATATTTCCTTTTCAACCGTAAGCCCAAAATCGCTTGAAATCTCCACTTGGAAATTCCACAAAAAGAGGGTTTCAAATCTGCTCTGTCTAAAGTAAGGTTCAACTCTGTGAGTTGAACACATGCAGCCCAAAGAAGTTACTGAGAATTCTTCTGTCTAGCGTTATATGCAGAAATCCCGTTTCCAACGAAATCCTCAAAGAGGTCCAAATATCCACTTGCAGGCTTTACAAACAGAGTGTTTCCAAACTGCTCTATGAACACAAAGGTTAAACTCTGTGAGTGGAACTCACACATCACAAAGTGGTTGCTGAGAATGATTCTCTCTAGTTTTTATACGAAGATATTTCCTTTTCTACCGTAGGCCCAAAATCGCTTGAAATCTCCACTTGGAAATTCCACAAAAAGAGGGTTTCAAATCTGCTCTGTCTAAAGTAAGGTTCAACTCTGTGAGTTGAACACATGCAGCCCAAAGAAGTTACTGAGAATTCTTCTGTCTGGCGTTATATGCAGAAATCCCGTTTCCAACGAAATCCTCCAAGAGGTCCAAATATCCACTTGCAGACTTTACAAACAGAGTGTTTCCAATCTGCTCTATGAAAACATAGGTTAAACTCTGTGAGTGGAACGCACACATCCCAAAGAGTTTGCAGAGAATGATTCTCTCTAGTTTTTATAGGAAGATATTTCCTTTTCTACCGTAGGCCCAAATCGCTTGAAATCTCCACTTGGAAATTCAAGAAAAAGAGGGTTTCAAATCTGCTCTGTCTAAAGTAAGGTTCAACTCTGTGAGTTGAACACATGCAGCCCAAAGAAGTTACTGACAATTCTTCTGTCTAGCGTTATATGCAGAAATCCCGTTTCCAACGATATCCTCAAAGAGGTCCAAATATACAATTGCAGGCTTTACAAACAGAGTGTTTCCAAACTGCTCTATGAAAACAAAGGTTAAACTCTGTGAGTGGAACTCACAAATCCCAAAGTGGTTGCTGAGAATGATTCTCTCTAGTTTTTATACGAAGATATTTCCTTTTCTACCGTAGGCCCAAAATCGCTTGAAATCTCCACTTGGAAATTCCTCAAAAAGAGGGTTTCAAATCTGCTCTGTCTAAAGTAAGGTTCAACTCTGTGAGTTGAACACACGCAGCCCAAAGAAGTTACTGACAATTCTTCTGTCTAGCGTTATATGCAGAAATCCCGTTTCCAACGAAATCCTCAAAGAGGTCTCAATATCCACTTGCAGACTTTACAAACAGAGTGTTTCCAGACTGCTCTATGAAAACAAAGGTTAAACACTGTGAGTGGAACTCACACATCTCAAAGTGGTTGCTGAGAATGATTCTCTCTAGTTTTTATACGAAGATATTTCCTTTTCAACCGTAGGCCCAAAATCGATTGAAATCTCCACTTGGAAATTCCACAAAAAGAGGGTTTCAAATCTGCTCTGTCTAAAGTAAGGTTCAACTCTGTCAGTTGAACACATGCAGCCCTAAGAAGTTACTGAGAATTCTTCTGTCTAGCGTTATATGCAGAAATCCCGTTTCCAACGAAATCCTCAAAGAGGTCTCAATATCCACTTGCAGACTTTACAAACAGAGTGTTTCCAGACTGCTCTATGAAAACAAAGGTTAAACACTGTGAGTGGAACTCACACATCTCAAAGTGGTTGCTGAGAATGATTCTCTCTAGTTTTTATACGAAGATATTTCCTTTTCAACCGTAAGCCCAAATCGCTTGTAATCTCCACTTGGAAATTCCACAAAAAGAGGGTTTCAAATCTGCTCTGTCTAAAGTAAGGTTCAACTCTGTCAGTTGAACACATGCAGCCCAAAGAAGTTACTGAGAATTCTTCTGTCTAGCGTTATATGCAGAAATACCGTTTCCAACGAAATCCTCAATGAGGTCCAAATATCCACCTGCAGGCTTTACAATCAGAGTGTTTCCAAACTGCTCTATGAAAACAAAGGTTAAACTCTGTGAGTGGAACTCACACATCCCAAAGTGGTTGCTGAGAATGATTCTCTCTAGTTTTTATACGAAGATATTTCCTTTTCAACCGTAAGCCCAAAATCGCTTGAAATCTCCACTTGGAAATTCCACAAAAAGAGGGTTTCAAATCTGCTCTGTCTAAAGTAAGGTTCAACTCTGTCAGTTGAACACATGCAGCCCAAAGAAGTTACTGAGAATTCTTCTGTCTAGCGTTATATGCAGAAATACCGTTTCCAACTAAATCCTCAAAGAGGTCCAGATATCCACTTGCAGACTTTACAAACAGAGTGTTTCCAATCTGCTCTATGAAAACATAGGTTAAACTCTGTGAGTGGAACGCACACATCCCAAAGAGTTTGCAGAGAATGATTCTCTCTAGTTTTTATAGGAAGATATTTCCTTTTCTACCGTAGGCCCAAATCGCTTGAAATCTCCACTTGGAAATTCAAGAAAAAGAGGGTTTCAAATCTGCTCTGTCTAAAGTAAGGTTCAACTCTGTGAGTTGAACACAGGCAGCCCAAAGAAGTTACTGACAATTCTTCTGTCTAGCGTTATACGCAGAAATCCCGTTTCCAACAAAATCCTCAAAGAGGTCCAAATATCCACTTGCAGATTTTACAAATAGAGTGTTTCCAAACTGCTCTATGAAAACAAAGGTTAAACTCTGTGAGAGGAACGCACACATCCCAAAGTGTTTGCTGAGAATGATTCCCTCTAGTTTTTATATGAAGATATTTCCTTTTCTACCATAGGCCCAAATCTCTTGAAATCTCCACTTGCAAATTCCACAAAAAGAGGGTTTCAAATCTGCTCTGTCTAAAGGAAGGTTCAACTCTGTGTATTGAACACACGCAGGCCAAAGAAGTTACTGAGAATTCTTCTGTCTAGCGTTATATGCAGAAATCCCGTTTCCAACGATATCCTCAAAGAGGTCCAAATATCCAATTGCAGGCTTTACAAACAGAGTGTTTCCAAACTGCTCTATGAAAACAAAGGTTAAACTCTGTGAGTGGAACTCACAAATCCCAAAGTGGTTGCTGAGAATGATTCTCTCTAGTTTTCATACGAAGATATTTCCTTTTCTACCGTAGGCCCAAAATCGCTTGAAATCTCCACTTGGAAATTCCTCAAAAAGAGGGTTTCAAATCTGCTCTCTCTAAAGTAAGGTTCAACTTTGTGAGTTGAACACACGCAGCCCAAAGAAGTTACTGACAATTCTTCTGTCTAGCGTTATATGCAGAAATCCCGTTTCCAACGAAATCCTCAAAGAGGTCTCAATATCCACTTGCAGACTTTACAAACAGAGTGTTTCCAGACTGCTCTATGAAAACAAAGGTTATACACTGTGAGTGGAACTCACACATCTCAAAGTGGTTGCTGAGAATGATTCTCTCTAGTTTTTATACGAAGATATTTCCTTTTCAACCGTAGGCCCAAAATCGATTGAAATCTCCACTTGGAAATTCCACAAAAAGAGGGTTTCAAATCTGCTCTGTCTAAAGTAAGGTTCAACTCTGTCAGTTGAACACATGCAGCCCAAAGAAGTTACTGAGAATTCTTCTGTCTAGCGTTATAAGCAGAAATCCCGTTTCCAACGAAATCCTCAAAGAGGTCCAAATATCCACTTGCAGGCTTTACAAACAGAGTGTTTCCAAACTGCTCTATGAACACAAAGGTTAAACTCTGTGAGTGGAACTCACACATCCCAAAGTGGTTGCTGAGAAAGATTCTCTCTAGTTTTTATACGAAGATATTTCCTTTTCTACCGTAGTCCCAAAATCGCTTGAAATCTCCACTTGGAAATTCCACAAAAAGAGGGTTTCAAATCTGCTCTGTCTAAAGTAAGGTTCAACTCTGTCAGTTGAACACATGCAGCCCTAAGTAGTTACTGAGAATTCTTCTGTCTAGCATTATATGCAGAAATCCCGATTCCAACGAAATCCTCAATGAGGTCCAAATATCCACTTGCAGGCTTTACAAACAGAGTGTTTCCAAACTGCTCTATGAAAACAAAGGTTAAACTCTGTGAGTGGAACTCACACATCCCAAAGTGGTTGCTGAGAATGATTCTCTCTAGTTTTTATACGAAGATATTTCCTTTTCTACCGTAGGCCCAAATCGCTTGAAATCTCCCCTTGGAAATTCCACAAAAAGAGGGTTTCAAATCTGCTCTTTCTAAAGGAAGGTTCAACTCTGTGAGTTGAACACACGCAGCCCAAAGATGTTACTGAGAATTCTTCTGTGTAGCGTTATATGCAGAAATCCCGTTTCCAACGAAATCCTCAAAGAGGTCTCAATATCCACTTGCAGACTTTACAAACAGAGTGTTTCCAGACTGCTCTATGAAAACAAAGGTTAAACACTGTGAGTGGAACTCACACATCTCAAAGTGGTTGCTGAGAATGATTCTCTCTAGTTTTTATACGAAGATACTTCCTTTTCAACCGTAGGCCCAAAATCAATTGAAATCTCCACTTGGAAATTCCACAAAAAGAGGGTTTCAAATCTGCTCTGTCTAAAGTAAGGTTCAACTCTGTCAGTTGAACACATGCAGCCCAAAGAAGTTACTGAGAATTCTTCTGTCTAGCGTTATATGCAGAAATCCCGTTTCCAACGAAATCCTCAAAGAGGTCTCAATATCCACTTGCAGACTTTACAAACAGAGTGTTTCCAGACTGCTCTATGAAAACAAAGGTTAAACACTGTGAGTGGAACTCACACATCTCAAAGTGGTTGCTGAGAATGATTCTCTCTAGTTTTTATACGAAGATATTTCCTTTTCAACCGTAAGCCCAAATCGCTTGTAATCTCCACTTGGAAATTCCACAAAAAGAGGGTTTCAAATCTGCTCTGTCTAAAGTAAGGTTCAACTCTGTCAGTTGAACACATGCAGCCCAAAGAAGTTACTGAGAATTCTTCTGTCTAGCGTTATATGCAGAAATCCCGTTTCCAACGAAATCCTCAAAGAGGTCTCAATATCCACTTGCAGACTTTACAAACAGAGTGTTTCCAGACTGCTCTATGAAAACAAAGGTTAAACACTGTGAGTGGAACTCACACATCTCAAAGTGGTTGCTGAGAATGATTCTCTCTAGTTTTTATACGAAGATATTTCCTTTTCAACCGTAAGCCCAAATCGCTTGTAATCTCCACTTGGAAATTCCACAAAAAGAGGGTTTCAAATCTGCTCTGTCTAAAGTAAGGTTCAACTCTGTCAGTTGAACACATGCAGCCCAAAGAAGTTACTGAGAATTCTTCTGTCTAGCGTTATATGCAGAAATACCGTTTCCAACGAAATCCTCAATGAGGTCCAAATATCCACCTGCAGGCTTTACAATCAGAGTGTTTCCAAACTGCTCTATGAAAACAAAGGTTAAACTCTGTGAGTGGAACTCACACATCCCAAAGTGGTTGCTGAGAATGATTCTCTCTAGTTTTTATACGAAGATATTTCCTTTTCAACCGTAAGCCCAAAATCGCTTGAAATCTCCACTTGGAAATTCCACAAAAAGAGGGTTTCAAATCTGCTCTGTCTAAAGTAAGGTTCAACTCTGTCAGTTGAACACATGCAGCCCAAAGAAGTTACTGAGAATTCTTCTGTCTAGCGTTATATGCAGAAATACCGTTTCCAACTAAATCCTCAAAGAGGTCCAGATATCCACTTGCAGACTTTACAAACAGAGTGTTTCCAATCTGCTCTATGAAAACATAGGTTAAACTCTGTGAGTGGAACGCACACATCCCAAAGAGTTTGCAGAGAATGATTCTCTCTAGTTTTTATAGGAAGATATTTCCTTTTCTACCGTAGGCCCAAATCGCTTGAAATCTCCACTTGGAAATTCAAGAAAAAGAGGGTTTCAAATCTGCTCTGTCTAAAGTAAGGTTCAACTCTGTGAGTTGAACACAGGCAGCCCAAAGAAGTTACTGACAATTCTTCTGTCTAGCGTTATACGCAGAAATCCCGTTTCCAACAAAATCCTCAAAGAGGTCCAAATATCCACTTGCAGATTTTACAAATAGAGTGTTTCCAAACTGCTCTATGAAAACAAAGGTTAAACTCTGTGAGAGGAACGCACACATCCCAAAGTGTTTGCTGAGAATGATTCCCTCTAGTTTTTATATGAAGATATTTCCTTTTCTACCATAGGCCCAAATCTCTTGAAATCTCCACTTGCAAATTCCACAAAAAGAGGGTTTCAAATCTGCTCTGTCTAAAGGAAGGTTCAACTCTGTGTATTGAACACACGCAGGCCAAAGAAGTTACTGAGAATTCTTCTGTCTAGCGTTATATGCAGAAATCCCGTTTCCAACGATATCCTCAAAGAGGTCCAAATATCCAATTGCAGGCTTTACAAACAGAGTGTTTCCAAACTGCTCTATGAAAACAAAGGTTAAACTCTGTGAGTGGAACTCACAAATCCCAAAGTGGTTGCTGAGAATGATTCTCTCTAGTTTTCATACGAAGATATTTCCTTTTCTACCGTAGGCCCAAAATCGCTTGAAATCTCCACTTGGAAATTCCTCAAAAAGAGGGTTTCAAATCTGCTCTCTCTAAAGTAAGGTTCAACTTTGTGAGTTGAACACACGCAGCCCAAAGAAGTTACTGACAATTCTTCTGTCTAGCGTTATATGCAGAAATCCCGTTTCCAACGAAATCCTCAAAGAGGTCTCAATATCCACTTGCAGACTTTACAAACAGAGTGTTTCCAGACTGCTCTATGAAAACAAAGGTTATACACTGTGAGTGGAACTCACACATCTCAAAGTGGTTGCTGAGAATGATTCTCTCTAGTTTTTATACGAAGATATTTCCTTTTCAACCGTAGGCCCAAAATCGATTGAAATCTCCACTTGGAAATTCCACAAAAAGAGGGTTTCAAATCTGCTCTGTCTAAAGTAAGGTTCAACTCTGTCAGTTGAACACATGCAGCCCAAAGAAGTTACTGAGAATTCTTCTGTCTAGCGTTATAAGCAGAAATCCCGTTTCCAACGAAATCCTCAAAGAGGTCCAAATATCCACTTGCAGGCTTTACAAACAGAGTGTTTCCAAACTGCTCTATGAACACAAAGGTTAAACTCTGTGAGTGGAACTCACACATCCCAAAGTGGTTGCTGAGAAAGATTCTCTCTAGTTTTTATACGAAGATATTTCCTTTTCTACCGTAGTCCCAAAATCGCTTGAAATCTCCACTTGGAAATTCCACAAAAAGAGGGTTTCAAATCTGCTCTGTCTAAAGTAAGGTTCAACTCTGTCAGTTGAACACATGCAGCCCTAAGTAGTTACTGAGAATTCTTCTGTCTAGCATTATATGCAGAAATCCCGATTCCAACGAAATCCTCAATGAGGTCCAAATATCCACTTGCAGGCTTTACAAACAGAGTGTTTCCAAACTGCTCTATGAAAACAAAGGTTAAACTCTGTGAGTGGAACTCACACATCCCAAAGTGGTTGCTGAGAATGATTCTCTCTAGTTTTTATACGAAGATATTTCCTTTTCTACCGTAGGCCCAAATCGCTTGAAATCTCCCCTTGGAAATTCCACAAAAAGAGGGTTTCAAATCTGCTCTTTCTAAAGGAAGGTTCAACTCTGTGAGTTGAACACACGCAGCCCAAAGATGTTACTGAGAATTCTTCTGTGTAGCGTTATATGCAGAAATCCCGTTTCCAACGAAATCCTCAAAGAGGTCTCAATATCCACTTGCAGACTTTACAAACAGAGTGTTTCCAGACTGCTCTATGAAAACAAAGGTTAAACACTGTGAGTGGAACTCACACATCTCAAAGTGGTTGCTGAGAATGATTCTCTCTAGTTTTTATACGAAGATACTTCCTTTTCAACCGTAGGCCCAAAATCAATTGAAATCTCCACTTGGAAATTCCACAAAAAGAGGGTTTCAAATCTGCTCTGTCTAAAGTAAGGTTCAACTCTGTCAGTTGAACACATGCAGCCCAAAGAAGTTACTGAGAATTCTTCTGTCTAGCGTTATATGCAGAAATCCCGTTTCCAACGAAATCCTCAAAGAGGTCTCAATATCCACTTGCAGACTTTACAAACAGAGTGTTTCCAGACTGCTCTATGAAAACAAAGGTTAAACACTGTGAGTGGAACTCACACATCTCAAAGTGGTTGCTGAGAATGATTCTCTCTAGTTTTTATACGAAGATACTTCCTTTTCAACCGTAGGCCCAAAATCGATTGAAATCTCCACTTGGAAATTCCACAAAAAGAGGGTTTCAAATCTGCTCTGTCTAAAGTAAGGTTCAACTCTGTGAGTTGAACACATGCAGCCCAAAGAAGTTACTGAGAATTCTTCTGTCTAGCGTTATATGCAGAAATCCCGTTTCCAACGAAATCCTCAAAGAGGTCCAAATATCCACTTGCAGGCTTTACAAACAGAGTGTTTCCAAACTGCTCTATGAACACAAAGGTTAAACTCTGTGAGTGGAACTCACAAATCCCAAAGAGTTTGCAGAGAATGATTCTCTCTAGTTTTTATAGGAAGATATTTCCTTTTCTACCGTAGGCCCAAATCGCTTGAAATCTCCACTTGGAAATTCAAGAAAAAGAGGGTTTCAAATCTGCTCTGTCTAAAGTAAGGTTCAACTCTGTGAGTTGAACACATGCAGCCCAAAGAAGTTACTGACAATTCTTCTGTCTAGCGTTATATGCACAAATCCCGTTTCCAACGATATCCTCAAAGAGGTCCAAATATACAATTGCAGGCTTTACAAACAGAGTGTTTCCAAACTGCTCTATGAAAACAAAGGTTAAACTCTGTGAGTGGAACTCGCAAATCCCAAAGTGGTTGCTGAGAATGATTCTCTCTAGTTTTTATACGAAGATATTTCCTTTTCTACCGTAGGCCCAAAATCGCTTGAAATCTCCACTTGGAAATTCCTCAAAAAGAGGGTTTCAAATCTGCTCTGTCTAAAGTAAGGTTCAACTCTGTGAGTTGAACACACGCAGCCCAAAGAAGTTACTGACAATTCTTCTGTCTAGCGTTATATGCAGAAATCCCGTTTCCAACGAAATCCTCAAAGAGGTCTCAATATCCACTTGCAGACTTTACAAACAGAGTGTTTCCAGACTGCTCTATGAAAACAAAGGTTAAACACTGTGAGTGGAACTCACACATCTCAAAGTGGTTGCTGAGAATGATTCTCTCTAGTTTTTATACGAAGATATTTCCTTTTCAACCGTAGGCCCAAAATCGATTGAAATCTCCACTTGGAAATTCCACAAAAAGAGGGTTTCAAATCTGCTCTGTCTAAAGTAAGGTTCAACTCTGTCAGTTGAACACATGCAGCCCTAAGAAGTTACTGAGAATTCTTCTGTCTAGCGTTATATGCAGAAATCCCGTTTCCAACGAAATCCTCAATGAGGTCCAAATATCCACTTGCAGGCTTTACAAACAGAGTGTTTCCAAACTGCTCTATGAAAACAAAGGTTAAACTCTGTGAGTGGAACTCACACATCCCAAAGTGGTTGCTGAGAATGATTCTCTCTAGTTTTTATACGAAGATATTTCCTTTTCTACCGTAGGCCCAAATCGCTTGAAATCTCCCCTTGGAAATTCCACAAAAACAGGGTTTCAAATCTGCTCTTTCTAAAGGAAGGTTCAACTCTGTGAGTTGAACACACGCAGCCCAAAGATGTTACTGAGAATTCTTCTGTCTAGCGTTATATGCAGAAATCCCGTTTCCAACGAAATCCTCAAAGAGGTCTCAATATCCACTTGCAGACTTTACAAACAGAGTGTTTCCAGACTGCTCTATGAAAACAAAGGTTAAACACTGTGAGTGGAACTCACACATCTCAAAGTGGTTGCTGAGAATGATTCTCTCTAGTTTTTATACGAAGATACTTCCTTTTCAACCGTAGGCCCAAAATCGATTGAAATCTCCACTTGGAAATTCCACAAAAAGAGGGTTTCAAATCTGCTCTGTCTAAAGTAAGGTTCAACTCTGTCAGTTGAACACATGCAGCCCAAAGAAGTTACTGAGAATTCTTCTGTCTAGCGTTATATGCAGAAATCCCGTTTCCAACGAAATCCTCAAAGAGGTCTCAATATCCACTTGCAGACTTTACAAACAGAGTGTTTCCAGACTGCTCTATGAAAACAAAGGTTAAACACTGTGAGTGGAACTCACACATCTCAAAGTGGTTGCTGAGAATGATTCTCTCTAGTTTTTATACGAAGATATTTCCTTTTCAACCGTAAGCCCAAATCGCTTGTAATCTCCACTTGGAAATTCCACAAAAAGAGGGTTTCAAATCTGCTCTGTCTAAAGTAAGGTTCAACTCTGTCAGTTGAACACATGCAGCCCAAAGAAGTTACTGAGAATTCTTCTGTCTAGCGTTATATGCAGAAATACCGTTTCCAACGAAATCCTCAAAGAGGTCCAAATATCCACTTGCAGGCTTTACAAACAGAGTGTTTCCAAACTGCTCTATGAACACAAAGGTTAAACTCTGTGAGTGGAACTCACACATCCCAAAGTGGTTGCTGAGAATGATTCTCTCTAGTTTTTATACGAAGATATTTCCTTTTCTACCGTAGGCCCAAAATCGCTTGAAATCTCCACTTGGAAATTCCACAAAAAGAGGGTTTCAAATCTGCTCTGTCTAAAGTAAGGTTCAACTCTGTCAGTTGAACACATGCAGCCCAAAGAAGTTACTGAGAATTCTTCTGTCTAGCGTTATATGCAGAAATCCCGTTTCCAACGAAATCCTCAAAGAGGTCCAAATATCCACTTGCAGGCTTTACAAACAGAGTGTTTCCAAACTGCTCTATGAACACAAAGGTTAAACTCTGTGAGTGCAACTCACACATCCCAAAGTGGTTGCTGAGAATGATTCTCTCTAGTTTTTATACGAAGATATTTCCTTTTCTACCGTAGGCCCAAAATCGCTTGAAATCTCCACTTGGAAATTCAAGAAAAAGAGGGTTTCAAATCTGCTCTGTCTAAAGTAAGGTTCAACTCTGTGAGTTGAACACACGCAGCCCAAAGAAGTTACTGAGAATTCTTCTGTCTAGCGTTATATGCAGAAATCCCGTTTCCAACGAAATCCTCAAAGAGGTCCAAATATCCACTTGCAGACTTTACAAACAGGGTGTTTCCAATCTGCTCTATGAAAACATAGGTTAAACTCGGTGAGTGGAACGCACACATCCCAAAGAGTTTGCAGAGAATGATTCTCTCTAGTTTTTATACGAAGATATTTCCTTTTCTACCGTACGCCCAAATCGCTTGAAATCTCCACTTGGAAATTCAAGAAAAAGAGGGTTTCAAATCTGCTCTGTCTAAAGTAAGGTTCAACTCTGTGAGTTGAACACACGCAGCCCAAAGAAGTTACTGACAATTCTTCTGTCTAGCGTTATATGCAGAAATCCCGTTTCCAACGAAATCCTCAAAGAGGTCTCAATATCCACTTGCAGACTTTACAAACAGAGTGTTTCCAGACTGCTCTATGAAAACAAAGGTTAAACACTGTGAGTGGAACTCACACATCTCAAAGTGGTTGCTGAGAATGATTCTCTCTAGTTTTTATACGAAGATATTTCCTTTTCAACCGTAGGCCCAAAATCGATTGAAATCTCCACTTGGAAATTCCACAAAAAGAGGGTTTCAAATCTGCTCTGTCTAAAGTAAGGTTCAACTCTGTGAGTTGAACACATGCAGCCCTAAGAAGTTACTGAGAATTCTTCTGTCTAGCGTTATATGCAGAAATCCCGTTTCCAACGAAATCCTCAATGAGGTCCAAATATCCACTTGCAGGCTTTACAAACAGAGTGTTTCCAAACTGCTCTATGAAAACAAAGGTTAAACTCTGTGAGTGGAACTCACACATCCCAAAGTGGTTGCTGAGAATGATTCTCTCTAGTTTTTATACGAAGATATTTCCTTTTCTACCGTAGGCCCAAATCGCTTGAAATCTCCCCTTGGAAATTCCACAAAAAGAGGGTTTCAAATCTGCTCTTTCTAAAGGAACGTTCAACTCTGTGAGTTGAACACACGCAGCCCAAAGATGTTACTGAGAATTCTTCTGTCTAGCGTTATATGCAGAAATCCCGTTTCCAACGAAATCCTCAAAGAGGTCTCAATATCCACTTGCAGACTTTACAAACAGACTGTTTCCAGACTGCTCTATGAAAACAAAGGTTAAACACTGTGAGTGGAACTCACACATCTCAAAGTGGTTGCTGAGAATGATTCTCTCTAGTTTTTATACGAAGATACTTCCTTTTCAACCGTAGGCCCAAAATCGATTGAAATCTCCACTTGGAAATTCCACAAAAAGAGGGTTTCAAATCTGCTCTGTCTAAAGTAAGGTTCAACTCTGTCAGTTGAACACATGCAGCCCAAAGAAGTTACTGAGAATTCTTCTGTCTAGCGTTATATGCAGAAATCCCGTTTCCAACGAAATCCTCAAAGAGGTCTCAATATCCACTTGCAGACTTTACAAACAGAGTGTTTCCAGACTGCTCTATGAAAACAAAGGTTAAACACTGTGAGTGGAACTCACACATCTCAAAGTGGTTGCTGAGAATGATTCTCTCTAGTTTTTATACGAAGATATTTCCTTTTCAACCGTAAGCCCAAAATCGCATGAAATCTCCACTTGGAAATTCCACAAAAAGAGGGTTTCAAATCTGCTCTGTCTAAAGTATGGTTCAACTCTGTCAGTTGAACACATGCAGCCCAAAGAAGTTACTGAGAATTCTTCTGTCTAGCGTTATATGCAGAAATCCCGTTTCCAACGAAATCCTCAAAGAGGTCCAAATATCCACTTGCAGGCTTTACAAACAGAGTGTTTCCAAACTGCTCTATGAACACAAAGGTTAAACTCTGTGAGTGGAACTCACACATCCCAAAGTGGTTGCTGAGAATGATTCTCTCTAGTTTTTATACGAAGATATTTCCTTTTCTACCGTAGGCCCAAAATCGCTTGAAATCTCCACTTGGAAATTCCACAAAAAGAGGGTTTCAAATCTGCTCTGTCTAAAGTAAGGTTCAACTCTGTGAGTTGAACACATGCAGCCCAAAGAAGTTACTGAGAATTCTTCTGTCTAGCGTTATATGCAGAAATCCCGTTTCCAACGAAATCCTCAAAGAGGTCCAAATATCCACTTGCAGGCTTTACAAACAGAGTGTTTCCAAACTGCTCTATGAACACAAAGGTTAAACTCTGTGAGTGGAACTCACACATCCCAAAGTGGTTGCTGAGAATGATTCTCTCTAGTTTTTATACGAAGATATTTCCTTTTCTACCGTAGGCCCAAAATCGCTTGAAATCTCCACTTGGAAATTCCACAAAAAGAGGGTTTCAAATCTGCTCTGTCTAAAGTAAGGTTCAACTCTGTGAGTTGAACACATGCAGCCCAAAGAAGTTACTGAGAATTCTTCTGTCTGGCGTTATATGCAGAAATGCCGTTTCCAACGAAATCCTCCAAAAGGTCCAAATATCCACTTGCAGACTTTACAAACAGAGTGTTTCCAATCTGCTCTATGAAAACATAGGTTAAACTCTGTGAGTGGAACGCACACATCCCAAAGAGTTTGCAGAGAATGATTCTCTCTAGTTTTTATAGGAAGATATTTCCTTTTCTACCGTAGGCCCAAATCGCTTGAAACCTCCACTTGGAAATTCAAGAAAAAGAGGGTTTCAAATCTGCTCTGTCTAAAGTAAGGTTCAACTCTGTGAGTTGAACACAGGCAGCCCAAAGAAGTTACTGACAATTCTTCTGTCTAGCGTTATACGCAGAAATCCCGTTTCCAACAAAATCCTCAAAGAGGTCCAAATATCCACTTGCAGATTTTACAAATAGAGTGTTTCCAAACTGCTCTATGAAAACAAAGGTTAAACTCTGTGAGAGGAACGCACACATCCCAAAGTGTTTGCTGAGAATGATTCCCTCTAGTTTTTATATGAAGATATTTCCTTTTCTACCATAGGCCCAAATCTCTTGAAATCTCCACTTGCAAATTCCACAAAAAGAGGGTTTCAAATCTGCTCTGTCTAAAGGAAGGTTCAACTCTGTGTATTGAACACACGCAGGCCAAAGAAGTTACTGAGAATTCTTCTGTCTAGCGTTATATGCAGAAATCCCGTTTCCAACGATATCCTCAAAGAGGTCCAAATATACAATTGCAGGCTTTACAAACAGAGTGTTTCCAAACTGCTCTATGAAAACAAAGGTTAAACTCTGTGAGTGGAACTCACAAATCCCAAAGTGGTTGCTGAGAATGATTCTCTCTAGTTTTTATACGAAGATATTTCCTTTTCTACCGTAGGCCCAAAATCGCTTGAAATCTCCACTTGGAAATTCCTCAAAAAGAGGGTTGCAAATCTGCTCTGTCTAAAGTAAGGTTCAACTCTGTGAGTTGAACACACGCAGCCCAAAGAAGTTACTGACAATTCTTCTGTCTAGCGTTATATGCAGAAATCCCGTTTCCAACGAAATCCTCAAAGAGGTCTCAATATCCACTTGCAGACTTTACAAACAGAGTGTTTCCAGACTGCTCTATGAAAACAAAGGTTAAACACTGTGAGTGGAACTCACACATCTCAAAGTGGTTGCTGAGAATGATTCTCTCTAGTTTTTATACGAAGATATTTCCTTTTCAACCGTAGGCCCAAAATCGATTGAAATCTCCACTTGGAAATTCCACAAAAAGAGGGTTTCAAATCTGCTCTGTCTAAAGTAAGGTTCAACTCTGTCAGTTGAACACATGCAGCCCAAAGAAGTTACTGAGAATTCTTCTGTCTAGCGTTATATGCAGAAATCCCGTTTCCAACGAAATCCTCAAAGAGGTCCAAATATCCACTTGCAGGCTTTACAAACAGAGTGTTTCCAAACTGCTCTATGAACACAAAGGTTAAACTCTGTGAGTGGAACTCACACATCCCAAAGTGGTTGCTGAGAAAGATTCTCTCTAGTTTTTATACGAAGATATTTCCTTTTCTACCGTAGTCCCAAAATCGCTTGAAATCTCCACTTGGAAATTCCACAAAAAGAGGGTTTCAAATCTGCTCTGTCTAAAGTAAGGTTCAACTCTGTCAGTTGAACACATGCAGCCCTAAGAAGTTACTGAGAATTCTTCTGTCTAGCGTTATATGCAGAAATCCCGTTTCCAACGAAATCCTCAATGAGGTCCAAATATACACTTGCAGGCTTTACAAACAGAGTGTTTCCAAACTGCTCTATGAAAACAAAGGTTAAACTCTGTGAGTGGAACTCACACATCCCAAAGTGGTTGCTGAGAATGATTCTCTCTAGTTTTTATACGAAGATAATTCCTTTTCTACCGTAGGCCCAAATCGCTTGAAATCTCCCCTTGGAAATTCCACAAAAAGAGGGTTTCAAATCTGCTCTTTCTAAAGGAAGGTTCAACTCTGTGAGTTGAACACACGCAGCCCAAAGATGTTACTGAGAATTCTTCTGTCTAGCGTTATATGCAGAAATCCCGTTTCCAACGAAATCCTCAAAGAGGTCTCAATATCCACTTGCAGACTTTACAAACTGAGTGTTTCCAGACTGCTCTATGAAAACAAAGCTTAAACACTGTGAGTGGAACTCACACATCTCAAAGTGGTTGCTGAGAATGATTCTCTCTAGTTTTTATACGAAGATACTTCCTTTTCAACCGTAGGCCCAAAATCGATTGAAATCTCCACTTGGAAATTCCACAAAAAGAGGGTTTCAAATCTGCTCTGTCTAAAGTAAGGTTCAACTCTGTCAGTTGAACACATGCAGCCCAAAGAAGTTACTGAGAATTCTTCTGTCTAGCGTTATATGCAGAAATCCCGTTTCCAACGAAATCCTCAAAGAGGTCTCAATATCCACTTGCAGACTTTACAAACAGAGTGTTTCCAGACTGCTCTATGAAAACAAAGGTTAAACACTGTTAGTGGAACTCACACATCTCAAAGTGGTTGCTGAGAATGATTCTCTCTAGTTTTTATACGAAGATATTTCCTTTTCAACCGTAAGCCCAAATCGCTTGAAATCTCCACTTGGAAATTCCACAAAAAGAGGGTTTCAAATCTGCTCTGTCTAAAGTAAGGTTCAACTCTGTCAGTTGAACACATGCAGCCCAAAGAAGTTACTGAGAATTCTTCTGTCTAGCGTTATATGCAGAAATACCGTTTCCAACGAAATCCTCAAAGAGGTCCAAATATCCACTTGCAGGCTTTACAAACAGAGTGTTTCCAAACTGCTCTATGAACACAAAGGTTAAACTCTGTGAGTGGAACTCACACATCCCAAAGTGGTTGCTGAGAATGATTCTCTCTAGTTTTTATACGAAGATATTTCCTTTTCTACCGTAGGCCCAAAATCGCTTGAAATCTCCACTTGGAAATTCCACAAAAAGAGGGTTTCAAATCTGCTCTGTCTAAAGTAAGGTTCAACTCTGTCAGTTGAACACATGCAGCCCAAAGAAGTTACTGAGAATTCTTCTGTCTAGCGTTATATGCAGAAATCCCGTTTCCAACGAAATCCTCAAAGAGGTCCAAATATCCACTTGCAGGCTTTACAAACAGAGTGTTTCCAAACTGCTCTATGAACACAAAGGTTAAACTCTGTGAGTGCCACTCACACATCCCAAAGTGGTTGCTGAGAATGATTCTCTCTAGTTTTTATACGAAGATATTTCCTTTTCTACCGTAGGCCCAAAATCGCTTGAAATCTCCACTTGGAAATTCCACAAAAAGAGGGTTTCAAATCTGCTCTGTCTAAAGTAAGGTTCAACTCTGTGAGTTGAACACATGCAGCCCAAAGAAGTTACTGAGAATTCTTCTGTCTAGCGTTATATGCAGAAATCCCGTTTCCAACGAAATCCTCAAAGAGGTCCAAATATCCACTTGCAGACTTTACAAACAGAGTGTTTCCAAACTGCTCTATGAAAACAAAGGTTAAACTCTGTGAGAGGAACGCACACATCCCAAAGTGTTTGCTGAGAATGATTCCCTCTAGTTTTTATATGAAGATATTTCCTTTTCTACCATAGGCCCAAATCTCTTGAAATCTCCACTTGCAAATTCCACAAAAAGAGGGTTTCAAATCTGCTCTGTCTAAAGGAAGGTTCAACTCTGTGTATTGAACACACGCAGGCCAAAGAAGTTACTGAGAATTCTTCTGTCTAGCGTTATATGCAGAAATCCCGTTTCCAACGATATCCTCAAAGAGGTCCAAATATCCAATTGCAGGCTTTACAAACAGAGTGTTTCCAAACTGCTCTATGAAAACAAAGGTTAAACTCTGTGAGTGGAACTCACAAATCCCAAAGTGGTTGCTGAGAATGATTCTCTCTAGTTTTTATACGAAGATATTTCCTTTTCTACCGTAGGCCCAAAATCGCTTGAAATCTCCACTTGGAAATTCCTCAAAAAGAGGGTTTCAAATCTGCTCTGTCTAAAGTAAGGTTCAACTCTGTGAGTTGAACACACGCAGCCCAAAGAAGTTACTGACAATTCTTCTGTCTAGCGTTATATGCAGAAATCCCGTTTCCAACGAAATCCTCAAAGAGGTCTCAATATCCACTTGCAGACTTTACAAACAGAGTGTTTCCAGACTGCTCTATGAAAACAAAGGTTAAACACTGTGAGTGGAACTCACACATCTCAAAGTGGTTGCTGAGAATGATTCTCTCTAGTTTTTATACGAAGATATTTCCTTTTCAACCGTAGGCCCAAAATCGATTGAAATCTCCACTTGGAAATTCCACAAAAAGAGGGTTTCAAATCTGCTCTGTCTAAAGTAAGGTTCAACTCTGTCAGTTGAACACATGCAGCCCAAAGAAGTTACTGAGAATTCTTCTGTCTAGCGTTATATGCAGAAATCCCGTTTCCAACGAAATCCTCAAAGAGGTCCAAATATCCACTTGCAGGCTTTACAAACAGAGTGTTTCCAAACTGCTCTATGAAAACAAAGGTTAAACTCTGTGAGTGGAACTCACACATCTCAAAGTGGTTGCTGAGAATGATTCTCTCTAGTTTTTATACGAAGATATTTCCTTTTCTACCGTAGGCCCAAATCGCTTGAAATCTCCCCTTGGAAATTCCACAAAAAGAGGGTTTCAAATCTGCTCTTTCTAAAGGACGGTTCAACTCTGTGAGTTGAACACACGCAGCCCAAAGAAGTTACTGAGAATTCTTCTGTCTAGCGTTATATGCAGAAATCCCGTTTCCAACGAAATCCTCAAAGAGGTCTCAATATCCACTTGCAGACTTTACAAACAGAGTGTTTCCAGACTGCTCTATGAAAACAAAGGTTAAACACTGTGAGTGGAACTCACACATCTCAAAGTGGTTGCTGAGAATGATTCTCTCTAGTTTTTATACGAAGATACTTCCTTTTCAACTGTAGGCCCAAAATCGTTTGAAATCTCCACTTGGAAATTCCACAAAAAGAGGGTTTCAAATCTGCTCTGTCTAAAGTAAGGTTCAACTCTGTCAGTTGAACACATGCAGCCCAAAGAAGTTACTGAGAATTCTTCTGTCTAGCGTTATATGCTGAAATCCCGTTTCCAACGAAATCCTCAAAGAGGTCCAAATATCCACTTGCAGGCTTTACAAACAGAGTGTTTCCAAACTGCTCTGTGAACACAAAGGTTAAACTCTGTGAGTGGAACTCACACATCCCAAAGTGGTTGCTGAGAATGATTCTCTCTAGTTTTTATACGAAGATATTTCCTTTTCTACCGTAGGCCCAAAATCGCTTGAAATCTCCACTTGGAAATTCCACAAAAAGAGGGTTTCAAATCTGCTCTGTCTAAAGTAAGGTTCAACTCTGTCAGTTGAACACATGCAGCCCAAAGAAGTTACTGAGAATTCTTCTGTCTAGCGTTATATGCAGAAATCCCGTTTCCAACGAAATCCTCAATGAGGTCCAAATATCCACCTGCAGGCTTTACAATCAGAGTGTTTCCAAACTGCTCTATGAAAACAAAGGTTAAACTCTGTGAGTGGAACTCACACATCCCAAAGTGGTTGCTGAGAATGATTCTCTCTAGTTTTTATACGAAGATATTTCCTTTTCAACCGTAAGCCCAAAATCGCTTGAAATCTCCACTTGGAAATTCCACAAAAAGAGGGTTTCAAATCTGCTCTGTCTAAAGTAAGGTTCAACTCTGTCAGTTGAACACATGCAGCCGAAAGAAGTTACTGAGAATTCTTCTGTCTAGCGTTATATGCAGAAATACCGTTTCCAACTAAATCCTCAAAGAGGTCCAAATATCCACTTGCAGGCTTTACGAACAGAGTGTTTCCAAACTGCTCTATGAACACAAAGGTTAAACTCTGTGAGTGGAACTCACACATCCCAAAGTTGTTGCTGATAATGATTCTCTCTAGTTTTTATACGAAGATATTTCCTTTTCTACCGTAGGCCCAAAATCGCTTGAAATCTCCACTTGGAAATTCCACAAAAAGAGGGTTTCAAATCTGCTCTGTCTAAAGTAAGGTTCAACTCTGTCAGTTGAACACATGCAGCCCAAAGAAGTTACTGAGAATTCTTCTGTCTAGCGTTATATGCAGAAATACCGTTTCCAACGAAATCCTCAAAGAGGTCCAAATATCCTCTTGCAGGCTTTACAAACAGAGTGTTTCCAAACTGCTCTATGAACACAAAGGTTAAACTCTGTGAGTGGAACTCACACATCCCAAAGTGGTTGCTGAGAATGATTCTCTCTAGTTTTTATACGAAGATATTTCCTTTTCTACCGTAGGCCAAAAATCGCTTGAAATCTCCACTTGGAAATTCCACAAAAAGAGGGTTTCAAATCTGCTCTGTCTAAAGTAAGGTTCAACTCTGTGAGTTGAACACATGCAGCCCAAAGAAGTTACTGAGAATTCTTCTGTCTAGCGTTATATGCAGAAATCCCGTTTCCAACGAAATCCTCAAAGAGGTCCAAATATCCACTTGCAGACTTTACAAACAGAGTGTTTCCAATCTGCTCTATGAAAACATAGGTTAAACTCTGTGAGTGGAACGCACACATCCCAAAGAGTTTGCAGAGAATGATTCTCTCTAGTTTTTATACGAAGATATTTCCTTTTCTACCGTAGACCCAAATCGCTTGAAATCTCCACTTGGAAATTCAAGAAAAAGAGGGTTTCAAATCTGCTCTGTCTAAAGTAAGGTTCAACTCTGTGAGTTGAACACAGGCAGCCCAAAGAAGTTACTGACAATTCTTCTGTCTAGCGTTATACGCAGAAATCCCGTTTCCATCAAAATCCTCAAAGAGGTCCAAATATCCACTTGCAGATTTTACAAATAGAGTGTTTCCAAACTGCTCTATGAAAACAAAGGTTAAACTCTGTGAGAGGAACGCACACATCCCAAAGAGTTTGCTGAGAATGATTCCCTCTAGTTTTTATATGAAGATATTTCCTTTTCTACCATAGGCCCAAATCTCTTGAAATCTCCACTTGCAAATTCCACAAAAAGAGGGTTTCAAATCTGCTCTGTCTAAAGGAAGGTTCAACTCTGCGTATTGAACACACGCAGGCCAAAGAAGTTACTGAGAATTCTTCTGTCTAGCGTTATATGCAGAAATCCCGTTTCCAACGATATCCTCAAAGAGGTCCAAATATCCAATTGCAGGCTTTACAAACAGAGTGTTTCCAAACTGCTCTATGAAAACAAAGGTTAAACTCTGTGAGTGGAACTCACAAATCCCAAAGTGGTTGCTGAGAATGATTCTCTCTAGTTTTTATACGAAGATATTTCCTTTTCTACCGTAGGCCCAAAATCGCTTGAAATCTCCACTTGGAAATTCCTCAAAAAGAGGGTTTCAAATCTGCTCTGTCTAAAGTAAGGTTCAACTCTGTGAGTTGAACACACGCAGCCCAAAGAAGTTACTGACAATTCTTCTGTCTAGCGTTATATGCAGAAATCCCGTTTCCAACGAAATCCTCAAAGAGGTCTCAATATCCACTTGCAGACTTTACAAACAGAGTGTTTCCAGACTGCTCTATGAAAACAAAGGTTAAACACTGTGAGTGGAACTCACACATCTCAAAGTGGTTGCTGAGAATGATTCTCTCTAGTTTTTATACGAAGATATTTCCTTTTCAACCGTAGACCCAAAATCACTTGAAATCTCCACTTGGAAATTCCACAAAAAGAGGGTTTCAAATCTGCTCTGTCTAAAGTAAGGTTCAACTCTGTCAGTTGAACACATGCAGCCCAAAGAAGTTACTGAGAATTCTTCTGTCTAGCGTTATATGCAGAAATCCCGTTTCCAACGAAATCCTCAATGAGGTCCAAATATCCACCTGCAGGATTTACAATCAGAGTGTTTCCAAACTGCTCTATGAAAACAAAGGTTAAACTCTGTGAGTGGAACTCACACATCCCAAAGTGGTTGCTGAGAATGATTCTCTCTAGTTTTTATACGAAGATATTTCCTTTTCAACCGTAAGCCCAAAATCGCTTGAAATCTCCACTTGGAAATTCCACAAAAAGAGGGTTTCAAATCTGCTCTGTCTAAAGTAAGGTTCAACTCTGTCAGTTGAACACATGCAGCCCAAAGAAGTTACTGAGAATTCTTCTGTCTAGCGTTATATGCAGAAATACCGTTTCCAACGAAATCCTCAAAGAGGTCCAAATATCCTCTTGCAGGCTTTACAAACAGAGTGTTTCCAAACTGCTCTATTAACACAAAGGTTAAACTCGGTGAGTGGAACACACACATCCCAAAGTGGTTGCTGAGAATGATTCTCTCTAGTTTTTATACGAAGATATTCCCTTTTCTACCGTAGGCCCAAAATCGCTTGAAATCTCCACTTGGAAATTCCACAAAAAGAGGGTTTCAAATCTGCTCTGTCTAAAGTAAGGTTCAACTCTGTGAGTTGAACACATGCAGCCCAAAGAAGTTACTGAGAATTCTTCTGTCTAGCGTTATATGCAGAAATCCCGTTTCCAACGAAATCCTCAAAGAGGTCCAAATATCCACTTGCAGACTTTACAAACAGAGTGTTTCCAATCTGCTCTATGAAAACATAGGTTAAACTCTGTGAGTGGAATGCACACATCCCAAAGAGTTTGCAGAGAATGATTCTCTCTAGTTTTTATACGAAGATATTTCCTTTTCTACCGTAGGCCCAAATCGCTTGAAATCTCCACTTGGAAATTCAAGAAAAAGAGGGTTTCAAATCTGCTCTGTCTAAAGTAAGGTTCAACTCTGTGAGTTGAACACAGGCAGCCCAAAGAAGTTACTAACAATTCTTCTGTCTAGCGTTATACGCAGAAATCCCGTTTCCATCAAAATCCTCAAAGATGTCCAAATATCCACTTGCAGATTTTACAAATAGAGTGTTTCCAAACTGCTCTATGAAAACAAAGGTTAAACTCTGTGAGAGGAACGCAGACATCCCAAAGTGTTTGCTGAGAATGATTCCCTCTAGTTTTTATATGAAGATATTTCCTTTTCTACCATAGGCCCAAATCTCTTGAAATCTCCACTTGCAAATTCCACAAAAAGAGGGTTTCAAATCTGCTCTGTCTAAAGGAAGGTTCAACTCTGTGTATTGAACACACGCAGGCCAAAGAAGTTACTGAGAATTCTTCTGTCTAGCGTTATATGCAGAAATCCCGTTTCCAACGATATCCTCAAAGAGGTCCAAATATCCAATTGCAGGCTTTACAAACAGAGTGTTTCCAAACTGCTCTATGAAAACAAAGGTTAAACTCTGTGAGTGGAACTCACAAATCCCAAAGTGGTTGCTGAGAATGATTCTCTCTAGTTTTTATACGAAGATATTTCCTTTTCTACCGTAGGCCCAAAATCGCTTGAAATCTCCACTTGGAAATTCCTCAAAAAGAGGGTTTCAAATCTGCTCTGTCTAAAGTAAGGTTCAACTCTGTGAGTTGAACACACGCAGCCCAAAGAAGTTACTGACAATTCTTCTGTCTAGCGTTATATGCAGACATCCCGTTTCCAACGAAATCCTCAAAGAGGTCTCAATATCCACTTGCAGACTTTACAAACAGAGTGTTTCCAGACTGCTCTATGAAAACAAAGGTTAAACACTGTGAGTGGAACTCACACATCTCAAAGTGGTTGCTGAGAATGATTCTCTCTAGTTTTTATACGAAGATATTTCCTTTTCAACCGTAGGCCCAAAATCGATTGAAATCTCCACTTGGAAATTCCACAAAAAGAGGGTTTCAAATCTGCTCTGTCTAAAGTAAGGTTCAACTCTGTGAGTTGAACACATGCAGCCCAAAGAAGTTACTGAGAATTCTTCTGTCTAGCGTTATATGCAGAAATCCCGTTTCCAACGAAATCCTCAAAGAGGTCCAAATATCCACTTGCAGGCTTTTCAAACAGAGTGTTTCCAAACTGCTCTATGAACACAAAGGTTAAACTCTGTGAGTGGAACTCACACATCCCAAAGTGGTTGCTGAGAATGATTCTCTCTAGTTTTTATACGAAGATATTTCCTTTTCTACCGTAGTCCCAAAATCGCTTGAAATCTCCACTTGGAAATTCCACAAAAAGAGGGTTTCAAATCTGCTCTTTCTAAAGGAAGGTTCAACTCTGTGAGTTGAACACACGCAGCCCAAAGATGTTACTGAGAATTCTTCTGTCTAGCGTTATATGCAGAAATCCCGTTTCCAACGAAATCCTCAAAGAGGTCTCAATATCCACTTGCAGACTTTACAAACAGAGTGTTTCCAGACTGCTCTATGAACACAAAGGTTAAACTCTGTGAGTGGAACTCACACATCCCAAAGTGGTTGCTGAGAATGATTCTCTCTAGTTTTTATACTAAGATATTTCCTTTTCAACCGTAGGCCCAAAATCGCTTGAAATCTCCACTTGGAAATTCCACAAAAAGAGGGTTTCAAATCTGCTCTGTCTAAAGTAAGGTTCAACTCTGTGAGTTGAACACATGCAGCCCAAAGAAGTTACTGAGAATTCTTCTGTCTAGCGTTATATGCAGAAATCCCGTTTCCAACGAAATCCTCAAAGAGGTCCAAATATCCACTTGCAGGCTTTACAAACACAGTGTTTCCAAACTGCTCTATGAACACAAAGGTTAAACTCTGTGAGTGGAACTCACACATCCCAAAGTGGTTGCTGAGAATGATTCTCTCTAGTTTTTATACGAAGATATTTCCTTTTCTACCGTAGGCCCAAAATCGCTTGAAATCTCCACTTGGAAATTCCACAAAAAGAGGGTTTCAAATCTGCTCTGTCTAAAGTAAGGTTCAACTCTGTGAGTTGAACACACGCAGCTCAAAGAAGTTACTGAGAATTCTTCTGTCTAGCGTTATATGCAGAAATCCCGTTTCCAACGAAATCCTCAAAGAGGTCCAAATATCCACTTGCAGACTTTACAAACAGGGTGTTTCCAATCTGCTCTATGAAAACATAGGTTAAACTCGGTGAGTGGAACGCACACATCCCAAAGAGTTTGCAGAGAATGATTCTCTCTAGTTTTTATACGAAGATATTTCCTTTTCTACCGTAGGCCCAAATCGCTTGAAATCTCCACTTGGAAATTCAAGAAAAAGAGGGTTTCAAATCTGCTCTGTCTAAAGTAAGGTTCAACTCTGTGAGTTGAACACAGGCAGCCCAAAGAAGTTACTGACAATTCTTCTGTCTAGCGTTATACGCAGAAATCCCGTTTCCAACAAAATCCTCAAAGAGGTCCAAATATCCACTTGCAGATTTTACAAATAGAGTGTTTCCAAACTGCTCTATGAAAACAAAGGTTAAACTCTGTGAGAGGAACGCACACATCCCAAAGTGTTTGCTGAGAATGATTCCCTCTAGTATTTATATGAAGATATTTCCTTTTCTACCATAGGCCCAAATCTCTTGAAATCTCCACTTGCAAATTCCACAAAAAGAGGGTTTCAAATCTGCTCTGTCTAAAGGAAGGTTCAACTCTGTGTATTGAACACACGCAGGCCAAAGAAGTTACTGAGAATTCTTCTGTCTAGCGTTATATGCAGAAATCCCGTTTCCAACGATATCCTCAAAGAGGTCCAAATATCCAATTGCAGGCTTTACAAACAGAGTGTTTCCAAACTGCTCTATGAAAACAAAGGTTAAACTCTGTGAGTGGAACTCACACATCTCAAAGTGGTTGCTGAGAATGATTCTCTCTAGTTTTTATACGAAGATATTTCCTTTTCAACCGTAGGCCCAAAATCGATTGAAATCTCCACTTGGAAATTCCACAAAAAGAGGGTTTCAAATCTGCTCTGTCTAAAGTAAGGTTCAACTCTGTCAGTTGAACACATGCAGCCCAAAGAAGTTACTGAGAATTCTTCTGTCTAGCGTTATATGCAGAAATCCCGTTTCCAACGAAATCCTCAAAGAGGTCCAAATATCCACTTGCAGGCTTTACAAACAGAGTGTTTCCAAACTGCTCTATGAACACAAAGGTTAAACTCTGTGAGTGGAACTCACACATCCCAAAGTGGTTACTGAGAATGATTCTCTCTAGTTTTTATACGAAGATATTTCCTTTTCTACCGTAGGCCCAAAATCGCTTGAAATCTCCACTTGGAAATTCCACAAAAAGAGGGTTTCAAATCTGCTCTGTCTAAAGTAAGGTTCAACTCTGTGAGTTGAACACATGCAGCCCAAAGAAGTTACTGAGAATTCTTCTGTCTAGCGTTATATGCAGAAATCCCGTTTCCAACGAAATCCTCAAAGAGGTCCAAATATCCACTTGCAGACTTTACAAACAGAGTGTTTCCAATCTGCTCTATGAAAACATAGGTTAAACTCTGTGAGTGGAACGCACACATCCCAAAGAGTTTGCAGAGAATGATTCTCTCTAGTTTTTATAGGAAGATATTTCCTTTTCTACCGTAGGCCCAAATCGCTTGAAATCTCCACTTGGAAATTCAAGAAAAAGAGGGTTTCAAATCTGCTCTTTCTAAAGGAAGGTTCAACTCTGTGAGTTGAACACACGCAGCCCAAAGATGTTACTGAGAATTCTTCTGTCTAGCGTTATATGCAGAAATCCCGTTTCCAACGAAATCCTCAAAGAGGTCTCAATATCCACTTGCAGACTTTACAAACAGAGTGTTTCCAGACTGCTCTATGAAAACAAAGGTTAAACACTGTGAGTGAAACTCACACATCTCAAAGTGGTTGCTGAGAATGATTCTCTCTAGTTTTTATACGAAGATACTTCCTTTTCAACCGTAGGCCCAAAATCGCTTGAAATCTCCACTTGGAAATTCCACAAAAAGAGGGTTTCAAATCTGCTCTGTCTAAAGTAAGGTTCAACTCTGTCAGTTGAACACATGCACCCCAAAGAAGTTACTGAGAATTCTTCTGTCTAGCGTTATATGCAGAAATCCCGTTTCCAACGAAATCCTCAAAGAGGTCTCAATATCCACTTGCAGACTTTACAAACAGAGTGTTTCCAGACTGCTCTATGAAAACAAAGGTTAAACACTGTGAGTGGAACTCACACATCTCAAAGTGGTTGCTGAGAATGATTCTCTCTAGTTTTTATACGAAGATATTTCCTTTTCAACCGTAAGCCCAAAATTGCTTGAAATCTCCACTTGGAAATTCCACAAAAAGAGGGTTTCAAATCTGATCTGTCTAAAGAAAGGTTCAACTCTGTCAGTTGAACACATGCAGCCCAAAGAAGTTACTGAGAATTCTTCTGTCTAGCGTTATATGCAGAAATACCGTTTCCAACGAAATCCTCAAAGAGGTCCAAATATCCACTTGCAGGCTTTACAAACAGAGTGTTTCCAAACTGCTCTATGAACACAAAGGTTAAACTCTGTGAGTGGAACTCACACATCCCAAAGTGGTTGCTGAGAATGATTCTCTCTAGTTTTTATACGAAGATATTTCCTTTTCTACCGTAGGCCCAAAATCGCTTGAAATCTCCACTTGGAAATTCCACAAAAAGAGGGTTTCAAATCTGCTCTGTCTAAAGTAAGGTTCAACTCTGTGAGTTGAACACATGCAGCCCAAAGAAGTTACTGAGAATTCTTCTGTCTAGCGTTATATGCAGAAATCCCGTTTCCAACGAAATCCTCAAAGAGGTCCAAATATCCACTTGCAGGCTTTACAAACAGAGTGTTTCCAAACTGCTCTATGAACACAAAGGTTAAACTCTGTGAGTGGAACTCACACATCCCAAAGTGGTTGCTGAGAATGATTCTCTCTAGTTTTTATACGAAGATATTTCCTTTTCTACCGTAGTCCCAAAATCGCTTGAAATCTCCACTTGGAAATTCCACAAAAAGAGGGTTTCAAATCTGCTCTTTCTAAAGGAAGGTTCAACTCTGTGAGTTGAACACACGCAGCCCAAAGATGTTACTGAGAATTCTTCTGTCTAGCGTTATATGCAGAAATCCCGTTTCCAACGAAATCCTCAAAGAGGTCTCAATATCCACTTGCAGACTTTACAAACAGAGTGTTTCCAGACTGCTCTATGAACACAAAGGTTAAACTCTGTGAGTGGAACTCACACATCCCAAAGTGGTTGCTGAGAATGATTCTCTCTAGTTTTTATACGAAGATATTTCCTTTTCTACCGTAGGCCCAAAATCGCTTGAAATCTCCACTTGGAAATTCCACAAAAAGAGGGTTTCAAATCTGCTCTGTCTAAAGTAAGGTTCAACTCTGTGAGTTGAACACATGCAGCCCAAAGAAGTTACTGAGAATTCTTCTGTCTAGCGTTATATGCAGAAATCCCGTTTCCAACGAAATCCTCAAAGAGGTCCAAATATCCACTTGCAGGCTTTACAAACACAGTGTTTCCAAACTGCTCTATGAACACAAAGGTTAAACTCTGTGAGTGGAACTCACACATCCCAAAGTGGTTGCTGAGAATGATTCTCTCTAGTTTTTATACGAAGATATTTCCTTGTCTACCGTAGGCCCAAAATCGCTTGAAATCTCCACTTGGAAATTCCACAAAAAGAGGGTTTCAAATCTGCTCTGTCTAAAGTAAGGTTCAACTCTGTGAGTTGAACACACGCAGCTCAAAGAAGTTACTGAGAATTCTTCTGTCTAGCGTTATATGCAGAAATCCCGTTTCCAACGAAATCCTCAAAGAGGTCCAAATATCCACTTGCAGACTTTACAAACAGGGTGTTTCCAATCTGCTCTATGAAAACATAGGTTAAACTCGGTGAGTGGAACGCACACATCCCAAAGAGTTTGCAGAGAATGATTCTCTCTAGTTTTTATACGAAGATATTTCCTTTTCTACCGTAGGCCCAAATCGCTTGAAATCTCCACTTGGAAATTCAAGAAAAAGAGGGTTTCAAATCTGCTCTGTCTAAAGTAAGGTTCAACTCTGTGAGTTGAACACAGGCAGCCCAAAGAAGTTACTGACAATTCTTCTGTCTAGCGTTATACGCAGAAATCCCGTTTCCAACAAAATCCTCAAAGAGGTCCAAATATCCACTTGCAGATTTTACAAATAGAGTGTTTCCAAACTGCTCTATGAAAACAAAGGTTAAACTCTGTGAGAGGAACGCACACATCCCAAAGTGTTTGCTGAGAATGATTCCCTCTAGTATTTATATGAAGATATTTCCTTTTCTACCATAGGCCCAAATCTCTTGAAATCTCCACTTGCAAATTCCACAAAAAGAGGGTTTCAAATCTGCTCTGTCTAAAGGAAGGTTCAACTCTGTGTATTGAACACACGCAGGCCAAAGAAGTTACTGAGAATTCTTCTGTCTAGCGTTATATGCAGAAATCCCGTTTCCAACGATATCCTCAAAGAGGTCCAAATATCCAATTGCAGGCTTTACAAACAGAGTGTTTCCAAACTGCTCTATGAACACAAAGGTTAAACTCTGTGAGTGGAACTCACAAATCCCAAAGTGGTTGCTGAGAATGATTCTCTCTAGTTTTTATACGAAGATATTTCCTTTTCTACCGTAGGCCCAAAATCGCTTGAAATCTCCACTTGGAAATTCCTCAAAAAGAGGGTTTCAAATCTGCTCTGTCTAAAGTAAGGTTCAACTCTGTGAGTTGAACACACGCAGCCCAAAGAAGTTACTGACAATTCTTCTGTCTAGCGTTATATGCAGAAATCCCGTTTCCAACGAAATCCTCAAAGAGGTCTCAATATCCACTTGCAGACTTTACAAACAGAGTGTTTCCAGACTGCTCTATGAAAACAAAGGTTAAACACTGTGAGTGGAACTCACACATCTCAAAGTGGTTGCTGAGAATGATTCTCTCTAGTTTTTATACGAAGATATTTCCTTTTCAACCGTAGGCCCAAAATCGATTGAAATCTCCACTTGGAAATTCCACAAAAAGAGGGTTTCAAATCTGCTCTTTCTAAAGGAAGGTTCAACTCTGTCAGTTGAACACATGCAGCCCAAAGAAGTTACTGAGAATTCTTCTGTCTAGCGTTATATGCAGAAATCCCGTTTCCAACGAAATCCTCAAAGAGGTCCAAATATCCACTTGCAGGCTTTACAAACAGAGTGTTTCCAAACTGCTCTATGAACACAAAGGTTAAACTCTGTGAGTGGAACTCACACATCCCAAAGTGGTTGCTGAGAATGATTCTCTCTAGTTTTTATACGAAGATATTTCCTTTTCTACCGTAGGCCCAAAATCGCTTGAAATCTCCACTTGGAAATTCCACAAAAAGAGGGTTTCAAATCTGCTCTGTCTAAAGTAAGGTTCAACTCTGTGAGTTGAACACATGCAGCCCAAAGAAGTTACTGAGAATTCTTCTGTCTAGCGTTATATGCAGAAATCCCTTTTCCAACGAAATCCTCCAAGAGGTCCAAATATCCACTTGCAGACTTTACAAACAGAGTGTTTCCAATCTGCTCTATGAAAACATAGGTTAAACTCTGTGAGTGGAACGCACACATCCCAAAGAGTTTGCAGAGAATGATTCTCTCTAGTTTTTATACGAAGATATTTCCTTTTCTACTGTAGGCCCAAATCGCTTGAAATCTCCACTTGGAAATTCAAGAAAAAGAGGGTTTCAAATCTGCTCTGTCTAAAGTAAGGTTCAACTCTGTGAGTTGAACACAGGCAGCCCAAAGAAGTTACTGACAATTCTTCTGTCTAGCGTTATACGCAGAAATCCCGTTTCCAACAAAATCCTCAAAGAGGTCCAAATATCCACTTGCAGATTTTACAAATAGAGTGTTTCCAAACTGCTCTATGAAAACAAAGGTTAAACTCTGTGAGAGGAACGCACACATCCCAAAGTGTTTGCTGAGAATGATTCCCTCTAGTTTTTATATGAAGATATTTCCTTTTCTACCATAGGCCCAAATCTCTTGAAATCTCCACTTGCAAATTCCACAAAAAGAGGGTTTCAAATCTGCTCTGTCTAAAGGAAGGTTCAACTCTGTGTATTGAACACACGCAGGCCAAAGAAGTTACTGAGAATTCTTCTGTCTAGCGTTATATGCAGAAATCCCGTTTCCAACGATATCCTCAAAGAGGTCCAAATATCCAATTGCAGGCTTTACAAACAGAGTGTTTCCAAACTGCTCTATGAACACAAAGGTTAAACCCTGTGAGTGGAACTCACAAATCCCAAAGTGGTTGCTGAGAATGATTCTCTCTAGTTTTTATACGAAGATATTTCCTTTTCTACCGTAGGCCCAAAATCGCTTGAAATCTCCACTTGGAAATTCCACAAAAAGAGGGTTTCAAATCTGCTCTGTCTAAAGTAAGGTTCAACTCTGTCAGTTGAACACATGCAGCCCAAAGAAGTTACTGAGAATTCTTCTGTCTAGCGTTATATGCAGAAATACCGTTTCCAACGAAATCCTCAAAGAGGTCCAAATATCCACTTGCAGGCTTTACAAACAGAGTGTTTCCAAACTGCTCTATGAACACAAAGGTTAAACTCTGTGAGTGCAACTCACACATCCCAAAGTGGTTGCTGAGAATGATTCTCTCTAGTTTTTATACGAAGATATTTCCTTTTCTACCGTAGGCCCAAAATCGCTTGAAATCTCCACTTGGAAATTCCACAAAAAGAGGGTTTCAAATCTGCTCTGTCTAAAGTAAGGTTCAACTCTGTGAGTTGAACACATGCAGCCCAAAGAAGTTACTGAGAATTCTTCTGTCTAGCGTTATATGCAGAAATCCCGTTTCCAACGAAATCCTCAAAGAGGTCCAAATATCCACTTGCAGACTTTACAAACAGAGTGTTTCCAATCTGCTCTATGAAAACATAGGTTAAACTCTGTGAGTGGAACGCACACATCCCAAAGAGTTTGCAGAGAATGATTCTCTCTAGTTTTTATACGAAGATATTTCCTTTTCTACCGTAGGCCCAAATCGCTTGAAATCTCCACTTGGAAATTCAAGAAAAAGAGGGTTTCAAATCTGCTCTGTCTAAAGTAAGGTTCAACTCTGTGAGTTGAACACAGGCAGCCCAAAGAAGTTACTGACAATTCTTCTGTCTAGCGTTATACGCAGAAATCCCGTTTCCAACAAAATCCTCAAAGAGGTCCAAATATCCACTTGCAGATTTTACAAATAGAGTGTTTCCAAACTGCTCTATGAAAACAAAGGTTAAACTCTGTGAGAGGAACGCACACATCCCAAAGTGTTTGCTGAGAATGATTCCCTCTAGTTTTTATATGAAGATATTTCCTTTTCTACCATAGGCCCAAATCTCTTGAAATCTCCACTTGCAAATTCCACAAAAAGAGGGTTTCAAATCTGCTCTGTCTAAAGGAAGGTTCAACTCTGTGTATTGAACACACGCAGGCCAAAGAAGTTACTGAGAATTCTTCTGTCTAGCGTTATATGCAGAAATCCCGTTTCCAACGATATCCTCAAAGAGGTCCAAATATCCAATTCCAGGCTTTACAAACAGAGTGTTTCCAAACTGCTCTATGAAAACAAAGGTTAAACTCTGTGAGTGGAACTCACAAATCCCAAAGTGGTTGCTGAGAATGATTCTCTCTAGTTTTTATACGAAGATATTTCCTTTTCTACCGTAGGCCCAAAATCGCTTGAAATCTCCACTTGGAAATTCCTCAAAAAGAGGGTTTCAAATCTGCTCTCTCTAAAGTAAGGTTCAACTCTGTGAGTTGAACACACGCAGCCCAAAGAAGTTACTGACAATTCTTCTGTCTAGCGTTATATGCAGAAATCCCGTTTCCAACGAAATCCTCAAAGAGGTCTCAATATCCACTTGCAGACTTTACAAACAGAGTGTTTCCAGACTGCTCTATGAAAACAAAGGTTAAACACTGTGAGTGGAACTCACACATCTCAAAGTGGTTGCTGAGAATGATTCTCTCTAGTTTTTATACGAAGATATTTCCTTTTCAACCGTAGGCCCAAAATCGATTGAAATCTCCACTTGGAAATTCCACAAAAAGAGGGTTTCAAATCTGCTCTGTCTAAAGTAAGGTTCAACTCTGTCAGTTGAACACATGCAGCCCAAAGAAGTTACTGAGAATTCTTCTGTCTAGCGTTATATGCAGAAATCCCGTTTCCAACGAAATCCTCAAAGAGGTCCAAATATCCACTGGCAGGCTTTACAAACAGAGTGTTTCCAAACTGCTCTATGAACACAAAGGTTAAACTCTGTGAGTGGAACTCACACATCCCAAAGTGGTTGCTGAGAATGATTCTCTCTAGTTTTTATACGAAGATATTTCCTTTTCTACCGTAGGCCCAAAATCGCTTGAAATCTCCACTTGGAAATTCCACAAAAAGAGGGTTTCAAATCTGCTCTGTCTAAAGTAAGGTTCAACTCTGTCAGTTGAACACATGCAGCCCTAAGAAGTTACTGAGAATTCTTCTGTCTAGCGTTATATGCAGAAATCCCGTTTCCAAAGAAATCCTCAATGAGGTCCAAATATCCACTTGCAGGCTTTACAAACAGAGTGTTTCCAAACTGCTCTATGAAAACAAAGGTTAAACACTGTGAGTGGAACTCACACATCTCAAAGTGGTTGCTGAGAATGATTCTCTCTAGTTTTTATACGAAGATATTTCCTTTTCTACCGTAGGCCCAAATCGCTTGAAATCTCCCCTTGGAAATTCCACAAAAAGAGGGTTTCAAATCTGCTCTTTCTAAAGGAAGGTTCAACTCTGTGAGTTGAACACACGCAGCCCAAAGATGTTACTGAGAATTCTTCTGTCTAGCGTTATATGCAGAAATCCCGTTTCCAACGAAATCCTCAAAGAGGTCTCAATATCCACTTGCAGACTTTACAAACAGAGTGTTTCCAGACTGCTCTATGAAAACAAAGGTTAAACACTGTGAGTGGAACTCACACATCTCAAAGTGGTTGCTGAGAATGATTCTCTCTAGTTTTTATACGAAGATACTTCCTTTTCAACCGTAGGCCCAAAATCGATTGAAATCTCCACTTGGAAATTCCACAAAAAGAGGATTTCAAATCTGCTCTGTCTAAAGTAAGGTTCAACTCTGTCAGTTGAACACATGCAGCCCAAAGAAGTTACTGAGAATTCTTCTGTCTAGCGTTATATGCTGAAATCCCGTTTCCAACGAAATCCTCAAAGAGGTCCAAATATCCACTTGCAGGCTTTACAAACAGAGTGTTTCCAAACTGCTCTATGAACACAAAGGTTAAACTCTGTGAGTGGAACTCACACATCCCAAAGTGGTTGCTGAGAATGATTCTCTCTAGTTTTTATACGAAGATATTTCCTTTTCTACCGTAGGCCCAAAATCGTTTGAAATCTCCACTTGGAAATTCCACAAAAAGAGGGTTTCAAATCTGCTCTGTCTAAAGTAAGGTTCAACTCTGTCAGTTGAACACATGCAGCCCAAAGAAGTTACTGAGAATTCTTCTGTCTAGCGTTATATGCAGAAATCCCGTTTCCAACTAAATCCTCAAATAGGTCCAAATATCCACTTGCAGGCTTTACGAACAGAGTGTTTCCAAACTGCTCTATGAACACAAAGGTTAAACTCTGTGAGTGGAACTCACACATCCCAAAGTGGTTGCTGAGAATGATTCTCTCTAGTTTTTATACGAAGATATTTCCTTTTCTACCGTAGGCCCAAAATCGCTTGAAATCTCCACTTGGAAATTCCACAAAAAGAGGGTTTCAAATCTGCTCTGCCTAAAGTAAGGTTCAACTCTGTCAGTTGAACACATGCAGCCCAAAGAAGTTACTGAGAATTCTTCTGTCTAGCGTTATATGCAGAAATACCGTTTCCAACGAAATCCTCAAAGAGGTCCAAATATCCTCTTGCAGGCTTTACAAACAGAGTGTTTCCAAACTGCTCTATTAACACAAAGGTTAAACTCTGTGAGTGGAACTCACACATCCCAAAGTGGTTGCTGAGAATGATTCTCTCTAGTTTTTATACGAAGATATTTCCTTTTCTACCGTAGGCCCAAAATCGCTTGAAATCTCCACTTGGAAATTCCACAAAAAGAGGGTTTCAAATCTGCTCTGTCTAAAGTAAGGTTCAACTCTGTGAGTTGAACACATGCAGCCCAAAGAAGTTACTGAGAATTCTTCTGTCTAGCGTTATATGCAGAAATCCCGTTTCCAACGAAATCCTCAAAGAGGTCCAAATATCCACTTGCAGACTTTACAAACAGAGTGTTTCCAATCTGCTCTATGAAAACATAGGTTAAACTCTGTGAGTGGAACGCACACATCCCAAAGAGTTTGCAGAGAATGATTCTCTCTAGTTTTTATACGAAGATATTTCCTTTTCTACCGTAGGCCCAAATCGCTTGAAATCTCCACTTGGAAATTCAAGAAAAAGAGGGTTTCAAATCTGCTCTGTCTAAAGTATGGTTCAACTCTGTGAGTTGAACACAGGCAGCCCAAAGAAGTTACTGACAATTCTTCTGTCTAGCGTTATACGCAGAAATCCCGTTTCCAACAAAATCCTCAAAGAGGTCCAAATATCCACTTGCAGATTTTACAAATAGAGTGTTTCCAAACTGCTCTATGAAAACAAAGGTTAAACTCTGTGAGAGGAACGCACACATCCCAAAGTGTTTGCTGAGAATGATTCCCTCTAGTTTTTATATGAAGATATTTCCTTTTCTACCATAGGCCCAAATCTCTTGAAATCTCCACTTGCAAATTCCACAAAAAGAGGGTTTCAAATCTGCTCTGTCTAAAGGAAGGTTCAACTCTGTGTATTGAACACACGCAGGCCAAAGAAGTTACTGAGAATTCTTCTGTCTAGCGTTATATGCAGAAATCCCGTTTCCAACGATATCCTCAAAGAGGTCCAAATATCCAATTGCAGGCTTTACAAACAGAGTGTTTCCAAACTGCTCTATGAAAACAAAGGTTAAACTCTGTGAGTGGAACTCACAAATCCCAAAGTGGTTGCTGAGAATGATTCTCTCTAGTTTTTATACGAAGATATTTCCTTTTCTACCGTAGGCCCAAAATCGCTTGAAATCTCCACTTGGAAATTCCTCAAAAAGAGGGTTTCAAATCTGCTCTGTCTAAAGTAAGGTTCAACTCTGTGAGTTGAACACACGCAGCCCAAAGAAGTTACTGACAATTCTTCTGTCTAGCGTTATATGCAGAAATCCCGTTTCCAACGAAATCCTCAAAGAGGTCTCAATATCCACTTGCAGACTTTACAAACAGAGTGTTTCCAGACAGCTCTATGAAAACAAAGGTTAAACACTGTGAGTGGAACTCACACATCTCAAAGTGGTTGCTGAGAATGATTCTCTCTAGTTTTTATACGAAGATATTTCCTTTTCAACCGTAGGCCCAAAATCGATTGAAATCTCCACTTGGAAATTCCACAAAAAGAGGGTTTCAAATCTGCTCTGTCTAAAGTAAGGTTCAACTCTGTGAGTTGAACACATGCAGCCCAAAGAAGTTACTGAGAATTCTTCTGTCTAGCGTTATATGCAGAAATCCCGTTTCCAACGAAATCCTCCAAGAGGTCTCAATATCCACTTGCAGACTTTACAAACAGAGTGTTTCCAGACTGCTCTATGAACACAAAGGTTGAACTCTGTGAGTGGAACTCACACATCCCAAAGTCGTTGCTGAGAATGATTCTCTCTAGTTTTTATACGAAGATATTTCCTTTTCTACCGTAGGCCCAAAATCGCTTGAAATCTCCACTTGGAAATTCCACAAAAAGAGGGTTTCAAATCTGCTCTGTCTAAAGTAAGGTTCAACTCTGTGAGTTGAACACATGCAGCCCAAAGAAGTTACTGAGAATTCTTCTGTCTAGCGTTATATGCAGAAATCCCGTTTCCAACGAAATCCTCAAAGAGGTCCAAATATCCACTTGCAGGCTTTACAAACAGAGTGTTTCCAAACTGCTCTATGAACACAAAGGTTAAACTCTGTGAGTGGAACTCACACATCCCAAAGTGGTTGCTGAGAATGATTCTCTCTAGTTTTTATACGAAGATATTTCCTTTTCTACCGTAGGCCCAAAATCGCTTGAAATCTCCACTTGGAAATTCCACAAAAAGAGGGTTTCAAATCTGCTCTGTCTAAAGTAAGGTTCAACTCTGTGAGTTGAACACACGCAGCCCAAAGAAGTTACTGAGAATTCTTCTGTCTAGCGTTATATGCAGAAATCCCGTTTCCAACGAAATCCTCAAAGAGGTCCAAATATCCACTTGCAGACTTTAGAAACAGGGTGTTTCCAATCTGCTCTATGAAAACATAGGTTAAACTCGGTGAGTGGAACGCACACATCCCAAAGAGTTTGCAGAGAATGATTCTCTCTAGTTTTTAGAGGAAGATATTTCCTTTTCTACCGTAGGCCCAAATCGCTTGAAATCTCCACTTGGAAATTCAAGAAAAAGAGGGTTTCAAATCTGCTCTGTCTAAAGTAAGGTTCAACTCTGTGAGTTGAACACAGGCAGCCCAAAGAAGTTACTGACAATTCTTCTGTCTAGCGTTATACGCAGAAATCCCGTTTCCTACAAAATCCTCAAAGAGGTCCAGATATCCACTTGCAGATTTTACAAATAGAGTGTTTCCAAACTGCTCTATGAAAACAAAGGTTAAACTCTGTGAGAGGAACGCACACATCCCAAAGTGTTTGCTGAGAATGATTCCCTCTAGTTTTTATATGAAGATATTTCCTTTTCTACCATAGGCCCAAATCTCTTGAAATCTCCACTTGCAAATTCCACAAAAAGAGGGTTTCAAATCTGCTCTGTCTAAAGGAAGGTTCAACTCTGTGTATTGAACACACGCAGGCCAAAGAAGTTACTGAGAATTCTTCTGTCTAGCGTTATATGCAGAAATCCCGTTTCCAACGATATCCTCAAAGAGGTCCAAATATCCAATTGCAGGCTTTACAAACAGAGTGTTTCCAAACTGCTCTATGAAAACAAAGGTTAAACTCTGTGAGTGGAACTCACAAATCCCAAAGTGGTTGCTGAGAATGATTCTCTCTAGTTTTTATACGAAGATATTTCCTTTTCTACCGTAGGCCCAAAATAGCTTGAAATCTCCACTTGGAAATTCCTCAAAAAGAGGGTTTCAAATCTGCTCTGTCTAAAGTAAGGTTCAACTCTGTGAGTTGAACACACGCAGCCCAAAGAAGTTACTGACAATTCTTCTGTCTAGCGTTATATGCAGAAATCCCGTTTCCAACGAAATCCTCAAAGAGGTCTCAATATCCACTTGCAGACTTTACAAACAGAGTGTTTCCAGACTGCTCTATGAAAACAAAGGTTAAACTCTGTGAGTGGAACTCACACATCCCAAAGTGGTTGCTGAGAATGATTCTCTCTAGTTTTTATACGAAGATATTTCCTTTTCTACCATAGGCCCAAAATCGCTTGAAATCTCCACTTGGAAATTCCACAAAAAGAGGGTTTCAAATCTGCTCTGTCTAAAGTAAGGTTCAACTCTGTCAGTTGAACACATGCAGCCCTAAGAAGTTACTGAGAATTCTTCTGTCTGGCGTTATATGCAGAAATCCCGTTTCCAAAGAAATCCTCAATGAGGTCCAAATATCCACTTGCAGGCTTTACAAACAGAGTGTTTCCAAACTGCTCTATGAAAACAAAGGTTAAACTCTGTGAGTGGAACTCACACATCTCAAAGTGGTTGCTGAGAATGATTCTCTCTAGTTTTTATACGAAGATATTTCCTTTTCTACCGTAGGCCCAAATCGCTTGAAATCTCCCCTTCGAAATTCCACAAAAAGAGGGTTTCAAATCTGCTCTTTCTAAAGAAAGGTTCAACTCTGTGAGATGAACACACGCAGCCCAAAGATGTTACTGAGAATTCTTCTGTCTAGCGTTATATGCAGAAATCCCGTTTCCAACGAAATCCTCAAAGAGGTCCAAATATCCACTTGCAGGCTTTACAAACAGAGTGTTTCCAAACTGCTCTATGAACACAAAGGTTAAACTCTGTGAGTGGAACTCACACATCCCAAAGTGGTTGCTGAGAATGATTCTCTCTAGTTTTTATACGAAGATATTTCCTTTTCTACCGTAGGCCCAAAGTCGCTTGAAATCTCCACTTGGAAATTCCACAAAAAGAGGGTTTCAAATCTGCTCTGTCTAAAGTAAGGTTCAACTCTGTCAGTTGAACACATGCAGCCCAAAGAAGTTACTGAGAATTCTTCTGTCTAGCGTTATATGCAGAAATCCCGTTTCCAACGAAATCCTCAATGAGGTCCAAATATCCACCTGCAGGCTTTACAATCAGAGTGTTTCCAAACTGCTCTATGAAAACAAAGGTTAAACTCTGTGAGTGGAACTCACACATCCCAAAGTGGTTGCTGAGAATGATTCTCTCTAGTTTTTATACGAAGATATTTCCTTTTCTACCGTAGGCCCAAATCGCTTGAAATCTCCCCTTGGAAATTCCACAAAAAGAGGGTTTCTAATCTGCTCTTTCTAAAGGAAGGTTCAACTCTGTGAGTTGAACACACGCAGCACAAAGAAGTTACTGAGAATTATTCTGTCTAGCGTTATATGCAGAAATCCCGTTTCCAACGAAATCCTCCAAGAGGTCCAAATATCCACTTGCAGACTTTACAAACAGAGTGTTTCCAATCTGCTCTATGAAAACATAGGTTAAACTCTGTGAGTGGAACGCACACATCCCGAAGAGTTTGCAGAGAATGATTCTCTCTAGTTTTTATAGGAAGATATTTCCTTTTCTACCGTAGGCCCAAATCGCTTGAAATCTCCACTTGGAAATTCAAGAAAAAGAGGGTTTCAAATCTGCTCTGTCTAAAGTAAGGTTCAACTCTGTGAGTTGAACACAGGCAGCCCAAAGAAGTTACTGACAATTCTTCTGTCTAGCGTTATACGCAGAAATCCCGTTTCCAACAAAATCCTCAAAGAGGTCCAGATATCCACTTGCAGATTTTACAAATAGAGTGTTTCCAAACTGCTCTATGAAAACAAAGGTTAAACTCTGTGAGAGGAATGCACACATCCCAAAGTGTTTGCTGAGAATGATTCCCTCTAGTTTTTATATGAAGATATTTCCTTTTCTACCATAGGCCCAAATCTCTTGAAATCTCCACTTGCAAATTCCACAAAAAGAGGGTTTCAAATCTGCTCTGTCTAAAGGAAGGTTCAACTCTGTGTATTGAACACACGCAGGCCAAAGAAGTTACTGAGAATTCTTCTGTCTAGCGTTATATGCAGAAATCCCGTTTCCAACGATATCCTCAAAGAGGTCCAAATATCCAATTGCAGGCTTTACAAACAGAGTGTTTCCAAACTGCTCTATGAAAACAAAGGTTAAACTCTGTGAGTGGAACTCACAAATCCCAAAGTGGTTGCTGAGAATGATTCTCTCTAGTTTTTATACGAAGATATTTCCTTTTCTACCGTAGGCCCAAAATCGCTTGAAATCTCCACTTGGAAATTCCTCAAAAAGAGGGTTTCAAATCTGCTCTGTCTAAAGTAAGGTTCAACTCTGTGAGTTGAACACACGCAGCCCAAAGAAATTACTGACAATTCTTCTGTCTAGCGTTATATGCAGAAATCCCGTTTCCAACGAAATCCTCAAAGAGGTCTCAATATCCACTTGCAGACTTTACAAACAGAGTGTTTCCAGACTGCTCTATGAAAACAAAGGTTAAACACTGTGAGTGGAACTCACACATCTCAAAGTGGTTGCTGAGAATGATTCTCTCTAGTTTTTATACGAAGATACTTCCTTTTCAACCGTAGGCCCAAAATCGATTGAAATCTCCACTTGGAAATTCCACAAAAAGAGGGTTTCAAATCTGCTCTGTCTAAAGTAAGGTTCAACTCTGTCAGTTGAACACATGCAGCCCAAAGAAGTTACTGAGAATTCTTCTGTCTAGCGTTATATGCAGAAATCCCGTTTCCAACGAAATCCTCAAAGAGGTCCAAATATCCACTTGCAGGCTTTACAAACAGAGTGTTTCCAAACTGCTCTATGAACACAAAGGTTAAACTCTGTGAGTGGAACTCACACATCTCAAAGTGGTTGCTGAGAATGATTCTCTCTAGTTTTTATACGAAGATATTTCCTTTTCTACCGTAGGCCCAAAATCGCTTGAAATCTCCACTTGGAAATTCCACAAAAAGAGGGTTTCAAATCTGCTCTGTCTAAAGTAAGGTTCAACTCTGTCAGTTGAACACATGCAGCCCAAAGAAGTTACTGAGAATTCTTCTGTCTAGCGTTATATGCAGAAATCCCGTTTCCAACGAAATCCTCAAAGAGGTCCAAATATCCACCTGCAGGCTTTACAATCAGAGTGTTTCCAAACTGCTCTATGAAAACAAAAGTTAAACTCTGTGAGTGGAACTCACACATCCCAAAGTGGTTGCTGAGAATGATTCTCTCTAGTTTTTATACGAAGATATTTCCTTTTCAACCGTAAGCCCAAAATCGCTTGAAATCTCCACTTGGAAATTTCACAAAAAGAGGGTTTCAAATATGCTCTGTCTAAAGTAAGGTTCAACTCTGTCAGTTGAACACATGCAGCCCAAAGAAGTTACTGAGAATTCTTCTGTCTAGCGTTATATGCAGAAATACCGTTTCCAACGAAATCCTCAAAGAGGTCCAAATATCCACTTGCAGGCTTTACGAACAGAGTGTTTCCAAACTGCTCTATGAACACAAAGGTTAAACTCTGTGAGTGGAACTCACACATCCCAAAGTGGTTGCTGAGAATGATTCTCTCTAGTTTTTATACGAAGATATTTCCTTTTCTACCATAGGCCCAAATCTCTTGAAATCTCCACTTGCAAATTCCACAAAAAGAGGGTTTCAAATCTGCTCTGTCTAAAGGAAGGTTCAACTCTGTGTATTGAACACACGCAGGCCAAAGAAGTTACTGAGAATTCTTCTGTCTAGCGTTATATGCAGAATTCCCGTTTCCAACGATATCCTCAAAGAGGTCCAAATATCCAATTGCAGGCTTTACAAACAGAGTGTTTCCAAACTGCTCTATGAAAACAAAGGTTAAACTCTGTGAGTGGAACTCACACATCCCAAAGTGGTTGCTGAGAATGATTCTCTCTAGTTTTTATACGAAGATATTTCCTTTTCTACCGTAGGCCCAAATCGTTTGAAATCTCCCCTTGGAAATTCCACAAAAAGAGGGTTTCAAATCTGCTCTTTCTAAAGGAGGGTTCAACTCTGTGAGTTGAACACACGCAGCCCAAAGATGTTACTGAGAATTCTTCTGTGTAGCGTTATATGCAGAAATCCCGTTTCCAACGAAATCCTCAAAGAGGTCTCAATATCCACTTGCAGACTTTACAAACAGAGTGTTTCCAGACTGCTCTATGAAAACAAAGGTTAAACACTGTGAGTGGAACTCACACATCTCAAAGTGGTTGCTGAGAATGATTCTCTCTAGTTTTTATACGAAGATACTTCCTTTTCAACCGTAGGCCCAAAATCGATTGAAATCTCCACTTGGACATTCCACAAAAAGAGGGTTTCAAATCTGCTCTGTCTAAAGTAAGGTTCAACTCTGTCAGTTGAACACATGCAGCCCAAAGAAGTTACTGAGAATTCTTCTGTCTAGCGTTATATGCAGAAATCCCGTTTCCAACGAAATCCTCAAAGAGGTCTCAATATCCACTTGCAGACTTTACAAACAGAGTGTTTCCAGACTGCTCTATGAAAACAAAGGTTAAACACTGTGAGTGGAACTCACACATCTCAAAGTGGTTGCTGAGAATGATTCTCTCTAGTTTTTATACGAAGATATTTCCTTTTCAACCGTAAGCCCAAAATCGCTTGAAATCTCCACTTGGAAATTCCACAAAAAGAGGGTTTCAAATCTGCTCTGTCTAAAGTAAGGTTCAACTCTGTGAGTTGAACACATGCAGCCCAAAGAAGTTACTGAGAATTCTTCTGTCTAGCGTTATATGCAGAAATCCCGTTTCCAACGAAATCCTCAAAGAGGTCCAAATATCCACTTGCAGACTTTACAAACAGAGTGTTTCCAATCTGCTCTATGAAAACATAGGTTAAACTCTGTGAGTGGAACGCACACATCCCAAAGAGTTTGCAGAGAATGATTCTCTCTAGTTTTTATAGGAAGATATTTCCTTTTCTACCGTAGGCCCAAATCGCTTGAAATCTCCACTTGGAAATTCAAGAAAAAGAGGGTTTCAAATCTGCTCTGTCTAAAGTAAGGTTCAACTCTGTGAGTTGAACACAGGCAGCCCAAAGAAGTTACTGACAATTCTTCTGTCTAGCGTTATACGCAGAAATCCCGTTTCCAACAAAATCCTCAAAGAGGTCCAAATATCCACTTGCAGATTTTACAAATAGAGTGTTTCCAAACTGCTCTATGAAAACAAAGGTTAAACTCTGTGAGAGGAACGCACACATCCCAAAGTGTTTGCTGAGAATGATTCCCTCTAGTTTTTATATGAAGATATTTCCTTTTCTACCATAGGCCCAAATCTCTTGAAATCTCCACTTGCAAATTCCACAAAAAGAGGGTTTCAAATCTGCTCTGTCTAAAGGAAGGTTCAACTCTGTATATTGAACACACGCAGGCCAAAGAAGTTACTGAGAATTCTTCTGTCTAGCGTTATATGCAGAAATCCCGTTTCCAACGATATCCTCAAAGAGGTCCAAATATCCAATTGCAGGCTTTACAAACAGAGTGTTTCCAAACTGCTCTATGAAAACAAAGGTTAAACTCTGTGAGTGGAACTCACAAATCCCAAAGTGGTTGCTGAGAATGATTCTCTCTAGTTTTTATACGAAGATATTTCCTTTTCTACCGTAGGCCCAAAATCGCTTGAAATCTCCACTTGGAAATTCCTCAAAAAGAGGGTTTCAAATCTGCTCTGTCTAAAGTAAGGTTCAACTCTGTGAGTTGAACACACGCAGCCCAAAGAAGTTACTGACAATTCTTCTGTCTAGCGTTATATGCAGAAATCCCGTTTCCAACGAAATCCTCAAAGAGGTCTCAATATCCACTTGCAGACTTTACAAACAGAGTGTTTCCAGACTGCTCTATGAAAACAAAGGTTAAACACTGTGAGTGGAACTCACACATCTCAAAGTGGTTGCTGAGAATGATTCTCTCTAGTTTTTATACGAAGATATTTCCTTTTCAACCGTAGGCCCAAAATCGATTGAAATCTCCACTTGGAAATTCCACAAAAAGAGGGTTTCAAATCTGCTCTGTCTAAAGTAAGGTTCAACTCTGTCAGTTGAACACATGCAGCCCAAAGAAGTTACTGAGAATTCTTCTGTCTAGCGTTATATGCAGAAATCCCGTTTCCAACGAAATCCTCAAAGAGGTCCAAATATCCACTTGCAGGCTTTACAAACAGAGTGTTTCCAAACTGCTCTATGAACACAAAGGTTAAACTCTGTGAGTGGAACTCACACATCCCAAAGTGGTTGCTGAGAAAGATTCTCTCTAGTTTTTATACGAAGATATTTCCTTTTCTACCGTAGTCCCAAAATCGCTTGAAATCTCCACTTGGAAATTCCACAAAAAGAGGGTTTCAAATCTGCTCTGTCTAAAGTAAGGTTCAACTCTGTCAGTTGAACACATGCAGCCCTAAGAAGTTACTGAGAATTCTTCTGTCTAGCGTTATATGCAGAAATCCCGTTTCCAACGAAATCCTCAATGAGGTCCAAATATCCACTTGCAGGCTTTACAAACAGAGTGTTTCCAAACTGCTCTATGAAAACAAAGGTTAAACTCTGTGAGTGGAACTCACACATCCCAAAGTGGTTGCTGAGAATGATTCTCTCTAGTTTTTATACGAAGATATTTCCTTTTCTACTGTAGGCCCAAATCGCTTGAAATCTCCCCTTGGAAATTCCACAAAAAGAGGGTTTCAAATCTGCTCTTTCTAAAGGAAGGTTCAACTCTGTGAGTTGAACACACGCAGCCCAAAGATGTTACTGAGAATTCTTCTGTGTAGCGTTATATGCAGAAATCCCGTTTCCAACGAAATCCTCAAAGAGGTCTCAATATCCACTTGCAGACTTTACAAACAGAGTGTTTCCAGACTGCTCTATGAAAACAAAGGTTAAACACTGTGAGTGGAACTCACAAATCTCAAAGTGGTTGCTGAGAATGATTCTAGTTTTTATATGAAGATACTTCCTTTTCAACCGTAGGCCCAAAATCGATTGAAATCTCCACTTGGAAATTCCACAAAAAGAGGGTTTCAAATCTGCTCTGTCTAAAGTAAGGTTCAACTCTGTCAGTTGAACACATGCAGCCCAAAGAAGTTACTGAGAATTCTTCTGTCTAGCGTTATATGCAGAAATCCCGTTTCCAACGAAATCCTCAAAGAGGTCTCAATATCCACTTGCAGACTTTACAAACAGAGTGTTTCCAGACTGCTCTATGAAAACAAAGGTTAAACACTGTGAGTGGAACTCACACATCTCAAAGTGGTTGCTGAGAATGATTCTCTCTAGTTTTTATACGAAGATATTTCCTTTTCAACCGTAAGCCCAAATCGCTTGAAATCTCCACTTGGAAATTCCACAAAAAGAGGGTTTCAAATCTGCTCTGTCTAAAGTAAGGTTCAACTCTGTCAGTTGAACACATGCAGCCCAAAGAAGTTACTGAGAATTCTTCTGTCTAGCGTTATATGCAGAAATACCGTTTCCAACTAAATCCTCAAAGAGGTCCAAATATCCACTTGCAGGCTTTACAAACAGAGTGTTTCCAAACTGCTCTATGAACACAAAGGTTAAACTCTGTGAGTGGAACTCACACATCCCAAAGTGGTTGCTGAGAATGATTCTCTCTAGTTTTTATACGAAGATATTTCCTTTTCTACCGTAGGCCCAAAATCGCTTGAAATCTCCACTTGGAAATTCCACAAAAAGAGGGTTTCAAATCTGCTCTGTCTAAAGTAAGGTTCAACTCTGTCAGTTGAACACATGCAGCCCAAAGAAGTTACTGAGAATTCTTCTGTCTAGCGTTATATGCAGAAATACCGTTTCCAACGAAATCCTCAAAGAGGTCCAAATATCCACTTGCAGGCTTTACAAACAGAGTGTTTCCAAACTGCTCTATGAACACAAAGGTTAAACTCTGTGAGTGCAACTCACACATCCCAAAGTGGTTGCTGAGAATGATTCTCTCTAGTTTTTATAGGAAGATATTTCCTTTTCTACCGTAGGCCCAAAATCGCTTGAAATCTCCACTTGGAAATTCCACAAAAAGAGGGTTTCAAATCTGCTCTGTCTAAAGTAAGGTTCAACTCTGTGAGTTGAACACATGCAGCCCAAAGAAGTTACTGAGAATTCTTCTGTCTAGCGTTATATGCAGAAATCCCGTTTCCAACGAAATCCTCAAAGAGGTCCAAATATCCACTTGCAGACTTTACAAACAGAGTGTTTCCAATCTGCTCTATGAAAACATAGGTTAAACTCTGTGAGTGGAACGCACACATCCCAAAGAGTTTGCAGAGAATGATTCTCTCTAGTTTTTATACGAAGATATTTCCTTTTCTACCGTAGGCCCAAATCGCTTGAAATCTCCACTTGGAAATTCAAGAAAAAGAGGGTTTCAAATCTGCTCTGTCTAAAGTAAGGTTCAACTCTGTGAGTTGAACACAGGCAGCCCAAAGAAGTTACTGACAATTCTTCTGTCTAGCGTTATACGCAGAAATCCCGTTTCCAACAAAATCCTCAAAGAGGTCCAAATATCCACTTGCAGATTTTACAAATAGAGTGTTTCCAAACTGCTCTATGAAAACAAAGGTTAAACTCTGTGAGAGGAACGCACACATCCCAAAGTGTTTGCTGAGAATGATTCCCTCTAGTTTTTATATGAAGATATTTCCTTTTCTACCATAGGCCCAAATCTCTTGAAATCTCCACTTGCAAATTCCACAAAAAGAGGGTTTCAAATCTGCTCTGTCTAAAGGAAGGTTCAACTCTGTGTATTGAACACACGCAGGCCAAAGAAGTTACTGAGAATTCTTCTGTCTAGCGTTATATGCAGAAATCCCGTTTCCAACGATATCCTCAAAGAGGTCCAAATATCCAATTGCAGGCTTTACAAACAGAGTGTTTCCAAACTGCTCTATGAAAACAAAGGTAAAACTCTGTGAGTGGAACTCACAAATCCCAAAGTGGTTGCTGAGAATGATTCTCTCTAGTTTTTATACGAAGATATTTCCTTTTCTACCGTAGGCCCAAAATCGCTTGAAATCTCCACTTGGAAATTCCTCAAAAAGAGGGTTTCAAATCTGCTCTGTCTAAAGTAAGGTTCAACTCTGTGAGTTGAACACACGCAGCCCAAAGAAGTTACTGACAATTCTTCTGTCTAGCGTTATATGCAGAAATCCCGTTTCCAACGAAATCCTCAAAGAGGTCTCAATATCCACTTGCAGAGTTTACAAACAGAGTGTTTCCAGACTGCTCTATGAAAACAAAGGTTAAACACTGTGAGTGGAACTCACACATCTCAAAGTGGTTGCTGAGAATGATTCTCTCTAGTTTTTATACGAAGATATTTCCTTTTCAACCGTAGGCCCAAAATCGATTGAAATCTCCACTTGGAAATTCCACAAAAAGAGGGTTTCAAATCTGCTCTGTCTAAAGTAAGGTTCAACTCTGTGAGTTGAACACATGCAGCCCAAAGAAGTTACTGAGAATTCTTCTGTCTAGCGTTATATGCAGAAATCCCGTTTCCAACGAAATCCTCAAAGAGTTCCAAATATCCACTTGCAGGCTTTACAAACAGAGTGTTTCCAAACTGCTCTATGAACACAAAGGTTAAACTCTGTGAGTGGAACTCACACATCCCAAAGTGGTTGCTGAGAATGATTCTCTCTAGTTTTTATACGAAGATATTTCCTTTTCTACCGTAGGCCCAAAATCGCTTGAAATCTCCACTTGGAAATTCCACAAAAAGAGGGTTTCAAATCTGCTCTGTCTAAAGTAAGGTTCAACTCTGTCAGTTGAACACATGCAGCCCTAAGAAGTTCCTGAGAATTCTTCTGTCTAGCGTTATATGCAGAAATCCCGTTTCCAAAGAAATCCTCAATGAGGTCCAAATATCCACTTGCAGGCTTTACAAACAGAGTGTTTCCAAACTGCTCTATGAAAACAAAGGTTAAACTCTGTGAGTGGAACTCACACATCTCAAAGTGGTTGCTGAGAATGATTCTCTCTAGTTTTTATACGAAGATATTTCCTTTTCTACCGTAGGCCCAAATCGCTTGAAATCTCCCCTTGGAAATTCCACAAAAAGAGGGTTTCAAATCTGCTCTTTCTAAAGGAAGGTTCAACTCTGTGAGTTAAACACACGCAGCCCAAAGATGTTACTGAGAATTCTTCTGTCTAGCGTTATATGCAGAAATCCCGTTTCCAACGAAATCCTCAAAGAGGTCTCAATATCCACTTGCAGACTTTACAAACAGAGTGTTTCCAGACTGCTCTATGAAAACAAAGGTTAAACACTGTGAGTGGAACTCACACATCTCAAAGTGGTTGCTGAGAATGATTCTCTCTAGTTTTTATACGAAGATACTTCCTTTTCAACCGTAGGCCCAAAATCGATTGAAATCTCCACTTGGAAATTCCACAAAAAGAGGGTTTCAAATCTGCTCTGTCTAAAGTAAGGTTCAACTCTGTCAGTTGAACACATGCAGGCCAAAGAAGTTACTGAGAATTCTTCTGTCTAGCGTTATATGCAGAAATCCCGTTTCCAACGAAATCCTCAAAGAGGTCCAAATATCCACTTGCAGGCTTTACAAACAGAGTGTTTCCAAACTGCTCTATGAACACAAAGGTTAAACTCTGTGAGTGGAACTCACACATCCCAAAGTGGTTGCTGAGAATGATTCTCTCTAGTTTTTATACGAAGATATTTCCTTTTCTACCGTAGGCCCAAAATCGCTTGAAATCTCCACTTGGAAATTCCACAAAAAGAGGGTTTCAAATCTGCTCTGTCTAAAGTAAGGTTCAACTCTGTGAGTTGAACACATGCAGCCCAAAGAAGTTACTGAGAATTCTTCTGTCTAGCGTTATATGCAGAAATCCCGTTTCCAACGAAATCCTCAATGAGGTCCAAATATCCACCTGCAGGCTTTACAATCAGAGTGTTTCCAAACTGCTCTATGAAAACAAAGGTTAAACTCTGTGAGTGGAACTCACACATCCCAAAGCGGTTGCTGAGAATGATTCTCTCTAGTTTTTATACGAAGATATTTCCTTTTCTTCCGTAGGCCCAAATCGCTTGAAATCTCCACTTGGAAATTCCACAAAAAGAGGGTTTCAAATCTGCTCTGTCTAAAGTAAGGTTCAACTCTGTGAGTTGAACACAGGCAGCCCAAAGAAGTTACTGACAATTCTTCTGTCTAGCGTTATACGCAGAAATCCCGTTTCCAACAAAATCGTCAAAGAGGTCCAAATATCCACTTGCAGATTTTACAAATAGAGTGTTTCCAAACTGCTCTATGAAAACAAAGGTTAAACTCTGTGAGAGGAACGCACACATCCCAAAGTGGTTGCTGAGAATGATTCCCTCTAGTTTTTATATGAAGATATTTCCTTTTCTACCATAGGCCCAAATCTCTTGAAATCTCCACTTGCAAATTCCACAAAAAGAGGGTTTCAAATCTGCTCTGTCTAAAGGAAGGTTCAACTCTGTGTATTGAACACACGCAGGCCAAAGAAGTTACTGAGAATTCTTCTGTCTAGCGTTATATGCAGAAATCCCGTTTCCAACGATATCCTCAAAGAGGTCCAAATATCCAATTGCAGGCTTTACAAACAGAGTGTTTCCAAACTGCTCTATGAAAACAAAGGTTAAACTCTGTGAGTGGAACTCACAAATCCCAAAGTGGTTGCTGAGAATGATTCTCTCTAGTTTTTATACGAAGATATTTCCTTTTCTACCGTAGGCCCAAAATCGCTTGAAATCTCCACTTGGAAATTCCTCAAAAAGAGGGTTTCAAATCTGCTCTTTCTAAAGTAAGGTTCAACTCTGTGAGTTGAACACACGCAGCCCAAAGAAGTTACTGACAATTCTTCTGTCTAGCGTTATATGCAGAAATCCCGTTTCCAACGAAATCCTCAAAGAGGTCTCAATATCCACTTGCAGACTTTACAAACAGAGTGTTTCCAGACTGCTCTATGAAAACAAAGGTTAAACACTGTGAGTGGAACTCACACATCTCAAAGTGGTTGCTGAGAATGATTCTCTCTAGTTTTTATACGAAGATACTTCCTTTTCAACCGTAGGCCCAAAATCGATTGAAATCTCCACTTGGAAATTCCACAAAAAGAGGGTTTCAAATCTGCTCTGTCTAAAGTAAGGTTCAACTCTGTCAGTTGAACACATGCAGGCCAAAGAAGTTACTGAGAATTCTTCTGTCTAGCGTTATATGCAGAAATCCCGTTTCCAACGAAATCCTCAAAGAGGTCCAAATATCCACTTGCAGGCTTTACAAACAGAGTGTTTCCAAACTGCTCTATGAACACAAAGGTTAAACTCTGTGAGTGGAACTCACACATCCCAAAGTGGTTGCTGAGAATGATTCTCTCTAGTTTTTATACGAAGATATTTCCTTTTCTACCGTAGGCCCAAAATCGCTTGAAATCTCCACTTGGAAATTCCACAAAAAGAGGGTTTCAAATCTGCTCTGTCTAAAGTAAGGTTCAACTCTGTGAGTTGAACACATGCAGCCCAAAGAAGTTACTGAGAATTCTTCTGTCTAGCGTTATATGCAGAAATCCCGTTTCCAACGAAATCCTCAATGAGGTCCAAATATCCACCTGCAGGCTTTACAATCAGAGTGTTTCCAAACTGCTCTATGAAAACAAAGGTTAAACTCTGTGAGTGGAACTCACACATCCCAAAGCGGTTGCTGAGAATGATTCTCTCTAGTTTTTATACGAAGATATTTCCTTTTCTTCCGTAGGCCCAAATCGCTTGAAATCTCCACTTGGAAATTCCACAAAAAGAGGGTTTCAAATCTGCTCTGTCTAAAGTAAGGTTCAACTCTGTGAGTTGAACACAGGCAGCCCAAAGAAGTTACTGACAATTCTTCTGTCTAGCGTTATACGCAGAAATCCCGTTTCCAACAAAATCGTCAAAGAGGTCCAAATATCCACTTGCAGATTTTACAAATAGAGTGTTTCCAAACTGCTCTATGAAAACAAAGGTTAAACTCTGTGAGAGGAACGCACACATCCCAAAGTGGTTGCTGAGAATGATTCCCTCTAGTTTTTATATGAAGATATTTCCTTTTCTACCATAGGCCCAAATCTCTTGAAATCTCCACTTGCAAATTCCACAAAAAGAGGGTTTCAAATCTGCTCTGTCTAAAGGAAGGTTCAACTCTGTGTATTGAACACACGCAGGCCAAAGAAGTTACTGAGAATTCTTCTGTCTAGCGTTATATGCAGAAATCCCGTTTCCAACGATATCCTCAAAGAGGTCCAAATATCCAATTGCAGGCTTTACAAACAGAGTGTTTCCAAACTGCTCTATGAAAACAAAGGTTAAACTCTGTGAGTGGAACTCACAAATCCCAAAGTGGTTGCTGAGAATGATTCTCTCTAGTTTTTATACGAAGATATTTCCTTTTCTACCGTAGGCCCAAAATCGCTTGAAATCTCCACTTGGAAATTCCTCAAAAAGAGGGTTTCAAATCTGCTCTTTCTAAAGTAAGGTTCAACTCTGTGAGTTGAACACACGCAGCCCAAAGAAGTTACTGACAATTCTTCTGTCTAGCGTTATATGCAGAAATCCCGTTTCCAACGAAATCCTCAAAGAGGTCTCAATATCCACTTGCAGACTTTACAAACAGAGTGTTTCCAGACTGCTCTATGAAAACAAAGGTTAAACACTGTGAGTGGAACTCACACATCTCAAAGTGGTTGCTGAGAATGATTCTCTCTAGTTTTTATACGAAGATATTTCCTTTTCAACCGTAGGCCCAAAATCGATTGAAATCTCCACTTGGAAATTCCACAAAAAGAGGGTTTCAAATCTGCTCTGTCTAAAGTAAGGTTCAACTCTGTCAGTTGAACACATGCAGCCCAAAGAAGTTACTGAGAATTCTTCTGTCTAGCGTTATATGCAGAAATACCGTTTCCAACGAAATCCTCAAAGAGGTCCAAATATCCACTTGCAGGCTTTACAAACAGAGTGTTTCCAAACTGCTCTATGAACACAAAGGTTAAACTCTGTGAGTGGAACTCACACATCCCAAAGTGGTTGCTGAGAATGATTCTCTCTAGTTTTTATACGAAGATATTTCCTTTTCTACCGTAGGCCCAAAATCGCTTGAAATCTCCACTTGGAAATTCCACAAAAAGAGGGTTTCAAATCAGCTCTGTCTAAAGTAAGGTTCAACTCTGTCAGTTGAACACATGCAGCCCTAAGAAGTTACTGAGAATTCTTCTGTCTAGCGTTATATGCAGAAATCCCGTTTCCAAAGAAATCCTCAATGAGGTCCAAATATCCACTTGCAGGCTTTACAAACAGAGTGTTTCCAAAGTGCTCTATGAAAAGAAAGGTTAAACTCTGTGAGTGGAACTCACACATCTCAAAGTGGTTGCTGAGAATGATTCTCTCTAGTTTTTATACGAAGATATTTCCTTTTCTACCGTAGGCCCAAATCGCTTGAAATCTCCCCTTGGAAATTCCACAAAAAGAGGGTTTCAAATCTGCTCTTTCTAAAGGAAGTTTCAACTCTGTGAGTTGAACACACGCAGCCCAAAGATGTTACTGAGAATTCTTCTGTCTAGCGTTATATGCAGAAATCCCGTTTCCAACGAAATCCTCAAAGAGGTCTCAATATCCACTTGCAGACTTTACAAACAGAGTGTTTCCAGACTGCTCTATGAAAACAAAGGTTAAACACTGTGAGTGGAACTCACACATCTCAAAGTGGTTGCTGAGAATGATGCTCTCTAGTTTTTATACGAAGATACTTCCTTTTCAACCGTAGGCCCAAAATCGATTGAAATCTCCACTTGGAAATTCCACAAAAAGAGGGTTTCATATCTGCTCTGTCTAAAGGAAGGTTCAACTCTGTCAGTTGAACACATGCAGCCCAAAGAAGTTACTGAGAATTCTTCTGTCTAGCGTTATATGCAGAAATCCCGTTTCCAACGAAATCCTCAAAGAGGTCCAAATATCCACTTGCAGGCTTTACAAACAGAGTGTTTCCAAACTGCTCTATGAAAACAAAGGTTAAACTCTGTGAGAGGAACGCACACATCCCAAAGTGTTTGCTGAGAATGATTCCCTCTAGTTTTTATATGAAGATATTTCCTTTTCTACCATAGGCCCAAATCTCTTGAAATCTCCACTTGCAAATTCCACAAAAAGAGGGTTTCAAATCTGCTCTGTCTAAAGGAAGGTTCAACTCTGTGTATTGAACACACGCAGGCCAAAGAAGTTACTGAGAATTCTTCTGTCTAGCGTTATATGCAGAAATCCCGTTTCCAACGATATCCTCAAAGAGGTCCAAATATCCAATTGCAGGCTTTACAAACAGAGTGTTTCCAAACTGCTCTATGAAAACAAAGGTTAAACTCTGTGAGTGGAACTCACAAATCCCAAAGTGGTTGCTGAGAATGATTCTCTCTAGTTTTTATACGAAGATATTTCCTTTTCTACCGTAGGCCCAAAATCGCTTGAAATCTCCACTTGGAAATTCCTCAAAAAGAGGGTTTCAAATCTGCTCTGTCTAAAGTAAGGTTCAACTCTGTGAGTTGAACACACGCAGCCCAAAGAAGTTACTGAGAATTCTTCTGTCTAGCGTTATACGCAGAAATCCCGTTTCCAACAAAATCCTCCAAGAGGTCCAAATATCCACTTGCAGACTTTACAAATAGAGTGTTTCCAAACTGCTCTATGAAAACAAAGGTTAAACTGTGTGAGTGGAACGCACACATCCCAATGTGTTGGCTGAGAATGATTAACTCTAGTTTTTATATGAAGATATTTCCTTTTCTACCGTAGGCCCAAATCTCTTGAAATCTCCACTTACAAATTCCACAAAAAGAGGGTTTCAAATCTGCTCTGTCTAAAGGAAGGTTCAACTCTGTGAGTTGAACACCCGCAGGCCAAAGAAGTTACTGAGAATTCTTCTGTCTAGCGTTATATGCAGGAATCCCGTTTCCAACGATATCCTCAAAGAGGTCCAAATATCCAATTGCAGGCTTTACAAACAGAGTGCTTCCAAACTGCTCTATGAACACAAAGGTTAAACTCTGTGAGTGGAACTCACACATCCCAAAGTGGTTGCTGAGAATGATTCTCTCTAGTTTTTATACGAAGATATTTCCTTTTCTACCGTAGGCCCAAAATCGCTTGAAATCTCCACTTGGAAATTCCACAAAAAGAGGGTTTCAAATCAGCTCTGTCTAAAGTAAGGTTCAACTCTGTCAGTTGAACACATGCAGCCCTAAGAAGTTACTGAGAATTCTTCTGTCTAGCGTTATATGCAGAAATCCCGTTTCCAAAGAAATCCTCAATGAGGTCCAAATATCCACTTGCAGGCTTTACAAACAGAGTGTTTCCAAAGTGCTCTATGAAAAGAAAGGTTAAACTCTGTGAGTGGAACTCACACATCTCAAAGTGGTTGCTGAGAATGATTCTCTCTAGTTTTTATACGAAGATATTTCCTTTTCTACCGTAGGCCCAAATCGCTTGAAATCTCCCCTTGGAAATTCCACAAAAAGAGGGTTTCAAATCTGCTCTTTCTAAAGGAAGTTTCAACTCTGTGAGTTGAACACACGCAGCCCAAAGATGTTACTGAGAATTCTTCTGTCTAGCGTTATATGCAGAAATCCCGTTTCCAACGAAATCCTCAAAGAGGTCTCAATATCCACTTGCAGACTTTACAAACAGAGTGTTTCCAGACTGCTCTATGAAAACAAAGGTTAAACACTGTGAGTGGAACTCACACATCTCAAAGTGGTTGCTGAGAATGATGCTCTCTAGTTTTTATACGAAGATACTTCCTTTTCAACCGTAGGCCCAAAATCGATTGAAATCTCCACTTGGAAATTCCACAAAAAGAGGGTTTCATATCTGCTCTGTCTAAAGGAAGGTTCAACTCTGTCAGTTGAACACATGCAGCCCAAAGAAGTTACTGAGAATTCTTCTGTCTAGCGTTATATGCAGAAATCCCGTTTCCAACGAAATCCTCAAAGAGGTCCAAATATCCACTTGCAGGCTTTACAAACAGAGTGTTTCCAAACTGCTCTATGAAAACAAAGGTTAAACTCTGTGAGAGGAACGCACACATCCCAAAGTGTTTGCTGAGAATGATTCCCTCTAGTTTTTATATGAAGATATTTCCTTTTCTACCATAGGCCCAAATCTCTTGAAATCTCCACTTGCAAATTCCACAAAAAGAGGGTTTCAAATCTGCTCTGTCTAAAGGAAGGTTCAACTCTGTGTATTGAACACACGCAGGCCAAAGAAGTTACTGAGAATTCTTCTGTCTAGCGTTATATGCAGAAATCCCGTTTCCAACGATATCCTCAAAGAGGTCCAAATATCCAATTGCAGGCTTTACAAACAGAGTGTTTCCAAACTGCTCTATGAAAACAAAGGTTAAACTCTGTGAGTGGAACTCACAAATCCCAAAGTGGTTGCTGAGAATGATTCTCTCTAGTTTTTATACGAAGATATTTCCTTTTCTACCGTAGGCCCAAAATCGCTTGAAATCTCCACTTGGAAATTCCTCAAAAAGAGGGTTTCAAATCTGCTCTGTCTAAAGTAAGGTTCAACTCTGTGAGTTGAACACACGCAGCCCAAAGAAGTTACTGAGAATTCTTCTGTCTAGCGTTATACGCAGAAATCCCGTTTCCAACAAAATCCTCCAAGAGGTCCAAATATCCACTTGCAGACTTTACAAATAGAGTGTTTCCAAACTGCTCTATGAAAACAAAGGTTAAACTGTGTGAGTGGAACGCACACATCCCAATGTGTTGGCTGAGAATGATTAACTCTAGTTTTTATATGAAGATATTTCCTTTTCTACCGTAGGCCCAAATCTCTTGAAATCTCCACTTACAAATTCCACAAAAAGAGGGTTTCAAATCTGCTCTGTCTAAAGGAAGGTTCAACTCTGTGAGTTGAACACCCGCAGGCCAAAGAAGTTACTGAGAATTCTTCTGTCTAGCGTTATATGCAGGAATCCCGTTTCCAACGATATCCTCAAAGAGGTCCAAATATCCAATTGCAGGCTTTACAAACAGAGTGCTTCCAAACTGCTCTATGAACACAAAGGTTAAACTCTGTGAGTGGAACTCACACATCTCAAAGTGGTTGCTGAGAATGATTCTCTCTAGTTTTTATACGAAGATATTTCCTTTTCTACCGTAGGCCCAAAATCGCTTGAAATCTCCACTTGGAAATTCCACAAAAAGAGGGTTTCAAATCTGCTCTGTCTAAAGTAAGGTTCAACTCTGTCAGTTGAACACATGCAGCCCAAAGAAGTTACTGAGAATTCTTCTGTCTAGCGTTATATGCAGAAATCCCGTTTCCAACGATATCCTCAAAGAGGTCCAAATATCCAATTGCAGGCTTTACAAACAGAGTGTTTCCAAACTGCTCTATGAAAACAAAGGTTAAACTCTGTGAGTGGAACTCACAAATCCCAAAGTGGTTGCTGAGAATGATTCTCTCTAGTTTTTATACGAAGATATTTCCTTTTCTACCGTAGGCCCAAAATCGCTTGAAATCTCCACTTGGAAATTCCTCAAAAAGAGGGTTTCAAATCTGCTCTTTCTAAAGTAAGGTTCAACTCTGTGAGTTGAACACACGCAGCCCAAAGAAGTTACTGACAATTCTTCTGTCTAGCGTTATATGCAGAAATCCCGTTTCCAACGAAATCCTCAAAGAGGTCTCAATATCCACTTGCAGACTTTACAAACAGAGTGTTTCCAGACTGCTCTATGAAAACAAAGGTTAAACACTGTGAGTGGAACTCACACATCTCAAAGTGGTTGCTGAGAATGATTCTCTCTAGTTTTTATACGAAGATATTTCCTTTTCAACCGTAGGCCCAAAATCGATTGAAATCTCCACTTGGAAATTCCACAAAAAGAGGGTTTCAAATCTGCTCTGTCTAAAGTAAGGTTCAACTCTGTCAGTTGAACACATGCAGCCCAAAGAAGTTACTGAGAATTCTTCTGTCTAGCGTTATATGCAGAAATACCGTTTCCAACGAAATCCTCAAAGAGGTCCAAATATCCACTTGCAGGCTTTACAAACAGAGTGTTTCCAAACTGCTCTATGAACACAAAGGTTAAACTCTGTGAGTGGAACTCACACATCCCAAAGTGGTTGCTGAGAATGATTCTCTCTAGTTTTTATACGAAGATATTTCCTTTTCTACCGTAGGCCCAAAATCGCTTGAAATCTCCACTTGGAAATTCCACAAAAAGAGGGTTTCAAATCAGCTCTGTCTAAAGTAAGGTTCAACTCTGTCAGTTGAACACATGCAGCCCTAAGAAGTTACTGAGAATTCTTCTGTCTAGCGTTATATGCAGAAATCCCGTTTCCAAAGAAATCCTCAATGAGGTCCAAATATCCACTTGCAGGCTTTACAAACAGAGTGTTTCCAAAGTGCTCTATGAAAAGAAAGGTTAAACTCTGTGAGTGGAACTCACACATCTCAAAGTGGTTGCTGAGAATGATTCTCTCTAGTTTTTATACGAAGATATTTCCTTTTCTACCGTAGGCCCAAATCGCTTGAAATCTCCCCTTGGAAATTCCACAAAAAGAGGGATTCAAATCTGCTCTTTCTAAAGGAAGTTTCAACTCTGTGAGTTGAACACACGCAGCCCAAAGATGTTACTGAGAATTCTTCTGTCTAGCGTTATATGCAGAAATCCCGTTTCCAACGAAATCCTCAAAGAGGTCTCAATATCCACTTGCAGACTTTACAAACAGAGTGTTTCCAGACTGCTCTATGAAAACAAAGGTTAAACACTGTGAGTGGAACTCACACATCTCAAAGTGGTTGCTGAGAATGATGCTCTCTAGTTTTTATACGAAGATACTTCCTTTTCAACCGTAGGCCCAAAATCGATTGAAATCTCCACTTGGAAATTCCACAAAAAGAGGGTTTCATATCTGCTCTGTCTAAAGGAAGGTTCAACTCTGTCAGTTGAACACATGCAGCCCAAAGAAGTTACTGAGAATTCTTCTGTCTAGCGTTATATGCAGAAATCCCGTTTCCAACGAAATCCTCAAAGAGGTCCAAATATCCACTTGCAGGCTTTACAAACAGAGTGTTTCCAAACTGCTCTATGAACACAAAGGTTAAACTCTGTGAGTGGAACTCACACATCCCAAAGTGGTTGCTGAGAATGATTCTCTCTAGTTTTTATACGAAGATATTTCCTTTTCTACCGTAGGCCCAAAATCGCTTGAAATCTCCACTTGGAAATTCCACAAAAAGAGGGTTTCAAATCTGCTCTGTCTAAAGTAAGGTTCAACTCTGTCAGTTGAACACAGGCAGCCCTAAGAAGTTACTGAGAATTCTTCTGTCTAGCGTTATATGCAGAAATCCCGTTTCCAACGAAATCCTCAATGAGGTCCAAATATCCACCTGCAGGCTTTTCAATCAGAGTGTTTCCAAACTGCTCTATGAAAACAAAGGTTAAACTCTGTGAGTGGAACTCACACATCCCAAAGCGGTTGCTGAGAATGATTCTCTCTAGTTTTTATACGAAGATATTTCCTTTTCTACCGTAGGCCCAAATCGCTTGAAATCTCCCCTTGGAAATTCCACAAAAAGAGGGTTTCAAATCTGCTCTTTCTAAAGGAAGGTTCAACTCTGTGAGTTGAACACACGCAGCCCAAAGAAGTTACTGAGAATTCTTCTGTCTAGCGTTATATGCAGAAATCCCGTTTCCAACGAAATCCTCAATGAGGTCCAAATATCCACTTGCAGACTTTACAAACAGAGTGTTTCCAATCTGCTCTATGAAAACATAGGTGAAACTCTGTGAGTGGAACGCACACATCCCAAAGAGTTTGCAGAGAATGATTCTCTCTAGTTTTTATACGAAGATATTTCCTTTTCTACCGTAGGCCCAAATCGCTTGAAATCTCCACTTGGAAATTCAAGAAAAAGAGGGTTTCAAATCTGCTCTGTCTAAAGGAAGGTTCAACTCTGTGTATTGAACACACGCAGGCCAAAGAAGTTACTGAGAATTCTTCTGTCTAGCGTTATATGCAGAAATCCCGTTTCCAACGATATCCTCAAAGAGGTCCAAATATCCAATTGCAGGCTTTACAAACAGAGTGTTTCCAAACTGCTCTATGAAAACAAAGGTTAAACTCTGTGAGTGGAACTCACAAATCCCAAAGTGGTTGCTGAGAATGATTCTCTCTAGTTTTTATACGAAGATATTTCCTTTTCTACCGTAGGCCCAAAATCGCTTGAAATCTCCACTTGGAAATTCCTCAAAAAGAGGGTTTCAAATCTGCTCTGTCTAAAGTAAGGTTCAACTCTGTGAGTTGAACACACGCAGCCCAAAGAAGTTACTGACAATTCTTCTGTCTAGCGTTATATGCAGAAATCCCGTTTCCAACGAAATCCTCAAAGAGGTTCCAATATCCACCTGCAGACTTTACAAACAGAGTGTTTCCAAACTGCTCTATGAAAACAAAGGTTAAACTCTGTGAGTGGTACTCACACATCTCAAAGTGGTTGCTGAGAATGATTCTCTCTAGTTTTTATACGAAGATATTTCCTTTTCTACTGTAGGCCCAAAATCGCTTGAAATCTCCACTTGGAAATTCCACAAAAAGAGGGTTTCAAATCTGCTCTGTCTAAAGTAAGGTTCAACTCTGTGAGTTGAACACACGCAGCCCAAAGAAGTTACTGACAATTCTTCTGTCTAGCGTTATACGCAGAAATCCCGTTTCCAACAAAATCCTCAAAGAGGTCCAAATATCCACTTGCAGACTTTACAAATAGAGTGTTTCCAAACTGCTCTATGAAAACAAAGGTTAAACTGTGTGAGTGGAACGCACACATCCCAATGTGTTGGCTGAGAATGATTAACTCTAGTTTTTATATGAAGATATTTCCTTTTCTACCATAGGCCCAAATCTCTTGAAATCTCCACTTGCAAATTCCACAAAAAGAGGGTTTCAAATCTGCTCTGTCTAAAGGAAGGTTCAACTCTGTGAGTTGAACACCCGCAGGCCAAAGAAGTTACTGAGAATTCTTCTGTCTTGCGTTATATGCAGGAATCCCGTTTCCAACGATATCCTCAAAGAGGTCCAAATATCCAATTGCAGGCTTTACAAACAGAGTGCTTCCAAACTGCTCTATGAACACAAAGGTTAAACTCTGTGAGTGGAACTCACACATCTCAAAGTGGTTGCTGAGAATGATTCTCTCTAGTTTTTATACGAAGATATTTCCTTTTCTACCGTAGGCCCAAAATCGCTTGAAATCTCCACTTGGAAATTCCACAAAAAGAGGGTTTCAAATCTGCTCTGTCTAAAGTAAGGTTCAACTCTGTCAGTTGAACACATGCAGCCCAAAGAAGTTACTGAGAATTCTTCTGTCTAGCGTTATATGCAGAAATCCCGTTTCCAAAGAAATCCTCAATGAGGTCCAAATATCCACTTGCAGGCTTTACAAACAGAGCGTTTACAAACTGCTCTATGAAAACAAAGGTTAAACCCTGTGAGTGGAACTCACACATCCCAAAGTGGTTGTTGAGAATGATTCTCTCTAGTTTTTATACGAAGATATTTCCTTTTCTACCGTAGGCCCAAATCGCTTGAAGTCTCCCCTTGGAAATTCCACAAAAAGAGGGTTTCAAATCTGCTCTGTCTAAAGTAAGGTTCAACTCTGTCAGTTGAACACATGCAGCCCAAAGAAGTTACTGAGAATTCTTCTGTCTAGCGTTATATGCAGAAATCCCGTTTCCAACGAAATCCTCAAAGAGGTCCAAATATCCACTTGCAGGCTTTACGAACAGAGTGTTTCCAAACTGCTCTATGAACACAAAGATTAAACTCTGTGAGTGGAACTCACACATCCCAAAGTGGTTGCTGAGAATGATTCTCTCTAGTTTTTATACGAAGATATTTCCTTTTCTACCGTAGGCCCAAAATCGCTTGAAATCTCCACTTGGAAATTCCACAAAAAGAGGGTTTCAAATCTGCTCTGTCTAAAGTAAGGTTCAACTCAGTGAGTTGAACACATGCAGCCCAAAGAAGTTACTGAGAATTCTTCTGTCTAGCGTTATATGCAGAAATCCCGTTTCCAACGAAATCCTCAAAGAGGTCCAAATATCCACTTGCAGACTTTACAAACAGAGTGTTTCCAATCTGCTCTATGAAAACATAGGTTAAACTCTGTGAGTGGAACGCACACATCCCAAAGAGTTTGCAGAGAATGATTCTCTCTAGTTTTTATACGAAGATATTTCCTTTTCTACCGTAGGCCCAAATCGCTTGAAATCTCCACTTGGAAATTCAAGAAAAAGAGGGTTTCAAATCTGCTCTGTCTAAAGTAAGGTTCAACTCTGTGAGTTGAACACAGGCAGCCCAAAGAAGTTACTGACAATTCTTCTGTCTAGCGTTATACGCAGAAATCCCGTTTCCAACAAAATCCTCAAAGAGGTCCAAATATCCACTTGCAGATTTTACAAATAGAGTGTTTCCAAACTGCTCTATGAAAACAAAGGTTAAACTCTGTGAGAGGAACGCACACATCCCAAAGTGTTTGCTGAGAATGATTCCCTCTAGTTTTTATATGAAGATATTTCCTTTTCTACCATAGGCCCAAATCTCTTGAAATCTCCACTTGCAAATTCCACAAAAAGAGGGTTTCAAATCTGCTCTGTCTAAAGGAAGGTTCAACTCTGTGTATTGAACACACGCAGGCCAAAGAAGTTACTGAGAATTCTTCTGTCTAGCGTTATATGCAGAAATCCCGTTTCCAACGATATCCTCAAAGAGGTCCAAATATCCAATTGCAGGCTTTACAAACAGAGTGTTTCCAAACTGCTCTATGAAAACAAAGGTTAAACTCTGTGAGTGGAACTCACAAATCCCAAAGTGGTTGCTGAGAATGATTCTCTCTAGTTTTTATACGAAGATATTTCCTTTTCTACCGTAGGCCCAAAATCGCTTGAAATCTCCACTTGGAAATTCCTCAAAAAGAGGGTTTCAAATCTGCTCTGTCTAAAGTAAGGTTCAACTCTGTGAGTTGAACACACGCAGCCCAAAGAAGTTACTGACAATTCTTCTGTCTAGCGTTATATGCAGAAATCCCGTTTCCAACGAAATCCTCAAAGAGGTCTCAATATCCACTTGCAGACTTTACAAACAGAGTGTTTCCAGACTGCTCTATGAAAACAAAGGTTAAACACTGTGAGTGGAACTCACACATCTCAAAGTGGTTGCTGAGAATGATTCTCTCTAGTTTTTATACGAAGATATTTCCTTTTCAACCGTAGGCCCAAAATCGATTGAAATCTCCACTTGGAAATTCCACAAAAAGAGGGTTTCAAATCTGCTCTGTCTAAAGTAAGGTTGAACTCTGTGAGTTGAACACATGCAGCCCAAAGAAGTTACTGAGAATTCTTCTGTCTAGCGTTATATGCAGAAATCCCGTTTCCAACGAAATCCTCAAAGAGGTCCAAATATCCACTTGCAGGCTTTACAAACAGAGTGTTTCCAAACTGCTCTATGAACACAAAGGTTAAACTCTGTGAGTGGAACTCACACATCCCAAAGTGGTTGCTGAGAATGATTCTCTCTAGTTTTTATACGAAGATATTTCCTTTTCTACCGTAGGCCCAAAATCGCTTGAAATCTCCACTTGGAAATTCCTCAAAAAGAGGGTTTCAAATCTGCTCTGTCTAAAGTAAGGTTCAACTCTGTCAGTTGAACACATGCAGCCCTAAGAAGTTACTGAGAATTCTTCTGTCTAGCGTTATATGCAGAAATCCCGTTTCCAACGAAATCCTCAATGAGGTCCAAATATCCACTTGCAGGCTTTACAAACAGAGTGTTTCCAAACTGCTCTATGAAAACAAAGGTTAAACTCTGTGAGTGGAACTCACACATCCCAAAGTGGTTGCTGAGAATGATTCTCTCTAGTTTTTATACGAAGATATTTCCTTTTCTACCGTAGGCCCAAATCGCTTGAAATCTCCCCTTGGAAATTCCACAAAAAGAGGGTTTCAAATCTGCTCTTTCTAAAGGAAGGTTCAACTCTGTGAGTTGAACACACGCAGCCAAAGATGTTACTGAGAATTCTTCTGTCTAGCGTTATATGCAGAAATCCCGTTTCCAACGAAATCCTCAAAGAGGTCTCAATATCCACTTGCAGACTTTACAAACAGAGTGTTTCCAAACTGCTCTATGAACACAAAGGTTAAACTCTGTGAGTGGAACTCACACATCCCAAAGTGGTTGCTGAGAATGATTCTCTCTAGTTTTTATACGAAGATATTTCCTTTCCTACCGTAGGCCCAAAATCGCTTGAAATCTCCACTTGGAAATTCCACAAAAAGAGGGTTTCAAATCTGCTCTGTCTAAAGTAAGGTTCAACTCTGTCAGTTGAACACATGCAGCCCAAAGAAGTTACTGACAATTCTTCTGTCTAGCGTTATACGCAGAAATCCCGTTTCCAACAAAATCCTCAAAGAGGTCCAAATATCCACTTGCAGATTTTACAAATAGAGTGTTTCCAAACTGCTCTATGAAAACAAAGGTTAAACTCTGTGAGAGGAACGCACACATCCCAAAGTGTTTGCTGAGAATGATTCCCTCTAGTTTTTATATGAAGATATTTCCTTTACTACCATAGGCCCAAATCTCTTGAAATCTCCACTTGCAAATTCCACAAAAAGAGGGTTTCAAATCTGCTCTGTGTAAAGGAAGGTTCAACTCTGTGTATTGAACACACGCAGGCCAAAGAAGTTACTGAGAATTCTTCTGTCTAGCGTTATATGCAGAAATCCCGTTTCCAACGATATCCTCAAAGAGGTCCAAATATCCAATTGCAGGCTTTACAAACAGAGTGTTTCCAAACTGCTCTATGAAAACAAAGGTAAAACTCTGTGAGTGGAACTCACAAATCCCAAAGTGGTTGCTGAGAATGATTCTCTCTAGTTTTTATACGAAGATATTTCCTTTTCTACCGTAGGCCCAAAATCGCTTGAAATCTCCACTTGGAAATTCCTCAAAAAGAGGGTTTCAAATCTGCTCTGTCTAAAGTAAGGTTCAACTCTGTGAGTTGAACACACGCAGCCCAAAGAAGTTACTGACAATTCTTCTGTCTAGCGTTATATGCAGAAATCCCGTTTCCAACGAAATCCTCAAAGAGGTCTCAATATCCACTTGCAGACTTTACAAACAGAGTGTTTCCAGACTGCTCTATGAAAACAAAGGTTAAACACTGTGAGTGGAACTCACACATCTCAAAGTGGTTGCTGAGAATGATTCTCTCTAGTTTTTATACGAAGATATTTCCTTTTCAACCGTAGGCCCAAAATCGATTGAAATCTCCACTTGGAAATTCCACAAAAAGAGGGTTTCAAATCTGCTCTGTCTAAAGTAAGGTTGAACTCTGTGAGTTGAACACATGCAGCCCAAAGAAGTTACTGAGAATTCTTCTGTCTAGCGTTATATGCAGAAATCCCGTTTCCAACGAAATCCTCAAAGAGGTCCAAATATCCACTTGCAGGCTTTACAAACAGAGTGTTTCCAAACTGCTCTATGAACACAAAGGTTAAACTCTGTGAGTGGAACTCACACATCCCAAAGTGGTTGCTGAGAATGATTCTCTCTAGTTTTTATACGAAGATATTTCCTTTTCTACCGTAGGCCCAAAATCGCTTGAAATCTCCACTTGGAAATTCCTCAAAAAGAGGGTTTCAAATCTGCTCTGTCTAAAGTAAGGTTCAACTCTGTCAGTTGAACACATGCAGCCCTAAGAAGTTACTGAGAATTCTTCTGTCTAGCGTTATATGCAGAAATCCCGTTTCCAACGAAATCCTCAATGAGGTCCAAATATCCACTTGCAGGCTTTACAAACAGAGTGTTTCCAAACTGCTCTATGAAAACAAAGGTTAAACTCTGTGAGTGGAACTCACACATCCCAAAGTGGTTGCTGAGAATGATTCTCTCTAGTTTTTATACGAAGATATTTCCTTTTCTACCGTAGGCCCAAATCGCTTGAAATCTCCCCTTGGAAATTCCACAAAAAGAGGGTTTCAAATCTGCTCTTTCTAAAGGAAGGTTCAACTCTGTGAGTTGAACACACGCAGCCAAAGATGTTACTGAGAATTCTTCTGTCTAGCGTTATATGCAGAAATCCCGTTTCCAACGAAATCCTCAAAGAGGTCTCAATATCCACTTGCAGACTTTACAAACAGAGTGTTTCCAGACTGCTCTATGAAAACAAAGGTTAAACTGTGTGAGTGGAACGCACACATCCCAATGTGTTGGCTGAGAATGATTAACTCTAGTTTTTATATGAAGATATTTCCTTTTCTACCGTAGGCCCAAATCTCTTGAAATCTCCAATTGCAAATTCCACAAAAAGAGGGTTTCAAATCTGCTCTGTCTAAAGGAAGGTTCAACTCTGTGAGTTGAACACACGCAGGCCAAAGAAGTTACTGAGAATTCTTCTGTCTAGCGTTATATGCAGGAATCCCGTTTCCAACGATATCCTCAAAGAGGTCCAAATATCCAATTGCAGGCTTTACAAACAGAGTGCTTCCAAACTGCTCTATGAACACAAAGGTTAAACTCTGTGAGTGGAACTCACACATCTCAAAGTGGTTGCTGAGAATGATTCTCTCTAGTTTTTATACGAAGATATTTCCTTTTCTACCGTAGGCCCAAATCTCTTGAAATCTCCACTTGGAAATTCCACAAAAAGAGGGTTTCAAATCTGCTCTGTCTAAAGGAAGGTTCAACTCTGTGTATTGAACACACGCAGGCCAAAGAAGTTACTGAGAATTCTTCTGTCTAGCGTTATATGCAGAAATCCCGTTTCCAACGATATCCTCAAAGAGGTCCAAATATCCAATTGCAGGCTTTACAAACAGAGTGTTTCCAGACTGCTCTATGAAAACAAAGGTTAAACACTGTGAGTGGAACTCACACATCTCAAAGTGGTTGCTGAGAATGATTCTCTCTAGTTTTTATACGAAGATACTTCCTTTTCAACCGTAGGCCCAAAATCGATTGAAATCTCCACTTGGAAATTCCACAAAAAGAGGGTTTCAAATCTGCTCTGTCTAAAGTAAGGTTCAACTCTGTCAGTTGAACACATGCATCCCAAAGAAGTTACTGAGAATTCTTCTGTCTAGCGTTATATGCAGAAATCCCGTTTCCAACGAAATCCTCAAAGAGGTCTCAATATCCACTTGCAGACTTTACAAACAGAGTGTTTCCAGACTGCTCTATGAAAACAAAGGTTAGACACTGTGAGTGGAACTCACACATCTCAAAGTGGTTGCTGAGAATGATTCTCTCTAGTTTTTATACGAAGATATTTCCTTTTCTACCGTAGGCCCAAAATCGCTTGAAATCTCCACTTGGAAATTCCACAAAAAGAGGGTTTCATATCTGCTCTGTCTAAAGTAAGGTTCAACTCTGTCAGTTGAACACATGCAGCCCAAAGAAGTTACTGAGAATTCTTCTGTCTAGCGTTATATGCAGAAATCCCGTTTCCAACGAAATCCTCAAAGAGGTCCAAATATCCACTTGCAGGCTTTACGAACAGAGTGTTTCCAAACTGCTCTATGAACACAAAGGTTATACTCTGTGAGTGGAACTCACACATCCCAAAGGGGTTGCTGAGAATGATTCTCTCTAGTTTTTATACGAAGATATTTCCTTTTCTACCGTAGGCCCAAAATCGCTTGAAATCTCCACTTGGAAATTCCACAAAAAGAGGGTTTCAAATCTGCTCTGTCTAAAGTAAGGTTCAACTCTGTCAGTTGAACACATGCAGCCCTAAGAAGTTACTGAGAATTCTTCTGTCTAGCGTTATATGCAGAAATACCGTTTCCAACGAAATCCTCAAAGAGGTCCAAATATCCACTTGCAGGCTTTACAAACAGAGTGTTTCCAAACTGCTCTATGAACACAAAGGTTAAACTCTGTGAGTGGAACTCACACATCCCAAAGTGGTTGCTGAGAATGATTCTCTCTAGTTTTTATACGAAGATATTTCCTTTTCTACCGTAGGCCCAAAATCGCTTGAAATCTCCACTTGGAAATTCCACAAAAAGAGGGTTTCAAATCTGCTCTGTCTAAAGTAAGGTTCAACTCTGTGAGTTGAACACATGCAGCCCAAAGAAGTTACTGAGAATTCTTCTGTCTAGCGTTATATGCAGAAATCCCGTTTCCAACGAAATCCTCAAGGAGGTCCAAATATCCACTTGCAGACTTTACAAACAGAGTGTTTCCAATCTGCTCTATGAAAAGATAGGTTAAACTCTGTGAGTGGAACGCACACATCCCAAAGAGTTTGCAGAGAATGATTCTCTCTAGTTTTTATACGAAGATATTTCCTTTTCTACCGTAGGCCCAAATCGCTTGAAATCTCCACTTGGAAATTCAAGAAAAAGAGGGTTTCAAATCTGCTCTGTCTAAAGTAAGGTTCAACTCTGTGAGTTGAACACAGGCAGCCCAAAGAAGTTACTGACAATTCTTCTGTCTAGCGTTATACGCAGAAATCCCGTTTCCAACAAAATCCTCAAAGAGGTCCAAATATCCACTTGCAGATTTTACAAATAGAGTGTTTCCAAACTGCTCTATGAAAACAAAGGTTAAACTCTGTGAGAGGAACGCACACATCCCAAAGTGTTTGCTGAGAATGATTCCCTCTAGTTTTTATATGAAGATATTTCCTTTTCTACCATAGGCCCAAATCTCTTGAAATCTCCACTTGCAAATTCCACAAAAAGAGGGTTTCAAATCTGCTCTGTCTAAAGGAAGGTTCAACTCTGTGTATTGAACACACGCAGGCCAAAGAAGTTACTGAGAATTCTTCTGTCTAGCGTTATATGCAGAAATCCCGTTTCCAACGATATCCTCAAAGAGGTCCAAATATCCAATTGCAGGCTTTACAAACAGAGTGTTTCCAAACTGCTCTATGAATACAAAGGTTAAACTCTGTGAGTGGAACTCACAAATCCCAAAGTGGTTGCTGAGAATGATTCTCTCTAGTTTTTATACGAAGATATTTCCTTTTCTACCGTAGGCCCAAAATCGCTTGAAATCTCCACTTGGAAATTCCTCAAAAAGAGGGTTTCAAATCTGCTCTGTCTAAAGTAAGGTTCAACTCTGTGAGTTGAACACACGCAGCCCAAAGAAGTTACTGACAATTCTTCTGTCTAGCGTTATATGCAGAAATCCCGTTTCCAACGAAATCCTCAAAGAGGTCTCAATATCCACTTGCAGACTTTACAAACAGAGTGTTTCCAGACTGCTCTATGAAAACAAAGGTTAAACACTGTGAGTGGAACTCACACATCTCAAAGTGGTTGCTGAGAATGATTCTCTCTAGTTTTTATACGAAGATATTTCCTTTTCAACCGTAGGCCCAAAACCGATTGAAATCTCCACTTGGAAATTCCACAAAAAGAGGGTTTCAAATCTGCTCTGTCTAAAGTAAGGTTCAACTCTGTCAGTTGAACACATGCAGCCCAAAGAAGTTACTGAGAATTCTTCTGTCTAGCGTTATATGCAGAAATACCGTTTCCAACGAAATCCTCAAAGAGGTCCAAATATCCACTTGCAGGCTTTACAAACAGAGTGTTTCCAAACTGCTCTATGAACACAAAGGTTAAACTCTGTGAGTGGAACTCACACATCCCAAAGTGGTTGCTGAGAATGATTCTCTCTAGTTTTTATACGAAGATATTTCCTTTTCTACCGTAGGCCCAAAATCGCTTGAAATCTCCACTTGGAAATTCCACAAAAAGAGGGTTTCAAATCTGCTCTGTCTAAAGTAAGGTTCAACTCTGTCAGTTGAACACATGCAGCCCTAAGAAGTTACTGAGAATTCTTCTGTCTAGCGTTATATGCAGAAATCCCGTTTCCAAAGAAATCCTCAATGAGGTCCAAATATCCACTTGCAGGCTTTACAAACAGAGTGTTTCCAAACTGCTCTATGAAAACAAAGGTTAAACTCTGTGAGTGGAACTCACACATCTCAAAGTGGTTGCTGAGAATGATTCTCTCTAGTTTTTATACGAAGATATTTCCTTTTCTACCGTAGGCCCAAATCGCTTGAAATCTCCCATTGGAAATTCCACAAAAAGAGGGTTTCAAATCTGCTCTTTCTAAAGGAAGGTTCAACTCTGTGAGTTCAACACACGCAGCCCAAAGATGTTACTGAGAATTCTTCTGTCTAGCGTTATATGCAGAAATCCCGTTTCCAACGAAATCCTCAAAGAGGTCTCAATATCCACTTGCAGACTTTACAAACAGAGTGTTTCCAGACTGCTCTATGAAAACAAAGGTTAAACACTGTGAGTGGAACTCACACATCTCAAAGTGGTTGCTGAGAATGATTCTCTCTAGTTTTTATACGAAGATACTTCCTTTTCAACCGTAGGCCCAAAATCGATTGAAATCTCCACTTGGAAATTCCACAAAAAGAGGGTTTCAAATCTGCTCTGTCTAAAGTAAGGTTCAACTCTGTCAGTTGAACACATGCAGCCCAAAGAAGTTACTGAGAATTCTTCTGTCCAGCGTTAAATGCAGAAATCCCGTTTCCAACGAAATCCTCAAAGAGGTCCAAATATCCACTTGCAGGCTTTACAAACAGAGTGTTTCCAAACTGCTCTATGAACACAAAGGTTAAACTCTGTGAGTGGAACTCACACATCCCAAAGCGGTTGCTGAGAATGATTCTCTCTAGTTTTTATACGAAGATATTTCCTTTTCTACCGTAGGCCCAAATCGCTTGAAATCTCCCCTTGGAAATTCCACAAAAAGAGGGTTTCAAATCTGCTCTTTCTAAAGGAAGGTTCAACTCTGTGAGTTGAACACACGCAGCCCAAAGAAGTTACTGAGAATTCTTCTGTCTAGCGTTATATGCAGAAATCCCGTTTCCAACGAAATCCTCAAAGAGGTCCAAATATCCACTTGCAGACTTTACAAACAGAGTGTTTCCAATCTGCTCTATGAAATCATAGGTTAAACTCTGTGAGTGGAACGCACACATCCCAAAGAGTTTGCAGAGAATGATTCTCTCTAGTTTTTATACGAAGATATTTCCTTTTCTACCGTAGGCCCAAATCGCTTGAAATCTCCACTTGGAAATTCAAGAAAAAGAGGGTTTCAAATCTGCTCTGCCTAAAGTAAGGTTCAACTCTGTGAGTTGAACACAGGCAGCCCAAAGAAGTTACTGACAATTCTTCTGTCTAGCGTTATACGCAGAAATCCCGTTTCCAACAAAATCCTCAAAGAGGTCCAAATATCCACTTGCGGATTTTACAAATAGAGTGTTTCCAAACTGCTCTATGAAAACAAAGGTTAAACTCTGTGAGAGGAACGCACACATCCCAAAGTGTTTGCTGAGAATGATTCCCTCTAGTTTTTATATGAAGATATTTCCTTTTCTACCATAGGCCCAAATCTCTTGAAATCTCCACTTGCAAATTCCACAAAAAGAGGGTTTCAAATCTGCTCTGTCTAAAGGAAGGTTCAACTCTGTGTATTGAACACACACAGGCCAAAGAAGTTACTGAGAATTCTTCTGTCTAGCGTTATATGCAGAAATCCCGTTTCCAACGATATCCTCAAAGAGGTCCAAATATCCAATTGCAGGCTTTACAAACAGAGTGTTTCCAAACTGCTCTATGAAAACAAAGGTTAAACTCTGTGAGTGGAACTCACAAATCCCAAATTGGTTGCTGAGAATGATTCTCTCTAGTTTTTATACGAAGATATTTCCTTTTCTACCGTAGGCCCAAAATCGCTTGAAATCTCCACTTGGAAATTCCTCAAAAAGAGGGTTTCAAATCTGCTCTGTCTAAAGTAAGGTTCAACTCTGTGAGTTGAACACACGCAGCCCAAAGAAGTTACTGACAATTCTTCTGTCTAGCGTTATATGCAGAAATCCCGTTTCCAACGAAATCCTCAAAGAGGTCTCAATATCCACTTGCAGACTTTACAAACAGAGTGTTTCCAGACTGCTCTATGAAAACAAAGGTTAAACACTGTGAGTGGAACTCACACATCTCAAAGTGGTTGCTGAGAATGATTCTCTCTAGTTTTTATACGAAGATATTTCCTTTTCAACCGTAGGCCCAAAATCGATTGAAATCTCCACTTGGAAATTCCACAAAAAGAGGGTTTCAAATCTGCTCTGTCTAAAGTAAGGTTCAACTCTGTCAGTTGAACACATGCAGCCCAAAGAAGTTACTGAGAATTCTTCTGTCTAGCGTTATATGCAGAAATACCGTTTCCAACGAAATCCTCAAAGAGGTCCAAATATCCACTTGCAGGCTTTACAAACAGGGTGTTTCCAAACTGCTCTATGAACACAAAGGTTAAACTCTGTGAGTGGAACTCACACATCCCAAAGTGGTTGCTGAGAATGATTCTCTCTAGTTTTTATACGAAGATATTTCCTTTTCTACCGTAGGCCCAAAATCGCTTGAAATCTCCACTTGGAAATTCCACAAAAAGAGGGTTTCAAATCTGCTCTGTCTAAAGTAAGGTTCAACTCTGTCAGTTGAACACATGCAGCCCTAAGAAGTTACTGAGAATTCTTCTGTCTAGCGTTATATGCAGAAATCCCGTTTCCAAAGAAATCCTCAATGAGGTCCAAATATCCACTTGCAGGCTTTACAAACAGAGTGTTTCCAAACTGCTCTATGAAAACAAAGGTTAAACTCTGTGAGTGGAACTCACACATCTCAAAGTGGTTGCTGAGAATGATTCTCTCTAGTTTTTATACGAAGATATTTCCTTTTCTACCGTAGGCCCAAATCGCTTGAAATCTCCCCTTGGAAATTCCACAAAAAGAGGGTTTCAAATCTGCTCTTTCTAAAGGAAGGTTCAACTCTGTGAGTTGAACACACGCAGCCCAAAGATGTTACTGAGAATTCTTCTGTCTAGCGTTATATGCAGAAATCCCGTTTCCAACGAAATCCTCAAAGAGGTCTCAATATCCACTTGCAGACTTTACAAACAGAGTGTTTCCAGACTGCTCTATGAAAACAAAGGTTAAACACTGTGAGTGGAACTCACACATCTCAAAGTGGTTGCTGAGAATGATTCTCTCTAGTTTTTATACGAAGATACTTCCTTTTCAACCGTAGGCCCAAAATCGATTGAAATCTCCACTTGGAAATTCCACAAAAAGAGGGTTTCAAATCTGCTCTGTCTAAAGTAAGGTTCAACTCTGTCAGTTGAACACATGCAGCCCAAAGAAGTTACTGAGAATTCTTCTGTCCAGCGTTATATGCAGAAATCCCGTTTCCAACGAAATCCTCAAAGAGGTCCAAATATCCACTTGCAGGCTTTACAAACAGAGTGTTTCCAAACTGCTCTATGAACACAAAGGTTAAACTCTGTGAGTGGAACTCACACATCCCAAAGTGGTTGCTGAGAATGATTCTCTCTAGTTTTTATACGAAGATATTTCCTTTTCTACCGTAGGCCCAATATCGCTTGAAATCTCCACTTGGAAATTCCACAAAAAGAGGGTTTCAAATCTGCTCTGTCTAAAGTAAGGTTCAACTCTGTCAGTTGAACACATGCAGCCCAAAGAAGTTACTGAGAATTCTTCTGTCTAGCGTTATATGCAGAAATCCCGTTTCCAACGAAATCCTCAATGAGGTCCAAATATCCACCTGCAGGCTTTACAATCAGAGTGTTTCCAAACTGCTCTATGAAAACAAAGGTTAAACTCTGTGAGTGGAACTCACACATCCCAAAGCGGTTGCTGAGAATGATTCTCTCTAGTTTTTATACGAAGATATTTCCTTTTCTTCCGTAGGCCCAAATCGCTTGAAATCTCCCCTTGGAAATTCCACAAAAAGAGGGTTTCAAATCTGCTCTTTCTAAAGGAAGGTTCAACTCTGTGAGTTGAACACACGCAGCCCAAAGAAGTTACTGAGAATTCTTCTGTCTAGCGTTATATGCAGAAATCCCGTTTCCAACGAAATCCTCAAAGAGGTCCAAATATCCACTTGCAGACTTTACAAACAGAGTGTTTCCAATCTGCTCTATGAAAACATAGGTTAAACTCTGTGAGTGGAACGCACACATCCCAAAGAGTTTGCAGAGAATGATTCTCTCTAGTTTTTATACGAAGATATTTCCTTTTCTACCGTAGGCCCAAATCGCTTGAAATCTCCACTTGGAAATTCAAGAAAAAGAGGGTTTCAAATCTGCTCTGTCTAAAGTAAGGTTCAACTCTGTGAGTTGAACACAGGCAGCCCAAAGAAGTTACTGACAATTCTTCTGTCTAGCGTTATACGCAGAAATCCCGTTTCCAACAAAATCCTCAAAGAGGTCCAAATATCCACTTGCAGATTTTACAAATAGAGTGTTTCCAAACTGCTCTATGAAAACAAAGGTTAAACTCTGTGAGAGGAACGCACACATCCCAAAGTGTTTGCTGAGAATGATTCCCTCTAGTTTTTATATGAAGATATTTCCTTTTCTACCATAGGCCCAAATCTCTTGAAATCTCCACTTGCAAATTCCACAAAAAGAGGGTTTCAAATCTGCTCTGTCTAAAGGAAGGTTCAACTCTGTGTATTGAACACACGCAGGCCAAAGAAGTTACTGAGAATTCTTCTGTCTAGCGTTATATGCAGAAATCCCGTTTCCAACGATATCCTCAAAGAGGTCCAAATATCCAATTGCAGGCTTTACAAACAGAGTGTTTCCAAACTGCTCTATGAAAACAAAGGTAAAACTCTGTGAGTGGAACTCACAAATCCCAAAGTGGTTGCTGAGAATGATTCTCTCTAGTTTTTATACGAAGATATTTCCTTTTCTACCGTAGGCCCAAAATCGCTTGAAATCTCCACTTGGAAATTCCTCAAAAAGAGGGTTTCAAATCTGCTCTGTCTAAAGTAAGGTTCAACTCTGTGAGTTGAACACACGCAGCCCAAAGAAGTTACTGACAATTCTTCTGTCTAGCGTTATATGCAGAAATCCCGTTTCCAACGAAATCCTCAAAGAGGTCTCAATATCCACTTGCAGACTTTACAAACAGAGTGTTTCCAGACTGCTCTATGAAAACAAAGGTTAAACACTGTGAGTGGAACTCACACATCTCAAAGTGGTTGCTGAGAATGATTCTCTCTAGTTTTTATACGAAGATATTTCCTTTTCAACCGTAGGCCCAAAATCGATTGAAATCTCCACTTGGAAATTCCACAAAAAGAGGGTTTCAAATCTGCTCTGTCTAAAGTAAGGTTGAACTCTGTGAGTTGAACACATGCAGCCCAAAGAAGTTACTGAGAATTCTTCTGTCTAGCGTTATATGCAGAAATCCCGTTTCCAACGAAATCCTCAAAGAGTTCCAAATATCCACTTGCAGGCTTTACAAACAGAGTGTTTCCAAACTGCTCTATGAGCACAAAGGTTAAACTCTGTGAGTGGAACTCACACATCCCAAAGTGGTTGCTGAGAATGATTCTCTCTAGTTTTTATACGAAGATATTTCCTTTTCTACCGTAGGCCCAAAATCGCTTGAAATCTCCACTTGGAAATTCCACAAAAAGAGGGTTTCAAATCTGCTCTGTCTAAAGTAAGGTTCAACTCTGTCAGTTGAACACATGCAGCCCTAAGAAGTTACTGAGAATTCTTCTGTCTAGCGTTATATGCAGAAATCCCGTTTCCAAAGAAATCCTCAATGAGGTCCAAATATCCACTTGCAGGCTTTACAAACAGAGTGTTTCCAAACTGCTCTATGAAAACAAAGGTTAAACTCTGTGAGTGGAACTCACACATCTCAAAGTGGTTGCTGAGAATGATTCTCTCTAGTTTTTATACGAAGATATTTCCTTTTCTACCGTAGGCCCAAATCGCTTGAAATCTCCCCTTGGAAATTCCACAAAAAGAGGGTTTCAAATCTGCTCTTTCTAAAGGAAGGTTCAACTCTGTGAGTTGAACACACGCAGCCCAAAGATGTTACTGAGAATTCTTCTGTCTAGCGTTATATGCAGAAATCCCGTTTCCAACGAAATCCTCAAAGAGGTCTCAATATCCACTTGCAGACTTTACAAACAGAGTGTTTCCAGACTGCTCTATGAAAACAAAGTTTTAACACTGTGAGTGGAACTCACACATCTCAAAGTGGTTGCTGAGAATGATTCTCTCTAGTTTTTATACGAAGATACTTCCTTTTCAACCGTAGGCCCAAAATCGATTGAAATCTCCACTTGGAAATTCCACAAAAAGAGGGTTTCAAATCTGCTCTGTCTAAAGTAAGGTTCAACTCTGTCACTTGAACACATGCAGCCCAAAGAAGTTACTGAGAATTCTTCTGTCCAGCGTTATATGCAGAAATCCCGTTTCCAACGAAATCCTCAAAGAGGTCCAAATATCCACTTGCAGGCTTTACAAACAGAGTGTTTCCAAACTGCTCTATGAACACAAAGGTTAAACTCTGTGAGTGGAACTCACACATCCCAAAGTGGTTGCTGAGAATGATTCTCTCTAGTTTTTATACGAAGATATTTCCTTTTCTACCGTAGGCCCAAAATCGCTTGAAATCTCCACTTGGAAATTCCACAAAAAGAGAGTTTCAAATCTGCTCTGTCTAAAGTAAGGTTCAACTCTGTCAGTTGAACACATGCAGCCCAAAGAAGTTACTGAGAATTCTTCTGTCTAGCGTTATATGCAGAAATCCCGTTTCCAACGAAATCCTCAAAGAGGTTCCAATATCCACCTGCAGACTTTACAAACAGAGTGTTTCCAGACTGCTCTATGAAAACAAAGGTTAAACTGTGTGAGTGGAACGCACACATCCCAATGTGTTGGCTGAGAATGATTAACTCTAGTTTTTATATGAAGATATTTCCTTTTCTACCGTAGGCCCAAATCTCTTGAAATCTCCCCTTGGAAATTCCACAAAAAGAGGGTTTCAAATCTGCTCTGTCTAAAGGAAGGTTCAACTCTGTGAGTTGAACACACGCAGGCCAAAGAAGTTACTGAGAATTCTTCTGTCTAGCGTTATATGCAGGAATCCCGTTTCCAACGATATCCTCAAAGAGGTCCAAATATCCAATTGCAGGCTTTACAAACAGAGTGCTTCCAAACTGCTCTATGAACACAAAGGTTAAACTCTGTGAGTGGAACTCACACATCTCAAAGTGGTTGCTGAGAATGATTCTCTCTAGTTTTTATACGAAGATATTTCCTTTTCTACCGTAGGCCCAAATCTCTTGAAATCTCCACTTGGAAATTCCACAAAAAGAGGGTTTCAAATCTGCTCTGTCTAAAGGAAGGTTCAACTCTGTGTATTGAACACACGCAGGCCAAAGAAGTTACTGAGAATTCTTCTGTCTAGCGTTATATGCAGAAATCCCGTTTCCAACGATATCCTCAAAGAGGTCCAAATATCCAATTGCAGGCTTTACAAACAGAGTGTTTCCAGACTGCTCTATGAAAACAAAGGTTAAACACTGTGAGTGGAACTCACACATCTCAAAGTGGTTGCTGAGAATGATTCTCTCTAGTTTTTATACGAAGATACTTCCTTTTCAACCGTAGGCCCAAAATCGATTGAAATCTCCACTTGGAAATTCCACAAAAAGAGGGTTTCAAATCTGCTCTGTCTAAAGTAAGGTTCAACTCTGTCAGTTGAACACATGCATCCCAAAGAAGTTACTGAGAATTCTTCTGTCTAGCGTTATATGCAGAAATCCCGTTTCCAACGAAATCCTCAAAGAGGTCTCAATATCCACTTGCAGACTTTACAAACAGAGTGTTTCCAGACTGCTCTATGAAAACAAAGGTTAGACACTGTGAGTGGAACTCACACATCTCAAAGTGGTTGCTGAGAATGATTCTCTCTAGTTTTTATACGAAGATATTTCCTTTTCTACCGTAGGCCCAAAATCGCTTGAAATCTCCACTTGGAAATTCCACAAAAAGAGGGTTTCATATCTGCTCTGTCTAAAGTAAGGTTCAACTCTGTCAGTTGAACACATGCAGCCCAAAGAAGTTACTGAGAATTCTTCTGTCTAGCGTTATATGCAGAAATCCCGTTTCCAACGAAATCCTCAAAGAGGTCCAAATATCCACTTGCAGGCTTTACGAACAGAGTGTTTCCAAACTGCTCTATGAACACAAAGGTTATACTCTGTGAGTGGAACTCACACATCCCAAAGGGGTTGCTGAGAATGATTCTCTCTAGTTTTTATACGAAGATATTTCCTTTTCTACCGTAGGCCCAAAATCGCTTGAAATCTCCACTTGGAAATTCCACAAAAAGAGGGTTTCAAATCTGCTCTGTCTAAAGTAAGGTTCAACTCTGTCAGTTGAACACATGCAGCCCTAAGAAGTTACTGAGAATTCTTCTGTCTAGCGTTATATGCAGAAATACCGTTTCCAACGAAATCCTCAAAGAGGTCCAAATATCCACTTGCAGGCTTTACAAACAGAGTGTTTCCAAACTGCTCTATGAACACAAAGGTTAAACTCTGTGAGTGGAACTCACACATCCCAAAGTGGTTGCTGAGAATGATTCTCTCTAGTTTTTATACGAAGATATTTCCTTTTCTACCGTAGGCCCAAAATCGCTTGAAATCTCCACTTGGAAATTCCACAAAAAGAGGGTTTCAAATCTGCTCTGTCTAAAGTAAGGTTCAACTCTGTGAGTTGAACACATGCAGCCCAAAGAAGTTACTGAGAATTCTTCTGTCTAGCGTTATATGCAGAAATCCCGTTTCCAACGAAATCCTCAAGGGGGTCCAAATATCCACTTGCAGACTTTACAAACAGAGTGTTTCCAATCTGCTCTATGAAAAGATAGGTTAAACTCTGTGAGTGGAACGCACACATCCCAAAGAGTTTGCAGAGAATGATTCTCTCTAGTTTTTATACGAAGATATTTCCTTTTCTACCGTAGGCCCAAATCGCTTGAAATCTCCACTTGGAAATTCAAGAAAAAGAGGGTTTCAAATCTGCTCTGTCTAAAGTAAGGTTCAACTCTGTGAGTTGAACACAGGCAGCCCAAAGAAGTTACTGACAATTCTTCTGTCTAGCGTTATACGCAGAAATCCCGTTTCCAACAAAATCCTCAAAGAGGTCCAAATATCCACTTGCAGATTTTACAAATAGAGTGTTTCCAAACTGCTCTATGAAAACAAAGGTTAAACTCTGTGAGAGGAACGCACACATCCCAAAGTGTTTGCTGAGAATGATTCCCTCTAGTTTTTATATGAAGATATTTCCTTTTCTACCATAGGCCCAAATCTCTTGAAATCTCCACTTGCAAATTCCACAAAAAGAGGGTTTCAAATCTGCTCTGTCTAAAGGAAGGTTCAACTCTGTGTATTGAACACACGCAGGCCAAAGAAGTTACTGAGAATTCTTCTGTCTAGCGTTATATGCAGAAATCCCGTTTCCAACGATATCCTCAAAGAGGTCCAAATATCCAATTGCAGGCTTTACAAACAGAGTGTTTCCAAACTGCTCTATGAATACAAAGGTTAAACTCTGTGAGTGGAACTCACAAATCCCAAAGTGGTTGCTGAGAATGATTCTCTCTAGTTTTTATACGAAGATATTTCCTTTTCTACCGTAGGCCCAAAATCGCTTGAAATCTCCACTTGGAAATTCCTCAAAAAGAGGGTTTCAAATCTGCTCTGTCTAAAGTAAGGTTCAACTCTGTGAGTTGAACACACGCAGCCCAAAGAAGTTACTGACAATTCTTCTGTCTAGCGTTATATGCAGAAATCCCGTTTCCAACGAAATCCTCAAAGAGGTCTCAATATCCACTTGCAGACTTTACAAACAGAGTGTTTCCAGACTGCTCTATGAAAACAAAGGTTAAACACTGTGAGTGGAACTCACACATCTCAAAGTGGTTGCTGAGAATGATTCTCTCTAGTTTTTATACGAAGATATTTCCTTTTCTACCGTAGGCCCAAATCGCTTGAAATCTCCCATTGGAAATTCCACAAAAAGAGGGTTTCAAATCTGCTCTTTCTAAAGGAAGGTTCAACTCTGTGAGTTCAACACACGCAGCCCAAAGATGTTACTGAGAATTCTTCTGTCTAGCGTTATATGCAGAAATCCCGTTTCCAACGAAATCCTCAAAGAGGTCTCAATATCCACTTGCAGACTTTACAAACAGAGTGTTTCCAGACTGCTCTATGAAAACAAAGGTTAAACACTGTGAGTGGAACTCACACATCTCAAAGTGGTTGCTGAGAATGATTCTCTCTAGTTTTTATACGAAGATACTTCCTTTTCAACCGTAGGCCCAAAATCGATTGAAATCTCCACTTGGAAATTCCACAAAAAGAGGGTTTCAAATCTGCTCTGTCTAAAGTAAGGTTCAACTCTGTCAGTTGAACACATGCAGCCCAAAGAAGTTACTGAGAATTCTTCTGTCCAGCGTTATATGCAGAAATCCCGTTTCCAACGAAATTCTCAAGGAGGTCCAAATATCCACTTGCAGACTTTACAAACAGAGTGTTTCCAATCTGCTCTATGAAAAGATAGGTTAAACTCTGTGAGTGGAACGCACACATCCCAAAGAGTTTGCAGAGAATGATTCTCTCTAGTTTTTATACGAAGATATTTCCTTTTCTACCGTAGGCCCAAATCGCTTGAAATCTCCACTTGGAAATTCAAGAAAAAGAGGGTTTCAAATCTGCTCTGTCTAAAGTAAGGTTCAACTCTGTGAGTTGAACACAGGCAGCCCAAAGAAGTTACTGACAATTCTTCTGTCTAGCGTTATACGCAGAAATCCCGTTTCCAACAAAATCCTCAAAGAGGTCCAAATATCCACTTGCAGATTTTACAAATAGAGTGTTTCCAAACTGCTCTATGAAAACAAAGGTTAAACTCTGTGAGAGGAACGCACACATCCCAAAGTGTTTGCTGAGAATGATTCCCTCTAGTTTTTATATGAAGATATTTCCTTTTCTACCATAGGCCCAAATCTCTTGAAATCTCCACTTGCAAATTCCACAAAAAGAGGGTTTCAAATCTGCTCTGTCTAAAGGAAGGTTCAACTCTGTGTATTGAACACACGCAGGCCAAAGAAGTTACTGAGAATTCTTCTGTCTAGCGTTATATGCAGAAATCCCGTTTCCAACGATATCCTCAAAGAGGTCCAAATATCCAATTGCAGGCTTTACAAACAGAGTGTTTCCAAACTGCTCTATGAATACAAAGGTTAAACTCTGTGAGTGGAACTCACAAATCCCAAAGTGGTTGCTGAGAATGATTCTCTCTAGTTTTTATACGAAGATATTTCCTTTTCTACCGTAGGCCCAAAATCGCTTGAAATCTCCACTTGGAAATTCCTCAAAAAGAGGGTTTCAAATCTGCTCTGTCTAAAGTAAGGTTCAACTCTGTGAGTTGAACACACGCAGCCCAAAGAAGTTACTGACAATTCTTCTGTCTAGCGTTATATGCAGAAATCCCGATTCCAACGAAATCCTCAAAGAGGTCTCAATATCCACTTGCAGACTTTACAAACAGAGTGTTTCCAGACTGCTCTATGAAAACAAAGGTTAAACACTGTGAGTGGAACTCACACATCTCAAAGTGGTTGCTGAGAATGATTCTCTCTAGTTTTTATACGAAGATATTTCCTTTTCTACCGTAGGCCCAAATCGCTTGAAATCTCCCATTGGAAATTCCACAAAAAGAGGGTTTCAAATCTGCTCTTTCTAAAGGAAGGTTCAACTCTGTGAGTTCAACACACGCAGCCCAAAGATGTTACTGAGAATTCTTCTGTCTAGCGTTATATGCAGAAATCCCGTTTCCAACGAAATCCTCAAAGAGGTCTCAATATCCACTTGCAGACTTTACAAACAGAGTGTTTCCAGACTGCTCTATGAAAACAAAGGTTAAACACTGTGAGTGGAACTCACACATCTCAAAGTGGTTGCTGAGAATGATTCTCTCTAGTTTTTATACGAAGATACTTCCTTTTCAACCGTAGGCCCAAAATCGATTGAAATCTCCACTTGGAAATTCCACAAAAAGAGGGTTTCAAATCTGCTCTGTCTAAAGTAAGGTTCAACTCTGTCAGTTGAACACATGCAGCCCAAAGAAGTTACTGAGAATTCTTCTGTCCAGCGTTAAATGCAGAAATCCCGTTTCCAACGAAATCCTCAAAGAGGTCCAAATATCCACTTGCAGGCTTTACAAACAGAGTGTTTCCAAACTGCTCTATGAACACAAAGGTTAAACTCTGTGAGTGGAACTCACACATCCCAAAGCGGTTGCTGAGAATGATTCTCTCTAGTTTTTATACGAAGATATTTCCTTTTCTACCGTAGGCCCAAATCGCTTGAAATCTCCCCTTGGAAATTCCACAAAAAGAGGGTTTCAAATCTGCTCTTTCTAAAGGAAGGTTCAACTCTGTGAGTTGAACACACGCAGCCCAAAGAAGTTACTGAGAATTCTTCTGTCTAGCGTTATATGCAGAAATCCCGTTTCCAACGAAATCCTCAAAGAGGTCCAAATATCCACTTGCAGACTTTACAAACAGAGTGTTTCCAATCTGCTCTATGAAATCATAGGTTAAACTCTGTGAGTGGAACGCACACATCCCAAAGAGTTTGCAGAGAATGATTCTCTCTAGTTTTTATACGAAGATATTTCCTTTTCTACCGTAGGCCCAAATCGCTTGAAATCTCCACTTGGAAATTCAAGAAAAAGAGGGTTTCAAATCTGCTCTGTCTAAAGTAAGGTTCAACTCTGTGAGTTGAACACAGGCAGCCCAAAGAAGTTACTGACAATTCTTCTGTCTAGCGTTATACGCAGAAATCCCGTTTCCAACAAAATCCTCAAAGAGGTCCAAATATCCACTTGCGGATTTTACAAATAGAGTGTTTCCAAACTGCTCTATGAAAACAAAGGTTAAACTCTGTGAGAGGAACGCACACATCCCAAAGTGTTTGCTGAGAATGATTCCCTCTAGTTTTTATATGAAGATATTTCCTTTTCTACCATAGGCCCAAATCTCTTGAAATCTCCACTTGCAAATTCCACAAAAAGAGGGTTTCAAATCTGCTCTGTCTAAAGGAAGGTTCAACTCTGTGTATTGAACACACACAGGCCAAAGAAGTTACTGAGAATTCTTCTGTCTAGCGTTATATGCAGAAATCCCGTTTCCAACGATATCCTCAAAGAGGTCCAAATATCCAATTGCAGGCTTTACAAACAGAGTGTTTCCAAACTGCTCTATGAAAACAAAGGTTAAACTCTGTGAGTGGAACTCACAAATCCCAAATTGGTTGCTGAGAATGATTCTCTCTAGTTTTTATACGAAGATATTTCCTTTTCTACCGTAGGCCCAAAATCGCTTGAAATCTCCACTTGGAAATTCCTCAAAAAGAGGGTTTCAAATCTGCTCTGTCTAAAGTAAGGTTCAACTCTGTGAGTTGAACACACGCAGCCCAAAGAAGTTACTGACAATTCTTCTGTCTAGCGTTATATGCAGAAATCCCGTTTCCAAGGAAATCCTCAAAGAGGTCTCAATATCCACTTGCAGACTTTACAAACAGAGTGTTTCCAGACTGCTCTATGAAAACAAAGGTTAAACACTGTGAGTGGAACTCACACATCTCAAAGTGGTTGCTGAGAATGATTCTCTCTAGTTTTTATACGAAGATATTTCCTTTTCAACCGTAGGCCCAAAATCGATTGAAATCTCCACTTGGAAATTCCACAAAAAGAGGGTTTCAAATCTGCTCTGTCTAAAGTAAGGTTCAACTCTGTCAGTTGAACACATGCAGCCCAAAGAAGTTACTGAGAATTCTTCTGTCTAGCGTTATATGCAGAAATACCGTTTCCAACGAAATCCTCAAAGAGGTCCAAATATCCACTTGCAGGCTTTACAAACAGGGTGTTTCCAAACTGCTCTATGAACACAAAGGTTAAACTGTGTGAGTGGAACTCACACATCCCAAAGTGGTTGCTGAGAATGATTCTCTCTAGTTTTTATACGAAGATATTTCCTTTTCTACCGTAGGCCCAAAATCGCTTGAAATCTCCACTTGGAAATTCCACAAAAAGAGGGTTTCAAATCTGCTCTGTCTAAAGTAAGGTTCAACTCTGTCAGTTGAACACATGCAGCCCTAAGAAGTTACTGAGAATTCTTCTGTCTAGCGTTATATGCAGAAATCCCGTTTCCAAAGAAATCCTCAATGAGGTCCAAATATCCACTTGCAGGCTTTACAAACAGAGTGTTTCCAAACTGCTCTATGAAAACAAAGGTTAAACTCTGTGAGTGGAACTCACACATCTCAAAGTGGTTGCTGAGAATGATTCTCTCTAGTTTTTATACGAAGATATTTCCTTTTCTACCGTAGGCCCAAATCGCTTGAAATCTCCCCTTGGAAATTCCACAAAAAGAGGGTTTCAAATCTGCTCTTTCTAAAGGAAGGTTCAACTCTGTGAGTTGAACACACGCAGCCCAAAGATGTTACTGAGAATTCTTCTGTCTAGCGTTATATGCAGAAATCCCGTTTCCAACGAAATCCTCAAAGAGGTCTCAATATCCACTTGCAGACTTTACAAACAGAGTGTTTCCAGACTGCTCTATGAAAACAAAGGTTAAACACTGTGAGTGGAACTCACACATCTCAAAGTGGTTGCTGAGAATGATTCTCTCTAGTTTTTATACGAAGATACTTCCTTTTCAACCGTATGCCCAAAATCGATTGAAATCTCCACTTGGAAATTCCACAAAAAGAGGGTTTCAAATCTGCTCTGTCTAAAGTAAGGTTCAACTCTGTCAGTTGAACACATGCAGCCCAAAGAAGTTACTGATAATTCTTCTGTCCAGCGTTATATGCAGAAATCCCGTTTCCAACGAAATCCTCAAAGAGGTCCAAATATCCACTTGCAGGCTTTACAAACAGAGTGTTTCCAAACTGCTCTATGAACACAAAGGTTAAACTCTGTGAGTGGAACTCACACATCCCAAAGTGGTTGCTGAGAATGATTCTCTCTAGTTTTTATACGAAGATATTTCCTTTTCTACCGTAGGCCCAAAATCGCTTGAAATCTCCACTTGGAAATTCAACAAAAAGAGGGTTTCAAATCTGCTCTGTCTAAAGTAAGGTTCAACTCTGTCAGTTGAACACATGCAGCCCAAAGAAGTTACTGAGAATTCTTCTGTCTAGCGTTATATGCAGAAATCCCGTTTCCAACGAAATCCTCAATGAGGTCCAAATATCCACCTGCAGGCTTTACAATCAGAGTGTTTCCAAACTGCTCTATGAAAACAAAGGTTAAACTCTGTGAGTGGAACTCACACATCCCAAAGCGGTTGCTGAGAATGATTCTCTCTAGTTTTTATACGAAGATATTTCCTTTTCTTCCGTAGGCCCAAATCGCTTGAAATCTCCCCTTGGAAATTCCACAAAAAGAGGGTTTCAAATCTGCTCTTTCTAAAGGAAGGTTCAACTCTGTGAGTTGAACACACGCAGCCCAAAGAAGTTACTGAGAATTCTTCTGTCTAGCGTTATATGCAGAAATCCCGTTTCCAACGAAATCCTCAAAGAGGTCCAAATATCCACTTGCAGACTTTACAAACAGAGTGTTTCCAATCTGCTCTATGAAAACATAGGTTAAACTCTGTGAGTGGAACGCACACATCCCAAAGAGTTTGCAGAGAATGATTCTCTCTAGTTTTTATACGAAGATATTTCCTTTTCTACCGTAGGCCCAAATCGCTTGAAATCTCCACTTGGAAATTCAAGAAAAAGAGGGTTTCAAATCTGCTCTGTCTAAAGTAAGGTTCAACTCTGTGAGTTGAACACAGGCAGCCCAAAGAAGTTACTGACAATTCTTCTGTCTAGCGTTATACGCAGAAATCCCGTTTCCAACAAAATCCTCAAAGAGGTCCAAATATCCACTTGCAGATTTTACAAATAGAGTGTTTCCAAACTGCTCTATGAAAACAAAGGTTAAACTCTGTGAGAGGAACGCACACATCCCAAAGTGTTTGCTGAGAATGATTCCCTCTAGTTTTTATATGAAGATATTTCCTTTTCTACCATAGGCCCAAATCTCTTGAAATCTCCACTTGCAAATTCCACAAAAAGAGGGTTTCAAATCTGCTCTGTCTAAAGGAAGGTTCAACTCTGTGTATTGAACACACGCAGGCCAAAGAAGTTACTGAGAATTCTTCTGTCTAGCGTTATATGCAGAAATCCCGTTTCCAACGATATCCTCAAAGAGGTCCAAATATCCAATTGCAGGCTTTACAAACAGAGTGTTTCCAAACTGCTCTATGAAAACAAAGGTAAAACTCTGTGAGTGGAACTCACAAATCCCAAAGTGGTTGCTGAGAATGATTCTCTCTAGTTTTTATACGAAGATATTTCCTTTTCTACCGTAGGCCCAAAATCGCTTGAAATCTCCACTTGGAAATTCCTCAAAAAGAGGGTTTCAAATCTGCTCTGTCTAAAGTAAGGTTCAACTCTGTGAGTTGAACACACGCAGCCCAAAGAAGTTACTGACAATTCTTCTGTCTAGCGTTATATGCAGAAATCCCGTTTCCAACGAAATCCTCAAAGAGGTCTCAATATCCACTTGCAGACTTTACAAACAGAGTGTTTCCAGACTGCTCTATGAAAACAAAGGTTAAACACTGTGAGTGGAACTCACACATCTCAAAGTGGTTGCTGAGAATGATTCTCTCTAGTTTTTATACGAAGATATTTCCTTTTCAACCGTAGGCCCAAAATCGATTGAAATCTCCACTTGGAAATTCCACAAAAAGAGGGTTTCAAATCTGCTCTGTCTAAAGTAAGGTTGAACTCTGTGAGTTGAACACATGCAGCCCAAAGAAGTTACTGAGAATTCTTCTGTCTAGCGTTATATGCAGAAATCCCGTTTCCAACGAAATCCTCAAAGAGTTCCAAATATCCACTTGCAGGCTTTACAAACAGAGTGTTTCCAAACTGCTCTATGAGCACAAAGGTTAAACTCTGTGAGTGGAACTCACACATCCCAAAGTGGTTGCTGAGAATGATTCTCTCTAGTTTTTATACGAAGATATTTCCTTTTCTACCGTAGGCCCAAAATCGCTTGAAATCTCCACTTGGAAATTCCACAAAAAGAGGGTTTCAAATCTGCTCTGTCTAAAGTAAGGTTCAACTCTGTCAGTTGAACACATGCAGCCCTAAGAAGTTACTGAGAATTCTTCTGTCTAGCGTTATATGCAGAAATCCCGTTTCCAAAGAAATCCTCAATGAGGTCCAAATATCCACTTGCAGGCTTTACAAACAGAGTGTTTCCAAACTGCTCTATGAAAACAAAGGTTAAACTCTGTGAGTGGAACTCACACATCTCAAAGTGGTTGCTGAGAATGATTCTCTCTAGTTTTTATACGAAGATATTTCCTTTTCTACCGTAGGCCCAAATCGCTTGAAATCTCCCCTTGGAAATTCCACAAAAAGAGGGTTTCAAATCTGCTCTTTCTAAAGGAAGGTTCAACTCTGTGAGTTGAACACACGCAGCCCAAAGATGTTACTGAGAATTCTTCTGTCTAGCGTTATATGCAGAAATCCCGTTTCCAACGAAATCCTCAAAGAGGTCTCAATATCCACTTGCAGACTTTACAAACAGAGTGTTTCCAGACTGCTCTATGAAAACAAAGTTTAAACACTGTGAGTGGAACTCACACATCTCAAAGTGGTTGCTGAGAATGATTCTCTCTAGTTTTTATACGAAGATACTTCCTTTTCAACCGTAGGCCCAAAATCGATTGAAATCTCCACTTGGAAATTCCACAAAAAGAGGGTTTCAAATCTGCTCTGTCTAAAGTAAGGTTCAACTCTGTCACTTGAACACATGCAGCCCAAAGAAGTTACTGAGAATTCTTCTGTCCAGCGTTATATGCAGAAATCCCGTTTCCAACGAAATCCTCAAAGAGGTCCAAATATCCACTTGCAGGCTTTACAAACAGAGTGTTTCCAAACTGCTCTATGAACACAAAGGTTAAACTCTGTGAGTGGAACTCACACATCCCAAAGTGGTTGCTGAGAATGATTCTCTCTAGTTTTTATACGAAGATATTTCCTTTTCTACCGTAGGCCCAAAATCGCTTGAAATCTCCACTTGGAAATTCCACAAAAAGAGAGTTTCAAATCTGCTCTGTCTAAAGTAAGGTTCAACTCTGTCAGTTGAACACATGCAGCCCAAAGAAGTTACTGAGAATTCTTCTGTCTAGCGTTATATGCAGAAATCCCGTTTCCAACGAAATCCTCAATGAGGTCCAAATATCCACCTGCAGGCTTTACAATCAGAGTGTTTCCAAACTGCTCTATGAAAACAAAGGTTAAACTCTGTGAGTGGAACTCACACATCCCAAAGCGGTTGCTGAGAATGATTCTCTCTAGTTTTTATACGAAGATATTTCCTTTTCTACCGTAGGCCCAAATCGCTTGAAATCTCCCCTTGGAAATTCCACAAAAAGAGGGTTTCAAATCTGCTCTTTCTAAAGGAAGGTTCAACTCTGTGAGTTGAACACACGCAGCCCAAAGAAGTTACTGAGAATTCTTCTGTCTAGCGTTATATGCAGAAATCCCGTTTCCAACGAAATCCTCAAAGAGGTCCAAATATCCACTTGCAGACTTTACAAACAGAGTGTTTCCAATCTGCTCTATGAAAACATAGGTTAAACTCTGTGAGTGGAACGCACACATCCCAAAGAGTTTGCAGAGAATGATTCTCTCTAGTTTTTATACGAAGATATTTCCTTTTCTACCGTAGGCCGAAATCGCTTGAAATCTCCACTTGGAAATTCAAGAAAAAGAGGGTTTCAAATCTGCTCTGTCTAAAGTAAGGTTCAACTCTGTGAGTTGAACACAGGCAGCCCAAAGAAGTTACTGACAATTCTTCTGTCTAGCGTTATACGCAGAAATCCCGTTTCCAACAAAATCCTCAAAGAGGTCCAAATATCCACTTGCAGATTTTACAAATAGAGTGTTTCCAAACTGCTCTATGAAAACAAAGGTTAAACTCTGTGAGAGGAACGCACACATCCCAAAGTGTTTGCTGAGAATGATTCCCTCTAGTTTTTATATGAAGATATTTCCTTTTCTACCATAGGCCCAAATCTCTTGAAATCTCCACTTGCAAATTCCACAAAAAGAGGGTTTCAAATCTGCTCTGTCTAAAGGAAGGTTCAACTCTGTGTATTGAACACACGCAGGCCAAATAAGTTACTGAGAATTCTTCTGTCTAGCGTTATATGCAGAAATCCCGTTTCCAACGATATCCTCAAAGAGGTCCAAATATCCAATTGCAGGCTTTACAAACAGAGTGTTTCCAAACTGCTCTATGAAAACAAAGGTTAAACTCTGTGAGTGGAACTCACAAATCCCAAAGTGGTTGCTGAGAATGATTCTCTCTAGTTTTTATACGAAGATACTTCCTTTTCAACCGTAGGCCCAAAATCGATTGAAATCTCCACTTGGAAATTCCACAAAAAGAGGGTTTCAAATCTGCTCTGTCTAAAGTAAGGTTCAACTCTGTCAGTTGAACACATGCAGCCCAAAGAAGTTACTGAGAATTCTTCTGTCTAGCGTTATATGCAGAAATCCCGTTTCCAACGAAATCCTCAAAGAGGTCCAAATATCCACTTGCAGGCTTTACAAACAGAGTGTTTCCAAACTGCTCTATGAACACAAAGGTTAAACTCTGTGAGTGGAACTCACACATCCCAAAGTGGTTGCTGAGAATGATTCTCTCTAGTTTTTATACGAAGATATTTCCTTTTCTACCGTAGGCCCAAAATCGCTTGAAATCTCCACTTGGAAATTCCACAAAAAGAGGGTTTCAAATCTGCTCTGTCTAAAGTAAGGTTCAACTCTGTCAGTTGAACACATGCAGCCCAAAGAAGTTACTGAGAATTCTTCTGTCTAGCGTTATATGCAGAAATCCCGTTTCCAACGAAATCCTCAATGAGGTCCAAATATCCACCTGCAGGCTTTACAATCAGAGTGTTTCCAAACTGCTCTATGAAAACAAAGGTTAAACTCTGTGAGTGGAACTCACACATCCCAAAGCGGTTGCTGAGAATGATTCTCTCTAGTTTTTATACGAAGATATTTCCTTTTCTACCGTAGGCCCAAATCGCTTGAAATCTCCCCTTGGAAATTCCACAAAAAGAGGGTTTCAAATCTGCTCTTTCTAAAGGAAGGTTCAACTCTGTGAGTTGAACACACGCAGCCCAAAGATGTTACTGAGAATTCTTCTGTCTAGCGTTATATGCAGAAATCCCGTTTCCAAAGAAATCCTCAATGAGGTCCAAATATCCACTTGCAGGCTTTACAAACAGAGTGTTTCCAAACTGCTCTATGAAAACAAAGGTTAAACTCTGTGAGTGGAACTCACACATCTCAAAGTGGTTGCTGAGAATGATTCTCTCTAGTTTTTATACGAAGATATTTCCTTTTCTACCGTAGGCCCAAATCGCTTGAAATCTCCCCTTGGAAATTCCACAAAAAGAGGGTTTCAAATCTGCTCTTTCTAAAGGAAGGTTCAACTCTGTGAGTTGAACACACGCAGCCCAAAGATGTTACTGAGAATTCTTCTGTCTAGCGTTATATGCAGAAATCCCGTTTCCAACGAAATCCTCAAAGAGGTCTCAATATCCACTTGCAGACTTTACAAACAGAGTGTTTCCAGACTGCTCTATGAAAACAAAGGTTAAACACTGTGAGTGGAACTCACACATCTCAAAGTGGTTGCTGAGAATGATTCTCTCTAGTTTTTATACGAAGATACTTCCTTTTCAACCGTAGGCCCAAAATCGATTGAAATCTCCACTTGGAAATTCCACAAAAAGAGGGTTTCAAATCTGCTCTGTCTAAAGTAAGGTTCAACTCTGTCAGTTGAACACATGCAGCCCAAAGAAGTTACTGAGAATTCTTCTGTCTAGCGTTATATGCAGAAATCCCGTTTCCAACGAAATCCTCAAAGAGGTCCAAATATCCACTTGCAGGCTTTACAAACAGAGTGTTTCCAAACTGCTCTATGAACACAAAGGTTAAACTCTGTGAGTGGAACTCACACATCCCAAAGTGGTTGCTGAGAATGATTCTCTCTAGTTTTTATACGAAGATATTTCCTTTTCTACCGTAGGCCCAAAATCGCTTGAAATCTCCACTTGGAAATTCCACAAAAAGAGGGTTTCAAATCTGCTCTGTCTAAAGTAAGGTTCAACTCTGTCAGTTGAACACATGCAGCCCAAAGAAGTTACTGAGAATTCTTCTGTCTAGCGTTATATGCAGAAATCCCGTTTCCAACGAAATCCTCAATGAGGTCCAAATATCCACCTGCAGGCTTTACAATCAGAGTGTTTCCAAACTGCTCTATGAAAACAAAGGTTAAACTCTGTGAGTGGAACTCACACATCCCAAAGCGGTTGCTGAGAATGATTCTCTCTAGTTTTTATACGAAGATATTTCCTTTTCTACCGTAGGCCCAAATCGCTTGAAATCTCCCCTTGGAAATTCCACAAAAAGAGGGTTTCAAATCTGCTCTTTCTAAAGGAAGGTTCAACTCTGTGAGTTGAACACACGCAGCCCAAAGAAGTTACTGAGAATTCTTCTGTCTAGCGTTATATGCAGAAATCCCGTTTCCAACGAAATCCTCAAAGAGGTCCAAATATCCACTTGCAGACTTTACAAACAGAGTGTTTCCAATCTGCTCTATGAAAACATAGGTGAAACTCTGTGAGTGGAACGCACACATCCCAAAGAGTTTGCAGAGAATGATTCTCTCTAGTTTTTATAGGAAGATATTTCCTTTTCTACCGTAGGCCCAAATCGCTTGAAATCTCCACTTGGAAATTCAAGAAAAAGAGGGTTTCAAATCTGCTCTGTGTAAAGTAAGGTTCAACTCTGTGAGTTGAACACAGGCAGCCCAAAGAAGTTACTGACAATACTTCTGTCTAGCGTTATACGCAGAAATCCCGTTTCCAACAAAATCGTCAAAGAGGTCCAAATATCCACTTGCAGATTTTACAAATAGAGTGTTTCCAAACTGCTCTATGAAAACAAAGGTTAAACTCTGTGAGAGGAACGCACACATCCCAAAGTGTTTGCTGAGAATGATTCCCTCTAGTTTTTATATGAAGATATTTCCTTTTCTACCATAGGCCCAAATCTCTTGAAATCTCCACTTGCAAATTCCACAAAAAGAGGGTTTCAAATCTGCTCTGTCTAAAGGAAGGTTCAACTCTGTGTATTGAACACACGCAGGCCAAAGAAGTTACTGAGAATTCTTCTGTCTAGCGTTATATGCAGAAATCCCGTTTCCAACGATATCCTCAAAGAGGTCCAAATATCCAATTGCAGGCTTTACAAACAGAGTGTTTCCAAACTGCTCTATGAAAACAAAGGTTAAACTCTGTGAGTGGAACTCACAAATCCCAAAGTGGTTGCTGAGAATGATTCTCTCTAGTTTTTATACGAAGATATTTCCTTTTCTACCGTAGGCCCAAAATCGCTTGAAATCTCCACTTGGAAATTCCTCAAAAAGAGGGTTTCAAATCTGCTCTGTCTAAAGTAAGGTTCAACTCTGTGAGTTGAACACACGCAGCCCAAAGAAGTTACTGAGAATTCTTCTGTCTAGCGTTATACGCAGAAATCCCGTTTCCAACAAAATCCTCCAAGAGGTCCAAATATCCACTTGCAGACTTTACAAATAGAGTGTTTCCAAACTGCTCTATGAAAACAAAGGTTAAACTGTGTGAGTGGAACGCACACATCCCAATGTGTTGGCTGAGAATGATTAACTCTAGTTTTTATATGAAGATATTTCCTTTTCTACCGTAGGCCCAAATCTCTTGAAATCTCCACTTGCAAATTCCACAAAAAGAGGGTTTCAAATCTGCTCTGTCTAAAGGAAGGTTCAACTCTGTGAGTTGAACACCCGCAGGCCAAAGAAGTTACTGAGAATTCTTCTGTCTAGCGTTATATGCAGGAATCCCGTTTCCAACGATATCCTCAAAGAGGTCCAAATATCCAATTGCAGGCTTTACAAACAGAGTGCTTCCAAACTGCTCTATGAACACAAAGGTTAAACTCTGTGAGTGGAACTCACACATCTCAAAGTGGTTGCTGAGAATGATTCTCTCTAGTTTTTATACGAAGATATTTCCTTTTCTACCGTAGGCCCAAAATCGCTTGAAATCTCCACTTGGAAATTCCACAAAAAGAGGGTTTCAAATCTGCTCTGTCTAAAGTAAGGTTCAACTCTGTCAGTTGAACACATGCAGCCCAAAGAAGTTACTGAGAATTCTTCTGTCTAGCGTTATATGCAGAAATCCCGTTTCCAACGATATCCTCAAAGAGGTCCAAATATCCAATTGCAGGCTTTACAAACAGAGTGTTTCCAAACTGCTCTATGAAAACAAAGGTTAAACTCTGTGAGTGGAACTCACAAATCCCAAAGTGGTTGCTGAGAATGATTCTCTCTAGTTTTTATACGAAGATATTTCCTTTTCTACCGTAGGCCCAAAATCGCTTGAAATCTCCACTTGGAAATTCCTCAAAAAGAGGGTTTCAAATCTGCTCTGTCTAAAGTAAGGTTCAACTCTGTGAGTTGAACACACGCAGCCCAAAGAAGTTACTGACAATTCTTCTGTCTAGCGTTATATGCAGAAATCCCGTTTCCAACGAAATCCTCAAAGAGGTCTCAATATCCACTTGCAGACTTTACAAACAGAGTGTTTCCAGACTGCTCTATGAAAACGAAGGTTAAACACTGTGAGTGGAACTCACACATCTCAAAGTGGTTGCTGAGAATGATTCTCTCTAGTTTTTATACGAAGATATTTCCTTTTCAACCGTAGGCCCAAAATCGATTGAAATCTCCACTTGGAAATTCCACAAAAAGAGGGTTTCAAATCTGCTCTGTCTAAAGTAAGGTTCAACTCTGTCAGTTGAACACATGCAGCCCAAAGAAGTTACTGAGAATTCTTCTGTCTAGCGTTATATGCAGAAATCCCGTTTCCAACGATATCCTCAAAGAGGTCCAAATATCCAATTGCAGGCTTTACAAACAGAGTGTTTCCAAACTGCTCTATGAAAACAAAGGTTAAACTCTGTGAGTGGAACTCACAAATCCCAAAGTGGTTGCTGAGAATGATTCTCTCTAGTTTTTATACGAAGATATTTCCTTTTCTACCGTAGGCCCAAAATCGCTTGAAATCTCCACATGGAAATTCCTCAAAAAGAGGGTTTCAAATCTGCTCTGTCTAAAGTAAGGTTCAACTCTGTGAGTTGAACACACGCAGCCCAAAGAAGTTACTGACAATTCTTCTGTCTAGCGTTATATGCAGAAATCCCGTTTCCAACGAAATCCTCAAAGAGGTCTCAATATCCACTTGCAGACTTTACAAACAGAGTGTTTCCAGACTGCTCTATGAAAACGAAGGTTAAACACTGTGAGTGGAACTCACACATCTCAAAGTGGTTTCTGAGAATGATTCTCTCTAGTTTTTATACGAAGATATTTCCTTTTCAACCGTAGGCCCAAAATCGATTGAAATCTCCACTTGGAAATTCCACAAAAAGAGGGTTTCAAATCTGCTCTGTCTAAAGTAAGGTTCAACTCTGTCAGTTGAACACATGCAGCCCAAAGAAGTTACTGAGAATTCTTCTGTCTAGCGTTATATGCAGAAATACCGTTTCCAACGAAATCCTCAAAGAGGTCCAAATATCCACTTGCAGGCTTAACAAACAGAGTGTTTCCAAACTGCTCTATGAACACAAAGGTTAAACTCTGTGAGTGGAACTCACACATCCCAAAGTTGTTGCTGAGAATGATTCTCTCTAGTTTTTATACGAAGATATTTCCTTTTCTACCGTAGGCCCAAAATCGCTTGAAATCTCCACTTGGAAATTCCACAAAAAGAGGGTTTCAAATCTGCTCTGTCTAAAGTAAGGTTCAACTCTGTCAGTTGAACACATGCAGCCCTAAGAAGTTACTGAGAATTCTTCTGTCTAGCGTTATATGCAGAAATCCCGTTTCCAAAGAAATCCTCAATGAGGTCCAAATATCCACTTGCAGGCTTTACAAACAGAGTGTTTCCAAACTGCTCTATGAAAACAAAGGTTAAACTCTGTGAGTGGAACTCACACATCTCAAAGTGGTTGCTGAGAATGATTCTCTCTAGTTTTTATACGAAGATATTTCCTTTTCTACCGTAGGCCCAAATCGCTTGAAATCTCCCCTTGGAAATTCCACAAAAAGAGGGTTTCAAATTTGCTCTTTCTAAAGGAAGTTTCAACTCTGTCAGTTGAACACACGCAGCCCAAAGATGTTACTGAGAATTCTTCTGTCTAGCGTTATATGCAGAAATCCCGTTTCCAACGAAATCCTCAAAGAGGTCTCAATATCCACTTGCAGACTTTACAAACAGAGTGTTTCCAGACTGCTCTATGAAAACAAAGGTTAAACACTGTGAGTGGAACTCACACATCTCAAAGTGGTTGCTGAGAATGATTCTCTCTAGTTTTTATACGAAGATACTTCCTTTTCAACCGTAGGCCCAAAATCGATTGAAATCTCCACTTGGAAATTCCACAAAAAGAGGGTTTCAAATCTGCTCTGTCTAAAGTAAGGTTAAACTCTGTCAGTTGAACACATGCAGCCCAAAGAAGTTACTGAGAATTCTTCTGTCTAGCGTTATATGCAGAAATCCCGTTTCCAACGAAATCCTCAAAGAGGTCCAAATATCCACTTGAAGGCTTTACAAACAGAGTGTTTCCAAACTGCTCTATGAACACAAAGGTTAAACTCTGTGAGTGGAACTCACACATCCCAAAGTGGTTGCTGAGAATGATTCTCTCTAGTTTTTATACGAAGATATTTCCTTTTCTACCGTAGGCCCAAAATCGCTTGAAATCTCCACTTGGAAATTCCTCAAAAAGAGGGTTTCAAATCTGCTCTGTCTAAAGTAAGGTTCAACTCTGTGAGTTGAACACACGCAGCCCAAAGAAGTTACTGACAATTCTTCTGTCTAGCGTTATATGCAGAAATCCCGTTTCCAACGAAATCCTCAAAGAGGTCTCAATATCCACTTGCAGACTTTACAAACAGAGTGTTTCCAGACTGCTCTATGAAAACGAAGGTTAAACACTGTGAGTGGAACTCACACATCTCAAAGTGGTTTCTGAGAATGATTCTCTCTAGTTTTTATACGAAGATATTTCCTTTTCAACCGTAGGCCCAAAATCGATTGAAATCTCCACTTGGAAATTCCACAAAAAGAGGGTTTCAAATCTGCTCTGTCTAAAGTAAGGTTCAACTCTGTCAGTTGAACACATGCAGCCCAAAGAAGTTACTGAGAATTCTTCTGTCTAGCGTTATATGCAGAAATACCGTTTCCAACGAAATCCTCAAAGAGGTCCAAATATCCACTTGCAGGCTTAACAAACAGAGTGTTTCCAAACTGCTCTATGAACACAAAGGTTAAACTCTGTGAGTGGAACTCACACATCCCAAAGTGGTTGCTGAGAATGATTCTCTCTAGTTTTTATACGAAGATATTTCCTTTTCTACCGTAGGCCCAAAATCGCTTGAAATCTCCACTTGGAAATTCCACAAAAAGAGGGTTTCAAATCTGCTCTGTCTAAAGTAAGGTTCAACTCTGTCAGTTGAACACATGCAGCCCTAAGAAGTTACTGAGAATTCTTCTGTCTAGCGTTATATGCAGAAATCCCGTTTCCAACAAAATCGTCAAAGAGGTCCAAATATCCACTTGCAGATTTTACAAATAGAGTGTTTCCAAACTGCTCTATGAAAACAAAGGTTAAACTCTGTGAGAGGAACGCACACATCCCAAAGTGTTTGCTGAGAATGATTCCCTCTAGTTTTTATATGAAGATATTTCCTTTTCTACCATAGGCCCAAATCTCTTGAAATCTCCACTTGCAAATTCCACAAAAAGAGGGTTTCAAATCTGCTCTGTCTAAAGGAAGGTTCAACTCTGTGTATTGAACACACGCAGGCCAAAGAAGTTACTGAGAATTCTTCTGTCTAGCGTTATATGCAGAAATCCCGTTTCCAACGATATCCTCAAAGAGGTCCAAATATCCAATTGCAGGCTTTACAAACAGAGTGTTTCCAAACTGCTCTATGAAAACAAAGGTTAAACTCTGTGAGTGGAACTCACAAATCCCAAAGTGGTTGCTGAGAATGATTCTCTCTAGTTTTTATACGAAGATATTTCCTTTTCTACCGTAGGCCCAAAATCGCTTGAAATCTCCACTTGGAAATTCCTCAAAAAGAGGGTTTCAAATCTGCTCTGTCTAAAGTAAGGTTCAACTCTGTGAGTTGAACACACGCAGCCCAAAGAAGTTACTGAGAATTCTTCTGTCTAGCGTTATACGCAGAAATCCCGTTTCCAACAAAATCCTCCAAGAGGTCCAAATATCCACTTGCAGACTTTACAAATAGAGTGTTTCCAAACTGCTCTATGAAAACAAAGGTTAAACTGTGTGAGTGGAACGCACACATCCCAATGTGTTGGCTGAGAATGATTAACTCTAGTTTTTATATGAAGATATTTCCTTTTCTACCGTAGGCCCAAATCTCTTGAAATCTCCACTTGCAAATTCCACAAAAAGAGGGTTTCAAATCTGCTCTGTCTAAAGGAAGGTTCAACTCTGTGAGTTGAACACCCGCAGGCCAAAGAAGTTACTGAGAATTCTTCTGTCTAGCGTTATATGCAGGAATCCCGTTTCCAACGATATCCTCAAAGAGGTCCAAATATCCAATTGCAGGCTTTACAAACAGAGTGCTTCCAAACTGCTCTATGAACACAAAGGTTAAACTCTGTGAGTGGAACTCACACATCTCAAAGTGGTTGCTGAGAATGATTCTCTCTAGTTTTTATACGAAGATATTTCCTTTTCTACCGTAGGCCCAAAATCGCTTGAAATCTCCACTTGGAAATTCCACAAAAAGAGGGTTTCAAATCTGCTCTGTCTAAAGTAAGGTTCAACTCTGTCAGTTGAACACATGCAGCCCAAAGAAGTTACTGAGAATTCTTCTGTCTAGCGTTATATGCAGAAATCCCGTTTCCAACGATATCCTCAAAGAGGTCCAAATATCCAATTGCAGGCTTTACAAACAGAGTGTTTCCAAACTGCTCTATGAAAACAAAGGTTAAACTCTGTGAGTGGAACTCACAAATCCCAAAGTGGTTGCTGAGAATGATTCTCTCTAGTTTTTATACGAAGATATTTCCTTTTCTACCGTAGGCCCAAAATCGCTTGAAATCTCCACTTGGAAATTCCTCAAAAAGAGGGTTTCAAATCTGCTCTGTCTAAAGTAAGGTTCAACTCTGTGAGTTGAACACACGCAGCCCAAAGAAGTTACTGACAATTCTTCTGTCTAGCGTTATATGCAGAAATCCCGTTTCCAACGAAATCCTCAAAGAGGTCTCAATATCCACTTGCAGACTTTACAAACAGAGTGTTTCCAGACTGCTCTATGAAAACGAAGGTTAAACACTGTGAGTGGAACTCACACATCTCAAAGTGGTTGCTGAGAATGATTCTCTCTAGTTTTTATACGAAGATATTTCCTTTTCAACCGTAGGCCCAAAATCGATTGAAATCTCCACTTGGAAATTCCACAAAAAGAGGGTTTCAAATCTGCTCTGTCTAAAGTAAGGTTCAACTCTGTCAGTTGAACACATGCAGCCCAAAGAAGTTACTGAGAATTCTTCTGTCTAGCGTTATATGCAGAAATCCCGTTTCCAACGATATCCTCAAAGAGGTCCAAATATCCAATTGCAGGCTTTACAAACAGAGTGTTTCCAAACTGCTCTATGAAAACAAAGGTTAAACTCTGTGAGTGGAACTCACAAATCCCAAAGTGGTTGCTGAGAATGATTCTCTCTAGTTTTTATACGAAGATATTTCCTTTTCTACCGTAGGCCCAAAATCGCTTGAAATCTCCACTTGGAAATTCCTCAAAAAGAGGGTTTCAAATCTGCTCTGTCTAAAGTAAGGTTCAACTCTGTGAGTTGAACACACGCAGCCCAAAGAAGTTACTGACAATTCTTCTGTCTAGCGTTATATGCAGAAATCCCGTTTCCAACGAAATCCTCAAAGAGGTCTCAATATCCACTTGCAGACTTTACAAACAGAGTGTTTCCAGACTGCTCTATGAAAACGAAGGTTAAACACTGTGAGTGGAACTCACACATCTCAAAGTGGTTTCTGAGAATGATTCTCTCTAGTTTTTATACGAAGATATTTCCTTTTCAACCGTAGGCCCAAAATCGATTGAAATCTCCACTTGGAAATTCCACAAAAAGAGGGTTTCAAATCTGCTCTGTCTAAAGTAAGGTTCAACTCTGTCAGTTGAACACATGCAGCCCAAAGAAGTTACTGAGAATTCTTCTGTCTAGCGTTATATGCAGAAATACCGTTTCCAACGAAATCCTCAAAGAGGTCCAAATATCCACTTGCAGGCTTAACAAACAGAGTGTTTCCAAACTGCTCTATGAACACAAAGGTTAAACTCTGTGAGTGGAACTCACACATCCCAAAGTGGTTGCTGAGAATGATTCTCTCTAGTTTTTATACGAAGATATTTCCTTTTCTACCGTAGGCCCAAAATCGCTTGAAATCTCCACTTGGAAATTCCACAAAAAGAGGGTTTCAAATCTGCTCTGTCTAAAGTAAGGTTCAACTCTGTCAGTTGAACACATGCAGCCCTAAGAAGTTACTGAGAATTCTTCTGTCTAGCGTTATATGCAGAAATCCCGTTTCCAAAGAAATCCTCAATGAGGTCCAAATATCCACTTGCAGGCTTTACAAACAGAGTGTTTCCAAACTGCTCTATGAAAACAAAGGTTAAACTCTGTGAGTGGAACTCACACATCTCAAAGTGGTTGCTGAGAATGATTCTCTCTAGTTTTTATACGAAGATATTTCCTTTTCTACCGTAGGCCCAAATCGCTTGAAATCTCCCCTTGGAAATTCCACAAAAAGAGGGTTTCAAATCTGCTCTTTCTAAAGGAAGTTTCAACTCTGTCAGTTGAACACACGCAGCCCAAAGATGTTACTGAGAATTCTTCTGTCTAGCGTTATATGCAGAAATCCCGTTTCCAACGAAATCCTCAAAGAGGTCTCAATATCCACTTGCAGACTTTACAAACAGAGTGTTTCCAGACTGCTCTATGAAAACAAAGGTTAAACACTGTGAGTGGAACTCACACATCTCAAAGTGGTTGCTGAGAATGATTCTCTCTAGTTTTTATACGAAGATACTTCCTTTTCAACCGTAGGCCCAAAATCGATTGAAATCTCCACTTGGAAATTCCACAAAAAGAGGGTTTCAAATCTGCTCTGTCTAAAGTAAGGTTAAACTCTGTCAGTTGAACACATGCAGCCCAAAGAAGTTACTGAGAATTCTTCTGTCTAGCGTTATATGCAGAAATCCCGTTTCCAACGAAATCCTCAAAGAGGTCCAAATATCCACTTGAAGGCTTTACAAACAGAGTGTTTCCAAACTGCTCTATGAACACAAAGGTTAAACTCTGTGAGTGGAACTCACACATCCCAAAGTGGTTGCTGAGAATGATTCTCTCTAGTTTTTATACGAAGATATTTCCTTTTCTACCGTAGGCCCAAAATCGCTTGAAATCTCCACTTGGAAATTCCACAAAAAGAGGGTTTCAAATCTGCTCTGTCTAAAGTAAGGTTCAACTCTGTCAGTTGAACACATGCAGCCCAAAGAAGTTACTGAGAATTCTTCTGTCTAGCGTTATATGCAGAAATCCCGTTTCCAACGAAATCCTCAATGAGGTCCAAATATCCACCTGCAGGCTTTACAATCAGAGTGTTTCCAAACTGCTCTATGAAAACAAAGGTTAAACTCTGTGAGTGGAACTCACACATCCCAAAGCGGTTGCTGAGAATGATTCTCTCTAGTTTTTATACGAAGATATTTCCTTTTCTACCGTAGGCCCAAATCGCTTGAAATCTCCCCTTGGAAATTCCACCAAAAGAGGGTTTCAAATCTGCTCTTTCTAAAGGAAGGTTCAACTCTGTGAGTTGAACACACGCAGCCCAAAGAAGTTACTGAGAATTCTTCTGTCTAGCGTTATATGCAGAAATCCCGTTTCCAACGAAATCCTCAAAGAGGTCCAAATATCCACTTGCAGACTTTACAAACAGAGTGTTTCCAATCTGCTCTATGAAAACATAGGTGAAACTCTGTGAGTGGAACGCACACATCCCAAAGAGTTTGCAGAGAATGATTCTCTCTAGTTTTTATACGAAGATATTTCCTTTTCTACCGTAGGCCCAAATAGCTTGAAATCTCCACTTGGAAATTCAAGAAAAAGAGGGTTTCAAATCTGCTCTGTCTAAAGGAAGGTTCAACTCTGTGTATTGAACACACGCAGGCCAAAGAAGTTACTGAGAATTCTTCTGTCTAGCGTTATATGCAGAAATCCCGTTTCCAACGATATCCTCAAAGAGGTCCAAATATCCAATTGCAGGCTTTACAAACAGAGTGTTTCCAAACTGCTCTATGAAAACAAAGGTTAAACTCTGTGAGTGGAACTCACAAATCCCAAAGTGGTTGCTGAGAATGATTCTCTCTAGTTTTTATACGAAGATATTTCCTTTTCTACCGTAGGCCCAAAATCGCTTGAAATCTCCACTTGGAAATTCCTCAAAAAGAGGGTTTCAAATCTGCTCTGTCTAAAGTAAGGTTCAACTCTGTGAGTTGAACACACGCAGCCCAAAGAAGTTACTGACAATTCTTCTGTCTAGCGTTATATGCAGAAATCCCGTTTCCAACGAAATCCTCAAAGAGGTTCCAATATCCACCTGCAGACTTTACAAACAGAGTGTTTCCAAACTGCTCTATGAAAACAAAGGTTAAACTCTGTGAGTGGTACTCACACATCTCAAAGTGGTTGCTGAGAATGATTCTCTCTAGTTTTTATACGAAGATATTTCCTTTTCTACCGTAGGCCCAAAATCGCTTGAAATCTCCACTTGGAAATTCCTCAAAAAGAGGGTTTCAAATCTGCTCTGTCTAAAGTAAGGTTCAACTCTGTGAGTTGAACACACGCAGCCCAAAGAAGTTACTGACAATTCTTCTGTCTAGCGTTATACGCAGAAATCCCGTTTCCAACAAAATCCTCAAAGAGGTCCAAATATCCACTTGCAGACTTTACAAATAGAGTGTTTCCAAACTGCTCTATGAAAACAAAGGTTAAACTGTGTGAGTGGAACGCACACATCCCAATGTGTTGGCTGAGAATGATTAACTCTAGTTTTTATATGAAGATATTTCCTTTTCTACCGTAGGCCCAAATCTCTTGAAATCTCCACTTGCAAATTCCACAAAAAGAGGGTTTCAAATCTGCTCTGTCTAAAGGAAGGTTCAACTCTGTGAGTTGAACACCCGCAGGCCAAAGAAGTTACTGAGAATTCTTCTGTCTTGCGTTATATGCAGAAATCCCGTTTCCAACGATATCCTCAAAGAGGTCCAAATATCCAATTGCAGGCTTTACAAACAGAGTGCTTCCAAACTGCTCTATGAACACAAAGGTTAAACTCTGTGAGTGGAACTCACACATCTCAAAGTGGTTGCTGAGAATGATTCTCTCTAGTTTTTATACGAAGATATTTCCTTTTCTACCGTAGGCCCAAAATCGCTTGAAATCTCCACTTGGAAATTCCACAAAAAGAGGGTTTCAAATCTGCTCTGTCTAAAGGAAGGTTCAACTCTGTCAGTTGAACACATGCAGCCCAAAGAAGTTACTGAGAATTCTTCTGTCTAGCGTTATATGCAGAAATACCGTTTCCAACGAAATCCTCAAAGAGGTCCAAATATCCTCTTGCAGGCTTTACAAACAGAGTGTTTCCAAACTGCTCTATGAACACAAAGGTTAAACTCTGTGAGTGGAACTCACACATCCCAAAGTGGTTGCTGAGAATGATTCTCTCTAGTTTTTATACGAAGATATTTCCTTTTCTACCGTAGGCCCAAAATCGCTTGAAATCTCCACTTGGAAATTCCACAAAAAGAGGGTTTCAAATCTGCTCTGTCTAAAGTAAGGTTCAACTCTGTGAGTTGAACACATGCAGCCCAAAGAAGTTACTGAGAATTCTTCTGTCTAGCGTTATATGCAGAAATCCCGTTTCCAACGAAATCCTCAAAGAGGTCCAAATATCCACTTGCAGACTTTACAAACAGAGTGTTTCCAATCTGCTCTATGAAAACATAGGTTAAACTCTGTGAGTGGAACGCACACATCCCAAAGAGTTTGCAGAGAATGATTCTCTCTAGTTTTTATACGAAGATATTTCCTTTTCTACCGTAGGCCCAAATCGCTTGAAATCTCCACTTGGAAATTCAAGAAAAAGAGGGTTTCAAATTTGCTCTGTCTAAAGTAAGGTTCAACTCTGTGAGTTGAACACAGGCAGCCCAAAGAAGTTACTGACAATTCTTCTGTCTAGCGTTATACGCAGAAATCCCGTTTCCAACAAAATCCTCAAAGAGGTCCAAATATCCACTTGCAGATTTTACAAATAGAGTGTTTCCAAACTGCTCTATGAAAACAAAGGTTAAACTCTGTGATAGGAACGCACACATCCCAAAGTGTTTGCTGAGAATGATTCCCTCTAGTTTTTATATGAAGATATTTCCTTTTCTACCATAGGCCCAAATCTCTTGAAATCTCCACTTGCAAATTCCACAAAAAGAGGGTTTCAAATCTGCTCTGTCTAAAGGAAGGTTCAACTCTGTGTATTGAACACACGCAGGCCAAAGAAGTTACTGAGAATTCTTCTGTCTAGCGTTATATGCAGAAATCCCGTTTCCAACGATATCCTCAAAGAGGTCCAAATATCCAATTGCAGGCTTTACAAACAGAGTGTTTCCAAACTGCTCTATGAAAACAAAGGTTAAACTCTGTGAGTGGAACTCACAAATCCCAAAGTGGTTGCTGAGAATGATTCTCTCTAGTTTTTATACGAAGATATTTCCTTTTCTACCGTAGGCCCAAAATCGCTTGAAATCTCCACTTGGAAATTCCTCAAAAAGAGGGTTTCAAATCTGCTCTGTCTAAAGTAAGGTTCAACTCTGTGAGTTGAACACACGCAGCCCAAAGAAGTTACTGACAATTCTTCTGTCTAGCGTTATATGCAGAAATCCCGTTTCCAACGAAATCCTCAAAGAGGTCTCAATATCCACTTGCAGACTTTACAAACAGAGTGTTTCCAGACTGCTCTATGAAAACAAAGGTTAAACACTGTGAGTGGAACTCACACATCTCAAAGTGGTTGCTGAGAATGATTCTCTCTAGTTTTTATACGAAGATATTTCCTTTTCAACCGTAGGCCCAAAATCGATTGAAATCTCCACTTGGAAATTCCACAAAAAGAGGGTTTCAAATCTGCTCTTTCTAAAGGAAGGTTCAACTCTGTGAGTTGAACACATGCAGCCCAAAGAAGTTACTGAGAATTCTTCTGTCTAGCGTTATATGCAGAAATCCCGTTTCCAACGAAATCCTCAAAGAGGTCTCAATATCCACTTGCAGACTTTACAAACAGAGTGTTTCCAAACTGCTCTATGAACACAAAGGTTAAACTCTGTGAGTGGAACTCACACATCCCAAAGTGGTTGCTGAGAATGATTCTCTCTAGTTTTTATACGAAGATATTTCCTTTTCTACCGTAGGCCCAAAATCGCTTGAAATCTCCACTTGGAAATTCCACAAAAAGAGGGTTTCAAATCTGCTCTGTCTAAAGTAAGGTTCAACTCTGTCAGTTGAACACATGCAGCCCTAAGAAGTTACTGAGAATTCTTCTGTCTAGCGTTATATGCAGAAATACCGTTTCCAACGAAATCCTCAAAGAGGTCCAAATATCCACTTGCAGGCTTTACAAACAGAGTGTTTCCAAACTGCTCTATGAACACAAAGGTTAAACTCTGTGAGTGGAACTCACACATCCCAAAGTGGTTGCTGAGAATGATTCTCTCTAGTTTTTATACGAAGATATTTCCTTTTCTACCGTAGGCCCAAAATCGCTTGAAATCTCCACTTGGAAATTCCACAAAAAGAGGGTTTCAAATCTGCTCTGTCTAAAGTAAGGTTCAACTCTGTGAGTTGAACACATGCAGCCCAAAGAAGTTACTGAGAATTCTTCTGTCTAGCGTTATATGCAGAAATCCCGTTTCCAACGAAATCCTCAAAGAGGTCCAAATATCCACTTGCAGACTTTACAAACAGAGTGTTTCCAATCTGCTCTATGAAAACATAGGTTAAACTCTGTGAGTGGAACTCACACATCCCAAAGAGTTTGCAGAGAATGATTCTCTCTAGTTTTTATACGAAGATATTTCCTTTTCTACCGTAGGCCCAAATCGCTTGAAATCTCCACTTGGAAATTCCCCAAAAAGAGGGTTTCAAATCTGCTCTGTCTAAAGGAAGGTTCAACTCTGTGAGTTGAACACAGGCAGCCCAAAGAAGTTAATGAGAATTCTTCTGTCTAGCGTTATATGCAGGAATCCCGTTTCCAACGATATCCTCAAAGAGGTCCAAATATCCAATTGCAGGCTTTACAAACAGAGTGCTTCCAAACTGCTCTATGAACACAAAGGTTAAACTCTGTGAGTGGAATTCACACATCTCAAAGTGGTTGCTGAGAATGATTCTCTCTAGTTTTTATACGAAGATATTTCCTTTTCTACCGTAGGCCCAAATCTCTTGAAATCTCCACTTGCAAATTCCACAAAAAGAGGGTTTCAAATCTGCTCTGTCTAAAGGAAGGTTCAACTCTGTGTATTGAACACACGCAGGCCAAAGAAGTTACTGAGAATTCTTCTGTCTAGCGTTATATGCAGAAATCCCGTTTCCAACGATATCCTCAAAGAGGTCCAAATATCCAATTGCAGGCTTTAAAAACAGAGTGTTTCCAAACTGCTCTATGAAAACAAAGGTTAAACTCTGTGAGTGGAACTCACAAATCCCAAAGTGGTTGCTGAGAATGATTCTCTCTAGTTTTTATACGAAGATATTTCCTTTTCTACCGTAGGCCCAAAATCGCTTGAAATCTCCACTTGGAAATTCCTCAAAAAGAGGGTTTCAAATCTGCTCTGTCTAAAGTAAGGTTCAACTCTGTGAGTTGAACACACGCAGCCCAAAGAAGTTACTGACAATTCTTCTGTCTAGCGTTATATGCAGAAATCCCGTTTCCAACGAAATCCTCAAAGAGGTCTCAATATCCACTTGCAGACTTTACAAACAGAGTGTTTCCAGACTGCTCTATGAAAACAAAGGTTAAACACTGTGAGTGGGACTCACACATCTCAAAGTGGTTGCTGAGAATGATTCTCTCTAGTTTTTATACGAAGATATTTCCTTTTCAACCGTAGGCCCAAAATCGATTGAAATCTCCACTTGGAAATTCCACAAAAAGAGGGTTTCAAATCTGCTCTGTCTAAAGTAAGGTTCAACTCTGTCAGTTGAACACATGCAGCCCAAAGAAGTTACTGAGAATTCTTCTGTCTAGCGTTATATGCAGAAATACCGTTTCCAACGAAATCCTCAAAGAGGTCCAAATATCCACTTGCAGGCTTTACAAACAGAGTGTTTCCAAACTGCTCTATGAACACAAAGGTTAAACTCTGTGAGTGGAACTCACACATCCCAAAGTGGTTGCTGAGAATGATTCTCTCTAGTTTTTATACGAAGATATTTCCTTTTCTACCGTAGGCCCAAAATCGCTTGAAATCTCCACTTGGAAATTCCACAAAAAGAGGGTTTCAAATCTGCTCTGTCTAAAGTAAGGTTCAACTCTATCAGTTGAACACATGCAGCCCTAAGAAGTTACTGAGAATTCTTCTGTCTAGCGTTATATGCAGAAATCCCGTTTCCAAAGAAATCCTCAATGAGGTCCAAATATCCACTTGCAGGCTTTACAAACAGAGTGTTTCCAAACTGCTCTATGAAAACAAAGGTTAAACTCTGTGAGTGGAACTCACACATCCCAAAGTGGTTGCTGAGAATGATTCTCTCTTGTTTTTATACGAAGATATTTCCTTTTCTACCGTAGGCCCAAATCGCTTGAAATCTCCCCTTGGAAATTCCACAAAAAGAGGGTTTCAAATCTGCTCTTTCTAAAGGAAGGTTCAACTCTGTGAGTTGAACACACGCAGCCCAAAGATGTTACTGAGAATTCTTCTGTCTAGCGTTATATGCAGAAATCCCGTTTCCAACGAAATCCTCAAAGAGGTCTCAATATCCACTTGCAGACTTTACAAACAGAGTGTTTCCAGACTGCTCTATGAAAACAAATGTTAAACACTGTGAGTGGAACTCACACATCTCAAAGTGGTTGCTGAGAATGATTCTCTCTAGTTTTTATACGAAGATACTTCCTTTTCAACCGTAGGCCCAAAATCGATTGAAATCTCCACTTGGAAATTCCACAAAAAGAGGGTTTCAAATCTGCTCTGTCTAAAGTAAGGTTCAACTCTGTCAGTTGAACACATGCAGCCCTAAGAAGTTACTGAGAATTCTTCTGTCTAGCGTTATATGCAGAAATCCCGTTTCCAACGAAATCCTCAATGAGGTCCAAATATCCACCTGCAGGCTTTACAATCAGAGTGTTTCCAAACTGCTCTATGAAAACAAAGGTTAAACTCTGTGAGTGGAACTCACACATCCCAAAGCGGTTGCTGAGAATGATTCTCTCCAGTTTTTATACGAAGATATTTCCTTTTCTACCGTAGGCCCAAATCGCTTGAAATCTCCCCTTGGAAATCCCACAAAAAGAGGGTTTCAAATCTGCTCTTTCTAAAGGAAGGTTCAACTCTGTGAGTTGAACACACGCAGCCCAAAGAAGTTACTGAGAATTCTTCTGTCTAGCGTTATATGCAGAAATCCCGTTTCCAACGAAATCCTCAAAGAGGTCCAAATATCCACTTGCAGACTTTACAAACAGAGTGTTTCCAATCTGCTCTATGAAAACATAGGTTAAACTCTGTGAGTGGAACGCACACATCCCAAAGAGTTTGCAGAGAATGATTCTCTCTAGTTTTTATACGAAGATATTTCCTTTTCTACCGTAGGCCCAAATCGCTTGAAATCTCCACTTGGAAATTCAAGAAAAAGAGGGTTTCAAATCTGCTCTGTCTAAAGTAAGGTTCAACTCTGTGAGTTGAACACAGGCAGCCCAAAGAAGTTACTGACAATTCTTCTGTCTAGCGTTATACGCAGAAATCCCGTTTCCAACAAAATCCTCAAAGAGGTCCAAATATCCACTTGCAGATTTTACAAATAGAGTGTTTCCAAACTGCTCTATGAAAACAAAGGTTAAACTCTGTGAGAGGAACGCACACATCCCAAAGTGTTTGCTGAGAATGATTCCCTCTAGTTTTTATATGAAGATATTTCCTTTTCTACCATAGGCCCAAATCTCTTGAAATCTCCACTTGCAAAGTCCACAAAAAGAGGGTTTCAAATCTGCTCTGTCTAAAGGAAGGTTCAACTCTGTGTATTGAACACACGCAGGCCAAAGAAGTTACTGAGAATTCTTCTCTCTAGCGTTATATGCAGAAATCCCGTTTCCAACGATATCCTCAAAGAGGTCCAAATATCCAATTGCAGGCTTTACAAACAGAGTGTTTCCAAACTGCTCTATGAAAACAAAGGTTAAACTCTGTGAGTGGAACTCACAAATCCCAAAGTGGTTGCTGAGAATGATTCTCTCTAGTTTTTATACGAAGATATTTCCTTTTCTACCGTAGGCCCAAAATCGCTTGAAATCTCCACTTGGAAATTCCTCAAAAAGAGGGTTTCAAATCTGCTCTGTCTAAAGTAAGGTTCAACTCTGTGAGTTGAACACACGCAGCCCAAAGAAGTTACTGACAATTCTTCTGTCTAGCGTTATATGCAGAAATCCCGTTTCCAACGAAATCCTCAAAGAGGTCTCAATATCCACTTGCAGACTTTACAAACAGAGTGTTTCCAGACTGCTCTATGAAAACAAAGGTTAAACACTGTGAGTGGAACTCACACATCTCAAAGTGGTTGCTGAGAATGATTCTCTCTAGTTTTTATACGAAGATATTTCCTTTTCAACCGTAGGCCCAAAATCGATTGAAATCTCCACTTGGAAATTCCACAAAAAGAGGGTTTCAAATCTGCTCTGTCTAAAGTAAGGTTCAACTCTGTCAGTTGAACACATGCAGCCCAAAGAAGTTACTGAGAATTCTTCTGTCTAGCGTTATATGCAGAAATCCCGTTTCCAACGAAATCCTCAAAGAGGTCCAAATATCCACTTGCAGGCTTTACAAACAGAGTGTTTCCAAACTGCTCTATGAACACAAAGGTTAAACTCTGTGAGTGGAACTCACACATCCCAAAGTGGTTGCTGAGAATGATTCTCTCTAGTTTTTATACGAAGATATTTCCTTTTCTACCGTAGGCCCAAAATCGCTTGAAATCTCCACTTGGAAATTCCACAAAAAGAGGGTTTCAAATCTGCTCTGTCTAAAGTAAGGTTCAACTCTGTCAGTTGAACACATGCAGCCCTAAGAAGTTACTGAGAATTCTTCTGTCTAGCGTTATATGCAGAAATCCCGTTTCCAAAGAAATCCTCAATGAGGTCCAAATATCCACTTGCAGGCTTTACAAACAGAGTGTTTCCAAACTGCTCTATGAAAACAAAGGTTAAACTCTGGGAGTGGAACTCACACATCTCAAAGTGGTTGCTGAGAATGATTCTCTCTAGTTTTTATACGAAGATATTTCCTTTTCTACCGTAGGCCCAAATTGCTTGAAATCTCCCCTTGGAAATTCCACAAAAAGAGGGTTTCAAATCTGCTCTTTCTAAAGGAAGGTTCAACTCTGTGAGTTGAACACACGCAGCCCAAAGATGTTACTGAGAATTCTTCTGTCTAGCGTTATATGCAGAAATCCCGTTTCCAACGAAATCCTCAAAGAGGTCTCAATATCCACTTGCAGACTTTACAAACAGAGTGTTTCCAGACTGCTCTATGAAAACAAAGGTTAAACACTGTGAGTGGAACTCACACATCTCAAAGTGGTTGCTGAGAATGATTCTCTCTAGTTTTTATACGAAGATACTTCCTTTTCAACCGTAGGCCCAAAATCGATTGAAATCTCCACTTGGAAATTCCACAAAAAGAGGGTTTCAAATCTGCTCTGTCTAAAGTAAGGTTCAACTCTGTCAGTTGAACACATGCAGCCCAAAGAAGTTACTGAGAATTCTTCTGTCTAGCGTCATATGCAGAAATCCCGTTTCCAACGAAATCCTCAAAGAGGCCCAAATATCCACTTGCAGGCTTTACAAACAGAGTGTTTCCAAACTGCTCTATGAACACAAAGGTTAAACTCTGTGAGTGGAACTCACACATCCCAAAGTGGTTGCTGAGAATGATTCTCTCTAGTTTTTATACGAAGATATTTCCTTTTCTACCGTAGGCCCAAAATCGCTTGAAATCTCCACTTGGAAATTCCACAAAAAGAGGGTTTCAAATCTGCTCTGTCTAAAGTAAGGTTCAACTCTGTCAGTTGAACACATGCAGCCCAAAGAAGTTACTGAGAATTCTTCTGTCTAGCGTTATATGCAGAAATCCCGTTTCCAACGAAATCCTCAATGAGGTCCAAATATCCACCTGCAGGCTTTACAATCAGAGTGTTTCCAAACTGCTCTATGAAAACAAAGGTTAAACTCTGTGAGTGGAACTCACACATCCCAAAGCGGTTGCTGAGAATGATTCTCTCTAGTTTTTATACGAAGATATTTCCTTTTCTACCGTAGGCCCAAATCGCTTGAAATCTCCCCTTGGAAATTCCACAAAAAGAGGGTTTCAAATCTGCTCTTTCTAAAGGAAGGTTCAACTCTGTGAGTTGAACACACGCAGCCCAAAGAAGTTACTGAGAATTCTTCTGTCTAGCGTTATATGCAGAAATCCCGTTTCCAACGAAATCCTCAAAGAGGTCCAAATATCCACTTGCAGACTTTACAAACAGAGTGTTTCCAATCTGCTCTATGAAAACATAGGTGAAACTCTGTGAGTGGAACGCACACATCCCAAAGAGTTTGCAGAGAATGATTCTCTCTAGTTTTTATACGAAGATATTTCCTTTTCTACCGTAGGCCCAAATCGCTTGAAATCTCCACTTGGAAATTCAAGAAAAAGAGGGTTTCAAATCTGCTCTGTCTAAAGTAAGGTTCAACTCTGTGAGTTGAACACAGGCAGCCCAAAGAAGTTACTGACAATTCTTCTGTCTAGCGTTATACGCAGAAATCCCGTTTCCAACAAAATCGTCAAAGAGGTCCAAATATCCACTTGCAGATTTTACAAATAGAGTGTTTCCAAACTGCTCTATGAAAACAAAGGTTAAACTCTGTGAGAGGAACGCACACATCCCAAAGTGTTTGCTGAGAATGATTCCCTCTAGTTTTTAAATGAAGATATTTCCTTTTCTACCATAGGCCCAAATCTCTTGAAATCTCCACTTGCAAATTCCACAAAAAGAGGGTTTCAAATCTGCTCTGTCTAAAGGAAGGTTCAACTCTGTGTATTGAACACACGCAGGCCAAAGAAGTTACTGAGAATTCTTCTGTCTAGCGTTATATGCAGAAATCCCGTTTCCAACGATATCCTCAAAGAGGTCCAAATATCCAATTGCAGGCTTTACAAACAGAGTGTTTCCAAACTGCTCTATGAAAACAAAGGTTAAACTCTGTGAGTGGAACTCACATATCCCAAAGTGGTTGCTGAGAATGATTCTCTCTAGTTTTTATACGAAGATATTTCCTTTTCTACCGTAGGCCCAAAATCGCTTGAAATCTCCACTTGGAAATTCCTCAAAAAGAGGGTTTCAAATCTGCTCTGTCTAAAGTAAGGTTCAACTCTGTGAGTTGAACACACGCAGCCCAAAGAAGTTACTGAGAATTCTTCTGTCTAGCGTTATACGCAGAAATCCCGTTTCCAACAAAATCCTCAAAGAGGTCCAAATATCCACTTGCAGACTTTACAAATAGAGTGTTTCCAAACTGCTCTATGAAAACAAAGGTTAAACTGTGTGAGTGGAACGCACACATCCCAATGTGTTGGCTGAGAATGATTAACTCTAGTTTTTATATGAAGATATTTCCTTTTCTACCGTAGGCCCAAATCTCTTGAAATCTCCACTTGCAAATTCCACAAAAAGAGGGTTTCAAATCTGCTCTGTCTAAAGGAAGGTTCAACTCTGTCAGTTGAACACCCTCAGGCCAAAGAAGTTACTGAGAATTCTTCTGTCTAGCGTTATATGCAGGAATCCCGTTTCCAACGATATCCTCAAAGAGGTCCAAATATCCAATTGCAGGCGTTACAAACAGAGTGCTTCCAAACTGCTCTATGAACACAAAGGTTAAACTCTGTGAGTGGAACTCACACATCTCAAAGTGGTTGCTGAGAATGATTCTCTCTAGTTTTTATACGAAGATATTTCCTTTTCTACCGTAGGCCCAAAATCGCTTGAAATCTCCACTTGGAAATTCCACAAAAAGAGGGTTTCAAATCTGCTCTGTCTAAAGTAAGGTTCAACTCTGTCAGTTGAACACATGCAGCCCAAAGAAGTTACTGAGAATTCTTCTGTCTAGCGTTATATGCAGAAATCCCGTTTCCAACGATATCCTCAAAGTGGTCCAAATATCCAATTGCAGGCTTTACAAACAGAGTGTTTCCAAACTGTTCTATGAAAACAAAGGTTAAACTCTGTGAGTGGAACTCACAAATCCCAAAGTGGTTGCTGAGAATGATTCTCTCTAGTTTTTATACGAAGATATTTCCTTTTCTACCGTAGGCCCAAAATCGCTTGAAATCTCCACTTGGAAATTCCTCAAAAAGAGGGTTTCAAATCTGCTCTGTCTAAAGTAAGGTTCAACTCTGTGAGTTGAACACACGCAGCCCAAAGAAGTTACTGACAATTCTTCTGTCTAGCGTTATATGCAGAAATCCCGTTTCCAACGAAATCCTCAAAGAGGTCTCAATATCCACTTGCAGACTTTACAAACAGAGTGTTTCCAGACTGCTCTATGAAAACAAAGGTTAAACACTGTGAGTGGAACTCACACATCTCAAAGTGGTTGCTGAGAATGATTCTCTCTAGTTTTTATACGAAGATACTTCCTTTTCAACCGTAGGCCCAAAATCGATTGAAATCTCCACTTGGAAATTCCACAAAAAGAGGGTTTCAAATCTGCTCTGTCTAAAGTAAGGTTAAACTCTGTCAGTTGAACACATGCAGCCCAAAGAAGTTACTGAGAATTCTTCTGTCTAGCGTTATATGCAGAAATCCCGTTTCCAACGAAATCCTCAAAGAGGTCCAAATATCCACTTGCAGGCTTTACAAACAGAGTGTTTCCAAACTGCTCTATGAACACAAAGGTTAAACTCTGTGAGTGGAACTCACACATCCCAAAGTGGTTGCTGAGAATGATTCTCTCTAGTTTTTATACGAAGATATTTCCTTTACAACCGTAAGCCCAAAATCGATTGAAATCTCCACTTGGAAATTCCACAAAAAGAGGGTTTCAAATCTGCTCTGTCTAAAGTAAGGTTCAACTCTGTCAGTTGAACACATGCAGCCCAAAGAAGTTACTGAGAATTCTTCTGTCTAGCGTTATATGCAGAAATCCCGTTTCCAACGAAATCCTCAAAGAGGTCCAAATATCCACTTGCAGGCTTTACGAACAGAGTGTTTCCAAACTGCTCTATGAACACAAAGGTTAAACTCTGTGAGTGGAACTCACACATCCCAAAGTGGTTGCTGAGAATGATTCTCTCTAGTTTTTATACGAAGATATTTCCTTTTCTACCGTAGGCCCAAAATCGCTTGAAATCTCCACTTGGAAATTCCACAAAAAGAGGGTTTCAAATCTGCTCTGTCTAAAGTAAGGTTCAACTCTGTCAGTTGAACACATGCAGCCCAAAGAAGTTACTGAGAATTCTTCTGTCTAGCGTTATATGCAGAAATCCCATTTCCAACGAAATCCTCAAAGAGGTCCAAATATCCACTTGCAGGCTTTACAAACAGAGTGTTTCCAAACTGCTCTATGAACACAAAGGTTAAACTCTGTGAGTGGAACTCACACATCCCAAAGTGGTTGCTGAGAATGATTCTCTCTAGTTTTTATACGAAGATATTTCCTTTTCTACCGTAGGCCCAAAATCGCTTGAAATCTCCACTTGGAAATTCCACAAAAAGAGGGTTTCAAATCTGCTCTGTCTAAAGTAAGGTTCAACTCTGTGAGTTGAACACATGCAGCCCAAAGAAGTTACTGAGAATTCTTCTGTCTAGCGTTATATGCAGAAATCCCGTTTCCAACGAAATCCTCAAAGAGGTCCAAATATCCACTTGCAGACTTTACAAACAGAGTGTTTCCAATCTGCTCTATGAAAACATAGGTTAAACTCTGTGAGTGGAACGCACACATCCCAAAGAGTTTGCAGAGAATGATTCTCTCTAGTTTTTATACGAAGATATTTCCTTTTCTACCGTAGGCCCAAATCGCTTGAAATCTCCACTTGGAAATTCAAGAAAAAGAGGGTTTCAAATCTGCTCTGTCTAAAGTAAGGTTCAACTCTGTGAGTTGAACACAGGCAGCCCAAAGAAGTTACTGACAATTCTTCTGTCTAGCGTTATACGCAGAAATCCCGTTTCCAACAAAATCCTCAAAGAGGTCCAAATATCCACTTGCAGATTTTACAAATAGAGTGTTTCCAAACTGCTCTATGAAAACAAAGGTTAAACTCTGTGAGAGGAACGCACACATCCCAAAGTGTTTGCTGAGAATGATTCCCTCTAGTTTTTATATGAAGATATTTCCTTTTCTACCATAGGCCCAAATCTCTTGAAATCTCCACTTGCAAATTCCACAAAAAGAGGGTTTCAAATCTGCTCTGTCTAAAGGAAGGTTCAACTCTGTGTATTGAACACACGCAGGCCAAAGAAGTTACTGAGAATTCTTCTGTCTAGCGTTATATGCAGAAATCCCGTTTCCAACGATATCCTCAAAGAGGTCCAAATATCCAATTGCAGGCTTTACAAACAGAGTGTTTCCAGACTGCTCTATGAAAACAAAGGTTAAACACTGTGAGTGGAACTCACACATCTCAAAGTGGTTGCTGAGAATGATTCTCTCTAGTTTTTATACGAAGATATTTCCTTTTCAACCGTAGGCCCAAAATCGCTTGAAATCTCCACTTGGAAATTCCACAAAAAGAGGGTTTCAAATCTGCTCTGTCTAAAGTAAGGTTCAACTCTGTCAGTTGAACACATGCAGCCCAAAGAAGTTACTGAGAATTCTTCTGTCTAGCGTTATATGCAGAAATACCGTTTCCAACGAAATCCTCAAAGAGGTCCAAATATCCACTTGCAGGCTTACAAACAGAGTGTTTCCAAACTGCTCTATGAACACAAAGGTTAAACTCTGTGAGTGGAACTCACACATCCCAAAGTGGTTGCTGAGAATGATTCTCTCTAGTTTTTATACGAAGATATTTCCTTTTCTACCGTAGGCCCAAAGTCGCTTGAAATCTCCACTTGGAAATTCCACAAAAAGAGGGTTTCAAATCTGCTCTGTCTAAAGTAAGGTTCAACTCTGTCAGTTGAACACATGCAGCCCTAAGAAGTTACTGAGAATTCTTCTGTCTAGCGTTATATGCAGAAATCCCGTTTCCAAAGAAATCCTCAATGAGGTCCAAATATCCACTTGCAGGCTTTACAAACAGAGTGTTTCCAAACTGCTCTATGAAAACAAAGGTTAAACTCTGTGAGTGGAACTCACACATCTCAAAGTGGTTGCTGAGAATGATTCTCTCTAGTTTTTATACGAAGATATTTCCTTTTCTACCGTAGGCCCAAATCGCTTGAAATCTCCCCTTGGAAATTCCACAAAAAGAGGGTTTCAAATCTGCTCTTTCTAAAGGAAGGTTCAACTCTGTGAGTTGAACACACGCAGCCCAAAGATGTTACTGAGAATTCTTCTGTCTAGCGTTATATGCAGAAATCCCGTTTCCAACGAAATCCTCAAAGAGGTCTCAATATCCACTTGCAGACTTTACAAACAGAGTGTTTCCAGACTGCTCTATGAAAACAAAGGTTAAACACTGTGAGTGGAACTCACACATCTCAAAGTGGTTGCTGAGAATGATTCTCTCTAGTTTTTATACGAAGATACTTCCTTTTCAACCGTAGGCCCAAAATCGATTGAAATCTCCACTTGGAAATTCCACAAAAAGAGGGTTTCAAATCTGCTCTGTCTAAAGTAAGGTTCAACTCTGTCAGTTGAACACATGCAGCCCAAAGAAGTTACTGAGAATTCTTCTGTCCAGCGTTATATGCAGAAATCCCGTTTCCAACGAAATCCTCAAAGAGGTCCAAATATCCACTTGCAGGCTTTACAAACAGAGTGTTTCCAAACTGCTCTATGAACACAAAGGTTAAACTCTGTGAGTGGAACTCACACATCCCAAAGTGGTTGCTGAGAATGATTCTCTCTAGTTTTTATACGAAGATATTTCCTTTTCTACCGTAGGCCCAAAATCGCTTGAAATCTCCACTTGGAAATTCCACAAAAAGAGGGTTTCAAATCTGCTCTGTCTAAAGTAAGGTTCATCTCTGTCAGTTGAACACATGCAGCCCAAAGAAGTTACTGAGAATTCTTCTGTCTAGCGTTATATGCAGAAATCCCGTTTCCAACGAAATCCTCAATGAGGTCCAAATATCCACCTGCAGGCTTTACAATCAGAGTGTTTCCAAACTGCTCTATGAAAACAAAGGTTAAACTCTGTGAGTGGAACTCACACATCCCAAAGCGGTTGCTGAGAATGATTCTCTCTAGTTTTTATACGAAGATATTTCCTTTTCTACCGTAGGCCCAAATCGCTTGAAATCTCCCCTTGGAAATTCCACAAAAAGAGGGTTTCAAATCTGCTCTTTCTAAAGGAAGGTTCAACTCTGTGAGTTGAACACACGCAGCCCAAAGAAGTTACTGAGAATTCTTCTGTCTAGCGTTATATGCAGAAATCCCGTTTCCAACGAAATCCTCAAAGAGTTCCAAATATCCACTTGCAGACATTACAAACAGAGTGTTTCCAATCTGCTCTATGAAAACATAGGTTAAACCCTGTGAGTGGAACGCACACATCCCAAAGAGTTTGCAGAGAATGATTCTCTCTAGTTTTTATACGAAGATATTTCCTTTTCTACCGTAGGCCCAAATCGCTTGAAATCTCCACTTGGAAATTCAAGAAAAAGAGGGTTTCAAATCTGCTCTGTCTAAAGTAAGGTTCAACTCTGTGTGTTGAACACATGCAGCCCAAAGAAGTTACTGACAATTCTTCTGTCTAGCGTTATACGCAGAAATCCCGTTTCCAACAAAATCATAAAAGAGGTCCAAATATCCACTTGCAGATTTTACAAATAGAGTGTTTCCAAACTGCTCTATGAAAACAAAGGTTAAACTCTGTGAGAGGAACGCACACATCCCAAAGTGTTTGCTGAGAATGATTCCCTCTAGTTTTTATATGAAGATATTTCCTTTTCTACCATAGGCCCAAATCTCTTGAAATCTCCACTTGCAAATTCCACAAAAAGAGGGTTTCAAATCTGCTCTGTCTAAAGGAAGGTTCAACTCTGTGTATTGAACACACGCAGGCCAAAGAAGTTACTGAGAATTCTTCTGTCTAGCGTTATATGCAGAAATCCCGTTTCCAACGATATCCTCAAAGAGGTCCAAATATCCAATTGCAGGCTTTACAAACAGAGTGTTTCCAAACTGCTCTATGAAAACAAAGGTTAAACTCTGTGAGTGGAACTCACGAATCCCAAAGTGGTTGCTGAGAATGATTCTCTCTAGTTTTTATACGAAGATATTTCCTTTTCTACCGTAGGCCCAAAATCGCTTGAAATCTCCACTTGGAAATTCCTCAAAAAGAGGGTTTCAAATCTGCTCTGTCTAAAGTAAGGTTCAACTCTGTGAGTTGAACACACGCAGCCCAAAGAAGTTACTGAGAATTCTTCTGTCTAGCGTTATACGCAGGAATCCCGTTTCCAACGATATCCTCAAAGAGGTCCAAATATCCAATTGCAGGCGTTACAAACAGAGTGCTTCCAAACTGCTCTATGAACACAAAGGTTAAACTCTGTGAGTGGAACTCACACATCTCAAAGTGGTTGCTGAGAATGATTCTCTCTAGTTTTTATACGAAGATATTTCCTTTTCTACCGTAGGCCCAAATCGCTTGAAATCTCCCCTTGGAAATTCCACAAAAAGAGGGTTTCAAATCTGCTCTTTCTAAAGGAAGGTTCAACTCTGTGAGTTGAACACACGCAGCCCAAAGATGTTACTGAGAATTCTTCTGTCTAGCGTTATATGCAGAAATCCCGTTTCCAACGAAATCCTCAAAGAGGTCTCAATATCCACTTGCAGACTTTACAAACAGAGTGTTTCCAGACTGCTCTATGAAAACAAAGGTTAAACACTGTGAGTGGAACTCACACATCTCAAAGTGGTTGCTGAGAATGATTCTCTCTAGTTTTTATACGAAGATACTTCCTTTTCAACCGTAGGCCCAAAATCGATTGAAATCTCCACTTGGAAATTCCACAAAAAGAGGGTTTCAAATCTGCTCTGTCTAAAGTAAGGTTCAACTCTGTCAGTTGAACACATGCAGCCCAAAAAAGTTACTGAGAATTCTTCTGTCCAGCGTTATATGCAGAAATCCCGTTTCCAACGAAATCCTCAAAGAGGTCCAAATATCCACTTGCAGGCTTTACAAACAGAGTGTTTCCAAACTGCTCTATGAACACAAAGGTTAAACTCTGTGAGTGGAACTCACACATCCCAAAGTGGTTGCTGAGAATGATTCTCTCTAGTTTTTATACGAAGATATTTCCTTTTCTACCGTAGGCCCAAAATCGCTTGAAATCTCCACTTGGAAATTCCACAAAAAGAGGGTTTCAAATCTGCTCTGTCTAAAGTAAGGTTCATCTCTGTCAGTTGAACACATGCAGCCCAAAGAAGTTACTGAGAATTCTTCTGTCTAGCGTTATATGCAGAAATCCCGTTTCCAACGAAATCCTCAATGAGGTCCAAATATCCACCTGCAGGCTTTACAATCAGAGTGTTTCCAAACTGCTCTATGAAAACAAAGGTTAAACTCTGTGAGTGGAACTCACACATCCCAAAGCGGTTGCTGAGAATGATTCTCTCTAGTTTTTATACGAAGATATTTCCTTTTCTACCGTAGGCCCAAATCGCTTGAAATCTCCCCTTGGAAATTCCACAAAAAGAGGGTTTCAAATCTGCTCTTTCTAAAGGAAGGTTCAACTCTGTGAGTTGAACACACGCAGCCCAAAGAAGTTACTGAGAATTCTTCTGTCTAGCGTTATATGCAGAAATCCCGTTTCCAACGAAATCCTCAAAGAGTTCCAAATATCCACTTGCAGACTTTACAAACAGAGTGTTTCCAATCTGCTCTATGAAAACATAGGTTAAACTCTGTGAGTGGAACGCACACATCCCAAAGAGTTTGCAGAGAATGATTCTCTCTAGTTTTTATACGAAGATATTTCCTTTTCTACCGTAGGCCCAAATCGCTTGAAATCTCCACTTGGAAATTCAAGAAAAAGAGGGTTTCAAATCTGCTCTGTCTAAAGTAAGGTTCAACTCTGTGAGTTGAACACATGCAGCCCAAAGAAGTTACTGACAATTCTTCTGTCTAGCGTTATACGCAGAAATCCCGTTTCCAACAAAATCCTCAAAGAGGTCCAAATATCCACTTGCAGATTTTACAAATAGAGTGTTTCCAAACTGCTCTATGAAAACAAAGGTTAAACTCTGTGAGAGGAACGCACACATCCCAAAGTGTTTGCTGAGAATGATTCCCTCTAGTTTTTATATGAAGATATTTCCTTTTCTACCATAGGCCCAAATCTCTTGAAATCTCCACTTGCAAATTCCACAAAAAGAGGGTTTCAAATCTGCTCTGTCTAAAGGAAGGTTCAACTCTGTGTATTGAACACACGCAGGCCAAAGAAGTTACTGAGAATTCTTCTGTCTAGCGTTATATGCAGAAATCCCGTTTCCAACGATATCCTCAAAGAGGTCCAAATATCCAATTGCAGGCTTTACAAACAGAGTGTTTCCAAACTGCTCTATGAAAACAAAGGTTAAACTCTGTGAGTGGAACTCACAAATCCCAAAGTGGTTGCTGAGAATGATTCTCTCTAGTTTTTATACGAAGATATTTCCTTTTCTACCGTAGGCCCAAAATCGCTTGAAATCTCCACTTGGAAATTCCTCAAAAAGAGGGTTTCAAATCTGCTCTGTCTAAAGTAAGGTTCAACTCTGTGAGTTGAACACACGCAGCCCAAAGAAGTTACTGAGAATTCTTCTGTCTAGCGTTATACGCAGAAATCCCGTTTCCAACAAAATCCTCAAAGAGGTCCAAATATCCACTTGCAGACTTTACAAATAGAGTGTTTCCAAACTGCTCTATGAAAACAAAGGTTAAACTGTGTGAGTGGAACGCACACATCCCAATGTGTTGGCTGAGAATGATTAACTCTAGTTTTTATATGAAGATATTTCCTTTTCTACCGTAGGCCCAAATCTCTTGAAATCTCCACTTGCAAATTCCACAAAAAGAGGGTTTCAAATCTGCTCTGTCTAAAGGAAGGTTCAACTCTGTCAGTTGAACACCCTCAGGCCAAAGAAGTTACTGAGAATTCTTCTGTCTAGCGTTATATGCAGGAATCCCGTTTCCAACGATATCCTCAAAGAGGTCCAAATATCCAATTGCAGGCGTTACAAACAGAGTGCTTCCAAACTGCTCTATGAACACAAAGGTTAAACTCTGTGAGTGGAACTCACACATCTCAAAGTGGTTGCTGAGAATGATTCTCTCTAGTTTTTATACGAAGATATTTCCTTTTCTACCGTAGGCCCAAAATCGCTTGAAATCTCCACTTGGAAATTCCACAAAAAGAGGGTTTCAAATCTGCTCTGTCTAAAGTAAGGTTAAACTCTGTCAGTTGAACACATGCAGCCCAAAGAAGTTACTGAGAATTCTTCTGTCTAGCGTTATATGCAGAAATCCCGTTTCCAACGAAATCCTCAAAGAGGTCCAAATATCCACTTGCAGGCTTTACGAACAGAGTGTTTCCAAACTGCTCTATGAACACAAAGGTTAAACTCTGTGAGTGGAACTCACACATCCCAAAGTGGTTGCTGAGAATGATTCTCTCTAGTTTTTATACGAAGATATTTCCTTTTCTACCGTAGGCCCAAAATCGCTTGAAATCTCCACTTGGAAATTCCACAAAAAGAGGGTTTCAAATCTGCTCTGTCTAAAGTAAGGTTCAACTCTGTCAGTTGAACACATGCAGCCCAAAGAAGTTACTGAGAATTCTTCTGTCTAGCGTTATATGCAGAAATCCCATTTCCAACGAAATCCTCAAAGAGGTCCAAATATCCACTTGCAGGCTTTACAAACAGAGTGTTTCCAAACTGCTCTATGAACACAAAGGTTAAACTCTGTGAGTGGAACTCACACATCCCAAAGTGGTTGCTGAGAATGATTCTCTCTAGTTTTTATACGAAGATATTTCCTTTTCTACCGTAGGCCCAAAATCGCTTGAAATCTCCACTTGGAAATTCCACAAAAAGAGGGTTTCAAATCTGCTCTGTCTAAAGTAAGGTTCAACTCTGTGAGTTGAACACATGCAGCCCAAAGAAGTTACTGAGAATTCTTCTGTCTAGCGTTATATGCAGAAATCCCGTTTCCAACGAAATCCTCAAAGAGGTCCAAATATCCACTTGCAGACTTTACAAACAGAGTGTTTCCAATCTGCTCTATGAAAACATAGGTTAAACTCTGTGAGTGGAACGCACACATCCCAAAGAGTTTGCAGAGAATGATTCTCTCTAGTTTTTATACGAAGATATTTCCTTTTCTACCGTAGGCCCAAATCGCTTGAAATCTCCACTTGGAAATTCAAGAAAAAGAGGGTTTCAAATCTGCTCTGTCTAAAGTAAGGTTCAACTCTGTGAGTTGAACACAGGCAGCCCAAAGAAGTTACTGACAATTCTTCTGTCTAGCGTTATACGCAGAAATCCCGTTTCCAACAAAATCCTCAAAGAGGTCCAAATATCCACTTGCAGATTTTACAAATAGAGTGTTTCCAAACTGCTCTATGAAAACAAAGGTTAAACTCTGTGAGAGGAACGCACACATCCCAAAGTGTTTGCTGAGAATGATTCCCTCTAGTTTTTATATGAAGATATTTCCTTTTCTACCATAGGCCCAAATCTCTTGAAATCTCCACTTGCAAATTCCACAAAAAGAGGGTTTCAAATCTGCTCTGTCTAAAGGAAGGTTCAACTCTGTGTATTGAACACACGCAGGCCAAAGAAGTTACTGAGAATTCTTCTGTCTAGCGTTATATGCAGAAATCCCGTTTCCAACGATATCCTCAAAGAGGTCCAAATATCCAATTGCAGGCTTTACAAACAGAGTGTTTCCAGACTGCTCTATGAAAACAAAGGTTAAACACTGTGAGTGGAACTCACACATCTCAAAGTGGTTGCTGAGAATGATTCTCTCTAGTTTTTATACGAAGATATTTCCTTTTCTACCGTAGGCCCAAAATCGCTTGAAATCTCCACTTGGAAATTCCACAAAAAGAGGGTTTCAAATCTGCTCTGTCTAAAGTAAGGTTCAACTCTGTCAGTTGAACACATGCAGCCCAAAGAAGTTACTGAGAATTCTTCTGTCTAGCGTTATATGCAGAAATACCGTTTCCAACGAAATCCTCAAAGAGGTCCAAATATCCACTTGCAGGCTTACAAACAGAGTGTTTCCAAACTGCTCTATGAACACAAAGGTTAAACTCTGTGAGTGGAACTCACACATCCCAAAGTGGTTGCTGAGAATGATTCTCTCTAGTTTTTATACGAAGATATTTCCTTTTCTACCGTTGGCCCAAAGTCGCTTGAAATCTCCACTTGGAAATTCCACAAAAAGAGGGTTTCAAATCTGCTCTGTCTAAAGTAAGGTTCAACTCTGTCAGTTGAACACATGCAGCCCTAAGAAGTTACTGAGAATTCTTCTGTCTAGCGTTATATGCAGAAATCCCGTTTCCAAAGAAATCCTCAATGAGGTCCAAATATCCACTTGCAGGCTTTACAAACAGAGTGTTTCCAAACTGCTCTATGAAAACAAAGGTTAAACTCTGTGAGTGGAACTCACACATCTCAAAGTGGTTGCTGAGAATGATTCTCTCTAGTTTTTATACGAAGATATTTCCTTTTCTACCGTAGGCCCAAATCGCTTGAAATCTCCCCTTGGAAATTCCACAAAAAGAGGGTTTCAAATCTGCTCTTTCTAAAGGAAGGTTCAACTCTGTGAGTTGAACACACGCAGCCCAAAGATGTTACTGAGAATTCTTCTGTCTAGCGTTATATGCAGAAATCCCGTTTCCAACGAAATCCTCAAAGAGGTCTCAATATCCACTTGCAGACTTTACAAACAGAGTGTTTCCAGACTGCTCTATGAAAACAAAGGTTAAACACTGTGAGTGGAACTCACACATCTCAAAGTGGTTGCTGAGAATGATTCTCTCTAGTTTTTATACGAAGATACTTCCTTTTCAACCGTAGGCCCAAAATCGATTGAAATCTCCACTTGGAAATTCCACAAAAAGAGGGTTTCAAATCTGCTCTGTCTAAAGTAAGGTTCAACTCTGTCAGTTGAACACATGCAGCCCAAAGAAGTTACTGAGAATTCTTCTGTCCAGCGTTATATGCAGAAATCCCGTTTCCAACGAAATCCTCAAAGAGGTCCAAATATCCACTTGCAGGCTTTACAAACAGAGTGTTTCCAAACTGCTCTATGAACACAAAGGTTAAACTCTGTGAGTGGAACTCACACATCCCAAAGTGGTTGCTGAGAATGATTCTCTCTAGTTTTTATACGAAGATATTTCCTTTTCTACCGTAGGCCCAAAATCGCTTGAAATCTCCACTTGGAAATTCCACAAAAAGAGGGTTTCAAATCTGCTCTGTCTAAAGTAAGGTTCATCTCTGTCAGTTGAACACATGCAGCCCAAAGAAGTTACTGAGAATTCTTCTGTCTAGCGTTATATGCAGAAATCCCGTTTCCAACGAAATCCTCAATGAGGTCCAAATATCCACCTGCAGGCTTTACAATCAGAGTGTTTCCAAACTGCTCTATGAAAACAAAGGTTAAACTCTGTGAGTGGAACTCACACATCCCAAAGCGGTTGCTGAGAATGATTCTCTCTAGTTTTTATACGAAGATATTTCCTTTTCTACCGTAGGCCCAAATCGCTTGAAATCTCCCCTTGGAAATTCCACAAAAAGAGGGTTTCAAATCTGCTCTTTCTAAAGGAAGGTTCAACTCTGTGAGTTGAACACACGCAGCCCAAAGAAGTTACTGAGAATTCTTCTGTCTAGCGTTATATGCAGAAATCCCGTTTCCAACGAAATCCTCAAAGAGGTCCAAATATCCACTTGCAGACTTTACAAACAGAGTGTTTCCAATCTGCTCTATGAAAACATAGGTTAAACTCTGTGAGTGGAACGCACACATCCCAAAGAGTTTGCAGAGAATGATTCTCTCTAGTTTTTATACGAAGATATTTCCTTTTCTACCGTAGGCCCAAATCGCTTGAAATCTCCACTTGGAAATTCAAGAAAAAGAGGGTTTCAAATCTGCTCTGTCTAAAGTAAGGTTCAACTCTGTGAGTTGAACACAGGCAGCCCAAAGAAGTTACTGACAATTCTTCTGTCTAGCGTTATACGCAGAAATCCCGTTTCCAACAAAATCCTCAAAGAGGTCCAAATATCCACTTGCAGATTTTACAAATAGAGTGTTTCCAAACTGCTCTATGAAAACAAAGGTTAAACTCTGTGAGAGGAATGCACACATCCCAAAGTGTTTGCTGAGAATGATTCCCTCTAGTTTTTATATGAAGATATTTCCTTTTCTACCATAGGCCCAAATCTCTTGAAATCTCCACTTGCAAATTCCACAAAAAGAGGGTTTCAAATCTGCTCTGTCTAAAGGAAGGTTCAACTCTGTGTATTGAACACACGCAGGCCAAAGAAGTTACTGAGAATTCTTCTGTCTAGCGTTATATGCAGAAATCCCGTTTCCAACGATATCCTCAAAGAGGTCCAAATATCCAATTGCAGGCTTTACAAACAGAGTGTTTCCAAACTGCTCTATGAAAACAAAGGTTAAACTCTGTGAGTGGAACTCACAAATCCCAAAGTGGTTGCTGAGAATGATTCTCTCTAGTTTTTATACGAAGATATTTCCTTTTCTACCGTAGGCCCAAAATCGCTTGAAATCTCCACTTGGAAATTCCTCAAAAAGAGGGTTTCAAATCTGCTCTGTCTAAAGTAAGGTTCAACTCTGTGAGTTGAACACACGCAGCCCAAAGAAGTTACTGAGAATTCTTCTGTCTAGCGTTATACGCAGAAATCCCGTTTCCAACAAAATCCTCAAAGAGGTCCAAATATCCACTTGCAGACTTTACAAATAGAGTGTTTCCAAACTGCTCTATGAAAACAAAGGTTAAACTGTGTGAGTGGAACGCACACATCCCAATGTGTTGGCTGAGAATGATTAACTCTAGTTTTTATATGAAGATATTTCCTTTTCTACCGTAGGCCCAAATCTCTTGAAATCTCCACTTGCAAATTCCACAAAAAGAGGGTTTCAAATCTGCTCTGTCTAAAGGAAGGTTCAACTCTGTGAGTTGAACACCCGCAGGCCAAAGAAGTTACTGAGAATTCTTCTGTCTAGCGTTATATGCAGGAATCCCGTTTCCAACGATATCCTCAAAGAGGTCCAAATATCCAATTGCAGGCTTTACAAACAGAGTGCTTCCAAACTGCTCTATGAACACAAAGGTTAAACTCTGTGAGTGGAACTCACACATCTCAAAGTGGTTGCTGAGAATGATTCTCTCTAGTTTTTATACGAAGATATTTCCTTTTCTACCGTAGGCCCAAAATCGCTTGAAATCTCCACTTGGAAATTCCACAAAAAGAGGGTTTCAAATCTGCTCTGTCTAAAGTAAGGTTCAACTCTGTCAGTTGAACACATGCAGCCCAAAGAAGTTACTGAGAATTCTTCTGTCTAGCGTTATATGCAGAAATCCCGTTTCCAACGATATCCTCAAAGAGGTCCAAATATCCAATTGCAGGCTTTACAAACAGAGTGTTTCCAAACTGCTCTATGAAAACAAAGGTTAAACTCTGTGAGTGGAACTCACACATCCCAAAGTGGTTGCTGAGAATGATTCTCTCTAGTTTTTATACGAAGATATTTCCTTTTCTACCGTAGGCCCAAAATCGCTTGAAATCTCCACTTGGAAATTCCTCAAAAAGAGGGTTTCAAATCTGCTCTGTCTAAAGTAAGGTTCAACTCTGTGAGTTGAACACACGCAGCCCAAAGAAGTTACTGACAATTCTTCTGTCTAGCGTTATATGCAGAAATCCCGTTTCCAACGAAATCCTCAAAGAGGTCTCAATATCCACTTGCAGACTTTACAAACAGAGTGTTTCCAGACTGCTCTATGAAAACAAAGGTTAAACACTGTGAGTGGAACTCACACATCTCAAAGTGGTTGCTGAGAATGATTCTCTCTAGTTTTTATACGAAGATCTTTCCTTTTCAACCGTAGGCCCAAAATCGATTGAAATCTCCACTTGGAAATTCCACAAAAAGAGGGTTTCAAATCTGCTCTGTCTAAAGTAAGGTTCAACTCTGTCAGTTGAACACATGCAGCCCAAAGAAGTTACTGAGAATTCTTCTGTCTAGCGTTATATGCAGAAATCCCATTTCCAACGAAATCCTCAAAGAGGTCCAAATATCCACTTGCAGGCTTTACAAACAGAGTGTTTCCAAACTGCTCTATGAACACAAAGGTTAAACTCTGTGAGTGGAACTCACACATCCCAAAGTGGTTGCTGAGAATGATTCTCTCTAGTTTTTATACGAAGATATTTCCTTTTCTACCGTAGGCCCAAAATCGCTTGAAATCTCCACTTGGAAATTCCACAAAAAGAGGGTTTCAAATCTGCTCTGTCTAAAGTAAGGTTCAACTCTGTGAGTTGAACACATGCAGCCCAAAGAAGTTACTGAGAATTCTTCTGTCTAGCGTTATATGCAGAAATCCCGTTTCCAACGAAATCCTCAAAGAGGTCCAAATATCCACTTGCAGACTTTACAAACAGAGTGTTTCCAATCTGCTCTATGAAAACATAGGTTAAACTCTGTGAGTGGAACGCACACATCCCAAAGAGTTTGCAGAGAATGATTCTCTCTAGTTTTTATACGAAGATATTTCCTTTTCTACCGTAGGCCCAAATCGCTTGAAATCTCCACTTGGAAATTCAAGAAAAAGAGGGTTTCAAATCTGCTCTGTCTAAAGTAAGGTTCAACTCTGTGAGTTGAACACAGGCAGCCCAAAGAAGTTACTGACAATTCTTCTGTCTAGCGTTATACGCAGAAATCCCGTTTCCAACAAAATCCTCAAAGAGGTCCAAATATCCACTTGCAGATTTTACAAATAGAGTGTTTCCAAACTGCTCTATGAAAACAAAGGTTAAACTCTGTGAGAGGAACGCACACATCCCAAAGTGTTTGCTGAGAATGATTCCCTCTAGTTTTTATATGAAGATATTTCCTTTTCTACCATAGGCCCAAATCTCTTGAAATCTCCACTTGCAAATTCCACAAAAAGAGGGTTTCAAATCTGCTCTGTCTAAAGGAAGGTTCAACTCTGTGTATTGAACACACGCAGGCCAAAGAAGTTACTGAGAATTCTTCTGTCTAGCGTTATATGCAGAAATCCCGTTTCCAACGATATCCTCAAAGAGGTCCAAATATCCAATTGCAGGCTTTACAAACAGAGTGTTTCCAGACTGCTCTATGAAAACAAAGGTTAAACACTGTGAGTGGAACTCACACATCTCAAAGTGGTTGCTGAGAATGATTCTCTCTAGTTTTTATACGAAGATATTTCCTTTTCAACCGTAGGCCCATAATCGCTTGAAATCTCCACTTGGAAATTCCACAAAAAGAGGGTTTCAAATCTGCTCTGTCTAAAGTAAGGTTCAACTCTGTCAGTTGAACACATGCAGCCCAAAGAAGTTACTGAGAATTCTTCTGTCTAGCGTTATATGCAGAAATACCGTTTCCAACGAAATCCTCAAAGAGGTCCAAATATCCACTTGCAGGCTTACAAACAGAGTGTTTCCAAACTGCTCTATGAACACAAAGGTTAAACTCTGTGAGTGGAACTCACACATCCCAAAGTGGTTGCTGAGAATGATTCTCTCTACTTTTTATACGAAGATATTTCCTTTTCTACCGTAGGCCCAAAATCGCTTGAAATCTCCACTTGGAAATTCCACAAAAAGAGGGTTTCAAATCTGCTCTGTCTAAAGTAAGGTTCAACTCTGTCAGTTGAACACATGCAGCCCTAAGAAGTTACTGAGAATTCTTCTGTCTAGCGTTATATGCAGAAATCCCGTTTCCAAAGAAATCCTCAATGAGGTCCAAATATCCACTTGCAGGCTTTACAAACAGAGTGTTTCCAAACTGCTCTATGAAAACAAAGGTTAAACTCTGTGAGTGGAACTCACACATCTCAAAGTGGTTGCTGAGAATGATTCTCTCTAGTTTTTATACGAAGATATTTCCTTTTCTACCGTAGGCCCAAATCGCTTGAAATCTCCCCTTGGAAATTCCACAAAAAGAGGGTTTCAAATCTGCTCTTTCTAAAGGAAGGTTCAACTCTGTGAGTTGAACACACGCAGCCCAAAGATGTTACTGAGAATTCTTCTGTCTAGCGTTATATGCAGAAATCCCGTTTCCAACGAAATCCTCAAAGAGGTCTCAATATCCACTTGCAGACTTTACAAACAGAGTGTTTCCAGACTGCTCTATGAAAACAAAGGTTAAACACTGTGAGTGGAACTCACACATCTCAAAGTGGTTGCTGAGAATGATTCTCTCTAGTTTTTATACGAAGATACTTCCTTTTCAACCGTAGGCCCAAAATCGATTGAAATCTCCACTTGGAAATTCCACAAAAAGAGGGTTTCAAATCTGCTCTGTCTAAAGTAAGGTTCAACTCTGTCAGTTGAACACATGCAGCCCAAAGAAGTTACTGAGAATTCTTCTGTCCAGCGTTATATGCAGAAATCCCGTTTCCAACGAAATCCTCAAAGAGGTCCAAATATCCACTTGCAGGCTTTACAAACAGAGTGTTTCCAAACTGCTCTATGAACACAAAGGTTAAACTCTGTGAGTGGAACTCACACATCCCAAAGTGGTTGCTGAGAATGATTCTCTCTAGTTTTTATACGAAGATATTTCCTTTTCTACCGTAGGCCCAAAATCGCTTGAAATCTCCACTTGGAAATTCCACAAAAAGAGGGTTTCAAATCTGCTCTGTCTAAAGTAAGGTTCATCTCTGTCAGTTGAACACATGCAGCCCAAAGAAGTTACTGAGAATTCTTCTGTCTAGCGTTATATGCAGAAATCCCGTTTCCAACGAAATCCTCAATGAGGTCCAAATATCCACCTGCAGGCTTTACAATCAGAGTGTTTCCAAACTACTCTATGAAAACAAAGGTTAAACTCTGTGAGTGGAACTCACACATCCCAAAGCGGTTGCTGAGAATGATTCTCTCTAGTTTTTATACGAAGATATTTCCTTTTCTACCGTAGGCCCAAATCGCTTGAAATCTCCCCTTGGAAATTCCACAAAAAGAGGGTTTCAAATCTGCTCTTTCTAAAGGAAGGTTCAACTCTGTGAGTTGAACACACGCAGCCCAAAGAAGTTACTGAGAATTCTTCTGTCTAGCGTTATATGCAGAAATCCCGTTTCCAACGAAATCCTCAAAGAGGTCCAAATATCCACTTGCAGACTTTACAAACAGAGTGTTTCCAATCTGCTCTATGAAAACATAGGTTAAACTCTGTGAGTGGAACGCACACATCCCAAAGAGTTTGCAGAGAATGATTCTCTCTAGTTTTTATACGAAGATATTTCCTTTTCTACCGTAGGCCCAAATCGCTTGAAATCTCCACTTGGAAATTCAAGAAAAAGAGGGTTTCAAATCTGCTCTGTCTAAAGTAAGGTTCAACTCTGTGAGTTGAACACAGGCAGCCCAAAGAAGTTACTGACAATTCTTCTGTCTAGCGTTATACGCAGAAATCCCGTTTCCAACAAAATCCTCAAAGAGGTCCAAATATCCACTTGCAGATTTTACAAATAGAGTGTTTCCAAACTGCTCTATGAAAACAAAGGTTAAACACTGTGAGTGGAACTCACACATCTCAAAGTGGTTGCTGAGAATGATTCTCTCTAGTTTTTATACGAAGATATTTCCTTTTCAACCGTAAGCCCAAAATCGATTGAAATCTCCACTTGGAAATTCCACAAAAAGAGGGTTTCAAATCTGCTCTGTCTAAAGTAAGGTTCAACTCTGTCAGTTGAACACATGCAGCCCAAAGAAGTTACTGAGAATTCTTCTGTCTAGCGTTATATGCAGAAATACCGTTTCCAACGAAATCCTCAAAGAGGTCCAAATATCCACTTGCAGGCTTTACAAACAGAGTGTTTCCAAACTGCTCTATGAACACAAAGGTTAAACTCTGTGAGTGGAACTCACACATCCCAAAGTGGTTGCTGAGAATGATTCTCTCTAGTTTTTATACGAAGATATTTCCTTTTCTACCGTAGGCCCAAAATCGCTTGAAATCTCCACTTGGAAATTCCACAAAAAGAGGGTTTCAAATCTGCTCTATCTAAAGTAAGGTTCAACTCTGTGAGTTGAACACATGCAGCCCAAAGAAGTTACTGAGAATTCTTCTGTCTAGCGTTATATGCAGAAATCCCATTTCCAACGAAATCCTCAAAGAGGTCCAAATATCCACTTGCAGGCTTTACAAACAGAGTGTTTCCAAACTGCTCTATGAACACAAAGGTTAAACTCTGTGAGTGGAACTCACACATCCCAAAGTGGTTGCTGAGAATGATTCTCTCTAGTTTTTATACGAAGATATTTCCTTTTCTACCGTAGGCCCAAAATCGCTTGAAATCTCCACTTGGAAATTCCACAAAAAGAGGGTTTCAAATCTGCTCTGTCTAAAGTAAGGTTCAACTCTGTGAGTTGAACACATGCAGCCCAAAGAAGTTACTGAGAATTCTTCTGTCTAGCGTTATATGCAGAAATCCCGTTTCCAACGAAATCCTCAAAGAGGTCCAAATATCCACTTGCAGACTTTACAAACAGAGTGTTTCCAATCTGCTCTATGAAAACATAGGTTAAACTCTGTGAGTGGAACGCACACATCCCAAAGAGTTTGCAGAGAATGATTCTCTCTAGTTTTTATACGAAGATATTTCCTTTTCTACCGTAGGCCCAAATCGCTTGAAATCTCCACTTGGAAATTCAAGAAAAAGAGGGTTTCAAATCTGCTCTGTCTAAAGTAAGGTTCAACTCTGTGAGTTGAACACAGGCAGCCCAAAGAAGTTACTGACAATTCTTCTGTCTAGCGTTATACGCAGAAATCCCGTTTCCAACAAAATCCTCAAAGAGGTCCAAATATCCACTTGCAGATTTTACAAATAGAGTGTTTCCAAACTGCTCTATGAAAACAAAGGTTAAACTCTGTGAGAGGAACGCACACATCCCAAAGTGTTTGCTGAGAATGATTCCCTCTAGTTTTTATATGAAGATATTTCCTTTTCTACCATAGGCCCAAATCTCTTGAAATCTCCACTTGCAAATTCCACAAAAAGAGGGTTTCAAATCTGCTCTGTCTAAAGGAAGGTTCAACTCTGTGTATTGAACACACGCAGGCCAAAGAAGTTACTGAGAATTCTTCTGTCTAGCGTTATATGCAGAAATCCCGTTTCCAACGATATCCTCAAAGAGGTCCAAATATCCAATTGCAGGCTTTACAAACAGAGTGTTTCCAGACTGCTCTATGAAAACAAAGGTTAAACACTGTGAGTGGAACTCACACATCTCAAAGTGGTTGCTGAGAATGATTCTCTCTAGTTTTTATACGAAGATATTTCCTTTTCAACCGTAGGCCCAAAATCGCTTGAAATCTCCACTTGGAAATTCCACAAAAAGAGGGTTTCAAATCTGCTCTGTCTAAAGTAAGGTTCAACTCTGTCAGTTGAACACATGCAGCCCAAAGAAGTTACTGAGAATTCTTCTGTCTAGCGTTATATGCAGAAATACCGTTTCCAACGAAATCCTCAAAGAGGTCCAAATATCCACTTGCAGGCTTACAAACAGAGTGTTTCCAAACTGCTCTATGAACACAAAGGTTAAACTCTGTGAGTGGAACTCACACATCCCAAAGTGGTTGCTGAGAATGATTCTCTCTAGTTTTTATACGAAGATATTTCCTTTTCTACCGTAGGCCCAAAATCGCTTGAAATCTCCACTTGGAAATTCCACAAAAAGAGGGTTTCAAATCTGCTCTGTCTAAAGTAAGGTTCAACTCTGTCAGTTGAACACATGCAGCCCTAAGAAGTTACTGAGAATTCTTCTGTCTAGCGTTATAGGCAGAAATCCCGTTTCCAAAGAAATCCTCAATGAGGTCCAAATATCCACTTGCAGGCTTTACAAACAGAGTGTTTCCAAACTGCTCTATGAAAACAAAGGTTAAACTCTGTGAGTGGAACTCACACATCTCAAAGTGGTTGCTGAGAATGATTCTCTCTAGTTTTTATACGAAGATATTTCCTTTTCTACCGTAGGCCCAAATCGCTTGAAATCTCCCCTTGGAAATTCCACAAAAAGAGGGTTTCAAATCTGCTCTTTCTAAAGGAAGGTTCAACTCTGTGAGTTGAACACACGCAGCCCAAAGATGTTACTGAGAATTCTTCTGTCTAGCGTTATATGCAGAAATCCCGTTTCCAACGAAATCCTCAAAGAGGTCTCAATATCCACTTGCAGACTTTACAAACAGAGTGTTTCCAGACTGCTCTATGAAAACAAAGGTTAAACACTGTGAGTGGAACTCACACATCTCAAAGTGGTTGCTGAGAATGATTCTCTCTAGTTTTTATACGAAGATACTTCCTTTTCAACCGTAGGCCCAAAATCGATTGAAATCTCCACTTGGAAATTCCACAAAAAGAGGGTTTCAAATCTGCTCTGTCTAAAGTAAGGTTCAACTCTGTCAGTTGAACACATGCAGCCCAAAGAAGTTACTGAGAATTCTTCTGTCCAGCGTTATATGCAGAAATCCCGTTTCCAACGAAATCCTCAAAGAGGTCCAAATATCCACTTGCAGGCTTTACAAACAGAGTGTTTCCAAACTGCTCTATGAACACAAAGGTTAAACTCTGTGAGTGGAACTCACACATCCCAAAGTGGTTGCTGAGAATGATTCTCTCTAGTTTTTATACGAAGATATTTCCTTTTCTACCGTAGGCCCAAAATCGCTTGAAATCTCCACTTGGAAATTCCACAAAAAGAGGGTTTCAAATCTGCTCTGTCTAAAGTAAGGTTCATCTCTGTCAGTTGAACACATGCAGCCCAAAGAAGTTACTGAGAATTCTTCTGTCTAGCGTTATATGCAGAAATCCCGTTTCCAACGAAATCCTCAATGAGGTCCAAATATCCACCTGCAGGCTTTACAATCAGAGTGTTTCCAAACTGCTCTATGAAAACAAAGGTTAAACTCTGTGAGTGGAACTCACACATCCCAAAGCGGTTGCTGAGAATGATTCTCTCTAGTTTTTATACGAAGATATTTCCTTTTCTACCGTAGGCCCAAATCGCTTGAAATCTCCCCTTGGAAATTCCACAAAAAGAGGGTTTCAAATCTGCTCTTTCTAAAGGAAGGTTCAACTCTGTGAGTTGAACACACGCAGCCCAAAGAAGTTACTGAGAATTCTTCTGTCTAGCGTTATATGCAGAAATCCCGTTTCCAACGAAATCCTCAAAGAGGTCCAAATATCCACTTGCAGACTTTACAAACAGAGTGTTTCCAATCTGCTCTATGAAAACATAGGTTAAACTCTGTGAGTGGAACGCACACATCCCAAAGAGTTTGCAGAGAATGATTCTCTCTAGTTTTTATACGAAGATATTTCCTTTTCTACCGTAGGCCCAAATCGCTTGAAATCTCCACTTGGAAATTCAAGAAAAAGAGGGTTTCAAATCTGCTCTGTCTAAAGTAAGGTTCAACTCTGTGAGTTGAACACAGGCAGCCCAAAGAAGTTACTGACAATTCTTCTGTCTAGCGTTATACGCAGAAATCCCGTTTCCAACAAAATCCTCAAAGAGGTCCAAATATCCACTTGCAGATTTTACAAATAGAGTGTTTCCAAACTGCTCTATGAAAACAAAGGTTAAACTCTGTGAGAGGAACGCACACATCCCAAAGTGTTTGCTGAGAATGATTCCCTCTAGTTTTTATATGAAGATATTTCCTTTTCTACCATAGGCCCAAATCTCTTGAAATCTCCACTTGCAAATTCCACAAAAAGAGGGTTTCAAATCTGCTCTGTCTAAAGAAGGTTCAACTCTGTGTATTGAACACACGCAGGCCAAAGAAGTTACTGAGAATTCTTCTGTCTAGCGTTATATGCGGAAATCCCGTTTCCAACGATATCCTCAAAGAGGTCCAAATATCCAATTGCAGGCTTTACAAACAGAGTGTTTCCAAACTGCTCTATGAAAACAAAGGTTAAACTCTGTGAGTGGAACTCACAAATCCCAAAGTGGTTGCTGAGAATGATTCTCTCTAGTTTTTATACGAAGATATTTCCTTTTCTACCGTAGGCCCAAAATCGCTTGAAATCTCCACTTGGAAATTCCTCAAAAAGAGGGTTTCAAATCTGCTCTGTCTAAAGTAAGGTTCAACTCTGTGAGTTGAACACACGCAGCCCAAAGAAGTTACTGACAATTCTTCTGTCTAGCGTTATATGCAGAAATCCCGTTTCCAACGAAATCCTCAAAGAGGTCTCAATATCCACTTGCAGACTTTACAAACAGAGTGTTTCCAGACTGCTCTATGAAAACAAAGGTTAAACACTGTGAGTGGAACTCACACATCTCAAAGTGGTTGCTGAGAATGATTCTCTCTAGTTTTTATACGAAGATACTTCCTTTTCAACCGTAGGCCCAAAATCGATTGAAATCTCCACTTGGAAATTCCACAAAAAGAGGGTTTCAAATCTGCTCTGTCTAAAGTAAGGTTCAACTCTGTCAGTTGAACACATGCAGCCCAAAGAAGTTACTGAGAATTCTTCTTTCTAGCGTTATATGCAGAAATCCCGTTTCCAACGAAATCCTCAAAGAGGTCCAAATATCCACTTGCAGGCTTTACAAACAGAGTGTTTCCAAACTGCTCTATGAACACAAAGGTTAAACTCTGTGAGTGGAACTCACACATCCCAAAGTGGTTGCTGAGAATGATTCTCTCTAGTTTTTATACGAAGATATTTCCTTTTCTACCGTAGGCCCAAAATCGCTTGAAATCTCCACTTGGAAATTCCACAAAAAGAGGGTTTCAAATCTGCTCTGTCTAAAGTAAGGTTCAACTCTGTCAGTTGAACACATGCAGCCCAAAGAAGTTACTGAGAATTCTTCTGTCTAGCGTTATATGCAGAAATCCCGTTTCCAACGAAATCCTCAATGAGGTCCAAATATCCACCTGCAGGCTTTACAATCAGAGTGTTTCCAAACTGCTCTATGAAAATAAAGGTTAAACTCTGTGAGTGGAACTCACACATCCCAAAGCGGTTGCTGAGAATGATTCTCTCTAGTTTTTATACGAAGATATTTCCTTTTCTACCGTAGGCCCAAATCGCTTGAAATCTCCCCTTGGAAATTCCGCAAAAAGAGGGTTTCAAATCTGCTCTTTCTAAAGGAAGGTTCAACTCTGTGAGTTGAACACACGCAGCCCAAAGAAGTTACTGAGAATTCTTCTGTCTAGCGTTATATGCAGAAATCCCGTTTCCAACGAAATCCTCAAAGAGGTCCAAATATCCACTTGCAGACTCTACAAACAGAGTGTTTCCAATCTGCTCTATGAAAACATAGGTGAAACTCTGTGAGTGGAACGCACACATCCCAAAGAGTTTGCAGAGAATGATTCTCTCTAGTTTTTATAGGAAGATATTTCCTTTTCTACCGTAGGCCCAAATCGCTTGAAATCTCCACTTGGAAATTCAAGAAAAAGAGGGTTTCAAATCTGCTCTGTCTAAAGTAAGGTTCAACTCTGTGAGTTGAACACAGGCAGCCCAAAGAAGTTACTGACAATTCTTCTGTCTAGCGTTATACGCAGAAATCCCGTTTCCAACAAAATCGTCAAAGAGGTCCAAATATCCACTTGCAGATTTTACAAATAGAGTGTTTCCAAACTGCTCTATGAAAACAAAGGTTAAACTCTGTGAGAGGAACGCACACATCCCAAAGTGTTTGCTGAGAATGATTCCCTCTAGTTTTTATATGAAGATATTTCCTTTTCTACCATAGGCCCAAATCTCTTGAAATCTCCACTTGCAAAATCCACAAAAAGAGGGTTTCAAATCTGCTCTGTCTAAAGGAAGGTTCAACTCTGTGTATTGAACACACGCAGGCCAAAGAAGTTACTGAGAATTCTTCTGTCTAGCGTTATATGCAGAAATCCCGTTTCCAACGATATCCTCAAAGAGGTCCAAATATCCAATTGCAGGCTTTACAAACAGAGTGTTTCCAAACTGCTCTATGAAAACAAAGGTTAAACTCTGTGAGTGGAACTCACAAATCCCAAAGTGGTTGCTGAGAATGATTCTCTCTAGTTTTTATACGAAGATATTTCCTTTTCTACCGTAGGCCCAAAATCGCTTGAAATCTCCACTTGGAAATTCCTCAAAAAGAGGGTTTCAAATCTGCTCTGTCTAAAGTAAGGTTCAACTCTGTGAGTTGAACACACGCAGCACAAAGAAGTTACTGAGAATTCTTCTGTCTAGCGTTATACGCAGAAATCCCGTTTCCAACAAAATCCTCAAAGAGGTCCAAATATCCACTTGCAGACTTTACAAATAGAGTGTTTCCAAACTGCTCTATGAAAACAAAGGTTAAACTGTGTGAGTGGAACGCACACATCCCAATGTGTTGGCTGAGAATGATTAACTCTAGTTTTTATATGAAGATATTTCCTTTTCTACCGTAGGCCCAAATCTCTTGAAATCTCCACTTGCAAATTCCACAAAAAGAGGGTTTCAAATCTGCTCTGTCTAAAGGAAGGTTGAACTCTGTGCGTTGAACACCCGCAGGCCAAAGAAGTTACTGAGAATTCTTCTGTCTAGCGTTATATGCAGGAATCCCGTTTCCAACGATATGCTCAAAGAGGTCCAAATATCCAATTGCAGGCTTTACAAACAGAGTGCTTCCAAACTGCTCTATGAACACAAAGGTTAAACTCTGTGAGTGGAACTCACACATCTCAAAGTGGTTGCTGAGAATGATTCTCTCTAGTTTTTATACGAAGATATTTCCTTTTCTACCGTAGGCCCAAAATCGCTTGAAATCTCCACTTGGAAATTCCACAAAAAGAGGGTTTCAAATCTGCTCTGTCTAAAGTAAGGTTCAACTCTGTGAGTTGAACACATGCAGCCCAAAGAAGTTACTGAGAATTCTTCTGTCTAGCGTTATATGCAGAAATCCCGTTTCCAACGAAATCCTCAAAGAGGTCCAAATATCCACTTGCAGTCTTTACAAACAGAGTGTTTCCAAACTGCTCTATGAACACAAAGGTTAAACTCTGTGAGTGGAACTCACACATCCCAAAGTGGTTGCTGAGAAAGATTCTCTCTAGTTTTTATACGAAGATATTTCCTTTTCTACCGTAGGCCCAAAATCGCTTGAAATCTCCACATGGAAATTCCACAAAAAGAGGGTTTCAAATCTGCTCTGTCTAAAGTAAGGTTCAACTCTGTGAGTTGAACACACGCAGCCGAAAGAAGTTACTGAGAATTCTTCTGTCTAGCGTTATATGCAGAAATCCCGTTTCCAACGATATCCTCAAAGAGGTCCAAATATCCAATTGCAGGCTTTACAAACAGAGTGTTTCCAAACTGCTCTATGAAAACAAAGGTTAAACTCTGTGAGTGGAACTCACAAATCCCAAAGTGGTTGCTGAGAATGATTCTCTCCAGTTTCTATACGAAGATATTTCCTTTTCTACCGTAGGCCCAAAATCGCTTGAAATCTCCACTTGGAAATTCCTCAAAAAGAGGGTTTCAAATCTGCTCCGTCTAAAGTAAGGTTCAACTCTGTGAGTTGAACACACGCAGCCCAAAGAAGTTACTGACAATTCTTCTGTCTAGCGTTATATGCAGAAATCCCGTTTCCAACGAAATCCTCAAAGAGGTCTCAATATCCACTTGCAGACTTTACAAACAGAGTGTTTCCAGACTGCTCTATGAAAACAAAGGTTAAACACTGTGAGTGGAACTCACACATCTCAAAGTGGTTGCTGAGAATGATTCTCTCTAGTTTTTATACGAAGATATTTCCTTTTCAACCGTAAGCCCAAAATCGCTTGAAATCTCCACTTGGAAATTCCACAAAAAGAGGGTTTCAAATCTGCTCTGTCTAAAGTAAGGTTCAACTCTGTCAGTTGAACACATGCAGCCCAAAGAAGTTACTGAGAATTCTTCTGTCTAGCGTTATATGCAGAAATCCCGTTTCCAACGAAATCCTCAAAGAGGTCCAAATATCCACTTGCAGGCTTTACGAACAGAGTGTTTCCAAACTGCTCTATGAACACAAAGGTTAAACTCTGTGAGTGGAACTCACACATCCCAAAGTGGTTGCTGAGAATGATTCTCTCTAGTTTTTATACGAAGATATTTCCTTTTCTACCGTAGGCCCAAAATCGCTTGAAATCTCCACTTGGAAATTCCACAAAAAGAGGGTTTCAAATCTGCTCTGTCTAAAGTAAGGTTCAACTCTGTCAGTTGAACACATGCAGCCCAAAGAAGTTACTGAGAATTCTTCTGTCTAGCGTTATATGCAGAAATACCGTTTCCAACGAAATCCTCAAAGAGGTCCAAATATTCTCTTGCAGGCTTTACAAACAGAGTGTTTCCAAACTGCTCTATGAACACAAAGGTTAAACTCTGTGAGTGGAACTCACACATCCCAAAGTGGTTGCTGAGAATGATTCTCTCTAGTTTTTATACGAAGATATTTCCTTTTCTACCGTAGGCCCAAAATCGCTTGAAATCTCCACTTGGAAATTCCACAAAAAGAGGGTTTCAAATCTGCTCTGTCTAAAGTAAGGTTCAACTCTGTGAGTTGAACACATGCAGCCCAAGGAAGTTACTGAGAATTCTTCTGTCTAGCGTTATATGCAGAAATCCCGTTTCCAACGAAATCCTCAAAGAGGTCCAAATATCCACTTGCAGACTTTACAAACAGAGTGTTTCCAATCTGCTCTATGAAAACATAGGTTAAACTCTGTGAGTGGAACGCACACATCCCAAAGAGTTTGCAGAGAATGATTCTCTCTAGTTTTTATACGAAGATATTTCCTTTTCTACCGTAGGCCCAAATCGCTTGAAATCTCCACTTGGAAATTCAAGAAAAAGAGGGTTTCAAATCTGCTCTGTCTAAAGTAAGGTTCAACTCTGTGAGTTGAACACAGGCAGCCCAAAGAAGTTACTGACAATTCTTCTGTCTAGCGTTATACGCAGAAATCCCGTTTCCAACAAAATCCTCAAAGAGGTCCAAATATCCACTTGCAGATTTTACAAATAGAGTGTTTCCAAACTGCTCTATGAAAACAAAGGTTAAACTCTGTGAGAGGAACGCACACATCCCAAAGTGTTTGCTGAGAATGATTCCCTCTAGTTTTTATATGAAGATATTTCCTTTTCTACCATAGGCCCAAATCTCTTGAAATCTCCACTTGCAAATTCCACAAAAAGAGGGTTTCAAATCTGCTCTGTCTAAAGGAAGTTTCAACTCTGTGTATTGAACACACACAGGCCAAAGAAGTTACTGAGAATTCTTCTGTCTAGCGTTATATGCAGAAATCCCGTTTCCAACGATATCCTCAAAGAGGTCCAAATATCCAATTGCAGGCTTTACAAACAGAGTGTTTCCAAACTGCTCTATGAAAACAAAGGTTAAACTCTGTGAGTGGAACTCACAGATCCCAAAATGGTTGCTGAGAATGATTCTCTCTAGTTTTTATACGAAGATATTTCATTTTCTACCGTAGGCCCAAAATCGCTTGAAATCTCCACTTGGAAATTCCTCAAAAAGAGGTTTTCAAATCTGCTCTGTCTAAAGTAAGGTTCAACTCTGTGAGTTGAACACACGCAGCCCAAAGAAGTTACTGACAATTCTTCTGTCTAGCGTTATATGCAGAAATCCCGTTTCCAACGAAATTCTCAAAGATGTCTCAATATCCACTTGCAGACTTTACAAACAGAGTGTTTCCAGACTGCTCTATGAAAACAAAGGTTAAACACTGTGAGTGGAACTCACACATCTCAAAGTGGTTGCTGAGAATGATTCTCTCTAGTTTTTATACGAATATACTTCCTTTTCAACCGTAGGCCCAAAATCGATTGAAATCTCCACTTGGAAATTCCACAAAAAGAGGGTTTCAAATCTGCTCTGTCTAAAGTAAGGTTCAACTCTGTCAGTTGTACACATGCAGCCCAAAGAAGTTACTGAGAATTCTTCTGTCTAGCGTTATATGCAGAAATCCCGTTTCCAACGAAATCCTCAAAGAGGTCTCAATATCCACTTGCAGACTTTACAAACAGAGTGTTTCCAGACTGCTCTATGAAAACAAAGGTTAAACAATGTGAGTGGAACTCACACATCTCAAAGTGGTTGCTGAGAATGATTCTCTCTAGTTTTTATACGAAGATATTTCCTTTTCAACCGTAAGCCCAAAATCGATTGAAATCTCCACTTGGAAATTCCACAAAAAGAGGGTTTCAAATCTGCTCTGTCTAAAGTAAGGTTCAACTATGTCAGTTGAACACATGCAGCCCAAAGAAGTTACTGAGAATTCTTCTGTCTAGCGTTATATGCAGAAATCCGGTTTCCAACGAAATCCTCAAAGAGGTCCAAATATCCACTTGCAGGCTTTACAAACAGAGTGTTTCCAAACTGCTCTATGAACACAAAGGTTAAACTCTGTGAGTGGAACTCACACATCCCAAAGTGGTTGCTGAGAATGATTCTCTCTAGTTTTTATACGAAGATATTTCCTTTTCAACCGTAGGCCCAAAATCGCTTGAAATCTCCACTTGGAAATTCCACAAAAAGAGGGTTTCAAATCTGCTCTGTCTAAAGTAAGGTTCTACTCTGTCAGTTGAACACATGCAGCCCAAAGAAGTTACTGAGAATTCTTCTGTCTAGCGTTATATGCAGAAATCCCGTTTCCAACGAAATCCTCAAAGAGGTCCAAATATCCACTTGCAGGCTTTACAAACAGAGTGTTTCCAAACTGCTCTATGAACACAAAGGTTAAACTCTGTGAGTGGAACTCACACATCCCAAAGTGGTTGCTGAGAATGATTCTCTCTAGTTTTTATACGAAGATATTTCCTTTTCTACCGTAGGCCCAAAATCGCTTGAAATCTCCACTTGGAAATTCCACAAAAAGAGGGTTTCAAATCTGCTCTGTCTAAAGTAAGGTTCAACTCTGTGAGTTGAACACATGCAGCCCAAAGAAGTTACTGAGAATTCTTCTGTCTAGCGTTATATGCAGAAATCCCGTTTCCAACGAAATCCTCAAAGAGGTCCAAATATCCACTTGCAGACTTTACAAACAGAGTGTTTCCAATCTGCTCTATGAAAACATAGGTTAAACTCTGTGAGTGGAACGCACACATCCCAAAGAGTTTGCAGAGAATGATTCTCTCTAGTTTTTATACGAAGATATTTCCTTTTCTACCGCAGGCCCAAATCGCTTGAAATCTCCACTTGGAAATTCAAGAAAAAGAGGGTTTCAAATCTGCTCTGTCTAAAGTAAGGTTCAACTCTGTGAGTTGAACACAGGCAGCCCAAAGAAGTTACTGACAATTCTTCTGTCTAGCGTTATACGCAGAAATCCCGTTTCCAACAAAATCCTCAAAGAGGTCCAAATATCCACTTGCAGATTTTACAAATAGAGTGTTTCCAAACTGCTCTATGAAAACAAAGGTTAAACTCTGTGAGAGGAACGCACACATCCCAAAGTGTTTGCTGAGAATGATTCCCTCTAGTTTTTATATGAAGATATTTCCTTTTCTACCATAGGCCCAAATCTCTTGAAATCTCCACTTGCAAATTCCACAAAAAGAGGGTTTCAAATCTGCTCTGTCTAAAGGAAGGTTCAACTCTGTGTATTGAACACACACAGGCCAAAGAAGTTACTGAGAATTCTTCTGTCTAGCGTTATATGCAGAAATCCCGTTTCCAACGATATCCTCAAAGAGGTCCAAATATCCAATTGCAGGCTTTACAAACAGAGTGTTTCCAAACTGCTCTATGAAAACAAAGGTTAAACTCTGTGAGTGGAACTCACAGATCCCAAAATGGTTGCTGAGAATGATTCTCTCTAGTTTTTATACGAAGATATTTCATTTTCTACCGTAGGCCCAAAATCGCTTGAAATCTCCACTTGGAAATTCCTCAAAAAGAGGGTTTCAAATCTGCTCTGTCTAAAGTAAGGTTCAACTCTGTGAGTTGAACACACGCAGCCCAAAGAAGTTACTGACAATTCTTCTGTCTAGCGTTATATGCAGAAATCCCGTTTCCAACGAAATCCTCAAAGAGGTCTCAATATCCACTTGCAGACTTTACAAACAGAGTGTTTCCAGACTGCTCTATGAAAACAAAGGTTAAACACTGTGAGTGGAACTCACACATCTCAAAGTGGTTGCTGAGAATGATTCTCTCTAGTTTTTATACGAAGATATTTCCTTTTCTACCGTAGGCCCAAATCGCTTGAAATCTCCACTTGGAAATTCAAGAAAAAGAGGGTTTCAAATCTGCTCTGTCTAAAGTAAGGTTCAACTCTGTGAGTTGAACACAGGCAGCCCAAAGAAGTTACTGACAATTCTTCTCTCTAGCGTTATACGCAGAAATAACGTTTCCAACAAAATCCTCAAAGAGGTCCAAATATCCACTTGCAGATTTTACAAATAGAGTGTTTCCAAACTGCTCTATGAAAACAAAGGTTAAACTCTGTGAGAGGAACGCACACATCCCAAAGTGTTTGCTGAGAATGATTCCCTCTAGTTTTTATATGAAGATATTTCCTTTTCTACCATAGGCCCAAATCTCTTGAAATCTCCACTTGGAAATTCCACAAAAAGAGGGTTTCAAATCTGCTCTGTCTAAAGTAAGGTTCAACTCTGTCAGTTGTACACATGCAGCCCAAAGAAGTTACTGAGAATTCTTCTGTCTAGCGTTATATGCAGAAATCCCGTTTCCAACGAAATCCTCAAAGAGGTCTCAATATCCACTTGCAGACTTTACAAACAGAGTGTTTCCAGACTGCTCTATGAAAACAAAGGTTAAACAATGTGAGTGGAACTCACACATCACAAAGTGGTTGCTGAGAATGATTCTCTCTAGTTTTTATACGAAGATATTTCCTTTTCAACCGTAAGCCCAAAATCGATTGAAATCTCCACTTGGAAATTCCACAAAAAGAGGGTTTCAAATCTGCTCTGTCTAAAGTAAGGTTCAACTATGTCAGTTGAACACATGCAGCCCAAAGAAGTTACTGAGAATTCTTCTGTCTAGCGTTATATGCAGAAATCCCGTTTCCAACGAAATCCTCAAAGAGGTCCAAATATCCACTTGCAGGCTTTACAAACAGAGTGTTTCCAAACTGCTCTATGAACACAAAGGTTAAACTCTGTGAGTGGAACTCACACATCCCAAAGTGGTTGCTGAGAATGATTCTCTCTAGTTTTTATACGAAGATATTTCCTTTTCAACCGTAGGCCCAAAATCGCTTGAAATCTCCACTTGGAAATTCCACAAAAAGAGGGTTTCAAATCTGCTCTGTCTAAAGTAAGGTTCTACTCTGTCAGTTGAACACATGCAGCCCAAAGAAGTTACTGAGAATTCTTCTGTCTAGCGTTATATGCAGAAATCCCGTTTCCAACGAAATCCTCAAAGAGGTCCAAATATCCACTTGCAGGCTTTACAAACAGAGTGTTTCCAAACTGCTCTATGAACACAAAGGTTAAACTCTGTGAGTGGAACTCACACATCCCAAAGTGGTTGCTGAGAATGATTCTCTCTAGTTTTTATACGAAGATATTTCCTTTTCTACCGTAGGCCCAAAATCGCTTGAAATCTCCACTTGGAAATTCCACAAAAAGAGGGTTTCAAATCTGCTCTGTCTAAAGTAAGGTTCAACTCTGTGAGTTGAACACATGCAGCCCAAAGAAGTTACTGAGAATTCTTCTGTCTAGCGTTATATGCAGAAATCCCGTTTCCAACGAAATCCTCAAAGAGGTCCAAATATCCACTTGCAGACTTTACAAACAGAGTGTTTCCAATCTGCTCTATGAAAACATAGGTTAAACTCTGTGAGTGGAACGCACACATCCCAAAGAGTTTGCAGAGAATGATTCTCTCTAGTTTTTATACGAAGATATTTCCTTTTCTACCGTAGGCCCAAATCGCTTGAAATCTCCACTTGGAAATTCAAGAAAAAGAGGGTTTCAAATCTGCTCTGTCTAAAGTAAGGTTCAACTCTGTGAGTTGAACACAGGCAGCCCAAAGAAGTTACTGACAATTCTTCTGTCTAGCGTTATACGCAGAAATCCCGTTTCCAACAAAATCCTCAAAGAGGTCCAAATATCCACTTGCAGATTTTACAAATAGAGTGTTTCCAAACTGCTCTATGAAAACAAAGGTTAAACTCTGTGAGAGGAACGCACACATCCCAAAGTGTTTGCTGAGAATGATTCCCTCTAGTTTTTATATGAAGATATTTCCTTTTCTACCATAGGCCCAAATCTCTTGAAATCTCCACTTGCAAATTCCACAAAAAGAGGGTTTCAAATCTGCTCTGTCTAAAGGAAGGTTCAACTCTGTGTATTGAACACACACAGGCCAAAGAAGTTACTGAGAATTCTTCTGTCTAGCGTTATATGCAGAAATCCCGTTTCCAACGATATCCTCAAAGAGGTCCAAATATCCAATTGCAGGCTTTACAAACAGAGTGTTTCCAAACTGCTCTATGAAAACAAAGGTTAAACTCTGTGAGTGGAACTCACAGATCCCAAAATGGTTGCTGAGAATGATTCTCTCTAGTTTTTATACGAAGATATTTCCTTTTCTACCGTAGGCCCAAAATCGCTTGAAATCTCCACTTGGAAATTCCTCAAAAAGAGGGTTTCAAATCTGCTCTGTCTAAAGTAAGGTTCAACTCTGTGAGTTGAACACACGCAGCCCAAAGAAGTTACTGACAATTCTTCTGTCTAGCGTTATATGCAGAAATCCCGTTTCCAACGAAATCCTCAAAGAGGTCTCAATATCCACTTGCAG